>NC_089650.1:0-2400000 GCF_037042795.1 Molothrus aeneus | reverse complement strand
TTGATTTTCTTAGTGGATTAAAGTGGGTATTGAAAATAACTATTAAGAGGTATTGATGAAAAACTACAGTGCTGAACAGAGAATAAAACAGATTTTAAAATGAACAGCATTAGTGGCTGTCATGTAAACAAAGTAATGTTAAGTTCAAATGAATGCATTTTGAAATACTCATTCTGAAGCAAAGATGAATGTATTATGGAGTGTAAAACTATCGTTCAAGAATAGGACTAAAATGCATTCCTTGAACAGCTTTATTAATACTTAGTTTTGTGCCATTGGGCAGCATTTTTTACTAGAAATAATTTACTTGGGAGATGAACATTTCATACCTTTTCTTTCTAAAAGTGAAAAGAATAAACACCTGTGTGCTGGGAGGCCATTCCTTAAAATATTCAAGTAAAAACTCAGGCTGTGAAGGAGTAGGAACAGCTCATCTGTCAGTTCTATTCTTTTAAAACAAAACGAAGAGCAATTTTTTAACTTAATAACAGAATGTACGTGTGGGGTTTTTTTTGTAGTTGTTAATGTAATGATGTAATAGTAATTCCCAAAGTCCATTTGAAAATGATGGGAATTTCATCACCAAGATTACAAGAAATCTGGCATGTGACTAGCTGTGATTTGTGAGGTTTCATTGTTCTGTTTTTTACAACACTTTGCAGCAATGCTTGTGAATTTCTAAAGTCAGGAATTAAGGGTGTTTTAAACACCAATAAGTGCCTCATTTCACCATCTGGATTGGTCTGGTTTGGGTTCTGGAGCTGCCTGAGTGAACCATGATGTCCATTGAGCTCATCATGGCATCACTGATTTTCTGCTCCAATTCTGTAACCCCAGCATTTATTTTGGGAAAGATCCAATATTACTGGCTGAGATGTCTACAAGGGAATGTTGGGTTTGTTTGGGTTTCTTTTTTTCAATCAAGTAGAACACTGGTCTTTTTTTGAAGCTTTTTTTTGAAGTGTTTAATGATTCCTACTTATGAGGTGTGATGATTAAACATAGCATCCCCATGCATCATTAAGACTTGGAAAAAAGTGCTGATATTTGTTTTTTATTTCAGTTGGAAAGGGTTGTTCCATCTGCTGTCTTTTGCACAGCTCTGTGCCCTGTAAGACACTGTTTCTTCCCTTTGCTGAGTGTAAATAAACCACTCTGAGAGCAGCAGTGATTTCCTCAGTGTGCCTCTGAGCCACTTGGGATGACTCTGGAGTGTTACCTCTCTGCAAACCACTGGCAGCTCTGGACATCTGCATTTCACCAATTCTCTGTACCCCTTTTCTGTGCATTAAGCTTTTCCCAGTCACTGAAGATGGATTCTAAGTTTTGGGCCTAAGTTGTCACCTGCAGGAATGCGGCTGCAGCACCTCTGCTCCAGGTGCACTTACAGGTGGCATCTGTTAGATTTTGTCATCTTAAATAATTGAATCCAAAAGCAGAGGAATTTGTTAGCAGCCCTGAAATTATGTGGAGCTTATTGGCAAATACTCTTTCTTCATACACAGTTTTTTAATAACTATAAATCTAACTTTTTTTTTTTGGATGGGGGAGATTAAACTGAACACAGATAATTGTTTCAAATCCTGATCACACAGTAGACAGTAAAATCTTATGTCTGAGCAACCACTGGAATATAATAATGTAAAAATTAAAGTTACAGGAGATTATATTGCTGTGGAAAAAATAATTTGCTTTATTCCCACAGGCACTAATTATCAGGGCTCTAAACTGAAGCTTGTACTTTTTTGTAAAGGATCCTTGTAAGGAAAACATAATCAAGAGCCACTAAAATCTCTGGTCTTATTTTTAGAGATAAATTGTGCTATTTCACTGGTTGCTTTCCAAGTTATGTATTGAAATGATAAAACAAAAAAAATTTTCTTTACTAAATTCCACATAATGCTACATTCTTAGCACTCAGCACTCAAATAAAAGAGGTGGGAATGGAGAAGAATGTAATTTCATAATACATTTCCATAATTTACCAACTTGGGTTGACTGTGTTTTTAAATTTTTTTTTTAATTTGTGTACAAAACCACTGCTCATGTTTGTTCACTTTTCAAAGCATCTCAGCTTTTCATGCTCCTTAGACCATGTTTTGCACAAAATACCATGGAAATGTTAGTTACAGAGCTCTGTGGTGACATTGCTTTGAGCTATTTCTGATTGCTGTTTTGGTGATTTTTTTGACCACCAAAATTATATAAGACCATTGCTAGTTTGTAAGCTATACTTGGATATTTAATAAATAAATAAATAAATATATATATATATATATATATATTTACTTGCTCAAGGCATAGTAAAGAAGAGTATATAAATATTGTGTGTGGAAGGGTCTTTGAAGCTGGGGTTTTGTTTTCAGTAATTTGCTGTACTCCTCTTCCACTGTTCCTACTTTATGATTCACCTGGTGCTGTGGTAATGGCCAGGGTAATAATTTGGGGAAAACTGACTCATGAAAAGCTGAGGAGGTGCAAATCCCAAAAGAAGATAATGGTGCAGAGTAAGAGCTGGTGTACATCAGCAGCTGTAGGGATGTAAATATTTTGTGAGTTACAGCAGTAAATAGGGAACTCTGTGGGAACAGGCAGCATCCCTCTGAATGGACACATTTCTTCAAAATAAAACTTTTAATGGAGGGAAGAAAATATTTGCAAGAAAGATTGTTTCTCCAAATGCTCAGGAGCTGGATTGATGTGCAGTCCTGGCAGCTGACGGGAGGTTGATGAACACCCTACATTAAATTAGGACAGGAATTTACATACAGGAGCTGCTTCCTTTGAGCTGAGCAGAACTGCAGTGTTTTCAAGATATGACCTGTCTTGGCAGAAGATGAACTGAATAGTGTGAATTCATCAAGAGTTTTTGTGTCTTTGTAACCTGTTTCGAGGCAGCTGAAGTGGTTCATGTTAAATATTTTACATGGCTCAGCTCTCCCTTTTAAAAGATTTTTTTTTATCTAACCAAAATTAACCATCTGCTTGTCGGACATTATTTTGCCACAAAAACAGATTAAAGGTTTTCTTTGTGGTGCAAGATAAACAGGTGGAAGAATATGAAGTTAGAGGCCAATTAAAATATTTTCTTGGTTATCCTGCATAGGTAGTCAGCATTAAAAAAAAAAGAGATGTATAATGGCATTCTGTAGAGAATTTATTTTGGTAAATGGTTTTTCCTCTATATACTTGCTTATTTTGAGTACTTAATTGTTTTCTTTTTTTTTTTTTTTCATTTGCCTGGGGAGAGGGACTTTTCAAAATTAAACTATTAACCAAAAAAGCACATCTGTGTAATGTTAATACTGGTTCAAGGTTTTCCTCTTTTTAGCTGACATGTAGTGTTCATTCTTTAGGCATCAACTTGGACATTAAAATCCCTTTCCTTGCAGATTTTACCACTGGTTTCTTTAAATAATAAAATTTAAAAAATAACAATCTGTTTCTTATTTAAGATAACCAGGAAGAAAACTGCCCTCTCACTTTAAGTGTGTCAAGGTGAATACTGAATTCAGCAGTAACACACAGTACAGAGGAGTATAAGCTCCATGTTCTTTTAGACTTTCAAAGGTTTTCAAATATATCCCAACTCTTGTGAATTGTGGTACAGATTTTTGTGAAGAGGGTACTAAAATTAAAATTTAACTTGGTGTTAAATAACAGCTTGCTTTTATTTTTTGTTCCCTGATGTGATTTGGACCTCTACAAAGGCAATCTGCAGATAATAGATACTTTTTTATCACTTCAGCTTATGGAGCCACCAGGTCCTAAATTTTAGTGATGACTTTCCAAAGTTGGATAAGTTGGTTGTTTGAGGTTTTTTGTTGTTGGTTGTTTGGTTTTTTTTGGTTTTTTTTTACCTCTTTGTCTCCTTTTGAGCCAGTATCTTAATTGAATCTTTTATTTCCACTTTGCTAAAATAAACTTGGAGCAAATGTTGCTTCTTGAGTGGATATACATTTAAAAAAAAGTTACATGCAACTTTATCAATTTGTTGTCTTACTGGTATTTCTAGTGCTTAGAGAGTCCTAAGCTGTTCAGGAGAGTGGATGTTTTTTAATAATTTCATTTGGAAAGTATAAAGGGGATAATTCTTTTTGATTTTTAGGTGTGCTCTTTTTTGTCACAACGCCACTGTTTTCACTGACCTTTTCATGCCAGGATTTCTGGCTCTTTTTAACAAGATTTCCCTTTCCTGTTTGAAAGGCAGCACTACTTGCTCAAATTCAATTGATATCTTCATGATGCTAAGCTTATGAATTGACAGAATTTCATGCCCTCAGGGTAGGAAAAAATGTAATCTATTGATATTTGGATTATATTTTATCACTTCCATGTAGGAGAAGAAGCAGAAGCTGTGGCCTTCATCTACAGTGCAGAAAAAAACAGACTTCTTAAAATCAAATTGCAGCTGGAAAAGTGGAATTTTTAAAGGCCTGACATCTGAAATAATATTGTTCCAGTTCAGCGTGTCTAGAAATAGGAGCATAGTTCTATGCTAAAGTAGTTTTGGCTTAACAGGAAAGTGATATAATGGACCTGGTGACACAGAGGAGTTTGACAGGGGTGCTCAGAGATGGAAGAGCTTCATTTGGGGAATGCCTGGAATACGTCACTGAGGGCTGAGAGTGCAAGTCTCCAAAGTTAGAAATGGTAGAAAGGCAAGTGAAGAACAGATTTGCTGTATATTCCAGTAAGAGAGCTACCAGGAGGAATCACAAATTGAGAAGAGCTGGCCCTTGTAGCTGGTGTTCCAAAGGTCTGAAAGAAATCTCTGTTGTTCAGGAAGTGGCTGAAAACAGGTGAAAAGTGTTTCCACATGCGGTCACAGAACCCTGTGCTCACTCCTTTCATTTGGTAGCCCACTTGTGAATCTTGTAATGGCCAAAGCAAGGCTGTTACTGTCATATTTTCTGGAAAAATCTCTTTGCCCAGGATTTTCTCCTGGGAAGCTGAGAAGCTTCAGAGAAAAACGAAAACAATAATTATCTGATTTGCTTCTCCTGTGTTTTGCTACTTTAGAATGTGTTTGGAAATTGTTTATGCCACATGTGAATTGTTTTAACTTAATGACCAATTATGGTCCAGCTCTGTTGGGCTCTAAAAAAGAGAGTCACGAGATTTTTCATTATTATCTTTTAGCCTTCTGTCTGTATCTTTTCTCTGTTCTTTAGTATAGTTTTAGTTTAGCATTATATAATATAATATAGTATAGTATAATATACTATGTACTATAATATACTATACTCTAAATATACTATACTCTAAATATACTGTATCAACCTTCGAAGAACATGGAGTCAAATTCATAATTTCCTCCTTCATCCTAGAAACCCAGCAAATACTACACAAGGCATCCCTGTGCATCCCACCTGCCCCAGGTGTTTGCTGCTGATCCCAGCCCTGCTGTGTGGCTCCAGCCTGCTCCAGCAGCTCTGGAGAGCAAGATTCATCACCAGGGAATACGTTTTAATTGGCCAGGAGTCAGTGGGAGGAATGTTGTTTTAATTGTGGTGCTGCAGGTACTCAGAGAAGCTCTTGCAGAGTATCTCTGACTGTATCTTATCACTAAAGCTTTGATGGGTGCTGTGTGTGCGCAAAGCATGGCTGCATGGGAAGACTTAATAGTTTGCTTATAGTGATGTTTTGGCTTTAGCTTGTTTTGAAAATAAACTATGTGAACATGAAAATCTCACTGATCTTCCTACTGAAGCTTTACTAGGCGCAGAGATTTAATGAGAGAAACATAAAAGTTATGAAATCATTAGATACTGTCTGCTGGCTGAGTATTGATTCAGACTGGTGTAATTGACTTTTTGCACAAAGGGGTTTGGGTGAGTGAGTTGGAACCTGGCAAAGAGATTTGAAAGCTGAATTGTTTTTCAGATTATAAATGGATTTGAAGTATTAAACTTGTACCTGCTTTCAGAAATCCCATGAGATCATTTTAGAGATAGTAGGAGATTAATTTAGATGATACAAGCTTGGGGAGGGTAGAGTAAGATGATTACAGTAGTCTAAATGATGAAATATTTACTTACTTGAAAAGAAGATCTTCTTTCTCCCTTTCTTCCCAAAAGATCTGTTCTATCAAAGCACATGGGCTTTGAAGAATGATTTTTTCTTCAACTCAGTACTTGGATTATTAGGAAGTAACTACCTTTTCTATGTTACTCTCTCAAGAAATAAATTCGTTGGAAAATGTAACAAGTGGGATAGTGTAGTAGAGTTTTAATCATAATTTAGACAACATTTTTCTCTAAAGTTACGAGGATTTGGGTTTTTTTTCCTTTTAACTAGTGAAACTATGAATTTATTTGAGTAATGAATCTGGAAACTTTTTTACATGTGGGTCTCAATGTTGATCAACTCTGATCATGAATTTCTGTTTTTCTAAGACAATAATGTCAGAATATAGAGTTGCATATTCATAAAATCTGAGATCCAAATACTTACCTGAGTATTGCTTATAGTAAATCACTGTAGGTTGCATACACACAACTCCAAAAGGGTTTGGAGGACAAGAACTCTCTGTTGAAGGTTCTGTGAAAGGTTTGGTGTTTTGGGCTCAGTATTATATCATGTTATCAAACAAAACAGAAAACCTGTGGTGATGTTCCTTTTCAGATGTTTGGAAGAGTGGAAATACAGATTACTGGTCTGACATAAATGATGGGTTTTGCTGTTAAACTGCATTTATGGGGATAGACTTGTAAACTCTCTCAAAGGATGGGAATCAGTTCCTAAATTTGCTGGATGTGCCACTGGAATATCTTTAAAATATGAAGAAAATGCTATAAAGAGAATTTAGCTGGTGAAAGCAGCTTAGTGTAGCAGCAGCTGGATTCCTGCTGTAGGATTTATGTGCTTTTAATGATTTCTCATTTGGGCTGGGAGGAGCAAGATAGGAATAAGTTATCTAATAGCACTGGAAACCTGGGTTCTCATGTGGTCTGGTAAACAAGGGAGAACTGAGTTACAAGAATATTGGAAACTAACACTTTTTAAATGAAGTTTGTTCATTTAAGTTGTTCATCACCAGAAATTAGGTTGTGAAGCGTCTACCAACACTGCCTGAATTAAATCCCACCAGGTATTCTGCATTGCTTTTAAAGGTATTTGGTGTCCTTTTTTGCATGGTTATCCATTTCTGAAGAGAGAATAAGGAAATAAAACTAAAGAATAGTTGACTGAGTTTCCAAATCCTGATAAAGATCTTGCCATGCTTTCCCAATTTTCAGGCTCTTTAATTTGGACTGGTTTGTGACTACTCCTTTATCCAAAAAGAAGTCAGTTTAAATCCTAAGAAACAATAGAAGAATTGTTTGGCAGAGAAGTCAGCAGCCAGTATCTTGGCACTGCCTTCTGCTTTTTAAGCCAGGTTGCTGACAGCAAAAGCACGAACAGAACTTTGAAAAAAAAAAAAAATTAAAAATCTCCAGTCTTCCAGAATCAGCTCGAAATGGAAAATGGAGTCCACTCTAGAGGGACTACAGCAGCTTTCTATGCACTTACTTTAAAATTCTTCTGCATACAATAATGACACTAAAAATCTATTTTTGCCTAAAAATAATTTTTGTTTTCTGTGCAAGCTTTTTAGCTCACATAATTACTTGCACCTAATCTAATGTAGTGGCATGTCCACAGCAAAAATTATTGGGGTGCAGCTTTCTAATTTTCATTCTCTACAATAAACTCCTGGGACCTGATTCTTGCACAACTCTTTGTAATAGCTGAAGAAATTGGAATGCAGGAAACAAGATGAGGAATTTGACATAACTTAGAAGTTATGTCAAAGGCTGCATTTGTCAAAGCAGCATTTGCACTCTGCCACTGTTTGATGTGTAATCTTTCAGCAGGCTGGAAACAATGGTGGATTGAGGCTGCTTTAAGTGCTGACAGTATAAAGAATGTAAGTAGAATAGGGGAAAGATGACAGTGGAACAATGGATCTTCTCCAGGCTCTGCTGTACAGTTTTGTATTGTAGAATGGCTTGGCAAAGATCATCCATGGCAGGGACACCTTCCACTGTCCCAGGCTGCTCAGGGCCCCATCCAGCCTTGCCTTGGACACTTGCAGAGATGGAAGAGCCACAGGGCAACCTGTGCCAGGGCCTCACCAACCTCACAAAGAAGAATTTCTTCCTAATATCCAATCTAAACCTACCATCTGCCAGTTTGAAGTCCCTCCAGACCCTTAGAAATAACCCCTCTCCATCTTTCCTGCAGGGTCCCTTCATGCACTGGAAGGACACTATTAAGTGACACCTAAGCCTTCTCTCCTCCAGGCTGAACCATCCCAGCTGCAGACAGAGAATTACACACAGTGGATGTGGGTTTGCCAAGCTCAAACATCACATTAATAAAATAAGGGAATTTAGCTGACTTGTTTGTAAGCACTGTTTTTTCTCCATGGATTATTTGATGTGTCTTCTGGGTTTAAAGGCAGAAAACATTTTCTGTATTTGATCCACCTGTTACCACAGCAAGGCAGTAAATATATGGACCTCTGAGCCTAGAAATAGAGATAATATTTCTGAATACCCAGAGTTTTGTCAGTTTTGGCAAGATGACTTCAGGAAATGGTTGTGCTTTGAAAAATACTGTCAAAAGCTCAACGTCCATGGCTCACTCCAAGGAGAAGAATGTTCAGGGGGTTTTATTTGCTCGTTTTCATGGTACCTTTGGGGCACTTTGCCAGGGTTGGTTCATCTTGGCTTGGAACTATAAAAGTTGTCAGTGCCACAGATTCCTTTTCCTGTGGTCATGAAGTCTTTCCTCTCTTACCGTAATTTTTGCAGCCATAGGGCAAGTCTCATCAAACTGAAAATGTGTCCATTGTAGGACTAATTTACAGTGAGATATGAGCTGATGTGAACCTGTGCCACTTTGCAGAAGAGATGCTGCAGATACCAGCTCCTCAGTTTCAGCTGTTCAGGGAAAAGACTTCATGCTGCCATGGGCTCCATCTGCCTTAAGAGAGTTTGTTAATGCTGCAATGTTTCTCACTAAATATCACATTGCCTGGTACTGCTATATGGGGGGGAAAACATCTGACATGTAGATTTGCTTATAGTTTTTATACAGTGTTTTTATGTGCATACTTAAGTAATGCCAGCTCAGTATTTCCCTGCAGTTCACTTGTGTTTCTATTTATACCTAAAGCTTTCTTTGATTAACTAAAACAGTAAGTAGGTGCTATTTCTAGCATTCGAAGCATATTGAAATAAAGATGTGAAGATATTCTTTGAAGTCTGCTTTTATGGCTGCCTCCAAAATCAGCAGAAACTTTAGAACCCAGCAAAACTGAATATTGTTTATTGAGTTGAATGACTTGCCTGTCTGTTCACAGAAGTTTGAAAAATAATGTTGTGGGTATAGCTGAAATGGAAGATGAGTCAGGTTTAAAAAGTAACTGTACTCCCAGGAATTCATCAGAACTGTAGAATTAACTGCTCTGGTTTAGCAGTGTGTGTAGAGTTCTTAAATAACTAGAACTATCTGTAATGAGTGTAAAACCTGTGGATTACACTTGTAGGTACAAATCTAAACTTTTAGGAACTTTTTAAAGTGACTTTGGGACTGGGGGAAGTCTACTGCATGTTTTCTTTTGACTGTCACTTGTGTTTGTATGCATATGAAACAAACTTTTGATATTTAGTGTAGTTTTTTTCTGCCAGTTTCAGTATCAAATTTTCAGGTCCTCTCTTGGACTTCTAGATCATATCTAGAGACCAAACAATTGAAGTTAACATAAGAAAATGAGTGCCAAGCAGATTGAGCAGGTAAAGGTTTGTTTTTCAATCAAGGAGGAAAGCACCAAATATAAAATAATGGCAGAAGGAATGTTTACCTTGGCTACAAGTTCCTGGGGGAATTTGAATTTTTAGGTTGTATTTGACTTGTTACTATAATTGATTAAAACTAGACAAAAACCCCAAACAACAAAAGAAGTTGAGTTCAGAAGTGATTTAGCAAGTCATTAATCACATTAATAAAATAAGGGAAAAGACCATTCATTTAGCTGACTTGTTTGTAAGCACTGTTTTTTCTCCATGGATTATTTGATGTGTCTTCTGGTTTAAAGGCAGAAAACATTTCCTGTATTTGATCCACCTGTTATCACAGCACAGCAGTAAATATATGGACCTCTGTGCCTAGAAATAGAAGGAGTATTTCTGACTGAATACCCAGAGTTTTGTCAGTTTTGGCAAGATGACTTCAGGAAATGGTTGTGCTTTGAAAAATACTGTCAGAAACAGTTTTCAGTGCAGAAATTCTGTTATTGGGAATTGACAGCTGCTGCTGCTGTTGCTGCTAACTCTTCCAGGGCTATTTGACACAGCAAATATCATTTTGTCAGCAATGGCAGGGGCTTTTGCCAGCTCTTGATGATAAAGAAATGTAATTATCCTTGAGAGGAGCATAATCTGTGACCTGCTTCATCTCAGCTCTTGACCAGGAAGGCCGTGGGGTCTCTGTCTTTGAAGATTGTTGAAACTTGACTGCACAAGGTTCTAATTAACCTGAGCTGGGTTTGAGGCTGTTCCTGCTTGGAGCACGGGGTCAGAATAAATCAGCTCCAGAGGTGTCTCCCAGTCTAAATCATGGGGTGATGTTTTGTGACTGAAGCAGTGGCTTTTTGTAAGATAATATTAAATTATTTTTTTTCCTATGGACATCAGCTTGTGGCTGAGATGTAGAAGGATGAGCACTAAGCAAAAATGTAACTGAAAACACAGATCTCTGTTCTGAGAAGTCAGTGATATCAGGGTGAGTGGAGGTTGGGTTTTTTGGATGTTTTTGTGGTTGCCAACACAGTTGTAGGTTACAGAGAGTTGAAAATGTCTCTGAAATTGCAGTTTGCTCAGTAATGATGAAAACTGGGCATCTTTGTGGATCCCAGTACCAATGAAAGGTGATGTTCGGTTTAGTCCCTGTGAACTAAAATAAAAAATCAAGACCCACCTTGAATGCAGACTTGGAAATCTTGGCTGTGTGTCCCTGGGAGGGAACTGAAGCTCAGACTGAGGTGTTTGACTCCAAGTTAGTTCAGAGCTGACTCTGGATTGGGATGAATACTGGGAGCAAGCCCCATGCCCAGGCTCCTCACAAAAGCTGCAGTTTGACTTTATTTGCAGTGTTGGAATTTGCTGGGATGTTAAGGGAATGCTTAAAAACCCCCTTGTATATACGTGAGTGGATATCATGAAAGATCAATATTTGAAATGCAGAATAAAAGTTAATGGAAGTGGGTTAAAGCACCAGCTTGTCCTGAACATGGTGAACTGTGAAGGAGAAATTTACAATGCTTTTACTTTTAGTGTTTTCAGTGGGTTTTATTATGTTTATAGATTTTATTTACATTTTTTTTTTTGTAGCATGGATTATTTCTACTTCCTATTTGTATATTTTGTTTGGAAGTGCTACAGTTATTATTAAGGAAAATCTTCTCCATACTGCATTGAATTTGGAATGTAGCACTTTTCAATTCATTTAAAAAATGTTGAAATAAGTCTTAGTAATCAAATTAATCTCTTGTTTTAGGATGCAGACCTGTCTAGGACAAGGCATTTTTCCTGGGCTTGTGCTTTACTGACATCTCATAAATAAACACTACAGCAGAAGGAGCTTGGTAGTGTCTTTAAATTGTCTAAAAACAACAACAGCCAACCAAAACAATCCAACACTTGTGTACCTTCTTAGGAGAGCTTTGTGGTGCACAAATAAAAACATGCAGTGAGGCTGCAGAGCAGTGTTGTAAGTTGTCTCATTTCTGGTTTGGTCCAGTAAAATATTACTGTGTAAGAGAGAGGAAAATCTCTTTTGCTTTTTAAATGCTTTCAATCCCATGGATGATGATGATGAGATAGTGTTTCTGTTTGGTTCATGTTGTTGTTTTTTTTCTTGTGGAGAGACAGCAGAAGAACTCAAATGTTAAAGTTTCTTCTTTTATATTTTTTTTTTTTTACTTGTAATGTGTTTTTGTGCTTTTATATGTGCTTGTCCATGAGGAGTTTGATGCTAAATCATTTTAAATTAAATTGGAGGATAATTGAGTGTGACAGCTTTTCCGGGTGTTATCACACAAAGTAAGTTTGATTTGATAAAGCATAAATCAAATAAGTTGTTTGATTTTTGTTGTTATTGTTGTGCTTGTTTGGTTGGGTTTTTTTGTTCTGTTTTGAATTCAGTGGCAGTTGAATATTTACTTAGAATTGTTATAGGCACAATGCTTGCCTAGATGTTTCTGGTTTGCTGTGTGTGTAAAATAAATTGAATTAAGCAATGTTAATAAGAGTAGGGCTCCAAACACTTTAACAGTGCAGATGTAATCTACCATTATTATTTATTATTTGAATTGACTGTTTGTTGATGCAGTACCTTCAAACAAATTCTGTTACGAAACCTTAGGTGTGTATAGGTTTTTAGGTACTAAACATCTCTCTCCATAACATGATTGTAATTTATATATATATATATATATATATATATGCATAGATGTGATACATAGGTGGTTCCAATTTTCCTTTTCTTTCTTCTCTTTTGAAAAGACCTAGAAGTCTAGAAACCAGTACAGTCTTATTTTTTGCATTTAGTTTTAATTGATTAGTAGTGTAGCTGTGACTGTTACCTGTAAATATGGTAAAAAGAGGGGAGCCTGGTACTTGCACTATTTGAGGGTATTTTTGGTGGTTTGAGTCTGTTGCAGTGTGTGTTAGGAGTAATCCTAGTTTAATTTATGCTTCAAATCGAATTTAAAAATTTAACACTTCCCTCTGTTAAGTGTCAGTCCAAAATGGGAAGAGAGGAGCATGGACTTCTGTGGAAAATGTGTGCTGACGGACTCATCTTTATTTTTTTTGTTCTAGAGCATCATTTATGGAAGCTTGATAACAAATGCACTTATTTTGGGAGTTTAGTTTTTTTTTTTCATTTTTACTGTCTTTTGTATGTCTTTGGTACTGTATGTCTTTCGTATGTCTCTTGTGTCGTCTTTACTGTCTTTTCATGCCAGTAGATGAATTTCCTGATCTCACTCCATAGGTACAAGAAATAATTGTGGGGAGAAGCTTTGGGCTGATGGCTGTGGTCACACACAGGCTTGTAACTCAGTTGAGGTCACTTTTTTGGATTGACTGTGTTTGTGCCCTCTCTGGAAGCATCAATTAGTGGAACTTTCCTGTGGCAAATGCAGATCACCTCAGAGAAAAACAGCTTTTCCTCTTTGTGGGGGAAAAGCAACAAGTGTGGGTACAGCTACCCTGGGACACCTTCATTGTCCCATTGCCTCTGTTGTCCTTGTGCATCTTCCCTCTTGCCACTGTATTTAAAACCTCAGTTTCTCTTGTAGCTGTTGTCACCTGTTTCAGCTTGAGAGCACTGTGAGATTCTCACTGGAAGAATGTTGATTTCGGTGGTGCTGTCCTAAGCCTCGATTTTCAGCCCAGGGAAAGCCAAGCAAACAGGCACAGGGCTCCAATGTGACCATGAAGGGATGAATTTGTTACATGTTTATAATGGCATTTATCTGCTGGAAGTAATTTCAAACGTGCCTGCTGTGGGTTAGAGCTCAAACATGATTAATCCCTACAAGGTTTTGTGTAAACAGATAGAAGCATTTATTCTGTGTGGGAAAAAATATTATGGCGAAGTTGAGAAATTAATTTCTGTGTGATACGCTAGAGAATCCACTACTTAATCAAGAAATCTTTCCTGAGTGAATTTTCTGGAGCATAAAAAGGTTTTCAGATTGTTTATTTTTCATCTCTGGCATACTTCTGTGCTAGCTCCAGACCAAAGCAGCCTTGCCTGCATAGTTCTGTGTTGTGTGCAAGTATTTCCAGTTTGATGGCTGTCAGAGATTTCCACTGTGCTTTCACATCTTTAACGTGTCCTAAATTTCTTGCCATTCCCTGGTAGAGCAGAGAGAAGGCTGCCTAACCAGATGCTTTCCAAAATGAGGAGTTTTCCAGCCTCCAGAAAATAGAGCAAGGATGAACTTTGGGCACCTCCTTGAGCGAATTTGTGGTGGTGAGCTCATCGCTGCAGTTAATTTTAGTTCATGTGTCTGGAAAAATTTTGGAAGCAGAGATGAAGAAGTGGTACAATGAGGAATAGACTGGAGGAAATTCTGACTTTTAGGGTGCATGGCCAACCCCAGCTGCCTACCCCATCACGGCTTTAGCTGCTGTGAATAGTGTAGAGGGAAATAAGTCTAAAAAGACGCTGGGAAAATTCAATTTGACTGCCATGGTTTCATCTGGACAAGGCAAACTATTTGTAAGAGTAACAATGACACTGCAAGCAGCTCATTTATGGAGCAGGATATTGAGAACACCCTACATGCTGAGTCTGCAGCTTCTTCACTTGGTCAAACCTGTTTCTTTCAGAAGCAGAAGGAATGTGAGTCATGGCTGCAGTTGTGTCACCTTCTAGGAGAAGCTTTGATCTTTTATCTAGCTCATGCTCATTTCTCTGACAGTGGTTTTGGAAGTAAAATCAGTGTACATTTGTTGTGGGGCTTAGAGGTGGCTTTTCCTTGTGGTGGGTTATTTTTGGGCATTCAAATAGTGCTCTTCTATTAGAAATGTTACTTAGGAAGAAAACTGCATGAGTTTAGCACAGGACAAGGAACCACTGACACTGTACTTAAAGGCTGTAAATGGTGCAGGGCTATTGAGGCCTAATGGGCTCAGAGCCTTCCTTCTAGACACAGAGACTGTAAAATGAGATTGTTCCACCTGTTCCTGGTGGGAATGCTGTCCCTGTACTAAAGGAGTGATCCAGGTCTGACTGCACTGGTTTGGGTTTGCTTAAGTAGAGCCTTACTCCTAACTTTGCAGCTTGACTCCTTAAGGAGGGTACTAATTGCCAGGATGGGAGTTCAGAACTCTGAGCAAGAGTAATTTGGGAATTTAGGACAGGGATTGTTTTTTGACTCATAGAAGCAGAACACAAACAGAATTCAAGCTTCTTGTTGAAGTGACCCACATGTTAAACTGTAGCCCTCACCTTTTCTCTCTAAGGCAGACAGGTTGAAATGAAGTGGAATAAACACTTGTATTTTAGACTAATGATATGCTTCAAAGCATAAAGCAAGACTTTTCATCTATGGCAGAAGGAGTCCTGTTATTATGTCTGTTGTGGCAGTGTGTGAAATTGCCTAATTTTTTTGAGCTTCAGAGAGCTATCTTGTAATAGTTTCCCCTTCATTTTTTTATGGCATCTGGATGTTTAATCAGATGTTTAAAAGATCCACCAAATGTTTTTCTTAGACACCTCTCAAAACTGAGCAATCCTGTGTCCAAAACTTCAGTATCTTTCTCATCTGACATCATGAAACAGCAAGTGCCTGTAAAACTTCTTCTATTGGTGCTCAGCATCCCTTTTGATGAGCATTTGTTCAAACATTAAAACCTCCTCTTTGGGAGCAAGAAAAGCAGTCAGTTGCTTTTTTTGTGAGTCCTTTTTACCAGCACCACGTGGAACAATGGAGTGCATTGATCAGCAAAGTTCATTTATTGCTTTAAGACCCACAATGTTGTAGAAATGACCCAATGCAGCTGTGCTGAACGTGGGGCTGAGATTTCTATTAGGTTTATTAAGTGTATTGCACAATTTGTACATGTGATTGGAGCTCTCCTGGGTGGTGGTGCAGGTGATGAACTTAGAGTTTACAACAATTTACAACCAGTTTAGGACCTTGTCTTTCAAGTGTAGTCAAACAGGTAACAGCAATAAAATGCTGGCTTAGCTGTTTGTGTTCTTTGATTTAAACACAGTGTCTCCTAAGCTTTTCACTGTTTTGTTCCACTTCTTGCTTAAAACATGAGTAATGCTGGGGTGGAGGAGCCTTGGCAATTAATTATCTTACCTTGATTATAAATGAACAAGGGCTAGCACAGAAGGAAAAGGTAAACATCCTTTCTGTACACCACTGCTTAATTGGAGTGTGTTCTTCCATGCTAAACTATGAACTTTATGGTTGGTGTGGTCAACAAGAAAAACTTGTTTTAGGCCCCAGGGTGAGTACCTGATGACTGCTGTGAAGCTCTTGAGGGTTTTCTTCTTTTTTAATAATTTTTTCCTCCCTTTTAAAATCATTTAGGATTACACAAACTTTAATGCTGGTGTTGACTTTTTTGCTTTGCATTTTTGCTTTGTGTTATGCCAGTGTGAAAGAAGGAGCAAGTGAGAACTGTAGGACTACATAAACACTGCTTTGTATAACTGGGGTTTATAATTTTCAGACCAAAATATTTAAATAAATTTGGCTTAGGGAGATTAAAGTTTAATCTTTTAGGAAGAAGATTCAACACTAAAACAGAACAAAAATCCCTCAAGGCAGGAAGTACTTTCATGAATGTGAGTGTGTGTTGATTTTTAGCATGGAAAATGGTGTATCACATTGGTACCCACCAAAAAATAAGTTGAATTTATTGCATGACAACTCATAAATTAAAATAAATGAAAACAGCAAAACTAAGAAAAGGAAAGAGCAAGAGCAGAAGGAATGACTCAGTACAGTGCTAATAAAAGTTGTTCAGTGTTAAGCATTTTGAGATTTTGGATTTGTTGCCTGGGCAAAGGGGCAGAGTCATTCATCTTCCAAGAATTTTGGTGCTTAGAATTCACCAGTAGCAATGATAGGAACATCAGAACTTCTGAAATAATGATGTTGAGTAGCTGTCAAAAGTGGTAGGTAGTTCAGAACTAATTTAAGTAATTTTTCTGGGTGAGGAGGTGCTTAAAGTGGCAGATGCATCCTGAAACTTTTCTGAAGGGAGTCTCCAATCTGAATATGGCAGAAAATGGACTGCACTATATATGTTACATGAACAAGTGTAAAGAACCATTGCAGGGGAATAATGACTGGAAATTTGCAAGATATGGAAGCTGAGCTGATCCCTTAATGAGTCTATTTTCAGACAGACTTCAGCATTTTACAGTGCTTTAAGAGGTTTCCTTGCTTAGATGTTGAGGCTCCTTTACTTCTCCACTTCTAGCCAAGGTATTTTTGTGTCATTCTCTTAGGAAAGACAATGCAGCAAGAGATGCTCCTCTTCTTTATTGCACATCATAAAGGAAATCTACAGCTTACAGTTCACAAATTAGCACATATTTTAATGTGCCTTAGTTCTTGTATTGCCTGAGTGCATCCCTGAGCTCTCAATTATCAATTTCTAGATATTTTGGGGGGAGGGGATGCACAGAAGTGTATTTGGAAGTATTCTCATAACCTCAAGTAACCTGATAGAACTAATATTTCCATTTTTTTCCAAAAGTAGACAGGCATGAATTGTGTATAGAATATATGAGAGGATTTTGCTCATTTGTATTTTATCTTTAGTAGATATCAACTGGCATCTTAATCAATTAGTTACAGATCCTTATCAGCCCTTAATTCAAGTAGCTCTTACATGTGAAAATACTGAAGTGTCTCGCTTTTTTCTTCTGAGAAATGTTAGGAACATAATGATGCTTCTGCAAAAATTTTCAAGTGCTAAAAATAAAAAATCCTGGTAATTTAAAGGCTGGTAGCTGCAATATGCATGCATGTTATGGATATGATTAACAGCCACCTTCTTATCTTCCCATCTACTTTAAAGAGAATCTCTTGGAAGCCTTCTGTCAGTCAAAAAGTAATTTATAAATGAAGCCAGAATACTGAGGTCTGCATTTGAATTTTACTGCACCTTGGGGGCAAGAGGAAGAGCCCTTTTAATTTAAATCCACATCAAAGGGTTCTTTGACAAACTGTCCAGAGTCAGGATGGTCACAGCTTGACATTCACACTTTTGACAGTGAATAATTCGCTATCGTGGTTTCTTATGCAATTAGAGAAAAGGAGAAGATTTAGCAGTGCATGGATTTTTAGCAGCTTTTAAACCCCCACCCCCCCCCGAAAAAAATCTTCTGAACTTTTTTTTTCCTCTTTTTTCTGTTTTTATTTTTTTGTTGTTGTTTTTTGGGGGTTTTTTTTGTTTGTTTTTTGGTTTGGTTGTTTTTTTTTTTTTCCTTGTCTTAACAGTCATGGTTACACCTTAAGAATCCCATTTAATAAAGCCTAGTTTTCACGTTATTGGAATAATTGTCAGCTGATTTGCAGCTGCCCACTGGGCTATAAGGGTCTGATGGTCTGTTCATGACCTGTAAGCAGCCTATTAACTGGAAAATATTGCAGACTTTTTTTTGAGTGATCATATGCAACTGAAATGTCTCAAATAAAACTAAACATCTTGCCACTTGCATGCCTTAACATATTCTGGGTGGGTTGTTGTTTGTTGGGTTTTTTTCGGGGGGGGGGTTGTTTGTTGTTGGTTTTTGTTGGTTTTTTGGTTTTTTTTTTTTTAAGAAATAATGCGACATTTCCCCATTTTTATATAGCCTGGCTGCTGGCATGTTTAAATTCTGCTTCCTACAGAGGTGAGAATAAGGTATTCCATGTGGTTGGTTTACCTCTGAGTTTTATTTTGAGACTCTCAAGACTACCATGTGAGTCTGGCCAGCTCCCTCTGTTGGAAACTGAGATTTCTGCGTTGAGCATCTCTGAGCACCCTTTCTTCCACAGATCGTTCCTCCAGGAAATGTGGGACTGCAGCTCTACTCTGTCAGCCAAGAGAGGCCAGTGAAGCAGAAATAGCAGCTTAAATTTTCTTTTCCCTGTTCGCTCTTTCAGGGAATAAGCTATGGGAGTAATTTGTAGCTCCTCAGGTGTATTCGAAAACAAAACCAAACCTACCTGAAATGTGTGGTGTCCTTGGCACCAAAGGTTTTGCTTTCAAAGTTCTGGTCCTGCTTCTTCTACTTGTTTCTGTAGTCAATTACTGTAAAATGTGCTTGTTATTATCTTTTAATTGCTCTCAGGGTTTTAAAAGAGGCTATTGCTTATTTATCAGCAGGAAATGGACAATGGTCAAAATAATATAATCAGTTTCTGATGTATTTCCCTGCTTGTTTTCCCATCTGTTCAAAAATTTCCATGCATTGTGACTGCTCAGGATTTTAAACATTTTGTGATGTGCCTTCTTTCCATTGGTGAATCTTTTAATTCTTTCCTTTTACAAAAATCTGATAGTCTTTGGTCTTATAAGAGTGCCTTCCATTATGTAATTCTTTGCTGCTGCTTTCTGGTCAGAAATCTCCTATTTTTGAAATGCCAATTAAAGCAGCAGAGTAAAAATTCTTAATTTTTTAGATGTTTCCCTTGCAGACCATTAAAAATTTTCATGAAGGCCTACTTTTCATCCCTTTCCTGTTTTAGTGGATCCTAGGGGCCTTTTCAGCAAAGATGGTCATACAGGATGCATTGCAGTTACACAATTATTATATTAAACACTTAATATCTGTAATCTATAAATTTTACACAACGTCTTGCTGGATCTATTTGCTTTCTTTGAATATTTCATATAGAAACAGAAAAGTAATCCACTATCTATCTTTTATTTAAATGCATAAAGACTGCCAACTGTAAATTCAATACCAGAAATTACTATTGTGGCACAGTCAGCTGCAAAAATACAGAACAAAAATATGAAATATTTTTTTTTCTCCTTTTGTTATGAAGGGAATTGTTGAAATATATAATGCTGAAATATATAAATAGACTTATATATAAGTATGTAATATTATATATATATATATAAAAATATATGATGTTCATAGTCTATATAGTCCATAATATCTATGGACACACTTCCACTGTGCTTCACAGTAGAAAATATTTATTTGAGCCTTTTGATTTTGTAAATGAGGAAATGGTTCTGTATTGGAGTTTTAAATGTTGAGAATTTTAAACATTTTATGCAAATTTTAACTCTTTAAAGAGCATTATATTTAACTTAAAACTGCGGAATAGATTTCTAAAATTAGTTAATAACACTAAAATTATGAGTGTGTAGTTAGTTAGAAGTGTATAATAGTATAAAGTAAAAAAAATAGAGTTTTAAAGCTTTATAGTAATAAATATGGAACAAAATAGAAGTTTTAAGGTAGAAATGAGTTGTTTTTCTTTATTTTCTTTTTATTTTTTTATAAGTTTAAGTATTATTTTGTAATTAAATAAAAAAGTCCACAGTGCGGTCTCTGAAAAATTAGTTATTAAATTGAAAGTGAAAATAATTTAAGTATAATTTATTAATTAAATAGTTTAGCTTTAAAAAAACCTTGTAACAAAATATAATTAGTTCTGGTTTCAACTTTCTTGATGCAGGAACTGGACTGAAATAAATCCAGAAGGGAAACTTCTACATTATAGCTCAAATACTGCATTTCCACCAAAACTTTGCATGTACTGTGTGCTTAGCAATTACTCTGTGTTTAAGTTTTCCCTGTAAACATTTGGATTCAGTGACTCTTCTGATAGGAGCGGTATTTTGATCTCATCCGAAGTCCAAAACATAGGAAAGCTTAAAAATAATAATTCTATTTTAAAAAAAAATCTCTTTTGCTGAAGATGTAGTTAAGGCACATAATCCTAAGAGCTGAGTCTAAGCTGCATTGTTGTCTGGGGATAATTTTCTTTTTCTTTTTTTTTTCTGCATAGGAATTAGAACAGTTCTGAAACTGCTTAAATGTGAAGAGTTTAAGAAAGGTGCTAACTCATTGAGATCTCTTCTTGCCTAAAGCACATGGAAAATGGATCACTATGGATTCTATAACTTTTAAAAATTTACTATTTTGCTGAAAAATTGTTCCCTCTAAAAAAAAAGGCACCTTGGTTTGTACTTCTGATCTTCATCTTCAGATGTAGTGCATGTGCAGATCTGAACATTTTAGACTGGGAAGGTAGTTGGAAATGTAGAGACTTTCTGCAACCACATGGTGAATACTTTTATTTTTTTTAAAGCTTGGCTATTCCTGCCAGGTGTTCATCTCTACTTTATATCCTCAGTTCTCCTACTGTGGCTTCCCATTCACATTCTAAGCATTTCTCACATTTCCTTACCTCATGTGAGCACATTCACTTCCCTGTGACCCCCATGTCTCCACATGAAAAGACTTGCAAGAATGTTATTAGTTGTTAAAGCAATAAGCAGTTTTTGAGAGTCACCCCATCCCTCATTATTTCAGTATTTATTCTTGCTAGTAAAAAACCTTTTGTTAACTGTTTTTCTTGTTTTGTTTGTTGACTACTGGAGAATCATACTTGAAAATGTCATTGTTTGGAGGGTTGGGCTGTTAGTGTGTTTGGGTGTTGAACAACTCTGGTTTGTTATAAATGGAAATTCAAAAGAAGTGATAAACTTAAAATGCATAGCAACTTGTAGTTGCCATGGTGCTTAAACTTGAAGTCATTTTCTTGGATATTAAAATGCTTTTGGGGTATTGCCTTTGCTTTTAAGTAGTCACTGTTTAAGAAGGAAATGGCTCTGGGGAGA
Source organism: Molothrus aeneus (assembly GCF_037042795.1). Taxonomy (NCBI): domain Eukaryota; kingdom Metazoa; phylum Chordata; class Aves; order Passeriformes; family Icteridae; genus Molothrus; species Molothrus aeneus. The sequence goes on along the minus strand of NC_089650.1, from coordinate 2,378,617 downwards.
AGCAATGAGAAATTATTTTGGAATATTTAATGTGACAACCAGTGAAGAAGTGCCAAGAAAATTCCTTATTGTTCTAGAATCTTTGGGACCTGGCTGTTTTGGCCTCTTGGAGGCTTTTATGACACAACTTCACAATACTAAAGACTGTCCCCCAGTTAGGGGGGCCATAAGTCAAGGAACATTTTCAAGGAAGAAATTTGAAGTTGGGTTTGTCAGATATTGGGTCAGGGATGGGGTCAGTCCCCAGTTGTCCTGTCCTTTGTTGGGTACTTGTCCTTCTTCTCCCTTTCATCCGCTCTGTTGCATACCTTTAATTCTTACTCCTGCCATAACCTAAGAGATTATTTCTCTGGATGTGCCACTTTGGAAAGACTTTAAACACCTCCCAGAGCTGTGATGCCTTGGTGATTTTGGAAAGACTTTAAACACCTCCCAGAGCTGTGATGCCTTGGTGATTTTCAGTGCCAGAGCTGTTGAAGTGTTAGCCTTGGGTCCCCCATGTGGACCTGAGCTGCACTACGGCTCCCTCCCTGGATTTACTTTTTCATTTTTCTGCCTCTCTTTATTTCAAATGAGCACCTTTCATATGTTCTTCTTCCATGAGACCTTTGATTTTTTAACAAGATCAAAATAATGAGGAATTCTATGGGTTACTAATCATTTTATCTTGTTTGTGCAGACAATGAAGGCTTGCTAAAGCCTCCGAAGTGGTGCATGGCTTTGATGCATAAGTAGTAATAATCCCAGACTGGCAGTGTAGAAACTGCCTGTAAATGAATTTGTATTGAATTTCATTTAAAGAGTTCCAGCACTAAGCATTTCTCTCTGACTCTTTAGCTTCATTGCATATAAAAAATCAGTAAAATGTGTCTCAGGAAATAACTGCAGGAAGTTGTTGGTTTTCATCTTTTTTTTTTCCCATAAAATGCTTTCTATTTTAAAGGCATAACATTTAATTTTTAAAAAATAGAGTTGAAATCTGCTCCTTTGCTGTAGTCACACAAAGATTGCAGCTGGTGGAATCTTCCTGTACAGTGAACAGGCCAATTAATACAAGTTGCATAATATAAACTTCAGATTGCAGCACTGGCTTCTTTAAAGAGCTTACATCATGTTTATTCAAATGATCACTGCTGTGTGAACCAAACATGTCAGTTAACTCAACATGACCATGTTCGGAGTTAATTTGTGTTTTGACTGCTGCTGTACAGCTCAGAAATTCAAGGTATCTGCAGAAAAAAACCACTGCAGCTTGTAGGTTAAAAGTCTTTAGTTTGGGTTAACTCTGATTCTTAGGGAACCATCAGTAGAGAAGTAAAATAACTTGTTTTTCTAGGAGTAAAAAAAGGTTGCCTCGGGTGTTTTTTGAATTGTTTTGGTTGGGGTTTTTTTTGGCTTGTAAGCAACAAGCATCTTTCGTTTCTAATTAGTCACCAAAAACATAACAAACTAAATATAAACAGAACAAACTAAATATAGCATATAGATGTTGTGAATGCCATTATTTCCAACTGAGGCATAACAGGACAGTGATCTTCTAACACTAAAAGATGACCTCTTCAAAGCAGCATTCTGCAACTGTTCAAAGCTACCAAATGGGCAGAGCTGAAATTCAGCTGCAGATCTGTCCCTGCTCCAGGACAGCAGGGCAATGCATGGTTATTTACTCTTGCTAGAAAGCTCTGTGCATTCCAGCAAGGTTTTGCACAATTTCCTCTCAAAAACAGGCAATAGAAGTTTGCATATTTCACATCTCCGTGTTGGGGAGCAGTCAGAAAAGCAGTAGTGTAAACTGGCTTGTAAAGAATGCCTTTCTGACCCTGTCACACCCCTGCAGCAGGCTGTGATGAGAACCAGAAGGTTTACATTCTGCTGCTCAGCCCAATGCTCCACCAGCTCAGGAGCTCTGTCCTGGTTTCCAGAGTCAGGAATAAATCACATCACTTCAGACAGCAGGTCAGTTTTTGAAATGTGCCTTCAGATTAGTCTTTCTGTCTGTCAGCAGTCAGCACAAGTTAAGTTGCTTTTTGCTCAATTAAGGTGACGTAAGCCAGCAGCAGCGCAGTGGACGTAGCTGAGCACTGGGATGAGTTTGAGGTGATTTGCCTGCCAGAAAATCCTGCTGGGACCTCCACATTAACAACACTCAAGTTGTTATTGTAAATGGTATAGTGTTTGGAGTCAGAATTCCTAAGGGATTTAATCTTGTAGCTTCAGGCACCTCAGAAATTATTTCAAAAGGGATGCCTGTGTTGATGCTTACACTGTGGTGTAGTGATTCCTGGGCTGACTTTTTAAAGGCTTTGCTTGCACACCAAAAGTGGTTAAACCTGAGAGAAAGATAGAACTTGACATGTTTTTGAAGCTTTCTTCCCACTGTCTCTGCTCTGCTTTCACCTCAAAATTCCCTCTGCAGTTCCTCGCTGGTAATGTCTATGTTTTTATAGTTTCATGTGTGTTACCTCTATTGTGCCAGATTTTAAGAAAGGGAGTACAAGGCTCTTCTGTGCTGCTTCTGTTATGGTGAAGCTCATAGTTATGAGAACATTAAGCAGCTCCTTCATTACAATCTGAAATTGTGTATTCTCTCCTGCTAAATGCTTTCATAGCTTTTAGCAAGATTGCTTCGTGTCTTGCACATAGAACTGTAAATTAAATCATCTCTTTCATGTAGCTTCTTTAGTCAGAATACCAGACTCTTCCAAAAGGTGCTGTTACTCAAAGAGCTGCTTACAGTGAGGATTTTTCAGTTTGTCTCTTGTTCCTCCTCACCAGCAGGTATCAGTGATGAGAAACATAACCTAAAACTGGGAGACTTTGAGTTGCTACCAGACTGACACCACCTTAAAGCAGTAGATTTTACCTAAAGAAATGTCAGCTAGGATGTTAAATCCCATGAGATGGAAAGTGTGGATCTCACTGTCCTAACAGCTGACTGTGTTCACCGTCATGATTGGATATTCTTTGCCAAAACAATCTGCAGTGTTTAGTGCAGTGTGTGGTTGTCTTGCTGCTTTAAAAACAGGCAGAACTTTTCAGGGCAGGAGGTGAGGGATCTATTCACATCAGCATCACCATCAGCTCCAGGTTTTCATCTGCTCTTTGGATCCCTGTGGCTCTCCTGTGTAACTTTGTGTAGACAAAAACCTGTTTCCACATTTCCTAAGTGTGTTCAAACTGGCTTTTGAAATAAAAATGATGCCTTGAGGAAGCTGCTGCCAAGTGCCTTTAGGCTGTCACGTCGGATTCGTTCCATGGGAAGTAAGACCTTGTAACTGACTTAGCCTGATTTTTGTTTGTGTGGTGTTGAGGTCCCACCTTAGTGTCAGGAAAGAGGGTGGGGGGAGGTGTTTATGAAAGGAGTTCCATTTCTCAAGTCAGTAGTAATCACGATCTCTTACGAAGTATGTGAGGAGTAGTAGTGTTGATCTGTGTGAAATGAGAGGCAGTTCTAGATGTAGTCCAAGGAAGATGCTTTAAAATGAAGTATTTAATTCTAACCTTTCTTTCCTTTGCAAGGAACCTGTAGAGGTTGTTTGGATTCTTAATTTTTAATATTAAGGTGGTATCAAGAGGACTGAACCTGCTCTAAAATGAAGTGAAATAAGAAGAGGAAAATTAATGCAAGAGTTTCTCTGAGACAAAAAAAAAAGGGATGCCCTAACTTGGAGAAGTTAAAGCAGTTGTAGAGATGTGCAATGAAAAGTGAGAATTCAAAATATAAGAAGAGAGAGTGGAGAAAACCAGAATGGAAATGGGAATACATGTTATTTTGTTAAGGTGACTCTTACAGGATATATATAAAACAAGTATTTAATATCTGATGGAGTATTGGTAGGGGAAACCTGGACAAGGAAGTCTCTAAATCTGAGAAAGGTCTTTGAAGAATGAAATAATTGGTTAGTTTGGCTAGGGTAGCCCTAAAGTGTTCTGACATTCTAATGCAGTCTGAATTAATTGGTAGTTTGTGAGCTTGATCTTTGTTCCAGTTGGGAGGAAGGACTGCCATTGAGTGAAATGTCTTTGGTAATGCTTTGAACTGCTCTAAGACTTGCTGGAGCTCTTCCAAGTTTCCTCCAGCTTATTTCTTTTTAAATATTTTGATCCTTTTTTCATACTTGATCTCCTCCTCTGAGACCCTGTGCATGCTTGTTAGGAGATTTGGTGCCTCAACTTGGGATTAGTGGCAAGGCCAGGTTTGCCACTGGTGTAGTCTGGCACAAAACCCATTCTTCTCCCTTTGTGCTCATTTTATTCTCTCTTGCTCTCCCTGCCTGTCATGTCAGGCAGGAGAAGGGCACAAAAGCTTTCAGATGTAATGGATTGCTTAAATTCCAACAGGGCCATACTGTTGTCCTTTTTCAAGACTTCTCAGTCTGCTTCCTTGCTGAGGCTGCTCCTCTGTCATTCTTAGGAGCATCCTGGAAATTGACTTCTCTGTTCAACCTTGTTGCCGTAGAAGCTTATATCCAGTCAACTAATATTCCAGTCAAATTAAAACCAGTCCTCTCTGAAGTGCTTTTGGCAGCAAAGGCTCTCTGAGTGCTCCAGGGGCTGGTACTGAAGATTTCCATGTCTAATTTTGCCCTGTATTCTGGGATTATGAAGCACTCACATAAATATGTAAGTGTGCATAGGTAAGCTGTAAAATATTGCAGTAAAGAGGAAATAGCTCATCATTTAAGGAAATTGAAATATTATGTTATTAATAATTTATTCATTAATGTGTAAATTGATCCTATATTATTACTCTCTCCATGGGGAAACTGTTCTCTTCCTTTTTGTTCCAAATTTTTTTTTTCCCCATACTGATGCATTGGTAAAATGGACAAGTTGGATCAATACCCCTGTTACTCCTTTACAAAAATACAAATTAATATTGGAAAAGCTTGATTTATTTCGTGCTTATTACAGTTACTTAGTCTGGGATTGACAGTAGTTATATGGGGGAAATTATTTGGTATTATAATCTGTTATCAGTGTAAGTTCCTATTAAAAAAATACAGAGGATGAGTAAAGAAATAGGTATAATTAGATATTCAATCCAATTAAAGTTTTTGATGCCACAGTTATGAAGCAATACTTCTATAGGGTGGGTGTGTATAGGGGGATATAGTATGGGTAAATGAAGGTGGTATAGAATGTAATCTTACCCCCTAAAGAGTTGCAGCTGAGCCAATTTTTAAGGATTAGGAGCAGGCCTGATGTTAACAAGCTGCAGCTGTAGCCAATCAGAAGAGTGTTATAAAAGAGTGGATTGGTTGGTTGAGGGAACTGGAGTCAGTTGGCTGTAGTGAGGACAAGGAAGAGTCAGTGCCTGGAGGAGCTGCCTACAAGAAACATCAAGGAGGTAGGAAACTCTAGCAATATGGAACCTTTGCAATAATATGACGACAGGTGTGGCCCATTGCCAGTCCGTCCTGTGCACAAGCATCATAGCATGGTGGCTTGTTTATAGTTCTGCTTTTGCTGTATGTTTCTTCTTTGCCAGAAAACAGCAAGGAAGGAACCTCAAAAAAACACTCTGTTTGCCTCATGAAGGGAAGAATTTGAGCTGTGACATAAGTGGTGCAGATGAAGAGACTCTTCTGAATGTTCATATGCAATGATAGTTGCTTTGGAAGGAAACTCAGGCAGATGTTTGGGGTTTATAGGGTAGAGTAAGCATTTCTGTACAAAAGGGAAGTTTATTCCCAAGTTGTAAATACTGTGGTAACATGTTTGCTTTGTTTAAAAGAAAGTGTTGGTATTATTCTAAGATCAACAGGAGATTTCCCTGTAATACTCTGTCCAGTAAGATTTCCTTCTTGCAAGATCACTTTCAAGGCCATATGTAATTAACTGGCTTACAAAAGCATCTTGATTTCCCTGTCAGCAATGCAGTAGTTTTATTATAAGAATTTGCTAATTCTTCTGTCCTTGCTGGAGGACAATCTTGTTCTTGTATTCTCTCTCACCAGGATTTGGTCATCCTGGATAGAACTGGTAACTGAATCTTGCTCTACAATTGATCTGTTTTATTGTGAGAGTGCTGCATAGGTGCATCCTCAGCTGTAGAGCTTAACTAAAAATACCCCAAATCCTTCAATATTGAAGATATGAAGCATGCCTGTTGAGGATGAGCAGTGCTGGTGATTTCATCCATGCTGGGACTCTTGGATTGGGAAATCCAGGTATTCCCAGCTGTGTTTGTTAGAGTGGAAACCTGGTTAGGGTGAATGAGACACCTAAAGGGTCTTGTCTCTTAAAGGCAGTAGTGGATTTCAGAATAGTTCAATAGTCACATCAAATGTACTGTAGCACATAGCGAAAGGGTTGTAAGTTCATGGGTGCACTGTGTTTAAGCATTAATCTGGTGAAATCACATCCAGCCAGTGCAAACTTTGAAATAACCAAAAACAAGGGAGCACAACCTGTAAAGAGAAATTATGTAGTTTACAGAGGAAGAAGTTGAATTTGAAAGGGAATGGACCTCCAGAAATACACTAACAGCTACAGCAAAGTGAGAGTAATTGGTTTTCTGTGTCTGGTAGTTGGGACAAGTACTAATGCTCTGAAGGTGGAGCTGGGAAAAAAAACAGTATAAAGGGGAGAGTGTTCCTGATAGTTTCAAAAGTCTTGGTGGGACAGATTACAGTTTAGATCTGTGTTTGTAGTCATGGTGTTAACACACATTTGAATGGTTGTTTTGTTCAGTAAACATGTGATGAAAGTGTTCAAATATCTAGCTATAGCCTAGATTTATTGGCTGAGAATGTGCTGTGCATGAGCATTTTTATTTTTATTCTGAAATTATGATGTCACTTTGGGCATGTGTTAAACTTTCACACTGATCTTTGAATTGGTGTTTGTTCAGTCTTGTGATTTTTTTTTATTTTTTTGTTTTTATGATGCTTCACTCTGCATTCTGAAAGACTTTACAAATGCGTATTATTTCAGGATGGATTTGTTAGCTTTCCAGTGGTAATTCATCAGGTACATTCTGTTGCATGTTGTCTGCATTTCTATGAATGTAAATCTCTTTGAAGTAAGAGGTTTTATGTTATACTTATGTGGTTGATAAGGTACTAGTCCTTGACTAAGTTTTCCTGTATCATGTGTAGTGCACAAATCAATACACCACTTGGTTTCTGGGCCAGGAAAGGGATTTTCTAAGTTAAAACCTATGCAGCTGCTGGCTTGTATGTGTTTGCAGTGGTATCAGGTATCAGAGCAGCTCTGTTATGTGGTGTCTATTCAGTGGTTATTAAAGGCTGGAACCAGTATAATGTAACTTACTGTCATCTTTAGGAATCTGCCTCCTTTGTGTGCTAGACCAAGTGTTTTCTTTGGGGAGCCAAATTTTTTTATTTTCCTTTGTTCGTCTGGTTACCAGGTTTTCACAAGTAAGTGCTCCTGCAGGGGAATTAATTTTGTCTTTTGGGAGTTAATGCTGTGTTTCTTAAAAGTATGTGTGTAGCAATGGCTGAACAGGCTGCCTGGAAAACAAATAATGAGAATTTTAGTACTTTAGCACTTAAGAGTTGCTTTCTGTGATTGCTGGCAAAATTCTTGATGGAAGGTGAAGTCAGTTCACCTGAGTTATAGTGTTAACCTTGCTGTGATGTAATGTAGGGATAAAAAGGTTAGGCTTGAAATTTGGTATGATGCCTGAAGTGCCATTAGTAATTAAATTTGTGATGGAGTGTGAAAATATTCTTGTTGGGAGTAATAGATTTTTTTATTTGTTAATAAACCAGTTAACTGGGAGTGCAGGTTCTGTGCTCTGACATTAATATTGATTAAACATATTATTTTTTAATAAGCGGAGAGGAGAAAAGCCCCACAAGCATCAGTTTGTTCTCATAAAGGATTATATACTAGTTTCAAAACAATTCTAGTGCATTCCCTAAGTGCATATTCAGGGTAGGATTTTATTGTAATCTTAAGTGTTTTATTTTGTTATTACACCAATACCAATGTTCCTATGGAAAAAAAGAAACCAAAGAAAACACTAAGGCTGCCTTTGGGACATTTGTCCAAGTGGTTGAGTTTTATAGCTCAATTTTAATTGTCTAGTAAATGGAGGGTTGCTTTTGTTTTTTGTTTTAATCAGTGGTCATCTGGAGGATAATCTCCAAAATGGTTGTACTAGGCAGACCAAAGAGACCTGTGTGTGATGAATGTTGAGACCTTCAGGAAAGAATATAATAAAAATAGGGTGTCTGTTGGGGGTGTGTAGCTAAATGCTGCACCTAAGCATGTTGTGGTATTTTAGTACTTTTATTCTGCTTATGCATGTGGAGGTTTTTCTTCTCTCCAGAATACTTCGTCATGGGAGAGAGAGAATTTGCTCCATTTGTTTGTTTTGATGAATAAAACTTGCTTGTCAGTGAAGCCACTATTCCCATTACCACTCCTTCCACTTGAGAAATGATGAATGCTTTCTGGGCAGGAAGAATTTCAGTATCACTTCCCAGGATTGCTCCACCTTGACTCTGTGCTTTGTCTGCACCATTTTCCTGTGTGCCCCCTCCCCATTATCTGAGCTTGAGTCCAGTTAAACCCCAGGCTCTCGGAGACTCTCCTTGTTCCCTGCTGTCCCTGCAGGAGCAGCCAGCTGGAGTATGGGCACAAGGCTGGATTTCCATGCCCCTGGAGTTCCATGAGGACACAGCTGGCTGCTGTTCCACCTTTTTATTTTTTCCTGCCTCTGGGCTGATGCTTTTTGAAACTTGAAAAGGATCTCCAGCCTTTTCCTGAGAGGCAGCATCTCATCCAAGCCTGATCCTTGGCTGCACTTCTGTTTCCTATAAGAATCCTTTTCAATTAATGCACCCCCCTTTCAATTACTATCTTGTATCTCAGGCACAGACTATTGTGGGTTTTCTCAGCAGCCCTCTTCAATCAAATTTCCCTGTCCTGAATAATTTTCTATCAAGTGCAAGTCATTCCTATGCACTTCGCTTGCTTTTTCAGACAGCTTATGAATATCTTGAGTATAATGGGTCTCATATTCTGCATATTCCTGCCCCTACATACACGGGGTCCCAGGTTTTGTTTCATTACTATGAGGCTTCTTTAAGAGATCTGAATGATGGACTTAAAAAAAAAAAATTAAAAATCACATTTTTACAGATAACCATGTGACTCTGATTGATTTGATTCCATTACAATACATGTGCAAGGAGAGGCTTTCCCCTACAGAGGTGACACCAGTTTTTTCACAGTATGCATTAAAATTTCTATTAATTATGTTCTTCTCTGAATACCTGAAAACGATGTTCTTCTTAATACCTGATAACCCCCCCAGTACAGAGGCTGAATTTGGAAAAAAATGGAGAAGTGAAGAGCAGACAGGATCACCACATTCTTCTGATAAAAATGTCAGCTTATATGCAAAGTGCAGCTATTATGTCATACTACTAATTTTTTTCCTTATTTCCTTACAGTCATTAAATAAATACTAATTTAACCAAAGGGTTTTATTGCAGTTCACTTACCAGTTCTCTATAATAAAACTTCTGTAGCGACATTGCTTTGGGACACTTAAGAACTCTCTTGCCTGTAAAGAAACTCTTCAGTGCTTCTAAGGAGAACTCGGTTTTTCCAATGAGAAAAATGTGGCTGGCTGTTTTACTGTGGTTTTGCCTGTCTTGAGTGCTCTTTCTGCCTTTTCAGATCAAACCTCTTGTTAAGATTCTAAGAGAATTTTGTCTGTTTGGAGCAAGCCTGTGTTCGATTTTTGTGCCGTACGCCAGAGGCAATTTTTCTTGGCCTGCTGATTTGTGGCTTTACATTTTTGCTTTCCATACTTGGACTGGGTTCCACTTTCTTTGTGGAAAGGTCTTTTTCCTTGTGGGTTTTATTTAGTGGCTTTTATGTTTTAAAGATTGACTGGATAAGAGCTGGCTGCTGTGTTTACCCAGCAGTCCCCTGCCTTCCCCCAGCTCCCTGCTTTCCTACTGCCAGCTGAAATAGAAAACTCCTGAATTTCTGGTAGATGGCAGCATTTACTGCCTGTTCTCCTGCCCATCCCAGCAGGAGCTGGATTCACTTGATTCATGGGCAAGGGAGGGAAATTTTTGTCAGCTTTCTCCCAGACTTGGAGCAAGCACTGACAAGGGTGCAGAACCTTTTGGGATGTGGCTTATGCTGGGCACCTTGGCTCAGGAGTGGATTTTCTTTTTCCTGATTGTGTGGAATTTCTCAGAGGAGATGAGTAGCTCAGCCTCTGAGTAAGAGGTGATGCTTCTCTGTTATACAAATCTAAGTACTGGATGCACTATGCACAGACTATAAATACAGTGTACGTCTATAGCGTACTACATTAAAGACTAATTATACTACATTAAAGATTAATTAAACTGAATTTGAACATAAAGACTAGGATTATTCTAGAAAGTAATCTATCATTAATATTGCCTTGCTTCAATAGCAGAGATTATTCAGGTGGTATTTTCAGGCTTTCTTTCAAGCTCTCAGTATTCCTTCCTCTTTGCAAACTTGCTACAAGAGCACAGTTGATGTCAAGTCTAATATTTTACCTTGGTATAAACTTAGAAGTGGACTAAGAGGACAAAAAAGCAGTGTTGGGGTAGAATGTGGAATACCACACAAATGAGGATGGTGCAGTAAAAGTAGCTATGTCAAGGGTAAAGAAAATTGCAATATTTGGTCTTTTCATCCTTCCTGTGGGGGAAAAAAAAAATAGCACACTTGGCTTCATTGGGTAACTGTGCTTTCAGCCAGTTAGTGTATATATATCTAAAGGGGAGGGAAGTGTCAAAATATTTTTAAATGTTGCTTTTTATGTCCTTGAAATGATTGAATGTAGGGGAGGGAATGGAAATAGTTCATTGCATTATGGAAGTGTCGACTTTTGTGTCCAAATCAATTCAAGGAACATATTGAAAATGCAGTTAAAATCTGTTTATCGTATTCTTCCTGTTAACAAAAACATTTGGATATTTTTTGCCAATCATATCAAACGCTTAAGATCATCAGAGTATAGATGGAAAATCTCCTAAAGAATATGTAATTCACTGACTGGTAAAGACATTAGTCTTTATGGAAGAACTTCATAATACCAGTGCTGTGAATGTTAAATAATGTGGCACTTTTCTAATGAAATCTCTAACTCACTGCTGTTTCGGGCTGTAAATCTGCTGGAACTGACCAAATCCTTGTGTGTCTTGAAGGCACTGGTGGGTTACATGTATATCAGTGTGATTAAAACAAATCATTGATTCAGAGGAAGAAAGAGTGACTTTTGTAATGGTAAAAGCTTTCAAAGGTAGAGTAGTTCTGTTATTGCTGGAACCAGAAATTTGTAACTGTTTAATCCATTCTTGCTCTCTTTCCTTCTCCCTCCTCTCTGTCCCAGCCCTGAGTAAACAGCCCAGAGGAAAAAAGAAGTATTTTTCTTCAGGAACTTATTCATTTTACTTTCTGTGCTCTGAAGGTGAATACTGTTGTTTGTATAAACATTTACGTAAATGATTTAGGGGGATAAACCGCAACAGTCCTTTCTCAGCAGCTTTGAAACTTGAGATGAAGTTTAAAACAAACAAATGTGAGACTGTTTGAGGGGTTTGGGTTTTTTTTCTGAAGAAATTTACCTTTTACCTCAAGAAATTACCCTTTTGCCTAGGGTAAGACCCATTTCTGTGGAAACCTTCCTGCTCTTGCTGTTCAAGCCAAATCGGGGTTTTGTAATTTGGAAGAATATTTGAGGCTCATTTTAACAAATGTAGACTCTCTTACATTATGAGCTTCATTTTTTTTCAGGACAAGCTAAATATTTGGATGGGATTTAGTTTTTATTTGGTGGGGTATTGTTAATTTTTTTTTTTTAAAGTTGCATTTATATATTAGCTTACAGTGCAGATCAAGTTACTCCTTTCACCACATACTTCTGTGGATAAGCTATGTGTGTTCCACATTAAAATATTAATGCAGGATATATTTGACTCCTTGGCACAAGAATAAGATTTTCCAGGTGAAGTGACTTGAGGTTGCAAAAACCATGCCAAGTACTGCAGTGCCAAAGAGTTTGTGTAATTATTCTCGGATGTACTTCATACAATTAATAATTACATTGTACTTACCATCATGAATAAAACCTGTTTTTCTGACTATTTAGGTTATGCATGCCTGAATCACTTAAATATGGGCTGTTCTGGGATACTGGTAAGAATTCTGGGGAAGGAAGTTGGCATCTAAATAGAATTTCTTAAAGGTTTCAAGAGTGAAAGGGAGTTTGGGAATGATTTTTAGAATGGACCTGTTATGACCCTAACCTGTGCTCATCCAAGAAGAGGCATAAATGTCCCGTACATAGTTCAAAAGCAGAAAGCTGCTTTTGTGAGAGGATACCAGGGTAGTAGCCAGCTCATCTGTCTAAAGTTGCTTCCAAACTTTAAAACTTGGATGAAATATTTGAGAGTTAATGCTGCTTTTGAGTTAAGAAAATCAAAAGCTTTGGAGGAAATGCATGTTGCAGGCAAGCATAAATGCTGACACTTGATGTTTGAGTAGCTTTTTACCAAGGCTTAAAAGAGCAGATATGCTAGATATTGTCTTTAAAATAAAAATAGAAGGTTAAAATTCATATCAGAAGGAATAAATGTGATAATCATCAAAGGTAACTTCTCTCTTCACACTCAACAGGAAATTCAAATGCCTGTCTCAGTCAACTTGCACGAGTCATTTCTCAAGCACACAAAAATCTCAGTTTGCCTAAAGAGATTAAAAAGAAAAGGAAAAATGTACTATGCCACAATGTAACACTAAAGAATCAAAATACCCTGTTTGAAAGAAAAACAAGGCAGTTTGAAGTTCTTTAGTACATTCTTTTTAGTACATTTAAGACATTCTTTATCACTTTTGAAATGTGAAGTGGTGGTGTAACTTTGATTGATCATCCAATAATGGCACTGAAATATCTGTATGTGTGCAATTCAGATACTGGTGTTTCTAACAAGCTTTTGGGAGCATTTTTTATCTGCATTTGCTCTTTGGATGATTCTTATTTACATGGCTTGGCATTGGAGTACTCAATTATTGCTTGTGGAGATTGATTTTTATTTTTTTTTCCACACTTCCCATTATTAAGCCTAAAGGAAATTACAATTCTAAAATCTGGGAGCAGGAAAGTAAAGGATTTCTCTGAATATTAACCTATTACCAGTTATTTAAAAAAAAAAAAAAAAAAACAACCCAGGAAACAAAGTAACAAAAAACCAGTGCAAACAAGCCCTGCAACTCCTATATTTAACAGAAATTTAGTAATACACTAAATAATACTATCCAGAACAAAAACTTACTTCCAGAATATGGGAGTATTTTGCCTTAAATACATTTGATAGGAACAGTTGTTTTAAAACTTACAGCAGAATTAGCTTTTTTGATACTTCTCATAGACTATTTTGATGTTTTGGTACAGTAAGAACACTGTGAGTATCTTATTTAGGCTGATTTAATCTTTAAAAAATAACACAAGTCTGAACACTTTGTACATATTGTATCAGAGAGAGGGATTAGGGTTTTAGCACTTTATTGAAACTTTTTGGAAATGCATTTTTTTCTTTATATCGGACTTCCAGTTCTGAACAAATTACTGAATTTCAGACACTGGGTTTTCTTGAGTAGGAAGTGTTTGAGTGTGGAGTTCTGAACAGGGGTTGTGTTTTGTTTGTTTGCTTTACACATGTTAATGAATTATTCAAAATAGGGGAAAGATGTCAATGGATCTTCAAGCCCTGCTGTGCAACCCTCTAGATCCTGATGGGCTGTGGTGTGACTTCCTTGGAGCTGGAAGCTGCAGATGTGTGCCTCAGGAGCTGCCCTGCTGGACAGATAAAAACTCCATTAATACTCAAATAATAACCCTCAATTAATAATTGGGGGTTAGTTCACACTTCTCTCTCATTAGCCCTTGCACGTACAAGATTTGGCAGGTGTCAACACCTGTAAGACACCCTTTGCTAAGGAAATAAAACAAATTCTTGTTTTTCTCTAGTGGCAGGATGCTGCCAGACTATTTCAGCTCTGTTGGCATGGCTCTAACTGAGAGAACAAGGATTCATTTTGCTAATACTATAATATCTCAACATTACAGTCTTAGCAGCTAAGGATTTACCAAGAAAAGAGTATTAATCCATAATTAATGCCCTTTCATAATTATTGTGCAATACTACATGTTTATATACAGAGTAAATTAGATTGTTTCAAGGCTTTTCAGACATAATTTGATGTATTTGAAGTGCAGCATAGGATATTGCGTGGGGATCTGTAGCTCTACATCAATTGTTTAAAAGCACTTCAACAATAGGGATTTTTTTAGATGGAGGAATTAATGTGATAAAAAATGTTAAACTTTTGCTTGTGTGGAGATGGTTTCCTGAGAATTTTGCAGCTACACATGACAGAAGGATGGTCCAGGAGGGTTTGCTGTGTGCATGGTTGAGTTCTGTAGGTCAAACAAACATGGGGACTTTTAGAAAATGTCTACAAAATCATTGACTGTAAAACTGCACATTGCAAACTCCTTTGTGTAGTTTTGTATTGCAAACTTCACTGCAGTAGACAGAACTGCTGTTGGGCAGAGAAACTTGTAGACCATTTGGAATAACCACAGTTACAGGTTTTGTCCGTTTATGCTGTTTGCACACTCATGGTGTGCCTGAACTTGCACTCTGCAAGCTTCTGTTTCTCAAACTTTGTTACTGAAAGTAATTCAGTCTTTTTATATAATTTTCTTCATTTTCAGTTAAGACCAAAACCAGTTTGTCATCTTTTCTTATTTTATTTGAATTTATGCAATTGTTTAGGGGTTTTTTTGTGAGTTTCAAGCAGTTTGCTTTGAAATCTCGGGTCACAAATGGCTTAAAAGGTGCAGAATCAGCAGCAGTTTCGAAACACAAGCAAATTTCATTTGTTCTTCTCGTCTCCACAGCAGAGGATTAAAGTAATAATGTTTTCATGTAATAATCAGTGTAGAATAAAGCATTTGATCTTTCTTTTATTTTTATGGTTTTCAAGTAGGATGTCAAAACATTTTTTTTTTAATTTTCACTTTCAATGCTGCTTTGTGACTGTTTGTACTTCAGTTTGTGTGTGTATATTTCTAAGTAATACCTTAGCCTTAAGAAAAATCCATCAGAGGCTGCTTGAAAAGAAAAAGTGAAGCTTTGAATGAATTTCCTCTGGCTTGCATTGAAGGCACACATTTTGGCTATGTTGCTCATTAATTTTTTTCTTTTCTTTTTGGACTAAGTGGGTTTTTGTTGTTTGGTTTCAGCATGTAATATACCATGTACTTTGCCTCTCAAATTTCCCTTGATTTTTCTTAAGTTCTTTAGGTGATAATGAGTCTTTTACTTATAGGAAGTCAAAGCTCCAGTATTTACTTTTCTGTTCTTAAAGGTACTGTAAATACACATGACTGCATGTCAGTGTTAGTAATTTTAAAGGTGGGTATTCTAAGAAAATATAGTCAACCTTGCAAAATACTTTGTATACAATCTTAAAAAAATTTTGACTGGAGGATTCAAAACTGAAGAGACTTTTATTAGTCATCTAAATCCAATTGAGTTGTAGATTTTCTTGTGGTTTTGTTTTTAGTTCATTTCCTGTGAATCATGTTAGAATGGTATCCTGAGAATAAATTGTGTACCTTTTGAAGGACATAAAATATTGGAGTGCTAATGAAACTTTATCCCTGGGATGTTGTCCTGAAAACAAAAATCAGTTAAAAAAGCATTTCAAGTGTTGCTTACTCCAGTTTTTATTGATGTATGAAGGCTTTCTCCTATTGAGAAGAGTATAAAGCTCATTATATCAGTTAAATCTATTTTAACAAAAGAGAAAGCCAGAATGATGATGATTTTCATCTGTGCTGGTTTTATTTGAACTGTCACTGTGATTAGATTTCCTTTCAGCTGCTTTAGGACGTTGCTGTCTGATGTGGATGTCTTGGGGAGGGCAATGCTGAGCTGATGGCAGCTTGGACAGAAGGAAAGCCTGTGCTATTAGGGGCTAATCCACCCTGCTGCATCCAGTGATTCAGCTGACAGCAAAATTAAACAGCTACACCCTGGCTGGTGAATTTTGTTGTCCAAGTATAATAAATAGGATCCCTGTTTCAGGCATCTGTCTGTGAAAACCCCCTGACAAGGACTCATATCAAGCATCTGATGGAAATTTATAATTACAGACCTGTGTTGTGTAGGGAAGTTCAACTGCAAATTAGCTGTGGATCATTCAGAGTTTAATTATCCTGTTCACTGGTTTCATAATCTTTCAGTGTCTGTGGCTTGAGAATTACTCTGCTCTCCCTCCCACAATCCATGCTGCATCAATTCCCAGGGAAATAGGGAACAGTGGGTAAAGCTCTGGCCTGCTGGAGGGAGATGTTCTTATTTGGCAAGCTTGTGCAATCTGAAGTGAAAATCAACTCTGTGCCACAAGTGGGTGGATCATGCCCTACCTTGTTGAAAAGGCAGAGAAGTCGGGAATAGAAAAAACTGCTAGAAGTTAGTTTTAAATTTGAAAAGACAAGACCCTAGTTTCTAATAAATTGATGCAGTATTATAATTCCTACTGGGCTTCACTTCAGCTGAGAAAAGCAGCCAAATGTAGGAGAAATTACCTGAAGCAGTTGGACATGTGCTGTCTTCATGGTTTCTTGAACCTTGAATTTTCTGGGGTTTGCTGCATTTGCCAGAAACAGAGATTGCCAGAGGTGAGGATTTGTTTCAGAGGTTTTTTTGTTTCAGAGGTTTTTTATTCCTAGCCACCAGCTGTCTGTGGTTCAGTGACTTCATATCTTTGTATTTAACTGCACCTGGTGGGCTTCTGTTTTCACCCCTGACCCCACAGCTCCATGAGTTGTTTCAAGAGCTAACCAAAGCTCTGTGTTGTTTCATAGGTTTGCACAAAACTTGCTGTGACTTCTCTGACAAGACCAGTCTGTCAAACAGTATCTGTTACAATGCTAAGGTTGTGTTCCATGCTAGAAATGGTCATCTCAAAGCCCTCTGAATATTGTGGAATTGTGGAATGGTTTGGGTTGGAAGGGGCTTTAAAAATACCTTCCACACAATGAGGTTGTTCAAAGCCCTGTCCAACCTGCCCTTGAACACTTCCAGGGATGGGATGTCCAGTGCTTCTCTTGGCTAACTTATTCCAGTGTCTCACCACCCTGTAGTGAAGAATTCTTTCCAATCTCTCGTGTAACTCCACACTCTTCCAGTTGGCAGTCTTGTCCTGTCCCTGCATGCTCTTGTGTAAAATACAGAGGGCTTTTTTCATTTGTACCATGTTACACTGCCACTATTAAATGTCATTTGCTATTTTACTGCCTGCGTTCCTAATCCTATGTGACTCCTTTAACTTGGCCTTTCTTCACTTTCTGTGTGCTGAGAGGTCTGTTAAAATCTCTTTCCTTTTTTTTTTTTTTGTAAGTTTTGTTCACTTGTTTGGTTTATGGGTTTTTTTTGTTGATGTTTTAGCTGATAGTTCTCTGAGCTATGCCATTCATTTTCAAAAGCTGTTGTGAGTGTTTTAATTTTTTTTTATTTTTTTGTTTGAGATATGGGCCTGTCTCTGCCCTTTTTGGTCTCTACACATTTGCAAGTGATTCCTCACAGCCTGCAATGTATTTATTTTTTGACCTGTGAGTTTTTGTTGAACTTTTTCATACTCCATTTTCTATTTGAGCACTTTGAGAATTTTTCTTTGTTTCAGTAAACTTCTCTTCCTTTGCTACTTAGTGATGCTGATCTGTATTTTGCTTTAATTAATTTTAATTTCCCTCGCAGTACATTACTTTTTCTCAAATACAGAAGAGTTTTCCCTCCACTCTTTCACTGCAAGCATTTAATCAACTTAATTTTTGCATATTGAGAGACTTGGGAGATGAGGCAGAGATTTGTGCTGGTTCAGATTGGTTCATGGTTGTAATTCGGCTCTGGCTACACAGTCAGCAAGTTGTCAGAATAGCATGTTCTTCTAAGTAGTTAATTTTAAATTCATTCTATTTGTTTTTATAAACTGGTAACTCTACAAAAGGGTATTTTTACTACAGTTCCTGCCATTAATAGAAAGAAGCAGCTTAATGAGCACATATGTAGCTGCAATTCAGAATGAGTTTAAGGATGTTGCAAAGAGCATTGGCTGACTGGAAAGTTACTCTGAGATGAGAACTGAGATATTTTCCAGATGGGATTGCAGCAGTTGTAACTCAGAATTTATCAGTTAATAGAAGGGGTTTGTGCTTTGTGACAATTATTGAATAAGGATTTGAAAATGTGTGTAGGTCTTGCAGCACAAAAGAGCTGCTGAGCTTCAGTGTTTCTTACACAGAAACTTGTATTTGATGGGTTGAAACTTGGATTTTATCTTTTTTTTGATGAAACTTGGTTTGAAGTGTTGTTTCACTTCTGTGTTGCATCAAAAACTGGAAAATATTTTATGCTGCTTTGGTTGATGTCAGATAGAGCAGAAGGATGTGGTCTCAGCTGACCAGCTCAATGGTGATGGTGCCCTAAAACATTTTCTTTAACTTGTACAATTCTTGCAGTAGCAACATTTGGTAGAAAAATTAATTGCATTGGGCATTAAGAAGGATTCAGATTGGATTCCTGAGGTCATCAGTCTTGCAGCAGAAGTAAAATCATTCCTATATGGAATCATTTACTAGATTTCTTTTAACAAAAATTCTGGGAATCAACATAAAATAAAAAGGAATGTCACTAACAGGTTGAATTTTACAAACAGCAACAATTTTACCTTAGCAAGTGCAGTTCGTTTGTCAGGGACTGTTGTTCTCTTGCCCACATTGCATGTGTTTCTTAATCTAATGACTGTGTTTAGTCATTTTACATTATTTTTAAAAGACAAGCAAATATATTAAAAGAATGGTGGGTGAAGGGGAATTGTCTCTACTCTGAGGATAGGCAGAGGTTTGGCTGGGAAGTTGGAGCTTGTCTGGGGTAGGCACAACTGGAGCTTGGATTTATTGAAAGGTGCTCAGTTCAGACCTGGTCTTAGTCTCAGACACCCTATAATATAAATATATATATTTAAACTTGGGAACCAACACTAACAGTGTGGGCAGCAGTGGCAGTTTTATATGTTCTGGCACATTGTCTGATACAATTTTCCAGATGAATCATTGTGGTCATTTATTAAAGACCAACAGGCAGCCTGCTTTTATAAGCTGTGAACAGCAGATATAAACCTTATTTTTCCATTTTACTTCTTCAAGAGCGTGAGCACCAAGTGTTGTATCTTGAGCACAAACCTATATTTAGAAATGAAATGACAACAGAAATGGGAATGCTCAATTCAATTGACAATTCAGTCTAATTGTGGGCGTTTGAAGACTGAAGGATTGTAAAGAATCAGACTTATCAGGACATTGCAATAATTTAAGGAATAAAATCCAAGGCACTTAACAGCTGATGTACTAAATGTACATGTACTTTGTGGGTCCTTTGGTTCTGTTTCCCCCATGAGAGAGTCAATATCTATTTCATTTTTCTCAGTATTGAAGACATTAGGACATGGGTTAACAGGGAAAATAGGAGAAAAGAAAGTTAAAGAAGGCAACAGTTAGCTGGAAAGAAATGCTGTAAACTACAACAGTGTTTTCAAGTGAGGTGCAAAAATAATTAGAAAATAACAAAAAAAAAGTGGGAATATGTTACACAACAGAAACACTGAAAGAATGTAGCACAGTCAAAACTGAATAGAAACAAGAATGTAAATTATATTATAGAAATAAGAAAAGAAATACTCATCTCTTGAACTTTGCATATATAATTTTCTCCCTGTGGTTGTCTAGACACAGATATATCCTTTTTTTTCATTTTGTTTGAAAAATGTTCTTTCCACTTGAATAGGTCAGCTGATAGATAAGATATAATAACATAATGGCAAACAGATTTTAAGTTGCTACACATTTCTGCAGAATGTAGCTTTATATAGAAATGAAAGAATTCTTAACATGTCTGTGATGTAGTGTTTGAGAGAGACATCTTGAGGTATTACTGCTAGTAACCAAATTCAGGAAAGCTGCTTGTGACATCATGCCAAGGCTGAGAGGAGAGCTGAAAGAGCTCATGTGTGTAAGAGAGATCGATTTGGAATTCTTTTTAGGATGCCAGAAAGTCTCGTGACACTCAGCTGCATATAATTTACTGAAGAATTTATCATGTTTAGTTAAAAAACGTCAATTGCAGAAGTCAAGGCTCTTAATAAAATCCACATAAAGCCCAGTTATAACCCTAAAAGTGCATCATCATATTTCATTGTGAAAGAGTGGTGAGTTTGATACTGAGACTGAAAATTAACTTAAATATGCTGTTGATCAAACATCTTATTAAAATGAGCTGCTCTGCTGTCAGAGCAGGTGACCAGAGCTGTTTGTGTGTGAACTCTTGTGAAGAAGCTGTTGGTGAGAAAGATGTTTAAAGTATTTAGCACCTGATTTCTTGTTAAATACATTAAAATACATAAATACCACCACCACTTCAGTCATTAGACATTTTCTAACTTAGCTTCGAACTGTGCAGAGAGTTTAATGAAATTGTGTTCCTGCAGCACTCTCTGAGGCTCACTCTCTTTATAACACAGTGGTCTGGCATGATTTTAGTGGCTTGGTTTGGATATCAGTGCAGAAACTTTAGAAAAATCTTTCAACTTCCAGGGCTGTTTGATTTCAATCCCAGCTTTGTCATGTTCAGAAGAATTATTTTCTTAGAAGTCCTGTGTACAGGCTACAATTCCCTACTTATGTATTAATTCAATTATTTTTTTTCTTTCAAGACATGTTTATTAGATGGCAAATTGGCAAATTTACTCTCACTTACTATAAAACATCCTTATCAAGATCTTGAAACTCAAATTTATGTCTTTGTAAAGGAACCCTTTCAAGGTCAACACAAGAGTGCTTTGCAACTGTTCTGCATCAGTTGTGAAATCAAATTATTTTGGCTTTATGTGCTACTCATAACCTCCTTGCATTTCATTATTCTGGCTACAATTTGTAGGCCAAGAAACACAGAAACACAGATTAAAACAAGAAAACAACAGATTCATCAACAGAAAAAAAAAATTGTCCTAAAATTTCCTTATGCTTCTGTAGATTTGGGCACTTGTCCAGGAAGTGTGGCGGGTTTTAGTTTGGTTTTTTTCCCTTGAAAATTTGTCTTTTGGGGGAGAATATACCCACAGATATTTAACTTCAAAGCAGACCTTTTGAACTTGTAAACTGTTGTTTAGCTCAAAGAAAATTGTTGTAATTTGTGCTCAGCTTGATGGGATTTTGGGAAGAGAAGGGGAATGAATTTGAAACGAGAACAGTGTTTGTTTCAATTTTAATGGGTGTTATTAACAGCTTCTTTTTCCCCTTCCTTGTATTTTATGTGTAGAAACTGCAAACTAATGATTAGGTAGCTGTGGATTTGTTTAAGTAATCTTTCTTCAATAGCATTTATTTATTTATTTTGTTTTTTGAACTAAGCTAGAGCAAGCCTGGATGAAAACGTATCTTGTTCAGGAGGCAGCTCTTATGTCCATGGCACCTTGCATTTTAAAAATAAAATTTAAAAAGAAATATTTTTTTAATGAAATTTTGATATACCAGTCTGAGTTTACATGGAAGTTCAGAGAACAATAACAAAGCAAATGATGAAAAAAAAATTAGATGACCAAAGAATAAAAGCTTAGATAAAAATGTGAAATATGATTGAGTACTTGTTTCTTTAAAGTGCCCATTAGCTGGCAAATAAATAGTGAATTCATCTGAATTTTGCAGTGTGGACATGTACTGTAGCAAGGATTCTTTCTGTGTGTTTTGGTGTAAGAAAAATAACTGCCAAGGTATTATGTGATGATACATGACTATAAATATACTACTTTTTATAGTGTCTCTGGAATATGGGCTGGGATGTTTGGGTGTGTTTATGAAATCAGGTTCAGCTGTGCAACAGCTCTGTTGTGCACCTTGACTTTTGGGTTTGTGGCTGGAAGGAATTGCTGAAGTGGAAATACTCCTCTCATTTTGTGTGAATTCAAAGGAAAGGGGCAAGGATTAATGTTCAAATAATTACCTTAGTAAAGAGTATTTTTAAAGCATTGGAGTGAATGTCTTAGACTTCAAAACTCTATGTGTGAAGTTGCAGATCCTCATAGTAGTTCTAAGCATTTTTGGATAGATAGGAAAATCCAGTTTTTAAGTTACTTCTAGACATAAGTGAAGCTTAAGAATATTGTCCTGCTTCTCTGCCAACCATTTTATCACCCAATGTCCACCATACTGGAAATGGAGGATTTGATGGTTGAATTTTTTCCAAATCTTTTTCTTATACTCAGGTGTGGTACAGACCAGGGGGAGGGCTGTGCTGCACTTTTATACAGCATAATTTAAAATACAGCATTTATAAAACAGCCTGCCTGGCTCTCCTTTCAGCTTGAATGATAAGCAGGAAAGCATTTTAAAAAACCCGAAGTGCCTGGGGCACAGCTTTTTCCTTCTCACAAGAGGAGGAAAACTTTGTGTGTTCATTTGAAAAAATGAATATACAATAAATATGGAAAGAGGACTGTGAGATAGAGGAAACCAAAACACGGAAGACTTCTGTTCCACTTGTCTGTGGGTGTATTAAAAGATGTTCATCTCCTGAGGGGAAAAGGTTTGAATATCTGCTTCACAGGATTTTTGCATGTGAATAACCTGACTTCTGATATCCAAATAAATTGTTTCATTAAGAAGCTAAGTGGTTTCTTTATGTATAAAGAGACTTTAAGTGGAGGTAAATGGCTCTGGAACATAAATCATTTGCTAGACTGTTCTCAAGCAGTCACTTGTTAGACAATTCTCAAGCCTTTTGTCTTGCCTCCCTCACCCTAAAAAAATATTAAATTAATAAATAATTTAAAAACCTGCCCAGAAATCAGCAGGTAGGCTAATTCCTAAATCAATGTGGACACTATTCAGCAGATCTGTTGTCTTTGTCTGATTTTTCAATTGTGTGCTGAGTGTTCAAACCATATCCTATCCTGAAAAAGGTTTCCAATCTATTGCAGTGGCATCATGTAATTACAGTGAAGCACATGATGATAGTGTTTAAGCCTCAGGATGCCCTTCAGGGAAGTAGTGCAAATAATTATCTGTGCATCAGCCCGGATTTAAAACAAAAAAGAGAGGGGACCAAAAAAAAATCAATGCTGCTTGGTGGCTGAGTTTTGCGTATTCCAATTAACGATTTTTAGATTTGACTTAAAGTTCTGAAATTGTTTGGAAGTAGGCCATCTCCTGCTGAGATGAAGCATCAGGCCATTTTAAATTAGGCACTGAGCATGCTCTCTCAGGTCCCCACCGTTTGAGATTTTGCAGTGTGTGTCTGGGCTGCCTGTGAGAAGAGCTGTCACTCAAGGGGGGTGGAGGAGAGCACAGCATGCCCTTTTGTCATCCTTCTATCAGTGCACATATGATTCCTCTTGGAACTGGCAAGTGGAGATGTGAGACAAGCCTTGCTGCTTTTGGTGAGTTGATATTCATCTCTTTTCCTTTCTGATGCCTTTAGATATCTCAGATAAAACTCAGCTTCACACTTGGCTCTCTGCTCTGATAATGGGATCTGTTTGAAATGGCTCTGCCGTGCTTCACTTCAGTGAAATGATATGTGTATTAATTTCTTTACTGCAGAAGAATTGCTTTTTTAACAGGAATTCTGGGCTGGGCAGAAAAATGGGCATAATTTTTTTTTTCTCTGACTTCAAATTAGCTAACTATTCTAAATATAGCAACAGTTCTTCAACCATCACTTCTCAGTCATTTTTCATTATGTTCTTTTAAACCAATTTTGGTTTAAAACCTGGATTATTTTGTGCATCTCATATTTTAGAGGGAGCTTGAGTAGTCTTGCAAAAGAGGATTATTTAAGACAATGCTGAAAGGTATTTACAGTACTTGATTTCAAGACAAATTCAACAGGGTAAGTTAGGTGTTGTCATGTTAGTTTTGCTGCTGTGCATGTATTTCCTTCTTTAACCAACTAAGGAATAGAAAAAGATATCTCCTAGTTCTTTGTTACAGCTGAGATTTGGCACCTTGGTAAGATATAGTGGGAATTTCTGAACAAATTTATAGTCTTTGTAGTAGTTAAGGTGAATGCTTGATACGGCTTAGGATTTAATTAACTTCTAATTAACTGTGGGAAAGGCAGGATTTATGATTCAAAGTATTATCAGGGCTTACTTCTTGCACTTGATTTAAAACCTTGTTTTCCTCCAAGAACATCTGCAAATTATAACTTCTAAATTCTTTAATACAAGGCATTTAGCCTCCAGCAAAAAAATCAGTTGGCAATGTATTTTTAAAACCTCTAAACTGGGATTGTAAAAAGGAAGGAGTGAATTGATAAACTGACACCACCCACTTCCATTCCCCCCAAAAAAAAAAAAAAAGTTGTTTCCTGATTTCTCTTACCTGTGGGTGAATAAAGATGATTTAATATCATGGCTGAATTTGATCTGTATTTTAATGTTTTGGTGTGACAGAGTTCATCACTCCACATTGAGATTGGAGCTCTTAGCACTAATGCATTCACAAATATTTTGGGGTTGGGAGGGGAACTTGTTTTTACAAGTGGATAGCCTTTATCCTGTTGTGATTGTGGATATATACTTCAGTCTTTAGGATAAAAGATTTGAATTACAATGGGAAAAGCTGCTTGTCAGTGAATTTGCTGAGTCTGACAAAGAGGCTCTTGCCAAACACAACCCCTGTTATGATTTCAGCTGACCTGATTTATAGGAGCAGAATCAATAAGCCCTTAAGCTTCATCCTCACTCTGACACTCCTGGTTGGAAGAGGAAGGGGAGGCAGGGTGATCTGTGAATCTTGAGTACTTGAACATGAGTTTGCTTGACCCTCTAACGTGGGGTTTCTGGGGAAAATTATCTAAATGGGTCCAGGAGTTAAGATTTTTGTTAAAGCCTGAGGATAATGCATTTAATTGAGGCCTCATGGTGGCAAAGGGCTGTCATAACCCATCAGCAAAGCTGTGCTTGGATTGCTGCTCTGACAAATGATGAGAGGAAGACAACCAGGGGGAACTGCAGACCTGTGCTGAGCAAAATCCATCACTCTGCTGCTGCCGGAGCCCTGGGTGCTGAGAATTTTAGTCTTTCAGTGCTGACAGACTCTGACCCCTAAGAGAGCACTGCATTTGACCTGAGGCCATGGAGAAACCTTCCAAAATTAATTGATAACACTAAAATTACAAGTATACACTTTGATTAGAAGTGTGTAATATCACAAAGTAAAAATCTAAGAGTTTGGAGTTTTAGAATATAGTAATATATAAAAAACAAGATAAAGTTTTAAAGCAGAAACTAGTCCTTGTTCTTCAACTTATTCTTCATAAGTTTAAATAGTATTTTATAATTAAACAAAAAAGTCCACATTGCTGACTTCAAGATATTAGTTACTAAATTAAAAACAAAAATAATTTGTGTCATTTCTTAGTTAGATAGTTTAGCCTTAAAAGACCTTATAAAAAATAGTTAACCATTTTGTAACTTGTTAGTAAGATACTACAAAACTCGCTGCTTGTGAGACTATAACACAGATGAGAAAAATAAACATTCAAGTCTAAACACAAAATATCATCTCAAAAACTTTCAATCCCAACCTCAACAAAAAAAAACCAAAACAAGAACCAAAAACCATTTACTTGTTACACTAACTCATTTCCTTCAAAGCATCATTAGTTATTTCTAATATTAGTTATTATTTCTAATTAATAGTTATTTCTAATATTAGTTATTATTTATAATTATTAGTTATTTCTAATATTGGTTATTATTTCTAATATGAGTTTTCACTCATAGCTGGAACATGTGTGATAGTGGTGGTGCCTTCAGGTGCCCTGAGCTGTGTCTCGCAGAGATCTGCAGGATGATATGAAGCTACACAGATTTACCATAGGGCAATTTCTGGACAAACAGCAATCCTAGAGAACTCCAGAACTCTAAGGAAGTTGAGTTTCATAGGTCTTGTAAAAGAACAGTTGTTAGTCTAAGGAAAGCAGAAATTTGCAAGTGTTAAATATGACAAGCTATTTTTATAACCTTGATCATGTCTATTTTACTCTTCATGATAATATTTATTCTTTCCTTTGAAGTAAGTCCTGACTCTGGTTAGTTTTCCAAAAAGCTAAATTCTTACATTATTGTTACAACAGTTAGCTGAATTTTGTAGCTAAGATACTGTCTCCTCTGCATAGCTTCTCTTGTCTATAACCATTTTATTGAACATTCAGGTCCACTTTAGGTCATGGACAGCTTGTGGAAAATCTGCCTTGTTTATGTCTTAATGGTGGTTGTGCATAAAGAGGTTATTTTGAGAACTCAGACAACTTGACAATAATATATTGCCTTTTATTTTGCTGCAGTTTTACTCTGTGCTATTTTGTTGGTTTCTTTGTATTTCTAGATGTGTGTGTGCATAAATAAATACATATATATATTAAAAATACAAATATAGATATACACAGAGAACATGCAGAGAGGGAGATGAATGTGTGTAAGGGCTGCTGGCTGAACAAGATTATTCAAAATGCATTTAAATTGCACAGAATTGAGGACTGAAATTGAATAAAATGATGCTTTTCTGTGCTAAGGAATGTTATTTTTCAGTCATTTTAGACATGTCAGCCATCATTAGGATTTTCTTGTGTTTTATTGTGGATCAATATATTGTATTTGGTGATAAAATAGCAGGGTGAAAGGTTTAAGTTCCTGGGATTGTGCCATGTAGGTGTTCTGATTTTTAGAAACTGGTGGTCTCTGGAAGGAACTTGAGAAGGAATTCCCTCATGTGACTGAAAATGTAAGGCATGTAATTCAATCTGTTGAGTTAGGATGAAAAAATCTTTTTTTTTAAATACATGAATAAAAAGTCACTGACTTCTGTGGCACTTTTTCACTAGGATAGCAGTGACAATATGGTGGTGGCTTTAGTGCTTTTGAGAGAGCACCACTGCTGAAATAATGTTTAAATAAACTTTTTGCTTGAATTTTCATAAATATAATTGTTTGTACAGGGGGAAAAAATCAGTTAAGGATGTGGTGTGAAGGGGAACCTTTGTGTATGTGTCACTTCAGCTGCCTGCCAACTGTGTTTTGAATTATTAAAATCTTTTGGACAGTGAAGGCTCAGCCTTTTTCCATTCACACTGTGCTCTAAATAAGAGATTTTACTACTGCTGACAATTGAACATACTCATTTGGTGTGCCAGATGGAGAGGATGGAGAGCCTGTGACAATTTTAGGCTGAAGGTTGTGTCTAAAAACCTTGTCAGCATTCTGCTTCGGATCTTGACCTATTTTAGACAGTTTGCTACAATCTGATACTGCCATTTATTAGTTTTTCTAGGGTTTTTTTCATGAAGTGGAGGAAGGAGTGGAGCTGTTTCACAAGCATGAACTAAATTTACTTTTCCAAGTGAAAAAGAAAATGTACACCAGTTCTCATTTAAAATAATTGGCTCTAATGTCAGCCATGTATAATTGAGTCTGAGATTTTATGGAAAAGTAAGGAAGGCATGATTAGTTCTTTCTATATGGTCTGTCTGGTATAAATTGAGAAATGGGTCTATTAAAATGAAAAATGAAAATATTTGGGATTGTGTTATTTTAAAAAATTTTGGCTTTTTTTGTACCTAGAGAGTGGAAATAATGAGCTGGCTAAGTCCTTGCTGAAGGAGCTAAAAATTGTCTACTTTTTCAGTACACTGAGGTTTAAAATGGGTATTAAATACCATCCTGTGTATTTTGGCAGATTTTTACCACGAATACACTAGATCAT
Organism: Molothrus aeneus; assembly: GCF_037042795.1. Lineage (NCBI taxonomy): Eukaryota > Metazoa > Chordata > Aves > Passeriformes > Icteridae > Molothrus > Molothrus aeneus. Next base: position 2,350,752 of record NC_089650.1, on the reverse strand, counting down.
TGTAATTCAATAGTGAATAGGTATTTATTGGGAATATCTGTCAATGAAAATTTAGCAAATGATTTTGTATAGAGGAGTTGTTTAGAAGTTTAAATTTCCTAAAAGATGACCAAGAGTAAGTAAAATAATTTGTTTTTGTAGATCTGAATTTCCATCCCCACCTCCCCAAGAACATAGGGAAAAGGGGAAAAGCAAAAGAAAAAAAAAAAACAAACCAGAAATGTTTCTCAAACTCATACATAAGCTTGAATTTTTCCAGTGTGTTTTGAGTACAACATCACTTTCCTTATGTTTATGCATGTTTTGATGTTTTACAATGTTTCCAGGATATTCAGTCTTATGCACATTTCAGTGCTGTGGTGAGGAGACAACAGTTGAGTATTTAAACATGTCAGTGTCTGTAAGAAAACTGGAATTGCTTTGTGCTTTCCTTAAACTAATCTGAATTTAATGGAGGCATGTACTATACAGTGACTTCATTTTTTCCAAGCCAATCAAAACTTGTTGCTCTTTCAAAGTATGACCATTGAGGAAAAAAGAAAAGAAATGTTAATTATTATGTACTTCAGGCCACTTGAAGGGACTTTTGTGCAACTCATATCTTGCCCAAAAAAATCAATTCATATCTTGCCTTAAATATCAGAAGGTTACCATGTTTTATACTTCCCTGTTTATATAGAAATTATTAACTTAATCAGAATTTCAGTATTTTCAATCTTTACAGTTTATTCCCAAATTTGGCTGTCATTATATTTCAGATGGTTCCTTTGCCTCTCTTACCATAATATATATAAAATAATGTGTACAGAGATTTTTTCCAGGCAATTACATCGGTATCATAACACAACCATATTGGTGGAAAATCTGTCATTTACATGAACATTATCATATGAGCAACTAAATTAAAAAAACCTTTGAATCATTGAAAATGTTGTGTTTGGTGACAGCACTGAGTAACATCTTCAGTGGAAGGACCTGGAATGTTTTCATGGAACAGGATTTGTTACGTGGAGTCTTGAGGTCCCTTTAAGTGTGATCCATGATTAAGATAAAAACAAAATCAGCAAAATAGATTTATTGTATTATTTTAAATGGACAGTTCTTTTTGACAAGATGGGTTCAGCATATGATGGGGGGTTTGGAGGGGAAAAAATGCACTGAGAAACAAGAAATACAAAAAGGTTTTCAGAGTAGTCATTAAAACATAGGATATCAATACAAGTCTTAACAATATTCAGTAGAAATTTGTCTGATATGAGACATTGTATCTTGCCAGGGAAATCTGTGTTAGAATTTTTATTTCCTTTTTTTTTTTACTGTTCTGAGAAATAGGGTGATTTTTAATTTTTTTTTTTCTCCTGGAGAAAATAGCCCGAGCCATCAAGGTTGTCATAGCAGAGAACGAAAGGCATGACTTAAACAACACCACTTTTGGTAATACCATCTGCTTCAGCCCACTCTGCCCAGTGCATTTGTTCTCCCTATGAGCAAAGACAAGACAGATATCCTTAGTAGCCCTCAAACTGAGGCTGTCAAAATAAGTTCTTTAATGCTGCCTCTGAAAGTGTCTCCAAGCACAGTGTGGTTCTGGCTGGGATGTGCTTCCTGCAGGAGCAGCTGAATTCAATTTCCAGCTGCCCGAATGATCAGAAATAGGTTGGGAATGTTCCCCACAGCCTTCCAGTGCAGCATTAGTACCTCACTGTTGCATTTAGCTGTTGCATTGGTGGGGAGTATTTTATATCATGATAGTGCAAATTTGGAATGGAAACAGAGGTTTACTTAGCATTAAGCTGTCGTATTTAGCTGTTGTTTTAGTTGTATTTATCTGTTTTAATGGTGGGGAGTATTTTATATAATGATAGTACAAATTGGGAGTGGAAACTTGAGGTTTACTTAACCAGGATCACAGAGGAAGCCTGGTGAAGCCAAAGGGCACATCCCTGGTGCAGTTAGCTTGATGATGACTGTCAGTCAAATACCTCAAATGCATGTCAGTGCAAAGCTGCACCTGGCCCCATAGGGAGAAAAGCCAAATAGCCCCAGAGAAACTTCTTACTCATGGAGCTGGATTAGTTTCACTATCTTAGCTACCAGATTTGCATTATTCCATTTAGAAATGGAATTCTGTTCTGGTATCTTACCGTGGCACTGCCCTATAACAGGAAGTTTAAGGTCCGAAGTTCATCAGCTCAAGGCGCTGAGCACTAAGATGTTCTTGTCTTGTTGTGTCTTGTAATAATTCACACTCACAGGACAGATTCAGATTTATAATTTCATCCATTGGATGCAGTTTTTTATTTCATTACTTTGTCTGTATTGAAACCAAGGAAGAACAGTTTCAATTTTGTTAAGACGGGACTATTAAATGTATTAATCAGTCTGGGACTTGAACAGAATTAGATTTATTTAATTTCTTCATTTTATGTTATAGTGATATGTCTAGTAGAGTGGTAATGTGTCAGTTTCTGATAACTGTGTTGAAGTGATATTGAGAGTCTCTGACTGCATTCCCCTTCTCCATTTTCACCCAAAAATTTATGAAACTTCTGCTGCACCTATGTAAAGCTGGAACAAAGTCAGAGAACTATGTGGTAAAGTAATAGCACAGCCGAGAGAAGAGGAGCTCAGAAATATCAGGGTCTTATGAGTGCCTGGGGTGTCTCCATACCTGTACAGAAGTTCAGCCACTGCTTTACACTAAGCAACTAACTACAACCATGTTGTAGTTCTTCTACACTTCTAGACTCTTAACACTTCTAGACTTTCTGATCCAGAAAGCTCTTTAGCTTCCCAGGCTCAATTTTTTGTCTCTTGTTACCTCCATAGTTTTATATGAAAGACTAAATGAAAATGGCTCAGCCATTTCCTTGAAAAATATTAGAAGAAAAATGCTTTCAACAGTTTTATAATGTTTGCAGCTGGTTCCCTGCAAAGCTCTGATATCCCTGTATCAGTGTTCAAGCTTGCAATTTGAACACTGAACCAGTGGACCCTTTTTCACTGAAAAGCATTTCAGTGTCTGCAAATAGTCTACACTTTCTTTACTTTTAACTTGAGGGACCTCATGCACACACCAGTAGCATTCTTACTGATAAAAATGCAGACACTGTGACTGGTGAATACACTTCCACTTCTCTGCAGCTTTCTCATACTGAATGAAAATAGAAGAACCTTTTAAATTGAAGAATTACAGTAATAAGGAATAATAATCAGTAAGACGCTGTTGCTCTTTATCTAGATAATAAATTAGTTGAAGACAGTAGATTCCTTTGCTGATTCTGTTGACATCACAGTCCTTGCTCTAGAGGCAGAAATTGTATTTTACAGGTTTAAAGTTATTTATCAATAACTTTGGCATGTCATCCATGTTAGAAACAACTACCCCAATGTGTAGAATAGAGAAGCTTATAACCTCTAACCAGATGTTTTTTCAGAGTGTATCAAGCCCTTTATGACACTGCAGATGGTTATCAGTAATTCTCTTTCTGTCCAAACATTGAATTCATGTTTTCTGACAGGCAGTATCCAATAGATGTGGATCGTCAGAATCATTCTGCAAAGAGCTGAACTGTTTGTAATGTGAGTCTTGTTATAATTATTGGGGGAAATGTCTTCTCAAGCTCAAGTAGTGAATATTTGATATCCTGATTATTTTTCAGATATCAAAATGACCAACCTAACCTGACTGGAATGTAATTATAGGAACCATGAAGCTAAGCAACTGCTCTGCACTGGCTTGAACATTTGCAAAATCATTAAAAGGCAGTGGAGAAAAATCCTGAGAAAGCTGCTTGTCACATTGTCATCTTAATCCTTGGGGAAAGTCTGCAAAATACTTTTAAAAGACAAGCATGGAAATGAAATTCAGAAAGCTGTTAGGTCTTAAAACTCATGAACTCAGTGGTTTTAAAGCACATAATTCTGTGGACCACTTCAGCCAATCCCACTGATTTAGCACCTTCCTTTTTAGGGAGAGAGAAAAAGGAAGAATATTATTGAATGAAATGAAATGAACAAGTCTTGCTCCCCTTTACTGGAGGGTAAAACTCCAGTGTAAAAAGAAAACATCAGAAGGCTGGTAAGAGTAGGCAACTGATATCTGCATGGCAGCAGCTTCCTGTGACTTTTTTTTAAACAGAAGATTGCTACTAATGCTTGTATCGAAAATATTTATAATTTTTTTTCATTTATCACAACCCAAGAAAATTGCTGTCAATTTAGGATTACAGATTAATTTAAAATGTTTCCATTAGTAACTGCTTTATCAATTCTGAAAAGTATTTTTGCACAAATCAAGATAAATGTTGACCTAGACTGTTGTTTATTTTCTGTAGAACAGAAGTCCTTAGCATACTGGAAATCTTGGGTTTGAAGAATCTCTGAGAGCACTGCTGTGTGAGCATGTGATGCTGCTTCAGTGGCCTCCTTGTGGATTGTATTTGGGTTTTTGCCACTGGGGGGAGCAGAAGACTGTCACAGACTTCAGGGATGGAATAAGTGTCTGTCTTCCATCTCAGAAGGTTCAGGCCTTAATGATGAGTTTTGGGACACTGTGTGTCCTTCATGTCTGGCACATGCTTGAAAATCTGTTTTCCAGTGAATAAAATGTCTAAATAATCAGGTTTTATGATTACGCTTTCCTGAAGAGTTGCATCCTGGGTTAAACATGAAGTGCATTTTAGAAAAGCAAGGGAAGGAGCTAAAGGGGCTTAGAAAAAGGAGGGAGAGGAACTTACACAGGCAGATAGTGACAGGGTAAGTGCAGTTTTTAATTTGAGTGCAGGTTTTTATTTTAAAAAGGCAGGTTTAGTTGGGTATTAGGAAGAAATTCTTGCCAGTGAGACTGGTGAGGCACTGGCACAGGTTCCCCTGAGAAGCTGTAAATGCTTCATCCCTGAAATTTAACAGGTTGGACAGGGCTTGGAGCACTCTGGGATGGTGGAAGGTGTTCCTGCCCATGGCAGGGGGGTGGAACCAGAGGATCTTTAAAGTCCCTTCCAACCCAAATCTTTCTGTGATTGAGTGAGGAGTAGGTTCTGACTGGTGTTGGCTTCAGCAGTGAGCTAAAAATCCCTGAAACATTTTTGTTTCAGCTGTTGCCTAATGGCAACTCCTGCAGCCTGAGAGTGCGGTTTGCTTTAATAAAAGATGCTGTAGAAATGTATATATGTTTGTAAAATTAATGCATTCTTTAACCAGACATTTGCTTTAATCTTGGTCTTTCAGCAGTAAATCTAAAAATGCTGTTCCCTTCCTCTGAAAGCATTGGGATGGAGGAAACATTCACTTTGCTTGTTTTCATTTTCAATACATAGAATCAAAGGCTGTATATAAACTATAAACATGTTATTCTAGTATGACTGCAACTCTAAATGCTGCCTGGTTATTCCCAAGCTCATTGAAGGTTCTCTGTAAGTGTCTTTGTGTGTCATGTAATTGGGAAAAAGAGCCCTGTGGGCTGTTGAGGGCTTGCCTTGCCTGCTGAGGTTGCTGGACTGGTAATGTTCATGTTGCATTCAGTTTCCATTACCTGTCTTTAAATCCTTTGATGTTTGGGACAGAACAAGGCATTCCAGTTGCAAGCCAAGGCTGGGCTTTCCCATTGGGAAAACTTGTTCTGTCTGTACTGTCAACAGCAAGCAGTCAAAATTCCTGGTTTCAAATTCATTATCATTTTTGCTCATGGTGTATAGAGCTTAAACTAAGCAAAGCAAGCTTAAAGAAATGCTTGGGTGACACTTCAGTGCTCTCAGTAGAGAGATTTATAGCAGGGTTGTGGATGCAGAGGAAGTATCAGGTGGCAGCTCCCAGCAGATCCTGGAGCATTCCAGCAACCTGGGGCAGTGATGTGTTTCCTATGGGGTCATTTGTTGTTCCACCTCTTCTTTTTTTTTTTTGTTTTGACAGATATAAGTTGCCTTAAGGCCTTTACCCCTCCTAAGTTGTTTGGGTTTTTTTTGGGTTTTTTTTGGGTTTTTTTTGTTTGCTTGTTGTTTTTTTTTTTAATATGACATTCATGTTAAAATTATTTTTTGACTGATGCTTGGAACAGCCATGGATTCTTATTCTAGGAGCATAAACAGCTGAGGGTGCTGAGTGAGCTGACAGATGTTGCCATGAGAGTGATTTTTATCAACATAGATAACCCTGATGACTGCAAATAGACAAACATTGCTGTGTTCAAAAAAAAAAAAGGCAAGAAAAGGAATCCAGGGAACTAAACACTGGTCAGCTTCACCTCTTTCCCTGAGAATATTAATGAGCAACTCATTTAAACTGTTCCTAGGCATGTGAAAGACTGGAAGGTAATTGGAAACAGCCAGCATGGATATATCAAGGAAAAATCTTGCTTGACCAACCTGGCTGCCTCCTACAGTGACTGCCTCTGCAACTGAGGGAGAAAACAGTGGAAACCACATAAATTCAGCAAGGCTTTTGATGTATCTTCATGTGGTACCTTTGTGTCTGAGCGTGGGTATGGATGGCATGAATGGTGAAGAATTGACTGCACCATAAGCAATCAATAATTTGAAGTTTCAGTTCAGTGGCTGTTTGCAGAGTCTTTCCTGGAGTTGCTGCTGGGGTGGAATTATTTTGTCACTGATCAGCAAGTCAGTTCCTCACACAGGAGTGAGGCTCATGCGGAAATGGCAGATGGAAAAGACTTTGGTGGTCATCAAGTTCAGCCTCGTGCTCAGAGGTAAATCCAATGCCAGGTCAGATGGCAAAGGCCCTTGTCCAGTTGAGTCTCAAAAATATTCGAGAAAGACTTGGAATCATTCTCTGCTCAAGAGGCTGAAGGAGATTAATGCGTTTGGTCTGAAGAAACGACAAAAGCAGGGACTTAACTGCATCCTTCATTACCTACATGGACTTTTTAAATGAGACAGACTCTTTTCAGAACTGTAAAAAGAGCAATGGTCATAAACTACAGTAAAGCACATTCTAACAGATTAAAATAAAAATAGTAGTAAAAAACCCAAGCCACTTGAGCAGAGAATGATTCCATGTCTTTCTTGAAGATTTTTGAGACTCAACTGAACAAGGGCCTTTGCAATCTGATCTGGCATTGGATTTACCTCTGAGCACGAGGTTGAACTTGATGACCACCTAGAGTCTCGTCCATCTGACATTTCTGCATGAGCCTCATTCTTATGTGGCATCTTTTTGACCTAAGGTTTTTGTATATTATAGCATTTACACTGACTGTCCATAAGGCAGCCTGTTGAACAAATCAGAATTATGTTCCCTAAATCAAATGTCTAAAGACTTTAGTAAAATAATTTACTAAAGTCTTAGTAACTTAGATGTGAACATAAACCCCTAAATTCTGTGAAAAATATAGACAGTATTGCCATGTGGTTGTGTGTACATATGCCCAGAGCAATTTTATTTTCCCCTGCTCCTTGGGCTCAGTTATGTTGGTTTGGCTGAAAAAACCAAAATTTTTCTTACTGAAAATAGCAAGTTACGTTAAGTGGGACATAACTCTCTAGTTCAGTAGTGACAAAGTGTGTCCTGTTGTACTATTCTGATTTAGACTATTAGAATTAGTCTTGGCTCCCTTATATTTTTAGGAAGTTAAGCTCTGTTGAAAATTATGGTGCTTCAGCACTGACTGCAATCTCAGTTTGAAGGCCTTCAGAAATAACTAATTTTTAAATGGAGTTCAAAACTGGACAAAACCAGAAAGTCAGTGTAATTAAATATTAAGATTTTCTCTTTCAAAATCAGCCCTTACATTCTGGCAAGCTTCTGTCTCTCAAAACTGGTAGATCTTTGTCTTCCAATGTCATGTGCTAATGCTTCATCAGGTCTTAACACTGAACTCAGGGCTGGAGGCTATTAATGAAATTTAGATTCTTCTGGAAATAGCACAGCTCTTACAAAGAGAGGTTTTAATGCCACAGAACTAACAGGAGATTAATTACTTCTGTAAAACTTATCATATGCTATCAAAAAAAGGAGGAGGAGATTGCTAACTTCATTTCAAGCAGTGGATCAGTATTGTGAATTAAATGTGTCAAGCAAGAAAAGGAGGCACAGTCTCTAATATTGACCACTTAGCACATGCCTGTATAATACCACAATTTTGAATCCCACAATTTTAGTCCAACAATGGTGATTTCTATTTATTTAAGTCTGAAAAAAATAATTTAAAAAAAATCAGATTAATAGAACTTGAATTTATTAATCCATCCAGTCACATTTTGAAATACAGTGCATGGCTTTGCATTACTACAGACTGATGGTAAAACTCATATTTTCCAACTAATTTCAGCATTGTTAATACTTGGCTCAAGTCTCACATTCCATACTTTTTCGGAAAACAGCATTTCACAGGTTTTGCACTCCAGATTTTTGCCATTCTAAGTGTGACAGGTGAAATTGTTTCAAAATAGGTCACTTGCCTTCAGGGTTTAGCACTTGTGGGTTTTGGAGCCAGCCTTTTTCTGACACAGAAGGGTTTGATGATCTCACCCCTTAGCTCTGAACAGGCTTCTGGCAGGAGTGTCCTGGGCACTGTTGAGCACTTGGCTGCTTCTCTTTAACCAGTTCCTTCCATGACAGCTTGTAGCCTGCATTTATTTCTAGTTTGTTCTGCCCCCAGCTTCTGATTTTGATGCTGCTCACACTGAAAATTGAGGGATAACTTAGGTTTCAATCCCCATTTAAAGCCTTTTCTGACTGCCTGACACTTTTGGGGTGTTTTCCCATTGCTATCAGAGGAATGTTTTCAGTTGTTCTAACTTGAGTTGCCATTTCTTTGCTTTGAAGGCTTCTCTGTTCCCTTTAGTTTGTTACTTTATGCATTCCTTAGAATTTCTCATCTTGCACGTGTGGGATCATTTTTTAAAAAGCAGCGATTTATCTTTTGAATTTGCATTTTTTTTTCTGCAAGACTTGTCTCTTTATGGCTCACATATTTTCACTAATAGATGTGCAAAAATAAAGGCCTTCTCTGTGCGGAAAGGCTGACACTGCCCTCAGTGCAGTTGACTGAAGGTGGTGGTTGCCCACACAGTGCCCCCGTTGGTTGCTAACCAGCTCTAATTTAGGATGGTGTTGGCTCAGGACTGTTGGAAATCTGTGGGCTGTCATATTTAAAGATGTGTGTGGTGCTAATTTGAAGATAATCTTTGATGTTTAGGGTTTTAATATGAAATCTCTGTGCTCTAGTCTAAAATTTGGGACTTTGTAGAAGACCCCAGACATCCCTTCAATGGCAACTCTGCTTTTTACTATTGCAAAATTGAATTTTATGCACCAAATAATTTATTCATGTTCTTCATCTCCTTCTTGTTTTATATTTTTAGAGTATTAGTCCCTGGTTTTTCTGTCCAGTATAGAAATTTCCTGCAGTGCCTGTTGTGATAATTTCTTTCCTTCTGTGGTGTTCCTCACAATGTTTATAGCTTCACATGCTGCATTAGTAGTTTGGATACATCTATTTCAGTATTAAAACTTCCTGATTTTAGCACACAAGCATTATGGATTTTGCTAATTTCTTTTTTTTCTTTCCATCCAAAAAAAAAATGCTTCCCAATGAAGTTGGCCAAAATCCTGAGGATTGAGCTTCCTTTGTGGGGCACACCTTGGGGCAGAAAGAAGTCCAAAAAGGAAGAAAGGTGACCTGGCTGAGGGCAGCTCTGCCAGGCCAAGAACTTCTCAGCTGAGTTAGCTGAAGCTTTGTAGACAGATTCCCAGTGCTGTGGTGCCAGTCTTTGCTCTTCCCCTTCATCTCATGGAGTTTTTTCTGACTACTGCTGCCAGAAAGAAAATCCTTGCAGGTTAGAGATGATTAGAAGAGTATATTTAGATAACATCTGGGGCCTGTTTTGTGGTTTGGGTTTTTTCTCACTTTTTTCTGGCTGTAATAGTTTGTCTAAGCTCAAGATATGCTGTTAAAATCTGTACTGTTATCTCCTGTTGAAACTCAATCCTGTAGTTAAAACGTTTTGTTTCATCATCTGGAGGATGAGATTTTATTGGTAGGAGAGAGTCAATAGTTTGGAGCTGCAGTAACATTTCAGGAATAAGTGACATCACTCTGGGATCAGCTTTCTCAGAGTCTAGCAATCCTGACAGCTAAGTTGCTTTTCCTCTGGGTCAGGGCTGTGCAGCACTCACTGGGAAACAGCTTCCAAGAGAAAAGGGTTGTCCCTCACATCTTACTTGTGTTTTCCTGTTTGTGTGTCAAGCTTGTGCTAAAGAATTCATGTCTCTGGAGACTGGTGAGTAATTCTTATACATTTTAATGATTGTTTTTCCTAATAAAGCATTTCCTCCCACTTTGGAAAAAATGCTTTTTTAAAGATTTTTTTTTTTAATCCAGCATTCAATAACTCGCAATATATATGCAAAGCAGAACACAACTTTGTATAGTTCAAGTTAAGATTTTAAGTAGAAGCCTAATTGTGGGTAGAGGTTGTGTTTGTGTTTATTACTTACTGTAACTGTGTCTCACTTCCAAGATTTGTATTTAGACATGCTTGTCTGCTAAATCATGTCATAGAGATGAAATGTAGCAGGAATTTGAGCTTTTTTAAATTAGCTTGCAATGCTGGATGGGAAGTACTTTCCAAATAGACACTTGTAAGGTACCTGATTTTAACACACAGCTCATATGGCAGTGTTACTGGATGCCAGGTTTCAAATGTGATTTCGGGGGTTGTAAGTGCTTGTGGAGGGCACAAAACAGAAAACCAGGTACATTTCCAGTCAGTGTATATATCTGTGTGTATATCACCTGCAAATCTGGGTGTTTATTTCCGTAGGGATGTCGTATAACGAGCTGCAAAATCTGTCAGCATAAAAATTATTTCGGAAAAAACACCAGCCAACCTTACAAAGCAGTATCTGGTTGTAGCTTAGGATTTAAATAACTGAAAACCACTTCAGTTTCCACTTCATGGTAACTGTTTTCTCTTCATAGGAGAAATATAAAATGCATGTCTTCTTTTCTCCTCCGTGGCAGTTAAATGTCTAATTGTAAAAGTGCTGCAGTCCTGTGACACTCAAAAATATTGTCAGATTCCAATTTTGAGAAGGTTTTTTATATTTTATAGCTAGAAAATTACAGCACAATTATCTCCAGGGAGGCATTTAGCAAGGGAAGCCCAGGGTTTTGCTGTGTCACTTTGATTTTGGTTTCTTTTGGTGTTCCTTTAAGGATGACAAGTCTTGATGGATGAATACATGCAAAAAAAATGTCGTCTTCATCTGTTTGAAGATTCTGGGGAATACTGCAACTCATCTCAGTAAAAGTTAGGTATTGATTTTCATCAGGAAATAATTCCAGACAGAATTTGGATGGTCTGAATCAGAGCTGTGGGTGGATGTAATACATCAGCTTCCAGAAACCTGTGCTTAGGGTAATTTCATTAATGCAGCAACTGGCAATTCTTGTGGTATGGTGGTGTGGTGGTGATGTATTGCAGATGCAGAATGGATGTAATATTTATGATTTACGTGATTTGGAAGATGACTGTTAGCATTGAAGTTCCTTTGTAGCTCTGACTCTTCATGTAGGTGGTTTGGCTCCTAACCCAGAACTAACAATGAGCTCTGGGAAAAGCTTTTTAAATTCTGTTGTCGTGAATAGAAAAACTATTTTCTGTGTCATTATAGTTCCCAAATAAATTCTAATGTTGAATTTAGATAAATTTTAATGTTTCATTTTAGTGAGATGCTTATCTTACCAACTTGGTGCCTTTTTTATATTTCTCTTTAAGCTTGATAAGTTGAATTTTAATGCAAGTTTTATCACTGGTTTGTTTTATTGGGTTTTTTTAGTGTGATTTGAGCATAGCCATAATAGTTTTTTATAGGCAGTTATATCAAACTGTCTTCAAAGATGTTTAAAGTGTCCTGTGCTTTTTGGTAAACTGAATGTACTATTAGATGGAAATAAATACAGAGGCTATGCACAAAAATGAAGTGCTGGTAGCATTTTAGGTTTGGAATTGTATAGATTGAATGGCATAAATTGCTGTTGTGCTGTTCTGTTGACAGGAATTTAGGATTGTACATAAACTTCTAATTTGCTACTTTTCTTCAGCAAAAAAACCCCATGCAGCTATACATTTAAGTTAATCAGTTAAGCACATAATAATGTGCCTAAATTCTTTCCAGAAAAGAAAAGGGAATGGAATGGGGGGCCTTTCTTAAGTATAGGTCTAGAAATGCTTACTGCATATGTTAGCTTGATCATGGCTGCTAGTATGAGACTTTCTGGGTTTGTTGGTTAACTGAATAGAGGCATAGTTGGTGTGGTGGTAGCTAGAATTTTCCAGTTACTTTTTCCAGCCCATAAGAGTCACAGTCTAGCTCATAAGTTTCCTGTTTTCTTGCAGGATTTGGGTTGCTGGTTTTGGGGGTTTTTAAAGGAAAAAACAATACAGTTTTAATATGAGCAAGGTTTTAAAATCTTAAAATATACTTTTATTTAGATGTGTGGCTACCTAACATAAGCTAGCAGAGGAATATATTGATGTATTTAAAGCTGTGTGTCACTGAACTGCATGACTGAAAGAAACTTCTGGCTTTGCCTCTAAATTGAGCCAGGTGTATCAGTCTGCTATTTTACTGGTGAAAGGGGGTTACATGTGGTTCTTCTGGTGTTGAAACTCCTGTTTTATCTAAATAATATGATCCCTACTGGAACACCAGGTGTGAACATTCAGTGTCATCTGCAGATTCACTTACCTCGCCATAGAAACAAATTTTTTGCAGTAAACAAGTGAAAGCTGTCATGCAGACAAAAAATTTTCAAAAGCCTCAAGTGTGGTGTTTATTTTGGGAGGCGGAGAGGGAAGGGATAAATTTCTGATTTCACCTGAGCAGTGAAATAGTTTAGAGCCATGATCATGGAACAAATTCTTTACCTCAAAATACCTTCTGCCTAATGAAGAAAAATATGAACAACATTCATGGCAAGGCACAATTTTGCTTGCTCATACTTGCTTTTGGGGAAGCTGATGAATTCATTGCTTGAACTTAAGTTTTTTTTTTATATGCTTCATACATTGATCTATTTTCTCACTTTCTAGAATGTTCTTTTTCTGCAAAACACTGAAAACACTTATTTTGTGAAGACCGTGTTTGCTTTTATAACATAACATATTCTGAAATCAAGCTTTTATCTTGGCATTAAATCGTTTAAAACTTTAGTTATGGGGCAATGCCAGTCATTCTAGGGTTGGAGCTCTCCAAGCAAAAGTGAAAATAAATGTTATCTGAAGTTGTTTGACCAACATGTATTTTGGCTTGTGCATTTTCTGTTCCTTTAAAATGTGTAGAGTAGGCTGGATTGTTTGGTTTGGGTGGTTTTGTTTTAATTATCTCCAGGAAAAGGGCATGAGGAGGGAGGGGACCATGGCAGATGTTTTTTGCTGAGTTGTCATTGGCAGAGCATCCTCAGAGCCCTGCCTGGGGCAGGCATGGATCAGGAGTGTGCTGGGTGTTAGCAACCCTATAAACAGCAGGCATGGGAAACCTCCCAGGCCAAGGCATCAGTATGGCCAAACTCCATAAATTCCTACTCCATGGAAGAGTTCTCCTAGTGACAGTTTGTTTTCAACATGCAAAACTTACTTTAGTCCCCATTCTTCATGTGGAATGAGAAATTGCTGGTGAACTGATTTTTTTTTTCTCCTCTCCCAGCTTCTATTGTTAAAATTCATTGCTTTATGAGGTCCAAATTGCATATTTGGAGGAGAATAATATTCAAAAATACCTTCAAAAAGGCTCTGTCTTCAAGGGACTCTTATTGTGATGTCCACCATGAAAGAGTATCGTTGTCCATACAGCTCTGGCCAGTAGCCTGTTCTAGAGATTTTATTGCCACCTTCATCAGAGCAGGATGCACAAAACCAGGTTGATAAAGAGTTAAACACAGTCTGTGATTGCTGTTCCATGAGTTCTGTGGTGCCTGGAGCTCTAGTGGGCACCAGGAATCCAGGTTTAAAGGAAAGAAACAAATAAATATTGGTGTTTTCAGCCAGGAAAGACCAAGGGTGTTGGGTGTTTTCCTCTTAGTGCCAATTCTGAAGTATTGTGCCACTCCAAACCTGCTGGCCATAAATACATCTCCAAACTCGCCATGGTTTGGAGTTAGGAAAGGGAGTACACCCATAGAGAAGCTGGATCCCCATAAAGAATGCAAGATTTGGCATGCCAGAAGAAAACCATTCAGAAACAGTTGAATGTCAGAAGGTACATAACAAGTAGAACTGTACTGAGTAGCTGGAGAGCTGTAAAAATTCTGCATAGCATTGTTACTTTATAGATCTGGAACATCTCTAAAGTTGCTGATTCTGCAAAGAGGATATAAGGTGAGAGATGCTGTAAAAACATATTTCTTTACAAATCCTCTGTTTTATAGTCTTGAAATGTAGCCTAAAATCTGCTTTCCTGATACAATATGTAATCCAGAAAGAAAAAAAGTAGGAGAAGGAGTTTTCACTTCTGAGTTTCATAGGAATAGTCCCTGCCTTGCAAATCTCTTCCTTATGTTCATGTTTTCTGCTGGTAAGAGGAGAATTGAGTAATTCTCCATATGGTAAACAGCAGTTAATTTGACTTTTTTGGATACTATTTTACTAGTCCTTTAAAAGTGTTTCCAAAGCCAGATTCAACATAAGAAAAACTTAAACAAGTTCCTAAAGAAGTCTATAAAGAATAATGTTCCCACCCAATACAGAGGGTGTTTTCTCTGGGGTTTTCTTTGCCATTTTAAAATCCCGTGAAATGACTGACATTGAGTGTGATCCCAGTGTTCTTCTGTCCCTGACCTCTTGCTCTGACACAAATGAAATAAACTGATTTTCCCTTCCCATAAGGAGTTTCTCAATGAACTGAGTCTTCACCAGGATATTTTTCACTACCATATAGTTACACTTTTAGAAATGTCAGGTACAGATGAACTGCTCTCTCATTAAAAACACTTAAAACACATTAAAAACACATTACAAAATCACTTTTGCCTGATTGAGGCTGGAGATATTCTTACACAATAGCTGTTGCCAAAAAAGCCAGTTCCATGTCACTTTGCTGTACCCCAAGCTTGAAAAAAACACCTTAGAAAGAAAAACAGCTTCAAGATCCTGGCTGTCACTGAGGTATGAATTTAATGGAAGGTCATTGGAGACATCATGTCTGTTCAAGAGGTGTTGTCCTGTAGTTTTCTCTGCTGCTCTGCAGTTTAACCTTGGAAGGAACAACCTGGTGTGCCATTTGCTGAAGCACAATGTGTTGCTGGGTCAGCAAAAGTCTTTAATAAATATTAATTGTTATTTCCATTGTATTGTGAGGTAAGGATACAGTTGTGAGTCAGGATGTAAAACTAGGGGACTACTGAATTATAATGTTTTTTTGCTTGGTATTCTTCCTGCAGAGCTGTCAAATGTGCTGACAGTTCACTTTGTAAATAAAGTGTAGTTGTTCCTCTGCATTTATGAAGCAAAAGGATAATGCAGATCAATCTGTGTAGGTGTTGAAATCGAAGATGTGAAAATACAAGGGGAGGCAGCCAAGAAATGCATTTTGTCAAATGGAAATTTCTGGACTTCTAGAGCCAACAGTTTGATTATGAGACCAATAGGCATCAAAGTGATTGACAGTCTGCATATAAGCAGTGGGTGGCAGACGTAAACTCTCTTGATCAGATGGGGTTCTGAAATTTCATCTGTAAATTGAATGATGATATATCCTGCTACATAAATGCTGTTTTTCTTGTGGTACTTACTTTGGCCAAGTCACCTTCTAAAATACCTGACATGAAGCACATTCTAAAAACCATATCTGTTTTGTTGGTGTTGTTTTTTTTTTTTAATGCTAGTGTATTTATTATAGCACTTTAAATAATTAATTTGTGTTTACCCATTATACAGATTTTTGTCCTTAATTTAAAAAGGCCAAATTACTTTAATTAGAGAAAAAGTGTTACTCTTCATCTGCTCTGCTTCCTTACCTGATAGTGTGTATTGGTGTTGCTGCCTCTTCAGCCATCTGTTTAAATTGTGGTTTTCATTTATTTTATAAGAAACTTGGCATTGAGATGGGAAGAATTAAAGCATTACTTAAGGAAATAGGATTTAATCTTATCATGTATTCAGCTTGACTTGCTTTTTTTTTTTTGCTATTTGTTAGGTAGACTGGTTCTAAAAATCAATTCATTTTCTCAAAATAACTTTTATTATGGATATTTTGTATATGGGTGGGTCCATCTGGGCTGACATTCTCTGCCTGATAAGGACTTGTGTTGATGTTTTAAGATGAGTTGTGAGAGCACCACATCAAAGTATGATACTCTCTGGTGTTCTTCTGTAAATAGTGTAAGGATGCTTTTCCTGAAAAGCAGTATATTTTTTTTCCTCAAAAGCAGCCAATGCCTGCCTACTTTTTATAAATGCTGGAAGTTAACAAGATGAATAATAGGCAATGATTACTTGAAAATTAAATAAAAGAGGAGATGTGTGGGCTCACTGCAGTTAGATCAGTTCTCAAAGCTACCCCACAAGCCTGATTGGTGTCCACACCTGTAAATTAAAATACATTCTTTGTGTACCAGGATTGTTAGTCTGGTTTAGGAGCAAAGGAGCGTTAGGTGTGAATGTTTCAAGAAAACAGTGTAGGGTCTATTTTAAAGGTTGTGAGGGTTCTGAGAAAATCTTGAGATCATTTCTGATCTACTTGTGATGTCAAACAAATCCCATAACCAATTTTATTTGTTGCTGACGTTTTTAATCTTTTGGAGACTTGTAGATCAATTTGCTGCTGTTCTAAGGCAATAATATTGTTATTTTTCTGAGATGATCAGCTCATGAAGCTGCACTCAAATGAACTGAAAGAAAGGAGAGCTCAGCGAGGCTCAGCTGGGACCTTGGGGATGACAAGTGACACGTTCAGTGTTCCAGCTCAATGCCACACTTTGTACCCCGTGTTGTCTCTGGGCTTGAACTTCACGTCACAGGCAATGAATATTTTTAATGGAGTTTGTACTCTTTTGTCTGAGATGAATGCAGGCCCACACATGGTGTAAGCTTCAATTAATTATCCTCTGGGGCCTGCTGCACATATTTGCATATGCTCTATCAGTGGACCACCAAGATTATTCAATTAAATCCTCACAATGGCTTTAAGAAGGCCCGTGATTAAAGCCTTAGTGATGACTGTTCATTTATAAAATAATTATTTTTATAAATTTCAGTCTCGGTGCTTATTTCTTGCACAATAGGATCTGTTGGGAGGGACAGCTTGAAATATAGGATGTGTCCGAATAGGTACACAGTCTGATAGACATCTGGATGCACCAACATTTCAGCTGTTTTCTTCTCTCAGATTGCTAAAAGAAAGATTTCTAATCATTTCCCAGATGACAATGACTTGGCAAAAGTTTGCCAGACCATTTTTCTCTCTCAGCAGACTTAGGAAGGGTCTAGTTACAACCTGGTGCATTCTGATAAAAGTGCTAGATAAACATGGTTTTCTTTTAGAACTTCTGCTGAGTTACTAATAGAAATGTGGTTTTATTTAATAAAAATGGCTGTTTACCAGAGGTGTGATTGTGTGGTGACTATGCCAATTCCCAGGTATCTGAAGTGATCAAGAAATGGAAGTTGTGTAGCTGTCTGGAGACAGTGTAATGTTGTTTCACTTCTGTATAACCTTGGTTTAGATGATTAAAGGATTGGTGTGATTTGCACAATCTTAGGAAAGCACCAATTGCAAAAAAAACCAAAGCAACCCACAATTCGTTTAAAAAAAAAAAAAAAAAAAAACAAAAAAACCAAAAAACCTGAAAGCAAACAAATCTGAGTAATGATAAAATCTACCAGATAAAAATGTCATCAAAGGTAGAAAACGTAAGATAAATGAGGTATTTAACTACTTCTATTAATGACTATTGGTTTTTTGATCCCAATGTGCTTAGAGAGATTTGCAAAGCAACACTGTGCTTTTACCAAATGTCTTTTGAAATTCTGCTGTTGAATTTGAGGTAGTAATTCACTGAAATTATACAATTTTCTTCTATTTTTATGGATCTATTGGATTTGTAACTCAATAAATTGAGGAACTTTACTTTTTTGCAATTCCATAGGAGGAGCTTATTGAACAAATACACAACTGTTTCCACTTTAATAGGTATTACACTGCTTAAATTGTCTGCATTCACTTTTCTTAGAAGTATTTTCAGTTTTTTTTTTCAAAATATAATTATTGAAAAACATTTTAAAATTGCTAAGAGGAATTGCTATTAAAATTACTCTCTCTTGTAAAATATCTCTAATTTTCATGCAGTGAAATGGAAGCATAAGTCAGAACTGCCTTTTGAATTCTTACTTCTATTTCTAAAGCTTTCTCAAGAGCACATCTACTTAGGCTTTTAATAAATGAAATAGGCCAAGGCTTGCATCACTGAGCTTAAGTGGTATGTGGTGAAGATAATTTTCTGTCTAGTGAGCTTTGAAAAGAGTAAAAGTTGCTATGTAGCTATAAAAGCATTTGCTAAAAGTTTTTTACTGAATTTGATGCTTGTAGTTGTAGAGGGGGTGGCTAAGAGAGCTCAATTATCTCAATTATCTCTAATTTACTTGGTGTGATGAATTTCTTCTGGTAGTGTTGTACGGTTGTGCTCATGCAATCTGTGTTCATTTGTCCCTTATAAATTCAAGTCAGGTTCATTTCTTGTTCTGAAAATCTCTAATATTGTATATGTAAGAAAACACCAATTAGTGGTTTCTAATTAACCCCTATTAATGCAATGTCCCAATTTATTAGTGTGCTAATATGAGTGGTCAAACTCCAGCAGCAAAAGACAGCTTTTGCTTTGTATTGGAACAGGGGTTTTTTTGTTTGGGTTCTTTGTTTTGGGGGCATGCTTGTTTGTTTGGTTTGGGTTTTTTGGTATTTTTTGTTTTGGTTTTTTTTGGGGGGGGGGTGTTTTGTTGTTTTTTTGTTTTTGTGGTTTTTTTAATTAAATGTGGCTTTTTGCTGCCCTCTCTACAAGTTAGCTTTACTTGTTCTACCCTCTCTACCTCTTCAGGGAGAGGGTGCAGTGTCCCTCCTGCATCAGGGAAGCAAGATTTTGGAAAACATCAGCTGATCAGCCATCTGCTGTCAGTTTTCACAGAATGCCAGGCTGGAAGGCACCACAGTGGGCATCTGGTGCCACCTCCCTGCCCAGGCAGGGTCACCTCAGATCACAGGGCACAGCAGTGTGTGCAGATGGTTCTGGAACATCTCCAGAGAGGCAGATGACCTCCCTGGGCAATCTTGGTGGGCAGTCTTGGTCTGCACAGCTCATAGGGTGGAAGTTCTTCCTTGTGTTCAGGTGGAACCTGGGCATCAGTTCCTGCCCATTCCTCTTGTCCCACCATTGCTGGGCCTCACAGTCCCTGCTCTGAGCCCCCCCTGAAGGCAGGGACAGACAGGGATGAGGTCTCTTCTCAGACCTGAGCAGCCCCAGCTCCCTCACCTTTTCTCCTGAGAGATGCTCCAGTCTCCCCACCATCCCCAAAGCCCTCACTGGATCCCTTCCAGGGGCTCCATGTCTCTTTTGTCCTGAGGAGCCCAGAACTGGACACAGCACTCCAGACATGGCCTCACCAGGGCTGAGAAGAGGGTGAGATGATGATGATCTCAGAGATGGTGATGAGTGTCCTGTCATCAGCACGAAGAGGCAGCAGCAGCCAGACTGGAGAGTCCAGTGGTGCTTCTGCTCCTCAAACCACCTGCTGGACCATGCTGCTCCAAACCCTGGCTCTCTTCAGAAAACATAGTGTGGGATTTCGCCTCAGAATTGTTACTCTAGGTCTTGGAATCTCTCCAGGGAGTTAACCATTAAAGGATCCTTGGGTTCCAAGTCTGAGGCTTACAGAGAGTTCTGCCTCCTAAAACCGACTTCCCTGTTCTCCTAAATCTTACCTCCAATAGCAAACAGGGTGTTAGTCATTTTTACTACAGAGTAATGCTTACAGAATTGAACATTTTCTTCATCTGCAGTCTGCTATCAAGGTACTGTATCAGACCCTGTGCCCAGGGCTCAAAATGTAATGAAATGTTACATAAATTGATGACACATGGCAGATGCATCTCAAAAATTGCCACCACAGCTTTGTGGCCCTTACTGAGCCTCCGTATTTTATCAATTCCCAGATATGTTGCCTACGGAATGAAAGACACCTCCCACAAAGTTCTAGGAACCCTGAGAACAGTAACTTTTCCTGACAAGGGAGTGTTTGATTAGCAAGAGAAGTTTTTTATTAAAACCATCTCAATCTGTACTAGAGTGCATGCAGTTTTAGCAAGTATTTCATCCTAGTATTCTGAAAGAGTTGTTTTTTACAAGGTTTGCTCCTTCTTATGTAAACTTAGTTTTATGTTGGAAATATATCATGAGAGCATGTTAATCATATCTGCTCAAGTGAGAAAAGGCTGTTTTCATATGGATATTTTCACTGGAATATGAGTGTGGGTTTAAAATGGTCTCATTGAGAGGAAGGCTTATAATTTTGGGGCAGCAGTGCTTAATCTTTTGGAAAATAAAAATAAAAGCTGGACTACAGTCAGCCATATAGAAATGTCCAGATGCTTTTCACTACAGCAGCAGCAGCAAAGATACCAAAGCTGCTATAACTATAGCTGAGGAGGACTTAAAAGGAAAGTCTACAGAACTGGCAGGTTGCCTGAAAAAACTAACTCAGAGCAGCCCAGAAAAATGGTGGCAGCAGTAACTACAGTTTAGGTGTTACATTGTCTGCCAAGAAAATGAGTGGAATTTTGTCTGCACCTTCCTAAAAGCGTGTGCACACACAAAGGGTCACAAACACTTTGTTCTCAGCAGTGTATGGGACGTGTTACAGGTCTGTCAGCACTTGGGAACTGGCTGTCTCTTCACTCCCACTTTTCCTGGGGCTCCCTGATGTTTAGTTACCACACTCAGATGTTTCCCTGTGGAGCCATGCAGCCCCCTTTCCAAACTTGTTGTTGAAAAACCTTAATTGAAAAAAGGCTCGTGTAATTCCAGGGTATGATAGCACTGGTAAAAAAGCGCTTGCATTTGCTGTTTGCTGTAAAATGTGGCATTGCAGATTCAGTAAAATAGAAGTGCAGCTTAGCCACAGACCACATCCTTGCTTGCTGTTGTGTAGGGACTGCATTTACTTAATTTTTTTTTCCAAGTTCAGACAACTCTTGGTTAGGTAAGTATAACTGCATTTATTGCTGTTAGAAATGAGACATTCATATGCTGCAAAGCAAGCACATAAGGCAGAAATGGCTGATTTGATTCTCCAGGTGAGGAATGAAGGGCTTCATTCACAGAAACCAAACAAATCTGCCCTAGACTTGTCTTATGTTTGTTTCCAGTTGAACCTTACCTTTAAATATCAGCGCAGAAATTCAGCATGAATGCAGACAGCATGGCTTTATTGCTCTGGTAATCTTGGTCTTCTTACCTTATTTGTCATCTTTTCAAGTAATTTGTCATGAAAAATGCATAGAACTGCTTCTCATAAGAAATATGTCTCAGCATATTTGTGCTATGTAGGGATTGTGTGTGTCCATAATAGAGATTAGATTGCCAGCCTGTGAATCTCAAGACCTGGAATAAATGTTAGGAAGCAGATATTTGGTGTAGCATTCTTCTGAAATGTGTTCTTCAGTGCTCATTTGTCAAAAGGAACAGTGTTTCTAAATTAAAGATTTGGAGGCCTCTTAAAAGTTGTCCTGGTTTGTGATTTTTGTTTGTATTCAGCCTTTGCTTTGATGGCCACATTGACAATAAGCAAATGAGAAGGCCTTAGCACTGAGGAACACATAAATAAAGGCTACAAAGAAAGGGCATGAGAGAAGCTTTGAAGTGGCATCTAGCTTTAATTTGAGTGGGAGAAAACCAGATGTGTCTTTGGGAGTTCTGGCCCAGCTCTTTTTTTTTTTTTTTTTTTTAGAGGACAGGGAGCTCAACCAAATCATTCAATGGAGAGACCCCAAACCAACTGTTTCCACCCTTGTCCTTTGATCTTTGTTGCCACTTTGGAGTGAACTGTTTTGTTCCAGAGGAAAAATGGTCTAACCCTTCATTTTAACTGTACAACTGGATTACAGATCTCCTTTTTCCATTCCAGCTGCAGTTATCTGAGTTAATTTCCTATGCAATATACTGACAAAGATGATAGTGACTTCAAAGCAGCAAAACTGATGGTGCACAACATTTTGGGTCAGCAGTCCTGAAAACATGAGATAGAAAACAAAGAAACCTGCTTGTGTAGGACTTATGTTGGCAAGCTCTGCACCTGGAATGATGTGCTTAGTTGCTGCTTACAAATAGAATAATATCTCTGAATGATATATTTGAGGGCTTTTTTTTTTCAGTAGTCCTTGGATCACATTAAACCAACAAAAAGATTGCTGTTGACTGTACACTTAGTGAATAGACTAAAACTGCACAACAAAGTTTTTGTTTTTTTTGAACATGTCTAGAAAATAAGTAAAATAATCCTGTCTTCTAAAGAGATTAAGTCTCAAAGGATGGAAGGGAGAGAGAGAGTAGAGAAGAAGGCAAATAACGTGAGTCAAATTCAAGGTTGCTGTCATTTCTTACCTGAACAGGATAAATCCTTTTGCTCTGGGAGCTTGTCCATGTGCCAGAACTAAGCTACCTTATAAATGATGCCAAAGCTTGCTGCTTTCAGAGGAAAGGATTGGAAAATTGGAAAATTCTGGAGAAAAGGGGTCAAGTTAAGTTGGTGCTGTTAGGTTGGTACCAGTTGTCTTGCACTGAGATATCTAAAAATGGATCTTCTACCCATGTGAGGCTATTTTTGTGTGGTTTGGGTTGCTTGTTTTCACATTTATGGTTGGTTTGGTTTAGTTTTGATTGACTGATTCTTTCATGGCAGGTATAAAACCACTGCTGGAATCAAGCAGAAAGAATATTATGTTGATACATGCAAGAATTATGCTTTATTTTGCATTGAATTGCTTCTCTCATGTCATCTCAATGTACTCCAGAAACTCTCATTTCTGGAGTCCAAAATATTCCAGAAGCAAATATTAATGAGGAATAGTTTTTGTCGCATACAAGTCTGGAGAAAACTCATGAATAGTAATGAAATACACAGGGAATTTTTTCCTGTCTTTGTCTCTAGTGTTTAGCATGCCATTAATATAGATCCTAAAATAGTAAGGGTCAGTTAGGGCCTTCAGAAAAAATGCAAAAGACTTTTGTGTGTGGTTGTCCTGTGTTCTCAAAACATGGGAAAAACTGGAAGGAGAAAGGAGGAGGATGTACCTCTGCATAAGTGAAAAGTAACACACTGGCTGTGTCAAAGTGAATCACTCTCTTTCCACAGAATAAAGTACATACACATAAATATGCAAGGTTGAAACTCTGAATTACACATTGGACTCGGTATAAAGTTGAAATTAGAGTTCTCAGTAAAAAAAAAAATAGGTTTTTGCTTTATTTCCTCTGAGATCTATTGATTATGTATAGATTATTGTAGTATAATAAATGAAATTCTAAGTGTGTGTGTAGCCAGCGATTTATGGATAACTGAACAAGTGTCTAAATTGGATGTTGAAGATTGTGACTATCAAACTGTAGCTTAGTTTGAATAAAACTCTCTGCAAGACAGAGTTTGAAACAAATGCCTTAACGTACTGTTATGTGGGAGGGTTATGACAATAATTATCAAGCTTCCCTACACCTTGCACAAGTATTTTGAGGAGCCTTGTCAAAATACCAGGTAAATTACTGCCAAAAATGCAATAATTAGATGAGTAATGAAAAAGTTTTCAAATGGAAGTATTTAAAATCTTTTCATGCAGTTAGACATATTTACAGTCATCACTCTTTAGTTGCGCAAGCTGAATTTCCAGTGTTCACCCATGAGATTTCACTTGTGTCTAAGCTGAAGGGAAAAAAAGCCTGTTTTTCCTTTGCCTTGAAGGGGAAAAAAGCCCGTTTTCCCTTTGCTTTACTCTTTTAGAAGGAAGTGACTATTCAGGTCTAGAAGGAATGTGCTGTACAATCCTCAGGAGCATGGCTCACGTCTGTGATATGTTTTCTGCCTTTTTTATGTAATCTCAACTACCTCCCATACATTTCAACATCTGTGTGACTAGTGGGGAAAATTGTGTTTTGTTCAAGGATTTTTTGGTGCTTTTGGAATGCTAACTTGATACATGACTCAAACCTGAAGCAAAATATTCTTGAGTATTGCTTCCTCTGCTCTCCTCTCTCACTTTTCTGCCCTCTCCCTCCTTTCCCCCCTGGTTTTGTGTGGTTTCCCCACTGCAGTCCTTGGGTGTTGCCTCTTCTGTATCATCAGCAATGTGCACTCACACAAAACCTGGGATGTGCCCCACTTTGTGTGGACCTGAGGATTTCTGGTCCCTGAGCAGAAGTCCTGATCCACTTATTTCCACATTTATGGATGCAGCTGACAGTCACCTGTCAAGGTTTAATGAGAACAAGAAGGCAACGTTTTGGCAAAGTGTTTTGGACAGCTCATCTCCACAGTTTGTTGGTTTGGGGTTTTTTTTTCACTTTGGTGTGAGAGTTTCTGAAATGTCAGAGGGGGAAAAAAAGGTTTTGGAAAGGAAGTAAAAGAGGACTCATTATCAAAGCAAAGGAACCTGGATGCTTGCTCAGGAATGTTTTGAACCTGAAATCTCTTTAATCTGGGCTGATTTCCTTGTGAGGCATTGTATGACCAGGGCAATTGGGAATGGCACAGACTGTTCTCAGAGTGTCTCTTTCCTGTCTCTTCGTTGTAATTGATCCATTTCTGCAACAACAGCTCCTTCAGGGGCTAAACTTAGAAATCTGTTGAACTCAGAACAAAGATAAAGCACTGGCAATTGCCAGCTCATCGTTAAGCTCTGTAACATAGTCTCTCCATTTAGGTATTAGTTGGTTTCTAAAATCCCAGTAGAGGAAGTACAAAGAATTGGGCTGTCTATCTAATCTTGCACTCTAGGTTTATGAAGGCTTTTCAATTCATTCACCATGAAAGTGGTGTGGATTTTTTATTGGGCTTTTGTTTGGAGGCAACTTTTAATCAATAATGCTCTATAATTGCAAATTGTTATGATCCTAAGAATTTTAGTTTAAAAGTGGAGAATATTAAGATAGTCTTGTTAATTCAGGTTGTTTTTATGAAGCAGGAAGGATGGAAAGTGTAACATTCATGAGATGAGCTGTGCTTCAAAGTGCTTGAAAGTTCACATGGTTAAATGAATAGGCAGTAAAAGAAGTAGGTGTTAAGGATGAAGTGACTCTGGAGATCTTCTAGTCCAAGACCTCTGCCAAGGCAGGCTCACCTAGAGCAACAGACACAGGTGGTGGCCAGGCAGGTTTGGAATCTCTCCAGAGGAGGTTCCCCAGCCTCTCTGGGCACCCTGTTCCAGTGCTCAGCGCTTTTTGCTCATATTCAGGTGCAGCTGGCTGTGTTTCAGTTTGTGCCCCTTGCCCTGGCACTGGGCTCTTGTCACTCACCCTCCAGACATGTGGATGCACTGATAAGATCCCTCTCAGTCATCTTTTCTCCAGGCTAAACAGGCCCAGCTTTCCCAGGCTTTCCTCCCAGGAGAGATGCTGCAGTCCCCTCATCATCCCCACAGCCCAGTGCTGAACCTTCCCCAGCAGCTCCTTGTTGCTCTTGCTCTGAGGAGCCCAGACCCAGCTCTGCCTTTCTCTTCTTCCCTTCAGAGGCTGGAGGACTCAAGCCCAGACATTTCTTTCCTGTGTGGCAGCAGCTGATAGTTGTTGAATTTGGGCAGTTTCTTCCAAGCTGTGATCTATCAGGATCTGCAGTTCAGGGGAATGAGAAATGCAAAGGGGAGCATTTTTGTGCTGTTGGGGATGAAGCTCAGCCTCTGGAAGACACTTCTGAGCAGCAACCTGAATTAAAAAGTCACCTGCAAAAGTAGAACTGTGATAGCAACCCCTCACTCTTCTTCCAGTCACTGGGTATTTATCTGTAATACTGGAAATTTGAAACTAGTATCTTCATGTCCTGAGGATGAAGACAGTTGCTTTTACAGTAGTGTTTTATCCTTACAGAGCAGTTAAATATGTCCCATGTTCATCTTGTCCCTGGTTTTGAATACATAAAGTCATAGCTGAAGTGAATTATCTATGTTTATATATGAACTAAAACCACTTTTATTGTTTTTATAATTCAGAATGGTTGCCAAACCAGTGCCAATGAAGATTATTCAATACTAGTTCTCATCCTTTTTTTTTTGTTTGTATATATATATGTGTGCATTTGTGAGTTTGTACACTTATGTTGTTACATGCCATAATGAAATATTCTTAATTGTTTTCACTGAATTGATACATTTGATGCACTGGATTTACATAATTGAGCTGGAAAATCAAAACTTATTGCCTAATACTTTTCTTTCTCTCTCTTTCACAGTCATAATGAACGAAAAGTGACCTGCAAACATCCAGTGACAGGACAGCCTTCACAGGACAATTGTATTTTTGTTGTGAATGAGCAGTAAGTGCCTTCTGTTTCACTCTATAAAACATAGGCTTTAAAGCCCATTAATAATGAAGTAAGATTCAGTGATTACTAGTGGCAATATTTATTTTTTCCAAGTCAGATCAACATGTAGATAGTTTTACTTGTTTAAATCACTTGAAAGCAATGATAAATATTTTAAATTGTTAAGATAGAAAACATAGCGCAGATTAGTTGTATGATAGAAATGCATCACATTTATGCACTGTATGAATTTCCTCTTATCACTTTAATTGTTCTGTAATTTAAGTAAACAGCCTAGATATTATATAACAATCAGATAAACTTCCAGAAAGGGATAAATTTTATAATCACTTAGGGACAATCACAAGCTGTTAATCTGTAATGTTTTGCCTGATAGTTTCTCCTCAATTGATTATTTCCTTGGCCAGTTGGGGCACTTTCTGAATCATTGGATAATAACTCAGATTTGCTGTCTTTGCATTAGTTTTTTAGAGCAATACATGAAGGTCTGCATGGAGCTCATGCCTGAGCTCAGGATTTTGTTGGGGTTCTGGGTGTCCTCCCTACCACCATTGCTGTAACACATTACATGGTGGCTCCAGTGCAAACCACCAGAACTGGCCAAATTTCACCAGTGTGAGAGGGGGGCAAAGCCAGAGGGGGCCTTTGGAGAGCATTTCTTCCCATTTCCATCTCACACTCATACCTGTCTTTTTCCCTCCCACCAACACCTGGTGCTAAGAGAGAAATTCTGATTTTAAGCAGCATCTTAAAATTCATCTATAACAGGTTGGAGTTTAAAACACAGTGCAGGTAACTCTGCAATGAAGTGTGAATTGCTTTCAAAATGGAAAAGTAGGACACGGGCTGTACAAAGCTACATCTAGGGGTGCTTTTTATTAGCAGTCTGCACACACAGCATGTTCCAGTGCTATTACATATTCTATTTTCAGGACTGCTGCAGCAATGTCATCTGAAGAAAAGAAGGAACGACCTGTAAGCATGATAGCTGAAGCAACTAACTATAATCTGGCATCAGATTATGCTGCTCATCCAATGAGCCCTGTGGGCAGAGTAAGTCTTTATGTCCAAATAAATTAGAACTAAAGTAATTCAGTTATTCCACAAGGTGCTAGACAGTGCTGTGTATTAGTGTTCCACTGAAAAAGAGAAACAACGCTTACATATTTTTCAGGGCACTCAACTTCTTCCAGGTTTGATTTGGAAACTCAAATTGTCACTGTAGCTGTAATTTTTATCAGGTATCTCAGATCTTAATGACTTAAACTGACTTTTCTGATCTGTGTGAACAGTAAAACCCTGAGTGACTGATGAGGCACCTGGGCCAGCACTGTTGCAGAAAGTGCTCCATCACAAACAATTGCCTGGATGCGTCCAGGTAAAACAGAGAGAGTTGGGATTGTGAGCAAGAAGTAGTTGTGAGAGAGGTGGGAGGTGACCCTAAATAGCAAGTGACATTGGGCCAGAGCAGAAGTCCTGGCTTCCTAGAAAAATTCCTGCTAAATGGTTGGGAGAATCCCAGGATCACCTTAATTTTTGTTTTACTTCTCCATTCACCCAGTTTCTCAGGAGGTTAAGGTAAATGCCCAGGTGTTTTTACCAGCTTTTAGGTTTATTGGATAAAGCTGATGAGCCTATTGTGTGCATTTTTTTTTTTTAATTTTCAGGTTTCCTGAGAGAGGAGTGCACTTGCTGCAAAATTAGGAAGTGCCTTAAGTCTTTTAGGAGACCAAGAAAACAGCTTTTTGATCAGTGATGACAGACAAGAGCTGTCATCTCTTCTAGCCAGTAGTTAACATTTAAACAAGAGGGAAAAACCCTGTACTTCAGCTAGTCATTGAAAATGCTAATCCTGAGAAGTGCTTTTTCAGAAAATCAATCCAGCCTACAAGGGAAAAATAAACTTTGGAATATGTTCTAACTGAGAAAATTCCTTAATGTCAGAAACTTGGATTGAAATAATTGACTTACCATGTGGTAAGAAACATTGCAAGGTTCCTTCCAGTGCATTTTGGAAACTTTTTTGTTGTTTTAAATATCTCATGAGACAGGCAGAATCCTTGACCTACGTTAGAAAACTTATTTAAAAACTTATTTAATCAGAAAAGTGTCTTAATCTATTAATGTTGCTGGGGGGAAAAATAGAGAGTCACAGATGTATTATGAACAGTAACAAAATCCATCTCAACTTTCATATGATCATGTTTAAGTCCATGCAGGAAAACCAGTTAAAAATACAACAAACTAGAAAACCCCCAAACAACAACAGTAAAAAACAAACTCAAAACCAGCGAAGTCCTAAAACAACCAAGCAAGCAAAAAACCCCAGGTAATTTCTTGTTAGAATCATAAAAATGATGTAGAATGCAATAATTACATAGCTAGTTCTCTCAAAATTCATTTTCTGGGAAGCAATCTCAGGTCAAATATGCAAAATTAATTACAATTTAGGAGCATGTGTCTTACATTTTTCTCACTTTTCTTTCAAAAGAGATGAAAATGCCCTTTAGCCTAGTGTTTGTTTCATAGTCTTCGAGAAGGAAATTGAGATTTCTCTGGCCCAGTTAATGTGATTTCTTCTACTTTCATTGATTAATGACACTTTCGTTTCCTGTGAAAATAACATTTTGAAAAAAATAGATTGTTCTGTTTCTCATTCCTCCTGTTCTAGTTATTTAAATGCACTTAAAATATTAATATGATTATTGTGGCTGCATGTGTAATTACTGTACATCAGTTTTCAAATGTGCATTTGTCTGAATTAGTGTAACACCATTTAAAAACTTGTTTTTGGGGAGGTGAATGCTGGGAAAGTAGAACCACAGCGAATATCAATCTGCCTTTTCTGGCAGCTATTCAAGGATAATGAGTTGAATCCTTTCTAAAGATAACTATAGATATGGCACCTGGGTTGTACCTGGATACAAAACTGATTTTCTTTTGTGTTTTTACTCATGTCTTCAAACACTAAAGCCTGGAATTCTTAACTTTTGACTATAATATGTATATATAGTGTGTGTGTGTATATATATGTATCTATAGTGTATATATATAATATAGTGTAATACATATTATATATTTATTTTTATGTATTATATACATATATATGCAGTATGATATTAATATAATAGTAGTATTGTAGCACAATAAAACAGGAATAAAATGTTGGTGAGGGAACTTACAGAGAATTAATTACAGGGCAGAAGGATGCTTCGTGTGGTTGCCAAACCAATTTTTTTAGGTGGTTTTTGTTTTAAGAGATAACTCATGATCACACCTGATACTGGAACGCAGTGAGGAATGGAAAAAAGATTGGGGTACAAATGAAGTTTCAGACAGTTAAGGGGTACAGGAGAAACTTTTCCTTGCAATAATGTTAATTGATCCCCGATAGATAATGGAACTTGGAGAAGTTTCTGTTTTGTGTCAGAAAGACTCTCAGGGGTCTGTTGCTGACCAGAGGCTAATATGAGGTGAGACGAAAATCAGTTCCTGCTCAGTAAAAGTCCTAATTCTAATCTTCCTTTCCCACTGTATACATGAGGGGGGCCAAATAACAAATTACAGCTCTGTTAAGTGCTGCTTATTTCCTGTAGCTTGGAGTGTATTCCCAGACATGAAGAAGGCACTAGCACAGACCCCTGGCTGTGAAAACCCACAGGCTTCAGATTGCTACAGAAGTATTTATTTTCATCTCTCTGTGGCATAAAGAAATTGGTCTTGTAGTTGTCTTTCTTTTTTTAATCTTATTTTTCTCCCTGCTGTCAAAATCACTATCTAGACAAACAGGATTGTGTGTCATAAATTGCTTTTTAATGTGTAAAGTCAGTCACATTTCCAGACACCCTCTGCAGTTCAGATCTGCTGCTCTTCATTGCTGTCCTGATTATCAGCAGAATAAGGTGAACACATTTTTCTTGCAGAAAGTGGTGTGGAGTTGTTAGCCCAGGACAGCTCCTGGTGACTCCAGTACAGCTGGGATGTTTCCCAGTGCTCACAAATATTAATCAATTTGTTTATAGATATTTCAGTT
Organism: Molothrus aeneus; assembly: GCF_037042795.1. Classification (NCBI taxonomy): domain Eukaryota; kingdom Metazoa; phylum Chordata; class Aves; order Passeriformes; family Icteridae; genus Molothrus; species Molothrus aeneus. Next base: position 2,320,188 of record NC_089650.1, on the reverse strand, counting down.
CAGTCCAGCTTTGAATGGCTAGTGTAGGTGTAGCCATTCAGCTCTGCTCTGGATCCAGGTTAGCTGGAAATTTCTGATTAACAGAAATTAAAATTATTCATTATTATTATTATTATTATTAAAAATCATTAGCAAACAGCACAGTTAACAGGAGGGCTGTGAAGAGCATTCCTAGTGCTCAGAGCTGGATGTCTGCACTGTATTTTATGATTTATATTCAGACCAGCCCAGTAGTACTCCTTGTGCATCTTATATTTTAGTCCTGCCTAAATGGAATCCAGTTTCCTTTGCTACGCAAACCAGAGCACACTAGGAGTGAATGATGGGGAGATTTGCTTCAAGAACAACCTCCTGGTTCAATCTAAAATGCTGAGGCAGAAACCTATTCAGCTCATGGAAAGCTGCAGCATTGGAAGGCACCAAAATTGCCAACAAAATCCAGAAAGCAGCATTCTGTTGTTTTGTGGTTTGGAAGATAATGGAAGCGTTGAACACCAGAAACATATTTTTAAACAGACGTTAAAAGTAACAAAGATACAGATTTGTACTCTCGGAGTTCACATGCAGAAAATTTCCTTATTTGCAAGGTTCTCAGCCTATGTTTTTCAAATTTATATGCAATAAATTTTACGTTAATTAATTACTTTTGTGCTAGTTCTGAAACTGGTAAAGAAGCCTCATATAAGCCCTGTGTTTTCCTACCAGCTAAGCAGAGAGAAAAGCTGTTTGCAGGGTGCTGAAATCTGCAGCTCCAGATGCTCACTGGTCTATTATCCAGAGTTCAAAACCCCGCTGGGTGTTTGTTTTTTCAGTTTTGGAAACCAGTGAACATCACTGGCTGGACATCCTGGCTTCTTTTTCGGCACTGGGTTTGTGCAAGGTTTGTTCCACAGGATCTGATTTTGGAGGCATCAGAGTTGCTGTGCCTTGGAATGGATCAGATGGTACCAGGGGTGGCTCTGCTTGCTCTGTTACCTTCCGCACCTTCCAGACACTGATGAGTGGTTGGATCATTCCTTCACTTTCCTCTCTTTCTCTTTACCTTCTCCAGAAGCTGGAGCTGGGCAATATGTCCTGTATTTTTAATTTTTGTTTTTGTGCTGTGGGGTAAAAAGTACTTGAACCCTTCAGTTCTTTATTTTTATTTTTTTCCCTTTCACAGTTTGAGATAATTAGTTATGAATGGGATATCAGGGATGGCCAGGGATCCCATAACAAAGGAGGAGATGATCTAAAGTCTGAGAACCCATAATTAGTTTATATACTCACCTACAATGTTTCAGTGTCCCAAAATACTCATTGTCTTAAGGTTCAGAGTTTGTTGTGAAGTTATTCTCTTTATGCAGCGTGTGGCAAACTAATTACAAGTCATCTAAAGTGTTCTGTGTATTAACTAAAATTAGAAAGCACTTGTGATGCTACATTTAATTGAAGGAAGTTTGTATTCACAGTTGGTAGGATGTAACCCATTAAAACTCTGCTGTTAGCTCAGTGAAATTGGAGTCAATATGGGTTTTTATCAGGCCTACCTTAGAGACAGCTGCCTAAATTATCTGAATTTGTTAGGCTTGACACAAGTGCTTGGTTGTCTTCAGAAGCATCCTCAATGCATTAGCTATTTTTACAAGTGTAGGAATTCTGGAGCGCTCTTGAGGAGTTCTGAACTTTTAGTAGCTAATATTAGAGTAGGTGTGAGCGTTAGAAATTATTTCTGATCAAAGTGTTAGCACAGCTTTTGTGTGATATGCCAATACAGCACTCATACAGGTTAACAGAGAGATATAGTTCACTTTATAGCTGCATTTTTTTATGTTCTTTGTTATGTATTCCTTTTTCACAGCTGGCTGTCATCATTCTCGTGGCTTCTTAGAAATCTTTGTCCATTTTGCACTGATAGAATTTTTCAGAAGAAAATGTTGAATTTTTTTACTTTTATTCTTAATTAGGTTTTCAACTGCTTACTCTGTGTTGCTTTTCAGAACTGAGTCAAATTTCTGTATCTCCAAGGGAAATTAAAAGCACTCTGTTTTTATATTCCCTCATGATTCTTGCAACAAAAAAATGTAACATTTATTTTGTGTTGTAGACTCTAGGCAGGCACATATAACTTTTGTAATGTTATTTTTTTTGCCAAGTGGTGTTGTATTTTCCAGTTAATGGCACCATTGACAAAAGCTGCACATATTTTTAAATTATATTCTCAGTTTATGATTTTTTAGCTACTCTGAAGCATGAGTAAAACCCAGCTTAGTTCTGTGATGAGTGTTGAGAGAATTTCCATAGAGAAGCCCCACGCCTCATTTGCAACAAAACCTGAGTGGTTGTCAAGCTTTCCTCCTTTAGGAATTTTGCATAAACTCATGATTAGTCGCAGTAGCAGAGAGAGGGAAGCTGAAACTCAGGATTATCATACTGTCTCAATCCAAATGGTGGATTGGAAATGCAGCTTTAAAAACTTATTTGAACTTGACTTCTTCTGCACAGGAGTGTACTTCGCTGTATCTCATGGTGTCTGAGGCACCAATTCTTACAGGATTTAAAACACAAGTAAATGTTCAGCTCCTTTAGTTGCAGAGCAAACTTTCTAAATGTGGGCTGAGAAGATTAAAGTGTGAATTGGCAAAGCACTGCAGGTTTCTTTGTGCCTTTTCCAATTTCTTGTGGTTATTCAAGTAGAAGGATGAAATCTAAAATGCTTTATTTTTCCTACTTCTCTTAATCATAGGTGATCATTGCAAAATTATAAAAAGTATAAGTAAGAGTTGATGTGAGCTCCGGAGTTCCATGGAAAGGTTTCTAAGTAGACTTTAGTGCAAGCAAATAAAATAATGAATATCTAAACCAACCAAGAGATCACAGAACAAAGAAGGAATACAAAAAATTACTTTATTTTAGGAAAGGGGGAATTATATCTTGTTGGAATCAGAACAAGTTTTCATGTGTTAGTTCAGTGTTGGAAGCAGGAAAGAGTGGGCTTTCTTCCCCAGGTGATGTAGTTTTTCATAATTAATAATAGTTCTGTGAGTTTACTTCTCTTCCTACAGCTCAGTAGGCATTCTACCTACCTTAGAAGAAGGTCAGATATTTGTAATTTGGGTTTTTTCTTATTTTGAAAAAACCCCAAAACATCTTTTGGTACTTGTCTTGGGATTTATCTTTATATTCTCTGCAGAAGAAAGGAAAGAAATGCTGAAACCAGCAGAACCATTGTAGTAATTATTTATCTAAAAAAAGAATAGAGTTTGTCTTCTGCAGTCCCCTAGAGGAGCACATATAAGATAAAGATCTTAGAGAAAAGAAAAGCATTTTGATTTTTGTACAGTTATTGTTGTCATGGTTTCTATAACATGTTCAATTCAATTTAGACATCACGATCTTCAAAGAAGGTTCATAATTTTGGGAAGAGATCCAACTCCATAAAGAGAAATCCTAATGCACCAGTTGTCAGAAGAGGCTGGCTCTACAAACAGGTACTCAGACCCTCCTCACCCCCTTCTTTTTTTTTTTTTCTCCTCTACTGTGTGATACAATAGACAACCACTTCTAAATAGTACAATGATAGCAATAGCAGAATGAAGCTATAAACTGTGTTCTTCAATTTTTTAACTCCTTATTGGATATCAGTCTGATACAAATAAGGACATCAGCCAAGTAAAGAACATTGGTAGATTATATATATAATGATTCTCTCTAAAAAAAGCTGATGTGATTTCAGGTATGTAGAGATGATGGGACAAAAGGTGTATGACCCAGAATACTGGAGGTTTTTAAGTTTCTTTTGTTAGACTATGTATATTTTTATTTTCTAAAAGTAATATTTTCAACAAAAAATACTAAGTGGAGACATTTCTTCATATATTTCACATAGGTATGTCTATTTCCTTAATTCAAAGATAATCATGTTAAAACCAGAGATTATTTTAGGTTTTCCCTTGGAGTGTGAATTAATCTGAAGTATGTGCTCTTTAATATTGGGACAGTGTTCTAGCCTGTAAGTTGGTAAATTTGCTGTAAATTTGCTCTTCTGGTTAATATTACAAATCTGTTTTTAAAATCCACCAAGAAACCCTTGCGAACTCATTAATTTAAACTCAGCTGAGACAAACGTGTGTATGTAATTTTGATCTACATTGTCATTTACTGTGCCTACTCAGATAGACTGGCATGACCTGCATAGATTTCTGAGTGCCGGTGATGAGTCAGTTTTTAAAAACTGCTCAGATAATAAGATCTAGAAGTGTCTATTTAGTGGAAGATTTCCTCAGGTTTAGACAATCCTGTGGCCTCTACTCTGAGAGCAAAGAGAATTCTGAGATGTGAATGCTGAGAGTGAAAAATTCTCACAAAGGTGATTTTGTTGCTGTTTTTTGGGGCACAGAATCACACAGTTGTCTTGGTTGGAAGGGACCTTGTGACAATCTAACACAATTAGCCAGGCTCAGCTAGAGCAGGGTCATAGAATCATGGAAAATCATCTGCAGGGTGATAGAATGATGGATTGTCATGGGCAGGGTCATAGAATCAATGGATCTCATGGAAGGGACCCAATCAGGATCATCAAGTCCAGCTCCTGGCCCTGCACAGGACACCCCCAGAATCACACCACGTGCGCTTGAGAGTCTTGGGCAGGATTTTGTCCAGCTGGACTTTGTCCAGACTTCATCTCCTCACAGATGAAGACTGCACCACAGCCTCTCTGGCAACTTGTGACAGTATTTGACCATAAAAAGCTTTACCTCTGCTGAGGTAGAATTTCATGCTTCTTAATTTGTGCCCGCTGTTTCTTTTCTTGCCCTTGGCAAAAGTTTGGCTCCACGTTTTTTATAGTCTCTCACCAGAGGTTTATACTGATAGGATGCCTGCTAAGCTGCTCTCTCCCCAGACTAAGCAGTCCCAGCTCTCTCACCCTGTTTCCATGTGAAGATGCTCCAGTCTCTCAGTCATCTCCATGGCCATTTTCTGGGTTCCCTGCAGTATGTTCATGCTCCTCCTGCACCAGTGAGCCCAGAGCAGGAGCAGCACTGCAGCCAGACCTCTGTGGTGCTGAGCAGAGAGGAAGGATGTCCTGGCAGCACTGCTGATGCAGTCTGGGATGCTGCTGCCCTCCTTTGCTGCAAGGTGCATTCCTGGCTCATGTTGGTGCAGGGGGTTACTCCTCTCCAGATGGAGAACTGAGCATTTCCCTCTGTTGAACTCCAAGAGATCCTTCTCTGCCCAATTCCCCAGCCTGTCCAGTCCCTCTGGATGACAGCACAACCATCTGGAGTATGAGGCACTCCTCGTAACTCCATGTGCAGACTGACTCAGGGTGAGCTCAGTGTGCAGCTCATTAATGAAGCTGTTAAATTGTCTTGGCCACGGTGTTGACCCCTGGGGCACACCACGAGGCCCTGGCCACCATCTCCCTGGGGTTGGCACTTCAACCAGTCTTTAATCCACCTCAGGGCTGGAGATGGTTTATGTGGGAAACAGTTTAAATGCTGTGATGTTTGATTGGTGTTTGTAAGAAAAGGTGCTGCCGTGTATTTCCATGTTGGGGTAGTCATTGAGAGCCAATTTAGTCAATTTTATCAACAGAGATGATCTCCAGAAATGTGCAGTGAAAGCTTGTGCAGGTTTCTTTCTGATAGTAAAACAACATTTATGTAATCTCAGAGTCTCGCAATTTTTATTAAATTCAGGGTATGCTGTCTCAGTACATGTAGTGATCCTCTTCTGTCATTTTTCTGCTAATTTTTAAATCCAGAGCCAACTCCTTTTTTGGAAGATGTTTACAGTGAACATATTTTTTCTGAATAATGTTTCCTAGCTAATTCTTGGTTTATCCTTTCTTCTTTCAGCTCATTTCCCCAACCCCAGAAAGAGCAGAGCTTGAAATACAAGGCTAAAAATCATCCTGACTTTTCTTGGGCTGGAGAACTACCCCAAAAACAAACCCACCTGACAGTTTTTCATTAGAGAATCCCTCTTCTTCATTGTCACAAAACCTATTTGCTACAAGAATATTGCTAATTCACACATACTTTTCTTCTTGGAACAGATTAACATATTTATAAATCTGATTCTGCCAGGATGTGTGTGCTGTAGTGCTCTGGCTTATTTACACTGCAGCAGAGGTGGCAGTCTTTCATTCTGAGTTGTATGGTGTAAATTGGTTATAAGCATAAAAGAAAATTAAGTTGCTGTAGGAATAAAATATTTGGGAAAGAAATTTGCTCTAGATATATGAGTGGTAATAGAAGACAAAGTTCAGCAGAGAGTTCCTTCAGAAAACAAAGGAGGATGTACCTGAAGTGTTATCTTGCTCATTAAGAGGAAAAAAACTTTTTATTTTTTTTTAATTAGTTAAACTGTAGATTGTAATATCTATCATGCCTGGAGAAAAGGAGGCTCAAAGAGGGTCTCTCTACTCTCTACAGCTGCCAAAGAGGAGATTGTAGTGAGGTGGGGGCTGGTTTCTTCTCTCAGGTGACAAGAGACAAGACAAAAGGAAATGCCCTCAAGTTTTAGGTTGGATATGGGAAAAACGTTCTTCACCAGAGGGGTTGTCAAGCATTGGAACTGGCTGCCCAGGGAAGTGGTCAGGTCACCAACCCTGAAGGTGTGATTAGATGTGTTAATGTGGCACTTGGGGACATGGTTTAGTGGTGGACTTGGCCGTGCTGGTATCAGCTGGACTCGAGGAGCTAAATGGCCTTTTCCAACCCCAACAATTCCATGATTCCCTGCTCACTTCAGGATTCCTGGGTCCCAGCCTTAGTTTGCAGTGACTGCTCAGGATGAGAAGTCAAATACTTAAAACAGCCAAGAAACTGAGCTGGCAGCACACACAGCACAGTTGTGTGTTGAGTTTTTATCTTCTTTTTGCCAGGGTCAGGATTAAATTGCAAGATGGAATTTCTCATTGGGACTTAGATGTTCATTCGTTCTTATCTCTGTCACAGTCTCACAAACCCTGAGTTCTACAACACTTCACTCTAATAAACTAAAAATCGAACCATATCTCTCCTTCTACAAGCCTTTTAAGGATAAACTGTCCAATTAAGAAATTACACCTAATTATTTTCACTTTTAACCCAATAACCAACCACCCGTGCCTGCAATGGAGACTTTTTTATCCAATTGCACAAAACCACCCAAACCTATAGAGAAAAAGGGGAAGAAGAAGCACCAACCTCCACCCCAAAACCTCCATCTTGCTTTATATCTATTACTGTATTCTAAACCCTTAAACTCTCAGTTTTCCACCCTGTGATAGCACACACTTCTATTCAAACTCCACAGCCACAATCCCAGTTCTGTCATTCCATTTGGGAAGCCTTCTCAGGTCAATGCAGTGTTCTCTTGGTGGTCAGTGCCTTGCAGCACAGAGTGTCTGAAATTGTCAGTATCCAGGGTTCCAGCAGCTGTGCAGGGCCTGTTTTGTGCTGGGAAGCAGAGCTGTCCCCAGTGTGTTTTCTGACTTGGCCCCTGTGATTCCTGCAGGACAGCACTGGGATGAAGCTGTGGAAGAAGCGCTGGTTTGTGCTCTCAGATCTGTGTCTCTTCTACTACAGAGGTGAGTTCAGCTCCTGAGAGCTTCCTTTGCTAATTTTGCTGGGAGCAGATAAATTTTGACACACTAGTGAAATGTAAGAAATAAGCTGCTGCTTAACTTTATGGATTAAAATAGTTGTATAGCTGTCAATATCCAGACCTGCTACTCTTATCTTCTTTTTTTTCTTTCTTTCTTAATTACCAGTTTCACATAATTGCTTCCTGCCTGCCAGGCTGTGCTCAAAGGGCAAGCCCACTCACAGCCACCTCTGTTACTAAATTCTGGGTTGTAGTTTTTCTCACAGCTTCTGTTGCTAGAAACTAAATATGTCAGGTTAAATGTGATTTTTATGTGAGTTAAGTAACTGAAATGGGGATAGGGAAGGGATATGATGCAGGGGAGCTGAAACTCTGCTTTTAGAATGATAAAGAGGATATATATGCCTTTGGGAACTCTAATCGGTGTTCATGAATACTTATAAAATGGAACATTGTCCAATTCCATATGAGTAGAAGTCTCTGCTGTATTTTGGAACAAAAGAATCTGTTAGTAACCTCACGTAGCTAGATCAGACTTTTAATGGAAAAATTAGCTGCTTCTCATTCTAATCTGGAGTTACATGGGTTAGTGATCCCTTCAGCACTGCAGGTTATGAACTGGCGTGCTCCTCCAGAAGCAAATGGGACTTGGGCATAAGGAAACATGGGCAATCCTGAAATAAAGTGTACAGCCCTTTTAGTTTAAAGGAGGCTGAGAGTGAGGAGGATTATAGAGCATGGCAAAATAGAGGAATGTAAACAGGGCCACCTGCCGCCTTAACTGTGGGTGGAGGTCAACAAAAGGTTTCAGTTTGGGATGAAGCTTTGGAATTGGTAGGACTGGTGCTGATGCTGGTGATGCTGAAAGCAGAGACTGATGAATTTTAAATGGTGTTCTCTGAAAGTGCAGCACGGATCCAATCAAAGACAAATCAGGTCTGAAACAAAAGCTCTGTTTACAACTGGTTTAGCTAACAAATTCTGAATTATTCAACTGTTATTAGGCTTGTTTCTCTACACCAAGTGGTATGCATAGTTGGATAAACCCCTGCTGAGTCAAAAATCAGGCTGAAATTCCAGTTGTGGAGACATCAACTGACTGATACAGATACACTGTGGTTACCTAAGTGGTCATTGCATACTCTGTGCTATTTACAGCTTTATTTTAAACACCTCTTCAGGCTCCTTCTTCAGAAAGTTGTAAAAAGAGTGCTACATTATAGCTGCTTTAAGAACAGATTAAATTGAGTTTAAGCACTGCATAGGAAGTTTGTCAAAATAAAACAAAAAAAGCAATAAGCAAAACCAGCAACAAAATAAATATCTCTATAATATTTTTATTTTCTACGTGGCCCAACATTCTGAAATACAAGCAGAATAATCTAAATTGTTTTTGTGATAAGTGTGGCTTTTAACTGTCACTCCATAGAACATAGTTAAAACTGTTAAACTGGAATTAAAAGTATGCAGTGGTAGTCCAAAATGTATTAGAAGTGGCTGATAAAATATAAGAAGCTTTCATTCTAAACCCTTTTAGGTTTCTGTTAATTCTCAGGTAGTGAAAAAATAGGTAGGGGAGGGTCATGCACTTGCTCCCACATCAAACCACAGACCTGTTTGTGGTTGTGCAGTTGTGGTTGTTGGGTTTCTTTGGTTTTCTTAGTAAATCATACTAAACTCCCAGAATTGTGTTAGAATATTAGCAGCTGAAATCCAGTTTATAGATGAAAAGAAAAATCCACATCATAGTATTTTCTCACAGCTTAGAGAATACTCTTTTTCTGTTCCCCCAAGGCATGAAGGACCATCCACTTTCATATTGGAAGGTTGTTGTTGGCACAAATAAAAGTTCTTAGGACTGTACAGAAGATTTGCTGCTTTTCTTGTGTACTTTTATATACAGCACACAAGTAAAGATAGTATGGGGCAGTGGGATGTGTAGATAAAAGCAAACATGATTGGGAACAGATTTTTAAAATCTGGAACTGGAATGTGGCAGCATGTCTTTAACAAAGACCAAAGTGCTCCAGACATGCAGCTGTTCAGTGGAACAAAAATGCTGAATGCTGTTATGTGGCACTAGTTGGGGGGTTTACTCAGTCATCAGTCAAAATATGATCTAGGAAAAGAGAACTTTTCCCCCAAACAGAAGTCCAAATAAAGTAAACCCCAATGTTTGCCCAATATGGATTTGGGGACAGGGCACATTTTTGTGTGTGGCTGGCAAGGAGTCAATATTTGAAGGGAAGGATGGGATGGTTTCATTCATATTTAAAGGTACTGCTGAGTTGCTGGAAGTAAATCCACTCCATTTCTTTTCTGCCTTATCATAGGAATGAATTTATGCTCAGCTCTGCAATTAAACAACTATCCCAAAAAGCACAGTTTTTACATCTAATCTGTCATGGGATACTAAAGTGGCTGGGCACACCTTTTCCCATAGAAATAACTTAAATGAAGGTTTGGCTTTTCAAAATCTAGGAGTAAATGAGAACCTGGAAAAGATTTTTAAGTCTACACATAAGCAATAGCTCTGGTGTGCTGTTTAAGTGTATTTTAATTGTAATTGTTAATTTTTAATTGAAATTTTGCAATGCCTGTTTTCATCTTAATTTCATAGATTTTTTTGTGGGTATTCAACTAAGAGAAGTTTTATGGGGGACAGTCTCTAAGATAGTGATTGTGAATAGAAGTTCTGTTCATGAAATACAATTAAGACAGACTTTATGAAATGCATCCAATTATTCCTTTAATAAAGTATAATTGGATTTAAAAGCTGGTTGTGGCTTTCAATTAAAATGTCATTTTTTTATTATGATCTGTTGATCTAAAATTTTATGTAAAACAAGGCTCTGGGAAAAGGGTATTTGTTTTGGGGGAGAGCTTTTTTTTTACAAATTATCTGAAATGTGTGCATTCTTACAAATGGAATGTAATTGAGTGTAAACGCTTTGTGGGAATTATAATGATAATTCATAATTAAATATTATAATGGGGATTATGTAGCATAATATGCCTGAGATCAGAAGAAGAATGTGCACATTTTCTCTAAAACGCCAGCAGTCACAAGCAGTGCTTCTAAGCACTTGTGCTGTCAGAGGTGTTTTTAGTGAGCAGGCAGTAGATGTGTGCTGTTCTGTCTCGGGGTCTCTGTGGTCGAGATGACCCCGAGGTGTTAGAAAGTCTCTTTTTCCCAGCCCAGCAATCAAAGAAGTAGTCAGGATTCCTCAGCTCTGGTTTTCAAGGTTGTTTATTTTCTCTTATCTAACATATTCTTTCTCTGACCTGCTGAGGTCTGTCCAGCAGGTTGGTTTGTGGCGCAGTGACCGCCCTTGGGGTGGTGTTATCTTTTCATACTAAGAACTACGTGTACTTTATTTACAATAATTTTCCAATACCTATCACCTATGTTAGACAGTCTGTCTCTACTCTAAACCAATCCAGAAGTGTCACCATCACAGCAGAAGATAGAGGACAAGAAGAAGAAAGAGGAAGAACAAGGCGCACCCAAATCGTTCCGTTTTGGCTTCTGAACCCCCATTCTAAAAACCCAAAATTCTACTTTTCCACCTTGTAACAATCATTCTACTTAAACTCTGGTGGCTTGTAACTCTTCACATAAAGTTGGTAATTGTTTCCATGGGTTAAAATTGAAGGCACAGGTGTCTTTGTGCCAAGGTCTTTGAGCTCCTTGCCAGGGGCTTGAGCCATCCAGGGCAGCCAGAGGGATGTCCTGGGTTCTGACAATTCTGGTTCTTTGTCACTGAATCAGGGGCTTGACTTCCATCAGCTCTTCACAGTTAATCTGGATTTCTGGTTCTTAATGCTTCTTCTCTGAGCTAAACTTCCTGCTCATGCTCCTGTGTAGCTGAAGGAGTTTCATGAAGTGTCAGAATGCAATGTTTTGTGTCCAAGGAACAAAATGTTGTGTGTCCAAGGGCCATTTTCTAATACCAGTGTGCACCCCCAGATGAGAAGGAAGAAGGAATCCTGGGGAGCATACTTCTGCCCAGTTTCCAGATATCTGTGCTGTCAGCTGAGGACCACATCAACCGCAAATTCGCCTTCAAGGTGAGGGGAGCAGCTTTGCCATCTGATTTTGTGTCTGAAAGCACAAGAGCCTGGTCACAAAAGCTCATTTTATTGAGTTGTTAATAGTAAATTAGTAAATAATACATAGTAAATTAGTAAAGAATACATTTGTACCCTGGTTCGTTTCTTTAGTTCTGGATCTATATTATATAATCACATTCTGCTTTCTCTGTAAGAAATGCCGGGGTGACTTCTCAGAACAGATTTATGAAAGTTCCTTTTATTAGAATTTGAATAGTTATTAATAAACTAAAGTATATTAATAATAAATAAAAATGGCCATAAACTCTTTTTGGGTGTTAGAAATTTCCCTGCCCTAGCAGGGAGAAGGTGTCATCGCTCATAAAAATTCTTTTTCTTCTTAAAATCTATTCTTGAAATTGCCCTCTCTTCTGCATTTGAGGACTTCTCAGAACAGATGTGTGGAAGTTTCTTTTATTAGCATTTGAATTTACTGACAAACAGCTTCTGAGACTGATTTTTGCATAATAGAGTAGCAAAAGTTTCAGGTGCTTAGCCTGATGTAAACATAGACAGAATTACTAGAATGGGGAAATGGATGGATATAACTTAGTAGCAGGTTTTTTTTGTTTTGTTTTTTTGTTTGGTTTTTTTTTTTTGGTAGTTCATGGGTCTTAAATCATGTGTGGTGAATCATCATTTAGAATTATGAACCAGCATCTGCAGCTGAATTTATCCCACTAATGAAAGTTCATTCGTTATTTAATATAAAGTATCTTTGCACATAAATAAAAATAAGAACTTATTATCACTTAAATCACAATATTACATTAATCACTCTTAGTAGTGTTTCGTGACAATCTTAAATCATGATATAAATTACTAAGCATTTTGTCCTGACTTTTTTTTATTGTTGTTTTATGAGCTCCTTTTGGCACTTTGTTTGGTCTCCTAAACCAAGACATCATTTATTTACTATGGTAAGTACAAATTAAAACTTACTGTATCATTCAGACTGCCAAATTCTATGCTAAAATTTTATTTATATGAATTATATTAATCTACATTAATGAATGCTCAATATCACTTTTAGTAGATTGAAGAAATTTAAGGGCTTTTTGTTTAATGTATTAATGAAGAAGCAGCTACGATTGAAAATTATAGGCAGTTATTTGGAAAATATGAATGCAGTGACGAAGAAACACTGTAGTGTTCCTTTTGATTTTTTTTTTTTGAGCATATTATTTGAAGAAATCTTCTCAGATAAAGCATTAGAGTGAATATGCAGTAACAATATTTGCCTCTCTTCTTTTACAGAATCTTACATTTTTATTGCAATGACCATGTCATTTCCAATCAGGCAGCTCATCCAAACATGAGGACCTATTATTTCTGCACAGATACAGGGAAGGAAATGGAGTTGTGGATGAAAGCCATGATAGATGCAGCACTTGTGCAAACAGAGCCTGTTAAAAGGTAGTGTGGGTTGACAAAGCAGTGGGACAGTGTTGTTTCTCTTGCTTAGTTTGATTTGTTTAATGAAAGACTGGTCTTTAAAATAGAATGTAAATTGGCTGAAGTGATTTCTCCTTATATTGAAGACCCCTTAGTAACTGGACAGTGTTGGATAAAATTTTGAAGTAGCAAAAATAATCTTAAGTTCATTTCTGAATATTGGTTGTCAGGAGCTAGAAGAAAAAAAAAATGAACTATCCCTCTAGCCAGTGGAATCAGAAGAAGTGCAGTGACAAATTCTGTGTGCAGGCATGTTTGACTTCCCTGCCCTCCTGACTGAATAGCAACAGCAGCTCAACTGGTGGCAGCCTTGGGCTTAAAGCTGTCACAGTCCTCAAATTCACAGCTGGAGTTTGTGGCTAAATTAACCACTTGTACCTGTGGGCAACCTGTGGGGAGCCATTCTTGTTCATCATTAAGCTGTCACTAAATTTATGCTTACCTGGTCTGGAGCCTCACCTTCCTGTGCCCGTGTGTTGACAGTGAAAAGCAAATTACAGCCAGAAGCTTTGTGCTCTCAGAGACTGAGCCCTGTCTGCTGCTGTCTCTCCAGTGAGAGTCATTTGCTCTCAGAATGTGGTCCCTAGGGTCAGCTCACTGGCATCTGTAATGGAAACCTCATCAATTGAAAGTTTAAAAGCTCCTCGTTATTGACAGCACAGAAGTTATTGCTGATGGCTGCTGTCACTTGATCTGTTCTCCACTCCCTTAGTTCCTGCTACCCTGGAGCTAAATAAAGTCAGCAATGCTGAGGAACTCCGAGTTTAAAAAAGTAATAGAAAAATCTCATAGACACAGTTTCCAGAGAAGTCTAGAAGTAATGAACTTTATCTGAAAAATTTGGTTTGTATTGCAGATACAATAGTAATTTACATATGGAGAAATTATTAAACCAAATCAAACCCACTTCCCTTCAACCAAAAATCACATATCAATTGTATAAACAGTGGAGGAACAAAACTGAAGGGGGTCATTCTCAATCTTTTTCTGAACTGGTGAAATGACCTTCATTTGATATTTGCAATACTGTGAATATGTATCTGCCTGGATATCACAGGGAGAACAGGCTTGCCAGCAGCCAAACAGTTGTCAGAAAAGCAACTTATATAATACCATCTTGTTGTTTTGATTAAGCAAGAAACCTCAGAATGAAATAGAAGAAGATGTGACCTCTTTGAGAACTTTATTCGTAGCCTTGAAATAATTACTTCAGAGAAAATAGATTTCAAGACTAAGTCTCAAAAAAGTTAAAAATCTGTTAGCTATAATAAGGAAGAAAACCCTTAAGACATATGTTTTCTAAAGAATCCATCTTTTGGCTGTTTTTTAAGTTCTTAAAATTAAACATAGCAGGATATGATCTTATGTAGAAGAAATACTGTTCCTTCCCTGTAAAAATCTGTTAAGTATTAAGTGTCTTATTACCTCATCTCTAAGTAACCTGAACTTTGGCATAGATGGAGCTTAAGCATAAATGGTTTTGGTTCAGTCAAATTTGGCAGTGCTTTTGTTACTGAGCTCTGTTTTTTTAGAGGTTCTGACGTTGCACCGAATACAGTTTTCTTTAACAGACTGGATACTTGCAATACAATAAATGAGTAATTAAGAACTTGCTTCCTTAAATATTCATGTAAACTAATGTTGGGCCACTTTTAATTCCTGTTCATATAAAATGCCCAATGATAATTCAGGAGCTTTTTACAGTATAATTCTTTAAACCTAGAAATCAAGACACTTCACTGCTTAGGGTACTCTGGAAATCAAATCCAACTGTTAAACCAGATCTTTTAAATAATTTTAGCACACTTTTTTGTGTCTGTTTTTCTGCAGAGGTGAGTTCCTTGGAGAGGATAAAGATAAAAGGAATATTTAAAACATTAAGTTAGTGGGAGGGGTGTTGCTAAGTTTTTTATAAACTACTCTTATTTCCCACACATAGTTAGCCACATTAACCACAAATGAGATACTGAAGTGAGAAAGTAAAAATGTACCCATTTCTTTTAGAACTGGTCTTTATTAGCAGCAGAAATGTTCCCTTCTGATGTTTAGCTGCAGGGAAGGACAAACAGTATTTGGCCCTATTGACTGAACTGTAATTACTCCTTTCTAAACAGTTTTGATTTTACCTAGATAGTACATTCAAGTTTAATAATGTACTGAGAGACCTATTAAAATAATTAAAGCAAGCACTTTAGTCAGTGAGGAGCTATTGAAGCTTATGACTCAAAATATGATCTCAAACCCCCTCTCTGGGTGCTTGCTTGTGTTTGTAGATGGTAGTGTCCACCAGCACAGTGATTTACCATTTTACCCTAAATGCTGATTCTCTGCTCTCACAGGTTTGAGTGCCATTTTTTTGTCCTTTCACTGTCACCTTGTGCGCTGCAGCCTTTGTTTCTTCTTAGTGATGCAGCATGTACTAAGAAAAGATTGCTTTTTTCCCTCCTGGGGTAGTTACTTTCCCTGAACAGCATAAGCCAGGCTGCCAAAAAAGCACTTGTTAGCATAGAGACATCCACAGTGGGGGCTGACTGACGTCAGTGTGCTTGGAAAAAATGGCTTTTCCTTTTCAAATGCCTCTGCCTAGCTTTGTTAAATCACAGCCCTCCTGTCCATCTGATCATTAATCACATGCTCCCCTCTCTCCAACCCTTTCAGAATTATTTCTTTATATAAACCAGCATAAAATAGTACTTCTCCTGTACTGCATATTGTACATATGATTCCATTTTTGTGGCAGAAATACATAAATTGCATTCAGCATATGCTGAAAGACCCATGTTCAATGCTCATTCTCTTCCTCTATCCCTATCCCATCCTCAAACAGCCTGCCAGCTTTGTTGAATATGTCTTTGAGAGCTAGCTATAAATATGGAGCCAAATATACATATGGATTTATGTTTTTTACATTTGTTTCTGATAATTTTTCCCCATATGGATCCTTCAGTGTGGAAAGGGATCCCTTGCTCACTCAGAATTGACTGATTTGGTTCCACCAAGTTGAGAGAGCCCAGCAGGCTGTTTGAATGTCAGTCCTGCAGGCTCTACACCATCCCAAGGAGTATAAAATACAAATGTTTGGCTCTGTATAACCATAGTAATGAGGGATACAACATGAGGCTGCATGGAAAAACAATTCTGTGATTTTGGGAGTTGCTGGTTTTTAATTAAAACACAGTGGAAAGTATGAGAGTGTGAATTGAGCACAGTGCCAAGGCCTGACTTTGCCACTTATTTGTTGAGTGTCCTAGAGATGCCACTCTCCCTCTCCAGCATGGATTTTCCACCTTTTCCTCTGCTCTAAAGCCACCTGAGAAAGATTTATAGTAAGTTTTATGTTATATAATGGGGTAGGTGGTGCTATTGAGACACACTACAAATATTAATGCCCACATTCAGGATTATTTGCCAAGGTAGTCTTTATATTCATTTGTAAACTCCAGAGTGCTGGCTGAAAACTGAAATCTTAACACCCTTTTTTTACTTGATAATTGTGGGAAATGGAGTTTTTAATTCACATTCCTGTTGGGAAGTCCTTTGGTTTCTGGTAGAACACTGGGGTAGTACAGTTTTGAGGGAGTGAGGAGGTGGTCCTTTCCTTTTCCATAACCTTGAGAAGGAACCTAGGCACAAATGTTTGGTCTTGGGAGTGATTTAAGATCTTGGGGGGGAAAAATAAATGGCTTTTTTTCATGATGGGGTAAGCAATAATGCTTACAGCTGTGTGTGTAGTCAGTCTTCTTGTGCTCCTGGTAAGTTGTGTGTGCGATGGCCTTTTTACAGACACTTGAACTGGATGCAGTTATAAGGATGAATAATGCATTTTTTAAAAAAAGATGCAAAACAAAACAAAAAGTTAGTTCAACATCCTCTTAAAATAAAGTGTTGTTCTTAGTTTGGTTTTATACAGAGGTGTAATCTTAAGAAATTATATCTCTTCCTCTTCTTTCCTCCCATAGCAAAAAATGCAGAGAAAAGCATTTTAAAGTGGTGGGGTTATTTCTCTAGTGAACTAAACCCAAAAGTCACTTTTTGAGCTGGAATTGAAATTCTGATCCTCCTAGTATGGCAAAAGATAGAGCCTCTTGACATTTTGAAATTTTAGAAAGAAGATCACTAATAGAACTGCACACATTGAGTGCTTGTGTAAATACTGTAAAGCAGTAGCAATTCCAAAAATATCATTATTTCTGTGGTACAGTTCCTTAAGTCAGCAGCTATTTTCCCCCTTAAAATTGGAAAAAGCCACAGTCATTTTCTGCAAAATGTGTGCCAGCCAAAGTGATAACACACCAGAGAAACCTAATTGATACCAGTGACCATGAAAAGTCATTTGCTTTCTTGAAAGGAGCTCATTATATGCTAAATTCAGCAGTATTGTGAATTACAAGCTGACTTTGAAAACCATCTGAATTTCAGGCTGTTCACATTTGGAAGCTGTAGCTATTGGAGAGCCACTGAGTATTTTCACCCTGTGAATTTTCAGCCCTCCAGGAGCTGAGCATCTACTTTTTTCTGGCTCTGGCTTTATTTCCTGTTGTGCACATGTTTTCTAGGGGGTGAATTTGACTGTTGTGAATTTTTAATAAATGACCTCCTGTTATAATTGTTTTTAAAACAGCAAATGAAGAGAAAAGTGTAGAAGAAAACAATACTCACACTTGCCAACCAGGAAAACCCCAAATCAACCAACCAAAAACAAAACCCATCAAGCACTACCACAAATCCCCAAACAAAATTAAAAACAAAAGAAAAAGAACACCAAAACAGCAGCAACAAAACCCCCCAACCTCTGCTTGGTCATTGTGAAAATGTCCTGGGTTTTTCTCTCAAAGTCAAGATATTGTTGTAAAATATATGGTCAGGGGTTCACTGAAATAACTTCAAATTTTCTATTACTATTTGTAAGGAACATTTTTTTGGTATTATAACTTGTCATGTGTTCCCTTCCAGAATAGAAAAGTTCACTGTTGAAAATACATCGCCTCGGGAGGTAAATAACATTTCAAACCATCGGGTGCTAATTAAGCCAGAGGCACAAAACAACCAGAAAAACAGGGAAGTGAACAAAAACGAGGAGAAGAAAGCTTTGGAAGCTGAAAAATATGGATTCCAGAAAGTCGGGCAAGACAGACCATTGACAAAAATCAACAGTGTGAAGCTGAACCCTTTGGGATCCGAGTACAGGACTTTGCCCATAAGCACAATTCCAGGTGGGCACTTCAGGCCTGTCCATTTGAATGGATCTGAGAGTAAATCTATGGGAGTTGTGCTGGCAGATGTTGGGGATGGAGCCCATCACAATGCGGACTCCGAGCGGGTCATGCAGAGAACCAATTCCATGCTGCAGCTGGAGCAGTGGATTAAAATCCAGAGGGGGAAAGGACAAGAGGAGGAAACAAGAGGGTGAGTACTGGGTAATTTTATTTTCAGACTTTCTAGTAAATAATACATTTGTACCCTGGTTAATTTCTTTAGTTCTGGATCTATATTTTATAATCGCATTCTTCATTCTCTAAGAAATGTCCGGGTGACTTCTCATAACAGATGTATGAGAGTTTTTTATTAGAATTTGAATAGCTATTAATAAACTAAAGTATAGTAATAATAAATAAAAATGGCCATAAACCCTTTTTTAGTGTGAGAAATTTCCCTTCCCTAGCAAGGAGATGTCATCACTCACAAAAATTCTTTTTCGTCTTAAAATCTCTTCGTGAAATTGCCCTCACTTCTGCATTTGAGGACTTCTCAGAACAAATGTATGGAAGTTTCTTTTATTAGAATTTGAATGGTTATTAATAAACTAAAGTACATTAATAACTCAATAAATAAAAATGGCTGGAAACCCTTTTTGGTTGTTAGAAATTTCCCTGTCCTAGCAGGGAAAATATGTCATCAGTCATAAAAATCTGTTTTTGAAATTGTCCTCTCAATTGTCCTCTCTTCTACATTTTTTGCTCGCAAGTTCTTGTAATAATATTTTATTTGAAATTCTTTAAAAGCTCCCAGGAATATTTTTTTTAAACTTTAAACCAGCTTTATATGAAGAGAGAGAGAGAAGATTTATCTAAAACTAAGACACAGAATCTAACTTGATGTTTACAGCATCTCTTCTCATGAAATTAGCTATCAGCCAGTTATAATATTGAGCTCTAGTACTTATTCATGAAGCTTTAAAATGATGTGTGAATGATTGGCAATATTGAATGTCATGCCAATAGCAATTTCTCTGACAGAAGTGGAGGGACGTTGCTTCCAGGCTGCCTTACAGACAAGCAGCTCCACCAGGAAAATGCAAAAGGTATTTAATATTACATTTGATAGGAAGTATGGAGATGCTATCACAGGAGATACTTTGAAGGGCTGGAAATTAAGGATTTTGTGTATAGATGGATGACAGAGCAGAGCTTAAGATAAACCAAGTTCAGAAAATGTGTTTCCCCCACGAATTTAGGGATATGTACCTGGGGGCTTCTCAGGTTTTGCAAAATCTTGAAACATTTCCATGAACTTGGCTTCCACTTGCCAAGGTTGAAGATTTCCTCACTCCTTTTAGCCTTTCATTACATATAATTAGGAATTGTTAATGTGGTGTTTCATGAAATACTCATCATAAGTAGTTTGATCAATTTTGAACTTGTAATACAGACAGGGACTTGCACACCCTGACATTAATCTTATTATTCAAACTTGCGTAATGAGAACTCATAAGGCTCTTTGATGCAGTTAATTTTTTTTAATTGGACTTTAAAACTTGAGACCAAACAGAAGAAACTAGAATAGATGTGCTATTTTTCAGTTCCAAGCAAGTATAAAAACCCTTAAACTGATTTCATAGTGAGGATCAAATAGAGGGAAGTGCTATTAACAATATGTTACTAATTAACAATATTTTATTCCTGAGTATAGCAACACTTGTTTGCCTAGATAAGGGTGATAATATAAATGCTTTCAAAAGCAGTTCTAAAAAAAAGTAGCTAACTGAAGGAGAATTTGCCTTGAGCTATCTTTTTTGCTTTGCATGGAAACAGCCTTGAATAATGATCCAAATTTCTAATGTATATAGCGATGTCTTTTAAATGGGGCTTCATTCAAATTTAAAATTTTATTTTTGTTCAGGTTGCCAGTTTCTGGCTGGAGACAGAAATTTAAGTAGAATCAAAGTTGGTGAATGAGAGTAGAAAAAAAGCTCTGGTTTATGCTAAAGCTTAAGGTTGGAGTGAGAGGATCCTAAGGCTGTTTTAGACCTGTAAAACTCATAACTAGAATTTTTGGAAAAAGTTGTCTTTACTTAATGGGGGAAAGTTGCTGACTCTTCACCAAGCTGCTTTCCAGTGCATCTGTATTATTGTGTCTGCATTACAGAAATCATGGAGGACCCAACTCAGGATCTCTGCTGTGTCAGACTGCAGAAAAAATTGGGACAATTGCTAAGATGTCAATAAAGATGTTCAATTAAATGACTATATATAAAAGAAAAGAGGAGCTCTTAGCTATCCTTAATATAGAATGAAAAATGTTCACTATACAACTACCAAATTTTTTAGAGGAACAGGCTGACCCCTCAGTGGTTTGATTGCCCAAAAAAGTAATGAGAATGACAGCAATGTAGATTTTACTTCTTGAAGCTGCTGTCTGTTGTGTCTATGGATCTAGACATGTAGTTTGGCAAAAGCTGCATGAATAAACTGCTGCCTTAAGGAAGGCAAACTTTTTTAAAAACAAAAATAAATGTGGTTTGAATAAAAAATAAACACATTCCACTTCGGTATCATTTTAGTGAATTTTGCAAAAGTCAGTTGTTAAAAAAATATGTTTTTCACAAAAGTAGTTCACTTGAGTGGTCTTTCACAAATTTGAAAAAATACAGAAGGGTTGTTTGGTACTAAGGGATGTTTTTTGTTGCTGCTACCCCAGTATGTGAGCTTGTCTCTCCTGCCTTGCCTATATAAAACTCATCCAAAATAATAAATGCCTGCAATGAAACTCCAGGTTTCCATCTTCACTTTGCCACCCTTTCTTGATTCTTACATGGAAGTCCTGTATTTGGGGCCAGCTGGTATTTGTGTTCATTAGGGTGAGGGGCTGTTCTGAGGTTTCAATCTCAGGATATTCACAGTGTTGCAGCACTGAGCCCCTAAAGGCCTAGCAGCAAAGTTGCTTTCCCAGTGTGTTGGTTTGAAAGCCAGGCGTCTCCTAAGGAAAGCAGGAGCCTCCCTTGAAATTGAAAATGTAAACCCCCTCCCTCCGAATTATTATAATTTTGAAATTAAGGGGCTCTCAGGCAAGGATACCGGAGTAGGAATAAAACTTCTTTACTAGGAAAATTAAAATACAAATACAATAAATAATTAATTATAAATGCAAACAAAAAAAAAAATACTGCCAGAGTCAGAGCAGTCCCTTCCCCCCTCTGTGTCAGGGTGGTGGCACAGCCCCATCCCATGGGGGCTCAGCCCTCCTGCAGTGCCAGCTGTGGCTCTGCTGGAGCAGGGATCCTGCACAAGGGGGGAGTTTTCCTCTGCAGCTCCAGGGCTGCTGGAGATGGGCCTGGGCTCCCTCTGGGAATGCAGGGCAGCAGAAAGCTGCTCCTCTGGGAATGCAATGGGCAAAGGCTGCTGTGCTGTTCCAGGCTCAGATTGTATCCAGGTAGGAATGTTTGGCTCCTCCCCTGGGCACAGCATCTCCCCATGGGATGATGGAATTTGATCAGCCATGCAGGGACCCTCACTGGCCATGGACAGAAGAGATCTCCTGGAGCTTGGTTGTGGGAGAGATAAAGAAAACTGCCCAATGAACAGAAGATAACTGCCCCACCTCTGGCAGATCAGAATAGAATGCACACCCCCAGCCACATATTATATTTGCAACTTAAGACACACAAATAGTCCAACTCAGACACCAGAACCACTATTGCTACCCAAGAGACAGCCTCTCAAGGTGTCTGTAAACACATGTGGAAGACTCCTTCTCATATGGGAGCAATTATAAGGAGCTATTTATGATGGCAACTGCAGAAATATTTTGCAACCTCAGACCCAGCTGCAGCAGTCTCCCCTTGTGTGCAGGGCAGCTGGAAGCTGCAGTTCTGTCTGGAGTTGGGTTTTGGGTTTGACTGGAATGACATTTTTGCAAGTATCAACAGGACATTGGTGAATCTATTTTGATTTTATCGAATTATGTAAAACAAGGCTTAATATTGAGGTGGTTGAGCTTTTTACAGTTTTCATGGTTTACCAATTGAAGATGAATTATGTTATCTTTCTAGATGTTCCAGAATACAAGTAATTGCATACAGATTTTAAATTGATGTCTTTGCACAGTAAGAACTTCAGGCAGTTTTTTTGCAAGTTCAGGATGTTTAAAGGTGCCAGCAGGATTATACTGCCCATTTAATTCATAAAATGTGTGAGGAACTTCAGTGAGAGTGAGGTGTGTCTTGATACTAAATATATTCATGAAAATGTCAGGCCTTACTGTAGCTGTTATGGTAAATAGCTACAATTCTATTTTGAAAGTTAGAAATGGAATTCAAAAGCATCTTGTTTGTTTAGTTTTAAATATGGAGATGGACAAAAGCCTTATCATTAATGGTATGTTACTAAAGAAATTTGGAGGTATTTAAGCAGATTTGGCAACAGAAGACTAGGACTTAGAATCCCTTTTCCCTTTTTGTAATTTTTTTGCAAGAATGGGAAGCTGTCCAATACAAAGTGGGAGTAATTCTTCAGTAATTCTTGAAAAGCTTCAGGAACTGTAGCAGATTTTGTACATAAAGCTCTTTATAGCAGTTTTCATCTTCAAAATGTTGCAGGTGATCGTAAATACTAAGTGGGTTTCACCATCATCAATTTCCCTGATAGTTATTCCATAAGGATCTCACATGCATAATGCTAGTTTATCTTGCCATTTGATCTACATAATTTCTTTAATGTGTTTTTTTGTGGCACTGAATTAATTCAAAACCATCTCCAGGTTCTGGTGCTTCATGGTGCAGGGATTTTAGTTCGGATTAGTGTGGGGTGTAGCTGGAAGCTGCTGCCCTCTCATGGCTAAATCAGGTCCAATTTGAGGCTGTAAGCAAGCATCAATCATATGCATGCTCTGTAGCAAAAGGCTTTAAGAGGAGCTCATTTGCATTTTAGATAAGGGAAGAATAAATCAATGTTTATGACCTAGATTTTGTCCTCTGAAATAAATTAACAAGAAGTGCTTTGTCATAGTTAGGCATGCATCAGGCCTTGGTGTAGAAAATTTTTTAGTATTTTAACTAATGCTGAAAGTTGCTAAATGACTGTAGAACTCCAGACTTTTAATGGGGCAAAAAATTAAGGAAATAAGCCTTTGAATTCATATCTGAGTTGAAAAGCAATAAAATATTGTTATCAAACAAAGACATGTATTGCTCTTTGTTTCAATTGAGTGGCTGATACGAAATGGCTTGTCCTTGACAATTGCAAAAATAATTTCTTCAGACAATTACTGAAATTTTCCCAGGCACTGCTGTTAAAAGAATCTTTTTTTTTTTTTTAAATGTCCATAGTAATTGATCAAGATTTTCTTAGGGAAACAGGATTTTTTTTTAACTTTTGAAAAAGTGAATATTTCAAATGGAAATATGGAAAGCATATGGAAACAGAGTAGAACTTTTAAGGTTTAAAAACTTTCACCTCTCCAGCATATAGACAAGTTCCAATATTTGATCAAAATTTGAAATCAAGTTTGCCATTTAGTAGGGTACTAGACTGACAAACTATTAAAAAGATGAAACATGGATTATATCAGCAAGTGCTAATCAGAGAGAAAGGATCCACTTTTGGCTGCTACAGTGCATTCAGTCAGTATCATTGATTCTTGAACTGTTGTCTTGAATTTCTTGAGCTTTTTTTAAATGGCATTCAAAGTATTATAAAAGGTGAGAGCTGGATAAACCCAACCCACAGCAAACAACTTCCTATTGCCGTAATATTAATGCTAACAAAAGGAAACTTTTGTTCCAGCATCATCTCCTACCAGACGCTGCCAAGGAACATGCCAAGCCATCGAGCCCAGGTGCTGCCCAGGTACCCAGAGGGGTACAGGACGCTGCCAAGGAACAGCAAGACACGTCCAGAAAGCCTCTGCAGCGTGGCTCCCTACGACAGGGCCATGGGACCCGTTAGTGCCGAGGACAAGCGGCGCTCCATGCGCGATGACACCATGTGGCAGCTCTACGAGTGGCAGCAGCGCCAGTTCTACAACAAGCAGAGCACCCTGAGCAGGCACGGCACCCTGAGCAGCCCAAAGACCATGATCAACATCTCTGATCAGACCATGCACTCCATCCCCACGTCCCCCTCGCACGGCTCCATCGCAGGTTTCCAGGGGTACTCCCCGCAGCGCACGTACCGCTCGGAGGTGTCATCGCCAGTGCAGAGAGGAGATGTCACCATCGACCGCAGGCACAGGACACATCACACCAAGGTAAAAAAAAAAGCTTCATTTAATAGATAAAACTCTCATCTGCAGGGCTTTTCAGTAGAATGTATCTGATCACTGGAAAACTCGTGTTGCACTGGAGTATATTTTACTATAATGGAGATTGTTACATCGCTGTTTTCACAGAGAAGGGTTTGGTTTTAAAAAGGGCTGAAAAATCTAAGAGTAGAAAAAATGTATTTTTTTATAATATTAGAAGATGAGAACATGTCTTGATATTACTGCCCATGATATGTTTCCTCTAAAAAAAATGAGTCAATAGGCAAATTATTCAGAATACCTCATGCATGTCCAGAACTCTCTAACTCCTTTCTATCACCAAGAGGACTCAGAATCCCAGGTTTCTTCACAGCTGCTGCTTTCTGTCCTTCAGCAACAAGTTTGGCTGCCTTGGGCTCCAGCAGCAAATTGAATTCCTTTTTATGTCTTTGAGCTCTTAGGGAGATCACTGAAGATCCGTCTAAATGCACACAGCCTTAGTGCTTGACCACTGAGAGGGAGACATGAAGAATTGTGAACTTGGGTGCCATATGTGCCACTCTGCTACAGCCAGCATGCTTGTGTTACCATGGGTTTTAATTGATTGGAAATAGTTAAATAAAAATTACTCCTTCAGTTGGATGTAAAATCCTCCTGAGCATTTTTCTGAAAACTTTATCCTATGTCTTTTTTTTTTTTTGATGCTGGGAAAGAAAAAAATCTATAACTACAACTTAAAGCAGTTTAAACAACTTAGAGTTGATTATCAGGTGTTGGATTTTAAAGTTTTCAGATCCCTATCACCAAAGGAATAATTTTGCTTTGGCATCCTTTATGTCTCGTCTGCTCTGAAAATTTAGCAATCAATGCTTCTCACATATCTGAGAAATACCACTGGGTCAGTGCTGCAGAGTGTGTATTGCTTGTCCTGTCAGCCATGTTTTGCTTCCTGATGTTTTTGTTCCTTGTTGAACACTTTACGCTTGTCTTTCATTTAGTATTGAGTACCTTTTATACAAACCTCCTGTTTCCCTTGCATTTTTCATGCTGTTTGGTTTGTATTTAATTAGTTACAAAACTAGCTTTTGCCATTAACTTTAAAAACACCCCTGTCTTTAAGAGGTGAGTAACCAGAAGACTCATTATTTGAAATCAGTAGGGCAAATTTAACATCTAAACCCCATCTACATAGAGATCTTAGGTTTTTCAGCATGGATAGCCATCCAAACAGGAAGCTCTAGAATTTATCCAATATTCTGTAATTCTTCTTTCATGAGAAGTTCAAACATTGTTCCTCATAATATGTCATTTGTTATAGGCTGGAGCATTTACCCACAAGAAGATCAGTTTTTGTCACCAATATATTTTTCTCCATGTGCTATGAGACTCTAATCTTACCATCCCTGGCTGCACTCTCACATCTGCTGAATTCCTGCCAGCATTTGTTACCCTTTTAAGCCACTGCCTGTTTTAAACTTGTTCACAAGTGATGATTTAGAAAGAATATCTGGAGAAGGACATAAAACAACTCAAATACTCTTTATTGCGTACAAGACAGAAAGGAGACTAATGTCCACTTAGTTAAAATCAGATGGTTAGAGAACAAGGCTGAACTTGCAGGAGCTGCCTCATGTGTTGGAACTGGGAAGATGAAAAAAGTCTTTTTAGTCATCCAGCAGTTTTACAGGAAAGTGGACACTTACTTTGAAGAAAAGGCTGCTAAAGAAAGTTAAAGCCCCCCAGGAGGAGAGAGGGATGCTTCTGTGAGTGGTACTAGAGGTCTCTTCCAGCAGACTCGAGGAGCCCAAGCCATGTGTACATTTACCAAACATCCTCCTCAAGCTGGGGCTGTATGGCCACCCTGCTCAGGACAAGCTGCATTGTCTGCCTCAGTCAGGTCACTCTGTCAGGCATAGGATGCTCAAGCTGAACTGCTTCCCAAGAGAAAAGGATCCAGAAAGAAGAGCTGGGGTTTTGTTGTGGCATTTGGTTTTGTTCTGCTGATCCTTTCTTGCCTCAAATGATGGCAAGGGTGGTATTGCAACACCTGGCAAACATAAAACAATTGTGCTCACATCCACATGCCCATCTGCACAAATCCCCTTCAGTGTGACTATTTCAGTTTAAGAAGTCAATGAAGACATGGTTTGAGAATTCAGGAATGAGAACATTGTGAGCAGATGCCAAAACTTTCTATTTTTTACAGCACGTGGTTTTGAATTGAGTGCTTCTCAATGTTTAAATGGCATTGCCTACTCCAAAGTAGTCACCCTGCAGCTTAAAAAATTTCTTTCTTATTTCTTTTCACATCAGCTATTTTTCTGCCTTGTTGTGTCTTTCCTTACTATTCCAAGACCTTCCCTATTATTCTTGAAATAGAAATGACATCTGGAACCCTGAGAATGCTGCACTAGACCCACAGAATTTACTTTATCTAGCAATCTGCCCCTAATATTTTGAGAGTACAGCAGCACAGAAAAAGACTGCCTCCCCAAATTGCTGTGGTTCAGCTGTCCTTAAATGAACTGTGTCCTATGAGTTCCCTTTGGAACACTGGTAAAGGAAATAAGTCCTCAATTTATTTTTTTTATCACAAATCATTGTAGATGTACTTTCCTAAGGTATCTTGCCATGGCTGTGGAACTTTTTATGCTAAAACTGTCTGTTGTTTTCCAGGATTCCTTTAAAATTGCTACAAAACATTTCACATTTGTGAATATTTAATATTTTTCAATGTTCTTAGCTAATGTCTACATTTATTTAACATACATTTAAGCGATAATAATATACATTTAAGTGAAAAACACCCACTTTGGGGAATAGTACTGGTTATATTGCATTATGCTTTGGAAATAGAACTGTAGTGGGGGTCTCTCAGTGTGTTGTCAGAAATAATTGTTTTTTGTGGGTAGACCTTGCTCGTGGTCAGCATTCTGTCAATAGAGCAACAGTAATGAGGGAGAACTGTTAATTAAATGAAATACGAAATCTGTGGTATTTCTAAAATTTAGAGACTTAGTAATCTAGGTAATAAATCAACAGGGAGCATGACTGGCACAAATCATAGCAAATTTTCATGAGGGGGAAGTTAGCTTGATTTTTTGTGTTAGCATTTAAAGTTTTTGAGTCTTTAGAAACAACTGTGAGTCACACTGTGCTATTTTTTTTGTGCAGCATGTCTTTGTGCCTGACAGAAGGTCGATGCCAGCAGGTCTGAGTTTACAGCCTGTTACTCCTCAGAACCTCCAAGGCAAAACAGTGAGTTGGATTTTTATTTGATACATCAGGGGTTTTTTTTAACAATAATCCTTTAAGTATGAAGAGGCAACATTGAAATTTTATTCTAGCTAAAGCTTGCTTTAAATGTTACCTTTATTTAAATTATCAGGGGAAGAAATACTCTGTGATTCCACAGAATTCTAAGAATACTGTGTCACTGCTGAGTCAAGGTTTTCTGTGGGAATTACAGATTTATTATTTTTTAATCATTGTTGATACATTGCTGAAATTCCTGGGAGAGGGTGGACTACATCACAGAACACTTATTTCTCCATTAATTATTTAGAAAATCCTAGAAGTAAAGTTTGGCTTTTTCGGAAATGTAAAAGAGTGTTTTATGAAAGGATGTCCTTTCTGACACTGTACTGTGGTAGAGCTGAAATTCTCATTGAAGATATTTCATCAAAGTAATGTTGGTGAATACTCTTTACTTTCCTAGTTGAAACATGACTCTCAGCCAAAAACTTCCCCTAAATTGATGTCACTTCTTTACCAGCTTTTGTCTCCTTTATTTGTCATCTCTCTGTCCATCCGAAAATACCAATTGAGAGAGTTATGAACTAAGATAACTGATTTTTTTGATTTTTTTTTTTTTTCTGGATCATACTCTGGGCAACCAGTCCTTCCACTGCCTCAAGCCCTGTTTCCTGCACTTCCCAGCACAGATTTCTGGCACCTTCAGTTACTTTTGGGGTTGGCTTTTGGTAGCTGGAGCCTTCCAGACATTTCCTGGGGTTTGTGGCCCCCTCAGCTCTGCTGGACTGATCTCCAGACAGGTCCAGGAAACCAACCAGAAATCCACAGCAGAACAGTGCAGGGCCAGAGGAGGAAACCTGTAGGTAGCCCTGAGAAAACTTTGTGTTATGGTTGTTGCAAGAGTCCCAAGACCTGCATCGAATGCACAGCACCTGCAGCAACTTTATGAATGTCTAGAGAGGAGTAGGAGTTCTGTTCTAAGGGCTCCTCTGTGGAAAAAAAAGTTTGAGTTGGAGTGCCATGAAAGAAGTTACTCCTGTATGCACTAAAATTGGGCTGTTTCAGAATGTGCCAAAAGGAGTTCTGATCTTGAAAAAGTGGATCACTGCTCCTTTTGCTTGAAGATGCCACTTTTTTATTCTTATATTCCTAAAAATGAGACTCCTTGTGCTTTGAGTGGATGTTACTTTCCAGACTGAAAGCACTGTTGCCTATTTTTGGAGAGAGCTCCATAATGCCTTGTATAGCGGTCTGGATTCTTACACTTGCCCTCTGGAATTCAGTATTTTAAATGCAGGTATTGAAGGAGAGCTGTAAGAAGGAAAACTGCCATTAGACAATTTGGGTTTGGTGTTGGTTGTCCCTCAGAAGCAAGTGGTATTTCCAACTGAAGCATGTGGAAATCCCTTGCTCCCTCTTGTGGGCTCCTCTGTTCTGAACTCACAGAAGTGCTGGTGCCATGCTGCTTCTCAGGGATTTTTCCTCTTTATTCTGAGAAACTGGTATTCACTTTCAGCATTTTTAATGTGGGGTTCTCTAGAGCTCTTTACTACTTTGCTTTGGGGAAGTTCTGTGGCTGTGGGAGAGGGCAAGCAGGGGTTTAGGAGCTTTTTGTGCTTGGGCTTTGTTTAACTCACAGGGTTTGTGAGAAAATCAAAATGCTGGGTCAATATTTAACCTCCTGTAAGGCTGACTTCTGGAGAAGTGTAAGAAACAGAAGCAAACAGGAACATAACAAAAATACTTGTGATGCTCACTGGTCTGTTTTCTTTGGAGTATTGCTAATAGAAATGGTTCCCAGGAATGGTTCAGGTAGAATTTCCCAAACTGACCTAAGCTGATCTGTATGAATTACCTTAAAAATACCCATTTGATTTGGACTTTATTTCCATAATACATATAATGTATAATAAGTCTTAAATGTTATTCTTCATCCCATCCTAAGGCTGTATAGTACAGCTTAGTCATAAAAGTAAAGCAGTAAAATAACTGGAAGCCTCAGAAAGGTGGGATGGAAAATTATTTTTGTCATGCTTGTGCAGATATCTTTTGTGAAAGGTGATTATTTCTGAGGTAGGTCAGTAAACATGGGAATTGTCATCATTTTTTCCTCTCAATTTTGACACATACATTTGAAGAATTATTTTAAATAATTGTCTGAAGAATTATTTTAAAAACTACATTTTCTTGAGGGCGTGTTTTGATTCTTTCACCAAGCTCAAATGGCTGCCCACATACAGGTAATAATATCCTAAGGACTGGAATTGTCTCTCCCTGACTTAAGTCAGTATCACCAATTTGATATGCATGTCAGGAAAATTGAGGACTGCGCAGACTTTGCCCTGCAAAATCCTCAATTATTTTTGTCCTTAATACAGAATGTTTGACTTTTATGGCATTAACTGGTTTGAGCAGTCAAAGGCTAACCCTTTATTTTATATTTGGAAGAGTTCAACTGGGGGAAAATGTTTTCTCTTGTGTTATATCACTGCCAGAGTCTCTGCAAAGCACTCAGAAGGTGCACCTTACTTTACTTTTTAGAAGCAAACCTTTTATGAGGCATGCCTTATTTTACTGAGGTGTTGTTTGGGGTACCAATTAACCTTTTCTCTGCTCTTTGGCTTCTCACACTGCACTCCCTCAGCCGGAGGAGCTGACCCTGCTGCTCATAAAGCTGAGACGGCAGCAGGCGGAGCTGAGTAGTATCCGGGAGCACACACTAGCACAGCTCATGCAGCTAAAGCTTGAGGCCAGCAGCCCAAAGGTCAGCCATCCAGCAATGTGTGTCCTGCTCCATCCTCACTAACCCAGAGCCATTCATTAACCCAAGTCTGCTCTGTGCAAAGTTCCCTGGCTCCTGTGTGAGTTGAATTAATCCTGTGTGTGTGTGTGGTGCTCTGCTATCAACCCTTTGAGGTTTTAGTTTTTGAAGTAAGCTGAGTCAAAATCACCTGGGAATATTCTAAAGTAGCTGGCTGGAGTTCTGGGCTAAACAGGCAAAAGCATCATAAAGTCACCCCAGGACATTCAGGTTTAAAATTAAGTGGGTTTCATCTATTATTTGGTATTACAAAATTAGTCGTGCTAGATTGAGATTAATCTGCTGTTTATGCAGCCTCCAATCAGATTTCATCTTGTTTGTGATATGTGTGCAAAAAGCAGGACATGTTTAATACATGGATTTATCAAAGGGTTCATAGTTGCCTGTGTAGTGGACATTGACATAAGCTTACTGTGTTTTATGTGTAAACCAGAATGAAATGTAGTGGTTCATGGTCTGATTCGTAGCAAACTTTCATCATTTCTGTTTCAGGCTCAAAACTTGTTAACAGTTCACTAAAAAAGGCAGTTAAAAACAGCATTGTATTTCTCCATAAAACAGAACTGTCTATCACTGTCTAGTTTACATCCTTCCAAGCTCTTTTCATGCATTCTGCACCTTCTGTCCCTTTCCTTTTCCCCTCTGACTGCTGCCTGCTAGAATGAGATTCTTTCACATCACCTTCAAAGGAATGCCATATATTTGGATCACCAGGTGGGATTTACAATTTACTTGTGTGTTTATATTTCTTAATGCTTTTTGACTGCTCCTATCAAAGCTGGAAATATTTGGGGGGAAGGATTTTCAGTGCTTTTTGTGAAGTTGGATGATGCCCACAGCATAGGATATTTCAATTGATCACAAATATGAGCTCTTATGGGGAAAAAGAATCCCTCAATTTAAAATTTGTCAGGAAACAGTAGCCAATCACCAATTCATTTTTCTGTTCTAAATATGTTCCTAATTTCATAATAATACTAACTGTAGCATTTTACCTTCTTTAACCAGTCCTAATATGTTTCCAAGCTCATATGACACACATGCAGTTTTTAAAAAACGGGTACTTCTAAGAATTTCAGTTTTTCAAATTAAGAGTTAGATGTTTCTACAGGACATTAAATGAAGAGGAGGTCAAGCATGAAGAAATATTTTAAGCAAATCATAACATGGTTCCTTTTCTCATTTTTCTCAGTTGATTCTGAAGGATTTACATAAGAATAAGGTTTTAATTCTTTCCAATTTCTGGTATCTTATGGAGTGAGGGTTCAGTTCTTTACCTAGGGTACAGGTCTTCACTAACATAATTGACTGCCAAGTGAATAATTGCAATACCTCTCTTTTTGTTGCATGACCAAGTGGGACTTCTGTACAAGTTGTGTTTGACAAGTTTTGAAGTGGATTTCTTTTTTTTGCTAGCAGTTATAAAAGACAGTCATAAGTGCTTAGAACTAAAATAAGCAACTGGATGACCACTGGTTAAAAAGATAAAAATCACTTTTTGTAAATATAAATCTTTTATATTTATTATGTCTTTTATTGAAACCTTTGAGCCTTACACTTAAAACCAACTGTTAGAACTTTTATATGTTCCTCTACAGGGGTTTCAGTCAGTTATTGAAAACACCAGCTGTGCACAGACACAATACACACTCTCACATGGGCTTGGTTGACTTTATTTTCCTATTACCTCTTGAAAACAGGGTGGGAATTGTGACCAATTCAGTTTGATGGTAATGCATTCCCAAACATCTCTGTATTGTTTTATTTTAGGGGCTGCAGCAGGTCCAAAATAGTAGGGACACACTGCTTGCTAAATTAGACCAAAATATTTCATCCAACTCAAATATTTCCAGTCTATAATGTTTTGGAATAAGGGAATGATTCTGTCTTCAACAGTGTAATTCATTGTCAAGAAAGGATAACTGTCAATGTGAAGTGTAAAATTGTTGTTACTGCTTGGTTAGCCAAGCTTGTGAGTATGATGGGGAGAATTGTCTATTTACAAGATGCAAAATAGTAAAAATTATTTTCCTTTCACTTGCACCAGATAAAATTTAGAAATGTGATGTGGTAAGCATTAATTTAGGAAAGTATGTAAGTCTTAGAGTTGTGCTATACCAGAGATGCAAGGAATCAGTACAACTTAAAAATCAAGTCTAAAATCTATTGCCTTAATCACAAAATCATGGAAGAGCAGGTTGGAATACTCATTTCTCTTGTTTTATAATACTGTCATCTACCTGTAGGAAATAAATCCCCCTGAAAGTCTTTCTGCTTTGAGTACCACTGCTTCTAAGGGTGGTATCACATTTATAGCTTTTCATTACTTTGCCAAATATCAATTTCCTTTCATGTTAAAAGCATTTAAAAAATCAAAATTTCTTTCAGTGTAATCGAGGCCTTTCCTCCTTGTTACTAGTATCTGTAACCAGCGTGGATTAGTCTCTTACCCTCTCTGGATTTAAAATGTCCTGTGTACTTAAATTAGGTATTTCCACTCGTATTTAATCTCTGTCAATAGTGTCAGAACGTACTTTGCTTATAGCACATGGTGAGACTCCAGTTCCTGTATCCTCAACTCTCACCTTCTTGGTCACAAAGAGCTCAGTACTGTACACAACAATAAATAATAAATTTGTTACTGCACAGGTGACTTTTCAGGCAGACTAAAATTGACGTGTAGGGAAGGTAACTTAAATTCTGCTGCAATAAGCTGGCTGCTGATGAGGTGGTTTTCTTGTCAAGAATCTTCAATCACCTTTGGGAAATTGTGCTTTGTTTTTGTACTGCTGTTTCCTTTGGCCATGCTCAGAAATTCTCACCTTATACTTTCTGATGGTTTTGTATTATGCTTTCAGAATTTTTGTTGTTGTTGTTGTTGGAGGTCAGAGAGGGGGAAAAAAAGCCTGAAAAGACTTGACCCACAGATACCCAGCAATATGATTTCTTCCATGTCTTAGGGCCAAATAAATGGTTGTTGAGAACCCTTTTCTTTTTAAACCACTCTGCTGGCTCAAGGTTTGCAGAGTTGGGAGAGAGATTCAGTAGTAGTAAAAATGTTGGAAGAACTCCTGTAAATCAAAGTTGGAGCTTCTAGAAGATCAGACATTACTTCAAAATGTCTTTTGAGCAAATACACATTGCTTATTTTCTAATCTGAATTTAAACAAACTTTGAAGAGTTCAACAGAAATTAATTCTGGCACTGCCTGTTACTGGTCAGAAAAGAAAAATTTGAAATATTGCAGAAAGGTATTAGGTAGAGGATATGAAGTGGTTCAGATCCTGATAATAAAAATGCATACAAACCTGTGTGTTCTTAATGAAACATTTGAGCTTCAGAGAAATTTTTCTTTTATTAATTTTTCAGTTGGCTGTATTTGATTGCTTGGCTTTGGGCCTTATTGTTTCTCTCCTTATTGCGATCTCTCTTAGTATCACCACTCTCTGGACAAAATTTTAATATAGAGGGAGAACAACTTCTTGTGTCAGTTCTGGTTTTCTGTTTACATATAGTGGAGATGATGGAGTAAGTGCTAGGGGCTGCTTGTTTAGGGGTTTTTCCCTGCCTTGAACAAACAGAGCATCATAAACTTCTTAAGGTACCTTTTATTGGCTGATTAACTTACCAGATGATCAGACTTTGCAATGGATAAAAAACAACAACAACAAAAAGGTCCTCTATCTACAACAAGAAAAAATAAGATGAAAAAAATACTCCTCCAAATGTAAAAGTCAGGTTTTTCCTAAATATTTTTTGGCAAGAAGTACTAGAAGGCATCAAAAACTCATTCTGTTGCGTTTCCATCTATGAAAGCAAACCTTGTTAGGGAAATTCATGGAGAGTGTATATAAATACAAAGCAAAAGATCATGAATGCTCCTTCGCACGCTTTGTGTAACCATGCCTGAAGCAGGTATTACTAAAGTTTCCAACAAAAATAGGAGCAGAATTGTGCATCAAGTGACTTTTCAGTTTTCTTTTGAAGAAGAAAACCACCTGTTTTCATAATTTTCCCCTTATTGTTAGGAGAGTCTCCTTTTTAAGACCAAAATCCCATTTTTTTTTCCTGTGTTGCACACTTTTCTGAAACCCTAAATGTATGCAATGTGTAATAAAGTACCTGATTTTGACATTTGCATGCTTAGCAATAAATACTAATCATTATAGAAGGTGTCTGGCCAGTTCCAGAATAGTTTCACTCCAGTGTATGGGGGTGGATAAATGCAACAGGCAGTGATTCAAAGCTCCAAAGGATGTAAATCAGTGGAGTATATAAAGCATAATTTTTTTGTGATATGTGGACATGAGTCTGTTCACAGGCTGGGAATGCTTATATCTTTTAATGTACACTCAGTTATTAAATCTATAATTTAAAAGGTTTTCTGATAAAGGTTTGAGTTCCTGCTGCAAAATCCAATAATGCTTTTCATTTCAATACCAGGCAAAGCCAAACTTGTCTTAAGCTTTTTTATTTTTAAAAAGGGAGAGTGTTGGTGAATAAATATTACATTGGTGTTGAGCATTTACATTACTTTTGATATATTTGTTTGATATTATTAAACTTTTCAGATGTTGGTATTACTGAATGATGGAATATATGAAAAGCATGGGTTAAAATGTAATCTACTGCATTATTAGAAAGAATTAAAGTAGAGGCTATATTTTACAGTGTCGTCTTTCAAATCTAGCCATGCTGTAAACTGATGTTTGCTGTATGCTCCTCCTGATTTGAAATAGATGAAAGAGAATGAACCTTTAATCACCATGGTTCACACTATGATTGAGAACTCGGCGCTAAGACCGCAACTGTACCATCAAGTAAGGTCTTGGAGAGTGAATGAAATTGCTTTATCATCTGCCAGAATTTTCCTTAGTGACAGTTTTGGTTGTCCCTCAGATTTATCCATGACATTGGTGTTTCTCTCCTTTGCTTTGGACACCCACAAGTCATCCATGCTTCCCGAAGCGCTGCAGTATCGTTGGCATGGCTTCCGCTGCCTTTTCGTTGTTTACTATTCAGTGTACACTTCTGAGTAACTCCTCTCTGTCTAGACTATTTAATTAGCTGGTGCTTTATGCAGGTGTCTAGTAAAATTCATGAAACTTCCAATGAGCTTCCAACATTTGTCTTAGCATGATTCTCTGCAACTAGTGTTCAAAGGTGCTTCTTTCTTTTGACCACTACAAAAGCATGTGAGCAGTATTTACCTGGTCATTTCTGGCAATTTTGTTTTGTTCTAGGAAGTGGATTTACAAGTTTTTTGTTTGCACCTACCAAGCGTTTAGCCACTGAAGAAAGAAAGGATCAAAATTACTTTGATCTGGGGCCTGTAAATCCAAAAGGCAGTGTCTGTTCATAAAGTCACAGCAGACTTTACTGTGCACACTTAGAGTTCTGGTGCTGGTTGGCAATGGTAAGATGGAAGAAGAATCAGAAATGTGAATGGAAATATTGTCTGGGAGTTGAGACCTGCACTAACTTATGAGCATGGCCAATCCCTCTCTGTTGGTGCTGGGGCTGAACTGAACAGCCCCAGTCATGCCAGGGGGTGTTTGAGCAGTTTCTTGCCTCAACCACAGTGAAGGTGTTGTTCTCACAAGGGAATATCTGGCCAGTTCCCTTACATTTACGTTTTTGCCCTTGTGAGCCAAAATTATGTATAAAGGTTGCACAGTTTGAAGAAAAGGAGATGTTCTGCCATGTAAAACAGATTATTGGCAGTTTATTACTACCATGTTTCTGAAAAATGCTGCAGTTTAATAGAATATTTCATTTTTTATTTAAAAGTCAACTCTACGTCTTAAGTTTGCTTCCAATCCAGAAACGCTGCCAAAAAAAATCTCAGCTTTCCAAAGGAAGTTGGGTTGTAAGTGACTGATTTCATGACCATCCAATTTGTGCTCCTACATGCAAAACATGAGCTTTAACTTGGAACCTGGAGGGGAATTGGAATATTTGGAGGGGAATGAGAGAAGTAAGGTGCCCTGGAGCCGTAAATGAAATTTTAGGGGTTTGTTGTAATTTTTTGAAGAAGCCTAACTGCTAGAATTTTTTTAAAGCAAGTCAATTTTGTGTGATAGAGTATGTAAGACAAATAAATCAATGGGTGTATAATGACCAGAGGTGTTTTAGACATGTCAGGGGAAACTAGCCCAAGCTTCTAATATTAAATAGACATATTTGATATAGCTGTGCCTGGGCTAATGTGTTAATTCCTTTGGGGATACCAATAAATTCCCCAGTGCTGCCCTGGCCAAGCTCTGCTGCCAGCTGCAGTGTCTGCCTTCACCTTGCAGGCACATTTGACTGAATAAACACCTTTTTTTGGCATTCTTGTCAGAGAAGCAGTGACTCTAACAGGTCCTGAGGACTGAATAACCTGTTGCCACTGGAGATGTGGTCTCTTCAGGTCAAAGGGTTTGTGACATGCTGAAGGTTTCTGCAGAAGCTGCCTTAGCTGAGGAGTCACAACATCTTCTGCTTCCATGGATAAAGTTTCCTGTGTGAGATGTTGCATTAACTGGCTTTCAGGAGAGGCTAAAAATACACTCAAAATTTCACTGCCTAAATAGTCTTCTAAACTTTTGTAATGCAAAACCAACCCATTTAAAATTCTGGCAACTTTAAATAAAGTCTAAGCAGCGTATAATTTCTTATTCAAATGAAATAAATTGGTTTAACAATCATCTTTCCTGCTGCAGTTTTAAAGACATGTAAATAATTGGGAGAAGCCTCTGTGCAAGTGACTGAAACTTGTTTTGTTGTCAGGATGCTAAAATAGTTAGTGATGACTGCAATGATTCCTGTGGATAAAGAAAAGGATCTTTCTCAGCTTCAGTTTATTCAGTTCAGTTTTAGGTCTGAGCTCATTTAGAGTTAAGCAAAGGAAAACAAGAAAAGTTTGTATTTAGTTTGTCTTGCTTCCTTTTTGTAATGATTAATGGTTCTTTAGTAAAACAGCAAGAACCTCTACTATTTGAAATGTGTTATTTATAAGGCACTTTTGCTAGTGATTTGTTACATCTTCAGAGTTATTTAAATCATTTGACTTGCATCAGTTTGCTCTGCAGACTGTGCTATAAATTCACAGGTGCAGGCCATGGAAATTATTCCATATGTACAGTCAAGAAAAAAAGGATTTTTACAGACTAGACCCATTTCGAGCTTGGTTTGGGGTCTTTTACTTCTTTCTTATACTAGATGAAGAATGTTAATCTTGTTCTCCAATCTTTTTCTCTCAAGCAAGTACAGGCTGACTTTAAAAAGCAACATTTTCCTCAATTCCTCTTACATGTGTGAGTTCCCTTAAGGAGGAAGAATGAAAATCTGAATGCAACAAGCTAACATCCAGGTCTTGCCGTGGATAATTGTTCTTAATACATTAAAAACACAGGAAAATACCCCTTGAGTTTTTTGTAAGGATAGGGAGATTTTGCTTATGGCTTGTTATTGTTACAGGAGCTGCATACATTTAAACTGTTATGCATGATAGATTTTGAGATGTTTCAGGTTTTGTTAGGAACACAAGGTGATGGTGTTCAAGCTAAAAATCTTGTCTTTTCAATTTGTGTTTAAGTGTTTCAGGTCACAGAATTCAAAATTAGAGGAGAACCTTGCTTAATGGGGCTAAATGGCCATTTGCCCTGCTTCCTGACAGCAAGAAGTATTTTAAAAAGCAAGAAGTAAACAAAAGAATCTGTTGGAAGTCTTGATTTTAATCTTGTACTCAACAACAAAATGTCCTAGGTTGTGCTGTTTTAATTTCTAATGTAGCATCCTGCAGAGGTGCATAGCATGCTTTTGGGGCGTGAAACATCCTCCAAGATATTCATTGAATCAAAACAGTAGGTGGAATCTGAAAATAGAGTCAAAGTCATGAAATAATGCTGTCACTTCAGTGTTTTTAATATCAACTACTTAAATAGTTCAACCACTTGTGTCCCAGAGTGTCCAGCTCAGGGGATCTCTCCCTTTCTGGGAATCATCTGCTGCTGGTGTGTGACAGAGCTGAGGACTGTGCAGCAGATGACAAATGATTCCTAAGCTAAGAGGGAGGTTCAGTTAAGGTCATTTTGCTTTTTCACAGACAAGATAACACATCTGGCCAAACTCTGCATGTGCAGCTTGCCTTTGAAAAATGCTGAGTTCTATTTGTAGCTCTCAGGGTGCTGCTCCCTCAAGACTGGGAGGTTTTTGGTGTTAAGAGGAATGGATTTGGTGTGTTTGAACAGGCAGATGTCGAGGCAGAGGGAGGCCAGCAGCAGCTCCTGTCCTGGGTTCAGTAGATGGCACTCTTGCTCTGGAGTTCTGCCCTGGCAGAGCCTCTGCAGGAGCGATTTGGCACGAAGGACATTTTGATAACTTGGTCACTGGAGCTCTGCTAATGCTTTTTCCAGGGTTCTGAGGCTGTTGACCTTGCCTGAGATGTGTGATTGGGTTTTGCCTGCCACATCTCCCTCATCCCTCCAGCAGGATGCGATCGCATCCCGCACCTCTCACATTCACTGGTGAGCTGGGAGAGTTGGAGCTGCTTTTGTCAGGGATGGATTAAGTTATTCATATTTGGGGTGTTTTTGTGCTAAGCCTGTGCAAAATGTTGCAGTGGAAATGTTAGGATGAGGTTGGCTCTCCAGCAGTGCCTGTTGTGTGGAGCTGGTGCTGCTGACAGAAGCACAAAGTCGGTAGCAGTTTGAAATGTGTGATAGGATTTTAATAAGAAGAATTAGCACGGCTATAGTGTTCTTTGAAAAGCTGTTTTCTTTGTCTGAATACTTAAAATGTATTCCCTTTAGGAGGGTATAGAGGGGTAGGGATGCTGAATTGGCAAACTGTTGTAAACTTGGCTATAATTGAGGTTGAAATGACAAAAAAAAAAGTCTTTCTTTTAAAAAAAGTATAAAAAATACTGGCTTGAAAAAGCAATATATTTTTCTAGCCAAGCCACATAAAATGCTGAACAGTGACTTGGAAAGGTGTATTTATCTAATAGGGGATAATCTTCCTTCTGCAAATCTTCCTTTTGTGAAATATAACTAGGTTTCCTCTGTAAGTTAAATACATTTGGCCATGTTTATGAGTTTTATTTAAATATTTCCATTCCTCATTTTTCTCTCATTGTGATAAAGCCAACAGTAAAACAACACAACTCTACAATAGTGGGAGTTTAAACAGCTATCTTAATTTGTGTGACATTCATGAGGTGCAAAAGTGCTGTGGCTTTTTTCATATTCCAACATTCATTTTCATGAAATGTCCATTTCAAAGAAAGTTATCCCGTGTTTTTAATACACTATTCGTACTTCTGAATTGTCACCAGGTACATTTGCATGAGGTATGTGGACATAATATCGTGAAATGAAACACTTTAGTGTGTTGAAGGTTTATTTTATGTTTGGAATGCTTGTCTCATGAACCCTTCCCTAGTCCTTTTATTTATAAGTGTCACTTAACATGGACTTGTGTCTCAGTAGTCTTCCTTGTACTATTAAGTCACAATTACCTAATTCTGACAGACACATGGAAGGAAAGCATCTCTGTTGGGACTCTGTATACACAATGTGTTTTAATTAGAAAATAGAATATGAAGGTTGATAGTGTTATGTCCTTACTTGCTGTATAGGCTATTAAGTAGTTACTCTGTGTGAGAGTTCACTCTAAAATGGAGAGCTGCATTTTTCCTTGTTAAATATTTTAAAATCTTGTCAGTAACAGATTGAAAAAGTTAAGAACTTTATGTGAAGAGCTGCATCAAAGTAGTTTGAGGTACTTTGCATCCTACTAGCACAAGGAGACAACTTTGCCTAGGTCCAAAGATAAAAAAGAAGAGCTTCTATTTGTGGCATTTCTGGTGATGCTCTGCTCGAGGAGAGGAAATCCTATGAAAAGTAGGAAATAAATAAGAAAAATCCGTATGAAAAGTGATGGCACTTATTGGATGTATCTCTAACAAAATATTTACATATATGTTGTAAACATGGGTCGTTCTGCTCTGGTTTTGGCTTCACCTCAGATCACCCTGCTTGTGAAACACCTGACCTTAGTGGGCCTAGAATGGATAATTCAGAGTAGAATGAGCCCCTCTGTTTAGCATTCATATGACAAAACTTAGGCACAATGATGCCTCATTATTTAGATGTATGCTGGCAATTTCGTCTTCCTCCATAATCCATGTTTGATTGAGTTGTACATCTTTGAAACTGCAGTTGGCATTAGAAACAGCCTGTTAATTTACTGCAGCTCTGCTGACAGTCTGCTTGACATTCCATTTAGTTACCCTCATTAATGTATATTGGCTAAATATGTATTGTTCAATGTGGCAGGTTTAGCTTTCAAGCAAAAGCTGATTTCTGTGTTAAAACTCTTAAGCTGAACATTAGTTTTCGTTTTCACAGTCCAACTAAGTTGTTTTATGGCAATATTATTCTTCCTTATAGTTAACACAAGAAGAATGTAGGGGTACACTATACAAATATAGAACTGAAGAGCTGGACATTGATGTAAGTCATTTGTATTCCTTCTTCCTTGTAAATGTTGGTATTTGTCTCTTTCTTTTGATAATAATTTTCCTCTTGGCTTTTGGGTTTGAAACCCCACGTGATTGCCAACAGAAATTGCATCATGATATAGAGGCACATATCTCTGTAATAAGCTTCTAACTTGGAGGAAATATTACATTTTAGGCTGAAATTTTAACTATTTGATACAATCACCTGAGAAACCATGGGACAGACCCCCCCCCTTTGTAACACTAAGCAATATGTAAATTAAAATGACATCTAATACCTATTATTAAGTTGTAAAGATTTAGCTGTAGAATCATAAATTACATGTTTTGAGCCATGCTGCTTCAAGCTATAATAGCACTTCATAGTTTCTTGAGAGGGTTTCTTAAGTAATTTGAAAATGCAAGACTGATGCCTACATAATTTTAGATTTCTTAATTTAATGGCCTTTTCTGTAGATTTGTGTAATGGTTTGATCAAGTTAGATTTTGATTAATGAGGATGCAAATAACAAAATGCTAATTGCGGTCATTTTCTGTTCTACCCTAGGCTAAGCTTAGCCGTTTATGTGAACAGGATAAAGTTGTGCAGGCACTGGAGGAGAAGCTTCAACAGCTACACAAGGAGAAAGTAGGACAATTGTATTTATTACCTAAAGTGGATGTTATTTTACATGCTTATTATCAGAACATTGATAGCTGAAATAAAAGGAAAATCAGCCCAATGATGCAGTGCATTAAAAATAATTCTTCTTATTACAATAGTACACGCTTGAGCAAGCTTTGCTCTCAGCAAGTCAGGAGATAGAGATGAATGCAGATAACCCAGCAGCCATACAGAATGTGGTCCTGCAGAGGGATGACTTGCAGAATGGACTGCTCAGCACTTGTCGGGAGGTGTCCCGAGCCACTGCAGTAAGTATCATGTTCTTTCCACCAAAACTTCATCAACTGTGAAATTATTGTGTTCCTATTCCTAATTACATTGGTTTTGCTTGATTTTTTTTTTTTACTGAATCCCAGCAAAAACTGCTGTCTTTTACTTGATTGTGTTGCTGTTAAAGGTGGATGGAAAGTGATCTTCTCACTCCATTCATCAAGTGAAATTATCCATGATTATTTCATTGCAGTGAAAGATGATTCATCATCATCTTTCTCTAATTGTATTTTTTTTTGACCAGGAATGGGTGCATACTGTCTTAATTGATGTGGTAATTACCATCTTTGAAATATGAGAAATTGATAACAGAAGATAACAATTTCTTTGTTATCAAGAAATTGATAACAGAAATTGATAACAAATAATGCAAATAAGCTATTTCATGTGATGGCAAAATAGTGTTGCGCACAAACTGTATTTGACTTATTTTAATCAAAAGCAGCTGCAGTACTGCCATAGTCTCTCTCTAATATTGGGC
Source organism: Molothrus aeneus (assembly GCF_037042795.1). NCBI lineage: Eukaryota > Metazoa > Chordata > Aves > Passeriformes > Icteridae > Molothrus > Molothrus aeneus. Next base: position 2,277,590 of record NC_089650.1, on the reverse strand, counting down.
CATTACATTTAAAGGATCTTTCAAATTATGCACTTCCAAAAGGTTTTGGTTTTTGTTTTGTTTTGTTTTTTAAAGGGATGGGGAGGAAATTGCTGTTTACTGTCCTTTTCTACTTTGTGATGACAATGAATCATTGTTGCCTACTTACTGATATTTCCAAAAAGGTGTCAGATTCCAGGGGGCAGCCTGTGGTAAAACCTGACAGGATGTCAGCCCTGAAATCCTGGCTGTAGTCTGAGTGTTGGACTGCCTTATAGCAGGAATTGGTTGGACACAGCAAAGGGAACCAGGGGAAAGGAAATCCTCTAGACGCACTTTCCCTCATTAACTTTTCAATTTATTCTAAATGAGTAAATTGCTTGATGTAGGCTGCAAAAGTGAGACTGTGGGGCTGACCTCAAAGAAGAATGATATTTTTTTTTCCACCTTTTCCTTGTGGTGTTTTCAGCTGTGCATGAGTAGAGCAGTGTTGTGTTGGCAGCCTTGCAGCAGGGCTGGGTGAGTTGTATTTTCCCTGCATAATGCACTGCCTGTGCACACACGTGCTGTGCACTCACACATGTGTATTCTGGGTGATAAAAGAGACAAATTTGCATCCATTTTTGTGGCTTTTCTGCCTCACTGGAAAGACAGCTTAAGATCTACATGCCTGCTGACTATAAAGGCATTTTCTGAAGAATTTGCCCTTGCCTTTTTTGTTAGTGCTGTTTGTTTGAATTTTCAAACTGCTGTTTGTTTGAATTTCATTCAGTATCATTAGAAAATCAAAAAGCTGTCTAAGCATTGCATTCTCTAAATTATGTATCTGTTTATTTATTGCTGGTGTCTATTTATGTGTTAGTTCTGAAGTTTCATGCCACTGGAAAAAGAAAAAAAATACTTTTTTTTTAAATTGAACTGCATCCCTAATTCTTTACATTTGTTATGTACTTAGGAACTGGAAAGAGCTTGGAGAGAATATGATAAATTGGAGTATGATGTAACTGTAACAAGGAACCACATGCAGGAGCAGCTCGATCGGCTTGGAGAAATTCAGGTGTGGCAAAGATCTTAAAATAATGCACTCAACTCACTTGGACTTTCTGTGAGTTTTAAAACTATTCAAATGAAAAAACGGAGACAAATATTGAACTAATGTACAAACCTTTAATTTCTTTTTCTACATTGTAAGTTCTGAAGAAGTCTTCAGGTTTTTCTCTTTTTTTTTCACATTATAACACTGATATTATTTTGTCTGGGAGCTTCCTTTTTTTTTGTTTCAGTGAGCAGGTTTGAAACGAGATGGTTTCCTCAGACCTTAGTTGCTCTGACAGTCATAATGCATCTTCACACAAATTCTTCCATTTCACTGAATATTTTTAAATTAAATATTTTTTTTTCAAAAAATTATTACAGGAAATGCTGTAGGTGTTGCTTCAGGCCTTACAAACCAAGGGTTCTGCTGTGTATTTTAGTACTCAGGAATGGGTGTTGAATTCCTGAGGAGCGCTCTCTGTGGCACACTCACAGAGATATGGACATGCAGGTGTGCACAGATATCTGGGATGGGCACATGGGTGTGCTCTGCACTGCAGGATCTTTGCTCCAGGGGTTGATTTTCTATGCAGCTACAAAAGACATTACAAAGAAGCCCAAAATCTGGAAAACTTTCATTGATTGGTGCACAGTGTGCATGTAAATACATTTATATGCAAACACGATGTTCATCTCCACCTGTTTTGGTTCCTTTTCCATGGCTGTATGTGTATCTCCTGTGCAAAGCCTGCCTGGATTTTCTTTGGAGACCAAAGATGAAATTCTGTTCTTGAAGGGAAGTTTGAATTAGCAGATTGCTCTCAAATTGACTGAGGCGTTACGAAATGAGTCAATCTTTTACTTTGTGTTCCAGACAATATTTGAATGCTTTATGGGAGAGGGTCTATCATTACTGCATTTTATTTTCCTTCACTATGAAAGAGTATGCAGTGTAGTCTAAAGAGAGAGAAAGGTTTTCTCTTTTTTTTTTCCACTTGCAATGCATTGAGCACTGGATGTGTTCATTTTTAAGTTTGGTAGTTACTCCAAAAGTTGAAGTTATTTTCATTATCTTTACAAAACAAAAAAAAAAAAGAAAGAAATAAAAATCACTGTTATAGAAGCATTATGTACTAGATTAAATTATACATTTTTAAGTTTGTTAATTAGTGGCCATATATGCTGTTTATTTGCTGGCAGACTGAATCAGCAGGGATACAGCGTGCTCAGATTCAGAAGGAACTCTGGAGAATTCAGGATGTCATGGAGGGTTTACTTAAACATAAACAGCAAAGAAGCTCTTCTGAGGCAGGTAAGCAATAAAGAATGAAACCGGATTATATAAATTTTTTAAACAAAAGCTCCATCATTGCTTTTCTATGTTTGAAAAAATGGCACAATGACTAAGAAGAGAACGAAGCAAATATTACTTTAAATTGGTGCTTGGTGTATTGGTTGATAGCAAGAGGTTAGAGTTCATATTTTAAAAGCTGTTTATTGAAAACCATTTTTCTCTTTTTTTTTTTTTCCCCCACACCTTTCCCCGAACAGGCATCATGGTATCAAGGACATTTTCTTCTATTAAATATAAAAATGAGGTATGGTTTTAGCATATTTACTATTTTAGCATTATGGAAATTGTAACATGGCTATGATAAAAAACAAGTGTTACTGTGAATATTTTAAGGATGTCTGAAGGATGTATTCAGTATGTTTATGTAAAAACACCATATTATGAACTAGTTTTTAAGACTGATAGCTCCACTAGTAATTCTAACACTCATTTGTACTGTGTCTCTGTATTCTCACTGGTATGTTTCTCTTTTCCATTTCTTACCTTTTCCTCTCCCTAGGCTCTTTAACATAGAAATATAAACCCTGATTTATGTTTTCTACCCACCACACTTTTCATGGGAAGAAATACATTGCTTTATATGTTTATTCAGATATTGAGCCTGGTTCTCAGATGGCCAGAGCACCCACAAGAAGAGCTGAGACTGTGGGAGCTCCCAAATGTTCAATTCCTCTGAAAATCTGGCTGGAAGTTACAGTTTTAAAGGGACATTGTCATGGTTATCTAAAGTGTGTGCAATATCCATCTGGCTTACAGAACTTTCTAAAAGTCTCATTTATGTAAAATCTTTCAAAAGATAATGGATTTAATTTCTAAAAGTATGATATATAGGGAGTTTGTATGTGTTCAACAGAAAGCACAGGTGCTAGATTTGTTTTTTTCCTTTTTGTTATATGTGACATTGTCCCTTTAACTGCAAAATCTATAGCTGCTGTAGCCATGGTAATATATTTTTCTTTTTAAGTTATAAATAACTGTACCAGGTGCTCATGTCTAAATAAGGTGACTATTCTACAATCTTTAGGAAGAGGAAGTAGTCCCACCTCGTCCTCCACTCCCTCGGTCCTATGACTTTACAGAGCATCCTCCCATAATCCCCCCTCTGCCCAGTGATAGCAGCTCCTTGCTCTGTTATAGCAGGGGCCCAGTACATCTGACAGAAGAAAAGAAGATGTACCAAGTTCAAGGATATCAGAGAAATGGATCTTACTGTGTAAGTGGCTTAAACTGCCACGTTATTCTTGAAGCATCCTCCCTCCTTTGCACCGCCACCGTTTTTGTTTACTCATCTGGCTACTTCTGTGTTATGGTTTCACTTTTATTTGGTTTTGTTTAGAGCTGCATCATTTGCTCTTCACATTCTCCTGTCATCTGTTCTGTGCATATATAAAATGTCTTAAGACTTAAATTTCATAAATTTAGATTCTTCTCCTCACTGGTTCTTTAAAAAGCTCTGGGCTCAGCTTTTGAAGCTTATACCAATTTGTTTCCAGAAGATCATTTTAAAAACCCCACAACTCTGCCTTTTTATGGCAATATTTTCTGATTGTTTGCAAATGTTGTTACTCAAATTAACTACCAGAAAACACTTCTGCCATACCACTTGAAGGATGGAACACTGTCTTCAAGTGAGAGCAGAGTTATCACAAAATAATTGGTTTGAGTCTTAAGACATAAATACTTGTAGCAAAGTGCCTGTTAATTTACCTCATCCCTTGCTGTTTCTCAGGGTCCTGATTATAGGCTTTATAAGAGTGAACCTGAGCTAACTACAGTAGCAGAAGTGGATGAGTCTAATGGTGAAGAAAAAACAGAACCGGTTTCAGAATCAGAATCTTCTACTAAAGGTTGGTCCCCAGGCACGGTGTTTGCAACCTTTCAGCTTTCTCACAAGGAGTGCAGAGCTCAGCTGTGTTGTAGAAGCTGCCTCAAGGTTTGTGCCTTTGCAGCCTGTCCATTTCTCAGTTTGATGGAACAGCTTCCACAATAAAATAATGATTTAATTATATGACTAGAGAAATTTCATTCAATTACACCGCAGAAAAATCAAACATTACACTCACCAACAAGCCTGAAATCCTTATTGACACCATGTCTAATCACATCACTCACATTCCCCACACACCATTCCCTTGAACAATTACCCATTTTATGTTCTTGCCCTTGAACAATTACTGAGTTTTTGAATCAAGCTCCCGATGTTATGTCGCTGGAACGTCCAAAAAGGCAGCACCACAGAATTTTCAGGCTCTCATAAGGCAGGGAAACAATGTCTTTTTCTTTTTTTTAATCTTGTAATTGTTGAATTGCCTTCTGTCCTCTGATATAATAGGAATAATGATCATGACCTTGGAGTGTACAGACAATAAAGGTCTTGGCAATTGCTAAATGCTTTAGATTCTTCTCTTCATCTAGCTCCCATAAAAGCTACTAATTGCTTGGTAGAGTCTTTTACCAGGAAGTGCTTCTCAATTCTGTTTGTTAAAACACACAGAATAGTTTGTTAAAGGTGACTTCAGGAAAAAGCTCAGCTTTAGCACCTCCCAAAAACCATATTAATAGCTTTGAGGAAAACTACCTAAACTTAGCTATTTTTTTACCCTAAGGATTGATATTGCCAGTGGCAGCAGGATCACTGCCTTTTGTTTTGGTGCTTTGACTGAGCATTCGCAGAGCAGGCTGGTGTGATGGTAACAGAATTTTACCAAAAATTATGCTTTTACAAAGATATTGTTTCCATCAGAATGGTCATAGAGGTTTTTAAAACTGAGATTAGCATACAGTTTGGGTATAAACTATGTGAATGGCCCTGTGATATAATTAAGCTTGCACTTACCACACAATTTGTCAATTCAGGCTCTCTGGGGTATTTGCTGAGATACAATGTTAAGGCACATAATTAATTTCTTGTTAACTTGGTGGCAGAAAATGGAATATTTATCCTGAGATTTGCTAATCATCAATGACCTAAATAGAGAAACTTGTCTTTCTGACAGCATGCCTAGGTTTCATTGACCTGTGGTGTTTCTGATTATTCACAGTAATTTATGTCAAGAGGTGAAGTAATGATAAAGACAAAATGAGAAAATCTACACTGACTGTGTAAAGAAACCCAACACTTTTTAAGCACCTTTAATCTGCTTTCTGTCTCAAAGACAGAAATTATTTTATTCTGTCCGTTTGTAGAAAAACAGTCCTCAGTCAGGGAAAGCAGTAGTGCAAATTCCTCTAAGATAAATGTTTAGAGGTGTGGAACAGAATAGCTGCAGTGGTAGCAAGCAGTGAGAGGCTCTGTATATTCTAAAACTCCCTCCAGTGTGTGGTTTATCATAGCTGTGTTATATCATGTGAGCAGATGAATTTTCTAACAGACATCTCTTGTTCTGGGCATTCGCTCACAATAACAGTCCCCATGCAGTGGGAAAATGTAACCATTGCTGATTGTTTCAGTTCTGTTATAGTGTGTAAGCCACCACAGGAAACATTTTTATGTCATTCTGTCTTAAGTTTTTAAGCTGATGAGGAAAAAAACTTAAAGGCAGCTCATTTCTGAGTTTTTTCTGCCTTGCTGTTTTAAGAAGTTATACCTCAATGATGGAAGTTTCTTATTGAGGATGGTTCTAAAAATAAATGTTTTCAGAGGAAATTTAAAAAGGTTTTTCTAGTGGTTGTGCACTGTGGTTACAGTACTGAACACTTCCCATGCCAGCCATTTCCCTCTCTTTTCAAACATCAGCAATTAAAGAGAAATGGGAACACGTCAGAGAGGAATATTTGGGACGTGCGTGGTACATAAAGGTGACACAAAAGGAAAATGGAATTCTGCTGTGTTTTATCCTTTTTTATGTCCAAAGGAGACCCAAACTGCTGCTTTATAGCAGAACATCCTCAGCTCCTGTTGTCACTGACCAGCTGAGCAGGCTCAGGGGTGATTTCATTCACACACAGACATCAGCATGGGTGTGCACACACCAACGAGCCCATCCAGGAGCTGCCTGGATTTTCCATATCTGCACCCACCAACCCTCAACACCACCTTCTGAATCTGCCTTTTGGAGAAGAGCTCCCAAGGCTGACTTATGTGTCTTTTCTAGAAAACAAATCACCAGTTTTGGCAGTGTTTTGCACAGCACTCAGTTTGTTGCTTTGCTGTTTTGCAGGCTCACATTTCCCTGTGGGAGTTGTACCGCCCAGAACCAAATCCCCAACACCAGAGTCCTCAACAATAGCATCCTATGTCACCTTGAGGAAGAACAAGAAGATAGATCTAAGAACGGTACTTTAAAATGACCTTTGAGTGTTGGACATGTTTATTTTTATGTTTAGTAGTTACTCCAAAAGTTGAAGTTATTTTCATTATCTTTACCCAAAAAAGAAATAAATAAATAAAAATCACTGCTGTAGAAGCATTATATACTAGATTAAATTATACATGTTTAAGTTTGGGATTTACTCCAAAAGTTGAAGTTATTTACATTTTCTTAACCAAAAAAAGGAAAAAAAGAAATAAAAAATGAAAGAACGAAATAGAAATCACTGTTATAGAGGCATTATATACTAGATTAAATTATATTTTTTTTAATTTGGTAGTTAGTCCAAAAATTGAAGTTATTTTCATGATCTTTACCAAAAAAAAAAAAAAAAAGAAAAATCACTATTAGAGAAGCATTATATACTAGATTAGGCATTATATACTTAATTAATTATACTGGTTGTAATTTTTGGGGGTTTTTTTTGCGTGGTCAGGGTTGGGATTGAAAGCATTTGAGATGGTATTTTTGTGTTTGAACTCAGAAGTTTATTACTTCTTATCTATATTACAATCTTACAAAGAGTGAGTTCTACAGCATTTTACTAATTAAACTGCAAAATGGCTCCATATTTATCTCTACGAAGTCTTTTAAAGAAAAGCTATTTAATTAAGAAATGACACTTAAATTATTTTCACTTTTAACTCAATAACTAATAACCTGTGTCCCACAATGCAGACTTTCCTGTCTAATTATAAAGTCCCACTCAAACTCATAAAGAAAAAAGTAAAGAAGGTGAAGAAAAAAGACTGGCTACTACCTTAAAACTTCTGTCTTAGCTTTATATATATTACTATATTCTAAAACTTTAAACTTTAATTTTTCCACTATGTGATATTACACACTTCTATTTAAACTACACACTTAGTTCTATCGTTCAATCTAAGAAACTTTCTCTACAACCTTAAATCAAATGGATTGTTTTCTTAAAAGTCTATACCTAAAAGCACAAAAAGTTTAAAATTCTGAACATCCAAAATTCTAACAGAGACAGCTCTAGAAGGAATGATAAAATTATAAATGCTGTGCATGTTAAACTGCATGGAGAACCTCAAACTGAGCAAGAGCTGAGTGGGAAATGATAAAGCTTCTGAAATTCAGGCTTGAGTTGAAAGCACATGAAGCATCTTTTAAACACTTGTATTTGGCAATTGAACAGCCCCTTTAAAACAAATACAGGTTGTATTTATTTCAGTTCTAAAACAATTTGGGAAATAGCTAAAGCAGCCAGAAAATAAGGATGTAGTCAGCAGCATGCAGGTGATGAGCCTGAAATTCAGATTAGACAGTTCTGTAGTCTCTGGGTTAAAGACACACATTTACATGGAGCTCATGCAAAAAAGAGGAAAATTTTTGCCAGAGTTACAGCACAAATGGTAGAGGAGAAGTTGTGAGAAGACTGGGAGAGGAGAGAGAAACTCCCAGGATGTTGACTGGAGAAAGAATACCAATTTTCATAATCAAATCAGTTCCTGTAAGGGTACTGAATGCAGCTGATTAGCCTGAAGTCATTTTTATCTGTCATAAACAGTATGAATCTGCCTGAAAACCAGTGAATTTCAAGAAGAGTAGGTAAATTGGTGTTATTTGGGAAAAACATAATGCTTAGAATTACAGATTTTTAAGTGGTAGTAAATTCACTTTGTTTCAGCCTGGACTTGCAGTTAAATTATGCCCAGCTGTAGTTTTTCTTGAAATAAAAAGGCAGAAATTACTATTAGATCAACTGGTATAAATGTCCTGGATCATTAAATTTCAATTATGTTTCTGTCTCAGTCAAATATCTCGTGTTTGCCAGTTTTATAATGTCTGGTAAATTGTTTCAGCTTGAGAGGGTGGCTTAGAGAGCATCTACCCATTCTCCTGATGTTTGTTATTGGTGATGGTAATTTTATTGTTCAGAAGAGCAAATTACTCCTTCCTTTCATTTTGCATTTCAGTGTTCATTTATTGATAATTGGTATTTGTACTGTTTTTTTTCACATACGTAGGAGGTCTTTATTTGCTCACTATTTTTCTGCTCTTTAGTAAATCATTAGGTGATCTCTTCTGGTAAGTTACCAGTCTGAAATCTTAGTTTTTTGGTGAAACATATATATATATTTTTTTTTTTTATTTCCATTTAAGGAAAGACCAAGGAGTGCAGTGGAGCAGCTGTGCCTTGCAGAAGGCTCACGGCCTCGAATGACTGTGGAGGAGCAGATGGAAAGAATAAAGAGGCACCAACAAGCTTGTCTGAGAGAGAAGAGGAAAGGACTCAACATAATTGGTGTTTCAGAGCAGTCTCCTTCCCAGAGCTTGTCCTATGTCAGGGACAATCCACTCAAACTGGCGCAGGTGGGTCTGAAGTGATCTAAAGCTTTGATGTGTCCAGTTAAAAACCAAAGGAGTTGATTTGAGACTAACTGTGGGGTCTCAGACTCAAAAGGACAACCTTTGTGCTTACACCTAATGGTAGAAGCCACTTCGTTGCCTTTTTGGGAAACAAACAGCTCAAATCCACGTCCCTTTGATTGTGCAATGTGATGTTTGGGAGCAGGGCAGGATGTTGTGGTCAAATACAGCAAACAAGGTGAAATTGCAAGGTTTGGGACTGAAAACAAGATCAGAGAGAATCATGACTCTGTTGATGTTGAAATGGAGTCAACGCTGGTTTTTCTGCCTGTAATGTATTCAAACATCTGCAACATTTTTAGGAAGGAATGTATATTTATGATCAGAGCTCCTGAGTGGTGCTCTTCTGCTGTGGTGTTTGAGCCCATAAATACATTAAAATAGAACCCACACTTTTGTTTTCACCATTCTTAAACTTGTTTATTTGCCCAAAAATTTATTCATGGGTAAAGGATGGGGAGAGAAGAGGAAGATACAACTGATTGTCATCGACTAGGAAATATTATTCTGAATATATATCTAAAAAAATTCCAAACAATCAAAACCCAAAAAGCCAAACCAAACCCAAATATATAATAGCAGATATTAGGCAGCCTACTATTTTCTAGATACTTAAAATTAGTTTTCTTTTCCAGTAGCTTAAAGGACCTGATTTTTGGTCGATTTTTGGCTACTTTGGGTTTTTAATTTCCTGGAATACTTTTTTCTTCAGACCACACTGTTTAATTGCTTTTTTTTTATTACTACTATTTGCTTTTCTACTGGCATGGAAATGCCTTCTTTTTTTGTTTTGTAGGCATTTAAACACCTGATTTTCCAAAAGCAGATTAAATATATCGCAGTGTCAGGAAATCGGGTATTTCCAAAGATGTTTCAGCTTTGCATTTTGGGTTGGTTTTTTCACCTCTCTGCTCCAGAGCTATACAAAAGTTACTTTTTCTTCAAAACCTTGGCATCCCCAGAAGACTCTGAATTCCTGTTTAGCCTTTGCAATAGAGCATCTGCATTTGGGCTGACATCAGGAATGCTACATGTGAAGGGAGTTGCTACAAATATTTCTGTGATTAACACTTCCTTTCTCGAGAAGAGGTCGTGCCAAGCAGAGCTCTGCAGATGTTTCTTTCAGTATTTTTTACTGAAAAGGAAAGTTTAAGCTTTGTCTCTTCCCTGTGGTGTGGTTCCATACCTCAGGGTGAGGGAGCTGCAGTCCTGTGTGTCAGACCTGGGCAGCAGAGTGGGACCAGAATTCAGAGTAATTCTGTTCATTGCACCATGTTCCTCAGTCTCCTCTGTGAAATCAGACCTCTGTGGATGATAATAAATTTACAGAGTAAATGAGAAGATCTCTGAATTGAATATTTAGCAAACAGTCCATGTTACAAAGTCGCTTTTTCTACAATAACTTTAATTGTTCCAGAATGCTATTTGACTAAAAGCCCCAGGTTGAGGTATTATGCTGAGTAATAGCTTTTATTTCTAAAAGCATCATTTTTATGTCTATTGATTTTTAGAAATATGGTGCAATGGCATTAACTGCTGGAAGTCTTTTTGACTGTGGTTTGGTTATTTAAGAATTGGAGTGGGAAGAGGATTTTATAAATGGCCTGCTGTGTAATTTTGAAGTGATTACCATAATCCAAAAGGAAGTTGCTTCACAACTGTTGTTAGGACGAGCAGATGATAAGGGGAGCATACTTTAATTCAGGAGAGCAGAGACTGATTTATGAACTGACTTAGGTGGAATTTCCTCTTAATAGGGTGCATGTGTTAGATCACAGGAGTTCAGCCTCGAGATTTACTGCTTCCATGGCTCCTATTTTTCTCAGCTCCAGTTCTCAGATGATCCTCCCTTCAGCTCTGCCAGTATCATGTTCACAGTTCACAATCTTGAGTCACCTCTACCATCCTTCCTCAAAATTTTTATATCAACTTATTCTCTGTGCAATGGATTAATTTTTTTAAAGAAATAATTAATATCCTCTGCCATTATCAGATACTGTGTTGTCCTCTATTAAATCAGTTCACACCACAGGCTTGGAGTATACCCAAGATAATTGGAGGAAGTGCATGCAGGTGCACTGAGAATTTTGTGCTGAAAGCAGATTTTTATCGATTTTTGTTCTTAAACCAGAAAAAAGCTATTTTATAAAAAGAGCAGTGCTTATGAATGCAAGTAAGAATGCTGCTGAGCTGATTTGTGACTGAGCTAATTATGAATGAAATTTCAGAAGATAAGGGTGACATTGAAATGCTGGAGAGGAAGGTGGGGCAGAAAGTACAATAATCCTGCAGACAAAGAAATGTTAGGCTGAACTGTTTTGAAAGGTACAAAAATGAGAAAATTCCAAGTCCCTAATGATTTCCATTTTCTTTATTACAATCTATGCTTAAGGTTTTTCCAAGTTTTTTTTTTTTTGTAATCAATCAGAGGGCAGCAGAAGGCTCAGAACTGTGATAACTTTTGTAACAATACGTCCATGTACCAATTTTATTCCTCAGAATCGGAAAAAGGATGATACAGTGTTTGGTAACATGAAGGAGTTTGACAGCACCAGCAGAGAAAATAATTTGAAACAAAATAATGGAAGTCCTGGAGAGGAAATAGCACAACCAAAAAATGGTGGAGATCCAGAACATAATTCAAGTTTTACTAAAGAGGTACAGAACTATTCCTTATTAAACTGTTCAATGACATAATTCAAGTTTTACTAAAGAGGTACAGAACTATTCCTTATTAAACTGTTCATCAGCTTATCTTGCAGTAACAAACTATTTTGAGACACACATACCAGAGGATGGGAAAGTGAGCCAGTTCCTTTTGCTTGGAAGATAAAGACTTCTTGTTAAAAATACAATATTCTATAGAGAATCACAAAATTCAATGGGATCTGTCTATAGCTGAGACATTAAATTTTCTTGTATGTGGTCTTTAAATAATAATAATCATTGACATACTCACTGCTTAGGCTACCCCAGTGGAATTTTTGATAGCCATTTACTGTTCCTGAATTTTGTTTAGTTGGCTGTAGTGCATCAAATAGTTTATAGAAAGCAGAATAAAGCTGACACAACAAATTATACATGGAAGCAGGCAGTACCTATACTTATACTTTTCATTGCTTTGATTTCTGCCCTGAAATAGTTTGAAACACACGTGGCAGGGAATTACCTTGATGTTTGTGGTACTAAAGTTCCCTTAACACTCAGCAAAACCAGACTGACTGTGAAGAATGGGTTACTAGAATTGCTTCTACATAATCATACCCTGTTTATAGTTTAATTTCTTTTTTAAGTATTGTGTAGAGGTTTTTTCTTCTTCTATATTCATATTCCTCAGTTAATCCTTCTTTTGTTTATTCATCCTTTTGTTTTCGTATTTTATATTTAGTTTTTTAAATATATATACATCTGATGGAGAATGGTGTAAAATCAAATAACTAATTTCTATTGTTATCTATTGGGAACACTTCCTTATTGAGAGATTGTTGCTTTGTTGAATATACAACTATTTCAAAAGGAAAGTTATGTAATACACTCAAATTGTTTCTATGTAATCAGACCTTAAGAGCAGCATTCAGTCTTATCAACAAAATATTGCAGCATCTGGGATTTTTGTTGGTATCATGAAGAGAGGGATAGCATGAAAAAACAGGCAGGCTGCAATCCAAAGAGCTCAGAGAAGTTCTGGAAGTTATTAAGGCAAGCCCTGCCCCTGGCCTCTGGTAGAAGTTTTAGGATAACTCTATTAACCTGCAAGGTATTGATAAAAATTTCTTAAGTTATGTAATTCTGCGTTACTAAGTATACATGATGGCAAAATTTGTCTGTTAATAAAACTGTTTCCTGGTACTGTATTTCTTATCTGCCACTCAGTGTGTGTTACAGCTTTTTGTTTCATGATTTCAATTTTTTTATAGCTGTCAAAAACTGATGATCTTTTATCAGATACACATGTTGTATCTGACTCAAAAGAAGGGAGTAATGAAGAGAAAGCAGAAAAGAAAAATAAATTGGAAGAAACACATGATGGTGATATAAGGTAAAAATCAAACAAGATGTTCAGAGGCTATTTTAAACTTGCATGCTGTATTTATTAACTGAATGGACCAAGCAATTGCCATAAAAACTGAAAAGGTTTATTTCTATGGTTTTGAGCGGTTTCTATATAGGGAAATCTAGTGAGAGGCTTGACTCTGCTGCAGGGGTTCAGTCAGAGTTGATGACTTGGAGGGTGAAGCAGTGTTTATTTTCAGGTGTTGTCCCAGTTATAAACAGAATGCATTCATAACCCTTGTCTTGGCCTCCGAAATGTGTTTAATAATGTCACTTCAAGCTTTGTATCAGTTTATTATGAACGCTCCAGACAGTGCTTCCATAGCATGCTCTTTATTGCTGATTAATTTAGGAGCAAACTAAACATCTTATTCTACATCTCCTGCTTCATTTCTTCCCTCACTGCTTTGCAGGGTTGCAGAATTGGAGGGATATTATATCTTGGATATTTCTCTCTCACAATTCATGGCTTTGGTGTAAGTTGCACTGCAGGTCCTAAGTGAGATCTCACTTTAGGTCATGACTTTGTCACAGGACCCTGCAGCAGTAGGAAACTGCAGGAGTGCAGAAAGGAAAGGAATTAAATCCTAGGTGCTTTTTTAAAAGTGTAACTACACAAAGTAGAAAGGTTTCAAAATGCCTGCTTAATTTATGCTACCCAGACTTGCAAGTTGCAACTTTTTTCTATTAACAGGAGAAAATTAAATTATAGCTCCTATACTTAGTGGTTAACACCTGAAATTAAGTTAGAGCAGGTTCTAAATGCTGTGCTTTTTTAAGCAGCTTGCAGAGTGTGACCACAGTTGCAAACCACAAACCCAAAAGCAGCTCAGAAGAAAGTGAAATACTCAGTGTTCAAGAACAAGAAGGGATTGTGTCTTCATTTGAATTAGCAGCACAGTCTTCAAAAGGAAATCAAGCAGCAGCAGGTATGGAAAAGAGTTTGACTGAAGCACAACTTATCCAGTACCTATGTAAAACTTTATTTCATTTTCATTGTGTCTTTTGATGCTCTGAAACCTTGTGAATTGAAAATGCTGAGCTAGTCTACATTGAAGTGTACAGTTTTATAATGCACAGAAAAATAGTTTCCCAGTGGGCAGCTACAGAAACTCCATTTTACTGAGGTTTTAATATAGCTTTTATAGTTGCTAATTCAGGGATTTAAATAACTGTTGCCAGAAATTGAGTCATGCTGTAGTTGCTGGTTGGAGCAAATCCTTCCTTTTTCATCTCAGTCCTGGGTATATGTAGACTTTTTACCAGTGCTCCCTGCTGCTGGGTGACCTTAAATATGCCCAAAATTGTGGAATTATTGACAGTTTCCAGTGTTTTAAAATAGCAAGTAAGAGACCCTAGTTTGGCCATGTTTTAGGAGTAAGAAAGATGAAGCAAACAGAAAACAGCACCTGACTGGTACAATGACTAGTGGTGGCCTATTCTGCCACCAGAAAAGAAAAGAAGAGTGGAATAAAGCAAAACTGTGTGCAAAGAAGGAAAAAAAAGGGAGGAGTGAGTAGGGAAGGAGGAAGGGAGAAGATAGAATTCAAGACATTATTTGCTGATGGGAATGGTTAAGAAAGCCAAATGGTTCAACTTATGGATATAAAAGGTGATCTGGACCTTTGTAGTGCAGTCAGCAATCCTTTCTGTGACTTGATAATCAAAACCAGAACTTGTCTGTGCATTTTGCACTGCTCAGCAGAATGAGAAAGCTTAGTTCATCTGAGCTGGGATATGAAGGTGGGTCTGGGCCTATCCCAACTACTTAAATTTCGCTTCCCCCCCCCCCCCTCTTTCTTGGCAACATAAAACATCAGCATTCCTGTGTTTGCTGTTCTACTAGTTATTTCTAAGCCTGATTAAGGATCAGCTGTGCTCTCCCTTGAAGCTGTGCTTTTTGTGCTGATCAGATTTTAAGCCTTTAACTTGTGTAGCTTTCATTGATTTCTTATATTTGCTGTGGCTCAAAATGGTGCTTTTTCAAGCTGATCTTTATTATGGCTTCTGTAACTTGTACTCTTCTTTCTTTTGCTGTATGACTGGCAGTGAAAAGTTTGCCTTCCTCACCAGAATCGTCCTTGTCACCAGCTCCATCCACACAGACCCAGCTGACAGAGGGATCCCATTTCATGTGTGTATAGTTACAGACAAGTAGGTGCTTGCTTTCCCACTTCTCCTCTTCCTTCTATTCTTCCAGGTTATTTGTGTGCTGTTATTTTTGGGAGAAACGTCTGATACTCAGCAAGACAGGGTTACCTGCAGTGTTGAGTATAAATGAGCCAGAAAACAAATAAATTTGTGTATTGATTTGCTTGCAAGGAGTGCATTCTCTGTCCAGCTACAAAGAGAAAGGGCTAATTGGTTTATCAAGGGCTCATTGGTTTATCAGGCATGTTCTCCATAGCTGGCAGGTTAATAGCCTTGGAAATAACAGCCTGAGCTGCACCAAACCAGGGAGTTAAGGCGTGAGCATCACTGCACAGGTGCAGATGAGTCTTGATGCTTCAGCCATGGGCAAAATGGGCAACCAGAGCTCAGAGCTGGGGATGCCCAGGATGGAATGGGTAATGGCCTGAAGAATTCATGGCTTAAGACATAGAAACAGCAATTATAAAATTTTTATTTCCTTCTTTCTATAGAGAAAGCCCCACACAGCTGCTCTTTCCTGCCATAGTGGGTGATTGCTTCTCGGAATCAAGTTAGAAAGCATGAGTTAGGCTAGATTTACATTTTTCTACCTGTTCCTACCATTTAATAAATGGCAATGGAAATATAAAGTGTGTATTTGTTTGGGCAAGTGTTTAACAAAATTAGTAGGATATCAGTGTCGATGCTTCAACACTTTACCAGCATTTAAATCAATCCACATTTCTTTGTTGTCAGGAAGTGTTTGTTTAAATGAGCATTCTGCTAAAAGAATGAGCTTTGCTTCAATGGCAATGTTAAATGTAACTTAAGAAAGCTTTAAAATCAAGAACAATTTAAAATTGAGACATTTTCAGTCATTTAGCATGAGGAGATCTGAAAATGCGTTTTTGTAAATTTCCTGTCTCGGTCTCAATTGCCAAGGTTTCATTTTAGCAAACTTAGACTTATTAGTCAGCCCAGAGACCTTTCTAATGTGAACTAAGGGCAAGAAACTATTTATACTCCTCAAAAAAAATGAATATTATTAAAATATTTTCTCATTTTGAGAAAGTGGAAAATGCCATCTTCACACTCAGTCCTGACACTGCTCCTGCCTTCCTGATGGGTGTGGTCTGCCATGATTAGATTAAGCTTGAATTTTTGTACTTTTATTCAAAAGGTTTATTACAGAACTATTAAAAAAAAGAGTGGGACTTTCCTTCTGGAAATACTGATTTGTGTTAATGCTTTTCATGTTCATTGTATAAATATATTTATAGTATATATAAATATGTTTATAAATAAATGTATATATTTATAAATATATAAAATATACACACATTTATCATAAATCTCTTTTTTAAATAGGACAAACATTCCCCCATCACTGAATTTTGGGTCAGTAATGAAAGTGAAACTGCACTGCTGGATTCTGTCTGTAGGAACAGGACACCTGTCAGGAAGGGGGGAGCAACCAGAAATCTGTCACCAATTGCATTAAGCTGCTCTCAGCTCAGAAGATCAGATCAGGAAATTCATTTCCTTTAGGATTTATGCTAAATAAAATAGAAATTAGTAGGAAAAGGCTTGGCCCCCCTTGGTGAGGTGTATCCTCACAGCCAGTTCTGCAGGTGAAGCATTCCTGTGATCAGGACACCTCTACCCTCAAAAGCCCATTAAGACAGGCTATTACCTCCTTATTACCTAAAGAGGCTTTAATTGCTTTAATTTTCTGACAGAATGGTCCAGCTAGAATGGCACTTGTCAGTCTGACTCCCTGCTTCACATGCCACACCCTGATGGAGAAATGATCCCAGAACTTCAGCCACATCCCCTGTGGCTGTTCAGTGTTTGGGTTGAGCTGGGGAAAGCTCTTAGCTGGGTGCACCTGCATTCCACAGGGGTGCACCTGATGCTTCTGTAGGTTGTTTCCTTGGAATTCCAAAGCAAATTTGTGCCATGAGCTGGGCTTAGCATACAGAGGAGATGGATGGAGCACAGTGCTTACTGGCCTTTACCTCCTGGGGCTGCGGTTCCAGTATTCCAGTGCTTTGCTGAGAGATTTTGGCACATCTTTTAACACACAGGAATTCAGCATCCCTCATTTTCAAGAAGTCTTAAGTGGTAAAGGGAACTTCCAGGTTGTAGGATCAGCCCTGGTCATATGCAACCAAATTTTTCAGGCAACATCTGGAAAATGTATAGTGGATTTCAGGGAATGAAGAGGTAATACCTGTATTTGGCTTTTACAGTCAATTAGAAAAATGATACTCTTGGCATGATGCCAGGGGAATTTGCCATAGGAAATTGGTGGCACAGGATATTGTAGGACTGAGAAACCCCTTAACACAAGGCTCCTTTTTTATCACAGCCCTTATTCTGCGAGACAAATCTCTGTGTGTACCACCAGCCCTGTTAGATTTTAAGCATTATATTTGCACTGAGTAATGGGGAGATAATGAAATTTTATGCAGCACCTGGGTTCAAAGCTCAGGAATATTTTTACCAATGAACTGTTAAAAGTTATTTATAGAAGTCCTTGCAGCAATTACCAAAATACAGCAAGCTCTGGGTAGAGCATTTGAACAATACTGCCAGTGCAGTGTAGCAACTCAATAATTCTGCATCCCTCTTCAAAATGTGCCTTGCATTTCCAAGACTAGTTAGGTTCTTTGCTGTTATTACTGGTTTTAGGTGAAGAGCATTTGGAGGTGACCATGAGTAACAGGATAAAACTCTCAGAGTAAACAGACTTTCATTCAAAGTGGTGTAAATTAAAAAAAAAAAAAAAAAAAAAAACTTGGCTTTGCTTCTTTCTGTTGAAATATCTTGACAGCAGTATTATTCATCAGGAAAACAGATTTTGGAAGCAACTGATTTCTAAGATACTTTATTATGTTCTACACCTGCATTGCTACATTGAGGTCAGGAGTTCTTTGCTGTGTTTAATCCCCTGAGTTCTTTAGATGATACTCTGTTGCTAAAATAGAGTAACTTAATCTGTGTCTGTCTTCCAGCACTAACGGCTTCTGTTGAAACAATTCATGCCTGAGATGTATGGACCTGACCTATGAAAATATGAGAAGATATTGTACAGTATATTTTAAATCTATGAAATTCATAGTTCTGATGCTTTTGGCCACAGAGCATCGTTTTATCACTTCCTGGAAAATGTTTACTCCAAGAGAGCTTTAAATGGCCCACATGTACACTCAACAACCTTCAGATTGTTCTCCTGATACCAGCTTGCTGCTATGATTTCTGTGCACATAAAACAAAGGCTCTTTTTAATGTGCAGCCTACAGTCAGAACTTTATTTGCTATTCTTCAGAATTTAATGTTCTTTTAATGATGGATCATATAAGTTTAATTTTTCTGCTTCTTTTAGATGCATAACTCGGTTAATTTTACATATCACCACTAAACCTTGTTTTACACTTTTTCAACATTACAATTTATTGTTTTAACAATTTATTTGTAAAATTTTTATATATATATACATATAGATATATTTAAAATGTGCCATTTTTATTACTGCTTAGTAAGAGATGTCCTGTTTCTGCTGTAATGATTTCTTGGTCAGGTTGCAATGTCAGCAGTTACTGCCACACTTCTGTCAACATAGACATTAATGTTAGTGGTTCCTTTTTCTTGACTAAAATGGAGTGTAGGTATTTTGAGGTACTGGGCTTTTCCTTGATGGGGTTGGGGTGTGTACAGCAATAAGCAGGTTTTCAATCCAGTACTTAGTTTGTGTACAAATGTAATTATGTTCATTGTGTATATATTATACAATGAGCACATACGATGTAAGTATGAGAAGCCACTTATTATTGTTCAAATACGAATGTTCATATCCCATTTCTTTTATATCATATTAAATAAATGTTGATGTTCTTAAGGACTTGTATGGTTAGTATTTCTTCCAGCAAACAGATGTCACACTGTGTTCCACCTTTTGATGTGGGGAATGCAACAATTCCTACCCCACTGGCAACATCACCTGTCAACCAGAGTAGCAGTGACAGACTCTTAAAGAGATTCCAGTCTTCCTCTTCAGGAAAGAATTAAGGCTGCAACACAGAACAAAACAGACAACCTGAGACTGAGATGCAAGAAATACAGGTTCAGCTCCTGGCTCTCCCAGACTTGTGTTGTGATACTGGAATAATCACTTAGTCATTCTGCTCTTCCATTCCCTGCCTGTTTACACGGGAGGTAATAGCCTGTCTTAGTGGGGTGTGGTGAGCAGTAATTCAATATTTGCAAACGCTGATTGCCAAGTTCACTGGGGTTAAGGAGAGAAGTGTGATGATTCCTGGAGGCTTTGGCATCTGCATAGCATCTTCCAGAAACTGAAAGAAAACCTGAAATAATCTGTCACAGTGTTGTCACACTACAGATGTTACCAGCTTCGCTGTTCCGTCTCTCACAGCTGCCTGAATTTGCCTGAGACGAAACAGGGTTAGAAAAGAACTAAGAAAACAAAAATATTTCAGGGAAAGCTTTTGAATCTTAGGATGTAAAGCTAAGGAATCTTTTGCAGGTTCAGGCAGCTGCTGTGTGCTTCAGTGCATGTGTGTGCCATAAGTGGTAAGGCAAGTTTCACAGGAAGGCAGCTGCCAGCCCCTGTTGTACTTTTTTTTTAATCATACAAATCATATCCTGATCAAGTTAATATTACTGTTCTAGAAGCTTTATAATTCATTGTGCTTTTCCATAGAGGAGTGCCTGATAATGTCTCACAGTTTGAAATTACTTTACCATTGCCCCTCTACCTAGGTAATTTTTGTTTGTTGGAGTCTTCTGGCACTCCCAGCTCTGCTGCCAGTTCTTCCTGGTGCTCTTTCCCACAAAGATACAGAGTATGTTGTCTGGCTACCTGTTGTTCTGCCTTTTTCTGTGAAAAGTTAAAAAAACAGAGATCAGAATTCAGCAGCAGAGCCTGGAGGGCTCACAGTGGAAGAGGTGGCTGAAGGAAGGATGAATGATGATGCAGGCAGCATCAAGCTGAAAAGTTACCACATCACCCTCTTTTTTTGGAACAGCAGCCCCAAACTAGTGCGTCCTTCCACCCAAAAGACAGCAAAGAAGAGGAATGTGATTTTATTGCACAACCAGCCAAGCTTAAGTGTTCAGTGGAACACCTGAGGCAAAGCAGATAGGACACACCCTGTTCTCTCCGTAACCCTTCTCAAGAGAGCTGTTTGCTGTCAAGTTTTGCAATCTCTTTCTGCCCTTGCTGCCAAGAAAAGAATTGCAACCAATGAAGGAAAGAATGACTAAGTGATTTTTGGACATTTATAGATGTTGCCTGTGTCTAAAGCAGTTGTTGGTTTGGTATATCTGCAAGGAACATGTAGTTTGTAATGGAGCTGGGCAAGGGGGGGAGAATGAGCAAGTTTTGCTGATAGAACTATTGGCAAAGACAGCAAAGGTGAATGATGCAGGAATGCAGTAATGATCATAGACTATAATTTCACTTCCTGTGGGCATTTGCTGCAAAGACTTGGAGTTTCATTGGGTGCTCTATTTTTTTGTCTTATGGAGAAAAATAATAATAAATGTATGGCTTTGTGTTATCACAGAGCATCTACTGTTTCTTACCTCATCAGAATAACTCATCCCAGTGATCATACTCCTGAGATATAGAAATATCAGAATACTGATATGGTCAGCCTTCAAACATCTATTTTAAGTTTGTATCTAGGATATTTTTATATTTCTGACTGATTGCTTTATTGGCTATTGCACTGACACTTGTATATATCAAACGTGCTTTTTTTTTCAAAAGCAAGAGTCCTTAGGAATAATGCAACACATTCTCTACAGATGTTCATGCTTTTCAGAACCAATTACATCTATTTTTGTCTTTTGTTCACCATTTGCATTGTTCCAAGGCTACTAGAGAATGTGAATCTTTAAAGTCTCTTAATAAAGTGACATTACTCAAAAAGTTATAGTTGGTGTCTTGGCAGTTTTTGTATGTTGTGGACTGGCTCAAAGGGAAAGACCTCACCAGGCAGCTGAAACCCAAACCTTGTTATGTTATCACTGAGGTGGAAAAAGTAGTTCTCAGTTCACATTTCCTCAGAAATATGCATCATAAAATGAATCCAGTAAGGTTCTGTTTTCAGGAAATCAGAAAAAAAACCTTGCACCTTTCAATCTAAATCACATTAATTGGACAGTCTGTGACAGAATTCTTATCCACCCCATCGGATCCACTGGATGTAGCAGGAGTGCATACATGAAAAACATTAATGAATTACACTGTCAGTAACAGATTTATTAAGCTCTCTAGGACTTAGACTAGTGGATTAAGTTGTACCCTGGGTGAGCAAAGTAGCAGAATAGAAGACCTTTAATCAGTGGTGCTGTTGGATTAGTCTTACTTCAAACTTTTCATTATATTTTAAAGATAAGGTGGAGGGGTTTTATTTTTCTTTTTCTAATAAACCATAAGTAGTACTCATTCAGATCTCAGAAATGGCTCATCATGTCTTTTCTACACAGTACTATTTTATCCCTGTGATCCTGGATTGTTCTATAATTATTTTCTGAAGTTTTTCCAGGGTAGTTAAATCTTACATCAGTTTGAATCCTAAGTTAAAACATTATTTTCTGTCCTTTAGAAAGTTGACATTTAAACGGCCAATAAACAAATTGCCTGTACCTGGCATTGATAATATATCTGAAACAATTTCATCTAACTTTTTTAAGGATGCACATGGAGATAACAAAGCAACATCTGGCCTTCATTTCTTCTAAAGAACATTATAAATGCTTGCTGGTATATCCTAGGAGCTGTTGGCTTGTCCATATGGGAACACTGAAGAAGCTGCTACAAAATAAAACAGAATATACTGGTGGCTGCAAACAAATGCCTGACCCAAAAGAAAGGCTAAAAGCAGCTGCTTTCTGAACTTGTCATGCACAACTGATTACCCAGCTGTTACAGATGTGTCAGCATTCAAATGTTACTTGTGGAATGAAGATTTTAGTGCTTTTTTGTGGTGTTCCTTCATTCTGTGGTATACCAAAGAAAATGTTTTTAAGGTCTGTCTAAATATTATCTGGCTGGTGTGGTGAAACTGCAGGCAACTCTTAATTGCAGCTCTGGGTAAGTGACATCAGCACAGAGGTTGCCAATTGCCTCGTATGGCAGTCTGGCTAGGGATGTGCTTAAGAACACTTATTTAGGCTGGATTAGGTTCTGTTTGGGATAAAACTAGAAGCAAACAGTGCTGTTTTCAGTGGGCTGCTGTAGAGTATATCTGGACAAAACCAGATGTGGGATCATTAACTTCTTTATTACTGAAACCAAAATGAAAGTAAGGAATTAATTTTTTTCTTTTTGTCAAATACTATCCAGATCCCTGTTCTCTGGAACAGGAATACTTCAAAGTATTTCAGACTAAAAATGGAAACACCCTCTTGCTCTTTTGAAGGTAAAATAAGTACTGTTTAAAAAAAGAAAGAAAAAAAAAAAAAAGCAGACTTTGCATGTTTAACTTTATATGTAGAACAAGGAAGATTTACTTACAGCCTCAAGGTTTGCTCAATGAAAACTTTCAGGAAAATACCTCATCCTCATGTGCTGTTATCTGCTCTGTGTCAGTGAAGTAAGTGGTGCTGTACTGGACTCTATTCTGCATCTTTACATCCATCACAGCCCAATTTGTAAAATATTCTCCATTCCTTATCTGGGAGAAAAACTGCCTTTTCCACACCACAGCTGTCTGTCCCTATGTGAGTAGCTGAATCCAGGCAATCAGTTTCTTGTTTGGAGTGGTGGAAATCTGCAGGTGCTTATCATCCTGAAAGATTGAGTCAAAGCATGCAATGAGAGACACCCAAGATTCCCAAGTAACTTGCATGTAAATTTTCTTTATTTTCAGCAGTGGAGTCTATTTAGAAAAAAACTTTTTTCTAAGTAATAGTCACCTTACTAGATATAAAATAATTAGGTATATAAACAAACACCTAAGAATTTGTTTGAGAAAATTATCATTAATTGACAGTACATTTCAAAGAAATTGAGGGGGGAAAAAGACTGCAAAAATTCAGCAACTCATCTCATAAATCACTTCTTTACAATGTGAATTTCTGGTGAGTCTTGACACTGATTACACATGTAAGTTGAGTGCTTCATACTGTGCAACTTTCTTCTTGGTAAAGTCCCAAGTCAGCAAGAACATGGAGGCTGTTTCAGATGTTTTAGCTTTAAACACGAATTATTTTTTATTTACTTTTTTCTTTTTTTAGTATGCTCATCTGCCAGTCTAGGAAACAGCTGTTAATGGCTGTTGGGTTTACTCTTTTTATACACTGAAATGCTCATATCTAGACAGAGGGGAAAAAAGCTGAACTTTCTGATGAATGTTTCCTGATGTTATTTTGTGTTTGGTTTTTGGCTACCTGGAGAATGTCTCAGAGAGTTTGCACATGCAAGGGCTGGTACTGCAAGGAAGCCAGTTTGTAGGAGTCAGGTCTAGCAGGAGGTGTCATTTTGTGAGCAGGGAAATTGCCTGGAAACCAAAATCACCTTTGAATAACATTCCTGGCTGTTTTCTTAGCCTGTGCCAGCAGACCTATAATTTTTTGTAACTACTGCTTCTAGTATATTGTGCCTACAAATAATAAATATTTTTAATAAAGACAAAGTGCCCGGATAATGTGTGAAATCCTGACCACTATTTACAAGGTAGCAGCTACAAATTAACCAACCAGCCTCAGCCATTTTGGAGACTGCCTTAGTGAAGAGGAATTAAGTAATATTCAAGGACTACAACCCTGGGAAAACCACGCTTGCTTATATAAGCTGATTTGGGGGTATAACTACTCTGACCTCACAGCTTTTTATTTTAAAACTTTTATTTCATGATCTTAAAGCTATTGCATTCTGTGTGATCAGCTAAATATAACCTAGCTAAGCTCCACTTCATTTCCATCATCCAGATTTCAGGATAAGGGAGAACAGAGGTCGTGACATTTTGAACATTTTGCCTCATTAAAATCTTGTGGACCCCAAGGAGCACAGCTGGGTCATGTTTGTAAGAAGTGGGACTCTAAAGCCTTGCTTTGAGCCGTGCCTGTTTCACAGGAGTGCTTCCCATCCACCCTCCCCTGGCTGCCTGTTCCCAGGCTGGAGCACTGCAGTTATTTCACCTGCAAACAGAAATCCCTGACTTTTATAACATTTTCAGGCAATTAATCAGAGGCGGTGTGTGAATTCTAAGGTCTCTACAGCTGATAGCTCCAAACTCTTAAGGGGATGTGAGTGCTCGGGAATGAATCCTCGTTAAAGCTTTAGCGCTGCAGACTCTCCAGCGATTCCCAAACCCTTGGGTTCTGTACCTGCGTCTCTGAACAAAAAACCGGATTGCTGTGCACTTCAATGGGTGGCTGCCTCCAACAACTGCTGAAGGAGCTGTACATTTTCTACTTTTTGTAGATTGTAGATGCAGGCTGCCCAGCAGGCTGGATTGGTGTTTTGGAGAGCGCTGCTGGCGATCAGTATCCCTGCAGGAGGAGGCTTTCCCTCCCTTTTTCCTGCAGCTGGCCGAGGGCACGGCTGCAAAAACACCCTCATTACCTGTTGGCCTGGATGCAGGAGCTGCCAAGCTTCCTTCCAGTGCCTGCCCTGGGCACAGAAGCTGTGTTAGGAGGGGAAGCAGGAGTTGAAGGGATGTTTTCAGTCCAAGTTCAAGAGCTCACCCAGAAGGACCCCGGCAGAGCAAAGTTAGCCCCGCTGCAGCTGCTGCTTCTTTCCCTCCCTTTCCCCCTCTGCCCGGCCCTTTGTCCTCTCGGCGTGGTTGCCATTGTGTGGGAGTTTTGGGGGATGAAAGCGAGCGATCGCTGATGGGTGACATGATAGTGCTTTAAATGGGAATGCAGATTGCTCCGGTACCACGCGATGGAGCGAGGCGGACAAAGCCAGCGGCGGCAGCACAATGGGCTTAGGGTGATGGCCATGGCCAGAAGTGACTGACAAAAGGAACAAATACCACGATGGGTTTAAAAAAAAAATGTCTAGGACTGTCTGGAGATTTCTCAGAAGCTCTGTAACTGTGCAAGCTGCCCAGATGTGGCGGGCTGCAGCTGACCTGTCATCTCAGGAATATTTAGTATCCCTCTCCCTTCCTTCTGGGAATCTGGGTGCCGAGCACGCGCAGGAAATCGGGGATTACAAACTTGTCTGAACTTTTCACTGCCAGACATTAACATGCGGATGCAGCAGCCTGTATGTAAATGATGTTATCTGAGCTGTTTTATGCATGTGTTTCCAGGATAAGAAAGGAGATTATTTCATTGTGTGAACTAATTACCTGTGAAGAAAAAAATTAGAGCCCTTTTAATGTTAATGCCAGGCTGTATTTTTATTAACCTTGCTACTCAGTGATGCAGTGTTGTGTGTTTACTGTGCATTTTCAAATGTTAAGGACTTGATCCTTTAACCTAAATGAAAGAAGTTCTTCATAGGACCTTGCATAAACAGGTTTCGTTGCAAGGTTGCAGCCACATCTCAGAGCCTTCCTTTGCCCATAAAATGGAGTTGCTTCACCAAATGGAAAGACAAAGTGATTTCTAAATATCGTGATGTTGCTGCTTAATGGTGCACAGCAACAATTAAAGATAAAAAGGGAACAAAGGTATTACACTGGAACTGCAAGACATATTACTGCAAAACAGAGAAAATGTGTTCTTGGCCTAACCTGCAGTTGCAAATAACCAGGGCAACAGAATTAGTGTTGATGCAGCAGATCTGGGCCCAGATGGGAACAGCCCTTTTGGTTTCAGGTGAACACATTGCATGATTTAAAGTTAAACACGCTCACACTGCAATCATTATGATACAGGAGAGAATTTGTGTGAGAATCTGATCTCTTGTGGTTCATACATCTCAGATGAAATTCTGCATGTTGCTTATTAATAGTATAATTAGATCAGGGAAGAGGGGAGTAACTTTTAAATGCTTCGTGTTTCAATATTTATATGGCTTTTAAACCAGCATTTATTTTGTCATACTTTGTTAAGCGTGATATAAGCTGAGTTGTTGAGATTTTACTGTAGAACATCAGCTGATGAGAATATGCTGCATGTAATGGAAAAGAATATGCATGCAGTGTGCCAAAAGGAGTTACCATAGTGCAGTGCAGGTGGTGGACTGAGATCACTTACTGCAATATAAGAAAGTCCCAAAATCTGACTGCATTCATATCCAAAAGACCTCCAAAATATGAACTGTTATAAAAAATCTGAAACACAAGTGGTTCATGGACATTGGTCCAGCACTTAATTTATGTTTTATTGAGGATGGTGAGGAGAATGTAAAGTCCCATTTTAAATTGGCTGCTTTGCTTCCTCTCTACATGAAACTTGGACTTGAGAAACTGGGATGTGAACGTGTCTGAGGAACTTTTGTGTAAGATCAGGTCCTCAAGATAGCAAGGAGAACAGAAACCATGGCCTGAAGTGGTGCCAAAGGATTTTCCTTGGAAGAAACAAGGCAGAAGTAGGTCATGGCTCTCTACAGAGCTGATACCTTAATGCTTTCAGTGCCTGAGTTACACTTTAGAATACATCCCTCTTTGTTGTACCTCTTATGCACTAGCACAACCTAAATCAAATAGCTTTCTCAATTTAAGAGAGCCCAGTTTTATGTAGACATGGACTGTAAGATTCACCACATTTAAAATCATCTCTTTTTCACCTTGCTCTGAAAAGTCTCCTTATTTTCCAGGCTCTAAATAGCTAAGTCTGCTTTTCACTGAGATGAAACAAATGCTTAGCATTTCCAAACCCGTACAGAAATTCAACTGCAAATTGATGGTTCTGATAAATTATCCAGTTAAATGCAGTATAAAGCCAAGCTGCTGCTGACAGTATGCCTCTATAGCAACAGCTTGCCAAGAATATATAGTGCCCCTTTTCCTACTAAAACTTCAGTATTATATGAGGTTGTTTTGGGGCACTGATCTGCCTAGAAAACAGGATAGTATTTGTTAGGATAGTATTTGTTTCTTGAATTTGGTTGGATGTGTCACGGGGCAAAAATCATCAAGCACATAATGTTCACCTTGACTGAAAATAAAACCAGTTTTAAAAGACTGACTAGATTCAAAAGCATTATGTCATTAAAAGCCAGGCCCGTCCCTGTTGAGAACACTCCATGTGTGGGTTTAACAGCAGCTTTCACTGGAAGGCTTCAAAGGCAAAGAACTGCACCTCAGAGCAGTGCTGGGAAAGAGACTCTTAAGCATATCCTAACTATGCACAGATTTCTGCATAACAACATGCTAAAATGCTTTGCCCACCCCTATGCAGTCAGCTGTTTGGAGAATCTGGGAGCAGCTGAGCTGGGAATAGAGTTCAGGAGACAGGAATCACTGCTTTGCCTATTAGAGGACATGCAGTGCATCCACAGGGCACAGCATCGGGGCATTGAGCTAATTTAGGATCTACATCTCCCAATTCTGCCATATATTCCAGGCTTCCTGAGAGAGTGGACTTCTGAACTATTGAAATTCTGGCTGATGGAGGGTGGAAATCTGAATACAGTGCAACTTGGGCTCTCCTGTGCAGTAGGGGCCAAGTCCCCACCTCCTAGCAGCCATCAATAATATCAGGATATCAGGATTTGCTGTGGGTTCCTCCAAACTCCTTAGTTGCCCAGCTCTCAGGTTGAGTTTGACAGTCTGGCCCTGCTGAGGTCAATGTGAATTTTGCAATCAATACCAGAGATGCCAAAGTTTCAGACAAAGCCTGTAAAATTCCTCTGAGGGCACATCTCTCTGAGCATTTTGTTTGCAATAAAGGTGGCTGCTGCAAGATTGGGTGTAAAGCACTCAATCTCAGTTTTCATTCCATCAGTGATAGCCAGTGGGGGCATAACACAAGTTTCCAAATATTCTCATTTCCCACTGCTTCAAATAAACAGCACCAGAACTCCATCAATATGTGCACAGCCAAAAAGACCTTACTTTCTCTTTCCTTGTCTAAATTATGAGGATTTCACCTGTGCAGCAACCATTTTTAGTCATTTCTGTAAAATAAAACTCCTCTGGGAATAGAACAGTCCTTGCAGGTCTCCGAAAACTTGTGCTGGTGGTGATTACAGTAAGCACAGCCAGCAGGCTGCCTAACTCAGTGTGAAAAGTGATATATTGACTTGGAGTGGCCAGAGCTGAGCAGGTAACATTCCATCCCTGCACAGGGTATGACCCCAAGGAGCAGATCCTGCCACAGAAATCCTCAGCCTCTTGCCCCAGAGCTACCAGGTGAGCAGCAGAGCACACAGACACGCTGCCCCCTCGCACTGAGGATGCAGGAGTGGCAGGCATGACATCAATGGAGCTGGACTGCAGAATGAGCTGGTGTTTGACTGGGTTTTTTACAGGCTACTGCTGCCTTCAGCATGGCATTTTTGTGGAGAAAGAGAGTGCAGGAAGGCTGGGTGCTGTCCTTGTTAAACCAGAGAGAGAAACAGAAAGCGTGGGGAGTACTGAAGGGGAAGGAGGGGGGCAGGAGAGATCCGTTCTTGCCAGATTGCAACTGCATTGCAGCTTCAGAGGCCAGGAGTGGGGAAGTTTGCAGAGTAAAACCAGGGAGGTTTGACAAGCAGGCATTCCCCTGGCTCTGTTGTCAGCCTGCAGACAGGCAGCACAGTTCCTTTGGCACAGCATTGCTGCAGTGAGCTGATGAAGATCTTTTCAGTCCCTGGGCTTCCCGGTGCTGTCATGACAACAGCTACTTTCTCGGTCCTGCTGAAACCCCTTTTCACATTCAGTGAATGCCACGCACAGAAAAGTAGGTTGTTCTCATCAGTCTCCCTCTCTCTCTCTCAGATTTGATTGATTGAGAATAGGGAGGGGTGCTGTACTTCTACAAGCTTGGCTTATTTTCCATGAACATGATGGATCCTTCGTCTTACAGGAAAGGTTTGAGGAGTTATGAATAGCAAACGGGGTTTTAATAGCTCAGAAGACAAATACACTATCTGTAATAAACATTTGTCATTAGTGGCAAACGACAATGAAGTCATCCTGCTGGTTTTGTAATTGTTAAATTAGTTTTGATTAATTTGAGTACGACTTCTCTGTTCAGTGAATGCCCAAATAATGGCAATTCACATCTTCAGATGCAATTCTGAACTTTTCTGAAATTCATGTGTTTGCTTGTGCTCAGGACTACCAAATAATAAATTCTATTTAAATTAATTAATTCTGTACATATCTAGCTGTTTGATAAACTTCCCATTACATGATT
This sequence comes from Molothrus aeneus, assembly GCF_037042795.1. Classification (NCBI taxonomy): domain Eukaryota; kingdom Metazoa; phylum Chordata; class Aves; order Passeriformes; family Icteridae; genus Molothrus; species Molothrus aeneus. The sequence goes on along the minus strand of NC_089650.1, from coordinate 2,248,064 downwards.
TTTTTTCTTGTAGCATAAGCAGAGCAGTGGGGAGAGAAGATGAATTGTCCAGGTTGTTAAGGTTTTGGGAAATCTTCTCCAAGCAGTATCTTGCTCAAGGCAGGCCAGAGTGTGTGATAAATGCCTCTCTTAAGGATAACCTCTCTCCCTTAGGTCTCTAGCCTGCCAAGATCTGGCAAAACATATAATCTCACTTGCTTGTCATTTCTAATCTCAGGGGATGTAGCAGGTCCCTAAACTTGGCCAGCTTGGGAATTCTGAATGGAGCCATTCAGGCTGCATCCAGATCTGCCTGCAGGGACTCAGGGCTTGGTCCCAGTCACACAGCCCAACTCAGCTGCTATGGCTCCACCAGGACTCCCTTCCCATCTTTACAAGGCACACTGCAAGGCAGGAGTGGTGTCAATTAGGATTTTCATCCCCACGTAAGGCTGGGGCAAAGCCAGGGTACATGGTGATATTTGGGAACCCAGAAAAATACTGGCTTTGCATATTTAGCAAAGCCTGTGTCTCTGTGTAACATGAGAATAATATCTGAATTTTACAGAATCACAGAAAAGTTAAGGTTGGAAGGCACCTCAGGAGATCATAGAGTCCAAGACCCTGCTCCAAGCAGCAAGAGCTGGAACAGGCTGCTCAGGACCATGTCCAGATGTGGTTTGAATAACTTCACAAACAGCAATGCCACAACCTCTCTGGGCAATCTTTCCCGCTGCTTGAAAGTGAAAAAGTTTCTTCTTACATTTAAATAGGATTAATGTTCTGCATCTCAGTTTGTGACCATTGACTCTTGCCCTTACCAGACACCACTAAGTCTGGCTCCATTTCTTTACTTCCCCTCTCAGATATTTATACCTTGGTAAGATCCCCCTGAGCCATCACTTTTTGGGGCTGGACAGTCCCAGCTCTCTCAGCTGCTCCTCATCTGACATGTTCCACTCCCTTCATTATCTTCAGGGCCCCTTGCTGGGGCCACCACAGCATATTCTGGGAAGCTGAGAACTTTGTTTGTTAGGACATGTGTTCACAAGGGTTTGATCTTGGAAAGATAAGAGATTCTTTCAAGAAAAAAAGAAAAAAAAAAGCACATAAACTTTATAACTAGATTTCTGCAAGGGGATTTTTGTTTAAATTTTATGAAACATTAATTTAAAGAAATCTAAAACCCTTCTATGGAAAACCCATATTCTGCTTACCCCTACAAATTGAAGAAGGGGAGTTTTAAAGTAATCCTAGAACAAGGAAAAGCTGTTGTAAACTTGTACTCCTTCCAAGCTGTGATTTGTATTTAATTAGCATTCAATTAATTATGCATCTCTGTTTGGTTTTAATGGTTACACACCGGTTTTGCAACATGCAAGATCTTGATTACTTCTATGGTTTTTGAAAAGAATTTCCATGTGTGCAAAAAAAAAAAACAACTCTGCTCCTGACTTCACATCCATATTTTTAGGGAAAAAACCCAGGATTTACTGCCTAGTGTGCTTGTGCAGAATTGCCCCCTCAGCTGGGATGGCCTCCCCTGGTTTTACTGTGAGGATCTGCACCAAATTTATTTCTGCAGAAAATAAATGGACATCCTGGTGACAACCCTCTACATGTGCTCAGGCACACACCTTCATTTAAAGCTGGAATCCAGTTCTGTTTTGCATAAGAATGTTGAGAAAACCAATTCCCCAAATTAACAGCATGTAAAGACTCTGTAATCTGGAAGCAAATATTTTAATTATCTCTGGCTAAAATGAATCTAAATTACAGCATTTAAGGATGTTGATTCTTCTGAGACTTAAGAATTTTGGCTGCCTTTACTGAAAAAGAGCAAACTGTGCCAAAAAGAAAATATACACAAGGAGGTTTAACATACTTTGGGAGGAAAAGAAATTATTTCTGATAATTTATGTAGATTTTTTAGTCATAAATAAAAATATTGACAATACTGATGACAGAGAAAAGTTGGTATATTTGCTTGTATGGTCCCACATATATTACTGTTTTACTTGTTTATATGATATATTGCATCAGTTATTTAAATTTTCCGCTCGAAAAACTTTCCCAGTAGTTTCAAAGAAAAGCACAATGCACTTTTAGTGTGTACTTATGCAAGTCCCTGGGAGTCACAAAAATTGAGGGACATGGGGTGACAGGATTAATACTCAGCCATACCAGTGCAAATGTACTGAGAGCAGCTTTTATTTCTGAAGCAAATTCTGAGTTCATTCTCAGTGGTATCTATAATAACTAACAAGATATCACAGCTGAATAGTACCTACTTGAAATTCTGTGCTTATATTTCAGGTTTTACAGCAACCTGTAGAGCACATCAATGAACCATATGACAAGGCCTCCTCATGCCTTGAACTCATAGCTTTTTAATCTTTCACTTACAAGAAATTTTCAGGCTGTATTATTTTGCATTTCCTGTTTTCCTTCAATATAATTTGACAACAAATTGAGCATCAATTAGTGTGCATTTTAGAGGTTTCATCTACTTGTAAGGTATCTGATTTCTTTCAAATACATCAGGATATCTGTGGAACATGGCCTTCCTCTTACTGTTGGTGTTTATTGATGGCTTAAAGCAGAGATGCCCTCATCTCCACTGGGCTGGCTGGAGTTTACCACAAGTGCAAATAGAATTAATGTTAGGATGAGCTTTTGGATGAGCTCCAGAATGACAGAATGGGGTTTTCCATTCCTGAAGTAACCCCTGGTTCTTTATGTCACCTTAGCAAGTTTTTAACTTTTTTTGTTCCTCTTTTCCCCATCCCCAGAGAGTTACATTTGACTGAGCTGTTTGGAGTTTTCTGAAGCTTCATGACGTAACAGGAACAGAATGCCATTTTATTTTTTTCCTCCTAGTTACCACTAAAAGCAGTTCCCTGGTCTAGATCATGGCAGGAATTTCAGGGACAGCTGTGCTGGCACCAGAGAAGAGGCAGCAGATCAGCGTGACACAAAGCAGGGGCAGGGCAGAGCAGGAAGAAGGTCCCAAACAGTATCAAGAATTCATTTTGCTGCAAAATGTTTTTCAAAGCCAGTTACAATCCCAGAGAGGGCTCAACACTCCTAGGGAGGGAAGAGGGACCCTTTCCCAACATGCATTCCCTGCAGCCTTCTTCTGGTTGGCCCAGCCTAAGCATGGCTTGTAGTTTCTCAGAGTCATGGTTTCTAAGCAGACAGCACCGACAAAGATTAAAGGCAGCTTTAAAAAAGAAAAGAGCATGGAAGCTGAGTTTAAAGGGAGAATTAACTGGGTGATGCAGGAGAGGGTGGGGTCAGAATTGCATTACAAGGCAATTTCAGCCCAGTCTGAAGGGAAGGGTGAGAACCCAGCGCTGCTCACTTGAAGCAATGACAGATGGCAGCCTCTTCCTCCAGCCCTCGAATTGGGATGGGGAAGGGTGGGGCAGAAAGAAGGGAAGGGTGCAGTTTCCAGAGGCTGCTGAGTCGGCAGAATGCTGAGCAAGGTGAGTCATGAGGTGCAGGCAGCAGGAATTTCCTGCGCTGCTTAAGAGGTGCATGGGGAGGCAGGGGTTGGAGAAGGGAGCTCAGGAAGCAGATGCTGGGCTTTACAGAATCTCTCTTGGTATCCTGGCAAGTGTAAGACTGGATGTCACCTTTCCTGTACCTCAGGCCTATTTAATTTTTCTTCTCTCTTTATAGGCCTTTCTTGCTGTATTGAAGTGTTTTGCTTGTACAGTGTATAGAATAGTACTATAATGCTGATCAAAGTTAGGGAAAAAACCTCAAGAAACCTGCCTTACATACATCTTCTGGTGATCTCATCTAAGTGTCCTTCAAGAAAACCCCACAAAACGGCAAAATTGCTGTGAATCAAGAAAAGGAGGAACTACTTCTCTGGAGTGTGCTTGTTACTGCTTCCTGCTGTCAGTGTGAATGCCCTGCACCCTGGTGTTCCTGAGGTAAGAAAATAAAATCTTCATTTCTTCTCCCTGCTCTGCTGTGTCTACAAGTTGTTTGTTCTTGAACTAATGGTCCTGCTTGGAATCTTTTGCCTGTGAACAGGCTTCTCTCCTGGTTTATCTACCGACTTTTTAAAATTTATTTATTATTTTGTGCTTTGTTGATTCCTCAACACAAATGTCTGAGCTTTGAATCATCGTTGTAAAGTGATTCTACCAAGCTAGACTGAGCACATCCGAAACCCTTTGTGTGAACGACAGAGTAACATCCACCCAAGTGAACGATGTGGTTTTTCTCCAAAGGATTTCCTAACAGGAGTCTCCTCCTTTGAGCTTTTATCACAGCATTCACATGTAAATGGTTTAGATGCTTTTGCAAGTTCTGGAATCACCTGTTCTCTGACAGATCTCTTTCAAGAGGTTTGAAAAGTCAAAAAACCTTGGGAAAAAAGGAAATCCAGCTTCGGTAAGCTGCGTGGGTTTGTACAGAGAAAGCTCAGTGAGCAATAATCACTGCTGCTTGCACTCGATTAGGACTTTATTACAGCACTCAAGGGCCGAGCCTGGACGCGGAATTTTGTGTGTTTGAAAACCTGAGAGCAGGACACCGAGAGATTACCACGGAGTTTCTCTTTGATGCCTGCCTGCTGCAGCAGTGACCCCACTGGTACTGAGCGCTTGCTTAAATGCCAAGCGATTTCCATCAGGCAATAGAAAAGTCCCGAGGTTTCCTTTCCTGACCCTCTCTGAATACACAGATTACCTAACGAGCTGGCGTCTCTACCGCCCTGCTTAGGAGAGCGGAAAGTGGGAGGTCGAATCACTCTGCTCACTTTCAGTGCCAAACACAAGGAGCCTTTGCGTGCACACAGCACCTCGAGAAACCCAGAGATACCTGGGCAAAAAAAGACATTTGAGCACACAGCGATCAGGACAACTGACATCGGGGTACAGAGTTCTTCGTGGTGACTTTTCTCCCCTTTATCTCATCGTTTGTGAAAGGTGTTTTTTACCGCAGCCCTTCATGTATTTTTGGTTTCTCATGACCCGATACCTCCCTGATTCTGTCCCTTGCTGCAGCACAGAACTGCAGAAGGGCATCAGTGGGTAGTAGAGACCAGGAATAATAGGAATTACTTCAGCTACCGCCGTTTCTGGGCTGAATCAAAGGCTGGGGTGTTTTTGGAACGTCACACTTGGTGTTTGATTAGACCAGTGACTGCAACACGCCCCCGGAGCCCCACGCCTTCCTCCGCGGGGAGCAAAGCACAGCACACACTGTTAGCAGGAGGAAAGGCAGAACAGGGTGCAGAAAATCAGGGTTTGGTGACTGTTTTGGTGAAGTTAGGAGACCTGCAATGCACATCTTGCACACATGAGAAGCAGCATTGCAGCTGTTCTTGTCTTTTTTCCCCCCTCTGGATTTTTTTTAAAGCATTCTTAACATTTCCACTTTCTAGCCGAGGCTGGCTTCTAGAAATCTGAGGAATTATCATCACTTTTTCATTGCTTTTGGTTTCCAAAATTTGCTTATGCTCCTCCGCGGGCTAAATATGTTATTGGTTTGTTTTCAAAGACTAATCCAGTGTTGAGTCCCCGACCCCCTGTTGCTGTTTCAGTGCTGTGGCTCTCTATTTTGGCTGCTACACCACAGCTTGTTCTTGTTGCTGCTCACAGCTACATCTGTTGATGGGCTGGGAGCCATCACCAGCTATGCAAATGCAGGTCTTCGGAGCACCTTCTCCAGATTTTAATCCTACGCAGTTAGCTTCTCCTGGAATCCAGGATCTCTGTGGACATGCCAGATCTGCCTGCTGTAACTTGAGTTAGTGAGGTTCTTCCTCATGTGCAGAAGGCACGAGGTTTTCTGGACTGAGCTGTGGTACTGTGCTTGTTTTTAAACTTCACTACAACGACTTCATGATTTTTGTGTTAAATGTGGCAAGCTCTGTAAGCATTGGCTAAAGACTGACAGATGTAGGATATTTAAAATTCACAAAGAACAGCATTTTATTACCTTTGGTTTATTTACCTTTGATTGAATAGCTTTCATTACCCTTCTCACCTCTCCAATAACTTATCAAACTACCTGATTTTATCTCTGCATTCAGATTCTACCTTTCTGTTCTACTGCCAATCCCCATCCTGTGTACTTTACTGTAAACTTTATCATATTTTACATGCTCATTAAATGACCTTAATTTTCAAACTCTGCTCTGAAGGCTTCTACGTGATTGACAGTCATCCTGCTGAGATTTCACCTCTCCCCTTTTATACATCCATAGGTTTAGATTGGGTATTAGGGAGAAATTCTTCCGTGAGGGTGGTGATGCCCTGGCACGGGGTGCCCAGAGAAGCTGTGGCTGCCCCTGGATTCCTGGAAGTGTCCAAGGCCAGGCTGGATAGAGCTCTGAGCAACCTGGTCTGGTGGAAGGTGTCCCTGCCCAGGGCAAGGGTTTGGAATGAGATGATCTTTAAGGTTCCTTCCAATCCAAACCATCCTGTGATATTTCACAGTGCCATTTGGTCACACAGCTTTTCCCCGGCAGCCGGGAAGCCTCTTCCCTGCCAAGAGAGGTTTCAGGCCAGTTTGCTCTGGTTCATTCTCTCTCCTCCCTGCACAGCGCGGTGTTTTTCACTCCTTTTCCAGCGGCGCTGGAACCCATTCCCCGTCTCCTTCCTGCCTTGGCCAAGCCTGCGGCACTCCTGCCCGGCTGGCTCCTCAGCTCCTGCAGCTCGTCCCGAGGAGCCTCGATTCTCCCGTTCCGTGCGATCCCTGTCCCGCTTCCCCACCGCCGTGCCCATGAGGGAACCCCCATGCCCGTGAGGGAACCCGCCGTGCCCGGTACCACCGGAGCCCTGCCTGCCCCACCCTCCACGGGGGCCACTCTGCTCCGGCTGTGCTCCTTCTCCAGCCCCACTCGGGAATGTCCCTGCCCCGCTGTGGGACACCGGTGCCGCCGGGATTTGTCCTGGAGCGAGGCGGGGCAACCGGGAGCGCTTCGTTCCCGGCTCCCGGCGCGTCCCGCGGCACTCGCCGCTGTCCATGGAGCCGGGAGCTGGGATCACGCCATTCCAGCGGCCCGGGGGATTCGAACCGGGATTCCCGGGGAATTCCAGCCGGGATCCCTGGGGGATTCACGGTGGGATCCCCAGCAGACGCCACCCGGGATCGCGTCCCTCGTCCGCCACCACCCTTCGCTCCGCCCTCCCCGCGTTGTTTGTCCCCCGGCGCGCTCCGTAGCGCGTGCGGCGGCGGCGGCACGAGCCGGGCCCCGCCCCGCCCCTCCCCGGCGGTGCGGGTGCGCGAGGAGGGCGAAGGAAGGAGGGGGGGCACGGGCAGCGGCGGGAGCGCGCACCGGCCGCGCGGGCGCGCACGGGGCCGCGCGCGCACGCCCCCGCCGTGCGCACGCCCGCGGCCGGCCCCGCGCGCGCGGCAGCGACTCGCAGGCGCCATGGCGGCCGCTCGCTGCAGCGACATGGCGGAGCCCCAGCGGCGCCTTCCCGGGCAGGCGGCGCCCGCCGAGGAGGAGGAGGAGGCGGAGGTGGCGGCGGAGGTAGCGGCCGCCGCCGGTGGGGCCGGATCCTCCTCGTCGTCGCCGCCGCCGCCTTCGTCCTCGGCCGCGGCGGAGCCGGAGCCGCTGCTGCTGCTGAACGGCGAGGCGGAGAGCATGTCGGAGCCGAGCCCGGAGAGCGCCAGCCAGGCCGGGGACGGGGAGGACGAGGACGAGGAGGAGGAAGAGGAGGAGGAGGAGGAGGAGGGCGGCGAGGAGGAGGAGAGCAGCCTGGTGGGCAGCAGCAGCAGCAGCACGAGCAGCGGCTGCTGCAGCGACGAGACCCGCTCGCCGAGCCCCGGCGGCGGCAGCGAGGCCGACGCCAAGGAGGAGCCCAAGGGCCCCCGGGGCAGCCAGGAGGACGGGCCGGGCCGCGGCGGCGGCGGGGGCGGCAGCAGCTCCAGCAGCGTGTCCAGCGGCGGCGACGAGGGATACGGCACCGGCCCCGGCACGGGCGGCGGCAGCAGCTGCGGCAGCGCCACGTCGGGCGGCCGGCGGGGCAGCCTGGAGATGTCCTCGGACGGGGAGCCCCTGAGCCGCATGGACTCGGAGGACAGGTCAGTGTCCGGCGCGTCCCGGGGTCCCCGCCTCGGCAGCCCCCGCTGCCCGGCCGCCGCCCCGCTCCCGGCCGCGGGGCTGTCACGGCAGCCACAGGTTTCTCTGGCCAACTTGTGCCGGGCCCCAGCCCCTGCTGCTCGGGCCTCCGGCTGCCCGGCCCTGGCCGCGGAGGAGGGGGCGCTCCCCGATCCGTGAGAGCCCCGAGCGGCCCCGCCGGGCGCTGCCGCCTCCTCCGGGGCCTCTTTCCTCGGAAGCTGCGGATTTTTCTCAGATGGTGCTTTCGGGGTTCTGCAGGGCTGTGTCTTGCGGCAGAGCGCAGGTGGGGTGTACTGAAGCTTCGGGATGGGAAATGCATCTCTGGATGCGGTTTTACCTGCGCCCGCAACAGGGTCTCTGCTCTAGAGGGAGAAAACCGAGTGAAAGCCTCTTAAAATACGAGCGGGGGCAAAAAAAATCGAGTTTGCTGAAATAAAAATGAGACCAGCCTTTCCTGCATTACGTGTGTACAAGTAATACTCATGCACGGTGTGGAGTGAGGCTCAGAGTCATCTTTGAATGAGTTCTGTGATTGTGAATTTCAGAATCTGTAAGGATGAGTTCTTGAGCTTTTGTACGTTAAAGCTGCACATTTCATTTTACCAAGATTCGAGCCTGGTTCTGGTGAAAAGGCACAACTGAATTCTCACACATGGTTGAATTCGACCATTCAGGTCTGTTTCAGCCTACTGATTCGAGCATTTCAAAGAACATTGCTTATGTAGTAGCTCTCCTGGATGTTGTATGCAACAATTTACTTGAAAAACTGAAAATAGGATGGAAAAAGGACGTAAAAACAGTGTGGAAGTGGTGTGTGCCCCTTGCTAATTAGTCCTTTCAAACAGTTTAAGAAACTTGTACAATTTTTCTATACGTTTAGCAGAAAAAGTATCAGACTTCCCTGCTAGAGTTACAGTTAAGTAACAATTAGAATTTTATTTGTATTTTCTTAAGATAGTTTCACTATTAAGCGTGGAGAATTATGTGGTTTGGTCCAGAAATGTACTTTGAATATATGTTAGACCAAAATCTTTGTAACTGTACAAGTACCTATATTTCAGAATGAAAAGGGGGGCATGACTAGACCTAACCTCGAAGATTGAAACCAGCCCAGCAAACCCCTCGTGAGTCAGTTCCCCAAAACCATGTAATTGGCCTAAAAGTCTTAAGAAGACAGAAAAAAATTCAGGTCTTTGGTTTCCATCAGACTTTTGAGACTCCTAGAAATCACGTTTTCTTTCCTCTAAACTTAAGCGAGTGGAAAGGGGGTGTGGATGTTGGGGTTTCTTTGTAGGTTTTGTTTGTTTTCTGTTTGTTTCAAAAGCTGAGATTTTACATGCAATTGACTAAGTATGGGAGTAGACTTCTGGAAAAACACCAGGTACATAAAGGAGCTTTAAGATAACAGTTTCTTGTTTTTCATAGAGTGAAAATCTACATCTAATCCTGATCTTATCCAAGTCCGCGTCGGGGTTGAGGAAATAACAGAAATAACTTGCAGGGGTTTTCTGGAAGTAGCGTCATTGTGCCTTGCCCTGTGCCCTCCAGAGCTGGTTGCTACTTTCTTTCTCTGTCATTGTTCTCGTGGTCCTCTTGCTCTAAGTGGTTAAATCCACGTGTGTGGGTCCTTGCTCCTTCCCTTTACACCACGAGTGGGACTCTTTGTGTTTAGTGGTTTAAATAAGGACTGTGCCTTCTTTTTAATCTTTGCAAAGTTTTCTCTTGACCTGCCAGGATGAAAATTTGAGGTGTTGAGAGTGCATGTTGTACTGTAATTCCAAGGCCTGCTTGTTGAGTTGGTAGGAGAAGAGCAATGCTACCAAGAGTGCCATTTGTTATTCCTGGAGTTGGAAAATTTCATTTGGTGTGCACTCCTTGCTGCAGTGTGTTAGAATGCTTTATTATTTTTGTCACATGTAGTCCAGCAAGTTGCTGGCTTGACATTGTGATCCAATGATTGCTGCTGCTTGGAAGGCAGCCACAGCATAATCCTGTGCCTTTCAGATGATCACACAGACAAGCAGAGTGTTGCAAAAGGTTGGGATGTGCTGAAGAGTTAGTGTAAATTGGAATCGTAAAATACTAAGGAAGAACTGGAAACAGTTTAGACTTAATATATTGAAATCCTGAAAGAATAAATCATTCGTTGATTTGGTCACCTCTGAATTAAAATGTAAGTTCTGTGACTAGAGAACGATATTTTGTCTATTAAGTGTTGTTTTATATGGAGTAATTTATTGTACAGTACTTCATGACCTTTGCTGACTCACTGTGTCTCCGAAGTCCTGAGGAACTCGGTGTCTGACTCTGGGTGTGTTGTAAAGTAAGATTCCCTGGGGAGGGAGTGGAGAGAAAAGGGAAGAGATGGAACTAACAGGCTTGACTTTTCAGACCCTGGGTTTAGCTAGAGGAGGCTAGTAGGAGAGTGTACTGGGTAAAGACTCTCCTGCTGTCAGCAGGTTTGGTAACATTCAGATCATGCCCCTGGGCTTGGGATTTTTTTTCTTGCTTCCTCTTTAGAAAATTTGAATGAATTAAAGGGCGTGGTAAGAGGGCCTGAATTCCATGAGTGATCAAATTCCCATTTCCCTGTGCATATTCTTTATCGGTCTCCACGTTATGTTATCTCTGATTTTTCCCTTAGTGATATCAGATACAAATGAAGCAGATGAAGAGGAAAATCTTGCATATGGTCAAAATAGAGCTACTGTTCAACAGCTTCTATTTTTAACATTTTCTTGTATTTTGAGAGTATCTGCTGACAGAAAGAAATAACTTGTAGGAAATTGGTCAGTATTTATAATAACAAAAGAAGTAAATATAGAGGTGACTACTGATGCCCTGAAATTTAGGGTGAATTTTAATCCATTTCCATGCCTGCAGATAGGCTTTGTACTTTGCTACAACATGCTTATCTTCATCCCAAAAAAAGCCAGAAAGGAAAAAGCAAAGCCCAGACTGACACCTAGGATAAATAACCAAGGTGGCATTTTCAGCTCAGCAGGAGGGTTCAGTGGAGTAACTCTAGGACTGGCAGGTATCTCGTTGATCTGTAGTAGTTCCATTTCTTTCCTGGGAATTGTGCTAAGTTCCCACTGATGTGCAGGAGTTTGTCTGTGACTTTTGTGAGCAAGCTCAGATCAGCTGGCTGAGTAATAATAGTCTGCATTCAAGCCTAGTGATCCTCTGGATTTACAGTTGGAACAAAGACTATTATCAGCATGTGAATGCTGCTCATTTTCTTGTGCCTTTCCCCAACTTGAGACCTGTGCTGAAAGGATGGATGTGCTCCTCGAGAGTCCTCTGGACCTGCTAGTCTTGCTGCAATGCTGAGAAACATTTGACAGGACTTGAAAAGAAAAAATAATGGTTCAGTTATCTACAAACACTGAAGCTGGGCCTAAGCAAATGCATGGATTTGGGTATAAACCAGCTGAGCTGAGTGTAGTGGAGATGCATCTGCAGCTCGCTGCTGTTGTTATTGCTGAATTATGATATTTTCTTACAAACAGTTTACTGAAATAATTTAAATATTGTTTACTGGAACACTTATTATGGAAATACATTTAAATCTGAAATAGTTTCATCATCAGATTTTGTTTGATTTAGAAAACAGTGGTAGGTCTTGCAGTTTGAAGTTGTTGAGCAGAAATTCGAGTAGTAAATCTGCATGAAGAGCTTTTTTTTTTTCTACTGTCACCTAGAAGTTACCCCTGGTTTACTACTCTTACATTATCTTTACCCCTCTTAGCAGTTTATCCTTTGCTCCCTCCTCCTCCTGGCTGAGCAAGGAGCATGCAAAAGGTGCATTTAAGCTGCAGGATCACAGGATCAGCTGTTCTGCTGCGTGAGCTGGGAGTGCTGATTGATGTGCTCCTAGGCCAAGTGTAACAGGTTGTCTTTGCACCTATGTAGCAATCTTTCCCTTAGGCTTAGCCCTAAATAATGTTCATCTCACAGGCAGTTTTCATGGAACTTGTAAGGCTTTATTTTCTTCTTTTTTTCTTCCTTTTTGGTTTTTTTTTTTGGAGGGGGTAACCTTTTTGAGTAACAAAAAACAAATGTTTTTTGTTATTCACCATTGAGTCAGTTATTGTGAGGCCCTGACTCAAGGAGTACTCAATAATACTCAATGACAAATTGTGTTCTTAACCACATAAGACTTGCAAAATACTTCTAGGAATGTTATTATTCTGTTCCTATTTAATAGATAAGCAGTTTGGAAAACACATTTCAGGTAAGTTTTTCAGTAGTAAACTTTTCTGTGCTTCAGATTATGATGTTTTTTCATTTTGCTGAGTGAAATGACAGTGTGGAACTAAAGCATTGAAAGATAAGAGGTTTAGACATGAAAATTCCAGGCTCTAGTCTGAGTTTTTTAAATCTCATGTAAAATGAAGGCTTTGCCAACCTTTCAGACATATGCTGATTTAAAAATACTAGTTTTAATTCTAGTCTTTATTTTGTCTATCTTTTAAAATCTTAAAAGTGAAGAACTTCCAAGATTGACTTGGCAGTGGCACGCAAGTTGTATGAGTGACATTTATGAAGGCAGAACAGTAAATTTGAAATACAATCCTGAGGACATGTGGTACTAATAGGTGTGTTTCATGGATCCATGTGACCAGATTAAAAAGTGCTTCAGGCCTTTCTTTGCTGCATAGTCTCACTTGTTCCTATGCAGGAAGTGAAGAATCATTCATTAGCACTTATGGCAAGGTGGTTAAGTCGTTAATTTTTTTTTTTAAGTGTGTAATATTGCCATGTCACAGTGAGCTATACAGAAGTTTACCCGAGTTTCAGAAATTCTGCTGAAAATTGTATTTGCAGTATTTCTAACTGCATTTATTGTTGCTGTAGTTATTTGCTTTCAAATTGCAAAATAAACCCCTTGTTTCTGTAATGGTTATGTTCAGGCCTTTCTGGCACGGGAGAAAATAGCTTTTGATGGGTAGACAAAACAGCCCAGATATTTTGTATGGTGAGTATCTTTATTACTAAAGCTGTTGGTTGGTATAATTGAGTGGTTAACATGAGGTCTTTTTGTGAACTAGATGAAAGAGCTTGGTATAATGAGCTGTTATAGTTATTGTAGTAAGATGTAAATATACTTCATACAATTTGAGAAAAACATTTTCCTCTTCAGTGTAAGACAGAATTAGTTTTGCTTTTATGTAGGATTTGAACGTCCACACTGGTCTGTGTGCATTTTGTGTTAACTTTGTGACATCATCAAGTCTGGTAACTTCTAAATACAAGGTTTAATAGGTGGGGTTTTTTCAGGGAATTTCCTAGGCAGTAATGGAAAAAAACTGTCTCGGTGTTTTTTTTTTTCTTTCCCTGTTTCATTTCCAGTGAAATTAAGCTGGGTGCCACACGCAGCCTGAACAGCCGTTTGGCAGAGATGTGACATCACATTGCTGGAGCTGGTCACAGATAAAACCAACTCTTACATGATGCAGTGGAAATGTTCTACCATACCACTCATGCTCAGATCTTTCCACAGCTTTCTAGTACCTTTCATATATTTACATATTTTTTAAAACCCCTGCCCAGCTGGAGAGGAACAGTGGGGGAATGAGCAGCACGGGGAGCTGGTGTGGAAGTCAGCAGCGTGGAAATCCACCTAGAACCCCTTGCCTTGGGTGGTTGTAGAGCAGTCTGCTGTTGGCTGGGAAAGTGGTGCACCGCAGAGCAGGGAGATGAAAAGCAGATGGAGCTTTTGAGACAGGAGTAGAGGTTTCTGGCAGGGGGATGATGTGAGATGCACACAGAAAACTTCTGGGATGAGAGGGAATGAGATATGTCTAATAGCCTGAGGGGAAGAAAGAGAACTTAACAGAAAGAAAGTGAAAAATTGGTCTCTGCTGTAAAGTAGCCAAGTAATTGCAGGGAGTCATTGAGACAGGTGGGAATGTAATTTCCAGCTGAGCAAGAGACAGGGCAGAAGAGGGTAAGGAACTTCTTTGTATGAACAGTGAGTTTTATTGACTCTCCCCATTGCTCTTAAAAAAAACGATGGCATGACTTGCAGAAATACAAAGTGTCAATTTTTTAAGATTCCCTGAGGTAGAAATTTCTTTGGTTATCTATCCATGTAACTGATTCTTTTTTATAACTGTATGCTTTCTGTCTGGGGTCGTTCAAAAAATATTTGGTTTAGAAAATGAAATAGAAATATTCCATGTTGTGCTTGCTGCTTATCATTGGTTTTGTGATACTCAGAGATAATGATTACAGTTGTGGTTTTGCAGCATTCAAAACCAACAAAGAACTGGGGAAAAATTTTGAAACCTTTTGAGATGCTGGAGTACTGTTTTCCCCCCTTAAGAATGGTAAAATGTAAAGCAAGAAAGACCTGGGATTTCTTTTCCCATATATAATTTTCTTCTCTATACTAGAATTTACATTCTTAAATAAATTTCGCTGAACTTCTGTTGCTAATGTTTAATGAATACTTCCTTTATTTGATAGAGGTTACTTAAGGTATATGCCAAGATATTTGATAGAAAAAAGCAAAAGATTTATGATTTTGAAAGTCCTGTTGTCATCCTGGTACACCATAGAGGAGTGCTGTAATTCAAACAGCTTGTATAATGTCAGAGGGAGAAAACTGCACATTGGTGGTTTGAGTTGAGACTTGTAAAAAACTTACTGTTGGCTCATACAGTGGTATTATGATTTATTAAATATGCCTAAATAAGAACCTAGCATAAAGAATTTCCACTTACTATTAATGTCATTCCATGTAACCTTTTGTATAAATTACTAGCTCCCCTGTAAAATTGCAGTAAAGTCCTTATTTTGAGCATTTTAGTTTATTGTGCTGTAGTAATGAATTAGGTTCCAAATGAAAAAAAAAATCTTAAAAATGCAAAGAAAATATTTTCAATATGTGCAAACAAAGAAATATAAATATTTGTTTTCCTTTGAAATAAAACTCCTTTTGGCATGTCTTTAAGTAGACTTCCTTAGGTTGACTTGAATGCTAAGTTACAGCTTAGTCAGTTGGTACAAGTAGAAGTTAATTCAGTGTCCTGCAGAACAGGAGTCAAACCTTCATTTATGACCTTTTTGTTATGAGTTAAGCCGGTTAGTGGAGTTGTACTGTGCTGGTTTCTTTGCTTTTGATGCATGGTTAATACTTGAAGGAACAAGTATTCACTGAGGTAGAAATAGACTAGGCTGCTACTTTCTACAGTGCTATCCCAGCTGTGTATTTTTTTCTGTTTTAATTTAACATGATGATAACTGAAACTTTTTAGATCTGCTCTGTGAGTTTGCATCTTTCTTTGGTCCTTTTATGTTCCATTTGTTTTCTGTGTTTTGGGGTTGAGAGAATGGGAGGGTAATACCAACAGCGGGTGAAATTTCCTTGACACCACACCTGAAGGCTGTTATCTTCCAGTGCTGATTACACAACTTCATAGTGATTATGTTTCTCAAAGTGGGAAGCACTGTTAAAAGAATAAATTCTTTCTGGTGGTTCTTTAGTGAGTGTTTTTCTCTTTTTCTCTGCTTCTCCTAAGCTGTGCTACTAAACGCATTCCTTTATCAGTAAAGACTGAAAATTGTGAACCACTTGTTGCCGTTCTCTAACTTTTCAGGGAGATTATTGAGCTGAAGATAACATGGTTCCCAGAAATGGAAGGCAGTTTTATTTGTATCATTAAGGCAGAATGGAGTACAGTTTCTTGATTTGTGTAATCCTTTTGCAGAATGTCATCTTTGTGCTGTCATATCACAAGGTACATATGTTTAACCTGCTCTATTTTTGCACTGCTCCTCGGATATTTTGTCATTCCAAATTTCCTCCTTGGGTTTCCAGTTTCTCTGTATGCTACAAATCCTGTGATGCCCTGGGTTTGTGTTATGCAAGTATTATGATCTCAAATATTCTAGGAATAACAATCTAAATAATCAAATTAAGTGATCCAGGAGAGTGGAAACAGCTCTAGAGGTGGTGAATCATAACACACTTTCTCAGTCTTGTTTTGTTTCCTGTGCATGTTTGTTATTTTAAGTTCCTTCAATTTCTCTATCTCAAAGAGCTTTCCTATCTTCCCTGGTTTTATATTGTCGGGCTGAGGTGTTTGCAGTGTTCCCTTTTCTAGGTGTTTATGCCTTATCTAGACGCAGCTTTACTCTAAAATATGCTGCTGCTTCAAAAAGAATTTAAAAACAAGTTTTTAATGTTACCACTTGCCATGCCGTATAAAATTCTCTCCCTTGACTATTTTATTTTCTGCTGTTGCTTGCTTAGTGTAGTCATTTAACAATACATAATTTAATAAAGAATTTTGCAGTCTTGTTTTGAAGATTGATTTATGAACACCTCTTGAGTCTGTTCATTTTGAGAAGTTTTTGTTAGAATATTCAGTGTAAAGCATAGATTTGATAGGTTTGATTTCCAGAAAAATGCTTACGTGATTCAGAAGCACAAGTGCTTCCAGGTGAGTGGGTGCTTTCTTCAGTCATGTAGCCCTGGAAGTGAAGGTCTTTTTTTCTTTATGTTGTCTAATGTTGCTTTTACTTATTTTTGCCCATCTTGCTTTGCCTGCCTTGCCTGTGAAGGGCTGTGGAGTCAGTTCTGTCTGCCAGAGATCTTTGTGGGTGTCATGTGCCAAGAGAAGGCGCTTCCTTCAAAACTCAGTGGTGGACTTTCACTTCATGTAGTCCTGGCTTACTTTTTTGATCCAGGTAGTCTGATTTCTTGCTGCCACATGAGTAATCTTTCTCTTTGGCAGCCATTTAGTGTTCTGCATTCTCTCTTTGCTCTGTTGGTTTTTTTTTTGTTTTTTTTTTTTTTTTTACATGGTGGTTTATCCACATACACTATATTTTTCTTACTGGTACTAGGTTTTCCTGAACTCAGCAAATGATCATTATCAGTCATGATATTATTTTGGATACTTTCTATTTAAAGGTTTAAATTTAAATGGTTTTCTCAGCAAAATCAGCCAAAAAAGCCCCTTAGATATGCAGGTAGCTGGAGTTGATTTCTGTCTCCTTTGAAGATTCTCTCTGGGCTGGTTGCTGGTTCAATGAAAAAGAACTGTTAGAGCTCTAAAGCATAATGGTATTTTCATGCCACAATCAAACTACATCCATTAAAGTAAAACAAATTGTTTTGCTCGTGAAACATAAATATTTGGTTTAGGGAATTAAATTGATAAATTACTGAAATTTAGTAGGAGGAGTTTATCTGTTACCAATCTAGATGCATTATAAAATACCAAATTTGCCAAAGATGAGCAGAGGAGCAAAAAAAGGACAAGGCAAATCTCAAACTTTCCTGCTCTGTTGTTGACTCATGGTGATTGCTCATGTTTTGGGAGCTCTGTTTTAATCTTACTTTTAAATTGGCATGATTATTTGGAGAACATACAAGCAAAAGATGAACTGAAAACTCCTTGGCCACCTGTGTGTAATTGCCTTGAGCATTCTATTGTGTACTGGTACCCCCATGCAGATGTTCTGACAGTAGCTTCACAAAGACATTGGCATTAAAGTTTGTTTAACACTCATTGAATGTCAGCAAAAATTAAATCTTACTACAAAAACATAGGAATTTATTCTTCCTCTGCTTTTGTTTAGGAGACAAAAATCTAATGTTACTAATCTAATCTGTTATTAATCTCTTGTATCTGTGGCTCCTCTGTTTGGAATTGATGGAGATATTTTAAAATAGGACAGCTGAAAGATCCTCTTCAATGATGGGAGCTGAGGGTTCATAATTAGATAATTTTGAACTTTTGTGAGGATTTATCTTCACTGGATCTTTAATTCCATTAGGAAGCAGCGAGCACAAATTGCTTTGAATTTGGTGGTGTTGAAAAGCTGTTGTTTTTGTCGAACTTGTCCATTGGCCAGAGCTGTACACCACAAATTTCCACCTCTTATCTTGGAAAGTAATAGGAGTAGTGGGGAAAATTGTGAAGTTCTTGTTTTCACTCTCGAGTTTTCTTAGTGAAATGAAAACAATGAGGTGCTGGGGGATGTCACTAAGCATGTCATTATTATTTTCTTTCAATGTTTCTGTTTTGACTTGGTGTTTGTAATTGAATCATTGCAGTTGGTGCTGTTTGTTTTCTTTTGGGATTAGTACCTTTTGTGATTTAGTCTTGCAGGTGGTAAAAGCTTTTCTGTTGATTTCTAAGTTTTAACCCTTGAAGTTGCTGTGAGATATAACTGTCATTCACACTGTTCCCATTATTCTGAGGTTGTTTTATCTGTCTGTAACAGTTCAGTTTTATTTCTTAAGCTTCCCTCATGTATTAAACCAATGTAGCTGCAGCTGTAAGAGGAAATGACAGAGTATTTCACTGACTAGTAAAAGAGAAAGAAACTAGCAGAGTTATTTATTTTTGTTTGGTTTATTTGTTTGTTTTTTAATCCTTTACCTGTTTACTTATTTCCAGTAAGGTTTGTAGCATTTGTTTTTGGAGGCAGTCTGCTTATTTGATGTTTCATGGCTGGGTTATCAGTGTATTTCAGAAGAAACTGTTCTCAAAACTTGCAGTAGTGTGCAGTTGGATGGCTGCTCAGCAGTGTTGCTTTCAGCCACCCTGCAGTGTGCTCACTGCAATTGCTGTTCATTTTTAATTTGATGCTTTCCAAGACGAGTTTTCTCCATATAGGATCTGTCAGGATCGTTTGGTGTCAGCTGAATTCAGCTGGGTCCTTTGGTCACCTCCTGCACGGAACATGTGGGGCTGGGAGCAGGCTCTGGGTGGAGGTGCTCTGCCCCAAATGAGCTCCTGTTGATCGGGCTGAAGGGCTGCTTGTTGACCCTCGGGGGCACGGTGTAAGGCCCATCTGTTAGGGCTGCATTTCGCCTCAGGGAAGGTTACTTCAGTTAAGGTCTACAGGGAGTATGTTTAGCAGACATTAAAAGTATAATAGCAAATTGATTGGGCTTTTGTGCATGTGTTCAGTGCCTGGCTCTGCTCTCTCTTCAAGTGGATGGTTGCTAATGGGACTTGGTGGAAACGAAAAATGAAATTATTTTGCTGTTGTTTCAGGTTTTTTGGTGTTATTCCTTCTCCTCTCTGTTCTGAAAGATTAACAAAATCAGGGAAAGTATAAATTTTGGGCATTTCATTCATTAAATTCAGTAGGAAGAATTACTTGCAGTAGTGAGGAAAACACTCTCCTTGGAGAGCCATGTGTGTGTCAGCAGTGATGTGCAGTATACCATTTTATTTAATGCATTAAATCATAGTCTCATTATATTTTTATTCACATTTAAATGTACACAAAAATTGGGGCCCAGGTGTATAATATGTAGTTTAAAATCTGTACATTTTAAATTGTGAATAATTTGGATTTCGTTTTTTTTTCTTTATAGAAAATATCCACATTTACAAAACTCCAACAGTGGCTTAATTTTGCTCAGATCCTTAAAGGAACAGAATAATCCAGAATTTAAAGAGCTTGAAAAAGCTTTTTTTTTTTTCCTGTGAAGTGAAAATGACTAGCAGCATCTTACAAGTTTTTAGGTATTATTTTTTGTTTCAGGATTGTTTTAAATAGAGTTTGAACTGAAGTAACCAGCTAGGTGCATTTAATTGTGTAAGCACTAACCTTTTAACATGAAAGTGCTGCTAAAAATACCTTAATGTTCTTGATAATGAAGACTGCATTATTTCTAGCCACAGGTAAAATAAGTACAGGTAAAAATAAGACCTGAAACAATGCCTTTGAGGTAATGATTCCTCTATTTAGGCTTGAATGGTTTTGCTTAATGAACACATTTTAAATGTCAGTATTGTGTCAAAGCTGTTGATCTCTAGGTAGAGGGAAAATTTGTAGGAGGAGAGAAAAATGTCTGACCCCTCTGAGAAGATTCTGTATTTTCAGTTCTACCTTGCTGCATTTGGCAGACGCTGCCGGTGTTTGCAGACATAGTGAAATGAGGTGTGGGTTTAGTAAGGCATTTCAAAAAGGCATTCAGTTCTTGCATTTAGACCTGTGATTTTTACTTCAAGTTGATTCAGATGCTCGATTAGGTTGAAAATAGGGACAACATAAGCTCGAAGATCATGTTGTGCTTGCTGTAACAGTTCTAAATTTTAGTAATTAGTCAGCCTTTTGAATGGAGCTTCTTAAAAACTGCTATTGTGTATGCAGGCTCTCTCCAGCAGTGACTGTTTTTGATGCTCTATTGTTTGGGATGACCCCTGAGCTGAACTCTCTGAAACTCAAATGTCTAATGTTCTTCATCAGGCCATGGTCTATAGATCCATTACAATGGAGCTGGAGCCTGCCTACAGCTTGGGAGCAAACCCAGACCTGTCTGTCACTGGCAGGAGGGGAATGCCACAAGCGCCTCTGTTCTGCTCGTGTCATTCTGCTTTGATAGTGGCAGGCAGGCTTTAAACAGATCCCCTGCCTGCGAGAAAGGGACTTAGCAAAAGGCAGAGAAACTTGCTTTAACTTAGCTAAAATCTGTTTCAGTGTCTCCGTTCTATTACCAGGATGTCTGTGTTTTTCTTACTTTGCTTTCTCCTCTTATGCACATTTATTATTTTCCCACTTGTAGGCTTTATGGATTTGGCATGAGAAAGCAGAAGGGTATCATTTCCATTACTACCTTCCCTTTGTAAGGGAACCTTTCCCTCTGTTAGATCATCCCAAGCAGATAGAAAGTTGTATTGGATTGAAGAGCCCCAGTCATGGACTGAAAGGTGCACACACTTTTTCTGTAGTCCAAGCCCATCTTGGGCTGAGTGTTTGTGCACACATCTGATTTGCTTATATGTCCTGTCCTCACGCCCTTTGTGAAATTCTGAGAAACAAAAAAGTGGGTGAATTGGCAAGCTCTAACAGACACAGTGTTGCAGTTAAGTCCTCAGAGACTTAGTAGCAGCCACAGCTCTGACTGTAAAACTTATCTTTCTGCTTCATCTCAAAATGGGCAGGTCAAGAGACCGCCCAAGTGAGTGTCTTTGATGTTACATATACTGCAGACTATTCTCTGAAAAGCTTCCTGATATTTTCTCGGTGTAAGAAAGACGAGAGAAAACTACACACACTTGAGCTGTGCTGGGCACTCATCTTTCACAGATTCTCTTTGCAGCCTTTACCTCTTTAGTGAGGGAGAGAACTTGCTTAGTGAGGCAGAAACTAATTCTAGATTTCTTAGTACTGGGAAGCACCTGATCACCTGAAATATGCTGGTTCTGGAGGCACAGAAGAGGAAACAAAAAAAAAAGTGTGTTACGTTTTTATTTAACTAGAGAAGGAATGGCTAGGGCAGTGAGTCTCTAGAAGGAAGGAGGGCATTTTGTCTTAAATATTAGGCTGTTTTTGCTCAACTGGATTAGAGTTCTATTTTTTCCCATTTTTAGACAGGATTTTGAATAGTTTATAGAATCATAGCTCAGTGTAGCACTTTTCTCAGTTTCCAAATTCTATATTCTACTGCTTGGTTTAAGTGCTGTGGGCAGCCTTTTTTTTATTCCAGTTCCTCTGATACGAAATTTTGATACCGTGTTAATCTGTTAGCCCTCAGCAAACACTTAGGCTATTAAACCTGAACCCAGCAAACATTTAAACAGTAATAGCTAAATTAGCTTGTTACTGGTTTCTTATGTCATTAATAACCCCACTTGTCACGATAGCTTTTGCTGGCATCAGTTGACTTTTACATATTTTTATATTAAAAAACCACAAAGCCTAAGCATTTGCATTCCTTAGGCTGTAAAATTGGAGACCTGTGATTTTGTGTCAAGGTATGTTGCACTGCAGTGGCAATGTGAACTAAACAGTCATGGTTTTTGTTTATAATTTCCAGGGGTTTTTTTATCTCTTCTTAGAGGAATTAAGTGGATTTCATGCCTGTGGAATGGAGAAACCACGCATCTGTGTGATGGTGCACTTCTGCCCTGCCCCAAAATGCTTTCACAGAACTTGTTCAGGGTTATGATTTCTCATTGCTTTCCCACTTGAGACCAGACTGTAAACCCAGGGAACTGATAAATACCCCTCATGCTCTGCCCTGTGGTCAGCAGCACCACACATCCTCTCAGTCAGAAATCTGCTTGCAGTGTTTGTGGGGTGTGTGAGAGCAGCCCTAATGCTGGCTGTGGGTGTAGAAGCTTGTACTGACTGGAAATAGCTTTGAAGCTTGAACTCATCCTTGCAAGTGTTTGGGAAGCAGTTTCCTTTGGTACCTTTCAGCTGTGGGAAAGGCAGGGTTATTTATGGAGCTGAGCTGGTGTGAGGCAGCTGTTGCACGAGTGCTGTGTGTGCAGTGCTTTGCCATCCTTGGCTGAGCAGCTTCCTGTCGGGACCACTGATCCGTGTAACAGCTCTGTCTGTGGCAGAAGTGGTTGGGCTCTGTGCCATTCTGTGTGTCCAAACCTACTTCCAAGTGTGGTTTTGAGAAAGCTGCATTTGGATAGCTTAAACTGAGGGAGAGGTGAGGTGGTGGCACAATTAACTGTAATCAATTATTCAGTTTTTCTGTCATTATGGGTAAATTTTGCTTTCACAGTACAGTTTTACAGGCTTTATTTTTGGGATCATTTTTTGGCCTAGGCATCAGTTGAGGAAGGAGAAGATGTCAGTCTCATAATTGCATCTATTGTGAGCCTGCCACAGTGGAAAAATTAGGATTACTTGCAACAGGTTTTGCTGATGAAGCTTCTGACAATTTTGTACAGGGATCCTAAAATGCTGTTACAGTGCCTGTAGTTAGTGGGTCTTAATGCTCTTGGGGCTGGGAGCTTCAGCTCAGGGCCAGTGGAATACTTTTTTACTAGCTAGTGACAGATTGGGAGATTATATGTCATAAAAGGAATCAATATTACTGGGGAGGGAAGGGAGACATGGGGAGGGATCATGGAAAGCTCTGTGTATTCAGGGTGTAGAAAGGGGAAGAAAGTAAAGATAGTGGACGTGTGGAAATTTGCTGTGTAGCAGAAAATAGCCTGTATGACTTCCATGGGTCGCAGCCATGCCTTCTAAATTGTTAGATCCTGTTTGGAATTGGGAGAAGGGTGGAAGAAAGGCATGTGGTGTTGGTGTAGCATTTAGGAACTATGTATTTGATATACATTCATTAAAGCAAAAATGTGTTTAAAAGGTATCTGAAACTTTCTTTTTAACTTGGAAGACAAAGGCCTGAAATAGTTGGTCAGTTTTAATAACAGATGGAGCTGGAAGATGATTTTTAAGGGTTCTGTGATTGGGATATGTTATGTTTGTTGGTGCTATCTCTTGAGATAAGTGTTCATCAAACCAAGTTATTTATTTATTAAAACTAAAGCTTGTAACTGGGAGCATTGCTAAAGGGAATCTGTTATTTAGACTAAGACAAGTCACTTTTTATTGATAAAAGCAGTGGAATCTACATGGTGTGTGAGAATGGGAAATCTAAACAAAGCAAATATCTGTGATTATTTTAAAATCTGTCACAGAAAAAACCTGCTAGCATAGTAGTGATTCAAAAAGATACAGATAATGTGAGAAATCACTAGTAGAGACTCTTACAGCAGAGGAGCAAACATGTTAATGGTATCTTCAGATTTTGACTAATGGTGTTTTTTCTGTCATTCATCTCAGTGTGTAATAGAACAATACTGGGCATGTAAACAGTGATGATAAAAATGAGGAACAGCACCTGTACCTTAAAAGCCCAATGGTTTAACACATCCCAGTTGTACTGGGAGGATCTGGTGGAGGCTCTCCAAGGTGGTTGGGATGCTGAAGCAAATCCAGAACATGGAGAGGCTGAGTGCATGTGTTCCTTCAGTTTTGGGAGGAGGAGGGCAGGGTTTTTCTGTGTTCTGTGATCTGATAGGGAGATTTAACAATGGAGGAGGCAGAGTCATCTCAGCCCTGCAGCTGCCAAGGATGAGAGACAAGAGACAGAAGTTGCAGCACTGGAAATTCTGATGAGATGTTGGGAAACTTCCCCCCTCCCCCAGAACAAGGTTAGTCAGCCATTGAGAAAATTGTTCAGAGGTAGCAGAAATGCCAGCCTTTGAACACACCCATTAACAACTCCACTGGACAACAACACAGGCAAGCTGATCTCACTCGTTCCTGTTTGAGCAAATTTGACCATCTGGTCTTTGAGGTTCTGTCAAAGATGAGCTGTTCTGTAATGCTGTGGCTTTATGGAAGAGAAAAACTTAAAGGCCCTAAATGCAACTGAGCAGATAATCAAGATAAAAAAAAGCTCTATCAGTAGGTATTTATTAAGGAGGAACATCCATCTCCATAGTTTTTGCTTATATAGGGAAAGGGCATGAACTCTGCAAGTTTTTTCTGATCCGTTTGATGCTTGTCTCTGTGTCTGCCATGGTACAGAGCAGAAAGGCTGATGGAAGTGACCCCTGCTGGTCACAGATTTCCTCTGCTGATTCTGGCCTCTGGAAACGTTTTGCAAAACCAAAACAAACAGTTTAGACCATGCACACAAGGGAAACTATGCTGGGGCCATGTGGGAGTGCCTTAAACCTTGGGTAGAACTGAAGTGCTGTATTCTTCTTAAGGCTCTAGTGTTGGCAGGGGATGCTGGACTCAATATATGCAGGATTTTCCATTCCTCCCTTTTGTTCCCAGTGTCCAGAAGAACTTACACTGTTGATAATAGTAGCTGTTTCCTAACCGTACATTTATTATTAAAGCAATGAACCACATATATTATAAATAATAAATTTGTGCAAGGTTTTCTTTCCAACCTGTCTAAATATATCTGAAACAAAAGAGCTACTGTTAACATGCAACAAATACAAACTTTGATTTAGTTTTTGGCTTTTTTTTGTCTTGCAGCATAAGCAGCACTATCATGGATGTAGACAGCACAATTTCCAGTGGGCGTTCCACGCCGGTGATGATGAATGGGCAGGGAGTTGCTGCCTCCTCTGCCAAGAGCATTGCCTATACCTGCTGCTGGGATCACTGCCACGCCTGCTTCAGCTCCAGCCCGGACCTGGCCGATCACATTCGCTCCATACACGTGGATGGGCAGCGAGGAGGGGTTGGTGTTACCTTTGGGTTTCTCTTCTTTCTTATTTGCCAATATTTTGCTCTCGAATGGCAGCACCAACTTTTGTTTCAAAATTCTTTTTTTCTGGCTAGTGGCAGGAAAGTTAGTGGCCCAACTTTAAAAATGTAGTCAGTTATTTTCAATAAATTGAGATTTCCAGGGTTTTGATAGTGTGTTGATTTCAATATCCCTGAAGTGCTTACACTTGGAATTCATTTTCTTAAAACTCTTAGTGTACGTGTTCCTGCATGTGAACTCAGGTGAAGTCACACCTTAATTACTGTTACCAAAGGAGTTTCACTACAGGTAAAATCCATCCAGAATGTACAGAAGGGAAGATGTAAGACTGACTCAAGAGTACAGAGTCTTTACGATAACAGCTTTGTGTGTAATACTGATGGCAAGTTTGCCTTCTATATAATTGCATCTAATTTTTTTTTTTTAATTGAGTTACATATATAAACATGTAAATTCCAGTCTAATCCCTGGTCAAATGATAATTGGTCTCAATTTTAATGTTTAAAAAACATCTTCAAGTAGAGTAATTTCAACTTTGTACTTAACTACCTCCCATCTTCAAGCTCCCAAATTACCTCTGATGTCTGGAATATATCATGTAAACTACCTTTACATCCAGCACAAGCAATCTGCCTGCTTTAAGCACTATGTGTTACAGCTCTTCAATTTCTGGGAGAGATAATATCAGTTCTCAGAGTAGAATAGTTGTTATCTTTTGACTTTTGCCCTGTCAATTCTTCACAAGAAAAATGTTAGGCTGTTGCACTTTATCTTCAGTGAATAAGAAACTTAAATAAAATGCTAATTTGCATTACTTTAAATAATTTATTATGTAAATATGTCACTGACACAGCTGTGACTCTGGCTGTATTTAGATAATATTTTTTGGCATGATTGAACTTTTCAGCTTCATATTTGATGGCTTTTTTCAGTCCAGTATCTGAGCAGAATCATCCATTCAGTGTAGTGGCTTTTTAGCCACCCATGAGATGATTTCTGAGTTCTGTCCAGAGGTGTGTAAAGGTGTTACATGAAACCTGCACGAAACAACGTAATGAATAAGGTGTATTTGGATCTTTGCTATCCCATCCATGACTCCTTTACATTTCTTAAAAAGGGGCTGGAAGATTTTGCAGATTTTGGTTTGGGTTTTTTTCCTCTGTATTTTCTTTCTTGTCACTTACATTTTATGTGACATGATTTGTGGATATTCTTATTTAGAAAATATTGCACTGTATTTGTATATTTGAAAGGGGAGGTTGTTGGAAGCGCAAAGTGTTATAAGTGTTGCATTGAGTTCACACTTTTGAATGCCCCTACTGGAGTTGATTTTTTGGGAAGTTCCAAGGTAGGGCTGTGGAAGGCGGATGTGTTCTGGTGGGTTTGTTTCAGGGATTTGTCTGCCACCTGCTGGTGAGGTGTTCCAGTGTGTTGGAAATTGTCTCCTGCCTTTGATGGCATTTCAGACCTTATTTAAATGCAATGGCTTTGAATTTGAAGAAAAGTGGGGGTTAAGTAATTGCTTATTGAGAATGGAAAGGAATAGGATAAACATCTTTGCATGGTAAAATGTATTTTTTCCAGTTAATACCGAGGTCATGGCTCCAGTCCAAACCAGATACATCCACAAAGAGCCTGGGAAGCTTTTTGACAAAACAGTTTTGCTTTTGAAAGATGTTATTTCAGAAATATTTTGGGATCAGTTCTTGGGTTCCCAAGAAGCCTTGTGTAGACTTCTAGCCCGTGCTTGCAAACCCACGTCCTTGTATTTCCCCCATCTGTAAGTTCCCAGTAACACCTTTGCCAAGTGCCCTGCAGTCTGCAGTTGCTGCTGGAAATGCCAGCGCACTTATGGAGCTGCTGCAGAGCCAGAAATCTCAGAAATTCCAGTTCTGTGGCTTTGAGGGGATCTCAAAACTGAGGAGTGGCAGACCCCAAAGGTTCAGGGGCTTGGGCCTTGTGTCAGTGGGTGTGGATCAGTCCCAGCTACTGTGGGGTTTCCAGCTTTGTCTGAGTAAAGCTGGGTTATGGATCTATTGTACAGCAAGAACGTAGAACTCCCGTGGCTGCTTTTTTATTTGGAAAATAAAATCTTTTGAAGGTTGAGGGGGTTTTATTCTCCAAAAGAGAACAAGAAACTGAAATCCAATTAGTTTCCTGCATTTCTGAAAACCTGTGTTATGAACAGTGCTGTTCCTGGGAACTTTCTTTTGCTGTGACAAATTAGGGCTTTACCTCCCTTCACCCACAGACCTGTTGAGGAAATTCTAATGAAAGGCAAGTTCATTGAACTTTTTTTATTCCCTCAGTTACAGATAAACACAATGAGAGGAGAGAGAAAAGCAGCATGAGTGAGTTCTGCTCCCCTTAATGCACTATTGTGCACGTGATTGTTCTGTACACTGGAATCACAAAACAGCCATAGATTTTGAATCCTGTGAGAAATGGTAGCTTCCTTCATCAGGAATTGAATGTAAGGCTCTAACTAGAGGTTTCTGGTATTCCAGAATACAAAACTCCAGTAGATAGACTGCATTGCAATTAGAAGTTTTTACTTTTTCATGTTCAAGGAATAACTTAATTGCTCATGAGAGCAAATAATTTTATTTCTATAACTACTACCCAGAAAATGCAAATTTTTAATTTAAAAATGGTCTGTCTCCATATCTGGTGGATACAGATACTGAGTGCAAACACAAATACAGCAGACAGACCGTGTTGCTCTTGATTGTGTTTATCTGCAGGAGCATCTGTCTGTTGGTATTTTCTTTCAGTGACCTGTTCTTATTGAATACTTGGGCTTGTAATTATTTTTTCCTTGGTGAGATATGAGGAGTGTGTTTCAAAATGAATGGTTATTGTTCAGAATTCTTTGAAGTGTTGTGAGATGTTGTAAAAACAGCCTTCTTTGCTAATGTGCTTTTTATTTACTGTTCTCTCCAACTCGTGTAAACTTAACCACATTTTTACTCTATTAGGTGTTTGTTTGCTTGTGGAAAGGTTGCAAAGTATATAATACACCTTCAACAAGTCAAAGTTGGTTGCAGAGGCATATGCTGACACACAGTGGGGACAAACCTTTCAAGGTAAGGCTCGTTGTAACATACATTATCTCTCATTTTTAGAAAAATTCTCTTTATTTTTCCTAATAAAATATGTCAGTTGAAAAATACCATCACTGGAGTGAGCTGAAGAAAAGTGAGCTGAGCTTTCTTCTTTGCAGTAATAGTGCCCACAGGTCCTGTTCTTTTACAAATGCAAGTGAAAAACCTCTTATTGCTTCTCTATCCCTGTTTCTTTTAATCTGTAAATGGCAGGAAGTGTAAAAGTAAATAGTGCTAAAGTTCAGGGGGTTTGTGCATTTTGAGGTTGAGCTGCTTACACTGTAAGAGTGAGGTATTTTCTCTCATACTTTACACTTGCACATTGATCATGGCTGATGGTGACATTCCTGCTTGAGTAAGAGCTGCTTTTGTTAAATTCAGTAGAAGCACTGGCAGTGACTGTTTATGGTTCATTCTGTGAACAGAATAAGGAAGTCAGGAATGCAGGACCATTGACCTGAGTGTATTTCCTGCACAGTATTTTCTAACTTTCTCTTTCTTTCTCCCCTTAATCTGTACCTGCAATTCTAGGTATAGTAGTGTTTATCATTCCCATATCCACCAATCCGTTATTAATGAGCTGCTTCATCCTCTTATGGATACAGTTGGGGCAGTTCATAGCTGTCAGTCCTGGATCACTTGATGGTAAGTCCCACCCACACTACTTCAGACTGAAGTTCTTCCATGTAGGATATGAAAATGAAATAGAATTTGGGGTTTTTTTTGAGTTTAGGTAGCAATTTATGCCTCCTGCTCTCCCACCCCTAACATCACCAAGTTTTAGTTCCTGTCTTCCCTCTCTTCTCTTTCTCCTCAGGTAATACCTTCCACTTTTAAAAAAAATTATTTTAAGGCAGCTTTATAACTAAAAATACTTTTCTGTTACAGGGATTTCTTTCTGTAGTTACATTTTCTATATAGGTTTTAATAATAGTTATGACAGAAAACAAAACTAAATTAAACTCAAAACCAAAAGAGTATAAATAGTCCATTGCATGTGAAAAAAATTTTTTTACCAAACAGATTTTTTTTTTTCCATACGGAACTATGTAGTTTATACTGAAAATTTCTGACTCAAAGTAACCACAGGAAAATGAGTTTTAAGGTTATCATACCCTGTGTTTGAAGGAATTAGTTTCATGGAAGGATAGAATAAGGATCATAGATCCCTGCAAGTTTGCAGATATGGTTGTTCCAGGAACTGATCTAATCTTAAATCCTAATCTCTGATTATTATTATTAATAATAATAATAATAGTGGTAGTAGTAGCAGTCGTAGTAGTAAAGAAAACAACCACCAGTTACCAGAGGAAACTTGTACCTTAGGTTTTC
This sequence comes from Molothrus aeneus, assembly GCF_037042795.1. NCBI lineage: Eukaryota > Metazoa > Chordata > Aves > Passeriformes > Icteridae > Molothrus > Molothrus aeneus. The sequence goes on along the minus strand of NC_089650.1, from coordinate 2,218,537 downwards.
TCTATTTTGGAATGAAATATTTTGTCTACCTCAAAGTATAATGGCAAGCTTTGTTCTTGGATGAAAGTCTTTTAATAGCTTAGTCTGTGTTCTTATTTGGTCTAGATGAAAGAAACTCAACTGTAGAGACACTAGGTTGAAGAGGTGGGCATAGCTTAGAAACACCAGTAGTACTTCTGAGTGTCAGCCTTACCTAGCAAAACAGAGGTTTTTTGGCTAGGCTGGTTACAGCTAGAGCCCTAAAATTGTCCCCACTTGTTTCTGATAATGATCATCTTGTGTTCAATATCTGTTGTTTCACCAGCTGATTTTCTGTCCTTTCTGGTGCTACTGAGAGAGAACAAAACATTGGAGGGTTGCAGTAGTTAATCATCCTGGCTCAATGTGTGTCACTGCAGCATTTTTTCATACTGTTGTCTGGAGTCCCTCTGTTTGTTTTTTATCCCTGTATTTCTCAATCTGTTCCTGGGAGCTTTGAATGGAGGATAATTGTGGTCTGAGTAGAATTTTGTAACATCTTTTGTTCCCCTGTCATTTATGCTGAAATAAGCTTCAGGGCTCACATGAAGTAGCCAAGTATGTGAGTGTCTGTGATGGCAATCTATTAATTAGCTGGCTCCTTTCCTTCGTTTGCTGCTTCTTTTTTTTTATGCTAACTTTAGAAATCTACTCTCTGAGACAAAAAACACTTGAAGTGTTGGATATTAGTCTTGACCAGTCCAAGAACAGACTTTGATTAATTGTTTTGTGGCAGCCAGTCAAAAATGGAGCCAATGTGTCCATTTTGTGCATTTAACTTGTCTCATAAATCTTAATTGCTCACCTTTCAGGGAAAGCCAGATTTTTTGAAGTCAGAGTTGGTTTAAAGACCTGTTCTTGATAATTACTGCAGACAAAATATCTCCCAAAACCTAAATTGCAAATGAAACTTCAGTTGCCTCATGAGGATATACTTGAATCCTAACATAAAAGGAACGAATCTGTCATTTTGGAAAACTTGCAGAAAATAATCATTCAGTGTTTTAGGTAAAAAATAATGTTGGGATTTTTGAGGAAAGTTGTAAGAAGTGGTAATGGAAATAGTACAGCTCTATGCTGTTTTCTGAAGAACTGCTATTTAGAATGTTTAAAAGAAAAACAAAGAATCTTAGCTAGGAAGATGACAACTAGAAAATTGGAAATCTTACTTTTGGAAAGGTAAATCAAATAGTGACCAGAAGAGAGTAATAAGTATATCACAGATTGATATATTCTTACATTTCTAGTGAAAAGAAGAGAGAAATGTAGTTTCTTAAGTTGAAAAGCATTGTGGACTGTCTCAAATGTAACTCTCTTTTGCATAGAAGCATATATCCCTGTTCAGCTCCCCTTTGGCTTGCAAATGGGCTCATTTTATGTAGTTGCACATTTTGAGTTTAATTATCTCTTTTAGTGATACACATGGAGTTGTCCTTTGACTAAAAGCTCCATTCAGCTCTAAATGAGCTGTTCCGATTTCCTTATTGGAAGGTCTTTGTGGGTTTTAGCTGCCCTTCCCATTCATTCCTATCAACCATGTGACTGTGCAGTTCATTTGTCACAGAAATGAACCCACTTCTAAATTTCAAAGGCAAAATGGTTCATATTTTCATAAGTTTATCCTTTTTTTTTCCTGGTTGTGTGGTTTAGTGTGTCCCTCTCATCATGAATATTGCAGTACCTGTGTCAGAGAAAAGGTAAATTTCCTTATGGATACCTATTTTTGAGACTGTTGTGATGCTAGCTCCTTTTTTCTGTGGGGCAATATCTAGGTAGTGTACATCCAGCTCCTCTCTGAGTCATTTCCTTCACAGTCTGATTTTAGCCAGTCCTTTTCATATTTTTTTGCCATTGTAGACATTCATTGAGTATGGGTATTCTCTCCAAAGACATTTAGTATGCTCATATTGTGCATGATTTTACTGACAGTTGAGAGAGTAAACCCTCAACATTATTCTTTTTTAGATCTCTTACTGCACAATTTTGCAGCTTTTTAGAAACCAGTGGAATATTGTGGATTATCATCAGCATGCAGGGCTGGCCCTGTTGAGGGTTCAGCAACTTGGCTCTCAGACCTTATAGACAGGATGTAAGGGAATAATCTGCTGAGTCAGAAAACATCCTGATTTCAACAAACTGCCCTTGGCAAGTTGAAAAGAAGTGAATATTAAGATATTCCATCTTTCTTGTCCTTAACTTGGCTGCTACAAGTATTGGAATACTTAAGGGAGTTGTGACAACCTGTGTTTTCCAGCATGGTGCCTGGTGTTAAGGGCAAAGTTAAATTAATCAAGTATTATTTGGCACTGAAGGTTACTTGAAGACACATCAAATGAGCTCTTAGATGTTGGGCACAATGAAAGGACAAATGGTAGATGAGCATGATATAGTGGGAGATTTTATGCAAAATAATTGCATAAAATAAAAATAAAGTAAAAATTCAAGTAATAATAGTTGCATGTAGCATTAGGATTGGGGTTGATGATCTCAAAGGTCTCTTCCAACCTAAATGAATCTATAAGGATGCATGTGGGAGTGCTAGCAGCTGCTTCCACCCATGGATTCTAGTTTATTTGCTCTTCATGTTCAAGAGCAGTCATGCAAGGTTTGCTCCTGTGGGGTAAATGTTTCTAGTGACAACAAATGATAGTGCACAGGTTCATTGCAGGCTTCTCCTTAAAATGGGGGAAGAAAGGAGTATTAAAAATGAAGTTTGGTACTCCCTGTAACTTCCAGAATTTATGAAGGGATGGCTGCATTTGATACAGCTCTCAGTAGAGTCATGCTTGGTGAAATGTAGAAAACACAGGAGAGCAGCTCCAGTCTTCATTGGCAATTCATGTCTCTTACTCTCTTGGCAGAATATTTTCTGTCCATTAGAGCATTGCAGATGTAAAATGTAAAGGCACTCTGCCCAAACACTCAGATGTTGAGACAATAAGAAAGTTTATCCAGATGTCTAAACTATTTCTGTTAGATTTACTAGAAAAAATTACACATTGAATAACCCAAATAGGAGATTTGGTTATTTTGAATTTAGAACAAAAAGCTGCATTGCTAGATACTTTTATATCCTGTTTGTTAAAGTCATTGGTCATTACTGCCCATTAATAATGGTGGGTATGGGTACACTGGAGAAATTAAACTTCTTACATGTTTACTTCCTTTCTCTTGAAGTAACATATCCACCAATCCGGACCCAATCTGTTGTATTTCAAATTCAATGCAAAATTTTGAGATTTAGGTTTTGGGGGAAAAATGACAAGATTGGTTCAAAGTTGTGCGTTATAGTTGAGTTTGATTTATTAGAAGGCCTCTAGAGCTATATAATTATCTGGTGGGAAGCTGATTTGGTGTGACTTACCGTCCAGAGATCCTGAAGTGACAGCCTGAACTGCTCCTTTATCTTTGGAGAGAAGAGACTTTACCCATTAGTAACGGATTGCTGGATATATTATTTTAGAGAAAAAAAAGAACAAACAGGTAAGATTTTTTCATTCTCCTCTTCTACTATTTCCTATCTACTGCAAAGGCATTCTCTGTCATCTTTGATCTATCAGCTGTTGATTATTTGAAGACATTATCAGGTAGTCTCAAAGTACACAAAATCTGAAAGTAATAATTTCTGCAAATATTTTGTACTGTGGCTGTAGACTATTAATACACTTTCTGGAAAAAGACAATTTCTAGTTGCAAGTAACAGATATTGAGGATCTAAGGATGTTGGTTTAGGGATTTTGAAAGTAAAACTTGGGTAGAGCAAGAAAAGTTAGCAGTAGCTTATGTAGATAACCCATATAGAATATTTGGGATTGTTTGCTCTGTACATGACAAGAAAAAAGTTAGACATCATGAGTCAACCTGCAGTTTGTCATAAAACAGTGACAAGAAGTACAGTTATGGATTGAAAAGTTTTAGAAAAGTGCCTGACACATAGTTTGTGCTTTTTTCCCAAAGATGTTCCCTTTTTGATACCATATTTAACTTGGAATATGATAATACATGCACTGTACCAAGGCTTTAGGTTATTTTTGATCTCTAGCAGGCATTGGTAAAACTAAAATTTTAATTTCTCAGTGTGACTGAATTTCAAGATATAGGCTGGTTTTGAGCTATTTTTTTTTCTGATGGTGTTTGTGTGATCAAGAGCTGGAATCTGAAGTCAGGAGCACATTAGTGAAAGTTAATCCTAAATTTAGATTTTGTGGCTGACTTTCATGCAGCTGCCTTTATGGGCAAGACAGCTATTTCAAGGACAAAAAAAAGGAGAGGAGAAAATGTTTAAACTGATGCACACATGCATTGTAGACTTATCTGTTGATTGTGAGTTGCACAATCTTTCATAAAAACTAGTGGTTTGGGTTCAAGGTCAGCTTGAGGGGTTTAGCAGTCTTAATTTAGTGGATGCTGACCTTACCCACAGCAGGGTCTTGGAACTGAATGACTTTTAAAGGACCCTTCCAACCCAAACCACCCTGTGATTCTGTAAGTGCAGATTTTAAAGAAAGGAAAATTGTGTTGGAGTTACCATAGTGTAATGAGATCAGCACCCAGAGTGTGCTGGGACTCACAGGTGTGCTGGGATTTCTTCCGTTCTAAGTCACTAGAATCTAAGCAGACAATATTGCTGTGGTTTGAACATGGGAAATCTTAGGGCAAGGTTAAAAGGCATAGGGGGGATTTTGGTAGAGGTCTTCACAATTCTTAAGATGCTTATTAGTGGGGAGACAGGGAGGAACAAATACAGTGTGAAGGTTCCTCAAGTTTTTTGTCAGGGAATTTTACATTTGAGTTAGTTCACCGAGAACTTCCTTCATAGAGAACATTACATAGAGAACTTCCTATAACTCCCTCTAAGAAGTCTTCCCTTTTAAAAAACACTTCAAACACACACAAAAAAAAAGTGAAGAACTTTCAATTTTTGCCTGTTACTGTCTTGAAATCTGTGTACATGTTTTTAGTCCTATAGCAAGTATTAAGCACAATTAAGCACAGTTTTTCTCTTTGTGGACACTGTATTTTGCTACTGATCATGAAAAACCAATTGCTAAGTCTGAGGCAGAAATAGACTTCTCAGTTCTGCAACCACTGTTAGAAAACAGCACAGCTGGCATTTAGGGGCAAAAACTGGGACATGTGGATTTCTAAAGCTGTTTTCTTGTCTTCCAATCAAGAAGAAAAATCAATCATATGGATACACAACTAATTGCAGCCAGTGATGAAATGCATATTCTAAAATTACTTTTCTATTCCCCATATAAGCTCAGAGCACAATAGAAAAGGGTTGTGCTTCCCTCTCCAATGGTATAATTTAAATACTTCTTTTGCAAATGAAATAATTGTAAATATGAATCAGATACTTTTAAAAGTACCAATAATTGTAGCCAGTACAAGCTTAGTTGCTGCTGTCATTGTTTGTATGTTTCTACTTGATTATTGTTGGATCTTATTTTTCTGTTGAGAGAGGACATTTTCTTTAAATGAGAGCTACCTTAAATGCTCCTGAAGTAATAGCAACATCCCAAAATGAATGTATAAATAATTGGTACTACAACTTCAGTAAAGTTAGTTTTAGACAGAACTGTAGGGCAGCTGTTCATTGACTTTTTATAGGTTTTACACAGAGCATTGAGCTGTTTCAAATTTCATGTGGGTAAGGATGTATTTGTTACTTCTGCCTTGTCACAAGAAAGGAGGATGTTAGAGGATGTTACTGTTACCAGATGGAGAGCATTGGAGAGGTGTTGAAACAGTAACAGTGTTTTGAAAGGCAAGGGAATGTTGGTCTATGAAGAGGGAAGTTTGCTAGTGCCTTGTTTGAGATTATTTTTATGCTCTACAACAAAAAATATAGTATGGCATAAAAAATATTGTATAATTAAATAATTATTGAGAGTTAAAAATATTTGAGTTAAAAACTTCAAACAAACATATTTCAGAATACTTATTTTGTTTTTCTTTTTAAGAATTGCATGGTCATTAAGAATTTGGTTTTGCTTTAGTGTGTTGGAAGTTGAGGCAGAAAAGTCACACCAAGGTGTCTGAAGCTCCTGTGCCACACAGGCACTGACGCAGTTGTTGTGTTTTTTCTCACTAGTGTGTAGTTGGTGGGTGCAATGCCAGCTTTGCATCTCAGGGAGGACTTGCCCGTCATGTGCCCACACACTTCAGCCAGCAGAACTCTTCTAAAGTTGCCAGCCAGCCAAAGGCCAAAGAGGAATCTCCATCTAAAGCTGGAATGAATAAACGAAGAAAATTGAAGAACAAGAGAAGACGATCACTACGTAAGTGTTCCGCAGAAGTTCTTGGAAGGTTTGTCTTGGAGTGAAAGTTCCTCCTCACTCTGGTGATTTCTCTGCAGATTTGAATCTGCTAGGGTTGGCATTCCTTGTGATGGGAAGAAAACAATAACAGATTCTCTTTGTGTTCCTTTTCAGGGTAAAACTCTGTGTGTCAAGGAAAAATATCAGTTTTCTATGAGCAACAATTGGAGTTGCCAATTGAAAGAAGCTTTTCATTTCAGAGTTGCTTTTTCTTTACTGACTCTATTACTGTTGGAAAGGGTTCTGTTTAGTGCTAATGAGATCTGAAGTTGAGACAGAGATTGCAGATTCCTATAAATTAGAGATAAATGCGTGTTATATAAGCTCTTTTTTGAGCACAACATTTCATTATGTTAATGACAGTTTTATGAGAATAACCAAGATCTAATTTTGGGCAGAATTCACTTGCTATGTTTTTTTAATCTGTCTCCACATAGTTGCTGTTCATTAATTTTATACGAACCAATGTGCTGAGAGGTGTGATTTGTCATTGAAAGTGAGAACTGTTTCCTCTAGCAAGAAATCATGACTTACCCAGTGCCTCTTCTGCTCCATTTGGACCTGGTAGTTTGATTCCTGAGTTGTCCTAGCATTGGACTAATAAAACATCAAGTATCTATAGAGATTCTAATCTACAGAAATAGTTAGGAAAGATTAGGGAACTGTTAAAATATTTCTCTTTGGGCTATAATTGCTTTGGATGCAACTCTCCAGTACCAAACTGATCATTTGCTAATATTAAAGTGTTACTCTGCCACCTGCATTTTAGAAGAAACATTAAAAAACCCTTTAGATTTTTTACTGCTGGTATGTCAACAGCTGAAACACATGTATTTTTACTTGTGGTGCAAAATCCATCTTACAGTATTGGAAAGTAGAACAAGGTACCTTTTTATAGGTTTTATTCCACAGTTTTATCTCTCCAAAATTTTTCTGTAGCAGAACATATAACTGTATCCATCCTTCTCTCCCTGTGAGATAATACAGTTTCCAGTTATTCAAATAGTACTGCAACAATGGATTCACATCCTAGTGGTCTTAGGTGATTACTCATTGTCACACAATTGTGATTTATTCTTAATACCTCACCTGTGTTTTAAGGAACTTAATGGAAATTTATGAAGCAGTGGTCATGTTTCTGCCTTGCATGCAGACCAGCATGTCCTGGGAAGTTACATTATCCTCTGGAATTCTGAAAAGTTTCCTTTAAAATTCTTATTAGTCTTAAAATATATATGAGCAAATTGTATTGTGAAACACATCCTAAAAGTAGAGATTTCAAGAATTCCTCTGGTTTTGGTTCAACATTTAAAGAAATCAGAAAACTGTTCCTGTCATTTTCAGAATTTGATTTTTAAAGAGCTTTCCCTTTCACTGTGGAAATCTGGGTAAATGAGAAGGGAAGGCTGATCAGTGAAGGATTATGGGCTCACTTTGCAGTATCTTTTTGCATCTTAGATGTAATGAGAGAGACATCTTGAGATAATTGCAGCTTCCTAAAGGATCATCGCGATTTGTTGACTGTTACTCAAAATATAAAGGTCTGAGAGTGGTCACTTGAAAATTGTCATTTTCAGGAGTTCCTGAGTTGCCTGTTACCTCGCTTCTCCACATTGATTTTGTTAGGTGACTGATTTAATGCATCTTAATTAATTTTCACCCCACTATATATGCAATAGTTTTTCAGATTGGAATTTTATTAGTAATTGATAAACATCATATTATATTATTTGACTTACAAATTTCAAATCAGAGCTTCATAATTAAAAGTTCAAATGACCTGTTAATATGCTTTAGTTGTAATAAGAATTTGCTGCAGAAGTTATGAATGAATTTATGGCAAAAAAATGGAAATAATAAATATTGTGGCAATGTTGAAGACCAGACTGCAGTATTTGAATGGTCTGCTGTCTTGATCAAGTGTTGCACAGGAAGAAAAATGACAGCTGCTTGAGCAATTTCTTATCTTCTTGCCTCTTGAGACAAATGCAATCCTGGCTGTAGACTTTTGCCTTAAGGCAGAAATCATCTCTAACTGAATTGGGAACTGACTACTGTAATGTATTTCTCCAGAGGGTATGTGACCCAGAAATGTATCCAAAGTTGATGGCATTTTCTGAAAATGCTGAGTATTGGCAGCCTTCCTTTCAAACTTTGGGTGGCTTATTGTTGGTGAACTGAAGGTGACAAAGGGCTGATACAATCTTCCTTGTCTTTGTTTCTTAGCTTGGTTTTAGTTAAAGAATGAAGTGTGCAAGTTTGTGTGTTTTGTCTTTACAAGAAGAATGGGGGAAGGCAAAACCTTTATCTAGGAAGCCAAAATAACACAATTGACATCATTAATTATTTTCAGTTTAGAGTATATAAAGCTAAATACCTAAGAAGGATTTATGTTTAGATATTTTAAGTGCCCAAAAGGAGAGATGTTTAACTCATTTAACCAGGTTCTCTGCAAGTTCTCTTCTCTTACAAGGACTTGATGATATGGGTGTAACACAAAATGCCATTTAATAGTGGACAATCTGTTTAAATCACTTGCAGATAATAATTTGACAAAAGCTGGCAGTTTTTCAGCACAAAACAGTTTGTCTCTGAAAAAAAACTGTTGTCAGTATCTTCTTTCTACCTCATGGTTTTATTAGACCCTGGCTTTTTTTAAAGGTGTAAGTGGATTACTAAATTTATTGACAATTAATGGCTGATATATGCTGTGACAGAAGCACCCTCATGTCTAAATTCTTAATAGTTTAAGTACAGCAAATTTATACATTTACTTCCTCTATTTTATATCTGAAGGTAACACCCTTTTGTGAGAGAATGTATAATGAAAAAGGAGACTTTACTGTGGCTATATGTGATGAGACTACAATCTTCTAACTGATACTTTTTAAAGAGAATTTCTGCTGTTATTTGGTTTTTTTTAAGACCTTACCATTTCAAAGTGTTTTACTTTTCTTTTGTCCTGTCTTATGTTTTTATGTTCTTATAAGTCTGAAAATCAGCTTTTTATCATAAAAGCTTGTTTTACTGGTGGCGCCCTTTTAACTGGTCACATTCATGGTGCTGTAGAGATCTTCTTTGTCTTAGAAATTTTGATGTAGAATAGAATAATTCAGGATTAGAGTCCACGGCTGGCTTTCTCTTCTGGGTGGCCTTTTACGTGTTCCCTCATTCATGCAGAGGGGCTTTTAGAACCAAATATATTGCAAGTGTGCACCTCTAAAATAGGTCACAGTATTGCTGTTCTGAAGCTGCTTTGACTACAATATTGTCACTTGCTTTTTCATTGCAAAGATGACACTGTAGTTATTAACATGCATGATAATCAAGTTCACAGGAGGAATATAAGAGAGATCAAGAAGCTTTCTGTCCATGAAAACTTTATTACTTATGTAGAGCTTGGTTTGCATTTGGTGGGTTACTGATGCGATGATGTAATTTATTTGACTTAAGGAACTGATGTGTATTTGAACTTGCATTATTATCACGAAGTAAGATACTTAAATCCATTTTCTCAAAATCATTTTGGGGTAAAGAAGCATAGAAAATACTAACACTTAAGAATAATATAAATAATTCACACGCTTTTGAAAAATTGTACCCTTTCTTCTCAGTTTGCCGAATGTTTTCCACTGTAAATCCTGGAGAAGTTTGTTGCATAAACCTGAGAGCAATGATTTGTTGTTTTTTTCCCCTTCTTTCCATCCTCCCTCCTTTCCTCCCTCAGAAATATTTATAAAATATTTATATGCTTGTATCACTGAGCACCTGCAGCACGAGCTGGGGTCCTGCATTGCCACTTAGAGTGAGAACTCATTGCAGTGAGATGATTGACTAATTGGCAGTGTCCAGCTGAGATGGAGCAGGGACAGAACACAATGTACAGATGAATGCTTACCAACAATCAGCCCCAGGAGTGCAGCAAGTGCTAGCTCCAAGTGCAATTTGTAGTTCATTTTGAAGTCATGGATAGAGGAATAGAGAATGCTGCTGCTTTAAATGAAGGCAGCAAAAGTTTGAATCAATGTTTGTGCAGATTTCGGAGTAATACATAGCTGATAACCAGTTCCTATTCTTAGTTTTAATTTCAGTGTGTTATTTAATAAATTGCTGCTCTCAAGTAAGGCTTTAAAATGTGAATATTTTCATTCTGACTTTTTAGCTAATGTAATGTAGTTACAGTTTTATATGGTATTTTTTAAAACTTTTCTGTGAAATATTTCTAATACCATGCAAATATGTTCTTAATAGCAATTATTTTTTAGTGCAAGTACTTTTAGTGTAGAATTGATGGACTGTATTTTACACCCTAAATCAAAATTCAATAATCTTTCTATTGTTCAAGAAACACTTAACTATAAAAATCCTTTTCTAAAAGGAAAAGATCTTTATAATGCCTGCTGGTTTTATACTGGTTGTAAAATCTCAGATGGGTGTTAGCTGTGCTTTATTCATTATAAATTGAAGGTTAATGTGTGATGCATGCAGCTTGTGCTTCTTGGGTAGAAGATATTTGGTAATAGTCCAAGAACATGGAATGACAACTTGTAAATAGAAAGAAATGTGTAATAGTGTGGAGTTTTTCACCAATGACTGTTCAGCATTATTGAAACTGAAATGAGTGGATGTGGTTGCATTTTTGGAAATAGTGGTTTCGTTCACAGGGAGTGTGTTTTGAGCAAACTTGAATTGTGCTTCTCTAGGAAAAATTTCTGTCTCTCAGTAAAAATGATGTCTGCAGTTCTCTGACAAGGTAATGCTGCTGACAGAAGGATAAATGATTTACTAATGACACTTCAGACCTATTTACATGCTTGAATGTGTTTGAATGCTTTCAGTGTGTTGAACACTAAGGATCTCTTTTCCTTTTTTCCAGCAAGACCTCATGACTTCTTTGATGCACAAACACTGGATGCTATAAGACATCGAGCCATCTGCTTTAACCTCTCAGCACATATAGAAAGTTTAGGAAAAGGCCACAGTGTTGTATTTCATAGTACTGTAAGTATTTATATGATGAATTCTGTTTGTTTGCCTTTGTGTCTAAAAAATCCAATCTTTCAGAAAGATTTCTGTTTTCTTCTTACTGCTGTAGACATTTAATCAGAAATAAGCAATAGTGGCTCTTTGGTATTGTTGAGCTGCCCACTGTTGTTAGTAAATGAACTTCTAAGAGCTATTGGTGGTAGTTGTTCTAGCTCACAGATTGAGGGGATTGCAACATTTCCTGTCCAGTTGGGGAATGTCTAACAGCAACTTTCTGTTGCAGAAGAAAATTGGTTCTATCTTCTAAATAAGAACACAGTTCAGATGGCATTTCCATGGTCATGAGTGACAGTGGTCATTTATCACGAGAAATATTTTTGGTGTATAATTGAATATGTAAAGATGCTGATCTGAAATATGTGTTTATTCCCTTTTTTCCTCCAGTTTAAAAGACATAATCCTGAATAAATTTATTCCCATCCCCATTTTTTTCTTTTAATAATCTTAGCACCAAAATATTGGGGAATTGCTGGAAGGAGGCAAGAACCAAGTGGGGAACTTGTGTTTGGATAGGAGAGACATCAATATTAATTTAGAAGAGTTCAAAGCAGGGATAAAATACTGAATTGGGGTAGAAGGATTAGAAGTTTAAAAGGTTGAGTAACCTCAGATTTTCCTAAGTATGTTGGGAGATGAAGGCATGTAAAGGTGGAGACTTGGCTGAAGAAAAGAAGTAAAAGATGGGACAAAATGGGGAGGGATGGTTTTAAATTGGTAGAACAGTCTAAACAAGGAGTGCTGGCAGACATGTCTTCAGCTACAGCTTAATCTTGGTATGGGATTCAAACTCTTGAACTACCAATCTCTTTGCATAAATAAAAGATGATTTTGCATGCATGAAGCTTATTTCACCTTGTTCTGCTAGGCTGATGATTGTTCTGAATACCTGTAGCCTCTACTGAAGATCTTTTCCAAATTGTTTCTGCTGAACTAAGGAACAGATATTACAATGATTGAAAAATGTAACTTTTAGGTTACCCTGTCATGCCACCCCCAACCTCTGAAGTGGCTTGACTTATTTCTCTAAAACATTTAAACACTGAACTGTTCTCTGGTTTTAGCTTTTTTAGGTATTTCAGTTCATTTGCCACATTTTTAAGTAGTATTTTAACTAGTTACATTGTTTCAATATATTGAAATCTTGTAAAGCAGTAAATTAATCCAGTGAGATGCCTACAATGCACACAGTTTACAGTGTGAAATTGTTTTCTTTTTCCAGAAGAGGTCAGCAGAACTCCATGTCTGATTTGAGACCACTTTGATGCACGTTTGCTTGGAATTTCCATTTTGTTTCTGGGACAGTGCAGGAAATGTAGAGAGTGTAGTAAGAATATTTCCAAATAAAGCTGAGTTAAGTGGACATCTTCTGGCTGAATTATGGTTTTCACTTAAAAACCTAAATGGAATTAAGTTCTTTGCAAAACAATTTTAAGTCTTCAGAGCATAGTTATTGCAGGCACACAACTTTCAAGGAGTATAACATTTTGCTTTCTATGAATGTCTAGTAGGACATGAATAACAACTTTTGAGAAAAAAAGTCTGTAATTTAGTTTTAATTATGATTTTGTAATTATTATAGGTAATAGCTAAAAGAAAAGAAGATTCTGGCAAAATAAAACTCTTGCTTCATTGGACACCAGAGGACATGTGAGTATATTGCTAGTGATGCATTTTAAATGGGGAAGGAATTACAGTGGGATCAATGAACTGCTACTAAATTATTTTGTGCCTGTGAATATTTGCATTAAAGAGTTAATATTTTAAAAATGCTTTTCAAAAAGTAATTTAGATGTTTAGAAATTAATAAACAATGAGTTTATTGATTTTTGCTTTCACTTTCAAGTCTTTGGGCTCTAATACCAGTTCAGTTAAATTTCCATTTGTATTTTTAATGCATTTTGTCACAAGTTTCAATTCATTGTGAGAAAAGAAAGCTAAAATATTCGTATAAAATAGGCAGTTTTTGGATTTCTTTTAGGGCAGATGGTAGTATTATATCTAACAGCATTCTGAATTTCTTTTTTAAATGAATACAGATGATATTATTTTACAGATAAAGACAGCTAATCTTATTTTAAGATAAGCATTAAGAAGTATGCAATTCTGGGAACATGAAAAATAAGAGTAACTTTTTTTTAAATACCAAGTCAAACGATTTTTTTGCTCATGCAGGTGAATTCAGTATTAGAATCTCTCCATTGGAGAGAGGTTGTTCAGACATGTTAAGACATTCCCAAAGAAATTTAGATTTGGCTGATCAGGTCAGAGAAAAAATACGTTTTACATTGCTGTTTGCTGTATCTTGGTTGGGTTAGATGGGTTAGGTAGAGAGTGTATTTCAGGCACTGAATGATGTAGTTTTGAGTTACTGAGTATTCAGTTCATCTTGATTATTCCATGTAAGCAGAGGAGATGCGCAGGTATCCTGGCACACACCGTCAGTCTGTGTTACACTGTCAGGGCACTCACGCTTCAGACAGTGAAATGCACTCAGGGTGGTTCCTTTCCACTCCCCTGAGCTGCTCATCAGCCTTCCCCATGAAGCTGGCAGTAGTGATTTAACTTCTACACTCCTGAGAAACTGCACAAGTTTTCCAGGATGTCCATATGTTTAGGGTTTTGCTCAGGAAAAGTAAATACAAGTCTTCAAGTCATTTCCTCTACAAGAGGGAAGTAACTTCTAGTAGGCTGGGAGGGTTGGGGTTGTTTTGTTGGTTTTGGGTTTTGTTAATAGCAGGAATTTATTTTTGGTGCCAGTAAATCAGCTTACTGACTTGTTGTCTTTCTGTATCTTTCAAATCTCCACATGTGTAAAGTTTTTTTTTGCTGTTTGTATCTTGAGCATGCAGTTGCTACTGAAAATGTCTTCCCAATATTGGTTGTTCAAAAACTGATTTTTGGGTTTATTTAAAAAACTTCTATGATGTTTTCCCACCTTTCATGATCCATGAGACTTAGTGAATAAATGGATTGCCTGCTGGGTTCTCCCTCCCCCTCTGCCCTTTTGTTTTTAATTTTTTTCTTCCTCCTTCATCTGAAAGGTTTAATTGGAGAAACTCCTTTTCCTGCTGGCTTAGAGGTTCTGGGTTTTATTTCATTTTTTGAATCGCTTACCCTAAAAATTGAATTTTGAGTTGCAGCTAAATTTCATGCAAAGTGAAATTTTTGCAAAATACAGATTCAGTGAAACAATTTGCAAAAGTCTGTGAAATTTGTCTTTGCAGAGAAAGAGCCATTACATTTAGTTTTAAATGTTGAGCCTCTCAATTCGAAACCTGTTTCAAAGACACCTTAATTGCAAACTCCTCCCCCAACCTGAAGTTAATCTCTGGCTTCTAGGACATGTGGAAAATTTTTAAAAGCCCACCAAAAATCCAAAGAGGATAATCAAACAATTAACTTCAGCAAAGTTGGAGCATTTTGTCTTTGAAACCTTTGAGCTTGGAACAAGAAAATGAGTGTAACTCAAAGCTCAGTGCCTGCAGTGTATCCTGTCCTTTAATTGAACAGAATCAACGAATTTCTGCCAGTGAAATAAATTCTTTTCAAAGGTCTGGTTGTTTTTTCTGTTACCCATTTTCACATTAAATTGTCACAGTGGAGAATGTAGTGCCGTTATCATTGTACACTCAGAATATATTTCTGGAATGATCTAAATTCTCTTCAGTGTCTTTCCAAACTGAGAACCTGAAAAACTTCAAAGTATAATGTGTAAAGATTGGCTGCCTATCCTCACTCTGGTGAAGATGCTTTTTAACCAGGGAAATGGGAAATTTGCTTCATATGTACTAGTTTACCACATAATGTTATGGTAAGAAAACCAGTTGATATTTTTTGAATATTTTTATTTTATTTATTTATTCATAGTCTGCCTGATGTGTGGGTAAATGAAAGTGAGCGACATCAGTTAAAAACTAAAGTAGTTCATTTATCAAAACTACCAAAAGATACTGCCTTGCTTCTGGACCCAAACATTTACAGGTAACATCTTCATTTTGCAACTTTCTTTACTTGAATGTAATCTTAAGCCTCACTTAACTTTTTGACGTTGGAAAATCAGGATTGCTAATATATTATACACCAGATCAGGGAGCCTTGGTACTGTACACGTCCAGGAGTTAAGTTCTGAGGTCTTAAGTTATTTCAGAATTACTTCTTGAACTAAACTCTAGTGACTGAGAAACGGGGAATGTGTGTATTTACCAAGTGTATTTTACTTTTTTGTGCTTGGTGTACAGAAATTCTAGTAAAGGAAGTACATACAGTGGAATCCTGAAAGATCACTTCTGTTAAGATCACATACTGGTTTGTATACCAATTTTTTTAAAGTCCAAATTTATCTTTCCATATTATATTCAGCTGTAATACATGCAGTATTACCTTGAAACTTGTACTTGTGTTCAAGTACTGTTATTTTTTATTACAAGATTCTTTATAGGGGGACAAAAGGGAACAATTCATGTTACTTGTCTTTAAGCTACTTTCACATTTCTGTTTTTAGGCCCTCAGATTGGCTTCTAATCCATCTGGTTTCTAATAATTTCCTGATTCTCCCCCCCACCCCTTTATTACTGCTCTCCCATGATTGTCAGTACCCACAGTTCTGTGTGTACAATTTTTAAAGGTAATCTGAAATGCTTAATTCATTCTGAAATTTTGAGCATCCATAGATCCATATGTGATTCTATTAAAAATCCACGAAAATGGCTTTTGGAAAGAAGGTTTATCATAACAGAAGTTCAGTGTTCCGATGTTTCTTCCTTAACATCCAGTGACCAAGAGTCTCAAGGAGAAAATAAAACACTAATCTGAGGTCTTTCAATGCAATAAGCCTTTCAGTTCACCTTTAATTCTCAGTGTATTTCACTAATCAAATTAATGAAAACTTGCTTTATGATATGAAAACCAATCCTACTGTATTTGCTATCTTTGTAAATGTGTTTTAAGTACTTACCTTAGCCTATGAATCATTGCTATTAATGGTAAAATCATAAAAATGTTATGGTGAGATTGGATTGTGTGTTTTAAAACTGCTTAACACAGTGACTTCTATAATCTAATTGAGGTGTTAATAATTTTATATTGATTACCTTCGCTGAGCTTAGTTTGATAGCTTAGTTTGCTTTGAAAAGAAAAAAATAGCCTTTTAAAATAAAAATTTAATGATCTCTGGATTAAGCCCTTGGAGAAAAATTAGCAGACCTTTCTATCTCCCAAATAAAATTAAGGTTCCCACATGTAATGTTGTGCTCTATTTTTTAGTAGTATGGATCAGTCTGTGATTGAAATGAGCTTTTGGGACCAGCTGAGGGAGCTTAATGATGTAAATTTTAAAACCAAAACTTCAAAACTAAACTTTAAAAACTAAAACTTCTTTTCAAGAGGAAAGGGTAGTTAAAGAAATTCAGTGGCAGCTATTAATGTCATGCTTTAATAGAAAATCTGAAATAATTATCTGAAATGTACACTTTAGTGAGATCATGTGAAATGGCTCTTGGTTTTAATCAAATGAAAGTAGATTTTGTGTAGTGATGATTTCATAGTGCATTCAGCTGACCAATGTATACATCACAGGGTCTTAATGTAAAGCTGTACCATCTTCTTTTACAGAACGATGCCCCAGAAGAGGTTGAAGAGGTAAAAACCAAGCAAGTGGGGACACCTGCAGTCTTAGTCACTGACAATGGATTTAGAAATAAAGTTGCACATTAGTCAAATCCCATCTTTTTTTTTTATTTTTTATTTTTTGTTTGTTTGGTTTTTTGTGGGTTTTTTTTTTTTTTTTTTTTTTTGAGAAATATTTATGCTTAGTGTAAACATTCTGTGAATGAAGTTGATGCTTCCGTGGAATATATTAATATATTACTGTATATCCACATTTTCATGGAATGGTACAGTGGGAGACTGAGCAAACACTCTTCTGGCAACTTAGTGGAACAACTAAAAGGCTTTGCATGCTTGCTTCTTTAAGCTGCTTTTTTCTTTAGTGAATACCGTAGTCTATATTTGATGAAAAGAAAAAGTAACCATCACCATTTCCTCCCGATTCCCAGGAGAACTGTTAAACAAGCTATTGGGCTTCCTGTCAGTGTTAACTAAACCTAACACATGCCAGACAATAGAACAGCTACCAAGGGATGATCCTGTTGCCCTTTGAGTATGGTGGATAGTAATCATTTGTCATTTGTGATCTTGTGTCCTTTTGCAGCTCCCTAAAATATGTTGGATTATGGTGTTGAATCAAATGTTGATGGAATGCTTGTCTTTTCCAGTCAACTCTGAATACATATAGTAAGGTGGCAGGATGTTCAGAGTGTTGCAGTCTGTCTGATCCCTTTGCAGGAGTAGTGTGGTGTGTTCATCAGGTCTGCTTTGGTGTGATCCGTATCAATGGACGGGTTTGGGAAACCTCAGTGTAAGCAGTCAGTGTTACTGGTGATTTATTTTGCTTTTTTGACCCTCTAGGATCCCCATTCACTTGTAAAGTATACTTTATTTGGCCTAATGTTTTCTAGATGTAAAGAAAATGGTATTTTTTAAAAAAAAATTAATCTAGAAATTCAATCCTTTATGCACCAAAGTTGGCTTTGAAAAGGAAAGTAAAATCATTTTCTTGCTTAATAAGCAAGGAGCTGTGGATTTTTTTTAACTGACAAATAGAGATGCGTCTAACCTGTTAGTCTTTGTATGGAGACAAAAATGTTGCATATAGATAATAGGACATTGCTTGTAAATATTTCAGCAGATTTGTAATATATTTTTATATTATGAAATGTACTGTAGATGTTTTTCTAGAGGCATGAAAGTTAAAATGTATATATTACGGTAGAAATAATATTGAAGGATATTGTAATTCACTAGTGCTGCCAGAAGAATTGTTTAAAAAAAGCACCTTCCTTAACAGTAAAAAAACCTTCTTTTACATACCTAAGGGACTATATACTACTGTTAGTATCTGTTGTAAGAACAAAAATACATTGAACATCCTTCCCAGAAATCTTAGAGGGATGAATAGTACCCATAATTAATTCATGGCACTCCTTTCTAATAGTGAACACAGAATTAGTTTTTTCCTTACTGTCGGAAGGAACTAATATGTAAAATTTGTATGGATATATGCAGTCAAACTGCAGAGTTAGTCCTCCTTATTGGGGAGGAATTTACTACAGTGAAACTAATAACCAGCAGTTTTTACACTAAATTTTTATTAAATAGATTAAGACTTAAAGTAACCCTTTGGTTGCAGAAGTGAGCATATCCTAATGTAATACAAATGCATTCTGCATTGGTACTGACACAAGTCTTGCTTAGCTCCAGTGGGTTAAAAATGTTACTTATATACACAAAAAAATAATCTTATCAAGGATATGAAGTGCAGATTAAAAGCACCACTAATATAAGATGTTCTGGAATGGTTGTTTAATAAGGGTATTATTCATAAAATCTGTAGTGACGTGACTTTATTTTTGGAAGAAATGCAGTGTTTTGGTTTTTTTATTTTTTTTTGCTTGAGCACTTCACCTACTGCTTTTTCTGTACCTATAAAGTAATCCGTAATCTTTGTTTCTTTTTTTTGAATTTGTTATAAAATTGCCAAATAGAAGTGTTTCAGATATAGTTTGTATTTGTATTTTTTTAATTTTATTGCTTCATGAGTTTCTTGTAAGTCATTTATAATTGACAGATGATTGTAGACCTTGCCTGAGTATTTTTTCTAATAAAACAAAGCAAACAAACCTCAAAAGCTTCAAAATTGTACAATTTCAATGGAGTTTTCAAAAACAAATATAAAAACAATGCTGTTTCCTCTGTGAGTTGTAACACACACCTTTACAGAAGGGGGAATTCATGGATTCAGGTAATGTGGTGTTCATGTAAAATGGGACTTCTCCTGGGTTTGAGAAAACTGTCAGCTGGTGTTCTCATGGCAGAATTTCTGCTTTGAAAGGAAAAGTCAGTTTAAATAACAAACATCTGTGAAGAAATGGATACACTAGAGTTAATTAAACTTTCCATAACAGTCAAAACGTAAGTGCACATTTGGCTGGTGTTTACCTTGTAGTTGTGGAACTCAATTGCTAAAACTATTTATGCTTGAAAGTTATTTGCATTCTACAAAATTTGTAATTACTTGGTGGTGTTTTGTTTCAAATGCCAGTCTGTTCTCTACATTCTGCTGCATTTTTTGTGTGCACCTGGGTAGATTTCACTTTTGTTGGAATACCAGGTAGGTGGAACTGCCACTGTGTGCTGGGGGGCACTGACCATGTTTTTGTTCTGGAAATAATCTTATTCTTACTCTTTAAAAGTGTTTCTGAAATAATTGGCCTCTCCCCTTTTAAGTAATTCCACGTGCTTTGTTTTGGGATGTAACATTTAAAGGTTTCTCCCTGTCTTTCTCAAGAACATTTTCCAGACATCTACAGATTTCACTCCCTCCCAGCTCAAGTGTTTATTTTTTTTGTAGAGAAATGTCAGCTCCTTGAAAGTCACACTTTTCATGAGTTGCAGTGCACACAAATATCTGTGTTCAAACTCCCATTCTTTTGGAATGTGTTGGCTTGAATTGTACAGTTTTCTAAAATGGAATAACAGGATTTTTGAGTGAAGGATTGTGTTTTGAACACAATCTCTGCCTGAACACCAGCTCTGCCTGTTAAGTGGATGGAAATGCTTTCCTAGAAAAATTAGCTGGCATTTGGGCATAGCACACAGCTGATTGTTTGATACTAGATCTTACTCTGTTTGCTAATGCACCTTAATAATCTCTTTATTAAAGACAGAGCAGAAACAAATTGGTATTTTTCCTACACTTACTTTGAATATAATTTTCTCAAGTTACCGTGGGTCTTTCAGATTTTAGCCAAAATCTGCAATAGGTTGAGCTATATTTTTCCTCTATAGTCCATGAAGTAATTAAATAAAGTTGAATTTCAAATTGAATTGCACATTAATTCTGGACTAGATTCATTTAGAACAAACAGGTGAATTGTGTTCAAACATGCATTGTTTTTAATAATTGAAATTCAAGTGGTTGATTTCTGTGCCCTTCAGCTTTTCAGTACTGTGTATGAATTAATTAGTGCAGAAGACTGGTCTTGTTTAATACTTCAGTCTGAAATTGATGGTTTACTCTCACTCTCACTTAATGCTTTCCTGGCTTGACATTTTAAATTTGTGAGTGAATCTATCTTAAGTATTCTTCTTGTAATATTAATGACAGGTACAACAGAAAAAAATCCTATAATAGGAAAGTTGGCATTTAAAAAAAGCAGCTGAATGTATGGCTTCTTTCAGCCATTGGTGTTTATTTATTCCAAGTGAAGAATATTCTGGTACACTTTGTTGAATCAACTTTTATTAAAAAATCTGTATTATGTTTTGGGGGAGGGGGAGATAAGCACCACCTGCACTACTGCTGTGAGCAACACAAAACCTGAAAGTTGTTTAATTTGTAATTTCTGAAATTACTTAAAAATAGGTACCAGTTCTGATATACAGCAGCTTGCTATTCTTTCAGGTGTGATGGCAGCACTGGGAGTTATTTGTTATTCCCAGGGCTCCTGGTGCTGAGCTGTCCTCATGGAGTGACCAGCCCAGGAGAGTCAGTGTTATCCTGGGTGCAGACCTGGAAAAAGAAGCGGAAGAAGGAGATGCTGCTGTGAGTTTGGTGGCTGTTGGAAGGGTGAGAATTCATAATACTGTGCTCAGCTCTAGACTGGAATGAACTCTAGTCTAGACATGTAAGGCTCATTTCCCCTTCTCTCCCACATACATCCATGTATTTATCTCTTACTAGAAAGAAGAGTTAAAATCAGGATGTGTCTGATGTGGTAATGCAACTTACACTGGAGTAAGGAAATGTAATTCTAAGAGTAAAGAGAATAAAATGAAATGGTGTTGATTACATACAAAAAGTGGGCTGTTGGTTGTCAGCCAGTTGTGGATAAATTCAAGTCCTGCAGTTGTTTGTGAAGATTAATATGCTGTGATTGATACTACATTATTTGTTTTTCATAATTCTAAAACTGGCCCTTTGAACTTTTGTAAATCGTCCTCGGTAGTAAAGCAACAAATACTAAGTAATATGATAAATCTGTTTATTTCTTCCCAAATGAGAGATAATTGCTGATAACATCCCCTTGGCTTGGCTTGTGTACAGGAGATTTGAGTCCAGTCTGTTGGATGTCGTTCAAAAGAATTGTCAGATTTTAATATCCTTGGTGTTTTGCCTGTGTTTGTAGCCTCAGTGGAGGATGGGAGATCTCACAATGATTTACTGTGAAGAACTGCCTCTGATTTGAGACAGTAGCCCTTGTGACTAATCAAGGGCTACTCACTGCCTCAAAGGGTGAGACTTGGAGAAAAAGATAAACTTGGAGACCTTGTGAAATGATGAAGGAATATCCCTGTGGTCAGCTGCATCAGCTGCCCTGGTTCTGTTGTGGGCACCCCCAGCCCAGTCTCTGGCAGGGCAGCATGAGAAGGTGGCCTGTCCTTGACTGAGTGTAAGCTCTGCTCAGCAAAAAGTAAAAAATCAGTGTGATACCAGCACATTTGTCATCCTAAATCCAAAACAGCACTCTACCAGCTACTAGGAAGAAAATTAACTCCATCCTAACCAAAACCAGGATATAGGACTAGAAATTGAATGCCCCATTCAGACTCTGAGATCTCCTTTTTCTCACTGTCATTGCTCAGTTGTGTTTTTTGACTTGTTTCATCCATGAAATGTCGTGTCTAAGCTCATGTGGGATTTGCACAGACATATGGAGTCTGACCAATGCCTTGTTGATTTTAGGAGGACATTGTTATGGATATTTGACTTGTCTACCTCTGTTCAAATCTCCTGTCTGAAACCAGATTGTGAAATCAGGGGGAATGGAACTTGATGTTGCTCGTGATTCATTTAAGCCAAAATGCTCAACATGAGCCACTGAAACATGTCTAGGCTCTGAAATACATGCTTGGATTTACATAATTTCAAGGCCAAAAAATTAGTAAATGTATTGTTTTGGGAGCAAAGCCTTGGAATGTGAGATTCAAGACTGCCCCTAAGCAATAAAAGCATTTTAAACAGTTCTAATTTTAAACACTTTGCAGCTTTTACTTCCTAGTGAAAAGGAGGTAGGGGCTTGGACCCTGCTTGCTTGTTCTTTCTTCTTGCCATAAATATTCTCTCCTAGAGCATGGAAAATGAGTCAATTACACCTAAAACTGTTTATTGCAGAACAGATGTGTTCATACAGCAACTGTAGCTGAAAGCCCAAGTATTTAATTAGCAGTTGCCTGCAGCTGGATTCTTTCTTTTTAAACAAGTGAGGAGGTAGGAGAGCAGAAGAGGATGTGAGGAGACATTCTGCTGACAGTGAGCAAGTTCATGTGTAATTACTTATTAAAAATTTTCCTCTGCCTCTGTCCTCAGAGCCATCATGTGGTTGCTGCCTTTTCATTGTGCTGTGCAGCCATCCATGAATTCTGTGTCCTCACTGCCCAGACACCTGTGCTGCCTCAGTCAAGTAACATTTGATGGAGTTCTATGGCCTTTAGAAAGGTCTGAAGATAGATCTGAAGGTTTTCTAATAATTCTGTGCTCATCTGGTAGTTTTGTTGTGGCTGTTCCCTCTGCACTTGAGAGTTTGTCATTGATGTGGAGGCTGAAGATTTGTGTTGTGGTCAGAGCTCAGCGTGGGGACAGATTTTCCTCATGGGCAGAGCTGTGTGGATTTGCTGCTGGAGGTGTCACATAGGCTTCACAGGTCAAATCTATGCTGGTGGTAGTTCTTTGTGTGGTTTACATCTCATTGACTAGTTACAAAATGCTTTTAAAATGGGCAGAGGCAGATAAATGTTGCGTGTATGTTGTAAAAATTTCAGAGAGCTGGTTTGTGGTTAAAATGTGGCCTCTGTCTTAAAATAAGCTGCATTTCTTTTTGTTCAGAAGTGAATTGCTGTGGAGGAAAGGTGCAAACAAAAGCTTACCTTGGCTGATGCCTCATCTGGGTAATTACTACAAGCTGTACAAACTGCTCACAGTAGTTACTGATGTGTTTATCTCCTTGGACCCCCCTTTTTTTTTCTTCTTGGCTAAAATATTTGATAATTTTAATCTTAGAAGGTATTTCATCATTTAATAGCTATTACATACATTCTAGTGGGAGCTGATTTCAGCAGTAGAGGATTCAAAGATATTTTAAGCTGGAAGACAGTAAATATCAAGTAAATACCAAGACATGCAGCCACACACTGTGTAGGTTACAGAAAGTACAAATGATGTTCCTGTCGCACCCCACTGCTCTCCCAGGTGCTCAGATCCCACATGTCACAGTACATTTCCACTGTGCATGTGTTTCAGGATCAAATCTAATTTCACAGTGGTCTGTAACCAAAAGGTGGCAGCAGCCTACCACACTAAACTGTGCAGAAATTAATGCATCCCTTGATGCTGAGACTGCTGAAGGTGTTTTGCTTTTCTAAACCAATCTCCTTGTGTGCAGTTTGGTTGCTTGATACAGGATGCAGTTGTGTTAATTAACTACAGCTCTCCTCACTGCTTTTCTGGTTGGTCTGTGTCTCTCAGATGATGCAGAGGAGAAGAGAAACTGCCTTATCTTTTAATAAAACTGACTCCAAAGACTGAAAATTCTTGAAAGAGGTTCTGTTATTACCCAAGTACTGAAAAGACTGGGCATTATCACATTTTGTAAAATGTGTCTGGCTAATTATGGTGCTTGGGCACTTTCCTCTCTAATTACCTTTTCTTTGCCAGTGATGCCCAAGATTGCACATTTGACTGCCTGATTATTTTCCTAAAGGGGCATGGCAGGAATTCTGTATTTTTTGTTCAAGTAGGTTGCATATCAAATGCAGTTGTTTAGGTAATCAGATTATTGGTGGTTGGGCTTTTTTCCCTCCTTAAATGAAACATTGGGCAATTTAGCATGAGCTACAAACAAACATACCAAAACCAAACAACTTTTATGTTCCTGTAAATTGCAAAGCTTTTCAGATTACTATCCACTTTGTGAAAAATGCTGCTGGAATCAGAACCATGGTTTCTTCTGTATCTGAGTAATCCTTTCAAAAATGAATTTTTGCCTGTAAGATGGGTAACCATGTACAAGGCAGGATTCAAGCAAACTTTCAAAACTCACAGCTGCAGTTGCCTTTAGAATTGTCTAGTAGTATTTGTAGAACTCTGAAAAAAAAACCCTTTTTCCAAAAAGTGGTGTTACTTGGTTTGCTTTCTGTATTTCTTGATTGGTCTGAGGTCTCTAATGGCATCTGCTGTTTCGTGGCAATGACCTACATCACCTTTATCCTTCAGTAAGTGAGAGCTGGTGGGACATGGCTCTGTTCCCAGTGAGGAAGGGAGTTGGTTTGCATTGCTGCATGAGTGGTGCAGGATGATGCAGTGAGCATAGAACTTGCCCAGGGAGGTGGGTGAGCCACCATCCCTGGAAGTGTTCAAAAAACATGGATATATTACTGGGGGCATGGTTTAGTGATGAACAAGGCATCTCTGTGTTGACACTTGGATCTTAGAGATCTTTTCCTACCCTAACTATTCCATGTTTCTGTAATGTGCAGTGTCTCTCTTGTTTATGCTTAAAGCCTGAAATTCAAGCTGCCACCTCAAAAACTGTCTTGCATGGCTACCAGAGGAAGGTCACAGCAGTGGATAAGCTGTGCCCCATATCTAACCCAGGAACTGCAGACCCTGAGCCTTTTCTCATCCCAAACCCTCTGGCTGGTGCGCTCATTGTGTCATTGAGCAGTTGCCTGGAAAGTTGCCAGGTTCTCACCACCCTCTGTGCCTTTCCAGGGATTCCAGTAATGTCATTGCCAAGTTTCTGGTGCACTCCTGGTTAGTTTTGGGCTCTTTGCACTTTCAGGTGGAGCTCAGTACACTGTGTGCAGTGGGGTGATACTTTCCAGTTTCTGGACAACAGTGAAGGCTAAAAATACATGAGATTAATGCAGGTAAGTGTGAAACACAGGCAACCTCTCAATCTAGACTTAAATCTCACTATTGCTATGGCAAGGACTTGCAAGGGGAAGGTGATAAGAGGAAGATTTTTTGCACAGCCTCTTTTCTCTGCCTGCAGGTCCAGTTCTTATTTGATGGGGAGTGGACATGTGTTTGCTGGGGGCTTGGTGGGGAGGGTTGGCAAACTTCTCAGCTATGGAAGAATTTATTGAGTGAAAGTCAGTGGTGTTCAACTCAGTAGTTATCCAGAATGGGTGCAAAACACTGCCAAAGCAGAAGTATAGAATTTATTTGCTTGTTCTGCCATCATGTGAATGGCAAGGGATGATTATGAATCTAGAAATCATGGGATAGGGGTAAATGAAAACTGGACTGAGATGTTCTGGGGGATTTTTTGCAGTGATAGAATTTTTTTTTTCCGCATTTGTGCAAAGTAAGTTGTTTTCAACTGACCTAGGTGGGTTTGAGGGGTTTTTTGATATTGGCAAGGTGCTCAGCAGAAGTTGCAGAAGAAATCAGATTGTCTTGTTTGTAATCCATGGTGCAAGTTGTTTTTTCTTTATCTACAAGCTTTCTAATCAGCATCTTGGTCTAAGTGGAAGGTGAATTTAGTCTCCATGTGGATTTCCTCCCTGCCCCCAACAGCAGTGGCATCACCCCATAATCTTTAGGGTTTGAGTTTTATAACTTGGGTAACTGTTTTAGGTTCATCCCGGAAGCGCCTCCTGAATGTGAGTTCACAAATGCTGAGTAACAAAGTCACAGAGTGCCTGTGCACCACAAAGCCAAAGGTCAGCTCTTGTAAGGGGTGATTTGAGTCATAATAATGTGTGTTCCATGGTCCTTTGTGTGTTTCTGTCAACTTTATAGTGAGATCTGTTGTTTTGTGGTCTGCAAAGCCAAAAGGAGCACGTTTTTCCTATTTTTTTTCTTTTCACAAACAAATCCACTGGTTGTCATGCTGTACACATGACAGTAATCTGGCAGGTGGTGGTGAGTATGTCACCAAGTTCTGGCTGCATACTTAGGAAAGGTTCAGGCTTTCATGGAGCTTAGGAAACTGTTGAAATTACAAGTCAGTTATTGGTGTATCTTTTTTGTACATGCTCACCATTTGTTTTCAATTATGGATAACTTTTTCCAAAGCTGATTTCATTCCAAGCAGTGCCTAAGCATGAGGTCAGTGAGGAGAAATGATTTCTTGGGCAGGTTTTATCTTTCCAGTGGTTAATTTATCACTTCTGTAAATAAAAGATAATCTGAATTCTGCATTCTTTTGTATTTCATTGTTACACTCGAGCCGTGCCAAAGAGTAGCGACAGGCAAGATATTTTGCAGTCCTATAAAGAAAAAAAAATTGCCAAGTGGTAATCCCATTTTTTATTCCAGATGGATGAGGTGAACCATTTCATATCCACCATAATTACAGTTTATGAAGCAGCCAACTCAATACACAAGCTGCCATCTGCACTTCATCAGTTTCTTTTATAACAAGGGACAAAGTTTTAGCTGTCAGTGAGACAGATGATGTGCATTTTGAGTGATTGTGTATTTTAAAAGTATAAATCCAAAAGTCAACATATCCTTCTGTTCTTGTGTTCACTTTCTTCCTCTTTCCTCTTTTGAAAATCAGTTGGCTTCAGTTTGGGAGCTTTTTTGTGGTCATACCACAAAATAAGCTGACCTGATTTGGTTTTGGTTTGGGGCTTTTTTGTTGGTTGGTTTGGGGTTTTTTGACAGGAAAGGAACAGATGGTTCACAGGGAAAAAGCATGAAAGGTACTCTGGCATTGCCAGTTTGCTTCTATTCTGACCTTTGTTAGATTTCCAGTGCTTAAACATCCTCCTTATCTGAAAGCTTTTCAGGACAAATCTGGGGTGATGGTAGAACAGAATAATTTCACATGCACCCTCTGTTAGTGTCCAGTGATTTCTTCTGTGTGGGTTGTTATGATTCAACATCCACTTCACAGTTTTCCATTTTTGCCCTGCAGCTGCAGTCCTCTGGGGCCAGCTGTGCTGGAACTTCCCAGGACACCAATGAGCACGGGGGGTTTGGAGGCAAAGCCCTGTGTTCTGTTACTGCTGGGTTTAATGAACTCACTGGCAGTGATGCCTTGTGCAGGCTGCCCTAGAGCAGAGGCTGGGCAGAATTAAAGAATAAAGCAGGGATTTATTCAAAGGATCTCCTCCATGGATCCACCTTGGGCAGCACAAGAGCCCAGCCTTGGGCTGCACCCAAGATGAACCAAAATGGTCCCAAAATGCATGACTGCTCCCGGGGTCTCTCACTGTGATCAGTTCTGCTCCATTTGCATCTTGCAGTTCATTGTCCCATTCCAGCTTTAGCCCCTGCAGTCCCACCCTGCTTGTTTTTCTCTCTCCAGCCCATGTTGTTTGTGCTCTTGGGGCTGAGATTTGGATCATTTATCCTTGGTGCCCAGCTGGAGCAGGAATTGTTTTGTCTCCCTGCTCTGTGCAGAGAGCTCACCATCCCCAAATAGGAAGCTCAGACTCACATACTAAAGCAGCAAAGAATCGGAAAAATATAAATGCTAAACCCTGAGGCATCAGCAGTAGGTTTGTACCTTTTCCTGGTGTTGGCAAATACAAGGACACCTCACCTAAGCATGACATGTTTGCCAAATTGATGGAATTTGGTTCTGAGTTTAACATCACCAACGGAGAATGGGGAGAAAGGAGGAGTGAAGGGATATATTTCTTACAACTTTCTTCATAACTGCTTGAAACTTTAATTCTGCTGATCAACACTGAATATCAAAATGTGTTTTCAAGCTTCTGTTCCGTACCAGCACAAGTGTTACACTATAACAATCAGAAAGACTCCCTGCTGCTTTGAACAATTGTTACAAAACAGTAGCCCCACACACTTAACAGGTGTTGAAATGCCACGGAAGTGTGATGTGGGGATTTGTGTGACTTGATGCACAATTGACTTCAGAAATCTATATAAAAAGTAAATTGAGACTCACACTTTTGTTCTGATGGTCTACATCTGATAATTTTATTTCTAATGATTAGCATACACAGCTTTTCCCCCTCTATTTTCTAAAACATTTTGATTAAAGAAAATCCATTTTATCTCAAGTCTTCTACAGAGGAAAGGGTATTTTTACTTATTCTTCTAATGAATTTTATCAAGAAGTGACTAAAGAAACTTAGGGTTTTTTCCAAGACAGAGATATAAAGTCTATCTGCTGTGTACATGAGACCAATTCTCTTTACTGTTCAGGTTAACCTAATCCTACCTGAGAGAATTAATGTATTAATGTGTAATCATCTGGCTGCTCTGTGGTGAATTTGTTGGGCAGGTGGTTTCTGAAGATGAACCTCTTTTGTCAGTGCATCTGGGTCTAAAAGAGTGAATTGTCCCAAGGTCTTACACTGATGGAAGATGTGAATTCCTGTGTATATTCCTGTGTACTCCTGTAATTTGATGTGCAGTTGATTTTCTGCAGTGGGACCAGGGCTTTGACTCAGCCAGTGTATCTGAGAAGGGACACGATACCAGACTGGGAAGTAACTGGGATAAAGATACAGATCCCTTTGTGTTTAAGCAGACAGACTCTGTTTTTCTCAGTGTAAAGTCAGCTTGTAGTTCTAATGTATGTCACCAAACTGTATTGGATGTCTTGTTTGGATGTGTAGATTTTTTTTTAAAAGAACACTTTTAGAGTTAAAGGAGGAAACAGTAAAGGTTTAAAGTCTAAAGAAATTTCTTTGATTTCTTCATCCTGAAGAAATTCCCCCTCACCATCACTGAGGGGAAAACATGCCCACAAACCACATAAAAAAAGCAATTTGTCCTGCTGTAATGCCTCATTGTGCCCCTCATTTGCCCTACTAGTCAGGGGACTCTTAGTTACCTCTGCATGAACTTCTGAGTTCTGGCATGATTGCTGGTTTTGCTGCATTCCTGGTCTGTTTAATACTGCTAGATAAACGACCCCAAATGACTCCAGCCTTCTGGACCTGTTCACTATTATTAGCAAGGTTCCATGAGAAATCCAGAGGCTGATGCATTAAGCAAGTCCTTCAGTAAACACAAGTTATCGGGAAGTCCTGTTTTAGCAGCAGAGAGTACAACATGTCTAGGGCTGATGCTGGAGTATGCTGTGCTAGAATTTCTAAATTAACAAAGTATTCACTGTGCTACGCCTGTTTTATCAGGCAGCTGCCTTTGAGATGATTATGTGAAAGGAAAAAATTCTGTAAGGTTTTTTTTTTCAGTTCAGGCTTTGTTTTGCAGCTCTGAGATAGTGATAGATTAACTAGGCTTAGCCTGGAGTGTGTGTGTAAATGAGAGACAGCAGGCTCTCATGCATGAGTAAGAGTACATGTAGTAATGGCCAGCAGGCTGCTCCTGCTTGTAACACAGCATAAAACATGAGGCACTGGAATTGCATCTGCCTGTAGTACACCAAACCACAAGGTCAAATAAGGTTTGAAGCCAGGCTGCAAAAGAGAAGCTACACTCCAGCATGCTGCTGTGTGAGAAATGTCTGTCCCTCCCTCCCTCCCGGTGATTCCTGCCTTATTGATTGCTCTGAAAGCACAACACAGAGCTTTGCTTTGTGTCTAGGTTCTTAGAAGGAGGCACAGGGTGAGTGGGTTTGTGTGGAAACCCAGGGAACTGGGAATATTTCTCTGTCTGCTCTGGGGTGCCCTGACCCCCAGGGGAGCACTGACTCTGACCCTCATTCGTGGAGAAAGCTTCCTGGACTTCAAGATAGACTGGAATCCACAAAAGTGTGAAATAGATTATAGAGAGTAGGGTAGGTGCATCAGTTGGTGAGAAATTCAAGTTTTGGGATTTTTAGTCTGTTGTGGATGGAAGCAAGATGGAGGGCACAGGCTGTTGTCCTGGGTTTCTTCTTCATGCTTCTTCTTCCTTCTTCTTCATGGGTGTGGGTGGCATTTTGTAATTGGGCAGAAAAGTCCTCATTGCAGCTCTTTGGGATCAGTTATTGGGTTAAAAGGAGAAATAATCTAGGTGTCAGCTCTTAATTGGATACTTTAGCTTTAAAAGACCTTGTAACAAGAGATTGTTGGCCATTTTTGTGGTCCTTTTCCAGTGTGCTGAGCCTGGTGTGGACAGCGTGCAAAATTTTAGCTAAGATAATAAAGAACAAGAACCTGAAGACCGAAAAAATACAGTGGGTCTCTTTTTTCTGACACAAAACCACTCCAGGAGAGTCTCTCCAGACAGGGGAGCCCCCTGGGAGGGCCCAGCCTGACCCAGAAGTCAGGGAATCAGCAGGTACCCGACAAGTTTGGAAGGTGCAGGCACTTTAATCCTGCTACAGAGAATTCAGGCATCCAGCTCAAATTCTGTTGCCTCACCTTGTGGCAAGCATCAAGCTCCAACTGCTCCTTTTACTGTAGGCAAAATATGAGGAGCTGGTGCAGAATAGTGCCTGAAAAGTGTGAGACTGGAGGTAGCTGGATGTCACATCAACATTTTTGAAATCAAGAGCTAAACTGAGGAGTGTTCTCAGGTAGGTGGATTTCATCATCCCCTCAGTGAGGTGACATTATGTGTTATTTAATTGAATATCGGATGTGCCCTATACTGCTGGGATTTCCAAAACAGCCATAAATACTTAAAACTGCTAACAGCTAAAGGTATGAGTCTCTTTATCTTCACTGTGTAATAGAATATGGATGATAGAATAGAGAACAGGATATTCTGTATTTATTTATGTACAATATTAAACATATAGCCATTATCTATACAGAATACATATGCTGTGCTTATCAGTGTCTTTTCAGCACTTTGATGTATGGACAAATTCAGAAAATCAATGAGAAATTAAAAAAAAGGATTGAAAACTACACACTGCAGGAGAGTCAGCTCTGCTACAAAGGAAAACCAAATTTTGTATTGGGTAGTTTTTTTTGTTGTTGTTGTTTTTGTTTTGGGGTTTTTGTTTTTTTTTTTTGTTTGGGTTTTTTTAAGACTGTTGTTTAGTGTAGACATCTTACATACTACTGGATGCTGTTGGAACAGGTCTGTTCCTAAATATGATCAAATTAAAGCTAACACAGCTTTTTAACAAATTCACTTCCACAGCTTTTTCAGCATTGGAAGTCCACAGCTGCCTAATTTGTTGTGAAGCCTCTTGCAGTGAAAACCTCATTTACTGGAGTTTTCCTCTCTCCTGTGTCTGCTGAGTTGCTTTCAGAGAGCCACCAGGTGCAGTTGTGTGTCAGACTGCTCAGCCCCAGCCTAGCTGCAATCCTTACTGGTTAGAGTCCATGGTTTTCCTGATTTCTCTATTTTCCAAAGTGTAAAGCCATTGTTCTGTAAAAAGGAGCAAGATTAATGCTTTTAAATTAAGGAGATGGCATGATGTGATGTCTTGGAGAGAAAGTACTTCTTTTTCTGGTGGAGTTCCAGAAATTGATTTCTATAATTTTTTTTTTCTGTGCAGCTCCATTAGTGATGTTTTATGTAAGATTTTGAATGATGTAATTTTATTAGCTGCAGCTGATATGATTGTAACCAGGTGGGGTTTTTTGGGAATTTGTGTGGAGGAGAGGCTTTTCTCATAGGCACCTGAGACCTAATCTGCAATGAGGCTTTAGGACAGACCAGCACCTGTGGGACAGCAGGACCTTCACAGTATTGTGTGGCTGGAGGAGATGGAAATGAGATCCTCCAGAATTCTTTCTCGGGTAGGTGATAAGTTGAAGCAGCTGAAAGCAATTGTAATGACAAGTAGACAGGGTTTATTCCAGAGCAGGGCTACAGCAGGAAAGGTATAATTGGCAGGCTCATGGCATTTAGTCTCACATGAGTTAATGTTAGAGATAAGCTCCATGTAACCCTAAGGGCTGCTCTTATAAATCCAGCTCAATTTGCAAGTCAAGGTCTGAACATTAAATCTGTTGTTCCTGTTTTATCTGAGTGACTTAATCCATCTTCTGCAATGCTCTGGGATTAGTTTTTCTTCTGTGATGTTGCAGTTTCTAACTGTGGTAGTGGGAGGTGAGCCTCTAGCCCTGCAGTGAGAAATGTGCTCCAGGGAGCTCTGTAAGTAGGCTCCAAAGAAGGATTTACCATTTTTATTACTAAAGATTTATTAATTTTTAAATGTGTCACCAGTTACATGTGGGACATCAGCAGAGAAATGAGTGTTTAGGACCTGCCTGTGTTCTGGGCTTTGCCAAGAGTGTGGTACAGGTTCCAAAAGGAATTGCATGGGACCACAGAAAGAGTTCTCTGGGTGTCAATGTTTGTTCTTACATATCTTAGGGATATGTATGCTCTGATTTTGGGCTGTCCTGTTGCAGGTGTGGGTTGTTCCAGGGAGGGCTGCAAGCCCTTGTTCCAGCAATGGTGATAATGAAATCATCATGATGAGCCCTGCCTGCAGCCTGAGGAGCAGGATCAGCATCACTGCAGCCTTTGGCACCTCCCCTCAGCCACAGCCATTTTTCTGGGACTCTGTCAGCAGGAAATGTCTTTCTTTTCCAGAGTATGCCAGGTGTTTGACACTTACATATCTGCAGTAATTGAGATTCTCTAGTGGGAAGCAGGAGAATGTCCTGGCCAATATTATTGTAGGCTTGGATGTTTCAAAAAGTAGAAGGGGAAAGTGCCAAAAAGAATCAAAATGCACTGGGGTATGCCCCTTTGCCCAGAGCAAATTTAAATTTAAATGTCTTCTTTCATTCAGCTCCTTCCTTCTTGAGTACTGCACTTGCTTTTCATCCTTGCTTATGTTCTGTTTCTTTTTCCTATCTCTTTGGGAGCTATATGCAGTTTTCATGAGCATGATTTAATGCTTTCTACTGTCATAAAAATAAGGCTGATTTACAAATTGGGCCACCCAAGTGTGGACTGTTATGTCAAATACGATGGTGTGGGAGGTCTGGGCTTGCTGCTTTTATTTACTTATTTGTTTGTTTATTTATTTATAGCTTTGGGGGTGAGTGTAGTTCCCAGGAGATTGCCAGAGCTCTGTGGAAGGGGAAGTTTATTTCAATTCACCCCCAGCTATAGTGGATGCAAGCCCAAGAGCTTTGGTTGCTCTTGATCCAACTGTGACTCCAGTTGTTTTTCTTTCAGTCTAGGAATTATTTTTTTTAAAAGCAGCTCCATGACAATGATACCTCTGTTTCATTCTAACAGGACATGCCAATTATTCCATTCTTCAGATGCACGAAGGAGGCTTTTCAAGAAAAACACTCATTCAAGTAGAAATTGGTGTAGGTGTGCAGAAGCCCTAACTGCAGTAGTGTTGTGTTGTGGTCTTCTGAATATTGACCTCCTTTGGAATGCATTTGTCTCCCTGTGCTTCTGCTCAGGATTTGTAGCCTTTTTTTTTCACCCCAGCACTCTTGACAACAAGCTGGAGAGTCTGAGTTTCTCTTCTGCTGCTCTTTGTTTTTTTCTTAAACTTCTTACAATTTTTTTTGTTGGTTTTGTTGGGGTATTTTTTGGTTTTGTTTTGTTTCTTGTTAATTTTGGGGTTTGGGGGTTTTTGTTTGTTTTCACTTTGGTTTTGTTTTGTTTGTTTGTTTGTTTTTTAATTCCAAGTACTCCAGAGAAATAGGGGTACAGAGAGTGAGATACCAAACAAAGCCCTACATTCATTATGCACCATCTCCCAGGGTAGAGAGAAGTTTGTACATTCATTCCCTGCTCCAAAACCAGGAGGCTCACATGTTCCTGTTTGTGCTGCTACAGTGTCTAGAGAAAAGGTAAATATTTGTAAAAAAGCTAAAATGAATAATGACTCCAACTCTGGCTACAGAAGCCATCTGAGGAGCAACCACCTACCTAAATATTGCCATTCTCTAATCTGCATTTGTGTATTTGCATAAAGGTAGTGCAGATCCTGTAGGAGATTTTGCTCCTTCTGTGACAATGGCTGAAACCCACATGGGTCATGCTGCAATGCCTGGAATTTCATGGCACCTGAGTTTTGTCACCAAAAATTGTCCCCTGATAACATCTAGGGTTGCAGGGGAAGGGTTGTCAAGGAATAAAGACAGCTGAAGATGGAGGAACACTCTCCTAGGAGCAGAGGAAATCTTCCTCTGGGAACCTGAGTGGTGAGATGGATGAGGTGCTTCCCTTGTGGAATGACTTGAGGGCACGGCTCACAGCCCTGCCTCTGTGCTGCCAGGTGTTGCCCCCAGGAGGATATAAAGTGTTTATATAAAAAGTAATAAAGTGTTTTACCTCTCCCTTCCCCGTGGAGGAGTGGCTCTCATCCTTTCTCTCCAGCCTGCTCCCAGCGTGCTGCCCCTTTCCAAAGGCAGTGTGGGCAGTGTGGGATGGATCAGAAGCCCAGGCCAGAGCTGGTTTGGAAACAGGACCTGTTCTCCTTCCCATGGCAAGATGACATCGTATTTGTACCTGACTATTCCGTTTTTCCATGCTCTAGAGGAGTCTGGTTCCTTCCTCTCTGCTTTTTTAGTGTTGTTTTCCTCAAAACTGGCTCTTTTGCTTCATTTCACTGGGAGATTCCACAGGAGGAGCTTATATACATACTGAACATATATATTTAAATGCATATGTGTATATATCTGACTGAAGATAGAGGTACAGGGGTGATTTCATGTCACATATCCTCAGGAATGTTTTTTAACTCTGAGCTTCCAGGAAATGCATATATTTTACAATGACACCGCTACAACTGATCAGAGAGGAAAATTATTATAACGAAGTGTCTCTCTGCCGCTACAGGAGCAGGTGGTTGGCAGCATATTACAGTGTGAAACTAAATAAGATGAATTTGTGTTCTCACCTGCTTGTGACTCAGGTGCTGTGTAAGTTGAGAAGACAATTCTC
Source organism: Molothrus aeneus (assembly GCF_037042795.1). Lineage (NCBI taxonomy): Eukaryota > Metazoa > Chordata > Aves > Passeriformes > Icteridae > Molothrus > Molothrus aeneus. Next base: position 2,183,335 of record NC_089650.1, on the reverse strand, counting down.
TCACCTTTTACAGCTCCTCCTCTGTTCATTCACCAGATATATTTCAGAAAGGAAACCAGTGAGTGGGGAGGAAATAATTCACACTCAGACCTTGACTCTCCAGGAGTCTGTAGGAATTTGTCCAGACCTGAGCTAAAGGAACCACCCTGCTTAGCCCATGGCTTGGAAATGTCCTCAGGAACCTGCAATAAGCTGATGTTTGTTCTGTGGTGTGAGGGAACTGCACAATGGGAAGAAGAAAATCAGCTAATGATGGTTTATTCCCATTTTACAACCATTATCTAAATTAGTGCTATCAGCTGTGACTGCAACACTCTGGTCTTTTCTTATTAATCCATCTGCTTTTCAGACTTCAGGATTTGTGAATAGTAGTAGAGCTTGGACTTGGTCTGGTTATTCTCTTCCAAACTGTCCCATTAATGTAATGGTGTGAGCACAACCTGGTGTTGTTCCTTGTGGCACTGAATGTGACACCTCAACGCTGCTGATGTCCAGAGTGGGGTTGGTTTTTGTGGCCATAATGTGCTCCAGAACTTTATGGGGCACCAACTGGAAACCTTGTGCAAGCTCTTGAGCACTTCTGTGGTCTTCTGTGTACCACAGCTGAAGTACAGTCCCTCAGCCAGTTCTGGTGTGCAGGCTCTGAAACCATGGACACTGGACACTGCCCAAATATTTTGGGAACTCAGTGTTCAAGGTGGTTTGTGAAACTCTCTCCATCAGAATTGGGTGGTGTTCTTGGTGTCCCTCTGCGAAGGGCTGATAACAGATGTGTAGAATGATGTGTTGAGATCTCTGTGGGATGAAGCAATCTATGCTGCTGGATCAGAAAATCCATCCACGACTGCATCTTCCATCTTCATTTAACCGTGCAAGGTTCCCCTGACTCTGAGGGATCTGTGCCCTTTCTGTTACCTTGTAGTAAATGGTGATGATTTGAAAATTTTCTGCCAAAACCCAGAACCTGCCTCTGCTCTTGCACTTCCAAGCGCAGTGAAGTTTAATAAAAGAAGAGTCAGGCTGCACCCTTGGTGCCTCTTTGGTGGGAGGAGGAGGCAGAGGAGGACATGAGTTTGCCATGTGATGGACAAGAGTTCTCCACAGATTCTGGGCTTCCCCAATGTGAGGGACAAACATTGGTGGTGAGATATGTGCTGGCTGGGCTCTCAGTGTTACTGCTGCTAAGCTGAGTGACCTTTCCTTACTCTGTAAACACTTGGGGCACCGTGTATTTTGATTTCAGACTACTGGAGTTCAGAGAAAATAGCATCTTTTATGGGGTCCACAGGATTTACTTACATTGTTGTAACTGGCCTGCAAAGCTGCTGTTATCCTATTTCTCAGATGGTTCTGGGATCACTGTCTTAGCTTTAAGCATAGTCACCAGCTGAGTTAGAAATTGGTAACACCTGAGTACACACAAGGCAGGGAAATGCTGAGATGGAAGAAAATGTCATGGGCCTGATGCTGCTTGGTCTGGGATGTAAGCCAGTTCCAGTGAGGGGTGAGGTGCTTGCAGGATCAAGTCCTGAGCTGTCCAAGAGCACGTGCAAAGCTTTGAAGGGGCACTGGTTTAGGCAGTTCTGTTCCAGAGTGAATTTGTGCTATGGGGTTGTGCTCCAGGCACCTCTGCGAGTGAGGATCACAGGGAAAAACTGCCTGCAGAACTGTGGGTGTACCTGGGCCTGCAGGGTGTGAGGCTGAGCAAACATCCTGTTTGTCCAAGCAAAACATGTCAATCAATTTGAACTTCTATTTTTTTTTTTTTTAAATAAACTCTCCCTTTTCTTCACCTACTCTTGTGCACAGGAGCCCGGGGCAGCAATACTGGCTGGAGACCTTACGGCTACACAGGGGACAACCATAAAGCAGTGGAGGTGGTAAGTAAAGCTTTGTCAGGACTAAAAATCTAAACCCTGTGGATTGGACCCAGCCCTGGAATGTCAGCTAGATGCTCTGGGCTGAGGGTGCCATCAGCACCCTTGGCAGTCCTCAGGGTGCTGCCCGAGGAGATGGGTGCTGGCCACAGCCCTGGCAGCACAATCCTGCTTCCAGCCTTCCCTCTGAGCTTGGCCCAGCTCTGTGCTCTTGTTTCAGGTCTCTCTGCAGGGCCCCAAGCACGTGAGCCCTTGGTGGGTTCATTTGTTAAGGCCCTGAGAGCCTCAGTCCGATTCTGCTTTCTGATCTTTTGGCAATTGTAGAATAACAGGAAATTTTGAAGTAGAGCTGCTCTTCTCCTGGCAAACAGGAGTGCAGGCCGTTGAGTTGGATCAGTGTCATTTCCTCTGTTTCCCTGCATCCAAAAGGACAGCAGGCAGATCCCTTTTTTCAGGTTGGGGAATTAACCTGATTGTGCCAAGCTCAGAGCCTGACATGTCTCTTGTCTGTGTTTTAAGGAACTTGACAGTGCCCCTGCCTTAGCAGGATAAAGCCCTTGATTTTTGACTTGTATTGAGGGGAAAACAGGACCCCACTTCAGACCAGTGGGGATGATAGTTGTTCATTATCATGTGCTTTATTTGAGTGGTCTCTCCTCTGGCTCAGACCCTCCTGGAGCCTGGATGAGAAGCACCTGCTGTGTTGGTAGGTGCCAGAAGGGCTTTTTGGGCTGAAATGAATTTCACCTTTTGATCTGTGTATCCTCTGGCAATAAACCCCCCAGTTAATCAGTCTTTTCCTCACCCTATCTTGCAGTGGGTGGATGTTTGGCAGCAGGCTGTTCTTTACACACCCCTGAATTTCAGTCCTGACCCTGGAAATTGATGGGAGCTGCAGCACTTTGGGATTGAGTTGTTATTGTCTAACTGGCCACGTTGATTGGTTTTTCTTGGACTCTTAATTAGCTGCAGTGTTTGATGTGTCGATGACTTCAGTTTGCTTTGAAAGAATAGATGTTTTGAATTACCTATTATCTTGCACAAAGTGAAACTATTTGCCCAGCCCCGTGGTTGCCTTAGAAACTTGCTGCAAACAACAGATAGAAGCATGAGCTGAATATGAGGAATGTCCAAAGGACAAGAATGTGAGTGTTGAAACCAGAAAAATGAAACAACATGATTGCAACATCTGTCAAAGGGTAGGAGACTTTGAAATATTTCAGTTTTATTGTTTGCTGGTTACAGGCTTTTGGAACCTTAGGTCAGCACCTGGCATTTGTGTTTCTTCCTGAAGGACCTTAAGTGTTTCAGTCAACATTTAATCCATCTCTTCCCCTCTGAGCCCTCAGCCTGCCTTGTTTGAAGGCAGGAAAAAGCTGCTTGTTTCAGACAATATGGGGAAAAAATTAGTTCTTAGCATTTGGGAAATAGAAACCCAAACCCTGGAGTTTGGTCTTGGATTTCATTTGAAATCATGGTTTCTAAAACTATAATCCTTTTAGTAATTTTATTATTTGTATGTAAAAATTAAAGATCAGAGATGCTGTTAAGCTTTCATTTAAAAAACAGTTAAAAGTGGTGATCTAGCATAACCTGCAAGTTTATAGAAACACAGTTTGTTATATAGACTTGTAAGCCAATTATTAAAACATCTGTGAATCATTTGATACTACGTGTTGGAAACAGAATATTAATAGGTACAACAGTGTGTGGGCAACTTAGGATCCCACTCCTTTAATAAACTTTGCCCAGATGGAAATTTTATGTTCATGCCTTCCCCTACATCTCAATTGCTTCTAGATAATTCCCTAAAGAATCTAGATCTGCTGGCAAAAATCTATTGAAGTGGAACCTTAGGTATTGGGTTTTTAAAAAAATTTCTTTTAAAGATATCAGAAAGGAGATTTTTTTTTTCCTGAGCCATAACATGGATAGTACATAACTTCTGATACAAAATTCTGTTTGTCAGAAGTTGTATCTTTCTGCTGGGTTCCATGCTTAAAACAGTTTTAGTAGCTGTTACTCTCCACCTAATGAGAATTTTGGTGAATTTTGAGAATTTTGAGAATTTTGAGAGAAGTTTTCAATCCAAGTTAATTCTGCAGGCTTTTCCTCTTCTGTCCCCACTGATCTCAATGCCCTTATTTCATGTTGTATGCTTTGTTTTCCTGCCTTTCATTCCATTTTAGGTGTAGTTTACTTCTCATGAATGTCAGGACAAAAAGTTTCTGGGCTTCACTGCGGGAGGAAATCACTGGTTCAGCTTGTATCTCTAATTGATACCTGTGGAATAATTTCACAGATACTGATGAATATTATGGGTTTTGAGCTTAAAGGCTTTCCAGAGTAATTCACATGGTGAATAATTGATGCCAAACAATAGAAATGGGATTTTTCTTCTGAGCAATTTTGTTTTTCTGTGTATTAGGGGGAGTGATCTGGTTATTGTTATATGACATGCTGAACCTTCAAAATGAAATAAAGGTTTGTTGCGTTGTCAAGGCATCCAGTCAGTAGTTAGGAAAGAGAGCAAACCGAATCAAGTTCTTGAGTCAGGAAGTTTTTGTTTCTGCAGAGGCCTATCTATGCTTGAGGGTCTGTCCTGTGCAAAGCCAAATTGCTTTTATTTCATCAGTGCTGCTGCAAAACTCTGAAGTCCTATTGGCACACAAATTATTCATGTTTTCAAACTAAATTTCATCTGCCCTCTGTAAATAATGGCTGTGCCCTTGCAGAAGAGAACAGAGAGATCTGACTTCTCCCTGCTTTGACCCCCTTGATTTCCAATGGGATTTCACAGGATCTGTGTCCTGGAACAGCCACCATCAGGGCTTGGAACTGCTGCAGTGCAGGGCCAGCACCTCCAAGTGTGCTTGGGTCACACAAGGTCTGAAAGGAGCTGAAATCTGTGGAGTTACTTCCCTGCAGGTGGAATTCCTGCAGGTTCTGCTGGGTATGAAACCCTCCCTGCTCTGCCAGCATTCAGACTGGGAGGTTGTGTGCCCCCTGTGTGATTTTTCATGCCCAGCTCTGCTCAGAGCTGCTCTCTGGGATCCCTCAGCCTTGTTTTTACAGCAATGCCCCTGATCAGTGATTCCTCACTGAATTATCTCTGGGGGAAATGGCCCTGAGGCATCCTGGTGGAACATCCTGCAGCCCTGCAGTGTCAGGTTTCATGTGCAGGGTTTGGAATCATGGAATGGTTTGGGTTGGAAGGGACCTTAGAGCTCACCCATTTCCAGCCCCCTTCCAGGGGCAGGGATACCTTCCTGCAGCCCCATCCCACAGTAGATCTCTGGTTTTATGAGCACTTTCCATCCAGCCCTCCCCTGATGACAAGTTAGAATTCAGTGAGTTACAGTAAAGTTGCAGAGCTCTTGTTTTGAGAGTCAAAGTAATCAGACAAATTCATAGCTGCTACACTGGAGAATAATAATAAAAAAGAACAAACCAAACAGATGTTTGGTCTGTTGTTTCCTGCTGCTTCCCAGCTGCAAGGTTTTCCTATAGCATACTCATCTTGGAGATCTTTGACTTGTGCACAACTATTTTTTTTTTGCATAAGGAGTGAGCATGTGAGCTAATTCCTTACATACAAAAAACCTAAACAACTAACTTTACTATAAATTATGTGAGACAATTTTGTATGTACATGTGCCTTGTTTCTTGAGAGAGGGAAAATAAGACCACCTGGTAAGCAAACATTTAAAAACATTGATTTCAAACATCTCTGTATGTGTGTGGTCATAGATAATATCCTTTAAAAGCTCCAGAGGCCTCTGTATGTATATATTTAAATAAGAAACAAACTGACATTCAAGCCAGGAAAACTTCCTAAATCCAGGAGTGGTGTTAACCTGCCTCACTCTGTGTTTTGTGACTATGCACTTAAAACCATAAGCAAGAGTCTGCTATGATGTGAAAACCAATTGAAAGGCAGTACCATGCTGTGATAAAATCTTAAATTTGTCCAGTCAACAATGGAGATTTTTTTTTTTTTAGTCTTAATTTCAGTCTTAAACTCACTGAATTACAGAATGTTTATGGGAAACTCAGCACAACTCATGGTAAATCTCTTCTCCTGGCAGGAGAGCTGGAAACCTGTGTCTAGCAGAGAGGATCCCAAAGAGAGAACTGGAGAGAGCATGGGCAGTGCAGCATGGCCAGCACAAAGGTACCACTCTGGGAACTTAATTTTCCTGCCCAAACCCAGGCATGGCACAGCCAGGCAGCCTGGAACTGGGGATTCTGCCTGTGGTGCTTTCCTTGATGAGTTATGTGGCATTCACATTCTCTGAAAAATCCCTTCAGCCAGGAGTTTTCTCCTAAGAAGCTGAGAGGCCTCAGAGAAAAGGAAAACAATTCTGATCTCATTTGCTTCTCTTGTGTTGTGCTCAGATGTGGAATGTGTTTGGAGATTGTTCACCCACAAGTGACTGTTTCATTGGATTCTGCTTTGAGTTGTTTTGACTCTTTGGCCAATCAGGGCCAAGCTGTGTCAGGACTCTTGAAAGAGCCATGAGTTTTCATTATTATCTTTTTAGCATTGAGTAAGTGTCCTTTCTGTATTCTTTAGTATAGTTTAGTTTAGTATTCTTTAATATAATATAGTATCATAAAGTAATAAATTAGCCTCCTGAGAACATGGAAACAGATCCATCATTCCTGCCTTTATCAGGACATTTCCCAGCAAATACAACAGAGTTAGAGGATGGCAGCCCCAGCCAGGAGGCTTTTCTGAAATGCTGTCTCTGAGGGAGCCAGGGCTGAAGGGCTATCTCTGCATCCCTTCAGAGACCCAAGGCCACCTCTGTGTCAGGCTCACTGTTGGAGCTCTGTATCCACAAATGTGCCTGTCTTTTCTGCACCCCCATGAATGCAGAGTGCATGAATGAATTGCAGCCACCATTCATATATGGTATAAATTCATAAACGGGAGAGCAGCTGGAAAAGAAAAAAAGAGAGAGAGAAACATGAATGGCTCAAAGAGCTAAATACTGCATTAAAAAAAAAAAGAAAGTTGATTCAACCTCAGGGAAGAAGAGAGCAATGAGCTGTGGGTTTTGCACGGTTCCTTGGTTTGCTGTGCACAGAGCACTGCATGGCTGCCCCAGCAAATGCCACATCAGAGGAATTATCTGTGCTCTACATGACATCTCCCCCAGCACAGCACATGTGCAGGGCCCAGTCACGGGGCTTGGCTCCCTCAGATGTGTTTGCTGCTGGCCCAGCTACAAGAAGCACAACCTTGATGTCAATTTTTATGGGATTTAAAGCTGTACAACACCCCTTTCCTCTGTGCACACCTATTTTTTTTTTTTTTTTTTGCATAAGGAGAGAGCATGTGAGCTAATTCTTTACATAAAAGAACCCAACCAACTTCACTATAATTTATGTGAGACAATTCTGTAAGTACATGTGCCTTGTTTTACTTTACTTTAAGTAAAGTAATATTTACTTTAATTAACTTTACTACCCTGCCTCTGGTCTTTTGTGTTTAAGGAGAATTCCTCAGTCACTGTATTTTCGCTCTCTATTTCCCTGCCCCTGTTTTCTCCAGTATCCATTCTTCCAGAATCTCTGTTTGGTTAACAAATTGTGAAAGCCTCAGAGTGCTCAGATGTTTCTACTCATACCTAGTGACCTTTTCATTCATCTCTTTCACTCCCCTGATTGAGCAAATCTCTGTAGCCTCTTGGTGCCTTGCTCCATAATGTGTTTTATTGCCCATTGGGCATAGGGCTGCTATTAGTTCCACATTTACAAATGGACAATTGTCCCCATCCCAAAATTTATCTGTCTTTCTGCTTTCAGATTTTATAGGGTATATCTTGCCTGTAAATGTGTCATTACAGTTTGGGGGTTTTTTTGTTTTTTTTGTTTGTTTGTTTGTTTGCTTTTTTTTTTTTTTTTTTTAATTAAGACCTTTCAAAATCATCCAATTCATTTAGAGTGGCTTGTGGCCCTCCAGGGTTGTGCTGGAGGTTTTGGAATCTCAGTTTGTTCCTGAGTGGACTCTTACAAAGTGCTTTCTTTTGCTGGATTCTTCCCACCCCTGCTTAGAGGCATGGCACTGGCAGAAGGTTTCTGCCCCAGACTTGAGGCTCTGCAGATATGAAAATAAGAATTTCCATAGCTGCTCATTCCTTTCCCATATTAGTAACCCCCCCTTCTCCAGGGACCCTGCTCCTCCCCTTGGAAAACAGTGATGTGCACTGGGGAGCTGTGCAGAGTTAAAAATGGGATTAGAGTGCTTGACCTTTTCCTGATGTACTTTATTAGGTGTAACCTTGACTGGCTTGATGATTGAGGAATCATCAGGGTGAAAGTGGAATTTCATCCTCTGCTCTTTGTGTCAGCACCCAGCATCTTCCATGGGCTGCTTTTGTTTTGCTTTGTGGCAAAGGACCATGTTGAGCAAGCACCTTCTGAAAATGATGAGCCAAAGTTGTTCCTGACTCTCTTGCATCTTAAAGCCCACTGCAGGGGCTGTCCTGGAAACCAGTTCACCAAGTTGTGTTTAAAGCAGTGAAGTAGAGATGATATATTCCACCTATCCCATAATTCAGTATATCAACGGGGAAAAGTGAGTACATAGTGTACAGAGTGAAGATATTTACTTTAATTTTACTACCCTTGCTAGGCATTTAATGCAAAAATGGTAATAAAACCACGGATGTGGGGTGAGGTTTTTTTCTCAGACAGAGATTTGGCAGTAAATTTTTGCTGTATCTCTTAACTAGCTTTTCCCATAAAACTGTTTCAGGTTTATTCCTCAAACGTGAGCTGCCACTCTGATGCACATGAGATGGAGCTCCCTGACTCTCCTCAAACCTGGATGGCCCTGGATCAATGGAGACATCTTGCATCAGCAGCACTTGTTAAGCACTGCTAAGGGGCTACTTCAGCTGCCAGCTCATAAATCAAGTTATTTTTGGTACAGCTCCCTGAATGGTGCAGCTCATAATTAAATCAATTCAAGCAAATCTTTTCTATTTTTCAGCTGAGAGGGTGGTGATGATGCACAGATCAGGAATAGGTTAGCAGTGGGCAGTGAATGCAGAACAAGTAATAGACAAAAGGCAGAGTCACAGTGAGAGAGGAGGTTGTGCTCTCCTGGGTAAATGTAAATAAAAAATACACACTTCTACTTTTTCTGAATGAGTGTAAATATTCACCCTAAGATTCTAAATCAAAGTGTGAGGCAGCAGCAGTGGTAATTCAGAACTGCCAGGTATAAGAGCAAGGTAAAGAGGTGCAAAGCAGAATGGCTTTGGTGCCACTTGGCTTTCTGGTGTTAGGCTGTAGCAGCAACAGGGATGTCAAGGGCACTGAGAATTTACTGTAGCACTGAGAACGTGCTGTAGTGCCTGGAAAAACCTCACTCACCAGTGAGCTCCATAATAGAATGATTGTGGAATAAGCAAGAGAAAAATAAAAATAAAATAAAATCAAAATTCCAGGCAGCCCAAGATCAGAGAAAATTAGAAACAATGAAAAGAGTGTGTGTCAAACCTGACAGGCCAGGCCAAGTCACAAAAACCCTGATAAGCCTTGGATAACTCACAGGCTGTGAATTCTGTCTCCTGGACCACATAAGAGCAAAGAGGAGCTCTGGTCTCTCTTGGGTGGGCTGTGGGAGCTGCTTTAACCAGGCCCTGTTCACAGAAATTGTTTGAACACCATATGAACCTGCTGAAGATGAACCTGGGCATTATTTCCCTCTGCTCTTCTCTTCCCCCAGAACTTGTTTCACTGGCAGAAGGATTCTTGGGTGCTGACCCAATGTCTGCTCTTTTTCTTGGACTGTGGACTGCAGAGTGTGGAAAACAACAGGTTCTGGGGTAAGTGTGATGCCCTTCCCATCCTTTCACCACAGAAAAATACCCTGACTGTGGGAATTGACCAGAAAAATCCTTAGGAATGATGGGACTGGGGAGCAAGACAGTAGGATTAGCAAAATGAATTTTTTGAGTGTAGCCTGGAAAGCTTTAGAGATCCCAACAGCCCTTTGGAAAACAAGAAATGGACCTGAGTGCTCTGCCCCTGCCTGACCTCATCCCAGAGGCTTGTTCAGCATCCTTGTGCCTGGCAGCTGTCCTTGTCATGTGGGCTCTGCTGGTGGTCTGGGCTGGTGCTCTCCAAAGCAGTCATTCCTTGAAAATAAGTTTTCTCTCACCTCTGCCAATGTCCTGCCACTCCCTGACCCAGCCTTACCCAATTTCTCAGCAGAAAGTTATTCAAATCAACAACAGGGCTTTAATTGCTTGTAGGTCCAGTGGAGGAGACTTAAATGTTGTCTTTGAGTGATTCTCAGCTGCTTCTCTCCTTCCAAGCATGTGAAATGCACCACCAGGGCATCAGAATTGACAGATATTGTCAAACCACAACCAGTTTTCAGCAGAAACTGCATATTTCAACTCACCATGGAGGTTAAAATGCAGAGTGGATTTAATAATTACAATGACATTCATAAAGAAATGAGCAATTACAATCTGACACAGATAAAACTCTTGTCTGGCATGAGAGGTGTTGAGCACAGGAGCAATGCAAATGTGCCTGAGCTATTTAGGTGGGTAAGAACTGCTGTCTCTGAATGCTCCAGACATTTCTGAAAACAGGGCTTAGCTTTCCATGTCACTTCTGTGCTCTGAAAATGTGCTGTGCTTTTTAAAAGAGCTTTTGGAGAAGGCACTAAGTCATAGCTGAGTATTGCACAAGCTACTTTAGGATGCAAACTCTTGGGAAGTTCAGATATTCTGTCTAAGATAACAAGGAAAATACCACGTGTAATTTTTCATGAGACTTACTTTTCATGAGACTTTATCCCTTTTTTCAAGGGATAAAATTAATATGCTGTAAAGATAAAAAATATTGACAAAATGCTTATTTTCCTAATAAAGCAGTGCAAGCATATTATTTGCAGATATCTCAAAGTTTTACAAAGGTAGGCAGTATTAATGTTCAATGTATGTATTTTATCAATACACTGTTTAGCTTTCCAAATGACTTGTGAGACTCTGGGTAATTTTACCCAGTCAACTTCAGTGAAAATAGTATTAGAAAAATCTGTTTTCTTAACAGAAAGGAAAATCCTTGATGGAGCATGGATCTTAAAGGGAAGAGAGGAGGAAATAATGCTCTCCTCTTGGAAAGTAGGAAAAAACTACAAAAGGAATGGGAGTATTTGAGTTTTCTTTGAGGGAGGTGGATTCCAAGGAGATGACCTGGAGCTCAGGTGCCTTGTGTGTGTGAGAGCTGTCCAAGCCTTGTAGGTGCCTGCCCTGCCTGTGGGCATAAAATCAGAATTGAATAAATCAATCAATTAAAATCAAACTCCCTCTGAGCTGTTCTTACAAGCTGCTGCTGTGAGGCAAAGTCCCTGGCTGGGTCTCTCATGGGCTGTGCTGTGCCAGTGACATGGCTGGGAGGATGTGAGGATGAAAGATGAGCTGGGAGGAAGCACAAGGACAAACCAGCTCTGAAGGTGAATCTGCTGCTGCTGTTTGGGACAGTGATATTTCTGATATTTCTGGCTTACCTCTGGAAAAATCCCCCCTGTGGAGGCTGTGGGAGCTGGAATGTTCACCAGGAGTGAGCAAGGCAAGGTCTGGATGCAGGGGAGGAGTGGCAAAGCCTTCAGGTGGTGCTGCCTGTGTGTTTTTTTCTCAGGGACAATGACAAAGGAAGTGGGAAGAGTCCAAGAGCAGAAGAGAAACAGAAATCATACATGTGAGAAAGCTGTGGCTGAAGACCAGGCTACTGTGAAGGACAGAAGCATCTGAGGACAAAACGTGTGATAAGAGAAGCCAGGGACCAGGAGGGGTCTGTGGTTAAATAGATGTTACCAAAATGTACCAAATGAGCTATGGCAAAGACTCATGTGATGTTGCACAACCTCCCAAAGAAGAATTGACCAAAGTTTCAGCCTGGAAGAGCATAAATTGCATAAATTTCTCCTGTAAGAATCCCTGCACAGGCATCAGAGCAGCCATCAAGCAGAAGGGAGAGGAAACCAGTTGTACACTCTCAGGTTTTCTTTAGAAGCTTCTACCATAATCCACTGAGGAAAGTTGTGCAGTGTCATGTGCCAAGAAAAATAGCGCAAAGGTCTGAGGCTACTCCTAATTATCTGCTTCAACAACTGGTCCATTGTCAGCATCCAGATGAAATGCATTCTCTCACCTCCAGTAAATGACATTGTTACTGGCTTCATGATGAGGAAACTCACAGATATTCCCTGAGTCATTAGGTGGTTTGATAACGAGATACTGGAATAATTGCATGTGGTTGGTGAATATCTTTGATGTGACAGTTCAGTCAGGAACAAGTAAACACAAGGGGACCATCTAAAAAAAGAGGGAGTTGGTCATCCTGATTTTATTCTTCTTTTTTTCCAGAGAAGAGCCCTACAAATGAATTCGGTGAGAAATCAGAATCTGAACTCTAGAAGACAAAGACAGAATAAAATGACTCAATTTACATATCTTGGCAGTCACATCCTCATGAAAACGTCAGAGGCTGGCTAAGGCAGGGCTGGATTTGGCAGCTTAAGATTTGTTTTTGGGAAATCTGCACTTTAAAGTGAATCACTGAGTCGTCAGTATTCCGTTTTAATAAATGCATTTGAAAGTTTTAGGACTTTTAAAAGCACAGAAGGAGATCTAAAAACTGTGAATTGCCACAATAAATTTCTAAGAAAAATGAAGGGATTCAGCAACTGTCAGCAGCCCCTTAGGTTGGAAGAAATGTTTAAGAGAAGAGGTTGGAAAACTGTTGAGAAAGAGTGTCTACTTTTAAAGTCTTAAGTAATTGAGTAATGGCCAAATAATGCAAGAGAGACCAAGGAACCTAGAAGGCATCCAGAGGTACTAATCAGAAAGTGGAAGAAATATTCTCTGGGACACTAGAAAAAAGGCTCAATATGGAGAAACTTGGTGAATACTTCTATATGAACAGTGATATCTAATACACTGAATTTTAAAGTTGGCAAATACACAGTTATCTACATTTACAGAGATTCTTGGTATGTCTTTTAAAATATATCCACAATGAGAACTAAATTCTATTCCAGGCATCTCTGATATCCTGGGAACTGAAGATTAAATGTGTAAGTAGAAGCTTTTTTTCTCTGTGGTTTAAATAAACCACCTGTTTCATGTATAGAACAATGCTGCTCAGCTGTGAACATTCTCAGTGCCCTGCTGAGCGACAAGGATGAAATTTTGCTAAAAAATTTGGTGGATTCTGAAGAGAACTTTTAAAATAACTTCAGTTTGCTGGTTAAGGTTCCTCACTTCTGCCAGTGAGGCCTCAGCTCTCTTTAGCTGAGTGATGAGCACAGGCAAATGATGCTCATCTTCCATCTGTGACAATGACAGCTTAAAAAATTGTGTATTAAAGATGTGGGTGGCTTCTGCCAGGTATGGGAAGAGACAGAAAGGTCATTGCAAGAACAGGCTCGTTTCCTGCTGCAAGGAATGAGCTCTGGTCTGTCTGGTACACAGACAACACCTTCCTTCCTGTGGCACTTTCCTCTAGAGAAAATCAGTCTCAATGCTCCTCCAGAGCTCTGGGGTTTTAGTTTTTATTTAGATTGTTTGCCTCTACATCTATTTTTGTGTATGGTTTTTTTGCAGAATATGAGGTACAAAGAACTCCCTAACAAGTGCAAGGTGTCTGGGAAATAGAGCCAGCTGTGAAGGCTGGACTGGATGTTACTCCTCAAATCTGCCACCAAACCTGGACCAAGAAGGATAAGAAATGCTGAATTTAATACCTTGCACTTCATTTATGTGTCTGGAGATGCCCAGAAATAAACCAGCAAGGCAGTGCAGAACTGGGACAAAAGGGCTTTAGGACTATGGAGAGCTGACCTTCAGCTGGTGGTCCCAGCACATCACAAAAATAATTATGGCTGTCCTGCTTGTGAATGCACCTTTTGGCTTTCTTTTTGCCAGTTTTCTCTCCCTGCAGCCCAGCTTCCAGAAAAGAGCCCAGAGGCTGCAGCAAGAGCAGCACAGGAGCTTATCCCATTTTTACTCATGCAGCTCCTTGTGTTTCTGGTCCTGGCTGAGCTTCCATCACCTCTCACAGCTCCAAAGCCAGCTATGGCCACTGCCTCCAGAGAACAGCTCTTCACTTTCAAAGGGTGCATTAAATCTCCTCACACAGCTCTGTTTCTCTGGCCCCAGCTATCTGACAGAATGGAGAAAAACCTCAAACTCCAGCAGAACAACATCCAGTCCCAGCTGCAACATTCTCATCTTCTCCTGGCTTCTCCAGGGAAGTTTAAAATTTTCCAGAATTTAATGAAGTACATGGCAGAAATCTTAGGCATTCTCTAGAAGGTTGTCCAAAAAAACCAAGAAAACTCTTGGAAATATTGTGCTTGTCAACAGAAGAAGTGTAGCCATGCCCATCTGGCATACACCTGTATAGACCTTGGCCATGTCCAAGAAAAGCAGAAGGAAGACAACAAGCTCCTGCAAAAGCTTTTTTTAACATGTTTTTTTGCTCCTGTGCCTGACTTCAGGGCTTGAGGGAACCAAGTAGATCCACCCTTGATGCTCTCTGTGGGGAAAGGATATCCTTGAGGCATTTGGTATCAGAGTGTTCATCCTGCACTTTAAAAAATGTTAGAGGTTGATGAGGTGGTAATATTTTCATTAGAAAATTTACCTGTGTAACTCCTGGAAGGCTGCTGAACTCCCTACAACTCCAACCAAATCATCTCCCTGCCTTATTTGTCTCTGGATTGCACTAAACACAGCTGGCACTCCAACACAGGCAAAGACTTTTCATGATGCCATCCTGAGTTTAGCATTTAGGAATCCTCTGAGTGATCAATGTAACAATTGAGGACATCTGTCTGAGGCTGTTTTATCAGTGATGTGTGTGATGCCTTCTGCATCATAACATGCTCTCAGGCAAGTTCTGCAGGGCTTCTGTGTCAGGATTCCTCAGAAACCAAACCAGAACAACAGAAAACTTGTGACAAGGAGCATATTTTAGTGTGGTGCTAAACACATCACCAGCCACTAAGACTCACAGATTTAACGTGGCAGAAGTACAAAAGGCACCCTGTACTTGGGATGAGGCTTCCCACAGGTAGCAGGCTTTGCTGACAGCACTAGGATAATTTTGCACTATTTTTCCATTCCACTGTTCTTGAGATCTGAGGAAGATTTCACCTTCATTTTTGTGAAGTTCTGTCAGGCCTATTGATCTTTGCTTTTATAAAGGTCAGATAAATCCACACAGCTTAGTCCTGCAAGCCCTTTGGCTGTTTTCTCTCTCTCTTTTTCTGGTTTCTTTTTAAGATTCTCTTCACAGGAGGAAGTTAGTCATCATCTGTGCTTGAACCTTTGATGGAGGCTCTTTTAAAGTGCAGAGGTTTGTCTTTCATCCCTGAGACTTCCAAAGGAGCTCAGGGACTGCAGCCACACCCACGACTGCCAGTGTTTGACGCCGTTTGTGCTTTCACATTTTGGGTGATGATGTCAGTCCCGTTCCCTACATCTCACCCTCTTGTACCTGAGAGATGTGAAGTGCCTGCCTTGCTGCTCCAATCCCATCAGTTCACCTCCTTCAGTGACTCAGTGCTCAAGAGGCAAAGCTCATCTGAACAGACTTCTAATTCAGGATCTCTGAACCACTTGCAGAGCTTGCTCACACACAAGTGTCTCTCAAAAACCTGAACCCTTCCTTGGCTGCTATGTGGAGTTTTCTTCTCCCTTCCTCATGGATTAATTAGTAATGCAGGTGGATAATAGCATATAAATGCAAATAGCTAATAAACAAGAACTGAGAAGACAGCCCTTCACTTTGCCTGGGTCCCCTCTGCATTCTGCCCCAAGATATCTCTGTACCTCTGCATGTTTCTTTTAATTGGCAGGAATTTTTCAGACACTCTTAAAGACTGAGTCATCAAGGATCTTTGAGGACTCCCTGTAACAGAGCCACTTGAAATAGAAGAGATGTGACCCCATGTGCTGTGTGGGAGATGACTGCCTTTTCTTTTGTATATCATAATTGTTGTACATACTGAATTCTGAGAATCCTGAGGAGGTAAGGCTGGAATTTCTCTATTATGAGACAGACAGTTCTGTTATTTTGCTCTGCTGGCAATTACAAATTAATTGGTGGCTTCACATACCTTACCAAATAATGTTTTTCAGAACAAGTAGAAAAATCTTCTATCTGGTCTCTTGGCTCTCATTTTATAGCAAATTAGTTGTTGCTGGACTGAAGGTCTGATAAGAGTTCTGTACTGTTCCAGAATTATGGAATGAATCATAGAATCACAGAATGGTTTGGGATGAAAAGGACCTTGAAGGTAATTCAGTTCCATCCCCTGCCATGGCAGGGACATCTTCCACTATCCCAGGTTGCTCCAAGCCCCAGTGTCCAACCTGGCCTTGGGCACTTCCAGGGATCCAGGGGCAGCCACAGCTGCTCTGGGCACCCTGTGCCAGGGCCTCACAGGGAGGAATTTCTTCCTAATATCCAATCTAAACCCACTCCCTGTAGATATGGACAAGTTTAACCATTCCCCCTTGTCCCACCACTACATCTTCTGGCAAAAACTCTCTCCCATCTTGCTCCTTCCTGCTTGAGAGCACCATGCAAGAGTGCAAATACATTCATGATTGGCATTCTCTGCCAATACAGAAGTAATGATAATATCTGGGGAAATATTTGAAACCATTAATGGATTTAAAAGGGATGAGATTAAGGGTTTCCATCCTTCATGAAGAATGTGCTTTGATTGCTGTTACCAGTTACTGAGGTAAGGTAAGGGGTTTAGAGACCTTAATTTTATATATTTCTGACAGTTTTGAAGAAAGCGGAACACAGGGACCTTGTCTGGTCAATTCACAAATGGTACATTTCTAGAGAAAAAGGAAATTATAGTGGAAGACACAAAAATTTGAGTATCTGAAAAGGGTAAAATACGTGGGTTTCATCAATGGCAAAAATTAAACACAAAGGGAGGATTGGGCAAATTACTTGGACCTGGGAAATCTTCAAGACAGAGGCTGTTTTTATTGTTCCTTTCTGTGTCTGGCATAATATGAACCTATTAGAGCAGCTCTTCAGTTCTCCCATATTGCAGATAAAATAATAGCAGTTACAAACAAAAAGAGCTCTGGCAGACTGTCACTGCAGATAAGAGCACGTAGCGATAATGAAATCACAGTGGTCAAATAGGTAAATATCAAAACTGATTTACTGTATGCAATGCAAGCATGGAGTTTGGGTTATGGAACAAATGATTTGCTACTTGAGGGCAGAGAGTGAAGTCCCCTGTGTTGGTGGGATGTGGGTGGGCAGGTTGATTCTGAGGATTGGTTTTGCTCTCCTAGGGTTCAGAGGTAAATGGAAGGGGTTTGGGGAGTGAGTAAAATCATTCTCTGGAAGAAACTTATAACTGCAGTAGATGCAAGGTGTTATGGAGGAAAATATACCTCCCATCCTGCAGAGAAATTCCTGCCTGAGGGATTTTTTAGCTGTTCTCATAGTTTCTGCCCTTTCACACATGAGCTGTTCCCTCAGTGTGTGTGCTGGTGCTGAAAGTCAGGGCTGCACTATATAGTACACTTTAAGAGCAAGGTGGGTTTGCACTTAAAAAAATTAACCTGCTTTGCACATAAATCTGCTAATCTTTTAATAACATTAAGATTCAGAAACAAGAAAAAGGCAATAGTGGTTAATATTCTGATTAATTCAAGAAACTGTCTGAGTTTTGGTAGATCCACAGAGTCGGAGTGGGGTCAATTTTTAAAGCTCATCTTTGAAAAGCGGAAAATTGAAGCACTTGCTGGGCATCCAATTGTTCTCTTTATGGGTTTCTCTGCAAGTGCTTCACTATGTGAATGTGTTTTCATTATCAGCCTCAGAAATAATCCTGTTACTCCTTGCTTCCCTGGCAGCCCTGGCTAGCTAGGACTGGGGCTGTGACAAGCAGCAGTGCCAGTGCTTGAGTGCTGATTAGCAGAAAAGCTCAAGAGGTGAAAGAGATTATTTGTTAGAGATGGTTTTTCTTTTCATTCTAGTGGCATCCACAACTTTGAGCAGGAGTTGTTGGAGTCCCAGCACAGGCAAGACTCCTTGGGAATGCTCCAGCCAGGAGCGCTGCTGTCTGCAGAGCGAGGGGCTTGCCTGTGATTTGGAGACAGGAGAGACGCAGCAGCAGCAGGAGTTGTGACCAGTTCTGTCTTTTCTTTGGCTCCTGCTGGGCCCAGTTAAGTTATTAGTACTTTCTTCAGAGGAATGAGACTCCTGCAAGGTTCCCTCCATGCCCTGCTTTCAGTCCCCAGACCTGGCCTGGGATTAGTGGTTTGCTTTCACACTGCTTGCACACTGGAGTTGTTACAGCTGTGAGCAATTGCTGTTGGCCCTGGCAGCCAGGGCAGAGCTATTCTTCATAGCTGAAATGAACAGAGATCCTTAAAAAAACTTGGGAGAGATCTCTGAGGTCAGCTCTGAGTAGTTGTTTGTCCTGACTGTGAAAATAACTTGATTGTAAAAAAACATTTATGACACTTTCAACTCTATCAGGCAGTATGTGTTGTCAAGATTATTTTGAAAGATAGAGGATAGACTGGGGATAGAAATGTGCTTATTTTTCAAACAAGCTGAGATTAGAGCAAGCATTTACAGTTTTGCAAATCAAAGGAGCCTGGGACTTGCATCTTTGGAGACCCTGAAGGGCAGCTCTGTCAGCCAGAAAGAAGATGTGCTAGATCAGACAGCACAGCCCTACTCTGAATCCTCATCTTGTGGTGACAGGATCCTGAGCTGCCTTAGGTGTGTGCCATGGATTGCTGTCCCTGGGAGAAGCACAACCTTCCTGCCCTGTCCCTGTGCAGGACACAGCCCTGCCTGTGCCCCTGGCATGGAGCTTTGCACAGTCACTACTTGCAGCAGCTCTGGCTCCCTGCAGCCTTGTCTGGGGTTCATTTTGAAATGGCAGCTCTAGTTCCTCCAGTGCCCCTCATCCCCCCCTTTTTTGCCTTTGGAGGATGGACTCACAGACTGAGTCACAGCCTTATTGCAGACTTTGACCAGCACAGCCTTGACCGGACCCTTTTGTAGGGGAGGGAGGAAGAGAAGAAAAAAACAACCATCAACAACCATTGTTGATTCTGGCTTTGATAGTGTAAATACCACTGTGCTGCAAAATGAAAAACTAAACATGCAGCCTCGATAGCTGACTTTGAAATGTGTGCTGGTGGTAATTGAGTTTATGGAAGTTTTTTTTCTATTTCCTTTTTTTTCCCCTTTGAATGTGATTCAATTAAAGAACCTTTTTGACCAAATTTGGAGAGAATTGGGTTAAGGCTTTTGAAGAATGCCTTTCTGCTCCAGCTCTCAGTGAAATCCATCCAAATATATGAAACAGAAAGGTTGTTGATATAGTTTCTTTGGAAGCTAAGTTGTATTTTCTCCCCAGTTCAGGCTGTTTCCTTGAAACTTGATTTCTGCTTGTTGCTCTTCTCACTGAACCTGAATCCAGAATAACAAATATTATTAAAAAAAAAAAAAGAATTTCAGAGTCTGTTTTCAGTTCCCTTCTGTGGCTCCCAGAAAAGCACTCTGCCAAGATTTCCAGTGAGCACTGTGTGCCTGGACAGCTGCAGAGCAAGCTGGGGCAGGAGAGTCCTGTTACAGAACTGTTCAGGAGCCTTCTGTGGGCTCAGGAACTGTGGAAATTGATCCCAGCTTGGCTGTGCCAAGCTCCAAGTCCCTCAACAAGCTGCAGGATTTCCTTCCAAAGTTAATATCGAGTTTAAACAATTATTCCTCAGGTTCTACCTTATTTTTTTGCTGCTTTGGCTTAGAAGTTTGTCACTCCTTTTCACGTCTTTGGTGGCAACACCATCCCATTCTCTTATACCTCTTTCTGCCTTTTATGGAAAAATCCTTCAGCTGCAATAAACTGGGCCTTTTTCCTTTCCTCTTGCTATTCTTGTAAGCCTCTTCTGAAACATTTCAAACATCAGTGCTAAAAAGTTCAATAAACCAGAACAATAGTGGCCTTCCTTCTGTGTTTCCCTGTTGCCAGTTGTACTCAGGGTTGCCAAGATGAGTCTTTAAAGCCAGCCCTGAATCTTACCAATCTCTCCATCTGACATTTTGTTCCAGACAGTGCGTTGTGGTTTGGGACTATATATTGTGTGTCTCCTTGACTTCATGGCTAATTGCATGTCATAAACATTATTAGTAGAAGAGTTTTGACAGTATTCCATGAGAACATTCTGCTGGCTCCCCATTATGGCTTCACATAACATAAGAAATGATTTGCTAGAGATAACTGATCTGGATACTCTTTTTAAATTTTTGTTCTGTGCTTCTTCACCTATTTTTTTATTAATTCAATTGTTTTAGAGATTGGCAAAGTTTAGACTCAGTAAATTTTTTAATACTAGAGGATTCCCTATGTTCTTTCTCCTCTCTGCCTTGTCTTTAGAGTGGTATCTTCTGCCTGATCTGCATTTCTATTTCAAGGGTTCTTTGTTTGAATTTTTTTCCCCCAGTTCAGATTTAATTTATCTTAAATGTAGCTTTTTAAACTTACATGAGTGTGGTTGGGTTTGTGGAGGGTTGGATTTTTTTTTTCATTTGATCTGTTCTAGATGTATGATCCCCACGCAGAGCAGTAGAGGAGTTTTTCACATTTTCCATTAACAAGTCTGTTCCTGGGGAACAACCACCTCCTCATGATGATAAATCCCACTCTAATAAAAAAATTACCCTGTTAGACCACCTCTTTTAAGCATCCTTGGCTGCTGTGGGAGTCTCCAGGTTAGGATTTGCAGGTGAAAGGTGGATTAGGTTGCTTCCAATGTAGTCTACAATGTATTAGAGCAATAAAATATAGATTTGCTTCCTGCCAACAGTTCAAATTCTAAATCAATTTATTTTCCATCCACTCATGCTGAATAGAAGTTGTGAACAGCAAAGCAAAGGAGTTTTAAGAGCTGTTAGTAAAAGGCTAAAGAGCCTTTGTCTGAGCACAAAAAACCCTAATAAACTCACTGCAGGGAGCAGAAATGACTTTGTGCTTGTGTCACAAGCACAAAATATTGCCAGACAAAATCTGGGGTTGAAAGTAACTGAGAAAGTTGGAAGTTACTGAGAAAGTGACTGAATTTCTTTCAGTGGCACCTGGATTCATTTTTAGGTGAATAAGTGGTGTTGGATTTTCCAAAGTTTTATATTAATGTCCAGATACAGATAGTTGTCCATAATAATCCAAGTTTAAAGCTGCTAATTGTAGTTGCTGATCCATAGGTGATTTTTTTTTGCCTGTAAAATCACAGTTATGTGTTCCATCTCCAAAAATTTCTCTTGAGTAACTTCAGAGTGTAACCTGGGTGGGATAAATCTGTGTCTTGGTGTCTATGGTGCCTAACAGGATGGAGCCCTAACCTTTGCTGGCATCTCTAAACAGCTGATACTTTATTTATGATATAAAAGATGTGTTTAGGGTTTTTTAAACCTTGGCACTGTCAAGAATGCAAGATCAGAAAAGTTAGTTATTGCTACAGTTTATTTTCAGTGATTGCTGTGATGTCACAAAATTATGTAGCTCCTATAGCCACTATCACAAGGAGGTTACCTTGGGCTAGATAACACTGAATTTATTTTAAGTCATGCTCAGCCTTATCTGGTTGTGCCAAAAAGCTTTGAAACTTAATATCCTCCCATGCATAAGAAGCTTTGCTGTTCTTGTGCTCCATTTATTGCTGCCTGCTGCAATGGGAAGAGGTAGGAAACCACAATAACAAAAAAAATGCTGTAATAAAACTACTGTTCATTTATACCAGCATAATATTTTTGAGAATGAAGGAGAAAAGCTTTAGAGATGGGTTGACATTTCTTCCACGTGTTGTTAAAGTGGGTTTGGGTTTTGTTTATCAAGGCTGAGTTCTCCAAAGCCCTTATTTGTGGGAAGAGAAATGTACTCAGAGAAAAAGCTCTGCTGAAAAAACACAGGATTGCTTTGAATGAAGGAGAGTTGTGAGGCTGTCAGCAGCCTTGTTACTGCTCCTGGCATGGCTGCTTGCTGTGATTCTGCACTGAAAAGCACATCTTCTGGAATTTTAGGTGGCATCTGCAGAAAATGCCCTAAGGCATAATGGACGAGATGCCCAGAACTAATTATCTGCCACACAGGGGGAAATTTACAGCAGTTCCATTTTGAGTGAGTAATTCCAATTACTTGGGGACGTTTTTAAAACACTGGCACATTTGATAGAGGGAGGGGGGGAAACCCAAGCACAGCTTGTCAATGGAATCTGTTGATGCTGGCATTCAGTGGTGTAGATATTAACAGTGGGATAATACTTGTAATTCATTTAGCTTGAAAAACAAAAGCAGCCAGAGTAACGCCAAAGTTTACAAAAAATGAGTCCCCAAAGATAAGTTGATATTTATTTACTTAATAAGGCTTTTTAAAAGTGTCAAGTACTCAGCAGCTGCTATTATTACCAGCAGAACTGGTAGCAAAGGAAATAACTGAGAATGGTGCCATAATCATTA
The DNA here is from genome assembly GCF_037042795.1 of Molothrus aeneus. Taxonomy (NCBI): domain Eukaryota; kingdom Metazoa; phylum Chordata; class Aves; order Passeriformes; family Icteridae; genus Molothrus; species Molothrus aeneus. The sequence continues at coordinate 2,160,908 of NC_089650.1, read as the reverse complement.
GGCTGGTTTTCTTCAAGGTAATCTGTGCCTGTGGTCAGAAGCAAGCCAAGTATTCAGGCTGTGGGTTCTAGCCCAAATCAGCCTGCTCTCTGATCTAAAATAACACAAAACCCTAGAACTGCGTGTTACAGACAGGAGGGGAACATGGGCAGGAGGAGAAAGAGGAGTCAGCTCGAGGTGGTGACATTTCTCTGATGGATTTGGTTGTTGTACCTGAACTGTCCCTACCCCACAGGCAGCAGGGACAGCAAACTTGGCTGGAGAAGGTCACCTGGCAGGAGGAGATGGCACAGGAGGTGACTCTGAGGCTCCCCTGAACCTTTGGAAGAGGTGTGGTGGTGTTCTCAGGGGTCCCAGGACAAGGGAAGAGATGAGAATCTTGACTCCATGTTTCAGAAGGCTGATTTATTATTTTATGATACATATTATATTTAAAAAAATGATATATTAAAACTATACTAAAGAATAGAAGAAAGGATTTCATCAGAAGGCTAGTAAAGAAAAGAAAGGAATGATAATAAAATCTTGTGACTGATCAGAGAGTCTGAGACAGCTGGACTGTGATTGGCCACTAATTAAAAACAACCGCATGAGACCAATCAAAGAGGCACCTGTTGCATTCCACAGCAGCAGGTTATTATTGTTTTTCTTTTCCTCTGAGGCTTCTCAGCTTCTTAGAAGAAAAATCCTGGCAAAAGTATTTTTCAGAAAACATGACAGAGGAGGAGGCAGGAGATGGGGACAGCTTGGACACCCATGGCCAGTTTGGTGTGAGCTCAAAGGGCAGGCTTGCTGTGAGGGGCCTGAATTAGTTTCAGATGACATCATACTCGCTGAGTGATTATATTTAGAATGTGTGGTAATATCTTCTGAGACCTTCCATATGTTAATTATGCATGCTTCAATATATGGCTACAGGAAGCTTGTGAAATCAAAGCAACATTGCAGGTAGGGAAAATATTTTCTCTAGGTGAACTTTAAACACAGTTCTGCAAAAAGGTTTTACATGCCACAACCAAATTTATTTTTGTTTTAAAGTTGGTTGTTTTTAATGGATGAAAGACTTGCATCTTTAAGTTTTAAATATTGAGGCTTAGTTGATATTTTAGGACAGGATAGTATTTGGTCCATATTTATCAAATGGAGTGGTTTTGTTGGAAAGTAGAGAGGAAACATTTCTAATGTATTAAATTATGGAATGAGTTTAAAGACTCAAAGAGCTCTGTGGAGTTTGTCAGCCAATGTTGAAAATATTGCCTCTGAAATATCACAGCAGCTTTAGTAGATGTGGATGAGCTGTTAAAAAAAATCACAAACAGCCCTGCCCATCCCAAACCCTTTTGTAAACAACAAAAAACCCTTTTGTAAGCTTGCATTTTCAGTGTAAGTAGCTTCTTATCCTTCTGCCCATATCAGCTCCATAACACCAAATACTTGAAATTATGAATGCTCATTGTGATTAGAAACTTTGTGTAGATGATTAGCCTAGACCCTTGAACTTAGGCAAAGGGAAGATTAAATTAATTAAAAGCACATTATTAACTTAGGCTGGGCTGGGACTGGGGTAGACTACCTTTAGGACTTTGCTTTAAAAATCTTTGTGAGTTTAATTCACATGGATTTCAGCATGTGAGCATCTTTGGGACAAACGAATCTGCAAATCTTTTTCTTTTTTTTTTTTTTTTTGGTCTTTAATAGAAAGCCATTGTCATCTACAGAAGGTAAGGTGAAAAACTGTCTTTTCTGAAAAAACTGAACAGATTTGCCTGTGGACTAAATAATTTGGTTTGACAACACTGCAGAAAGAAACTGTTGGAAGTTATAGATGAGTTTTCTTTTGTTCCCAGTCTGCCTGGACAGATTTCATAACAAAAATTGCGAAATTTTTGCATAGTTAGATATAATCTGTTTGAGGAGTCCAGTTCAGACAGTGTGAACAACAGTAAGGTCCTGAACTACAACATGTTATCAAAGAAGATTTCCAATTTGGGATGCAATATGTATTTTTCTGTAGCAAGTCTAACTTATTTCTCTACTACTCCTCCCCAGCATTTATTGGAAAGCTGAAACTTCAGTTGAAAAAATCTTTTAGCAGAAAATATTTGACTGAACAACTTAAAACTTTTTGTTTGAGAAAAATGGTTTATAGAAAGCTGTGATTTAGTGCTGGTCACATGGCAAGGTGCCAGGGCTGAAAGATGTTTTGGGGAAGAATTTCTCTTCTTTGGCCCTTGATTAAGCATCTCCTCTCCCCCAGATAATTTCTGTGTATATGTGGGACTGCACTACTTCTCTGGCTGCAGGCAAGAGTACAAATTCTCCTTGGAAATATTTTATTGAAGTTGTTTTTGCAGTAAAATCCAGTGTAGCAGTGTTCCACCATTGTGTTTGAAATGTGAAGCTGCACCTTTACATTTCACCCCCAACACTGCCTTCTTTTCATCTTTCAAATATCTGACATTTATTTCACTGCCATGGTGATACAAAAGCCCTGTGACAGCCCTTGCTGTCATTGGAAGATTTGTGACTGTTTGTTCTGAGATGGCAAATGAAGAAATACAAGAAAGCAATTCCATCAATCTCACATTTTTGTGCTCTGCTAGTTTTCAAAAAGAGAATTTTTTTTCTTTTCTCCCCATGGATAAGGCACAGAACAAAACTTTTCCATACCTTTACTAAACCAGATCACAGAAATGCTCTGGAGTGGGCTCTGGTCAGGCAGGAGGGTTTGTTGTTGTTTGTTTGTTGAATGTTCCTCCAAGTCCTCTTTGGTGTGAAACAGTGGAAAAGGCTGAATAAAAACATCAAGGGGGGGTGAGTAACCCAAAGAGAGAAATTTATGCTGGTGGTGGTGAAAGTGAAAACGACACTAGAGGGGCAATGCACACAGTATAGAGCAAAAACTTTGTCTAAAATAGATGTGATGGGTGTTTGGTCTTCAGTTAAGGCAGGTGGCTTTGCACCACGTGCTGGTAACAAAACCTGCAAAACAAGAAGGAAGAATCAGTTGGGATAATGCTGGAATAACCTCAGCTGGACACCATCATTGGGGCTGACTGTCAGAGAGCAGCAGCTGGGAATTGTTATGTGAAAGTCAGCTTCCCACATTAAAGAGAGAGTGTTGTAGAGTCCAACAAAAACCAGTGCAATTAATGATGGTTTAGGTTTAGTTTTGGTGGGGTATTGAAGGCCTAGAAAAAACCAGGCATAGAAATCAACTTTGAAAAATACCTTGGGACAAAATGATTGAGCATAAATGCAAGAGTTATCATAAAACACATTTTCCTTCATTTTATGACTGCATTGATGTAGTGATTGGATAGATGACTTTCTTTGCCAATATCACGCTTCTTCTCTGCCTGTTTTCGTCAGAGTTTTTCAAGAGTTTGCCCAGAACTCTGCTTCCCCAGGGGTGCAGTGTGACCTCTTGCTCTGCTTTAAACTCTCTAGGGGAGTTCAGTGCTGCACCTCTGTGCTCAGGTTTGCTGTCTGTGTGAAAATAATGTGCTCAGAGTTGTAGAGCTTTGTATATCCTGTAACACTGCTGCAGCTCTGCTGTTTGAGGGGCTGGAGGCTGATTCCTTGCCCTGGGCAGTCAGTGTCTTGTAGGTAGGTTGGGAAGGTTTGATACTTTTATTTTTTAACCTTGTTTTTGTCATCTTACAAAGAAGGGATGCTTACAGAAGCAGTGTTTTATAGTTTTGCATGTCTGAATAAATAAAAAAGCCATGAGATGACACCTTGGGCATATGTAAAAACCCAAAAACTCTTACAGATTGAAGTGTCTCCTGCTACAGGCCCATCCACTGCTTCTGTCTCTAATAATTTTCTTGTCCAGATCGCATCTTTGAGCACTTCATGTAATGTAATATATGATATATCTAACTTATAAAAATATGGTATATACATACAAATAAAAGAACATATATAATGTATATATAATACATATGTCATATTGGATAATGAGCTGAAACATTATCCAAAAAATCCCTTTTCCTGTTAGAGAAAGGAACAAGAGTCCCTTGATGTCTGTGTACAGTGCAGAGGGGAACTCAATACCCAGTTGCTATTTCATGGCATGACATTTAAAATCAGTATAATGATACCAAAATCAGCAATCAATTATATATAACAGTGACCTTTTCTTTGCTTCTGAACTATTTTAAATATTCATGGCCAGAATCTTATTGAGAGGAAGCTCTGCAGAGGATGGGGCTCTTCCTTTGTTGCTGTTTGCTGGACAGTGAGTTTCTCCAAAGAAGGAGAAAAAAATTGGTGGACCTTAGAGAAAGCCACAAAGCCTCACTGCAATGCTTACCTGAGAGGAGAAGAGAATCAAGCAGTGCAATCTGTCACCACCTGCCTCTTATCTGCAATTAGAATTGGACATTTTCAGGTGGAGAAATGGTGGCTGAGGGAGTTTAATTCAATTTCCTTCCCCCTTGTGGTGCTGGAATAGTTCATTGAGCTCTTTTACTTTTAGCTTACAAAGCCAAACGGTCTGACTCACTGGTGAGGCACTGAAAAATGACCAAAACTTGGTCTCTGCTTAGGCTCCCAAATGTAAATAATAGCACCAAGGTGCTCTGAGGATTTGGGAAGAAACTTGGCTTGGCTGCAAGGACAATGGAGACAACAGAAGAAGCAGAACATAATGGGTTCTGAAAAAGATGGAAATCTTTATCTGATAAAGATGGAAGAACATCTATGGCAAAGGCAGCAGGGAGGACCCTCAGAGCTGCTGTAGTTGTGTTCTGCCTTTGGACTGAAGGGAAAACTCCTGCATTCACTGAACATCCTTGCAGTCAAAGGTAAGGATTTTCCTGCAAACAGCATAAGTACAGCTCCAGCTAGGTAATAAAAATCTCCCCCAGACCCTGATCCTAAGAAGTGACACAGCTCTGATGCATTAAGGCACTGGATTAGTTGGACAATGCTGTCTTCCTGCTTGTTTCCCAGTGGACAGGAATTAAAGTTATTAATTAAATTAAAATTATTAAAGCAATTAAATTAAACTGAATAATGCTAAACACACTTTTAAGGCCTGTTTGGATGGTTCTGGCTGGAGGAGCTGTTGTCTTGTCATTCTTGTGTGATCAGAGCCCTTTTTCTGTGTACCTCAAATTGTGTGTCTAATGCACACAGAGCAAATAGGATTGTCCCATGGCAATGCTTGGTGTTATTTTGGGTTTGAAACTCCTGTTATTTGGGGTTTTAGAAAACTTGAAACTCTCCACTTTGGGCTGGCTTTGTATTGCTTGGTGTTGATGTTCAGTTTCAAAAAGAGGTTTGGCTAAAGGAGACAGTGCATAACTGAGTGACAGAGTCACAGATGTGCACAGTTGGGCACAATCTGAGGCTTTCCCAAATGTGCTTTCATTCCTTTCTCCAGTTCATGTGTCCAAATGCTTCTTGAGAGAAGTCTAGCACCAAACATAAGAGGAAATATTTTCCCCTTTCAAGTTTGAGTGTCTAAATGTTACTGTTCTCCCTGAGGTCAGCACAAGGTTTTTATTTCCCTGTTCTAAGCACAATAAAAAATTGCCAGTATCCTTTTTTTTCCCCCCTCCTCATCTTCACAGGATTTATCCATGTGCATCACTGCTGATTGGATTCTCCCTTTTCAGGCACCCAGCTGTGCTGCCTGAATGCTCACCCCAGCCTGCTTGCCAATTTTAAATGCTTTAGAGGGTCATGCTTTTATCCAAACCAATCTGAATTGCACGCCACTTCAAATGTTCCACTTCAAAACAACAGCAACAAAAAATCCACACCAAAAAATCCCCCAAAATCTAAATCCACCCTGTCCCCCAAGCCCCAGCCTCAGCTGCTCTCAGTCTCTGGGATATCCCCCTGTAGAATGACATGTCTGTCATGAGAAGAGATGCAGCTGAACAGGGATCAAGTTTGGCCTCTTCTGAGAATTTCAGGTGTTGGGTTGCACTTTTTCTCCTGGAATATCTCCCCATTTCTGACATGGCAGAACTCCTTTTTCAGTCTTCACTTTTGGAAGCTTAAGATGCTTTATAGTAATAAATTTCTTCCAACCACCTTCTGCAGAAAATAAAAAAAAAAAGTTTTGTCATAATATGAGCAAAGTTGCAGAATTCTTTGCCCATGTTGAATGCCCCATTATTCTGCACAGAAGCTTTTTCTGTATACATTTTTTTTCTCCATTGAGTTAAAAACTGAGGTACTTTCATGAGCCAACCATTTATGAGCTTGGGGGAATCAAAGTGAATTTTGTGGCTCAAGAGGACACCCAAGGTATCCACAGGACTTTGGCTACAAAACAGGGAAACTGCAGCAGTTTTAATTTTAATTGCTGTGGCCACATCTCTCTCTTCTAAGATTTTCTTCAAAGTTTTTCTCCCCTTACTGTGTTTGAGTGATGTGTTCTGATTAGGCTACTGAGGCTGCAAGATAACAAAGGTATGTTTGCCTGAGTTGTCATTGTTGGGTTGGTTTTCCCTTTTGTGTGAAGGCATGTGACATTTTTGTCAAAATCAACTCTTAAACAGCCTCTGTTAAGAAGGCTTTAGGGTTCATCAAATACTAAAACTGATCCTTGAATAATAACATACGTAAACTTCAATTCAAAGACCTGCTGGAAAGCTGATAAAAAGTTGTCATGGAAACCACTAACACCTAGATATGGGTGAAACAGAAGCTTTCATTCAGAGACCGCAATTATTTGCAAAAGAATCTGTAAGTTTCTAGAGAAAAGTAAGTAGAAAAATATTTTTTCTACTCAGTTGTGATGGTAGGGCTGCTTTTAATTTTCATAAATGTATGTGTGGATTCACAAACATACACAGATGAGGAACGTTGTGCTTTGTGCTGGGTGAATAAAAAAAGTTCTGGAACATGAAATTGCTGAGAATCAATGAGAGATTAAGGGGAGGATTTTGTTGGCCTCTTGTGTTTGATTATAGCTTATCCATTTTTGATAAAATGTGTTTAATTTTTGTTAAACTGAGCACAAGAGAGAAAAATGTGCATATGAAATGAATTTATGGGCAAGATGTGGAAATGAGAGTAAGTACCTGACAAGCCTGGCTAATCAGGAAATAAAATGGCAGCAGAAATTAAGAAGAAAGGAAGGATGAGTTTGTAGCCTGTATTTTTAGATACTCTTCTTTTGAGTTTGTCTTACTGAAGTAACTCAGCAGTTAATTTAAATGTGTAATACATATCTAAATATGGTTTTATGCAACTATTTTTTTTTTAATTCAGATATTTCAGTTATCCAAACACTGTGCTGGACAATGATAGCTCTGTGTCATTTGGGTAGACTTCTAAAAATGTCACCTTCTCTATCTTTACAGAGCTCTTTCTGATGCTTTGTGAAGGCTGACCTAGGACAGAGGCTGGGTAGAGTTACAGAATAAAGCAGGGATTTATTCAAAGGATCTCCTCAATGGATCCACCTTGGGCAGCACAAGAGCCCAGCCAGGGCTGCACCCAAGATGAACCAAAATGGCCCCAAAATGCACCAGCGCTCCCGAGGTCTCTCCCTTGGATCAGTTCTGCTCCATTTGCATCTTGCAGTTCATTGTCCCATTCCAGCTTTAGGCCCTGCAGTCCCACCCTGCTTGTTTTTCTCTCCTCAGCCCACGTTGTTTGTGCCCTTGGGCTGAGATTTGGATCATTTGTCCTTGGTGCCCAGCTGGAGCAGGAATTGTTTTGTCTCCCTGCTCTGTGCAGAGAGCTCACCATCCCCACATTTGAAGTTCAGATCCACACACTAAAGCAGCACAGAATGTGAAAAATAGAAAAGCTAAACCCTGAGGCATTGTTTCAAGGCAGATGTTTAAGTGTTACAATATTTTTTGGAACATATCAATCCGACATTTCTGCACAGAAGTCACACTACGTTCTCAAAGGCCTATTTCTGCCAATGTCCCCGTCCAGTGCAGAGTTTTTAAATGATGCTGTGCTACTTTTCTCACTGATACTGAGCATTTCCAGTGGGGAATTGTTTACTGTTCCATGCTTGCACTTGGCTAGGGATCATGATGCCACAACCTTATGTCTTAATTAAGCAGAATTCACAATGCAGAGCTTAGGCTGACACTCTGCTTTCATGTCAGTGCCGTGTGACTCAGTAAAAATCCCAATCCAACAGTGAAAAATCCTAATTGGCAAGATGATCACTCTTGGTTTAGAATGACAGGCCCTGGAGAGAGGGCTAATGAATAAAGATGCAGACCCCTAGGTACATGGTGAGAGCTGCTGTTGACTCATCTTGGTGATTACATGGAAAAGTAGGGTTTCTTCTGCATTCTGAGTTTCCCAATGAAACTGCAGATTAAGAATGACATAACTGGGCCAGACCCAACCAGGGCTGTGTGTTTTCTGATAGAGACAGCAGTGGCAATAAAAGACAGCAGAGAAAAACCAGGCAAAGTCAAAGGTGGTACCCTGGGGGTGGAAAACCTCGTGTCTGCAGCTTGGGCAGCAGTTCTTTGCTCATCCTGGCCCCAGGGGGGTTTGCCAGTCCCTGAAAAGTGCTGCAGTGCTGGGACTTCCACCTGGGCACGAGTCAAATGCAATTCCTTGTCCTTCTGAAACCTGGGTCATGGTTTTTCCTTGAAATGCTAAGGGCCTGAATTAACCCTGTGGTAGAAAACAGTCTTACAAAAGGTTACTTGACCACTCTGCCTTGTTCTGTTGATGCTGGATAAAACAAATAAAAGTTTAGTAAGGATTTCAAGCAGGTAGTCCCCACTATTCTTTTCACATGAATGGTTATATAATTATGTCTGTTTATCTATTCATTGCCTTGCCCTTTGGTGCAATTGCTAACTGAAAACTAATTAATTCCTATTTTTATTAAAGCAAGTGGTGCTGTAGTGACCAACAACAGACTAAATCCATGGTGGAAGAGAATTACAGCTGGAGCCAGAGGGGTTTAGGAGATCAACATACCATTTTTGGTGGAAGAGAATGGTAGTTTAATAAAATATGAAGCAGGATTAATGCTGTAGATGACCTTAAAATACTGACTAGCAAAGAGTAGAGTGGCAATTGCACATACGTGTGTAGCTGTAATGTGCTTGTGTTTAACAGAGATGATCAAAATGTTATAAAAGACCTTAAATATGGATTGCTTGAGTTCATATAGTTTAAGGTGAATGTCAACTTACCCCAGAAGCAAACAAAACTAAGCTATTTCTCCCATTCTGTGAAAATGAAATGAATTGGTTTTGAGAATTGAAATTTATGATAGCAAATGTCTCAGTGTGTAACTATGGAGCTGTAACAAACTCAGCAGCCTCTTGGGCTGGTGTCATGTTCTTGGAGACTCCCAGCTATGGACTGCTGCTGGGGAAGGCAGTTTGCCTCCAACAGATTTTTCCAGACCTGTAGGGGCAATAAATGATATTTTTCTCTAAGACCTTACTCATTAAATTTATAAATTCTCATTCTTTTGGAAAATTAACTCCAGCAATCATTTCTCATTTGGTCCAACTGAGATATGTAACAGGTCCTTGCCATGGCCTTTTGTGCTAACATTTTCAATTAATTCACAGCAACACTGAACAAAACTAATCAGGTAAGGCTGAGATGTGCTTTCATCACCCAGTGCAAACAGCATGGCATTGTAAGGATGGTGTGAGACTGAATTTCCACTTGTCTTTTCTTATTGTTGAGCCCTAGGCTATGTCCACTGAAATCTCACTTCCATGAGTCTTGACAGATTTAAAAAAACCCTATTTAATGCATTTTTAATAACATGGTGGTATATTTCATGATGGTGTTGGTTTAGTTTTGTTAGAAATAAATCAATTCTTATTACATGTTTTAACACCAGTGGTACCTAGACTTTTGCTATCAGGTATTTTATAATAGCTATGTTTTAGTCCTGTGGATGTTTTTATTTCTTGTAGGCATATTGAGTAATCGTATGCCCACAAGCATTAAGGCTTTGTTGTGCTTTAATCCCAAAATATTTTCTCTAAGTACAGTTTTTTTGGTGCTAAACTTGCAGTGCAAGGACAGAAGCCCTTGGTGCTCACTTTGAATGCAGGTTGGGATCTGGTAAGACTTGTCTTAGTTTCTGTGAGAGATTTTTAACCATCTCTCCAGAAAACTCATCATCCTGCACAGCTGAACTTTGCCTCTACATGAAGAAAACATCCATTTTCTTTATAAAGAAACAAATAATAAATATCCATTTTCTTTATAAAGAAATAAACAATAAGTATCTATTTTCTTTATCTCTTGATGAAGAGACTGGAGGTTGAGGACCTGCTGCAGCAGTGTACTGAAGGATTTGTTCAAGTTTCAGCTGACAGCAATCCTTTTGAAATCTGAAGATTAAACCACTGGGGTGAGTAGCAGACTCCCATTGACTTCAGTGAGCCAGGATTTAATCTAATTCCCTAATTAAATGGTCCTGTTCTTCAGCAAAAGCATTAGAAAGATAAATGTTCAGTAATTGCCTTGAGTATTTCCAGTGAAATCTATTTGCTTATGATAACACATTTCACATCTCAGTGCAATAACTACTTTTGTGGTTTCAAACTGTGCAAGAGGTGAATATGAAGGTGAGGTAGTACATTTGTGGACTTTCCTCTCAAGGTAATGATTTTGCACTCCCTTGTTGGGGTGAATAATTTCCTTCATTTCCACTTTCCTGTCTCAGACTGTTGAAATCAAAGGTGGCAAAAGGTATTTAAAATACTTCTGCAAAATCAGCTCTTAAACTAACATTTTAGTCTTTTATATTCAGGCCTAAATATAATTATCTAGAAGATAAAAGCCTGGGGAAGAAAGATCTGTCTCTTGTGAACCATTTTGCCATTACTCCTTTTGATCTAATTGGCCCATAGCAAAACTCCTCTGTATTTTCCATTAAGAGGAAGAAAAAGGATTTTATTTTTCTGCTTCAGGGAGAAAAAAAATATGATTTGGCAGCCTCTATTCAAATAAATGGTTGTATTTATTTGCAGTTTCATTTCTACTTTCACACTAGGAAAAATATTTTATGTTTGTAAAATTAATCCTAAAGATTTGAACAGGTTTTCTGAATGGGATGAATTGTGAATTTTAAATAGAAAACCAGAATACAAAAATCAAAACCAAAAGTTGCCTGAACAAGTCCCACTGTCACAAAAGAAAGATCACACTGTCACTGGGATGTGGGTCACAGCAGGATATGCTTCATATGTTTAATTGAATCTTTTTATGAATGGCACACTTTCATGCATTTCTTATTAAAGGAAACGTCGTGTTTTCATTTATTAGGAGCTGGGAGCAAGGATGTATTAAACAGATTAAAGGTGTGATTTATTCAGCACCAGCTGCCAGTGCTTCTGACCTGTGAGATGATACCTTGTGAGAGGGATTTCTGAGGGCAGGAGAGCTGGGGTTCATCTCATGTCCTGAGGGAACATCTCCTCCAAGGACACACTCTCCTGCTCCACAGACAACTCCACCCCAAGGCCATTGGGGGGTGGCAGAGCCATCTGAGCCCCATTTGAGGGGTTTCTCCTTTTCCATGTCCGCCCAAAGCAAGGGAGTACAGCCCAGAGACGTGAATGTAGTAATCACATATCCCCTGAATAGAGAGAGACATGGTTCTCTCAGGAAAATCCTGGGAAGTTGTGTAAAAACTGTAGGAAAACTTAGATGAAAAGAATTCAAGTAATTATTATCTCTCTTTCTGTAAGCATTGTTTATAGATATGGTTCTCCAGAGTGTGCTATTCGTAGTTCACCAATGGTGTGAGAGAAGATTCCTAACAACCAATCAGGTTTTAAGTCCACCATTGCTTTGGTAAGAGCTGTGGATTTCTGTGGAAACCCAGGGCACTGGGAATATTTCTCTGTCTGCTCTGGGGTGCCCTGACCCCCAGGGGAGCACTGACTCTGACCCTCATTCATGGAGAAAGTTTCCTGGACTTCAAGACAGACTGGAATCCACAAAAGTGTGAAATAGATTATAGAGAGTAGGGTAGGTGCATCACTTGGTGAGAAATTGAGGTTTTGGGATTTTTAGGATGCTGTGGATGGCAGCAAGATGGAAAGCTGCCTCCATCTTGCTGATGACAGGGCGTTGTCCTGGGTTTCTTCTTCATGCTTCTTCTTCCTTCTTCTTCTTAGGTTTGTGTAACGGACATATTTTCTGAAAAATCTTTTTATTAAGACTTTTTCTTTTGAGAAGCTGGGAAGCTTCAGCTTTTCTATGTTTTGTTACTTTAGAGTGTGATTTGGAGAATTGTTTACTCAGCATGTGAAATTGTTTCTACTTGATGACTAATCACAGGTTTAGTTGTATTGAGACTCTAGTTAGTCACAAAATTTTATTATCATTCTTTTCTTTGCTAGCTTTCTAATGAAATCTTTTATCTATTATTTTAATATAGTTTTAATACATCATTTTCTTTTAATATAATATATATCATAAAATAATAAATCAGGCTCCTAAAACATAGAGTCAAGATTCTCATCTCTTCCCTCCTCCTGAGACGTCTGCAAACACCACTACAGGTTTGGGTGGCATTTTGTAATTGGGCAGAAAAGTCCCCATTTCAGGCTCTGTGGGATCAGTTATTGGGTTAAAAGGGGAAATGATTTAGGTGTCAGTTCTTAATGGGATAGTTTAGCTTTAAAAGACCTTGTAACAAGAGATTGTTGGCCATTTTTGTGGTGCTTTTCCAGTGTACTGAGCCTGGTGTGGACAGTGCACAAAACTTTAGATAAGATAATAATAAACAAGAACCTGAACACCGAAAAGATCCAGTGCATCTCTCTTTCCTGACACAAAACCACTCCAGGAGGGTCTCCCCCAACAAGGGAGCCCCCTGGGAGGGCCCAGCCAGAGACACAGAAGTCGAGGGACCCTGACAGATTTCTAACAATAAAGTGCTTTTCATGCCTTCTGATGATGGAATCTCTGTACCTCCTTTAGCTGTCCCCAGTGCCCCTACAGTGATACCTGGAGCTCAAGTGGGTCGTCCATCCAGAATTCCATGTCCCAGCAGAGGTGCTGGCTATGAGCAGCTCCCATAGGGCATCTCTACCCCACATTGCAGTGCCTTCCCATTGGGAACTCAGTGGGGTTTTACACCTCCCTGGGGCCCAGAGGGAAGGCAAGGCTCTAGCAAGACTGGCAAAGATGCAAAAGCAGTGCCCTGATGCTTTTCACCACCACAGGGATGGGGTAGGATGACGTGCTGGCTGCTGTCTGTACTGACACACAGTTGTGCAGGCATGCTTTTAGTTTATTTAGATGTATTCCCTCTGGTGGCAGGACAACTTCCTAAAAGGAAATAGCATCTGATTTGGACAGATGTCTGTCATTGTAATTAGATGTTTTCAAGTGGTTAATGACAGCAGAAATGGTCAGAATCAAAATATTTAGGCTGCCTCCCATGTGTGTTCTAAATCAGGCTGAGCCCTTGCACAGAAATGTGAAATAAATAAGCACACCCTCCCTGGGGGCTCATGCACACACAGATAGGAAAGCATTCTTATTAGGGATAGTAAACTGTGTTTGGTAAATCCAGAAACTGAATCCATACAGAATTAAAGCAGAAAATGCATGTATCCCTCTTTGTAACCTTATCATGTGTCCACTATTTCTTTCCCAGTAACATCCAGAATTGGGCCACAGTTTCCACCCTGCACTCCTGATTTGAAACAACAACAACAATAACCACAAAAGGGTTTTACAAAGTTAAGGTGGTTGGTTTTAAGATCTCAGCTCTGCTGCTTTCTTGTTTTATACCTCTCCACAAGGTCCTCATCTGGTGCCATTTCTTATCATGGAATAATCTCTTCTGTGTCTTGCAGGGGCAGCATAATCTCTGTTGTCTCTGTCAGCCAAGTCTCCAGCAGGAAGAGGGAAGAACATTTCCGGAGGCTCTGGAGCAGATTCATTGCTTCTGGAGTATTTTCTTCTCCCCAGACATCATTCAAGGCAAGAACTTTTCCCTCTCCAAGCCTCTCTGATTACCCAGGCCTCCCTTTCAATACTAGATTTGTATTACTCAGTGTTTATGCAACTTTCCAAGTGCTACAGGAGAAGGGAGAATTCTTTGCCAGCTATAAATCTGGGATGTGGACACACATGATGGTAATAGCCCATCACATGAGCTAATTAGTAGGTGATTACTTTAACCTGGAAGGAAAACATACTACAAAAACTTCTTTGTATTCCAATTGTTCTCACCATGCACTAAACCTGACCTAGGTTACTTCCATTTATTATTTTTTTCCTTTTTGCTCTGCGATTTTAGGAGGGTTTTATCCGGGGGTTGCTAAATCTGCTTTATTGTTTTTCCAGATCTTATTTCAAAATGTGACCTGACACAGGATTAAGTTCATCAGTTAATGATTAAAAACCAGGCTTCTCTCCAATCATAAATACATAAGTTCTGTAAATGAGGTTTATTCTGATCTCTCTTATAGGAGAATTGTTTATGCAAGCTCCTCTAGCCTTGATACTGAATTCAGATTGCCTGCAAGTACCTGCAAAGTTTGAAATAACACACTAGAAACCTTTTCACTTGACAAGTGTATTTTTTTTGAGTTCAGGTTTACTCCTCAGCCACACTTATGGAAGGCTGAACAATTTTGGTGTTTTATGTCCTTCTTTCTCATCATATCTTCTTTAAACCTCAAGCAGCACTGGCTCTGATGCTGCCAAAGAGGATTTGGGCAAGCTGGTCATCAGGTCACTGATGAAAATCCAGAACTGCAGAGCCATGAGCAGGCAAATTGTTGTTGCCCTACATGCCATGCTCTGACTTCACACCTCTCTTCTTGTCATGGTTGAAATGTGGCCTGCAACAGGTAACAAATCTCCCCATGGGGGAGATTTATGGGGTTTCTACAAGAAAAGTTATTTCCTGTGTACTCATCCCTTGAAAATTTGATATCTCCATGTTTGTGACAGAGCAAGGGGCTTGAGTTTCTTTTTTCCTGTTGGAGTTGAGCAATGGAATTTTCTGTTTTGATGAAAATGCAGAGGTTTTGAAACTGCACCTGCATGCAGCTAAAGTTTCTGTCTGTTTTTGAAGAGTTCATCCTGCAGCCAACCCCCAGCCAGCTCTGGTTCCTGTTTCATTCAGGACTTGAACTCTCCAGTCCTAATTCTTCAGTTCCTTAAATTTCATCCAGGCATTTACACCTGTGGAAAGTGGGTTTGACAGGCTTTGCAGCTCTGGTTTTATGCCTTTCTTTGTAATTTTCCCAATATAAATAATACTAGAACAGTAAAAGCAATGGAATAAATGCCTAGGAGAGATGGGATGTAATAGGAAACCAAGATGTGATTAATTTTTCAAAATCAAGATCTATTCAATCTGGTTTCTAGGTTCTATTCACTTGATAAGGGGAAAAAGTAGACTAAAAGATTTTTGAAAATCCGTTCCAGAGAGGAAAATCAAGGATTGTACCTGTGCTGACAGGGGGTTTGGTTTGCAGATACCTGTGATTGGGAATTGACGGGGCAGTCATTTCTCCCCTGGTTCTCACACTCTCATTGCAGCTGAAGTGATACAATTAACATTTTAAATAAGGCAGTGCTTCAACAAAATTATTTTGGTTAAGATGACCCTGTGGAGGGAGATCAGTTTATGCTTTATGCGCTCATGGCAGCTTGCCTCACCTGAAAGGCTGAGGTCTGCAGTTGTGAAGGCTTCTGGTGGAGTTCAGGGACCTCTTCAAACAGAAGTGGGCTATGGCAATTTCATCTTGAAATTAATAACACTTGAATAAGTAGTGTCAAGGACTGCCCTGCTCAGGGGAAAGGTGCACTCTCCAGGTCATCCTAACACTGCAGAAATAATTCAGTGCCACAATTGGCACCCAGAAGTGCAGCAGCAGTGATAAGGTACTGATCAGGATAAATCTCTGATCCAGGAAGATGATGGGAGTGCCCAGAACCCTGCCCTGTATAAACCAGAGTTCTGCAGGAACAACTTGTTTATTTCCTCAGTGGAAGTTGACAGAACTGCTGTTTGCTTTTGTCCAGGCCTGCTGGGACACACAGTCATGCCCCAGCCCCATCTGTGTGCTCTGAGGATGAAGTCCACATGTTTGAAGCATCCACAGTAGGACCATGCTGAGATCCAACTTTAACAAGGCAATCTACCTCTGAATTGAACTGGGAGGAGCTGATGTACACCTGCATTGCTTTAGTGGAGAAAAGGGCAGGTCTGAACCAAAGAGGTGTGCTTGGGGTCTTGGCACTTATCCTAAAGGTCAGACACTTTTAGGAGGGACATTGTGACATGAGCACCACCTTCTTCTTGGCTCTAAAGCAAGTTAAGCAGCCAGCTGAAAGTCCTAAGGTGTCTGAATGTACCTGTTGGTCAGTGGATGAATGGCTGTTGAAGATGAGACCTGTTCATGCCTAATTAGAGCCCTGCCAGCTGTGCCTGCATGGCTGAGGCCTTGTGAGACCCAAGAACATCTGGTGCTCATCAATCTGGGAGCTTTTGCCTGATGAGGAGCATGCACTGCTCATGTGTCTGCGAGGCAGATGGCAAGAAGTGATGGTAGCAAAGCTCCTCTGGGAGCCCCTGGTTAAGGGAAGTGTGTCAGAGTTGGTTTCTGAGCACTGCAGGCCATGTTAGCTGCAGGAACTTTCTGCCCAGTAAATTGTTTCCTGAGGCAAACAGTGTCTGAACAAAATAGACTTTTGAGGTAGTTTGTTTTGGTCCCGCCTTGATGAGATGGCTGGCATGGATATCCACAGAGAAGGCCCTGATGTTATTTTCTGCAAGGGACTGAAACACTGGAGCAGGGAACCTTAGCCTTTTCTCCAGCTTGTTCAGGAAAGCGGTTGTGATTAAAATAATGAATGAAGGAAAAGAGCTTGGACTTCCATTGTAGTAATGTTCTGTATTTCACCAGACCCATTAATGCATTGAGCTCCAAATCTGTTACTGCTGGAGTGCAAACAGCAGACCTTTCACTAGCTGCAGGCAGTCCTGGCTCCCTGGAGCTTTGATAAGCAGAGAGGAAAGACTCAAAGTTCAGCATCTGGGGAAAGAAGCCCAGATTCCTTTTCTGATGAAAAATAGCAATGAAGCAGTATTGTTCCTGTGTTTGCACCAGCTTGTGGAAACCACGCAATATTCCCCTTGCACAGCATCATTTTGCCTGTCTGTCCTCTCAACCTGACTCTTGCAGCTGCCTGGCCCAAATCCCAGCCCTTCAGCAGGAGCAGAATGCTGCAGTCTGCCCTTGTCTGTGTGTCAGGAAACGTGAGCATCAGCCTTGTTCTCTAACAATTATGTTGGCTCCCATCTGCTTTAGAATCCAGCTCCCCTGCTCCGTTTAAAACTCCATTTGACAATCTGGATATTAGCACAAAGATGCTGCTCAGCCTGCTCTCAAAAACAAAATGCAAAGAGAGGAAAGAATTTTGTTGAAATCTATTAGTGAATATTACAAGCTGGAACTTGTTTCAACCACTGTGTTCTCCATGCATCTGACAAAAACAGTGCCTGGCTTATCTATTACAGAAAACCCTTGTGATCAAAATGTATTTCAGCTGCTGGAAACCATTGTAATTTTCCTACTGCTCACTATTTACACCAGGAGAATGAATCCTAATTAATTTTTGTTGGGTACTTACTGTGATTGTTCAGCTTTCTCAAGGGAAGACCAAGGTCAAGAATCAGAGTGGAAGGATTTGTGGAAGGATTTGCTTTTTTTGAGATGCTTTCCAAAGGTTTTCATTTCACCTGGAATTTGTCAGCCATATCCTCTTGGGCTGTGGAGAGAGCATTATGCATGAACTTTTGGAGCTAGTGAAAGAGGATGCTCCAGGATTAGAGTCTTAAGCAGTCCCCCAGGCTTTTCTTCCTGTTCCCTTTTCCCTTCAGAGCCCTCCTACCTCTGACCTGCATTTCTGTGGCAGAGATGTTGGTTTGGAGATAGGAAATGACAAGTCTGTGTAGTTAAAATGCAAGTATCTTCTGAGACAAAATTCACAGCTTTGCTCTGATCAGGTGGGATTAAAACTCTACAGCTCAACTAAACTTGAAAATATTTATAGCCTTCTCCTTTTGGCCCAGAGACCATCTTATCTAAAACAGATGGGAGCTTATCCTTGTCTTTAGATTTTGTTATTCCTAAATTTTATGCTTATAAATGAGCTATCAGAATTCAATTAAATTAACCGCTTTTTAATAATGGCATCTATCCTGCAGAGTAGTAAGAAATAAAACTTCCCTTTAGTCTTATTCAATGAATAGATAACCAGCAACTCTTCTAACACATTGAAGTGAGTTTAAAGAAGTGGCGGTTTTGGTTATGATGTTTGGTTTTCCTTTATTTTCTTTTCTTTTCAATAACATTGGAGTATTTAAATCTTGGACTGCTTGGAAAACAGAAGTTTTACTTCTTATTTGGCATAGAATTCAAACAGAGGGTAACACTGTCAGAGTCTGGAGGTGGATAAAACATTTCCCAGATTTTATAGAGAGCTTGAACTTGGGATTCTGATTTCACTCATTCCAAGGAAAGAAGCCAGACAAGAAGTTATATGCATAGAAATATTGTAGATGTATTAAAATATTTGTATGGCTCTCATCACTAGTTTCTGAGTGAATAGCTTTGGACCCAAATTTCAGCTGCAGTCAAGAGTCTGGACCAAGGCTTTAATTTAGGGCCATCTTTCATTCTAAATGGCTTCCGTGGGTTTATGACCCTGCTTGTTTTGGTTTTTTTCCCTTTGGAAACTCAATACATTTCAGACACTTTAGGCAGCACAATTTAAATTGGCAAAATATAGCAGACTTGTTTGTAGATAATGAACCTGTGGATATCATGGGGAGCTGACACCTGTGATTGTCAGCCTTGACCTCCAACAGTTTTTGCTTTAAGATCTTTTTGAAAGCTTTGCCTAGTCAAAGATCTCCAAGGAAAGGCCAAAACATAAGTATATTATTAGTGAATGCACCAAGAAAGCTTAAACATAAAAATTGATTTCTAATTATAAAAAAAGGAAAAAATATATATGCCATTTTAAGCTTCAGGATAAATTGTCTGGGGTTATGGGAAAATCTGAAAAGGCAAAAAGTTCTGTGTTGCTTCCTGACATTTGAGCAAACAGGTTTTTGCAGCTGTGTGTAATTACAAGAAGTTAGAGGACTGTTTATTTAACAATGATATATTTATACATTTACTAGGAAATACAGCATTAGTCAGAGAGGCATTAAAATATCTGTTAAGCTATCCATTATAATATCTGCAAACTGAGCCCTTAAGAAATAGTATTCTTCCGTAGTATTCTTCCACACAGTCATTTTTCAGTTTCCTGTAAACACAGCTAGAAAGGCATAATCCAAGGGGGAAGTTCATGGAGGTTCACACAGAAACAGAGATATGCACCTTTAAAGTTTATTTCTCTCTCTGATATAAATTTAACACCTGTTTGCATGTCAGGGCTTCAGGATTTTGGTGTGTTTGTGTCACTTTTGTTGGGAAATTGTAGTGTCTCCATTCCCTATGGGGAAAGCTGAGCTCTGGCCTGATAAATTCAAAAGGCAGAGGGGAAATTTAGATGGCCAGACCCCAGACTGACCTGCACTTTTAGTCCAGCAGCCACATTTGCAAGTCAAGATCTTTTGTTCATGTGGAGTAATGCATGTCCCGAGTGACCTCTGCTGTGTTATGGAAGATGAATTTGCTGTTGTGCATTCCCTCTGTGGCCTGACTCCCTCCAGCACTCAGCCAGGGTTTATCTGTTGGAATCAGCTCCATGTGGAGTGCAGTGGTAGCCCCAGCATGCATGAGAAAAATGTGTGGAGAAGGAGAGGATGGTGACATGACTCCAGTTTGCACAACAGTCCCGTGCTAAAGAGCCTTTGATGGTGATGTGATGCAGTCCCTTCCCCAGGGAACCATAATCCATGTGCTGTAGATGTGCTTTTCTTGAAAAAACTGCCCCAGCTCATAGTTGATGTATTGAAAATTTCCATCCCTCCTTTAAAAGTTGAGTTCTGTTAAGTTAAAGAGCCCAGGGAGCTGCAGCCAGTGTTTCAAACTCACAGGCTAGCATCTTATGCATTCATGTTGAAACCAGAAGATGGAATTTACTTTTAACATTTTTCTTGGGTAATTCATCTTCTTTCTTCATCTTCTTGAATTAATTTAGTGGTGCTGAAAAGTTCTGAAATTATTTCCTGGACTAGATTAATTATTTAAGACAATGGGAGTTGTTTAGTTGACTTCACTGTGAATTAGAACAAGTCATTTATTTAAAGGCAAGATGCAGCCTGAACAAGCAGTGAAGTCAACTCTCCATTCTCTTGTTCCTCCTACAAGACACACTTGTAAGCTCAGCTTTGACCTCTAATCATGAAAACAGATTGCTCTCCAGACCTTTTCATTTTATGGTGATTTGAGAAGAGGTTACTGGTGATGATATGCACATCTTCCAACTGAAAACTGGATTAATATAATGAATTCTTCTCTACAAATTTTATCAAATGAAAACCAGAGTGTATCATGGAGTATTTAGAATAGAATTCTTTTTTTTTTTCTGGTCTGAAGGAGTTATATGGTGTGATGTTCATAATCACAGAAAACTAAAATAATTTAGGTTGGAAAAGACCCCTTAGATCATCAAGTCCCCCCAGCACTGCCAAGTCCACCACTCTGATAATGTTTAAATTGCTTCCTTTTGGGCATGCCTGTGCTGTAGATTTTAGAGGTGGGGAGCAAAACAGAGGCTGTGATCAAAAATGGAGAACAGTGGGATGAATTTGTTATACAGCAGCATTTTATTCTCAGTCCTGCAGTGCATCTTGCCCCTCCATCAGTACCACATTTTGTCTGGGTGGAGAAGGCAGCACTCCACCTGACATACAGTTAATAACACACAGCTAATAACCTTATTTCTTATTTCTTTTGATGCCAGCAGTTATACCAGCACTGAACAATGCTGTGACACCAGAGGGGAGAAAACCCAACCCCCTGATTCTTTCTTTTGCTCTTATTCTTTTAGGCTTTGCTAAGGAGGGATAAAATAAATTGGAGTCAATTTTATGGAGTGTCTTTAAGAGTATGCCTTAAGGCTTTTGCCTCTTTCTGCTGTGGCAAATGTTATTGGGAGGTGACACACTAGAACAGTCCTAGCTTCCCAATGACCTCAAGTTTCATCTTATTCATTTTGTGCTTCATCTTATTCACTTACTCCCAGTGTCTTGTGCAAGCGTGGTTGAATTCAGACAAGATGGTTATTTAAATGGCATGTTCTGCCTTAAAACTGTCTTTTGCTTATTCTCCTTCATTACAAATGTGAGGATGCCTTACTCAATGACTGTCCTTGCCCTGCAAATCAACCTGAATCTGATTTTGAACTCTCCAGCAATTTTAATATGTTAATATTATTTTTAAAAATAATATGTTAATTTGGGTTGGACTTGATGATCTTGAAGGTCTCTTCCAACCTAGTCATTCTGTGAATTCTGTGGATTTTTATAGTGCTAAGAATATTTTGATCTCACTCTGCCTCAGGATAAGATTTTCATAATTGGTCTAGTCCTTTGCCACTGAAGTTAAAAATGGCTTCCATTAAATTCAAGAGGAGACAGAATTTAATCCTTTTCAAAGCAGCACCTGGTTTGTAGACAGGAGAGCTGCCTGGAACCTCAGATGGGAAATTACAATTGAGATTTTAGTTTGCTAATAAACCTCTCTGGCTACAGTAACCCAGAGGACAGTTTGGATCTCAGTCTTAATGGTAAGGGGGGGTTCAGCTCCCTATTTGTCTGATGCTTAAATCTTCTGCAAAATGAAATTTTTTTGTCACTCTTAAAAGCAAGAATGCTGTTTTGTAACTCTTTCTTCTCTTTATTGCTCCCATCTCTGCATTCAGTGCAGAAAAATACTTCTGTATAATGACTCGTCTTCTCATAGTAGTCCTAAATTGACTTTTTATTATTTCTCTGTGTTTTCCTGGCTGTATACAGAAAATGGGAATGTTGTGAGGTTACCCTGCTGATAACAAAATTTCTCTAAAGATGTATTTTTACAATATATTGTGTGAATTTGGGTTGGATTCAGAAGGAGGGCATATTAAACTGACTTTTCCTGTGGATTCCAATAGTCTTTAAAATCATGGGCAATCTTAGCTTTTCAATCCTCTTTGGTACCCAGTGCTCCTGCACCTTTTACAAACAGTTAACATTATTATTGCTTGATCTTGCTGCTTCTTTCTGGCTATTTTAATTCTGAGATCAGTCATGTGTGTTCCACAACTTCCCTATAAAGTCAGGGGATGAGTTTTGCAATTGGCATGTTGTGATGAGACCATTTGGGACCCTAATGAATATATTCAACAGGCTGGGGGAGATGAGAACTGTTTTGGATTTGTCTGAAGACATCTTTGGAGCCACTCAGTGAAAACAAAACAAAATAGGAGGAAAAAAAATTGTTTTCAGCGCTTCAGTTGCGACATTGTTTGCTTCAAAATGAAATGCTTCAGTTTTAGGTGACTTAAACTTCAGGCCCAGATCCAAAGAGAAACATCTTGATTGAGGAAAGAATATTTTAGCAAAACCTTTTAATTATTTTGATCCACTGTTCCTCCTTTGTTCCTTTTTCCCTTCTGTGTGTCTGCAGCTGCCAAAGTTGGGGCACTGGGGCTGTAGGCTGACCTTTCCTGTTTGCCACTGCATTTTTTGCATAGTTCAGGTTGCACTGTCCTCACATCACACCAAAATGGAAGAAAGAGCATGGACAGTCTCCCTCAGTGCCTTCACAGACCTTGAGTCCCATTTGAAGCCACCTCTAAATGAAATAAAGGTGGCTTCAAACGGGACTCAAGGTCTGTGAAGGCACTGAGAAATTACATTCAAGAAAACTGCTCTGGAAGAGATTTAGAAATTCTTGGCTTGAGAATGTAACCCTGCTGTAACTGTTGGAGATGAAGGGGTTAAAACTCTTCTGTGCTTATTTTTTGGTTTCTGATTCTGCCTCTGTGCAGGTCACTGAAGGCAGTAGGAACACTTAACTGGATAGAACAGTGGTTCCAGCTGCTGCAGCCCCTTCTAAAATCACCCCTCTGTAGCAGAATGGTTGTAATTAACTGTCCTTTCTGGTCTTTGGGAAGATGCTCAAATAAAACCCCCAGCACTACACAAGAACAAAGGGCTATCAGTGGGGAATGCTGATGAATGCAGTTACTGGTTCAACGGGGCACTTGTGGGAATTTGCCCAGGATTAATTTTGATTTCCCAGCACATTTGCAGGTGAAACATATTCTGAAGTGAAATAAGAGGTTAATCATGAGAAGGCAGCTGACTGCTCTAAGCAGCAGCCTTTTTCATCAATGCCTCTGATGCAAATAAAAACCCCGAACAGCCCTAAAACTAAATATAGCATGAAAGTCCTCAAAAGCCAGTCAATAAATAGTAATTATCTCTCACAGCTGGAAGCATGTTTTGCTTTGAGTGCAACCAACAAACTGTGCTTGACTGTGTGCTGATTATTTCAATCAGGTTATAAAGGAGAATGCTATTTTGGAGCCCCTCACTTGGAAGGTGTTCTTGTAAATGTGTTCTATTTCCAAACCCTTCCCTTCCTGCCCAAACTGCTGCAGACCTGGATGAGTGGAAAAGCCTGATTTGATCCCAAAGCTGCTTTGGGATTCAGACATTGCTGAAGGGCAGAACTCCCCCAGATCTCCTCCCTGAGCTCCCACTTGCTGCTCCTGTGCAACCACTGCTCTCAACAGAGAGCAGAGCAGGAATTCAGCATGGGACCAGTCCTGCCAGGTTCCAGGGAGGAATGCCACTGAGGAGAGGGGAATCTCAGTATTTTGGGAGGGAGAGAAAGGAAGGGAAGAGATGAGAAAGCAGCTCTTAGAAGAGGAGTTAAAAACCAGGCCTGCCGTGTTTCATGGCACAGTGATTTTTATTTTTATTTTTATTTTTATTTTTAGACACCTTACCAGAACTGGAGGGTGGCTTAAACTGTGAGATCCTGACAAACTGATCCTTGTGACTTTCTCTCTAAAGTGGTCAAACTCAAGGACAAGTTTGGATTAACTCTCAGAATTAACATGTCAACAATCAGGTCAGGAAACTGAAATTTATAATGTTCCTGTGATGCACTGTCCTCATTCCAAGCAGTGAAATTGTGTTGCACTACCAAACATCCCAGAGGAAGCCTGGGCTGGTAGGGAAAATTCCCATTCCAACAAGAGCCACATCCTTCAGTATCATCTTGCATCTCTTGGGACCTGTTTTAGAAACTACATTATCTTTGAGGCTTTGTTTTTGCCTGCTAGAATGATGGTTGTCTTCTGGAAAATAGCATCTATTTTGATGTTCAATCTCCATTTCTGACAGCATCTACATAGCCAATAGTTTTCTCAGTTTATGCACAAATAAATTATTTATTTATGCACAAATAAATTATTGCCAGGCTCTTGTAGATGGATGTGCACTGCATGTCCATACTTCAAACTGTTACAGACCTCCCTGTGTGCAGCGTGCTGAGTTTTGAAAAAATACAACCTGTGGTGCTGCTGCAGCTTTTAGATTAAGATTTCACATATTCTCATCTTCTTTCTTTCTAAATGGGCTGGTTGAAATTCTCACATTGATTTCCGTATCGCTGGTAAATTAGAGAAAGCAAAGAGGCTGCCAATTGTTTTAGTTATTAATTAAGCAGATCTCTGTTTTACTAGAACAACAGGCATAAGGAAGAAATTTTGAAGTTCCAGCAGGGATATTTTATGTTGTATGTTTTTCTTCAAACAATGGGCTCTTTTTTTGGAAGCTATTTACGTTTTCAGAACTAACATTTTAGGATGTGCAAATGTAGCTTTTCAAGTAAAAGGCTATCATTGAAAGGACTATGAGGTGGTGCCACTTACAGTGTGCACCTGAATTATCCTTGAGAACCAAAAAAATTGCCCTATTTAAGTGGTACTCCTTTTCCTCTTCCTTTTCCTCTTCCTTTTCCTCTTCCTTTTCCTCTTCCTTTTCCTCTTCCTTTTCCCCTTTCCTTTCCTTTCCTTTCCTTTCCTTTCCTTTCCTTTCCTTTCCTTTCCTTTCCTTTCCTTTCCTTTCCTTTCCTTTCCTTTCCTTTCCTTTCCTTTCCTTTCCCCTTTCCTTTTTCCCTTTCCTTTTTCCCTTTCCTTTTTCCCTTTCCTTTTTCCCTTTCCTTTTTCCCTTTCCTTTTTCCCTTTCCTTTTTCCCTTCCTTTTCTTTCATTGTTCCCCCTTTCCTTTGTTTTATTTCTCAGGAATCGTATAAGGAGTAGAATTTTGCCTTGTCAAGACTCCAGAGGAATGGGATAGATGGAGTTGGATGGTCACAGGTTTAGGTAGCCCTAAACATTGCAGAATTGTGATAAAGTTTGGTACAGTGCAGAAATTCATCCCAATCCAACGAGGTTCTCCCGAGATCAGTGTTCAACAACATATCTCGGTGTCATTCAGATGCTCTCTCGAGGTTGCATTCCTGGCAGCTGCACACTTTGGCTGGTTTTTTTGTTTTTCCAACTGTATATGGACTTCTTTTGTTTCAAATTAATCTCTTGATTGGCTGCAGATGTACACCAAAATGTCCTTTGTTTCAGTGTACATTTTCAAGTGACTAATGATTAGCGCTGGTTGGAAACTTTTCCCTTGCAATGATTTGACAGACATTTGTGGTTACAGCAAAATTGATATTTTCTGTGGAAATGCATCACTTTTGCCAAGGAGAAAAAAAAAACCAAAAAACTTTTTTTTTTTTTTTGTCAAGTCATCCTGAAATCCATGATTTATTTTAGGTCAGCTGGTTAAACAGCTCAAAGCTGTTGATTGTTTCAGGGCACTACTTAAGACTTGTTTTTTATGACTGCTTATATTTGTTGCTCCAGGCTCCCTTAATCAGCCTTCATCCATCAGTAGTTCTAGTTGGAGATGGCAGGATAGCAATCTGGGAGCTGTGATGCCTTCAGAGACAAAAAATATCCCACAGAAAATTATGGATAAGAGCACAGCTCCTGTGGGGAAGTGCAAGAGTACCAAGTTTGCAGTTACAGCCTGGGCGGGGTTGGGGGGCTTTGTGTGCAAAATGGAGTTGTGAGAAACACAGTTTCCTTTGGAAAGCATTTATATCCAGTCCATAATTGATAACTATTAATAATTTGATGTTATGTAGAATGAAAATCTTATTCATGAGCCTCCTGTTATCATGTGTAGTTTTTAGCACTTTATTTCTTTTTGCAGAGGTGCTTTTGTGCTCAGCTTTAAGGCTTAAAAAAACCAAAACCACAATAATAATAAGTGCTTTTGCCTCTTTTAATTTGAATTTTGAGGGTATTTTTATACAGCCTTTAAAATTCCCTCAAGTCTCATTTTTCAATCCTCTGTCTCAAGGCTTGAAACCTAACCTTGCACTAAGCAAATACAACATCATTAAGTAATTGCTTGTTTTCAGGAACTGTGATTTTAAGGAAAAAATTACAAGACTTTCACTGGTATATTGAGGACTGGGTAAATAAGGGATAACAAAAGTGGAACTTTGATTGTTGAGCATGACCATAAGCCACTGAATGTTCACAAAAGTGAACAAATAAGCTGCCTAATGTATTCCCCCATGATCTGAATAAAATCCTGATAAACATAATAGACATCCTCCCAGCTTCTTAAACATCTGTCCCAGCATCATGCAATTGGAGCATGGAGGAAACAGAAGGGATGCACTAAACAAATGTAATTCTTGTGAAACAGGGACATAAGGAGATTGGTAACTGAGCATATCCAGGATTTAATGTTATCTGAGTACCCAGCCCATGCTTATGCACACACTAATAACCTCACTTAATTTCTACAATATCACTCATTTGTGGGGGAATTAGAAAAACCTCTCCTTTGCACCCAATAGTGTGCACACACAGGGGCTCTCACTTATTAAAGCCAATTTTACAATTAGAGAACACCCAGAATCTGTGAATTAGCCCCATAATGACAGGAACAGATGTCCCTTGCTGTTGAATGAGCAGCACAAAGCATCAGGGGTGTGCTGTGCAATGCTGCCTCATGCTTTCTGACAGCCAGCTCCACCTCCCTGAAGCCAGCCTGCTTCTTAAAAACCTTTTCCCAGTGTTTGTCTGGCCAGAGGCAGATTGCAGTGGTGACAGAAGGCAGCCCCACTGCAAGTCCTACCCCCTTCCACCCCCTTTCCCCAGGCTGCCAGAAACCCTGGGCAGGCCCTGCTCATTGTAGTCATTCCCCTCCAGGGATGTGTCAGAGAATCAGAGTTAATTCTCCTGAGGCTGCTCTTGGACCAAGCCACATACAGACCTAATCCTAATTACATCATTTTCTCTTGTCAAACATCATTTTGCTGGGGCAATATGTTATTTACGTCTCACAAGAAGGGGATTTTTAATAAGCACTAGGTGAATTTAAGGCAGAGTTGTGGAAGGACTCTTGTTCCCACAACTGTGATGCCAGAAAAATCACATGAAGGTTTGTACAGGAAGGGTGAAAGGTTTGAACAGATCTATTTTACTGTGATTCCAAAGAGAAAAGTGAAAACATGATGTCAAGGGAATAAAGGGGGAACAGTTTACAGGTTCTAGGGCAGATATTGCTGCTGCTTTGGTGCTGGGAACCATCCTGTGGCTTTTGTGAACTCAATTAATGAGCAAGATAGGCTTGGGAGGGTTTAAATGTGATGTATAATATAGGCTTGCACTGTTGGCTGCACATCACTAAAAATGTGCAAAGGGTGAGTTGATAGCTGGGAAAGTATCTGGGATAACCTGGTGGAAAATCAGCCCTGCAGCTGAGGCTCTTCAGCATCCTCAACACCCGTGGAATGCTGCTGCAGAAGGATATTTCTATTTTTCCCCCTTCCTCACAGCTTCACAGCAGAAAGTGTACAGGAAAATTACCCCGAAATATCATGTGACAATTTGGTACTGGGCAGCTTTTAATTGAGAGGTGTTGGGGTGTGAGAGTTTCCAAGAGATGGAACTGTCATTACCAATCTGTTCACACAATTACATGGATATGGATAGTCTCATAATCCAGATCTACCTTTTGTGAGCAAGCCAGGGTCAAATTGCTTCCCTGATGCCCTGAAAAAGGGAGTAATTTTTTTTTCAGGGTGGCCTTTGCAGCACGATGACATGTGATGGGAGGTGCTTGAGGTTTGCTGGCCATACAGACCCTGTCCCCCTTCTTGTTGGGTTTAGTGCAAGTGATTTTGTGAGGAAATAATTAAATCAAGTGAAAGCATCACGTTCTCTAAAGGAACAGCAGAAAGCCAGCACAGTATTTGCAAACCATATACTCTTGTTGAGCCTCCAGCTTGTTCAGAAGGGCTTTCTGCTCTAATTCATGTGATGTGCTTTGGTGAAATCAAGCAATTCTGTGCCTTAACAAGTGTTCCTATGGACACAAACAGGGTGGCCTTGGATTACATGTGAGTTAAGACACTGAGTTTTTGAGAAACAATAGATTGATTAAGATAGAAGCATTCTGATGCTGTCCATTGAGATTCAAGCTCTGTGATTGGCAGTCATAACTCATAGTCACCATGCCCTCATTTCTTATTTTGGAAAGCTCAATTTCCCCTGCAGATCCTCAGTGCTGAATGGCTGAAACATATCTTTTGATCCCAAGGGAAAATGCAGGCATGGTCTCTGGGATTTAGCCTGCCCAGGGTTAGGTTTTTTGCTGAGGCATGTCACTATAGGGACGCTTGTAGCACACCTGTCCTTATCCTTGCTGCTGGGGGAAGAAAACTCAAATTTTCCTGGTGGCACATGAGCGTGCTTGGTGGGTGCACATATAAAATCCTGTCTGCTTTCAAACTGATTTACTCTGGGGACACTGCATCCTTGCAGCATACCTGTCCTTATTCCTGTTGCTGGGGGAAGTAAACCCGGTTTTCCCTGGTAGCATACAGGTGTGTGCACATATAAGATTCCGGCTGTTTTTAAGCTGATTTACTTCATAATATATTGCATACACAGTTTGCATTGTAGTGTTGGGAAGACACAGGAGTCTCCAACCTGCTGAGACTGCTACCAAACCAGGTCTGCATTTAATTTTCCTGGAGCCACTCTGGTCCCTCAGCATTGCTCCCTGTGAGCTCCGGCGGGCGGGATAATCCCAGACATTTTTGAGCGTTATTTTTACACACTTTTAGGACGAACACCGATCAATTCCCCGTGTTTTGCGGGCAGTTTCCACGGTTTCCAGAGGGTTTTCCACGGTCCGGGTGCCGTGTTCCAGGCGGTCCCACGAGAGGGCAGCCGGGACCCGCCGCTCCCGAGCGCTCCGCTCCTTGTCCCGGCTCGCTCCGAGGGACTGACCGGCTCCAGCTGCTTCATCCCGTCCCGGGGAACATCCCATCCTTCCCCGGGTGAGGATGCGCTGTTTGCATGCCCACCTGCATCTCTGGCTGCTAAAATCCGCCGTTGGTTCGTAGGAGACCAAAATTGGACAGGCTGCCCTACAGCAGCAGCTTGTTCTTGTTCGTGCCGCAGCCCAAGGGCAGCAGCTCTCCTGTAAAGCCGGGAAAGCCAGGAAACTCAGAGGAATATTCCAACTTGCTAAGGCTAAAATAGGAAAAAAGCTGAGTCCTTTTGAATTTCTAAATTTAAATTGTGTTTATTTTCAATTCATCAGGCAAAGTTTAAAGATTTGCCTGGTGGTTCTGTCACAAGTGCTATTGGTTATGGCAATCACTCTGTAACTTTGAGGTTGGGTAATACATTTTCAAAATATACATACAAATTATAGATCCAGACATCTCTCATGAGAAGCTGTGTATCAAGTGATTCTAGTCTTCTACTTTTGGTTTGTTATTTGTTTTTCTTTTCTCATCTATCTGTGGTTGAAAAGCACAACTGCTGGGAGCAGAAAGTCATAAAGATTCACCAGATTGGAATATGCAAGATCCCTGTAATTTCTTTGGAAGGGGTTGATGAAACCTCAGAGGAGCTGCCTAAAGGCAACAATCTTCATTAGCCATCAATCTGCTGTCAAAGTGTCACAGAAAGAAATGCCTGGATGAGGAGTCATAGAATGGTTTGGGTTGAAAGATATCTTAAAGATCATCCAGTTCCAGCCCCCTGCCATGGGGGGCATAAAAACTTAATGTTGAGTTTTTTTGGGGTTTTTCTGTATGGTTTTTTTTGTTGTTGTTGTTTTTTTTTTTTTGTTAGGTTTGGGATTAAATGTGTGAGATGGTATTTTTTGTTTGGATTTAGATGTTTATTAGTTCCTATTTACATTACAGTTTTACAAACTATGAGTTTTATAGTATTGCTTTAAATAAGTTAAAAATGGCGATGTATATTTTTCTTTATAAGGTTTTTTAAGTTGTTTAATTAAGAAATGACGCAAATTATTTTTATTTTTAGCTTAATAATTAACTGCTTGGGGTTTGTAATGTGGATTTTTTATTTAATTACATAATAATACTTAAATTTATGAAGAAGAAGTTGAAGAAGAAAAGGATTAGTTTTTGTTTTAAAAACTCTTCTCCTTCTCCCAGCTCTCACCATCTTCCCAGGACTGGTGCTCCAGCCCTCTGATCCTTCCTTTTTGTCTTGAAATAGAATTTTACAACAGGAAGATTTTCTTCTTTAATATTGTTACTGGTTTTTGGGAATTTTTGGGGGGTTTTTGGTGTTTTTCTTGTTGTGCTTTTTTGTTTGGTTGGATTTGGGTTTGCTTTTTATTTTTTCCCCACAGGGAATGTTTTTTAGATGGCTTACCTGGCCAAGATGAATGTCAAACCTGAGCACTGTAATGTGTTAGCAATGAGGAGAATCTAAGATACTTTTTGTCTCAACAAAGGAGCAAGTCATACATCATGAGTAAGACACCTGCTGTTGCTTTTTCTGATCTTTTTTTTTCTTTTGCTTGAAGTTTTTGGAAAAAACTGACAGTGACTTTAAAGCTTTGGGGGACTTTGTAACTTCAGAAAGAGGAAGGTAAACTTTGAGGCTATGATAAGGCTGCAGAAACACAGCAGAGAGTTTAAAACAGTGGATATATTCACTGAAGGCAAGATTGACACTAAATTTTCTGTGCTTTTCCTGTGAGTTCCCTGAGTAAAGCCTGTCTTTCTTTGTGCTCTGTAGTGAGTTGGGCAACACCAGAGGAAACCCAGCAGGGATGAGATTCTTTGTGATCCTGTAATAAGCAAAATCAATTGCAAAACATGGGATGTTTCCAAAACTGGCACCTCCTCCCTCCCCTGACCAGGTTATTTTCTTCTGTTTGTTTCTTCAGGGAAATTTATAAGTCCATGTTTTTGCAATGGCATGCTGTCACTGTGGAAATTATTGGGATTTCATAGACCTGAAGATTATGGCTTTGGATAAAGAGGAAATAGTCTGCCAAGCAAACAGAACCTTTTGTGTGGAAACAGATGAGAGCAACGTGAGCTGAGGATGCAGAATCTGATTTGTGGTGGGAATTTTCCCAGAACTCAGGATATGGTCTCCAGGTCTGTTCCTGACCCAGTCCTAAGGATGATGGATATGGCAGGCCATGCCACAGTCATCTATTGTCTGCAAGTTTATTTAGAGGGAAAGAAAGGAAGTGAAACAGATATAAGTGATATCTGACATTTTCTTTTGAAAATGAAAAATATTTGAGATTACTGAGATTTGATTTCTTACATGAATTGCTGTTTTGCCTTCTATATGCTCCTTTTGTCTTTTTTTCCCCATCTCTGTAGCTGAAAGTCTCTAGCAATTTTGTCAGAAGAAAAACTTTGAAAAAATTACAGAAGTGTTCACATCTGCATGCAAGTAAAGGTGATGAGAATCAGTTGGCATGGAAATTAAGAAAACATGTCATCTGGAATAAATGCAAATATCTAGTTTAAATGCCAACCTTAACTATTTTGCTACTGATCAAAAAATGAAAGAAAACTCTGATGCTCAATGGAGGAAGGAGGAAAATTTGCATTTTTATCTTATCTTTGGGAAGCCAGTGAAAAATACCTGAGTGGATAGCTTCCCTGAGGTTTTTTTTTAATGTTTCTTTGTGGAGAATGGAGGAAGAGAAAGGAAAAATACTAGAGGAGAATGGTGTATCCTTTGGACTGAATAATTAGTGGTTGACACCAAGAATCTGAGCACAACATCCAAGCTAAACAGAGAGGCCAAAACCCTGAATCTCCTAAATTCTGCTGAGAGTTTAGGGTACAGAAAGTACACCTTTCTCTCAGCTGAGTTTGAATACCAGAACACAGAAACAAAATTCACATATTTAGCTGCAGCAGCACCTTAAGTGGGTGGATTGAAGGAAAAGATGGACTTAAATGATAAAAACTCTTTAACAAGCTGGGAAGATAAAGTATGTTGTATTTCTTCTGAGATATTCCCAAATATCTTAGAAGATATTCAAGTTACCATTGCCTGGACAAGGCACTGGGGTAAAAAGCTTGGAGATGAGAAGATCTCAGCCATGATTCATGCTTTGTAGTACAGTGCAAGAATTAAAATAATTATGGTTCTGTAAAAGAAATAACCCCAAATAATGATTTTAATGCCCTTATTAAGCTTTGTTTTATGATATACCTCTCTACAATGGTTTTGGTTGCCCCCTGGGTTGCTATTTTGTTAATTAGTCATAGTTTAGTTGGTTTTTGCTGTTGTTATTATTATTATTGTGGTTGCAAAACTTTGAAATATAACACAGTGAAGACTAATGAACTGTTGTGAATAAGATATGAAGGTTACTTGGTTTAAATCATATTTGGAAGAGTGAGTTTGGCTCATGAGCTACTATGACCCGGATTTTCACTAGATAGGGTTTATTTTAAGGTAACATGAGAACTAAATGTTTTCTTTAATGCTGGCAAGATATTTGTTTTAATTTGCAAGAACCACCTCATTGCACTTTGAGAGAAAACTTTCTTCATTATGATCAAGATTTTTTTCTTTTTAAAATTTATATATATGCAATAACCATGTGTGTTTATGTGCATTTAGAAGTTAAAATATAATTTCTATTGTGAAAATTGGATTTGTTAAAAACCAAAAAAGTTCCAGTAGGCCATGAAAAAACAGTGTCCAGTAAAGAGTATCAAATACACATCAAGGACATGTTCTTGGATGAACTTTTCATGTGCTGCTTGTTGATCTTATGTTGTGAAAAGTTCTGACAATTTGTGAAGCAGAGAAAAGATGAATTTCCTGTAGTCCTATGAGGTATCATGGACCACAGCAGTTCCTCTAATTACAGCTGAACCTGTTGGTGCCTTGTGGTTACTGTGACTTAAAAAGGAGAAAATAGAGATGCCAGGTCTTTGTGCACAGTCCCTAGTCTGTTGTATGAAGAGAGAATTATTTATGAGAACATGCTGTGTCACTGAAGTTATCAGAGGTCTTTGTTAGGAGCTGGGTTTGGTTTGTTTGTCTTTTTTTATTTTTTATTATTCCTTTTTTTTCTAAAATGCTGCCAGGAAAGGAGATGTTCTGGTACATGGATAATGAGGCATTGCATCAAAATTATTTCTTAGGCATAAGTAGTTACAATTAATATTGCCAAGAGTGGTGAGTTATCTGGAACACTTGATTTTTAAAACAACACCTTTTCCCACACACCCAGAGCTGTACTCAAGAAAAATGCTGTGATCCCACTTGTCCGTTTTACAAAAACCCCAGAATTCTGCCCTGAGTTTCCCATACTTCAGATTAGGATTTAGGAGCTTGCACAGCCTGCACTGCAAAGCATCTGCAAAGAAAGAAGGATAAATAACAGAAACCTGCAGCTGCCTATTCCAATGAGCACTTTGTTTGTCTTTCCTGACCAGTGAGTAAAGTGCAAACTTCTGAGTTTTGTAAGAATGTATAAAGAGCATGCATGCTGTAATAAAAAACAGTTTCAAGCCTTCTGGAAATGAAGTGTGGCTTTGCATTGTCTCCATCTCAACTCTGACAATCAGGATCTGGGGAGAGATGGGCAGCAGAATCAGGTCAATCACTGGCATTTTTAGCAGTGGAACCTAAAGGGCTTTTGAGGCACAATTCCCTTTTTTTGGGTCTGCAGCTGGCTTGGCTTGGTCTCAGCTGGAAAATATAGGGATGGCTCTCATATTAAGACTTGTCCTTGGAAGAAATGATTTTAAAAATAAGTCAAGGTATGATAACAGTTCAGAATCATTATTTTGTAATAGATTTCCCATAGATGCTTGGCTTACACTTTATCTCATGGTAGTTTGGGATATAGATGAAATTAAATAGTGTGGAGGCAGGTTTGCTGTGCAGTAAGGATGTCCATATGCTGAGTTACAGCCAAGCTATTAGTTACAGCCATTTCCTAATATTAGACAAACTCTTCCAGACCTTCTCTCCTGAGACTGGCAAAGCACACAGGTCACCAGAGCTGTCCATCAGCCCCTTTCATTATTAATTTCTGGTGCTACTAAAAATGTTTTCTTTTTTCATCATGAATTGAATGTGATGAGCTGAAAGCCATGATGAAACACACGGTCTGAATCTTCAAGCTGCTCACACACCCACTGAGGAAGAAGAATTCCTTTTAGTGCAACCTGTCTGGGTAACATTCATCCTGAAAATGGCACAGCAGAAGTTCAGGTAGACAAAGAACTTGTTTATACTGTAGGTCTAAAACACATGAGGAATTGAAGGTTGTCATGTAATCACAGGTAACTGTAGCTGATGGGAAAACCATTTACTTTTACATGGCAGCCCAGAGTGTCTATCAGAGAAAAAGATTGTGGTCTTTTTCTCATCAGAAATATTGAAACACATCAAAACACACATTTTGTGTTGCTCCTAAACACCTTCAAAAATTGTTTTGAAGAGCGAGATAGGAGAGAGGAAATCTCTTTTTCTGTTTCTTTTTTCAAGGAAAAAAAAAGCCTAAAGATAAAGAGATTTTTCATTTTCTCTTTCCCTACTAGTTTCTATTTCAGACTTTGGCTTTTTTTCAGCCCTTCCTTTAAAAAAGAAGGACAAGTGAGTGGAAAGGAATAAAATATCATAAATACCATGTGAAAAATTGTAGGGTTTGCCTTTCTGCAAAATGTGTTTGAAGAACATTTTCAAAGGAAATACAGTGGTATAATTTTCTTTTGACCTGTGGTCTCAAATGATGTTGAATGTTGAATTCTTCATTCATAAAATTGGAAGAATTAATCAAAATAGCTTTGCCTCATGCAATGTGTGGAAGTCACACATTTCATCTTGTCAATTTTTCAGTTCTTCTAGCAGCTTGCTATGTGAGGTTTTGTGTATATGCAAAATTTCCTAACTGGTACCTGTAGGTCAAGTGTGTGTAGTGGTTTTTGCGTGTTTTTGTACAATTATAAAAGTGTCAGATTTGGATACCAAAGTGAGTTTCTTCTTACTTCTAGAACTGAAAATATCCTGAGCTAATCCAGTGTACGGGAACCATTTGTCTGTGAGTCCTGGAAAATGGCAATGGAGTGATTATCTGTTATTTCCTGTCACACTCACCTTTTTTCTTTAGGATAACAACTTTACTGGCAAACATCTTATGAGCAGAGGCTCCACAAAAGTGAACAGCTCCCATTTTCAGGAAGGTCTTTGATTCTTATCTGCTGAACCTCGCAGTTTGATGTTACATCAAGGCAAATGTAACACCAAAATGAATTTTGTTGTGGTAGATAAAGCTGCTTCTGGCTGCAAGGACAAAATTCTATAGGATCTCAAATAGGATTTAGCTGTCCAGAAACTTTTGCATAACTTGGTATTTAGAGACTGGAATTCATACAAATTCTACACATCATTTTCTCGTTCGGTCTAAAATGCCTTGAGATCTTGATCCTTAATAAATTGACATGCATATAGCAGTGAGATTGAGGATGGAAATAAAGTCACAACAAGTAAAATAATTAATACTACAGCATGAGAGAGAAGAGGTGAAGTTTCTGGCTGTATGAAAAAATGGGTTTTGATAAGGGAGCTCAAGAATGTCCTAGGGAGGGTATCTTACATACTGAGAATAGCAACTAAAGACCTATATTTAGGAACCCAACAGATTCCTGAGATGTAGCTCAGTAATTATTTTGCATGTTATTGCATGGTCAGAGTTTTAAAAATGCATCTGATATTGGATGCTAGAAATGCCAACTGTCATGCTGCAATAATAACTGTAATTAATTGTCAGTGCTGTTTCCCTACTGACCTCAGAGCACTTTGTGAAGACAACCAGTGTTGCTGTCCTGACTGGGAAAATGTCCTTTTTTAAAGGAAGACAGGTTCTGCAGCTTTTTGCTGTAGTTCTTAACCTGCACAGTTTGATTTCAGCTTTTTGTTCTGAACTTTCTGCAGAACTTTTTCTGCCCATCTCTCCTTACCCTCTCCTGAGTGAATTCAGCCCTTTTTGACCCTCAGTGCCATTTTATCTGCTTCTCAGCTCTATGATTAGGATACTTTTACAGTATCCAGGCTTTAGGAATGCAGAGTCTGATGTCTGTGGTCAGACAAGCAATGTTTAGGCCTGGGTAAATATCCTGGCACAGATTGGGAGTGCTTTCCTAATTTCCATCTGGGAGGATGAAATGGGATGAAAGGAGAAGAATTGGTGAAGTTAACTGTGGAGAGTGACACATATCTCTGATGTTGAAATGTTGAATTCTTCTTTCATAAAATTGGAAGAATTAATCAAAATAGCTTTGCTTCATGCAACATGTGGAAGTCACACATTTCATCCTGTCAATTTTTCAGTTCTTCTAGTAGCTTGCTATGTGAAGCTTTGTGTATATGCAAAATTTCAGAACCTACTGTCATTTTTATCAGCTGGTGATTGTTTAAAATGAAAAAAATTAGTGATTATCTATAGAATCAGAACCATCAGAAGTGGAGCATTTAAGTGGATCTGCATAAAAATTATAGAATACTTATGTTAACATAATTTGCTCCTGTCAGAGTTTAATTTTTTTCTTTTATAATGAAACGAAGATAGTATAAATACTTTTCCTTCTGTCCAATGAAATTCAACACAGTCTAATTTCACAGGTGTTTTTCGACCATTAAATACAATTAAATACAATTTATGAGGATTTTCAAGAGGAATTTTTCCCTCAGCTGTGATTTCTCAGCCTGGGTGGACTAGTTAGTCTCTGGAAGTGTTCAGGAGTCTACCTGGAAGATCAAAACAATCAATCTTTTTATACTGCTTGACATCTTAAAACTTGCCCCTCAAGGTAGGCTTTTCTTCAGTTATGATGGGAACTCCTCTGTTCCTCAATATCATATATTGAGGATTTATTGCCATCATTTTGCCTGTTATTTTTGTGGTTAACAGTGTTTATAGCTGCCTCAGTGCCCACCTCTTTGCTCTTCAGAATAACCTGCCCTTTCAATTCACTTTCTTGATACTGTAGAAGACCTTTCCAGTAGAATAACTGGCCTGTTTAGGACCTAGGCACAAAATTCATCATGATGTTTTTGTTCAAAGCAGGTGCTGGTTTTCAGTGCTACCTCTCCAGCTCAGCACACACATCCCATTAATTTACAAAATTTAAATATTTGTACTGCATACTGTTAATTTTTTTAATTGATTAAGGACACAGGTGAGGTACAAATGCTGTCAAAACCTTTTCATTAATCCTCTCTTGTTTGGCACCACCTGTTCTTTTGGTGTATTTAGCATTTCTGAAAAGTGTCAGATAAGTGGTATGGAGTTTTCCAGATGCTCCCAAACCCTCCTGACAATGTTTTTCCCAGCTCCTATTGCAGAGTTTGCTTGCTGAATGGCTTGTTTATAGGGAAGAGGTTTGGGAGCAAGGCAAAAGGAGACCTGGATTTTCTCAGCTAGAGACTCCAGATTAAGCTAAAGTGAATTCTAACAGAAATAATTATTAGCATAATCTCCAATTGTTAAGTAGTGGTCTGAGAGAGATCTATCTTCAAGCAAACCATTGAATCCACTTTGAAAAATCAATAGTTCTTACAAAAATTTACGAAAAAAATCTCAGTTTTGTAGTTTGAACTGATAAATAGGTCAGGAAACAGAATCTTATGAAGTTGTGTGACATAATATATTGATCCAACCTCAGAGGAATTTGTACTGGCCGGAAAGCAACAGCCAATTTCAGTCTGGGAAAAGAAGAACATTTACTAGGATTAGGAGAATACACAAATGGGGGGAAAATGCTGTATTTCTGGAGCAGATTTGATGCCAAGTATTTATTCAGAGTTTTCTTTAAAATTTCAGCGCACTATCAAATTACTCCTCAATTCCAATTTGGATAGCTGTTATTCCTGGTGGACAGCACAGTTTA
Organism: Molothrus aeneus; assembly: GCF_037042795.1. Taxonomy (NCBI): domain Eukaryota; kingdom Metazoa; phylum Chordata; class Aves; order Passeriformes; family Icteridae; genus Molothrus; species Molothrus aeneus. The sequence goes on along the minus strand of NC_089650.1, from coordinate 2,122,681 downwards.
GAAGCCATGATGTGTAGTGAAAGAGCATTTGTGATAAGTTTGCCGCAGTTCCTAGCAGCATTCTGGACACCCAAGATTTTATATAAACCAGGTGAGGTTTAATCATTTCTTTGCAGATGTAACCGTCCTGGTTTGCTCTTCTAAAATCCCATTAATTTCTTGTCTGGAGCTCTATCAAATGACAACCTTTAAGCTTCTTTTGCCATAAAGCATGTGCCCAATGCACTGGAATAAATTCCATGTAGATTTTACCTACAATGTTTGGGCTTGTGGTTTGTAGGAAACTTCTTTGTAACAAGTACGTCTATTTTCAAGATGTTGGTACTTCAATTAAAAAGAGAAGAGTTAGCTGTAGCTTCAATTTATTAGGTATCACAAATTTCACATCTGACTTCATGGAGGAACTGTTAAAACATCTGAAATAACATTTTGGAAATAATCTTCACAATAATAAAATTATTTTGGAAATAATTTCACAAATAATATTTGCGAAATTTAGCCATTTTATGCAAAAACACGTTTTATACTTTGAAGAAAGAACCTGCAGGTATTTTTCCAAGGGCACAAGCACAGGTTTGAATAAAGGCATTGGTTGAAGTTTGAACTTTAAAATCCTGTCCTTACATGCATTTCTCCATGTCACAGAAATCCAAAAGCCTTGTTTTTCACGGGCCCTGTGTTGTGGTAACTGTTGTTAAAATTGACTTTTGAGTAACGACTGTTGTATGCCTGATTTTATGAAGTTCACGTTCTCATAGCTGGCAAAGAAAGTTACTAGACTAGACTTCTGCAGCTAAAAATTAACTCCAGCTCTATCTGAGGTTTGTGTGGAGTGAATAAAGCCATATATTCATTAAATTTCCCTTACTTACATTGTAAATGGAGTTATAGGGATTGACTGCAATGGTCACTGAAAGCAACTAAAGAGAATATTTGTGGGAAGGAAATTTTAAGCTCTCAATGATGACTGTTTGGTCTGGAAAACTGGTTCTGGAAAACTGATTGAATCCTGCTCATAGGAAAAAATGGAGTGTGGGACCTATATGGAAGTGCAGTGAGGGTGGTTACGAAAAATTGAATGCTACAATAGACTTAGAGCAGAATTTTGTGCTGAGAGTCATGGAAGTGCCTCTTGGTTGGGTGAAACATCGCTTTTTTTCTTTGTGTGTGTGAGGTGTTGCTTTTGCTTTGTTTGACTCAAAGTATAAAGCTGAAATAGGACTGCTTATGAAGAGGCTGGCTGGAAAACTGTGCCCACAGTTATGCATCCCATGCTCCTGAAGTCACACTCTGTAGCCACTGCATCTGATTCTTTGGAATTATTTTCTTGGGAGGCTGGTCCCAGAAACTCTAAATTTGTGTGCAGAAGTTCAGAAGATCACAAGTTATTCTAGAAATGATGACAGCATATGTAGTAAGATCTATATTTTCAATCTAAGTACTGTCTGATAAAGAATGCCATTAGATTCCAGCCTATTTCAATAAATATCACAACTATAATTTCATAAATTATAACAACTAGATGCTCCCAGTTAGGAATGTGATTTTCCTGTACTGGGTGCTGTCACAAAATACAGCTCAAGATCCCTGCCAGAAGCATTTTAAAAACTTCCAGCCTGGAGCTCTGTATTTTGCTCAAATGTTATTGAAGTTTCTGTATCCTTTCACTAAGTTCTGCTTTCAGAATTGGAAGAAGCCTAACTGATACCTAGGCTTCATGTTTGTCTCTCACTGGCTTGCAAGAACACAGAGTTCTGGAAAATATATTGTAAATTCAGTCACTGCTTGCACTGTTCTGTTCCAGCCCTCAATGCTTCCTGTGATTTCCAAGCAGCAATTGGATTTTGTTTTCCAGAAGTACATGGAAATTAATTTTAAGTACCTATGGGAAATTAAAATAACATTTCTGCAAAACTTGTATTTGCAAAGTTATTTGAACATTTGAAATTACTTGGTCTACTGAGGAAGATTCAGACCAACTGTTCAATTACACAGCAGTGGGGTTTGTTCTGTCTGAGAACATCTCAGGGATGCTTTGTATGAGCTGTTTGCAGAACCTCACTGCTTCAGGGACTGCACCAGCACAAAAAGGCTGTACTTGGTCATATGTTTACAGGAACGCAGAGCAGAGTTTTTTTTTTTTTTTCCCAGGACTAGAGTCCTGCACTGTAACTGGCAATTCTCCTGGAGCCCTTGAGCTCAGGGTACAGGGAGATAAAATGCCTGTGTGCAAACAAACAAATGCTCACTTTACTCTCCAATGCTGTGAATGGCTGTGGAAACCTCTCCCTGTGCTTACAGACAAAGGTAGCCTGATAGGTGCTGTTCTCTGATGTGAAGAACTTGGTAGAAAATGGCAACTACTAGAGAAGTGTTTGTTCAGCATGGACACAAAATTTTGAGGGATCCTTGAAAAGGAACACACCTTTTGGAATACCTAAGAGAAGAGAAGCACTCTGAAGTGCTTTCAGAGAAGTATCTTTTATGAATACATGACAAAAAGGTATGCAAATGGATAATTGTGTGGCTTTGATTTTATAATAGTTAAAAGTTTGAAAGGCTCTACTTTGCTCCATAGAGAATAGCCCAGTGGTATGACTTACCACAGAAAATGCATCCATCCATCTGTCCACATACTATATATAGTCTTTATAAACTTGCAGCTACATAGTTATGTCTTAAAAACAGAGCAAATTTTTCCCTTGTGTATTTGTTGTGGCAATGAATCTCAAAGTCATTCCTTCCAAACCAGGACAATGTTGCCTGAGGCAGGCAGATAGAGTTTTCCTGCAGTGAAAGTTGTTGCCTGAAGGATCCTTGCAATCCTCTCTCAGTGTGTGTTGGCTATCACCAGGTGATTTGGGTACCAAAATGAGATTCTTCTTGCTTGTAGCACTGAAAATATCCTGAGCTGATCCAATGTACAGGAACCATTTACCTGTGAGTCCTGGAAAATGGCAATGGATTGCCATTATTTGTCTGTTATTTCCTGTCACACTCACCTTTTTGCTTTAAGGGTAACAACTTTACTGGCAAATGTTTTATGAGCAGAGGCTCCGCAGAAGTGAACAGCTCCCATTTTCAGGAAGGTCTCTGACTCTTATCTGCTGAACCTAGGCATCACAGGCAAATTTAACTACGTCAAAGTCTGGGAGGCAGAGAGTCTAACAACATATTTTATCCCAGTTTCCCCCCATGCACACTAAGAAAAGGAAGGATTTAACCTGCTTTGCTGTGTTGCAGGTGAATACCAACACCCTTTCAGTCCCTCCCACTACGAGTATGCATTTCCAGCAAATAGCAGATGACAGTTTGCAACTAAAATCTATATTTACAGATCCAGACCACTCTGGGGAGAGAATATGAGGCTTGCATTGGTTTGCCCATCTGTTTTCCTGTTAGACTTGCATTCAGCAGGCTTTTTTCATTAGTTTTAACATATTTGCTGTTGATAACATCACTGGCACTTCCAGTCCTGTCCTAAGAGGCTTTTAAAACTGCTCAGAGGAGCAGCAATCCAAAAGCTGAGTGCAAATCCCCTTTCAGCCTCTTGTACCTCTTAACCATGTACTTCTAGGGAGATTTCAGCCTTAGCAGATGGGGTGAGATGGAAATCAAGGATAAAACCTGATTTCCTTTAGAGCATTATTGGAAGAATGGTGTACAGTCAGTCCTCTTAATGTCCAAATCAGTAGTCAAGTTCTGTGAAGAAACTTTGTGCTCTACATATCTGATTAGAAATGGAGCCCACATGTTACCTGAAAGGTTGACAGTTTCTCAAGCATCACAGAAGTCTGATCTCACTCCTGCTGAAACTGCCAGGAAACCTTCCATTAATTTATCTGTCAACCAAATCAGAAACTCTTTTTACCAGATACTTTGATATTTAAAATATTGATGAATCTGGAGGGTGTTTTGAAACTTGGCATGACAGAAGAGGAAAAAACACAATGGTAACAGAAAAATCCCTGCCCTGAGCAATTTTGGAACAACTGGTGAGCAGTGAGCAGTAATGGAAGCTTGAAAAGGCTCCTATTGGCAAAGGCAGAACTCAAAATGTTTTACAATGCACCAGTAATGAAGAGCTGGTTTCTAGACCACAACATTTTAAGACATATAAAAAGTGGGATTCTTGGCAAAGTGCAGCAGGATAAAGTTTGCTGTTCCTTCCAGCCTATCCCCAAAGGGACTGATTCTGCAACAGGATTAGTGGCACAGATACCTTTAGAATTCCATAGTTTTTCTCAAAATTAAATATATTCAGGGGTCTGAGTGTGTTTAGTCTCAAGGCTGAGACCTATTCTTATAAAACTGAGCTCTCATCTGAAGGAACAAGCATCAGTGTGGTAACCCATGAACAAAACATGAAAGAACAAAAGGACAAAACACGTCACTGGACTCTGAGCAGGGAAAAAAAGTACTAAGACTGTTTACTAAGACTCAAAGGTCGATAGTACCTACCAGGAACAACTACTCACTTCTCTTTAAAAATATCAGCTCCCACACAACATGTCTAGGATAATATTATCAGAGGTGGTTTCTGGTGTAGTTTTGGTTACCATAAATTTGTACCTGTGGTTATTCTGTAACAATCACCCTCACTAGTGAGGAAAGATACTTCTGGTATCTCTCCCAGTTGATATATATGGCAACATCTCTAAGAGCAGCACAGGACACAACACTCAAAGGCTATTTTAAACTATTTTTCTAGGCTTTGTTATTTACTCAAGAACATACATGTTCTTTCTGCATCTTGGTTACAAAAAATGTGGAATAGAGAAATATTTCAGGGATATCCTTAGAAAAATGGTGTTGGTTGAGCCACCAGAGCTGATATGTGATACTTTAGTGAAAGGAGAGCAGTAAAATTTCCCTTTCAGTAAAGGACACCTGTGGTGGAAAATGATTCTCACTTATTTGAGCATTTCACTACTTTCACACATCCAATTTCAAAGCCCTTACATCTGCTCCTAGCAAGTTTCAACTGAACCCTACTGAGTAAATGTGGGAATTCCTTGATTGAAAATGGTTCTTTTTGCCTGTGTGGGTATTTTTCCTGCCAGATAAGGATGTATTTGACTGACCATCTAATTATGAAACATTGTTGATACAGGTAAGTTGGAAGAGGTGTGAGAGTGATAGATACAGAGTAACACTGCTGATAACTTGCTCAAATACTGCGTTTGTTTTACTTTGCCTTCGCTGGCCTGTGTGTTTGAGCATTGCAAAAGACTGAGCACGTGTGAGCAAACAAACTTCTCACTGTGATCTACACTGCAAAGAGCCACTGTTGGTAAATGTTTGCATTCTGGTTTGCTAACATTGGAATGTTTCCTGATCCTCTAGTTCACACCTTTCCCTTGCTCCTGGAGGCAGGCACTGAGTCCAGCCTGAAGCTGAGATTCTTGCACAAACTCCAGCAGCTGGAGCCTTGACAGTTATTAAATCTTGTGAAATTTCACAATAACTTGCAGGAACAGTGATTAACGGCTGTTCCTTTCTTTTATTAGGAATATTTTGTGAGGGCTTTGAGCTAGGAAGTTGTGCAATTTTTGGAAGTCCTTGTGGATGATGATTAGCATATTCTAGTTAACCAGGACCAGGAAATTAGCAACATCCTTGCTGTGGCCCCCATGGATCCTCAGTGCCAGAGTGGAAGGAATGAAGTCACCTGAACCTTCCACTCTGAAGAAAGGCTGGGAAAATGAATACAAGGCCTCCACACTTTCCTAGAAGCAAAGGAGTCTGAGTGGCTGATTGCCAAGTGCACCATGCCAAGAGATGTTGGGATCTCTGACACATTCCAGTGGGAATATTAACAGGTCTGGATAAAGTCTCCCAGGCTTCCAAGAGCTCTGTGAATATCTGCTGTTTAATGCATATAGGGTTTGTGGTCCCCAGCTAGCCGGAAACTCTCAAAACTCTGCAAATACCTCCTGAAACTCTCACCCCCAGACGGCTCTCCAAACATTCTTTCTCCTCTCTTTGAGCATATGTGGTCTCAGAGCCCCGAAACCATCTGGAAGTATCAGCTATAGGCTTCCAATCATCACCTTGTAATAGGATTAGCACCCCATCAAGCCCACAGATGCTGGGCATCTGCTGAAATAGCTGTGATACTTTGAAATAGAAAATATCATTAAAGGGGTGTGTGGAACCTGAACCAAAGCTCACCAAAGTCAGTGAATTCTGCTGTTCCACGTGTCTCAGTGGGTTTGGGGTTAACCCATGGTCAATAATGATTTTGGATCCTCTGACTTTTTATCCCATCTGAATATACTCTGAAGTAGCTTTTAAAGACCAACTGAGACGTGCTTTGTCCCTTTACACTGTGTGAAAAGACTGAAGTAAAATAAAAGTGGCTACCAAAAGTCTGCTCCTGGACAGGACAAGGACACTCTGCAGAGAACCTCTGGAAAAGCCAGAATTCCTGTCCTTAGGAAGGCAAGACAGGGGTGTATCAGTACAGGCTGACTCCTGCGACAGGGTAGAGCTGAGGAAAGTTCTAACTTAGGTTTTGAGCTGTCTGAAGTATGCTGCAGACAGAAATGCCATGAACCAGAGTCGGGATGTTTGAGAGCTCCCTTTGGTCTCCATCCTGGGTGCTGTGCTCTGGTGATCTCGATGAGATTTGGGATTGGGCTGTAGGGTGAGGTATGAAAAGAGCCCTGATGGGATTTGAGATTGGGCTGTAGGGTGAGGTGACAGAGAGAGCTGTCTTTGCATATTATCCACATTAGATCTAGTTTTGTAAATGTATTTACATTTTATGCAGACAAAGGGTTGTGCTTGCATTTTATCCATTCTATAATGATCTCACTGTTATTTTATTAACAATTGTAAAAGGATTGTAACTTGGAATTATATAGCTGTATAATTATTGATATTGTTTAATTATTGTATAACTATTAGTGGAATTATATAGCTGTTGATTTTGTTCACATCCTGGCGTTTGGCCTTTGGCTTATTCTTGTATGTTGTTATTGATATTGACAATATTCTATAAATGTAAATATAAAGATTTTAATGATATATAAGTTTAGAGAGGGAATCAAGGTCAGTACATGGACACATTCCAGAGTTAGTGGAACCTACAGAAGAGATACTTGTACCATATTTGCTATTTCTTCTGCAAGGGCCCTGTTGAGAAATAGTAGACATAGCATTTACTTAAAAATAAAAAAGGGGCTGTTTGTAGGCACAGAGTCAGTGGTGATTGGGGTGGGGCTGTGTCCAATCATCCCTCATTGGCTCCAGCTGTGCAGCACAGGTGAGCAGCATTAACAGGAACGAGCCATGGAGGGCACAGGGGCACTGCCCAACCCCAGAGGGCACAGAGAGGCACTGCAGCAGCAGCAGGGCACAAAAACCTGGGCTGAGGGACAAGGAGGGCAGGTGCTGCAGCTTTCTGGTGAGGTATGGTGTTACTGTGTTTAGGCTGAAGCTTTCTCATGCTGTGTGGGGGCACTTGGTGTATTGTGGCCCTCCCAACTGCAGTGTGAGTTTGTGCCCTCCCAGGAGTGCAGTGAGGAAAAGTGCTCCTTAGTTTCTTGGCACCTGGTAAGCTCAAATTTCCTCTCTAATCTCATCAGAGGCTCATTTCTAACCTTAAAAATGGTATTTCAGTTGAAGATATGCCCTTTACTCTTTTGAGTTATCTACCTCAGCCATATCTATAATAACTGACAAGAGCTACTTGTAGGTTCTTTGTCTCCATTTGATAGATTATAAAACTACTTAAAAAGTTATAAATGGTTTTGGTGCTTTTTTTTGCCTTGATTCTATGTTCCTTTTGGACATCCTGTTAAGGAGTGTGGCCTATGTTGAACAATCAGTCCTTCTAGCAAACTATAAACTGTTTGGAAAATATCTAAACTAGTGCTACTTGTGACCAGGAGATGACTATGGCTCTGTCTTCCAAGAGGTATAAAAAGGTTGTCATGTATTATTATTATTTGTATTATCATTTGCCTGCTGAGAAATGTGCATGAATTTGAGTCCTTTGTTGTATCTGAAAAATACTACATAAGTACATAAATGTTGTGGGCTTGTTTGCTCGTAGTTTCTTTTGAAGCAACATGGAGTTTCTACTGGAAAAGAGATATAAGTCAGCATCTAAATTTCTGTGAGAAACAGCAGACATCTCTTTTGTTGGTTTTGTCTGTTGGTTTTTTTTTTTCTTTTCCCAAATTCATGTTTCCATTTCACCCATCAGGAGAGGGAGTCTAAAGATGCTTGTTTCCAGATCTGAACATTATCTGAGAACATTTGGATCTCTCTCCTTTTTATGGACCCACCAAGCCTTGAAAGTGAGATTGAGAGCAGCAAAGGGCTGGAACTGAAAGTCACATAAGAAATTCTTCAAATGGGACAGCACTTGTCAGCTGACAGTAAAGGAATTTTAAGAGGCAAGGACCAGCTGCTAGACTAATGAAAGAAAGAAGGAGCACATTTGACCTGGCAATTGTTTGGGGATTTTATTGCAGTAGAACAAAAGCAGAGCCTGAAAACTCTTATGATTGGGGGAGGGAGTGGAAAGGGAAAAGAAAGCAGGGAATTACATGTGCCTTCAATTCTGCTTTATAAACTGGCCTGTTCCCAAATGAATACACAGATGCGAATTGTTTTGTCTTCTCTCTTAGACTGCAAATCTTACAAAATGAAATTCACCTCAGAGTGTTCATATTAGGTCTCATTTGCTCATTCAGCTGTGTTTTCCTGGAGCAGCTGAAGTTGGTAAATACAGCTTGAGTGGTCACCTTCCCTTGAGGTTTTATGCCAAGACGGGCATTTTCACATTTTTAATAGTACCAGTGGGTTGCCCATGGGATGAATTTTATCTTTTCCCACCTCCACCTTGTATGCCCACACAGCTTTTTGGCTGACACTCTTTCTTTGGGCCAAACCCCAGCAGAGTAAGGTGATGGAGATGCCAGAAAAAACCAAGGTTCACATCCCTACAGAGATTTTCCTGGCTTGTGGCAAATATCACTAAACTGAGGGTATCAGAATTTAAGATTGGGACTCTCCATGAATGGCAGAGAGATCTTTTGTAAAGCTTGGATCGGATTTCTGGCATAAGTTAGCAATCATTTGAATCTGAGATTTTGGTCTGTTTTTCTCTGTGGTAAGAATGAAGAAAAGGGATTTGAATGAAGTGAGAAAGAACCCAGTTTTCACACTCAAAATGTTCTGAAACAGAACACTTTCTATCTGCTTGAAACTTCTTTAATTTTGTATTATTTGAAAAATAAAAATGTTTTTCATAATTTTTTCCCTGGTTTGGCAGTGAAAATTATCTTCCCTTGCAGCATGTCTGCTGCACTGGTCTTGTCAGCCAGGAAATACAGTCTTGTAATTGGTAAATAAATAGTTCCTGTGCTCACTTCAAGTCTAGGCCAGCCACTTGTTATTGTTATTACTGGCAATTAATTTAATAATTTGGTGACTTGGACAAATCTAAAGCTATACATCCAAAATGAAAACAAACAAAAAAACCCACACAAAACCAAAACATTAAAAATACTCGAATAAGAAAAATTCATAATAAAAGGTAACTTTGAAATTAAAAAGTAGAAAAATGCTTAGAGACAGTGACGTTTGAACAGTTCAGGTAGAAAATACTTGAGAATGTTTGATAGATGATGAAATCATCCTCTCAAATTCATGGGATTTTAAATCAAGCCCTACATGCCTGTGGAGGTTTCCTAAAGTTCTTTTGCACCTCTTGTGGCGAAATGAACCTTTTTAAGGGTGCCTGGCACTGGGTTAAAATAAGTAGTTTTAGAAAAGTGAGAAGCTGTGAAAGGGCTGCTGTTGTTTAAAGGAACTTAAAATAACAATTCTCGTGCTGGGTAAGATGGCAATTATTTCTCTGCAATAAGAAATGTGAAGAAAAAAATGGCAGGGTTAGTGAACACAGGAAATCAATAAAAGGATGCCATTAGCATCATTTAGAGATCACTTTGTTTCACAAAGAAAGGGTGGGTTTTTAAAGCCTATTAGGAATAGAAAAGCCACTTGTTTATTATTTCAGTGATTTATTTATAAGATGGACCAAATGTGTCTGGTAAACTGAAAAAATCTGTTTAACATGCAGTGATCACTGGAGTAATGTGAACCTTTGCTTTATTTATATCTGTGGTGCAGCTCTTTTGTAACTCTTGTCTTTTTTCCTGACAGTAACACATTATTTGGGGCATACAGGCTACTAATTATATTGTACAAATACACAAGCAACCCGAAACTTCAAGTGCTTCAAAGGAGCTGCAGTTTATTTTCTTCTTTTGGTGTTTGTAGTGGTAATGATCGTGTTGTTACTTCTTTCATTCCAGGAGGAGCTGATTCCAAGCCCAAGGAAGCTGTGGAGTGAAGCTGTGGTGAGTCTGGATGTCATTAAAAAATGCAAGTATTAAAGAGAAGTGGTTGTGTTAGGTTCTGTCAAGTCGTCCTGTTTCTCAGGTTACAACAGCTTGTAAGAGGTGAGTGGGTTTGACCTCCGTGAATGCCAGCAATGAAATTGTCAAATTATTCAGGTACTTGTTTGGATGAAATGGTGGAAAAAGCTGAAAAATATCCTAATAGACAGAGAATTGATTGAGGCTTGGAAAGGCATGGGTAGCTAGTGAAGTGTGAAGACTGGGCTGAGGTTCTGAAATCAAAGGAGAAATCCCACTCAGTGAGGCCTGAAATAAGATGAACTAAGAAGGAGAAAAGAAAAATTGGTCTGTGCCTGCTGATACAGGTTCCCAGCAGAAAACCAAAATCCATCATTGGTGATTTCAATGAGAGGGAACATACAGCATCAGCAAAGAACTGAACTGGGGGAAGAGCATGCTCATTTAGTGTTTAAAAAATGTGTTTTTACACAGCCATAACTAGATAGACAGATGTATGGCAGGGACCAAAGAGGTAGCAATGTAAAGCTGATTCTGATCCTTGTTATCACTCCAGATGGGTGGCAGCAGATTCTGGGGATCACACACCAGTGCTCAGCTGTCCTGCTCCACAGGAGCAGCCCATCTGCTGCTGAAGAGGGTTTAAAGCAGGCAGGTTTCCACCTCTCCATACCACATTTGGGGATTCCTCAGGCTTAGGGGATCTCTATCACCCCCTGAGACTCAGACTAGGAGGACAGGACAAAACTGGGGAGAGCAGAAAGAAATGTTTTGTGGCAAACTCGTGTGTGTGAGGAGCTGCAGGAGTTAACCCATCATATGAAAGTATATTTGTCCCACTTTCTTCAACTATCTCAATCTACCACTCACCCTCTGACTGATGATTTTAAACAGGCCAGTTAGACTGGTGCCTCTTTTGCCTGTGTTTTTTTCCTCCCCAGTCTATCCCCTTGCCGACTTGTGCTTTTGCCTTTTCTGTGCTACCACCTCTGCCTTGCTCTGAAGTGGTTTTCCCATTAATTTCTGTCCATGAGGGAGAGTGAGAGGCAAGAATATGTCACAGATACTTTACGAATAATAGAGTGTTCCTGAACTAAAATAATCAAGGGCTGACACATTGACCTTTTCCACAGCTCTGTCTGCCACGAACAGCTATCAGCTGCTTTGAAGGGCATTCCAGTGAGACTAATGAAATGGCAACCCCACTGCACCCAGCTACTCTGCCTTTTTTTTGATGCCAGTGATTATTTGCCTTTTTTTTTATGCCAGTGACGATCTGCCTTAGCATGACTCCCTTTCCTGCACCGCAGCCAGCTTTCAGCTGATGGAGAAATATCTTCTTTCTCTTGTTCCCACTGCTCGAGCTGTTTGCTGCATCTGAGGCATGAGTCTGCAGTGAAGTTTAGGCAATGTTTTGTGAGTCTCTGAGGAAATGCTCTCCCCCTGTGTGTGTACCCTGGTTGACATCCCCCATGAGAACTCTGGCCAGCGAGCGAGACGTGAGCTCCTTTTCCTGCAGCCTGCTTGGCCATCATTAATCAAGCTGTTCAAATAGCTTGTTTTGTTATAAAATCAGCTTCAGCTAATGTGTGTGTAATTTCCTGCTGCCTCCCCAGGCTCTTTCAAACTGTGACATGATCTAGGGCCTTTTCTGGTTGCCCAGGCTGCTGGGGGAATCTCATGTGTTATAAAAGCCATGGGTAAAGGAGCAGGGTCTTGTTCCTCAGCCCTGTGTGAGGGGCAGGGTGGTCAGGGTTTTCCTAGGGAAATAAAGTCTCTTGATTGCTGTGGGGATCCAGGATGCTCTGCTCATGCATGAACCAGCACTTTGTGAGCAGAAAGCACTCCCTCTGTGTGTCACTGATCTGCCTCTGATGGCCCCAAGGAAAATTAGCACTGACTTCTCTGAAGTAGCTAATGAGCTTGCCATTAGAATTATTGACATCAGAATCTTTTTTCTGAGGGAAAGGATGAGAAATAATTAAATCATGAAAGAAAATGATGCACCTTTTCTACCTCTTGGAAATTAATCTTGGCAGGGAAAGAAACCTAGGGTGGCAAGAGTTTTGTCACTAAACTGGAGACAGAAGTACACAGTGTGGGGAGGACTCCCTTCAGTTACAGCTTTAACTAATGGGATGTCTGTTTTTTTTTTTTATTTGGGGTGGGTCATCCTGCTAGAGACATCTCTCTTCAATATTAGGTACTTGCTGAGTGAGTCAATGGCAGAGCTTCCCTCCAAGAGGAAGCCAGGTGTATTCCATTTATGATATATTCCCTTTCCACAATAAATATTTAATTAATTAGGCAAAGCAAAATTGCATTCTTGGGAGAAGCAAAAGTCTGTGTTTTAGTAGCATTAAGTAGTAATCTGAGCTTAGATGAGAAAGTAAGAAGAGAGCATTCACACCTGATTAGGAAAAGAGAGGCATAAACTTCAGTATCCTCTAGAACCTCTGTTCCTGTGTGACAGCAGAGTAACCATGAGAACTTCAAATGCAACTCTTGTTTTGCTTTGATTTTCTTGGTCCTCAAAGAAGAAGCTTCTTATTCAACTGTATGGAATGTTTCATTTGACACAAACCAGATTTCTCTCTCTGTCTCTCCCCACCAGCTCTCCCCCACCCGACCTCTAAAGATACTCCAAGTGTTTTCTACACTTTCATCATGACTATGTTTTTCAAAATGCATTTTTGATTCAAATGCTGAACAAAAAACAGTTTGTGCCACTCTGCTTGATATAGTAAAAATATTACTTTGTATTAAACTGGTAGTTTAATAGGGGTTTTATTGTTTTTTAGTTAAAGAACTGATTTTGTGGCTTTTGGATGCTCTCTCTACATTTTACTATGCAGTAAAATGAGTTGTAATGAATTGTATTTAGTTCATTACTCGTCCTCTTCCACTTATGTTCATTGCAGCACTAAGATTATTATGAGTCCTAGCATAATACACTGCCATTGTGACAATATTGACCAAATCAATCTGTCAAATGAGCTGTGAGATTGTCTTTGTAAAAAAATAAACCAACCAAAAACCAAACTTAAAAGTCAGTTTGGTTTACAAAATGTTCCTACTATTTACTTGCTTTTTAAGTCCTATTTTTGTGATAAAAATATTATATGTGGCAAAGGTGTGATATTGCTAGACAAATAGGATGGGTTCTCTTCAAAACATGCCACTTTCTTTTTGTAAGATGAAGTTTGATGTTTTACAAGAGACGTTGCATAAAAGGAGCTTCTTTTTCTGTAGGCAAAGAATTATCTCTGATTAGCAGTCAAGGAGGCAAGACTTAAGATGGTATCCAGTAATTTTAAAGGTGGGAAAATGCCCATCAGTCTTAAACTTTTATCTTATTACTGTATTCACTTAACTTATGAAGCTCTTGTCTCTTAGATAAGTCATTAAATATACAAAGACGGTTTCATATGCAAGTTCTAAAATTCCCTCTTAACCTTTCATATTCTTCAAAAATCCATCTTGTCAGCACTTCCTGCAGTGGGACAGGTTAGGTGACACCAGATCTGGAGCTGGGTTTGGTGGGCTAAGAAGCCCCCAAAGGGGAGCCCAGCCTCCAGCCAGAGCTTCACACAAAGCTTGAGAGGAGAGACCAGCAGAGATGTGCAAGGAGAAATGTGGGGAGTAGGGTGCAGAGCTGTGAATCCTTCCCACACCCACAGTGTTGGGACACTTCTGCTTCCTTACTGAGTGTGATGGAGCTTCCTTGGGACTGCTGGGAACAGTCCCCACAGCCACTCTCTGTTAGGGACCCTTTTCTTTCTTTTGGAGCTCCTTTTCTCTGTTAGGGACCCTTTTCTTTGCTCTAAAGGCCCTTTTCTCTGTTAAGGACAGTTTTCTTTGCTCTGGAGGTCCTTTTCTCTATTAGGAACCCTTTTCTCTGCTCTGTTATAGACCTTTTTTCTGTTAGGGACACTTTTCTTTGTTCTGGAGTTCCTTTTCTCTGTACTTAAAGACTTGTCGACTCCAGAAATGCAGGCTGCTCTGTATGGAAATGGTGCTACTGTATGCATCAAGAGGCTTTGTTGACTAAACCAAATAGCTGTAAAACATTATTTATCATAATTATTCACCAGCTGGTCACTTAAAAAACCGAAAACCTTGGTGAGTATGAGCCTGGTGCCTGAAGCTGTTCAGTTTAATCCTTTATTAATAATGTTCTCATGGCTTTTTCTTTTAATTCCCATAATGGCCGGATACTGAGCTGCACATCAAAGGAATTTTGGTTTTAAAAGCAATGGTGAGTGCTGCACATTGCATTCACTCCCCTTTGATCACCATCCACAGCACAAATAAATCTCATTAATCAATATTTTCTCTATTTCCTCTCTGCCTTTCTGTTAGTGCCAGAGATCTGTTTCTGATTTGCTTTGCTTTGTTTTAAATGAGAGGAAGATTTCTCTGGCTATCTTCTGTCTAAAAGGTAAATTTCTCATTACTTTAGGAATGAAACTGTTGTAACTGGGACTTTATCAGAGCCTGCTCATCCTGAACGTCAGAGCAGGAATATTGAAGAAATTAGAGCAGCCTGTGAGTCTGTGAGCAATCCATTGGCCAGGATTCATTCACAGAAAATATTTGGTGTACCCTTGCCAGCTGGAGGCAAATTAATAAAAGTCACAGTCTGTTCGCAGACAATTCTTGAGAAAAGTGATAAATTTCCTGAAAAAGCTGTGACTTGCCCATCCACTTCCAGTTGTGACTGGAAATGGCTGTGAGTAACTGGTGCACTTTGCATGGAAGGAAGGCTCTGAGACTTGGTTCTCTTTCATTCCTCCCTAAGCAGCTTCATAGCTCTGCTGTGTGTTTGCAGCTTCACCTCTCTGCATTACATACACTCTTGGGTTTTTCTGGATTTTTTTTTTTATGTTGTGGGTTTTTCTTTTTTCCTCTGTTTCCCCATGTATGTTTTCTATTTGCCTTCAGTTTGCTGGTGTCAAGCATTTTGGTGCATCTGCTGCCACCAATGAATGGCTGTGCCGGGAAGATCCGACTCCTTGGGGGCGGAAAGGGAGAGAAATGAGGATTATTTTTCCATTCTGTCGAACAAAGCTGGCTCCTGTTGCCATTTTTAACACTCCAGTATTACTGGAATTAATTTGATGCATCTGTTCCTGAATTACCTCCCATAGTTTTTAGTCCTTACTAGACTTCCAAACCAGTGTTGATTTAGGCCTGTTTGTTCCCATCCATTTTGCGTTCCCATAAGCTCTATGCTATTTTAAAGCAGCTTAATTGCTTTTTCAATCCTTCAATATTCCAGTTACAGTAAATTTCAAACTTCATTATCTTCTTAAACATACGTGTCTAGATTCTCTCTAGGGCTGTATAAAGCCTGGCACATATTACCTTCTCCAAGTATATTGTGAATATTCAGGGACAATATTATGGGAAATCCACAATGTGTAAGCACTTTTTTAATTGGGATTCTCCAGATCCCAGCTTGAGGCAATTCCTTTGGACTTAAACAGCATAAATGTTGAGAGAGTAAATGCCTGTTGGTCATAAATAATATTTTCTCACAATTAAGCTTTCCAAGCAGCATACAAAGTTGCTTCACCTTGAATTTAATGTTTTCTTACTTATACCTGTGGGGAGATAAAGACTTGTTTAGTTTATATATATATATATATTTGAGCTGATCTTGTTGAACACACATAATTTCATTTGATTGGTGTCACTGTAACTCATCCTCTGTTAGTTTTCAGAGCTGCATGTCCTCTGGGCTCTTGGGCATGGATTTATTCAGCAGCAGAAGGAGCAAGGTGGGAGAGAAGTGTCTTGGAGATAGAGGTTGGAGTGACAATGCTGAAACTCCCTGTTAAAAGGAGCCTGTTAAAAGGAAAAACATCCTGTTAAGAACCAGTCTTTAAACATGCTGCTGGGGAGAGCCAAACCTTCTGCCTCCTTCAGGTTAAACTAATTTAACTCTTCAGTCAGTATTTCTCCTTTCCCCTGCCCCAGGAAACAAAGCTGAAAACAGAGCAGGAGACCTAAAAACTTCACCTAACCTTGGTCCAGGCTGGGCCATAAATTCAGACCAGCATTACATTACACTTGCTATGGCCTCTAGAGGCTGATAGAGGGGCCAAGAATAGCTGAAACAGAGCAAGGCTCTGGCCATGCTCCCCCAGCCTCTCTCACACTGGGAACAGAGCAGGAGAGGCACCAGGAGAGCTGCTGGGAAGGTCCCACGCTGCCAGGGAAGCACCAGGGGTGCCCTCCCTGCCTTCCTCCTCCTCCTCCCAGCTGACACAGATGATTTACACCATCAGGAAGGGCCAGTGGGTGACAGGCTCAGGAGCTGGTTTTAAATAGGTTGCCCATATCAGGACTGGGAGTCCAGACGCAAAAGGTTTATTTTAAGCTGGACAGAGGTAAAAGAATTTTGGAAGTTTGGTACCTTTTCCTAACATTTATCTAGCCAGGATTTTGTGCTCCCCACAGTTAGGCTAAAATGCATTTGAGATCCCTTTTGTCCCCCTAAAACTGGAGGTAAAAATAACTACTCAGTCAAAAACATTTTGCATATGAAGTGATAAGTTTTTCTTTTTATGAAGGAAAGCACAGACTCATTTAAAAAAACACTCTGTGAATGAAATAATTATTGCATTTCACTTCTAAAACCCAATGTTTGGAAGTCAAGTTAAGTATGTACCTGTAATAAGCTATTTCATTTTGGTTTTAGTTTATTTGTACTGCTTTCCCTTTTCATGCATGAAAGAACAACAGTTTCAGATAAGTCACAAGCAGCTTTGAGGAAAGAACCCACACAGAATCAAGTCACTCAATTTAAGACATAAATTCCTTGTCCTTAAAACATTCCCTGAGGTGAAGACACTTGAGCAAGGGCGGAAGAAGAGGCAGTAGGGGTCTAAATAAGCATTTCTGCTTTCTGTCTTGCCCTGTTAAACCCTCAACTAAGTTGGACTTTTTGGATCATCACACTGCTTTTGAGCATAAGGAATTGACATGAGCAACTTAATTTTGCTCTTGTGAAAGAGGGATGCTGGTGCTGGTTTTGATTTTGTTTTGTGAAAGCAATAGTGAAAAACTGGAGGTGGTGGTTTACCTGTTTTTTTCTTCTGTTTTCAACTAACTGCATCAATGAATGAGTGCTTCCTCAAGCATCATGCATATTTTGCATTGCTAGAATATTTGAGAGGGAAATTCTTCTTAGTCCTTTGCTACAGAGCATAATCCAAGGTATGCTTGATCTAGAAGTTGGTATCCTGGGGAGGAAAATGCATTTTCAGGATGATGTTCCTCTATACTTTTTGTGGATATAAACCCAGGAAAACACAGAAATTTTCTTTTGTTTGAAAAGCATTGCAAATGCACCTTGCCTTTGAGGAGGCAGGAACCTTTTAACCTTAATCAGGGGGCTTAACCTGAATCAGAAGGCTTGATCCCATTCCTTAGGAACTTCCTTGCATGAGCCAGAAGTGTTGTAAATGCTTCTGTGGGAAGAAAGGAAAAGCAAGTTCAGGTGGCAGTCCCAGGTGTTGGCTCTGCTCATTTCAAGCACTGCTCACCCACCTTTGTGCCCACTGAATACCAGACATCAGCGTGGTTCTGGGTAAAACAGGAAGAATTAAAAAGTCTACTGTTCCTAGAAGGAACTGAGCCAGCTGCAGGAGGTGAAACAGTCAGACTGAGATTGTAAACTAAATATTTGTGTATTCTTAGTCTTTAGCAGCAGCTGATTCCTTTTGGCAACAAGTAGAAAACGTGCATACTGTAAGTTTTTTTTCCTCAACTAAAGATGTTTTTGAATCTTTTCCCCTCTAAGAGATAGTCCAAAAGAGTTCCATATCATACTTAGTGGAAATCCTGTTGATGTTTTCTTTACTATTTCTACAATATTGGAAATGATCTGGTGTGAAATTAAGTCTGTTTCCTTCTGTCTCTCTGTCCGTGACCTTGCCAGCTCTTTTTGCCATTTCTCCCTTGGCCAAAGCCTGTTTTATGGCAGAAGCATGGCTGGTCAACTTGCAGCTGGAGGAAACAAAATATAGATTTACTTCAGCCCGGCATTTTCATAAGACTTTTTCTTGACCTTGTGGCTGAGGTAATAAATAACCTTTGGCTTCTGCTTCAGCCAGCATTTTACCAGGGAAGGTCAACCCCACACCTCATTTCCCATTTTCTATGGTTGTTATTAGTAAAAGACAAAATCTAAACAGTGAATCCACTGGGACTCCAGGACAGCTTGAGAGTGCCAGGATGTGCAGGAAAACTACAGAGGGAAGTGCCCTCTCTAATTATGGTTTATAGTTGTTTCTTTCTATGCATGGCTGCATTTCTGAGGGCTTTTGTCAAGGAGAAGCACTCACGGTCTGGGTGTAGTTCTGTCCTGGGCAAGGGATGTGGCACCATGTGCTGCCCTCCAGCTTGGGATGTCAGTGTGTTGTTCTGGCCCACAAAGCTTTGCTATCTAACTTGGCTCTGCTTGACTATTGTTATTTCTGGTTTACCTCTGTGTAAACTAAACCACGGGGATGTTAAGTTCATCCAGACTGAGCAGTTCATTTGCTTTACATTAGCACAAGTTGTACACAGAGAGTCCCTGATCCCATAAATCCAGTAACTACAGCACTGTGTTATCTCTCCCAGCTGCTGCTTGATGAGCCAGCATTAAGTGCTATGGTACCTGCTCTAAATTTTGGATGAATGAGTAGGTTTGGGTATTCACAAAATTAAATTAAAATGTCTAAACTGTGTAGAAGCTCAGCTTAGGAATTGGTCTTTTTCATTATGCTCCTTATATAGTCATAGGAAAGGTAAGTTCATGTTTTGCCTCTTTGAAGGAAAAAAACCCATCAAATCCTACAAATCAGAGAAGGCTTCTGGCTTATATATCCATATTTAGAGACTCAGCATAGAAAGTGTGAGGAATAAGGAGGAATTTATCTGTGCTACCAAACCCTGTGCCCATTTAGCTAAGTGCATTTTGCTGACCAAGTTTGAAACTGACAGCGGATGGGTACCCAAACAAAGGGATGATACAAGAATCACATGGAGTAGAAGCAAGTAGAATTTTGGTTTTCCAAGCAGAAAAATGAATGTGTCAAACCCTAACAAGATGAATTGTTTGTTTTGTGTTTATTTTCAAAGTCTGCTGAAATGAGATGGTTATCTCTAGAATTCCACCCACTGAAATCTGTGGATTCCTGTAGTTATCTGCTCCCATCTTATATTTTTTTGGGAGCTAGAAAGAAAACAGGGCATGTCTGGAAGGAGGCTTGTACTCAAATTTCAATGTTCTCTACTGAGTTAGATTCACTTTTTGGCTGTGGAAAGGATCCCCAACCTATCAACAACACTGACAAATTTATTACAAGAGTACTGATTTTTTTATACATGCAGTAGATTCTAAAGTGCTTTTTGTATAGTTCAGTTCAAGTGGTTAAAGAGAGAAAGCATGAGAAATGTAAACATTGTTGACATGAGCTATTTTCTATTAATTAACTTATGCATATCAAACTGAATGCTGTTGCCAGCACTTTATATGCAGCTCCCTTTCCCCAGAAAATGGTTTGCCAAACACAACACCGGTTACATGGTGGGAAAATCAATCAGGGCGAATCAAGTCTTGATCTAAACTTCTGCTTGGCAGAAGTTAGATGTACATGCTTGGCACTGGCACACCTGTGAATATATTTACAGGAGCAAGCATTTTTACTGCCTCTTGTATTTGTGGGGTTCCCAGACGAAGGCAGGAATGATGAATCTGGCTCCATGTTCTTAGAAGGTGAATTTATTATTTTATGATACAATATTATATTAAAGAATAGAGAAAGGATACTTACAGAAGGCTAAACAGATAATAATGAGAACTCGTGACTCTTTCCAGAGTCCTGACACAGCCTGACCCTGATTGGTCATTGAGCCAAAACAATTCACGTGAAACCAATGAAATAATCACCTGTTGGTAAACAATCTCCAAACAAACTCCAAAGCAGCAAAACACAGGAGAAACAAATCAGATAATTATTGTTTTCATTTTTCTCTGAGGCTTCTCAGCTTCCCAGGAGAAGAATCCTGGGCAAGGAGATTTTTCCAGAAAATACAACGGTGACAACTGCCTAAGAACCAGGACTGCTGAAATACCTCACTAATGCTTTCCAACAGGTGCATTTGGAGGTTCTTGGGTAATAATGCTCAAACAGGATCCCTACACTGCCTTGTGCCTTCTTGGAGAGCTGGCAATCCAAGGTTGCCCAGTGGGCTGAGTACTTGCAGCCTTGCTCCTTGGCATCTAGCCCTGGCATTCTTTTGTCTCCATTCTGCATCGTGGTTATCACACTGCCTCAGCATGGGGAAGGAGCAAAAACATTTTTAAAAGTGCAAAGGAAGAAGTTGAATTAAGATAAACATTTACATAACTGGGGAAAATTACCCAGGAAGGACTGGAAATCTGATGACATTTTGTTTACCTAGAGCAGTATTGAAACAGTTTTGTGAGAGATACTAACCAGAACACTTTGTATAAATCACTGTGAATGTAAGGACCTGTGAAGCGAGACAGTAAACACTAAAATTACCAAGCTGGCTCAGCACAATAGAACTCACCCAAGGCAATATTTTGCACAATACTTTTATTAAAGCTCTCCTGAGATGGGAAAAGAGCAAGGTTGTTCAAAGCTTCATGTGAAGAAAAGTTGCCATACGCTCTATATGTAAATCTATAAATTTTGCCCATTCTAACCAAATCTAGGCCTTGCCATTCTATAAAAGCAGGTCTTTCTGAGACTACAAAATTTGCGTTCCCCCTTAATTTTGTTATAATTAGGTCATCATAAGATATGTTTGTACTTCTCATGTGTTTTAGCCAGCAGAGGTGAAGTTGTGCAGAAATTTGGGCTTTGTACTGAGTAGTTCACACATCTGCTTGATACAAGCCTGTGAGATATCAGAGGGTTGAGATATCTGTGAGATATCAGACTGCATCTAAGAAATGCATTCTGTTTTATTTAGAAGCAGAGGCTTCTTTTGGATAACTACCACAATATTTGGCTCCTCCTTCTGAAGCTAGTCTGAGTTTTTCATGCCCTCAAATTAGATTAGATGTGCGTTTTCTCCCAAGACTTCGCTGTAATCCTAAACAGGTTTTTCTCAAGAGTTAGGGGTCAGTTGCAATATTGGAGGAGGTGCTGGCAAGCTATGGAAATGGATATTTCCTCTTTTTGGCTGGGCTGATCTAGCCAATCTCTTGATTACAGCATATGGTGTGTGAAAACAAGCATCAAACCAATCAGATAGGCAAGGCTGGAAAGGGAAGTAGCTAAAGAGGTCTGGGAAAAAATCACAACAGGGAGATCTCAGCAAAAAAGAGGTTGGGGAATTATTAATGTGCAGATGGATTAGAAATTCTTCTCCTATGGGAAAGGACCGCAGCAACCACAAAATTCACATTTTCAATATGGAACACAAGGATTACTTCCTTAAGCAAGGCCTCTCAATAATAACATTAGACAAGCAAATTCATTAAAATAACATAACCACCCTTCTCACTGCCTGGGAAGAGAGAGGAATAGTTCCGTGCTCAACTTAAGTTTTGTAATAAATACTGTATAAGAACATAAGCTAGATAACATATGTCATGATAAATGGAGTCTAGTCTACCAGGAGGCATTTATTAATGAAAGCCACAGTGACAGCCAAAACAAACAGGCCTCCACAGAGCTCAAGTTTCTGTTTCATGTTCTGTGCTTGTGAGGGATGTCTTGAGCTCTGTGCACAGCAGTGAGACAAAGAGTGGCTGGAGGATGAGGCAGGAGATGGATACAAGCTCCTCACTTAAACCAGGAGACAGGGAGACACAGGGAAAGAGCCTGGCAGCAGATTAGATGGGAGGGAAGGGAAAAGTCAGGCTGGTGAAGCACAGGCAACACAGAAACGTGACAACTGTGAGAGGAGTGCTGGGAGGAGGAAGGATGAATTTTTTGAGTGCTGGAGCTGATTTATTCACTTTCTGTGGGAATGCAAACTAGCTGCAGATCCCAGTCCACTGTCAGTTCTGAACATCTGGACAGATTCTGAGCTTGCATCCAGACTCTGTGTTCCTTTTCTTTT
Organism: Molothrus aeneus; assembly: GCF_037042795.1. NCBI lineage: Eukaryota > Metazoa > Chordata > Aves > Passeriformes > Icteridae > Molothrus > Molothrus aeneus. Next base: position 2,100,188 of record NC_089650.1, on the reverse strand, counting down.
CTCACAGTTTCTTGCCCTTCTCTTTGTATCTCTTACATGTCTCTATGACAGCTGTATGCTCCTTGAGAGTGGTGTTTGAGGATTTCCCCATGGGAAATGGTTCTGGGCTTTCTCAGGTCAGTGGAGAGCAGCTCTTTGGGTCAGTACCTGTGCTGGATGTGGTGCAGTGCCCAGCCCTACCAGCTGGCAGTAAAATACAAATTCACCTTTCTCCATCCCCTATTTGGCTCTGTTCACAGTGCAGCAGGACAGTGTCAGGGAATTTAGGGTGCTGTGAAGCACATTCATATCATATTTGAGTTTATTCAGTTTTAGTTTATTGCATTTTTTTTAATCCTTTGGAAGCAGGCTTTACTTTCTTCCTTTCAAAAGTAAACAATTGATTCCAAGGCCAGTGAAAATAAAATCCTTTCATAAGGCCTGAAGCTGAGCCCTTCCCAGTAATGTTATGGCAGGTCATTGTTCTGTCAAAAGATTATTAACTTTTCTTGGTGTTAAAACATAAATAAATAAGTAGGGAAGTTGTACGTGTCCCCAGGGCACTTGCTCAGCTATGAAAATCCCAAGTACCAGTACATTTCTCATTACAGAAAGAAGAATGGGGATATGTTTGGAACAATAGTAATCAATTTCAGAAATGCTGTGATTTATTGGGCATGGCAGTTTCAGATTTTTGAGGTATGTGTAATACTATTTTCTCCCCATCCCTTTTATACAAACAGATAAAACTTTTGGTGGAATTAGAACTCACTTCACATGATGCATAATGCTAAAGAAGCAGGGAAACAATAATTCATAACAAGTTGCTCTGCTCTTCTCAGAGACAGATTTTGTTACCGAAGATTTGGTGTCCACTTTAATAACTTTTTATTTTTTAGATATGGTTCATCACTTTCCCAGAGGTTAGAAGTCTTTGTTTTTAATGAAGAGAAAGATGAGAATTCTTCTCTTTCAGGTCAGCTGCTTTTTGGGTACATGACAAATACAAGTCTCTGCATTTCCTCATTAGGACACAGAGAATCATAACTCAATTTATTTTCTATTTTGACAGTGTTAAGTAGCTGTTATCAATAACAGAAATGAAGAGTAATGTAGTATGATTATTCCATAGAAATGACATTTTAAGAAGTTTTTCTTAGCTGAGAAGGCTTCCCAATTCACAGTATCCAGGGGTTTCTTTTTCACATGAGAAACTCCCCATTTCAATACCCAGAGCTGAGTTTGCTGTTGAAGCCCTGACTTACTGGTGTGTTAAAAATTTTTTGGCACTTGGAAGTAGAACATATAAAACTGATTGGTGTTGAAGTTTAGTTTGGGGAAAAAAACCACTTCATATCTGATCTCTTGCTCAGCTTTTGCACTTGGGAGGTCTTTGGCTTACTACAAAAATCAGATAAAATTGGCTGCCAAAATCAAGAGTCATAACAATCCATTTAACAAACTTGCCAGATTTGCTGGAAGATCTAACACTTGATCTTCAGACATCTGCCTTTGCTCTCTCTGTCACTCAGTAACAGAATATTGTGTTCCTACTTAGGTTTGCTTCTTCCCATACCCAGCAAGGCCATTTTTGTTGTTTTGTGGGAGAGTTTATGGTCTTCTCTTGGTTGCTGTGACTAAGTTCACTGTGAAGATGCTGCCACCAAAAATGATAGTCTGAACTTTTGCCTTCCTTTTTTGCTCCTTAGTTGTCTGTAGCTCACATAAAATCCTGGTTTGTCCCACCACAGCTGCTCCCTGGAAGCTTGCTGGCAGAAGGGCAGTTCTTGTCACCTCTTAAAAATTGAATTATTTCCATGTCAAAACCATTACCTTTTGGCCACAGGTGGTGATCTGCCACATCCTCTCTGCTCTTTCTCACTTGCTGCAGCAGTGGGCAGGGCAGGCATGATCCCATCAGCCAGAAGGGTTGTTCTGTGACAATGAGGCAGCAGAATTGCCAGGAGCAGGCTGTGACTCACAGCCCAGAGGAGTCCTCATGCCACTCTGGATGGGGTCCTGGCATGCCCCACTCTGAGGCTGGCAGTGCCTTGGCAAGATGTGCAGGATAATCACAGAGCTGCTTAAGGAGGAAATGTGGAATAAAGAGTGGCTGGGAGTTCAGGCTCAGTGAAAGCAGGGCTGCTTTGTTCCAGTGTCACTGCTCTCCCTACAGTTACCCTGTGCAGAGCTCTTGGTAGCTGTAACAGGACTCTCACCCTGCTTCACCCCAGAAGGCTGAATCTGCTCTTCACCACATCTCTTCATCATCTAATTGTTGGCTGTGAGCATGGTGTTAGGCAGAGCTGAGCCCTGCTGCAGGGCCATTAACTGAGATGGAGCTGCCTCCAGAGATGAATGTGCATGGAACTCCAGAGCTGCTCTAATCAGAGGATTTTCCTATTCATGAACCCCTGTGTAAAGAGAGCTGGGTAATTAAGATCATTCATAATGCTGTAGGATGTTCAAGCTAAGATAAGGAAGGTAACTTGTTTTTTAAGGTCACAAATCGATCTCCTGCTGTGGTTGGGAAAGCATGATCCAGTGCACATGTTCAGAGGAAGATTTAATAGTTGTGCTGCTGTTCTCTGAGTGCATGGAACAGGAAGAATGAGGTTTTCTGATAAATTACGTATTCATTTTGCTCACTGTTGATGCCTCTAATCAAGACTAATGTGCATAAAAACTACAGTGAATCAATGTCGTGCTTGTCTCTAACCCTCTCATGAATACTGGGAAAGAACAAGATTTTCGGAGATAAACTGCTGTGCCTTTCCCTTCTCTCATACTCCTTAGAATTCATCAGCCTGTGAAAATACAGGAATTTTTTCTGAAGGGAAAAGAAACACAGTGGGTATGAGGCACATGCACAGCCTCATAGTCCCTCACTGCTTGTCTGACTCATTCAGAGCCTTGGAAATCCCCCTTTACCTAAAACATGACCTGCTGTGGGAAAGCAGAGGGGCCTTCTGTCCCTGCAAGTTCCCAAATAGTACTTGTGGAAGAGGTCTAAAAATGTGTTTTCAACACATCACCCAATTAATAATCAGCTCTGTGCTCCCTTCTGGTTTAAGTTCCGTGGGAAGGAGGCATTCAGCAAGGCTCTCCTTGCTTTCCACAAATCTCACAGCAACATGCCATGAAATTGTTCAGGAGAGAGGCCCAGAGCTGGTTCAGGAAGGCATGAGAAGCAGTTAGTTGTTGTAGATTGAGCCCTCTGCCTTTGGAGAGAGTTTGGTATTTTCTTTGCTCATCTGAGGGAGAGGTTGTTGGATAGGAAAACTTCACTGCCTCCATCTCTCGGGGAGGTGCAGATCCTACTTGGAGAGGAAGCAACAACCTTTCTTCCTTTTCTTGGTATGCTGGTCCTGAGATCCAGAAGAGAGAACCTCCCTCATCCAGGGCAGCATCTGTTCATGCTTTATGTTCTCAGTCCCTTCTCTTTTGAGTGTGAAAATCTCTAGGAAGTTTCTGTGTCCCATGGCCTGTTCCATGTATTCCCCAGTTTAAGAGTTTCGTGGAAGTGGAAAGAGTATTGCTAGGCAAATCACCTGGAAAAAGCTCTCTAGGTGGAGCTGAGGGATTTTTTGGGGGTTTAGATTTACATAAATGCTCCTGCACTTATCGAAACAAAAAATAACGGCTCCTTAAATTTGATATTGATGGACTGCTCTAATTTTCAGTCTAATAATTTTCTGTCCTCAAAAACACTCATTTGCAGTTTCAGTGGAGGCTCACTAGAGGTTTCTTTGATATTGTACTTTAGAAAATGTCATTTAATTTTTGCTGTATTCAGTTGTATACCTGGCAAAAACACTGTTCCAAGTTACCTGTTATAAAATTTGATATGGAAATGTTTTAATCTCTGCACAGTGAGGCAGAGAGAAAACCACTGCTCTAAAACTTTTGCATGGGTGTCCAGTTTGAGCCTTAGATGTCTACTTTGGGATCAGCTGAGATTAATGAGCTGCTTTGGTGAGAGATCTCAAACCTCAGTTCAGTGATTTCCCTGCACTAGGCCGTAATCAGAGTTGAGTCTTATTCTGCAGCAAAACCCCACCTTGAATGCCAGGAGAACTTCAAGGTGTTCTCAAAAATAATAGTATTGTATCTGATTCCCTTGTCAAGTTGTAAACAAGATTTTTCCTGATTTGCAGAACTTACCAGGATGCTGATAAAGGGTTTGTCACCCCTTGTTTTTCATGTATTCACTGCCTGGTAAATGAATCCAATGTTTACTCACAGAGAAGTCAGGTTTTTAAGGGGGCCTGAGATTCTCTAAAGAAAGGCACTCTTGTATAAGATTGTCTGAATAAACTGCATGTTTCATTCAGAAAATTTACAGCACCTGTGAAAGAACAAATGTTTGTTGCACATTGAAACACAAATTTATATTTTGAGATAATTCAAATAAATTTTAAGAAACTTATTTTAAGATGAATTCTAAACATTTTTCTTTATGTCTAAATCTAATAATGGTTTAACAACCAAGTCAGTTCTCATGCCTTGAGAAATACCTTTGTAAATTGTTAGAGCTAGATGCTTTGCAAAGCATAAATGAGAAAACAAGAATGGCTGTGTGAAAGGCATTTTTCAGTACTGAAGGTTTTAAGTGAAAGCTAAAAGATTTTGCCATAGAATTTCCCATGAATTGTAATGGAAGATGCATGGTTAAACCAACCATACTGCAACTCTTATTTTCATTAGGAGTTCTACCACTGCTTTCTTTCCCTTCACTGAGGTCTCTGCTGGTTTTTGTATTTTTCTTTTTTTCCTTTTTCTGGTCCAGACAAATACCACAGTGATGAATATGTTAGAAAGCTTCTAAAATAATGGAATGTCCATAGTTTTTCACTCTTTTTCCTGTCCTCTGTGCTTTACCTGATCTTACAAATAGATAACCAATAGCCAAAACAGTTCTTTTTTTTTTCAGAAGACTCCAGGCAAAAGCTGCCCACAAGATGCCAAAAAGTTTAAATAATTTATTTGACAGTAACTCAATTATTTGTATTGCTGAGCATCTCTCACTTCTGGAAAGAGGGAGAAACATGAAAGTACTGTGGAATAGTAATTTTAATGGCATTCATGCTTTAACCTAAAATGGGAGAACTTTCCATCTGGACAAATATCCTGTCCATTTGGACCTATCCCAGTATGAGGTGCTCTACGTTTCTGTGAGAAGCTTTAACATTTTAGGGTTTGTTCTGAAGAAACATTTTAGCATTTTAACTTCCTAAGCCATTTCAGGACAAAGAAACATCTTCAAACTCTCCAAGCCTTTTCTAATATTAGATCTTTATAGGTAGGTGGATCAGTACCTTTTTGTTTCTGAAAGCAACAACTTCTAAAAGCATTTCTTAAGTAATTTTCCAAACATCAAACTTACAATAGCCAAATCTGTTCAGCTATAAGCAAACAGTATCTAGCTGCACTTCACAGAATTTTCCTGAATATGGTACATGGTATATAGAAGTAAGATTTTATCTGAAGAGTTGTGTTTTGGAAGGAGATCAAAAAGAGTTTCTCTTCTGATTGGAATTTTGTTTTGCTTCAATGTTTTTGTCAGAAGGATCTGGATTATTACAGCTGAATAGAAAAAACATCTTTTCCCAATGCTTTGAAAGCAAAATGTAAGACAAACTGATGTTGTATGAAAAATTACTCCATAAATACTGAGAAGGAAGAAGAAAGGAGTACCCTCCAACCAAACAATCAAAGAAACCCAATTTCTTTTTGGGTTTTGTTCTTTCCCTTGGTGATGACATTCAGTGGTTGATTAATGTTGCGTCAGGCCACGTTTTGTTTAGCTACATAAAATCTTTCTGCAAACTCTCCCCATGCCTTTGTGCATGGTGACAAGAGCTTGGATTTTCCTGGTGATGATTGGTGCCGTGGGGCTGTTCTCAGTGTGCTGAGTGATGCTTTGCTTGTCCATTCTCATCAGCCAGCATTAGAAGCAAGTGCTTTCTGTGGAGTGTTTCTTGTGCCAGAGGATGTGCATCACTCTTCCAGCAGCTTGGCTTCTCTCCTTCATTGAGATTCATTTGGATCTGTCCCCTGAGAATGAGCACTCTGTGCAACTGGAGATGCCTCATTCCCTTCTAATCTCTCTCCCTGTTTATACCCCTTTGTACAAGACATGGTTTATTTTCAGAATTTTATAGATCAGTCTGCAGAAACTACATTTGAGAGTTTCTTGATTTGCTAGATTTTGAATACCCTAGATTTTTCTCTCTTTTTTATTGTGTGTTACAAAATCACCCAAATTTGTTTCAGAGAGTGGTGCTGCTTCATTTCATTATTAAATATAAATCCATTCTGGTTTTTTTTTTTTTTTAAGATAAACAGGTTAGTGCATAATTTTCTGCTTATTTTCTCTGTTTCTCTTTGGTAGTAGCTGTATAAATGGGGATTCAAAACTTGAAAAAAAAAATCAAATGTTTGCTACAACAGAATTAAAGAACAGAAAAGCATTCATAGAATGACAGAACAGTTCATATTGGAAGGCACTCTGGAGATCCTCCAGAACTTTCTGTTCAAGGTAAGGTCAGCCACAGGATGTTGCTCAGGGCTGTCTCTAGTAGAGTTTAGTGCCTTCAAGAAAATACACTCAACAACCTCTCTGGGCAACCAGTGATTTGTCTTTCAGTAAAAATCCTTTAACTTATATTTAAATGGAATTTTCTCTGTGAGAGAGTCAGATCAGTATCCTTTACTCTCTCCCATTGAGTAAGATTCTCCCATATTGGTAATCTCCTGTGACGTGCCTTTTTTCCAGGCTGAACAGTTCCAGTTATCTCATCGCTATTGTATGAGAGATGCTCCAAATTTTTCATGGAGTTTGATGAACTCAGTATATTTCTTTAGTGCCAATAAATCCAGAACTGGGTACAGCACTGCAGATGTGGCCTCAGTGGAGGGGAAGGATCACTTCTCTTCACTATCTTGTTGGTGTAACCCAGGGTATTGTTGGCTTTTATTTTTGCTGCAAGGGCACATTCCTGTCTCATGTTCAGCTTGGTATTTTGATTTTCCTCACCTGATACCTGCACACTCACACAGTGCCTTTATTCCATCTCAGTCATGTATTCCTGCTTTTACCTCTTACATGTTTTATTTTTATGTTGCAATCATCAGGATCCTCTTGTTGATTCATGCAGGATCCATGCTTGATTATTCTCTGTCAGGACAGACCAAGGCTTGGAGGAGTTAGTCCCAGGTCTCCCTTCTTTCCAGGACTGTCTGCCATGGGATTCCCTCAGGCAGATCCTGGAGGAAAATCATGTGCTCATCTGGAGTCCTGCTTTTTGCCTTGTTTCCTTCTCACAGGACCTTGAATTCCACCAACTTGTGGTCACTATAACAAGGTTTACTCTGACCTTCACACCCCTGACCATTTCTTCCTTGTTGGTGAGTCTGGGGTGCAGAAGAACTTCCCTTGTTCATTCTTGGATATTCAGGAGAGGAGACTGGCTTGCATTTGTCTATGTTGATACTTTTCTTTAATTTTTCTGACATCTCTACATTTACTCCCAACCCTATACCTCAGCTGATTAGAGCTAGCTGTGGTAAAAACTGTTCTGGACTGCTGCCCAAAAATAATATTCCATCATTTCCTGATGGGGGAAAAAAGTCCTTTAGACTTGTGGCCATTTGTCCTCACATCTATTTGCAGCTCCTTATTTCCCTTGAGAAGCATCCAAGACCATTTGGAAGTTGAATTTTCCGATGTCCTCACTGATTTCCAACCCCCTCCCCCTCTGTTTCTTGGAAGGATCAGCTTATGAGAACAAATCTCCCACGTTGTTCAATTCCATTATTCACTACTCTGTGTCCATTTTATTTCTACTCATGACACAGCGTTCTCTAGCTCCTCCTTTTTCTGAACTTACTTGGAGTTCTGCCCCCTGTAACACTTACAGATGCATAAACATATTAAAAAGTGGGCACTTTGTCATGTTACAGATTTTATTTAACAGCAGATTCAGCTATCAGATTATCATTAGGTAATGTGCTGACATTCACATCCCTGAGGGAGATGATTGTGAGCTGCTGGAGGAGAAATGATCAATATTAGTCTGCCAAATATATGGTAGGTATTAATCATCATCAAACACAGAATTTTTTTTTCTCAGAAAAGCACTGAACTACAAAGCTTGTCCTTTTGTCCACAGAACTACTGTAGCATGCAGGACTGGGGTTTTTTTGACAGAATCAATTTTGACAGCATATTGATCTAATAATTTTTGTTGCTTTCTAGCATTCCAATGTTTTCTTTTCTCCTCAGAATTCCCCTTCAACACATAAAGACATGGATTTTGATAAACTTGGACTGAATGCCTATGCAACTTGCATTATCTCCATTAGATTTCAAATGAAGTTTTTATCCTCTTTCCCATTATTGAAAAGACCAAAACCTTCTAGCTGTTTTCAATGTGTGGGTATCTTCTCATGCTTGGAATTGAGCTTACTTAGCATTACATCTTTGCATTCTATGTCCACTGCAGCATGCAGAGAATTAAAGTCAATATTCTTGTATGATGTTCTTGAACTTAAACCAGGACTTGATGTCTTGAGCCTACTGAGATTCGGATCCCAAAATTATGGATATTAGCAAACTGGGGTACTACAAGAATGACTTTAAACTCTTTGTAAAACAGTCTCTCTGCATCCCCTTTAGAGATATTAGTGTATTACTCTGAAATTTAAATAAATATATCAAGAATAAAAAAGATGGAATAGGGAATTTGGACAGTTTTTACATAATCTTACTCAAATTTTTCACAGAGTAGCTTGAGCCAGCCCTTGAATGAGGCAGATGACTCTGTCTTCCACTTCTCATTTTACCCACTTTGCCCTCACTGCAGAAATCAGTCTCTTTCTTTAAAATAATTGCATCAAGTGTTGTACATGGTGTCAAGGGGGGAGCTCTCTTCATGTTGATCCTGGTCTCAGGGGCACAATGCAGATCACAGTGCAGCTGGTGGCACCAACAGAAGGCAAAGGAAAAAAGTGTTTTCTTGTTATTGACTACCCTTACATTTGCAATGTGTTCAAATAAATATTTGTGTAGCTAACAGATCATTTAAAGCGGTGCTATGGGCACCTCATAAGACTGAGAGCTCGGTGATGTTTACAATTTGCAACTAGGGTTTTGCCAGGAGTTACTAAATGCCACAATTAAATTTGCAGTGTTCCTTCAAGGTTCATTTCCTTTCAGGAGAAGATCAGCTGTCAAATAGAACAAGAGCTGTTCTAGAGAAACAAAGTAATCAATTAGTGACTAGTTGAGCACTTTTAGCTAAATGATTTTATCCATTAATATATTTTTCCCAGAGCAGTTGAAGAATGCTGCTTTATCAGAATAGTTAATGATGTTAAACTTCAGAGCTTAAATGAATTTCTAGGTTCATTGAAGGGAACATAAAACTAGCAATTTTGGGAGTTTTGTTCAAGAAAGAGAGTCAGTTTCTCCAGTAAATGACTCTTTGTGGATAACATCTCTTTCTGTGTAAAAACTGCAGAACTATTAACACAGTACCACTAAAGCTCTCTTAGATCTCACGTTGTGCTGCTGACAGCATTGCCATGACTGATACAGCACAGAAGTATGTTAAATACATTGGTCTTTCCATTTAGGTTTGCAAGCACTTACATCTGAAAAAGGAAGGGAGAGGATGACTAGTTTGAATTATTTTTCCTTCCTTACATAAAATACAGTAGGTGAATCCAATGTTGAAATAGATGAAAGTATTAGTGTATTCCAGTCGTGAGCATAAGGTATCACTAAGCACTACCTTCCAAAAAAAATCTTGTGTAGGAGACCTCCTGAGAATGCTGAGAATGAATTAGGGAGTGTGTGATAACATTGAAATAGAAGGATTTGTGTAGCAGTAGCTGCAAGCAGAGGTTGGTTTGTTCTCCTGCCAAATGAATATATACTGACTTCACTGGGATTACTCAGTATGTGGGGACCAAATCCTGCTTTTGCTGAAACCAGTGACAGATCTCCCATTGACCTCAACAGAACCCAGAATTAATGCTCTGTTTCTCTGTGAGTTATGTTTTCACATAACTTTTATCATTTACAGGAGGGAGTTTTTAGTTCTTGGTCAATGTGGAAAGGAGTTTGTCAGAACGTGAGGGAGATCTATGAAGTAGCTGCAGACTAATGTCACTGGGAATGAGAGGAGTTTCTGACCCTGTTTGTTGGAGAGGAAACTGGAAGTAACGAGCCCAGAGTGCAAGGAGACCACTAGAACTGGAAAATTTGGAATTTGTATGGCAGGATCATAACAGCCACTGGAGCTTTGGGTTTGCTGCAGTTAATACATGATGAGGAAAGGGAGGGAATTTCTTATCCCTCACACTTTCCTTTACAATCAAAGCTAGAATGTAATATTTTTAAAGTTTAGACTTTAGGAATTGCAGCAAATAAGTTCAGCTAGTGGCTTTTCTCGGTGAATGGAATGGTATACAGCTGAGCTTTTCCTGTTCTCTCAGTTCCCTGGAAAATTCTGAACATCATAATAAGTTCAGAGGTGAAACTGATGGCAGGTCACACAGCTACTGGCTGAGGAGTGCTGATGTGCACTCTGAGAATGGTTAATGGTTCATTTTATTGCACAGCCAAAATAAGACAGAGCTGTAGTGCAGACTCTTTTCCACTTGTACTCTGGGGATTCTGAAACATTTCACTTTTTCCTGGTGGCTATATGAAGCAAAACAAAACATCAGCCAGTAGTTTACATTTTTGCTCCCTGCTTTATTTAGCACCATCCCTGAACTGACTCTGGGCATTTATAAATAGAGAACTCTCACAACACTGAGCCCATGTGAAAGATGGTGTCGGCTTTCCTCTGTGGAGATTAAAAACAGAGGATTTTTTGTGCCAAGCCCAACTTCATGGCTAAGTTAAGCCAGGGAGCCTGTTTTCTGTCCCATCATGGGCTGTGTTGTGGATTAATGGTGTGACTTGCTCTGTCAGTCTGTCTTTGTAAGTGAATTCACTGGTCTGTGATGTGATAGGTACTGACAAATGAGCCTTGAATCTAGATCCATGCAGGACAGTCCTTCCTAAGAGAAGGATGCACTGCAAAATGGACAGGCATTGCCATTTTCCACAATCTTGTGTTAGTAAAATTGCTACTAGGTTAGAATGGAAATATTTTATATCCCTAAAAAGTTAGAGGCTTAATCTTACCATGAGACATCATTCATTAGAAACGTTTCTTTCTGAAACTTTTTGCATAATTCTTTCTATTCTTTTCTCTATTCAATTGTTTTTGTGTCAGTTAAAGACAGTGAATTACACATCAATTCAAGGAAAAAATTCAGGTTCTTTTTAGATGTCTTATATATTTAACAGCTAAAATCAAAGAGGAGAAACAGCCTAGAGGAAGCTTTGCTTAGGTTGCTCTTCAGCAAAGCCCACAGTTCAGAACTTGCCCAAAGAGAACCAACAACCCTACAAACAATATAAACCACCCTGGTGACATGGAGAAGTACCCCATGGCAAGGGCTGTGAAGAAAGCATGCTTTGAAATCCTGTTTTGTGCATAGATGTGGATGCTCAAAACAGGAATCTTTCTTTGAGAAGGGGTCAGGACAGAATACAAATAAATCAGTAAACCAGAAACGCTCGTGGGACAAAATATTTCAGTCTTTCAGGCAGTTGAAGTCCAGACATTCAGGGGAAGTAAGTTAAATAACTGGTAGTGCACTTGAATGAGAACATTCATCTTGTTTGTCAAAGTCCCACAGATATTCTTCAAACTGACAGAAGCATCTGACCACATTTCCCCCTTTCCCTACCCTGAATGAACTTGTGAACTACTTGGGCGCTGCCTGGGTTCCGGGCATTTCAATAGTTTTGGCTGTATTCTAACATTCAGCTTAGAGGAATTCCTGTTAATTTTCTTCATGCTCTTTATTAAGCTTTTGTTTTGTTCCTTCAGGCCTTTTCTGCGTGTTGAATGGGAAAACCATTTTATCTGATGCAATTTACATTTCCGTAACGGTGAGCAATGGGTACTTTCTCTGAGAACATACTATGCAAGGATCCAGAGTCCAAAAATTCTTGAACTTTGTGTTGTTTGGGTGGTAGGTGAGATATTCATAGACCTAGACTTCAGTTCTGCAAGTACATTGATATACCATTTTCTTAAATATTTTTCTTAAACACGGTATACATCGGATGAAGGGATACAAAACCTTGATGCTCTGCATCTGAATTTGTTATGGGCAGCTGTAAGCTCCAAACAGTTTTGGGGCTGGTTCCATTAAATTTATGGATGTTCTGGAGAAGGATTGATGAGGAGAGGAGGAGTTCTTGCAGGTGCTTAGCAGCTTAGAGTACTTAGCAGCAGGTGATCAAGTGAGCAAATATCTGGGGGGTGCTGGGTGTTATTGTTGTGGGAGACAACAAATCCAGAAGCTTGGGCTTCAATAATTTTCTCTTGACATGTATTATAACATCAGGGGAACCCCATGGAAGAGCCTGGAAGAGATCAAGGGGTTTTTTTTGTAGAAACAGCCAGCCATTCTCCTGCCTTTAGTATTGTGCAACCTGCACTGTCAAAAGCAGTGTTCTTTTGGCTGATTTTCTGGGTAAGCATCATGATGCAAATATCAAGATGAAATCATGCCAAATTCACCAGTTTCATAGATCTTGGATTAGTCTGGCAGGTGCTTATGCTACCTAAATTCATCCTGTCAGATGTTTGTATAATGTGGTGAGGCAATCCTGCTCAGCCCTGTGCCTTTGTGGTTGCAGTGACTAAGCCACTGAAACTGCACATCAAAGACTTTTACTATCACTTAAGCTGCCATTTTGCCTCATGAAGCTTTTAAATATGCCCTGCTTTTTATATTTCATTTTGGACATTCAGAGAGCCTCACAAAAAAAGTTGTATTATTACAGTGTTTTAACTTGGCTCAGAGCCTGTGACCATTTTTTTACCCTGAATTTCAAAAGGCTGTAGACATAGAGAGATTGACAAGTTTGGGTCTGCTTGGCCATTGCTCCTTTTCTGTCTCTGTCTTTTGCTCCCAGAATGTAAGGCATAAACCAATATAATCATCCTTGGACTGTAAGGAAGATGATCTCAAGGGCAGTCAAAAATCTGCTTTGATGATGTTTAAATGAGAAAAATATATAATTTTACATATAAAATAATCTAATTATTTTATTTGCCTGAAGCTTTGAGATAAAATTGGGAGAAATAAATTTACTGCAAACAAAACGAAACAGAAATATATTTTAGCTGATTAAAACTTTGTTTTCTGCCTGCTTCACCTCAGGTCATCAACAGATTATATGTCTGCTCTTCCCATAAAATAACTTGACAATTAACTTTGGAAACCTTTCCTCCAGGAAAGGTGAGAGTGTGTCACAGGATGTGAGATGAGGCAGCGCTCTGAGGGGATGGGAACGAGCAGCTCAGCTCAAGACATTATACATCAAATTTATAAAGCTGACTTTGACTTGGGCAGGACAACAGGAGCCTTGTCCAAGCAGCTGTCACCACGACTGGCACTGCTTATGAGACTAGGCTTGCTTTTAGAGCTTCACTGGAGAAAGATTTAGCAGCAAGAAGTTTCCATTTGTTTGGCTGCTTGTGTAATGGATGGTATGGCTCTCTTTTTACTATTTCAGGCTTTTCCTGGCTCTTACAGCAGCACCCTGTAATACCACAGCATCATTTATTTAGGTCCATGTGAGGAGGAGCTCAGGTTGGTTGGTTATTTATGCTTGGAAGTGGGTTATTTTCTTTCAGCACAGCTTTCCCTCACCATAGGAGTGAGAAGGGACTGATGTATTCCAAAACAAGTTGAATTAAATGTTGTCAAAACTAGGAGGAAGTCTGATTTCACAGTCAGAATAACCTAAATGATACCTTGATCTAGCATTCAAGTCACAGTGTGGTTTTCGGTGTCTTTGAATACAGCTATTCTGCATAATGATATAAAGTGTGATTAAATACAAGACACTGCTAAACACTCTGTCAAACCCATGTTATAGTTTGGCAAAATATACCTTGTGACCTACTATGAACAATTTTTGCTGTTTGCAACTGCTCTTTCAACCCTTAAAATCAATACAGTACTTTGAAATATTTAAATGCAGATTTCCAGCAACTGCAAATTTCTTTTGGTCCCATCTAGTTAGAAAAGAGTCACATACCTCAAAATTAATTTCCAGGTTTGCTACTTCTAAAAGACCTCAACATGGTTAGGAATGTCATTAATTTCTGCACCCTTTGATAAATACAAGGAGAACAAAGATCAGTAGGTAACATGTTCCACAGCAGGACACATTCCACTGAAAAAGTCCAGCCATCATGAAAAGATGAATATAGGAACCAAAAAAAAGGGGGCTCTTGAGCTATTTCATTTTTCATTTTGTACTTAAGAGCCATATTTTTTCCTTGAGAGTCAGCTGATACCACCTGGGGCCAAAATTTATACCTGAAAATGTGGACTGGAATGTTACAGATAAGGGGGAAAAAAATGATGCAAGGTCTTCAGCTTGTCTAAGACTTTATGGTGCTGCTGAGCAACAGAACTGTACTGGTCAGCACCATGAAGTGTCCTGGAAGTTTGATAAGGTAAAAATACAATGATAAACCAAAAGGCCTTGATCCTGAAACCTACCATTTTCTCAAACACTTTAATTAGCTAGTCATTTGTATTTAATGCTTACACACAAGAATTATATCTATAATTTTGTACACTAGAGAGATCCCATATTATTCCATTAATGAGTTATGAAACCACTGAGAAATAAAAATATAAATAATGACAAAGTAGATGTACAATCATGGCTATGCTTAAAAAAATATTACTGCCACAGCAAGTCAGCTCAGCTGAAAGACACAGCAAATTTTCTCCTCTTTCAGAATAATTTAAGCATAGCTATGGCCAAAACCAACCAGCAGAAAGATTCTGATGTTTAGTTTGCTTATTTTGTGTAGTTGGATGCTTTGTTAATGCACCAAACTTGCAGCATGCATAAACAAAATGATAAACAGTCTCAGATGACTGTCCTGCATCAGGGTGTCCCCAAGAAGAAACATGAATGATATCAAAGTGGAGAGGTTTTTCTTTTAAAAATTTGTTCCAACAAATTTGCATGGAGGAAAAACTCAAGTCATAATAATGTTTCACTGTCTGTTAATGTGCATTGCTACTGTGCTCAAAAAAATTTGTATAGTTTTATCTTAGGATGTGTTTATAATGCTGACAGGTAGAAATCATCTTGGCACCTGGGCAGATTTTCTGGTGAATTGCTTGACAGTTTATAGACCTGCAATAATGTGAATTTTTTTAGAGTTATATAAGGAGTGTGGACACTCTTTCAGTCCAGATCAAATATGAACCTTAATATACAAATTAGGTAAAATACCAGTGGGTAGTCAAATGTCCCCTGGTAAAATTTGATACAGTACCAAAAGAGATGATGTTTGATGCCAAAAAATCAAGAAATACTTGAGACATGGTTTATTTCAAAAGCTAACTTCCTGTGAGAAGTTCCAGGCCATGCCAGCTGAATCCAATAAAGGGACAGGAGACCTTGGGGTGTGTAGATGTAGAACATGATTTTATAAAATTTTTTCCTAAATGCAACTTATCTGAGATATTACCAGTGAAAGCACAGTAACACTTAAAGGGAATTTGTGTTTCTGCTTGACATATCTTGGCTAGCCTATCTAGCACAAAAGTCACGGAATTAATGACAAAATCCAAGATATAGTGTGGGTTTTTTTCTGGATTTGTAAACCTCTATCCCAAAAATCTATCTATACTCCTTGAATATGGTAAATCAATCCTAGAATATTAGCTACTGTATTATATATAAAATATTAGCTACTGTATTGTATGAATACTGATTCATACTGATATGATTTATCTTGTATAACACGCTTTTGTAAGGTAGGAGTTTATGGTTGTCAGTAATATGAGTCCACAGAGCTCAATGACTGTCTGGAATCAAGGTGATTGAACGCCTTTTCTTAGAGACTTGATCCTGAGAAAGAAGCTCTCCAGAATGTTGGTGGTGTTTTGTATAAAAATTTTGATTTGTTAGAAAGAAGAATATCTTTAAAGTTTGTGCAGAAAGCAGCTGAGCTCCATTTGAAGCTGTTCACAGTACTAATCTCCTCCAGGGCCTGTGTCCCTGGTAGAAGCTGGTGTGGACATTTGGTGCACATCTGCAATCATGTTCAGTTTCATACTAAGGAATTCAGTCCATGTGTTGTGAAATAACTCTGTGAAATTCCAACTACTACCGCAAGTGGCCATGACTCGGGAATTTAACTCAAAACTGCAGCACAGCTCTGAACCAAAACAAATGGAGGTGTCATACCTTCTCTCCTCTATTGAGCTTTGCATTGGTAACTTGGTAAAGAAGTTCTGTCTTCAGGACTAAAAATAAGATTTTTTTTTTTGCAGGCAATATTGCATAGGTAATTTGAAAACCAGCATTTGATTTCATTTACTCATATACTAGATGAATATGTGAATCCTAACTCTGGACACATCAGGTTTTCCCAGCTAAATCCTATGACCAACAAACATTAAAAAAGGAAAACTTTTGCAATTAATCTCAAATGTACCTTCATCTGTAAATAAAATCATGAGGCCTACCTAAATGTGAAAAACTTACACATCTTCCATTTTTTTTATTTTTCTGAATGTAAATGATCATATGGCAAAGAATTATTTTAATTGGCATAACTGATACCATTTCTTTTTGTTTAACTTTGTGCAACTTACTTCATTCCCCATTGCAACAAGCAGATATTTTTTTTCTCCTGAAATGTTTGCAGCTCAGCCTTTTGGGAATGAAGAGCTCTTACTTCAACAATGAGTTCTTTAGGTTGCCATGTATGAAAACACATATAAAGTATGTAGATAGTGTGTTTTTAGTAGGAAGATGGCAAATCAGAGCTTGCTGTGTAATTCAAAGTGGGTGTGGAAAGAAAGTGAGTTAAAAGTGTGAAGGTCAAGGTTCATGAAGAGCCAAATGGGGAAAAGTGCAGTGGGAAGTGGGATGGAAAAATATCCAAGCTCCATTGTGCCCCAGGGAGTGGGGAAGCAAAAGCTGTGCAGTGAGTTTGTGTTTGTGTTTGGAAAAGCGGTGACAGGGAATTCTGCCCTGCTCAGTGGAAATCTTGACAAAATGTCTGGGCAGCTCATTTCTCTGATAGCCGTGGAGCTTGTCCCTGTCTGCTTTTCCCCATGCAGAGACATTCTTTCCCCTGCTTTACTAGGGCCCTGAGAAATAGAAAAGAAGATGTCATCTCAAGCTAATTCTATAAACACCGCTATCAGAAAAGACATTTTAAACTATCATAAAAAGGCTCATTGTGCAACTGGACTCTTGGAACAAGAGTGGCTTATAGCTCAACCATTGTTGAAGGTTAATGTTCCTATCATTGCATTCCTTTTTCTAGTTCCCATAACCAGGCTGTAATGATAGATAAATATATGAGCTATTTCTTTGTGTTGGCAAAATCACAATTCAGAAAAACATAGTTTCCTAGGTTATTTTTAAACTAATATGCTGGTTTATAGCTAGATGAATAAACCCATCTTTTTTTTAAGAGGAAAGACTTTTAATGTTCTGTTGCTTTTGCAGACTGTGAGCATTTGTGAATGTTTTTGTCTATCAAAACAGAGTAACAGCATTATGAAGCTGTTCAACTCATGAACTGAAAAGGAAACTAATTAAAACAATAACATTAATTTATTGTTGCCAAATGTTAACCACTCTTGTACTTTCCACAATTATTTTTACTGTTGTACAATAATTTGAATGTCTTTGTCATTGTTGCGCATTGTTATGTTCCTGTAAGTGCTGAATGCTGATTCCAGGGCAGAAATTCTATTTTCTGTTAGCTGACTGAGCAAGAGAGTCTGCACATCTCTCTTCCAAGCTCTCCCCATTTTCACATAAGGAGCAAAGTAATGTCTTCCCTGTTTTACTGAGATGTTGTGCAGCTTGGTCAGTGCACCAGGAGTGCTTTCTATCAGTAAAGTACTCTGATAAAATATTATAACTTCTAAGAAACTCTGCAGAGTGAGGTCTAAAAGTTTTCCTGTGACATGGCAGGAGTGTAGAGCATCTTAGCCCAGGCTTTCTTTAAAAGTCAGGACAGGGAAAATTGTCTTCACAGTTCCATCTGATTTAGAGAAGCTTCTGAACATCCACAAAACTCCTCTTGCCCAGCTCTGCTGCTCTGCTCAAACATCTGCAGAGCTGCAGGTGCTTCTGAGCTGTGGTTCTGTGTGATGGAGCTTGTGCATCCTTCACTCTGTGTTTTTCAGGCAGTTTTTGGGTGAGTCCTCAGCACAGCTGTGCTGTGCTCAGCACCTCTTCCAAACTGAGAGGAGAAGCAGGCCAGCTGCAGCTACCTCCTATTTTTAGAGTCAGTCTACTGGAACCAATTCTGTGCTAGAAGTAATCCCAAATAATTTCTTTTTCTTACAGGCAGAGAAAACACTCTAGTAACTCTTTCCTGGCTCGTGGTCATTTTGAAGGGAAGTAAATAATTCCCCATTTAACAATCTCAAGGAAAATACCTGTGAAAGGTAAGCTGATGAGATATTTTGGCAGCATGGCTCCATGGTAGTGATATATCCCAGTGAGCAGAGCTTGGACTCCAGATGGTGTCTGAGTAGATGGCTCTGGTTCCCTGCAGAGATTTGATAATCAGGCTGTTCTTTGGAAGCAAGAGATGGATGGGTATCCCAATTAAGGAAATTCTTAAGGAAATTCTTTGTTTTTAACACAAGAAGGAATAATGAAGGTCCGTCTGTCTATAGCTGCCAGAACTGTCTAGGTAACCTGTTAGGTAATTTTTCTATAGAAAATTTAGGCTCCATTTAAAAAAAACCAACCAAACAACCCAAAACCCAGACAATAAACCCCTCCAAAAAAGACAATAAAAGTGAAAGGCAAACCTGTATTAATCTTTCAGCAAAGAACAGATACTGCTGGTGCATCTTCATGAAAGGTGAACTGCCCTTTAACGCTTCAACTGTTTTCTGAAATTACCTCTAAAATTCTGGACGTTAGCTTTTAGGCTCCTGCTGCATTGGTTCTGAGTGCAAAGAATAATAATAATGCTAATGCACAATTTTAAACTCTGTTATCATTAGAGGAGCCTCCTGCATTGGTTCCTGGTGCAGACCCGCTGCTGACAGTGCTGTGTGTTGGCTCTTTGCACAGAGGAGCAGGCACTGCTGTTCACAAGCTTCACGTGAATACAGTTCAGATTTTCCTCTTGTGTTAAAATAGCAATTTTAACATGTTTTCAAGTTATATATATTTTTTTTCCTCTATGGACTGCTTTCAGCCTTCTGTACAAGCCTTGTGTTGTGTCTATCAGAAACAGAGAACAGCATCCCTGGTATTTGAGGAGGGGGTTATGAGACAGAGAGAGGCAGCAGCTGTTTGGACTAAATATGTTTTAATAACTAGAGTGATACACAACTTTTGTTTCCCTTTCCAGGGGGTTTGCCTCTCTTTTAATGTTGTTTTAGAAATTTGGACTTCCTGTTTTATTCCCAGTTTACTGCATTAAAATTGAACAAACTGGCAGCATTATTTTATGTGCTGATGAAACAGATATCCTAAAGAATGAGACAAATGTGTCATATCTTTACAGCTATCTATAAGATGAAAAAAGGTGGGATATTTGCACTTTTAAAGTCCTTCAGTGACTAGTGCTTATATGGAAAAATTCTCTTAGTTCTGCTTTTCTGGACAGACAAATGAACTCAGGTCTTTGCAGGACCCGGAAACACAGCATCTCAAATTAGTGTCTGGTTTGCCTTCACTGTGGTTATAAAATTTATATGGTTTCAGATGCTAGTTTAGGTACATCTCCTTCAAAATCCAAGCAACTCTGCAAATTTTAAGCAATGAAATAGGCCTACAGGTTTTGCCCTCTGGTAAAAAGCTATAATAATACAGGTAAATAAATACATGACTGTTTACCCACAATATGCAAGTATTTGTAAGAAAGCAAAAAAACCCCCTAAAATTAAAAGAGGTCTAGGAGCAGTTTTATGGAAGAGATCTCCTTAGAATGGGGAAAACTATGAAGTCTTGGGCTCTTTGTTTCCAAAAAGGCTGTGTTTATTTAAGTAAGGAGATAAATAGTATAAGAGTTTGGTTGATGCATTTAACATGAAGAATTGGGAGGTCTTGTTATATATAATAACCCCATTGTCCCAAGGCTCTTCTCTGCAGTTTTACTAAAGATGTTTTTGAAGCCTGCACAACTCTCAGATTTTATGAAACTTCATGTAAAATGTCACCTATTACAATATAGGGCAATTCAATACTCATTTGTCTTCCAATTTTTGCAGAATTTAACCCTAAATAGTGAGGTTCAACAAAAAATTGTTTTTTGGGTTTACTCATTTTTATTCAGCATTAAAATTAATCTAACCCAGAAGCATAATTTAATTAGAAACATCAAAATTATAAAGATGTTTCTGCTAAATTGAAAATTAGTATGTGATTTGCTGGGTTTTACTTTATTATTGCTTTAGGTTTCTAAACTCCCTTGTGACATTGCTGTACAGTAAGTGAAATATTTTTTAAAGTGATAGATTTTTAACTTGGACTGGTTATAATGTTTAAATCTTCAGCATGGAAATACAAAATTTAGCTTTTAAAATTTTCACAAAAAGAGAACAGCAGTGTAATGGATTTTAAGAAAGTGTATTTTTATTTCAATGTAGATAGTCTAATTAGATTTTTGTAAGTCTCAAAATTATTTCGAAAAACATTTTGGAATTCATTCTACTCCTTCTGAAAGAACAGTACTTTAATTAAAAACAGTTCAATTAATCTTAAAAAAGTTTAAAAAATCATGCAACAAAGGAAATTTTACTTTAAAATTATACTTTGAAATGACTGCATCTGATCAATCTATCACATTAATTACAATATAATTTGATTAATTACAATACGATTTTATCACATTACAATATGATTTGTAAGAGGATATGAGCAAATTCAGGTGGGTTTTTTAATTCACTTGTCACATTCCCATATAAAAAGGGAAATATGTTTTACAGAAAAGAATTTTTATTTCTTTGTATAAAAAGAAATTCAGCCATAATCCTCTTTAACACTTAGCTATTACCAAGTATTGTATTTTTAAAATATATTTAAAGGGCTTGTTTCAAGGGAGCTCCCCCTGCACTTAGAGGCAGCTGCTGCAGTACAAATATGAAGAATGTTGTTCTGCAGGCTGAAAGAGAGAGATTGATTGGGCAACTTCCGCAAAAACAAAACCCTTCTTCCCTTCTCTATCTTCTCTCTTCTTCCAGCCCTCCACTTAAACAACCCCCTGTGATAAAAAATAGCATTTAAAATTGTGACACACTCTGAGGAAGATTGCGGGGTTTCATTTCCTTTCTGTTTTTCCTTACCTCCCTATATAACATTTAATATCAAAGCTCAGAAGCTTTTTTGGCAGGAGGAGAGGGCTGTGCCAAGAGCAGGGGCAGCTCATGATCTGCTTTGGTGTCTCACTCATGTCTGCAAACACACACCTTGGGTAACAGCCAAAACCACTAGGGGAAAGAGCAGGATGAGCATGGACAGTAAAAGATGCCCCTGCAGGGTATGGTCATGAAGATATGGTCACATCCTGAATATTTTTTTCCTTACAATGGATTTGTTGCACATGTAAAGCTCCTTTTCTTGTAACAGAGCATGAAAGATTGTGGGAAATGGAAGGACAGAAACTCCTACAGATGCAGAGGGTTTGATCTGCAGCTTGGATGGATGTAAAAATAACGTACACAGACG
The DNA here is from genome assembly GCF_037042795.1 of Molothrus aeneus. Lineage (NCBI taxonomy): Eukaryota > Metazoa > Chordata > Aves > Passeriformes > Icteridae > Molothrus > Molothrus aeneus. Next base: position 2,078,374 of record NC_089650.1, on the reverse strand, counting down.
TTAGGTAGAAAAATCATAAACTTATGTTTCTATAGTTGTAAGTGAAAATATACCTTGAGTGAGAAACTGAACTGATAAGATGGTGAAGGGTTTATAGTGCAGGGGTGTGGTTGTATAGAATAAGCAAAGAGTTTAGGAGTTATAACAGAAGCATCTATTATCACATGTGTGTACATGTGACAATAGCTATTGGGTAAAAGTATCCACAATGCAGCAGAAATAAGTAAAGGTGATAGGTTAGGAAAGCAAAATACACCCTGCGGTGACTGTCTATCAGATTAGAAGTTATATATTGTCTGGTAACAAGGAACTTGTGACTTGGAGCTATAACCAACTGCTTGCTCCTCTAAAATCTCTCAGCCTCTGAGAGTCATGTTTATCTGAGCAATGAATCGTTCTTAGCCCAAAGATGGTCCCATCTCTTCATTAAAAAGCAGTGACAATGATGAAAGATGACTGGGGATGAACATATCTGTCTCTTTTGTGTGAAACTTATTCAAGTCAGAAGAAAAGGCTGCTTTGAGAGTGGAGCCAGTGCCACATGATGGGGCTTTGGGTGCTCACATTTACAGTGCAGCCCTCTCAGCATCCCCTCCATCCCTGTGTGATGTCAAGGGATGTGAGCTCCCACCAAGCATTGCCAATGCTTCTGACTCATGCTCAGAGAGAAGGAATTAATTGTGGTTGCATTTCTGGTGCTAATGCTGCTGTTTGCTCTTTATGTGAGAGAGACAGGAAAGGAAAAGGGACATTCTCCTTTCTAGCAGCTACACAATAAAGTGTGGCTTTCAAAATAAATGACTGGTTTTTTCCATTTTTTTTAAGGGGGGAAAAATAATCCTCCTGAGATGCAATCTTGAGCAAAGTACAAGAAGTTCCCAAAGGATGCTGAACATGAGCAAAAACATTTCCAGCATACTTATAGTAATGCTGTGTTTACTTTGTCAATTAATGATTCATTACCCAAAACAGATTGTGCATTACAAATGGCTCTGCACTGTATTTATGGAGCTGCACACTGTAAATGGCAAAGATGGCTTCACTTTTCTTGCAGCCATTTGTTTATCTGAACACCAGAAAACAGAGCTGTAGAGGGAGTGGAGGGTATCATACGTTTATTTGTTTAGTCTTGCAGTGCCTTTGCTCTTTGATGAGGAGTCCTATACTCTCCATGGGCCTTCTCTTGGGTCTGAGCAGAGAAATTGGCCACAAATTGCCTCTATTCCCCTTCCAAGACCTGTTGCTCCATTGCCTCCATGGGCAGAGGGACCCCACAATTGCCCAGAAGCTGAAGGCACAAATGCAACTGGTTTCCAGGAGCCTTTAAAGTTGCTCATGCAATGGCTGCAGGACAGGGAAGAGGTCAGACCAAGTATTCTGCTGGTGTAAATCAGTCCAGCTTGTCATGGACTTTAATGGAATGGGCTGATTTATACCAATTGGGAATCTGACCTGTCACAGACAGAGATGGAAAATGCAGCTTAGTTCAGATCAGTGGGAGTTGTGCTCCCCTGTCACGTGTGGAATAGAGCTGAGGTCCTGCAGCTGTGGGAGATACATCTCAGATTTCCCCACTATGGTCTTAGAATTATAGCAGAGCTTTTCAATCATGGCACATTTTTATTTTATTGCCATCAGGACATCTGAGCTTGGTTAAACATGTGGTTGTAACTTTATTCGACTTCTTCTAAAATTAATTTCACCCTGGTGGCTTTCAGGTTGATAAATTACCTCATAAATGGACATAGGTGAAAGCTGGAATCTTCTAGCATTAGTCTAAAATAACAAGTTTAATGGTTTTACTTTGCACATAATAGTTACAGAATTTGATCAAAAGCCCATTGTGGAGAGACTCTCTTGCCTTCAAAAGGCCACACTGAGCACACTTTGCCATTGCTGATGCCAAAAGATCAGAGCTGTTTATTTGCAGTCTTATCTTCAGAACAGTTTGGTTCGCATTCAAACACGAGCCCACAGGGGGATTTGCTCAGAAAGCCTCAGGCATTCAGTTCCTCTGAGTCCAAGGTGCACACACTCCATGTCTGACATGCAAAGGAAGAGCCAGTACTTGCGCATGGGCTGAAAAGCAGCCAGTGCTTTTCAAATCAGCAGGTAGAGAGGATGAATGACTTTATTTCTAGTTGTATCTGGAAAGGAGAAAAAGTACACTTTGTTCAGCATCACCAGACTGTACTGCTCCCCACCTGGGACTCAGAGCTCACCTCTGAGCTGTGAGAGAGAGGAGCTTTGAATCCCCTTACACAAACTATTATTGCTTTAAAGATAAACCAGCCATTTCCCGGCTGTGCAAAATTTGCATATTTCTTGAGTATTAGGGTATCAACACAGAGATATTAATCAATAGTTTCAGATAGTGTCTGCAAATCATCTTTCCCCCCAGCTTTTTTTTTTGTTTATATTGTTATCAGTTTTTATGACCATTGCGTGTCTCGTGAATGCCAGCTAACCAGGGTGATATAAATCTTAGAGCTGTGAGAACTGAAAAGATATTCGCAAGCAATTATGCAACAACTGTATTAAAATAAAACAAATTGGGGCCAAATTCTAGACATTTGCCTTTCAGTTATGTGATTCTTATCTCAGTTTCTCCATGGAGATGGTCAGTAATGTCTCCCCACAGAAGAAAAGATAAAAGGTCAACAGCAGAGTTAGCTAAACAGTAAAATTTAAACTGGTATTGTATAATTTTTCGTTATTGAGTTAAAAATGTAAAGCCAAATGATGAACTATTTTAATTGATGCATTATTTTAATTGATAAGCCATCCATAGGTTTCACTAGTAACTCTGCTGCATTTCACGGAATTTGGATCCAGTACCTTTTAGAAAGCAGCAAAATGAGGATAGCTTCCAAATAAGCAAAAGTTGGACTCAGATATGGAAATGGAACAAGGACTCTGCAGGATCCAAGACAAATTTTAGAGCTGAATGGAACAAAGGCCATACAAGCTCGAGGTGTCCTTTTGAAGAGAGTGAGCATACTGGGTATTTTTGCAGACTAGTGCTGGTAGCCTTTAAGTCCTCCTGCAGAAGTTGAATCAAGGGCTTTCCATGACTTAAAACATGGTATGAGCAAGTAAAGAGTGCCTAGAGATATATAAAACTCGTGAAGAAGTAATGTAATGAACTAAAAGCATGGTGTGACTTCAAAGCATCTTCAATTTGCAGTTACACTGACAGACCTACAGAAACCACTGGGACTTGTCACATAAGTGAGATTAGGGGACTTTGGACTCCTCATCAGATTTTACAGCTATGAAGTGATACATTGTGATGTGTTTTGGACTCAGTAGAGGAGCTTCTCTCCTCAGAGCATTTAGTGGAGGAAAGAGCAAAAAACACTCAATCTTTTTGAAAAAAACAAGATCAAGATAAAGCAAGCAGGCTGGTGGGATTGGTAGTGATCATAATTCTGACGGGATCCAATTGTCAGTTTTTCCTAAATGCTGCTCTGTGTTTCTATGGTGTTTTGATTTATGAAAAAACTTGTGGAATTTTTTTTTCATTTTATTTCATTTCATTTACTTCGTTTTATGAGAATGGGAACTAGATCAGTATGCAACTGATCTCTTGTTTCTTTAATGTCAGAAAATTAGAAATAATGGTGGAGAAGTCCAGTGTTTATATCCTTATTTTCAAAATCCTGTTGCCTTATCATGTATTAGATTGCCAATTCAGATGCTTTCAGAAACCTGGACTAGTGCCTTCATCTAGGTTGTCTAGGTAAGTTTCTGTTGCATTCATTGTTGTCATAGAACAGCCACATATTTTGATTTTTGTTCCTTTTAACTTGAAGGCATATTTACAAAGTATGTTATTTTTATTAATATTTCTATTAATATTTATATAAACATTTATATCAATATTCATATTTAATTATTTCTATTTAATTATATATTATATTATTTATATAATGGTTCCTACATTTGAAAACTTTGGGTAAATATGAATGTGCAGGCACTGCTGATGATTCTTGTCTTCCAAGTATTTACATTTATGGTTCTGGAGTTAATTTGTTTCAAGTTACAGCAATTTGACCTACCTGAGCTGCAGACAATTTTCTGGATCTTTCCTTTTTTGAGGGAGAAATAGAAAATACTTCTTAAGAACAAATATTTTCACATATACTAAGAAAAAGAAAAAGGCTCATGTGATAAGAGGAGGGACAGAGAGTTGCCCATAACACCTAACAAAGTTAGCTCAGGGACTATTCATTATTAGGTGGTTGGTAAATTTATGTGATATTTGAGGCAAAAAATGCTTAAAATATGGTAGAAATATTGCCTGTTAATATGCAAAATGAGGCACTGTGATTCACATGGGTTCTTATGAATTGGCATGTTCAGTAAAAACATATTTTCATTGTTTCCACATTTTTTTTGCTGTTTTGAGAACAGAGGAGATTTGAATGTGCTCAGGCATACCCACTACATGTTTTTACAAGCAAGTTCATGATTCCCAGCTCAGTTTGTCCCTTACTTTATCAATCCCTCCCACCATGATTTCTTTTTGCAAAGACCTAGGAATAAATCCCCTGCTGTCACCTCAGACATACTGTTCTGAGGTTGTTTTCTTGCTTATTCCCATGCTGAACTCTCACATTCATGTTTCTTCCTCCAACCTCTAACTTTTTTTCTTTTTTGGGCATTTTTTCTTGAACTGCTTGAGATTGTTGACAGAAAACCACTTACTGAAGATTCTACCAACATCACTCATAAGAATACCAGAGTAGGAAAAACAGAGGATAAGATCTTGTGCAGATGAAATAGCTGAATCAGTAAAAGTGTTGGTTGTCTTCTAGAACCACAGGATTTCATCCTAAATTGCTTCTTCAGCACGGAGTGAAATAACAATACAAGTTATTTCTTCTTGGGTGAATCTTTTCTTGCAATTAATTTAGGGGGGAACTGGGGCTTTTATCATCTCTTGGAATGTTTTGCCGACCATTAAGACCCCCTTCTTCCAAATGACTCATCTAGAACCACAATTAGTCTCCCACAGGAGTTTTATTTTCCATATCATTTTAAAGAAAGTGATTTATGAGATTTCTCTGCTAACATCATGAAAATGTGCTTTATTGCAAGCGCTCCAGCCTCTCTCACAAGATAACCCAAAGTGTTGGAGCCAGTGAAGCTCTTTTCAGGGATTTTTACTCAAGGAAGTTTGCATGGGAGCTGTGTTTTGTCTAGGATTTGTTTAAGTGGATACAAGCAGAAAAAGCATGCATCAGTCCAAACACTCTAAGCACTTTCTCACACAATCCCAATAAAGACAACAGTTGAAGATTTGATCTATAGTAATTTAATAATTTCTAAGCTTGGCATTTGTCAGCTTGCATCCACTGATACTGGTAGGTAAGAGATTTGGCACACAATATATTCAAAATCCTTCCCTTTTAGGAAGGATTCACAGTGTTAGTGCTATGCTTGGATATAAATTTCTTTTTAAATTTCATACCTGCTCTATAGATTTAAGCCTGTCATCATCTGAGGTTTTGGGTTCAGGCATTCTCTCCCTTTATGAACCCTGTAGAGAGCTGCTATTAAACAACCTGAGCTGATTTTTCCCTTGTGTCAATACTGGACTAAAACAGAAAAGAAAAAAAAAAAAAGTAGCATATTTCAAACCCGCTAGAAAATAACTTTTGACATATGATAGTTAAAGCTTAAACTAGTTCCTATCTTATCCCTCTGTGTATTTATAATCCCTCTTGAATTCCAGCACATTTTGTTTTGACATTTTTCTCAATAGTTACCAAGACTAATATGAGTAGTTTCAATCCACTCCAAAACTGTGATACAAAATAAAATACACCAAAGATTTAAATGATATAAACAGCTATGTAGTGAATACTTAACCATGTCATGACAGGAGAGCTTGGGGGCTCACTTTCAAAGTGCAGTTGCCTTCATCTTCACTACACTACATTTAGTCAAAGCAGTTATGATTCTAGACCATGAAGCACAAAGTACTGAACGTAGAAGGCATCCTTAAATGCTTTATTTTGATACTTAGGCAATAAAACAAACAATCTGGGGCTTTTTTGATGGGCCACTCTCCTGAAAGACTTCTTCTAGCAGAACAAATGTCATAGTGGCACAGCTCCTCTCTTCTCCACATGGAGACCCCACCACATTCAGCCCTGTTCAGGATTAAGGCTGAAATCAGTCTCAGCAGTTCACTCTGGGGAGGATGAGCAGCTGCCCTGCTGGTGAAAAGCTGTCTAAAACAACTGGTAGTTTTACAAGATGAACCAGTATTTTTTCCCCTCCCACTCCCCCATCATCTCCCTCTCCCAGACTTCTTTTGTTGCTTAATCTTTCAAAACCATTCCAGACTCACTGGCTGTGTAGCCAACCCAAGCAGTGCAGCTTCCTGGTCATGACTTACAACATTCCCTGCCTTTGGAGGGCTGGCACTTCAAATGTGGGAGCAGGAAGCAGCTGCCACCCTAAAGTGGCTGGGGGAAGACATCTGGCTTTTTGGATCTCCATCTCTCCAATCAATGAGCACCAGATTTGCCTTCCACAAGGTCTGAGACCTGCACTCACTTTGCAGCATTGCACCACTTAGACTAAAAGTGTTAATTGTGATCAAACCCCTCAGTTGTTGTATCCTTTCAGAGACCTTTTCCTGTGGGAAGACAGAGAGCTGTGCCCAGATGTCTTGATGGACAGATTTTGGAAGTGTATCCAAGGCAAGACTGAATGGATGCTGGTGCACAGCCCTGCTTCAATCCATTTTAACCTTTTGGAAAATTAACTCCTTATTTAAAGGTCTTCATATTTAAAGTCTTAGGAAAGTTGCTTGGATATTATTTTGGGAGGTTCTTACAAACCTCAGCTTGGCTTTTCTGCAGCTCCAGCTGAGGGCACAGTGTCCTGCTTAGAGCCTATATTTGTGAAAGAGATCTTGATAAACTGGAGGAGTTTAAACAGTGCCATCAGCTGAGTTTTAAACAGAGTGTTGGACCAGGTGACCTCCATAGGTCTCTTGGTCTTAAATTATTCTGTGGTGCATTGATCCCCTCAGGGGAATTTCTGCAGGAGAAAAAGGGTTTAAGCATTTGATTGCAAATGGTTGTACTTTCCACCAAAGCAGGAATCAGCAATATGATAAGATTTGCTGTCATCTACATTCTTTTCCTTGAGTTCCAGTCACAGAGGTTTGTATACATATTGATTAAAGGGACACTGTGTGAGGAAAGAATAAATTGTTTATTAAGTCTCCAGTTGATTGATTCTCCAAATAAAAGAATTCCTAAAATGCATTCCTGATTTCCTAAGTCATGCACTTGTCTTTTTGTATTTCATTATGGAATTGATATGTTTAGATTGCTCTTTTTTAGTCCTCTTGCAATTAGACCTGGTTATTGCTTTTTTTTTTTTTTTTCTATTTGTTTGAAGAACTTTGGAACAACTGCAATTTTTATTTGGTCAAATTTTACTGGAATTTACTTATCTCCATCTTGTAATTTTAGTGTTGTATAGACTTAGAGAAATTGCAGTCAGATCAAAAATAGTTTAGGAGGCCAATGCTTCTGTCAATATTCTTTTCTTTTTTCCTTTCTACAGAAATGAAGGATAAAATGTCATTCTAATTGCACAATCCTTTCCCTTTAGGACAGATTGCAAAAGGAAGGGCTCTTCCAAAGAACTTATTATGGTTGTTTCTTATTTCTGTTGTAGTTGTCTGAGGCCCCGGTCAAAATCTTAGTCCTGTTTTTCTAGGCATTAGTTTAATACATAGAAGCAGTTCTTGCTCAGCAACCTTATATTTAGGAGGCAAAGCAAATAGATAAAAGAGAAGAAAATGTCTTAGCCAGACTTTTTCAGACAGATTGAATTCTATCTTCATTGCAAAAAGGCAGCACAAAAAGCATTCCTGAAACAAGATTGATACCTGAAATTAAAATTCTAGTGAATCAGTGGAGCAAAAGTCAGAGTTTTCTCAATGCAGCTGCCATCATGGAGATGAGATTAGCAAGTATAAAGTGTGCTGCCTAGAATTCTACTTTGACCAAAATTACTTGACATAAAACCACCATCCTTCTACTCCTCCCTACCATACTCTGTTGTTAATACCTTAGTATTAGGGTTAAGGGTTGTTTATGAGGCTTTTAGTAGTAAGTATGAACCCCTGTCCCTTGATTGCTGAATCAGTGAGAAGCAAATTACATGTAACTCATCATTATAAAAAGTTAGATGTTTGTTTGCTAAGATCTTCCTTACCCTGAGAAAGATACTGCCTGGTTTTGGTCTATGACTTTATGAAAATGACCATACAAAGGGCATTTGTTTGAAAAAATGCAATGAGAAAGATCAATTCATTTCTTATTTGCTTTCCCTTTCCAACTGATTTTGACCACATCTCCATGCGAGATATATCTAGTTAATTGCCATCTCCAAAGTTAAATATTGATTCTGACACAAGCTGTCCAGATAAGAGAGGTTACCTTCCACTGCAAATGCGTGTTCAAAACAAACTTTCTCATGCATCAGAAACAAGCCAAATTCATTAGTCACAATTCAATTGTATTATAGGTCTTTATAATTTATTCTAGCTCTATTCCATCCTTTTATGGTTCCACTGGGCTGCTCTTCATTGCTACTGCTGACCCACTTTCAATAGTGCATTAAGTTATGTGATTAACATCTGTCACATGTTGTTTGTACTCTCTTCTTCTCCCCAGGGATGGAAGTGTGTGCAGTGAAGTGTCCTGTTAATTTGTTATCTTAAATATGAATGTTGTTGTGTATTTATTAAAGAAGGCAAGGTCAGGGAACAGGCCTTACTTTTGGACCAAAAAATGAATGTATTTGTGATACATTTTCCCCTCAGCCCTGATCACAAATAACAATATTGTGAGTAAAATTAACATAGAGACTTCATTTTATAGGAGCAATATGGCATCACATGGATTTTTTTACAGTTTCCATTAATGGTTTTTTTTCTCCATTCATTCTTTCAGAAAGGCATATCTGCTTACCAGTGAATTACCTGAGTCCAAAATGCTTTTTGGATCATAGTTTATCTTTTATTAGCCACACTGAAGATATCATATAGACATATATATATATATATATATATATATATATATATATATATATATATATATATATATATATATATGGTATTAACAGTATTTTAACATTAGAAAAATTAGTGCTGCCAGTAAAAAGCAATCCTTCATCAAGAAGGATGATGGACACAGTTTTACAGTGTCCAACTTTTATCTTGTTTTTTCTCATTTGTGGTTTCTGAAGTGGTTCCTCATGGAACTTGTCTTTGCTTTCCTTGCTCATTTTTTGCCAGTTTATTTCTGGTCATCTTGGCCTATGCAGAAGCTAGAAGCTGTGAGTCATTAGCTTTTAAAAATGTGAAAACTTGTTTTCATATTTATTGGGCTGTTTCAGACTGAAGTGTTGGAAACAGCTGGGAGGCTAATCAGAAACTTTCTGAGAAATACTAATTAATGAAAAATTTAGTGGTCTGGATTGCTTTTAGCACAAGAGGCTCATTCCTTGTCAGGTTTCTATATCCACAGGATGTTTGCTTTGTTATACTAAGAACACTTTCTAAGTGGAAAAAGGAAAGTTTGAAAAAGAATGCATGATAACAGAAAATGAGAAGATTATAAATATGAACTCTGGCTCTCCTAAACCAAATGGCTAAACTCTAATTAACCTCATTGGGCCCAGGACTTCATCCTGCAGGTTTCTGATAATATTTTTTGAGCTATAGAATGTAAGTGTGAAGAAATACTCATGTCTGTGGTATACAATAGTGGAGGGTGCCAAGAACTACAGTGTACTTAATGAAATTCAAAAAGATTTCTCTGTGTCACTGAGAGTCATTGTCACCAGGCTTGCCACGTGGGAGTGATTTTTGCTGTCACACTCAAGTCTTTGAAGCAAGGACAATTGTGAAATCTGGCATATCAGGTTTCAGTACTGCCTCTTCCATCCCTTCTCCTTCCCTCTTTGTTGCCTTGTCTAATGTAATTCTCCATCTTCAGGTTTTGCCTGGGACAACCCACAAAGTACAGCAATATCCACTGGCTTTGATTTGGGTTATCTGAATTTTCAAAGCTGATTGAACAGCTGAACTGTTCAATTTGTGAACTGAACAGAACAAACCAATTGAACAGTTCCTATTTCATGCTACGTTTTTCACCTAAAATGAGACCTCTAACTCAATGTTGTTATAGCTAAGATTACAACAGGGAGAAGACCTAGACACAAGATTTTGCTCCACAAAATCAATTTCCTCATTTAGCAACCTAGGCTGAGAAGCAGCCATTTGTTCAGCTTCTCTGATAAGATGCCTCTGAGTGAGCAGAGAGAACCAGGATTAAACCATCCTGTCAGAAGTAAAGAAAGACAGAAGATGGCCTTAAAATTGGAGAAGAGTTTTCAACACTTAAGAGAACATTCAGTTCCTGATGCTAAGCTGAAACGTTGCCAGAACTTCAAGAGCATACTTGAATCAACCTTTCTCTTTCATGTCAAGGACTTAGGAGTCCAAAATGAAAGGTCTCTTGTGCCATAGGCTCTCTTCAGTCTTCCCCTAGGATTCTAGGAATCTTCTGAATCCTCTTAGGCTCTTCAGCAGTAGGAGATGATAGAAGAAGTCTTTTGCTTGGAAGAATTCAGTACCATGAATATCTGGGCTACCCAAAAACCCTGGGCCTCTGTGTCAGGCAGTTAATCAAAACAGGAACTTTGTGACTACACCTAATAGTGAGCATGAGTTTCTGAAGATGCCTTTGCTTCCTGTTGAATATTATTATAAGGGTAATTTCTCATGGAGTTAATTATGTCTAATGTCAAATTAGAATTCTCCAGTGCTGATTATAATTGGTTGTGTTTTGCTGCACACAGAAACTCCTAATGCTGTGCTGTTTAAATCATAGTTCTGGATTAGAAGTGGAGAAAGATTCTTTGGAGGGAAGAACTGACAACTGTAATTGTGCAATGAAATAATTGAAGCGTGCTAAGCAATTAAGGAGTCTATTTATAGCCAGAACATATTTCTGACACTTTTTGCCATCCTCCTTTTTTTGTTACCTTATGTACAAGGGAAAGAAACAGCTCAGTTTTGCTGCCATAGCTTAACTAGAAACAATAAATGTGTTGTGTAAAGGTAGGATCAGTGGGCAGCATTGCATTAAACATATGTCAGAGTATGGGTTTGGTGGCCCGGTCAGGGCCAGGGACAGATTCTGATTTGTGTGAGTCAAAGAACTTAGCAAATCTCTTGATGACATTTCTCATCCAAAGTGAAGTGTCCTTCCTTTGCCCATCTTCTCCAGGGACAGTGCTCCTCTTGAGTAATGTGGGTCAGCTGCTCCTTGTGAAAGTTTCATCGCTCATCTCAGTCTCAAGAAAGTGACACACTGTTCCTTAAAGATTTTGGCAAAAGCTGAACCTTGCTGGAAGAGGGGCCTCCACGTTGTTTGCACAGAGGCCAGGGCCAAACCCATGAATCTGGTTTATGATTCAGGGACTGGAATCTCAATAATCTGGAGGAATTTGTTCTTGAAGTCCTGGTTTTGGCCTACTGTAGCTACTTTCTTGGTTTTATTTCTTATACATTGATGAGATATTTGAGCAGTATAAATCACAATGAATCAAAAAAACAGACGACCCTGAGTCATGTATTTGAGTCTGGGGTAAAGAAAATGGGGTTTTGTTTTGTGTTTTTGACTGCTACCTATCCCTATTTCTGTTGCATGATCCTATGAAGATAGGGTCCATTTTTCCTGGGAAGGAAGGTGATTATCACTAATACAGAGAGGGAATATGTGAGAGATTGTAATGAAAGAGCTGAAGTCATGATTCATGGCAAACAGGTGAAATAAAAAATAATAGTTGCTGTAAAGATAGGAACTCTCGAGCAGTTGGAAATTAGTTATTGTGAATTGTCCTTTAGTCTGTCATGTCAGTTTTGTGTCAGAACTATTATGTCTCTCATGTTCAGTTTGTTGTGCTTATTTTAGTCATGGTTATAAACTGTACTGAGGGTCCCCTCTTGGATTGCTCTTCTATCAGAGATGACATGATTTCTTTGCTGAATTATTTCTAAGTCTCAGTATTTTCTCTTAAAAGTTAAAAATTACTTTTTTTTTGTTGTAGAAGCAAATTCCTGTGCATTTTGCTTCATAGTGCAGTCAAAGTTCCTTTAATTTGGAAGATATTTTAAGGTCTGAGATGCTAGTGAGACTTGAAAATTGTTCAATGTTAACTCAATTTTCCTTTAGTATTAGATTAGCATTAGTTTTCAAACACTTCTACCCTTTTTAAGTTCTTTAGTTACACATTAAGCACAGCAAGCATTATAGATTTTGCCAGCAGTCTAGATAAGATCTGACAAGATTTGCTATTTCCAAAATTACATGAAAACAGTCCTCCCTAATCCTCTACAATTCAGAAAAAAATAAACAAAAGCTCTAAGGTATTTCTGTTTGTCTAGACATAAACCCAAGTGGGTTTTTTTTCCTGCACTAAAAACTTCCACTGTTGCTATTACATTTCCATGTAGAGATGAATCAAGGACAGGTCCCTACTGGTGATTTCTGTCCCAACAATCTGACTGCTAGGATTGGTGGGAAGAAACCTGGCAAGCTGTTTCCTCACTGACCTCTCCCATTTAGACAAACCTTCATGACCAAGGCTGATTTCTGTTCTTAGATCTTCCTTTACCAAGTCACTTTGTTTTCTAGGTTGTGTAGCCCTTAATGTGCCACCAACTCCTTCCTCAGCTGGGTTTCTGGGCTTCTTTGGTGAGTATCTACAAGCCCAAGGAAAGGACAGTTTGATCCAGAGTAGTCTTTTGCCCTTTTGCAAACATTTTCTGCTTTGCAGATCAGTTGCGTGTGTTGGCTTTCACCTCAGAGAGTTAGGCCTGAAACAGAATTGCTGTTCTTGTGAAAGCCCAGCTAGTTTGTGGCCTCAATAAAGAGGAGCCAAAGGCTTGGAAAGCTTTCAGTGTGCACCATGCTGGGGGAACTTGCTGGGGAGGCTGCCCTGTGTCCCCAGGGTACTGCACCTCTCTCTGTGGTACCCAGGTGCTCCCAGTGTCTCTTTGCATGGTGGCAGCAGTGGTGGTGTCACAGGAGAGCCCTGTCCCTGTGTTGTTGATCACACTGCTGGTGATAAGCAGGCTCCTTTGCAGCTGGATGCAGACACTCAACACCCATGCCATGGGAAGGGTGTGGATGAGCTCTAGACTAAGTCATCACCTTCAGTGTAGCTCTAAGGTTTCTGGAAGAAAAGCCTTTGTGGGTGATCTGAGTGACAGTTCATGTAGCATTGAGGGGGACGTGGTAAGGAGAGTCCTTTAATTTAGCCAGGATTGTGGGAATCTTCACCATGAGGACACTCATTTTATCATGGAGCTAAAAAAACAGGGAATCCCAAACAAAAGATAACCATAAAGCCAATATATGTGCCATTATACTGTCACTGTGGGCCTGCTGTGCTTAAGAACAAAATCATAATCTTGCTTAAGGCTCCTTTATTGCCTAAACCACTTTTCATTGTCCAGAGTTTTCAATTTCACAAATGAAAATTAGGCATCATCATTCCCTTTTTTGCTGAGATGTGCTTTGTTGCTAAGCATTTCAACTGAAGTGCTTTGAAGCTAAAATCAAGGCAAAGCATTTCAGTGTCGTCTCTTTGCTAAATCAATTCTCTGATGTTTATGTTTGCAGGGGAAGGGGCCTAATGAAGGAATTAACCTGAATATGCATTAAGATGATGCATGCAGAAAAAAGATGAATGCTGCCTTAGAAATATAAGTAGGATCTTCATCTGCCAACATACCAGAACATTAGGAGCTTAATACCATGGTGTAGGACATGAGAAACAAGAATTATATTGATTTAAAGATGCTGACTTGACCTAGATAGAAAAGCTCTATGCAGTTGTACAGGTTGGAGGCCAATGGAGTTTACAAAAATGAAACAAAACCCCTGTGGGTCATGATGGACAACTAACTGGGCAGGAATTGGCAATGTAATCTTGCAAAAAAGGTCAAGCACATTGTATTTGGGTTGTACTGGTGAGAGTGGAAACAGATTGAGGGACAGGAGCCTTCCCCTCTTTTGCTCTGGCCACTACAGCAAAAACTATTTTAGAAAAGTCAGCAGTAATTAAAATGCCTTGCTGCCTGTTAGCAAGGAGGGTCCTGAGAGGGGCTTGCCAGCATACAGAGACATTCCAAAATATTGAGCAACTGCTGTCCAACTCCACATTCATCTATCACAATGAACAGAGGGTCTTGCTGATTGTGAGCTATGCATATTTTTGTGGGTTTGGAGCCATGCTCAGCCAATCATTAGGAGATGGAACTGAAGTACCTTTTTCTCTCTATTGAGGAATGCTGACACCAACTGAACAGAATATGAATTGATTAAGGGCTTGCCACTTCAAAGTCAAGCCAACAGCTTCAGTCATACTGCTGTGCATGCAGGGATAGGGATGCTTGTAAGCAGTAATGGAGTGTTACACCAATTGCTTATGATTGCACCAGTTTTTGTGAGACAGAAAAAAGATTGCAAATGCCGGTGTGTGGAGATGACTACCATTGCCTATTCCAGATTGTGCTCCTCCACCTGCAGCTGAATTCTCAGTGCTGGAATTCCTCCCAAGTCTTTTCAAGCCAACCATGTAATGGAAATGGCTGCCAGTGATTTGTCCAGAGCTTGGCATGAATCCTTGGCTGGGTGGGGAGGAAGAGTTTGGCCAACAGAGTAAATGAATAGAGTCGAAATAACTTTTATCCAAAAAAACCTGATCTGTCTGCTTATCAAGAAAACCTTTTATTTTGCTGTTCTTACAGGAAATCAGCTGCTTGTTGTTGCTGTTGTTTCACTGTCATAATCTGTAGCAAATTCAGATAAAATGCATCTGAAAACATTGCCCAGAAGCTCTGGGATCAGGGCTGTGATGGTCACAATTGAATGTATCAGCCTCCAATAATCTCAGTGTTTCCCTGGGATATGGTCACAAATCAAATCCATTGGTCTGCCCTTGGAAAGAATTTCTGTGTGTTACACATTGGCTTGAACCGATTTTTATTGTCACCATGAACATTTATTTCAGCAGCCCCAGCTCTTTCACAGCTATTTGCCTGTCACAACTACTCAAAATGCTGCATTTCATATCAGAACTGCCATCAGTTCTGGTAGGTTAAAGGGTTTTCCCCAAAGCAGCCTGGTTTGAACTGCTCCTACTGCATCATGCCTTTAGCAGGGAAGCAGCTGAATCAAATGGCTCAGTCAGAGATGTTAAATAGGATTACAATAGGCTTATTCCTCATTTGTTGGCATAGTTACTCTTATCCAACTACTGGAGGGAGCCCAGATGAGCTAAGCTTGGGGAAGGTCGAGCCAAACAAGAGTTCTGTCAACCCTTTCTGCCTGAGTGTTGTGATAGAGATAAAAACAAGGGGTGGAGTCACCTCCATTGTTTTGCTTCCTTTGTATTTGCAGAGTAAACCGACTCAGAATTGCAAGAATCTGTGAAACTGGACCAAATTAAATATCTTTGGCTCTTATTGATACAACCTTACTCAAGCTTATAGGAGTTTTTACCAGATGGAAATCTTTCTAAGTGTCAAGCATTATAAAGATCAGAGCAGGAGTGCACACTGACAGATAACCCTGTTATCTCTTGCTATGTACACAAAGGGGGATCATAGGACAAGAAACCAATTGGGATGCTCTGTTTGATACCTGCAGGAAGGTTTTATCCTAAGGTTTTAACCTTAAAAAAGGTTAATGAGATAATGAGTGTTCTTCCCTGTCTCTCCTGATGAAGAAGCAGCAGCCTGAGGTACAAGAGGGTTTGTTCACAGAGGTTTTTGGAGCTGTGTTGGTTTTTGGTGATGCTCCAAAGGCCATGTTCATGTGCTGTGGGTGGCCTCAGCCTGTGTCAGGCTTCTCAAGTGCCAGACAGCAAGAGAGAGAACATAACATAAGAAGAATAATGATGTGCAAACGTTGCCTTAATTCAATTATTATATAACTCATCATTTAATGCCTTCAGTAGGTTTTGCAGAGGATGGGATCAGCAGAACTTTTAGGTTCAGGCTCCTGCTGGGGCTTGCAGGAAGGATAAAGGAGCCCAGAGCCCAGAAGTGCAGCAGTTCACTCCAAGAGGATGATTTTGGTGGTTCTGGAATCCCTGTCAGTTGTCCCTGACCCTGTACAGGCATCTGAGACCTCCCAAATGTTAACCTCCACTCCTTGCATGAACCACTTTCTTCTCCTTCTGAACTTAGCTTGCTAAATTAGTTTGGACATAGGATATTTGGAGTACAAACAGTCTATAAAATGTTACTGGATAATGGTCTCTGTTCCCTGGCATAGGATTAATAAACCCAGGCAAAACAGCCAAAAGCTGTGCAGTTGCATCTGAGCTGAATAACACAAGCTCTTACAGCACCCTTCAGTGCAGAAATGAAATTAAATTTCCCTTAGAGTTTATTGATGTTTCCCATTATGACGCAGTGCACATGGTTTAATTAATTCAATAAAGTTTCAAATAAAACCAAAATGAACCTATAATTCTGCCATTTACTGCCAACAATTAATATTACCTCTGTAGAAGGAAAGTCCCCTCAGTTCCATTCTTGATAATTCAGCCCCAGTAATCAGTAATTCATCTTTATTGCCTCAGTGCCCCTTGAACAAAAACAGAGAATGCAACAATTTAAATTATTTCTAATTTAATGATGTGGTTTTAAAAAAGGATTTTTATATTGGTGATTTCTTATGACCAGGAAAAAAAATCCCTCTGTAGCTTTTCAGGAAATGCAGTATACAGTAACAAACCTCTTAGCTGTATTTTTCTTTTCACAAATCTTCATCTATGAAGTGTTTTGAGAATTAATGGGTAATCTTTTCCTTGTGAATATGATATGCCATAGTGAACATCTGGTTTATGTAGTCTTACCATAACATGCCCACGAGACCTGAGAAAATTTTAGAAGCTCCCTGTTGCCTTTGCAAACATGGGGACTAGTTAATAAGATTTTTTCTTCTAATTATAAATGAGTGGTTTTTCTTCTTAAAAGACCGGAGAATTTGTGCCATATGGAAGTAACAATGAAATAATAAAGTCAGAAATTTCAATGAACTCATTCTTTCTTTATAGGAGAAAATGAAATTAGAGTTACAACCAACTTTTTACTGTTTTTCAGTTTGATGTGTGTCATGTAAAGTTTCTTACAATGAAAGATATTTCTACATAAAATTTTTTGGCCTGCACTTTCCTATAGCTGTCTTGCTAATAGTCAGTAGTATGATATTATTTCTTCTCTTTGTTTGTTTTCCAGTAAATACTTAAATTGTAAAAAAAAATTGCAAAAAAATTATAAAACAAAGAAAATTCAAAAATGACACCCAAAAGCAGATAAATCCAGTTGAGTTTTTCACAAGAAAGTTTCTAATGCATGCACATTTTTGCCACTGACTCACTGGAGGTGACAAGAAGTTTGGGAGCTCAGAAAAATCCTTCTGTGTGCCAAAGCTGCCATGAAGGACACCAGAGGGGCCCTAAATCTTCACTGAGGCTCCAAAGTGCTGCCCTGGGGTCCTGGGGTCACTCAGATCTGCTGATCATTCTGAGCTGGCTGCAGCATGCTGAGCATCTGTTCTCTTCCTCTCCTCCGGCCCCAGGAGTTAAGGTGTTGAGAAGGAGCTGGTTTTCATCTGGATTTTATCATAACATGGGCCAAGATATTAAATGGGTTTTTTGAAGCACTTCCAGAACCAATTATCTAGCTGGTGAAGAGATAAAAATGAGTTACAGATTGACTTGGATAAGATAAAATGAATTATTTGCATGGTATATGATATATTCCAGTACTGTAATGCTGGAAAATAGCCCTAAGCAATGAGGGGTTGGGGATAAAACCTTGTGCTGACCTTATTCCACCACCCCTGCTCCTCATAGTACAGATAATTCTATTATACACTACAAAATTTCTTTAAGCAGAGGGAACTAAATAACTTGATGGACTGCAAAAATTCTCATCTGTTTTTTCATCTCATCTCAAGATTATCTAACTTGTTCTTTAAAGATCTCCAGAGATGGGAATACCAACACAGAGTTATATGCTACTTCCTGATTTTTCCCAATATTCTTTCTCGCTGTCATTCAAACCTATAAATCTGAGCCATTAAAAAAGTAATCCTGTAGGTTTGGGTTGGGTTTTTTCTATTAGGTGAGCAACACCATTTTCTTCAGTTTTTTCCTATATAATATATTTTCTTATGTTTCTATTTGGTGTTCTGTCCACAGCCTCCTCACTTGTCCCACTTCTTTCTTGAAGAGTGGTGCTTAGCACTGGGCAACAGCTGCTGGACCTAAAATACCTGGTAAGATTGTCACTGTGCTTTTGCTCTGCTTGCACACCTTGCTGCACTGCATTCCTGTTTCAAGACAGTTTTGTCCTTTTGACATGCAGCTGGAACAGCAAGGACAGCCTCTGTGTCTTCTCTGCAGAACCCAGGCAGTGTTTCCTCCCTCCTCTTTGCTTTTTTAGCAGAAGAGCCATGTAGAATATGAAAACTCTGTGAGATATTTTGTGTCAGGCTGTGAAATACTAGCCTGTCTTCCCAGATCTTCATTTGTCCACTTTGTCATTCTGAATTTCCCCTTCCTCCAGCACAGTGGCAGAAGATCTCAAGATAACTTGAGAAATGTGTAGCCACATTTCTCTTCACAGAGAAAAGCAAGGCACATCTTCCCAAGAATATTTCTGGGTTTCACATTCTCTGAAGCTCAGAGAAAGGAAAAACAATTCTTATCATTTGCTGTGCCTGTGTTTGTGCCAAAGTAGAATGCAATATGGAGATTGTTTACCCACAGTGATGGTATTTTGTTTCCTTGGCCTGTCAGGGCCAGGTGTGTCTGTGTGTGTCAGGACTGTGGGCTGACAGTCATGAGATTGAGGCAGTTGTGCAGAGCTGAGTGCTTGGCAGATTAAATTTAGATGTAATGTAATACAGTGCAATATAATATAGAATAATATAGTATAATAAAGTAATTAATTAACCTTCTGATAAGATGGAGTCCTCATCATTCCTTCCTGCCACTGGTGTCCCTGCAAATACAATAGATAACCTGCTCTGGAAAAAAATGTTTACTCCATCATTCTACAGCTGCTTATGGTGATGAAAATGATGATGTCTCTTTTTTTGTAGCTTTGTTCGAAAATTTAAATGCTTTTTTTTTTTTTAATTCACTTCTTATTTTCTTGTTAATACTGCAAGTGACAATATCTCTGTATATCCCTGGAAGTCAGGCAGGGGTTGAGCTGAGCCTTTGGGGAGCTGATAATGCAAAGCATCCCATCTTGGCAAGAGGTCTCCTCTGGAAGGCCTTGGCATGTCACCTGCTCTGTGCTTTGGGAGTGGAGAGAGAAGTCCTAATTTAGTGACACAAATCTGTCATTAGCTGTGCAAGACACTGCCTAAATCAGTGACACCTGCACAGAGAGTGGAGCCCTCAGTGCTAACCTGTCACTGTCACATTTTCTGAAAAATCCCTTTGCCAGGATTTCTTCTGGGATGCTGAGAAGCCTCAAAGAAGAAGGAAAACAATAATTATCTGATTGTTTCTTCTGTGTTTTGCTGCTTTTGAATGTGTTTGGACATTGTTTACCAACTGGTCATTGTTTGATTGGTTTCATGTGAATTGTTTTAACTTAATGACCAATCACAGTCAGGCTGTGTCGGACTCTGAGGAGAGAGTCAGGAGTTTTTCATTATTCTTTTAGCCTTCTGTCTGTATCCTCGCTCTATTATTTAGTAATATAATATAATATAATAATAATTTAGCCTTTTAAGATCATGGAGTCAGAATCATAATTTCCTCCTCGATCTGGAGAACCCCAAAAATACCACACTACCCCTGCAAACCCAGCCCATGGGAGGCTCCAGTGACACCATGGCGACCCCAGGTCAGGTGCCCAAATCTAGATGTGACGTTTGTCCCTCTGTGTCCCAGCTGCCCTGTGGGTGTCAGTCCTTCCATCTGGGCTCAGCTGCCCAGGAGCCAAGGGTGGCTGGTGTAAGCTACATGACAAATTCTCATTTCTGCCAGGCAGCTCTCCAGAGGATCATTCATCCTTTCCCAGCCACTGATCTCATTTCTGAACAAATCTTTCCCTGGAGAAGCTTATTGCATATTTATTCTTGGGTGTTGAAGGAGCCTAGATGATTGAGATTGAAACTGTTAATCTTAGGCAGGATTAACAAAGGCTTATATTTGGGTTTATTCATATGTAAAGCCAGATAATTGTCCTTCATGAGTCCACTGGATGGACTCAGACTTTTCTTGGTTTTGGAAATGATCTGTGAAATGGCAATGAACAAAAGAGCCTCCCAGTAAAATAAACAACTCATGCCTTCTACTATGCAAAAAATTTCTGTCCAATTAATGGAACAATATGGTATGGCTTTCCAGGCTGGAACAAGTTTGGAAAAAGGGTATTAGGTGAGATTTGTTTCCTTTTCCCTTTGTGGGATTCTTCAGCCCATGAAATCAAGGTTACTTCAGTGTAATTAACCTTTAAGAAGTTTGGTTTGTTTGCATGAGTTGAGCTCTGTCCTGCATTGCTGTATGTGAGAAGTTTATTTCATCTGAAATGTACTTTCTAAAAATCTAATCCAATATCCCTTTTTTTCCCCCTAGGAAAATAGCAAAATCAAGCAGGAATGATTTATGGATGGTCAGGGGGAGGAAAATAAAATGGGTCATGAAAAAAGGAGGAATAATGAGACTAGAATCATTCCTGCTGTTATGGGTTCAGCATAAAAACTTGTGCAAGTTATGTGGTGTTGATATCAAATTGAAAGGAGATTTATTTATTGAAAATCTGTGAACAAAAAGAGAGGTTTGGCTGTCATTTTACATGGAAAAATGTTGCAACATGTACAAAGAGCTATGTAAGTTCGTAAGTAAATGGTTATCTATGAATTGTCATAACTCCATCCGATAGGGGTTTCATTTTTCATATTTATGACTTTTTTGGATAATGGAAGATAACAAATATGTTTCTGAAATTTGGAAATAAGCTATGCTTTTCATCAGCTATCTATATTAAAACATGCTTTTTTGGACATAGTAAAAGGGTGAACATAAAATCTTGCTCATCTAATATTGAAATATGCTGAATAAAGTCAGCTGAGCAATCCCATCCCTGTACATTATCAGTGTTTTTAGATTTCTTTTGTGGAATTCATCCTAGCAGGCAGTTGATCCCAGGAGAGAAATCAGAATCTTAAATGGGCAGAGAAATAAAAGAACACTGATCACATGAATATTTATGGGAATTATGATTAGAGACAGCTTTTAGCTACAAAAATTGCATCTGGATTAAAATTTACTTAAAATTTACAGATATTTCTCAAGGTATCCCTGAATTAACACTTAAAAGGCCAAATCACTGTTGTAAAGTTGAAAGTCTTGTAGAGACTATTTCACTTTCTTTTTTATTAGACTTTGAGTTCAAGATTTCTCCCCATCCATATGGGCAGTGTGTGTCCATATGAAAAGTGAATGATCAGAGATCTGAGTAGTCAAATATTCAACGTGTTCTCTCTAACTTGGAAAAAATTGGCCTCTGAGTAATGCAGAAGCCTTTCAAGTCTTAGCTTGGGGTATCTCAAAGATCAGATTTTTCTTTATTTTTTGTTGCTCCTCTGGAAATTTTGAAAATAGTCTATACCCTGTATTTCCAGTGTGTAACATCTCATGAGATAATATTTGGCTTCTGTACATTGAACTGAGGGCATTTCATGTGAATGATATAATTGAAGCCTGTGATCCTGGTTTTTTGAATGTTTCTTAGGTCAGCAAGTGCACCATTCACTCTCTGTAGTTATACTCCTGCTCAGATGTTTCCTCTGCTCAGAATTCCTAATCCTTTCAGTTCCTCTCCCTCTTTTCTTTGAGAAAGAAAGTCTGGCAGCTGTGACAGCAAAAGCTTCAGGCACATTGAGAACATCTGGAAATCTGGCAGCGAAGGGCAGAGTCCAGCAGATCCGTGGTTGTTTGAGTCCTCTGCACCTGCTGGGTTATTTCTCTCTGGCCTTGGAGACCAGCTCCAATGAGTCTTTTTGAGGTAGAAGGACCATCATGGAAGCATTTGCTCATCCTTTTGGTCACTTGGAGTGCAGCAAAGGGCTGGAAGAGATTCAGGAAAATGCTGCCACAGGAGAGTTTTTGGTTTGTGTTGTGCCTGGCTGTGGCTCCATCCCCAAGCTCCAAATGTGGGATGTATACATTGATCCTCAGCTCTTTATTTTCCCCCACACAATTCCTATGCAGGCATAACCTCTAACCAGAAAAAAGCCCAGTTAAAATCTTCACCCTGAAGTCTGATACTTTTAGATTGTACCCTTCTGTATCTTTGAATGACTTTTAAAATTGTTCTCCATCAGAATTGTTGCTTACTGCCACTGCTCTAGTTCATCTAAGAACTCAGTCTAAGTTTGTTGCCTTACAAAAAATAACAGACTTAGGGGCTTAAGGCTTTCCTGAATTATCTCTTCTAGCACATTGTGACTAAGCCCAGCTAAAACAGAGAAAAATCACAAGGCAAGGAAGATATTTTGCTGCCTGTCTTCTGCCACACAGCCCCGTCACCAGCATGGCAGAGTGTTACAAGGAGATGGCTTCACAGACAAAGAACAGCTGCTAATAACTTAAATTAACTAGAAACACTTGAAGTATTTAAATCCTAGGCAGGTTTTGCCTTTGGGTTGTTTTATTTATCTATTTTCTGACTTTTTGCAGGTCTTTTTACATTCTCTTTCCATCAAGTAACATGGTCATTACCTTTGATTTATTACACTTTGATCATGGCACTTGATTACTGCAATTACCTCAAAAGAGATCCTTTTGTTTTTCATTCTTAAGTTCATCTCTGAGAAATATTCATTATTCCCCGTCTCTCTGAAACTTCTGTCTTATTGCACCATACATTGAAATATAGGACCTGGAGACATTTAGTACCTCCCAGTGTGGTAATGCCTCATTCTTTATTCCTCAGATCTAAAGATCTAAAGCCTTTAAATGTCCCCAGAATGCTCCTTTCAAGACCAACAATTCACAGTAAATAAAAATACTTTTGAAAGCATGTTTTGACAATGCAGTCAGATATAACCAGAGGTGTTCTTTTCAATGGCTTCCAGAAAATAAGATGAAAGTAAAGGTACAGGGAGTAAAACCTAAGCTTTTAAATGTTGACAATTATAGATAAGTGTAATTATGCTAAACCACATAACTATTCTGAGAGGTACAGCTGGAATATTGCAAGTGCTGCTAAGTAGTGTGAAAATATGAAGGAAAAATTAAATAAGAGCATAAAGAAACTCTAAATGTTCACATTACACTATTAGCATGAATGGCTAAATCACAGGATATTTTAGAGGTGAGAAAATAACATATTTATTAGCATATTTCATACAAATACCAGTAGTCTTATTTACATAAATATGACTATCTGTTGAGTCTAAATAGCAAAATTCTACAAAGTCTATTTTATGCAATGAACAGAGCACCCCCTTGCACCAGGAATTCATCTGCACACTACGTCTTAAGCACTGGTAGAGATTCAGTTTGTTGTTGTGGGTTTTTTAACTTTTTATTCTTTTTTAGAAGTTTGTAAACCACTTATTGAATTGAACTTTAAAAATACAAAGATTTCCATCAAAATATCCTAAATTTTGTCCTGTTTTAGATGAATTGCTATAATACCTTCAGCCAGACTCACTCTGCTATTTCACTGAATCTGCCCAGCCTGTGCTTGTGCTGAGCTGTTCACCACAACTTGTTTGAGAACAACCATCCAGCCAATATCTTATCTACTGGGAGGTCCATCCATCAAATTCATGTCTCTGCAGTTTGGAGACAAGGATGCCATGAGGGACAAAACACTGCACAAATCCAGGTGGATGACAAGTCCAGGTAGATTTCTCTGCCCTCTGATAAGAAACAGGCCTTCTTGCATGCCTTTTATAAATACCCGCTGGGAGCTTCCCAGCGTACCCAGAGGGCTGACAGGTCCAGATGCATCACAGAAGAGATGCTGCTTTTAGATTCTAGGGAAAAAAACCCATGTCCCTCTTTTACATAGCAGCAATCTCCAGCTCAGAGAGGGTCATGTGTAGATGTGGCTGAATGTAGGTTATCACCAGGGCTGAAACAAACTGATTCATTGTGCATCCCTGCCAGCACTCTGTGAGTGATCACTGAATATTTTGTTCTATTAATTTATTTTAAAGGGTTTTTCTTTTTCTGTTTGCTTTTGGAGAAAGCTCCTTAGCTGTGCTTTATAAATGGTTTTAAATCATACACTTTTATCCCTGTGTCTAACCAGCAGACTTGCTAGAGCCTCTTCTCTTTACAGTTTCATGTTTAACTTCTGTCTTAAAGCTCTGATGCCTTTTTCTCTTCATTCTTTTTTCCCAGGCTTCACACTAAAATATTATCCAGCTGAGTTATGCCCCTTAGTCATGGAATTCACATCCCAACCCCTGCACTGACGCAAAGCTTGGGGAGCAGCTCTGTGGAGGATAACCCAAGTGCTGCCTCCCCAGCTAAGTGTGCTGTCCTTCCTTGTTATTGTAACATTGATATACATATCTTCCTTTCCTCATTTTTTAAATCCTAATGTCATTAGGACGAGCCTGCAGCAGTTTTAAAAGCTGGCTGCCCAGCCTCTTTGACGTCATTGCAGAAAGGTCTCGGCTGCAGCCCCTGCACATACTGTCTGTGATATAGTGTATAAAAATCCATGTCAGTGCTGGCTCTCAGGGAGCTCTGGAAATGATTCAGCTGTCTGGAATGGGCAGATGGCTGCTATCAAAGTTTTATTATCACCATCATTATTATTACAGTGGTTTGTGACACGTATTGAACTTTCAGACTAGTGTTAAAGCAAAAGTATTTGAGCAACACTTTCTGAAATTCAAATCCCTCAAATCCTTTCCAATCTGACTCCAAAAAGCAGGAGCAGGCTTAAAGCTAATTAGACAGATTGGTTGGTTCCACTTCCAACTTTCAGAATAATTATCTGAAAATTCTTGTTCTCATGTAAACGCAACTGTTCACTATTTTTAATTGCTTTGATTTATTGCAGAACCTAAATTCAGTACATATTGAACGTTCAGCAGGGTGGAAAGAAAATTTGAGTTAGTTAAGGGTGCACATGGATTGAATTGTCTACCAATTTTTTACTCTTTGAAAAAGCTTGTAGTCAACCTAGGCTACTGCATACTGCCTGCTGGAGGCATCCTCTATCTATAACTACAAATACTAAGGAATTTCTAGGCAGACATCTTCTCCTGTTTGTTTTTCCTTCACCAGCAACCTCTTCCTCCACACTTAGAGATGTCTCAGGCAATCGATCTACAGGGCGAGCTTTCATTTATTAAGGGACAGTTTGTTTCATGGTTCTCTACTCTTTGTAGCTTCATTTTGTCCAGTATCTTCATAACACTCTGGAGTCCCTTCCAGTGTCAGAAAGTGCCCCAGAACTGCTTTTCTAGCCTAGGGTCTGATATGCTCCTTCCCAGGGACAAAGGGAAATAAAACCACTTTTTTTCCCTCCTAGGTATGGTTCTACTCTCTGTTCCCTCTTCTGTAACAGAGCTCTGTACCCAGATAAGTTTGACAGTAATTTTTGCTTGCTATTCCAGACACTCTCAGAGAAACACTAATTGTTCTTTATCACTCTGCATTCCACTCTGCTGTGGAATCTCCTGAGAGATTTCAAATGACCTAATCACCAAATGAAGGCAGTTTAGTGAGCTTATGTATGCCTTGCTTTCAGTTAATTTCCCCCAAGAACTTGAAGGGTTTGTCCAGGAAGCTGTGTCTGTACCCCCTGAAGTTTTTCTCAGACTCTGATAGCACCTAATAGCAGGCAAAAAATACATTTTTCTGACATCCTTTGTATACATTGTCTTGTCTTGCCCCACTAATTAACCTGACAGATGGTGGTGCAGAGAGGTAGAGTGAGCCATGTGGACTAAATTATACAGTGCTTAGGGTTCAAGGTATGAATTTCTAAGATAGATATTCTCTCTTGTGCCCCCCAGCTGAGAAACTCAGCCTGAGTTACATCTCCACCATGACAACTCCCACGGCTGTCCAAGCATCACCTGCTTGTTGGATGTGTTCTTGATCTTGTTTCCACAAGAAAAGGAGGTGGTGGGGAAAGCTGCAACAAAACCAGTTAATGATGAAATGAAACAGCACAAGAATTTACTTAAAGAATAAATGAATTTATATTAAGCTGTGTAGTGTTGTCACAGATTTGCTAACGACAGCCAAGCTCGTTCTCTCACAGCTGGTTCATGAAGCTTCCTGCCCGTTTCTGGGACAAGCAGCTTCTGATACAGGTTCATAGGATCTGCACAGGTGTGGCTGAAGAGGTCTCTGGTGTCGAGATGACCGTGAGGTGTTAGAAAGTCTCTTTTTCCCAGCCCAGCAATTGAAGGAGGAGTCAGGATTCCTCAGCTCTGGTTCTCAAGGTCGTTTATTTTTCCATATCTATTCCATTCTTTTTCTGACCTACTGAGATCTGTCCAGCAGGTCAGTTCATGGCACACTGACCACCCTCAGAGCAGTGTTAACTTTTTATACTAAGAACTACGTGGACTGTATTTACAATAATTTTCCAATACCTATCACCTATGTTAGACAGTCTGTCTCTACTCTAAACCAGTCCAGAAGTGCCACCATCACAGCAGAAGATGGAGGCCAAG
This sequence comes from Molothrus aeneus, assembly GCF_037042795.1. Classification (NCBI taxonomy): domain Eukaryota; kingdom Metazoa; phylum Chordata; class Aves; order Passeriformes; family Icteridae; genus Molothrus; species Molothrus aeneus. The sequence goes on along the minus strand of NC_089650.1, from coordinate 2,051,564 downwards.
AAGAAGAAGGACAGGACATGCCCAGATTCCTCCATCTTGCCTCTTGAACCCCCATTCTAAATCCCCAAAATTCTACTTTTTCACCCTGAGATAAATTCACTACCATTCTATTCAAACCCTTGTGGCTTGTAAATCTTCACACAAAGTTGGTAATTGTTTCCATAGGTTAAAATCAAAGGCACAGGTGTTTGTGACTCTGTGCCAAGGTCTCTGAGCCCCCTGCCAGGGTCTGGAGTCCTCCAGGGCAGCCAGAGGAATGTCCTGGGTTCCAACATGTGGCCAGCTTTCCACACCCTCCACCCACTGCATGTCCACTTTTCCTTAGGGTCAAGAGAGCAGACACATTTTTTTGAATGATGAGGAGAGTGATCTGAAGGAGACTTTGACATGCAAGACATGATGTTAACTCCCGAGAGTTTCCATCACTGCACTCCTGAATTCCAGCCTGATTCTGGACTGCTCATTCCCCTCCAAAGGCTGCTGGGCAGGCTGGAACCAGGTCAGACTGTGCAGATGAACCCAACAGTTAGCCTGAAGGATGCTCTGATTTAATTGTGTTCATGAAATAGGTTTGAGTTTGCATATTTTGCTATAAGACTAGAATCAGAGAAATTTGAACAAAAAAAAAAACAGACCAATTTTTTTTCCTTTTGAATTTTTTTTTTATGGAAATTCTGGCAGAGTACTTCTTTTCTATTACTGTAGAAAACATTGGCACTTGGTTTATTTCAGTCTCAGGTTTACCTACATGTAACAATTTCTGTAGCTCAGGAGAACATCTCGGCTGCAGGCAAGAAGGAAAAATCACTAAAATCATAATATCATCTCTGAGCGTGGCTAGTGACCATCTTCAGAAGCCACAACAGGCTTCACAGGGTCAGTTGTGAAGCACATCTTGCATTTTCAGGCCTGTTCGTATAAAGAATGGTGAAAATGAGTGTGCATATACATGGGTTTAGTAGTCCAGAACCAGATGTGTGAGGTGGCATTTTAGGACAGGACAGGAAAGGACAGGAAAGGAAAGGAAGGAAAGGACAGGACAGGACAGGACAGGACAGGACAGGACAGGAAAGGAAAGGAAAGGAAAGGAAAGGAAAGGAAAGGAAAGGAAAGGAAAGGAAAGGAAAGGAAAGGAAAGGAAAGGAAAGGAAAGGAAAGGAAAGGAAAGGAAAGGAAAGGAAAGGAAAGGAAAGGAAAGGAAAGGAAACTGTTTTTCTGTAGTATAGGAGTTGTTTCAGTTAGGAGTCAGTATTCCACAGATATCTAAATTCATGGATATATGACAAACAGTATTTTTGAAGATGCTAGAAATAGGTCCTTGTGAACATTTGAAAACCCTGAAAAACAAAACCCAAACAATTATGGGACTTCAAGTTATTTGATTTGCTTGAGCTTTTTTTGGTGGGGTTTTTTTTTGTTTTTTTTTTTTTGAACCAGAGATGGCTTGGCATTTGAAAGAAATAGATTAATGTGACATCCAATGTATGGACATTTATTTTCATTTGAGCTCACTTGGTTGCAGCACACAGCAAAGAACATTTTCATCATGTCAGTCAGTCATTTCTCAGTTAGAATTTAGGAATATGGAAATAAAAAAAGGCAATTTTTTGACTGTGGAATACAATCTCTACATACAGTTAGATTTTTGGCCATCTTGATTTCCTCATCCCCTGTATTCCACACACAGTACCATGGCCAGAACAAGCTGCTGTGGATGTGAGAAGAAAATGCACGTCATTCTGATTTAAAGCACATGTCCCAGCCACTCTGCCTTTCCTGAGAATTTAGCCAGTGGTAACACATTAAAACACTTTAGAGCCCATTCAGCACAGGGCTGTGTTACATATGCATGCTGGCCTTTTCATTAAAATTCATGAGTAGTAGTGCCTTAAACTTGCCTACTACAAGGATTTTTTTGTTTGGATAGCCCAGACAGGCTCATAAAAGCCACCGGTGCTTTACATTCTAGATCCAACTCCACAACAATAAAAGTCTTTCAAAATTGCCCATATAAGGAATTAAACCAAATGCCACAATATAAAGACAACTGTAAAACCCCCACATTGTATTCTTAAACTGACAACTTAATAATTCCCTGTAAGATTAGTGTCTGTGCCCTGGCTGAATTAAAAAAGATCTTACATTTTGTGGCTAGAGTTCCAGTAAAATTGGCCACTGATACGCAAATATCTTCCCCATTGAGGACTCCAAATTAATCATTTCTGGAAAGGGGGTTATTTCTTTTTTATTTTTAGGAATGGCAGCATAAATAGGTTCTCAAACTAGGGTAGCAGGATATATAGTAGATTGCCACTAACCCTTATAGCTAATCCATCTATTTTTTCATTCTCACCTGAGATCTGTTTTCTTCACTTCTCATGAAAGGGTTAATGCTGGATTTTCACATTTTACAAAAGACTTAACCAAGTGTATAACATGGCAAATACGGGTAATTCTGCTGATGGGATAACTACAGGGAATGAGATTTTGGACCTTGTGGCAGAGGTTCAGAGTGAGTCTGCAGACTGGTTTAGCTGTAAAGAGGCTTTGAATTTAAAATTATTTGGGTTTAGAAATGATGCTTATTGAAACAAAGAAAAGTATTTAATGAACATGTCTAATTAATTATGACAAGAAGAGGTGGTATGAATAGGCACAGAGTCAGTGGTGATTGGGGTGGGGCTGTGTCCAATCATCCCTCATTGGCTCCAGCTGTGCAGCACAGGTGAGCAGCATTAACAGGAACGAGCCATGGAGGGCACAGGGGCACTGCCCAACGCCAGAGGGCACAGAGAGGCACTGCAGCAGCAGCAGGGCACAAAAGGCTGGGCTGAGGGACAGGGAGGGCAGGTGCTGTAGCCTGCTGATGAGGTATGATGTTACTGTGTGTGAGCAGGTGCCTGAAGCCTTCTGAAGAGGTAAGGTGTTACTGTGTTTGGTTTGAAGCCTTCTGAAGAGGTTTGGTATTTGTTTGGTTTGAAGATTTCTGAAATTGTGTGGTGACACTCTGTGTATTGTGGCCATCTCAACTGTGACATGTGCTGTGATAGTTTCCTATAAAAAATGCCAAATCTAAAAAATAGAAGAATCTTTGAGTCCTGGGTTATGGATTAATTTCTGGGTTTTTGAATCTAGTTTGATTTAAGTTCTCAACCAAGATTAACTTATTAACATGTGTGCAGGACCCTGGTTTATATCTTATGAGGATGAATTCTTCAACTACCTAGAGACTTTTTAGCAAACCTTGTAAACTAGACAACATAGCAATGATGAGTAATCACTGGTATTTTCATGTGGTTTTATTGTTGATATTTCAATTGAAGGGTTTTTTTAACCATTCCCTACATTTTCACTCCTAAATTTCCCATTTTCTTTTTTTCTTTTGGAACTAGTAATCCATAGCTTGAGCAGCTCCTGGGAATGTATGGAGAGGTATTCAGTTGCTGTTTTAAACTCTGGAGTAGTGGAAGCAATAGTGGTGATGGTGCAGAGCTTGGTGTGTGCCAGCTGATTGGGTACTTACCCAGCGTTTTGGGTACACAAAGTAGCACCTGTGCATCTGCAGTTTGCTTTTTGACTTATTACATTGTTTCAGCAATAATAATATTAATAATTCCTGGACTCTGGTAGTACAACACATGTCCTATTCAGCCTCATCCTTGTTGGGATTATGGTAACCTCTGATAGTGGAGAAGGGGGGAGGCAGGGAGTGATGACTTCTGTAGTTGTCCCAGTGCCAAATGTGATGCAAGGGGTTGAAGTTAGAGAACATCTGTGAGCTGCACTTGAGGAAATGATGGCTCTGTAGGTATCTGTTAAGGAGCACAACTAAAAGCACATTGATCCCCTAGGGAGTCCTAAAGGAGATGTGGTATTAGATTTTTTGTCATGTGATATTATTTAATTTAATTAAATAGGCTAAAGGAGAAAAGACCTGTCATGGTTTAACCTCAGACAGCAACTAAGCACCACACAGCTGCTTGCTCACTTGTTCCCAGTGGGGTAGGGGAGAGAACTGGAAGGGTAAAAGTGAGAAAACTCATGGATTTAAGAGTTAGAGCAAACACTGTAACACAAGCAAAGCAAAACATGGAATTCTTTCCCCACATCCCGAGGGCAGGCAGGTGTTCTGCAATCTCCAGGAGAGCAGGGCTCCATCACATGTGATGGTTACTTAGGGAGACAAAAGTGAACATCCTCTCTTCCTCCTTCTTCCCCAGCTTTACATGCTGAGCACGATCCATATGGTCTGGGACAATTGGTAAATTTGGGTCAGCTGTCCTGGCTGTGTCCCCTCCCAACCCCCTGTGCACCCACTCCCAGCTCCCCACTGGTGGGTGAGGGGCAGGAAAGGCCTTGGCTCTGTGTGAGCAAGAGCTGAAACATTGCTGTACTACCAACATTGCTTCCTGCACTAGGGCAAGTGGCCTAAAGAAGACCCCTTATTTTTGTAGCTACATGTACCTACAGGTTAATCTTAGAACAAATTTAAGATTTACCCTAGCTGTATGCTTTCCTGCAGATGAGTTTGAGAAAGCCCCAATGGAAGCTGTGCAGAGATATAGCACAAAGATATCTTTTCTTCTCTGCCCCTTCTTTCCCGCTTTCTGATACAGCTGCTGAACCCTACATATAGCTGGGCATTCTAAAGAAGACAGATTGCAGTCTGAAGGACTTCATGGCCACACAAAATGTTAGATAAGTCTGGTCCTTCTGTGTGGCTGCATTTCTTTTCACAGAGAAAAGCAAGGCACAACTTCCCAAGGATATTTTCTGGGAATTGCAGCAAGGAACCTCAGAGAAAGGAAAAACAATCCTTATTTCAATTGCTATGCCTGTGTTTGCTCACAAGTGGAATACGTTGTGGAAGATTGTTTACCTGAAGGGAATTGGTAATTGGATTCTGGTGTGAGTGGTTTGATTCATTGGCCATTTGAATACATGTGTGTGCATCTCAGGACTGTTGGCTGACAGTCATGAGATTTGGTTGAGTTGAGTGCTTGTGCAGATTCAGTTTAGATGAAGTGTAATATAGTATAGAATAGTAGAGTATAATAAAGTAATTAATTAGCCTTCTGATATTGTGCAGTTCTCCTCATCATTTCTTCCCGCTCAGGGGCACCTTGCTTTACTATACTTCTGTAAATCCATTTCATGCCGTGTTCAGAGAACATGCCACATGTCTCTTAACTTTTGTCACCTGGAGAAAAAGTGGAACCTTTGCCTTCTCAGAAGTCTGATGTTCTTCCTTCCCCATTCCCACTCTCCATGTTCTCCTATTTCCTGTTCTCCTGCCTTATTGCTGCTAGACCAGGCTTTGAGTGGGACTGAATCTTTGTCCATCCTACCTCAAACCTTTGCTGTCCCGTGGCCCTGGCAGGCCTGGAGGGGTTTATGGATTTGATTTGTTTACATAACTCCAATGTGAAGATTGCTCTGGGAGAGTTCTCAGAGCATCCTGAGCAAAACCAGGAGTTCAGCTCCTCCTTCAGGGCCCTTTATAATTGATGTACTTTGGAAGAAAAGAGGTGGGATTTCTTCTCTTGTAGGCTATCTGGGAAAGTCTTTCTTACTTTCTCACAGTAAATACCAGAGCACCTTTCATTTTTGACCACTGAGGTGGCTTGCTGACAGGACTGTGGTTTCTGGTGTATGTAGGAAATTCAGGCTGAAACTCATAACCTGTCCTTTTCACTGTTATTACAGGAATAAATTTAAATAATATATATCTGTGTCAAATAAGTTGCATAGTTAAGCTCTTGCCTTGCTTTACTGCAGCATCTGGGATTCATCAAATTATTATACAGCTGGTTAGATGTAAAATAGATTTGTGTACTCAGTGTCTGTGTTTTCTGTTTCTGTGAGCTGTTAGTGTTTTATTTTCTCTTTGTTTGAAATAAGAAAATATTTAATATTCTATATTTGGATTGTATGGACAGCTGAGTTTGGCAACTTCGATCATCTTAACCAAATTTCTATTATGGAGAGAATTAAGTTGCATTTTATAAAGTGAATCTATCATTAATTTGAGTCCTTATGAGAAACAACAGATAGTCTAACTCCTTATAGGTATAAATAGATATGCAAAGTTAAATTAACATTATCCTGTTTATCTGTTATCGGAAAGAAATCAAATTTATCCTTCAAAGTATAACGTCACTAGTTTGAATGTTACAGCTAAATTACAAGTTATTTTGAATATTTTTGTTAGAACTAGAGAAGATTTGATCTCAGAAGCTGAACCAGATGGTGATCAGGGCAGCAGAGACTTGTACTGCTCCAACTTGCTTGGCCTCCCTCAGACTTGAAAGCAGTACTTCAACACTGGTAATGCCAACTTCCATGACCTCAGTGTTCAGTGATGTTTTTCTTACAGTCTTGCCATTTTTCAATCCCATAATTTTTAGAAGCCCTGATCATAATTTTGGAGTAGCTGAGTTTAGCAAAACGGATTTTCACCAGGGATAGTGATTATAGAATAATTCTGAGTTCCAAATTGTTTTAACAACAGAGGAAAGGTTTCCTTGCTTTCTGCTTCTTATGGTGCTTAGAATGCTGCCAGTCTTTCCTAGAGCAATTCAGGTGTTCTGATCAATGGATAAATTTAAATATCCCCTCACTTTGTCTGCAGTACCAAGTATTCTACTTGTACTTGTGTTCATGAAACATTTCTGGTGTACCTCTGCTGAGTCCAGGAGGCTTTCACCGATTTTGAGCTTTATGAAACAATGCCCTGCTGCCTTTGCCTCATTAACCCTGGGGTTAATTGCACTGTTTCAGAGTGGTGTGGTAATGAAGCTTGTGTAGGTTCATGGTAAGGGATGTGTTGGCCATCAAGAAGATAATGGGGTTTAGGGGAGTCTTGGATGAGAATGCCAGCTCCTAAAGGCAGCTTGCTGTGGGATCACATGCCTTTTGTGCTGTGATGTGTTTGTTGACAAATGTGACATAAAGAAATTTAAGAGGAAAAAGAAACCACATTTTCTTAAAGTGTTTTAGATCACTTTGTGGTCTAACCACATGCTCAAAAACTTCCTGAGCTGGAAACAGTCTCCAGATGACCTACAGGCTTTAAAACTTACCAAAACAAAAAGTTCTCTGCCACAAAAGCATTCCAATAGTTGTACTCTGGTAGAAAATCGTTTCTCATCATATGCTTTAATACTGAAAAATGCACTGGTTCCTTGTCACCGTCTATTCCTCTGCAGAGAATACAAGGGTCTTGTAGCTCAGCATAGCTTTTGGCTCATGGGGTGGCTTTGTATCCACAGCAATAAATTGGGGCACACAGTAAAACTTTTCGGCAACTTGCCAAATTACCTCCAATGTCAGCCGGGCACAACTGTTTTTCTTGGCGTCAATTTTAACATGATTTAAACAGCACAATGGACGTTTCTAGCATCTCTTTTGTAGAGAGAGCAGTTTCAATGGAAAACTTTTATCTGCTGTGAAGATGGGGAATAATTGACCACCATGTCAAATAGTAATTTCAATTTAACAATGCAATTTGTCTGTGATTTCAGTGGGGCTTTGAGCTAGAGGATTGATGATTGAGGCTGACGTGGTAGAGCTTTTTCCTGATCTTTGTCACTTGAGCTTTCTTTTACAAGCTGCTGCACTGTTAGAGCAGTGACACTTCCCCATGAAAGGCACCACTGTACATTTCCATGGGATTTTGGGTTTCTTTTAACATACTGAATTGTACAGGCTTTGCTTCTCCTCTGTACCCTTGTGTCTGCTGGAGTCAGATGGAAAGGCACCTCATTTAGACTTACCTGGCTTTACACCAAGTCCCTTGGCACTGTTATTTTAGCCTCTGCACAGCCTGCATCATGTGCTGGAGAAACTGCTCTGTTTTCCCCCAGCACATTGTTATCCACACTGGAAGTGGCTGGTCTCAACCCAGTTCAGGAATATTAATTATTCACACCTTTCATTACAGGGTGATATGCTCTTAACCAGCCAAATGTTCCCTGGAATGCAAGCCAACCTTTGGAACTTGGTTCTTTAGTTCTCCCTGTTCTATCCTGCAGCTCAAAGGGACCCTAAATGCGATGCTTGTTATGTTTGTATGAACTGAGGTAATACTAAAGCAGGACTAAATGATCAAATTTTAAGCCTTTTTATCATGATATTGTGAAAACATTCCCTTGTTAGAAGTACACTTGGGCTGCTTGTGCCACCATCTCTAAGCTTAAATAGGCAGAAATGTTCAAGATCTGTGCTCACATCTGCTATGACTGCAACCCTTACCTCTCTCCTTACAAGTACACAGTTATCTTCTCTCCTCATCTGAGAAGATAAATATCTTTCAATACAGATCCCTCCAATCACAAGAATAATGAATATATTTTTTGCCAGCTGGCCAGGGTTCATTCTGAAAGTCTCTCTCTCCTGGTCAACAAACTTAATAATTCTATCAGATTTGCCTTTACGTGCTTCAAAGGTCTTTATTTAGCTCAGTTTCATATGTGATTTCACTTCTACTCCTGAAAATAAAACTTTTTTTTTTTTTCAAAATGTGAGAGGTAAACTCACAATTTAACAGAGAGACTTCAGCTTTTCTGTGACATTCAATATTAGTAATTAAAAAAAGCAAAAACAAACTAGAAGTTTCAACGTCAAAAGGAACTAACTATTATTTTTGATTCTTTTTCAATTGTCAGCTTTTAAAATTTAGGTTGCTGGTGGAGGTAGAAACCTGCAGGATTTAGACCAATTATTTGTGGCTATTTTTTACACCTTAGGAATGGTCTGTAGACTGCCAGCATTGAATGGAGATATGTTAGAAGTGAGAAGTCTTGTTCTTGGGGTCGTTTTTATTTCTGCAGGAATCAGCCATTGCTTTTTGTTGCTACAGGGAACCATCTTTACTTCATTAAAGCTTACACACCTGTAGAACTCCCTTCTAGGAGATGTTAAACATCATTATTAAAGAAACACTAGAATCTTTTAGAGTATAAGGCTAAGTATATTAAAAATTAGGCCAACAACATTTAATTAATAAAGCAAGTAAAACTTAATGCTTGAAGAAAGTTAGTGGTAGGATGAACTGTACCTGAACCATGTAGTTCTAACACTGGCAGTCCTTCAAGATGCTGTAGGGATTCTTTTAGCATCTTTTTAGATTCTTATCAGCAAAATTTTGTAGGATGGTTCCTGAACTATCATTTGTTTCCACTTGGATGCCATAAATGCTTTCAAAAAAAATATAAATAATTTTTCTATAATATATTTCAATTTTCCTTGAACTTTATATCAGCTCTGACCGGCTGTAATGTGACATCAACTAAAAGTTGGTCTGTAAGGTCTGAGGGAAGACCCTGCCTTCAGTGGAAGCTTAATTTGCTCCCAGCCTTCTTGATTTTCAGTTCTATTGCACATAACACCTCAGTGGTTCTGCTGACGTCTCTGCCTGAACTTTGTGGTGTGTTTTTTATACACTTTATTATAGCTGAACACAATGGAGGTCTGGCTGGTTTACAATTGAACTGTTCTCTCCAACAAAATAAACAATACTGATTAACTATTTCTTTCTGTGTAAAGATAAATCCCTATAAGCAATTCCTGGTTCTTTGTGCTGTGTAATATATCAGTCTGAATGAGAAAGTAGAGCGAGCAATCATGTCCACTTTTCTGCTTTTATTCTTTGTTTTTTTAATGATAAATGTGGTAAGTGAATTAGAGTTTACTTTTTCAAACTTGATTTTTTTAGGGTATTATTTCCCTATGCTATTAGGGAACAAATGGACAAATGTATTGGCAACAACCCAGCTTGCCAGACTGGCCTTATATAACAATTTCTGTGCTAATTCTCCTCACTCAATGCTACAAGTGCATGTTTTCTACCCAGAAAGCTCTAGATCCCTACAGTTTATTGCTTTTCTCTCATCATAGACAATCCATGAGGATGGAAGCTGTAGATCTTCCTGCAGAGTCTCTATCTGGAATATGTGCAAACAAATAAGATCTTTGGAAAATTACAAGTTCCATTACAAACATTTTATACTGCAAAACTCTTCTGCCTCACTGGCATTTGATTTTTCTTTTTGACAAAACAGTGCTTTGGGTCTAATGCTTATTTCCTTTCTGAACTGATGAGCAATACATGTGGTTTTGTGTTACCCTGTGTAAATCAAATCAACACTACACTAATGAAATCCTTGAGCACTGTTCCCTTCTCTCATTGTGACTCTTCCTGTGTGCTGAGTTTTTGTAGTGTAGAATTATAGGATGGGAAATGTGGAGCAGATATAGGAGCAAGTTTTGGTATCCCTCAAAAGAGAGGCTATGGAATGACTGATACAGAGCTTGCAGTCCTTGATCTGAAAGTCCTAAAATCTTGCCATGCACTGTTTCTTTTCTCTCTTCCTTATACCATTGATATTCATACCAAGGAACCTTCAGTGGAAAAAAAACCTCATCATTTATTTTCTCTTCCATTTTTTCTGTAATGGGACCAAATGTGATTTTTCCCTGAGTTCCCTTTTTATTTTGCCATTGATTTCAAGGTCTTAAACTAAATCCACCCCTGACCTGAGACTTCTGAATTGTAACACACGCCCTCGAGCAGACCAAGGGTCAAACACACCACTATACAGTGGCTCAGCACAAATCTTATGATGTAAATGCCTCGTAAATCCTGAAAAGATGAATTTTCTTTTTATGGGGATAAATTTTACCTAGCTCAAGGTACATCTTGTGTTGAGTGTAGGTGTGGTCTGTGGAAAGATCTTTGAACTTTAATTGCAGTTAAGTTGAGAACAATGCAGGTACAGATATTGCAATCCAGTCTTTGTCATCCAGTGATCGTAACACTAATTTGTTAAAGTTCAGAATAAATAAGTGTGACTTGTTGGAGTAGACATGAGATGTTGCTAGTGCAGATTTGCCATTGTTTGTGTGAAGGTGAGGTGAGTCACAAGTTCTGCAGGTATGAAAATGTACAATAACATGCTCAGTGTGGCTGCAGATAGAGTTATGTTAGTAATTAATTATTATTAATTAATGCATCTGCAGCTTTATTAAGTGTAAGTAATAAGCAAAACCAACTCCTATGGACTTTTTTCCTAAATGCATAGAAAACCACCTCTGCTTGGGATGAATTCTGTTTTCTCCATGTCAGCTGTTTTAATCTTAAAGCTCTGGAGTTCAAACTGTGTTTATAGTTTACAACTGATCACAATCTCTAAGATTTTATATCACTTACTATGCAAACTGAATTCTGGTCCTATCTTTCTAGAGGAACTGCTTGTGGAAGCAAGATTTAAAATTTGTTTTGCGTTAGTATTTAAGCTTGAGATTAAAATTTGCACTAATGAATAGCAGATGCATGCTTTGTCTTAGGAGCTGGATATGGCAGGATCACCAATCTGGCTGGAATGAATAAATAAATAAATAGAATAACAGGCAAATATTTCAAAAAATAGGCATTACTTGCTTGGATCTTGCAGACAATTTAGAAGATGAAGGTATTGTCATGGTTTTACTTATTCTCACCTATTATCTGGAGGTTTGTTGTTTGTTTGTTTGTGGCAATACATTCAAACTAATCTCAGGTTATAGAGCCACAGACTCGGTAAAGTTAGAAAAGAACAAGTGGGGTCACCCAGACCAGGTTGCTCAGTATGATGGTGATATAGTCAGGTCTTTAATGTCTTTAAAATCTGCTCAAGTCCCTCTGGACCCCAATACAGCCATCTTGTACACAGTTCACTCATCTATTTTTCTTGTAATCTGTAAACTCACTGCAGGTGTCCTGTGCCCCATTTCCCAGGACATTAAGGAAGGGGTTAAAAGGTAAGAACCAGAGATCCAGCGCTAGTGACAGGCTTCCATCTGGACTTTTTGTGGCTCATGACACTTTTCTGGGTTCAGCCATTCAGCCAATTTTCTGTCCCCCTTCCTGTTATGTGCCTAACCTGTATTTAAACTATTTATCCAGAGGTGTGTTATGTGAGGCAGTGTCAGATGAACACCATCCCTTGCTCTCCTGGCATCCACCAAGCTTGGTCAGGCACTATGTGACCTTTGGAAATTCATCCTGACTGCTCCTGATATCCTTTATATCCTTCATGTGCCTGAAAAGGGATTCCAGGATTATCTGCTTCACCAGATTTGCAGGGATGCAGGTGAAGTTAAAAAATCTGCAGTTCTTTAGATCCTCCCTCTTTCTCTTTGTGAAGACAGAGGTGACATTTATTTCTTCCATTCCTCAGGAAGCCCTTCCAGTTGCCATAACCAACCTTTCAGAGATAATCAGGCAAGGCCATCAGCACGTTTCCTTCCTCAGCTCTCATGGCTGCATCCCATCAGATCCCAAGGACTTGTGTGTGCCAAGTGTGTTTAAGTGTTTCCTAACTTTGCCCTTCTCAACTGAGGGCAAGCCTTTCTTCCTCCAAAAATAAGTCCATTAAAAGCAAGATAGAGCACATGCTGCTATCAGTATTAAGCGCTTTGATTTTAATCTGATGGGGCTTTTTGGTTTTCATGTTTTTCCCATCAGAGTGATCCTGGAAGGTGCTGAGCATCCAAAATTCCACTGGCAGCTTCTTGGCCTCTGAGCTCTCAACAGCATTTCACAGGATCAGCCTTTCCAGAATCACTTAGGAGTTTTGTGCGTAAAGTTGAGGAATGAATCTTGAAGATATGACATAGATTTTGTTTGTTATTTTAGGCCACTTTATACTTGATCCTTGATCTGATCTTCAAGGTCAGTGTTCTTGTCTCTTTTTAAAGATAAACAAGTTTGTATCCTTCTTTGGCCAGGACATCACATCTCCAAAGTATGTGTGACAGAGCTGCAGTTTACATTTCATCTGCTCCAGCAGTTGGTTCTGACAGCTGCTGGGAGAGGAGCAGAGTGCTGGTCCCTGCCTGCCTCCATCATTTCTGTAATTCCTTCTTGCAGCAATGTCCTGGGAAAGTTTTTATCTGACCTGAGTAGGTGATAACACAGTGCTCACACTCATGTGAAAAAATGGTGATGTTCTTGTACCATTAGCAGGGTTTGAAAGTTCCTGTCTTCCTTCCCTCTTGTGCTCTCTACCAAGAACCTTCACACTGGGGGATCTTCTTCAACTATTCCACCCCAGGCCTTTAACAGAAAGAATTAGTGGCAATTTGCATGTGTCTCAATATATTTCTAGTGCAGATTTTGTGATTTTTTTTTTGGTGGATTTTTTTTTGTTAAGCTTCTCTCATTTTTCACAAACCGCCACTTTCTCGAATTTCCCGTTATTTGGTTCCCAGGACCAAAAAGTTAAGATAAAATCTTAGTCAGTAAAGTGAATTTCTGGTAGGAAATATAAAATGACAAAAAATCTGAATACGTTCACATTTCATTGTGATTTGTTTTTTCAATATAGTATTGTATGTTATATAATATTTTTAAAAGTGGTGGTATAAAAGTGATCAAAATTGAAAAGTTCAAACTATGTGGGGTTTTTTTTTGTGAAAGCTGAATAGGGATTCAAAGACAAAAAACTTGTTTCATTTGAAATTTTGGTTTTGTTGAAACTTTATTAGAATTGGCATGTTAATTTTAGTAATTTATCCCAGGAAAATGGATCAATTTTAAATTGTCATTATTGTATTATCATTATCAGCATTTGCAGAGGTTTTTGCATTATTTTTCTGTGTTCTGATAGGTGAACAAGAAAACTTAGGAAAAATTATCTGTATTTACAAGGAATTTCATCCTGACTCTGTAGCCGGTCCTTTCCCACTTCTCTCAGCTTTTAAAAGAAATTCTGGGTGTGTTACCAGAGGTCTTTTCTCTGGAACACTCTGCTGGGAAGAGCTGGCAATCTAAACAAAAGGGAGAAAGGGTAGAAATGTTAATGTCACCACTCTGTAATGGAGCTCTGATAAACACACAGAAGTCACCAATTAACCCTAGGACAGAGCCAGGAAGTGAACCCTGTGACCCAGTAAGTCCCTGGGTGCAGCACAATAAAATCCTCTTTTGCTCAGGAGCTTTGCCATAGGTGGCAGCAAGTGAGAGGCAGTGAAAACTGAACAATTGGTTGTTAATTTCCTTGTGGTGGTTTACATCTCTCACCTGTAGCACCAGCACTGAAATTAACTTATAGTCACCACATTGAATAAAGCCATTGTCTCAGACAGAGTCTCTTTAACCATTTAGAAACATTTATTTTCATTATTAACACAGATGACATTACACAGTTTTCTTAAATCCCATAAATGTTCCTGCTCCTAGTCTGAGAAAAGTAGTTAATGAAATGCTGGCCCCTACTCCAAATTGTAATTAGGTTTATTTCTCTACTACAGAAAGATGTCGTTGTAGTGAACAAAGGAACTTCCTTCTATTATTTGTGAACTGCAGGAGGCTAAACAATCTATTACATTATAAACTGTACTCACACACAGATATTCACATACACTGCAAAAGAATTCATGCTTTGTCTGGAGGAAAATGAAGTCCCAGAGGTAATTTCTGGACTGTGTGGGAAATAATGCCTCCTGCAGAAAATTTATAGCTATGATTGTTTAATTGAAATGAGAAATATAGTGTTAAATGTTTTTAACAAAAGCATTCAATTGTTTCATGTTTTTCAGCTGACTCCTACCAATGCTAATTTATAGAAATCATAAATCCTGGACAGAGTTTCAGGTCACTTCACAGGCACTAGCTTGACTAAATTCAATATATTGTTTTGATCACATCATAAATTTACTCATTGATTATGCATTTAGTTTGAACTTATTGCTGCTCTACATTGAAAAGAATAGATTTTATACCAAATTTCATAAAACATCATTTGGGAATAGCATTAGTAAATACAAGAAATGTTTATTTCAGTGTGTAACTGGCAGTAAGGGCTGTCTGAGAAACAGCAGATTATTTGTCTTGAGAAGGGTCTTTTCCACTTGTGTTTACAAGAAAGTGAATATTATAGTATAATATATAGAATTATATATTATGGTGCCTTCTGCAGAGCCCAAGGCACCATTCAGTTCTTGTCCTGGGCTGATGCTGGCAGCCTCCTCACATGACCCTGCTGTGCTTGGGCTTCAAATTGATCAGGCATGGTTTTAGTTATGAGGCCCCTGTTCCCTGCAGGAAGTGCCCTTGGCATGCTCAGCCTGATGAATTTTCTCATCTGTTGGCATGAATTTACAGTATGGGTAAGCACTGTGTTCATCTGCACTGAAAAGGGGCAACTCTGACATGAGAGTCAAATTTCTACTAATTTTATTGAATTGCAGACGAGCAAAATTTTTTTTTCCTGGAAAAAAGAAGTGTGGTTTCCCAACCTGACTGCAAAAAAAAAGCCCCCAAAACAAACAAACAAAAACCTACCAAGAAAACAAACTTTCTGATGTGTCTTTTTCTCTGCTTATCTCAGAGTCCTTCACAAGCTTTCAGGGAGGTGTATTAAACCCTATGGTCTTATCTTTACTGTCCTTCCCCTTTCCAGCTGTTCTTGCCTTCGGAGATCTCTGATAATGTTTCTTTGGAGTTTTGGGGGGATTATCAGCAGGTGCACAATTTCCTTTTTTGCTCTAGCTCCTGTGTCAGTAAAAGGAGCATAAATGCCTGTTCAACAGCTGCTGGGAGCCAAAGCTTATAAAGCCCATTCAGCTGGGTGCATGCTAATGGCAGATAAGGGTAGGATAGTGATTGTTATTTCTTTGCCTTAATTCATAATAGGAATAAATTGAGAGTGAAGATAAAATTTAACCCTTTGGACTTATGTAGATTTGAGAGGTTGCATTGTTTTCACCTACTGACTCTTTCTGATGAGGTGAATTTTATCCCTCAGGAGAAAAAAATTGATCCCAGCAGTAACACTGAAGAAAACTCCAGTGATATGCAGAGGGAACAAAAGCCTTGTATGCCCTTTAGATCCTCTGTCCCTTTCTCCTCCTCAAGTCTGAATCCACTTTTCCTTTGCATAAGACTGCCATTAAACAATGAAAAGCTCAAGGCAGTTGTGGTCTTGCAGTCACCATTTAAGGGATGTTGGGAGTCAGAGAGAAGCATTAAATTGCTTGTCTAGTGATAAGCCGAAGCTATCATTCACTGCATGGGTTTTGGATCAGAAAAGGAGCTTGTATTAACTCTGTGCTTGCAGAGATTTCTCATAGTGTGGCTTCTTAAATGTATTTAAATCCCTTGCTCTTAACCAGTGGTGCCCAGAGCAGCTTTTATGGTTTGCTTTGAAGAGAGCTGAGAACTGTAGATGAATGATGCAGATACAACCAGGTATTTCCCTGCAAAATATCTATCCATCTATAGCCATTCAACTTCTCCTGTTGAGTTAAACTAACAATTTAAAGATAACCATCAGGCATTTTTCAGCAAACCCCTCACTGAAACAATTGCATGTTTCATAGTTTCCGAAAGCTTCCACAAAAGTCAGCAGATTTATGATTTAAAGAAAAACACCCTATCACATTCAACAGCTTGTAAAAACAAGCTTCCTCCCCAGTTAGGCATTCCCTGATCACAGTGTAATCATTTTAAAGGGCAATTACTGGAGAGGAACTTTTTAAAATGTTTAGTTGAAGGTTTCTTGTTGTATCAGTGAATTGTTCACACTGAGCATGTACTTCTGTTTGCTCTTGTGGTGCACTTGAGCTGCACTTGCTGACAGTATTAAATGCAGCTCAGTGCAAACAGCTTGTGAAACAAATCTGACTTTTAGCAAAGAGGAAACAATCCTCAGCCCCTGAAAACACAGGAACTTGTGTAGAAATTCATCAGCACTTCTCTGGTAACTCACCAGGCTTTTGGGGCTGGACTGTGCATTTGAGAACTGGTCCTCACTTCATGGGGTCACAGTTCCTCTCTCTTGGGCTTGGGAAAAGGAACTGTGAGCAGATCTGGAAAAGGGGCAGTTCTTTCCTCCCCAGGTAGCAAACCCAGCTTTCCAGGTGGGACTATTGCCATGATATTCAGTTTTTCACTTGAAGACTGAAAGTGACCTGAGGAAAATTCAGCACTAGAGCCAACCCAGTGTCTGGTTAAAGTTAGGGTGTAAAGTTAATATCTTCTTAATATCATCATCTTCTTGCTCTTACCTTAAAAAAAAAAAGTTATCTTTTACTTGCACAGCTTGTCTCTATTTTCCTAATGCATGTATTTCTCAGTTATGGTCCCAATGTTTCCCTGTCCCTCAGGAACTGAGTCTGCTTCAGTCAAAAAATGGCAGGAATGTTTGAACTTGCTCATGTGAATTGGCCAAAAAACCCCAGTGAAATCCAAAATGGTTTCAGTTGCTCAGCAAACCCTACCCATATAATGCTGCATACTACTAAGGAATATAACCACAGGAAAATCAGAAAGCTGGGAGATTTCTCAGAAAACATAATTGGACTCTATTTAACTTATTCTCTGAGGTACCTTTAAATATTCAGTTATGTAATAAATGTGGTCAGGAATTATTTGTTGAAATGGTTTGTGTGTATTGGAAAGTGGCACTTCATCAGAACCACAACTTTTTTTTTCTTTTTTTGAAATACTATCCAGTTTCAATAAAACTTTCAACAAGACAGATATTTTAAGTGCAAGGCAGAATTTGGTGGGCCTGGAACTGGGGTTGGTAGCTGGGGATGTCCATCCAGGAAAAGTTGTTAATCCAGAAAGTGTGATAACAGAAACAAATTAGTGCACATGGAAATTAAAAGACAATGTGTAGCAATGGGAAGACAAATGTAATGGAACAGATTTCCAATTGAAAGAGCAAAAATACTCATCTGATAAGGCACAGATTCTTATTTAGTTAATAAGGGCTTCATGAGCTTCTGTTTGTGAAAGAGGTCATGTGTGTGTTTGCCTCTAATTGCAGAGAGGGAAAAGGAGACACTGTCAGGCCTATTCCATTCTTGTATTTTTAAGAAGTCTTCATAATTGTCTTCATCTTGCTGCCATATGGTACCAGGCTTTGAGCTTCAGGTGAGATGGAAAAATAAAACTGTTCCCTTCACAAATTTGTAAACTCAAGCTTCATATAAGCATTCAGTTAGTTGCCTAAATAGAAGCCAAGTTATGCTTATCTGAATTTTTTGCCTTAACTTGCAGTTGTAGTCATAGTTATAGTGACATTTCTCAACAAAGCCCAGGAACAGGGAAAATGTGACAAAGAACTGGTGTGAGAGACAGAAATTATCAACATAAGAATCCTATAATGCTTAGAATGATATTAATCAGCAAAAGATTCTTTAGTTTCTCTTTTCTGTCTATTTCTGGTCTGAAATATCTGCAAAATTTTAAAAAGTAATGCATCATATTTTCACCAGGGGAATCCGAAAACATTGAAAAGCCTAGTTAAAAGTGCAATAAGGTACTTTCTGTTCCTTTAAAAGAATAGAATTAAGAACAGGTTATTTATTGCACAATGCTAGAAATTAATAAAAATAACTTGGTGCTCTTCAAATCATGATATTTGGAGAAGTTATGTTGCAGTGGGTCACAGTGAATGTGATTGTTATCACTACATCAAAGATGACTCAATTAAATTTCAGGTCCATCAATTTTAGGCTTCTAAGAGAACATCAAATAATTTCAGTTTTAAGAGAGTAATAGAAAATGGTAAATTGCTTGTTCTGTCTTCTCAAAAAGCAGTGACCTCCTGAGAAATGAGGGACTTGAGAACTAGATAGCCTATTCAGGTAGTGATGGATTGAATGGAGTATGTACTTTCAAACTGATGCAGGAAAATATGGAGATTTACAATTAATTAATCTGGAATAGTTACCAGTGCATCCTCTCTGCTAAGCCATTCACATCCCAGACCACTACACAGTTTGAGCACCCAAACTGCTCCCAGAATGTGGTACCTGAGAAGATGTGATAACAGAAACAAATTATTGCACATGGCCCATAATTAGAATTTAACTGGGAATTAAAAGACAATGCATAGCAATGGGAAGACAAATGTCTTATGGAGGTCTTTATGCCTTTATTTATAGATATATTTATATAGATTAAAAATAGATAAATAAATCAAGACATAAAGACCTCCATAAGACATTATATATTTATTTATTTATTTATTTACAAATATTTTTATGGAGGTCAGCTCCAGTGGGATATCCCAGCTGTAGCAGTTATAGCTGACAGAAGGAGAAAAAAAAAGATTTTAACGAGTCTTAATTTAACTTAGTTTTGTCTATAAGATATCTGGTGCCATCATCATGGGCATGTTCCTAATTTCTCCTGCCTATACCACGCTCTCAGCCAGCCCAGATCTGGCATTAAAGCCCTGGCACAATTCCTGCTAAGCCTTGGAAGTTGGAATTTGATGGCATTTGTCCTAACCTTTTGACCTCAATTCCAAAATACCAAGACTTTGAAGTGGCTTTACTGTTCCTAACTTTGGCCATCTGAAAGTCAGGCCTCAGTCTAAACTGGGCTCACACTTTGAACTTTGTCAAAAGAAAGACCAGAGAGAAGGGAAAAAACCTAAAACCTATCAGAGAGCAGTTTGTGTGTTATTTTGGGAAGGGGGTATATTTCTCCATCTCCCACTGTTATTCACACAAGGCCTAGGTTAGTTGTAGGCCTCCCCATTGGAAAAATGTGAAATACTTCCCTGTAGTGCAGAACAATCACAGCAACTGCAATCTGGATGGGCACCTGGAAAGTCCAGCTCTGGAAATCCTGTGGTGAGTTGGAGTTGCTGTGATTGCTGCTGTTTTCTATACATCACCATTTTTTTCTGATCACAGCAACACCAAGCTGCCTTCTTGTGTCTTTTAGGAAAAAATAATCCCTGTGAAAGGAATTGCAGCTCTCTGAGGCTGCTTCTCTACGGTTCTGAGGATCAAAATGGATATTGTAATGAAACTGAAATTTTCATTAATGAAAGCAGAGTCTGACCATCATGGGTGTTGTGTTGTGTCCTGTTACTTGACCAGTGTGAATTCCTTCTGCCCGATTACTTTCTGTGATGGCCAAGGTAAACTGGCAGTTCTGAGAATGCTCAGGACAGGTGAAGATGTGGATTCATTAATTACCTGCTTTCCTTAGGAGTCTTTAACCTTCCTCAGTTACTTTTTAGTTTCAATTGAATTAATGCCTATTTTGACAGCACTAGAAACAGATATTTCAGTTTGGATTGGTTAGTTTTGAAGGAGATGAGAGTAGGGGAAGATGAAGACATTCCTAAAGAGAAAAGGTGATTTACACTGTGATTTACCAGCCATGTAATTGACAGTGGTAGCACTAAGAAGAAAAGACATTTAACCATGCATTAATATATGGTACTACTTAATCCTACTTCAGAAGTTACTGGTTGGGTCTGCAGCTGTTTATTTTTAAATTTGGTTGAGGAGAAAATCCAAATTGCTTTTCCTTGGGTTGAATCTGCAGTTAGAAAAGGAGCCCTCTCCTGAGCAGGAGATATGAAATCAATCTTTGTGGAGTGCTCAGACATGGCACACCAAGTACCTGGATAGAGAGCTGACAGCCAGGACTAGGCAAATTGATAATTGCAAATTACTAATTGCTTTTCTTCAGCTCAGGCTTTTTGGGATTGCTTTGTGACCTGTTATGTGGTCACAAGATACATGTGTTAACTGTGAAGTATGTGACTGTAAAATACAGATTTGTCAGTGACAGAGCCATGCTAGAGTGATAAAGAGAAGCTTCCTTTTTCTGCTCTATTACTTTTCTTCACAGAGCAGGGTGGTTACATGAAGATTTGAAAAACTTTGTGCAGAGGCAAATGGGAAGAAAACTGAATTCTGTCAAGAGTACTTTTCCAGGATGTGAAACAAAATTCACATCTTGGTATAATAAAACATGGGTTTCCTCTTAAATATACCTGATCCAGCCTTCAGGTGCCCGCTTACAAAGACTTGAATTGAGCTAGGACTGATCCTAGTGTCACTTTCCTTTCTAAGAAATCTATTGTGCACATTTTCTTGACTAAGAGCCCACAGTGTTTCTATGGTTTTGCCATATGATAGTGTGAGGATTGTTTAAGGACTTTGGAGGTGTTCTTGTTCCCCCAAAAAAAGTCCCTGGACTCAGGGCAATACTCAGGGTAATCAGGCTTCTGAAAAGTCATTGTGCTTTTTAAAAGGAAAATGGTAACAAAACTAAAGAACCCAAAAAAATGCCTGGGCCACCAGTTCTGGAGGTGAATTCTCCCAGAACCCTTGCTACAACACAGGAAAACTGCAATACCATTTTTGTGCTAAATATTAACAGCAGTACCAGAGTTCCTGACACTCTGAGCTGTTGACAATGTGAATCCAGAGGTGATATATGTGTTTCAGCCGTTTGGGCTTTTGACCTTTTCAATATTTGTTTGCCATTTCATTCTCTCACTTATAACCCAGAGATTTATGGCAGAGCAAACTTATTAATCCTAACAACCATATTTTCATTTGGAAGCTGGACTGACTGTCAATAAACATCAAAAGGACTCCTTGGCTTTCAGGGAACACCTGTGAAAAGAGAGAGCTCGTGCGTCACAGGGCACTGCTGGAGTGAAACATTATTTATTATTATTTATGTTTATTGTGTTGCAGTTATCACTGGGAAACCTGGCAGGGCTCCTCACACTCTGGGGAGCTGAACACAAACCTCTTCAAGGGGTATTTTTGTGTGTGTGTGTTCTTGGCAAGGCTTCAGCAAGGTCTTCATCTTTTTTATTAATCAAAAGCAATTTTTAGGGCTGAGTCTGCAGCTCCTCCAAAGACAAAGAGTCTTTACAAAGCTGACTGGGGCTGGTTTTGGTGACTAAGCTTTGGCCATAGACATGGGCCAGAGCCCATTAAAGTCAACTGTGATCTTTCCACTGACTCCTGAGTGTTTTGCCTCACATCCTTGGGGCAGAATGCTGCCACTGTGAGTCACATGAATATATTTTGCCACACAATTAATTAAAATTAATTGGGTTAATGAAACTACTCACAAGATCAAAATAGTAATCAATATGAGAGTGATGGATTAGCTGTGAATGTTGTCATCGCCATAGATACTCCACATTTTACATTTATTCCTTGACTTTTCTGTTATTTTATGTTCAAGAAGTAACAATTTTACTTTGTGATTATCCTGCTTGCTTGCATTTGCAGTGTCTATTCCTATAATGTTTGTGCACCAATTTGTGAGGTTTAGTTGGAGATGGAATCTGTATTTTTTACATTTTCAGCAGTTTTCTGAAGAAGGGAATTAGATGATATTGTAAAAACGTTTAAAATTTAAGGCACTAGAATTACAAACATAGTATTGAAATAAGTGGCCTGAGCTTCAAAACCAGCAAGTAATATAAATTTTTGTATCTGAATGCATTTTTTTAAGTGTTTTTTTTTCATGAGGATTAAGAATTTTGTCAAGAAAAACCTTCAGATTTGACAAGCTGATTTTTCCATCTGTGTGCAGGATTTCTAGGTGCCACTCCTACAGAAATGAAAGTTGTTCTCTTTGGTGCTAGCAATATGGGTACTCATCCACCTCTAAAACTATTCCAAATATTTTTTTCCCTAATTATGCTGTTTACAAACAGCTTAAATGCAGCATCAACTGTGAAGAAATTCATTGGGCATTGCCACCCTCTCTCCAAATGATATGCCAAGTGAAGTGTATGTTCTTAGGGAGTGTCTTCCTGGGCAGAGGTGGTTGTCCTGCTGTTCCAAGTCATCCAGGTGGCTTCCATGGCCCTGCCACCTTTTCCCTTTGCAGTGGAGGTGACTCCAGACCACAGCAGCATTCCCAAGGCTGCTCAGGTCCATGGTGTGACTCCAGTACAGGTGGCACCTGTCTCTGGAGCACTTGAACCACCCCACACTCACACTTTGAATCCTCCACACTGCACTGACCTCCTGCCAAAGATTGCCATCCCATGAATGTGAGGCCAGCATCCAGTAATAATATTTGATGATATCCACTTCTGGTTATAGACAATTTGCCACAAAACCAAAAAGTACCGGCTGTTCTCAGAACCTTCTTGTTTTTCCTTCCTGCAAATTCATGCTTCCTTAATCTTCCTAGTTGTTTTTTTTTTTTAATCAGTTTGTTTTTCAAGCGTTTAATTTATGAGTTTATTAATTTTCCAAGAACTTTTGCTAGTAGCATGATTTGCCTGTGTTTTTCCAACAGGAAATGAAATCAAGATTGGTGAATGATGCCAATTGTCAAAAATGTATTAAGAGCAGAGAAATGTTTTTTGGAGAAAAGTTGAGTTTTACCACCTGTGCTCTCAGTCTTGAAGATGGTTTTCTGTGAGGACTTGGGAAAATCTCCTCCCAGCACTCCACCTCTGTGTGACATGGGGATAATGTCTTATCCAGCCTAGAAAAAAACAGAGTTGAAAGTAGAAATAGGAAGTCTGATGATAGGAATGAAAACTGTTGTAGCTGAGCCAGATTTTGGAGCCTTGAGGTTTTTACAAATTAGCTTTTGATGTCCAGTTCATCATCCTCAACAGTTAAAAAAAAAAACAACAAAATGTGACAGAATCCTTCACTGACTTTTTACTCGGACAATAACTGGATTTTCAGCCAGAGCTTGCTCATGTGCATGCTGAGCAAAAGCTATTAGGGGTCCCTAGAGGGGTAAATAATTTTTTACTGCTATCTGTGAGAGTGTCTTCTGTGACCATTCACTGCATTGGATGGGTTGGATTGAGTTCTACAAGAACACTAGAAAAAAGGCAAACAAACTCCAAAATTAAATACTATATTACTCAATGGAAATCTGCTTTCAAGTGTTTTCAGGGTTTTTCAGAATGGCAGTTGTTTATTCCAGTTAGATAGTACAAAATGTCTCCTTTTGCCCAGATATTGCTAGGAAAATCATCTTTCTTTCCTAAAACATGTTAGTTCTACTGTGAGCTCTTTGGGGTTTTGTTGGTTGGTTTGGTTGGTTTTTTTTTTTTTCCATTCTTTTCTTAGAGTTATCCTTCATAGAATTAATATTTGTCTGCTGATAGATGTAAAAGAACAGAGTGGTGTCCTGGCTTCTGGAGTTAGTGCCTTGAGTCACAAATCCAGGGAGAGTGCAGGGGTGGTTATCAGCAATACGGCAGTGGCATGGTCTGAAGCTTTGAGTGTGCTGATGGATGGACAAGGGCAACATCACAGTGACAGGAGAGCTTTTTTGGAAAACTCCTCAACAGCAGTGTACTGGCTTTACTAAGGCAAACTAAAGGAGTTATTAATTGGAACTGTATGTATCCATGACAAAATAAAAGGAAAAAATGTTTGAAGGAGAGATAGAATCAAATGGGAAGATTTGGTCTAACACATATTTAATGTGATGCTGAAAAGCCTGAGGAAATTCACTGGGACCTGAAGAATAATCTAAAACAGCTTTAAGTGAGGTTCTGAAATTGAAAACTATAAAGCTTAGCTTATGGACTGATACACAAACTGATGGCTCTTTGAGTGTCTGGCAGCAAGCCATCCAAGTACTGAATTTACAGCAGATGGTGAGGGTGTTGCAACTCTCAATCTGCTAGAGGTAATATTAAAAAAAATTAGAAGAGACTAATATTAACAATGTTAAAGTGCTACTTTTTACATTTAAACATTTTACATTTAAAGTAATGTTGAAGTCCTACTTTTTCTTCCTGACACCCTCAGCAACAGGGAAAATATGAATATAAGGGCTGGTCTTTCCTGCCACCAGGGAGCTTTTCTTGTCTTTATTGGATTGACTCACAAAGTGTCTTTTTATAACAGGTTATTATGATTGCATTTTCTATGTACAAAACCGCCTTCTGTAAAATTCTGTGTGTGAATTTGCATTCCTGGTTTATTATATGCCTGTTGCAGTTCTTAGTGGGCCTGTAATGTTTACAGGGTGAAAAGAAGAGGGAACTTGTTTGTAGTACTGTATTCTTTGTGTGATTTGACAGAGAATTAGGGAAGGTTGGTTTGGGTGTGGGAATTGTGCATGCTGTTATTACATCTACAGGGACAAAAATCTTTGGAGCTCTATATAAGCAAAGTCAGTCTTTTGATGCCAGTGTATGGAAATTCACATTTGCTCTCCACCAGAAATTTCTTTCTCCTCTAAGTTTTGGGGAAAAGCCATGCAGGAAGTAATATTTTTTTTCCATACCAGTGGATCCCAAAACACCTAACAAAAGCATACATTTGTAGCAAAACAAATCTGCCTCTGTAAGGGCTGCAGCATAAACCACCTAGATAACCATTGCAGAGCAGACTTGCAGACACAAGAATGTTTTCCTGTCACAGACTATTTTATCCTTATTAAAACAACTTATATTATCAATGTACCACAGACATAACCAGAATTGTTGAGACTTGCCAATTGCTTTCATTAGAATAACCTAAGTTAAGGAGGTAACATCAGATTTACCAGTCTGGCCTGTACCAGGGATGTCTGGAGCAGTTAAAGCAGTGCAATACAGAAATGAATTGAGCCCTTTTTCAACAGAGCTGGTTTTTAGTGACTTTCACTGTTATAAAATTGAATGACACATTTGTGAATTACAAATTATGGAATTAAGAATTGCAGTTTTGTGCAGCTCATACTTTAAGGGCTACCTCTACTGCTAAGTTAGAAAGAATCTCCTTGAAAAAACACATTTTGGTCTGAATAATGTTTCATAGGAAGCAGAGACTGTGCCATAGGGGTTTTTATGTGGAACAGAACCTCATGATGTGGAGGCAATTCCAATTACACAAACAGAATTTTCTAGATTTACTGTCAAAGTTACGTTTCAGTATTACAACAAGTGGCCACTGGTGTACTTTAAAGCCAAAACAGCATTCAAGTAGTCCCACCCTGGTAATTTTCTAGCCTGGGTTTGGAGGCAGTTACTTGGAATTCCACATCCAGTAAAAAAGGCAATAACAACTCGCCTGTTCCTTCTTCCTAGTTCAACAGTATTGTCTCAAAGCTATATTAAAGGAAAATGGCCAACATAATCATCTTTTTAATCTGAATCATATCTCCTTTTAGGAATGCACTGAAAACCAGTAAGTGCTGGTTCATTTTGGTCTCCATGACGCATACGAGGTAGGGCAGAGCTGACCAGCTGCAGTGAACCCACTGCTAAGCTGGGCCAATAGATTTCTCCATACTCCAAGCAGATGTTTCTCTTTTAGACTAATAGAGCTCTTGCAGACCATATCCCTTTCCAAGAGAAAACACCAGCCCAGCTGGAAGCTGGAAGGACTCATCTCAATAACAGAAGCAAGGTGCCAGCAGCATCAGCCACAGTTTATTAATAAAAATCCGTGAACAGAACAGCAATTGCATTTTGTTTTAGCTTGTTTAAAAGAAAATCCACATAAAACAACACTTTTTCTTCTCTGTGTGGCCCTCTTAGTTGTAGTGTTTCTTTGTCCTATAGCAATAGAATTCTGTGTGAGAGAAGAGGAAATTAATCTCTTGCTATTTGCTTCGCTGTTGCTCTGTCAGTCATAAAATGAGAGAGAAAACAATTTGTGTAAATATTCATTGTTAAAATCCACATCACATGTGATAACTGATACTCTGTGTCCTAGGTAAAAATAAGGAGAACTTCGTTATGCTTTGAGAGCAGACTGGGTTTGATTTGAGCTGTATACCTGGAAGTACCTCTTCTGGTGTCAGTCATTCATATTTGTTTGTGTCACTGTAAGAAGAGAGAAATGCTCATTATATTTCTCCAGGGGAGGATGACAATGAACAGAGCTAGGCTTCTATATTAGACTTTGAATAAGAATTGTTTCCAATTCCTTGAAACATTCTCTTTCCTCTTGGGACTTGTACATCTGTCTATGTCTAGTTAATGGTTTTGAGAACTGCTTTTAAAATGATAATTAATGCTGGGGTTCCTATGCAAATGTGACCTGAAACCTGGAGAGCCAAATTTCATAGAAAGGACATAAAAGACAGGAAACTGGAGAACAGTTTGTATTGCTTCATTTCTGTTTTCCAGAAGCAGTGGCAAAGAATCGAATCTCCTCTCTTGGAGAAAATGTTTTAAATTTCTGGAACAAAAATGTCTCTACCTCTGTGTCTCTGGGTTTGGTGGTTTTTTTCATATTATAACACAGTTGAGTTCAGACTTTACCTGGCTTCTACAATACACATTTCTCCCTGGAGAAATACAGCGAGGGGACATGCTGTGGATTTGATCTGTTGGCAAGAAGACAAGAGTAAGACAATTAAGATGTTAGTGTCAGATTCCTCCTTTTCAAAGCATTTAGGGAAGGTAGAGCACCCAATAAAACTTCACCACAAAATGGGAACTGCTGCTGCTTCCAGCAGCCCAAGTTCTGGGCAGCTTGCTGCTCATTTTTCTTGCTATTCATGTTGAGTTTTGGGGCAGGTAACCCCTCTTAGCCCTCAAAAGTCCCACAACACAACAAGCATTACACTGTGGCCATCAGCACCAGCTGTAAGGTTTTTTTGCCCTGGTGAAACCTCTGTGACTGATATTGAGTAGGGAAATGAGCAGTTTCCATTATAGTACAATTGAAAGGGAATGGCAAACAACACTGTATCTCACATTTCATTGGCTGCACAGAAGTGTTGGCTTTTAATAACATCTTCTTAAGATTATTTATATAGTTTATTTGCCATTATCCATATCAGTTCATGCCCTTTGTGTATTTTAGATAACACTGTTGTGTTTCCTTTGACTTAACATTTGGTGTGCTGTGAACTTGCCAATAGTGAGAGCATATTGTGCTTCCCTCTGTCTGATCCCCTCCCCAGGCTGTTTATTAAGGAACAACTCATTA
This sequence comes from Molothrus aeneus, assembly GCF_037042795.1. NCBI lineage: Eukaryota > Metazoa > Chordata > Aves > Passeriformes > Icteridae > Molothrus > Molothrus aeneus. The sequence continues at coordinate 2,023,880 of NC_089650.1, read as the reverse complement.
TTAGAGATTGTAAATTCAGCTTTTACACTGGAGGCCTCTGTAGCTACACTTGCAGGGGCTCTTTGCCTGTGCTTCTTCTGTTTAAAATTATTTAGGTTGTTTAAATGCTGAGAAATCACTACGGAGCGAAATGAAACAATTCCAGCAAAGCTCAGCACTTTTTTCTGCCTGGTTCTGGGAGACTGTGCAGTGGGCAAACCTGAATTCCCCTAGAGGCTGATCTTGCTCAGTTCTGGGAGTTAGGCTTGGTTTTCTCTAGAAAACTGGCCACCTACATGAGCTTTAATCACATCCCAGCTCCTTCTGCCAGCTGTATGGCTCTCCTGACAGTTTTTGTGCAGGATCCATGAAGATCCATTTAATACACTAACCAGATCAGCCTCCTGGGAACCTGTACTGTTGAAGGGCTGGGATAAGGCATTAGACAAAACCATCTGAACCAAAAAATGTGTATAGAAAAAACCCTGAACTGTCATCTAATTGCAGCTAAACACTTGCAAAAAACCCCAGGAATTAATATTGGCTGGACTGCTAATGACCTGCTGATGCTGATTGCTAATGATTAAAAATGTAAGCATAAGGAAGAAAAGATGCTTTCAGACCCTACAAAATCTAAGTAATAGCTATGGCTGCAGAAAGAGGTTCCTGAGTAGATATGGTGCAAATTATTGCAGTTCTCCCTGCCTGCCTAAAAGCAAATTAAAAAAATAAAAAGGCATCAAGGGCAGAAAACAGCTCTTCCCAGAGTACAGGCATCTATGAACCATCCTATTGGCCTCTAAACTCATCTCACCTTCCAGTTATGTGGGAGTCAAGCCCCTGTAAAGGATTAGTTCAGCCTCCTAAGATCTGTGAGGATTAAGTAAAGTATTGTGGTTTTGGATTTTTTTCCCTCTTTCTGGATCTTTGACTACACATTAATCCAATGGCCAAATCATAACTGTGGGACTGTGGAACTTTTGCCTGTGCTGACAGCGAGGCACATGGCATTTTTATTTTTTGTTTTCAGTTTCTAGTGTTAAAAAACATTCTGCAGTGTAGTCTTTAATTTGTATTACAAGACAGCCTCCCTCTCCAGAAGAAAAACAATATTTGATGCAAAAATTCCTCCTCAGAAAGGCTTCCAAAAATGAAACCAAGGAGGAATAGATTATTCTTTCCAGAATCTGTATTAAGAAAGGCTCTGAGTAAGTTCCCTCTTAGGCAGTACCCAACAAGTAATTCTCTCTTTTTAGGACCACAGAAGCCACCTAGGATGCCTCTGTGTGATAAAGCCCCAAGAACACCTGATTGCTCTTAAAAAGGAAAGGTGTTTAGTGTTTCCTGTAGGCTGGGGAGGACTGTGAACCAACAGTGCTGGTAATTCAAAAAGAAAACACAGATTTCTAGTTCTGACTTTTTCCTGCCAAGTACCCTTGGGACAAGGGTACTATCACCAGCCTGTTCCCACTGCTACATTTCCAGAATTTGCTTGCAGCCCTTTGCTGGCTGCATCTGTTTTTGCACTAAATCTTGTCCCCATCCTGAGAGCTCACCTCAGTTATTCCTCTGCCTGAACCTTTGATGCCCCTGTCTCTGCTGTCCCTCTGTCCTTCCTGTCTTCCATGCCTCCTCTGTCGCAGGCATCTTTTTATGAAAAACTCTTTCCTTAGGATTTTTCCTCCTGAGAAGCTGAGAGGCCTCAGGAACAAAATGTAAACAATGATTATCTGCTGCTGTGGAACAGGTGGATCTGGGATTGGCCCATCTTGGATGTTTATAATTAATGGCCAATCACAGCCCAGCTGGCTTGGACAGAGAGTCCGAGACACAAGCCTTTGTTATCATTCTTTCTTTTCTAATTTTAGCTTAGCCTAGCCTTCTGATGAAACCTTTTCTTCTATTCTTTTAGTATAGTTTTAATGTAATATATATCACAAAATAATAAATCAAGCCTTCTGAAACATGGAGTCAGATCCTCATCTCTTCCTTCAACATAAGACCCCTGTGAACACCATCACGCTCCTCTCCTCCTTCAACTGTTTTTCTCACACCATTTTGCAGTTTCATTTTTATTTCCACTATTTGCTCAACAACCTTTTCAAAGTTTATATCAGAAGTTTGTCCTCTTCTTCATTGCTCATATATTGGCTGCTGAGCTCTTTCTGTAAGGGAAATAACAATCCTGCTTGCCTCAAAGAGAATTTAAGTGCTTCATAGTGGAGGAAACTCTGTGCTATATATATATATATATTTGGTATTTCAAACTACCGACTGCTTTTTTAGATCTTTGGTTTTAATAAAGGACACATAGCACTAGAGACTGGAGTAAAAAAATGGTGTGGAGTGGCTGGTTAAAAATGGCATGTTCCTGATTTCATTTAAGTATTCTGAATACTCTGAAAGACAAAAAGAGTTAAGCTGAGGTATGCTCTAGGATTTTGTGATAATGGAAAGCTGGAAGGGAATTCGTTTGTGGGTTTCAAGACAGAGTTCACATTTATTCACTTCTTAACCACTCCCATTTCCTTCATCCATTCAGCAGATAAAGCTGCTCTCTAAACCAATAGCTGTTAGGCTTAAGATATTTCCTATCATAGTTCTGGAACAAAACCATTTTCATTTGTTTCAAACTGGAGTAATTTCCACTTTACAGTGGTAAAACCAATACATATATACACATGTCTCTATATATGCACATGTGCATGAAGATACAAAATGAATTAAGACTAGTATAACCTGAAAAAATGGAACTAGAATAATTCAGATATATGAATTAATTTCTAACATTAACAAAATCACTAACCTCTCCAGAGAATGCTATTTGTTCACAGAACAATTGAAAAAATGAACCTTTTACTATCTTGGCAAAGGGATGTTTGATTTTTGAGATACTTGGAAGATTTATACTTAAATGTATACTCATAAAAATTTGCATTTTTATTGCCTCAGGACTTTAATACAATGCTCAGCTTTCTATTTTGAGCGAATCAGTCAGATCTGGTTTCAGTTTAGGGTTTCAGCAACTACTGCTGCTGTTCTGTTCTTTAGCAGAATTGTCCTGTGTCTGAGCTAGATGTCACCTCCTTTGCCTTTTCCCTGTAAATTCCCCAGGAAGATCAGGCACGTGCTGTACACCTCTCTAATTTTTCCTTCTACCTCATCTTCATGTTTTGATTCTGGAGGAGGATGCCCAGCTCTCAGCCAGGGTAATCCAGCCCAGTCACCCAAGTTTCTCTTGCCAGAGTCAGGATGTCACAGTCCTTCCTGCAGAGGGGATGAGTACCCCCCTTGCTCCTCACTGACTCCTGTCTCCCTTCTGCAGCTCCACAGAGTAAATGAACTTTTCCAAACTGCAGCTGGTAGCATTTAACTGACTATGCGTGCCAGGCAAAGTCACTGACCCCTCCACCTTCACTGGCCCTCTCTTCTGCTGCTTTCAAGTATTCCTGTGCATTCCAAGATGCCCTATTTATTTATCTACTAAATTCCAAATTCCCTTTGTTCATCGTGAGCCCATTTAATTTTCTCCAATAACGACTATTCCCAGTCCTCTCTGTCTTAATCAGAGACTATTTACTGAACCATTCCTGCTCTGATTAGTTTCTTTATTTGCATTCTAATTTCCAAGTGGTTGTTTTCCTCTTTAGTCTCCATTCCTTTGTCTCACTTTTAATTCCTCTCTGGTTACAGCAGGTTTAACTCAGCAATCAAATCAGGCTCTGTAGTGCTACAAAGTGGTTGCCAACGATCCAGAGCTTTCAGGTGAGGTGAACAAAATTTAGTCCCTCAGCTGCTGTGCATTCATGTGCTCTCACCTGGAAAATATCCAACAGGGAGTGAGTCTTTAAGAATCTGATTTGGTAAAGTGAAAGAAATCTGTTTTGACCTCCTGTTACCTGTGAATTTTCAAATGGATATAACCTGGCCAAATTTGGTGACTTTTCAGAGCATGAATAAAAGAGCTGCTCTTTTTTGTCCAGATTGCTGCTCCCATAAGAATGTTCTCTCTTGATGGGGAAGAAGGAAAGTAAGATATTCTTAAAAAGAACAATAAATCTTTTTTCTGCTGTACTTCTTAGTAATGATTGGCCAGTTTTGGCTGGAATCTTACATCTTCTTTCCCATTTAACTAAAACAAAAAATCAATCTGAAACAGAAAAGGAGCCTGGAAACTTTCAACCAGAACAGTTGGTTTAGTCATGTTTAAGTAATGGGAAGCGGTGTTCAGTTAACTTTAACAATCTAGGTAGTTCCTATTTTACGTCTAACAGGAGTTTTAGAGTGGAATATGTGTGTGTTTCATTAAGTATGCCAAGCGGAAGTCCTTACTGTTTTCACTGTGTAATGAGTATTGTATATTTAAATATAAGAAATGACTGAGACTTACTGGAAATCAGGAGAGTATGTGAGCTCTAAAGGTGTTTCAGTTCAATAAACCAGTTCTGTAGGATGTACTGGATAATAAAATTTGATGCACATCATAAATCTATGTATATTTTAAAAATATATATCATTGTAAAAGTCTGGTGGAAAAAAAGAATTTTTGCTTGCTTTCTTGGGTCTGCCATGGATTTCCTGAGAATGAGCACAGTAATTTAGCCTTCTGTTTCCATTTGCCTTATCTTTAAGCATTTGTCTATGCATAATCCTTTTTCCTCCTCTGTTTCTTATAAATGCTTCTAAAGCCAGGATTATTCTTTAAATGGGCCTGTAGTAACTTGCATATCTGATGGTCCTACTTTTTTCTCTTGATTACTGGCAGAATTTAAAATACTGCTGTCAGCTAGTTTTTTTCTAAACCTATCCCAATTCATTATGATGACGTGGTGTGCTTGAATTGTGCTTTAAAACTATCTGAAATAATCATAATCCCTTGTGTGGGAATCACAGAAGTGACACGATGCTGATTTAGGGCCTGACTGGAGCAGTGTGAATTTTGTGCTGGCAGTGTAAGTGGCTGCTATTGGTTTGCTGCAGGCAACAGATATTTTGTCCATGCCCTGCAGCCTCTGTGGAGCTGATATAGCAATGTGGTACACATTCCTGTAGTGCTGAGCTGATGGCTGAACCCATAAATACACCTGTGTTACTCATCTGGAGGTGCAGGATCCTGCTCAGTGTGTGCCTGGATGAAATGGGCTGGGTGCAAGGGCTTTGTCCAAGCTTTAGCACACAGGTTGTTCAGGACACTTTGATTCAAATCATTCAGTCAAACAGACACCACAGGAATCTGAGATGACAGGAGACTTCCTTCTGTGGTCCTTCTGTAAGGATGTGCATGTTGATTTAACCCATACAGAAAGTCACTAGTCCATGTGTATGTAGTTAAATGTCTTTGATAACTTTTGATAGTAAATTACCTCAAGCAGTCTGGAATAGATTTAGGATGCAGCAGTAATAGGCAGTACAGAGTATGACATTTTGGTTTTTGTTTTGACTTGTTAAACCTGACGACTTGGATCTTTTTTATCTGTGTGTGCACTTTCCTTATCGATGGAACTTCATTTGAGCACCAAAGACTCCATTTAGGAAATCCAAATTCCTGGATTATGGAAACAGAGCCTTGTTGACTGAGGTTCTTTTATTAGACAGGTGAATTTCCTGTGGGCTTGGAGTCCTGTGTAAGAAAATCACCTTGCTTCCAAACCGCATGCTTCAGTACAAACAAGGAAGCATCATGTTTATCTGAATGTTTCATCTGGGACAAAACAAGCATTAGAAGGGGCCTTTACTTTGTGTGCTAATTGTCTGCTACAGCATAACATTTTCACTAATAATTATTTTCACTAGTATTTTCACTATATTATTATTCCCCTACCAACCCAAATGTTTGGAAGGAGAAAAGTTAATTCTCTGAGTACGGGTTTGGAAGTTCACTTGGCCGGGGGGATGTGGGATCAGAATATCCTGCCTGCATGTAACTTGGGGATACATGGAAGTCTCCAGAGGTTTTAGAGATCAGCAGCTGATGCTGTAACTGGATAATTGGTCAGGAGGTGTTCCAAGCCACATAAAAAGAAACCTTGGGAAAACAGCCACAGGGGAACTCCTACAGACTTTGATTTGGCACTGAAACTTTTGGCCATCATGAGAGTGATCTTGGCATTAACATGTAAAAACTCTAGACTGGGGTTGAGCTGTCCTGAGGGGTTTGGTTTCTGCAGCTTCAGGAGGAAGCAGGAGCTCCTGGAAGATGTTCACAATCCCAGCACTCTTAACTCTCACCTGCAGGTGAGGGAAAGAGAAGATGGAAATTCTCAAGCAGATGAACAAACTGAGAATTATTGAAATATTTGCAGCTGAGCCTTGTGTCCTTAACTAGATCTAGATATTGAGAAAATGTCCTTTGGAGATACCTGAGCTGACCTATGCCAGAGTTGAGTGGCTGTGCCAAGCTAGTAAAGGTGTTTCCCATTCAGGTGATCTCAGGAAAGCAATGCCACACAGAGATTTCTGGTCATGCTTCAGTCACCTGCTTCATCAGAAGGAAGAAGAAAAGGGTAATTTGTGGGCAGACATTTTTGTGGTCTTTAGGTATTTTCTCAGGGAAGCCAAGAGGCTGTGTCCTTATATATGTTGATTTAATATATAGGTGAATATTTCCATGTATTTTTTCCCCCAGTTACTGACCAGTTGAAACACTGGTTCATTTTGAGGCAGATACCCAGGAGACAAAGTGATTCCCAGAAAAGTTGTTTCCCTGATGTGTTTTCTTGGGATCTTTTCCATGTTCTGAGGTGAGCTAGCTTTGAGTTTGCTGCAGTTGGATTAGTTTTAGATAAATTTGTCTGTAATATCTTGATATTATAGACAAATATCTTGATATTACAGACAAGAGGATATCTGTATATATTTGATATCACGGAGGATGGCTTGCATGACATCCAGATGTCACAGTAATAAAAGTGAGTTTGATATGTTTCACTGTATAGCTACCAGTGAAACAAAACTAGGAGTTGCAACCTTACCTTGTGTTATTTCACACAACTACAGAGCTTCAAAATTACTTTGAAAATAAAATGTTGCTTAGTTTTTTGCTGAAATTTGAAATCAAAATCATCCATAGTTAGTGTGAATATTCTAAAATGTTCAAAGGAATAAATAACAGTTATATATTTCAGCAGAAATCCCTTTCAGGTGCCACAGATTTAATCTGCATCAGGAGCAAAGGGACTATAGAAAGCTAAAATCTTGCAGTCCTGTTCTATTAAGTGACTTCTATCAAGTTTCCTCCTCTTTCCCTATAGTTTTGAGATTTAATTCCACCCTTTCCCACATCAGCCAAGTGAGACTACAAGTTTGGGTAACATTTAATATAAAAACCACTTATTTTTATCTAGAGAAACTTGTTTGCTATATCTCTAAGAAATTTTCCTTCTGAGTGAGGGAATTTGGTTTTAGCTAAACTGGCTATGGGCTTTGTTGGGTTTTTTTGTATGAAAAATAACTTTTGCATTGTTTGTGGTTTTCCATTTGTTTCCTGATTCTAAGGCAACGCTTCCATCTTTATTGATCTTGGCCTTGGAGCACTTGAATTTAGGGAGCCTTCAAGACCCTTTATGGATCCAAATTTCGAGTCCATTTCTCATTTAACCAGAACTCCTGGATGGACCAGAGTTTAGCACAGCAAAAAGCAAGAGAAGTTAAGTAATCAAAGGAGGGGTATCTTTGGGTTATAAAATGTCATTCAGGAGTGTACAGAGTTTGTTGGCTTTTCTGTGAGCTTTCTATTTTTTTAATAATGAAATCTTGGATCATTTACTTCACTGTTAGAAACTGTTCTTTTCCAATTAAAAAAAAAAACAGTATATCCCTTTGACCAATACAAATTCTTATTTACTTTCTCCATGTACTGGGAAGAGTCTTTATGATACCTGTTTTTAAAATGACAAATAGAGCTTTATTTTTGGAAGATACCCATCGCATTTTGAACTTCTGGTAATCATGATGATAAGGAAGCTTGCATCTCTGTTAACACTGCTGTTGTTGTTGTTGTGTCCTGGTTTTGTTTGTTTAAGAAATATTTAGATTTTACATGGGCAGAACTAGACCTGAGAGTCAATTTTGTGCTACTACTATTCCTCAAGCAAATGCATTCTTCCTTTTCCCCTGTTTATTCATCTGAATGCTGGGTGCAAGAAAACTGCAACTTACACAAATGTCTCTGAAGGTTTCTAATTTTTTCATAATTATATAAATAGACACTCAATAAGTTTTAGTGCATGAATGAAGGGCTGAGGAAGGTCCCTAAACTGCAACACCTCACAGCTGACATGAGCTGCCAGTATTGGTGCACTCCAAAAAGAATTTTTTTGAATGCGAAAATTTCATGCTTCACTGTTATTAGAAGAAAACTAGACTTCTAATTTTTCTAAAGTTCTTGAAATTAATTAAATATTGCAGCTGTTTGCAAACTGGATCCCATTTATGGGGCTGTTAGGCCAGTTGTCTTTGTCACATCACTTTCTTCTTGCTCTTACTGACATGAATAAATAGGTTTAAGTTGTGCTGAGTCGAAAATCAGTTTTAAATTAAGCCATCCAGGTTGAATAAATAACAATAAACTACAGACAGGCAACCAAAGATGAGTCAGATATGATGTGATGAGTCATTGAGTGTAGACCACGTTTGTTTGAATTGTACACAAATGTCCGTTTTTAAGCAGAACTTCATGTCAAAGTACATTGGGAGTTGTCAGAATTAGGAGTTTCTGTTTGGGTATTTCTACATTTTTAATAAGTGCATGTAAACACTGTAAACATTAAGAAGGCTCACTGTGCCTTTCTTTGAAAATAACTTTGAAAGAAAAGTCTTCTTCAAAGTATTTTCAGCTACATTTGCACTAAACCTGTTGCATTTTTTGGTGTTGCTGTTTTGGCACCTCTGCACTAACACCAGCCTCTCCTGCACATGAGAACATCCAGAGCAGCAACTCCTAGGGTGTATTTGGATTTTTTTAAATAGGGAAGAGTGAAATTCTTTAGAAAGAATAGGGATTAAAGAATAGAATTCACTTTAGATTTATATTGTTCTCTTTGGGGAAAGAATATAATTCACTTTAGATTGTAATTGTGCAATTAGTTTTCAAATAAGAAATAAAGAAATTCAGCCTGCTGGCAGTCAGATCAGGTGTCATGCATGTCCCTTTTTCTTGATAGTTCAGGGTTCATCGCTGGCCAGACATCATGAATCTTACAAATCATCTACTTTTAAAAGTTATTGGCTCGTAAATGTGCTCATGTGAGAAGGTGTGATTAAATATAGCCCATGCCCTGGGGCAATCAAGATTACTCCTGGATGAAGGGAAAATCAAACTAATGGAGAAAAAGCCCCTAGCAATTTCCTGGTATGTTGCTTAAAATCATGTCTGTTTTTATTTCCTTTCCAAATATCAGGATAATTGCAAGTTTCTGGAAGGTCTGATCCTAATAATGGAGAGTTAAATATGAGTTCAGATCAGAATTTGAAAGAAACCATAGTTCACTGCAAGAGGCTGCAAGTTTTAATTTGGCATCTTACAGGAAAAGTATGGGAACACAAATCCAGCCATTCCTAAGATTCATTATTGTGTCCTTCAGGATTGGTATCAGACCAGGGGGCTCTTTCTGAGCTTGATTAAATTATGTCATCTATTAATTCTGTGTAGAGTAACCAAAAAAGTGTATTATTCCTTCTGGATTTTCAGAGTGATATGCAGTTTAAAATATCAAATATGTAAATATTATCACAATTAAAACCATTTTAATACAGGCAAATATAATTTTAAACACTTGATTTCCAAATGCTTTTCCATTAAGAAATGGTGACCACAATAACCACGGAATCTCAGTCTCCAGAACCAACATAAAACTTAGAGGACACTTCATTTTAGCTTGGGAAATGATTTTTAAAGAAAAATGCTATAAAAGCTAAATGTTTGCAGAGGCAGAATGTTCTTTGTGACTCACCGGTCTTTATCAGAACAACCTTGACAGTGCCTGACCATGGCAGTGATATTTCTCTGAATTACCTGGATGCTTTTTCTCTGTTCCTAGGAAAAAACATCTCAAAGATAGTTTAAGAAACCAATATTATCAAACTTCTCATGTAAATTGAGTGGATTCTGAATATCTGGGAGTATTTTAGGCATGGAGGGCCGATCTATCACTGGTCTACTCAACTGAATTGTTGAGTAGATTATTCAACTGCTACTCACTTTTCAAGTAATTATATTTTTGGTGTGTTTTTTTGCTCTGTAGTGGTAGAGTTTTCCCCTACTTTTCTGATGATCATAGAGACTAATTTGCATTTTGTCATTGTGTGTGAGTTAATATTTCTAAACATTGAAAATCAATATTCATTGCTTTGCCCTGGCAGAACAGCATTCCACCCCTAAAAATATTTCTTCACATATATTTTATTTTCAGCCATGTCAATCCTTGTTCTCAAAAATGTTTTATATTTTTGGAGGCTGCAGTTCATCTCAAAATCTCTCATACTTGAGTGCTTTGGTCTCTTTTCTTTAACCATTGTCGTTTAGTAAACCAGTCTCATGCTTCACTCTCCTTGCTGTTAGAAAGTTTTAATTTTGCGTCAGTGCTTACCTGTCCTTCCTGGCTATTTAAGCTCATTTCTTGCCCTGTTACAAAAGAAAAATACTACCTTTTGTTTTGTTTTTGTTTTGTTATTGTTGCTTGTTTTTTTCTTTTGAGTTACTTTTTGATATTTTTGGAGGCTGCAGTTCATCTAAAAATCTCTCCTATTCAAGTGCTTTGGTCCCTTAACCTTTCCCTAGGAGCCATCTGCAGGATGGTGGCAGTGAAAGGCTCTTTCAGCATTGTTTCTCTGTGCCTGCTCGTGCTGCTGGCTCACAGGTGCACAGAAACCCTGGCAGGAAAGATTCAAGGCTGAATGGATGTGACGTGCTGACGTCAATGAGCCAGGCTTCAAAACAACTTTATAACCTGGAGAAAACACAGCAAGTTTATAAAAGCTGTGGGAGGAAAACGTCTCAGTGCTGCAATAATCCTTCCTCAAACACAGGCACCTCCAGCAGCCCTGCTCAGCTTGCTCAGCCTCCGGCTACTCATCACACCTTCAGCCTTGGCTCTGCCCTCAAGGAAGGAGACAAAATAACTCAAAGCAGCTCTTATTTCCTTGCTGGAAACCCTTTGGATGTTTTTTCTTGTGCTCCTCTGAGGCAGTGACAGGCTCATTCTCTCTGGGTAGGACAAATGAGCACACAACCCAATTGTTGCCTTCTTTTGGATGTCTTTATGTCCACCTGTCTGGTGTGACTGAGAATTTGTCACTATCTTGCACAAGGCACCTAGCTGAGACATGGAAAGCAAAAAGCTGTTGAGGAAGGGTGTTGCAGACCTCTTAATTCTTACCTTTTTTTTCCCTTGGAGTGTGCTGTTTTACATTAATTTTAAACCTGCATCCCTGGGGCCTGTCAATAAAGAGTGTGGGTTTCCTCCACCCCTAGCCACAAATCCTCCTTTGTGTTGACTGTATTGTCTGTGTGGTGAGCAAGATCATTGGACCAATCCAAATTGTGTATTCAGCAACAAAACCAACAACAAGTTTTCTGTACAACCTCTGCTTTGCAGTGGGCACCAGCACCATTGGAGGAATAAAGATTAAATTGGGGCTGGCACACTGCTTAAGCAGAGCAACTAAAGCCTAGGCTTAACTGAGGTTACTGCCCAGCCTTGGAGAATCTGACCATTTTTTATCTCAGCTAGATCATTAAACCTCAGCCTTGCCCTTCTCAGCAGAGTTGTTCAGTGCTTTAAGCTTCTCCCCCACCAGTGTGTGTGAGCAGTGCTCTCAGTGCCACCACGTTCCCATTTTATTAGCCAGGATGTCACTTTGTGCTGCCCATCCCAGCACACCTGCATCACTGGTAGTGATGTTTCAAATATGTTTCTCCCCACAGCTCTGTGCCCATAAATCTTCGTTTTATGGGTTGTTTCTTCATGGCTTGTTATGGAGCTCATAACTGAGGCAGGTCTTTGACAGGAGCTACGTAGGCTCAGGAGCAACAGAAGCAGCAGCTTGAGAAGGGGACAATTCCACATTTGTGGTCTTTTTGGATGCCAGCACATGCACCAAACCTGAAGTACCACATTTCAGAACAAGCACAAGAAGCACTGCACCCCTACATCAGCCTGGATGCCTTGCCCAGGGCTTGAAGTTCAGGCACAGATGTTCATGACTTGTTGAATTTGGGTTTAAATGAGGGGCCCTTCATAGGAGATGTGACCAAGCCAGCAGCTGAGGTCACACTTGAATTTTCAGCACAGCACCCTGGTCTCAAGAGGCTGGTTCCTTTTTGCATCCTCATTTCTGCAGCTGTGTGTTCTGGGCCCTATGGGATGACCTTCCCAGGGCCAGGGAATTCTGGTGATGTTCCTATGCTCCCTGTCTAACACAATGTACTGTACAATAGCACATTACATTTTTCATCCCTGCTTTCCAAATTGCTACATTTCCCTAATCCCCTTCTGCTTGTACTGGTAACAAAACAAAACCACTCTCAAGTCTGTCGCTGCATAATTTTTCTTATCAAAGTCCTTTTCCCAAGAAATCTTATGCTGAAATATTCAACAACCTTAGGAAGACATGTGACTTCCCCTCCTCAATTACTGCCAAAATTTGGCTTCTCTATTTAAAATGAGACCTTTAGACCATTTGGGGTTTATCTACAACAAGCCCACAGATGAGGTTCCTCCTTGACCCTCTAGCTGATTGTGAAACTGTCACAAGGAGAGAGTTATGCACTTCAAGAAGGCATAAATCCTGGAGTTAATCATAATCAAACTGCAGAAGTTAGACAGGAATCAGTTAAAGGCACAAAACCAATCTAGCAGCCATTGCAGCTGCCCTTTGTGCAAATCCATCATTTGGAAAAAGATAAGCAACCAAGGAAAAACAAATGCTTCTTGCTTGAATGCACACAATTTCCAGTGCAAGGTGGTTGCCTTGAAATCCCAGGTCTAATTTAATTTGCTTTATTCAAAACATTAATTAGAGGTGAGGATGGAGGAGGAAGGGGTTGTGTTGAATTTTAGGTGGGGGGTTCTGTTGTGCTTTTTTGGTATGCCTTTAGCTTGGACTTTTTATGAACGTTTTTTGGTGTTTTTTTGTTTGCTTGGGGTTTTTTTTGTCATATTTACCAAGTTCTCTGTCTTGCCTGACCCAACAGAGATTATTCAAAGAGAAGGTTTTCCAGTCTTCTAAAAAATCAATTAGATATTGGACTGAGTGAGCACAGAACTGGGCTCAGAGGTGATGTGCAAAATTCAAACCTGAGTTATCATTTGTCAGCTGAAAGTCTAAATGTAAAATCTTTTTGACTCAGATAATTCAGTCATCTATAGGAATTTCTGTCAAAGGCTTTCCTGTGGTTGTTACTTAAGAGCAAGTGTAGTATGGCTTTAGACAGACAAAACTGCAGGAAACAAGCCTTGGCATAAAAATTATTTACTGCTTGATTGAAGTGGAGGCAGCTAAAGGGGTGGGAATTCAGTTTCACAGGGAGATAAATCCCATTACCTTTATGTATTTATTTCATGTTAGGGCTTAGTGGGTTTTGGTTGGTTAATTGGTTGGGAGGTTTGGGGTTTTTTTCTGGTGAGGTTTGTTTGGTTTGGTTTTTTAATTGTAGAGAGGGACAAAAGGGGTCTGGAAGAAGAACAAGAGATCAAGAATAAAGGCTTCAACCTGTCTGCCCTATCCAGGGTGAATCGGCTATACCATTGTTTTCTCTGGCATATTTTTTAGAAAGTATTTTTGAAATAGTTCAATTTGATGTAGTGCAATGTAGCCTGGAGAGGAGGGTTGGGGTCCAGTGTCCAAGGTAAATGAGTATTTCCCAGCGAGGCCCAGTGGGTGTTAGCTGCTCATAGAGGATGAAAAGTTTGCAGTAGGAGATAGAGAACAGCCCCCCAGTAAGACTGATGGTCACCTCAGCCTTGTGGTCCACTGGCATCAAAGCAATTCCTGTGGATACATTGACTTTTGTCCAGGGAAAAGGGGAAACTAAAACTTGCTTGTCTTATGGAAGTGCCTTAAGCACTGAATTTCTCTGCCATTATTTTTCTTCTCTGTGCCTCTCATCCTGTCTCTGTGTTTTATTTAATTTGCTTTCTTGACTGGAAACTCCATTTTTCTTGACACAACTTTGTGCCTGGTACTGTTCCATGAAAAGTTTTGCTCTTCAAACATCATGAGTTTGTGACAAAAGAAATAATTTTGTTATAAACCCCCTGACCAAGCTGTAATTGGCACACTGCATCCCAGAGCTCTTCTGTACAAGAAAAGAGAATGCATATTGCTGTGCTATGCTCCTGATGGTCCTCAACTCTAATTAAAAGATGCTTTGCCATCTGTGAAACAGCTCCAGCAAGAAATGTGAAAGCAACTCCAATTGTATTATAATCACTTCTAGCCTAAATGGTTCCTTAATGCTGGCTCTTTTGTCTAATTTGGGAATAAAATCCTCTTTGCAAAGAGTTTTGGGCTGTGCCCCTTTCTGAAATGTCTGGATTAGGATTCTGTGCTGTTGAGGAAGTCAGATTAGGTGACCACAGTGCTGCCTTCTGGTCTTAGGTCCAAGTAAAGGTTTCTCATTTACCCTTTCCCTTTTCTCCTACCACATTCAAAGTGTGAAATCCAGGTATGACACTGTGCAAGGGCTCTGTCTGGAACATCTTTGTCATCCCCTTTTTTATAATTTATTTTTCAGCTACCACTTCCCAGAAATTCTCTGGAATAACAAGATGTGTAGTGGAGGTTTGCTCTCCAGAAGAGTATGCTCACTAAGGTGCTTGAGTTGTGTTTTATTTTGATTTGTAATTTTTTTTTATTTAAAAAAACCCCAAAATCCAACAAAACAGACAAACAAGAAATCCCAAAACAGCTATGTCCCCAAAACCTTGATTTTTGCCTTGCACAGGTTTGCCAGAAAGGTTTCCACCTTTGGCTTGCACTGACAATGGTCTTATTTTCTGGCTGTACAATACATTGCAGGCAGAACTGAACAAGTAGATTAAAAAATTTGAAAGCACTTGTGACATCAAGGGATAGATTAAATCACCAAGACAATTGAATCATGTTTTCTGCGGAAGGTAGCATTGCAAAATTATTAAATACATAGGCCCTTTTAGCTGCCTTATGTCCTCTGCTTCAAACTATTGAGGTCGAAGTACCCGAGGCCTCTGCTGCTCAAAATTTCACTTTGAATTAGCTGTCTGGGGCTGTCAGGTCTCCCCTGGAAGTAGGACATAAAAAACCTTCAGTGTGAATCAAAGCTAAAACATGGAGCGCTTATAGACCTTTGTCTGTAGAGGCTGATCCAGAGCACTTGGTGGAAAGAGGATGGTGATAACCTCATGGTTATTTATGAGAACTGCTATTATGTTTTAGCTCAGACATTGTTAGTCCTAATGGTTATTTCACGTGCTGGATTAGTTTTAGATTATCAGTTAGATTATCAGTTTCTCTGGGTCTGGATTGAAGGCGCTTGAGACAGTAATTCATGTTGGGACTCAGGTGTTTATTATTTATCAGTAAAACAGTCTCACACCTGTGAGTTCAGCAGCTTTTCATTAGAAGGCACAAAAAGGCCAACAATCTCTTGGTACAAGGTCTTTTAATACTAAACTATCCAATTAAGAGCTGACACCTGAGTTATTTTCCCTTTTAACCCAATAACTGATCCCACAGAGCTGCAATGAGGACTTTTCTGCCCAATTACAAAATGCCACCCAAACCCATGGAGAAGAAGGAAGAAGAAGGTAAAGAAGAACAACCTGCCTCCACACTAAACCTCCATCTTGCTTTGTATTTATTTCTATATTCTAAGATCCCAAACTCTAAGTTGTCCATCCTGTGTTATTACACACCTCTAACCAGCTACACACCCACAATCCCAGTTTTATCATTCCATTTTGGAAGCCTTCTTCACAGCCCCAGGTCAAATGCAGTGTTCTCTTGTGGGTCTGTGCCTTTCCACACAGAAAGTTTCAAATTCTCAGTATCCAAGATTCCAACAAGCAGATTTCTGAGTACCACTAATCCACTACCTCAAAAGTTCCTTCCTGTCCCTGAGAAAAACTAATCCAACACATGTCAGAGCTGAGCTGCAGGGGCAAGGTCAGAGCCAAGATGCTGCCATGGACCTCCCAGGGACACAGTGGAGAAGGCAAAAAGAGGTGGCTACTGCAGGTAGGACCGACCCATTTGGAGATATTTCAGCAGGGCTTTCCTGCTCTTTACTTGGCTGGAAAACAAACAAAAAAAAGAAAAACAACAAAAAAGAGATGGTCACCAGAGTCACACCTAAGCCAGTCAGCACACATTGTGCTGATTTGACCACTTGTAAATCTGTGTTTAGTTCCTTGTTTTATGCAAATTCTTCCTGTGCCAACAAGCAAGCCATGCACCTCCCCTGTTTGTCAATTCCCTGTCCATAGCATGGAGATAAAACCCTCCCCATTATCTCAGCACGGACTTAAATTAAAGAGTGAGGAGTTCTGTTCTGGGATATTTTTTTTTCCTCCAAGTTTTCCTGCTGACATAATAGCTACCAGATACTCCTGGAGAGGGAGAAAAAGATTGTCTTTTAGAAAATAAATGTAATTAGAAAAGTCTGTAGAGGAAATTATCTGATGGGTTTTTCCTTTCTTTGATTCTTCTTGATTCCCTAAAAATTATTTCTTTCTGAAGCAGTTGTTAACTGGAATAGTGTTATTGTCTTACAGAAGGCTCACCAGACCTTATTTTTTATTTGTGTTGCTATGACTCTGAGAGATAACATCTCACCTTGTGTTACTTTTTGTGTTACTTTGACTTGGAAAGAGATGCATTAGAGAGTTCCATTCTATTCTTTGCAGAATAAAATAAAGTACTCCTATCCTCACTGGAAAATCAAAACCTTTAGCACCTTCATACTAGGCTCAGCAAGCCAAAATATCAACACATACTGTGAAATATAATTCCAGGAGGTGATTCTGGTTGGTTCCTGTAGGAATAAATCCAAGAAAACACCCTAAAGGATGACAGAGGCTGTATTTTCTTAGCTGTTAAAGTGACTTTTCTAAAAACACTGAATATTCAGCATATTTAAGCATGCATACACCCAGCTGCTTGTCTGTGCAATGAAAAATTAGTGTTTTGAAAAGTGATAGAAGAGCCATCCATATATTTCAAACCAAAATGACAAAATAACTTGGCTTATTTTTCTAGCAGGATCACATGGTATTAAAAATGTTTTATGGAGGAAACATTTTAAGCTATAAAATATTCTGTTTGTTTTTTTCTGCCTTCTGAGATAGCAGCAGAATGTTTTGTCTGCATAACCAGTTCTTATTAGCTGCTGGAGATGTAATATTGATTCCAACTTCTTGGAACTTCAGCTCAAACGAGAGATCATTTATCTTTGGATGGGAAGTTTCCAAGAAAGGAAAGAGGGTTTATTGGTTTTCTTATTTTTAATTTTTTTATGGTTGTTTGTGCTTAGAATGTACTTTAAATTAGTATAGTACAAAATAGTGTGTTACATTTCTTTGGATTTACTTCCATCTATATGCTTATGCTTCTTATTTAAGCTGTTGGTGCTATTAATCACCAATTAGTCGCATACAACTAATTGTCTTTATTATGATAAGACCTCAGTGCCATTTATGAATATGATTTTGTTTCACTAGATTCTATATAAAGAGGCTAAGGCAATCCATGAAAACCACAGTTTCAGTATCCCACAGAACAATAAATTTTATTAAACAAGCAGATCAACATTACGTAGGGACAGCAGATTTTTTTTTTTGTTCATTTAATTTGATTTGGTTTATTTAATTTGTTTAAATATTAAGTAAGTGGTGCCCAGTAAAAAATGGAGGGGGATTATTTGATTAGGAAAACAAACAACAGGAGAGATGAGAAGGGAAGCACTGGAATGAATTCAGAAGGGATAAGAGAAAGGGAAATAAGGCAAGCAGGTACACTAAGGGCTAAAGGGAAGTGTCAAAGAGAAAGTTGGGAGGAAATATATGGAATGAAAATTGTAGTAAAATTCCTGCACACATCAGAACACATTATATTCCCAGTAGGTATTGTACTCAGGGATTTTCTATTCCATGTGAGGGACGAGACCAGCATAAAGTGATCTTGACATCAGGAATCCGGACGGAACTTAAATTCACTCCTCTTCCTCATGGCAGCTGAGGTCCTTGATATCTCTAATTTTCCCTGGCAAGGGAAGCAGGGGAAGCTGTGCTCATCTATGAGAGAGCAAATCTGTTTTCTGTCACACCTCAGTGGTCACTTTCCCTGCCTCTTTAATCAAAACACTGGCCATAGTGACATGAAAACTAGATGGGTCTTTTTGGATTGACAGTGGTTCTGTTATAGCTGGTGAATATTCATTTGAATATTTAGAAAAAGAAGTTGTTTCCCTATCCTGCTTTTAGAGAGGAAATCTCAGTCTGGAGTCTGCTCTTTCACATTGTTTTTTAATGAAGTTGAGCCCATGCCATCTGCCAGCCTTCCAGATTACTTGGGGAACTTCCATATCGCTATTCCCATAAATTGATACATAATTTAGGTTTTATACTCACCTTGAGGCATTTCTTCACTGATTCCAATGAGGACATAAGTTATCTCTTGCTGTAGTCACTGCACCATCATTATTATTTTAGAGCAAAAGCCTAAAGGAAAAACAGTTAAATACATTTCCTGTCATAAATCTGGAGCCAGCACCTTAAAATGCAAGAACAAGCCATTAAAAACTGACCACAAACATGAAAGAACTGTTTTAATTTGTTGCCAAAACCAGTTTATCAGATTAAGATGGCTGACTGGCTTTCCTAAAGTTTGTGCTGCAGACTTTTTCTGGTCTGTGGTTTGCTGTGCAGGATGTCTTCATGTCACTGGTTTGAAAGCCTGACCTTTCATTATGAGAAATAATTTTTTGTTGTTCTTATGAATAGAGCCCAAGGAAAGCAGAGCTTTGTTTTTACTCTGCTACCTTTAATGCAAAACTCCAGTGTGGCCAATTCCTGGAGCAGAGTTATGGAATCTGCCCTCAGCTCCAGGTGAGGGTGTGGAGAATTGTTCTGCTTCACAGAGAGAGGACCTGGGCAGGCTGGAGAGGTGACCCCCTGTGAACCTCATGAAGCTCAACAAGGCCAGGAGTGAGGTCCTGCAGAGGGCTGGAGCAATGCCAAGCACAGACGCAGAATGGGGGGACCATGGATTGAGGCCAGCCCTTGGGGAGAAGGATTTGGGGGGGTTGGCTGATGGGAAACCCAACAGGAGCCAGCAATGTGCACTGGCAGCCCAGAAAGCCAACCATGACCTGGGCTGCACCCAAAGCAGCCTGACCAGAAGGTTCAGGGAGGGGATTCTGCCCCTCTGCTCTGGTGGGAACTCCTGCAGGGCTGCATCCAGCTCTGGGGTTACAGAGCTGGAAGGAGATGGAGCTGCTGGAGCCAGCCCAGAGGATGAGGGATGGAGCAGCTCTGCTGTGAGGAAAGGCTGATGGAACTGAGGTTGTTCAGCCTGGAGAATGGAGGACTTTGGGGAAACCCTAAAGGGGGCCTACAAGAGAGATGGAGAGGGACTTTCTGTAAGGGCATGTAGTGACAAGACAAGGGGGAATGGCTTCAAACTGACAGAGAATGTCAGTTTGGATATGAGGAAAAAATTCTTTACTATGAGGATGATAATGCCCTGGCACAGGTTTTCCAGAGAAGCTGTGGCTGCCCCATCCCTGGCAGTGCTCAAGGCCAGCTTGGATGGGGCTTGAAGCAAGCTGGGATAGTGGAAGGTGTCCCTGCCCATGGCAGGGGGTTGGAACTGGATCATCTTTAATGTCCTTTCAAACTATTCTGTGGCTTCTACCCCAGAGATCTGGCATCTCTAGTAATTGTTTAGCTATTCCTACAACGTTGTAAAAATGAACTTTTGTTTGCAGAGGACTCTGAGATGATGAGATAAAAGATTCTGAATAAGTACAAAGTATAATTATTAGCTAGTGTTTAACAAGGTTTTATGATTATCACATTGTCTGTGTAAACAATATTTACCTTAGGGTTGATAGAGGGTGAGATCTGGGCATCCCACGCTACCTTTTTGCACTTCCACTGAATCTCATCTAGGAACATTTGAGATCTTTGTCTTCAGTTTGCTGCAGCTCAGTCCAAAACTCTGAAATGAGGCAACTTTGTTGATAAAACATTGTTTACTTAAATCTTGGAAACAGTCAGGAAAGAACCACTTTGATTTCAACAGCTGCTTTTACAAGGGTGTCTTGGCAAGAAGTAGTCATTTATTTAACCATCAACACAGAATTAACAAGTGAAGGTACTCTGAAAAATTTCTTTAGGTTCTCTAAAGAAACACGTATTTAAAAAGAAATATCTAGGTTTGGCATATCAGTGTACACTGTAATGCACACAAAAGAAATCCATTTCTGGCTCAAGCCAGCAATTCTAGGGTTTCTGAGGAGTTTTCACTGGTACTTACTTCCTCCCTGCTGTTGGTATGTCATCACCCCAGGACAGGCTATATGGCACATCACTAACAGTGGTCAGATTATAATTACTTGGCTTGAGGATTTTTGTTTGTTGCTCTTAGTGCTACAATTATCATTGTGGATGCAATTCATGCACTTCATATTTTAAAGGAGTTGTTTAAGGCAATAAATCTCAGCAGGTAACAGAGGTGCACTTTCAGTGACATGAATATTGTGATCACATGTGCACATTGACCTCTCTGTTCCAGCTCACACTCTAAGATGTTGCTCACTGTATTTATTTAAGATTTATGTAGTAGTTTTGATGGCAATAAGAACTCAGAATATCTTTCTGCTCCTTGTCAGAATGGACACTCAGAAATTTCTGCTTCAATGTCTGTAAGTTCATTTGAGCTTCTCTATAAACTACATAAGCTGTTTTTTTACCTCATTATTTAAGAAGAAAAAGAGTTCTGTTTTAACTCAGCTGCACAAGGGTGAGAGAGAGAAAAAAAAATTATAAAAAGAAAAATAAAAAGGTGGTTTAAAAGCTTATAGAGTCAAAGAGAATTTGCTAGCTTTCAGTATTTCACAGCACTTATCATGAAGGTCAGCATTTGTCTTCCTCTTTGTTTGAAACCTGTCCAATTTCCATTCAGATGCAGCTGCTTCAAATGCCTTTTTTCTTATACAGGTTTGAGCAACTCCTGAATATTGTAGAGGAGAAGGGAGGGGATGAAAGGAACATCCTGACAAACCTGAAGGCCTTGTCATAGCTTGTCACGAAGCAAAATGTGTGATGTCTGGTCAAGGCTGCCCTAGAACAGAGAATAGAGAGAGTTTAAAAAGTAGAGATTAAATAAACTTAAATAAAGCAGAGGTTTCTTAAATAAGGTTAAATAAAGTAGGGATTTATTCAAAGGATCTCCTCCATGGATCCACCTTGGGCAGCACAAGAGCCCAGCCAGGGCTGCACCCAAGATGAACCAAAATGGCCCCAAAATGCACGAGCGGGCATGGGGTCTGTCACTGTGATCAGTTCTGCTCCATTTGCATCTTGCAGTTCATTGTCCCATTCCAGCTTTAGCCCCTGCAGTCCCACCCTGCTTGTTTTTCTCTCTCCAGCCCACGTTGTTTGTGCTCTTGGGGCTGAGATTTGGATCATTTGTCCTTGGTGCCTAGCTGGAGCAGGAATTGTTTTGTCTCTATGCTCTGTGCAGAGAGCTCATTACCATCCCCTGATATGAAGCCCAGACCTACAAACTAAAGCAGCACAGAATCTGAAGAATAGAAAAGCTAAAACCTGAGGCGTCAGGTGTACTCCTGTGAAGGCCATCCCAAGGATGGGCAGAGCAGCAGCATTTTCACTGGCTAGCACTGCCCAGAAGAGCTGCAAATAGAAACTTTTCTTGCCCTGATGCCAGCCAGGTGCTGGATTTGTGATCATGGCATTTACAGCTCAGCTCTGCTCAAGCAGCTCCTCTGCCAAACAGAAGGCAAAAAGAGCAGGCAAGCAAGATCTCAGCACAGGGGATGGAGAAAATGGGATGATGAATTCGTCACAGGCACAGAGTATTTGTGGCTGAAGTAAATATTTCTCCTGGGTCAGATCCCTTTCTATCTCCTCTGATAAATGAACTAGCATCAATGGACATATTACAAAGGCTTTATGCTTTGGTTTTACTTTATCCAGACATACAGACAGAGGAAAGAAGTGTATTTTTCACTCAACCCAAGATCTGTTAATCACAGCTTTGTCTGTGTAAACTCTGAGAATCTAGGTCTAAAACACTAATAATTCAAAAAAAGGTGTTTTCCTTTTACCACTTAAAATGTGCAATTCAAGGCTCTGTCCAGGAGAAGAAAACTTCAGCAGATAACACCCAGAGCAAAGAATGCATAGCACTGGACATAGGCAGCTGACTTTGCAACACATTTATCCTGTCTTGTATACCACATGCTTTTACACTTCTGTCAGACACCTTCCCTAAGCTTCCCTATTTGGTTCCATCTCTCCAGTGCCATCAGTGGCCACTCTGCCCATGCTCTTTCTGGTTTTTAGCTCTGACAGCCTTCACACGTGAGAGTGCACAGCCACCAAGAGGTGTTTGGGATATGGGAAGGGACTAGGAAGCAGCTCTGCGTCTTCTTGGAAGAAATGGCCCTGTGGAAGGCTCTGCCTGCCAAGGCTTGAGTTCTGCAGCACGAGCTGCTCCTCGTGCTTGGCCCAGGGCAGACACAACATTCTGCAGCTCTCTGAGTGGCCAAGGCCCAAATGCTGCTTTGTAAAGAGTGTGTTTACTTTATATGAACCTAAGATATTTGAAAGACTTGATTTTAATCAATAAGTTCAAGGTTAGCTGGATATTTTAGGGGATACAAGAATGGTTTACTTTACCCTACCTTTAAATGTTAAGGTTAGTTGGTAGAGCAAAGACAGTGCAGAAATTAATGGAGTGTATATATAAAATGGGAATGGTGTCAGAGCCAATTTTCTTAAGCATTGTGAGTACTGCTGACGTAAAACAAAATAATATTTTTTCATTGTTGTGTTCTTATGAGTGCCTGTGAACTTGTTGGAAAGTCAGAGATGAAGTTTAGGGTATTTTTGGGGGGTATGTCCAAAGAATAGGTGCAGATTGTAATTTTCATGTCTATAAATCACCACAATAGTCTTGATCCGGTGAAGTTTATTGAGTCTAGTGCTATCTTTCATGTAAAATACCATGCCTGTAGTCTACAGCTTTTAAGGATCTATTTTTTTCCTCCACTGTATATTGTAGAATTCTATCCTTTCCTAATATGGCGTTTGAGAGATGTTTTAAAAATAAATCATATTGACATTTGGATTTAATTATAAATTTCAAAGATAGGAACACATAGTTTATACAATATTTCAGCACGATGTTCATCTGAGCAGTACACTATGAAAACTTTTTATTAAATTTACTTTATTCAAGGAGCCCAAACACTTAGGTTTTTGGGAATTTGTATATTGATATGGAGAGACATCAAAACAGTTGTGAGCTGAAATCAAGAGCTGGCTCTTCTGTGCAGAAATAAACCTGTGGGATCATCATAAGTTACTCAAGCCATGGAGTGAATGCAAATTAGCTTTTCTTCACCCTTTATTAGAAAGTTTTGTGAAAGAAGAACTACAGAGAGTAGTTGTAATGCTGCTGGACTTGAAGCCAAAAGCACAAGGGCTGGATTAGCAGTATATTAACTATAGTTAATTGGTACATTAGCTGTGTTTCCTTCCCTTTATCTGGGACTGTAAAGCCAAGTCTGCAGGGCCAAATTCAGCCTGGGACTCCCCAGCTCCAGCCTGGCATGGACCCTCTGGAGGGAGCCCAGTGAGGGTTTGGAGCTGGATTTTCCAGATGGGATGATGAAGAGAAGAGGAATCCAGGCTCTTTTCAGGGGTGTGTGATGGAAGGGTAAAAGTAGTGAGCCCAGTAATGTGAGAACATTGGAAGCTCCAATTTTACATAAGAAGAAACTTTTTGGGCATGGTTAGACAGTGCTACAGGGACCTGTAGAGGTTACAAACTCTCCATTCCTGGCAATAGACAAAACTAGACAGAACAAGGGCCTGAGGAATCTGCTGCAGGAATCTTGGAGCTGCAGGTTGGATTAGGTGGCCTCCAGTCATCCCTTCACAGCTGCATGATTTTCTGCTTTCCAGCAAGGAATGAAAGAAAAATGAAAAGCAACAACTAATGCTCAGATCAAGAGTTTACAAAGACCAATTAATGGGTGACATTCTAAGACTTTTAACAGCCATGAATTTCTGCTTTTGCACTGAAGAGTGTGCCTCTCAAAAACTGAGTGCTATGGTGAGCTGGTGCTTGTCCAGGGTATCCTACAAATACTGTACAATGCAGCATGTTCCTGATGCTCAAATGAGCATCATTTTGATGCTCAAAATGCACTTCATGAATACTCTTAATTCATTAAGTGTATGTTGCTTACCAGTCATCAATTTTGTAGATATTTCTCCCACCTTCTCAAGCTCCTTTACACTTCAACTTTTTTCATCTCTTCACAGACTGGCACCCCCTCTTTATAATGTTGTACACTCTGAGCACGCTTCTTTATGCAAAAGATTGCAATAGATTCAATAAAATTTTATTTAAGTCTAATGATCTATAAGACCCTTGTGTCAGATCTCCCAAAATACACTGATGTATGGGAATCCTTCAAAACTATAGTCTCCAGGGCAGCTCTAATGATTTCCTGGATGTAATCCAATGTCTTGCAGGACTCTGAAGGATATTTTGTCTTCCTAATGTTACTTCTTCAACAGTTCAGAACCTAAAATACAGATGAATAAAAATATCCAAAAGAGAGAAGAAAAATGGGAATGGTGAAATAGCATAGTCCATCACCGCTTGCTTGGAAGAAGTTGATGAGACTGAGGAAGTAAGAGATTGCTTGAGGCATTGAGTCAGGCAGCTGGACAGGGTGGATGTGGGACAGCTGGAAGTGCAGGTAGTGCTGGAAGTGCAGGTCATAATGCAGCATATGTGGAGAAAATCCAATTTTTCTATTAGCTAGTGAAATTAATCAGGAAAATTGGTTTCTTTTTAGGGCTGTTTATGTCTTCCTTTAATAACTTTTGTAATGATCACACTCCTTCAAAACACAAAAAAGTAGTAGAAACACCTGCCAAGGCACCAATAAATTTCTTTCTGTGTGTTGTTTATCTTGCAATCCTTTGAAAAATCAACCCAGTTGAAGCCTTTAATCCAAAATTTTCAGAAGAACAAACAACACCTGGGTATGATGGTTTCCATTCAGTGTAACTCTCCATTTTTTTATGTTTGCCTGGAAAGACAGAGCAGTACAGGACAAGAGTGAAAATGAAACAAAAGAACTGAAACCACTGTTAATATGAATATAGAGGTTGAAGTGGCAGAGCAGACTGAGAGTGCTTTGGGTGCTCTTCCAAAAAGGATGACAAATGGATATTCTTCATCCTGGCCAGCTCTTTCAAAAATTCACTATAGAATTTGGGTGGGAAAGCAGAGCAAAGTTTATTTTAACTTTGGGTAGGAAAAAGAGCATGACTTCAGCTGCCAAAGTGGTGTTCTCAGATCGTACTTGGTGTGCAGGCATTTGCAACGTTTTAGCTGCCTCCTATCTCACTGGTCCTTGGGCAGGAATACACTGCACTGCCAAGAGCCACTTGAAAATCCATTAAACATGAGTAAAACTGTCAAGCCCATTTCTTCCGCCTCTGTCTGTTCCGTAAGAAGCAAGAAAAAACACATTTGTTTTTAAAATACTCCCTTGCTTCCTTTGTTGCTAAGATGTTTTTGCTGTAGCTGAGCAGCTCTGCTGCTGTAACAGTCCTGGGTGTTTCAGTTCCTGGAGTGGAAAACCCTGAACAGAATAATCAGCACAAAAGCTTGTAGTCCAGGTTTCAGACCCAAAAATATTGTTTAAAGGACTCTGAAACTGCTCCATCTGGAAAGCTGCAATAACTGGAGCCTTCCTTCTACTCTCCTTTTCTTTTTTCGTTTTTTTCTTGTTTTCTTTTTTTCTTCCTTTTTTCTTTTCTTTTTTTGCTTTTTTTCTTGTCTTTTTTCTCCTTTTTTCTCCTTTTTTCTTTTTTTTCTTTTCTCCTTTTTTCTCCTTTTTTTTTTTGAGGTTTTTTTATTTTATTTTATTTTATTTTTTTCTTATTTCTTTTTTTTTTCTTTTTTCTATTTTTGTTGGTTTCCTACACACCCACTTCTTGATATAATTCCCATATTTAGGAATGCAAGATCTGTTGAAGCTGCACCCTTTTCTCTCTCAAGGCACAGCCTCCACTCTTCTCCCTGAAGCTGCACACACACACTGAGCATTGCTGGGATTTTGCAAGCACAAATGAGCTGTGAGAGTAGCAGAGTTGAGACCAGGATCCTCTCCAAAACTTCCCTAGAACAGATATTCAGTCATGGCTTCTAAAACTGTGAATTTCTGCAATTCATGGAGTGCTGAGTCAACTAACTTGGCTGGTAATGACCCCAGCAGGAGCAGATTTCAATTTCTGCAGGGTTTTTGCTCCTCCATATCAGAGCAGTTAAATTTCTGTATTATAGGAATCTCTCTTTACCTTAAGACACTATTTTTTCAGAAACAGGCAAGGAGTTTTTTCCCCTCAGGAAGTTGTTTGCAGCTCTGCATTGCCAGGCCTTTGATTTGCATGGAATATCTGTTGCATGTAAATTACAGAGCAGCTGCTTGAATTCCCACTGGTTTGTTTCTCTTCACATCTTGTCAAGGACAGAGGAAACACCAAATTCATTGTTAATCTAATTAAATTAATTTGATTCTAAACAGTCTAATTAAATACTTATTAGTCAAATAATAATGCTACTAATACTTCTGGTTGCAATTATATGCAGTTAATGTACAAACAAACTCCGGTATTTATCCTTTTCTTGCATGTTACCTTTACCCTTTCACTGCGCCTCTGGGTCCAAGGCTTAAAAGTTTCAGTTTGGCAAAGGTGCAGGGCTTGGAAAGTGATCAGTATCCCAAGCCCTTTACCAGGAGGAAGAGGAGGATTTAAGTTGTTGTTTCTTCCTTTTTTTTCAGTTTCCATATGTGGCGATTTTAATGTTTGTCAACATTCTCTATAGCTTGTTTTTGAACTGCGGGTTTCACGTTGCATTCAAATTTACCACATCTGTTCGATATGGTTCCACTTGTTCTTTTTTTAACCCCTAAAATAATGTTTGCCCAGTCCTTTAACTGACTGTGGCAGAGTGGTTTACATCCCTGGAATCATCCTGGTTCCTATTGCCCTGTGCTTGTCACACTTTCTTGCTGTAACTGATTCAAGATCACTTTAGCCAAAGGCCCAGAGGCATTTTCTCTGTGTTTCCATCTGGGAAGACTGGTACTCTGAGGGGAGACCCTTTCATTTTAGTATAATATTGCATATTATACTAAATGTATATAATATTTAGTATAATAAGCATGAGCATAGATTTCAATGTAGTATTCTGTGTGTTTGGCATGCCTGCAGGGAGAGGTGAAGGTAACGGAGATGCCCAGGTGGCATCTGTGAAGTAATACCTCACTTCTCCCTTCTGATGGAGATGTGAAAGTAAGGCATCCTTTATTTTTTTTCTCTTTTTTCCCCACTTTTACTTTTTCTTTGATGCTGCTGTTCACAGAATCTGTGTTGTTCCAAAAGCTATGAAGTGCTGTCTGACAGGACAGTGGACTTCAAAGGGGATCCTTCCTGACTCCTCAGGGCTTGCAAAGGAAATATTTGGAACAGATTGTAGGTTTGGGACAGCCAGAGGAGCTATCAAAATTACCACTACATTTGGAAATAAGCTTCTTCAGTAAAAATCTTTTTAACAAAGGTACCTATTTATGTTTATATACCTCTCAGTGTTACAGGTAATGAACTGTCCTTCACTAGGACACAAGGTCCTCTCTGAAAAAATTATTTATTGTGATTATTATGATTAATTTTATTTATAAACACAGTCAAAAGGGTATGTTGTATCATGAGAGAGGTGGATATGATCCTTCTTTTACTTAGCTTGACTTATACCCTCCGCATACAAGCAGGATCTAATTCATACATCAGGTAATGGTATTAAGGTGCTGTTATGCTGGGTCAGCCCAATCACTTGTGCCTTGCAGTTAGAAAAGTGCATTTTTACCCTGTTTCTACCTGGTTTCTTTTAAATATTTTAAATTTTGGCCTTTAATCTGCATGCTGTCATAATGACTGCAGCCTGGAAAGTAAAGCATTTCACCTGGTTAATTCCAGGTGCTGGAAAACTCATGCAGCTTTCTTAGTCTACTGTGTTCATGGAGCACTTTGAAATGAGAATTGTCTAAGAATGCATCCAAAAATGATTCTTTTTATGAAATATATTTGTCAGGAGCCTGGAAATGTCTTTTCTTGACAAATAAGTCAACCAGCAGTGAGACAATTGTGTGAAGAAGTGAAAAACAGATACCTGTCTGTAAATCTGGTGCCACGACTCCATAGAAAAATATAGTTCTGCTGAGGAATTTCAGTGTAAAAAAGTAATTTATAGGATTGAATTAATAACATATTTCATGTTCTGAAACTAAGGCATCTAGACAAAGGATGGAAAAATTGGAAAATGGTGTGCATGTTCAAATCAGTCCTACTTAGCTCTTATTGACAGTATGAGACTGGCATCTGACGGGTTCTGAGGAATTAGAGGGCACTGAAAGACCTTTAGAATGGTAACTTCAGTCTCTTTTCTCTTTGGTTATCAGCCCATTTAGGTGTTTTATAAATAGCAAAGATAGATTGTCAGATACTTTCAATAGGAAAGAGCAGGGGCAGGACAGGGAAGTAATAAGTTATATGAGATACCAATCGTATTTCCATCAAGAGAAAATGACTCATGATTCATAAAAGCCTCCTTTATACTAGAATACATTGTTTAGAATTTTGTTTAAAAATTAAACAGAATGTCTAGCATTTCAGCAGCCTTAACTTGCTGGCTTGATTTCTGATGGGCATTCTATAAATAAAACATATATTTCAAAGCTTGAATTCTCCTCAGAAGAGCCCATGGGCAGATTTGGTGGGATATTGTTTTTCAGGGCAGTCATATTAATTTGCCAGCTGAACAAGGCTTTTGCAAGCAAAGCAATGACTAAGAAATATGCTTTGAGCTGGCAATTCAGAATAAGGCACCTTGTGAAAACAAACATGCAAAAGAAAAAGCTCCCTGCAAAATGCAAAGCTAAATTGATGCCAAGATTGGTGTTCTGAGTAGCAGTGTAGAGCAGCACAGTGAGATTTCATTCAATTCACCACCTGTGAGTAATCCTCTAAATAAAGGTATAAATTTCACAGTAAATCCTTCTGCAAGGCTTTCTAAGCCCTGAGCATTAACAGGAAAACAGACAGTGCACAATTCAGTGTGCTCTGTGGGGAAGAAGGAAGGTTAGAAGATAATCCCTCTGCCACTTTCTTGTCACACAGGCTACTTGCACCTATTTGTATAGAAGAACCAGTTTCTTTTCTGCTGAATTTACCTTCACAATCCTGAGTGCATCACAGGCACTGGAGGACAGGCCTTTGTCACAGTCATATTTTCTGAAAAATCCCCTTGCCCAGGATTCTTCTCCTGGGAAGCTGAGAAGCCACAATATTATCTCATTTGCTTCTCCTGTGTTTTGCTGCTTTGGAATGTGGGTGGAGATTGTTTATCCAACAGGTGAATTGTTTTTACTTATTGGCCAGCTACGGCCCAGCTGTGTGGAGGCTCTGAAGAGAGTAATGATTTTTTCATGAGTCTCTTTTAGCCTTCTGTCTGTATCCTTTCTCTATTCTTTAGTATAGTTTAGTATAGCATTTTCTATATAATATAATAAAATAATAAATTAGCCTTCTAAGAACATGGAGTCAATTTTCAGATTCTCAATTTCTTCCTCTGTCTGAGGAACCCTGAAAATACCACAGGCTTTAATTAGACACTGGAGAAAAGGAAAAGTCCTGTCTGGAAAAGCCTTCCAACCCTTTATTACTAAATTCTGCTGTCAGGGGTAGAGGCTCACAGTGTTTTAGGAGCAGCAGAGCCAGGCTGGAGCCAAGAGAGGCAGAAGGTGGGCACATCATGCAGTGACTGCTGACAGACTGCTTCAGCACAGTGACAGAAGAGCACACCCCAGTGACATTTCTCTATTTGACACATGTATGGATATATAAGAATTGTATTAGCAGGGAGTCAGATTCATATGGAGTCAGATTCAGCATCCCTTCCTGTGGCAGGAAGGAATGATGAATCTGACTCCATGTTCTCAGAAGGCTAATTTATTATTTTATGATATTATGTTATATTAAAGAATACAGAAAGGACACTTACAGAAGGCTAAAAAGATAATAATGAAAACTCCTGACTCTTTCCAGAGCTCTGACACAGCTTGGCACTGATTGGCCAATAAGTCAAGACAATTGACATAAAACCAATGAAACAACCACCTGTGGGTAAACAATCTCCAAACACATTCCAAAGCAGCAAAACACAGGTGAAGCAAATCAGATAATTATTATTTTCCTTTTTCTCTGAGGCTTCTCAGCTTCCCAGGAGCAAAATCCTGGGCAAAGGGATTTTTCCAGAAAATATGACAGTGACATATGGGTGCTTCAGTCATTTGCTTTTTAAAGCAGTTTGATTTAGCCAGAACAAAGCATAAAGGTGGTGTCTCCCAGCTTTAGAAATGTGACCACATTTCTCTTCACAGAGAAAAGCAAGGCACAACTTCCCATGGATATTTCTGGGAATCACAGCGAGGAACCTCAGAGAAAGAAACAATAATTTTTAACTCAGTTGCTGCTCCTCTTGTTGTGCACAAGTGGAATACATTGTAGAAGATTGTTTAGAGAAGAGAATTAGTAATTAGATTCTAGTGTGAGTATTTTGATTTACTGACCAATTGAATTCATGAGTGTGTGTGTCAGGACTGTCGGCTGTCAGTCATGAGGTTCTGCTCAGTGGAGTGCTTGTGCAAATTCAGTGTAATGTAGTGTAATATAGTATAAAAAAGTAATTAATTAGGCTTTGGATATCAATAGAGTCCTCCTTGCCACTCCTCCCCTCGTTTGGGGTCACCTTGTTTCCAATAGCTGTACCTGTAGCAGGCTCTCCCTGGCCAGGTGGCTCCTTCTGCTCGCCTCAGCTCTCATCCCTGCCCTCATGCCAATGCTCAGGCTTCCCTAGACAAGGTGGCTGCATGCTGGCCATGAGCATGAGCTTCCCCCTGAAGCCAGGCCAAGCCCTGACTACCAGGGTAAGCCTTTGAGGGAGCCCCAACTGTGCCAGGGAATGTGCCAGGAGCAGGGAGGTAAGGATGACTGTGGCCCAGCTCTCAGCCTGTGGCCTGGCCTTATTCTGTTTACTGGAATAGACAGAGCACGCAGCCAAGGAGGTCAGGAAGAGAGCACAGCACTGAATGTTTTCAGCACACTGGGGACATTTGCCCTGCTGGCCTTGGCAATGGTTTCTCATGCACCACTTCTGTGCATATGCTCATTCCCTTCCCTGCCTTGCCTTCCCCTCCTTCCCCTGCCTGCTTCCACCTTTTCATGGGATGTCAGATGGTGCAGCAAAAAGCCTGCAATTATATTTCATTTTTATTGGGTCTTGTAATGATCCAAATAATTGCTTGAGTTTTAATCTGTTTTATGCTGACTGAGCACTTCTGGTCACACTTGGAAAGGAGGATTAAGGCTCTGCCACCCTTAAAAAAAACCCAACACATTCCCAGGAATACACAGGACTGCAAAAGCCTGCTTGCTGCCCTGCCAAGGAGCCCTGCAATAGGATCTGTACTGCTGTGAACTTCTGCAGAAATCACAGAGTTTGATTTTTGAGTTGGTTTGGTTCCAAGGCAATACAGAGCTCTGATCCAGGCCACCCTGTGCTGCACACCACTGACTTTCCCACCCATGCTCCCTCTGGGGTGCAAACACAAGTTGTGGGCAAAAGGAACCTTGTTAAAGTGGTGTAAATATTATCCCAAGTAATAATACTAGAAGTGAGTAGTTTCTCCAGTTAATGTGGCAGCAGTGTGGGTAGTTACATCATCAGAGAAAAGGCAGTGGTAGAAAGGATGGGTCTACTATAAGGATGATTAAGGTGAATTCTCTCTTGTTTTTTAGGTGAGTTAACAAAGTGAATAAAAAATGCTCCCTCAGTGATCTGAGTTCATGCCCTGTTGCCTTCCAGCAAGGCAAGAGCTCTTCAGTGCCTGAAGGATTTTTTTTTAAATACAGCACAGTGTATAATCACTGAAGTGTTTGAAAACCTTCCCAACACTAATTTTACCTGTTTGTGAAGGTGGAAACCTGGTGGAGTAGTGAGAATTGCTTTCAGGGTGTCCTGAGACAAACCTTAAAAGCTGAGAATGCAGCTTGATTTGGGCCAGCAATCCTCTGGGCACAGATTGGTTAAACCATGAGCATCAATTAGAGGAACTTCAATTAGAGAAGGGTGTGCATGTTTGGAGCTTATTTCACATCTTTTTACAGCTTACAGAAAGATTAACTAAAAAAGAAATGGTTTTCTTAATAGAATGCAGTGCTGACTTGTCTTTACCAGTAAAAATCCAGGACAGGGATCTGAAAAGGCAGAAAGCATCGCCAAAACTATGGATATAAAACTGTGCAAGAGGGAGGAGGAGTGCAACTCCAGACACGAGCACAGGAGAGCTGACTCTGCTTTTACAGTGAGATCAAGGACAAATTGTCTACTGGCTTTGAATCAAACACTGGCTCAAAACTAAAATAATGGGAAAATTTCCTTTTATTTGACTTTATTTTTTTTAAGTGGTTTTTATCTTGCTCATTTAAAATGTCTGTGCCTCTGTTCTAAGAAGGTTTTTTTTCCAGGATCAGAGATATCTTGCATTCCTCAAGTGCAATTCATTCCCTATAAAACTCTCTATGTTCCATATCAACCATTAATGTTTCCAGATAGTAAACCTGACAGGTTTAACAGATTTATTCTTGTTTTCTATTAGTGTGAGGCTAAGACTGTGAGGTTAACATTTAGCATGCTGTGGAGACTGAGCAGTTCTTTCTGTGTCCATGACTTTGTTCTTTGATGAAACTAAACTGGCAAAATAAACCAGAAAAAGCAACACTTTCCTGAAATGACTGAGGTCTAAACAGTTGTAGTTTTGACAATCAATGCAAGAAATAAAGATAGAAAATATAAAATATATTAATACTTTCCTATTAATTTTGGGTTGGTGTGGTTTTTTGGGGGTTTTTTTTTGGGTTTTTTTAAGTGTCCTGTAACAAAATATAGTGCTGACTGGGGACAAATTAAATCCTTTTCCCTTGCCTGATGAGAAGCTCTGGTTGTACCTATTTAGGCATTAGCTAAACTTCCCTTGAACAACAAAGGGAGTATTTTGTTTGCATGTTTAATTTCTGCGTAGCAATCAAGACTGTTTTAAGTATTTACAGGAAGCTGTGTTTTGATTCTCAGCAGATAAACAAGCTGGGCTTTTATATAAAGCTTATGTCCATAAAGCAAACAAAACATCTGATTCACTGTTCCAGTGTGGGAAAAATACAACTTACAATGAAAAAAATCGCACTAAGGGATTGATCTATTTATTTATCTATTTTATTTAAATCATAGACTCATATAATACTTTGGATTAGAAGGGACCTCAAAGATCATCTGGTTCCAACACCCCTGTGGTAGGCAGGGAGACCAAGCTGCTCAACAAACATGCAAATGAACGTATAACTAGAAATACATTTTATATAACACAAAAAATGTGATTGTCTGATAGTGGGAGCATGTAGAAGAGATTTGTAAAAATGTAAGAACTTGACTTAAATCTCAAAGTTAATTTAGTGCACTTAATTGCACCTCCCCAGGCATAACTAGAGATGTGGAAGTGGTGCTGTAAACAGACATGAATAAAGGAATTAAAATAAATTTGCAGTTAAATTCTATAGCCAAGCTGGCCTTTGTTGATGGGAATCATTTGGCAGAGAGTTTAAAAACAGTAAGGTGGATCCAAGTGGTCGCACATTTGGATCTCAAGACTGCAGTTTGGGTTCACATCTAACATCAGAGCCAGCAGGCACATCCTGCACTCAACAGCAGGACCCCCTTGCACCACTCTAGCCTAAATCTCTATTTCCATAAATAAAAAAAATATTCTTGCCTAAAGATTGTTGGCTTAACCAGATAAGGTCAAACAAGACCATATTTATCTGGCTAAGAGTTGATAATGTTTTTATTACGCTTTGAGGTGATCCTATGTCAGCAAAATATGATAATTTTATTTTCCCCCCAGAAAGTCGATAGCATGTTTTTGTTTTCATCTCAGCAGATTGTGTTTGATTGGGCTCAGCACTGCCATGAGCTGACAGTACAAATTTCTGGTCTGGTGCCAGTTAATGCTCACTCCAGATGTACCTCAGGACTCTCACAGGCAGTGGAGCTGCTACCCCTACCAAGCAATGTATTTGTGCTCCTGGTGGAATAAGTAAGCTGCAGGTTTGGGTGTCTTGGATTACTTGACATGGTTCAAAGGTCAATTCATGGAGAAACATCAGTGAAAATCTCCCAAAAGTGATTCTTCTTCTCCTTCTTTTCCACCAGCTGGGAGAAAACAAAAAAAAAAAAAAAAAAAAAAAGAGAGAGGAGATTTTTCAGGCAACTGCACTCTTGTATTTAGGGTAGGTTCTGGTTTACCTGTATTGAACAGCTCATTGTCCTTTCAGTTTCTGTTGTGTTTTTCTCATCTACATAGACTTCAGTAGTTTTACTACTTTTGTAGCTAACTTATAGATTGTTCCTCATAACTATTAGCTTTCATGGGGTCTCTGCCCTCAATTTAATGCATATACTAAAATTGGTTTACTGCAATTTGTAAGCGTTCATGAGAATTAGCCAATTTTTTAAGTAGCAGCAGTGTTTTCTTGAGTAATAAATGTCATTTTTGGTTTGAGTGGCACCTGGAAGTAACTGCACTAAGAAACTGCTCTTGCTATCTGCATTCTGTATCAGCTGAAAAGTTGACACAAGATTCATTTCACTTCCAGGAGTTATTATAAACACATCCTTTGTGGAAGAGATTGAAATATTTTGAATTAACATGTGAAATATTAAGTGGAGAAATATTAGCAAGTTAGTAGATGATTCTTTACTCTTACAGATGTGTGAAATATTAAGTACATATGTGAACATGCTCAAAAAAAAATCTTAGTTTTGTGTGCAATATTAGAGCAGAGCCTCGGGGAAAAAAAAACTTTATTTCATCTCTTTCTTTCATATAAACTGGCAGCACTTTTAAAACAGCTCTTTCACGTCAGCTCTGTACATAATTGTTTTGTTTTGGCTGGCAAGTATTATTTGCTGAAATACCAGTTCTTATCTTCCATCTCTTTGCTGGCTCTTGTCCACTTTTCAGCTACTCCTCTGCATCTTCTGACTTGCTGGTTTCTTTGAGAGATGATTTATAGTGCTGCAGATTGTCTTGTATGCTGCCTGCTTTGGGTTTTTTTGTGTTTTACTTGTTTGGGTTTTTTTAAGTGGATGTCCCCACTGTTGTTTTAGCAAGGAGCATTCACACTTTTTGAGAATAACTGTGAAGGTGGCTCTCAGTGTGTTATAACTATATGGCACTCATGAAGGAATAAGATTATTTAGTTCAGAGACATAGTTTTTAAGACATTAATAAAGATTATCTTCTTATATGACAGAAAAGGTTCCATGCTTACATTTCAAACTCAATCCCTTGCTGTTTTCATTGCTGTCATTCTGTAACTGTTTAATGACTCTAAGAACAGAAATATTTCCTACTTTCTTTTGCAGGAAATGGTACAGAACACTGTCTCCATGAGGACAGTAAGAGATTGTAGTAATTTTTCTTCTTTATTTTAAAAAAGCTGGTTTTAATAACAACCTGGAATTACCCATGTATAGTCCATCAAGGCTTTTATGATCTTCAAAACAGGGAATGCTTTTTGTTCCAGTGACTTTTGTGAAGTCACATACCAGAGTGATGAGCATAAGAAACCCTAGAGAGGCAGGAAGTCAGACGTCCTATAAGGTTAAATTCTTTTCTTCTCTGGGCTGACTTTTTCTGTAGAACATACCACGGTGTGGCATCAGCTCCAACTCTCACTTTTAAGAGGAAGCAGAAATTTGTAGCATTTACATTCTCTAGAAAAATCCCTTTGCTTAGGATTTTTCTCTTAGGAAGCTCAGAAGCTTCAGAGTAAAGGAAAACATTTCTTATTTTATTTGCTTCTCTTCTATTTTACTCATGTAGGATGTGTTTGGAGATTGTTTACCCACAAATATTTGTCTGATTGGATTCTGGTGTGAGTTGTTTTAACTCTGGCCAATTAGGGACAAGCTATGTCCAGATTCCAGAAACAGTCATGAGTTTTCATTATTATCTTTTTAGCATTGTGTCAGTATCCTTTCTGTATTCTTTAGAAGAGTTAGTATAGTATTCTTTAATATAATATATATCATAAAATAATAAATTAGCCTTCTAAAAACATAAAGTCAAATACATCATTCTTACCTTTATCAGGGCATTCCCTACAAATATAATAGAAATTATAATTATTTCAGGCTGTGTGATTCTTGTCCCTTGTTCTAATTTCAGGTTTTACATGTGTTGTTCAGCTCAACAAGACAATTTCTGTTGCGAGACCTAAATGCAGCTTGATCAGGGAGCATTAGGAAACATGATGATGGTTATTTGGTTAGCCACCAATTTCCTTTCTCATGCTCTCAGTCTCAGATTACTGAGCTTTCATCTGGCATTCTCAGACATGCTCACTAATTGTCCTGCAGCAGACAAATAAAGAGCACGTTTTACAAGTCATGTGTGGGACATACTAACTAATGTCAACTCATGTGTTGCCTGGATACAGATCTTATTTGTGTTTAGGATTATTTAATTAACTTCTTAATTGTAAAGGACAGGGAATTGAAGCATGCAGTCCAAAGTCCAGTCAATGCAGAAACTCAATAGGGTACAATGAATTTTGTCTCAAACACCCACTGCCCTGGTCATCAACTATATTGTGGTTGTAACATAAGAGATGAGAATT
The DNA here is from genome assembly GCF_037042795.1 of Molothrus aeneus. Classification (NCBI taxonomy): domain Eukaryota; kingdom Metazoa; phylum Chordata; class Aves; order Passeriformes; family Icteridae; genus Molothrus; species Molothrus aeneus. The sequence continues at coordinate 1,986,795 of NC_089650.1, read as the reverse complement.
AAAAGGAGCTTGGCTGCAGTTGGAGGAGGCTGAGTGGAGGGGGAGGATGTTATTAGGAGTACCAGATTAATGGAAATGCATTTATAGAGAGCATTGTTCAACATGTGTAATGCAGATTAAAGCAGTGTTGAACAGCTGCTCAAGTGAATGTTGTCAGTCTTCCCAACAGGCTAGGCACGAAGGGTCTTTGGAAGAACTAAATGTGGTAATGGGATCTCCAGAGCCTTTTAATTGATTTTTGGGATGCAAATTGCAGGAAATATTAAATGTGTGATACACTCAATGTTCAGTCTTCACTCAACAGACAGAAGGACGAACAGAAGTTGCAAAGGTAATGTCTAAAAGTGAGTCATGGCTCCCTCTCTGTAAACTTGTAGAAACACATATTATGGAAGCGCAGCTGATGTTTGAGTTAATGGAGGAAGGTGGCTGGGGCTGAGGCCTCTGCAACTCAAAGATGTTGATCCAGAAAGAGCCCCTCATTCATTTGCCATTATCTTCCATCCAAGAGGAGAAATGGAAATGAAAAAATACAACAAAATTGTCAGATTTAAGGGAAAGCAACTGAAACCTGAGTGCATAATCAACCTGCATTAGGCTGCTTGTGTAAGATAAGATGGGGCTGTCAGTTGTTCTTCAAACTCATTTAGAGGTACAGAAAGTCCACAAAATCTTAAATGTGTGCTGTTTGCTCTAATATCCTCTCATGCAACTTTAGACTAGCTGGAAATAACCATAATTGTGTATCCTTTACTCTCGTTGTGTTTGCCAGACCAGGTTTGTGGTGAAATGAGATGGTTTAATGCAAAAAAATCCAATTTTGGTATTGCCATAAGTAAGAAGAAAGGATCAAAATACAAAAAGTCATTGATTAAATGAACAATGAACTGATGACCCAGTTCAAGTATGTGGTGGAAGACTGTTTTAATTGAGGTGAAAGAATCTGAAAAAAGACTTTTCCCACACAGTGATGTGGAAATAGTGGTCCAAGCATCTATATGACACATATTTGTAGGCTGAACACCACCTCTTTTTACACCGCTCCAGAACTGTGGTCTCATGCTGAATCCCTTCTGAACTGTTGTGAAAGGGAGGCTCAGATCCTCTGCAGTGATGATGTGGTGGATTTGATTCACAGACTAACAGACCTAAGGTGCTTCGTGCACCAGAGCTCAGGCAAAAAATCCTCAGGATGTTTATTGAGTGTTATTTACTAGACTTGGTTTATAACATTACTAAATCCATTTAATTCACTGGATTTTTTTGAGATTATGTGCTGTGGAAATACGAAGGTATTTCAAAAAGATTTCTTTTACTTCAGTACAATTTGTCCCTAACTCAGCTTTTACAGACTTTTATGTGGTAGTTACCTTACAGCCCATTAGTTCTTCAGAAAAGCTGATCCAGGTTTTGTAATCTTTCTCTTTTTTTTTTCCCCAGATGATTTTTCACAAGCCAGAAGTTTCTCTAAAATCTCTTTCTTGACTCATTATTTCCTGGCAATTCTAAGCTGATTCTTTGTTTTCTCTTCCAAGAGTCTGGAATGCCATAATATTTCTCATTCAATTTTTGAGAAAGAGTTGCCCGGTTGTCATGTAAAAGTTTCAGTGTCCAGTTCCAAAAATTCATAATAACTTTATTTAATATTTTAGCACACCAGTGTTTCACCTAAAACAATCTGTGCAGTGTTTTTGTAACAGTGATGGTATGGAGATTTTAGGGAAGTAAGGTGTGTGAGGATATATTGCCTCCTTTTCTGCAACTGGCTTCTCTTAAAAGGAAAATAAAAGAAAAGAATATTTCTTCACACAGTGCTGCCTTGTGCAGTTATACCCCCAGTAACTGGAAGAATATATTTTTAATAAAATGTTTTAGAAGAGTGCCAAGTCATTCCTGAAAGTCAGCTCCTGTCTGAAGCTTTCTTTTCACCTGTTTGTTGCCCTTCTGAACTCTGGGAGATTGAATAACTTCTGTTTTGTTTAATTCTGTGTGAGTAGTGCCTAACATACTGTAAGTATTAACATCAGGACATTAACAACAGGAATGAACCTGAAGCCCAGCATGTCCAAGACATACATTTTAATTTAATCACATGTCCCTAAAAACCTTTCTATCCACCCATTGCTTCAAGCAATTATGGCCATCTCTGGTCTGTAACACATATATCACTATAAAACCTTAAGTCTGCAGGCATTGGACTCAGTGTCTTAGATTAAATCAGGAAAACTGGCCTTGTTCACTATCAAATAAAATACAAACTCCTGAATCCAAGATGTTTTACCATGTTATTTTGCCAGTAAAATAAAAGCACAATTTTTTCTCATGGATCAACACAAGGGGAGAGGTGTTAATCTTTGCTGTAAAGGACATTTACAATATGGAAATGCTGCACAAAAATAACTTTCAGCTTCTTTTTCCCTGGGCTTTGGCTTTGAAACTCCAAATTATAAGATATTGAAAAGAACACTGTAACTTTAAAAAATCCTCAAAGAAATGCACTGTCTTAAAACCAAACCCAATACAAAACGTTCTGCCTCTCACGATCTCTCCTTTACAAAAAACATCCTCTGGAAAAATCAAAAAGAAAATACTTTCCTCTATCCATTTCAGGCTACAAACTCCACAACCCTCTTGCTTTTTATTTTGGTTAGCAGCTTGGACTCCCTTACTGCATAACTAACCTGAACAAATATTGTGCCTTAGATCATTTCAAGGGAACAAATTCCAAAACAAGCAAAGAAACAATAGACAACAATTTTTTTTTCTCAAGGAAAAGAAGTAGGTAATTAATTATCCACCTAAGGAGGAGAGCTAATAATTTATGCGTGTTTTTTTGATTAACCATAGTACAATTTATATAGATTTTTAAGTCTGGAAGGATAAAAGAAACCATACACAGTAGTTTTGAGCTACCTTCAGCCCTACTGTGCTGTGCACACAGTGTAATAATATCCTTACCAAAACAAGGAATGGTTTATGTAGCCCCATGCTGCATGGGAACCCTGTAAATACAGGAATTTTACATAATGTACAAGTGTCACGCTTTGTAGAGGGTATTACATAGTTTTTGCTACTTTTTCTACCAGGAACAAAGCTTTGTGGTCAGTGAAAATATTCATCTATAGACCTGGTGCTGGTGTTGAGCAATATTGAATTTTAGAAGGCTGGTTGGAGTCCAGACCCTCTCCTATCTCTGCAAAGCCAGGAGTAGGGAGGGTCATGGCAGCACTTCCAGTGTGAGGATTCTTCCTGACTCCTTCTGATGGCCCCCAGACATAAACACAGCAAATGCCTCTGGGTTTCATACTTCCTTTGAGAGGCAGGGGAAATAAAGGGTCCTGTTACATCCCAAAATCTGATTAAGTTTGGCTGTGGTGGGCAGCTTCCCTGGTAGCTCTGAGGCACAGCTCCTCCTCTGAAGGAGGAGGGAAAGGCGTCTTCCCCGGATACGGCTGCCTGCATATGCTGCAGCTTTTTCACAGGCTCTTTCTAGCCTGCGACTGGATATGCCTGGGTGTTTCTTGTGTGTGGTGGCTGTTTATAAGTCTTTGTGTCCCTTTTTACATTTTTGAGAGCTTTTCTGGGAAGCTCAAGTGTTGTTTGAGGGGAAAAAAGAACTCTGTGAGGATAAATAGGAAGGTTTGCTAATCAGACTTGGCGACTGGCAAAGAACAAGTTCAGGACTTGGCAACTCTCTTGGTGTCATTTTTGAGCATGTACTGTCTGTGGCTAAGAAATGAGAGCAGTACTCTCTGTTAATCTGTCATATTGTCCCTTAAAAACCTAATGAGAAACCAGAGATTTACAAGGACAAGGTATGGTTGTCTCTAAGGGAATATACCTAAGAAACCAATGGCCTGAGGAGCAGGATTGGATCCACTTTTTTGGAGGTTCAAGTTTCATGCACCCCAGTGATGCCTCAAGTTTTAGCTTTTATATTTTTCAGATTCTGTGCTGCTTTACTGTGTACTTCTGAGCTTCATATTAGGGGATGGTGAGCTGTCAGCACAGAGCAGGGAGATAAAACCATTCCTGCTCTAGCTGGGAACAGGAGAGGGATTTGGAAATCCTGTTCAGTCCATGAACAGTAGGGTGGCACAAATGTCTGAAAATCCTGTTACTCATTCAGCTTTCTTGCCATGGATCTCAATGCCTCATTTTGGGCTTCCTATTCCTGCTTATGTTGCCTCTATTTCTCACCTGGATACCTTCATTATTTTTACTGAGCAGCTGTTTCTTTTTATCCTTCACTAGACTATTTTGACTGATAGTTAAATGAAAGCAGCTCTGCTGCTGCAGCTGAAGAACAGAACACTGCTGTTCCCAAGGGAATGTTCTCTTCCCATGAGTGCAACAAGATGCTTCTGAGTAAAACCTGCAGATAAGTGATGCTTTTTTAATTTGACACAACTTTCCATTATATTCTCCTATATAACACCTTGCCTCATGCCACTCTTCTGTCTTCCTCTTCCTCAGTCCAATGATCTGCCTCCTGTGAATTTTTGTCATTTGCAGCATTCCGTATCCTGACAATAGGAATGAGATCTCACGAAGCAGGAACATGGCAGACAGACCTTTGAATGTCAAAGTGTTGTTTTTCTTTTCTTTTTTTTTTTTTTTTCCTGGTGGTTTTTCCTTTAGATGTCTGTTTCTAGCACTACACAAGGACAAACTTGCTCCAAGGCACTCACACAAACTCTGCTGTGTTTCCTAATACTTCAGTCTTTGACTTTGCATCTTTAAAATTTTGTAATGTCAGTTCTGCACATGATGCACATCCTGCTGCCTGCCTGAGTGTTTGCTGAGCAGCTCTCACACACTGGTTCCTGGCCAGTGACTGAATGAGCCACTTTTATTTTAATGTTCTGACTGCCTTTAAGCTCCCACTCCTTTCCCTTCTCCGCAGGTGACATAGCTGCCTGACGAGGTCTCAGCCTCTGTGCTGCTCTCACCAGATGAGGTTAAGTGTGAGCAGCAATTTACATCTTGTCAAAATCAGAGGGGTGGCTTTATGACAGAAAGGTAAAAATGTGAACTGGCTCAGCTTTTGTTACTTGTGGAGCCAGGCAGTAGGCACTGGGTAGCACTCAGCAAGCAGCTGGTTCAGACTGGGGAGCACCCACCACCCTCCCAGCACTGTGGATTCACCATCCTCCCAAAAGGCACTGATCACCACCACAGGTTTCTGCACCTTGTATTTTCTGTGCTTTTGCACCTCACAATTATCCATGACTCAGCCTGCACCTCCTGTTGGTGTTTTCTCTCCTCCACAAATCTGGAAATACTTGTTGGGAGACCAGGGAAGAGAAGGCAAGGAGGATATTTTATCTGATCAATGTCACTGAATCCCCAATTCCTTTCATTAGTGTGCCCTGAGCTTCCTTCTTCAGCCTTTGATTTTGGCAAACATATTCCCTAGAGATTTCCCAAGAAAGCTCATGGTGTTTTGAGCTAATTTCAACTAGTGAAGTTTCAATATTTTTACTCCCAGGATCTTTTCAAGTGCCCTTGCTACTACTACTACTACTACTACTATTATTATTATTATTATTATTGTTGTTGTTGTTATATACAAATAACAATAATAATAATACCTTTAACCTACTCCTGTATGTCTGTACACAAAAGAATTGTTATGCTATCTCCCAGCAGCATTCTGAATAGATTTAAAAGGATTTCAGAGCCTCAACATCATGTAAGTGTTTATATTGCAAGCATGTTCTTATAGCAAACCTATTCCAGGACAGCAATCCAAACTCTGCCTCTGTGGAAAAACTGCTTGATGTCTTCCAGAAGGAATCTGTTGGTAACTAATATCAACGTATGTATTCAAACAATAAGAAATAGAAGATGTTTTCAAAACAAAAGGTGGGATTGGAGTTGTTTTCAAAGATGGGTGTGTAGTTTTCATGTATGCACTTGCTGGAACACATATTGTTCTTGTCTTCCTGTAAATTCACACAGAGCTCAGCCTGATGATCTGTTATTCCATTTAATGCCTTTATCCCTTCCATATGCCAGAATGGTCTCATTAGTGTGTATATGGACACCTGTTCCAAGTTATTTCTAATGGCCTTAATTAGGCCTATTTCAAATTTTAATTATTATTTTGCACCCTTTCTTCAGACTCAGATTCCGGACACAAATTTGTCAGAAGATGCAGGGATTGCAAACAAAGTTCCATTCACTCAGAACTGCTGTGGCAGCTGTAAACAATATGCACTACTCCCATAACATTCTTCAAGTTGCAATGAATTTGTTTCTCTGCCTGCCTTAGTGATTTAAGTGCTTGAAGTTAAAATTTTAAAACAACCACCTCTTCTTAAATTTTAGTTAGTAATTGCTGTAATAACTGCCTTCTAAATGGTCAAAGAGTGCAGCCAAAAACCAGCAAATCTGTTCACTAAAGGGAAGCATGTACACATCAATATAAACTGTTAAAACACATTATCAGTTATTCTCTTAAGTAGTTAGTTGGGGTTTTTTTAGTTCCTTTAAAAACACCAGGCAGAAAAATCATCCAGTCAACTTTTCATGGGTAGTCATATGTATGACAGGGGGAACACCTTCAAAAAGCTGTGAAATCCATAAATGCTGATGGAAAAGAGGATTATTTTAGCATTGGTCATTCATTTAGTCAGCCTGACCTTGCTGTTGAACACAGCTTCCTTCTGAGAGCTAAGAGCAATTTTGGAATGGAAATCATGGAGGTGTTGTTCTGCTTATCCCTTCAGCTGAAAGGAAAGCTGCAAAGTATTGAAAGTATTGCCTCTCTTGTCATGGATCTGCTGCTCCCTGCCCAGCAGTCGCTGCACAGACTGTGGAAACTCAACTTTCAACCCTCCAAATTTTGGAGAGCTGCTGTGCCAGAAAGGGACAGGACAACACCAGCAGGCCTTTATGGTCTTTCCATCCCTCTTTATGTTCCTCTGGTTCCCTGTGTCCATCCCTGTTGGTGAGGGAGAAAGAGAGGCTTGGATCACAGGGCACTTACCTCAGGCATCAGGAATGTGGCTTTCCAAGTTCAGCCAAGTATGAGCTACCAAGACACAACACCCTTTTAAACTGTAATCCTTAGGCCAGCAGCACCTTATTCCACAGCAGTGCTCAACAAACACAGTGCTGCTCCTTCCTGAAAAGAAATAATCAATACCCCAGAGCTACTGAGGCTTTGTCACAGTGATAGAGCCAGCAGTGTTTTCATCTATACCCCTTGTTCAACCCCCATAATTTTAGTAAATGTTTCTTCTTGTTTACACTAGTCCATAACCTTCCTCAGCTAAGTGACAGAGTGCTTTCTCTTAAGCTCACTGACCAGGAGGAATTCTTGGAAGTGAAGATGACCATGGGGTCATCATGGGTGACCATGGCAACCTTCATGTGTTGAAGGTCCCTAATTCATTACTTTCTCTTGATTATCACTATTTAGCACTCAATAATAGGTTGCAGATATTTCAAATCCAAATGACTGCTTGGTAAGCAAGTTATTCCACTGGACTCTGAGTTCACTTCACTTGCTAAATTCTGAGAGTAAAACTTGCAACCAAGAATTTTTTTTTTAATTTTTATTTTTAGGATGTGAAATTACAGTAACTTTTCAAAACACTGCAGAAAAGTTACTACTGAGAAATCTGCTTGGCAGTTAAAATACCCTGTGATAATATACATTTGGTGTAAGACATGGTCAGCATCAGCTTGGGGGCAGCAGTAATCACTGGTGGAGTACTGAGTGTGGTTGTATTTTTGCTTAGCCTTCTGGTTTTTAATAACTTTAAAATGAATACATGGTCCTTTCCAGTAAAGAGCAGTTTCTCTGTAGCATTTGCTATATTTTGCATATATTTATTCTTATTTGAGTCAAGGAGGACAAGTTAAAGAGCCTTTTGTTCAGAACATATGGTGATTTAAACCTCTGTATTTCAGGGCTTGCTATTCCTTACCTACCTTACTATTCCTTCCTTATCTTCCTACTACTAAAGGCACAGTGTGTTTTAGTTTATAAATTTTAGTTTATAAATTAAAAATACCTTTCCATTTTTAGGTGCTATCTGTCACTTTGGTTTTTTGAGCTTTAAAGAATATATGTTACACATAGGATTTTTATAACCATGGTATTTTTAACCTTAGATTACAGAGAATTCTTAAAAACAAACATTTCCTCTGTGCATTACAGCTAAAAATGCCTAGATGACAACAACTGCCACTAAAATATTCTATCTTTAAGGTTTTACCCAATGTTGACAGCAATTACAGTGTTGCTGTTAAGTGCGTGCCAGGACTTGGAGCTCTCAGACAAATTTCAGCTATGCTGTCACTGGAGATAGTTAATTTCAGATTTTGTTGTTGTTTCACTGAGGGTGACACAGCTGACCAGGTCACATTTTTCATGGTAATTTGACTAAATAAATATGAGATCAAAGCCTTGTGCTGCCTTCTCAAGTTGTTGGTAAATTAGAGCAGAAGCACGGAGTGGAACAGATGGGAGCTCTCACTTGCTTGGCAGGTGAGTGGTTCCTCTGCAAGTGGCATCCTGCCAGCTCAGCTCTGTGGCACTGCAGCACAATGGAGTGTAAAGGGCAGAGTATGGATCCCTGCCAGCCTGGCTTCCTGGGAAAACAATGAGGAGGAATAACCTGCTCATGCTCCAGAAAATAAAGTGATCTGCTACAGAGAGAAGGATGTCAGAAAAAAATGTCTGAAGGTGTCAGAGCCGCTGAGAAACAATGTGATGCTCTATTTCTAGTAAGATTTTCACATTTGACTATGCTGTGTTGAAATATTAGCTTGCTAAATTGATATTGTTTCCAGATAATAATGTTTCACAGAAAATCCATCCTGTTTGGAGAAGAAAAAGTAAGGTTTCTTGTAAATATATTCATTTTATGGAGAGTATTTTCCTTTTAAGTTCTCTCTGGTTTAATTTTAAATTTTATGGAGTAACAACAAATCTTTGTGTGAGTTTGTTTCCCACAAGTCTTGTTACAAAAGTGATTAAACACAGGGGCACTGCAGTTCAGTTCCCACCTGTTAAAGTTTAATCTTTAGCCACTTAGTTGTTCTGTGACATGCTTTGGACTACTAATGCTGTAAAGCCACATGGCATCTCTTAAAATTAATTTGTAACAAGCTAATAGAATACTTCTGAAACACCAGGTAGAAGCTGTTAATGTGACTAATTACTGCCTGGGGCTCAGCTCAGTTGAAGGCTTGAAGAGCTTGTGGTTAGACCTTGCTACTTTGCAGGATGCTCTTGGGAACTGAGAGCTTCAGATAAGGCTGCTTTCTATGGCATTTCTTATTAAAAAACCAAAATAAAAACTCAACAAAACTATTAACAACTTGTGGTACAAAAGACCAGTGGGGTCCAAAATCCCAATAAAGGAATTCCAGTTCAGAATCAAGCTGCTAGATCAGGATCCTTTACAAAGGGCCCTGGATAGGTATTCAAAGTGAATTCCAGTGAAGATTATGGTAGCAGTTATTGGATTCTGATAATCAGAATCTTAGAATAACTCATTAAAAAGTCAAGCAAATTATGATGGCACTTTTATACCTTTAGCAGCAGCAGAGGTATTGGGTATAAGGCATTGGACAGTATTAACTTCAGTGAGCTGATGTGTGCTGAACTGAAGGCCTAAAGATGCTATACAAGGTTTGCCATTTAAAAATGTACATCTTTTTCTTGTGCTGAAAATTCTATTTATTTTGGGACTTGAGAATATAATTTAGTGTTCTGTTTTTAAAGCCTGGAGATTCTGGGATGGAAGTTCTGCCTTCCAGAGTGCTCCAAATGAAAGCAAATTTTAGTTGGTTTTTTTCCCTATTTACAGGGATATAACATGGAAGTTTATTTCAATGGGACTACATTGATATTTTCTCCCAGAGTATCAAGTCTGGGGACTGCATGACACGGTGGAGCTCCTGCATGGCACTGATGCCAGCATGGAGCAGATACCATGTCTAGGCAGCTGGAATGTTTGCTTTAGTTGCATTTCCAAAACTTGGTCCAGAATAACTACAAACGTACAAACACATGTGCCAAATCTACAGGAGACTGAACGAACACCCTGGCAGCCTGACTGCTTTTGCAGCAGGGTTATTTTTTGGGTTTTTTTTTTTTTTTTTTTTGGCTGGTTGCTCTTAATAATTTTTGTTCTGTGAACTTCTCCAACAAGATAATCCTACTATCAAAATCATAACATTTGAGTACTTTTGAATTTACCAAGAGCCTGGTACCCAAACAGGCACCGCCAGGAGTTGTTTGTTTGATGGTGCCTGGAGCAGAGTGAACAGCTTCTTTTAAAGATGTGCCCAAATATTCAAACCCCTTGGGAATGAAAGAGCACACATTGCTGGGGACAAATATAGAACTTCTTATCAGAACTCTGAATCACACTCTGGCCCCAAAGGAGTAGAGAAACACTGATGGTCTGACTCCAAGAGAGATTTTTTGGGTAAGGGCTGTGCTCAGATGGGTTCTCTGTAGCTGGAGGTTTCTTCTAAAGAGAATTGAGAGGTGCTGTTGCCTAACACCAGGAAACTGGACAGGAAGGTTGTTCAGTGGGACATGTTCCTCTCCTATTTTTTTTGTTTTCTGCAGTAAAGCTTGATTACTCAATTGGAGTCCATCTTGTGCAGTTAGGAATAAACAGAGACGTGAAAACCAAGGCACAAGAACAGAATATGTAAAAGGACACAGTCTAAAATTCAGACAAAAAAGGAACACTGATAAATGGACCCCAAGATTCCAGTGCAGAGCTGTACTTGCTGGAGAAGACAGAATAAAAAGGAAAGTTCTACAGTGAGTCTTGTACAGCTGCCAGCCAGGCCAGCTGAGCAGGCATTTCCAATTATCATCACAGGACAGAAAATTATATGCTGCTAAACAGCTTAAATAAACTGAAAGCAAGGTGGCAACAGTGCCATGAAATAGCCCATGCAGTAATTCTGATACACTCCACCACTTTGATGAGCCTGGTACACATTAAGCAGCCCAAAGCAAACACAGATAACTGCACAGTAAAAGCATTCAGCATTGAGAATGGCTGCTGATTCCATCTGAGCTGCACATTCAGGACACCTTCAGCATCCTCATGGCACCAGGAGAACTGGCTGATCTCTGAGAAGGACATTGCTGGATAAGAAACCACATCATATGTGACCTAGAAACAACAATGTTTTTCCACCCAGCCCTGGAAAACAGAAAAGCAGAGCTCTTAAGGCAAAGGATAGCAGCCAGTGCTTCCAGGAGAAATGAGGAATATTAAAATTGACTTTTTTATGCTTCGGCTCAGCTTGAGAAAGGATCTTGCTGTGCTCTTTTTGCTGTTTTATGGGGATTTTTGAGTTTTGGTTTGTGGTTGGGGTTTTTTGAAGATACACCCCAAGACTGTTATTAGTGGAAATACAGGGCTCAGTTTCTAAGAGAAGCAGAGACTCTGCTAAACACTCAATAAACTGGAGTCTTGTGCTGTTGTCTGCTGCCACACTTAGCTATTTGCAGAGTCATGGCAAAATGTTGAGAAATACAAATTATATTACTGACAGATGGAATTGTTTCTGTTTAAGGACAGATGCTTTTTATACAGCTTTTATTTAAAACTATGGATTTTTTGAATGTTTGTTTATGGAAATTTAGAACAGCAAATTACCACTTTCCTCATTAACATGTGTTTTTCTCAGTAAAATCTATTTTTCAAGAACTTCATACATTTATGCAACATTCCATGTAACTAAATTAATTACATAGCCAGCTTTTTTATGATCTTCAAATACCATTTGGGGAAAAGAAACACTTCCTGAAATAACTCCCAAAATCCTTGGACATACTTTTCTTGCAGATGCACGAGTCTCCCCATCCCTTCTAATAACAAGGACATCGCAGCAAAATTCTTAATGAAATTATTTAATTTTTAATGAAAATTTTTAATATTTTTGAAGTTTCTATAATAGGACAGAAGCAAGGTGTGAAGGAAAGTCACTCCACCATTGAGATATGAGCAGTGGGATGATAAGTAAAATAACAATATGGATTTATCATAGTTGTTGTCTGGGCTTCATCTCCCCACACACTCTCTGTGCCACGAGGCAGGTGTCTGTGCCTTGGAGCTTGGTCTCCAGCACCTAAGTGGAATTCTGGTGGCTGTCAGCTCTCAGTACCACAGCAGAAGGCAGCCAGATGCAAATGCCGGCTGTGAAGGTGCTGTGCTGCATCAGAAAGGAAAATTAAGTGAAGGAAACATTTCAGATAAACTGAAAAAAAAAAATTATATATATATATATTTAAGAAGTTTCTTTTCGGTTTTTTTGAAAATTTATTTTTAAAAAATTACTTTCATTGCAGAGAAATGTTCAGTTTTGGGGATAGAGCACTTTTTCTTTATGGGGCTACTCAGGAAAGCACTTCTGTCTGGCTCTAAAAATGCTCTTTATCTCAAGAATGTAATTGTGTCTCTGGTACAAGAGAAGTCCAGTAACATGTCTTGGGTAGCACAGTTATATGTTACCATCCCTGCAGCAGAAGAAAGATGCTTTTAGGAATTCTAGTTGACATGAACTTTACACAGGAGAAGCCCAAGATCAGACCGAAAAACTGCTGGCAAATTTCATTAGAATGGGAAGGTAGCTAGGTGTTATATTTTTCTTGATTTTGTATGATAAATGTGGGTTTATGTTGTTAGCTTTTTTTTTTTTTTCTTTAATATAAACCACAAGTTTTGCCTGGCTAAGCTTTATTTCAGTGAGATCAGCCACGTCTGTCTTTAAAGGAAAAAAACCCCAATTCCACTCTATATCTAACTAGGAGGACCCAATCAAGGGCTAATATTAAATTTAGCTTTCCATCACAAGGCAAGCAAAAATCAATACAGCTGTGCCATGAAAAACACTTCAGTTGTGAAGCCCAAGTTCACCTCTGTGTGGACAGAAAATCATCTCCCTGTGGTTTTTAAAGGTTCCAGCAGAACACGTGGCTGAAGCCCAGATTTAAGATGCATCATCAGGGTAATTTGTAATATGTATGTAGTGTTTACCAGAACACAAATATATAAAAGATAAAGCATGCATACAGAAGATAAAACCCACAGACAATTAGTTCAGCTGGGCTGCCTGAAAACTAAACATTTGCAAAGAGATATATGGTAAGGCCAGCAATTTCAGACCACAGTAAATGAAAATTGGATTTATAGGTTTAGAATTGCCATCTCTCATGCCATTGTATTGACTTTTATGGGTGTAAGGTGCAGGTACTGGAGCCGATGCAGCCTCAGTAGTTAATTGGTAAAGATAAAAACCCACAGGTGAGATGGAAGGGAATTACAGTAATTGCCAGAGGGAAAGGTGAGACAGGTGATGGTGATCATTTGATGTTTTCTGGGGAGGAGGGGTTTTGCTTTCTCTTTCCCTCTTTCCCTTCCAACTCTCTACTTCTGATTGCAGAAGACACTGAATTTTTAAAAATGAGTTTAATACAAGACAGAGGAAGGTGGCCTTAGCTGCATGGTGACCCTTTGGCCCTGATCCAGGCTCTGGCTCCACAGGTGAGCAACCTCTGCTAACAGCAGGAACATGGAAACCTGACATTTTCATCAGCTGCCATTACTTTCTCCTTTTAGGAAACTCAGCTTTTCTTCTAGGGAACAGCTGCTGCTGGTGAAGCTTTTGCAGGATGCAGACTGTGAAGTCTGGGGCCATTTTGTGCCAGTATTTCCCTGTTGTTCCAACTCAGGAGCAAGCTCCAGTTGAGTTCCTTGCATTTCTTGGACCAGGTAGCAGCCCAGGTGCCATACATATGGTGAGTTTGATCTTTTAATGTGAGCTTTTATAACCCTGATGGTATTTTTAGAGCTGATGTCTTACCTCTGATCTCAAGAGGATGTTATTTTATCTCTTTTTAAGAGATAAAATGCAAAGTCAGCGTGAAGTGCTTTCATTCTTGTGCCTTGTAAGAGAGATTGTAGAGAACAGTTTTCAAGAGGACTTTAGCTGTTATTCCTTGTGTGTACTATACTCAGGCTCTTTATGGAGGATACATTTTATTTTCTTTTGCATTTACACATTGGGATGGCTCCAAGGCCATTAGAATGTTTTTAATTCCAGAGTGATTGAGGTATTTTTCCATCTATGTTGAATACTGTGTCTTTTGTCTAAAAATCTGACTGATGTAGCCCTTTCTGCTTGGGAATATTAAATACACTTGGAAGCAGATAGGTTGTTATTAAGTGAAGTTTTTTCTTATCATTGTCATTAGATTTGCTAACTCTGAGGTTTTCAGCAAAGTCTGAGATGTTGGTCTTGCTCTTAAGGCTCTTAGATAATTTGATAACTGACTGATCTTTTCCTACCAGTTTTGTTTACAAATGCCAAAGTTGAAATTTCTTAAATTTGAGAGGTCCTATGAGCATCTATGGACTTTGGAAAATTGCTTCTGGCCTCATGGACTTGTTTTCACTTGAGATCGCATCAGCATATTTGAGGGGGATATTTTCTGCTGTCTGTCTACAGGAATATCAAATGTGCCCACAGCACAGAATAAATACTTGCAAGTCTTTTATTGAACATGAATAAGAGAAAGAAATAATTGTAAATTAAAATGTGCAAAATAAATTATGCTTCTCAGTGCAACTGGAACCATATTTAACATTGTGCTATGGAGCAATCTCTTCCTCATTATGGAGAATAATCAATATATACAACACAAAGTCTAGAAGCAGTGAATTTAGTGATATAGGAGGAGGGATCTCATGAGTAGCCTTTTCTTTGCAAAGAACAGCTTTATGTCACTTTTGACAGTCTTTGTGTTGTAAAGAACAAATTGGAAAAATCTGTGTGGAAGAAAGTGTCTTTGAAGTGCACAGCTCCAGTTTACTTTTTTTCTTTTTGTTTGCAAGCTCAAAAACAAAATTCTAAATCATGCCATCATTTCCTTTTCTTTTTTATAGAAAAAAGAGGATTCAAGGTTATGAACTTTTTTGCTGTTAATTAAAGGAAGCAGACAGATATGGTCTGAGGCAGAATCCCCAGAAGTTATGGGCTGACATATGTGTCTGTTTACAAGCTTGGAGTTGGTCTCCACCTATGGCAAAGGGGATGGCAAAGAACCCTAAAAGCATCCATCACCCCCAGGCTTTGCAGAGGATTGGATCAGGCTCTGACCTACACAGAACTGTAAATATAAAGCCTGGTAAATATAAAGGCCTGCAACTGGATCCAGGAAAAAAGTTATACACAAAGTTCAGTGGGACTTAATTGTCAGCTTTGATCATGGGGTAGAGGCTACATTCTTTTTCTTCATCTCTTACATAAGTGCATTTTCAGAAAGCTCAGTGCCTGTGTCTTGGATGTGAGCAGGGTCTATTTTACTCTGCAGCTGGAGTGGAATTATTTCAGGAGGACCTCTGGTCTGGTTTTTGGTTTAGCTCAAGAGGACACAGACTCAACCCAGTGGCATTTCTCAGTATGTCTGCAACACAGCAACTTCTGAACATCACACCCAAATGCTTCTGAAACTTTAGGGCAAGTTTTAGGTTTTGATAGCCAAGACCTTGATCTCACAGAAAAAATAATAAAAGAAAATGGGAGACAAGAGCAGCTGCTTCTTTCTCTCAAATCCAGCCACAGTTGGAGTGGTTTTGGATCAGAGGCCTGGATATGGTTCCTGTACAGCAGGGTAGAAATGCCACGTCTCCTCACAGCTGCTCAGGATGGTGTTATTCTGATGGACTGCCTCCTACAAAAGTGTTAGTGTTACGAAATGGAAGGGCAAATGGGAGATGTGAGAAAGGGTGGAGGAGTACTTTGTGTAGTGAGAATATCCTGGAAAGAAAGACGACAGCTCAAACATCAGCAGGGACAGGAGCAGCAAACAGGAGCCAAGGAAAGAGGCCTCTGTTACTGGGGACAGGTGGGCTCCAAAAAATGACAGTTTCTCTGGCCCTTGTGGACCAGAAAAAAAGTGGAGATTGAGCTGCCAGGAAAGAAGGCACACCGGGACAAAAACCTGCAGGATCCTGCTATGCCAGAGACCAGGAGGTGCTGCTGGGGGGTGGGACAGGGCAAGTGAATGGGGAGAAATTTTGCATGTTAACTGGGAGAGTGGAAGAGACACAGATGTGGAACACACAGCACCTCTGGGGAGGGGGAAGGAGGCTTTATAATAAAAGTTGGTTTGGACAGATGGGGAGTGTGGAGGAGAGGTATGGGAGGAAGGCAAGAAACCTCTCTGGCATGCTGCAAGCTAAGCCTACAGAAGCTGCAGAGTGTGTGACCCTCTTGTTAACTTCATTTCACAATGTTCCCTGCATGCTTTGTGTGGCTTCCAAGTAATGCATGACATCAGAAATCTTAATAAAAACCACCTGCTCGGTACATTTTATGTTCAACTCTGTTAAACTTTCCTAGTTCAAAATATCCAGTGCTATCTGGAGCAGGAGGACAATTACTTTTCTCTAATTTTGCTGAGCTTTGTTAGATGAGTTCTTTCCTTAAGGAGTAAAAATGTGAATTTATATGCTTTTGGAAAATCACCTTTCAGCTATTCAAGTTTGTAGGCTGATAAAAACAGCTGTCAAAATTAATTTCTGATCTTCCTCTTGAACCTAGTCTGCTTCTATCCATGTTCATGGCCTGTGTTTCAGGAATGAGAAGCTGACTGCTGTGCACCAGGGAAATGTGGGGTGTAAATGCCTCTAGGTCTAGTGGGATCTTTGCTCAACACACCCCAGGAAAGCTCTTTACACTTCATGTTGCCTGGAATCTTTCAAGTCAGACAAGAAGCAATGTTTATACATCCCTCAGCACAAGGGAAGAGCTGGTGTGGGCCAGAGGTAATTAATATCAGCAGTTAAACTGGCTGTTCATTAAAAGAAAAAAAAAGGTATCATTAGGAATAATTGCTTAGCTTTCCACTTTTGTGATCCAAAAATTCTCAGGCTGTGGTGTTCCTGTCTGTTAAATATTAGATCAGTATCTCCCAAGACAAAACAAAATAACCATTCTTCTCTGGGCTACTTTGCAAAGTTTATTCCAGACTTAGTTTATCTGTGATAGAGGTTCCCAACAGTCTCAGTACTAACGAAATAGGTGTAGTGGCCGGTTTCTTTTTGAGGAGTCTGAGCTTCCATCCCAGAGCCCCAGCCAGCAGTCAGCTCCTTCTTGTGGCTCCCCTGCTCTCCAGTTCATCCCTCATTGGTGGCACTGAAGAACACTTCCCTGGAGGTGGATTTCTTGTTTTCAGTGAACTTAGCCATTTGCAGGAGTTTTTGAACCTCTTTTTGCTTTGTCAAAAAAAAAAAAAGAAAAAAAGCCAGGCACAAGGGCAGCTTCTGAAAACTTATTTTAGGACAAGGAAAGGGGTCATGACCCCGAGGCTCTGCTGTTTAAATCAGCAGAACTTCTCTGGAGTGTACGTAGGATTTAGGAAAGGGCACAGGCTCTGCTGGTTGTGTCACAAATTTTCCAGAGTGCCTTTTCTGAGCAAGCCAGAAAAAGATTTGCCTGAAGGGACACATGAATATGGGGCACATAAATGACTTTTTAACACAAAAGTTCTGGGGTTTCTAAGGGACAAAAGGACCAACATGTGGGCACCATAAGGGGTTGGAGGAGGGAAGGTGGCACGAGGTTGGCTTCTGTGCACCCTCAGGGGGATGTGCAGGGTTGGGGGGAAACTGGAAGATCTTCTGGGACCGCTTGAAATCTGCTGCCAGAGCTCAGAGTCTCAGGCACTGAAATCCCTGTGCCAAGCTGGAAGTGTGGGACTCAGCCTGGAAATCAGGAGTGGATGAGGACAAGTTTCCCTCCTATGGTTTCCTTTGAATTGCCTGGAGACAGGAGAAGGTCTCCTCCCTGATCAAGCATGTCTCATTCAAATATTTTGGAAATAAATTGAGTAAATTCATCTTTAATTGCACTAAACAGTTTATAATCAATAATGTTCTCCTTTGCTGCCTTTGTGCAAATGTTCAAGTCTTTGACTCTTTTGAGGATGGACTGTGAGGGCATTACTAGATCTAGTGAAAAAAAAAGATTGTAAATAAATCTCTACACATAAAAGCCCCAGGCCTCTCTGGACACATACTTTTAAATCTATTTATTCACCTTTTCCCCTCTGTTTTCATATTTAGATAGGGATAGCTGTGGTGTAAAACAGAGCTATATATTTTTGTCTGTTAGGACATGAGAAAGGGCACAGTGCTCTCTGTTTCAGCAGCTGTTCTGAGGCCAGTTTGCTAACTGTATTTATTTATTAGTGGGTTGTTTTGGTTAGACTATTTTTTCCCCTGGTGTATGTGCTGCTGCAATTGGTGGACATACTTTCCTTTTCTTACATCAACAAAGAAATTGGCTCAAGAGATTTTCATGGATTGCTTGCTTTTGGCCTCTGAATTGTCCAGGTAAAGATCTTTTTCCTTTGTGTTTCTTCCACATCATCTAGCTCTGAATGCATTCTCTTGGCATGTGAAATAGCAGGAATATATGTCATGTGTTTTCTGAGGACACCAGCCATAACCCTCAGAAATAATTTGCTTCTTCCCTAAGCCAGAAGCCATTGAAGAAATTAAATCTGGATGAATGATGAAAATATGTTGCAGTTAGAGGACAACTGTGGATTCCTTTTGACAGCAACTGTGGTTTCTAATGCTTCCTTAATTTTCACTTCCACATATCTGAAGTTGTGATTAATCCAATGAAATATTCAAAATTGCCCCAGTAAATCTCACCTTCCTAAAAAGGATTTATCTTACAGCCTCATAAAGCACTCTGAAAATCAGATCCAAACTTTCTTTTGTGATGCAGATAAGCATCACATACGTAATCTTCATGTCTACAGTTTCCAGGAGTTCTGGAGGAAGAATTTTCATCCCCTAGAGAACAGCATCTTTCTCTGCAGGGGCTTATTCATACCAAGAACAACTGTATTTTTTCCAAACAATAACAAAAATGTGTTTCTTGCCTGTGGATTAAGAAAAATCTCGAGATGAAGAACAGCTTCCCTGCTCCCTTCCTGTTCAAATTGTGAAATTGGCCTGAAATACTGGGTTTTTTCTTTCCTTTTTCTGAGCCATTCTGATGCTCTGTGGTGTAATGGGCTTTCCTTAAAAAACAGAAGCTGTGAAATGCTGGTTCTCTCTATTCCAGCTGTTCAGGAATACAGATAAAACAAATGTCGTGAATATCACAATAAATCCTGAAAGCTGCAAAAACAATGGGAGAGGAAGAGCGATCAGAAGCTGTGCAGCAATGCACAGATGGAAAAAATACCCTGGGGGCTCCTGCAGCTTTTGGTGACTTTTCCTTTGGAGCCTGTCCTGTGACAGCTCCTGGCACTGGGTGGAGGGAGCAAGGAGAAGGAAATTCACCCTACAACCACAGGGTATAACCTGCCTCACCCTGCTTTTGGGTCCCCAGAGGTAAAACTGGGGAGAAAAGCACCAATTAGTGTATGTGAATATCTTCCAGATTAAAATTATGAGACTATGCTAATTTTTCAAGAATGGGCGTATCAGGTCCTAAAATTCCTCATGAATCTTGTAGCCATGTCTTTGTTCTGATTTCTTTCTGTTTGCCACAGCAAGTGATCTTCCACTTGCCATGGGTTTTTAGGGACTTCAATCACTGGGGCTCTGCTTCCTCTGTCTTTGTTCATAACAGGTTTGTTGCATAAACACTTTTATTTTTCAAAAGGACAAGCATCCACAGAAATGTTTCAGAGACAATAGAATTTGAGACTGTAAATACATTCTTGTGACCTTATTAAGATGAAGAGAGTTTTAGTTTGAGAAGAGGAAAAGCTTGTGATCAGGCAACTGCTGTTACAATATATATAACAAAAGAAAACAGAAAATCACTGTCAGCTTGATGATTTTGGGAGTCTTTGTCCTGCCCAATGGTGCCTTTTTATCACAACCTTTATTTCAGGACAGGATACAACCTAACTAAAATATAGAAGCATCATAACTAAGGGAAGATTGTGTTAAATTTTTATTTACTGTACTATTTAAAGAAAGGACTACAAAAACTTAATTTAGCAATTCAGCAATTGAACTAAGTGGAAGAACTTCCAGCTGTTATCAAAATGACTGTTTCATGAAGGATCACAAATACCAGCATTATTTGTGTAACTTAGTTCCTATCAACCTAAAAGATACATTAAAACATTGTGATGAGGTTTTAGTAACTCGAGGTTGTGGCTATTACTAAATAACCGTGCAAGTAGCACCAAAGATCACTGTACCCCTTCCATCCTTAGGTTGAATTTTGACTGAAATGGTTTTTTTGGCATGTCATCACACCAGAGGCAGGTTTTGGTATGCAGGGATTTCATCTTGCCCTCATCCTTGTCATTCTTTTGTGTGGGCAAGCACACCACACTGAGAAACAACATTGAAAGCTGGAAGTTATTTTAATTCAGTGGCAGACACTGATGGAGAGGAAGGCAAATGGAAATAAGGCCCAGAGAACTATAGGGAACTATTCTTACTGTTCATGTCCATGCCACTGAAGCTGGTTTTCCTTAGATGCTGAATTACATCTTCAGGCAGAATATTTGAACTCTGTTCACTGACATCAGCCTTGTCCCACTGCCCTGACTTAGGAAAGCTTAGGGTTTGGCTCACTGTTATATCCCAGCCCTCAATTTAACAGAGGCTTTTCCTCTTCTAAAATTTCCTTTACTTAAAGTTTACAATTTACTTGTTGGTGTGAAGATGCTTTGGCAAGAAAGGCTTCTGACAGAACCTTGGGTCTGCTGCCCAATTAGTTCTCTTTTTAAGGGAGCTTTGCAAATTTTAATTACAGTATTTCTACAAAATCCTTGAAGTATTATTTCATGCATTTTCTTACTTTTCAAGAGGAAGGAATAGCTGCGGCTCAACCACAAAGCCAAAGATATTTGTTTAAAAAACATAGAATAGGTTTTCTGCAATCCGTATCCACGTTCAATGAGTATGCAATGTGTTTTCTTGTCTGTTTGCAAGGTTGGTGATGTGTGATGGAAGCTCAAGCTGTAAATGAAATTCATTCCTGAAAGAATAGGTGACAAGGCAGTGTAAGATTTAATTCCCATTGCATGAATCACTTCATTTGCACATGTCTCTTTGCACTTGATTGGACATACTGATATTTTAAATGCATTACAAATTTAATCAAAAGCATTAAATAAGACACACAACATTGAAATTACATCCAGGAAAACATCTGGGACTAGGGAGGGGGAATTATTCTTGCATAAAAACTAAAGATTATATACTTTCATAAATTAATTGAATAAACAAAGGCATATTGAAGCTCCTCAGGAGATTATGTAGAAGGTCAACTCATGGCATTTCCCAGATTGCAAATCCATGCATTGATCTGAATAGACTTTTGTATTTAAATAATTCCTGGGGTGACTCCATTGGACTTTTTCCTCTGCAGTCTGTTAATAGTGCTGAAATGAGCTCAAGAAGACTCTTCCCATGTTCAAAGTCATTCAGAGTTGTGTTATCAACTTTGGGGGGCTGAAGGTTCAGTCCTGCAAAGTTCATTCACACAGATAAATCCAGTTTACCCTTTGAAGAACTCCATCTCAGAAAGGAACAAGGCCTTGAGGTGAGGTTGATAATGAAGTGATTGTTTTACTGTCCAGATAAAATCCCCTGAAGGTATCTGAAGCTATGTTCTTTAACTTCCTGCACAGCACACAACTTTCCTCATGTTTATAAAATGTATTCTCTCCTCTTGAAACCAAACACCAAAACACTTCTTCCTTTCCAGATTTGCTCCATATGGAAAGCATCACAGACTAGGACAAAAGCAACAAAGATTAGAAGATAGAAAAGTTGAAAATTCTATTTAGGTGACTAGATAATTTCAAATACTTCAGAAAGGGCCCTCTCCACCACCCACTCTGTTACAGCTACTTCTCTGTTGATTTTTTTCCCCACAACAATTTTAAGTAGCAACTGAAAAGATTAAAATAAGTCAGAGAAACAAAATGAATATACATAACGTTCTTTCTTACTGTGTGTGGAATCTGCACAGTTACATTTATGTGTTAGGATACCACTAGAACAAAAATTTCACGGTGAAAACATCAACAATCTCATCTTTGACATTGTTTAATGAAATCCCAGGTGCGCAGTGCATGTTGAAAGAAATAATTTGACAAGTTTATATGAAAAAAAGGTGGTGAGTTTACTTGCAGCAGACCTGATAAGAATTTTCATTCATTGCTTATGGAGCAGGTTATCATACTGTAAAAGAGTTATAAAAAACTTAAATACTCCTGAGTAACTTTTTGAACTCTATAAAAAACCCCCAAGATGTCTGCCAAAAGATTTGTCTTAAATTCTTATGTTAGAGGCCTTTTCTTGATCTTTTCATCTCTTTTCTCAGTTGAAGTGTCAATATTGAAGTGTAAATAAGGAGGCAAATACTAGGTGCTGAACAGTTCTAAATCAGTAGTGATCAGTTTTTTGTCCCATGGTCTCATACTGTCTGAAATCTAGGAAGGAGGAATGTTGTAATTTACAGAATAGTAATTCTATAGGTTAATTTTTTCATTAATATAATTCACATAGCAGAAAGGCATTGGCTTTGTGTAAGACCTGCTCAGCAATAGCAAAATAGCTCTATTTACCAATACTGTTTTGAGCACAAATACAAAATAGTCCCATATCAACTACTGTGAAGGAAATTAACTCTGTCCCACTCAAAACAGGTACAAAGATATGTTTTGAAACAGGTCAGTCCTTCATTTACTTTGATGTAGCAATATTCAAATATTTTGCATTCAGCTCTGATGATCCACAAAGTATAACTTTAAAAGTTGTTTATTATTTTAGCTTGATTTGTTTTCCACAGAAAAGCAAACAGAAAAAAATCCCAGGCTGAATTTCCATCAGTTGTGAAGTTTCCCAACTTTTTTGGTCTTTAATTTTTTTAAATTTGAACATGAATGAGAGATTTCTATCAGTATCTGAACAAAATGTCCAAAATCTGAATAGGATTTGAAGAACTTATAGAAAAGTTCTGCTGTTCTGATCTGACACATGACTGAGAGACAACATTTTGCTTGTCTTCCTCTTACATTGAGATAGAAAACATTGAAAGCTCCATTGTTTATAAATAAAGCTGGAAGGAAATTGGCCTGAGCAAATAAATTGAACAGATGCATCACCTTCCATTATGCAGAAAAAACAAATACCTGTGTTTTGTGGAAAAAACCTATCAAATTACCAGCTTTACAATGCAAAAATGCTCTTGGATAAATGGGTAAGTTCCTAGCACTTGTGGGAAGCTTGGCTGCAAATCTGATTTTTCTATGCTTATGTGCTGACCTCCTGCTCCTTGGGTACTGAATAGCTTGGATTATAAATGTCTTCCAAATCCTGAGATATTTATTTAAATTTACTCTCTAATAATCTTATTGAAATGAGAACTGTAAAAAAGCTGCTGTTTTCATTGTGTAAAGACAGTGTCATCAGTCCCATTGTCAGACTCAGTGTTTCTAAAGGATTGAAAACACTAAAATGACCTGAGAGTGTCACCTTTTTTTATTTAAACAGATGAGGGTGGAGGGAGGCAAGTAACACCAAGAATTTCACTGACTTTGTGCTTAAGGATGACCAAATAATTTTGGCTGAAAATGTCCCAACACATTCAGCCTGAGGCATAGCCTGAGCCTGGAGAATTTGAGTCTTAGTGGCTTCAGTTTTTCATGAGTTTCCTGGACTTCAAACAAGACCATATAAATTGGAAGTATTATGCAATCTTAATAATAGGTTATGTTACCAATTTGCTCACAGCAAACCAGTCAGCATTAGCTGAAATTCCTAGGTGTGCTGTGGTTATTAAAAATTAGTGTTCTGTGGCTTACTGCTGGTCTTCCAGCATAAATGTATTGAAAAAAAATTTAATGCTTTTGCTCTTTAAACTTGATTTTCTTTAATTTTCTCCAAACCTTAATGGATCATATATTGTGAAAAAAAGTTTTAGTTGTACTTGGCTTCTTATTCCATCCCTATAAGTGATTCCTTTCTTTTAAGTGATGGTTTCTGTAAAATTTAAATAAAATCATAGATTCATGAAATTGCTTGGGATGGGAAGGCACCTTAAAGATCATCTCATTCCAGCTCTCCTGGCACAGACAGGGACATTTTCACTGTCACAGGCTGCTCAGAGCCCCGTTCAGCTTGGCCTTGAACGCTTCCAGGGATTAGCCAAGATGAAACCAATGAACAGAGACTTTTTTTTTCACCCAGGTGAGATGACATTGCTCTGGTTGTATATCAAGTGTTTAAAAATGTCCCTGGTAGTTACTGTGAATAATTCAGGGCTATAATCTATAGAATTTACTATCTATAGGCACCAGTCTCTAGTACCTTTTTTTTTTCTTTATTCTGAGGATGCAGATGGAATTGTCCAATAAATCAGCCACTGAGATGAAGTTTTTCTTCTTTCTTTTCTTCTTTCTTTTTCTTTTTTCTTCTGAATTTCTTCTAATTCAGAAATTTCAGAAAAAAAATTCTGAATTAGCCAAAACAGGCCTCAGGCCCAGACAACTGGAAAACTGAGATAGTGGCTGCTCCAGCAGTAGCAGGGCCTGGGTTTAGCTGGATGCTCTTGCATGTAACTCAGAATGACCCTGAGTTGGTCTCATGGGCTGACACTGAGGTGCCAAATGAGTGCTCACTGTTCTTTATATCAGGGATGCATTTGTCCTACAGCTCAGTTAAGTATAGTTAACCTGGGTTAAAAGAGCAGTGAAAGAAGTTTGTTGGATTTTTAGCTATTTAAGCAGATGAATTCAAGCTCAGATTCTCCCACAGGCTTGGAATTCTCCTGGGAGCTCAGTTTAAATTACAGATTTCACTGCTGTAAATTGGGGTAACCAACCTGGGCTAAGCACCCCCAAAGAAAGTTTTTCCTTCAGCAAAGACAGATATGAAGCATATCCCTGTACAGTATGACTTAAATCTTGGAAAGCTTTTCTTCTGGAGAATTGATGAAGTAGCCATGACTCAGAGGCTACTCAGGAAAATGTGGTTTTAGCCCTGAGCACTGTGTGTTCAGCTGCTGTACTTTGCTTTCTTGTTTTCCACTATTCCCACAGGCTATCACAATTTTTTCTTTTTTCCTTCATCTTCTGTTCAGTAGGGATATTCTGGTTCTTTTCTTGAACTTACCTGCTGTAAGAACAGTGTTCGAAGCAACTTTAGGAAACTTTGATATGACCCTTTTTCAATAAATCAATAATGTTAATATGCAGCACTTTCCAAATTAATTTTCAATACTCTTATTTTCCCAAAGAGTAAAATTCAGTGTGGCATCTCTGAATATCAGGAGATCTGAAATAATTTCCAGGTTCTGCTACTGCTCTGCTGTGAGCCACTGAGGCAGGTGTCTGCTGTCACAGCTCTCTCACTGTGGATAACAGCTGTGTTCAGATACCTGGAAATCTAGATGAGAAGTATCACAGTCAGGATAAAATGTGGCATAGCAAGAATGTGCTGCAATGTTTTATACACAATTCTGAAATATTTGAAAGGTAGTGCTTGTAGTACTGGGAATATGTTTTAACTACATACTTACTCTGGGTTTTTTTGGGTTGGTTTTTTTTTTTATAGACCCTATTTTGCTCTGAGTTTTGTTGACATCTCCCATGTGTTTCAGGACAGTTTGGGGCAGTTCTCACTTTTTATATTCACAGCCTGTGTATGAATAAAAATAAGTGAAATGAAGCTACTGTCACAAAGCCCCAGCAATTATATCACAGGCTGATAACATTCTCAACCAATCTACAGTAACATTTTGTAAATCACTTCCCCCTAGGTGATGACAGGTTTCAGGGATTAAAAGTTAATACAAGGTGTATAATTCCATTTCCAGTCTTGCAATTCCTCCTATAGTAATAATAAACTGATTATTCTTTTAATTTTAAGCTTCTTGGCCTATTTCTGAGTGGTCCTGGATACCCACTGCTTCCAAGGACATCAGAGTTGTGCATTCCCTCTCTGCACTAAATGTCTGGGGCACCAAGCTTTGTGTGGTAGCTGTGTATCAACTGAAAATTACAACAGCAAGTATGATGAGCTGGTCTACACATTTTGGTTTATTCCAATTAGGATAATTTCATTCATTTTTGTGACTTATAATTTAATGCTGACTTCTCTGTTAAGTGGCTGAACTGCCTATCACTGCCTATAAAATTTGGCAAAATAACAATGACTGTATTTTACCCTCTTCCTGAGTGTTTTCAGGATTGAAAGCAGATGCAGTCTGTGGTATTAGGCCTAAATTCACAGAATCAGAACAGCCTGGGTTGGAAGGGACCCTAAAGATCATCTCACTCCATCCCCTGCCATGGCCAGAGGCACCTTCCACTGTCCCAGGGTGCTCAGAGCCCCATCCAGCCTGGCCTGGGACACTGCCAGGGATAAGACAGCCCCAGCTTCTCTGGATAACCAGTTCCTGTGCCTTATTTTTCCTCACAGCAAAGAATTTTTTCCTAATACCCAATCTAAACCCACTCTCTGTCAGTTTGAAGCCATTCCCCCTTGTCCTGTACCTTCATTTTGGAGAAATTCCCACTCTATCTTTCTTGCAGGCTCCTTTCAGGTACTGGAAATCCACTACTGAGTCCTTTCTCATTTGTAGTACTTCTTGGTGAATCTTTGTAGAGGAGAACAAATTTTTAATGTTTTTTCATTAAATTGCACCCCCTGTGTGGTATTGCAAAACTTTGTCTGTAAATTACCAACAAAAATGAGATTTTATACTAATAGATAGCAAACTATTGTCATGCAAGACACTGGTTTACCAAGAGTGACTACAATTTCACTTCCAAAAGCTTGACTTTGTCCCTTCCAGAACTGGTGTTTGAATAGCGAAGTTTTTAACTTTGGAGTTGAACTTTCCCTTAGAATACAGCAGACCTGGCTTCCACATGTGTCATGCATACCCATTTTACTTTGTTTAAATCTGATCTAAGTTTGGGGAAGTTTTTAGAAGCAGATAAAAATCAATCAAGCTCTGCACAGCTTTAGTTTTCATTGCTCAGGCAAATTCTCTGCTGAGACATACTGCTGTGGGAGTTTTAGAAAACCACTATTAGAGTCAACTTGAACTCATCACTGTATTTCTTTGTAGGAAGTACTGGTGTATGTGATAATTCAAAGTCCACTATCCACATTAGAAGGTAAAATATTTTTCAGTTTGTACATAGAAATCATCTTCCTTGCATGTGTAGTTTGAGAGTTTAGTTAAAATAATGAGAAATCAGTTCTGTGAGGGGAAATAAGATTATCCTTTCCAATAAGAGCTGGAGGAAAGGTTCTACACTAAAGTGTCATGTGTTATTTGATGACAGAGCATTTTTAAAGTTTTGGGTTTGGGGTTTTTTTAGTAATCTTTAAAGAGTTTTGATATTTTTCCTGTAGTTTAATCAATTTCTGCACAGAGAGTGTCAGAGTCTGAAAGACAGGACTGCTGGGAATTTGGGTAAGCAAGGCACAGGTGAGGGACTCTGGACCAGATGAGTCTTTGAGCAGAAAAATATATACAAACTGGAGCTGTAGAGAAAGAGAAAAAAGATTATTAAAATTATAACCTCTGGTGCCTTGTGCCATTTAGAATTAATCTTATTGAACAACCTGGTGCCCTTTCAGTTGAACTAGAGCCCAAATTTCAAATCTGTGTCCGACCTTACAGATTTGTTTAAGTCTATAACCAAAGACTAAACCTGTGACTCACCTGTAACTTTTAGCAGATCCCACTGTGCTTCTTTTGTGTTAACAGAAGGAGATCTGGCCCTGCACCTTGGCTACGTTCTTTGGTGGAGGTGCTCTGAAAATTCGAGTTAAGATGGAAAGGCCAGGAATTCTCACTTTTTTCCAAGTCTGGCCAAATTATTTTCCAGGGTGGAGAAGAGAGTATATTTTATTGTAGCAAGGAGAGGTAGTATTGCCTAGATTAATACCTTTGCTTCCTGTATGGAGTAAGTTCAGCAGAGCTGCAGTGGAGACTCCTGATAGTTCATATCCAGGAAGGAGCCTCCCTCTAGCTGAGTCCCTGGGAGCTGCACTGACCTTTGTCTGCTGAAGACAGCTATTTGCACATCTGACATGCCTTTAAAACACCAATCAACACATTTTTTTTGTAGCTTTTTAATGTTCTCAGAAGTCCACAGGGAATGAATTTACCTATTAATTTTTTTTACCTATTTGTAATTCTAGCTGGGGTTGATATCATTCAGCTGAAGGAGCATAACCTGCAGCTCTTGCTGTTTCCAGAAATTCACACCATCAATTTTGCAGTCAAAACCAGATGATGCCCCTTGGAATGATGCCTGCTTGGAGTGTTGTTTGCACTGTGTCAGCTTGTGGGCTGCTTTTCCACTCTTCCATGCACAGCCCTGGCACCGTGATGCTGCAAACCTCTGTGCACAGAGGCTTTGGTCCTCTCACTGTGATGCTTTCATGGGATCCACAGCTGTGGGAGAAGCCCAGGTTCAGTGTCCACAGCACCTGCTGGGCAGTGAGAGCCCAATTTAGGATGTGCAGGAGCTTAGGGGTGACATTTGCTCTCTGGTGTTTTGTCAGGGCACACATTTGCAAAAGAACAGGGAAATCTCCTGCCCTGGGCTCACACGGTGAATCAAGGGTGCATATTGAACTTTCACTGAATATTAACTTCTACTGCTCTTGGCAAACACACTTAGCAAAAGGTGATCATGCCAACCCCAGCTATTGATTGTGAGGTGGATCTGCCGTAGTTCCCAGTGCCAGTTCTGCCTGAGGGCTGTGCCAGCTGGGTGCCCTGATCACTTCTCAGTGTCATGGTGATGAGGACTTGTGGACTGTTCTTTGTCTGAAGTCAGCTGGTTCCATTTGCCTTTTGAGATAAAGCCATCTTTTCCTGCTCTGGTGGTAATTGTTAGCAACTTGCTATTGAATCTGGCTTATGTTGGGCTTCTTTCTTTTTTTTTTTTTTGTTTGAACTATTCTACAATGCTGATTAGATTAAAGGTCAAGTTTGGCATTCTCTCTCCATAAACTCTAAAGTAAGCCTTTCTGATATCAAAGGGATTGTTTGGGTGTAACTAGTGGGAGAATTGGCTCCTGTACTCTTGCTCAAGAGAAGTCAAAAGGTTGAAGTCCACCTAAAGATTCATGTTATCATCAGAAATGCAAATAAAGGAGATGGGAGTCACGAGGCTGGATGAAGGATGATGGGTCAGCATCTTGGGCACTCCCCGATGATGGCATGTGGAAATCCCTAAGGGAACCGTCAGGCATTGATGCAGGGCTATCATAAGTTCCTAAATTCAGTGCACTCTCTGCAGTGAATGCGACCACAGCAATGTGAAATTTCATTGAGATATTCCTTGTCCTTCAGGCTGGACAGGGCAGGTGAGACATCCTGTCCTGTGCTTGTACCCAAATTTGCCATGCAAATTGTGCACTCTTTTCCCCTGAAGTCATTCCTTTGACTGCAGTCCACTAATTTACATTATAGCATCACTGAGCATCCAATGTCCCATTTCATGGCATTGCTTTGTTGAAGAGTATTAACTCTGCAATATCAGAGATGCAATTAATTAATTAATTAGACATTACCTACATAATGCAATAACAGTAGGCATCACATATTCCCTGACTATTTTTCTTCTCAAAGAAGCTGTGGCTTGGAATGAATAGTCTGCATTTTTTGAAGTTTGCAGAGGTTTATTTTTGAATGACAGGGCACTTCAGGGTTCTAATTTGCATTTCTCTGCTTTGCTGTGATCAGGACTTTGAGGAGCAGGGAAACAACCTTTGAAAGGTGGTTCACTTGCACAGCTGGCAATAAAAGACTGTGTGTCAGTAAGCATTATGGACCTGATAAGAGCCTGTGACTTGAGCTGTATGAAAAAGTGAAATGAACTCACGCTCCTGCTGATCACGATGTGCAAGGTCAGGACAAACTACTGAAATATTGGATTGCAAATACACTCTTGGCAGTAAAAGTCCCAACTCAGTACAGCTTGGTCATTACAGGGAAGCACAGAGCTGTGCAGTAAAACCAGCACTGTGTTTGAAATTAGCTCCTAAGAAAGGGTCATAAATCTGAAGGAAGTTCAAAAGTGATTTTTTCCTAATATTTTTCCTTAGTGTTCTGTAGTTCTCATTCCTGTGCCCTTTTAATTGCGCACTTCACCTCAGGAACAGTCACAGCAGAGGAAGGGAGTCCAGCTGAAGCCCAAAAGATCAATGAAAGCGGCAATTCCCTTTTCTTTTTTTGTGTGTGTGTTGGTGTCTTTTTTCAATACAAGTGATGAACGTGAAAGCAATAAAGACTGAGGAGATAAAAAGCTGGGGTTTGAGAGAAAGAGCTACTTCCTATAAGGACATTAAACCCATGAATGTGCTGTCAGTGAAACTGCTGGAAGCAAAGAATGGAGTAGAAATAAGTTGGGGGTTTTTTTGTGAAGCTGCAGGATGATAAAAGCAGGACAGTGGACTTCAAATTGGAAAAAGAAAATAAAATCAAGCCAGGAGTTAGGTTATATCCTGTCCAAAAATTTCATGTGTTCTTATAGCCATTTTTAAATGCTTTTAATTCCAGTAAAAAAACAATGGTCCAAATGACTGAAGACTTTTCCACATAAGTGGAAACTTCACTGAAGAGAGCTTTGGTATGAATTCTTCCTGAATGACTAATCATATTTGATCATTTCATTAGACTCCAAGAGGAAGCAAAAATGGTGAGTCTGTTTGTTCTCTCATCTACAAAAGATGGTGGCCTTATCGTGTTTCAGTGGACAGCCTGAAACTGATTTATGCCCTCAGTTATCTGAATGAAAAGCACTGACATTGCTGCTGTTCCTTTAGTTCCTGGATGCTTGATGCTTTCCTACTGGCTGCCAAAAATGGAAATCTTGATTAGCAGTGACTGTGTAGATAGCTGAAGAAATTAGAATTTAAAAAAAGAGAGTGACAGGTCTAGCCAGGCTTGGGACACAGAGCAGCAGAGCTCCCTTAATTTAGGACTCAAATGGCCCAGGAATTTGTTCTTTCTTTACCCCACAATGCTATGTGTCAAAAGGACATTAAAAAAGGAAATAAAGCAGAGGAAAACCAAATAAACTTAATTCCCAACCCTCTTTAGGCACAGCTGCAGCAGTCCTTGTGCACTAATGTTAATTAGCTGGAGGCACCTCACCTTTCCTGTTTGCTCTTTAAGAATGAGAATTTGAGTTGGCTTTGCTGAGAGATGGACTCCCAGCTCCAGGAAGGAGGCTTGGTATTCTCCCAGCCCCAAGGTTACTTGGTATTCTCCCAGCCCCAAGGTTAAGGCTCTAATCCATCCCCTGGAGCTAAAAAGGTGGTGCTAAACCTTTCCTACTCCTTACAGAATAGAATTGTTAGGATGTTTTGAAATGAGTAAAGGTTATGGTTAAAGGCTTCCATTCACACACCTTCCCTATTGGCTTAGTTGCTGCCATTGTTCTGATTTTGAGATCACAAAGATTCTGTAAAATCATCTTATTTATCATGACACAACTGCTATTCACAGCTTGGGGAAGCGCCATTCTCTTCCTCCTCCTCCTCCTCCTCCCCTTCTTCTTTGGCATGGTTATAGTAGTTACTGAACTTGAACTCACTGTCAATGCTTCCTCAATATCCATCCAGGGTGCTAAAAGTGCCTCAGCTACCAACAAAGGGCAAACATTGCATGAATATGTGTATATATATGATATTATATGTATTTATATTCCATTGCATGAATATGTGTGCACACAAATGTTCCCCTTGGCTTCCCTATATCTGTTACTTTGACTGAAAACCAGATTTATGAGGTCAATTGAAAGAAATTATAGAAGAAATTGCTTTCTTCTCATACCATCACTCTGGTTTTTTGAGTTCTGAGCACCTCTGGAATAGAGCTTTATGTAAGAGCTTTTCTTCCTTGCTCATCTATTCAGGTTTTCTCTCTGCCACAGCAGAAAGGATACAAAGAAAGTTCTTGATTCACTTAACTGAATCAAAATCAAGTGTGGTTTGGCCACATTCATTTTAGGTCTCCATTATCATGGTGTGCCTGGCCTTTTTATTTAGCTAAATTGCTCTGTGGTTTGAGTGGTGAGGAAAGAGCCCTGATGCGTTTGTACTATCCAGCTTTTCAACACCATCCTCTACATTTCTCATAAGAGCACACTTGGAAAGAAAAATCCCTTGTTGCCACATGCATAGATTTTAGGCAAATTTTTCCACAAGCAGGCACCTTAACAGAGCGGTAGCTGAAGTTTTTTTGTCTTCTTGAAGTACTAATTGCAGCTTCAAAGTATAATTTTATCAAATATTTCATGTAACCTTATAGTTGTTTGTACAGGAAGATAGAGCTATGTAGTTTAAGTCAAAATTGTGCAAAGCTGAGCCAAAATATGTCCACAACTTGCAGCTCTAAACCTTCTTGTCTCAAGGCTATCTTCAAGCAGAAGCCAGAAAGTTCAGTCCTATAAGTTTTACTGATTACATAGCTCATGGATTTTCCAGCCTGATCATTACTGAATTCAATGGGCCCACCGAGCTCCTATGGCCCACTTCTTACACAGGTTACATTAGCAGATTTTTAATCAGCTGGACTGACCCATTAAGGACATGTTATATCCTGTGGAACAAAGCTTGTGAGCTGACCCTATGAGTCAGGCAGGTAAGTCATTGGTGTGTGTGGGATTCCAAACCCATCTTTGAGCCCAAACCCCTGTGCCTGGGAAGGAAAGTGAAATCCACAGTAAGGCTGCAAAGGAGCATCAAAGCTCCTGAGTCCTCAGGCCTGACCTGCTCATTGGGAAGGCAGCAGCAGGAGATAAAAATCTACCAATTAGTAGCTCAGCAGTACCCAAATTCCACAGCTTTGTGCATCAAACCCAAAATCACACTTTGGTAAAAGACTCACTCCTAACGAGCCAAAACTTTTGTTGCACTTCTTCCACGAACCCATCCTGCCTTTTGATGGATTTGTTGGAAGATGGAGTGTAATTCTAAACACAAAAAGAGGTTTAAAGTTTTGGAAAATAGGTTGGGTTCTACTCAACAGTTCTGACAAAGAAAAATCAGACCTTAATTTCTCTTGGATTTTAGTAGGGGGTTTTGCTAGTTAGGGAATACACTGACGCAGAAACAGCCATGAGTCTCTGTATAAAATTGCCTTTTAGGCATAATTCACCTCTGTTTTTTTAAAGATGTGTTTTAAATACTCTGAGGTTTAATCAAAATAATGGAAAACTTGAATATTTGTATCCTTATTGGTCCAAGAACAAGAAACTTCCATCTAAGACAGCACAGATAACATGATATCTTTTATTGAAACAAGAATATTAATCTAATCTTTACAGTAATACATCCAGAAGCAGAACTTCTGGGCCTTTGATCTTGAACTTTATAAAATATTCTTGTTCCAATAAGAAGTATCACATTATCTACCTTGTCTACTTAAATGCATGTTTTAGATGATGGATTAGTGGCTATTTTGGGTGCATTTTTACTCTGTTATTATCTTGAGTCTCACTTAACTTAGGCAACTGTTTTCAAAGCTATAAACCTGTACTCTTTATATGCCAAACTCAACTATGATCTCTTTCTTTCTCTATGCTTTAGTCACACTTTGAAATAGTTTACACAGTCCCAGAGTGTTGTATTGATGTATTCCTGATTTGGTTTTATTATATTTTACCTCATTTTTGTCAGCAAGAGAAAATACTTTCAAGAAAAGATGACAGCTTTTAGTGAATTTTATACAGAAAGGCCAGGGAAAAATAACTTGGAGCTCCCATAAAATGATTATTTCTGGGAATGTGATATCTGTGGAGACACCACAATCATTTCAGTGTAGAGGAAAAATTGTGTTAGCAATCATTGCCTCTATCAAACACTGCATGATTGATAACATTTGTAGATCCTTTAATTGCATTCTTTTGATTGTTTGATTGATCAGAATCTTTTGATTTTTGAGACGAGGAGTAAGTGTGGCAGAAGGGAATCCTTGCCTAGTACCCTGATCCTTTTACATGGTGTATTCCCAGGGATCATTGAAGGGCTTAGATGCTTAAATGCAGTTCCTGACCTTTGATCCCCACTGAAGTAAGAGTGTTGCCTATTGCACAGAAATGTACTAAAACCAGCAGATTTCTCCCTGAAAATCTAGCTGAGGAATGTTAGATGTGCAGGTCAGCACTTAGTTTTGCCATTTGATAGGGGAATGAAAATTTAAATAGAGAACTTTTCCACCTGCACCAGTTTGGCTTCAGAGGGAGTTTGAAGAAAGGATGCAAACCCATCCCTTTTGCACTAACAAGGAAATCCTGAGCTGAAATACCTTTGTAGCTTTTCCCAAGGTTTCACCAGGGGAGTATTTGGGAACTGCTGCCAGGCCTCCCTAAGAGCTGGGGGCTGTCCCAGAGATGTGCAGAGCAGAGCATCTCCCCTGCCAAGCCTGACCATTTTGTGGGCTGTGGCAGCTGGCTCTGGGCCTTCTGGGAAAATGAAGTTTGCAATGAGCTTTCATCACTTCATGGCCACAAAAGGCATAAAAACCCTGCTGGGGGAATGGCAGAAGGCTGCAAGATTTCACTGGGGGCTTTATAAGGTGCTTTGGGTTTTTCATCAGATGTTTTTTGGGGTGCTTCAGAAATCTGACATCTCCTCTGGAAAATACTGATAGGGTTTAAGAGCTGGTTTCCTGGTAAAGAAATTAAAAATTGCAATGTCTGAGTACATACCGTGTTGTCTAGGGTACTAGTCAACATATGGCTATACAGTCAACATAGGCTACTATATGTGGTTGGACAAAGCCAATATGCAGATAGATTTCCTCCCTTTCCCACTTTTTCCCAAATTTCAGTTAAAATAGTAGCCCACTCTCTGGAAGCACAACTTCTCCAAGAGCCTTGTGTGTCTGGAGAGCTCAGCACAGTGCACCCCTTTGCTTTTTGAAAATGGACTCCTGAAGTATTTGTTTTTTTAAAAAAGTTTTAAAAAGTTTAAAAGGTTTTAAAAATGCTTGGATAGCAAGAGATGTGTACACCTATAGCAGTACTTTCTGATAAATTCTAAAGTAGAAATTTATCTTTGACACCTTCAGGAGGTGCTTTGATTTGTGATATATCACAGAGTAAGCTCTGTAGGTTATCTGCACATATCCTGTGCAGGAGTCAGTGCTAGGAAACAAAGAACAACTGAAACTGTCAGGAGTACAGGAAGCCAACAGCAAGGATGAAACTACAGGAAAAAAAAATTAGGAACAATCCTAACGTTGCCATGTATGCCATAGATCCCACTGTGGAGCTAGGAAAAACCCAAACTAAATCAGATGAAGGGATGTCAGTGATCAGCTACAGCGTCCCATGTTCAAATGCTCCTGGTGGAGGAATGGGATCTTAGCAGCTGAGCAAGGAGCCAAGGCTGGGAGGTGTAAGGAAAAACAGCATCTGCCACAGAATTGCTGCTTTTGTGGTTTCCATTCGTGCTGCTCACTTTTGGGCTTTAGATGAGGAACCTGTGGGAAGTGAGCAGACCCTGCTGCAGCTGGACTTTTGTTTGGCAGCCTGAGTGTCACATCCTCTGTGACACTGGGGGAGTCTGTTAAATAAGCCACTTCCACCTACATTTATCCTGGCTCCTTTCAGTCATCCATTCCTAGATAAATTCTCCCAAACCTAGTGCTAAAACTGTAAGGTGCTGGTCAATTTTTGTAAGGCTGCCTGAATGACTCACCTCATTTCTCAGATTACTGATAAAACACGGGGGAAATTTAAACAAAAATCTGGTAGGATTGAAAGCACTTGGCAAGCTGAACTGTCATTTTGTAGGCACAACTACTTCCGGCTGAGGTGGGTCTGTGAAACACGAGGCTGAATTCATGCTGAGGTGTCTTGGGTTGGATTAGAGGGATTCAGGTTGAAGAACAAAGTCCTGCCAGTAGACATGAATGAAAAACCTGGCCTCAGGCTCCCCATTCCTGACTGCAGAAGTTCTTGCCTGTGAATGGAGGGCACTAATGCCAGTTTGCTGGGAAGCAAAATGAAGGGCAGAAGGCCTCTCTAGTCTTCCAGTGAGTGTCCAGGGAGCTCAAAATGCAGTAGGGTAAGGATAAATAAATGGAGCTTATTGATCAGAGTTTGTAGGTTGTTGGTATAATGAATTATATATGTTTATATATAATATACATATTATTCATATATATATTATATAAATATTATATAGATTATATATATATTTAATATATATATTTATATATTTTAAATATGTGTATATATATTTATATATAATATTTGGGACAGAGGTCCCAAAGGAGTAAATTCTTCAGTCACAGTGCTTAGAAATCCTGTCAGAAAGTTTGCTAAGGAAATTGGGGATATGATACAAAGTAGTGAAGAGTGTAGAAGTGGTGGAACCTAGAATTGTGCAAAAGATATATAAATGTGGC
The DNA here is from genome assembly GCF_037042795.1 of Molothrus aeneus. Taxonomy (NCBI): domain Eukaryota; kingdom Metazoa; phylum Chordata; class Aves; order Passeriformes; family Icteridae; genus Molothrus; species Molothrus aeneus. The sequence goes on along the minus strand of NC_089650.1, from coordinate 1,950,348 downwards.
ACCTGGGAACAAGGTTTTATGGTGAGCTCGATGATCCTGGAAGTCTTTTCCAACCCAAATGATTCTTCTGATTCTCTGATTGAATGATACAGATCAGTGGTTCACATCCAGCCCAGTTCTTTTGGAGCTGGGCTTTTAAATTTCTGATGAGATCTCTGGAGCTTTGTGAGACAGATTTGCTAACCTTCCTTTGTTGTAGATATGTCCAGGTATCAACAATTCTGTAATAAGCAGCATTTCCTACAAAGAAGGAAATGAGAAAATAGACTAATTAATAAAAGCCTCTGCAAGAACAGCGTTGAAAAGAATTCAGACATTTGTCTCTTAAACAGATCCTTCTTGGCCACAATTGTAATACAGTGCTGATCTAGGACAGGAAATCTCTGTCCCTGGGTATTGTTCATTTCTTACAAATGAACAATCTTTAACAACAATACATACTAAGCTGGCACCTTTCTCGGGCATTGGAATCAACTTAGTAAATCTGGGGGAAAAAATTAAGTTTGGCACTTGGTAAATTTATATGCAAAGAAATTATAAAGGGGATATCCTCCCAGCTGGATTTTTCCAAACTCTCATCAAGTCTTGTTGCTTTGTTTATCGAACATTTTAATACCTTCCTTTGTCATCATAAATCCATTTTATGCATTGGAGACAATTATGAGCACAGTTTTGGCAGAGGTTAGGTTCAGAATTTGGGAAACATTGTTCATTTTGTTTGTGTGCATCATGTTATACCACAGTACCTTCCTCTTTTGTAGCAAAGCTTGTCACAGGAAGAGGCACTAGTTTAAATTCTGTTGGGAGAGAGGTCATTGCTTCAGCAAGGGATGATTATGGCCCCCAGTTTTCACACTCCACCCACAATTCCACACTCAAATATGTGCCTTAAGAGTTTCCTACATCAGATGTGTTCTCCTTTTCTCCATATCAGTCAGCCAAGAGACCACTCTAATAATTCAGACTGAAGGGGGAAAAATGAAAATTGATGATAGAGATGAGAAGAGACAAGGAACTTTCTTTCACACCACAACCAGGAAAGAGAAGATTGGCCCTTTCATTGAAATAATTTAAATTCAGCAGGTTGCCTTTAAAACAATTTCAGGAAAAAAACACTCTCTGGGCAAAAATTTTGTGTTAATTTTGCAGACAGGTCATATCAGATTCAGCACAAAGGCTTTGCCTGCTCAGAAGGTGCAGCTTAGACATGATCTGGAGCTGAACAGCAAGAGCTGAACGTTCCCCTGGGCACGAGGGGAAGAAGAACCCAAGAGAGGACCATGAGGTGAGGTGGTGTGAAGGAGGAAAGTGGATGTGCTCAGCTGGAAGGAATGGTCAAGGCCTGTCTGGCCCAGCTGCAGGGTCATTTAGGGCCATTTTTTCTGGGCCTTTTGAAAGAAAAGACCATGGCTGAGAGATGTTAAAATCTATTTGGAGGGTGTGTTTAAAAACAAGGTTGTTTTCGGAAGTAAAGCTGAACTTTAGGAATCTAGAATTAAAAGAACAGAGGTGGAGTGCAGGGAGAAATTGGAGAAATGTTCAGCCCTTGTCCTGTGGTCAGGCTGACTTTGTCAACGCCTTGTTTTCAACACAACTACTAGAAATTTGAGTCATTTATACAGTTTGCTCTTGATACGTGCATACTTTGGAAGGGAAAAGCATTTCTGGTGGTTCAACTATTTGGTCCTATGTATGGCCTGATTAATTTTTTTTTTCTGTATTAGTTACTAATCTCCCCTTAAAATTTAAGTACAAAACCCAATAGAGATCATAGTAAGCATTGCACTGTGTCATTGGCTCTTATATCACCAAAACCCACAATGAAGTAGAGGCAGTAAAGAAAGGGAACAGCATAATAATTTTGATCTGTGCTTTTATGACTGACCAGCAGGACCACAAGAAAATCCTTTAACTTTTCTTGCTGCAGTGACAAGACAATTTTAATACTTCTACTGAATTTTATTTGCCTTAGTAAGTTTCTATAAAATGCTTTGATCAGTTTGTTTAAATACAAGGCATGACTGAAGCAAGGCCTGCTTTTGATTCTGTATTTTCTGGTGCTGAGATGAATGCTGATAGAACAAAAAAAGAGGGATACAGGAGAAACCTGGAAAAATGTTTTGCACATTCCCTGTATCCTTCCTTATTTTTCCCCAAGGAACGAGAAGTGTAATGGCAAAAAGTAGGATATTTAGCCAGTTTTTTACAGAGGAGAAAAGCAAAATTGCTGACTGAAAAGTAGGACAATTCTACCAAAAGTAGGGCAGCTTACTGCACGTTAAGTACCTTTGGATTATGTGCATTGTATCACGCTTGCTTTGCACACACAATTAGTTCAAAGTGGGGCTCCCCACATGAGTTCACAGAGGAAGATTTATCTCAGCAGATAAAGCTGCAGCAGCACACATCAAACGGGGTCACAACACACCCGCCAAGAAAATAATCTGGAGAGCAGCTACAACTGCCTGAGCTCATGTGGAAAAGGAAAATGTCACTGGTGCTTAGGCTTGAGATCAAATCAGATGGGAAAAGTGATGCTGGAGCAGGTCACAGAGATTAAAATTCTAAATTTTTTACTTAGAATAAATGAACAACCTGTGAAGTTTTACTGCCTTTAAGGATGAGATCATTTTAATGTTGGCAAATGGTGCAAAAGACAGCACAATGGAGAGTTTTTAAATGGATTTTTTTTTTTCATAAAGGGTTAATAGATAAATGGCTTTTGGGGGTTCAGGTGGCACTTGGAGGGCAGTACTTCCAGGCACCCTTGTCCAGAGCAATGGATCTGCAGTATATCACGTGTGGGCTGAGTTTTTACATTCCATAAGGCAGGGTGTGGCAGCTCTTGGGCTGTGTCCTCTCAAAGTACAGGTCCAGGTAAAACATTCCTGGCTAGACCTAGAAAGGAGCCCTGCTCCAGAGGACAACCTAGAGCTTTGAGTTTGGCTTCTCACACTGCACATGGAGGGTTAGCAGGGCACCCTGAGGCTTGAAGCAGTGGTAGAAACCCAGCATGATCTGAAGACTGATTTCCTGACACAACTCCTCAGACATTTTATCCTGTTCCACTTGAAAATTGGCTTACACAGAAATATCTGTGATTTTATTCACCTGAAACATGATCTGACAGTACAAAAGGTATGTGGGAGAGTGGAGGTGAGGGCATATTAGGATGCAGAAATGTAGTATAACTGCAGTTATTTCTAGTAGTATAATTGCATGTCTTTCAAAATAAATGGGTAATTTGCAAGCAGGGCCTGCTTAGCCTGTCTGTCTGAACCAGTGACCTTCCAGTTTTGTTTGTGTAGAGTCAAAATGATGCTCCTATTAGCAAGAAGGAGGGGCCAGTGCTCCTTTACAAGGTTATCTGCAGATATAATTTTAAAAGTAGAATTTCCCTCCATCTGTGTCGAAAACAAATGTCAGCACCCAAGGCACAGAAAGCATTTTTTCCCTTTTTTCCCCATAATTCCTTCTGCAAGTGAGAAATTATTGCTATGCTATTTTTTTTAATTACGTTGTTCTAACCCTTATCCTGTTACTTTAGAATTGATTTCTGTTCACAGTACCTCACTTGTGCAGTAACTTCCACTTCTTGTGATTTTGCAAACATGAATGCATTCATTATGTCTTGATTAGGTGCTAGAAGGTCCAGCCACAACTATTTAGTAAGGCAGAATAAACAATTCCATTTCTGTATCTGTGCAACTTTATCAGTCCTAAGTAGTTTTACAAATGCATTGAAATCATCTCTGATTTGAGTCAAGGTTACATAAATTAAAGCTTATTTAAGAATAAGGACTGTTCTTTCTGGCCAGCCCAAATCTCCCAATCCACAATGATACAAACTGTCATACATACAGTATTTCTTCTGCTGAGCATGATATAAATTATTGCTGATCTTATTCCCCTCTGAGTGATTCTTGCCCAACTAAATGTACTGCAGTGAGCAGAGATTCAGTTTTAAGGAAGGTTAACAGTGTGAGGAAATTAAAGAACCATGGACCACAGCTCTGGTGAAGATTTGGGCTACAGTTATTAAAAACCATCACTTCAGCAATCCCAGTATCTGTTTAGACCCTTCTAACCAGTTAAGCTATGTTTTTACTGATTGTGATGACCATGGCTGGAGCTGTCTCCCCTAACTGAGAAGTTACTGAGGCACTGAAGGGGCACAATCATTTCTCTGTAACCTCTGGGAATCTTTTTTTTTAGCAGGTGCTCCCCACTCTTTCATGAGTGTTCATTAATCTTGTACTTCTTCCATGCTTTTGGTCTTAAAGGGATCCTTTCTTCAGTTCATAGGAGAGGTTTGTATATTTGCATATTTGGACGTGTCCAAGGCCAGGCTGGATAGGGTTCTGGGCAACCTGGTCTGGTGAAAGGTGGCCCTGGCCATGGCAGGGGACTGGAACTCGATGAACCCTTTCAACCCAGACCATTCTATGATTATGATCTTACTGGTTATGGTTCCTTATTGATCTTATTGGTTATGGTTGATTATGGTTCGTATTTCTAAGAATAAAAACCACTGCCAAACATGAAAATTTCAAACTGGTGCAAGGATGCTTTGCTTTTTCTCAGCATAAGGCAGCGGTTCCTGATACAGTGAGGAAAGCTCATTATACAGAATAAAAGTGGGATTTGTTGACAGGAACTGCACTTTGAGTGCTATCAAACATACCTTTATTCCCTTTTCCTCCCAGTCTCTTTGCTTTCACATGACTGCTGTTCAGGATTTCACTTTCAAATAAATATTTGGCACTTGTATCCAAAAAGACAAACAAATGCACAGAGAAAAATTTGCCTGAGTAAGCGAGCACTCCTATTCAAAATTCTGTGGCTAGATGAACGGATAAGTGACAACAGTGATGAATAAATAGTGCCTGGGCCTGCCAAAACCCAGCATTAGAAAGTATAAACAAAGCAGCACAGAAAACAGATGGATTCATTTTAAGTTTTATCCTTTTTCAGTCAAGAGATGCTAATGAGGCCACTTCACTTTGCACCGTGACCCTGGCATGGCGTGTGCCAACACCAGTGAGAGGATGGACTGGAGCAGCTGCCTTCCCCCGGGCCAAGCCATTATTGCCAAAACTACAGAAAAACCCAGATCTTCCTGCTGAATAATGGCTGAAGAGAGCAAGCACCATCCCAGACACGTCACTCCAGGTATTTGTGAGTATCTGTGCTGGATTCATCGCAGGAAGCAGAACTGTGGGGATTTGCTTGCTGGGGCTGGGGGGGAGAGGAGGGGGGTTGGTGCTGAGATGAACTGAAATCTGGTGAAGTTTTTACAGGCATGGGCTGTAAAACCTCATGAGCTGCTCCATCAAATCAGCCTCGTTTGCTTTGAGGGTGGCCAGGGCTCGGTGGGTATCGGAGGCAGGTGCAGCCTGCTCGGCAATTGGCACCAGTGCCATATGGCAACTCCTTCCTGAGGAAATCAGCCTTTGGTCTGCTCCTCCTGCAGCCCAAGGCAAAAGGCTGCTGTGAAAAATGGAACTTTCAGGGGTTTCAGTTTCAAATTGGTTAAAACAAATTTTGAATATAATGAAGTTATGCTTGAAATAAAACTCCGAATTTGAAAATTATGTCTGTTTGGCAAGCTCTGGTGTACATACCCAAAATATAATATGTCTGGACAAAAAGCCAAGAAAAAGCATGTCTTTGTCTGCACATGTGGATTTGGATACTGTTTCTAGAAGGAAATTGTAAGAGAAATAACATCTCCCAATGACAATTGCCTATTCTTAAAGTTCTCAAGGGAAATTTCTAGCAGCAAGTCTCAATTTTACTGTGGTTTCATCCCCCCCAGAGCCTGCTGCTCTTCTGCAGATTCTCCTCCCTGTGCTGCACCTCCCTGTCTCTATCTCCTTCCTTGAGCGTTTGACAGTTTCCTTTTAGGAGAGTTGTTCCCCTGTTTTTCCCCACAGCTTTCTCCTTGCATCATTGGCAGCTCAAACATATTTATTTATATTTAAAAAAAAAATTATACAGCACTGATGTATCCAACTTGTGCTGCTAACACATGAAATGGCTTTTGCTATAATTACCTAAAGTCACTTTTCACACATATTTTCCTTCCAGGCATTGTGAAAAGTACTTCTGGTCTTTGGTCCTGTTGTGGGGAGCTCACATGTGACCCAGGTGTAATTACAGCCTTCTCAGCCAGCACTGGTGGGATCTGTGCTGGGACACCTGCGAGCTGGAATGTGTCTCACAGGTTGGAAAACGTGTTTTACGGCTACATGAAAGGTAAAGGGAAAGTAGAGCTGTAAAGAGAAGCCAGGAAAAACCATGGCTGTGACTTCTCAGCAAGCAGGGAATTTAATTCATAAAACAAATGTGTTTGGAAACAAAAATGTGATGCTCCCTGCTTTCTCATTCATTTTTCATGTCATATAACTCACCTTTGGTATACTCAGTTATCCAACAAGGGTTTTCATAAAGGAAGGTATTCATTCATAAAGGAATGTATACACACATTCATATATATTTGAGGTATAATTTCCCTGCAGTAGCTTAGTATTCCTGCATGAAGCTAAATGAAGAATTGACCCTATTTCTGACTGCACAAGAGCAGGAGGCCTAATGGCACTTCTGTGCTTAGATGTATTTGCTGAAAGGAGTTTAATAACATAATAATGTTGCTGCCTTCCGCTGTCATTTCTTAGGTTATCTGTCATCTGGTTGATTGGAAAAAAATCCCAAAAGAGTTCTGGCATTCTAGTCCATTTCCTAATCCAATAGTTTCAGTACTTATGTAATTTTCCTCGTCCTGTGGGGGAAGGACATGTATATTATTGTTCCAATTCCAGGCAGATTTGGAAATCAAAATCACATCATAGTCCCATTTCCCATCCTCCCCTGTCCTTGTTTCCCTGTTATCTGGAAACTTGGAGGATGCCATCATGCTTGTGCTCTCTTACCAAGGAAATCTTGTTCTCAGTTGATAGTTGGCTTGCAAGTAAAGCTGACTTAATAGAAGAAATAACAATTGATGATTTTTCAGTGAATTCATAGCAAGGAAGAAAAGGCTGTTAGCACGGAAACAGATTAGAAAAGAGATGTGAAAATTTTTTTAAGTTAGACTATGTGCATAAGTAGATATATTATACTTATACATACTTTATTAAATTTTTGTATATATACTTTATTGAATTTTTGTAAAATTTTTGTCAATTATCTTGATGTTAATTATTTTGTACTAATGAATATAATAAGTTATTGGGATGTAGTTAATTACTTAAGATCAACCTTTGTTAAGAGTATATAAACTGGAGAACACGCAGAATAAAAACTTTTTTCTTCTTATACCTTGATCACACGTGTCTGTCTCGTCCAACCTAACAGTGACATATCAAATAAATCAATTTTTTTTGATGAACAGTGGAGGCTTTAGGAGATTCAGAGGAGCCATGCACCACGTTCACCACCCCAGCTGCTGAGTTTCCCTGATTGCTGTTATAATTTTGTTGTAGTAATCAGCCACAAGATGATAATAGTCATGTAAGGCAAGCAATTACTAGGTTTCCTGGGATAGTCCAACCACAGGGACTATTCCTAATTTAAAGAAGCTGTAACTGCCAGTGTATATGTATTTTTCTTAAATATTTCTAACTATAGTTAGGAAGTGAAATAATAAATGGTATTCCCTCTTGTTCTCCTGCAGGGACTGTGCCTAAGCCTGGAATTACTGACATCTGTGTATCATTTCAGTGGTAAATTACAGCTGGGACATGCTAACCCCAAAGTGTGAGTAAGAGCTGCTCCTAAATGATTGGAAACTTCTTGGCAATTTACTGTTGAGTTATAATAATTAGCTTAGTCTTCATTCTCTTTTGATAGCTGTGTAAAATTTGTGCTATTTCCCTAGCACCAGAGTTGATTGTTTAATCAGCAAGAAGAATGTTTTTTCTGGTGAAGATTAGATCTCAACTAAGCCTCATTTTGTGTTAATTGTCTCATTGACAACTTCCTGTCCTTCTCTCCTTCCCCCATATAAGCAGAGGAGTGATGGAAACCTGGAATTAATATTTCCATGGAGATGATGTAATTTCCTGAGTTGCTCCAAAATGATCTGAATTTCAAAACTTTTACCTACTAATTTGAGGAAAAGTATAATAAATAATACAAACATATTAATGGCTAAAACATATTATCTCATTTTAGATAGCTTGTGCCCAGTTCTCTAATAATGTATTTGTGCTTGCATAACAAGAGGCTAAGCACAAAAAATACAATGGTGAAACTTGAAATTTGTGCTATTTATCTCTGTTGCCAGTAAATAAGATTAGAGTAACTGTTTACACATCTGTTTAAAGCTACTTTCCTTGAAACCAATTAATATAATAATGAATAATGAGTTTTTAATTTGTGAGATTGTGGGCAAATGGTAAAGAAGTTAGAAATCAACTTTATTTCTCAAAATGAATGAGTTGCAGCCCTTGTATCCACGTCATAACTATGCAAGGGAAAGTAAAATTAAAGCTTTTTTAGACAAGGGCTGAAAATTTAAGTAGCACTCTAAGATTCATATGCTGCTGTGAATTTGGCCTTTACCATATTTTGTATTGTTGGTGTAACAATAATTATGGGATAGCTCTGTTCATCATGGAAAACACATGTTTTAATAATTCTGTGCTGCTTACCAGGAGCAAGATGAAATAAATGGGCCATGGGGCAGATGAATAAGACTTTTACTGGCTTTGTTAGGAGTACCAATTGCTTAATTGAGAAACCATAATCAAATTCAGAAAAAGTCTTCCAAATCATCATCCTCCTTGGATGAATTTTGAATTCTGGAAGTTTGGAAAGCTTCTGAAACTTCTCAACAAATGCTATTTTTTAAGTATGAACTAGAATTTGAGGTATAACAATTAGAAGAAATAGAAATGAGAAGCTATTTTTAGGAGATGATCCTTGTTGTATCTTTTATATATAAAAGAGTTATAATTCTATATGTGCAACCACAGTGCTTAGGGACATGGTTGAGTGGTACATTTGGTGGTTTAAGGTTTGTGGTTGGACTTGATGATCCTAAGGGGCTTTTCCAATCTAAAACATTCTGATTCTCTAAAATAAATCTTGCTGAAATTTAGATATATTTCCAAAATGCTGGGAGCTTATACAGACTCCAGTAGTTTAAGATTATATTATATGCAGGTCAAAAAATTGTTTCTTCTTATGCTACTTATTCCATTGAGTATTTATGTTCTACTTTACTCACCTTTAACTGTTTCTAAGTGGTTTTCAATAAGTTATATTGCAAGTATCAGCTTCAAATAGTCTTTGACTCCTAACTGACAAATCTCTACCCTTCTGAGAGTACAGAAGAAATAATGTTCTAAAAATGGGAAATATCATTATTATTTCATTAGCTATGCAAATTTGTTTCATAGTTCTTCTTTACTTTTGTTCAGTTCTTTTCTTCTATGGGTTTTTCCCCCCTATGCTTCCAAATCTTTATTATAAGCTCCTAATAATAATAATAGTGTAACACTTCAGCATATGTGTAAGTTTAAGGACACTAATGACTCCATCCAGAAAAATCAACTTTACATGTGCTTAATTCTCATATTAATTAAGTATTTTCTTATTCTGTAAGTTTTCTTATTCTTTAAATGCTTAATTTTCATATTAATTATTTTCTTATTCTGTAAATTTTCTTATTGTGTAAATGCTTAATTCTCATATTAAGTACTTTCTTATTCTGTACATGCCTGTCTAGAAGAGAGAAAATTTAAGTTAATTCAGTAGGTCTGAGAACACTGATGGATTCTTGATTTTAGCATTGGTTTCTAGCTACATTATAATTGTAATTGTACAAATGTAGGTATTTTATCTTTCTGAAACACACCAGAAATAACTCTAGTACTTTTCTAGCACTGGTAATTATTCTGTGCTTACTTGCTTTCAATTTCAACATTTTCTCACTCTCTGGGAATAATCACAAACACCAGAATTGTACAAGATTTCTACAATTAAGAGTCTCCTCCCTTCTAGGTCATAAGTTTAAATATTAATGGAAACAGTTTTAAAATCAGCTTCTGGTTGTTTGTAGGCAGATCCCCAGTGACATATGGAGCTGGTATGAATGATGGGCTGAGGAAAAGAGTTTAGTTAAAGGTCTTTGAGGACTTCCCAGAAATTAAATTTTCATAGTGAGTATTGAACTTGGATTTCCCCTTATAGAAAACATTGAAATTAAAATGCATAGAAACTGAAATGGAGTTTGATAGATTAGCACAAGAGTTCTGTTCTAGTTTAGAAGAAAACAAAAATCAAATGTCTTTGTCTTCTTGAAGCAGCAATAAAATTCTGAACCTATTATTATCCTCAAATACTCAGAAACTTTGATGAAAGTTTCACTAATGATGAAGTCAAATAGCACCAGTTGTGAACAGAAAATAATAAATAATGTGGAAGATTTGGAATAACCAAACCTGATCACAAATCATACATTTATTAGCTCATTCATCCTAAAAAACCCCTGGGTTTAAAATCAAAAATATGGATGATGCAAACCATCAGTGTGGTTTGGTTTGTTTTATTTTGTGGAAGTCTTGCAGTCCTTGCTGCTCCATTTCCAATGAAGGAAATGGTTTACTCTTACTGAAATTGTGGCTGGAGTGAGTTTCCATCAATAATCTCTCGATGCAAATACATATACACACATTTCTACAAGTCTGTGTTTATGCATACATCTATCTATCCATCTACAGGTATGTAAATATTTTTATTTTAATCACTCAAGCATGCAGTTCAGTCAGCCTGCCTATGCACTGAAGTGCTCTATTTGCAAGGCAGGGAAATAAATATTGAGAGAATATGTTCAAAATTGAATGGCCTATAAAAGTTTTGTTTTATGCTAAGCTGGATGTGAAAAAATATCTCTTTCATATAAAATATTAAGAGGCAAAAGAGCGACAGTGGCCATGTAACTAAACAGCTTGTTTTATTTCAAATACCCTGGAGCAATATCTTTTTCCCCTACTTCTACCCATCCTTTCATTCCCAAAACTGATTCTAAAAATAGGTAGTGTCAGTGTTCAAAGTGTTGGACAGTTATTTTTATATAACTGTTGTGTGCAAGATCGTTGTTATTATTACATTATCATGAATTTTTAGGTGTATATTTTTTGTCAGTTATCAAATGTGAAAAAATAATGTTATATTCTAGTTAAGTGGGAATATATTTCCATTTTTCATGATCAGTGAATGATAACAGCTGATACTATAAACGGATCATGTGTTATTTGCTTGTCAAACATTTTCAGAATCATAATCCTTATCTTAATTTGAGGGGGAAAAAATTAGACACTGCATGAAAATTCCTTCACTTTTATTAGTAAATTAAGATTCACAAGTAGACTGATTAAAAATGTTGGGCATGTATGCTCCAAATATTGTGCTTAGAAACCTTTTCTTCATGGAACGTGCAGGACAAACAGGTGGGTTTGATCAGCTACAAGTATCTATAATTAGAATATCTAATTATATTCTAGTTAAGTGGGAATATATTTAAATTGTTCATGATCAGTGAATGATAACATCTGATACTATAAGTAAACAGATCATATTTTGTTTACTTCTGTGTCAAACTCTTTCAGAATCATAACTCTTATCTTAATTTGAGGGAAAAAAATAGCCATTGGATACAAATTACTTCACTTTTATTAGTAAATTAAGATTCATAAATAGACTGATTAAAAAGCCTGTTGGGCATGTATGCTTCAAATACTGTGCTTAGAAACCTTTTCTTCATGGAAAGTGCAGGACAAACAAGTGGGTTTGATCAACCACAATTATCTAAAGAGAGATTTGACTTTATATCTTCAGATGATTTATCTCAGAATATTCCTTTGCAGTCACAGCCCAAGAGCAGAAATGTGTATGCAAGCAGTAACTGTACCTGTGACCACAAATGTAAGATGCAGCAAAATCTCATTTTCCCTTTGTGCTACTGCAGTCTGGCATTATAAGGAAACTCAGAAATATTTCATGGTGTTCTGTGATGTAAGAACTATTTTTGTATCCTGAATGGATTTTAATGGCTTTGGAAGAAAAGTGCTCCTTCTCTATCTCCTGTGTACACAAAAATTCTGAATGTTACCAGACTGAGATAGGAATCCTGAATATTTAATGAGGATGTGCTACTGACAACTCAAAAAAAAAGCAAAAGAGGCGGCACAGGACTATTTTACCATCTTTCTCCATCCTGCTCACTATTTCAACCTTGCTCTCTAAACTTTTTAAAATAGCCTTTCTTATTTTAAAGTGGGCTGAACATGACTCTGGTGATGTTGGCATTGAACTCATAGTTGGGTCTTTCATGGGATTTTTTATTATTTTGTTTTGGGTTTTTGTTTTTTGGGGTACTAATCTTGAAAGGCAGGTTTCACTCTGACAGTAAATTCCATTCTGGTGGTTAAATGAGGGTGAGTTCTTCCACCATTTAAGACAGAGTTTGTTGGGGTTTTTTCAGTTTGGTTGGTGGTTGTTGTTTTGGTTGGTTGGTTGGGTTTGTGTTTATTGGAGTTTTTTGTTGTTTTGGGGGGGTAGGGGGTTTGGATGTTTAGGCTTTGTTGTTTTTTTCTTTTTATTTGGTAATGATACTTCCATATTTTCTGCAGTTAGTGCTGCTTTGTAGCCTTGATCTCTATCTGTTCATTTTTATCTTCACAGAGTTTCCTTTATTTTTATTTTCTTCATTTTAAAGAAAATAAAGATCCCAGATACCATCAAAGCTGTTACAGGTCTCCAGGAATATCTCCATTTCAGTCTCAGATGTGATGATATCTAAGCTGGCTGGGAACCTCTGTTCTCATCAGTATATGCCATCAGCTGAATTTGTTTTTTTTTCTTTTGGGGGAAATTTGTTTGTTTGTTTCCCTTCTTTTTTTCACTTCCTGGGTCTTCAAAACAATTCCTGCTCCAGCTGGGCACCAAGGACAAATGATCCAAATCTCAGCCTCAAGAGCACAAACACTGTGGGCTGGAGAGAGAAAAACAAGCAGGGTGGGACTGCAGGGGCTAAAGCTGGAATGGGACAATGAACTGCAAGATGCAAATGGAGCAGAACTGATCACAGTGACAGAGCCCGTGCCCAGCTGTGCATTTTGGGGCCATTTTGGTTCATCTTGGGTGCAGCCCTGGCTGGGCTCTTGTGCTGCCCAAGGTGGATCCATGGAGGAGATCCTTTGAATAAATCCCTGCTTTATTCTGGAACTCTGTCGATTCTCTGTTTTAGGTCAGCCTCATGAGGCATCCAAAGGGCCTGAGCTGGTCCCCCCATTGCTGCCTGGAGGAATATTGTCTGCTCTCTCCCCCCAGCTGGTTGAGGATTGACTGGAGATCAACCCCCCAGGACCAAGGTACCCTTGGATTCTCTCTCTTGACATGTCAGCAGTGAGATGCACATTGTCCTTCCATGCCATGGGATGTTCCAGGCTGCAGGAGCACCCCTTGGTGCCCAGCCCTGTGTGGGACTGTGTGTGACAGCAGCTGTGCACAGGGACATGCTGTGTCTCTGTTTGGTGAATGTTCCAAATCTGGGTCCAACAATATTTGCTCGGGCACGGAGAAAGTCTGGGAATTTGATCTTGGCATGTGCCTGCAGCCAAAAATACAGTGCAGCAAGTGGGCATGGCTGAAATTCACCCCTGTTATCCCAAATGTCACTCTGAAGGTTCTCAGAGACTTTCAGGCTCCCAGTAGACTCAGTTGTGCCAGTGGTGTCTGAGTGTAATGAGCTGGACCTGTCAGATGCAAGTCCCAGCCAGCACATTATTTCACTGCCTTTACAGATGTGATTCTTTAAAAGATCTTTGTAATATAGATATTTGTGATTTAGACTTTGAGTTACCACCCTTTGCAGTACCCGTCTCACAGTTTGTGTCCCATTAAACATACCTGTGAGCATGCTTAGGAATGCAATTAAATTGCTGTTTAATTAAATAAATTAATTGTTACTGGAAGGACACTTTACTGTCACTCAGGAAAGCCTATTCACACTTGGGAAACAGTCTCTGATTTCTCAGGGCTTTAGCAAAAATCCCCTCAGTTTTTCTGTAAGATAATGTAACAAAGGCATCCAGAGTGTGGGTGTAAACTGACATTTTGTTTGTTCAAGGAACAAATTGCACCTAGGCTGGCCCTCAATCCACAGTTATCGCTTCAAAGTTTTCCTTTGTACACTGAAATTATGAATGATAGCAGATGCCAAATACAGCTTTTTAAGCCATACCTAGAGTGAATAGCTAATAGCTTCCTGATTCACCACTGCTGCATGCTTTGAGCTTTGCAGGTAACTTCATTTTTGAGACTGAAATGCCTATTTTTATTTTATTTATTTTTTAGTCAATGGTGCTAGATCAATATCTGGTGCCTATGAAACTTGTTTGGGTTAAGATTTCATTACAAATTAGAAATGCCCCAGATTCATTTAAGAGGTTGTCTTAAAATACCTCTGATAGACTTGAGCAATTTATGATTTCAGAGCCAGCTGCTGACTACAGAGTAAAATCAAAACCACCTCACAATTCAGAGTTTTGTTTGGCTTAAGGTTTAAACCCAGTTCACAGAAAGGAAGGGCTGAACTCTCCACCCCAAGATTTGCTCATCTCTTTTGCAGCTGTAAAATACTGGAGTTCAATTATTATTAACAATCTAAATGAAAATGTTGCTTTTCTCCTATACAGGGCCCTGTTTTAACTAATAAGTCCTTCTGTAATTATTATGGGGGTGCTGTATTGCTAAAATATTCAAATATTAATTACAAGGAGTTCTCTGTGAGGAATAAGGAATCATACTACAATCATAAAGAGATTGCAGTTTAAAACAACTAAATGCAGATAGATGGAAAAAGGGGAACTAAAATGTTTGGGATTTGTTCCTTTGTCTCCCCAGATACTCTTTATTTCATTAGTCTTTGTGGAGCAACTTCAGAGTTGTTTCACATTCCCAAAGAGCAACTTAAATCTCATTCGATGTACACTTGTGAAAAGCAGATTTCATTTCAAAAAAATGTGCCTAATTTATTCTTTTACTCAAAATGCAGCCTCAGTTGTTGTTGGCTTTTTTCTTATTAATTAAGAGAGAAACCATTATTGTCACGTGATGTTTATATTTTCAGTTTCTAAAAAGATACACTGCATGTAGGTTCACTTAGCCAGCGATGAACTGAAATGCGGCTGGAGCCCCTGCTCATGTCCTAAAAACAAGAAAAAATGATACAGGATTTGAAAAGGATTATTAAGAGAATAAAACCCCACAAACATTGCTCTCTTAGGATGAGATCTTATATGAGATATAATTAGAAGAGGTGCAAGTAAATTTTAAAAAATACTGTGGAAGAGTCAAAGGAAGTCGAACATTTTTTGAAACTTTGCAAGTCTAGCTCAGGATCTCTTGATTCTGGGTTCTTTTCACACAGCACTGAGGACATTTAGAAGCTTCCAAAATTAATGGGGATTTTTAAATAATGCAACAGACTAAATCCTAAACTGGGGCCTGTCATTTCACATTTTTTTAGTTACACAATGAAATCTGTAGGCTGCAAAAGAAGATCATGCAGTACCCTGAATGCAGACATCTGTCCCGCTGGCAGGGTAAGAATGGGATAAATATGGGATGGCTGCTGCCTGCACCACCTCCTGTGGGTGTCACATGTGCCCCTCCAGAAAGATGGGGTGTCACTTCTCCCCCTCTGGGATGCTACAGAGCAACAGGTACATCCCAACTCCCACATTTGGTCACCAAATGAGAACAACTAATCTGCTGCACAGAGGCACCAGGTAGGAGATAAAACACATCTTCTAATTAATTGCTCACAAGTTTGTTCAGAAATGGAGAGTCACCCAAATCCTGAGCTCTTAAGAAGCAGCCACCAGTGAGGTAAAACTCCCAGGCTCTGGTGTGTGCCACAGAAACAAAGGGCAAACTAAGCAGTGTCACTTCTCTGTCTCTTATCAAGAACTTCATAGAGGTGATGAACTTGAAATAAAGGAAGATATCTAAGTAATTTTCAGATTTTTAAGTAAGGCTAGACTATTCCCCAAATTTATTTTAAAAATGATTATTCAGGCAGTGCCAGTTAACAAAGCCTGATCCTGAAAGGACTTCAGTCCATGGTGGTTATTTGTTGTTCACTTACTTCACACAAACCTTCTCTTAATCAAGCATTCAGGTTTTTCTGGTCCTTAATCCTCGATGGTCCTTAATTAAATGCTCTTCACTGGCTTTTGCCAACTTCCTGAAATTGAAGAAAACAACAAAGATCCCTCAAATAAACCTTACTAGTTACTAACAACAGTGGTAGACATCCTATTATTAGATTGGCTGAAATAGGCCTATAAACAATGTAAATGGGGTGTTTATGGGGCTGTCTCTCTTTTTGAGCTCTCATCTGCCCTTCTGTGCATTTTAGCCTTGCTGAAGGATCTGCAGTTCAGCTGTTGGTGAGAGCAGCTGCCCTCAGTGAACGGTCCCTCCATTTCTCCTTCCTCCAAAAAAGTCTTCCAAAGTGGCTCATCAGCTTCCTCCTTGAGGAATGAAAGTATCTGGGTAAAGGCACAAGAGACATCAGCTTGTCAGGCCATCCACAAAACCTTCCTTCAAATGTCTGGGAATGAAGGGATGCCTGGACAGAGATGTGGTGCCACTGAGAGCCCAGACACAGCTGCAGCCCGGGGTATGCTCCAGTTCAAACTCAAGAGGCTGCCCCAGTGGGACAGAAGGGATGGATGCTTCCTTGGCACAGGACTTCCACTGGCATTGCTTGGGGACCAGCAGAGACCAGAAAATAGAGAGGCCCTCATTTTCCACATCAGAGTGAAAAGGAGTGAGCTCTGACGAGCACAAACCACAGGAACAGTCCCTGTGCCTGTCACTGCTGTGTCAGCCAGGCACTTTCTTTCATTCTGAGGATTCATTATTTAAATCTTAAAATGCCTCTCTGAAACTCAGCAGAGATATTCCTGCTTTCAATAATACATTTGCAATTATGCTGTCCTCCCTCCTTCAGACCTCTTTGAAATCAAGCACTGCCGTCAGTGACATGTTGATAGTTTTGCATGAATTCATGAAAAAGAAGTTGGGAGTGGTTGACCAAGATTTATTCATTATTATTCTTAAACTGACCGTATATCCATATTGTTCCTCTGAAAAGAAAATTAAGAGAAGAAAGAACTGAAAAAAACTGATTTAGAATTTATTCTGTACCTCAATCTACAGGATACAATTTTAAGTATCAAGGCTTCTGGTTTTGAGGTGAAAATTCTTGCTCTAAATTGCAAGATTGCTTTCCTGGTATTGCTTAACATGCTGAGAGGATGTGAAAATGAATGTTTCCAATACTGGGAAAAGATAAGTCCAAAGTTGGTCACTCAATAGATAAAGGTCACTCAATAGATTATTATTTAATCCCTTTTGTTTAAAAAGAAAATTATTAATCATCTTGGCAATGAAACCCTAAGACACAAAACATTAACATTCCTACTGGATATTTTATTACATACCCTTTATGATAAAAATCTGGAATGAAAAATCTTCATGGTCCAAGCACAGAAGTGACACCTAATCTTCCTGAAGCACTCTGGAACGTGTTGAGTTGGAAATACGAGTCCTCTGAGCCTCATACTCCATTTGCATGCACTCCTGTTTCACAACACTGCTTCCTTCAGCACCTCAGCCTTCCCCACAAATTCTGTGAAATTTGCCTCTGCCTGTCTGTGGCAACAGCCCCAGGCAAGGAGAGGGTGAGGAGCTGCCAGCAGCAGAGGGCTGGCACTGGCCAGCCAAGGGCTTGCATGGCCATGCCAGCTCAAACACAAGCACTTCCTCTTGCTGCCTTCCTCCTCCTGAGGCCAGCCAACCAGAGATGGAATTTCTGCATTCCTGGAACACCTGGTGTAGGCTCTCAATGCTCACAATTATCCTCCCAGGCCTCTGCAGGTGCAGGGCAGGTTCTCTGAGAACACAGCTCTACAGTGGATAGGTTCATCTATAAATCTCGGTGAAACACATGCCATAGGATTTAAAATGTGTTTATGTTTTTATAATTTTTGCTGAGAAAGCAATAGCAGTTGGAATAATGTTACATTATAAGGTTCTGAGGCCTCGGGCAAAATCTCCAGCTCTTAGTAAATGCAGGGCTTTCTATTGCAATAAAAACCTTCATGTCAGCATCTTGAGCTGCTGGATCACTTATGCCTTTACAATCTACACCACTCAGTCAATTTTTACCCCTTCTCTCAACACAGGCTTTCACTTCTCAGGCATTTGTCTTCACCCACTACTGTTGCTATAGGACATGAAATAAAATGATGCAGACACTGGAACTTCTAAGGTAAAAAGAAGAAAGTTTAGTTTCTGACTTGAATATTTATAGATTTTCAAAAGTGACAGTGGATTGGAGAATGGCAGGGCCACCTCTCCAATGACACTGGACAAACCAGCAGTCTATCAGATTTTTCCTCCTCCAGAAAGGAATGTAAAACAATATTTATTTACATAAAACTGCGTGACAAAGTTTGTTAAAGAATGTAAACATCAAAGCTTAGAAGAACAGGGTAATCAGACAGACTATCAGCCAACCCCTTGCTGTCCTCATCTGGCAGGGCAGCTCCAGGAGCACCGTCCCATGTGTGCCCTGGCTGCCAGCTGCTGCTGTAGGGCACGCTGGCTGTCAGACAGGCTCTGAGCTGTGAGAGTCACAGGCTGCTCCTCCTTTGGCTCTGCACGCCTTGCTGCACAGATGGTGAGCATGGCACGCGCCGCCCACTTGTCTTTCTGTGCCCCTCTCCATATGGTTCTTGTGCTGGACTTGCAAACAAATTGGAGCTCTTAGTGGGACTAGGAAATTAATTTCATTAAGCTCAGCAAAGCTGTTGTTAAAATTCCTCATTTTTTGTGCTGGTATGAATGGCTGAGTGAGTCGGGTCAGACTGAGATGGGAATTTGCAGTTCCCTTGATTTTACTGGGGTCAAACCCACCTGTGCTGTGCCTAAAGTTTGCTCTGTGGTGTGTATGTAAGGCACTTCAGCATACAGGTGAGTTCCTCATTTCCCCAAGAAAATAATCTCATGACAGGTGTGAAATCATGCAGCATTAATATCTGTACGTGTATATTTCATAATATCTGTAAATATTCACTGCATAATATCTGTACATGTATATTCCATAACATCTGTAAATGTTCACTGCATAATATCTTTAAATGTACATTTCATAATATCTGTACATTTACACTGCATAATATCTGTAAATATTCTGATACTGCAGAATCACACAGTCTTGGAAATGGACAATGCCACTTGCTCCTTTTAGTTGTGGTAGGGGAGATAGTATTAAAGCAACCTGATATGAAAATGGATGAATGATTTATATTTTGATGATAGATTTAGTTGTATCCTCTTTGTGCTCAAGAGGAACTGATCAAAAATGTCAAGATTTCAGGATCTACGATGACATCTCAAAGGGAGCCTGTAAAGGTTCAGGGGTCTAACTTTCATTGTAAGATTTAGGTCCCCCTGAGACTCAGTGTCAAAGGCCAGAATTATTTCACAGATATTTTTGATGTATTTGTTTCTCAATTAGCCACTTGGGACCAAATCCCCAAGAAGGAGCTGCAACATGAGGGAATTTCTGTGTTGTGGGGTGAAACACGGCTGTCCAAGCTGTTGAAGGTGCTAGAACACTGATTTAGGGCTCAGCTGCATGGCTAAAATGCAGCCCAAGATGGAAATGAAATTTCCATCTTGGGCTGGTGAAATTCCTCAAGAGCCACCACCAGTCCCTGCTGAGAGCTTCTGCTGCCCAGCACATGGAGCAAGAATGTATATTGTGGCTCTTAGCCATGTGAAGGTCTGGGTGTACAGCTCATATGGCTATGGAATGTGGCAACCACGAAAAGTAGGGATATTCATGATGGAGACACCTGTCCTTACTCCAATGCTTACTTTATTTAAAATATTTTTTTAAAATCTTATGTTCAACATTTACACTATAAATCTTCTATAAACCAGCCTCTGGAAGAGGGGCTGGGATCCAGGTGTCTCTGCCCCTCACTGAATGTTCCTACCACAAGGCTGTGGTGTCACACTCACTGCTTCTCCTTTTTTACCACAGATATTTTTTATTTATTTATACAAAGTGAAACAGATTCAGCATCAAGGCTGGCAAGATGAACAAAATATTCCATGGACAGGAGTTTAAAGCCCAGTGGAAGAATGAGAGGAATTTGCTTACCCAGCACTCCATCCTTGGTGAGTGGTGATTTTGGGAAGCTGCTCCATGTGCTCACCACACGCCTCTGGGATTTTTTCTCAGGTGACACAGGTGGAGGAACTGTGCTTGAGAATCCTTCCAGGCATGACTTAGACACGGAAAGTTGAGCTCTGCTGACACTGCAAGACTCCTGGACGAGCTCAGAAGTGAAACTTTAGCACCTGGTTTAACACTAGAAGCAGAGCACTGTAGAGGTAGCTGAAGAATTTTTGGATGTAGGCACATTAGGTAAACAATCTTTGAAAATCCCACAAAATACTTATTTGTATCTTTAGATACTTATCTAACTACAATAATTTGATTCCAAATCAATTTAAGAACTTGTGTTTCTTGAATATTAAGACTTTGCATTACATTTTTTTTTTCACTCTAAAAGAAACTTCCTAACATGGCTCAGAGGGGGATTTTCATTAATAGGTTATTAATGAGCCTGTACTTTTGATTGTGTGCGTTACATGTCAAGTGAGAATTGTTTCAATGAAATTAATTATTTTTTTGGCTCATAAGTAGAACAAGTATTCATTCTTAGCTTCTTTTTACTCTGAGAGATTTGTTCATTTTCCTTGGAAGACACTAGTTAAAATTCATTTTCAGCCTACATTTCTGTTTCTCAGCTGTTTAAGTAGAACTCATTTTTTCAGTCTTACGAGGAAAAGATGCTTTGAAAATATCTGTCCCATTTCCTAAGAAAAATTTGCACACTTATACACATACTTAAAAATCACAAAATCAGAAAGCATAAAACTGAGTGTGCTTACAGAACTACTTAAAAATGAGAGTAATTTGCTGACATTTTTGGTGCTGTTAGCTCTGGAACACAAGATAAAATGGAACTGACACTAAAGACAGTATTCAGGTTAGTAAATATCTTGATTTTTGTGTTGTCTCCCAGAACTGTAACAAAACAGGTTATACGAAAGAGCATTGAAATTCCTGTTAGAGGAACTTGTGACTTCCTTGTATTTCTACAGAATATTTCTAAGAATTAGGAAAAAAGAACAAAACCATCAGATAAAAAAAAAAAAGACTGAGAGAATATTTGGTGTTTAGGGATCAATGAGCTCGATAGTCCAGTGAAATGGAAACTTATGAGAAATAGGGGCCCATCCTACAAGAATTTACGTATTCACTCAAATTTGTTGAGTGAGAAGTTTTTTAAGTGAATATTGAAAAAAAAAAAAAAAGAGGAATAGCGGAAGAGTTAAACTTTACTCAGTGATCAGAAAACTAAACACCATTTGAAGCACAAAATAACCAGAGGGTCCTGTGCAGATTTGAACCAGCCAGTGTACTTGTAATTATTACTTTTAAAAGAAGGTGAATATTTGCTTTCAAAACCAGTACTTCAGGTGGCTTCAAAATTATAACATACAGAATTTTTAGAAGTTATTTTTTTTCCTGAGTCTAAATTTATGAGATAAATTTATGGCATAATTATCTAATGCTAGCAAAAATAAACAAACCAAATTTTGGGACAGTCATTGAAGTATTATGAAGGTTGGCATCTTTAAAAAAAATAACAAAACAGAGTGCTTGTAATCATGTTGCTATTGGACATTTCTTTCAAAAGTAACAGGTCACTGCTAAAAGTTTGTTTCACAACCCAAAGCACAGGTTTTTCCACAGACCAAGATTCACTATTGCAGCAAAAACCTCTGCATAATGTGAATTCTCAGTTGCAATAAAATGGAATCACTCTTTGAAAATGAGATTCCCTCCATGGGCATCATCAAAAAATTTTCCATTCACATGTATTTTACAAGAGCCTGGAGTGACAGGACAAGGAGAAATGGCTCCAAACTGACAGAGAGTTGGTTTAGACTAGATATTAGGGAAAAATTCTTTACTATGAGGGTGGTGAGGCCCTGGCACAGGGTGCCCAGAGCAGCTGTGGCTGCCCCATCCATGCAAATTTTCCAGGCCAAGCTGGATGGGGCTCTGAACAACCAGGACTAGTGCAAGGTGTCCCTGCCTATGGCAGGGGGTTGGAAGGAGATGACCTTTAGAATCCCTTCCAACCCAAACCATTCAGTGATTCTACTGAGGAAAGATACATAGGCAAAAAAATGCATATAAAAGTTACAAAATATAACCTATAAAAGGCTCCAGTCACACTCTTTCCTCTCCAGAATCAGAATTTTACTCTTTAGCATGATCATTGATGTAAGCTAAAAGTAATCCATTCCATTTTGAACAATCCTTATTTTGAAATATAAAGTTTGTACTTTGTTTAAATGCCTCTAGTGGAAGTGTAACAGACTTAGAGAGACTGAAAATTCACTGCTGTGCTTGGAAAAAATCTGAATCAGCCTATTCATACAGTGCATGAGGATTCTAATTGTTTTCCCAATACAATAATTGGAATTCTTTCTATGCACATCACAATGGAAGGCAATGGAAATTTTCATAAATTAATAAATTTGATTTGTCATCAAGTGGATGTTCTCTGCAATATAGGACTTAATTTTTATTCATTACATACCTCAGTATGTAATGAATTTTACATTCCCCTTATGAAGAAACCCTTGAAATGGTGAATTAAATGAGACGCATACTGTGTGGTTGTTGTGAGTATGCCTGCGCTCAATTCCAAAATAATACTATTTACTGCTTCTTTGCTGAAAACGGTATAAAAATAATCTAATTCACACAGTAAATATGTTTCAATGCCACATTTACTATTAAAATCATTGAATCAGCAAGATAACTCACACTTTTTTTTTTACTATGTATTACTCTGGATGCTTAATGAGTTACATGAAAATTTTGTAGTTTTGAAAACTTTTAATTGAATTTCATGTGATAGTCTGTGAAATGCTACTGAAGTCAGAAAAATGCTCATATTTGTAAATAAGCATATTTTTAAGTGCTCCAGTAAACAGATAAATCTGTCATGTAATGTACTGCTCATTACCTAAACTACTGAGGATTTTAATGACTTAGAAATGTTGTAAAATTATTTGAGATCCTAACACAGAAAACTAGCATTAAGTCCAGAACATTACCACCACGTGTAGGTTTTAATCACAGTACATTTCATGAATTAGGCAATTTAACTTTACTCAGTCAATTAATATTCAGTAGCATTATAAAAATTCATATAGAATTATTTACATGCAAAGTCATAAGAAGTTGAGGAAAGTTTAATGACAAGGAATGAAAGAAAAAAATTAACAAAAAATGTAAGAATAATTACCGTAAGTGTAGACCAAGAGTGGTAAAGTTGAAAATGTATGAACAGGACTGTGTCTATTTCTCCTTTCCCCACCCCATGGCACTCTTCAGTAGGACATGGTGCAGAATTTACTTCACTTTCACTATTGCTTCTTCACTCCCAGAAGAGCCTCTCACTTCAGCTCAATCACAGCATTTCTGCAGGATTTGGGACTTTGTTGTGTTGTACCTCTGGTTTTGGGGGCACAGAGTGTGTAACCTATTATGGGAAGTGGCCCTGCATGTTTCTGGTGGTTTCCCAGAGCAGCTGTGGCCCTGTGACCACAAAGCAGCAGTAGCATGAGAAGAGACTGCAGGGAGGTTTGGGGAAACCGAACAAAAAATGAGTGCTGGTTGTCTGATATGATAGCTGGGCTGTGATAGCTGTGCTAGATCTCACATTTCCATTGTGAGATCTCTCCCCCTCTCCTCAGTGGTCGGGAAAATCATTGTTTCTTCCTTTGGGTGGAGAATTGTGTTTTATGAGGATGCCTCATGTGGAGTCCCCTGAGAGGATTAGGTAAAAGTACTGTCACTAATGACATGTCAAATTCACTTCATCTTCTTCACCAGTGACTAAGGATGAAGTGATTCTGAGATAGATGATTATATCCAAAAATTCTTTACACCTCCTTCTCTTCACTATCCATTTCTTGCTCTTTGTTGTCCAGAGCAAACTGCTTTTTTTTTTTTTTTTTTCTTCAGTTAAAGCCAGTTCATCTTTATTTTCTTAGAGAGCATTCTGTGACAGTAGAAACCCATGAAACTTTCTGGGTTTATCTCCTTGGCAGTCTCCAAGAAGTCTCCACCATCACTATGGAAGATTGTGCTGCAAATAGAAAGTAAGAAGGGGTAATTTTTGGTTTTCACTGGAGTGTGAACTGCTGCAGTTTATTTGGTGAATGACTGATACAGTGACCTCATCCTGGAATGGTTCCTATTTTCTTTAGGTTGTTATAGGCACCTATTCATCAAAAGGAGGCTGAGTCTGCAAGTGCCAAAAAGATGCAGCACCAGAACTTCAGGGAAGTCTTGAGCTCTTGACTATTTGCAGGGGCAGAGAATAAGAGAAATCCCCAGAATTTCTCTTCTCTAGAGAAGGAAGAGAGAATTTTTAGGTGACTATATGCTCAACATACTGTTTAAGGAGTACCTGTCAGCTGTAGACAGCCTAATCCAGTGAAATCAATCATGAATGAAATAACACAAATACCCTCCTGCCTTTCCCCTTCTTTCTGTGTGTCCCTGCACAGGAAATCTCCTCAATGGT
Organism: Molothrus aeneus; assembly: GCF_037042795.1. Taxonomy (NCBI): domain Eukaryota; kingdom Metazoa; phylum Chordata; class Aves; order Passeriformes; family Icteridae; genus Molothrus; species Molothrus aeneus. Next base: position 1,925,572 of record NC_089650.1, on the reverse strand, counting down.
TATTATTTCTCATCTTCTGTGCAATTCATGTTCTCTTTGGCTCGTCACCTACCATGTTTTCCCACCAGGCAGTGATTTTGATGGAAACTCTAAAATAAAATTACTGCTGTCTTTTTATGAAAGATCTTCACAACTTAGGTGCCTGAAACACCCTTAGATAGTAGATGAATAACTGACAATTACACTGTTTCATTCAGAAACATGCAGAAGTAGTATTTTTATCAAATCCCACGTGGTTGAGGCCACTGCAAAGTTCATCTTCCCATGTACTGATCAATACATGAGAATTTGTGCCTTGACTTTCTGAGCCTTGAATTCCAAATTTCATCATGCTACCTAATGCAGGATGTGAGAATGGATATACCAAGAAAAAGGACTCTTAATTTGACTTTCTTGTGTCAGCTTCAGTGCAGAAAGTGGCAGATGGCTTGGGGAGGTCTGGTCTGTTTCATGTGAGACTGGAAAGAACCTAAAATGTGCCCAGCCAAAAAAAAAAAAAAAAAAAAAAAAAAAAAAAAAGCTGCTGCTTTTAATGTTTTAGCTTAAGGAATTAAAAGAATATAGTCAATTATCTGCTCTGATCTATGTATTATAATTCTAAATGGGGTGGCAGCAAAAACATTAAGGTAGGGAGTGTTTATTCCTCTAGTTCTTCTATTTGTTTTCATTATTTTATTTAAAGTGTCAACATTTCTGGTATCAGGAGGTGTAAGTGTAAAGTAACAAAGTGAAGATAAATTAAGATGTAAGCAAATGCTACTTGGCAGGGAGTATTAGGTCAAAAGTCTGATCTATCTGATTTGCAACTGCTGCATGTGTGTTATCCAGTGTTGCAATATCCATTTATTTGCATTTTGTTCTGATGCATCTAGACTTAGAAACACCTTTTATTAAAAAAAAATAGTGAAAAAGATATAATTATTACTATCTGGGTATTACTATTCTGTCTCTGGGAGGTTGATGTTTAGGGTAGATGGAATCAGGTATGTTTTTCTAGATGTGTATGGCAACCTGCTGATCCCTGTCTCACCAGAATAAACTCCAAACCTTTCCAGCTGTTCTTAATCTGGCCTCTTAACCTTTAAAAAAACCAGAGGCTTTCCATTCCTCGGAGCCAAACTTTGCTAACAATATCTAGGTTGTTTTTAAACCAAGCTTCAAACATAAAAATGACTAATAAATCCATATTCCATAATAGTTAGGCTGGAAAACTATTATTTTAAGACAGACTCAGTTTTTATGACCCATTTCTAATAAAAATCCCAAGTATGCTTCACTAATGCTACCATTTCAGATACTCAGATCCCGGATGATAGGCATGCTATCCAGATAGATGCACCAATAAATATGTAAAGGCTATAAATCTGTCTCAAATTAGTGATTTGTAGATGTGCAAGGGGGAAGGAGGGCTGGGAAATTCTGTTTTCTAATCTGCTCGTTTCCTGACTCTTAATGCTCTGTCACTTCACAGCTGGTGATTGTATTTTTCCGTGGTTTGTATTAAGTGCTAAATGCATTACTCCGCGCTCTTCGGGGTTTTGCATAGACTTTGTCCGCACCTGATTCCATTCGTGGGAAGACCAATTTTGGGCAGCCCAGGGTCAGGGCCAGACTCTGCCCCGAGCAGAGAGCGAGGCAGGTTTTGAGGAAGGAAACAGCGGCTTTTGGATGGAGCTACAGCCTGGAAACCCACAATGCTTCGGAGCCCGCTGGCTTTGGGATTCCAGCTCGGGCTTCCTATTAAAACAACAACACAACCCGTAATAATCACTCATAAACATCCATCTTCCTGACTCTTTTACGGCCTCGTAATTGCCCCCACCCTGACAGGCGGATTTATGCCCTGGCTGCCAGCGGCCGGTGCCGGGGAGCTCCGCCGGGGCAGGGCCGGGCTGCCCTTCCCCGGGAGCCGCTCCGGCGGCTTTGGGAGCGGCAAAGCCCCCGGTTTTCCCTTCCTCCTCCGTGGTTATCGCCTCCAGCAGCCCGCTCCGCTGCTGGGCTTTGGCCGCTCGCTCGGTGCAGGTTTGCTCCGGGGCTCTGGGCAGCCTCCGCTCCCGGCCGGGGGCAGCGCTTTTCCCGTGTAAGGCTCAAGCACTATCGCTGCAGCGCTCAGGAGGGAAATCCTCTCCTTGTTGCTCGTCCTCTTTTTCTCTTCCCAAGCAGGCTTACGTTCAAGTTTCTCCCGCAGGTCTCTTTCTCGCCCTCCCGGCGGGACTTCGCAACTTCTGCCGCGGTTCCGCTAGTCTTTTATTTGCTTTTTTTTTAAGCCCTGGGCTTTTTTTTTTTTTCTCCCTGTTATTTCTCATTCCCCGCAATCCACAACGACCTGGAGGCTCCTTCCCCTTGCCCGCAGGGCACGGCCAGGGAAGACCCTCGGGCGGGCAGCGCTGTTCCGCCCCCGCCGGGAGCGCCTGCAAGGCAAAGGATGGCCTAGAAATTAAGCAGCACTTCCGAGGTGGTACATCTGCCTCTCCCCCCTGCCCCATTTCTTTACACCGCTTAAGATCTCTCCCAGTCCTGTACTTTCAAAAAGACAATTTAATTTACCGCCCCAAGCCCGCGGTGGTCGCGGAGAGGCGCGGCGCTCCCCAGCCCCCCGTGCCTCGGCAGGGGGCAGGCGGGGCGCGCTCCGCAGGAAATGCCGGCGCTGCCGCGGCGGGGAGCGCCCCCGGCCCGCCGCCCCCCGACCAGCGAGCGCTGACCGCGGGGTCGCTCCCGGACCCTGCCCGGCTGCGAACAACCCCGGGGTGCGCAGGGGAGCCCACCAAGCCCATGGAGGAGCGGAGCCCGGCGGCAGCAGCGGCGGAGCGAGGGGCGCCTGCCCGGACCGCGCCGCTGCCGCCGCGGGAGCCCCGGAGCCGCCGGAAACTTTCCCCGGCGCTGAGCGCCGGCTCCCTCTCGGTGCTGCTGGCGCGGGGGGAGCGGCGCTGGGGCTGGGTGCCGCCCGGCGCGGTGCCCCTCTGCCCGGCCGGCGCCTCCTCGGGCGCGTGGCGCTGCCCGGTGCGGGGCGGCGTGCAGCCGCGGGCGGCGGCGCTGCTGCTGCTGCTGCTGCTGGCCGCCTGCTGCGGGGGGGAAGCGGTGGCGCAGACGGCGCTGGCGGCGGGGGAGGAGGAGGAGGAGGATCACTTGCTCTCCCTCGCCGCCACGGGGGTGGTGCTGAGCTGCCTGGCCGCCGTGACATGGCTGGTGCTGAAGCTGAGGCAGGGCGTCCTCATGCTCGCCGTGACTAGCGCGGCCAAGACCACGTCCCTCGTCGCCTTGGAGAGGGTCCCGGCGTCCTGGCGGCCCTACCTGGCGTACCTGCTGGGGCTGCTGGGCATCCTTCTGGCCGGCTACGCCGACCGGCTCTGGCCCCCGCGGCGGGCCGCCCCGCTGGCCGAGCCTCCCGCCGCCCCCCCGGCCGCGGACGAAGCCCCAGTGCTCAGGCGGCGGCGGCGGTCCAGCTCCATGATCTCCCCCGAGATGTCGGGCGGCGGCGGCAGCGGCAACAAGACCCACCGGAGGACCTCGCTGCCCTGTATCCCCCGGGAGCAGGTAGGGCTGCGGGGAGACGGGTCCCAAACTTTGCCGGGGGTCCCGGCGGCGGCGGAGGAGCCGCTCCGGGCCGGGGAGGCCGCGCACGGTGCGGGCTTTCCCCGGCGCTCCGCGGCGCGGAGAGCCCCGGGACGCCTCGGAACGGGGCCGGGGCAAGCCGGGCTGAAGCCGAGCTTTCCGGACCAGGCAGAGGGCTCAGGGTGTGCTTTTCCCTTACAGCTGTGGCCGGCGCCGGCTTTTCCTAAAGCTGGCAGAGGGAGGGCTGGGGTGGACGGTGCCCGCTGGGCTCTCGGAGCCGGTGGGAACCTGCCTTGAGCGCAGCCCTCGGGTTTCCCAGCATCACTTAGGAACCCCGCTGTTTCAAAGCTGTAGTTTCCTAGAAAGGCACCTCAGCCTTTTAAAACTTGCTTTAAGCTCGAAAGGGGTGTGTTTGTGTGTGTGAGCCCAGCAGCTCGGTTGTCCGTGGTGGGAGAAGTCCCCTATCGGGGCGGTAGCCCCGGCTTGTCTTTGCACTTTGCCTCCCCAGCGCTGTTCCCGTGCGTGTAATCAATAGCTCCGGCTCTGCCTTGGCTGTGGGAACCGGTGCGAGGCACACGCGATTTATCTCAACTTTGTTTCCTCTGAGAGGCTGTGATTGGAATGGCTGAGTGAGAACTTTATTACCGGAGATGCGTTCCTTTCAATGCACACCTCAAAAAATCTGGAGGAAGAAGCAATCAGGCACCGGTATCTTACTGCACAGCTGTGTAGAGCCCTGACACGGACACAAAGTAGGCTTGGTTCTGCGCTTGAAGTGTTTCTCAGTTGTTTTGAGATTTAAGATTGCCCCACAAAAATACCACTTGACACTTGGGTGACTTGAAAGTCAGTGCGATCCCTGCTGAGTAGTGGAAAGGGAAACCTGGGGGGGAAATAAGTATCGAACTGTGTTAAGTTTTCTTTTTCGACTAGTGTTGAAAAGGATTCTGTGCACTGTGATCAAGTGAAGCGTGTTGTCATACACCTAAGGTTTTCTTTCAGGTGGCTTGCTGGATAAGCAGCAAGGTATTTTCCAAGTAATGGCTGTATCTAGCTATATGGTGTGGGTGGCTGGTTTGTTTCTGGAAATCATTTGATTACATCTCTTTGTGGTTGGTACTGACATTTCTTAGAAGAGGGCCTGACAACCTTACATACTTGAGACTTGTTTTACAACAAACATACTTATTTATTTAACAGTTTTGTTTAGGTGAAGTAAATATTTACCACAGACAAATACAATGTGAAAAAGTAGGAAACTGACCGAGTTCTGACTTTAGCAGGAACTGAGAGGCAACGGTGTAAGAGTAATTTGTAAGTACAGTAAGGCACAAAATTAAAACTCTTTATGCTTACTTGGTGAAGCTAGGCATTTCTGGTGGTTTCTTATAATAATCATTTGTAAGGTCTTAAACATATTTTCCACTTGCTTTCACACTTCCAATAAATGCAGCCTTTTAGTTAACATCTCTGAATGTAATCATTTGGAGACGGGACTCAGTGACCACAGTCCTTGTCTTCTCTCATGGAGGAACTTCAAATCTCCTGCATGTACCAGGAGGTTGGACTGGTGATGGATATAACAAGGTAGACTCCTTTTCCCTCCCTGCTAGTGCATTACCTGGGGACAGAGGCCAGCTTTGCCCCGAGCAATTCTTACTTCCAAGCTGTGGAGCTGGTCTGGAGTTATCTGCAACTATTCCGTTCACCCGTTCACCGTTCACGCTGCAGGATTTTGGCAAATTTCTCTTTCTTTTGTTCTCACTCACTATTAATCAATAGTGAGATCTGGTATTGCTTGTGTCTCTGTGTGATTAGAATTGGATGATAACTTTGGAGTTTGGGGAGACCTTCTGTATTTATTTTTTTTTAGCATAATGTGGCTGTGTGTATGTGAACTTCTGTCCCTAAAAGCTGTTCTCTTAAATAAATGTTAGCGTGAGTGAAAAATGGAAAAGTTGAAACAAAGCTCTGTAAGGACCTCGAAGAAAAGATGGGAGAAGTGGGACTCTCTTACAGCAAACACAGTTTATGTTTATAGCAAAAATCAGCTCCCTGTAGACTTAAAGAAAGTATAGGTAAATGTTTTTCTTTTGGACAGTTTTTAAATATAACATGTTAAAAATAGACATGAGGGCTTTGAAAGAAAACCAGGCCTTCTCTTGCCCCCCTGTTTTTAAAAAACATCCTCTGAATGTTTCTGGTCTGGTTTGTACATCTGTGAGCTGCCAATAGTTTTCATCAGGAAATAGATCCACTTTATTGCTTTGAAACACGTACTTGAATTTAGTGAGTAACATTAGGCAAAGTTTTAGTGATCTTTCCCATCACCTCCCATGTAACCTTTCATATTGCTGAACACTTTTGTTTTTCCAGAATTTGATTCCTTTCATATCTGACTGTTTCTGTTAATACGAGATTCTATGAAAGTTGGAATTTCTGAATTTTTCTTATTTAGTCACATACATCTCAATTTTAATCTGAATTCTTCTCTATAGAATTTGAAGGTGAATCTATGTGGCATTGTAAAGGACAGTACCAGGAACTGCAAACTGACAACATGGATATTATACTAACACACCTTCTGTTGGCATCTTATCACTTCCAAAAAGAATTTGAAAAAAAAAACTTTCATTAAAAATGCCACCATCCAGAATTCAAATGGTACCATGATGCAACCTTCTGTTGCTGCTAAAAGTGCTCCTTCCCCATTTTCAGTTTAATTCTGTGCTTTTTGTGGTTGCCTTTGTATATGATCTTTCTGTTTCCCAACTTTGGCAAAGCTTTGAGTGTAGCTCTCATTGAGGAGTGTGTGCCTAATCTTGCTCCCAATTGAGTGTTGTCTCCCTGTGATTTCATCAAGGCTGGCTGAGGATGCTCAGCTCCTTGAGGGCTCCCTCAGCCAGATTTGAAAGAGGATGCAGAGCAAAATTGTGAATGGATAGATAGACAGGGAATGAATGAATGAATGAGGAAATACATTTTTTTTCCCTTTTTTCAGTAAATGCAAAAGCACCACCAAGAAGATGGCTTTTGGAGTTTTTTCTCCAGGTTTTTGCAAACATTTTTAGCTCTTCATAAAAGTGCAGAGAGGAGGTTGGTGGGAATAGGGAGGGGAGCAGAAATGTGTTCTATGTGTTGTTTTTTCCCATTAAAATATTATAATGTCCATGTGCTCTGAGGCTTGTGCCTCTGATGATGTGTTAATCTCAACATGCAGCAGTCCAAGGGGATGATTTTGCCTTGGTGGGTAGAATGCTGCACAGGAGATTGTAGCTGGGCAAATCTAAACCATGCTGAAGACTACTGATTTTGCTTTTGAGCTTTGCTTGTTTGTTTTGTTTAGGGAAGCTTTCAGCTACCTTGGATTTATTACAAGTATGCGTTATTTGCAGCTGCTGCAAATAGTTTGATTTGCTTTTGCCGGATTTATTTTTTTTACCTGAGTCAGAAGACTGGGGTACAGCACATAGTCTGAAGGACTTTCTGGTCCCCCAGCTAGTGGGTGACACAACTCTGTGTGAGAGAAGGTGCTGAGTCCTGGTGGAGGAGCTTCTCCCATGTCCCCAGCTGCCAGGCCAGCTGCTCCACGTACAAACTCCTGCCCGTGCTCTCTTCCTCCTAAGGCAGACAGGTTTTCTGTCCATTTTCCTTATGTATTTCTCTTTTGCTTTTATTTCTGTTTTCTTTATGTATTTCTGTTCTGGGCAGTAGGAGAAGTAGAAAGCTCTTTGCCTTCCTGAGGGGTATCTGAGGGTCTGTCATCTCTTTTCTCTTGGTTTGAGACTTGGTAGATTTTTTTATTCTGCTGCATCTTTCCCATCCTTTTTCTCCTTGTTAAGAGTTATTTTTTCAGGCTGGTAACCTTGGTGCCAGATTTGTCTATCTTCCTTCAGCAGCAGCAGTGGGTTTTTTTGCTCAATTGACTGTTTTTCATGGGGTTCTGGGTGGTAACCCTGCCTGTTCCCAGCCCTAGCCTGGGAAAGTTGTGTGCAGGACTGTCGTCGTTATCACTGCCTGTCTGTGGAGTTGAGAAGACAATCCTGTAACAGTTCACATGGCCAAAGATATCTCTGCAGTGATAAGATCTAAGAAACAGTGGAGAAAAAGAAATATATTTGTCAGTTTTCCTTTTTTGTTTCCAAGGGAAAAATTAAGGCTTTATCTCTTCTCATTGTTTGATAGTGACAGCTTTGGTAGTGCCAGGAATATGTTGCTTCTTCCCCTTTGTTGGTTCTTCCTCATTTTAACTTAAAAAGTAGAGAAATGTACCCTTATATTATAACCAATTTTTATTAATGTGGATCCTGTGCTCTGGCCTGAAAATGGGAGCGATCGGGATGCAACATAGAGAAATTTAAAATTTTAGAGGGGAGCTGGCAGATTGAATTTAGGTACTGAACTTTGTGTCTATTAGACATAGGAGGTTTTATATACCATGTACCTCCTCCTAATAGGGTTTATTGAGCTGTAATTACTCCGATAAGATTTAATGGCATTGCCATTTAGGTCACTAAAAACTAAGGAATACTGAGGAATTATGTCATCTGGTGACTTGCTGAAACACAACCATGTAAAATATTAAAGAAAGGCTCCAGGAAAAATCACCCAGGGATTCCAGACGTAATGCTTTATTTTCTTTTGCATGGCTTCATTTACGCAAACCTGCTCCACTTGGGTTTTTTCATTTCTCTTTCAGCCTCACAAAAAGGTTAAAACTGCTGCTGAAACTCTCACCAAGGGCTTAGAATCTATTTTTGTCCATTGGTTAAATCAAGAAATGTATATTATGGTATATTGGCAAAAAAGTAAAGTACAGTAGTGACTTTCTGCTCTTTCTGCTTGAAGTGTGAAAATGCAAAGCTGGGGAACTGAAAGAAATCCTGTGTACTCTGGGTTGTCATGTTAATTAAATAAACAGCAAGAACAGTGACCCTGTGTATGAAATGTGTTTTGAGAAGCTTGTTGGGGGTTGGAGGGGAAAAACAGTGACACATGATGTTTTGGACGTTAACTGTGACATTTGTATGAATTTCTCCTAATCTGCTGTAGTGTTCTAGCATTCCAACTGGTTTTTGTGGGAGACTGAGGCATAGCTGTGTGTTGCAAATAGAAGGGATGGTGCTTGGGCTTTTTTCTTTAAAAAGTAATATAAAGAAATAATCTCAGCCTGGAAGTGAAAAGGTTTGCTGGGTTCTGGTGCCTGCAAACCACAGGGCTTTGAATAGGGGTAAGCTGACTGCCTCCTAAATTATTTGAGAATGAAAAGAACACTTCTGCAATTAAAGCTTTGAGCCAGTTATTGTGATTTACCCAGGCAATCTGATGGAAGATGTACAGCTTGTAGCATATCCCTTGACAGATAAGGAAAGAAATGTACAGATTCAGATAACAAAGTGGAAGACGTGTTTTACTTTGTGCAGGGATTTAATTTTTTTTTTTTCTCTGCTTGGTTTTAAAGAAGTTTTTTTATGAATTACCAAACACTTTCCTCAAAGTCTTTTCTCTGTTAGTCAAGGTGTCACTCAAAGAAACACCTCTCACTTGGACTATGTAGTTTTCAGGTTTCAGGAGAAAGGTGGTGGGGTTGGTTTTTCTTTTTTTTTTTTTTCCCTTGGGTTTTTTTTGGGGTTTTTTTTGGTTTTTTTTTTTTTTGGTTGTGGGGTTTTTTTGCTTTTTGTTTGTTTGTGGACTTTTTTTGTGTTGGAGTTATCTTGCTCTAAGTCCTGCAATAAATTTTGCTTTAAGCCCTGCTGCAAGTGGTAGCATCAGTTCTTTATATTGTGAGTAATAAACAAAAATCATGAAATGCAATATCTGTCTGAGTTTTAAGTTGTGGGTGGAATATCAGCGCTTTTCCTTCCGAGCTGCTTTTGGAGATTCACTGGGGCTGTGGGGAGAGGATGTGCCCTACCCCTTTGTCAAGCTTTGGCTTCTTTTGTTTATTTATTTATTTATGTATGTATTTATTTATTTATTATGAAGAGTTTGAGCCGCTTTTCTTCTCCCTCTGTGTGTGTGCATGTCATTGTCGCGAGTCCCTCGTGGTGGTGGTGATGATGATGATGGGTGATGGTGATGATGATGGTGATGAAGGCGGCTCCGGTCGCTCCCGCAGCGGGCGGGCGGTGTCGGCGCTGGCGGGCGCGGCCCCCTAGAGGGCACGAGAGCCAAGCCGGGCACGGAACATCATCCACAAAATCTGTCCGTGGTCCTTAACTCAGCCCGTGCCGGATCTGCCCCGCCGCTGCCGCTGCCGCCCCGTCCCGCGGCCCGCGGTGGCACAGCGCGGGCTGCTCCCCGCGGGTCCCTCCCGGTGCAGAACAGCCTGACTCTGTGCGAGCATTTATAAATGAAACTGGAAATGCCACCTGAAAAGCAGGATGTCCCCCTGTCCTCTGATCTGTCGAGGCCGCAGCTGGCGCTCGCTGTCCTATTCTGGGCTCCTCAGAGCAAGAGCAACATGGAGCTGCTGGGGAAGGTTCAGCACTGGGCTGTGGGGATGATGAGGGGACTGCAGCATCTCTCCTGGGAGGAAAGCCTGGGAAAGCTGGGCCTGTTTAGCCTGGAGAAAAGATGACTGAGAGGGATCTTATCAGTGCATCCACATGTCTGGAGGGTGAGTGACAAGAGCCCAGTGCCAGGGCAAGGGGCACAAACTGAAACACAGCCAGCTGCACCTGAATATGAGCAAAAAGCGCTGAGCACTGGAACAGGCTGCCCAGAGAGGCTGGGGAACCTCCTCTGGAGAGATTCCAAACCTGCCTGGCCACCACCTGTGTCTGTTGCTCTAGGTGAGCCTGCCTTGGCAGAGGTCTTGGACTAGAAGATCTCCAGAGGTGCCTTCCAAGCCCAGCCTTTCTGTGATTCTGTGGGATGTGCTGATGGGATAAATGGTCCTTCAGTGCTATTGAACATGGATGGATGGATGGATGTTTTCATAGTGCACCTCAAGGGCTGCTGAGCAAAAGGGAAAATAGCACAGGGAAGATACTGGTGGTTATAGGAGTTTGGTCAGTAAAATGGCATTGTTCATTTTTGAACCTGTCAAGAAAAGGATTTTGTGTCAGCTGGCCACTGGAAATGTGCTGGTCACTGAAAAGATTTTGTGTGTGGGAGGTTTTAAAATGAAATTGGGTTAGTGAAGGCATGGTATGGACTGGTGTACCAAGTTTTGGTCAGACATACAGAACCATTAGGATCCACAGATGGCCCAAACTTCTGAGCCTCATCTAAGAAGGGACTGAAATTGTACATAAAACTAGATCTGGCTGAGGGGTGTTGACGGTGTATTTGCCTAAAAAGGAAAGAATAGAAAGGAATTCAGAAAACAAAACAAACCCATCCCCAAACCTCCAAACAAAGTCCCCCCCAAACCTTTTATTTTTAAGCTGCTATGAAGAAGTCTGATTGTGTAAGATAGAAATAGACGCTGATCATGGAAAATACATGCATGTCACAAGGTATGAATGAAGCTCTTCCAGCTTAGACATTTGTATTTATTAGTTATTGAAGTGTAAAGGTTTCTGATGCCAAACAGTTTGAGGATTAGAAAAACTGGGGTTTTTTTTAGATCTGATATTAGTTAGGAAAAAACTTCCCAGTTGCTCACTCTGTGCTTTAGTGGCTGTACTGCTTTAGCTGGACCTATCACTGCACAACTTTCTGTATTTTTACTGCAATTAACTACTGAAAAAAAATTAGGGAGAAGATACTTACGAGCATCAATACAGTTAAAGGCTCTCCTTCTGCCCCTGCTCAAGGCTGGAAAATTACAAAACCTCCACATATCAGAAATAGCTCAGAGCATAGCTGAGGCCTCTTTGGCTAACACCCCCAATCCACCAGTGAAATATGTGGGGTTAAAGTGGTTTATTTGACTTTTGTATTTTGTAGGTTGCTGGAGTTGGCTTTGTTTTGTACTAAGATTTATGCTTTGGTTTGAATTTTAAAGTAAAATAAAATTATATTCTGCGTCATTTTGTTGGGTTTTTTTTTAATGGGATTTTTGTCTGCCTAACTCTGTAGGAGTGGTGCTTTTCAAATATTCTCATGATGCTTTTTCTGATGGCTGCTGAAGTCCTGAGGCACTCCCTGCTGACAGTTTAAAAAAAGCAACCCTTCCTCTCAGACTGGTTGGTCCTCTTAGAAATATCTCAGCTTCATTAAAAGCTGTGTGAAATACAATATGATGATGCCTGCTGGAAAATTATCGCTGTGTTTTGAGGATCAAGACACTGAGGGTTGCTGGGTTTATTTTTTGTTTTAAAAAAGCTTCTTGTTCCTGGTTGTCTTTGAGTAAATCATAATACTGTAGGGGATCAGTTATTACTGAACTTCCAAACTGAACATTACTTATTCTGAGCAGCATCCTTCTGACTGATTTCTCAGTAAATTTGTCCATAAGCACAGTTGTGAAATGAATTCCAGACAGGGAAAGAATTGAGTATTTGAGTGGTGAAGGTTAATTGTTTTTTGAACTATTGCACTCCCAGCAGGTTGATGATTCCTTGCTGGCATCTCTTTGTGCTGGAGCTGCTGCCAGCCACCACCAATAACCTAAATTGCTCCTCATCCTGGACTACTACAGATAGTTTGAGTCTCTTCCACTTTTCCTGTATGGTTTTAAATAAATCCATGCATGTTTGTGTTTAATGCCATAAAGGAGAGGCAGAGCACTCATCTGTTTTGTTACTGATGTTAGATGAAAATACTGATTGTTGGCAAATACATACACCCCAAATTTACCTTGAAATGTGGCTGAGGCCTGTGCATGGGCTGAAAAGCCATGTCCAAGCAAGTTTTACTCCACTTTGTAGGCAGAAATCTAGATATGCTCTCCCAAGCTTTTTGTTGTCTGCAGAGTAAAACTTGTGAAACCTTGTCTGTGCTTGAGCATTGACTCTCAGTTGACATGACAGCTGTGGAAAGGTGCAGAGCTGTGTGTGAAAGTGGAGATTAAAAAGGGCTGCACAGCCTTATGTACTGTCTACCCTTGCCTTTGTGAATGAACTTCCAAGTGCTTTTGAGAGAATTTTTTTTCCCTTTTGTTTTCTTTCTTCTTGTTCCCTTCCTGGCTTTTCTTCCCCTTTTCTCCTTTTCTTTCTTTCTTATTGATGCCTGTTTGAGCTCACCAGCTGACAGATCTAACGGGAGTTTCCTTTCTGTTGCTTCATTTCCTCTACAAACCCACCTTTCAATGCAGCTACCACTATTTCCATATTGGAAATGCTGAAGTCCTTCCCCCAAAACTCACTTTTGAAAGGCAAAACCTGTTGTATTCTGCACTGAATTCTCTGGTGCATTTCTCTTCAGCTGTACTGGTGGTGTTAACTATAGATTACTCTTGTCAAAGTCTCATCACTGTATTTTGGGCTGATAAAGAGCTTCAATGTGCATCTATAATTGCAAGATAACTGGGAAGATACGTTTCATGTGGCTGGAGTTTTAGTTGGAGTCTGGCACTGGGATTGTTACAGGAATGCTTGTGCTGAAATGCAGTCTGCCTCTCACTCTTGTGAGACAATGGATACCTTCACCTTCTCACTCAGTAATATTCATGTTGAACAAGTGAAGGTTTGTTAAAAACACTATTTTTCTTAAATTCTCTTTATAAAGGTTAGTAATCATCTCCTCTTGCCTCTGCTGTTTTCAGCCCTCCCAGGGTAACAGGGTGATCCTTTCAGTTCAGTCCTTAGTGCAGAAGGAGCTGTGTTCACATCCTGAAATCCAGAGAGCTTCTTAATTTTTTTTTAACCGCTAATGATTCCTTTTCTTATTTTAAAGAAAGATATTCAAAGCTAATGTTTGTTGTACTGCTGAAAATGTCACCTGACACCTTGTAGCGTGTTCTTACAGATGTGTGCACACACATATAGACATCTACCTAAATGTTCATATATGTATGTATGTATACACAAATTAGTATTGTGCAGTTGAGAGGGATGGAGTTTTTGCTTGACTCTGACAGCACAGTCAGCAAGGCCAAAGTACATATGACAGGGCTCTTTCTGGATATTAAATAATATTTCCTGATATTTCCACAGGCAGGCTTGTTTATTAATATGCCAGCTTTAGTAACTATTGCTTGACTTGTGACTTTTTGTTGTTTAAATATTTCTTCTTTCTTGTGCCAAGTTGTGCAGTTATTTGTTATTATTTGTAAACACTCGAGTAATGATTTTGATCAACAAATAACCACTTAGGTCTTATAAGTGATACATACACTTGTTAAATTTGTGAGATTTGTGCCACAAGTCTGTTCTAGAGGTGAAAGCCATAAAGGTGCTTTCCAGGTGTCCCTGGGCTGACTTGCTGCTGTCTTTAGCTGTGATGTGGAGCATGGGGCTGGCTGGGCAGGAGGAGCTGGGCAGGTCCCAGTGCAGCCTGAGCTGGAGCCACTCCTGGGGGCACAAAGAAGGGGTTGTTTGTACAGAAGTATTAGGAGAATGAGCAGTGTTACAGCATTACTTGTCTGAGGTCATGCAGCGAGCAAAGAGTTTGGATGTCCTGAATCACAACCTGCTTTCTGCACTAACTTCTAAAATTATTTGTGTGGCCATCCCAAGTTTGTGTATTTGTTCCCTTGTTTAAACTGAATTTCATAAGTGTTTATTAAAGACAAATTTTGCAGATTTGGTGTGAAACTTAAATGAGACTACAGCTTCCTTTAGGTGTAGGCACAGAGTCAGTGGTGATTGGGGTGGGGCTGTGCCCAACCATCCCCAATTGGCTCCAGCTGTGCAGCACAGGTGAGCAGCATTAACAGGAACGAGCCATGGAGTGCCCAGGGGCACTGCCCAACCCCAGAGGGCACAGAGGGGCACTGCAGCAGCAGGGCACAAAAGCCTGGGCTGGGGGACAGGGAGGGCAGATGCTGCAGCTTTTTGGAGTGGAATGGTGTTATTGTGTGTGGGCCGATGCCTGAAGCCTTCTGAAGAGGTAAGGTGTTTGCTTGGGATGAAACTTTCTGAAACTGTGTGCTGACACTCTGTGTATTATGGCCATCTCAGCTGTGACATGTGCTGTGACAGTTGTTCAGTGTGGAGTTCTGGCTGGTGAGACGTGTGATAAGACCAGTTGAAATAAATAGGTGACTTGTATTTTTACAGCAAAGCCCAATGAGCTTTACCTGGTAAAACTCTGTTAGATGTAGTGGATATGTTGTTGCTGCTATGTACCTGTTCCCTGGGAAGCTGTAGACTAGTTATATTTGTTGTTTATTAAAGCAGTTCACTGAAATTCACTGAATTTCTGGTGATTTTGCATTCTGTTGAGCTGAAATGTTTCAAGGTAATTCATATGCCATTATCAAGGGTTTGGTTTTTTTTAAAACCAGCTTAATGTGTTTGTAAGTGCCATTCTTAAATGCAGTCCTAATTGTCTACTGATTACACAAAACTGCAAATGAATAAACATTTCCTATTAAAGGATTTAATGCTGTGCTTCATGTGAGGAATGGAACTGTGAGGATGGTTTGGAAGCTACTTGGGGATAAGGGTGGAATGGGAGCCTGAACCTTTCCAGTAGGCTTCTGCTGAGAGTTGCAGAGCATTCATCTTTCCTGTGGCCTGTGGAGAAGCAAGAAACCTTTACGAGCAGGCAGGTGTATCCATAGGTATGTGCAATCTCATCATTCCAGGCAGCATGGGCTCTGTTTGTGCCTCATTACAGAGACCCCAGTAAGAAATCTGCTCAGTGACAAGAGAAATATTGTCTGTGCTTTGTTGGGACTGCAGACTGACTTGTGGGCCATGGAATCCAGGATGTTGACCCCTGCTAAGCCTGCTGTGTTTGTGTCAAGCAGGGTCACAGAGGAGCACAGGGTAACAGTGCAACAATTAGCTGGACTGGGGTGCCAGCACTCAATCACATATTCCAGCTTCAGTTCCTCTCAAGGATCCAAGCCTGTCGTTTCCTCTTGGCCAGGCACCTTTGGAATCAGGGCCAGCTCAGAGGAAATCTGAGGAACCAGGGCTTAACTGAAATTGAGGACATCTAAACCTGGTTTCCTGGATGCATCTGCTGTGGTGAGACAGAGAGATGGCAAACACAAATGTTTCTTGGAGAGCTCCTGAGCATTTTTAAGTGAAGCAGTAAAGACAGATTGTCTATCTCCTTCCTCTCAAAGCTATCCAGTCTTTATTTCAGCTTTCTCTTCTGCTGTGAGTGGTGTATAAATCTAATCCTGAAATGTGTGATGTTCCTATTCAGAGCTGATGGATAATGTGAACTTGTGATAATAGTGACTGAGGCAGAGTTTCAGTGGTTTTCATTCCAACATTTTAGCTGCCCTCATCCTTGGATCTAGAATTACCTTTTCCTTTTGTATTATGCATAGATGAAAAATAAGATCCTTAAGATGAATCTTAAAACTTCCTGGCTGTGATCTGCCTCTTGAGCAGACTTTTTGAAAACCCAGAATTTAAAATTCTGGATATTTATCATATTGGCATGTCTGGACATGGTGTCATGTTTAGACCTTTGGATTTTATTTTTCTTTTGGAAACTGCAACTTATTGTGTTTAAAAAATGGTAAATTTCTTCCAGCTGCAATATGTGCTTATTTGACATTCTGATCTGCTTTATATATTGTCTCTTCTCAAATGAAAGTGGTAATGTGATGCTGAGAAAAACATTGATTTTTGAGCTGAAGTCACTGTATTGCAAAATTTACTGATATGCACTGAAAGAAACCCAGCCCAAAAAATCCTCAGATCTGATGAAACAGCTTCCTTTGCTGTCATTCAGTGCACTCATGAGAACTTGGCCTGGGGGGCTCTGGCTCTTTTATTCAGTTAAGGTTTTTAGAACTGAGATGAAGGTAACAATCAGATTGTCTTAATCATTTATAATAGCAGGTTAAGGAGATGAGAACTTTGGGGAGAAACTTGATAGCCCAGGGAGTATCTTTCCTGTGATCTTAATGCATTGCTATCTAAACCAGTGAGTCAGTGCTTGTAAGCATAATTATATCATACACTATCTTTTGGATGCTTGGATCTGCAATTGCAGATGGTTTTAATGAAATTTTAGCTATCTAACTTCTTAGCTGTATGCAGGTTTGTTTTCTTTTTCCATGTGTTTATTTAATAAAAAGCAAACTTAAAAGAAAGGTCATGATATTGATGGCTACATGCTTTGAGTTAACATCTTCCTCAGTGCCACTCTTGTGAATGGTCAAAAGTTTTTTTTCATCTAGGAATACTTATATCAATGAGCTCATTTTTCCTACCTCATTCCCTATCTTGTCCAGCAAATCTGATCCCCCTTTCCTCTCTCATGAAAGACAGGCCAAACAACACAAGGGTGGGCTTTGGGCACTTGATTCTGCTTCTACGTGTTAGAAAAAATGAATTAGATTTGTTTGATGCTGGTCTGTGAGTGACCACCCAAGAATGACTGCAGTTTTGTCTGGTGAGACGTTTTTTTTTTTCTTCCTTAGCTTATCTTATTTCTTTCCCTTCAGCCAGCATCTGGTGATTTTGTTGTTGTTGTTTCTTTGCTTTTGGTTTTGATTGTTTTGAAGCGGGGGTGCGTGTCTGTGTGTTTGTTGAACCAGAGAGATGCACCCATGGGTGTCAGTCTGTGGAGGTGCTACCTCGGATTTTAAGGGATGATAGAGTTACCTGGCTTTGAATGCAAGAACTCACTGATGCCTTGGAGGAAATTTCTATGCATCAAAGACAGGTTTGCTCTGGTCACAGTATGTGAAATGAGCATGGGAAGGCAGTTTCAGATGGGCACAGGTCAAATTTCCCACTAGTGTGTGAAGTCTGCCCTAAGAATGTATACTAACTGCAGAAAGATGCTCACTGCTTTTTCATTTGTTAATCAAGAAATGCATTTAGGTGATTACTGCTGTTATTTCACTTCTTCCCTCTTAATTCTAATGCTGGATCTCTTAATTGTTTAATCCTTTGCCCCTCCATAGGGTTGTGGTGGCCTTTCACCTTCTGGGCCTATTTGTTCTGAACCATGGCTGGTGTGGCTTGGGTGACATCACAAACATTTGTGTTGGCAGTCCTTCCTCCTGGAGGGCTCTGGAGTCTGACAGTGGTGAAGATGACTAAGTAGAGACAGATTTATGTGGAAATCTTATTAATACCCATAAAAGAGAGAATGGAGACATAAGAAATTTGGCTCCAAAAAAACAACCAAAAAATGCTCTGTTCTTAGAAACATTTGGCATAGCTCCATCATGCCTTTTGTGGGAACTGGTTCTTTGTCTGGCCTAATCTAGACTTCTCTTCTTTTTTTTTTTTTTTCAGAAGATTAGTACTAAAGACTTCCACTTTTCCCAAACTTTCTCACAGTAGAAAAAAAAAATTTTCACTTTGGTAATGCCCAAATCAGTTAATTATTTCAAAGATAATGAAACACAGATGTCTCCCCTTGTTTCTCAGCAAAGATTTAATGGTAGCCTTGCTGTGAGATCTTTCACTGCCTCCAAATGTCCATAGATACTACATGGTGCTCATAATCAAAGTGGTTTACTAAGAAGGGGAAATAATTTTCACTTACAGTGTGTGAGGGCTGAAAAGGAGCTGTATCAGAGATGTGAAATCATAATTCAGTTTCTTTCATAACATGTTTGATACTAGCCTTGGAAGAGGAGTTTTTGATGCTCAGTGTGTGCTAAAGCTCTTGTCTGTACAGCTGCAGTAAGATTTTCTGCCTAAAAAACCCATCTTCACTTATGGCATAATCCATAGTATGTACAGAAATGTTTTATAAATAAACTTACCTTTATGTGCTCATTGCATGTGGGTAGAGCTTTTTGTCCTGGAAATAATTTCCAATATATTGTTCCTGTTGAATCTGTAATTGAAAAAAAGTTCTAGTTTGCTTTTAGCTATTACTGTGATGACCTAGGCCTTTGGTTCATTGGGACAGTGTGTTTTAGATCTTTAACTGGTCCATGCATGTGTCTTGTACTTTTTCCATGTGTGTGTTATTTTTCCCAGCAAGCATGATATTCCAAGCTCACTCCTGATGTGACCACACACTGCTTTGAAACAGGAAGCAATAAATTAGCCTTTACAGCTGCCTTATGAGCAAGACCTTATTCTTTATTTGTTTACTTCTGCTTCTTGGATGTGTGCAGTTTTTAGGCCTGCTGTTAGCACTGCTACCAAAATTATTACCATTTCAGAAGATCAAAGCAGCTACAAAACAAAGAAGAAAATGGGGAAAAAATTCTTACCTGGATGAGAAGGTGACATATATCTCCTTATGTTTGCAAAGGTAAAAATCTTCACTATGAGCTGTTGCTTATGACTTGGAGAGACAGCTCACCTCCACTGTTCTTAGCTTGTCCCTGATCTGGAGGCAGTGGAAAGAATTCTGCATAGAGGGAATTGCTATCCTGCAAATGGCTTGTTGGCCAGGAAGGGAAATTGCTATCTTGGATTTGAATCCCAAGGCTGTGCCCTTGTAATGATAGCAATGTGCTCCTCAGGTTCCTGAGATGGAATAGTTCTTTTTGTTAAGTCTTGGTAAGATTTCAGAGCTTCCATCTTCACCGGTGCTCTACTTCTGCTCCTGAACGTTTTTATCATTAAGTGGCTTTGTCAGATGCTTCCACACAGAGCTGCCAGCACTGAAGTCTTTTATTTCTTTGGTGTTTGAATATTAAGTGGCAAATCAGTGTCCCCTCTGCTAATCTTGCTTAGCATTTGTATTGGTCTTCTTACTTTTAGGATGCCCTGCAGACTACTGGCTTGGCCTTCTGAGGTGTGTCATGTATTCAATTTGTGCTGAGCTGGTTGGGCAGTAAGGGCATTTGGCATCTCCCAGGAATGAATATGCTGACAGATGAATCCTGTGTTGACTTTTATATTAAATAGCATTGTGGGAGAGCCACAGAAATCACTGTTATTCCTTGCTTGGGTCAGAGACATATACTGAAACTGTTAGCTCTGACCTGCTGTCTTCTGAGTTAGGCTTGTCCTAGATCTCTGTGGGTTTCTTGGAAGCTGAGAGGAAAGGAAAGTGAGAGCTCTTTGTGTTGGATGTAATATATCTTGTTGGCTTTTCTTGAGGTAAATTAAATAATCAGGAGAGGTGAATTAGCTCCATGTTCTTCTGTCCCATCTTCTTCCTCGCTTCAGCTGTGTGATTTACCTGACACCAGCTGGCTTGGGCTGGTGCAAAATCCATGGGCAGATGTGTTTGGATAAAATTCCTTTCGAAGGAAAGTGGGGTTCTCAGTGTTCCCTTGTTTGCCATCACACCCGGTCTTGGCTGGATGAAGCCTGGAAGTCCAGAGTTCCCCTGGAATTCTTTTTGTACTTTACAGCTCCTCCCTGGTTTTTATATGCAAACAGCATTCTTTAAGAGGCCTGGAGAGCGGAAATGGTTACGAGCAAAACCCTTATCTGTTCTGATATGTTAGAAGATACGAGAAAAGAATAGGGTGCTCCATGTCTGCTGGTAGCTGATTTCTTTTCATCCTATTTATTTTGTAGAGGAAAAAAGCTTGGTTGGATATTGGGGAAAACTTCTGTGAATAGTATAGTGAAGTTCTGCAACAAGCTATGTGGCGGAATTTCATCTGTGTACATAGGATGTCCTTTCAGAATAGCATTTTAGATACTTTTCCAAGTGGGTCTAGATGCTTTTTCTTAGAGGAAGCCATAGATGTTTCTGCCAATTTTTCCTGCATCTGCCTGTGGGTTGTGCCCCCAGCTGCTGGCCAGACTCCTTGTGCAGTGCCAGTTGTTCTACTTGGTGCAGACCCAAGCAGTAAGCCCCATTTATGTTCCAGTCAGTGCTTAAAGTGGAGTGTTAATCCCACTCCAGAGCCCAGGTGCCTGCCCTTAGAGGGCATTACTCAAGATCAGATGACATTTCTTGTCTCTTCTACTGTTGCCCTTCTCTGATTCAGGAGGTGCTGTGTTATTTAGTTTGTATTATCAAGTCATAATTGGTGGTAGACTTTTTTTTCCTCCCCTCTTTTCTTCCCTTTAAATGATCATGTTCAAGTTCCAGGTAGGCTCCTAATTGCTCTTCATTTTGGCCCAGCTCCAAGCTGATTTATCAAGTCCACTTGTTAACTTAATGCTTTTATGGCTGCCAAGAGAGTGCTACATGGCCTAAGTGAGATGGAGTGGCTGGCATTTGTTAGACTCTGTGTGCAGGGAGGTTTCCTAGCAGCCAGATAAGGGACAGCAGCACCCTGTCACCCTTGCTCACGTGAGGGAGCAGCACTGGGCTTGGGAGAGAGCTCCTGTAGGAGGAAGAACTTTGGGATGGGTGTGTGAAGGGTACAGCATGTTCTCTGCCTTATGCCTCTGACTGCCCTGGAGGACTCTAGACCCTGGCAGGGGGCTCAGACACCTTGGCACGGAGTCAAAAACACCTGTGCCTTTGATTTTAGCCCTTGGAAACAATTACCAACTTTGTGTGAAGAGTTAAAAGCCATAAGGGTTTGAGTGGAATGATAGTGAATTTGTCCCAGGGTGCAAAAGTAGAATTTTGGGGATTTAGAATGGTGGTTCAAGAGGCAAGATGGAGGAATCTGGGCATGTCCTGTCCTCCTTCTTGTCCTTCATTTTCTGCTGTGATGGTGGCACTTTTGGATTGGTTTAGAGCAGAGACAGACTGTCTGACATAGGTGATAGGTATTTGAAAATTATTGTAAATAAAGTACAGGTAGATTTTAGTATAAAAAGATAACACCACCCCCAGGGCGGTCAGTGTGCTTCAACCCGACCTGCTGGACAGATCTCAGCAGGTCAGAAAGACAATGTATTAGATAAGAGAAAATAAACAACCTTGAGAACCAGAGCTGAGGAATCCTGACTCCTCCTTTGAGCGCAGGGCTGGAAAAAAAGACCTTTTAATACCTCAGGAGCCATTCCAACAACTCAGAACCTGAGCTATGCCCTGCTGCCCAGCTGATTAGTTCTCATCTGCTTGGGTTTTAATGCTTTCTGTCACTCCATGTTGGTTTGTTGTTGGTTTATTTATTTATTTTTAATTGTCATTTCGCTCTGAACGAACTGGATTGCTGTTAAAAATCTCAGCATGGCAGCTGTAAAATTGCCTAATCAACTGCAGGAGATAATCTTTCCCAGGGGAGACCTTTGAATGTGCTGACTGTCAGCAGGAATAGGTCAGGTGCCTCCAGGTAACTTTGTGGGAAGGGAGCCTTGTTTTCAAACTGTATCTACCCTGCTTTGTTAAGGACTAAGGAACTGGTTAGTGGGACCTGGCATAAGTCCTCTTTTATGGTTGTGCTAAATCCTCTTAAAGAAAGCAAACAACTCTCTCATTAATGCTGCTCTGCTCAGCATAGAAATAAAGCAACTGTTGTGACTGTCAGAGGCTTTAAGAAAGACTTGAAATTGGAAAGAATTTCCACTTGATCAGTTGATGAAACTCAGTGGGCTATGGCACTGCATTCTTATCTCCATTTTCTCCTTGGAGTCTGAGAAACATGTTGAATTAGCGCCTGAGAACTTGTTCAGAGTTGCATTTTAAGGGGGTAGGTGACTCCTGGGAGAGATAAGCTGCATCAAGAACTGAGATTTTCATAGTTTTCTTCTAAGTCAAATGATTAAAAATATGTGAGGTTTGGTGTATCAAACTTGAAGAATAAATCCCTTCCTTCCTATGCTGGATTCCAACATTCAGCAGTGGAAATATTGAAGAATGTTAGTTGGAACTGATGCTGACCGTATTGGTGGCCTAAAATACTTGGTTGAAACTGCTTCCAGAGCCTTTTATAGCTTTGAAATTGCAGAACTGAATAGCTCTGAATTCTACTAAAGCTTCTTCAGATGTCTTACCTTCTTTCACTTGAACTGGGGAAGCAGAAAGGGAAAAAAAAACCCCAAAAAAACAGAATCAAACAAAAAATGCTTTTTTGTTCTGGCATTTTGACTCATGAGCCTGCAGTGGATGCAGGGGCATTGCTTGAGTTTCCTCATCACCTCTGTTTTTCTGCAAGCATGGGGCTTTGTGTAGGACATCCCTGGGATCCTGGGCTCATTTCAGGAGCAGAAAAATGTTACATTGGGAATTTGATTGCAAACCAGAAGTGTTTATATGTACAATAAGTATATATCAGTGGTTTTAATTGATGTGTGGGTAGATGCAGGCCTATTAATAGATGGAAATAAGGAGAGAGAAAAGAGGAAATAAAGCACCACAGCTGTGATTTATCAAGATTGACATGAAAACAAATATTATTTTAGTAATCAGAGGAAATTCTTTGTAAAGCATGTACAAGAAAGGTATTTTAACCCACCTCAACGATTTCCTGCCCAGCTACATTCAAAGAAAATCAGACAGACTTCTTCCCCTGCCCCCCACAAAGGGTCACTTTAAAATGATTGTTTCTCCCCTCCTCCATTTCTCTTGATGTTGGGCTTTTTGTTTGCTTCAGATGCTTTTCTCTTGTAAAATTCTTCTTGAAGGGATTTTTTGCCTGGCATGTAAAACTATGTCCAAAAAGTGCAGCTGTGGGGTGGGGAAAGGATTTTGTTTTGTGTTTAACTGTAAGATGTGCTGAAGCTGAGGGGCATTGATGTTCCCTCAATGTAAGGCTGGGAAAACTTGGTATTCCTGCCTGGTGTGCTCCATTTAGTGGAGGAGGAGGTGCCCCTCAGTCTGGTTTGGTCACAGAATCACAGAATGGTTTGGATTGGAAGGGACCTAAAGATCATCCATTTCCAACCCCACTACCATGGGCAGGGACACCTTCCACTATCCCAGCTTGTTCAGAGCCCCATCCAAGCTGACCTGGAACACTTCCAGGGATGGAGAATCTGCAGCCTCTTTAGAGAACCTGTTCAGTGTCTCTCCACCAAGTTTTGGGAAGAGTCATAACTTTCATGCAGCTGCTCAAAGGAGGCAGAAGGAATTGCCCTGCCCTGTCTGCATCACAACTGTTTCCAGCTCTCAAACATCTGAAATCCTAACAATGTCTTGGCAGAAAAATGGTCAAGCACCATGAGTAACCAGAGACATGGAGATAAGTGGTTTGGATAAGAAAGAACCTGGAAAATACTTGGTGAACCCATGGCTTGAATTTGTCTCTTAAAATGTTGGAGGTTCATCTTGCCAAACTTCATCTGCCTGAGGGCAGCACTTCACTTAACGCTGCAAGTCCTTAAACATCTCTAGCATTCAATTATTTTTGTCTTTGTTTTCAGAAAGGAGTTTTTTGAATTCTGTTCAATACCATTCCTGCTTCAGTTGCCTGTCAAAAAGGCAGCCAAAAGCCTTTTTGAGGTGGAAATTAAAATAAAAATACAAGAGATTAAAAAAGGAAAATACTACTTAATTGGATGCTCTACTTTCTCCTACCCAGAGAAGTTTCCCATTTCTCATTGGCAAAAAGACTTTGAATGCCTTGTGCTCATAAGTCTTCCACTCGATTTGTATCTCAAACCACAAACACACCATTTGTCTGCAGGGAATTATATTAATAATTTGGAGAGTGACTAGAAATAAAAACAAATCTGGTTAACATCATCCATGACCTGACTTGATTAAAAATAATCTCCCCCTTGAAAAACTATTCCAAATGCTGTTTCTGAATGAAAGTTTAGGTAATAACAATGGCTGATAATACAGGACAGAAAAGGATTTGCAAGAAGCATAACCTTGAGCTCCCTTCTAGCCTGTACTGAGCACATAGATTGGAAAAGAATGATAGATGAGGACTAAATAAAGGATTTCTGGCTGTGGCTTTTCTTATGTGATCATAATACTTAATGATGAGATTTATGTTTTCAAACATAGCTTTATCTTCTAAATATATTGTAGAAGGCTAAATTGTGGAAGGAGGGGGAAAAAGTGTTTCTGCAGTGTTGAAATGCAGCTTTAGCTTCAGCATTTCAGGAGTCGGAAGTTTCTGCAGGAGTTTGTGCTTGAGGGGCATTTTCTGCTGTGTCACAGGTGATCTGGTCTGCTGGGGAGCCCAAGACATTTCTCCGAGTCCTTCCCAGGTAATGGAAAGCACATTTCAAAGGCAGGGTGCTGCTGGGCCCCTGGTTTGATATCCAGCTATTTATGCAGTTACATGCCAAGTTCTGCTTGCATCACTGTGTACCCCACCATCCACCCTAGGAAGACGTGTGCCGAATACACTGCTTCAAGAAGCAACAGAGGGATTTCAGGGTGTATTTTTCCCAGAAAGATTTAACAAGTTGTCTTTGTGTCTGCTTTAGGTATAAAGCCCTAAAATGCTTGTCTCACGTTATCAGGCCAGGCACACAGCTTCTCTCTTGTGGCAGTGTTATCCTGCTGCCACTCTCACCCTTTCCTGCATGAAGGAAATGCTTGTGCGGTTGCTCGAGGCAGGGGTGCTGCAGTTGTGCCTGGGGCTGTTACAGAACAGCTTAAATTGCTATTTCCAGAGCTGTGTGGCTGAGCTGGTGCCATTCCCACAGGATTTAGCAGCTTGGTGTGTGGGTGCTCTGCCTCTCTGCTGTGGGTGGAAGCAGGAATCTCTGCACAAGCAGTGACTGTGACTGCAGAGGTAACACCTAGTTCAGTCACCTCAGGTAACTTTGAAGCACATGGTAAATAAATTTCATGAAATTACTGGATTTTACTCAAAACATTGCATACAAAGAAGTGTTTTATATTACAGATGTTTTTAATTGCCTCTATATTTATAAATGTGACATTTAATCAAAGTATTTCTGAGTAGATTTTTGACCAAAATTGAAATTTATTTGGAATGTTTGCATTGGGGAAAGCACTAGTACAACTTTATTCTGCTAGCTACAAATTACTTATTTCAAGAACATTTTATAAGCATATTACTAGATTTTTACAGAGTTGAAATGTAGGAAAAGGAAGAGGAATAAAGTAGCAATATAAGGAGGTCAACAAAAGAGTTGAAATTGATAGAGAAGGCTAGTTTGTATCCTGAATTCATCTATGTTGCTCAAAGAACAAGTGATTTGTAGTCCATGTTTATAGGAACTTTTACATTACTTATTTCATTCTGTTTCTTTGAGATGAAGAAATCAAGCAGCTTCTTTTTTTTTTTTTCCCTGCTGGGAGATAGCAAGAGATTCATTAACTCCCGTGAGAGATTGATTACTGCTGGTCTTTCTGCCTTGTGTTTAAAAATTAAAAATAAGAGATTCATTTACTAATTGAGAAAGGGATTTGTGTAATTTCAGTGTCTGCACCTTCTGAAAGACTGTCTTGACTATCTAGTAACGTGCTTGTGATTACAGGTCAAGCTCTGTAATCACAAACTGGACATGTGCTACAACAAAATGGGAAAAGGTCTATGAAATGAATACAACTGCTGACACGTTTACTGACAATAGGAGATCAGCTATACTTTTAAAATACAAAAAAGAAAAGACACTTTATCAAGGCTAGGCGTTGGAAGATAGTCCTGCAGAGTCTGGAAAATGGGCATTTGAGCAGGAGGAGGGATTGTGACTGCCAGAAAAATGAACCAGCATCATCATCTGCGTTCTTCTCAGGGTGGCAGGTTTCTGGGAACTCGGGTGCCCTGGATGGTTTTATCACAAAGCTGTGATGGGCTCAGGCTCCTAATTATGTTTGTTTAATCTTCGTGCAGTTGAAATAAAGATGCTGGTACATGTATTGTTTCTTTGAACAAACCTCTCAACTTTTCTTCTTGACTTTATAACTTGGATGTTTTGTGGTATGTATGTGTGCTTGGGAGCTCTTTCTTAAAAATGAGCACGTTCTTAAAGACTACCACTGTGTGGATTCTGATAGCAGGGAGTGTTGTTGTGTAGGGCAGTGATTTGGATGGGTTTTACTATCAAGGAAAAATAATTGAGCTTGGTCAAGCAGACAATTTGGCCAAAATTTTGTGGAAATAAAGAAAGTCCATCTCTGTGTCTCAAAACTTATTTTTGTAATGGTTGTATGTGTGATTTAAATCCTCAATAATTAAAGATGATTCCTGTGCCGTTGCTGTTTGGCAGTCCCAAATGGCAGAACCCATAAATCATTGTTTGTGCAGCCACTCCAAATGTCACAAGAGCATTCACTGCCCTGCTTTTGCTGGTCATTGATCCTGCAGCTTTGTGTTTTGCTGTACTTTGTTTCTCCTGGGTTGGAATACCTGTGTGTAGGACACGTGTTGCTTCTTGACCTGCTGTGTGATAAGGAGCAGTAAATCTGTGTGAGGGCAGTAAATCTGAAAATTGTCTTTGAGCACGTGGCTGTTGTTTTTTTTTTTTTTTTTGCTTGGTCTTGCTGCCATGGCAACTTTTAACACTGCCTAAACTGGGGGGGGAAAGAGCTGTTCACACCTAATTGGTGTGGAGGCCTTGGCTGGTTTCTGCAGCACAGCTCTGCCTTGACAGCTGTGCACTGCACTGTGCTTCTCTTCTATTCTGTGTTTCTCTTGTGCAGACCAGCCCATGTGAGCAGCTCCAGAAGCAGAGGAGTCTGTCCAAATGGGTCCAGCAGCCTTCTTAAGCAAGGGGTTGTGTGGTGTTGTATTGGTGGAGAGCCCCAGATAAAGTGGACCTAGACCTCATTCCCAGTCTGCACCAGTTTGTTCCAGTGCTGTACAATGCTTTTATATTCATCACCATGGCTTTGCCACTTTTCTGCCAGTCTCAGTTGCTGGCACTCCCCAGTGGGGTTGGCAGAGCCCTGTGGGCAGCCTGGCTCTTCTGGTGCTCAGACGCCCTGATGTGGTAGGTGTGCTGGGGTGCCTGGGTTAGGCTGGTACATCATTCACTGACTGCTTTCAGCTGAGTGATTCATATCATTAGTGTGACTTGTGGCACCAGTTTCTTATTTGTAGGTTTGAAGGACAAAAGAAAATTTGACTTGACTGTTCAGGTCACAAGCCCAAGGATGCGCTGGCAGAGGTTATGTTGGAGCCTTGGGTGACAGATACAGCATCCCAAGAGTTTCCACTTTTCTTTCTTTCCTTCTCCCTCCTCCTGTTTGGAAGAAGTTTTTCAATAGAAATACATAAAGCATGGGGTTTTGGTTTCGGGTTTTTTTCTATGAAAACTCTGACTTTCCTTGGTTTGCCAGTGTTTGTCCCTTCCTTACCACTCGCCTTCATCACCCTCTCTCCCAAAGACAAATGCAGAAGTTTCTTTGAAACAGATGAAACTGAAAAACAGACAAAAAAAAAAACCTTTCAGCAAGGATTTTCTGTGAACTTGAACTAAGCAGTAACTCTTTTTGTGCATTCCAGAAGACTTGTTGTTGTGTTTTTTCATGCCTGGGATGGCTGAGAGTGAGGTCTGTGGAGCTGCTGTGAAAGGGCTGTGCGTGATAAGAGTGGGAGGCACAGTGTCATAATTAATGCTGTCAGAAAGTGTTTTTTTAAATGTGACTAGTGCTGTATTTCCAGCATATTGTATTCATTTTCCTTTTATTGTGGTCTGACAGTACACCCTGAGCTCAAACCAATTTCTTAATCCTGAAAAGGCTCTCAAATCAAATCTGGCTGTGGGATTTTAGGCCTGAAGGGGTTTAGGGCTGCTTCACAGCTGGAAAGAGTTACTTTTTCCATTAAAACAGGAATTAACTGGCTTTAAGGGACTTATGATCTTTTTTATCTTAAGAAAACTCTTCAGTAATAAGAAGGGCTTAGATTGTGATGGTCTGCTAATCAAAATGAAGCTGTTCTGGTTTATGGTGTTTCCATAGCATTTGGGTGCAATGAAATACTCTCAGTGTTAACAGAAACAGGATGAATTTTCCTCAATGATTGTCACGGAAAAAAGTTCAGAATTAACCGCATATGTGAACACTTTTGAATCCTTTAGTGAGTTTTATTGATTAATTGCATGTTTTAAATTTGATTGCAATTGCAAATTGCTTGAAGGTATCATGAGTATGGGATTTCCTGTCTACAGCTTTTTGGGAGCAATGTGTATATTGGCAATCAAATAACCCTGTAACCTTTAGGGTTGTTTCTCCTTATAAAGTTTGTTGTGTGTAACTCCAGCAGCATCTTTCCAGGTGTTAACAAATTCAGGTAACAAACACATCAAGCTGGAAACACTTCTGATTTTATAAATATCTGTAAAACATGATGTGTGGACATGTATTTTGTACTTTAAAAATAATAATATTAAATTATTTTGGTGTGCATCCAGACACAGGACCCTTTCACACGAGTGTGCTTTGATATTTGAGTTCTGTCTTTTCCTCTGGCTTGAGTTTCATTGCATGTAACATGATAAATACAGGTTCCAGGGGAGCTGCAGGTTGGACATCAGGAAGAATTTCTTGTTGGAAAGGTTTGGCAAGCATTGAAATGGGCTACCCAGGGAGGTGACGGAGTCACCACTCCTGGAGGTGTTCAGGAAAGGACTGGATGTAACACTCAGGACCACCACTGAACAGGTCCACCTATGTTCAGTCATAGGTTGGACTCCATGACCTTGGAGGTCTTGTCCAGTCTAAATGATTCTGTGATTCTTTAATTGTTTGTTTGGGGACAAGGACATTAATATGCAGAACAGACTGAGGTTGGAACCTTTGCACAAGGTATTTTATCACAAGAGGGTGGATTTGTCTGGTGAGAAACATGAAATAGTGACTCCAGAGCATCTGCTTGGGCATCCCCAAGTTGAACCACTAGCCTGTTATCCTGGGGAAATTTCCTTTGACTGTGAAGAACCCATGGGTGTTTGAAAGAAATAACTGGGAATCAAATTTAGCCATTTCAGTTATCTCCTCAAGGAAAGCTTTTAGAGCCTTACCTTAAAGTGTTCAGTAGCATGGATTTTGAAGCAGGTTGGTGGTTTGTCTGTTTTTAATCTGTCTGTTGGCAGATTTTTTATTCTGTAACCATAAGACACTAGTATGTACATGTGCTTGGATGAAAGGATTATTATTTTTTCATCTTACTAGCCACCTATATATATAAATGCAGACCTGATTTTTGGGGTTTGTGAACATTTTGATATCTGAGCTCTGTTTTCAGCTAAAGGAAAATAGGATCTTTTTAGTACTTGAAAATTGAGATGCATACTTGAATTTGCAAACACAAGTACTACATGTTCTTTTTTCTGATCTTCCTGCCTTTATTTTGATTCATGTGATATAGGTTTTCAGTAGAATGCTGTGAATGTTTATTTCAAGCCCCAATGTTGTAGTGTGAGATTCTCATTCTCTACACCTGCAAGACCTTTCTTGGACAGATAGAAATGCTGTTGAAAATAGAAATTTCATTTCTTGGTGCTGAAAGATAACTTGGTTGCAGCTGCTGGACTTGCATGTGTTGAACCATGCAAGTCCAGGACTCGAAGACAGAGGTACTGTAAGGGTATCTGGTGTTCATGTCCCTGCCAAGTTACCTTGCTGTCACTTATGTTCATGTTTGCATTTCAGCAGGACTTTGTGCTCACTGATGCTTTTTTCAGGCAGTTTTAATGTACGTTTTGGTGATGAAGATATGAGTTTCTGAGGGTTAGTGTTGCTATTGACACCCTGATGGTCTCTCCCCAGATGGAAACTGTTGTTTACTCCTTTCCTCCTTGAGGAGATGGGCAGGGGAGGCTTTTATGTGCCACCAAGCCTGTCCCTGAGGCCATAGGAGCTAAGGTCACTCCTGGAACTTTGACTTGGGCGTTGCAGTTGGTATTTCAGCTGGGAATGGAACCTGTACCTATTGCTGTTGTGCTCCTGAGGCAGAGATTGAAAGCATGCAAGTGGAAAAACAAATTTCCAAGCAAATCTGGAAGTGTAGTTGGGTGGTTACAGGAACTCTGTGAGCCAGAGAGGGAAGAAAATGTACACTAGCACTAGAGGAAAGTTCTGAAAGAACCCAGATTGTACATCCAAACACTGGTGGCTATGATATTTGTGAGCGCTCAGACTGAGCTCCTGTGCTAGTTTTTGCTGCCATGTAGAGTTAATTCTCTTCTGAGTAGCTGGTGTGATTGGTGTTTGGGATTTGTGCTGGAAGCACTGTTGATAACACAGGGATGCTTTAGTTCTTGCTAACAGGATTTAGACAAGGCCTTTCCTTCTCCTCACCCCACCCCAGCAGTGAGGAGGCTGAGGGTGCACAAGGAGCTGGGAGGGGACAGAGCCAGGACAGACTTGACCCCCGCTAACCAAAGGGGTGTCCCAGGGCATATGGATCATGCTCAGCTAGGAGGATGGAGTGGGATGTTTGCAGTGATGGTGTTTATGTTCCCAAGACACATTACATATGATGGAGCCCTGCTGTCCTGGAGGTGTTGACACCTGCCTGTCACTGGATGTGGGGAATGAACTCCTTGTTTCATTTTGCTCACATGTGTAATGTTTGCTTTACCTCTCCAAATGTCATTGTCTCAGCCCACGAAGTTTTCTCACTTTTCTGATTCTCTTGCTCATCTCAGCAGGAGACACTGAGCAAGTGGCTCTGTGGGGTTGACTGGGCTTAAACCAGACTTTTGGGCACTCAAAATATCCCAGCCAAAACCAAGCACAGCCCCTGAGCAGGTTTTCCCAAGGAAAGAGTGGCAAAAGCTCCTTGGAGCCAAACTATTTTGCTAACTTGCCTGGTGGATGCTTCTCTCCCCCACTTTTTTCTCCCCTCCATGATCTGCTGCCACAGCTTTTCTCACATGAAGAACAGCTCTTGGTTACAGTCAGGCCTGCTGTAGTGCTGCTCCTTTGGTGCCAACAGTGTTGCAGGACTCTAAGATTGGTTCTGTATTTCCCCTGTTGCTCAGCACACTTCAGATTGCATCCATCCTTTTGTTCACCCAAATCAATGAGCTTGGTGCTGTGAGAGGTCCTGTTCTCTTTGGCTGGTAAATGCACTTTGGTGCTTTGTCCAAATGGAAAGAATAGGGGAATAGAAATGGAGCTCTTTATACCTCTGCCATCATTTTCTTCTCCCCTCTGTAAAGGAAAGACAGAGAATGTGCTGTTTGGTTGTCTAAATTACTTGCTTAAGTTTTATGCTGTTGCCACTACCACTGTTTAGAATACCAGCATTCCTGGCTTTGTGTTAACCCCCTTCATGTAGTTTACACATATTTCTGTTCAGCAAATGTCCTGGCTATGTGTTTTTGCTGCCTTTGCCAAATTACTGTTTTCAGAACAGTTTCCCACACACGTACAGTAGCTGACCAAATGTGAATAGCTGTGTTAGGCATAAAATAGGGTTTGTAAAATGCAAAGTTGTAGGTAAATGTCTTTCTGTTTTCACCCTTCTTTTATTCTCTGACCTGTAAATTCTGACTTGGCATGTACTCAAAAAGCAAGATGACACTGAGGTATTGAAATTGTACTGGTAGATAAAATATAATAGCAAAGAAAACATGCAATTTTCCAGCTATGTTCTGCTAATACAGGCTGCTTTATTTTTCACTGTATTATGTGTTTAACTACAAGACACTAATTTTATGTGTAGTACACTGTAGTGGAAGATTTCATTCACTGTCATAATTCTTCCTGGCTTAAAAGCATTCTGATCTCAGCTGTTATTAACAGAGAGAGATGGTGTGGATGTTACTCGGAGTAGCTGATGCTCTTTGTGCTTGTGAGCTTGCACACAAGAATAATGCTGGACAAACACTGGGCCTTTCCTAAAATGGGTTTCTCCATGCAGATTTGCTCCATTTTGTGTCTTCTATGAAATATGAGCATATATATTTTGTTACTTTCTTGGCTCAGAAAAGACATTCCTCTTTTGCTGACTACACATTCAGCTGTTCATTAATCTATCCAGGATTCCCTAATGCCTGGTATTAAGGAATTTCTGGGAAGGGAATTATCAAATATCTTTGTGAACTCGTGGTTGCAATGCTGGAGGTGCCACCTGTGTAGCAGGCTGTGATTGCAATAAAAAAAGAGTTTAAATATTTCACGTTTGGTTAAAAAAAAGTTCACAGATGCAAGGATTTGTTGGTTTAACTCTTAAAAACTTGCAAATGCATTAAATAAGAAATTCAAGTAGGAGTAGATCTTCTTCATATATGAGTGTGGCCAGAGTCAGCCACAGTGACATTAGTACCAGCTCATCAAAGGAAGGGGTTTGATATTTAGTAGGACAGGAGTGTAAGACATACTGACTCATAAAAATCCTTTAGAGTTTATTATTCTGGGTGTTGCGAAGCATTAAGTTCTAGAGAATGTACGTATGACTAACATTTGATTTGGGGAAGATTTGCTAAGTCAACCAGAAAGAAATAAAGCAAATTTATAATCTCACGTGTCTTTAAACAAGGCTTCAAGTGATGACAAAAATAGGATGGATGTTATTGCAAGGAGAATTGGTGACTGTCTTTTTAGGTGCATAGTTTCCATAAAAGTTGGTGTTCTGATTGGCCAGACTTGCTTCAGGACCTGCGCTTGAGGAAGTGAAATTTTAAATGAGCTTGCTTGCAGGAAGGAATCAATGAGTGCTCCTCCAGGAATGCTCCAGACTTGCAATTTGCCTTCACACCTACCTCTGCAAGCAGCAGTGCACGCTGGCTGACTTCCAAGTCAGCTGTGCTATTTTTTTTTTTCCTCCTTGGAGTAGCAGTTTCAGGTATCAAGGAATGCTATGGGACTGAAAAGAGAAAGCACTGGCATTTCCCACACTTCTCCATCTGGTTTCCTTGCCAGTGGCTGTCGCGTGAGAGGTTGATACTGCTACACCCAGTCCTGCACAGTTGTGCTGGTGCTGGATGTATTCCAGCTTGTTGAAGGAAATATTATTCTTTTTATCCCTTCCCTGAGGGCAAAAGTCCTTCCATGGTCCATTTAATTACTGCAGGTTATTGTGATTGAAATTTCCACTATAACAGTGCATGCCAGGGACTGTGGTGTGGTTTGTTCTGAAGCCTGACCCTACACTTGCTGATTCTGCTGGCAAGTTTGGTTGGTCAGGAAGCCATTTCCCCCTCATTTTCCCCCTTCCACTTTTACCAGAATAATTCTGTCAACAGAAGCCCAGGTGCAGCTATGCTTATTCCAAGCATGAAAGTCCTCTTGGTGCTGTTGCTAATCCTCCTGCAGAGTCTTGTGCCAAAGTAAGCTGTGTCTTGGCTAGGTGATGGCATTTACTGGTATGGCAAAAGGAAGCCATCAGATCCTGCCCAAGGCCCCAGAGCAGTCACCCAGCTCTTTCCCAGTGTGTGAATAAGATTACTGCAGAGTGTGCTCCTGTCGCCATGATATTTTCTGAAAAATCCCTTTGCCAGGATTTTTCTCCTGCGAAGCCTCAGAAGAAAAGAAAAACAATAATTATCTGCTGCTGTGGTATGCAACAGGTGCATCTTTGGTCTATGTTGGTCGTTTTTAATAATGGCCAATCACAGTCCGACTGTCTCAGACTCTCTGGTCAGGCACAAGATTTTATTATCATTCCATTCCTTTCCTTGCTAGCCTTCTGATGAAATCCTTTATTCTATTCTTTTAGTAGAGTTATGTCATTTTTTAAATTATAATATATATCATAAAATAATAAATCAGCCTTCTGAAACATGGAGTCAAGATTCTCTTCTCTTCCCTTGTCCTGGAACCCCTGCAAACACCACCACATGCTCCAGTCTGTGTTTGTTGCTGGAGCCATCCCTTGAACAGCCATTCCCAGCTGGCCAAAGTGACAGGGGAGAGATACAGAACTCCCACAGCTGATCTAGGAAAGATTATTGTGGGCACATCACAGCTTCTAAAGGTTCAGTCTGCATTTCTCTGTCCCTGAGCAGGTTGGGAACAGGAGGCCAGCCTGCTGAGGAGGCTGTAGAGGAGAGGGTTGTCCCAGAGAGCTGTGCCTGCTGCAGGGTTGGCAGGATGTGGTGGCTCTGCTGGGCTGGCACAGTGGTGGGCTCATGGCTGTTATCGGTTCCTGAGCGAGCGAGTCACGTCTAGACAGGGCTGGAACAATAGACCATAAATCACGCTGGGAGCTTGCCAGCCTTGCACAGGAAACCTGGGGCTCTGTGCAAGGCAAATGTCCCCCAGCTCAATCACTCACTACAAAGCTGTGTTCCCCAGGGCCTTTTGGTGCCCATGGAATCACTGCTTGGAAGGAGGTTGAATGTTTTTATGTTTGCATCAAGTAAATGACTTCTTACTGAATGCTGGGAGTTTGCATTTTGCAAGAGTGGGTTTATAAAGGAGAGGGATGCATTGAGGGCTACAGCACCTTCATTTTCTATTGCAATACTGGCATCCCTCCATATTTCAATGCAGTGCCAATAATTTCCAGACAGAGATCAGGTCTGTGGCAGGTAGCTGGTGCATTACCATTCCTTACTCTTACTCTAACATGCAATACAGGTCACAGGGATCTTTTCCCTCTCCTTAATCTAAAATCTGAACCCAAGCTGGTTATTATTGCCAAGAGTCCTGAAAAATGTTTTGGAAAGAGAATTCACTTTTCTAGCACTTGTATGTAACTTAAATGCAAGTTAGTAATACTTGTTAGTATAAATAAGAAACAATCTGAAGTTATATGACTTACGTAGTTCACCTCTGCTGGAAAATGCCAGAGCTCTTCAGGCTCTTCTGCTCTGATTCATCCTTCTTTCACACATCCCTAAAAGGTTTTGAAATCTGATAAGGATTCGGGCCCTCTTTGTAGCAGTAAACAATTGCAAATAATAGAGCCATGTGTATATTTTTTTTCACTCTTCTCAACTCTCTTTGATCTTCTTGTGGCTTTTGGCAAGAGAAGCATCAGTGCTGTGTGCCCTGGACCCCATGCCATCCCCACAGATTTCTGGAGACCAGCACAGGAGAGGGGAGAAAGGCCATCCCAGCCATCTCCCTTCCAGCACAGCTCTTTGTTACCTCTTTGTGATGTATTTATTTTATCTGCTTTTCTGCTGGTTTCTTTGTAAAAATCTACAGCTTTGAGGAGGATGAGTTTCTTCCAAAGTGCATCAGGTTTAGAGGAGGTGTAGGACCCTTCTGTCCCTTTGATGGGAATCTTAGCTGGAATTTTCAGATTTCTTGTAGTCCTGTTATAAATCCTCCAAAAAAGTCTCCTCTGCCTACAGACAATTTCTTTTCTTTCTGCTGTACCATTATTCAGTCTATTCAGCTTCTCCAACACTGCCGTAGGAGTCCCTTATTCCCCCTTCCTTTTTGGGATCCCTGTGCCACATATAATGTTCCGTTGGGAGTAACCTTAAGTAAAAGATGATGTCTCACCTTCAGTCTGTTGAGTGGCAAGTGCTGATTAAGGCATCAAGCTCTAGTTACTTTTATATTTGTACATCTGCTTGCTAAAGTGCAATTCTCTGTGTATATTCAATTTTTTCCCCAGTTTTTCTGGAAGTAAATTATAAATTACTTTCCAAGTAAAAATATCTACATTTTTATAATTTTTCTCCTCATCTCTATGCCAAGTGTATCTTGGCTCTACCCAGAGACTTGATTAAAAATATCAAAACACACTTACCAGTGTGCAGGGGCTACATTTATAGCATCTGACTTGAATGTTTGTTTCATAGTCTGGGTTGTAACAATCTGATTCTCAGACTGCGATTGACGTCAGTTTAATAGGAAAATTCAAATGAACCTCTATTAGATTTTCGCTATTAAGTTAACAATAAAAACTTTCTACAGATGCCTTACGCAGACAAGGCTGCTAACAGAAATATTACATTAATAAAAATCAGACTTCCAGAAACAGAGAATAACTAAAAAAACCCAACAATTTTGTTTTCCATTTTCTAGCTCACAAAAATATTTGTTTTATAATTGCACTAATGGTTTAGATGTTAAGAACTGAGAGAAGACAGCTCTTGGCCATTCGTGGTCATGTTGCAAATCTCTTGGCTTTTACAGAGCTGGAGAGCCCTTCCAGAAGTGTGTGTTTGACCAGTTTCATTGCTCTCAAATTCATCTTTCCCTCTTGGGTTCTGTGGCACACCACCTTTGCCAGCTCTTTCTAACCTGCCCAGTCCAGCTGCTCACAAGGTGCTGATAGAACCAGAAAAACTCTGGGGACACCAGATTGGGTCAGGACCACATCTGCAGGGTTTACATTTACAGCCTCTGCCCCACCTGTAGCTGTCTGTAGTTCCTGCCTTGAGGGCTGTGCAGTGCATGGCAGCAGATGATGGAGTGAGGAAATAATGCTGTTGTTGATCTACAATGGATATTTTCTGGCAGAGACCAGACTGTGCATGGGCACCTGTGGCACGTCCAGGTGGCTGGACACTCACAGACACAGCAGGAGCCAGGGACTCAACAGGAAGATCCCAGACTTCAGCTGTGAGTGGATAAAAGCCCAGCAGTTCCTTTGCTTGGATTCCCTCTCCAAGGCACCACCCTGAGCTGTTTCTCTGCTACTGAGCCATGAATAAACTGCTTTAAGGATCCAGAGTTCTGAGACTCTGCTCTAAGAAACCTAGGATAGAGCTGGTGAGGAAACCTGTTCTGCCTGTGTGGAGGTGCAAAGGGGCTTTCATCCCAGCTCAGGGGGTGTGAGGGTGATTCCAGAGTGGCTCCTGGATTTCTGGTCAAGGAGTATTCCCTAACAACCAAGGTAGGCTTTGATTTTGAATCTTCATCCTACAACCAAAACATGAGCCCAGCCTGCCCTGCCTGTGGAACTGAGGCTCTGTGTGCACCAGTGTATTTCCTTTTTAGTTTCATCTTGTCTCTGCCAGCTGAAATAACAAGGCTTTTGAGACACAGCCACATTGTGCTCCATGGTTTAAGGGTTTATGTTACTTTAGCAGTGTTTAGCAGCTACGCTGCACAAAGAGTTGCATTAAGGGTTTTGCCATGAACTTTCAGTGTGTTCTATGGGGAAATGTAGGGTGCTTTCTATTTGCCTTCCCTCTATCCCCCTGTGATTCTGTGAGGTGTGTTTTGGATGAATGTAGACTTAAACACAGCTATTTTATTTGTCTGCCACTGAGATGACAATGTTCCACTGAAATGTTTGACAGGCTGTAGTAGCTGACAATTATTTCACATGTGCAGTGTTTATCTCCTGGTGCTCAGTGTGACAGCTCAGAAGTGACACCAACATTGGGTGTGTGAATCTCTCTGTTCCTCCCATCAGCTGTCCTGCTAGCCTGCAACTTTTAAAAAACACTCTGTGGCTTTTCCATCCCAACAGAGGCCCTCTGTTCCAAGTCACGCTAGGTAACTCTGTTTCCTCACCCTTTTCCATCCCCTGGCAGGACAGTGTCCAAAAGTGCAGCAGGAAGTGGGGATCAGGGGGTTATATATCAGTAAAAATTGAAACTACTGTTTTTAATTTCAGCCACATCAGTCTGCTGAGGATCTTGTGAAAGGTCATACATATTTCTCAGAGTAGTTGAAAGGACCAACAGCATCTGTTAATGTGACTTGGGGTAAATACAGCACAGGCCTTTGAAGAGCCCTGCCAGAGTAGCTGTGTGCTCTTGTTTGTTTGTATTTTGTTTGCAGATTCCCATGAAGAGAATCCTAAGCCACGAAGAGCAGTGTCCTAACCTAAAACACCTTGGGGATTTGAAGAGTTTTAAAGCTTTACAAATGTATAATCATCTATGCTTAATCTTCTGATGATTTCTTTAGGTAGTCACATGGTCAAACTCTAATTTATGCTCTGTTCGTGTAGGGATGACTTAGAAAAACTAGCTTTTTCTCAGGCAGGCAATGCATGTGTTGCAGAGGCACTTCAAATATAAACTGGGCACACAATTACTAGGGAGGCTCTGAATGCTTACTAGGAAAGTGATAAATAGCATATTTGCTGTAAAAGACACAAATATCAAAAGGCAGATAGTTTGATGGCAGGTGGGAAAAGCTGCTTTTTTTTGTTATATTATGCTTTGAAAAAAAATCCCTAAGACTCAAAGCCTTTTCTCCTGTTTACTGCTTACAGTGAAATGCAGACTGATCTGTTTCCAAGTGGGTTTGGCTTTCTGATTTCCATGGTTCAGCATAGTGCTTTGCATTACAAAGTCAAAGGCAGCTGTAATACGTTCAGTATCTCTGTTTCCTCTTACAAAATTAATTCTTTGAATTTTTGGCAAAGTGACTGTTCATTTGTCAGTGTCACCTTAATCTGCAAAACAGATAGTGAGCAGCTCAGTCTACTTTTTCTCCTCTTTGTTTAAAGAAGTAGACAAAATAAAATAAAATTTGCTGATATCTTTTCTGATTTTTCCAGAATACAAATGTTGTTTTCTGTATCTATAAGGTTACATTTCTGCAGTGAAAGTAATTTGTGAAGGCTGTAGGCAATGCCATGGTGAGATTTTCCTTTATACTGATGTTTAGGTGAAGTGTGAAATGCAGGGTCTCTTATTAGTGAGCCAGATGCCTATTTCAGATGTGGCTGTGGATTTAACTTACTGTTCTTGGCTTAACAGGTCTCTTCTAGGTCTGAATTATTCCAACTAGGAAAAAAAATATTCTTAAGAAATCCTGCAGTTATTTGGACTGAAAATTCCCTTCTTTCCTATTAGCAGCTGAGATTTATTTTTCTGTTTAACTAGCTGGATCTTTTGTTCATGAGAATTGGCATCCTGCAGTGGCATGGTGTGTGTCCAGCAGTGAATTGTGATGTCAGGGCAGAGACAGCAGTGTGATTTATAATCAGACTGGCCAACTGGTGAGCTTTGTGAAGCTCAGGCAGCCCACACAGGTTCAGGGATGGGTGACCTTGGGCTTCCCTCTCCTCCTGCAGAAGTGAAACTTGGGGTAGAGCCAGGCTGGGGAGGTCTGGCATGGTCCAAAGCATGTGTGGCCTCGTGGCTCTGTCTGCATCTGGCCACAGGCCTGCATGGGTGGCTCTGGTCAAGCCCAACTTACACCATAGGTTTTCTTTATCAGCAAGTGGTTTTAATGGTGGCATTTTTCTTCTGCAGTATGGGGAATAATAGAGCTGCAACTTGTTAATATTATTTGCAGCAAGCATAGTGACGACACAGTGTTTCTCTTCTCCTAATCCAGCCAGCTGACTGCAGTGCTGCTTCAATTTGGGACAAAAATCCGGGTTGTGGCTGCCAGAATTCAACAGTTCAGCCTCCCCACTGGGATGGCTGGTGCTGATACCTGAGCCCCCTCAAAGCTGTGGGTGAAGGCTGCTGCTGGCAGCATGGCTGGGCAGAGGCGACCTGTGTCTCTGCAGAAATGGGTGCCCCTTTGCTCTCAGCTCCCTGACAGTGCTGGGACTTGTTTTGCCTAAGCAGGGAGCCAGAGTGATGCCAGCTCTGTTGTCAAAAACAGCTGGGTGTGAGGTGATGCTACATGAAAGCTTCTGAAGAGCAAAATGCACTCAGACTATTTGAGGTAATCAGCAGCTCTGTTACCCTGGGCAATCACAGTAAAACAACACCTACCATCACAGAGGTGGTTCTGCTTTTTTTTTATCCCATGTTTTTCAGAACAGTAGCATGCCTGCAGTAATTCCTAGGTGGTCTCTGTGTGTGTGTGGTGATGTCAGCAGCTTGGGGAATTAGCTTTGCTGAAGTTTACATCTGCTGACTCATCTGTTTAAAGTTGATTCTTAATTTTCAGAGGGTAATAATTTTTCTCCCCTCATGCAACAGCTGAGAAGAAAGAGATGGTTATGAGGTTTAGCACGGGCTACCACAGTACGGGGTTTCCTTGCAGTCTTTTAACTCACTGCATATTTTAATGGCTGCAATATACAGAAAGCCTCAGTTTCATGGTTCTTCTTGGACCTTGTCCAGCTTCTGCTGTGAAAGTACAATTCAGCAGAAGCCCTTTTAGAATATTTACTTATTTTTAGTATCTGAGAGTTTGGCATGTGGTATCCTGGATCTTCAGAAGAGTCCTAGCAGTGGTGCCTTGGCACTAGTGAATGCTTGATATCTCTGTTTGGGTTTTTTTCCACTGGTTTTTTTCATTGGGTTAAAAGTTAAAGCCCCCTCTGCTTTCCTGCTCTTAAAATCCAGTTTTGCTGCTCTTCTCTCCCTCCCCTCAACATCCCTTTGAGAACAAGAAGGAATGGTGTCTCTGGCAAGGAAACAGGTAAGGTTTGGTTGGTAAGTGGAACTGATTTAATTAAATCTTCTTTTCAGCCTCATAATGGAGTCATTCAGGAAGGCAGAGGAGTAGGAATGTGGCTTCTGAGTGGCTTTTTTTTTTTCTCTCCTTTCTCTTTCCTTTTTCCATCCCTGCAGTCAGTGAAAGAAAAACGGCTTTCTACACAAAATACCCCTTTTTCTGATTATTTAAAAAATAGGCTATATTAAAATCAAAATCTAATTT
The DNA here is from genome assembly GCF_037042795.1 of Molothrus aeneus. NCBI lineage: Eukaryota > Metazoa > Chordata > Aves > Passeriformes > Icteridae > Molothrus > Molothrus aeneus. Next base: position 1,884,907 of record NC_089650.1, on the reverse strand, counting down.
TTATTAGCACATCTTTGCATTCCTGTAAACACTAGAGCAGCTTTGATGAGTGTATAGTATTTGCTCTAGACACATGCCAGTATAAGAGTGAGAATTCCAGATCTGTCTAACACCACCTGAAACCTCACAAATGTTGAGCAATACAAACTCAATGCCACAGAAGTCTGTTTTCCATCCTAATTAGCTCATGGTCTTGTATGATTAGTTTTACTCTGCCAGCTCACTTTGGTTTTGTTATTTTGACAATTGATGTCAATACTAGCATTGCTCAGAAAAACTGGACTTGGAATTTTGTCAAAATGTTTTTTTGTTTGTTTTTGGAGCCAAAGTATTTTGCAAGACTCATCAGTTTTACTATTTTTTTCAGGGGAAAGTGATAGAGAGCTCTGAAGAAACTCAGAAAGAGAGAGTGTGTGTGCACGTGAGTGTGCACATGCATGGTAGGCTGTTAAGGGACTGGCTTCAGATGTGAAGACTTGGTTCAGCTTCCTGGTCTGCATGGTATAGAGCAATGAAGAATGCAAAACTACTCTCTGACCTTTGAATTGGGTGGAGTGAAAATTCAATCAGTGCTTTCTTACTGCTAGGAGATTGCTCTGACTAATGGTTTGCTTGCTTGAACTGGAAAGCAGGGATTTTTGATTTTCAGAATGGAGTTGTCACCCCAGGATCAGCTGGAAATGTTGGGCAGAATCCTGGTCTTTCAACAGAAGGGATGATTTGTGTGAATAAATCTGAAGGAGCTAACAGTGGAGCAGGATGGTGGTTTATGGTATTTATGCAGTGCCAGAGAACATCTGTGTGCCCTGAGACATGGGTACACTGAGCTGGCTTCCTTACTAGAAGCAACAATTTTCTCCAGCTGAGCAAAACAAACCCTGGCTGACTCCCTGACTATATTCTGGATATTTGAGCTAGCTCTGTGCTGCAGTGCAGTGAGTTTAGAAGAGTCCCTAAGTCCTGTAAAATTGTGCATTTAGCTGCCTGTTGGTGTATGCCCACCTCCAGAGAAGGAGGATGAATCCAAGTGTCTCTTGCTGTCAAGCTTGTTGGAAAACACCACTTCCCACTAAGTTTGGTGCTGTTGTGGGTATTTATTGTGGCCCTGAGAAGGCAGAGAGCTGCACTGCCTGTGTGTGGGAAAAGGATTTGTTGAGGGTTTTTATAGTTATGTGTTAATATGTAAGTTCTGCGATAAGAGATGTCAATTTAGAAATGTTACGGAAGAGGACAGATATTGTTGAGAGAGAAATGGAGTTAGAAAAAAGTTTTAAAGGATGGTTTTGTAAATAAGATTAGGTACTTTGGAGAAATAGAATTATGAAAGATCTCTTGTAGTAAGATTTGTGAGGGGTAGTTTTAAATTATTGGTTTTAAGGTATTTATAATGTAGTGTGGTAAAAAATTGATAGGATAAGAAATATATAGTATTTTGTAATTAAGAAATAGTTGGCTTTGATTGCAGTAGTGTGAATTATAATATTGGTATTGTTTTGCTTTTTTATGAGCTTGAAAATGGAATATAAGTTTTAAAAACTTTTTGTAACTCCATTTCTCTCTCAATAATATCTATCCTATTCCATAACATTTCTAAGTCAACATTTATCTCAAAATTTACATACAAATAAATACTACACAAACCTTCTATCAAACCCCAAAAACTCTCTACAAATCCATTTCCCACACCTATGGACTGCTCTGAGTTCCATGGGCTCTCTGACTTGGTGCACTTTAAACACCCCTATGGATGTGCTGTGCCTCTGCTCCATCAGCCTGCTCTACCTCATCCCTTTCCTGGCTTTGCTGAGAATTTTAAACTTCCTGTGCTGCAAGGCACAGACCCACAAGAAAATAAAACCATAGAGAAAACCTCAAAAATTAATCATGCTAAAATTACTAGTGCATATAGTTTAAATAAAAGTATGTAATATCACTAAGTAAAAACTTAAGAGTTGAAAGTATTAAAATATAATAATATATAAAACTAAAATGGTAGATTTAAAACAGTAACTAATCCTCTTTCTTCATAAGTTATAGTATTTTATAGTTAAACAAAAAAGTCCACATTGTGAACTTCAAATAATTAGTTATTAAGTTAAAAACAATTTAAGTGTCATTCCTTAATTAGATAGTTGAACCTTAAACTTGATAAAGAAAAATAGTTAACCATTTTATACCTTGTTAGTAAAATACTACAAAACTCACTACTTATAAAACTATAACATATATTAAAAAAATAAATACCTAAATCTAAACACAAACTATCATCTCAAGTACATTCAATCCTAACCTCAGTACAAAAGATAAACCAAAAACCAACAGTGGGCATCTTTTAATGCCAGTATGATTGTTACTTAACTTCTTGCCTTCCCATCCCTGTGCAGGAATGGGCACAGACTCCACACACACAGATGAGGAGGGCAGAGCAGAGCAGAACGGCTTGTTCTCTGTTCCTGAGCAAGGGCAATGATTTACTCAGTGTCTGCACCTCCTGATAGGCTGTTCTCTTATCCACAGAGTGCTTCAAAGAGGCAGAATTACTTGTGCTTATGTGGGTGTCTAGCACAGTGTCAGAACCCAGGATTTTGCTCTGACTGCCCTGGAGGACTCCAGACCCTGGCAGGGGGCTCAGAGACCTTGGCATGGAGTCAAAAACACCTGTGCCTTTGATTTTAACCCATAGAAACAGTTACCAACTTCATGTGAAGATGTACAAGTCACAAAAGTTTGAAGAGAATGATAGTTAATTTGTCACAGAGTGAAAAAGTAGAATTTTAGGGTTTTTAGGATGGGGGTTCAGGATGAAAAATGAAGGAATCTGGGCATGTCCTGTCCTTCTTCTTCTTGTCTTCCATCTTCTACTGTGATGATGACACTTCTGGATTGGTTTAGAGACAGGCTGTCTAACATGAGTAATAAGTATTGGAAAATTATTATAAATAAAGTACACATAATTTTTAGTATAAATAACACCACCCCGAAGGCAGTCAGTATACATCAACCCAACCTGCTGAACAGACCTCTGCAAGTCCAAAAATAATGTATTAGATGAGAGAAAATAAACAGCCTTGAAAACCAAAACTGAAGAATCTCGACTTCTTGAGTTGCAAGGCTGAAAAAAAAGACTCTTTAATACCTCGGGAGCCATTTCAGCAACACAAAACCCAAAAGCACAGTAGGCTGAATGTTGGCTTTGTAAGAATTTTGACTCCAAGTGTAATCTCTGTGCGGGTCCTCTAGCAGCATCAGGTTTGTTTGTTTGTTGAGAATTGTTGTAGATCAGTGATGTCTTCAAAATCTTTATTTCCTCAGCACAAAGAAGTCAATGCATATTCCCTATGTGTTCCTGTTCCCATATTGTGCAATCCAGGGCTTTTCTTTCCTTGGGGAAATGGCCCTGACTCTGTAACCAGAGCCTTTATAATTGCTGTAGAACAGCTGTGCTCAACACGGAAAGGACTCTGTTTGCTTCCACATTATTTATTCATGTATTCTTTTCCTTTTTCCAGCCCCCTTGCCCCCAAGTAATGGTGCTTTCTTTTTGTTCTTTAATTTTTTTCTTTAGACTCCTTTGATGGAGAATTCAGCCTTTCCTACAAAACACCACATTCAGGGGTTTTATGACTCATTTGTAGCTGGAATACCTACTGGGGCAGTACAACAGGCTTGGATGCAATAAAATGAATCACCATGACAAGTTCTACGTAAGAGCTGTTTGGTAAATGTACTGATACAAGAGAATGCCAAATGAAACAATTCCTTGCTTTCTTCCTTTGGCCTGAGCAGTTATTGCCCTGAAAATGAAAGAATTTGATTGTTAATTCCTTAGACATGTTAAATAAATTGAGGCTGCATCAGGAGTAGGTGCTGCTTGCATTGTGCTGTGGTGTTGCAATCAATGTAGAAAAGGCTGAGCTTGATCAGTGGTTTTACCAAGGTCTATGCTGACAATCAATTTTTTGGGGAAGTGTTCTTGTGGGTGAAATGAACAGGATATTTTTAATAACTTCTCATTAGTGGGTTTGTACTGGTAGGAGACAGGGCTCCATTTCATTTTAGATGTCTTTTCCAGCTGTGGTCAGTAGCATTTGATACTGCAGAGGAGGGAGAGGAAACCTCGCAGCAGATTGGAAAATGGGTGGAATTTTACTTGAAGCAGCTCTGTGAACTGAGTAGCTCCTCCTGAGCCAGCCAGGCTTTCTGGGCTTGCAGCATAGCAGTGAAATGGCAGTGCACCTCTCTGCCCTCTCCTCCCCCTTTAGCCAGCACAGTGGTCTGAGTGAATTTTGGTCAATGTGTCCGTCATTATTACATAGCTGTAGTTTGCTTTACTCAGTGAGAATTATTTTTTAATGAACTGCATGTAATCTGTGTTTCAGTAACGGGAGTTTAACTGAAAACTTAATTTGGCCAAGCAGTGCTTATGCATAGCTTAATATAATAATACATACACACAAATGTGCTCTCTTACTTGCACTTAATTCTGTCTCTCATCTTCATCACCAGTGATCCTGTGTTGTTTACTGGACTTCAGTTCTGTAACTTGAGAGCCCTCAAGCTGGAAACTACTTCAAAAAAATATTTTTCTTTTTCTCCATGAAAGCATAAAACATTAGAGCTGGACAAAGTGTATCTCACCTTCTTTCATAACATCTATGAAGAAAATGAGTTCTGACAACTACTTTACTTTTCTGGTGGAGGGGATACAGGTGGTGTGGTCCTGGTGTGGTCATCTGTGTGGTGCTACCACAAAACACATTTGCATCATAAAGCTGCCCTCCTGCTTCTGTAAAACCAAATAAACCACGTGAACCAGGTGATGAGACTGAAGCATAGTCTGAAAATAGTTTGAAATCACCATTAAAAAGTAATGGAGCAATTTTTAAGGCAGTGTGGTGGGTGTTTTCTTTTTCCCTTGGCATTAATGATGTTGGTATTGCAGATCAAGTAATCTAGTGAATTCCCAGAAACATGCCCATGGGGAGAGTCAAGTAAATTCTCTGCTTGTCCAGGCTTTCATTTATTGTTGGCATTGATTAGGTGGTAGGTACAAACCTGATTGACAGACTGTGGCCTCGTTCCTTTGTTCTGAGGCTGCATAAATGTTTTGTTACCTTTTTATGTTTTATCTAAGAAGTTTTGTAGCAGATCTGTCTCTTCCCTCTCATCTCCTGCACTGTGGTCAAAACTAACCCTTGAAATAATTTTACATCTTACATGCATGGAAGAGGAATGACTTTGGACTCATCAAATATGATCACCTTCTGTAAAGCTACAGGAAGAATGGGCCCTCTAATCTGTCACTTTATTGAGGAATAATTAAATTCTGAGAAAAAAAGTCATTGGAGAGAAAGTGCTGCAGAATAAAAACCCAAAGGAGTAAGCAGTTAGGAAACTAAAAGAATCATAAACTTTTAAAAAAAGACGGAAAGTATTTTTTTTCTCTTCTTCTGGTTTCTGAGCCTTTAATAAACCTGCAAGTCATGGTTTTCAGCTTTTTCTTTTTATTTATTTTTATTTCTCCACAAGCATGAGAACTTGAGTTATCTTTTAAAATAAACAAAACAAAAATCCTGCAACTGAGATCTTTGGATTCTCACGGAGTCTTACAGTTCCAGCAGCTGGAGCTTTAGGAAAAATATGAAGCTTGTAATAATAGTCACTCCACCCAAATGGGTTAAAGTTTGGACTTCCATGGGATTGCACATTTCAATTAAATGCAAGCTGCAGTAATGGGAGCAAGGTCCTGAGCTGAATTCCCATTGCACATGTTTATTCACATGGACAAAAATTCAGCTGAGGGAGTGCAAAGGAAGTGGGCAGAATTAGGATGTGTGACTTTTGAGGAAATTCATTCTTTGGTTGTTGTTCCTTCCTTTCTTATTAGCGGCTCTGCTTTTACATCTGTGTTGTACCTCTGATTCATCCCCTTGCCTTTCCTTGCTTTTAGAAAGAGAGAATTTCACAAGTTCCTTAGCTGCTAAACCTCAAGGATCTTTTCTTTCTAAGTATGTTCTACCTTCTGCAAATCAAAGAGGTTCTTATGATCTTCACGGACTGGGGTGGAACATGGTGCCCAGAGGGTCTGTAGAGCTGATGTAGTTGGTGTGCAGAAGGAAATAAGGGAATATTTTCTTGCTGTAGTGCTACAGGTTCCCTTGTTTGTCTTCTGAGGCAGATGTTTTGTGTGCTTCTATCTGGGTTTTTGGCTTGTGTCTGGAGCAGCTGGGGAGCTGGTTCCAAGATATCTTCTGATAAGCACACTTGTGAAAACAAATTCCCCGTCAGTCCGTAACTCACAGCTCCTCTTGTGTCCCACCTCAGTGTCACCAGGCACTTCCAGAAGGTGGCTCATCTGTCTTGAACATATTTTGAAGTAGGAACAGCTATCAAAGGCACAACACACTTTCCAGTAAGGAGAATAAGTGTTTAGGCCCACGATCCCTTGGGCAACAATTTGGCTAATTGTAGAAAAGCAGGACAAAGCTGGTCCCAAGCACAGCGTAGCATTTCCGCCTCTTGCTGGAGTGAGGAAGTGCTGTGCTTCAAGCTCTCAGTTCTTCAGTCCTTAATGAGTGACAGGTGGAGCTACTTTCTGTCACAGAGGAACAGATCAATGTCTCAGAGAAACTCATGAAGGCTGACACAAACTCTGGGGTTGATGGAGATTGGATCTGTGGCACGAACTGAGTTGGATTTGTGTGATGGAGTTGGTACATTTAATGTGCTCTGACATGGAGGTGTTTGAGCAGATACCAGTAACTTTGCAGTCTTGTTTGCTTTCACTTGGAAATTCAGTAGAATTTGGGTACTTGAAGTGAGTTCCTTCCTTTTGCTAATGTATAGGTGTTCTTCCTAACATTTGAAGAAGCATCATGCTTGCAATGAATACTCCAAATATTAAATACTCCAGCCAAGAACAGCTTCATGTTTCCAATGTAGATGTCATTGCTGTGGGCAAATAGGGTCATTTGCAAGAGTCCTTCTATCCAAACCCTCCTGGTAGTTTGAGAGTTTGTATGGGTTTGTGACTTCCATTTTTTTCTTTGCCATCTACCTTTTTGCTGCTGCATGTGACAGATGCCTCATAAGTCTTTCCATTCCCTTGAGACAGACTAGACATAGTTGGTGAAAGATAATCTTGTGCATAAAGCTGCTTTTCCTTGTAGGAAAAGAATTTTCTATTTGGTTTGTTGTTTTGATTGTATTATTTTTGGTTTGTTGGGGTTTTTTTTCATAAGTGTTTCCTTAGCATGGAAAATGAAAAGTTGTAGAGTTTTGTAGTTCAGAATTTTTCCATATTAAACCTTTTAAAAGGGATGTCCCAGCTGATGACTTTTGTATGTTTTAATTAAAACAATGAAAAAAGTCTGTATGTTGATATCCATAAATATTACATGGCTGAACTTGCTGTGGATTTCCTACAAATCCCAGCAGGTGTCAGAGCTGTAGATTAATCCAAGGGTGATGCTGATGAGCACAACTTGTTAACCCTCTTTGGTGCTCTGGATTTGGGACTTAAAATACTCAGAAATGCCAGCAAATACCCCATAGCTGTGCTCTTGAAGCTGGCCCTGCTGCTCTGCCTGTGCTCCTGGCCTTTGCACTTCCCCTGTTCCCAAGACCTGCCAGGAATAGCACATTTTATATGGTGCCAAATTTATAAATTCCTCAGACCACTCGGTCTGGGAGGAATGCACTAATGGTGTGGCTGACTGAGTCTTAATCTGGGATGTTTTTAATTTTCAGACCACGTTAATTTATTTTGATCTGAAAATTACAAGATTCACTTCAGTTCTCTATTTTATTGCTTCTTTTAATACTTCTTATTTGCTCTTTTTTTTTTCTTAAACAATTAGGTCTTTCCAGTGTGCAGTCACACCTTCTTTTTCTATCTTTGATAACTGATAAAGAAGCTGTGTGTTTGAGTAGACTGTGAATCCCCTTGAGATGGTAAGATCAATGTGTGTATTCTGGTTGGTTTGTGTTGCATATGATTTTTATGCCAGCAGCTGTTTATTCATCATCCAGCTAGGGCTAATCTCCAGATTGTTAGCAGCTATTCAGAAATGCTGTGTTCTGTGGGATCCAGTTCTAGGGCTTTTACTGTTTTATGACCCCCTACTCACTGGAAAATAAGGAAGACTCCAAGCTGAGGGAGTGATGGAGCACCCTATGGTATTTTTGTTTTTCTTTGACATAAAGTCTGGTCTTGAAAATTTCCTTTGAGTTTGTTCAAAGACTTTTATTTTACACTCATGACACAGACACCTGTTATCACTGCTGTATCAACTTCTAGTGTTGAGCAACTGACTGAAATTGGTGTTTTCAGCCCTAGCTGCTTGCCCAGCCTCAAACTGAATGGGAGATAACAATTGTCTGAGTGCCTCTCCTGAGTTCCAAGGAAAGAATTTCAATTTCTGGATAAGATTTTGGTCATGCTGGAGTTCTTCATCCTCCTCTTATGGAGTTGTTGTCTGCGTTAACTCATTTCATACAAATATGTTTGGGTTTTAATTATGGTTTCTTCCCATTAGCTGTCTTTTCTTCCTACCTGCTGTAACAGGGAAATCTGTAACTCTGACAAAGCCTCCCTGGCAATGCCCCTAGCTACTCATTACCTGGAATTAGGAGAGGCTTCTTAAAGTAGCTGTAAATCAAGCAGCTCTACAGAGAGGGCTGTGAATAAATCTTTGCTTCCTGCTGGATGTCAGCTGGATTTTTGTGCTGCCTTAGTTTTATCATACCTGTAGTTGAAGGGGTCTTTCCCCCCTCCCCCCAAGTCTTTCAATAGGCCCTTTTCCAGCTCTTGATATAGCCTCAACCATGTTTAAATTATTTCTTAGAAAGAAGATCTCTTGCTGTTTTTAGCCCTCACAGACTCCTGACTGGTTGTTGATGTAGAGGCTGCCTGCTGGGTGCCAGTCCAGGCTTCCCTTTGGCTGGTGGAGGGAGACAAGCCCTGCTTTGTTCAGTCCTTTTCCAGACCTCCCCACCAATATGGTGGGCAGATGGCAGAAACACGAGCCCTGTGTAAGTGAAACCACTGTGCTTGCTGGGAGGAGCTGGAGGGATGGAGAGCCCGTGGCCTGAGGACAAAACTCAGATTATTTTCCTCTCTAATCACATATCCTGTTTTTGTAATGATTCTGGTGGCGAGGCCACTATAATAGGTGAGCAGAACAATGCTGCCTGTGCTTTTGTCGTGCAGAAATTGCCTGTTTACAATACATGGAAGATTTAGTGCAGCACACTGTGACCTTGCAAGTTGGGCAATTATTTCAGTGCCTCCATGGCGCCTGGTAAATGCATTTCTGTGCTGCTTAAGTCCTGTGCATCCCTCAGTCTGCATCAGATGACAACACAAAGCAAGAAACACACCACTGGCAGCAGGGCAGGACAGCCAGTACATGTGGAAAAGCTCTTCAGCCTCATGCTCATCTCAGTTACAGTTGTCCATCTGCCAGTTTGTACCTTTGGGAGGTGGGGGAGGTTTCCATGTTATTTTTCTCCCTGGAGAAGTCTTAGATGCTTGTCATTGTATATTGATTTTGTGTATGAATACATAAACATTGCAGTAGTGGTGGTAAGAAGGGCTATGCAAGTTACAGCCCCTTTTTCAGATATTTCAGGCCAATCTTTCACTTCAAGAGGCTGGGAGCATATGTGTCTCAAGAATTGGCTCAAGCAAAGACTAAATTCCTTGAGTGCTTGCTGGAGAACTCATGAAAATCAGCATCACTCGACTGACAGTGTTAAATCAATACAGTCTTAATGTTTGCATGCTAGAAAAAAAAAGCCAGTCAGGTTTTGTGGGGCAGGGCTGCTTTATGATCCTTCTTGGGACAGACTGCTGCCCTTCTAAACTGAGAAATAGCAGTAGAAGGGTTCCTTTATCACAGGACTTCAGACTTCTGGTGCCTAAGTCCCAGTCTGCTACCTAGGGCAAATTCCTGGCCATCCAGAAGCAGGATGATTTGGGTGACACTTTACTGATACCTGCTATGCAAACTGGTATCACAGTTTGGACTGTGTGGGTTTGTGGGTTTGTTTTTTTTTTTTTGTTTTGTTTTTTTTTTTGGGTTTTTTTTTTTTTATTCCCTGACTCTTCCTTCTGTTTAGGCATCTAGATATGAAAGATGAAACTGGATCAAGGCCACAGGGCTAACAAATCCTAACTCAATTACTTTCTCTGTTATACCACTGCCTTTATTATTTTTTTCTTCTTAACTAAGTTAAATAAGGATGAAATCATACAGGAAAAGATGCTGTTGTACTTAAGACAAGCATGGAATAGTCTTATCCCACTCTTCCCATGCTCAGGAAAAAAGAAAACAGAGCAGAAAGGGTTGGGTCAAGTCAGCAGAATTGTTTTACCTCTTGCATTGTATGTGCTCCTTTGTGGAACTTCATGCTGTATTACAGCAATTTACACTGTGGCAGAAAGTGTTCAGAAGCCCTGTTTTGAGTAAATGTTTAACTTTTGATAAATGCTGTATTGTTCTAGCCAAACAGCAGTACAAACATGTCACCATTTGGTGCCTTTCCAGCATGCACACCTCGTTCCTCTGCGATGCTTTCGTTAAACTTGAACGAAATCAGGGTACATTAGGTACTCATCTGGAATTCAGCCAGCACTCTGCAGAGCCAGGTCCATCCTTGGGGGAAGATTTCAGTACCCATGGAGGAAAGAACTTGTCCTGTTACACATCTCTTCTTGCTGGTTGTGCTGTCTGTTTTTCTGGGACCATCTCTTTGTCTGGGATGAGTAGAGATACCATCTCTTCTGTCCAGAAAGGACCAGAAGCTGGATTGTCTGGGTGATGCTGCTCACTGAAATACAGCTCTGGTAGGCAAAGGCTGAGGTGGGCTGGGTAGAATTGGGAGCATCCCTGAAGGCGTGGGGAAGAGCTCTACTCGAACAGATCAGCAGAACTGAGTTGCAGTTGAGACATGGAAAGCCAGGATGCTTCAGACCATAAAATAGAGCTACTATTTCAGGAAAGGGAGAGTGTTTGGTCTAGCCAGTGGTTGCCTCTAAAAATACTTCAAATATCATTTGAGTCAAAAACAGGGCAGACTATATGCATATTTACCAAAAGGAGAAAATTAACCACCAGGCATCTTGCCTTTCAGAACATTTCACTGTAGGTGAAAAACATTGTTATTCTTCATGTCTGTCAAAATTCCCCATGACAAAACTTGATTGGAATAAGCAACTGTGAGCCCAAAAGTACATCCAGACCTGGAAGCAAATGTGTGAGGGTAGCTCTGATATAGAGGTTTTGCTGTCTTCTTTTCCCTTCTACTGTCAGGCTGTTGCTTCCTATTTTCTGGAAGGAGATTGAGGAACAAAGCATCTTCATGAGCAGAAGCCATAGTAACTGCCTAGAGCAAACAGCTCAATTATGAGGCACCAAAATGAGTGTTCATGAAAAAGGACAGGTCTATGCTTTAAGCCAGAGCTGTTTGGTATGATCAAGCAATGCCCTTGAATAGGGAGAAAACTCTATTCCTAACTTAGCACCCTGCACTCATGGCAAAATTGAGCTCTCTTGAAAAGAGGGATTGGATGTGCTGAGAACATGACAGTAAAGATCAGAGCCTTCACCATATTCACCCAGTACAAGCAAGTAATGTAGGGAAAATAATTATGGAATTCCCAGCAAAACCAAATCTTAGTGACTTAGGGGTTTTTCTTGTTCTTTGAGCTGGTGAAACAGTGCTTCAAAGTGATTGTTTTTTTTCAAGGTAGTAAGTGTGGTTTTTGTAAAATGACAAATTTCATCAGGACCAAAATAGTTTTTAAACAAAACTGCAAAGTTGTCTAGAAGAGTTTTACCTTTTGGTCAAGAAGTTAAAGCAAGCACAACATTTTACAGCTTGTGTTTTCCTGGGAATTTGGTGGTGAATAGCCCATGTTAGTAATCCAAACCTTACACTTCTGCAGCAGTGTAAATACCACTAGAACAGGGTGCTCTTTTAAGTTGGGACACTTTTATTTTTGGCTTTTCTTCCTCATGGAGGCAGGGCTGTGTAAGCATCAATAACATGCATATGATTACAGTAAAATGAGACATTTCTCATGCTCCTTGCTGTTCTTGAATCAGCTGCTGGAGGATGGAAGGGGGGAGTAGATTTATCCAGCTGTTGCATCACCAGTACGTGGCTACTTCAGGTGTAAGATGTGAGAGCACAGCCTGAAAGCATTCTCCACCTGAATTTGTGTAGGGATTTGCTAAGGTATTGAGGTACTGGAAGCTTTCTTCCTAATGTAATTAATCATTACGTTGTTTAGGAATTCTAATTTCTGGTTCTCTTTCTTAGTGTGTTGTGTTCTTTCTACACTTCATATTTGCACCACCCACCCTGATATCCTTGCTCCTTTTTCTGAAATATTGATGTATTAGCACATTATCCATTACAGAACTGCTCTTTTCTTTAGAAGCAAAAGATCAACAGCAGCAGATGATAATCGTTCTCAGAATAAAGTTGTCCTAATGCTCTACGGAGTAAACAAAATATTATCTTAAAATACTTTCTGGGACCATCTGTTAATTTGGACAGTATGGAAGGAGATGATAATCTTGATGAAAACTTCAGAACCAGAAGGATTATATACCTGCAAGAAAGTATTTCAGTAAGAAAAAGGTATTATATGCTGAAGCTGCAAGTAATAAACTTGTGTATTTTCTAGTCTAGATCAGTATTGGTCTGGCCATAGTCATTGTTTTCCTGCCAGGGCTGGATGAGAGTGACCAGCTTCCACTGCTTGGGAATTCCCAGCAGGTCAAGCTCCTCATTTCCATGCTCAGTTAATGAAAGCCACTCCTTGTTTTGTAGTGGGAGTGCACCTATGGTTGTGTCAAAAGGAAGTGTGTATGTGTGAAAGAGTTAGGGCTCAAATCTGGGGAAAGACATCCCCAGGAACCTGAGATGTACTGCCAAGCCTGCTGGTCTGCCCCTCGCTGCAAATGCTAGATGTGACTCTTAGATCTTGTATTTATTAACAAAAAGCTACCTGGCACCTAAACAACAACCCAGACACCTGACCCTCCCCACTGCAGTAAGCCACCTCAGCAAGGGGAATAAAGTGCCTGTGCCCACCCATCCTCTCCAAGGAGAACTGGGACAAACAGTGATGGGTTTGCTCCCTTAACAGACTTGTGGGAAACACTCAGGTGATGTACCTGGGGTAGGAGCCTATTTCTGACACTTACCTTTATTCTTCTTAAAAGTACTGATGTTTCTAATTTTTTACCATATTTCACTATCTGAAAGTTGCATACTGCTCTAGTGTGCAAGCTGGGAAAAGTGTTTTTGGGTAAGCAGGACTGGGCCTTTAATAATTTTTCTAGCTGAAAGAGCAACAGTGAAACTGCAGCTTGGCCTCACATACGTGGTTTCTGCAATTAAGGGCTGCAGCTGCTCTACTTTTTTTGTCTCTGTGACGCAAATCAAAGCGCAGCAATGGTATTGCCTGAGGGAAGAGAGAAAGCTACTTGCTCGCTTCCCCATGCTGATAACTAAGCAGTGATGACAAGAAACTGGGGCAAAGGAAAGTTCAAAAGCAGAATCTGAATATTATAAATGACTGGAGAAACACAGGTGCTTCTTCCTCAGCACAAAGGGGAAAGAGAACTGTGAGAATGTCAGAAGACATTACCAGCTCCCCAAGGGAAAACATGTCGGGCTGTAAAATTTCTGTGGCTCAAAGGGATTCTGACATGTGAGCAAGTTGGGGTCTGTATGCTATCAAACGTGTTACAGTCAGCCCCATTTTAAATGGGATTAATTTTCACCTGGGGACTTCAACCAACAGGAATCTTGATTGTCTCACTTTCTCATATGAGTCCCCTCTCACATGTGTTTTGATGTCTACCTGAATGGTGAGATTTGATTCACTATCCTCCTTTCATCACAGGAAATTGCAAGGGAATAGAAATATTAAGAGAATGAGCAGCATTACTTGTCTGAGGTCATGCAGCAAGCAGAGGACAGAGTTTGGATGTCCTCATGTCTTGAATCACAACCTGCTTTCTGCACTAACTTCTAAAATTACTCGTGTGGCCATCCCAAGTTTCTGTATTTGTTCCCCTGTTATCTAAACTGAATTTCATAAGTGTTTATTAAAGATAAAATTTGCAGGTTTGGTGTGAAACTAAAATGAGACTACAGCTTCCTTTAGGTGTAGGCACAGAGTCAGTGGTGATTGGGGTGGGGCTGTGCCCAATCATCCCCAATTGGCTCCAGCTGTGCAGCACAGGTGAGCAGCATTAACAGGAACGAGCCCTGGAGGGCACAGGGGCACTGCCCAACCCCAGAGGGCACAGAGAGGCACTGCAGCAGCAGGGCACAAAAGGCTGGGGGACAGGGAGGGCAGATGCTGCAGCCTGCTGATGAGGTATGGTGTTAACTGTGTGTGGGTTGAAGCTTTCTGAAATTGTATGGTGATGCTCTGTTTATGGTGGCTGTCTCAACGGTTCCATGTGCTGTGACATTTAGGTATCACCCAGACAGTGAATGCAGAATTCTACCAGGTGAGCTGGAGAAGTCCTTTCTGCTGGTTGTTGCTGTCTGTGTGCCCCAGCCCTGGCAGCTTCCTGGCAGGGCAGGAATTGCAGGGCTTAAGGCATCCAAGGTTCTGCTTTCATTGTCTTACAACTTGGCCATTTTGGGGGAGCTTGTGAGAGGGACACAGAATGAGCTCTGCAGTACTGTATCCCCTCCAAACTGTGAAATTAATGGTTTGAAATAAGACTCACAAGAAAGCAGACTTCATTTTCCACAGAGGTAGAACAATATGTTTCTCTGTCATCTGCACAGCAAGCATTCAACCCATATCCATAATCTTAGGCACAAAATAAAGAATCAAATATTGCATGTGCAGCCTAAAATGAGCTGTATTATGGAAACTGCTGGCCACTTTAAACTGATGCTACTAGTCCTGCCTGTACTACAGCTTGGACTTGTTGCCTGTGAGTCAAGTACAGACTGGAGTATTTTCCTCTGGTGGTACTTGCACCAGTAAACCTCACATGCTACCATGGAAAATAAATCCACATCTATTGCAAGGCTGGGGTTTAGGTTTCTTTTTTTTTCTTTAACTTCCAGCTTTATTTTTTCAGCCAAGGCAGAAATAGATTTCAGGATTGAATAATTACCATCAAGCTAACTAGTTTACAGCACTTGACTTAAAATAAGGAAATAGTTTAGAAATATATTTATATGTTTGCTACTAGCGATTTTATTGGTAATAAAGAGGCTTGTTGATTTTGCTGGAAAATGGATTTACTATCTTTGTTTTTTTTGGCTGGAAGCTAAGGAAGTGCAAGTGCTTTATAATGGTACCTTTTGAGCAAGACCCACAAAAGTACTCAGGAGCTTTTCAGTTGCCTGGACATTATTGGGTAGCTCACAAATGACCTACCTACACTTGTAGTTATTCTTCAGTCCTAAAGAATTATAAGTTTTTACCTGTGGGATCCCTTCTCTGTAAATGCAATGTCCTCAGGCTGATACTCTGAATGGTGCAGTTCCTCATTTTGTTAGGTGTTGGCTTAATGTATAATATAATACTATCATATTTTCTCAGGTCTTGTCTTTTAATGTAATTTTGATTTAAAATTACATTTTATCTAATGTCATTTTAGGGTGATAAGGGAGTATTCCTTTCCATTTGACCCACTTGTAACCATAATGGCTAGTGAAGTTAAGATTGGAGTTCTGCTGTTTTTTGGACTCATTTGCTTCATGAGGAGAAGGTAGAACTTAAAAATCTGGTGTATACTGAATATTTATTAATGATGTTTTGTAATTTTTGTTTCCCATCATTCTGCTGTCTTCAGATTAGTAAGGAAATGAATGCTCACTTTATTATGTCAAATCAATATTAATATTGATTTAATAATAATAAAATAATAACTCCGGCTGTAAAATGCTTTAATATGAGCTTCAAGAGGAATATTAAAATTTATTAGTCATTCCTTAAGGCTGATATGCTAGGGGGTTTCATAGAAATAAAAAACCTAGATGGGGATGCATGCAGTGCTAGCCTGATTTCAATAAATTTTAAACTTTTTTCCTGCTGTTTGTAGTTATGATAATTGGGTGTTAAAGACTTTCAACGGAGTCTGATGCTGACTCTCTTTCTTTATTACTCCCTGCTTCTAATCACCCTTGAACTGGATTCATCTCTGCCACAGACATATAATTTAGCACAAAATTCCTTGCCACTATTTGTAGAATTTTCCAAGGCTTTGGTGCCGCTTCGTCAGCAAACAAACTCTTTGTGGTTGTCTTTTTTTTGTACTTGGCCTTGTGAAGTGTGACTGGATGTGCATTTCTGGAAGGACACATGTGCTTTCCATTGCTCCATGGAGAAAAGGTTGTCCCTGTGTCAGCTGCAGCTCCAGGGTGTGATGACCACATGCAGCTTAAAACTTCAGCTCTGTACAAATACTGGGCTGCTGTTAGAATCTGCCACTTGTCTTGAGTGACATCTCTTTTATTTAAAAAAAACCCTTTTTGAGGTGGTAACTTATCTATTTTTCAATGATAGGACCCTGTCTGCTAAGTAATTTGAAATTCTACTCCAGAGTGTTTTCTGATGCATGAATGAGGCCTTGAAGAAACCAGGATTTGTCCACTGGTTGTGAATATGCTTGCGTTACCTGCAGACTGTAATACTGTAATCTGGTCCCCTGGGTCACTCTGGACAAGGTGAGGTCAGATTTGTAGAAGAAATATTCCCATGCTTGGAGTTCAGACTTGCTTTCAACAAATATAAAGACAATTAAAATGTATTACAAAATCTGTGCTAATTTTAAGGGGTTTTAAATAAATTCCGCTTTGGACAGTGGCCTGTCAAAAGGAAAAATTCCTTATCTTCCTCCTCCTCTGGACAGAATGACACCTTTAAATAGGAAGTGCAATAAAATTGTTCCTGTAACTTCCTAGGAAAAGGAAGGGCCCTCTTCTGACTCTGAACATCACTGAAATCTGTCTTGATTAGACTGTTGAATATGGGGATGGGGCCAGGCACTGCTTTGTGGCTGGCAATCAGGCAACACTGTTAAAAACTGCTGAACATCAGCTGCTCCTAAGATGCCATCCTCTGGTAGAGAGGACAACAGCTGGAAAGAAAATTGTAGAAGCTGTCATGGCAGCCTTAAACTTACCTGGGTCATGTTTTCATCACAGAGGTGTGGCTGTGCTTGCTGCAGTGGGAATTTGGGACAGTCTTTAGGACTTGCAGCAAAAGCAATTGTTCCTAGTTCTGGCTGTGATTCCTCAGTTTGGATGGTCAAGCAATTGCATGGGCAGCACAAATGAATATTTGTGTTCTTGTGTCTTATCCTTATGTAGGATTTTTCCTGCATCAGGCATTTCAATACTCAGCAGCTCTTCAGTTTAAGAGCAGCAGGGTGAATTTGAAAGCTAAAATGCCCTGTTTTCTAAATCTAAATCTGTTTCTGAATGTTTTAAAAATAACGTTTTTGCTGGTTTAATGTGAACCTTAGCTAAACTTGTTTTTTAAATTACTTTCAATATTTGGCATTTAACTTCCAGATTTTTTTGTTTGTTTGCTTTTCCATCTTGGATAAACTCATGGGCAAGAACTTAGAATTCTACTCCATTCTTTTAACCTAATATTAAAATAATGCTTATCTTCTAGTCCCATATTACACTTAAAACAGCATTCTTAGCCCTTCAGCCTCTCTAACAAAATGGCTTGGTGGACTGGTTATGGAATAATTTATGAATTTTTACCTGCCTGTGGGAGACTGGGGCTTGGGGTAGCTGGAAAGAAACAGGCAGGATTCCTAACTGCTCTATTCTTTTTTAATTATTAATATATTTACATCTTGCATAAGCACTGAGCACGGGAGGAAAGATATTTCAACTGGAATGGTTTTGGGCTCTTTTTTTGTTCCTAGTGACAGCTCTTTATTGGCCTAAGGGGATTTAAAAAATCCTGTTATTCTATTCTATATTGGTATTAACCTAGTTCTGTTTTGTCCTTACAAACTAGTATCAAAAAAACCCAGCTGTATTCAGAAAGTAGATCTTGGGAACCCCTCTTTCTTTGCTCTGCACAGGTCTGGTGCCTTTAGAGGGCCAGGGCCAATGGGTCTGGAAATGCAGGCACACCTTGTCTTGGTAAGAGAGATTGTTTGGGTTTAGGGACAATACTTAATGCATCTTTTAAGCAGCTTTGGAGCTGGACATGTGTCATTGTCCCATGTCAGTCATATTAGTATTTGTACGTAGCTGAAAGGATATGAGGCTTGTTTATAGCCCCATTTTCCTATAGATTGTTTACCTATAGATTAAGGTAAACAAGAAATACAAGCCATGCCAGAATCTAACAGCCAAGATTTTCACTTTCCTTCAGTACAGCAGCAAAAATAATAATCTCTGATTATTACAGGTCTCTCTATTAAACTCAAGATAAGTGAAGTAGTAGATTTATTAAGGTCAAAATAGGAGTTAAAAGGAACAATGTGTTTCTCCCCCCAGCCCCCCCAAGTGTGTTGATTTTAAATGCATCCATAGAGCTATATAGCTTGTTTGCAGTTCCTCGTAATTACCAAATGAGCTCTGCAGAGGAGCAGACAAGGCAATCAGACAGTCAATTATTTACTGGTTCTTCTGCCTGCATTTGCATCTATTTTCATTTCCATTATTACAAGGAGTTTGAGAGGATTTGCAAAGCATGGAGGCAAAATGAAAGGTAAGAATTTCATTTGGCTCCTGTTTTTCGTCGCCTCCAAAGTTTTTTTTAATGTTTGCTCTCAGATGTGCATTTGAATGTGGGGACAGAGAGAGGCAGGCAGGCAGAATTTCTTTTGCTGGTTCCCACCTAACCCAGCTCCCAGCACGGAAAAAGCTTTGGAGTGCACTGGCAGTTTTATTGACTGTCCCTTTTGTAGTGACACGCCAGCCCCTTTGACATGATGGCTAGCAGGAGTGAGTGAGCACACATGGCTTTTGTAAGACAGTGATAAACTGGTGGACAGTTGGGCCGTGATGGCTTCAGAGGTTACGTGTTCACCATCAGTGCCCTGGGGCCGCTCATGTTCTGTGTCAGTGGGGTGCATCTGAATGCCATATGTCACAAAGACTAATGTCCTCACTCTTCCTCCTTCTAATGGGCAAGGCAGGCACCACACACTTGGAAATTTCCGTGCCTGCCTCCCAGATAAACGCTAACAGGGCCAGCTAATTGTGTGTGTTGTTAAACACCAGAGCTGCTCAATTGAAAGGTGGACCCTGGCAATTAATGACAGCCATTAAGGGACTAAACAGAACAAAAAAAAAAAAAAAAAAAAGGGCATTTTTTTCCTGACAGAAGATATGGTGGTAAAAAATTAAGTGGGCTCTTGTCCAGACCAATGGCTGCTTCACTGTTAGGAGAGAAGTTAGGACCAGGTTGGAGTGTCACAGGCATAAGGAGAGAAGTTAGGACCAGGTTGGAGTGTCACAGGCATAAGAGTACCAGATGATAATTTAGACACTTGTTTGCAGAGGCCAGAGCAAGAACACACATGAGACTATGAAATCCCCTCTTAACTGGGACTGAGAAACTGAATTCTTAAAAATGTATCATCATAATAATGTATAAAATTCACTCCTGGGAAGAGATCAACAATGTATATACTTTAAATATAAGGGATGCAATATGTTAATGAATAAGCAAAGTGTTCTGGAGCAAAATTTTGGGGTGAGCACATGTGATTTTATGTGCAGGGTGGAGTTTATTACAGGGGTACACTCCAGATTAGGTTAATTTTGGAATTCATTAATCTCTAAATTGACAATAAATTTAAGTGCTTCTGCATACATTTTTACAGTCTTTACTTCCAGTCTTGTCTAGCACAATAGATTTAATGGAGTTTGAGATAAACAGAGCTGTTCCATATGTTATTCCAAATGCTGAATGTTCTGGGAATATCTCTGGCTAATGGTTGGAGGAGCACACAAGAAAGTGGCAGCCATGCAAAAAATCAAACATATTGATTATGGATGCAGAGTCAGGAAAAAAACTGTCCTGCAGGAGCTGCTAAGGTCGTGGCTCTGTTCTTTCATGTTCTTAGAAGTACCAAAATTGCACTGTGGCATAGACAAGATGTTCATCCAGTGATGCTCACCCTTCCATTCATATATGTTGATAAATAAAAGGGGCTGTGAAGGTTTCTGGAGCAGAGAGTGCCTGGGATTCATTCTTTAACCAGAGAAGCTGAAAGCTGGGAAGGCAGGACATTCTCTTGGGAAATGGAAAAAACAGAAACCAGCTGAAAAAAGGTGATCATTTCCAGACTGGGTCAAATGTCCAAAAGCTCATATTGCATTCTCTTACATATTCGTTTGTCTGTGCTAAGCCATGTAGGATTTTTTGGGCATATTTGACAGGCAGTAGAGGGGTTCCCATGTTCAGTACCTGCCTTTGATGAATGCTTGAGCAAATGATCACAAAGAAGTAGTAGGAAGGGACAAAAATTCCCATATATTAGAGAAACTGGACTTAAAACTGTAAAGAATCTGAAAGATTTGAACACTGTTACAAATGGGCATTTTTTTAAAAAGTTTTCATTTTTGGAACAACATTTTTCTTAGCAGGTGAACTTGCTGTTTAGTGATCTTCATTTTCAGAGCATCCCAAATATAATCAGATATCTGAGTTCACTTCTTTTGCTGCTTCTTAGGAATCTGACCTTCAGATTTTATCTTTGTTTTTTTCCTTAAAGAAAATATTTTGATTTATAGTAGCTGATTCATTAGTGCATATTTGTGCTGTTTCTGTTGCTTGCTTATCCTTCAAAGCATCTTTGTTCGAAGAAACTTCTCCAGACTTCAGGTGATGTGGAGCTTCATCCTCCCACCACAGCTGGTTAAAATAAAGGGAGAGGTTAAATTACCTGGTCAGGGTTCTGCAGTGAATCAGGGCTGCGGTTTGGAATGGGACAGAGGGAATGGTTCTAACCATGAGGCCACTGGTGGTGAGTTGTGGAACGAGACACTACAATTAAAAGTGTGTCCCTGGTAGCTTTGTTTTGGTTTATTTTTGTTTTTCCTCTCTGCCAGTATCAATGAGTGCTTTTGCACCCCTAGTCTGGTACTCCTTAGCCCCAGATCAGTTTTAGGGAGCTGAAGGAGTTTGCGGGGCACAGACAGCTCTGAGCCCATGAATTCCCCTGAGGAGAAGAGAGGCAGAGGAGGGTGTGATATGCCGAAGCTGATTGCAGAGCTGGAGAACAAACCCCTCATCCTCCCTGGCTGGTGAGAAACCAAGTTTTTACATTGTGTAGTGAATTCGTGTGTTGATGAAGTCAGAGGCTGATACTGAAGGTGACAGAAAGCACACTCCTTGTCTCTTCTAGGGACTGTGTCAGCTTACTCACAAACCTTCAGGCTCAAACTGGGAAAAAAGGTTTAGAGAGTCCTGAATTCTACTCCTGCAGTTATTCTCAACATTTCATACCAGACCATGCTTCAGGTTGAAAATACTTTTGTCGGAAAGATACGTTGCTTGATTTTAATTAGCGTATTTTTTGGGGAGAGTTGGTTTTGTGTCCTTGATTCAGTCTAATCCTGCTTCCTGCAATAAATGGCTTTCCATGTAATGGGTGCACTGAGTACTCCAAGGCACACATCTGCTAAAGGATGCCTTGGAAAGTCAGGCTAATTTGTTGGATAAGTGGCAGATTTCTGATTGCAATCTCTTCTCAATACAGGGGATCACTTAAGTAAGACAATAATCCTCTCTATTTTTTTTCCAAGCCTTAGGTTTGGGGGTTTTTTTCCATCTGTGTTTTAATCATCTTAATTCTAATTTTCCCTTCTCTCTAGGCATACTTTGGTTTCTCTGTCTTCATAAACAATGACCAAAGATGATTACAGGGATTTTTGTTGTAGTAGAGCTTGTATATGCCACTGACACTGCTGTGAACTCAGAAACTACGCTACATGAAATTGCAGGATTATGTAGACTACTCTGGCTTCAAAACAAAAACCATCTCTGCTGGATTCTAAAGTCCACATAAAAATGGCAGTTTTGGAAATAGCTGTCAGAGAATTGCTTAGCTGATATTTCCAGTACTTGCTACAGAGGTAGGAGAGGAGTCTCCTGCTCTCTCTGGGTGTTGTGCCTGCATCTCTGTGTTGAGTGTGTGCATAAGGGCACAGAGACCAAGTATGACACAGAGCCAGTATGACATTATTGTAGTCTCTAATAAATGTCAAATGTTAAACCCTCCCTCCTTTTTTTTTTCTTTTTTTTCTTTTTTTTTTTTTTTAATAAACAATACTCAAACAGCTTTAATAACTTCAAGGCTAAACCTGTGCCACATTTTTTCAGAATTTAGGGATGGAAATTTATTTTCTTCTTTAGTAACTTTTACAATCTTCTGTGTATAGTTGTTAAGCTAAAACATGCCTGTATTTAACAGGTGTGTATTTTGCCTGTTTCACTTCACAAACCAGTCATAAACTTTATCAAAATCACCTTTTTGGTGCCTGGGAGTTGTATTAGAAGGCTTGGCTGGTACAGCTGGAGTGTCAGATCCAGAAAAGTTCTTTCTTAACGTTTTTTCAAGCCTTATTTTCAAAGTGAATAGGTATGAGGAGTTCCACTTTGGGGATAAGCAATCTGAGAGGGGAAATAAGTTATATTTCAGTGTATGTTGTTGCTCAAAATGGAAGCTGAGTCTTGTAACTCCCTACAATGCTTTGACCACTGTGTCAAAGAGCCTTCATACATAAATTTATCTGTATTTCTCATATATGCATAAAATAAGTAAAATGCTTCCTCTGAAAATTTGTTTAACCAGGCAGAATTGTGGGGATAGAGAAATAGGAGTAACAGTAAAGTGACCTGAAGGCTTCCCACCTTTACTTTTGCAAATCTGGAGTAGCCTTTGGGATGTGCTTTTTGCCTTGATACAGTGTGTGCTCTGCCAGTGATGCAGCAGAGTTTCAGAAACAACTGGAGGAGACACCTCTGAGGATACCTCTTTACTCTTGCTGGTGCTCACCTAAAATATCTGAGGGAAATTATTTTTGTATGAAACACGGGTGTACAGTTGGGATAAATGGATCGTTTTCTGGCTTACTGAAAGAGCTATGGATGGAGAAAGTCTGGAGACTTTTTGTAAACTTTACTTTCTGATGTCTTGTGATCTATTTTTAAAAGCAGAGCTAATTAGAATAATTAGAATAATATTAGAATAAATAGTAGATCAAGTGTTTTCTCATTCCAGGTCATTTTAAGAAGAAAAGTTGAAAGCTCTGTAGTGTTCTTTTACTTTCTTATGAGTTATTTTGAAGGTTTTTTTCCATTGTACTTTTTTTTCCCTTTTTTCCATAATAAACTTTGAATTTGGAAGTGTGTGTGAATTGGAAGTAGCAGAGTTAGCAGTCCTCTTTTCTGGCTGTCTAAAATAGTGCAAGGCACTGAGTCACTTCTTGCCACTAATAAGTTGCGTCACTTTGCCAGGATCAGAATGTTCCAGTCTCCAAGCAAATAGTTTGAAAAGTGAAAAACCAGTTGTTACCATATATGTGTGTGTGTGTGTCTGTGTGTTCATACACACAGACACACACTCCCCCTCTCTCTCTGTGGCATCTCTGCTTATCCTAAGGTGGTGATTGGATCCTTCTGTGTGCGGGGCAGTGAATTAATAATCACCACTTCTTTCCACTTCATCACAGACTTCAGTTTCAGCAAGGGAGGAGATAAAAAATACCCTCTTATGCTCACAGCTATTTTAAAGCTGAGGTTTATCAGCGTAAATGAGGAAAAACGTGGAGATTCTGTGGGGGGGAAAAAAGAAAAAGAGGTGGAGAGAATGCTCATCTTGTCAGATGAACTTCTTTTTGTGGTTTTATTTTGCACATTTGATTTGTTATATCCAGTCATGAAGTGATTTCTGACCTATATGTGAGTGCTGTTGCAATGCCCTAAGGTAAATTCCACAAAAAATCCAGGTGTGTTCCTGCTCCTGGTTGTCTGCAGATGTTTGCTATGCTGAGCATTTTGATGTGTTGATTTGAAAACTTTATCAAACAGGAATGAAAAGCACCATTTTTATGCTGATTGTGTCTATTTTCATGCTTTGCCAGTAAACCTGGTCCATTCTGCCATCAGGATAGGTCAATTTTAATGTTTTAATGATTGGGGTGGGGCTGTGCCCAATCATCCCTCATTGGCTCCAGCTGTGCAGCACAGGTGAGCAGCATTAACAGGAACGAGCCATGGAGTGCCCAGGGGCACTGCCCAACCCTAGGGGGCACAGAGAGGCACTGCAGCAGCAGCAGGGCACAAAAGCCTGGGCTGAAGACACCTGAAGCCTTCTGAAGAGGTTTGGTCTTACTGTGTGTGAGTTGAAGCTTTCTGAAATTGTATGGGGCTATTCTGTGTATTGTGGCCATCTCAACTGTGACATGTGCTGGGACAGAAAATTCCCCTCAGGTGAGAAAAACAGACTAAAAGGGAAAACCACTAAAGGTGTGTATGCAGAGACCTGTGGCTAGAGAGGCTTAGGTGCTGGAGAGGCTGGGCTAAGGCAGGGGCAAAGTCTTAGAGACTGCCCAGAGGTACCTCTGCTTTATTCTAAATTATCATGCTATGCCCCTGGCAGGGGACTGTAAGTACCAGCACCCTGAATACCTTCAGAAAGTGATCCCAAGTTTGCTGGATGTCATTGCACTGAAGCAGTCAGAGCCCAGGACTTCAGTGGCTGGCTGGAATGCTGAGATAATTGCTAAAAGCAAATGAAGGACTTGCTGTACATTTGCTGTTTCAAATAATCTCACCTACTGATGGGTTATGATTATTAATGAATAGCAGGAGAGTCTCCAATAGCTGTTATCATTATGATAATGATGAGAGTCTGAATGCTGGGAAATCAAAGGAGTGACAGGTTGTAGAGAATATTGATGGTGGCTTTGGAGGACAGAAGTGGGGGCAGAGGCTGACATTGGTGAGGTTACTTAAAGTCTTTTACTGTGGAGATCATTTTAGCCTTTGTGCTGAAAGCTTTTGTGGCTGCCGTTGGTTTTGCCTTCTACTTATAGAGGCTCTTTTAAAAATACCCTAAACATAAAAAAGCAGATGCGTTTTTAATCATTCCTGTAGCAGGATCACTGAAGGGTGTCTAGTGACGTGATCCTTTAAGAAAATAGTCTAAATGCTGGATTTCAGGGGAAGGTGATAATCAGTACAGACATTTAGTATGAAGTGGAGAAGAATCTTTCCATTTCACCCCCCCTCCCCCCCAATAACATCCCATAAGATAAAAATAGCAAACAATGGGTTTAAAACCCCCTCAGTTTAGATAGAGACTGACTATATGGTGAAGTTCAATGGCCACAGAGGCAGCAGGAAAGAAATTATGCTTTTATTTCCACGTCCTTGCTCTCTTGCCATAGCCTGTATGGTGTTTGTCTAACACTCACACAAGTTGTCTGCACCAAGCTCATAAGGAACAATCCCCCCGTTTTTTTCCAGCCCAGCATGGACTACCAGCACCTATAAACTGTGCATGGAAAAGTAATTTAATGGTACATTTCTTCACTGTGATGTCTTGAACAGCTGAGCTGCCTGGATCAGCAACAATTTGCAGTGCTTTTGTGGATCAAGGTAAGAACTCCAGAGGGAACATGGCCTCTGAGGTGCAGGTCTGGTACAACTATTTTGGGTCATTAGAGGTCACACATGCCTGGTATCTTCTAGCACAGGCTCCTTCTGCCACCACAGGAGCGTGAAAATGTTTGTTCTGTGCCAGCATGGCTTGTCTTAGTTTACCATTGAAGGGTTTTACAGGACACTTATATAGAGCATCAATGCCCAAGGATTTGGAGGAGAATAAGTCAGTTTGTCATAGCTAAAGTTGTTGAAGCCCCAAAGACTTGACAGATGGGTTCAGGTTAGATACATAATGTATATTTTGTGTGGTTGTTTGATCAGGCATGTTTGCCCACTGCCTTAACTGGAAAAAATTGTATGGGAAATTTTAAAACACAAAAAGTTTTATAGGTAAGAAATACAGCACCACTCTTTCAACCAAATATGTCATGAGTTATTGTGACAGCTGCCTTGAATGAGCCATGTCATCCCCAAGTTAGAAAAGGAGAGAAAGAAACCTTTATATTGGAGTCTATATACCTGTTAATATCAAATACTGTTTTCACTTGTCTTGTGAGTTTTTGTTTTGTTTGTGGTTTGTTTTGTTTTGTTGCTTTTTTTCTGGTATATTTCTCAAGCTTTTCCTAGGCTATTGTCACTGAAAACCTTACTTTAAAATGCAAACTGATATTTCCCCATTGTTACCTTTCAGTAGGCATCAAAACTTGTAGGGGAAAATATGAAATACCTGAAGATTTGTGTTAGGTCACAGCTCATCATAATTTCAGTGGTTCCATATGGAAATAAAGAACCCAAACCATGCTTTGCGTTACCTAATAAAATAGAAATGTGTAGTAGTTATCTTTAGCTATTTAAATTATGTGAAAATAGATTAAAATTCTGCATAATTTCTGTGCATCGTGGTGTCTTGCTAGTGATTTTTTGGTTATGGGCATCTTTATATGGCAGAAAGCATTCAATTCATGGTGCCAGATCATGAACTATTTTTTTTTGGTCCTTGTATAAATATGTGTCTTGCCCTGGCCTCTAAGACTGTGAGCCTGCTAGAGACAAATTTTTCACAGGATATAGAAAGGTGAAAGGAACTGATTTCCTACAAGTTAGGCCAGAAGATGGATGGGTGAAGGAAAGAGAAAGGGACTCAATTCAGCTCCCTCCATTTCACAGCTGAAGGGAAGAGACTTAGATGACTTCATCCTGAATTTCACAGGGAAAAAAATCTGTATGGACTGGGCATGTAGGTGTACTGTGGTCATGGAGTCAGGCTTGGCTTTCCCACTGGCACAAGGACAAGAGACTGCAGACAGGTCTCCCTGGGGAAGCTCTCTCCCAACATCAAGGGGAGCTGCTTGAGCAGGCTGAAATGTTGTGGTGAGGGAAAGGCAGGTCCTGCTTCTGCAGCAGAACAACACTGGAAAAGGTGCAGTTGTGCAGAATCCCATGTGGCTGCTGCTGAGCTCACAGGAAGTACTTGCAGTGTTATCATTATCATGGATATACACTCTTGACCCAAAAAATATTTGTTTTCAGAGAGTATCCTCACAGCGTCTTTGTGGCAAAGTGCGGGAAGTTTTTTTTATTGTACAGCTGGTTTAAATTGAAACTTTTGAGTATAATAGGACAGATCTCCATCTTATCCCATCCCCCAATGAAAGTTTTCATGTGAGAGCACATTTTCCATGACTCCCTTATTGTTTGAACATCAGGATATTGCATAAGCCTCTCTTGGGGAAAATAGAATATACAGAAGCAGAGAGCGACCTGTGCCCACCCACAAGGGCTGCTAAATGCAGCTTCACATGTAGTGTCAATAATGAAGAACATCAGAAGGAAAAAACCGTGTGGACATTTGAATGTTTTAATTAGTGAGTGTTTTAATATTCGCATCCAGGTTCTCACGCTGCTTCTGCAGGATGTGGGTGGATCTCCTAACCTCTGTGTTCCTCTCTCCCCTGATTTGGAATAGAGCTCTCCTTTTCCCTCATGGTAAAGTGAAATGGGCAGGAGAGAAGAAGATAAGGAAGTGCAACACAGGCTTTGGGCTTTTGTTGGTTTTGTTTGGTTTTTTAAAATTTCTTTGCTGATAGAATTTTAGACACAGTCATTAAAGAAAAATGTAAATAAATAGGCTAAGGTGTTAGCTTGTGCAAGTTACAGAGATTACCTTGGAGAAGTAGCTTTGGTGGTGGTATCAAATGACAGGCTTCATCCTAGACAAGGAAAAATTAATGCCTGGTAAATTTATGTAACTGCTACTGAGGAGGAGCATTCCTGTCAAAATAATCTGGAGTTTTGAGCATTGCACAAAATGAGGAAATCCAGTTCAGTGTTGTGGTTGAAGTCAGTGGCCCAGCTCATTTCAGTGCCAAGTACCTTATGTCAAAGTACCTTAATGTCAGGAAACCAAGGGTTCTTCTGAATCCAGGATTCCATTTGTGAAGTCTTTGGCAAACTGTTTGTGCTCGATTTCCCTTTGCTGCCTGAAACACCACCCTCCCTGGGCTGAATGAAACAGTGCTTGAAGAGCCTGTAGTGGTGCTGGAAGTGAGTAGTACAGGAGAGCAGGTTGTGCTTTCTGATCTCTGTATGGCCAGACCAGTGGAGAAGGTAAATAAAAGTGTTCTTTGCCTGTAGATGTGCACTGAGTCCCTCAGAGTGGAAATAAGCAATTAGTGTCTGTTTGCAACATTATCTTATCAAATCTGTTGGAGAGTGCCAATTGGCAAATTGAGGGAAGATTGTCTCTTCCTCTTTTTGAAAGGCATCTCCTCTTGAGAGAATGTCTGACTGTGAGGCAGAAAGAGGAGTAGCCCTGATGGGTACTATCTGGTACTATAAATCATTTACTTGAGATAAAATTTTGATAAGCATTATAGAGAAATGACCTCAGTGTTTTATTTCAGTAAATGTGAGCTGTCACTCTGTGTTTATTGCCCCTGTAGTTAAAGTTTATGAAAGTTCCTCAAAGGGATGCCCTTGAATCTGGGACTTAATGACTTCTCCCTCTACTGGAATTAGAGCTTCTAATTGGAGCAGCTTGGATTAATGTCACTTTTATGCATGAGTAATCATATACAGCCTTCATGTATCAGAACTCAAATCTACAGAACTACAGTGTTAAAAGCCAAGAAACTCTAGGCCAGTGACACATCTTAGAACTGGGAGAGGAATTTAAAAATTATGATAATAAATGTTCTGAAGTTATTAGGAGAAGGTTTTTCACCCACAGGGTGGTTGGGCACTGAACAGGCTCCCCAGGGAGGTGATCACAGCCCCAAGCCTGTAAGAGCTCCATAAGCATTTGGGCAACTCTGTCAGACACATGGTGGGATTCTTAGGATGTCCTGGCCAGGAGCTGGACTGCGGTGATCCTTAGTGGTCCCTTCCAACTTAGAATGTTCTGTGATTTCATATAAATGAATGCACCTATTAAAAAAAAAACCAAACAAAATCTTAGGGTTTGTGGGTTTCAAGCTCTGTTCCCATGTGTGACTCACAGGTATAACTAATGGATTTGGTCTGATTTGCTTTATTTTCTCCTCCAAGTGTAAGGGAAGATCTTCATGTAGTTCTGAGATGGCCACTGATGGGTATTTTCAAGAGAGAATTTCAGCTATTGTAAAACTTATTTAGACTTGCAAGCACTGAAAGTTGAAATAATTAGGAAATGTTCAGCTTGATCTCAGATGGAATTTCAGGACCAAAAAGATGCAGACCTGAGTTTCATTGGTGGTTGTTCAAAGAATGGAGAATATCTTCATGAGTCTGGTTTGCATTCATTCCATACAAAGTAGAAGGTGCCTCATTTCAAATGGCAGCAGGTCAAGAAATGGAGGGGTTTAAATCAATTTGCATCATGCCTTATTCAAATTGCAAGGTTCTTAGAATGTGAGATGGAAACCTAAAATCTGAAGCAAATTACTTTACTTTATAAATTATTTTACATTCACGAAGTAAATTATTTTACATTAGAAAACCACCACCAAAGAAGTGTGAACAGTGACATTTCTGTCCTTAGGCACTGTTTGAATTTTTGAAGGTGTAGAGCCTATGGCAGTGTCTGTGAAGGTCATAGAGGAGTGCATGTGTGCTGTGTTTCTGGAGATCACAGTGTTCAGCTGGCACAGTTCCATTCCCAGTGCTCTAATGAGCTTTGCTTGGAATACTGTGGTTCAGACCTTGCTTGCTTTTATTCTGGATTTTGTTAAAATTGCCAGTACAAAAACTATAACAGATTCTCCTTATATTTCTGCAGAGGTATTTAAGTTTTGTGTGATGGAGGAGCTCAAAAAATTGCTAATTTAACTTTCCATATTTCCCTTATGGTTTTTTTTTTTTTTTTTAATATGGCTGCTTTGATGGCAAGCTTAATGGGGCACACCAAGTCTTTATCTGTGCCAAGCACATGGTGTACAACTTGTACGCTAGTGAGAATCATTAACTTGCATATATTGTAAAACAGGTTATCTTCAACACAAATAGGTGAGCAGTCAGAGGGATGGAAACACTGCAAAAGAGTGTGTTAAGTAGATGGTTGATAATCCTTTTTTTATCAACATGATTGAGTGTTGAGCCCAGCAGTAAAAAGGGAAGGCCTGCAGTGATTCTGGTGAGGTTTGTTTGCTGGCTGGCATATGAGCACTTGCCAGCATGGATTGGGGAATGTGGCTCCTCCTGAGAAGGGCCCATGGAGGGGAAATTGCAAGCCCCACCTCAGCTCTTGGCTCCTTTTACCCTTCTGACATTGGCCTGTTTTGCATATCCTAAAAGGACTTCTTGCTTTGTTTTCATGTTCTTTTCACTTGAATTAATCAGTCCTGGAAGTGGCAAAACAGTTGGGTTGTTGCAGACAGGGAACACATTTCTGGTTGTGCTCCTGTGGAATTCCACAAATGGTGAAGTTGAGCCAGATATTTTCTAGCATGTCCTTCTGGTAGGTCAGGGGATCTTCCCATGTGCTCAATTTGTGCCACAGTTACTCATTCCCAGATGCTTTCTTGAAGCATTCCTGTAATTTGTGACCTCATGTGTGCCTGTGTCAGCCATCTCTGTTAAAAACACAAGAGGTTGAACATTGAGACTCTGCCACTTATGCTTCCTTGAAAAATAAATTATTTTGCCATAATGGGATTAGTTGACTTGTTGAAAAAAACCAAACAACTTAGATTTTCATGGTGACTTGTCTGTTTGTTTGTTATGACAGCATATGATTTGTAATACTGTGCATATAAACTAAGAAAAGTCTAATATGGGGTTTCTTATTCTAGAAATTATTGGACTGAGAGGTATACAGAGCATTAGAAATTTAATGGGAGACAAAGAAACGAATACAGTAGGCTACAGCGAAAAACCCCCTTCCTGTTTTCATAATTTTATTATTTGTTCAGTAATGGAAACATGATGTGGGTAAGTTTCCCAGAAAATCTCCAATTTCC
The DNA here is from genome assembly GCF_037042795.1 of Molothrus aeneus. Lineage (NCBI taxonomy): Eukaryota > Metazoa > Chordata > Aves > Passeriformes > Icteridae > Molothrus > Molothrus aeneus. The sequence goes on along the minus strand of NC_089650.1, from coordinate 1,853,824 downwards.
TCACAGACTTTCTGTGAGGTAACTCAGAGACTTGTCAAAATCTGACCTATTTTCACGCTGCTGTTTACATGTAGTCCTAAGCTGCTTCTCACTAAAAGAAGCTGTTTGGCTTTGAAACCTGATGAATTGGGGAAAAAAAAAAAAAAAAAAAAAAAGTTGGACTTGCTAACTTTGTTGCTTGAGTAAACCAAACCTGTAATGAACAGCACAATGCCTGGTTTGGTTTTGTGTGTATATAAACCAGATATAAGAAACAATTAAACTTCGTTACCTCTTTTTCAATGAAGGACTCTAGCCAACCCAAGAATGTAATGATGTAAAAGAAGGAAAAATTCCTTAGCGTGGGGTAATTCTTCATGGCTTGGTGGCAGTAATTAGTAATATGGAGGGAAAGTACAAAGTGTCCTAACTCTAAAGCTGCAGTTTTGTAAGAGAAGACGGAGACACTCAGTGAAAAGGGGGAGACAAGACCAAACCACTCAGTGAACAATTGGTGATTTATCCAAGCTTTCTCCTCGGTAACCATTTGGTATTTTTCCACAGCCACGAGCTGGCACTCTCAGGTCTGACTGTCCCAAACACTTTCCAGCAAGCTGAGCACAGCACATGGCTGGGTGCAGGGCTGGCAGCCCCCAGCTGGGATTCTGCAGGCACACAATAGCTTCCACTCAAAAATGCAGGCAAATCAGAGGTGAGGAAAATCGATGGAGAACAGATTCTGGTGCTCTTGGAAGCTTATGGACTTGGGTGTTCAATGCTTTGGTCAGGTCTGTGTTCCTTCATTTGATTGTGAGGAGTTGATGTTGGTTATGTTAAAAGAGTATAGGATTAGAGTCAGCTGCTGTAAGATGGGTCTGGTGTTTATTACAACTAAATACTGGGGAGTTGGACAAGATGTTCTCCTGAGTTCCCTTCCTGTGGTTCTGTGAGCTGTATTTGAAGCTACAAGCATTTGCAAGCATTAAGGCAGTCTGTTGATGGCTGCTAAAAAGGGTGAATCGTGCTGTTAACTGGCATTTTCATTGTTGTGAGGCACTAGAAAGTTTTGTCCCTTCTCTGGCAGTGCCCCTACTCTGTGAGTGTTACTCCTTTGTGACTGGTCATGTTTCAGCAGGTCACTGGTGGATCCCTTCTTCCCTGAGCTTAGACCTGCTCACTGCTTGTGTCAGCTTCATCCTGCCAAGAGAACCTGCTTAGAGGAGGGGGGAACGTGTTGCAGGTGAAACTTCCTTCCAAAAACCGTGGCAGCTTCTAATTTTATTATAAATCAGAAGTCCTCTAGGAAAGGCAGGCTGAGGGTGCATCTTCCAGAGCCTGCTGTGAGTCCCTGGGGAGTACAGAGGAGGAAATGTAGAATGGAAGCAGATAAGGTTCTGCTTGTTTTGATGACTGCTGAAATGGCCATCAAAGGTTTTGTTTTTTCCATGACTAAAATATGGACAAGGGCTGTCAAGTAAACATGTGATGTGAGGGAGTCTGTGAGTTACAGCTGTTAGGTCCAGGGACTCAAAAAGGAAGAACTGGTAATTGATTTTGTGTGTGTTTTTCTTTCTTTTTTTTCTTTTTTTTTTCCTTTATTTGTTCTTTGTTTTTCTTTTTTTGTTTTCTTTTCTTTTTTCCTTTTTCTTTTTTTTTGTTTCCTTTTTTCTTTGTTTTTCTTTTTCTCTTTTTTTTCTTTTTTTAAATTTTTTTCTTTTTTTCTTTTCTGTTTTTTGGGGAGATTTTCTTATTTTCTCTCTTCCCCCTCTTCCCTTTTTCCTTTCATCCCTTCCTTTTTTTTTCCTTTTTCCTTTCTTTTCTTTTTTTTCAAAGACAGTGCTGAAATAGCTCCCTTAGCTCTCTGTATGTAGGTTAAATGTGTTTGAGTGGGTCCCTGAGCTCTCCTGTGCTTGCCAGTGGTTTTTCAGACTGTTATGAAAATGGGAGAAGCAGTTCACTCAGATTTTTACTTGTGTGAATTAAGGTTAGAATGAAGAGCAGGGATAAGAGAGAGATGCTTGTTATGGTGACAGTTACTTTTTACAAATGGACTCCAGTGATGCATTCTTATAATAAATTCAGGGAGCTCTTCTGCTGCTCAGTGTTGATGCTGTTTGATGGTCAGACAACACAAGGGGAATATAACAGGAAAAACACCTGAGAGGTTACAGCAGGATGTGTGAACACTAAAACTGCCCTACATTGTGATTTCCTGAGAAAGATGGGTCATCCTTTCCTTCCTTCTTGCACTTTGTCTAATCTGAATTGAAATGAAATCACAGGCGTGGAATCTGCATTGTGTTCTGCAAACTTAAATCCACAAACTGCCCGGGGTGGTGGTTTGGTCTGACACCTCTGTTTGGTCTGACATGCCCCTGGCACTGTGCAGCCACAGGAGAGGAAAGAAAATAGGTGTTTCTTGAAGAGAAGCTGTAAAAAACCCACTGCATTTCTAAGTATCTTGTGAAATTGCTGGAAACAGTTGAACACAAGTTTTAAATGGGTTTGACAGCCTACTTATAAACCACGGATTTGAAATATTTTTGCTTCTTGTCAGACAACTGGAGGTGTGGCAAACTAAATACACAAGAGAACAAATTGGCCAAGACTGAGATTTGATCATTATAAATCTGATTATTTTTTCTTTTTACCACAGGGATGTTAGTCTTTGTGTCTGGGTGCTGGATTTTTTTGGTCTTTTGGAGTTTTTTAAAATCTGTTCACATAAATTAAAATTCCTGCAGTACATGAAGTGTTTCATCTTTTTACTGGACTCATTTTTCCTCTGCCTATAGATATAAATAGAATAATGACGTCTCACTCTCTGGGCTTGGTGCATCATTCATACAGTACATCTCCTTTCTAGGTCACAAAGCCTTCCCACATACACTTTTTTACTAAACACTGTGACAATGCTCAAGAACACAGGATTTTTTTGCATCTGAAAGCAATGCTTCATTGAAGGATGGCAGTGGGGTTCAAAATAATGAAAATATATCATTGATTCAGAATTGTAAGATATCCTGATTTCAGTAAAAATATACTTATTCTTTGGAGTGACTCACAGATAGACCATGGTGAGTTTGAAGGGGCTGTTTAATTTTATTTGTCCTGTGGTTGTTCTTGGGAAGTTTTATGGACGGGTGTGGTAGATATTACACAAGACCAATCGGTTTATGGTAAAGTAGTCTTCAAAGTGAATTTTCATGAGGAAGTCATGATATTAGCTTTTATTTTATGCACTCAGAACACAAATATGCTCATATGACTGCAGTGTAGCTGATGGGATTTTTTGGTATCTCCCTGAGAAGGGGATGGCTGATGAGTACCTTATAGTTGTGTTGTAGGGGTCTCCTCACTGAGGAGAGATCTGTGGTTTCCAACCCTTCCTGTGCAGTGGCTGCTCCAGAATCCAGCAGAAACTTTAGGTCAGGTTCCCAGTAAATTGTTGGCAAATCTCTGAGCAAGAGGTTAAATCACTTTGAGGCCTCTTTTTGTGAGGACTTCATAATGAAGTTGTTTCAGTAAGGATGCTTTTTTTTCTTGTATTTCCCATTTATATCTTTGTCTCAGTTTGAAAAGCCAGGTGTCTGCTAAGGAAGGCAGGAGCCTCCCCTGAAATGGAAAATGTAAACCCCCTCCCTCTGAATTATTATCATTTTGAAGTTAAGGGGCTCTCAGACAAAGATATGGGAGCAGAGAACAACAGTTCTTCATTAGGGAAGAAAATAAAAATAAAATAAACAGAGCAGTTAAAACAAACCAACCCTGCCAGAGTCAGACCATGCCCGGACCCCCCTCTGTGTCAGGGGGTGGCACAGCCCCATCCCATGGTGGCTCAGCCCTCCTGCAGTGCCAGCTGTGGTTCTGCTGGAGCAGGGATCCTGCACAAGGGGGGAGTTTTCCTCTGCAGCTCCAGCGCTGCTGGAGATGGGCCTGGGCTCCCTCTGGGAATGCAGGGCAGCAGAAAGCTGCTCCTCTGGGAATGCCGAGCCGGGAGGAGGGGCAGGCAGGGCCGTCCCGCTCCTCCGAGCTGGCGCCAATTCCAAAAGCGGCGAGAATACGCCGCAGAGTTAAAGCTTTACAGAGGGAAAACCTTATCACCGCAGGGCTGCGCAGCCTAAATGCAAAGAGCAAAAAGGAACTCGTCTCACGGCAAAGACGGGTTTTTGAGCTACTACCCCCCCAAGGAGCAGAAATACTCACCGAAATCGAAGCAGTTCCTGGCAAGGTCAGGCAGGCTGGTCTCTTCACTTGAATAGGACCCCTTGGGCAGGAAGGGGCTCCCCTATTCTCCCCTGGAAAATTCGCTCACCAGAAAGGAGCTATTTTTCCAAAGGCGCAATGCGTTCCTCGAGGCTTTTTGTGGGATCAGAACAGTCCCAAGTCTCTCCGGAGAGCTGTACAACCACAGCTCTTCCAGTGGAAGCAAAGCTGCTCTAACGCTTTTCCAAGGTTCTGAGGTTCCTTTTGGGGCTGCAGGTCCGCGCAGCCGACATTGGGCGCCACTATATTAAATATTAAGCCCCGAATGTTTCAGGGTGTGTCCTGCCTGGCTTCGTCTGGCTTCGCTGCTGGACCAAAGGCGGCAGCTGTGGCGTTTTTCACCCCAGAGATGCCTTTGGCTGACTGGGTGCTGCAGCTGGACGCTCAGAACAAGTCCAGGCACAATAGGAACTCAGTTTACCTTTGGTGGAAAAGATTCAGGCAACGGTGAAGAGAAAAGGAGCGGGTTCTGCTGTGTAGCTTAGATCCAGAGTTTATTGTAGCATGGTAGATTTCTGAATCTGGCAACAGCTCCAGACAGACAGCAGAGACAGAACCACGGCAGAGACCCCGACCGCATGGTCTCGTGTCCTTTTTAAGCCCCGGGGACGGGGGGGGGACGGACAGGTGAGGGCCAACCAGGTGTGAGCAGGGGAAGGGTCAGGGGATGTGGATGCTAGGACAAACCAATGAGCCCAGGCCTGGGGGGGCATCTGCCAATCACACGACGCCTTGCTGGAAGGTGCCAGGCAAGAGGGCAAAAGGGGGAGGGGGAAAGGTTGGCATCCTTGCGGGGGATGGGATAGTTGAGACAGGAAATGGCGACACACTGCAACAGGAATGCAATGGGTAAAGGCTGCTGTGGTGTCCCAAAGCTCAGATTGTATCCAGGTAGGAATGCTTGGCTCCTCCCCTGGGCGGAGCATCTCCCCATGGGATGATGGAATTTTATCAGCCATGCAGGGACACCCACAGAAGATAATTAATAATTAATGGCCCATTTACAGAAGAGATCTCCTGGAGGGAGGATTGGTTGTGGGAGAGATGAAGAAAACTGCCCCATGAACAGAGATAAGTGCCCCACCTCTGACAGATGGGAATAGAATGCACACCCCGATTTCCAACCTAAGACAATCTGATTCTTCTTAGAGCAGGAGGTTGGACTGGAGGACCTCTGGAGTGATTTGACCTCTTGACCCTACCAAATAAAATTATTCTGTGATGCTTTTGTGTAGGCAAAGCAGAGATGCCTGAGTAGGGTGGGAGCACTGTGTATCTCTTAAGCCTTCAGTATATAAAGCACAGTGATGCAAAAGTCTATGATCCAAGACTAAAAGCTGGAAATTTTACTCAATTATGTTACCCACATCTTTAAGGAAGGCAAACAGGACCTGGTTTTAACCGGTGAGTTAGTCCAGGCAGTTCTGCTGAACACAGATTGAAGTGCTGCTGAAATTTCAAAGGCCTCAGTTTTGCATGACAAGTGTTGTTTTGAGTAATGTGGTGCTACTTTAGTACATGATCTAGACACTGTTTTCATCACAGAAGAGTTTCCTGTGCCACAGTATACTTGGAAAGTGATTTATAACTTGGTAAGGACTTGTAGCCTTGTAATCTTTTTAAAAAAGTTGCCTCTCACTTTCCCAAAGACATTTTTAACTATCAGCATTTTAGTAGTTGATTTTTTTTTTTGCCACCACCCCCATGCTAGCTGCAGAGTAAAGTAATTTAATTGTGGTTTCTAAACAGATGTACTTGGAAGAGAACCTGGCCAGAAATAACACATCAAAAGACAATTACCATTTTTTAATATATTTATTATGTAGCATCCTCTTTCTTTTCTTGCCCCTTGCTTGTCAGCTGAAAACTTCTTCAGGTTTTTTTTTAGAGGTGTTCCATTTTGGACAACAAGCAGAGACAGAAAAATTGTGTGTGTGTGTGTTGTTTCCTTTTTTAGTAGGAAATCAATGGGAATATACATTACCCTAAGTAACATCCTGACACAAACATGGCAGTGATGCACAAGCACTGATATATGTACACACACTGAAATTTCCATGGGGTTTTTTACCCCTGAGGGTCTGGAGGGAAAAAAAAAAACCCTCCTGTTTTTTACCATGGTCACTGTTTATGGTGATAGCATTTGCCAAAAGTTACCACACTGCACTTCCTTTAGGTTGGTACTGCAAGGCCCTCTGCCTTGTAGCTGTTGCTAAGGGTTTTGCTCCAGAAGAGATCAGCTACAAAGGATTTGGTTTGTATTTTTTTTCTGACAGCCATGAAAATCAATAGCAGAGCTTCCCTGTCTCAGTGGTGCGGGATCCTAATCTGAGCACACACTTTATCCTTAAGAGGAAACCATTGTGGTAATTTGCTGGCAAATGCTCTAAGGCAATCAGCAAAGCACTCCTGTGATTTCTGCTAACCCAAAGGAAACCACAAGCCAGTCTGTCTTGGGTAGTTCCTGTGATTTTTCTCATACCAGCAGCTGATGCCTTTTTTGTCCTTTTCCTGTGATGCTCCAGCTACTTCACTTGGACAGCCTCATGCCTGCAGACCAAGCATTCATGTTGGCTTATGTGAGAAACCAGTTTCTGCAGAGACATTTTGCTGTGCTGGAAAGTTATCTGATCCTTGGCTTTCCATCTCCCTCACTAAACATGCAGGTCAAATTCGTTCCTTTTTTACTGTCCTTGACTTGAAGACTGGTGGCATTTCAGAAATTCTGAAGCTGCAGCTTGAATATATATATTTTTTTTAAATCTTATCTCTGTTTTTTAATATTAGTTCTTTCAGCAATATATAAGCTATTTAATACCAGGCTTCTTAGGCTTTGCCTTACAGTGGTATGATACTGCCCATCCAAATATATGACCAATGTAGATGTCTGGACCTTACTGCCTAATATGAAATATTTTCCAGAGGGCTTTGAAGGACTGGAAAATTTTCACATTAAGGGGTGATCTGAATGCTTTTTGGAGAGTTTGCATGTGCAGGCAGTTCTGGCAGTGGTAAGCGATGAGCCATGCATTTTGTTGATGGAGCTGCACTGTGCCAGCTGGAGTTAGAGCACCTGGGAGATTCAGCCACTCCTGTAGAACTAAAAAAAGCAGCTTCTGTCTTGTAGAAATGATTGCTGATGTTTTCTTTTTCCTCTTGAGTGCCAACACCAAGGGTAGCCATGTTCAGCAGGGGGACTTATTTTAATTCTCAAACTTTACATGTGCCTCTCTGTGTCTAGAAAGACCCTTGGTGCCAGGAATGCACGTGGGGCTTGGCCTTCACTGAGTGTTTTTTGTGTTAAGTACACTGGAAGCATAAATTTTTTAACTGTTTTCATTCACCTATGCTGATTTTGAAGGCAAGCAAAATGCCATCATATTCCTCCTTTAGAAATGCTATGGCTGTCCATTTTCTTTTCTCTCCCAGAAGAGGGATTTTTCTGCCTACAAACTGGATTTCACAATCACAAAATCAATTTTCCAGACGTTCCAGTATAGTCTTTCTTTATGCTTTGAGTGCATCAACAAAATAATGCAGTTTGGAGAGCATCTTAAAGAGAGATTCACCTTAACTCATCTGTAAATTATTGTGTCCTTGTTGTAATACAAGCAAGCCAGTTTTTCTTGTAAACAGGAATCTATTCATTACTCAGTCAAGTTCAAATTCTTTTTCCAGCCAATGGAGGAGCTGCATGACTTCCCTTTATTTTGGAGGGTGAAAATAACTTTGAAGGCTGCATGGATTAAAGTGCTGCAATCAAGGGAAGTTGAATTACCTTGGAAGCAGATACTGCATTTATACAGAATTGTGATACAAAACTGTGAAGCTTTTTTTGTAATGAGATGGAGGCAGGTATATTTCTTTCCTGAATGAAGATAACTTGATTCCTTATTCCCATAGTTGTTTGTGGTGGTCAGACAAAATACCCAGAAACTGAGTTTCTGAAAATTCAAGGTGCTTAGGTGGCTGTGGTTTCATGGTTACTTTATCTTGTTAAGTTCAGGTGGCTGTTGACAGAGTAATAGTGCTTTCTAACCATTTTATCCATTTTATACCAGCAGTGCTATGAAATCAGTTGCAGAATAAGCTGTCAGGAACTGACCCTGCTGAAAATGGGGGTTTGTGGGTTTTTTTATTTGGTTGTGTTTGTTGTTGTTTTTGGTTTTGTTGGGTTTTTTGTTTTTTTGGTTGGGTTTTTTTGGTTATCCCTTGATTGTTCTAGTTTTTGTAACAAGCCGAAATTGGATTGGTATCTACTCATACAGCAGCAGGTGTGTTCATTGGGCCACATTTTATCACTGCAAGATGTCAGCAGGTTGATACCCTGCCTGTTGATACCCAGGTGCCATCAAGATGTTTAGTGATCACTGACTTTCCCTGTGGCCCTTGTGTCTGAGGCTTGCCTCTTGCTTTTGCTGTAATGCCTAGAAGTTGAGGAGAACCTGAAATCCTTTCAAGGAGGAAAGGATGAATCCTTTCATCAAGGCCATCATAGTTCCTTTGTGGCTCTACAAGGAGTTAAGTGTTGGCAGGGTGGGAAGGAGAGCTGACAGACTGCAGTAAGAACTGATCCAAGGCTTAGGAGTTCCCTAAGTGAGTGGGAATTTTTTCCATGGAAGAAAATGCATGTTGCTGAGGAACTAGTGGCTGTATTCATCTTTGTTCTTCACTCTGGCTTACAGAAAAGCTAATGAGTACTATGGGTGCTCAGCATTCATGAAAACTGGCTTGCTTAACTCTAATGATGCTTAAATTTAATATGCTGCAGGTCCAGCTGTGGATGTTTTGGAAGTTCATGCTGTTTCTCTAACCAAGACTGAGCATTCAGAAAACCTCTATAAATAGGAGGTTTAGCACCTGCAGGTTTCATGTTTGGACCTCAGGGGCTCCCATTTTTATTTCATCCCATTATTTTTGATTTTTCTTCCATTGGCCTAAGTCCCTTGTTTATCAACAAATGTAAAATCCTTTATCCCATAGGTATAACTGCCTTCCTGTTGAAGTAACATTACATAAAGGCTTAAGTTCAGAGTTTCATGCTTACTGCTTTTCCCCCATTATGCTCAGAGGGATTCTGTTAATTTTTCATGAACCAGAAATTTCAGGCTATTAAAGGTAAAAATACTGCTCCATGAAGTGTTTGAAATCAAAGTAGCAGAATTAGATCAGGACCATGAACAGCAAGGAAAGGCATGGTTAGAACCACTGGTCTAACTTGTTGATTAATCAAGCCTGGTATTTTTATTTTTTTCCCATTTGCCTTGTAATCATGCTATTGATAGGGGTTCACAAAAACTCCATCTTGGGTTTCCAGAGAAATCTGGGAAGCCAAGAGAGATCCTTACAAAGTGCATGAGGCAGTGTGAGTTAAACGATGGGATCTGAGATGGGGTTTTGTCTCCCTACTGACTGTCCCAAATAGAGCAGTTGGGCACTGATCAATTCAAGGCTAATTTGCCCTGTCACGACTCAGTTGCTGCCCTGGAACTTGGCTGACTCCTCCTGGTTTCAGGCAGCCTTTGGCAAAGGACTGTTTTTTATTTGTGGTTTTATGCTGGTTCTGACTAGGGCACTCTGTATTGCTGTGTGGTTCTAGCAATCAAATTTCAATTTGTTCTGTTGGCAAATGCGTAAGGCGCAAGAGAAATTTTATGTATATGTGAACAGAAATACGTTGTTTTTCTTTATTTCTTAAACCCTTGGCATGATTTTTCTGTATCTCCAAAGCTGAGTGTTTCCCATATATGTATATCTTGATTGAGTTAATCTTTTTGGTTGCCATAAATTATATTTATTTGTGTCTTGCACCACTTAGCAATGACAAACATTGTTTTCTTTTGGTTTAAGCTGCCGTTGTTCTTAAAAGAGAGGTTATAAAACCCATTTACAAACCCTGGGGCAGAGAAGGATGATTACCAAAAAAACCATGGAATTTTAGAGGTCAGTGAGACAGTCTGTATGTCTGTTAGGAAAGGATTGCAGTTTATAATATGTACTCTTCTCCTGTTATTTCCACATTCCTGACAGAAAAAAAGGGTATCTTCTGTGATGTTGTTTGGTTTTAAGTAAAAAATGTGGATCTTTACTGTCTGTCTTTTAATACAGAAAGGAATTAATCCTGTTGGTCTTAGTGGCTGGGACCCCTTCACATCCCAAATTTGTAAAGCCTATTACACTCATGTGCAGCACATTGCTCCACTAGTTCAGGAGCTGTTTGCAGTAAGGAGGCATTGTAAAAACATTTGTGGAATGTGGGTCTTTTATTTGAGGATCAATAAGGGTCCAAATTTTTATAACTCTTTTTGCAGATTTTTTCAAGCCATATTTTGCAGGATTGGAGGAAGATTGTGAAGTGCCTTAGAGAAAATATGCTTGAAGTAAACATCACAACACACTTGGGTTATCCCCATTAATAGAAATATTTAACAGATTAGGGAGACCTCAGCATCATGTAACAGCAATGATATCTTACATTCCAAGATCCCAAGGCATGTCACAGTCATTAATTAACTGGAAACAATAATTTCCTTTGATGACAAGTAGTGTTTCCTCCTGATGAGGCACAGAGGATTAGATGCCTATCTCAAAGCAAAACCATACTGCTCTTGAAAGACACTTTTATGAGTGCTTATTCTTTTCTATTTTCACTCACTTTCACGTAAGGGTGTATATCACATCACCTCATTGTGTGTTTAATTGCTTAATTGCATCCTACTCTTCCTCTGCTTTTATGCTAGTGGGGGGGTAAATCACTTTGCTCAGAGGGCAGACAAATACTCTGCTGGTGTGAGTGAAAATTCAGTATAATGTTATTTTAACAAAAAACTGAAAGCAAGAACTCTTGTAAAGAGTGAATTTTCATGGAAAATGCAATTTTTCTCTTAGAACACCAGCGACCAAGTTCTTTTATAATATACATGTATATTCATTAGCCTATAGTAGATTTTAGCCTAAAGAAAGAATGTCAGCTCAAGTGGAAGAAGATAATGAAATAAAAAGTAAAATAAAAAAGAAGATGATAGTGAAATAGAAAAACCCCAGCTGATGAAGGTATTGTTGGGAAGAGAAAGATGATGTTCCTTTCTCCTGGCACACTGGGAGATGCTGTCTTTTGTCCCATGTGACCCCAGGTCTAGTTTTTCTTCCTTTACAATTGAAAGTTTAACTAAACAGAGGAAATGTTGTATATCAGATCTAGCTCTCAGCATAGCACAGGCTGGTCTCACAGGCAGGAAGGAGCCAGCACTGAGCAGCAAGAGGGAAACCCACTGCAGCTCCCCATTCCCTCCTCTCTGCACAGCACAGATGGTTCTCGTGATTTGCTTGTTTTAATAGGCCTTCTTGGGCTGCAGAAGGAATGTTCCAGCTGAGGAAAGCCAGTGTAGTAACACCATGAATCAGTGTGCCAGACTGATCTGCTCGCTTCCCAGGAAAAAAAAATAAAATGCAAAACTGCAATCAGCACATCGCTCTGGTTTGGGCTGGATAAAACAACGGCTGCGCCAGGGCTGATAGAGTTTGGAGGCCTCTTTAAAAGGCCTGCTTGAACATTTGTTTTCTCATATGATGTCCAAATACTCCCTGTGAGCTCCCAGTCCCACCCTTCTGTCCAGTGCTGAGCTCTGTGCTGTTATGCAATGCAGCCTTTGCAAACTGCATGCTGTTCTGAGCAGACACTAACCTGGCTGTCAGAAGGCCAGGGTGGGCTTGTTCTCCTCTCCTTGTAGCTGTTTGTAAACAAATCACTCTCTTTTGCATATTAACATCAGTTTGCAGACTCAGGAAAAACCTGTGCAGTGTCTGTGTGTGTTCTGTTTGTGGCTGAGGTCTGTTCCCCCTCCTGAAATTTTATGCAGTCCTAGAATTTAATGCAAGGAGTTTGGGTCCTTATTCTTAATTCCCAAATTTTAAACTTAAACGTGGATTATCTTCATGGGTCACCAGTCTCTGTTTTCCAGATAATTCTGTAAATCTTTGGGCTCCTTTTTATCCTATTTTTTGGATGTACACAGACACTTGGTTCTACTGCATTTTGATGCTTTTGAAGTATTCACAGTGAAATTTGTGTAGAGCTGTGGGTTTTAAATTGGTCTGTATATAGTGAACATTTTCCTATACATTTTTGTTTGACTCAGTGAAGTATTTAGAATCTGTTTTGAAGTAAAGCCTCAGTTATTTCTATGTCTGGTGATAAAGTAAAGAAAACTGTAAAGCAGGAATTTGATAAAGGTTGTCTGCACTGGTTTCAACTGCAATTGTTATGCTGATGTGAGAGACCAAACATATATCTAAGAAACAAAGTGTTCCAGAATGGTTTTGTGATTTAATAGAGCAGTTTTGGAAAAGTGTATTTGCTGCTTTGAAGGGGGAAAGAATTATGCCATCAAATAATGAAAGGAAGAACCTGTCTATCCTATCCTGGTTTCTTGCTGAAATCAACTTCTGAAGTATGTTCTTAGTATCTTCTGCAGTGGAAAATTCTTCCTTATGAAGAACAGATCACTTAGAAGGTTATGTGAAAAAAATATTTTATTACTAGACTCGTGACATTTCCTTATTCAGTCATTTAAAAGCATTGCTCCACTTTTGCATGACTGCAATCTTGATGTAACCTCTTTTCACCTCCAGCTCTCTGCTCATGTTTCAGAATGTCTGTTAATTTGGTTTTCCATAACATGGAGAAATATTTGGTTTAAGATGCACTCACCTACACTTGCATTTGGTAATGCCTTGCTGGTTGACTCAGTTTGACTTGAGATTCCAGGTGTTGCGAGAGGCTGTGACCAAGGATGTGTTATTCCTTTTGTGCTCTCTGGAGATAAAACTCTTCTCTTAAATCAATAGGAACAATATCAGCTATAATAAAGCTGTTTGATGGCCCATCTGAGCCTTGCCTTTTGCACTCATGTGCAGTTCTAGCACTGGATGGGGAGCAGTGATAGATGCTGAGCAAACAAACCAGTGTGACTCCTCTTGCTACAAAAGCCTGGTGGTGTGTGTTCAAAGGCACTGGGAAATTTGTGGTTGTGCAGATGTGTGTCAGGGACACCCCTGCAGCTCAGTCTGGGCTCCAGCTTCCTGCCAAAAGCAGTGCACATTGATTGCTGTGCTCTTAACCCTTTCTTTTCAGCAGTTGTGGGTAATTCTGGATAAATCTTTGGGATGTCTACTACTCAATGCTCTGCTTCCCTAGCAGCAGATTAAAAAAAAAAAAAACAACAAAAAACCCAGAACCAAAAAAAAAAAAAAAACCAAACAAATAAGCAAACAAAAAATCCCAAAACCAGCCAAAAACACCAATTTTTACTAGTGATTTATCTACTCAGCTGAATGCTAGAAACATTTAATTATAGGAGGAAGTAACAAAGTAGGTTAGGGAACCTCCATGCAACTTACTTTCCAGAATGTTTCCCCCCATGTATCCTAACTTAAAGGGGGGGAAAATGACTCGAGGGCTGGGTTGGCCTCAGGAGCAAAAGTGCATCTTGCACTGCTGAGAGTTGCTCATAAATTGCTGTATACATGGTCATTTGATCTCTGTTTGCTTGGCTTAATTAAAACACTGGAATGTTTGCTCAGTAGATAACAACATTTCTGGGAGTTATTTAAATTAGCAAGTACTCTGCTTACTGTCATTTTCCCCAGCCCTCCTCCCCTTTCCTCACAGCATGTAGCAATAAGTGATAGATGACTAAAGAATAAGAACAGTTAAGTCACAGATGGTCAAAGGTAAAGCCTTTAAGTGAATGCTAAACTTCTTTGCTGTTCATGTTAAAAGTGGTGTGGGGGTGTTTCTTTTGTGTTTCTCTTCCTTTTTAAAAAAGTTCCGCTTCTCTCTCTTTTGTCTGAAACTTTGGGTCTTGACATGAGCAAGACGTTTTTTGTAGAGGAAAATCAACATGAAGTTGTAGATTGTCTAAAAAACATGTTTAAATGTAGTGTTAGCAATTGGAATAGGATGAATAATATTAAAATGTTCCATCTAGTATTTGGATTGTTGTTGTTACCATTTGCTTTCCAGAGTGTATTTTAATTTGATTTTTCTTTCCATTTCCTTTGTTTGAAATATTCAGCGAGTGTTTGTATTTTTCAATTTCTTAGATTTTAGTGCTGCAACTGTGGAATTTATTTTGGCCTTTTGGATATGAATGACTTGATATTTTCCCTGTCCTTGTAAGGCATCCCATTGCTCAACCTCTGTGAAGCAAAACATCTTTTAATGTGTCCTGATCACCACCAAGGGTAATGGGAAAAGACTGCTATATCACTTTCTTTTATTTTCTGAGTTCTTTTAAAAATTTAATTTGAAAGAAAATAAAATACAGATTGGAAAGGCTTCCTACATGCCATAAGGGATCTTTTGTCTCAAGAGGTTAACAGGTTTATAGAGATGTCTGCTGCTTACAAAATGTGCAGAGCCCAGGCACCAAATATTTAAGGTTTCTGCCATATTTTCCATACCTAGTGGCTTGGAGTAAACGAAAGGCTACAATTTAATTCATTGATGTGAGTTTTGTAAATTCAAACCTAATTTGTAAAAATCTACTGTTCCTACCAAGGTTGGCTGTCTGAAGTGTTTAATAATTAGGCATTTTCTGGAAGGCAGGTTTTTATTAACCTGTAATGCTATGTAGTGAAAAGCACATTGACAGCAGGGAAATACAGATCTTTTCCAAGTAGCCAGAGGTGGGGGGAGGTTAATCAGATTTTTCCATTATTTTTCTGTTTGTTATGTTCAAGATCAGTACATGCACAGGGTCTGATATCTCAGCTGGGCTCCTCAGTCTTTGCTGAGTTGTCTCTATGTCCCTCACCTTTACAGCTTGTTCTTCCCCACTCTTAGATCACAAATGCATTATTTCATGCATTTCAGTGCATTATTTCATGTTCTCCAGGGTTGTTATCTCCCTTTGGAGGACAGGTTGCGAGGGCAGGTTGCTCTCCATTGCCCATGTGGTGCTCAATAATTGATCTGCATTTAGTCAGGGAGCAGCAAATGTGGGTGGTGGAGGTATGAGGTGACAGTCCCATCATTTGGGAATGGGGACAAGGAGCAGGATGGCTTTGTAGCCAGGACGGCTGCTCAAGCAGCCAGTCACCACCCAAAAGTCACTTGCATTCAGTACACAGAAGAGTTCTCTGATATTTAAGTGGTGTGTTTATCCAGTGAAAGTTTCTGAGGGCCTTTTCTGGAAGAGAAAAGGGCCAAGCAAGATGACAAGCAGTGAGCAGTGTGGATTAGTGCAGCTAATTTGAGCTGGCTCATTGCTCAGCTTTTCCTCATCCTGAAAGCTGCATTTACTCCTTTTTTCATCCTGCTGTGTTTCCTGTTCCATCATCACGTGTGTGGATAACACCACCTTGTTTCCAATGGCTTTATTTTCAGAGTTTTTCTGGCTTTTTTTGTTTGAATTGTGTTTCTGCACTGCTAGGTTGTGTGATGCCGTTCATGAAGTGGAGAGGGGGAGGATGAGGGAGGAGAAAAGCTATGCAGGTGTAGGTGCACAGGGAGATTACTGCAGACCCAAGAGCTGCAGAGGAGCTGGCTCAGGCAGCACTGAGGTTATGCACAGAGCTGAGGAGGCAGCCAGCTTGAGACGAGTGCAATTCTGCAGCAGGGGAATAGAGAGAGAGCAGATCCACAAAGCATCTTGGATGAAGTCCACAGGGAGCTTTACAAACTCAGAAAGATATTCCTTATGCTGGGTCAGGTTTCTTTCCACGCAGATGTTGTGTTAGCTGTTGCATTGTCATTATGTTGGGACCTCTTCAGTGTGACTAATGTTGCGCAAATTTCAGATCTTTTTGTCCCCATGAATATTCAAATGCAAGGAATAAGCCTTGAAAAGTTTTCTCTATTGCTTGTCCTTCTCCTACCCTGAAGTAAAATAACTTTCCCTACTGGATTTTAAAAGATTAAGTGGGGAGTGAGTGTGCTTTCATGTGCAAATCAAAATTCACTTACGTGCTTTGCATTTCCAAGTCCAGAACTGTAAAAAAATCAATGCTTTTGTTTTTTACGTTTTTTATATAATAAGGAAAGTGGTTTCTGAACTTCCTTGATGTTTTCTGTGATTTCTGCTTTAACTCTTCAACGAGTTAAAGGGCTAGGAAGAGACTGTGGACATTACTCTGTAAACTTTATGATAATGCCTCATAAATGCCAGCTCTGTGAAAAACCCCAGTGTTTCTGCTGCCTGTGTCTCCCTGTCATTCCCTTCTCTCCTAGCAACAGCCAATTTGGGCAGTGGCTTTTGATGTTCCATGGTGTTTGGACAATGTGCATCCAATGCCATGGTCAGCCCTGGCTCAGTGTAACTAGCCAGAGCTGCAAGCACATGCCGATTTCTGTGAGGAATTAAACCAAAGCCTGGAGGACTGGGCAGAGCCCTTCCAGAGGAGCAAGGATCTGTCAGCAGAGCTGTAGCCCATGTGTAATTCCTACAAATCTGTGAGTTGGAAATGCCAGTGCTTATTAGGCCACGCATTAAATATCATTGAACAGATGTGCAGAGAGCCTTTCATTCATAGTGCTGCTAGCAATGAATGGGGTATTATGCTCCCATTCTACATTTTTAAGTCAAGTGTAAAGATATGTTTGAAAAGGAGAGAGAGTGTTAAGTGCACCCTGCTGCCATTCATGTTCAAAGACAGTGGGTTTTTTTCTCCAGTATCTAAAATTAATTACACTGGGAATAAGGATCTAACAATTCAGTCTCGAGTTGTACAGAATATGGAAATACACAGTGAGTATTGTTTGTTTGCTTTTGATCAAATATATCATTGTCTCTCATCTGACAGAATTTTTCAGAAAGAACAGTTCTTGAGCTCTAGCCTTAGCATTTCCAAGGGCTGTGTTATCTTTGCTCTCAGGGCTCCTTCAAAAAGTGTGTGTTTTAATAGTATTGCTTTTAAAAGGGCTTAGAAGACTTCAAGGAAAATCAGGTGTTGTGCTTTTTTTCCTAAATCCCCTTCAGAAACCTTTCATTACTCTCCTCCACTTCCTTTCCCTCTCAGTTCTCTCCTTGTTTCACACCAATGTGAATTACCTTCAGGGGTTTCCTGTCATTCTCTCTTGATCACAGAAAAGTCTTGGCTGTCTGACTTAACCATATCTTCCTGCTCAGTCAGCTCACCTTGTATGAAAGGATTGCACTTGAGATTCCTGTTAAAGGTCACACTGTTAAAGGAGGACTCTGATTTTCTCATGGGTGCCCTGACAAAAGGTTTGTGCATCTCAGATCTCAGCCTGTTTGTACCTTCGTTAACGTTAAAATGTACAGATAAATTTATCATGTTACATGTGAGCTTCTTGGCCTCTCTCAACAATAGTGGTCCAGGTTTTACAAGGAAAAAAAGTTTAGGATTTGTTGGATTTTGGGGTTTGTTTGGGTTTTTTTTTTTTGTTTGTTTGTTTTTTTGGGGGTTTTTTGGGTTTTTTTGGGGGGGGGGGATGTTTGGTTTTTTTGTGGTTTTTTTTTGTTTTTTTGTTTGGTTTTTTTTTTGGTTGGGGTTTTTTTTTTTTTTAAGAGAGAGAAAAGCAAAAGTGTCAGAAAGGAGTAAAATACAGCCTTCTTGAGAACTACATCCAAATTTTAGGGCTTAGGAAGAGACCTTCCCAGAGACTAAGGAGATGTGGTAATATCTGCTTGTCAGGGAGCTCCTGGACCATCCTCTTAGACATCTGATATCATCTGGGCAAGGGACCCTGAACTGAAACAGCAGTGAACTCTTCAGGGACTTGCCCATGCCAGAAGTGTGACTTCCAGAAAGTCCAATCATGGAGTAACTTAGCATTTAAAGACATTGCCTTTTTTGGTTTAATTTATCATTAATTTACAAAGAATGGTGTAAAGTGCCTGCATTTTGGACACCAGTGGAAAGGAAAAAATACATTAAGAGAAAAGAGTAATTTTGAAGTGCCTTCATTCATCTGCCACCATCTCATTCCTGTCTAGGTTTCATATCATGCCTCCTCTTGGACTTAAGTGTGTTTTGTAAAGGGAGAGTGTTAAATCAACAGCAGGTAACCTAGAAAGCACTTATGGGGGCTTGCATTTTATTTCTTTTTTATTTTGTTTATTTTGGTTGACTTGCACACTCTGTTTTCATCCAAGTCACAAAGACTTTTGATATCCCTTTCTAAATCATTGTGGTTGTGCTTATTCTTTCTTGTTGTCTTTTTGAAAAAGCATGAGAAATATGAAGTAACTAAGTTGTCTGTGCTTTGGGTGGAGTTGGACCAGATGAACTCCAAAGGTCCCTTCCAACCTCAGTTACTGTATGCTTATAAAATATTTTAATTAAAGATTCACGTGGGGTTTTTTTGAGCTTCCCTCTCTGTAGTTTGACTGTGCAGCACTTTTGAGAGAAGTAATTTTGGAACTGAAGATAAACTGTCTTTTCATGTTCCCCTGAGTTTTGTCTGTAGACATCAGCAGCTGTGTGGGCATCATCTGGGAGTGAAGTCTTTAAGGCTTCAGTGGCATCTGAAGATGACTTGTGCAAAGAAAAGTATGGTTAGAGGAGTGCCATGTCCCTTCTGTCACCCTATCACAAATATTTAAGGAAATGAAGAAGACTAACGTGATTTGAGTATTTTAAGGCAAGGAATTAAAGATAACAATAGGATGAACTCTAGAAATACCAAATGAGCTAGGTAAAGAATTTCTCAGACCTGATTTCAAAACAGAATTTGTCACTTGTGCTGAAATGTTAAATTATGTTTTACTTTGAAAAGATTCATAGAAATATATGCTAGCCAAAAATGACATAAAGCTTTATTTCAAGAAGAACCTGCTCTTGGGGTTACTTTGAAATGTTGCTGTTTCTTGGCCTAAGACAATTCCTGCTCTCCCCACTTGCCTTCTTCATTTTTACTGAACCACAAAGCCAGAGAATTTCATTACTCATTTAGCTAGCTCAGCTTTCAAGCTCTCAGCATGCTTATGTTAACCATACAATTGGGCATTTCAGAACGCTGACCAGATTAATTGATCACTTCAAATATTATCCTGTTTCAGCTGCAATTTACATCAAACGTATCACTCTGAAATAATGTACTGTTTCCTGAGACCATGTTTCATTTGAGATTGAAAGTGCTTTGGAAGCTGAGAGAAAGTACACTTCATTGGGAAGGAAAGAGGGACTCACAAGGGCAGGATAATGGGCTAACAAAAAGCTATCTGGATCATCCTGCCTTCAGGACCCAATAATCTTAAAAATCTTAAGTCTGGAAAGGACATATGGTGTGATCTGTTCCAATTCTTTCCTGTCATGGTCAAGCATGTTATGCATTCCTCTTCACAAACCAAACAAGTTTCTAATTCCTGACTTACTGAAAAAGCAGGGAGCTCTGCTAGCGTTGCAATGCTTTTAGTCTTTGCTTGGAACTTGATTACTCTTAGCTCAAATAAGAATTTGTATTTGGCAATGGCTACTCCTAATCTTTTCATCTATCTATGGTTGATCCTTTGGTGGGAGGTACTCATCAGGCTGTTAAATTCCACTAATTTGTCCTATGCCAACAGAAATTGCTATGGCTTTGTCTGTTTCTTATTATTTCAGAGTAATGGCTTTTTTTATTTTTAAGGTCTGTTTTATGTTCATTCTGTTGCAAATTCAATGGAAAGAATGTCTCAGGGCAAAGGGAATGCATGTCAAGTAGCAGCAATAATGGAGAGCGGAGTCTCAGATGGGGACACTGGTGGTCTTAAACGTGACTAATAGCTTCTTGCTTGTATTTCAATAAACCCATTGCAGAGTCAGCCCTGCTGTAAAGTGGCACCAAAAAATGGCAGCTGGGGCTGGGATGGTGTCCTTGGGATGGATGGATGAATGGGCTGGGGTAGGTTTGAGCCCACGTCTCTGCCCAGACAGGGACAGTGCTCAGCCACTTGTGCCAGCCTCCACCAAATGCCCAGAGTGCCAAAGCCTTGAAGGCTGAATTTAAACAACAGTGAATGTAACAAAGAGAGCTTGAAAATCTTGCCTAAGAGTGTTCAAATGGCTCATGGACTGGTCCAAATGTGCTTTCGATTCAATGTTATTGGAACTGCAAATTTTAATCCACCAGGATGTTGCTACCCCTGCTTGTAAAGTGTCTGTTAGATAAAGTGGGATGATGATAAGGGTCCACAGCCTTTTTATACTGCTAGGGATGACTGATCCCCGTTCTACCTGTGCAGAGCTGGGATGTAGAAAAGTACTTTTTAAAATGTGGGGTTTCCTTAGATTATCTTATCCTGGAGCTGTTAGAGAAGACAAAAAATTTCCTACGTAGGCCAGTGACAGTAATGGTTTGTGTCTGTTCACTGACTCAGAGTAAGATGATGTTGAATGCATTATACATTTTACTGTTTACTTCTTAACTGCTTTGTTTTGCCTGGGTGTAGGTTCTTCTTTTGAAGAATGAAGTCAGATAACCAGTTATTGCTGAATATACATGCTGCTCATCTCTCCTGTCTCTGTTCTCAGCACTTCAGTTGAGAATTGGGGGGTTTGCATTGGAGAAATGGAGTTCATTTAAATAGCAAAAATAGCAAATGAATTTGGAGTGGATCTGTGTGTATTTCAAAGAGATCCCAAAGAGGTTGAGAAGTAGCCATGGCAATCTAAGGATGCAAAAGGACTTGTGTGGGCTAGAGACAGCCCAGTTTGTACGGTTGTTTGGGGTTTATTAAATACTTGCACTGCCTTAGATCATCCTATCTAAAAAATGTGAGTTCAGCTTCTTCCTCTGTACCTGGAGCACCATGGAAGTGTTTTGCTTCTCAAAGTGGAGAGCTATGTCTGTTGGAAAAGCAGTTTAGAAACCTCTTCTGGTCCATTCTGGTATGAAGATACTTTAAAATGTAACTAGTTCTTACATTTGCCTGTCTGAATTATTGCCTAGGTTTTCAAAAAGAAGGGAAAGAAAAATGAAACCCATTTCTGAGGGCTGTGGTCCGAATGAGGGGAATGTTTGAACAGAGCTCAATAATGTGAGCCTTACATTTGGAGCAACACCTTCTTCTGTCAGTTCAGAATAGGAAAATATGGAGCCATTATTCTCTGTGCTGTCTGTGCAGTTCAGATGCAGCTCAAACCAAGTTGTTCCCTTCACCCTTGAGTCCAGAAAGGGTATAACCTCAAATTTGTGTGTGTATTCTTTAAAAATATGGGTGAATCTCTTAAAGGTGGCTGCTGCTGCTCTGCTGTGGAAATGTCCATTTTATAAAGGAGTGATATGTGCCTGCATACATGAGAACAGAGCTGACCTCACAGCTGGCATTGAGCCCTGATTTTGGTGACTTGTGCTCCCCTCCCCTGCTTATCTTCTCCCTTCCAGGGCTTCACTAAGTGGTGCTTTTAGGTTCCCCTGCACTGGGACTACTTGATCATCTAATTTTTGCAGACTTACAGAGAATTTATTTCCATGTGTTCCTGGGTGAGCACTGAGGCAATTTTTGTCCTAGCCTTTGCTCCTTAGAGGTGTTTGGGGGAGGATTGTTAAGAAAGAAGAAGATTTTTTTTACTTATATTCACTAGAACCCATAATAATTTCTAGGCTTTCATTTGGGGCCAAATGTGAGCACATCTTGTATTTCTTTTTTTGGCTAGCAGAGCAAAAGTGTGTGTTTAGAAAAGGCTTCAAGTTGCACAGAGGAAGCTGCTTGAGCCACTGGCTTCAGCAGATGGAACTTCTTACCAGATACTCACCCCTGCTCTGTGATCCTCCTTAAAAGGTTTTTGTACATTAAAGGCCAGCATTTCCATAGCAGTTTTTCAAATCTCTTGTGTAAAGTTAAGAAATAAAGCAGCAGATATGATAAGCTGTGCTGCCTTCCTCCACCCTTGTGCAAGGATGTTGATTGTAAGCCCAAAAATCCCTTCATTGATAAAATCTTTCCCGAGCAGGGGTCAGTTCTCCATTTCCTGACCCATGCATGGATCTGTTGAGAACATTTTTCTCAGGAACACTCCTTCCTTTTTGCTGTGTCCTCTTTTCCATATGCTGTCCCTGGATAATTTCCAGGGAAGCAGAGAAGCCACCAAAAGGAGCAAACCAAACCCACTAAATCTCACCCCACCTCTGGTACTGCTGTAGCATCTGCTCTCAGACCTAGATGTAAGCATCTCTAGGGGTGATTGCTGCATTGTTTCCATACCAGCACGTTAAAAATCCAGTTTCCTCCTCTTGCAAAATGTCTTAGACCTCCAGTAGCTTTAGGGTCATCTTGCTTGATTAAGGACAGCAAAATTCAGTCTTGGCTTATGCTTGTGCATCTGTAACTTTTTAATCTGGTAACACATTATAGTCATTTTAGCATGTACTCTTGTAAACAAATACTTTCTTACTCCTATCACTTACAAGGTTTATTTGAACAAAATTCTATTGTACCAAATAAATATAAACAGTACTTCTGCATAATGCTCCTATCCTGCATTCCAAAACATTTCACAAACCTCAAACTCTCAAGTTTTTATTTCTTAGAATCACCAAAGGCCAGGAAACAGTGGAGCATGGTTTGAAATCTTTACATAATTACATGCAAAGCTGGCACCCATGCTGCTTCACTGTCAGCAGGAGAGTCAACTTGGAGTCT
This sequence comes from Molothrus aeneus, assembly GCF_037042795.1. NCBI lineage: Eukaryota > Metazoa > Chordata > Aves > Passeriformes > Icteridae > Molothrus > Molothrus aeneus. Next base: position 1,830,989 of record NC_089650.1, on the reverse strand, counting down.
GAGAAAGAGAAGTGCTGGAGAGATAAGTCATGTTTAGGGGAATGGGAGGACTCTGAGAAACAGGATGTGACACAGCGGCCATGGGAAAAAGTGAAACCTCCTCCTTTGCCACAAACCCAGATGGCTGCAGTAAAGCTGGGCCTTGGTGGGTATAAGAGCAGCTGGTATTGGGGGGCCTTATAAGAGCACCCTCACGTGTACGGGCAGCACTGAGGATATGATAAATCTGAAGACAAATAATTATTAATGCTTGGCAAAAGCAGCTGCTCATAGAAGCCAGGACAGTCACAAAAAATGAGTAATTTTATGCTGAGAGAAGATTTGGGCCTGGAACAAAACACTGAGGATCTAAGGAGGAGCCCTTAGTGTTGCTAATAAATATCCAGTTAGGCAGATTTGTCACTCATGTTTCTGAAAGTTTTGTGGCTGGATGAAAAGAATGTGCTTTTATTTCTTGAGCAGCTGTTCTTTTAAATGGGTGCAGCTGTACCACAGTGTCCATTGACACCAATTGCTTTGTGATTTAGGGTATTGGTTGCAGTCAACCAAGTAGAAAGATAATTTTTTTTTTCTTTTTTAAAATGAGGAAAATCTTGTGAAATAGCTCGAGTTTGTCAGACTGGAGCAGGCCCCACTGTGAGATTGCTGTGAAAGGTTTTGGGGGCCATAGGAGTGGATTATCATCAGCTGAGCACAGCTTTGCTGGAGCTGCCTCTGCTCCCATGACCTGCCACATGCAACGTGGAAATCATCTGAGAACCTTCCCATGGCAAGGGCAGCTCTGCAGTTATGTAATGCAGTTTTATTGTTAGAAGTATGTGAAAACAGGAGCTGTGAACTTGCAGGCGATTCAGAGCTGAAATTTTTCCATATTCTCACTCCAAAGGGTTTTTTTGGAAAGTTTAATGGAAAGCTGTCTGGCACTTTTTGATGGGAATGAGTGTGCATGTCTCAAGGAGACCTTTCTTTTCCCTAAACTACCCCATTCTAAGAGTGAGTTTCCTAAATTCAGGAGAGGAATTCTATAAATATACTTTAAAATGTAACTAGTTCTTACTAGTTCCTAAATTAGGAGAGGAAGAGTTTTAATCTTGGTTCTCTCAGTAGTCCTGGAGAAGGGCTTCTGTCTTTGTTGTAGAAATAAATTATTAAATGTCTACAAAAAGATTTTAGAATATTTCAGTCTTTTAAAGGTAATACTGGAGTTTTAAACCATCATCCTTAAGAACTTTTTTTCAAACATAAAAATCAGGAAGACATTACTGCTGCTCAGCTTTTGTCAAAACTCAGGTGAAATACCAGGAGGTGCAGTTTGTTGGGGGAGGTTACATTTTTAATGTAAATGACTACAATTTCTTCAAGATAAGCAACTCCTATAATTATGGGTGCCAATTACCTTGTGTACTACTTCTAAATATCTATTTTTTTGAGTAAATAATAGCGATAATGGCATTGCAAATAAAACCATACCAGTGCACTGTTTTCCTTGAAGGAAGATGCCTAATTAATTTCCCTTTCCTCCTCCAGAAAGCAAAAAAAAGGCTGGGTTTAACCTGTTAAACAGTTTTAGTTGTCCTGGAGAGAAATGTAAAGATCTTAAATTTCTATCAGTTTGTTAAATCCAGGTGTTCAGTGAGAGGAAGGAAATCGACATTGAGTTTGGAGGCAGTAGAGAAGAAGCACTGGAAGTGCTCTGCTCATCAGCCAGCAGGGAATTTTCTGTGGCCCTGACAGAACCTTCTGAGATGCCACTGGGATTTTTTTGTGTTGTTCTCTTTTTTTTGTGGCATGTTTCTCTGGTTTTTTGGTTGGTTGGGTTTCTTTTTTTTAAATTGCCTTTCTTACCCCCCCCTTTATACTGTGTTTTTGGGAAGTCATGGGGGATTTTTGCTTGGCTTTGTCTGATTTTGTTTAAACTTTTTTGCTTCAGTATTATGAAATTTCTTGTACTGCAGTAGGCCTTGAAAAGCTACTTACAGAAAGATTAATATAGATACATTGATTAAAAATTCAGTGTAAACCACTGAAGCCAATTGGAGTTACTTTAATTGGTTACAGGGCAGAGTCTGCCCTACTGTTGTCCAGTGGGTAGAAAACACAGCAATTCTTTTTTGATTCTTTGGATAAGTCTCTTTTTCCCTCAGCAGTTTATGCTTAACTTATCTAAAATTCCCAGGAATTATTTGTGACCTGATTTGAATTCTACTCATGGTTGTAAAAGCTGGGAATTTTGAGGTCTGCTTGCTTTTTTGGTTGCATTTATAATAAGGTGGGAGCTTTCCCTTACAGAAATTTCCCTTTTCCCTGAAGAGAACACCCTCCAAAGACAGGTGGAAGTCTTGGGAAATTCAAAATGGCAAGAGTTTTTTAATGACTTCAGAAAATATTTGATATTTTTGTGACTAAAAAGTGACAGTTTTGGGGTACCTCAAACTTTGAGTACAGCACCTGGAAAACAAAGGCTTTAAATTAATTCGATATCCCTGATTGATTAGTCTAGGTTAAGTCTAATTATGTGATAGTTACCAGGTATCTAGTTAATCTCATTTTTACTCTGGCCACGACTCATGGGGTCTTGGCCCCCACCAAATGGAAGAGGTTCTGGCTCCCAAACCAACATTGAGATAATTTCTTCCATTTCCTTTCAATGAAATGGTTGAAACAGGTCCTCCTTCAATACTCCCTTACACCTTTTTATTCTTTCCCTTATTACAAGGCAGCTATGACATTTACTACTTTGTTTACTCCTGTATTCTCCTGGATATTTATCCTTCTGTCACAGTCTCACCCAAAAATTTATATAATTGTTCCAAGTGCCTATCAATGCTCTTTAGCAGTGACTCTATCCGAAGTCCATATTCTTGATGCCTGAACAATCAGGCATTTTTAATTTTTTTCCCCCTCCTTCTGTGTGTTGAGCAGCTGAGCCAATAAACATTTGGGATCCAATGATTATTAGTGGATAAATAATCCAGCATAAATAATTTAGCAGCCCCCATTCAGCTGGACAGCAGCTTTTCCACATGTTTGGTTGAACAGGTAAAGCCTGAGTAGAGGCAGAAAAAAAAATTGAGTTCACTGTGCATCACAGGGCCTGGCAGTCAGATTTTGGAGGAGTTTCTGCTGGTTCTTTTGGGAATGGATGCACTTGTTTCAATGCAGTCTGCAGAGGAGGGCATGTCTTTCCTTGTTGGACAAGGAAAACTCCAAGGTTTTGGGGTAGGGTGCCTTGAAATATCCTTGTGCTCTAGTCTTCAGCCAGGAAAAAGCAGTAAATGTCAAATATGTTAGATAGTAAAAAAATAAAATTGCTAAGAAAAGAAAACTACTTGTAATTAAAGTCCATAAACTGGTAATAATTCTAAGCATCCCAAATGTTTTAATTTGCTGTTCTGACTCTAAATCTTTTCATCCACAGCTTGAATCCTTGGAAACTACCTGAATTGTGGCCTAGTGAATATTTCTGACTCAGGGAGAGTATTTTCAGCCTGTTTCTCTGGGGAATATAGAATATTCCCTACTTTGTAGTTGTTGGAACACTGAGTAGACCTATATCATAAACAGCATATGCTGCTGTCATTAATGGTATTTTAGGCAGGAGGCTGTATTGGAAACTTTTCCCTTCTGAGGGGGGACAGGAGTGGGAGCCTGGAGGAAACACTGCTGGGCCAGTTGTATGTGGGTTTAAAAATAAAACAATTCCAGCACCAGCACCCCCCAGCCCAGCCTCTTCCATAGGTTCTGTCACCACGTATCTGTTTATTTCCTAATGGCTCTTTTAAATGACAGCTTCATAAACTGAACTATCCAAAACAAAGGCCGTGGAGTTTACTTTGGCCATCTCAAGTAAATTTTCCTAATCTAAACATCAGCAGTGCCTTTCATAAATCAGTGCAATGACGTCATCTTTTCAATTAGCCAGGCTGGTGTTTGTGTTCTGGCCTCAAAAGCTATTTGACCAGTTAATGTTTTCAGGTTTTGTAGTAGTCCAGACTTCTCACCAGTTCTCAGTAACGTGCTTGGAAGTGGGAACACATTTATCAATAATTCCACTTTTTAAGTGCAGATAGCAGACAGTGATTAATTGCTAACCTTTTCTGTTGTCTACCAGAAATAGCAAGCACAGTCTGTGGAGTTCAGAATTGTTCATAATATATCTCACAGTTCTTACTGGGGGACACAGACATCTGCAATTTAATAGGTGGTAGGAAGAGTAGGGAAATAAGAAAAATTATTGGGTGGGTTGTATTTCCAGGAAAGGTAAAATGAGGTAGTGCTAAGAGCTGGGAGTGAATCATCTGTCTGCCTGAGTGTGCTAGTTTGTTTTATTTCCCAATAAGTATTTGAAAAGGTTATTTCAAAGAGATTCAACTTCAGTCTCCTTTTCCTGCAGATTAGAGGGATCAAGCCCCTGCTGGCAGGGAGGCTGTGTGCAATGTTGGGTTGGGGAACAGTTCAGTTGCAGCATATCTTTTCCTCTCCATGAAATTGCTTCCACTACATGAAAGAGGTTTATTCTGATAAGGTTTTTAGCAAAATCCACCAACTGCCAAGAAACAGTCAAGCAAAGCAACAGTATTCTTCCTCTTAATCACACCTTCCTCTCCCTATGTGGAAATAACAATAAGGGCTGACATGAGCTGAAAAAAGCCAGAAAATGCAGAGCCAAGGCTTAGCTCCTATCCTTAGCTCACCCCAGCAACACATTTATGCATTGCAACACAGATGCTATGTCAGGTCACCTCTACCATAGTGTCAGCTGGGACTGAATCTCCTGAAAGAGAAACCAAAAATTATCTTAAACACACAGACTCTTCCATATGTGTGTGCATGATGTATGGTTTTGTTTATGTTAATGATGAGACTTGCACCAGTTAAGTGGTTTTGTCCTTGGCTTGAAATGTGCAAATGCTTGTAAGCTGGCTCTGTGAATCTCTTTCAGTGTCCTTTGAAACAACCTGAGCTAGGGTTCCCATGATGCTATTTCTGTTCCTCAGCTTTCTACACACAACGGCCTTTCAGCAGAGCTCCTCATTGCCATGGCTTAGCTTATTGATAGCAGGAGTGGGAGCCTTGTCAGCCAAAATGTCCTTTTGCCACTTCTCTTTCCCCATCACTTCTGAGGCAAGTTAGGAGCCCTGGTATTGGTGATGCCTTGGGAAGGCTGACCTAGAACAGAGACTGGACAGAGTTAAAGAATAAAGCAGGGATTTATTCAAAGGATCTCCTCCATGGATCCAACTTGGGCAGCACAAGAGCCCAGCCAGGGCTGCACCCAAGATGAACCAAAATGGCCCCAAAATGCATGAGCACTCACGGGGTCTCTCACTGTGATCAGTTCTGCTCCATTTGCATCTTGCAGTTCATTGTCCCATTCCAGCTTTAGCCCCTGCAGTCCCACCCTGCTTGTTTTTCTCTCTCCAGCCCACGTTGTTTGTGCTCTTGGGCTGAGATTTGGGTCATTTGTCCTTGGTGCCCAGCTGGAGCAGGAATTGTTTTGTCTCCCTGCTCTGTGCAGAGAGCTTACCATCCGCTCATTTGTGAAGCTCAGAACTGCGCACTAAAGCAGCACAGAATCTGAAAAACATAAAAGCTAAAACCTGAGGCATCATTAGCAGTGCTGTCTAGCTGCAGCAGAGGCTGCAGGAGCAGCATCAGCAGACCCTGAAGCCTGTGGGTGATTTTAAGGGAGGTAATATTCTAAGAGAGCTGGAACAAGTTCAGAAAAGGCTGGGAAATGCCATCACCTTTACTGGTGAGCTACTTGCAAGTCTCAGCCCATTTCAGTGGTATGGCTTTTGCTTCCTGTGGGGCCCTCATCACAGAGACTTAGCTGTGAATTGGCCACAGAATTGCTTGAGAATATGGAAACTTTCCCTTGATGCTCTGTAGGAAATGTTTTAAGGCCTAGGGCTCATGCTTAACAAATTGCTGAGCTGATAATCATCCCCTTTAGTCTGTCTTCAAGCAAGGGAGCAGAGTGTGGGAGTGAGCCTCCAATCCATTACTGAAACTCATGAGTGTGGGTGCCTTTTCTTCAGAGCAAATTTCCTTGATCTTGGGCAAGGAGGAATGCATTAGAGCTGGAGATGTCTGTTAGTCTTGTTGAGGCACTTGTGTAGCATCTCTGCACGGAGCTTTATGCCTTGACTTATTGGTAGTGTTGCTTTAAGTCACAATTTAGCCCTGACCAGATTGGTGTAATGGTTGTTTTTCTACAGGTTGAGGGTTTTTATTCATGATTTTTGCAGTTGACTGGGTGAGTTCCTTCTTGGGGGGGTGAGAGGATATTTTTCTAATATCCAGTCTAAACCTTCCCTTGAAGCCATTTCTTCTTCTCTTAGCCTTTGTTACCTGGGAGAAGAGGCCAACCTCCACCTCACTACAGCTTTGACAAGGTCCCCTCTAAGCCCCCTTTTCTCCAGGCTAAACCACCCTATATCCCACTGCTGTTCCTCAAAAGACTTGTTCTCCTGACCAAAGACTTGTTCTCCTGACCCTTCGCCAGCTCTGTTGCCCTTCTCTGGACACACTCCCAACACCTCAATGTCCTTCTTATAGTGAGGGACCCAAGCAAATTATCTGAGGTGTGGAAGTGGTGATCTCAGTCAAGGGACACTGTTGTGGAAATACTAATTTGGGGGTTTTGGCTCTTGAGGAGGATCTTCGTTCCTCATATAACTTGTTCAAGATTACTGGGCTGCAGAGATGCTAAAGTCATCTTGAGAGCAGGCCGGGGGTGGAGTTCTTGCTGATAACCTAATGGCAGCAAACCCTTGTCCAAAGCTTGGTGAGCACTCAGGAATCTACAAAGAGAAGAATAAATGGTTTCTGGAGTGTGTTAAATCCAGTGAGCAGAGCCTGTGTGTTTTTTTTCTGAGAGGCTGAAAGCCTGGATTCATGCATTATCTGGTAACTGGAGCTGGGTTATCAGTCACACTGTTGGGGATTCTGGCTGACCATGCCCTTATCTCCCAAGTGCTACCGGTTGCAGGGCAAGTGCCTTTTTTTTGCTGCTTTATGCAGCAGCTTCTCACATGTCTGAAGGGAAAGCTTTCTCCTTTCACTGCCATCACTTGGGCATGCCAAGGTCAGCACCTTGGTGGGAGGAGCTGAGGTTTGTTCTGTGCAGAGAGAAAGAGGTAGCAAAGGGGAAGCTGTGTCTCTGCAGGCCAGCATTAAAACATTAAAAACATTTTAAGAAGGTTTTTTTTTTCCTCAAGTTAAAACAAATAATTGCAAAAAACTCAGAAAGTAATTCAGTTCAAGAAGGTGATTCATTGGAATTTGGGGTTTGCTGTGTGAGTCTGGGATGAAAGAGGATAAATTGACCCATGTGCAGCCTGGAATGACTGCAGAACAACAGAAAAACAGACCAAGGATGGCTTTCCACCATGGAAGGGCAAATCTAGTGGCAAATTCATGAGTGGTATGATTTCCTTTGTTGAGAGGAAAGCACTCACGCAGCCAGCACTGATTTCCCAGCCCTACTGTGAATGCTCAATACATCTGTACAGATCAATACATCTGCTTGTCCCATGTTCTGCTGGTACTGAGTTACAAACTCCAGCTGGAGCTGTAAACCCTAAATGGAATAACCTGTGCCACCTCTAGCTGTTGTGTGTAGGAGGTGAAATCATGCAGAAAAGGGGTTTCCTGCAGTCTGAGACTGAGCCTAAAACCGGAACACAGCACAGGTTGTGTAAAAAGTGAAGGCGGGAACAGTCTGGATGATTTTTATGTATATGGGAATCTGCCTTTGTCCTGGAAAATGTGAAGGAATTGACTTAGAGAGGTACAGAAGGTTGTAACAGGTAGTGAATGTATTTTGGGAATTGAGCAACAACCACAGACTGAGAAAGCTGAGTGAAGTGGATTGAAAGATGTGTGGCTAACTCCTGGGTAAAAGTTGATAGCATAGGCTGTGTCTTCAGGGGACAAATTTCCTTTATCATCAGTCTGATTTATACATTTCATTAGATACGGATTTTTTCTCAAGAAAAGAATCTGAGCCAATCTTATCATTCAGTTTTTTGATAAAACTGATTTATGAATGGTGCTCTGGAGTGAATTTTATCGAAATAACTCATGGACTTTTAAGAAAACCCTTTCAAAAGGCTGAAAGACATATAAATCTTAGTTTCAATTGTATGCACAGCAATTGGCCTTGGGCTACACATTATGGGCTCAACAGTTTCTAGGGCCGATAATTCTGATGGATGGGAATAATTGCTTATTCTTAGGCTTGAGAATGCAAATTTTAACAGTTACAGAATAAAATGTATTTCTGAGGCTTCTGTGGTACAGAATCACAGAATATCCTGAGCTGAAAGGGGCTCACAAGGATCTTTGGCTCTGCACAGGATGGCCCCAAAAATCAGTCCATATGTCTGAGAGTGTTGTTCAAGCTCTTCCAGAACTCTTGGTGGTGTGACCACGGCCCTGGGGAGCCTATTTGAATGCACAGCCACCCTCTGGGTGAAGGTGCTGCTGTGTTCTCCCCTTTCCACAGAACTATCAGAAGGGTAAATCAGAATCAGAACTGTAGCAGCACCACGTGAATGCATGTGGAAAAGTCTCCAGTAGGTCCAGTGGGGTATAGTGTGTCATAAGTGTAGCTTTTTGGGCAGTCTCTGAGCAGTGGTGAATACAGCAGCTAGACTGGCTTCTAGTGGCAAAATGTCTCTATTTAATTTTAACATCTGCGGGGAAAGGTCTGAAAGCAGATGATGGTATTTAGATAGATATTCTACTTGAAGCTTATTCTCCTTACATAAGCTAATGCAAGTGCTTTCCCCAGTAGAAGTGACAGTTCATGTGTGTAGGAGATGAAAGACAAGAATTTCCTCTTCCCTCTGGATTTTTAGCCTTGTTCTTGCTCAGGAGTCCTTTTGAATTGCAGCTTCCCTGGTGTGTGCTGTCCAAAGCTGTTTTGCACATATCTGGAGGTTTTTTAAATACTTTCTAGAAGTACCCTGCTGTCTCAGTGCCTGGTGACAGACAGCTGGGAAATCCTGGCTGGGTTTCATTGGCATTGCAGTTGGCAGTGCCACTTTGAGAGCAGGGGATGGTCCCAGAGCTCAGGGGATGGTCCCTGCTCTGCCCTTGGAAAGGATGGACTCTGTTGGTTGAGCCTTTTTGGACCCAAGATTTCTCAAGTGCCAATTCCTTTGGCACATAGAATTGTCTTTGCAATCCAGAGGAAGGAGAAACTGGGTCTGAACAGGTGCAAGAGAGACGTGTGAAAAAGAAGTTGGAAAAGAAATATAAATATTTCTGTGCTCAAGCTCAGGAAATGTGACATGCTGTGCCTTTCTTGTGAGAAGACAGTGAGTTTTCCATTGAACTTAGAGGTGAAGTGCAGCAGTATTGCCTTGGCCACGCTTTAGTCACATAGCCACAAAAGTGAAAGGAGAGGTGTTCAAGGCTTTTAGACATTATTGATTTGAAACTCATTTTGCATGTTGTGGACATTGACTGTGTGAGTATAAGGCTTCTTACATCTTTAGGCTGAATTTTGAAATGATTTTAATCTTTATATTAAATTTGGTGCAATGTGTGATCTTGTAACTGTGAACTGAAATAAGCCAGATTTTCTGCTGAAGCAGGAAATTTGCAGTTGATATATTTCCTCTCATCAATCCTCTAGGTGATGCCCTCCCATTTCTACTTCTCAAACTAACATGAAATAAGACAGCCTGCCTCTCCCTCCCTCTCCCCAGTCTCTCACTGCTCTGGAAGACAGGATTTAACACTGTAAGACCAGAGAGCAGCCACACACTGGTCACCAAAGAAAACCTTTATTTCTTGAAAGCAGTAGTACTAAAGAACTTCAGGTGCAATCAGTGCAGTGTGTTGGGTATTTATTATGGTAGCTGGCTATCAAGTTTTGGGGATAAAACCTAAAGATTCTTTATGGTTTCCCTCCCATGATGATAAAGGCCTATTTTTAAAAGATGCTTATGCATAATTACCATTTTCTTGTCTGAATATTTAAAAGATTAATTTAATTTCATACCATTTCTTGGAGGTTTTTGTGGCTGACCCTTTTCTCTTCAGGAAAGTTGGGTTTTTGTCTGGATAGCTATTGATTTATTTGGGCCAGAAGCTATATGGGGCTGTTAGCATTATTAAACACAAAAACTAAAATTGCTGTGATAAGGGACTCGTGTGCTTAGCTAGTCTTCAACTTGCTCTGTAGGAGACTTTTAAATATATAATCTAATTTTCTCAAGCATTCATAACAATCTATTTACACATAATTTAGAGGTCTGTCAGATCTCCAGAATTACCCTGTTAAATTATTGGAGCTAACTTTCAGTGCAGGTTGTAATTAGTTACTTGTTCCAGCAGGGAATTAAAATCAAGCTGTTAGCCTGTACATCTTCACTGAAGAACAGAAAGCTGTGGCTAATTATTCTGATGGTGTGGGACTGCTGGCTGGCTTAGGAAGGGAATTATTTGAAATACAATCTCTTTGGAGCAAGGCTGTGTATTGCATTCATGTTGAGGACTTAACGGTGAGCAATGATGGCTTTCTGGTTTGGAATTATTTGCTAATTGTTTTTTAGGTGATAGATATTGCATTACTTTCTGTGCAGCAATTTAAAATCAGGGGCAGGGAATGGGAGGGGAGAAAAACTGGAAAACCTACTTTGCACACGTAGTGAGAGGGATGCTAGAAAAGAAGCCATGGATGAGTATGAGCAATATTACCTGGGACAGGTAGTAATTTTAAGGAAGTAATTTTAACAGAAGATTAATATTTAAGTGGTCAATTGGCTTAAGAAGAGCAAGCAAGGAATAGGGCACAACCTATTTATGTACTTGCTCTGAAATCCTTTGTATATGAGGAGGGCTTGTACCCAAAATCTTTATGTGACAGTTGAAAAAGACTGTAGAATTAGTGATGATGAATGCCAGGTCTGTTTTACCATGGACACACATAAGTTATTAAAGTGGCTTTTGTTTCAGAAAGTGAAGAGCACAAATAGAAAAGAAAGTTTTCAAATTTGACTCCAGCCAATAGGAAGCAACAGCTTGAGTATACGCAGGAGGGAAAGCAGCATGTATGACAAGGAATGACAGCAGAGTAAAAATGTCAGCTTTTGTGTGTGTATATGTGTGTGTGTGTGTATATATATATGTATATAGGCACATACCCAACCCATGGGAGCTGAGTCTAGGAGCTCAGGAAAAATGAGGAAATGGACAAACCAGGAAAGGCTAAGCCAAAAACCAAGAGGTGACCTGCAAGATACACACAAAATCAAAGGGAGTTGTCATATGTAAGTACTCAGTGGAAGATTAAAGAGTCAATCCACTTCTTCTTCGAGTGGGAGACCAACATTTTTGAAATTTACTCATGGCTGTTGAGCAGCTGTCTTTATGGAAAAGATCAGTTTTGTGGAAGATGCCTGGTACAATCACTGTGCCCACAGGTGACAGATTTGTGTGGGGAAGGTTAGAGGGCATTCACACATTTTAGGGTGACCTTGACTCAATGAATTCCAGGTTAGGACATGTGAAGAGGTGGTGGCTAACATCTTGGGAGCTGCCATATGTGAGAGCACATGTGAGACAGACCTATAGATTAGTATCCAAATTGATTTTTGAAGAGGGGGAGGTAGGTGATAGAGGAAACTTCAAATGTTCAATTCTCAGAAAAACACTGAAGCAAAGTAGCCAGAATGTGTTTAAGAACCTAGAAAAACAAAAGTAAAAAAACTACTGCTGATTTTGTGCTTTAGTAATTTCACTATCAAGCTGAATGGTGTACCTCAGGGAATGTTCATTAAGTACAGAAACCCTGAGGAGCTAAGAGAGACTGTCATTATCTTGCAGAACAGGTTCAAATTCCAAAATTTATCTGAGCAAGTTGCAGTTTCAGAGTGGGAAATGAACTGCAGCTCAGTTAGATAAATGCAGATTAGTGTAGCTAGGCAATCCTAAGGAGGGTGGGGAACAACCTGCTTGGAGCAGCTACTTAGAAAAAGAGCTGGGCTTTTTTTTGTGGATCACAGCCCACACTTGGAAAAATAACATTATATGAATGTGAAAAAAAGTTAGTGACATAATGAATACCTTAAACTATTCAATTGTATCAGCAAGACAAATCACATAACCTTTACTTTGCTCTGCAATTGCAAAGCTCTTTGGCTTCAGACTGAGCTCTTTCTAATTTTGTTCCCCACAGTCCAGGAAAGATATGAACCCAAGTCCAGAGGAGAGTTCTTAAAATGACTGGAGATAAAGAAAACACAACCTCTGAAGAAAGATTAGCAGAATCTGAGCCGGGGTGGCAGAAATCTGGAGGAGTAACATGACTCTTTAAAAGGCTCTCCCAAGGAGGAAGTCATCATCTGTTGTGTAAATTAGCAGAGAGCAGGATGCTGGCACTGGCAGCAGTGCTGTCAGACAAGGGGAGCTGGGTGTCTGTCAGGAATGTCACCACCCTGAGTGACCCCGACTCGAGGCAGGGTTGTGACCTGGGGTAATTTACAGATTGCTGCCAGTCAGGTTTCACTCAGCAGTGACCACACTCTGACCTCCAGTATAACAGCACAACTTTGGCAACTGTGAGCGCTGAGTCTGATTCCAGATGAGAGTTTGGAGCTTGATTTTGTCTGTTCAGTTCATAAATGGATCTTAAACTTTCCTAGAAAAACATATGGGGCAGGGCAGAGTGGTTCAGAGTAGAAGGATGGCAGTCTTGTGCTTGAAATGAACCTGCTTCTTTCCACTTCTAGATTTGTTGGCAATTTGTAACTTATTTTAGTGTCTTCAATAATTACACACATAGATGATGTTTTGATGACCAAAATCTGAAATTCTTTATACTGGGATTTCATTCTCCAGATCAAAGCTAATTTCCGAAGAATACATTCATAGATACACATGCAACTCATCAAATTCCTAAATCTACTTTATTTTGTCTTTTTTTTTTTGATCACACTGATACAAATGATTTCTAGTTTTACCCTTTTGAAGTTTGCTTTAGGGTGAAGTTTGCCATAACAGTTGTGTTAAGAAGTGTAGAAATGAACCTTTTCATTTTAATTAGAACTTGATGGAAGAAGTAGGATCCACTCTCTGCAGAAATTGCCAAGAGGGATTAAATCCTTTCAAAAAACACCCCAAAACAATCAAGTCCACTTTTATGAGCAGCTGTTTGACTGCAAGAAACAAAGGGGGAAAAATACTGAAGGAATACTGGGAGATGAGAATATAACTACTATTTCTGATTTAAACTTCAGAAACACTAGTCCCTCCCAAGCTTCCACTGGATCCTTATTTCTTTCTCACTCTTTCTCTCTCTTTTTTTTCCTACACCTCATTTACTGCTTTATTTCTGTCACATTCACCATTGGCTGTATATGCATTTCCATTTAGCGGGAATACTGAAACTGCAAATGCAAGGGTGAGTCATTTCTTTGAGACTAGAAACCATAAGTATGTGTTTAAAATAATAGCTCCATCCCTTAGACAAATGTCAAGGTGTCCTATGATTTGAATTTCCCTATAGAAAGCAATCTTTACTAGATGGCTACAATATGTGTTGATTTTTAGGCTTTCATTTAGAAATTCCCAGGAGATATCATCACAGTTTGACTTGTCATATTCCTCATTCAGAATGGTGTTGGGGGTTTCACTGGTTTTAACATCAGATGTAAGTTTTTTTAATGGCATAAATGTGTATTTTTTCTTTGAGTGTCTTCTTGATCCTTGTTATTAAGAAAAGTGCCACGGGACACTGAAGCATAAGGTTGTCATCTGCTTTCCTTCACAGCTCAGCAGAGCCAGCAGATGTCCTGCACCTTTCTGCAGTTTTTAGGGCTCATAAGGTTGAAATGGTTGGTGCTGCATTCACTGTCATATTTGCTGTACCAAGAGAGACTAGAAAAAAGATTGCTCTTTGCCTTGAAATCCAGAATATTATAAATTGGTCAGAGCACAGGATGGCCAGGGCTCTGCTACCAGTTACGCACCAGCAGTACAGAAACCAGTGTCCAGTTTCCTACCAGTTTAGCCTCTGACAAAGTTATTTTTCTCACGTGGGTGTCACAATGGGTGGGTTACTGAAAGTGCCTGAGGCACTCCTGTGCACCCACAGTATCACCAACTATTTTGTGTTCTTATCAGTGCAAAGTGGAACAATAACATTGCTTAAAATTTTCAGCATCCAAGTTAGAAGTCTTTTTGTAAGCGTTCCTGAGGGGCTCTGTCCATCTGAGAGAGCTGTGGAAGCAGAAGAAGGTTTGTACAGCTGTGTTTCCATCCCTTTGTCCTGAGCCCTTTGGGATGAGAGCATTTTTGGGAAGTTTTTTGTGTCCCAGCAGCTCAGCACAGCTCAGGGCTGCTGGTTCCTGCCAGCAGGAGCACGGTGGTGGTTCTCAGTGATCAGGAATGGAGTGGCCAGCAGGAGCAGGGAGGTCATCCTGCCCCTCTCCCTGGTGAGGGCACACCTGGAGTGCTGTGCCCAACTCTGGCCCCTCAGTTTGGGAAAGACATTGAGACACCTGAGCATGTCCAGAGGGGACAACGAGGCTGGAGAGGGGCTGGGAACACAAACCCTGTGAGGAACCACTGAGGGAGCTGGGGGTGCTCAGCCTGGAGAAAAGGAGACTCAGGGCTGCCCTCATCACTCTGCACAGCTCCTGAAAGGTGCCTGTGCTCAGCTGGGGTTGGGCTCTCTCTCCAGGCAGCACTGACACAACCAGAGCACACAGCCTAAAGCTGCACCAAGGGAAATGTAGGTTGGATAGCAGGAAAAAGTTTTTCACAGAAAGAGTCATAAACTTCTGGAATGTTCTGCCCAGGGAGGTGGTGGAGTCACCATCCCTGGGTGTGTTTAACAAAGCCTGGATGTGGCACAGGGTGCCAGGGTTTGGTTGAGGTGTTGGGGCTGGGTTGGACTCAGTGGTCTTGGAGGTCTCTTCCAGCCTGGTGATTCTGTGATTCTGTGACACCTTTCTGAGCTGAGCAGTGCAGGGCTGGCAGGGAGTGCTGGCTCTGGTGTGTCTAGACAGGGAAGTGCCGTGCAGGAATCCAGCTGTGCTCTTGGAAACAGCTGGACTGTGCCCTGAGCACACTAATTATCCTGGACACTGCAGCTCACTGACGTGGCAGGGCAGCTCCCACACCTGAGCTGGCTCCCAGAGCCTGCAGGGATGCTGCTGGAATTAGTGCTGTGGACCTGCCTGACTTGTTTTTTGTTTTTTTTTCTGTTCTGCAGAAGCTGCCAAACAGTTATCAGGCAGATAATGGTTTTGGCTGCTCTTGGCCTGGGTTAGATTCCACCTGATACATGGGAGCTGGCAATTCCATATCTCGATTACAGAGTTTTGCATTCTTTTGTGTACAGTGTAATAGTTGTTATAGATTGATTTGATTACCAATGCAGCATCTGAGCCTTTTAGTAAAAGTGACAGACCTTTTGAGACTTGTAGGATTTAATGTTCTTGACTGGCTCAGCCTTTCAGGGTAACTGCTTCTTCTGCATTTGTAATAACTGGCAAATCTCCTTATTAAATTCAGTAAGAGCAAAAGCATATTTCCATTGAAATGAATACCTCAGGAATGAATTCTGTTTTAGTGGGAAATTTTCCAGTCTGTCTGTGCTTTTATTTTGCTCACCATGTGAGTCCTCTCATATAATTTACTGTATTTGCATTTATTTGCAGTGCCATATAACAGAGCCATATATAGGTATGAGTGCTTTTCTGTTCCTAAACTTCTCCTGGTCTGTGCTTGTCCATTAATGTGTATCGTAGACAGAACCTTCCCATCATCTGGGATCAGTGTCCAGTAGGATCAGTAAAATCCTGGTAGGGATTAAAGCAATCTTTATTTTCTATTGAAAAAATTCTTTATTTTCTGTTGGTTCTATTGAAACAATTCTTTATTTTCTTTTGCTGTGATATAATTTATTCATCCAACACATCTTTGATACTCCAATTTGTTTATACCACAAGACAATATTAAAATGTCACCCATTCAGATAAAAAAAGTTACTCATTTTGTAACTTTTATTTTTTTCTTTTGTAGGCTAGACTTATAGAAAACTTTTATTTCCTTCAGAAGATTTTTCTGTACTTGTGGAAATGTCAGTACTGGAAGTCAATGAGTCCTTTTTGCTGCCTGTCAGACACATCTGTGTATCACTGAATATTAAATATCTACAACAGGTTATTTAGTTAGGGAACAAGTGTTTGCCTTTTGAATCTTTCTGCAGGAGAAATTATGTGGATCTGTTGGTATCTAGACTCACGGTAGAATAAAGTTCTCTATCAGTGGTGGTCTCTGAGCTTTGCTGGAAGTAGGAAGTATCCTATATTGCTCCTGTTGTTTTGACAGTGTTCAAAATAAAACAATCCCTGTGTCAAAACAGTGTGTGCGCCATTGTGGTGCAGTTTATTTTCTTCATAAACCGCAGTGGCATCACAAAAAAAGGCTTTAATAATTTTTTGAGGTTCTTCATATAGCTTCATATGGGTTTCAATGAATGATTTCAGCAGTACCAGTTTATATATCACCTTCAACTGTTCCTCATTTTCCCCTCCACTGAGACTCAAAATGGTAAGAGCGCTCCCATTTCATTTTGGTATAAAGAAAATCAGATTAATTTAAGCCACTTTCTTAACATGGATTTGACATTAAACTAAAACGAACTGCATTTGTCTTTCCTTTGCCTTGAGGCATGAGAAAAATGGCTTGTATCTGCCTGCAAAAGATCATTTGAACTTTTTATGGTCTTCTAGTTGATGACTGGCCAATGATTTTATTGGCTGTTAAATGGTCTGTATCTCAGTGAGGCTTGGAAAATAGTCCATACCAAGAAAGCCATGGATGGTCACTTGGCTTGGAGTCTCTGAGGGAGAGCTCCAGACAGATAAGTTTTTCCTTTCTGCTGGTGGGTGGGATTTGAAACATAGCTCATTTGCTCATAGCTGATATCAGGTAACATGACAGTAAAAAACTGGGTGAAATGGAGCTGGAATAGATTTTGTCAGTAGAAAATGCCTAGAAAAGTGACAAATGCAAAGGAAACTTCACCCTTATTGTATCTTCATCAAATCTCTGTGTGTAACACTGTATGGAAAAAGGCAACAGTAATGGGCTGTGGCCTGAAGCCTTTCCCATAAAAACCTCCACAGCAACAACAAACCAACAGCTCTCTTGCTGTGAGGTGATCATTTTCTGTTGTCAGGCTGAGATATATTCTGTGTAATTATCAGGAGGGCAAAAGGAAAACCATCTCTTTAACCCCTTTCGATGATTCTTCCCCCTTTACCACCTTTCTAAGGGAACACTTAGTAAAATACTCTTGGCAGAACCTCAAAAGATTTTTGGCATGCTGCAGGGAAAGACTTAAACAGCTAATGCTAAAGTTAAGTTTAAGTTAAGACTTAAACTAAGTTAATGCCTGATGTATTTGCTGTAAGAGAGGCTTTTTGGGGGAGATGCAGAAGCCTTGGACCCATTCTCTTGCCTGGGTGCCCCTGAAGCAGTGTGGCTCAGTTCTCAGAGGAAACACCTGGGAGCACAAATGTATCCCAGTTTGCTCTGGAAAGCTGGGAAGGTAGATGGAGCTCTGGTGCCAGCAGATTGAACACTTGCCTTCTTTCTTTAGTGTAATTACATTTGCTTTTCAAATTAAAGTATTTCCTCCTGATTCATGGTATGACAGGTCCAAAACTGTGATTGAGTGCAGGCTGGAGGGCTGCATGCTGGAAACCAGGTGTTTGGTTTGACCAGTAGTTGTCTGGTTTTCTTGTTTTGTTGCATGCTGGGAATCAGGGAAAATGAGATTTATTTTGGAGTGCTGGTTCTCTTTTGTTTTGTAGCACTGTGAAACTGTTTGATCTCAGAGGATAGATTTTCATGGGGCTGTGGCCTTAGGCCAATACCCCTTAAGGAGCTGTCAGCCTTACAACTACATATTCTTCCATGGAAAGTATTTTTTGTTGTGTAGGTGACATTGTTAAGGTAGACACTGACACCTTGTTTTCCTTTTTTCTAGAAAATTAATTTTTTGACAGTTGCCTCAAGTATGGCATCATTCTGTTCCAGAGCACTCAGTCAAAGCACTCTTAGCAGAATTCTGTGAATCACAAAATATACCAGGGCAAAAGAGCACCTTGCCCTGTTCAGCAGTCCATTAGCACTCCTGAGTGATTAACTCCTCATTTCCAGGGAAATGAGTCAGCAAGGAGTCAGGCCAGACCCTGAGTCATCTTAGTGCCCATGGGGGCTCCCCAGGAACCTGCTGCCCTGGCAAGAGTGGAGCTGGCAGCTGGTGGAGGGCATCTTTCCTTCCCTCCAGACACCCCAGGACTTTCTGTGGCTTGCTCTGTGTGATTTCCTCTCACTGGGGCTGAGACAAGAGGCTGAGGAGCAGGTTCTGATCTCTTTGCTCTCTCCAGTCTGCCTAAAAAGAGATCAGAGAGATGGTGAAACCAGGTTTTTCTCCAAGGTGCATATTGTAACATCCAGGGGCAATCAGCAGGGCAAGAGAAAGTCAGATAAAGTAGAAGAATTTTTCACAGGAAGGGTAGTTAAACAGCAGAACAGTGTGCAGTGTAAGGCTGGGGCACATCTCTGTCCTGGGGGTGGACAACTCGCCTCAGCCAACTGTCACTGTGATATTTTATGAAAAATCCTTTGACCAGGATTTCTTCTCCTGGGAAGCTTCAGCTTCTCCCTGCTTTGCTGCTTTGGAATGTGATTTGGAGAATTGTTTACCCAGCATGTGAATTGTTTTAATTTTATGACCAATCACAGCCAGCTGTGTCAGGCTCTCTGAGTCTGTTGTGGGTTTTTATTATCATTCTTGTCCAGCCTTCTGATGTATCTTTTCTCTTTCTTTAATATAGTTTTAATATGATATTTTTAATTTCTTTTAATATGATATAATATCATAATAGATCAGCCTTCTAGGGATATGGAGTCAAATACTCATCTGTCACCTTGTCCTGGAGACTGCACAATACAACAACTAACACCCTGAACTAACCTGCCTTGAACAGGCACCTGAACTAGGTGACCTTGAGAGGTCATTTTCAACCTGAATTATTCATGATTCAAAAATCTGCATGTTTAACTGTGCTCTCAATCAGAGTTTTCTAACCTGACTTCAATCCAAATCTCAGGTTTTAATCCAAACTGAGGTTTACCCGTAATATTTGTATTGTACTGGTTTCTTAAAGAACTTTGGGCATTCTAAACTTGATGGCTTGTTTTTTAGCATAGCTGTTCAAGAGGTGTTTTTTTTTAATTAATGGCAAATAAAAGTTTTCAGGAGGTGAGATTGTAGAAGTAAGAATGGTGCAGGTTTGGGCTTTGGCTGCAGTGTGTGACCAAATCCAGTGCTGTTTGCTCCTCTGGGAGTGCATGTCCTCACTGTTGTGGCAGTGATGATGTGCCAGTTTCTCTTTGGCCTTCATCATCGTGTGTGGTAGCCCCAGATTTGTACCTAGGTAGCCTAGGGGACCTTTGTGCCTGGACTTTTTTTTTTTTTTCAGTGGTGAAAAAGTACTCTCTGAAAGGCCACCATGGCAGGGGAGCAGCACTGTGTCTCCCCAGGAAGTTTATTGTCGCAATAACACAGATAAAAAGGATTAGACAATGTGTGGAGTTTCTCAGGCTCTGTGAAACTAAAAATAAAAACTCTATATTTTTTCTAGTTACTTGTATCTCAGGTGCCAGTATGTACTCCGAGGCTTTTTCTCATGGATCCTTGATGCTGTTCCTTTTGAAAAAAAATATTTAAAACTGAATTTAATGATTTAAAAATATCATACTGCTTTGACTTTTTTTTTTTTTTTTTTTGGTACTTGGTTCCCTAGCAAGTAATTTTTAAAAGTAAGTAACCTAGAAATTTGCAGATTTATTTGCTTGCTTGCAAGAAAGACAGCGCTGTCTTTGGTTTGTCCTCTTTCAGAGCAAGTTTTTTTGGTAGTTTTGCTGCTCCCTAGTTTCCCCTTCAGTTTTCTCTCAGGGACTTCATTCTTTTACGCCTGACACTTCTTGAAGTGAATATTGAGTTTTTGTTTTTCCTGTCATTAGGCTGGCCTACCTCAAGGAAAAGTTCAGACCCTTCCAGAGAGAGGATCAAAGAGGTCAATTATAAATGAAAGGTAGGGGAAGGAGGGATATTTTCCTGTCTTGCTTCATCATTTTCACTGATGGAGTCTGCAGAAGCAGAACAGTCTGGTGCTTGTAGTATGTGGGGATGGCTCTGTGTTTTCTGAGCTCATGATGGAAAGGAGCCAGGCAGAGAGCTGGAGCAGTGCACAGCCTGCCCACATGTTTGGAATGGGCTGGGAAGCTGCTTCAGGTTCTGATTTCCCAATCACTGCCTGCAAAAAGGAGGGATGGGGAGAGTAGGAGGAGATTTCTCCTATTCATTGATGGAGGTCGGGGGGAAAGAGATTGGAATGAAAATGGAGAATGAGAGATAAATTGGAAGAATCTGTTGTCTTCCTGCTCCTTGGAGGACTGTTGCTAGACAGAGCATTTGATGAAGAAAATGCCATGTTTGGGTTTTCAAATACTTGAATTTCAACTGTGCCGATGGCCTCTGAAGCTTGTAAGTGAATCCAAGAGAAACAATCTTCCCTTCCAAAGAGGTTTAGCTTGCATCATGTAGGCTCCTTAGCCTGTACAGTCATTTGAAGTGATGTAATGAATAAAAAGTGGAAGTGGCATCTTTCAAATCTTCCTCTCAACTAACCTCAGGCCTGGGCGGGAGAAATGAAGGGCTCCTCATAGTCCCTCTTTGTCACTGTGTAGATGAAGGTAAAAAACATTCAGCTTTATCTTGGTTCTGTTTGTAAACCCTTGATAAATTCCAAACCCCCTCCCCACTCCCCCAAACCAGAGAGGGAAGGAAAATGTTGACTTTGGAAGGGATGAGCTCTGTGCACAGGAGAGGTACTGACGTGCGGTCGGCTGCTTTGGATTCTTTTCTGGGGTTTTTGTGGCTCTTCTTTTTCCCCCCCAGAAGTACAAGGCAGTTCATTGAGAAAACCTTAATACAGCCTGTAGGACATGACTGCAGTGGCAGCTCTGCAGCCTATCCTCTGGCTCAGCACAGGAAAATAAAATGGTATGTCTTTTCAGCATGGAGAGATTGTCTGCCTTCCAGAATTTCCATGTTTCTCCAGCAAATTTGTAATTATCATGAGTCAAGACCTTTGCATTTTTTTACACATTGCCCCACATAAGGAAATAATTCTGGGTGATCTCTCATAAACAGTGAGCAGGTTTTTCACTTTGTGGAATTGGCTGCAATTTACCCTAAAATCTGCAAGATTACTGTGGTGACCCAGAGGTGACTTCTGTGCCATCACCCCACCCATGGCAGTAGTCAAAAGTTACTGCTTAATTAATTTGTACTACTTCAGTCTGTTCAGAGTGGAGAGAAATCTGGAGCTTTAAACAGCATTGTAATGGAAGGTGAGCCATTCATTCACCATTCCCACCCTTGGCTTCTTGGTAGAATTTGGCCCAGGTGGGAGCAGGGGAAGTAGGACAGATTTCTGCCTGCTCTTCCTCTGCCTCTTTTTTCCAAAACTTGAAAGCTTTGTCCTCCCCTGAGCTTTTGGTACTTGCTAGCATCAATAGACCTTAACACAATGGTTCTGCCACCCTGAGATGTCACAGGGGAGATGAAGGCTCAACCAGCTCAGGAGAGAATTTACAATCTTGATTAAACTCTATGGGGTTTATTTTAGCTGTCTTGTTCTGGAGTGAGGAGAGTGAGTAGAAAATAACAAACAACAAAACAGCTTCATTTTTTGATAGAATTTACATTCTTAGGCATAGGTAATTCTGGCCAGAAGAGCAAATGAAGCCAAAGATCTGTATGTTTTTGAAGAAGCCTAGTGGCTTTTTGAAATATGCTCATAAGTAAGCATATGTTTTTAGCTAAATGTGCAGTGGCATATACAATTAGTCTTTGAAACCCAGTACAAAGTAACAGCTGGTTTGAACTCAACTCCAGGAGCTTTTTATGGCTAAAAAATAAAAATAAAAAAATCTTATATGAGATATAAAAATGTTAATGTTTCAATAAAATGTATTTTTTCATGTTGACCCGGTCACTAGAGCTACTGTAAGCAGTAGGGCTGTTGCAGGAAGGTTTTCTATTTCAATATAAAGATCCTCTTTGTAATTAGTTATTTTGATATTTTGCAGCTTTCCTTCTTGGAACTCAGAATATGTAAATATTCAGCCTTAGAAACTTGTTTGCTAAAGGAAAACAAAAAAATTAACTCTGTGAATGAAGGGGCAAAAGTCACTTGTCTGAGGGCTTAAAAACAGAGTGGTTTTGAGGTGTCTTGTTTTTTACAGTCCCTACAATCCCAGCTGATTGCTACTGTACCAGCTGGACTTCAAATGGTCATTCCTTCTGTCCTTCCCCTCAGCACAGACACCAACATCCTACATTAAATTAGACATCTGATAAAGCAGAAGCCTCAAGTGCAAGTGCTCATCGTTGAGATGCTGGTTTTCAGGTTTTTTTCTTTCCTCCAAAATGAGATAAATGACATAAAAGCACCAATAACTCAGTACCAGTGCATGTCAAAAAAAAAACATCTGGAAGAACACTAATGAGGTTTACAAATTGTTGGGTTAAAGAATGAGTTCCCAGGAAAAATAGATTGTTAGCAAAGCAATATTGGTCTTCAATGAAGAAAACATTTAGAAACTGTGAGAGATGTTTAACCTTATTTTTTTCCTTAATTAATACAGTGTGTGGTTACCCAAACTTATGATTGAAGGGCTGCTTTGTTCCTTCTCTTAGAGACTAATGTTTTGACTGAATTAGGTAAATGGAACTTGTCTTACATAACTAAAAAAAAAAATAAAATCTGAACCTAAAATGATTTTTGATTATACTTTAACGAGGCACAGTTTTTGAGCTTGTTCACACTGGATGATTTCACTTGCTGCATTGTTTAAATATTCATGAAACTTGAAACAGAAATGAAGGCAGGTCTCACTTCTCTGACTGTATAGCTCGTAAAACTCCACTGACAAACATTGTAGAAGGAT
This sequence comes from Molothrus aeneus, assembly GCF_037042795.1. NCBI lineage: Eukaryota > Metazoa > Chordata > Aves > Passeriformes > Icteridae > Molothrus > Molothrus aeneus. The sequence continues at coordinate 1,807,928 of NC_089650.1, read as the reverse complement.
TTATGGAGCTTTCAGAAATAAGGAGAAGGCTAAAATTATGGTAGCCTGCATCCCATTATCCTCTTCATGTCCACCTCATGCCCTAAACCTTTAAAATTATATGCATCTCCTACACATCTCTGCATATTTCTTTTTCCTGTAGTTTCTTTGATCCACTCATTGCACAAAACAAACTTGTGCTGGAAGCAAATCTGTGCTCTCCACTGAGGGCAACAGCATTTGCTCAGATCACATCTTTGAGGATGCCAGAATATGTTTAGAGAATGAGTCAGGAGACTGCAGAAGGAAAAATTTCAGGGTGAAGATAGGTGAGTGATGCTCTAGAGTGATGACTTTTTGTGCAATTTGTTTAAAATCCAGGTTCTTATAAGTGAGTTCCAGTTTTTATAATGGCTTGACTCCTTATCTTATTTACTGAATTCTTCCAGAGATCAATGGGTTCTCTTTTGAATATGGAAAGAATTATATAATAAGAAAAGTTCTCAGAAATAGACCTTGGACTTCTCATGCTGTACCTTTCAAATTAGTAGACAGATTTGACCTGACACTCTTTGTCTTAGCTCTCTCTTCCTTAAGGAAGTTTTATTCACATAAATATTTCTGAAGCTCTCAGATATGGTGGTGATGAATGTTAAAAGCTCCCAGAAAATAAAGGAACAGACAGGAGAATTTCCATAGCTTGGAGTTAAATTTTAGTTCTATATATTATGGAGAAAATGCAGCTGCTCTTTTGAACACTTTTGTAGGCAGCACCTATTCTGTTTGCCAAATAAGAGTATTTCACGCTGCAATGAAACACCTCATGGCCACTTCATTAAGCTCCATGCTGTGCTATAGAGGAAAGAGTGAACTAAAACTGGATTTTTTGAGTTAAAAAGTGGGACTCTTTGTTTATTTGCAGCCTTTTTTTTTTTTTTCATTCATTATTCAGGTGAATCAGTAATTCAGAGATCAGGTTTCTGCCTGTCTCTGGCCATGGGAGGGCCATGTGTCTCAGCCCAAGGTTTGAAAAGTGCCGGTGCTCTGTTGACTGAATTTCTCCCAACTCTCACTGCTCTTGACTCATCTGACAAGAGTTTTCCCTGGATTTATCTTTAATCTGTGATCACAGTGCCCATCCAGCCTGTTCCCACTGCTGAGGAGCCCTCAGGTGGGATGTTGTGTTGAGGATCCCAGTCTGTGTGTCCCTGCCACAGCGACTCCTTGTCTCCTCTGCTCCACTGCTGTCCTCTGGGAAGTCACTGATCCTGGACAAGGGGGACTGGCTTCACAATGGGAGCAGGTTTAGATTAGATCCTAGGGGAAAATTTTGTCCTGTAACGGTGGTGACAGGCTGCTGAGAGCAGCTGTGGCTGCCCCTGGATCTCTGGGAATGTCCCAGGCCAGGCTGGATGGGCTCTGAGCAGCCTGGGACAGTGGAAGATGTCCCTGCTCATGGAAGGAATGAAATTATGTTTAAGGTTCCTTCCAACCCAGGCCTTTCTCTGGTCCCGTGATTTTGGTTTTGCCAAGTCCCACTATGAATCCCTACCTGCCCAATGCCCCTTTCATTGTTACTGCAGTTATCTGACCAGGATTGTCCCATTTCTCCACCAGCTCCTCACAACCCTGACCCTTTGCAGTCCCTTGCTGTGACTCTGGACCTGAGCTACTCTGGTTTTTTTTCCTAGCAGTGACTCTCAGCTTCCACAGCAGTGAGACAATGGCACTTTTTACCCCTCTGTTTCCTTTTTCAACCTAGGAGATAAGGCTGTTTAGTCTCCTTCTCCAAAGTATTTAAAAATCTGGATAAGAAGCAGTTCAGCAGTCTGCAAGCACAGAGCACCACTGTTAATGAATGAAATGAGATAAAAGTGAGGTTGGTGATGGTGCATTGAGACAAGCACTCAGGCACTTTTCTGCCAAGCTGCAGGGAGCCTGCCCAGCCATTTTAGTGCTGGGCATCCCTGCAGAAACCCAGCAGTTCTTTACTTTGAAGTTACAGCCCCTGAAAACAAACAGCAGAGGCTCTGAGGCAGTCAGTCCACCTCAGTTTGGTATCTCCCAACATTTGTTTTCCCCACTGGAAGATGCAGCACTGTGTGCCCTGAGCCCTGCAGAACCAGTGTGCTCTGCCATCTGCCTCTGCTGCCATCTGCTCCCCTGAGCTGGCTGCAGCCACAGACAGCAAAGCCCTTTTGATAGCAACTGGGAGGTTATCTGTCCGAACAAGGGAAGCATTTCTCCAGAGGAGCAGGGGAAGGTGGAGGTTTGCTGGCTTAGCATGCCTGTGTTCCTGTTTGGCACTCGCAGCTTTTGAGAGTGACCTTCCTGCAGTTTGGCTGCCTTGCAGCCCTGTGAAAAAGGCCTTTAGCAGAGACAGGAGGGGCTGCTGATGCCTTGAGAGACTACCCTAGAGCAGAGACTGGGCAGAGTTAAAGAATAAAGCAGGGATTTATTCAAAGGATCTCCTCAATGGATCCTGGCTGGGATCTTGGGCAGCACAAGAGCCCAGCCAGGGCTGCACCCAAGATGAACCAAAATGGCCCCAAAATACACAAGTGGGCATGGGATCTGTCACTGTGATCAGTTCTGCTCCATTTGCATCTTGCAGTTCATTGTCCCATTCCAGCTTTAGCCCATGCAGTCCCATCCTGCTTGTTTTTCTCTCTCCAGCCCACGTTGTTTGTGCTCTTGGGCTGAGATTTGGATCATTTGTCCTTGGTGCCCAGCTGGAGCAGGAATTGTTTTGTCTCCCTGCTCTGTGCAGAGAGCTCACCATCCCATAATGTGAAGCTCAGACCCACACACCTAAAACAGCACAGAATCTGAAAAACATAAAAGCTAAACCTGAGGCATCACTGCATAGGCAAGGTGATTCTTGTTTTTTCTTACTGGCATATATTTTATTTGAAATTTAACAGCTCTTTTTTTTCCCAGTGTGTTAGAGGGATTCTTTTACACCCAGCTGTGTAACCTCCCTTGATGACACTGCAGTGATTCTTCAAAAGAATGGGGCGTTTTGCTTCACTTGGTTTTTTCTTTTTTTGAACTTCCCACCTGTTTGAGGTCATGCCCACATTTTCTTCATGTCTTTGTTTTTATCTTAATAAATAATATAGAAATGAACTTGAGAGATAATACATAAATAGGCAGCAATGTGTATCCACAATTTCTTAGGGTTATCATTCCCTCATCATGTGTGCATCTACATATAAAATATATCCTTCATCCACACATTGGAAAACCCTTGAAGAATCTCTTTATAAACAGTGCTGGGCAGGTTTTTTTGGTTTTTTTTTTTTTGCTAGAATGAAACATTTGAAGAGCAAAGTCCCATGCATGGTTCTCATGGGCCTATTTTTAGTTTCTCGTATGGGAAGAATGGCAAAAAATAGACCAGGACTGAGTTTGGATTTAATGCCCAGAATGTTTCTAGGTTAGCTGACCAGGAGTGTGTGTGTGTCTGTGGCACAGGACTCACTACCACACTTCTGTACGCTCATTAACAGGACTCCCAGCAGAGCTGCTGTACTTTCAGCACTCCAAACACTAATTTTAACATGCTGTGAAGTGCACAATAGCTCTGAAGTGCTATTTTCAGCCTTGATTAGGGATTGCTGACCTGAAAGATCTGTATTTCTCCACTGAGAGGCTTTCTTGCATTCATAAATCTCTGGTTTGCTTCTCCATCTCTCCATCCTTTCAGAAGCTGTGGATGGGTGGGATGCACAGATGTTTGCTGCACTTTATGCAGGGGATGCATCTATAGCCTGCAAGTGCTTCATCTTTTAGAGGTGCATCATTTTGAACCAATTCAAATATTCAAAAGCATCAGGATTTCTGCTTCTTTGGTTATTGCTTTCACTTTCTTCTGTCCTTGATGATTTTTAGGTGTTGTTTGGTACTTTGGGCTCAGTCTGGAAGGCTGGTATTTCAAAAGTGCCAAGTGCAGTTCTCTGCCTGTGTAACTCCAAGACAAGGAGTTCTTAGAGCAGATTGTATTTTGATGCATATTTTCAAATCATGACTTGACAGGAATCAGGTAAGAGAAAGGAGCATAGACATTTGATCTCCTGTCTCTTAAAAAAACCCAACAAAACTAAGTCTAAAACTTAAAACTTTTAAAACTTTTAAACTTTTAAAACTTTAAACTTAAACTTTTTTTTTTAAACTTAAAGCTTTTAAAATTTTAGCAAAATAACTCTTGTGGCTATGAAACTTTCCATGGAAATACCTGCCTCATATTTTCCTAGTCACTTTCCATTGCAGCTGTTTCCTAACTAAATAAAATGTTCTGCCTTGTAATTGACCTGCTAGCATTTAAAAAAGAAAATGAAAAAGGTGAGCATCTGACTGGGCAGGGCTTGTGTTGTTTGAAACCTTTAAACGGAGGGGGTTATACTGAAGCAAAAAGCTTTCTATCCCCTGAGACAGACAGAAAGGAAAACAAAAGCCCCAAGTTCCCCAAAGTGGAGCAAGAATTGAAAATGTTTCAAGAGTATCCCCTCCTTGTTCGGTTTGACACTTACAGAATACCTGCACTTTCAGAAAACCCTTGAAATATTGACTTGACTGGAAATGAACAATTAAAAGCTCTGGCCTCTGTTGTTCATCACTTATTGGGCAATTACATGGCAGCTTTGTATGATTTTCTTGGCATGGCTCTGAATTTGGTGTGCAAGACTGAATTGTTCAACACTCAGTTCACTGGCCATTGAATGAGCAAATTATTCCAGTAGCAAAAAGGGCAAATTTTTACCTTGCCCTCATGTTTCCACCCATCTCTGTCATTCTCTGTTTATGTGAAAGGGAATGAGGAGGAAAGGCAAATATTTCCCTGCCTCCAGGACTGCAGACAGTTGGAAGAGATGCTCTGGTCACTCCAGATTTGGTCCTTTGCTTTTTAGATGTGGCTGTAGTGGGAGTATATCTCTTCTTTATAATAGCACACAGATTTCAAAAGCCATTTTCCTACAACTTGTGGGATACTGCTTGAAAACCAAACCAAAACCTCTGTAGAGAGGCAGGTTAGGGTGATAAACTGTGAGGGTGGGGTAGCAGTTTTTCTCTTAAAAACTGACTTCATCAGACAGCTCCATTTTGGCTTGGATGAAGGCTGCATCACACGTGGGGCGTGTCTTTCAATTTGCATTTTATAAATGCACAGAATACTCCAAGCAGGTTACAAAAACTGATGGCTGGCCTGGTAGAACTGCAGTTATTGCAAATAACGAGGCGTGGAACAAGAGCAGAGGGAATAAAGCCTTTCAGCAGCCTTCATCTAAGTATGTGTACTTAATTTCCCCTGTTCTGAGTGTAAAAGCAGCAGGAAGGTCCCAGAGCAGGAGAGCAAGTTGGGCAGCCAAGGTTTCAGTGAGGAGCTGCAATCACAGAGCTCCCAGTGTGATGTTTCCCCTTGCCCCCCTCCTCTCCCCTCCTGCATTTCTTGGCTCCCCTCGCTCCCAGGCTGGTGGGGTGTGACGTGAATTACTCCCAGCCAGTGACCCCCGTGGCAAGCCTGTAAAACATTATACAGCATGAATAAGAGGTCTCTTCTTAGGCCTGCAGCTGGCTGCATGCAGACATATGGCAGCAGGGATGTTTTGGAAGGAAGGCAGGGATTGACAGAGAACCCAGTCTCCTGATAAAGGTTTATACTGGCACTTTCCTGTGTTTATAATACCATCTGCCAGGGCCATGGCCTCTTTTTTCATCATACTGTTGTTTAAATTTTTTTCCTAAACCTAATCAGCCCTTAGGTTGAGGAGTCTGAAAAGCAGAAATTTGATATCGATGTAAGTTTTTCCTTAGAGTTCTTTGACAGGAGTTGTAACTGCCTGAGCTCAAATCTGCTTCATGTATAAATTGTCAGGACCAATTGTTCCTGTTATGAAAAGAAAGTTTTGTTTTTATAAATATTCTCAAAATAGATTCAATATTGCCCACTTTTTTTTAGTTGGTTGTTTTTTATTTTCCTCATGTAGATATTCAATCTTATTTGCTTGCTTACTTTTTCTCTGTGTTAGTTTAGTATTACAGGATCATATAAGCATGGTTGTTTTCAAGAAGGGTTGCTATTTGAGTGTGTTTTTAAAACCTCTTTCCCCCCTCAGCCTCACAATCTCAATAATAAGCTTTTCTCAGGTCTAGGCATCTGGTCTCTGATTTAAGAGCTGCACAGTCATGCTGTTCCTCTCTCAGTTATGTGATAGCTGGTATTTAAATAATCACCCTTGACCTTTTTGTAGTCTTCCAGGCTGATTGATTGGTTAAAACCATGTTTACAGTGGTAGCCAGAGAGGTTCTTTGTTCAAGTTTATTATTTACAGTAGCCCTTAGGATTTCCCCTTGGGTATCTGGCCCCATTGTTCTAGAAGCAGCACAGAATCAGGACAGAACCACACTTTCTTCTGCCCCAGAGAATTTTCAAATTGAGTTTTGGCTGGAGGAAAATTCTACCTTGAACTGATTCAATACCACCTGGCCCCCATGTGTTATGCCAAATATAAGAATTTCCCTCACATTGGGAAATTAATGTTTTAAAATGCAGAGAGTTGTTTTTCTGGATTTTTGCAGCTGCATTCAATGACAAAGCAATTTTTTGGCTGCTGAAAGTTGAGGTGTTGAAGCTGTACTGACTGTGTCCTCTTAGGGCAAAAAAAATTCTCCAGCAGTAGATAGTTACCCACTTCTTAGCAGTCAGGAGTTTGTTGGGCACTTTGTGAGTTAAAAACGGAAAAGAAATGGTTCTAGCATAGGAGAGATACTAAAGAACTTGAAAAACAAGTGCTAAAAAGAAATCTGGGCTCTTCTTTTTCACTTTTTTCTTGACAGCTCCAGATACAAATTAACCTTGTCTCATACTTCTTCCATATCTTGGGTGTTTTCTTCTGGTTTTGGCCGGACCCTGGCAAAAATCATGAATTAACTCTACCCTGGTACAGCTAATCCCATGGGCCTTTTCCCTAAGTGAAGTTACTGCTTCCTCTTGTTCCCACAGGGACTTGGGAACAATTAGAGGAGAAAGAGTAAAGAAGATTGGAGCAGCTAAATTGGCCAATTCATCACTGTCTCTTGTTTGCTAGATTTAGGGATGGATTTTGCATTCTTTTGTAGAAGGCAGCACTGACACAACCAGAGGACACTGGTCAGGCTGTGTCAAGGAAAATACAGGTTGGATATCAGGAAAAAGTTTTGCAGAAAGGATGAGAAAGTTCTGGAATGGCTCCCTGGGTGTGTTTAACAAAGCCTGGATGTGGCACTGGGTGCCAGGGTTGAGTTGAGGTGTTGGGGCTGGGTTGGACTCGATGATCATGAAGGTCTCTTCCAACCCGGTGATTCTGTGTGAGTTCTGTGAAGTGTGGCCTTTAAAAAAACCCCACAAAACAACAAATAAAGAGCCAGTGAACACTTGCCTGCCCACTGAGCAGTCAGGTGTATCACCCAGACAAAAGGCTGAGTTCTATGTCCTGTCCTGCAAAAGTGAAATTCCTCCCTGGTGTGGAGTCCTAGACAGCAAAACAAAACCAGCCATCTGCCTGCCACATTCCTGGCACATTCTGGTCTGGGTTCTTTGTTTGGTTACCTGGTGATTGTATGAGCTTGGAGGATATTCCTTCTTCTCCCTCTTCCCCCCCATTCATTAACAGGATTTATTAAATTGTTGGTTTAGATGTAGCTTGGTGTGCTGCCTGGGTTGTGGATCAGGCTCTGGCCTCTTTCTGTCTCTGCTCTCTGGTAGCCACATGCTGTTAGATCTCCTTGGTCCTCACAGCCTGGCGCTTGGGAAGTGTTTCCTTGCTGTCTGCCCCAGGGACACGCTGTGCTGGGCACCAGCAGTGCAGCTGGAGCCGCTCCTGTGCCACCGGGATGTCTGCCCTGCCCTGGGGTGATCCACACCTGACACCAGGGACACCAGGCTCCAGTGCTGTGATTTTTCTGGAGCACAGCACTTCCAGGGCAGTCTCCAGCTGGGTCTCAGGCTGCTGTGAGCTGCTGCCAGCCCCTGCTCTCTGCTTCTCCTGGCTGCCTCTCCCTGCCTTTCTCCAGGTGTGCAGCTTCTGCATCCTGACCTTGGAAAGAGTGACCAGCCTGGAAGTCCTGAAAATCTGGCCACTCCTTGTGGCTCAGGAGCTGCCCAACAAGCAGGTTCACAGCCCAGTGACCAGATTTGCAGGAAGCATTTCAGGAGACACAGCCTGAATATCTTGAGGAGCTCTGTGAGTGAAGTTTGACAGCAGCAGAAATGCTCATTTCAGTCAGTAAACCCTTTACAACTTGAAACAATCATGGTGGGTTTTTCCCTAGGTTTTGGGGCTTTGTCCCTTTCAGATTTTAATTTCAATGCTCTGTAGTAAAACAAAACTGAAATGCTGTTTTCCTAGACATTGAAATATTGAAAAAGTTGTTCTGATGTCTGATAAATATCCTTTCTCCCTTCAAGTACATGTATCAAAACCAGAATCTTTAGCTGATTCAATTTGTGAAGCAATTGAGTTTTGAAGAAATCCAGGTTTAACTCTTCCAGTAAAGTCAACTGGTTGTGTTATTTGTTTATGTGCAGCTGCTCTTTGCATTCTGGAGACAAGGAATTGATCTGTATCTGTACAAGATGCTTCATATTAAACACAAATCAGTTTTTTAATTATTAACCAGAAGGCTACTTCATTGAAGAAAAAAAAAACCCAAAAGTCTTGTGTATTAGGATGTGAGGACATGACATCTGTAGTATCCAAAGTGCGTTTTTAATTCATGCTCTTCAAAGAAAGACTTGGCATGTATGTATGCTGTAAGACAGGAGGAGTTTTTGTGCCTGTCTGTACTGTTGCAGTAGCAGGTATTTAGGCAGTGGATAAGCTACTGGGTAGATGTTCACAAGCTTTCTGACCTTCCTGATGCTGGCATTGCCTTGTCTTCTCAAATAGAACTGAGATAATTTGGCCCTTGAGATAAAGAAGGAGAGATAAAGTTATTTTTAGCATTAGCTTGCTTTAGTTCTGGCATTTTGTTCTGTCCTGCCCATCGTCCTGAGTGGAAGGATGCAACTTGTTTATTGTATTTATAATGTTTTACCATATCTGCTCTTCTGGCCTTGGATACCAGGCAGAGCTGAGCTTTACCCTGCAGCAGGTTTCCCACCAGTGCTAGGGCTGCAGGCCACCCATCAACCATGAAAACTCAGTTTGCAGTGCTTGCATTTATTTTTGTTCTCCTCTTTGCAGTCCTGGTAGTTAAAAAACCTTCTTTCTCTCTTAGAGAAAATGTAATTTGGTTCTTTCTCTGTCTCTTTCTCTGTCTCTTTCTCTCCCCTTCCTCCCTCCCTTAACAATGTTGAAGATTTTTTTTTCTATGATTCAGACTCCAGGAAGTGCATTTTCTAAGCAAATGAAATGCTGTGATGTAACACTCTAAATGCTGTAATTTTTTACAGCAGCAGAAAATAACCCAGCTGTGTCTTCTGTAAGTTACAGTACAAGTATTTAGTGCTGTTGTCTTTAGAGTTTCCAAATGTTTTGAGCTTATCAGTAATCAGTGTGGGCACTGATAACTGTATTATACAGTGGTAACTATGCCTGTATTCCCATACACTTTTTTCTCCATCCTCTGTATTTAATACTGTGGAAAATGTTGGGAGCATTATGCATATGGAGGCTGGATGCCACTTTTTAGTCCTAGGGCCAACAAAAAGTGGCATTACAAGGAACTGGGAACCCTTTTCCCCTCTTTGATCATGTCCTCCAGTGTCACACTCCAGCCTGGCACTGGGAATATTCACCTTTGTGTGGCTCCTTGGTGAGAGCTGGGCACATGAGCAGCTCCTTGATCCACCTTGGACTTCCTGATTTTCTCTTCAAGCACTGCAGGTGTTTTACCATGAACTGTCTCTCCCTAAAAACAAATCAAAATGCTGGTGTGTGGTGGGGGGGAACAGGGTGGATGTGTGGGAGGAAAAGTCTAAGGTTAGCAAAACTATTTCAGTTACATACATTTTTATTTATGTTCTATATTTAGCTATGAAAAGGGAAGTTACTTTTTTTTTCATCTTCTGTAGTTCTCCCAAGCTCATAAAGATCTGTTTCTCAGCCTGTCACCTTGGCCTGAACCAAAGTTGTTGGTGGCCCTGGTTCTCCTTCAAGGAGTCTTTGTCCTAATAAAGGGACCTATTGAGTGGGCCCAAGGCACACAGACATTCAATATTCAGAATGCAACTTGTGGAATTTGGGTCTTTATACTGATAAAGTGGGTAAAGTGCAATTATCTATGATTTCCCTTTCTGAAAAAAAAAAAAAAGAATTGCATGGGAAAATTGAAAGTGGAAGAGAAGAAAATGGAGCTCTTGTTGTGAACACTTTGATGTCAGAGGTGTTTCACACACCTCAGTGGATCAGAGAGGTTTGTGAAAATGCTTTCTCTCCTGGCATTTTGGCTCTTTATCTCTTCCTGTCCCTTTTCATCTCTGCATCCATGGGCAGAGCTGGAGTGGATTCCATTTCTTGAAAGCTTGGGGAAGGTTCAGCCCAGGTCTGGGCACAGCTGTAAAGTTTTTCACTTTCCTCAAGTCATCTTCTCTAGCTGAAGTCCTTCTAACTGAGGAAAGAGGATTGCAAGATGCCTGAGTTCAGCCCAGGTACAGGGCATAAACATTATTTTTTTTTATCCTTTGAGTTTTTCTATCTTTCCTGTTTCACTTTCTTAAAAAGGAAGGTTGTTGGTATGTGAAGCCTGTCCTCCTTCTGATGCTTAGAGGGCTGAACAGCTCATTTTCAGAAAGAGTGATAAGATCTCCTGGCAGCCAAAAATAAGAATAACTCTGTTCCCTGGTGTATACCCTTGACTCGCCCCAAAAAAGAACTTGAATATAAATAGTTGATCAAAACAAAGCCTATGGTCTGATCCCATGAACTGAAGATATTTAGTTTCTACTCCCAGTTTTGCAGTACTGTGCTGGGTAAATGCCTCAATTCTCCATCTGTGAAATGGAGATAATTTTCTGTTTTTCCTCAGGAAGGTTCTGAGTTAACAAGTTTGTATGGTGGCCTGGAAATGCTTTAGAAGTGGAGAATCTACTGAGATTTCTCTGATTTGCAGCTGACAGAGGGAGGGACTCAAAGCCACCTTAAAAAACTCAGATTAAGTGTGTTTAACCGCAGCTCCTGGAAGACCAGGCTGGTTCCCAGACACAGGAGGAAAAACAAAGCACAAGCTCCAGGCCATGCTGAATTGATGAAAATGATGTTGGCTTGAGGGGCTCAGGATTGAATCTGTAATCAATACAGATCTGGAGAGCTCCTTTTTCATAATCAAAAAAACAGAGCTGCAGAGCCACTTAGCTCTGAGCAGAGTGTCCCCCTCTTTTATTTGTTTCCTTTTATTTTTTTTTCTTTTTTTTTCTTTTTTTGTTTCTGTTTTGATAGTTAGAAATACAAATACCTTTCCATGTGGACCCTCCTGCTTAGGGTAAAGTTCACATGTCTCTAGTAAAGTAACACTTCTGCTAAATCAAAAGAGCATTCTTGCACAAATTGAAAATAAGATGTTAGAAAAGGTATTTGGGACACAGGAAAAAGGAACTTAAATTACTTTTTCAGCAAAAAAATGAAGGGACTTGAAGACATTGTAATGAAATTAATAGAACAAAAGCTTTTCTTTTTCAGGCAATGTTGAACAGCTTGTCAATAAGAAGAGAAAACACTTTATTGATGAAGTTTGATCAAAAGTATATTTCAGCAGCATGCAAAGCTAGATCATTCAAGGAATAAGATTCAGGGGGGAAATAAGGACCAATGCTGATGGGGCAAGTAATTGCACATATTTTGATATATGTCCAATTATTTTATTATATTTTGTCATATTTATTATATTTTATTTTTGAAAACAAATTTCAAAATTTTATTTTTTGAATAACTGGAGCTTCTTCACATACAACTTATTCCTCCTTTTAGTTCGCCACATAAATGGTGTGATTAATTTTGTTGAAGCCTGTTTCTGAAAGGGAAATTAGTCCAAACACATTTTCAATATAGAATATTCTTCCAGCAAAGAACATTTCAGCAGTTTTCACATGATTCATTTTAAGTGAACCAAAACTAGAGGCTTGGAACAGAGGTCAGCTACATGTCTGTCCTTTGGGGTCAGCCCTTCCACAAAGGGCTCCTTCCCCTCTGTGCTGCTCTGCCTTTCTCCTTTTCATTCTGAAATGCCTCCTGGTGCACCATGACCCCCCAAATATTGTATATTCTGTGCATCCTTTACACCCTGGCAAAGTCTGCATCTTGCGTGGGCTCTGTTTTTGCTGTGACACCATGGAAATGTGATGGGAACAGCACTTGGGTGACCACATGGAATGAAATGTTGGCAGACAGTGTTGCAGGAAGATGTGTTTTATGATATCCCTCTAAGAGAACATGCATGGTTTTATTTATAAATAAAACCTGAGAAGCAAAGCTTGTTAGGAGTGAGACTGGTTTGAAAGGCAATATTTCAAATCATGGGGAAACCTTGCAGCCATTGTGAAAAATCTGTCTTTACTCTGACTTGTAGAAACCTCCACTGAAATCTCTCCTCTTAGGGTGCATGAAGGTGCCTGGTAGTTCCCCCTTGTTCAGCACAAGCCCAGTGTGCATCTTTCTGGCCTTTCCCTGTTTGTACCCAGCATCTCTGCCATCCAGATGGGGAAGAGCCCATGTGACAGCATGTGTGTGTGATCTGGAGCAGCAGATGGGTGAGAATGACAAACTGTTGCTGTGTGGGCACCTACCTAGAGATGACTCAGAGTCCTGCCTCTGTGTGTTGCTGTGCTGTCCCTGCTCTCCTTTATGGGCTCCTGCATCCTGACCCCACAGGGATCCAGATTTCAGTGCTGATGCCTATTTGTGATGTCTAAGAAAACACAGAGTGTGTTAAAAATCATGTAGGGGTAAAAGCAAGGTGGGATTGACTTTATACTCCAGCTCTGTAGTAAAGGAAGATCTCATTTCAATGTGGGGCTGTCACCTGTCATTTCATGCCCTAAGTTGCCTTGCCCTCTTCTGATCTTGCTCTGGATGTGTTCTGCAGAAGGAGGAGGGTGGTGGGAGGTGAAGTGCACTGAGACAGGAGAGGCTGGTGTTTCTGCCCTGGTCCTGCAGCTTTGGATATTCTCACTGCTCAGGTGTGATGGGATCAGCTGGCACAGGCTGTGCCTGGCAGCATGACCCCAAGGGAATTGGTGCCAGTGCCAGAAGCAGGGAAATTTATGGCCCAAAGGTGTTTTTGCATGCATTTCAACTGGACTGTCACTTAATATTGTCTGGTGGGAGAACCTAAAATATGTGTATTTCCTTGAGCTAAGCCCTTTAGGATCAGCAGGGTCACAAATGCTGTGGCCATGCATGCACGCACATGGACTTAGCACAACATTTGGTGTCTGACTCATGGCATTGCTCTAAAATTCACAAATCCTGCACTTTCTCTGTGTGTTAGTCCTGACAGCTCTGCTGTAAGGCCTGGCTTGGGGTCTCAAAAGCAAAGCCCTGCTCTGAGCTCTGCTCATTCCATAGAGCCAGCAGAGCACCAAAGTTTTGGTGCCAGTGGTCCCATAAATCTGAGGTAGGTAATCAAATCCTACTGCTGTCTGGCTGAAACACATCTTCTGTGGCCAGGAATCTGCATGTAAATGTCAGTGGGAAATTCTCCTTGTGAATTTTCTGTGTGGCAGTTGGCTTTTTTTTCCCTTTATTTTAAATCATGCAGCTGCAAGGATGAGTAGAAAAGATCCCTGGTTTGCTGCTGGAGAGGGATCTGAGCCCCATGTGAGCTCCAAGCCGAGGACAGCTGGAGGAGATGGGAATGGAGTGGGTGAAATGTGTCGTGCTGGAAGGAGATCACTGAGCTGATTTAATTAGTTCCGTTTCAGAGCATCCATTTCTGCTCGGGTCACTGCTACGTTCATCTATTTGCTTTTTTCCCCCCTCTTAGCAATAGCCAAATGCAGGGTGATAATTAATTTGGCAGGTTGATTGAGATTGGGTGGCAGAGAGGGGAGCTTTCCTGGATGAGTGATGAAGCATCGCTGGTTGAGCTAAAAGTGAATAGTCTGAAATAGAAAGTAGTTAGTAGAAAATCCCCCCAAGGGTGTGTTTAAACTGAATGTACTTTGAGTTTTGACATTGAGGTTTTTTAGTAAGCTACCAGACTCTACAGTGTAATTTTAGGACGTTTGCTAGCTGGGATCTAGCTGTTGAAATATCAGTGCTGTTCTTCTGCTTTGTGAAGCCTCAGAAGCAGGAAAATGGGGTGTTAATGAAAGAAGTGGCTCATTTTTGTGGGTGTCAGGCTGAAACAAGCCTTGGCAGAGCAGTGCTTCTTTCTTTTCCAGGCCAGCCCTGGAAGCTGAGGCTTCACCTGCCCAGACTCTGGGATGCTTTCAGAGAGGGAGAAGGCTGTGTGGGTCAGGCTGCTTTGTGGGAGGCCAAATTCTCCTTATCTTAAAATGTTCATTACTTCATTGCAGCTATCCCTCAGTGCTACCATAAAGTTAATGTGTTTCAGTAAAAGGAGCTGCTGGAGCTGTGTTACGTGGCTGGCTTTCTGCCTCACTCTGTTTTGGCCTCACCAGGGACCAATTCCTGTAGTCACCATGTTTTGTGTTTCACACTAGATGGACACTAAGTTGCCATATTACCATAAGCAAAGTTTGTCTTTTTTCTTCTCAGGAAGTGCTGATGGTATCACAAGAGATCTGCTTTGGTCAGGCTGCTAGATTTGCTGCTTACAGAATTCCCACTTTTGGGGCACAGTGGCACTGCCACCTTTGGTATCTCTGATGTTTTCTCTCTCAGTCTCTGCCCCTTTCCTCTTTGGGAGTGACTCTGCTCTGCTGAGAGGTTTGAGCTGGCAGCTGTGACAAAATGCCATCCTGTGTGCACAGGGAAGTGCAGAGGTGACACCAATGAGTCACACATGTCCCTGTCCCTGCTGCAGTGGCTCACTTCCCTTGCTGGAACTGGAACCACTTCCAAAGGTTAAATGTCTGGTGAAACCTCCATGCTTACTCAGTCCTAAGGGCTTTTTTCTGCTGAGACTGCCAGTAAGGATGTCAATTTGTGATGCTTTGGGTTGGTTTATTTTCCTGTGAGGTTGACACTTCTCCGCTGGGAATTGAATTGGAAAATTCCCATTTTTATGCAAACTACCAGCCATGTGATGACTGCACTTGCTAAACTCATTGGGCCTTCCATATGAGCTAAACTCATAAAACTTGCTCAACTCATTTGCCTTCCATATGAGCTATCGTGATCTGTGTTCATATTGAGGGGGATCCACCTGAAATCAGCTTGACTGAGAAATCCCTGAAAACCTTTACCTGCTTTTCTAGTGGGTTTTTAATGGCTGTGCAAAAAGACATTTCTGTGGAAGCAGAGACCTATGTGTGCACTGTAACCAGCCTAAAAGGGCACACCTCACCTTGGAGGTTTGTGTTAGCAACACCAAGTGCAGAGACACCTATGTGACACCAGGATCTCACAAAAGATGGAAAGTGAGAGAAAAGCTATGCACTAAAGAGAGAGTAGAATTTGGAACATAGATTTCAGAGCAGATTGTTTTGTGGAAATCTTTAGTCTTTAACTAAAGAAAAAACTATGTTAGATACCTCACCATGATTTCAGGCTTTGCTAACTCTGCTGCAGTAGCTGTCTAATTATCAAGCTAGTGCCAGGCTTGGTATTGTGAATGGGATTCTTAGTGCACAGAGAATGATTCCCAATGGGGAAAAAAAAAAAAGTAAATGAGCTTTCTGACTTTTTAGGAACTTAATTTCACCAGAATGGACTTGACTGGGTAGCTGTGAGTTCCAGGAACTTCATGTGTGTACTGTGAATAGCAAGCAACATTTAAATAGTAATTTTTCTCCTTTTTATCAATATACTTTTGTTCTTTTGTTAACTTGCTGCTATGTTTAGCACTCTTGACGTTGCTGTGATGCCCTGGCATTCCCATACTGAGGAATCTTCTTCTCTAAGCGACTGTTGCTAAATTATCTCTGCAGCCAAGCTGGGAGGGTATCAGAGTAGCTGTGCCACAGCTTTTATCTCACCACTGTAGATATTTTTCTCTAAGGCTTTGGTTTTCATGACCATGCTCAGAATGGGAAAGTGGGAAATTTTTTTCATATATGAAAAGTATATGGAAAATTTGGTGAACACTTTTACTTGTGGATTACTAGTCCACCAGATCAATATGCCTCTTATTTATCTACCAGATCCGTTCAAGAGAATAAGAAATCTATTCATGATCATTTTCATTGTTTTACTCATTTATTCTCAAATGAAATATCCAGATTAAGATCATTAATTTAGGAAGCCTTTGTTAAAAAATCTGCATTATATCTGCAAGTACACTTTGTGTGGAATCCATCGTTGAGGATCACTGAAGAATAAGAATTGCTTCCAAAAAAGCAAAATAAAAAACCACTGCCTCCTCCTCCCTTCCACCCCCCACTCCCCTCAAAATCAGGTCTTTTCTCTATTTTACTACAGCTCTGCCTCCCAAACCTGTTGTTTAAAATCCTCCTTGATGTGTGAAGGATTAATAGGGACCTGAGAAATTCAGTGGTAGGAGTGAAAATAATAGAAACACGCATGGATTTGTTTTACTACTGTCATCTGTTTAAGTAGTTGTGACAAAAATTTGTATAAAACCAGATACAGGGTGTGGAGGTGGATATTCCTGTGCCTTTTCTTTTCCCCACCTACGTTTGGTTTTTTGGGTTTTTTTTTCTTTAACTTCCCAGCATCTCCACATTCTCTGCAGTGAAACCTGCTCATTTTCAGGGGGGCTGTGGAGCAAGGGGCACAGCAGCTGCCCTGAGCCCACTGCTGTGTCACATATCTGTGTGTCCCTTTTAAGGAACCAGCATCCTTGCATCCTCCTGCCCTGGAGAAGTCAGCTGCAGTTTATTGTGTGGAAATAAGAAGGATGTTTGCTGCCATGAGAGCCTCCCCCAGCATGCAGGCTCCTGCTGTGTCTCCAGTGCCAGGGATGAGCTCATTCCCCCGGAGCTGCATCCCTGCTGGAACGCTCGGGGTGGTTTGCTGGCCGTGCCTTGGGGCCAGGCACTGCTGTCACTGCTGCTGCCTTTGGGGTTGTCCCCTGTGCTGCTGTGCCCATCGGGCTCCCCTCAGCCTTGCTGCTTCTCCAAGGCCTTGGTTTCTCCTGTCCCTGCTGCCACGGTGGCTCGGCACAGTGTCTGCCTGACCCACAGTGCTCTCTGCAGCCCTGGCGCCTTGCTGCACCTCCCAGCAGCTCCCTCCAGCACTTCAGCTTCCCCAGGGTAGCAGCTTCAGAGGACTTAACTCCATCCCCACATGGGTCTGAGCCCGCAGAGAAGGCATTCACTGCAGCTCCTCCTCAAACCCATCACTGTACCTCGTTGGTACAGGGTACCAACGTTGGTGCCCTGCCTCCAGTTCAGAGCAATGCCAAGATCTAAGTTCCATTTCTGCCTCTGCTGTGGTTTAAAAAGCTAATCTCTGCTTCCAGCTGTTGTCCAGCAGCCCAGAAACCTTTGAAACAATTTGATTAGGAAGCAACTAAATGGCTCTTAAATGCTCACCCTCCAATTTATTACTTTGGTTGGTTTGTGTGGTGAATTATTTTATTTGGGGTTTTTGTTTGTTTGGTTTTTTTTTTAACCAGTCTTGGAACTGAGTCTGGCCCTGGTGATTTGCAGAGCTAGAAGATGTTGGGAGCATTTGGGTGGAGAGTTTCCTCTCCACAGTGGCTGTGATGACACGAGCATGCAGCTCACACATCTGGCTGAACAGCCCAGCTCTGACATCTTGTGCTTTGTGCTGACCCTGGGAGCTGGCCAGGGGCTGTGGAAAAGGGATTGTTTTTCCAAATACTGGAGGCCTTTGCTGTCTGTGTGTCATGGCCTGCACATGCCTGTGTGTGATCTCTCTCACCACGAAGCATCTCTTACACCTGGGATGCCTCAGGGCAAGGTGCAGTTCTGCCATTTGGTGGAGAAGGTGGTCAGAGCAGCCACTTGCTCCCCTGTTATGTTATCAGGATCTGGCAGTGGTCAATCTCAGCAGCTCCAGCCTGCTTAGCTGCTCCTGCTGATGGTGTCCACACCAAAATTCCCTCCCTAAATCAATTGAGTTGTAAATCATCTCTTTTATCTTGATTACCATGAAAATGCAGGGAACAGTCTATGGGATAGAAGGAGTCCTACTCAAAATAGCATGTGCAAAAGCACCCTGTTAGCTTCTGTGTGACCTGACTCCTGCATGTTTGTAAAAATAAATGTTTCCCCTAATATGTAATCAAGGAAATAATTTGTGCTCTTTTTTTTTTTTTGTTACCCAAAAAAGAACTTATCGGGAACATTTTGTGCCTACATGCTGGTAACAAACAGTTTCTTATTGCCAGTGGAAATGTGATCCTGACTGGAGCATGGCTAATACCCATATTCAGAGAATATGGATCATACTGTGCCCCATTCAGCACAGGCTGTAAGGAGGCAGTGTCAGAGAGCTCAACAGTGAGACACTGTTTCACATCCTCAACATGCCCATTCAACTGAATCTCTCCCAAAGAGGGAAGATGTTATGCTCATGTTTAAATAGAAGCTCTGCTATTTTGGTGAAGGTTGAAACCAGGTGCCAGCCTGATTGGGTACTCCTATCTCGCTCTTCTCAATGCTGATTCCCAAATATAAACAACTCTTAAAGCTGCTGGCTACCACCCAGCCAAAACTTCTTGTCATCTCATTGGTAATTAATTTTACCACTACTAAATGTGCTAAATCCTTGCAGGAGTGGCAAAAAGGTATTTTTGCAGGATCTCAGCTGTTTGGGAGAGCTCAGGCTGCCCTGCTCATGTATCACAGCCAGTTCAGTGGGAAATGTTGGATGCAAGTGCTTGGCTCCCAATCCCAGATGGAGCCGAGGAGCAATTTCTCTCACATTCCTGTTCTTTGCCTTGTGTCCACCTTCCACTAGAGAGAGCAGAAGTTTTTTTATGTTCACTATAATGGGAATGAAATATCCAGCCACAGTCCAAATCTTTAAAATCCAAGGGAAAGAGGCAGTGAGCTGCAACAAGGTTCTGATGTGCATTTGGATTATGTGATCTTGTTTCAGTCTTCTTGAATCCTATTTATTGTCTTTGGTGACTATTGGCTGATTTTTTGTCCTCGCCATCTGGTTGTTTTTAGAACAGTGAAAGTGTTATGTACGTGCAAATGTGTGTCACAATAAAATTCCAGAGTAATAGACTATAATCTGAATAGAATTAGAATAGACTTTGAATGGATGTAAAGGGTTTTATTAAACACTAAATGTAATTAATTCATTGGTCCTCTTTAATGCTTAAAAGAAAAGGATCTGCTCATTCCCTCTAATGAAACTGTGCTGAGTTTAAGCAATACTTTAATAAGTCCATATGGTTTCAAAATGCTGCTGCATTCTGCTGCTGAGGATTCCCTCCCCTTTCAAAGAATATACATGGGACTGCTTGTATTTTAAATATTGGGGGTTTTCCCTGACTTGTGCCCAGTTAGGGAGGTCCTTGTAATAAGATTATGCCTTTTCTATTACTCTGACTCATTTTTGGGGTTGTTTTTTTTCTGGTTGGCTTTGTTGGAGGTTTTTTTAATCTCTTTTTTTTTTTTTTTTTTTTTTTTTTTTTTTGCCATTGCATAGTTAGCAGTATTGCTGTTTCAAGAGTGCCAAAATTAAAACCCTGGTTCAGAAAAGATTGTATAAGGGAAAAACAGGACTTATAAACAGCTGAAAAGGTTTAAATTGTCATACTTTACTTTCTGTCCTTTTTAGATTTACTTAGATCTTCTACAATCTGTGTGGGTCACATTTTCCTGCAGATCTCTAATACTAAGGAGGCTAAGAATTATGGTTTATGAATTTTAATGAAAGTTGAAATCCTTATGTAATCATTTGCTAGGGCTTTAATTAAATAACCATATAGAAGAAGAACTGCATTTAGAGAGGCGAGGGCTGAAGATGCTAATTTTTAAATGGCTTTGTTCTACTTCAATATGGGTATCTCAGAAATCTGATGTAATGTAGACAGTCCTTTATATCATTCCCTACTCCTTTGAAGGTATTGCTGCATTAGTGAACAGAAGTTTTAAAACCACAAGCTGAGAAACTTCATGGTGTTTATAGCAAAACCTGAAGTTTGGAGCTCAGGCTCCCACCCTACAGCTCCAAAAGGGGATGAGCCCTTTCACTTCTCCTCTTCTGGGATTTTGGTACTGGGGTCTTTTCCTCAGCAGGAATGGGAGAGTGTTTTCCCTGGAGAGCTGTCGGTCAGTTCTTACGGTAGCACCAAGCAGTGGTTTTAGCACAGGCCATATTTTTGTGCATTCCTGAGCATGCAAGGCTCGTTCTTGTTGCTAAAAGCTGCTTTCATCTGTGAGCATTAAAACTGCCAGAGATGGGTTTCCAGGACAGTTTCAGATGAAATGTAAAGTAGCTCCTTTTCTTCTAACAGAGACTGTATGCATGTAAGCTGTGTGGGAGTTTGATTTCAGTTTTATCCCTCCTTTTCTGCTGCTGATGCACATATCCTTGGTTGCCTGGTCAGTAAGAATAATAAATTTGATGCTCTGAGGCTGTTTATCGTCACTCTGGACCAAATTAATTCCAGAGAACTTTCAGAGGAGGTGGTGGGGTCTGGAGCAAACCCATCTGTTAGTGATAAACATAAATCCCCCTACTTCCAAATGCATTTTTATGTCAGTATCTCTGTTTGCATGCATGCAGCAATTAAGCAGTATATTATTTTCTTTTTCCATGATTTCAGAAGGTTGACTCACTCAAGTGGATTTATGCACACGCTCTGTTTTCTCTGAGTGCAGTTAGTTGGTTTGTTGTTTGATTTGGTTTTTTTATTTTTGTGGGGGGTTTTTGTTTGGTTTTGGGCTTTGTTTTTGCTTTTAATTCTGTTTTCTTCATCTTTTGATTTCTATTCAGCTTGTGGAAATAATGATTTCTACCTAGCCCTATAATTCAGACATACTTTCTTTCCTCCTTTTCTGGGTATCATGCTCCAGCCCTTACTGTTTGTCCATGAAAAGAAAATCAGGTTCAGAAGGAATTGAGCAGAGTGTGGCTTGTTGAGCTAAAGGGTGTCACACTGAGGCAATTGTCCCTCTGCAGAATGCTGGCCTGGCAGAGATTTTGTCATAAACTCTGGGGTTTTTCTTCTTTCTGAGGCATTTTTGTGTGGTATCCATTTCATTTTTCATTCCTCCACTCCTGTGTTAGTAGGGACCACCACATGCCAAGAACATTCTAGCATGAGATGAGCACAGCTTTTTAGATAACGAGGGAGAAATAGATTTTAAAGCTGAATAAGATTTTATAACAACAGTAGGAAAAGGTTGGTTTCATAGGTCATGAATTGGATATAATGCTTAAAAACAGCCTCCCTGTTTTAGCTGGGGACAGCCATGTTGAGCTTGTGAGGGGTCCCCAGGACGAGGTGAGAGATGAGAATTAACTCCAAGCTCTCAGAAGGCTGATTTCTTATCATATCATATTCTAAAACTATACTAAAGAAAGAAAGGAGACATCAGAAGGCCAGAACAAGAATGATAATAAAAACCCATGACTGATCAGAATCCTGACACAGCTGGACTGAGATTGGTCATTACATCAAAACAATCCACGTGCAACCAATCAAAGATGTCCCTGGTGGTGAGCAATCTCCAGATCACATTCCAAGCAATCAGATAATCATTGTTTACATTTCTTTTCTGAGGCTTCTCAGCTTCTCAGGAGAAAAATCCTGGCAAGGGATTTTTCATAAAATATGACAGTGGCAGTGACCACAGGTAACCACCCTGGCACACTTCTGTGTTTTCCTGGGGCTGGCTGCACTGGGAGCATCCCTACATATTGGAACAGTAATTCCAGGCCTGGCTTGTGACTGCACCTCTCATTTTTGGTGGCAGTAAGAAAGCAACCTTTCACTTTTCAGTGAGCTATTGTGAGAAATGATAGTTACTTTCAAAAATTTTTAAAAGGATTATTAAAACTTTATCAAAAATTGCAATAGAGACTGAATAGAGAAAATAAACCTAGCACTGGGAGCACAGGATTTTCTCTAGTATGTGCTCATCTACACAATGGATGTTCTGCTTTTTAACTCTTTGGCCTCTCCTAAAATTTTGTCTATTGACTCTTTCTTTGCTGTCAAGTGGTGGAGATTGCTTTCTGACATCTTGATTTGGAGGTCAGGTGTTGCTGTAGTAATGAGCTGATTTTCTTAAATACCCCAGCTATCTCCTGAAAACAATGTGAAAGGGGGGAACATAACTATAAATTAATAAAATTTCTCTTAGTATATACATAATATTTGTTCTTTAATTGTGAGAGCTAACTATTTCATTGTTCATTTATTACACACTGGGTTCAGTGAGGGCAGGAGCATGAAAATCCTGGCAGGGGGATCTTATGCTACCCTTGGGTTTGAAGGTGTGGTGTCTGCCAAGTGTCTGGAGCCTGGAGAACCACAGTGGCCACAGCCAGGCTGAAATTAATCCTTCTTTCTTCACTGTGGGGCTTGCTTTTTGTGCTAATTCCACTGATAGGAACCTGGAGGAAAAGGTATCACCCGGAGAGCCACCAGTGGTCAGACTCGAGCTAAATTAATATTCTTTTAGCCAAGTGAATTAAGAAAGCAGGATTTACTTCCTCCCAAGGCACAGGGGCTACGAAGTAAAACTGAAGAGGGGTTTTTGGTCCACAGAGGAAAGACAGGTAGGAGGGTTCTAGCAGAGTTTCTTTGAAGCACATAACCTTTGGTAGGAGCATCTCTTGGTAGTTTTTGCACACCAGTTATTTATTTAAAAAAAATCAAAGCTATGCTTCATGCAGTAATGGAGAGCAAACAAGGAAACCCAGGAGAGCCAGTGTTTCCACCAAGAGTATACATGGAAAATAGGAAAAAAATGCAGTAAAATGAGGGGGGTAGTCACAAGGCTGTATCAGGTAAAAAAATTATGTGACATTTCTGATTTTTGATGCCTGACTGCATGTGTGGTTTGTCTCCAGTTATGGAGGTAGATAGTTGTCAGTAATAACTTAAAAATTAGGATCCCTTTGGAAAGAAAAGGATAAGGAGGAACAGTTCCTGGAGAAGATAAAAAATTTCATCATAGGAGATGCATGTGGCTTTCCTGATTTTGCAGAGTAGAAACCTCTTGTCCTGGGATGAGTGTTTTGAAAGCATGTTCCGCAAAAAGTGTGGGTTTTAAATCTCCTTGCCAACCTCTGAACTGGGGGAAGGCATTTCCTTTGGGAAAGAA
Organism: Molothrus aeneus; assembly: GCF_037042795.1. Classification (NCBI taxonomy): domain Eukaryota; kingdom Metazoa; phylum Chordata; class Aves; order Passeriformes; family Icteridae; genus Molothrus; species Molothrus aeneus. The sequence continues at coordinate 1,784,626 of NC_089650.1, read as the reverse complement.
TGTCGGGAAAATGAGCAAGAAAATGTTCATGGCTGTAAGTCAGTACATGTCACATTAACCCTCCTATCTTTCATTCACTTTTTTTTAATTTGAATTAAGAATTTCTTCTGTGTGTAGGAGCAAACAATGCCCAGAAGAAATCCCTGAGTAGATATACAAAAAACCCCATAATTCAATGGTGAAACAGATTTAAAGCTGTTGCTAATTATCATGGCTGATATAAAATGTACATTGGTGATTAATCAAATGTGCCCTGGTTTTGGTAATCTCCTTGTTGATGTATCAGCTCTCCTTTTACCAGATCAGTATTAAACATTTGGCTAAAGCTGAATCTGTGGCAGTGGGGATTTTATTGGCACCAGCGGAGTTGTGATGCCAGATGTGTTTGGGTTCTGAATGCAAAGGTACAATGTTACATGGCTTTATTATGAAGCTAAAAGCTGTGTGAGATAAATCATAAAAGCAAACCTGTTTATTTCCAAGAAAAATGTGTAATGGATATAAAAGCATGAGTGTTTCAATTAAAATAATGAGTGCAATTTTTCCCTTAGCTCTGCTTTTCTTTCTTTTGCAGCTCATGGGGCATTCTGAATGGGATCACAAACGAGGACCCAGAGGCTCACAGGTCAGTTGCTCAGTGTTTTGTGTTTGATTTTGGCTTTTTGTACATTTGAGGCATTCAAGCAAGTTTTCCATCTGAGTTTGGCAAAGTTGTTAATTTTGTTAATATTTGCAGGGTTTGGAGCAATGGAAAAAGGCATAAAACCATGGCAGCTTTCATTAATATAATTTTTGAGCTGTAATTCAAACAGTTGATCCAGACAGAGCTGAGTCATCCAGCAGAAAGGGTTTTTCAGTAGCAGAAGGATGGATTAGATGTATGGAGAAAGCATTTCTTACTCAGCTGTCTCCATCAGGACATCAAAGCAATGCAATTTCAAAGAGCATGAGTATGTTCTGTTTGGTGGTTTGGTTTTTGGGTTTTTTAACCTGAAAAACTTGTTAAAACTTGGATGGCTCTCTCTCCATGAATCCTTTCACTGTTGACCCAGGTGTGTTAGAACTGTGTGGGGAGGTGCAGAGAAGCCACTGGAAGGAAATTATGCCAGTAGTGTTAATGGTATCACAATCCACTTCAAAATTATCTGTAGTAACTATCTCTTGTAATTATCTATTACAATTGCTGCAAACAAGACATCGCTACCAGTATTGATGTTCAGGAATTTTCCTGCTTGGGTAAAATAGCCTTTCCCATCTAGTGTTGAAAAACATGAATACATTATTAGAGCTCCAGCCTTTTGTACTGGGTTTTACTTCAGGTGAAGGATTTTCGCGTGGATACTTTGTACAAGTGACAGTCCAGTGGCGTCATAAAAGCATTAAAGGATATATAATAAGGTGGGAAAAGAAAACCATAGCATCATAGAACAGTTTGGTTTGGAAGGGACCTTAAAGATCACCCAGCTCCAACCCCCTGCCATGGCAGGGACACCTCCCACTGTCCCAGGTGGCTCCAAGCCCTGTTCAGCCTGGCCTTGGGCACTGCCAGGGATCCAGGGGCAGCCACAGCTGCTCTGGGCACCCTGTGCCAGGGCTGCCCACCCTCACAAAAAATTAATTTTTACCTAACATTTAATCTAAACCTACTCTCTGGCAGTTTGAAGGCATTCCCAGGGTTCTCACTACAGTTCCTGATGAAGAGTCCCAAAATGACCCAAGCTTTCTGATTACTTTGTGCTATCCTGTGCCCAGACACAAAAACTAAGGAAGAAAAGGAAGAAAAATTTCATTAGCGAGAAGAAAATGTGCCTCAGTTATTCCACTGTAGCTTTAGATTCTCTCCTTTACATGACTCTGAAAAATCTTCTAGATAGGAACAGCATTAAACCTAATTTAATTAAGTTCCTTGAAAGATTAGGAGAAATTAAGGAGGTTCTGATTTTTGCAGAATAGAAAAGACTTTTTTTATCCTTTTGTCATTCAGTTACATTGTTGCCAGCTTGTGTCCTTTAAAAAATGCACCTGTTGTAAAAAAACAAGATCTTGCTGAAAAATTAAGGTGAATGATGTGTTAGCTATACTTAAATACCTTAAAACCTAGGAAGAAAAAAAGGGAAGTGAAATCACTGGTTTACCATAATGTAAAACTAAAATCTATGTATGAACTCCTGAAGGTATTCCATCAAGACTCATTAAAAAAGCTCTGATTCAGTGAAGGGGATTTTTTTTTAGGAGCTAGTAGGTTTTCTATGGCATGTGTTGAAACATGAGGGGAAGCTACTACAGTGCATGTCACACTCCTTAATGGCCCACTTGGCAAACATGTTTCTTTTCTGTTCCTTTTCTGCACGTAGGAGTGAAATGCAAAGTGCTGCAGCTCCAGGTAGAGATGGATCTCAAGTGAGATGCACTGGGGCCCACGGGAATTTCTGTTTGCAGCACTTTGTCTCGTGATAAGCATCTGCAATTCAATAGAATGTTAATGGCACAAGTGAAAAGCTGTCTTTACAATATTTAACTTGCTCAGGCTTCTAGCATGACCATCACTGCACTCCCCTTTTGAGACTGCCCACATGTATGTGTATCTATGTTGTAGGATTCCTTTTCTTTTAGAATAATTATACTATTAAGGCTACTCTAATTAGATTGAATTATAGGTTGCCTTACAAAGAGCAGGGAGTTCCTGGCTACATACTTGTTCTTTTTTTTTTTTTCCTTTCTTTTTTCATCCCTGAAGACAGCACTGCCTGCTCTAAGTGCTTCATGCTGGGAATTTTCTCTATGGATTTGAAATGAAGCAGGAAGTGCAAAGTGAATTTCATTACATTTTGTGCTTAATTTTAAAGATTAATACATGTTAGAATTAAGGATTTAGGCATGAAACTTAAAAACTGAGTTCCAAATTAAAGAAATTCCAAAGTGTTTAGGAATATTTAATCCACCTAAGGAAAAGTCTCAGAAATATATACATGCAATTTGTAGAACCGCATAATGTGAGGGGAGAATATCCATACATGTTTCTAGTGCTGGCACGTGCCACAAGAAAGTGTGACTAGCAGAATTCATCCTTGGAATATTATTGCTCTGCAGAAACAAATATGCAAATTGTCCTTTAATCATTCTGCTAGAACACAGTACACTAGTACATAGTACACTAGTACTTGGTACTGCCAGGATCTTGCAGGTGGGCCCCAGGGCACACTCTGTGCACACGTTTTTATGTTTTTACCAGGGCTCCTGGGTGTGTGGGAGTAATTTGTTGCTCTGTCATCAAGGCTTGTTTGGCTTGCTGGAGATGTAGGCGTAGTCCCAGAGTCAGTGCAATCGAGCAATCCCGCATTGTAGAAGCAGGATGATGGAGAGAGGAACACAGGTCCAGCCTTTTTAATTCTCTGTAACCACAAAAGCTCTCGATTCTCCATCCGAGGTGCTGCGTTTTACCCCTCCAGTTCCTAAGCAACAGCTATTTCCAGAGTGAGTGCGTCTGGTGTTGTCTACCTACTCCAGGCTCCTTCCTGGGAGGTGGCTGGGAGCTGAGCTGCTTACTGCCTCAGCTGTGCCACTGCAAGGACACAGATGCTGTAGAGGAGCAGCACAAGCTGGGCTCTGACCAGTCTCCACCTTGCAGCTCACCAAAACTCGCGTGCTTCGGGGAGCTCTGCCATCTACAATGAAGAGCAGGAGTCAGAATTGAGGTTCTTGCCACTGGTTTGGGACAGAAGCCTTTTTTTGTCAAGTGTGGCAAAGCCTCTAGAGCAGACTCAGGAGGATGAGCCGGAAATCTCTGTCCTTGCTGAAGCGCAGGTGGGAGTCCATTCCCGCTGGGGACCAGGTACTGTGCTCTGGGAATCTGTCTGGGGTGTCTGTCTGCCCTCAGTGCCACTGTAAAGAGAAATACAGTGCCCTGCTGGGGCTCTGGGGGCTCTCTGAAAACAGGGAGTGCTAGCTGCTCATTATTTGTCATTCCTAAAATGAATGCTGCCAAACTCGGGTAAGGCTGATTTTGCCAGGGCATGTGCTTGTGAAGGTGGAGATGCCATGGCAGCCTATTAATGCAGAGGTATTTAACCAAAAAAGTCTCCCTGTCTCAGAAAGGAGACTTGCTTCAGGAGTATTTGAAACTGAGTATTAAAAACTATTTTAAACTGAGTGGCTAAGGGGAATAGTAGTCTACTATTGATGGGTTTGTGCATGACTTTTTTGTGTTTCATATCTTTCATATCTTACATGTGTGTGTATGAAGTCACTGAGGCATTGGCAGCAGAACATTGGTGTTTTCAGAGTCTGCCCTCAATGCCACTGTGAAGAGAATTACAGTGGGGCTCTAGGAGTTCTCTGAACACAGGGAGAGCCAGCTGCTCGTTATTTGTCCTTCCCAAGATGAATGCTGCGAAACACTGGTAAAGCTGATTTTCCCAGGGCATGTGCTTGAGAAGGCGGAGATGCCATGGCAGCCCACTAATGCAGATGTATTTAACCAAAAAAATCTCCCTGTCTCAAAAAGGAGACTTTTCTAAAGGCTTCAGGAGTATTTTAAACTGAGTATTGAAAACTATTTCAAACTGAGTGGCCAAGGGAAATTTTAGTGTACTGTTGATGGGTTCCTTGTGCATGACTTTTTGTTTTTCTTACCTTACATATATGTGTGTGTATGAAATCACTGTGGCATTGGCAGAACCTTGGTGTTTTCAGAGTCCTCTTGGTTGTTGTGTCATTCCAAGTGCGCTAACCAAGAGGAGAGTAAAGCAGATGCAAACAGAACGTATGTAAACATCTGCTGGGAAAAGCAAATACTGTCACCAGAAGCAGGACTGAGAAGTGATGAATGGCAGTGTGATTAGTGTATTTCCTACTTCTTGCTCCAGGCACTCCAAGATTCTCTTGATTTTTTTTTTTCCATACTTTGCTTGAGATGTGCAGATAATAAAAGAAATAATTACAGAAATAATATTGGTGAGCTAACATCTCCACTCTCTTCTCAGTCATAATTCCATCTCAGTTTTCCATTTATAAAACAGTTGACTATGAATGGTAGTTTTTATCTGTAGAAAAGAGACAGTTGTTTGACAGGAAGAAAGACAGAAATGCATCCCAGTTTTTGAGAAGCATTCTCCTGTGCGTTTTTATTAAGAGGGAGAAGGACAGGGAAGATTACATACCATATTTTATGTTTAAAGATAAGTCATGCCACTTGGAACTTTTAGAGATCTCAGACATATTAGTTGTCAAAAAAAAACCCCTCATCCTGTCACATAATTATTCACAATAAAATAATAAGGCATTGTTGATTAGTGCAGTTTTATTGCACGGAAAGGAATTTAATTGATCCAGATCAGTCCAGCATTCTTAAATTTCCTAGGAAAAAAGGATGAATAAATGCTCTGGTAGGAAGTGAATCATTTGTGTTGTTGTTTCTCTTAAGATGCAGAGACACTGATATTATTTCAAAGGAAGGCTGGTTTTCAGCCTTACTTTTCCAGCATTTCCTTTGAAACACTCTAACCCTAATGTTGCATTGCATCATACATCCCATTGTAACACAGTATGGGGGAAAAATAAATATTCCTCACCTAGGTGTGAGGTGTGCTTGGCTGCACTGAGCTGGGCATCAGTTCCACCATCAGTCCCTCAAGCCCTCTGAGGGGTTTAAAAGAGGAAAGGGAATTTCCCTGACCCATCTGCCACTCTGGGACAGTGAGACCCAGAAAGTGATGCACATAAATAGAGTTTACTTGAGCATAGTGTGAGTCTGTGAGGGCTGACTGAAGGAAAATGCAGTTACTGTGCAAGATGACAACCCCAAAGAGGCAACTTCCTGAGTGCTTTAGGCTGATCCTGCTCACAAATTATTGTATAAAAATAATACCTCTGCCTTTTGGTGTAAATCCATTCTTTAGTCCTTGAAGGGATGCAGTCTCTTACTGTGTTCTAGGCTGACCTTGACAAAATTACTTTATATTTTGACAGGTAAACAGTGACATTGTAAGTTACTTCTCTACTCAGAGTAGATAAAACATAATTGTATTAACAAATAACAAAACCTCTCCAAATGGACTTTTTGCTGCCTAAAATGAAAATAAAAACCAAATAAAAAACTAAAGGAAGGAAATAAGACCAAACTGCAAAAGTGGGATATTTGGCTTGATCTTGTTCCTAATGTAAAATGATGTGGCAGGTGTCACTTTTAAGAAGGTGGAAGCTCTAAGTCCACAGTGAAGTTTGATACTGTATTTGAACATACTTTTTGGTTTTTTAAGTCATAGAGTGATTTTTTTTTTCCTCATCTTGCATAGTCTGCATGAAATCAAATGACACCCAGAACTGTTTAGGCAAGGCTGAGCAGCCTTGAGAAGTAAGGGTGGAGAAAAACCAAGAGTAGTTATGATGTCTGTAGACAATATCGTGGGAGGTTGTTGGTTTGGGGTGTTTTTTTTTGGAGGTAGGTTGTTATATAATTTTATTTTTGATCTTTTGAGCATTATTTGTGCTCTCAGACACTACATCACAGAGGTCTCCATGGTTTCCAGGCTCTGGTATGACAAAGGAATTTTCCTCTCATTGTTTTGTGTTTTATGGATGTGAAAGAGTGAGGAAAGTAGGTTTAACTGGCAACCTTGAATTAGATCTCTCTGGGTTTCGTTGATGAAAAATGTCTGATCTTCCTGTTCATTTTTATATGTGGAAGATACATCTTTATCCTGGGGGTGTTTTGCATGGGTAAATTTAAGCTAAATAGTGATAAACTAAATACCATCTATTGGCCTCTATTTAACAAAACTTAATATTTCTTAGTTCTTTAATCTTGAATGGCTTTGTCAATAATTTCAGAAGGAATTACCTTTATATAACTAAGGAAAGAATTTGTGAGTGTTTTTCTTTCTTGCCCATCCAGCTGTTCAGATTGCTTGAAAGCTTTCCCTGAAGTTTCAGTACAAGGGTTTGGGGAGTAATTCTCTGTAGGTTTAATTTGTTGTGTGTGCCTGAGGATCTTGTTTTTAGGAATAAAAAGTCCTAATTTTTTGTTCCTGAGAACTGCAACTGAGAATGCTTTCACTGAATACATATGAATTTAAAATGTTGTGGTAGCCAGATGAGCCAGAGGTGTTAAATATTTGCTGTGATGCTGTTGAGTATTTCCACCTACCTGAAATTCCATGAGCTGTAGCCTTTGAGCATAAGGTCCTAAGTCAGGAAAAATCTTCCCACGTTATCCCATGATGGAAATTTCTAATTGTTTCACTGGTGACTGTGAAGTTAAAAACACAAACTAGATTTCCATAATGATGTAAGAACATGACCAATAGTTGCTATAGGGATTTATATACTTTATATTTTTTTAATGTATTTATAGATATTTTTATAGCTGTGGATAGTTTAAAGGAATGTACTATGCAGTTCAATAAAAGCATTAATATTTTTTTTAGGTAGGAATTCATGCTTACAGCAGTTTGAGCAGTGGTAATGCTTTCTGTAGGATTAGATTGTGATGGGTTAGTATAAAACCCATGAAGTGATGCTTCCCTCACCTGCCAGTGATTTACAGCACAGCTGTGCCTAAGGCAGTTTGCATGCACACTGCAATATCCTGTTCCTGACCATTGATGTGGTGGATGGGACAAACTTCCACAGGTTTGTGGAAGGGTGCTCAGCAGCAAATGGAACTCATCCTGACTGAGTCATAACTGCAGAATGATAAACGAAGGGATTTTCTGGGTTCCATATAACATTACATCATGCAGCCTCCATATATTCACTGTGTGTTCAGTACAAAGCTGGGTCCTGCTGGGGCATGTCACTTGTACCTAACCACACCCCTTCTACTTTACCTGAAAACAGCTTACAATTAAAAAATAAAAAAAGTTTCCTGTTAAGAATGTTTTTGTGGCTCTCCACAGTTCTTCATGGTTAATAAAACGTGGCATTATCCCTTCATTCAGCAGACAAGCTTTCCAAGCTTTAGTGGCAGAGCAGAGATTTGCAGGGTTTGGGATATTATGAGAAAGAGGCCTCTTGGCAGGAGTTTGGGGTGGTTTGGTTGGAGTATGGAGAAGGAGAGCTGCTTTTTCACAGCAGGAATGGTCAAAAAGCTGAGCTGGGATTAAGAAATAACCTAGGAAATTCCTCTTTGCTTTCTAATGCAGCAGGTGAGTGATGCAGAGCAGAAAGCTATCTCACAGAAATAATCTGCCTCAGGTTTGTCCTTGCCTCTCTTGGAGTGAGGAGTTGAGGCACAGGCACTCTCTGGGGCTGTGGGACCATTTCTTTGTGTCCTGCAGGTTTTCTTCCTGCTGCTCTGAGGTGAGACAGGACCTGTCACACTGGCAGCTGTGACCCAGGTGATGTGGGCAAATCTCCTGCAACCTTCCACATCCAGCACTCACCCCCAGGGTGGAGAAGAACCTTTGAAATGCTATCAGCCACCCTGAGAATCTTTTCTGCTCTCAAATTCTCTGTCCCAAAACGACTGGCAGGGGGACAGGAGTGGATTGGAAGCTCAGTAATGACTTTTACTCTGTCATGTCACTGTTCTCCATACCTAAGCAGGAGCTCAACACAGATTTCCAGAGATGTTGCCATTCTTCTTCAAAACCCTTCTCCACCTTTATACCTTCCAGGTTTGCTGTGCAAGTCCTGGTGCTGGTCAGGCAGTCCAGCTGTGGCACAGAGAAGCTTGCTGACAACACTCAACTTGTATTTTCCTTTATTCAGTCAGCAAGTTCCAGATCAGGAAGGATGCAGTTTGTAGGATCACAGCTATGCTGCAGGTCAATGCAGTTTGGAAAAGGAATTAGCACTGAAATGCACACAGGAGTAGGAAATATATGCTGGTGAAATGACTCCTTGAAGAAGCAGCATGGTAGGAGTACAAGAAGTTTGGCACAGCGCCATTTATCTCTATATTTTGAAAAGCAGAGATAGTAGTAGAAGTTGATAATTGTCCTTTTTTTTTCCTTTTTTTTTTTTTTTCTTCTTTCTTCCTCAGGCTTTTCCTCAGGCTGGTGAGTGCATGTCCACTGGTGTGGTGCAGATCTGGATTGCCTATGGCAATTGTATTGAGAAGTTTGGGATTGTGAGCTGTCATCATTCAGAGCAGAGGAAGGAGATTTTTTCCATTTGGAGTGATCAGACTCCTGAAGCACCCCTAAATCTCTCTGCTTTTTTCTCTCTTTCTGGCAGTTTTCATAATTTAATTTTCAGAAGTTTTCATAATTTTGTTAACTTGTTTGTTTTCAGAACCCGTGTTTTTATATGGTGTGATTCTCTGACTAAAGCTTATATTTCTCAGTTGCCTTTTATAAATTTAGAGTCTTAAGGTCTTCAGGTTAAGAGATTTTGTTCATGTGCTTTTTTTGAGGTTTGGGGGTGGTTTTTGTTATTTTGGGGTTTGGTTTGGGGGGTTTTTGTTTGATTGCTTTGGGTTTTTTTGGGTTTTGTTTCCTAGTTGCAATCTAGTTCCTGACAACTGTGCAAAGCTGAGAGTAGTGCCACAAGGTGTTCTTTTCATTTCCAATAACATCTTAAATTTCACTTATGGCATATGTGCATTCCAGGTATTTGTCACCTTCCCAAGCACTTTTTTTAACACAATTACTGCAAAATTTTAGCTTTCTCTATTCAGAGATGAGACCAATTATGGAATGAATGTGATTAATGTATTTAAGTTTTTTCTGAGCAGGGCTGATTCCTAGTTTTCAGCCAGCGTGCTTCCACTGGCATGTTAATAGTGGCATCTCTGAGGGTGTGGGCTGCCCTAACCTTCCTTACTGAGCTTCCACAATGCCATTGTTGTTGGAAGATGTCTTATCAACAGTGTTAATGAGGACAAAATGAACTGGCTGATTTCCCTCTGTAAAGGAAACTTAATTTTAAAAGCATTTTTATTATTACTGGTTTGGTTTTTTTCCCCCCTGAGTTTTCTGTCCATACTGAGGCAGATATGTATGCTTTAACTGCTGCTCTCTGGGATAGTCTGAAAGAATAAGTGAAAGTATTTCCTATTGTTCCTTCCTTACAAGAAAACATGCTGAATTCTCTAGTAGCTCATTTTATGAGTTCCCCAGTGGAAAAGCTCACAGCTGATCAGCTCTGCTCTCAACAGCAGATGTTCTTTTTCTTGACTTCAGCAGTAAGCTATAATTTTGTTCTATGTCTGACAGATTAGTGTTCAAAATTTCAAAATGAGTTATTGGAGCAGCCTCCTGAGATTTTTGAATAAGCTAGAGCTGGAGTAAATCTTAAAGTCAAGTCATAAAAAAGAAAATTTCATGTGGGGTTGGATTTTAGAGATCAAAGGTTCGTTGTGTAATGGCTCTGCATTGCTCCATTTTCAATTCCTGAATAACCTTGAATGTGACAAGAGCGGTAGGAATTCTTACGGTCCATAAAGGAATGCTGGAGATTATAAGGTGTTGAACCTGGAGTTCATAATTATTAAGTTGCTGGTCTTATGCAGGGCTAGAAAAGCTACTGGTTATGGTGAATAGAGGAGAGATAGAGGCATCAGTTAGGGAATAGCAAAAAAGTAAAAAAACCCCAACATTTAGCATGAGAAAGGTGTCTTTGTTAATACCCTGGATGTTGGACAGACTGCACCCTTAGGAAATGTGTAGGTGATACAGAACCAGGGGAATGGCTGCTACAGGGGGTGGTGATGCTGCCATTCAGAGGGACAGCTGGAGAAGGGGGCCAGCAGGAACCTTACTAATTAATGAGGACACAAGGGGAGAAAGTCCTCCCACACCTCAGGAGACACAGAGGGGCTGTCTGGCTGGGGAACAGCTTGGCACAGAAGCACCTTGGGGGGTCCTGGTGGACACCAAGTGTGTCCTTATGGCAAAGAAAGCCTCCAGCTTCATGCTGGGCTGCACTGGGAGTTCCAGCAGGCTGAGAGAGGGGATCCTTTGGTTCAGTTTAGCACCAGGGAGACACATCTGGAATGCTGGGCACAGCTGTGTGCTCTGCAGAACAAGATAAAGAAATACTGCAGTGTGTCCAAAACAGGAGCACAGAAGTAGTCAAGAGTCTGGAGCATCTTATGAGGAGAGGCTGAGAGAGCTGGGACTGTTCAGCCTTGAAAAGAGAAGGCTCAGGAGGATCTTGTGAATGTGTATGAATACCTGGTATGAGAGTAAAGGAGATGGAGCCAGACTCTTTTCAGGGGTGCCACTGGCTAAGAGCCAATGGGTACAAGCTAAAATACAGGAACTTCTGTTTAAAAATAGGCAGGAACTTTTTTAATCGAAGGGTGACCAAGCTCTGGTCATGTGGAAACGTTATGGAGCCTTCATCCTTTGATTTCTCTCTCTTTATTTTCCCCCTACACCTTCTCCCACAAGCACACAAAATTCATGAGGAGGCAAAAAAAGCTGTAGATGGAAAAGTGAAGCCAGGAAAAAAATCTCTCCAAACAAAGCTGGGGCTATATTAAAAAACAGCTACCAAGGTAGTGATTTAAAACATGTAATCCCTTTTCAGACTACATGGGATAGTGCTTTGGTAGAAATCCAGATAGCCTTTCTGTTTCCAGTAACTTTGCTTCTGAAGCACAAGAGCTCACTTCTCCAAAAATGAGGAAAATGTCATTGTTAATACTGTCTATTCTGGTATCTGAGAAAAAAATTAGATCTTTTCTGTCATGTACAGTTTTGAAAGTTTATATGCTGGTCTCATATACATGCCCTTGGCTTCAGAGCAACCCCCACACATTCAGCATTTTCAGTTTTCCAGGATAGGGGGACCTGAATCTTCAAAGTTAGGTGATGGATATGAACAGAAATGTGGAATGGCAATAAGCTTTTGTGTCATGTTACCATGGACAAATTTTTATACGTATCTAAAAATAATAACTCTGTGCATATTGAGATTGTGTTTTAGGACTCCTGGAGGGCTTCATGTGCTTGCTTCTTTTAAATTAACAGTTGGAGTTGAGTGAACAATCTGCAAATAATTATTTTAGATTAAATTCTTCATTAAAATGCAGAATAGGAGGGGGGCTTAAGCTGACAAGAGAAGCTGCAGTACTGCTTTCTATTCCTTACAACTCTGTGGGATGTGAAAGTGATGAACAGCTGAAGTCAATGATTGGAATCTTCAAGGATCAACGTTGCCTTTGAGACAGCTCTGTCTCAGAATGTGATTTTGCTGGGATTATGATGTGGCTGCATTTTCATCACAGAAACAGCCCCTGGACAAAATCACCCTGTAGGTTTTGACTCATTTCCATGCAGATAGGAGTTGTTAAAATGCAGGATTGTACCTGTGGCTCCTGCATGTAGCTGCCACCTCCTATCTTACAAACAGACAGCAGGTTTGGGTTTTGAGGTACTGTAGGGTAGTAATTGATGATGGAGGCTGCTTGGGGGTGGTAGGGGAGCAGCACAAGGCATGGGGTGTCCTTCACCAGAAGACACTGGGCACTGTGACAGAGGATCAGCAGCTCACTGGTGATGAGCTCTCCCAGCATGTCTGGGCTCATGCTGAGCAGTGCATGTTTTCTCCTGAGGATCAAGTGGAGCATGGAAGTGGAGGAAAAGCAGAAGCTGAAATAGAAGTGACTTGAGTGGTGAACATGTAAGGCACACTGATTTATCCTGCACCACTTACAGAGTAAATCCCTTCATCTCTTGATGTGGGATATCCCATTGCCTTTGGGGCTCCATAGGAAGCACCTTTCTTTCAAGATTCTGATGCTCTTTCTCCAACCCCCTTCACCCCCCAACACTGAGTCCTGAAGTTGGGAAGAAGAGAGTGGAAAAGTTATTCAACTGGGCACTGGATTCCTGAGATGCTCAAGGTTCTATTTTTGTTGCTACAGGCATTTGAAAAAATGTACTTCCAATATTTTGTTTTGGAATTATTGCTGGAGTTCTGAAGTCCAGGAATTTTTAGCAAGTCCTCACCATAGGAGCAGAAAGAAACAAATCCAAGATATTTTAATATGGCACACATAGTTCTGTTGTTGCCAAAGGGAAGTGCTCCACTTAAATGTCAAGACAATGTTAGCAACAACTGACCCAAGAGAAATGACCTGGGGATCCCAGTCCAGTTTGTAATGGTTGAGTGTCTTTCACTGAAAATTCTACCTCAGCTTTTCAGGGCTTGGGAGGTGTTTGTGGATGTGGAATCTGCACTCTGCTTGTTTCTTCAAGTCAGACTTTTCAGAGTCCTTGTAGATGAACCTTTCTTGGTCAGGATGCCTTGTGTGCTCTCGAAGGAACCACTTGAGGTGGCAGTCACATAAAGGCACAGAACAATTTCTGGGTCAGCCTTTTCTCCTGCTGGTATTTCAAAGTGCACTTCCTATTTCTCTTTAATTAGAGATCGGTGTCTCTTGATATCAACTGCCTTTACTAGGGAAATAATTAGGCAGCACTATTTTAACTCATGTGATTCTTCCCATCATCTCATTTCATCTCCTCTGGAGGAAGGTTCTCTGTTTCTCTCACTTGCCTGATCATCCCTCCTACTATGAAGCCAACTACTTAGAATCTGTCCCATTCATACTGCCTGCCATGTTGCAGTAACATGTCAAAAGACTTTTTGGCCATTGCCGTGAAATTGGAATTTAACTTAGCCCTGCCTGTAAGTTTCTTATACTACCATAACATTTTTTATGTGTGTTGATCGTGGGTCTGGTTTAGATGCAATTTTTTCAGCTCAATGATATGATTGGTTTTTTTCCAGATAATTCTTTGGAGTCCCCAGCTTGACTGCTTACTTCATTTCAGTTGCAATGCCTGCCTAGTCCTTTATGGATATTGCTGGGTTCTCTATCCAGGCTGGCATTCCAGACATGTTTTCAGCTGGCCAGAGTGCATATCAACATTTAGTAACTGATCTTCACACCACATTTTATGATATTTCTTCTGTATTAGGGCCTGTGTCCCCCTTTTTTTTTTTTTCCTTAAGAAAAGCTGAAATGCCTCTTTATTTTTCAGTAATTAGAAGCCTAGTTAGTACATGGGAGAATACTGACAGGTAAGGATCAAGGGCTGTACCAGGGCAGCAAGTTTTCACTTCCCACCTTTGCCCTGGACACCAGGGAGGCAGCAGACTTCTCTAAGGGTGTCTGCTCTGCATTTTGGGCCTTCTGTTCCTTCTTCTATGACAGTAACACATCTTTTCTTCTTTGAAAAGAAAAAGAATTTTGCTATGGAAGCAATTTTTACAAAGGGCCACCTTAGCCTTGGTGGCACCTCCCCACTGGATGAGCCATCACTTCTGTTGCACCTGCATCAGTGCCTGCTCTGTGGTCATTGGTGATTAGTGAACCTGATCTTGATCATCTGAAATCCAGAATTTTTGAATTTGGGCTGGTTCTTGTTGCTAGTCTCCAGGAGTACAACCTTTAGCTGCTGTATTGATTTTTTTCTGTTTCCAAAGACCAACATGGTCTTGGAGAAACTCAAAAACTTATCCCTGCACACTGATATATCCTCCTGGTGGATTCCCAGAATTTTTGTCACTAATTTCCTCAGTGGCAGCAGCAGCCAGACTAACATCTGGTGCAGGTAACAGAAACACCAAAAGTATAGAAAAGCAGCCTGTGGGTGGCAGTGGGGAAGAGAACAAGGGGACTGACACTGAGTCTGTCTCTGCTGTCTGGAGAGCTGTAGTGATAGAAGTGCATCTCATTCAGCTGCACAGTGGTGACATTCTGGAGGGTCAAATGAGAAATGTGCAGTCTGGACTGGCAGGTGAACCTGCTGTGTGTGGTGTGTTTGATGAAAAAACAGCAAGGCAGAGGTTGAGCAAAATATATTTAGTGAGAAATTTGCATAGTGTATGGTGAAATACTATAGCATTCTTGGAAAACTGCAAAGCAAGAATTCTTAAATTAGGCTCACAGTGCTCTCTATATATGTTCTATATAGAATATATATAATGATGATATGTACATATATAGATTCTAGCTAGCAAATAAAAATTGAGTATAAAAATGGCAAAACTGAAAAAGACAGAGGCATTGTGCTTACTATATTTGTGCTTTATGATTTAATTTAGGAGAAAAAGGGAGGAGGAAGAATTCCAGTTTTAGAGAACAAGAGCTGAGTTTCCATGACCTTTTTCCCTTCTGAAGTTGTACTTAATTCAGCTATTTGGAAAAGTAGTTGAAGAAAAAGGCAGGAGGAATATTCCATCTTGCGCAAACACGGACAGAAAACAGAAGCCTCCTCCAGGCAGATAGTCTCAGGAAATGGAGTAAATTGCCAGTCATCCATCTCTCTTTCCTGGATTACCTGATGTATTGGAGCAGTTAGAGAGGAATCTACTGCTTAAGTGCAATCAATAATTTGCTTTTATTGCTTTATTTTTCTTACTACTACTTTGAGGTCATGGTTGTAGTCAGGAGCTTACCCCGATACTTTGCTGAGGTGTGCTTTCTTTCCAAAATCTAGTGTTTAAAGGGAGAGCAAGGAACACTTTTAAATGTCAGCTGAATGGCAGAAATGATGACTGAACTCCAATAATTGTAATGCCTTTTAACCCAAACCAGATTATGAACCTGCATTAGGAAGGGTTTCCCACCAAACTGTGTTTGCTGATGCGGGAGCTGGTGGTGCTGGACACAAAGTCCTGCTTTTGGCAGAGATTCTCCAAGGCATTTCTGGCAGAGGCTCAGCTCAGAATGGCACCATTTGAGGCTTCTGATGTGGAAGGACTTAACCTTGTGACAGCCCATAATATATACCTTAAGTATTAACAAAGGGATGGGATCTCACATCCTTTCTCAGGTGCAAAGGTTATCACATACTGTGGAGCAAATCTAGAGTTGGGTGCAGCTTGTTTTTTCTATTCTTCTCTCAAGATAGAATTTCTTTAGATTTGCATTTTTTTCTGAGTAATGTTTTAATAATATATTTTCATAGGTATATGGACAGACTGTATGGGGAGGTAGGAGGGAGGTGGGTGTCTGCTGCATTTAAAAAGCTGTCTTATATAATGCAAAAAAAATTAAAGCATGAGGAAATGTATCATGTCTTTGTTACAAAAAATTTATCTGCTGTTATTTGGATCTGATGTATCAGGAAAATGTGCTCTGGAGAACAAATTAGGGGGTTTGTGCTTGTGCTGGGCTCTTGTGTTTCAAAACTGGCCTTGGAGAAAGCAGAAGCAGCAATCATTGCAGGGCCTGAATTTTCAGCTTTGGAAATTACTTCCTGAGCATGAAACATGTCTGCACTGTTGGATTTTGAAACCAGTTCTTATTTTTTTGCTCTCTCCCCAGTAATCAGGGAGATTTCTCCCTAACAGTCTTGTGGAGAAGTGCATGCAGGTCTGCAGCTCCAGCTCTCCTGGCTCTTTGGCAATCTGCAGGACTTCTGTCCAAGTTTGAGGAGTTTTCAGAGGAGTAATGATTTCTTTGATTTCTTACTTTAAGTGATTCATTTTCTTTGGATTGAATAATTTTATTATCTTTTAACAGGAAAGGCAGACAGTTAAATCCTAGGAAAGATCAACTGCTCCCTTTTGGGGCACAAAGTACTGATGGAGATCAGCTAGGCAGTCCTCCTCATGTAAATGCCATCATTTAGGTTCCCATGGCTTGCAATTACAGCTTAAATGGGTTGCTCTACAGGCAAAAATCTAATTAAACCTAATTAGTCAGTAATTTATGCTTCACATCCTATATACACCCCAGTTCCCTAATCCCTGTCTCCACTGGAAATCCATGGAGAGCTGGACAGCAGGGGAGGTGACCACTGACCTCATATTGAAGCCATTCCCTCTCTGCTTCTGAGACCATACCAAGCATCACCCCTCATGAAAACTGATGGTCATCTAAAGAAGTTTGGCCAGAATTAAAACAGTTTTGGTTTTTATTTTGCTGTCTGCCTTGGCTGAAAGTGGCCAAGAAGCTTCAGCTATTTTAGGAGAAGGTATCTGGGGGGTGACAGCAAGAGGGGTACCACATGATTGACTTTATTTTGCTAAAATGCTGCCAATACATAATCAGGGAAGGTGATATGCCAGATATTTTGTATTTATTACTCTGTTACAAGTAACTGGTATTTCCAGCCAAGAATACCTAGTTGACACATGAGCCTATTTGGGTAATTTTTTAGCTGATGTGTATGGTAGTTTAACATAGGTGGGAGCATACAGTACTTCCAAGGGTGCTCATTAATTGTGGATTAGCACATATTTGTAGTTATTGTCTTAATTACTTCCTTGGTTGAATGTAAAATGAATAATGTACATGGTAGCATTCATGTGAAATGCATGAATTAAAGAATAGGATCTTTGGGAAGAAGTTTGGCACTTCCCAGCAGGAGGACAACTAAAAGAATAAATTTCTTTTCTTTGATACAGACACATCATTACTTGCTGCTACAGTAGGCACAAATTTCCTTTGATATTCCCACTGAAATTAGATCACCTTCCTTCCCTCTGTTTTCTGATAAAATTTGTAAAATTACATTACATTAAAAAGAACAAAGGAAACATGTGACCACAGCAAAGAGACAAAACAGATTTCAAAGCAGTAATATCTTTTGTGCTGCTTAAATGCTGCTGGATTCCATAGGAGCCCATTATTGGATACAGTCTAAGTCTTCTTATCTAAATTATTTTATTAGAAATAGGAGCAAAATATTTTTTTAACTGCTTTCAAAGAGTAGTGGTGATCTGATAGAGGTTCTGAATTCTTAGACATACTCTGTTGTTGTGGGATGTGCTGGTTTTTGGGGGAGGTAGCAGGGGGCATAGGAAAGGTTTCCTGAATAGAATAGATGCAGTATAGAAGAATCCATTTCTTTGCCTCAGTTTTAACCTCTTCCACTTCTGATTTGCTTAGCCTCCAAATGACTGTGACTAGTCACTACTTGTGTTTTGGGGGTTATGGGGTTTTAGAGTTATTTTTTTTTATTTAAAAAACTCCAAAGAGTGTAAAGTGAATGCAACTAAAGAATGTAGGTAGAGGGTGCAAAACAAATGTTTTTGGACTGAGCTGGCACACTCTTAATTTTAAGATTAAAGGGTTCTTGTACTGTGGCACTGTTGTTTCCTTCCTGATTTACCAAACTTTGGGAAGTACTGATTTTGACGGTAAACTTGTGCAGACACAAGTGAATTGGCTTTGTATTGGGAGCAGTTCAGCCTGAATCAGATATCCTCAGTAACATATCCAATTTCTCAGCTCACCTGGCTTGTCTGTTTCCAGCAATGAAGAGCTCTTCCCTGCTTAGCTTTGGTGTCTCTGTGCTTCACCACATCATTTCCTAAGCATCATTGTTAAGGCATTCAGCATCTGTTTTATGTCAAGTGTCAGTGGACTTGATGATCTCTATCTGCTCAGCTTTTTACTTGCCTTTTGTGTTTTCATTTTTCCCCTTTTACATATGAAACACTTGGAAAAGGATTAGCAACACTCATGTGAGGAATACATGGATAGTGGATACAGTTCATAGAACATAGACCAAATTCTGTCTCAAAAGCAAACAATGCACCCATCCCAACACAGCTGTGAGGAAACTGCACATCCCTAAACGCCGTGTGCAGAAAAGGGCAGGGTGCAGATTGCTTCCCTGCTGTCCTGTGGTGACAGCTGCTGCCTGAGCACTCCCTAAACATCCAGCCCAGCTCACACACAGATTTTAACAAGAAAGGAGTGATGCTTCTTTCCAAAGTGCTCCTGGCCCAGCTCTGCCTTCTCCTTCTGCTCTCCCTTGCATGCATACAAAAAGCCTTCTGAAGGAGGGAGCCAGATTTAATCCTACCCATAAACTCTTCCCAGCACTGCCCCCGTAGCCAGCTGCAGGGTGTTCATCAGGGATGAAGCTGTGGGAGCAGAAAGAAAGCTGCCTTTCATTTACCAGCCTCAGATGACGTAGCAAGATGTCAGGAAAATCATTCAAAATCTGCTAACTGACCAGAGCTGCTGAGGTTTTAGCAAAGTAGGAATGGTATGATGTTGTTCTGGCACTGCTCCTTTTCCCGTGGTAGATGTGCTATAACTCTTTTTGGAAAGTGTCTGTGTTTTGCATGTCAATGTGCTAATCAAGTTTTGGGTAAATGGAGACACAAAGGACATAGTCATTGCTTCAGTACCTGTCTCCAAAAGCTCAGTTCCAGCTGCATGAACAAACACTTTGCTTGTACATAAATCCCCTTTCTGTAACAGAATTTCTGAAGCACAAAATAATTTTCCCTGGGATAGTTGTTTGGATTCTTTTTTCCCTGTATTATTTCAGAGGGGGAGAAGTGCCAAAGAGTTTGTGTGCTCTGGATGTGTATGAGTCAGTACCTGAATGCATGTTTTATTTATCCCTTCATTTTCAGACTGGGGATACTGTGGCACCCTCAGGCATGACCCAGGTGAATCTGTGCCACTGTCCAAGTGCTCTGGTGCTTCACACCAAACCTTTTGTCCAGTCTGACTGCACTTCTTTTTGAAGCTGCTGTGTAGCTTGGTTTTTAGAACATTTAAGCTTTTTGCTGACCTTCCTAGAAACAAAAAACAAAAAACAAAAAACAAAAAAAAAAAAAAAAACCCAAAAAACAACCAAATCCCTCTCCCATCCCTCCCACTGAATTAGAAAGGAACTGAGAAAGAGATAATGCTGAGAGGGGACACACTGCTTTGCAGAGGAAATGGAAGAGCAAAATTTGAAAAAAAAGATGGTATCTCCCTGTCTCTTATTTCTGCCAGTTCAGGATTGATCTGTGTGGGTTCTCCTGTGTCACTTTCCAGTCAGACAGCAGTGGAAGTGAGTGCTGCTGCTGTCAGATGTCTTCCACCCCCTTCTTATTCTCTTACATTGAATTTAAATATTTTGAAAGTTAATAAACTTAAATTCACACACACAGATTTTAACAAGAAACCCAGGTTTGTGGGTTTCAGTGTAAACCATTAGAATGCCAAGTAACTGAGGTTAAATTTTTGAATGGCTGTTTATGCCAACAATTTATAAGAGTGGAGGAAATAAACCTTTCTGAGCAGCTTTCCTAACAGAAAGTGTGACTTAAGCCAACAGAAATGTGCAAATACATAGCTTAGTGCCAAACCTGCCTGACATGAATTGGATTTATTATACACCAGGCAGAAAGAAATTCAAACACTCACTTCAGGCCGCATTCTGTGCTGAGATTTGAGTAGGGGGGTGTTGTGTGCAATCTGTGTGAGATAAACTGCTTGGGAAATTAAACTTTGGAAGAACCCCCCCACCTGTGACATTTTTTGCTGTCAGACTCATGTTATTGCCTGCCTTTGGAGTGTGGGTGAACTTTGTGAACCCTGACATTGCAACTCTGCTCAGTGTCACAGCTACAGTATGTCAGGCTCCTAACAAAATAAACCTCCCACCGGAAACAACTTCACTTTGAAGTTCACAAGCTTGCTCTAGTCTTGGTTTTAAAAGAGCAGTATCATATATCAAATGCACTGAAAAGTTATTTCAAGCTACTTTCCTATGATAAAGCACTATGGTTTGGCCACTGCTGTAAGTGCAGATGTATTCATTGCATTCCAGGCTTTGCAAGCACTTTATTTTATTTATGGCTTGCTTCATTCTGCTTTATTTTTAATAAGTGTTGGTAAAATCTGTCACATTGCTCCATGCTAAAGATTTCAGCACAGTGGTAAATTAAATTTAAAACTTTTCACAATGATGTATGTGCTAGATTGGATGGCACAGGGTGAGGAATTTTAGAAAGAATTTGCACTTCTGAATTGATTTTGATGATACAGTTTATTTTTCTTATCTTTTGCATAAGCAAGAAGGGTGAGTTTGGCTCGCATTGTTACAGTATAGCTCAGAAGGTTCTAAAATCCTTAGTTATAACACTTTTAAAAGATTTATTAATAAAACATTGCTAACAGGGATATTTGTTTTTTACTTAATCTTTAAATATTTTTCTCTTATAGACTTATACTACAGTGTAAGATTTCTTAATTAATCATGTTATGACATACAAACCTACAGTACTACATTCTAAACTCCTTGTTTACCTCTATAACTACTTTTATATCTTAAACTCTAAACTTTCTTTTACTTAATTTGTCTCTGCTTTGAACTATAAATCCACTTCTAGCACTTAAGTTTGGAAGCCTTTTCCAAAGTCTCAAATCAAATCCTGTGTTCAATTCTAAGCTTTAGCTTACAAGCCCAAAATTCTGAGAATTCCTCACATTTCAGATTCCAGCAGCACAGCAGAGAACTCAGGGGGTAGCAAAAAGGCAGGTTCACAAATGTGAATTAGCTGCCATTTGTCAGAAATAATTTTCTCCTGATGAAATTAGAAAGTAAAAGCAGTAAATGGCAAAGCTCAGATGCAAGTCCAGTATTTCTCTCCATCAGCTGGCACTGGATGCACTGACAGGGCTCAACTTGCAATGGCCCCATTTGGTGAGATGCTTGAGTGTAGGCACAGTTGCTGTTTGTAGTCTACACGTGGTTTTTGTGGTTCCCCACTTCCCTTGAAATCATTTCTGTCTTCTTGTGGTGATAGTGAAAACGTGGCTAAAGTGCATTCTCTCAAAATAATTATAATTGTACACACCTCTGCTTAGGTTCTGAAGACTGCTGTAAAGGTAGTAAAGGACCCTAGTTTGGGAAACAAATTTGGTCATACCATTATGAAGTAACAGTACTGAATAAACACCTGCTTAATTTGCTTGATGGGAACCTATGTTTCTAATTTTTTTTTTTTTTTGAGAGGGTAAGATCATGCTGTCTCAGAGATCCACAAGGATCTTTGCAAGGCTGTAATGTAATCAAATGACTTGTAATTTCTCACCACTGCTGATCCTAGTACAGTGATTTTATCTGGAGCCTTTATAATTTCTGTTCTTCCCAGGACATTACCACCTTTGCACTTTCAGCCTAGTGGAAATATTTAATTATCTTGTTCTGTAATGGGCTATAAAAATGTGAGCATAGCACCTGCATTGTAAACCTTTGGTTGAGCTTCTGACTGTGATTTATGCTGCTGTGGTAAAATCCGGGGAAGTGCCCCCAGGTGAGGATACTCAGCCTTCAGAGGAGGGCAGTGAGGGCTCCATAGGACCCTTTCACATCCTTGGTGAGCACACTCTGCTCTCAGCTCCCCCAGTGGGATGGATGAAAGGGCACGTTGTAAGAGTTTTAGCCCTCAGTGCATGGGTCTGTGTGGCATTCACATTCTCTGAAGAAATCCCTTCGGCCAGGATTTTTCTCCTGGGAAGATGAGAAGCTTCAGAGAAAAAGAAAACAATTCTTATCTCATTTGTTTCTCCTGTCTTTGCTCATGTGGAATGTGTTTGGAGATTGTTTACCCACAGGTGATTGTTTCCATTTCATTCTGGTGTGAGTTGTTTTGACTCTTTAGCCAATCAGGGTCAAGCTGTGTTGAGACTCTGGAAAGAGTCACGAGTTTTTCATTATTATCTTTTTTAATATTTAGTAAATATCCTTTCTATACTCTTTAGTATAGTATAGTATTCTTCAATATAATATAGTATTATAAAGTAATAAATTAGCCTTCTTAGAACATAGAGTCAAATTCATTATTCCTGCCTTCGTTGGGGCATTTCCCTGCAAATACAATAGGGCTGGGATTTCCTTATTCTGCCTTCCCTGGCTGGCTCTGCAATGGCTGCCAGGATTGTGTCAAGGGCACATTCTTTCCACTGCCAGAGGTGTTTACTGCACTATCAGCTGTGAATGGGGAAACAGAGCCCTCAGTAAGGGGCTGGCACACAAACAGGGACAGAGGAATCATCTCCAGCAGCCTGACCACATACATGGCCCTGGGTTTATTTCAGTTTCTCTGGGTCTGGATTGAAGGCACCTGAGACTGTAGTTCATGTTCACACTCAGGTGTTTATTATTTCTTATCAATAAAACAGTCTCACACCTGTGAGTTCAGCAGCTTTTCATTGGAAGGCATAAAATGGCCAACAATCTCTTGGTACAAGGTCTTTTAAGACTAAACTGTCCAATTAAGAACTGACACCTGGATTATTTTCCCTTTTTACCCAATAACTGATCCCACAGAAGCCCCATTGCAGACTTTTCTGCCCAATTACAAAATGCCACCCAAACCCATGGAGAAGAAGGAAGAAGAAGCATGAAGAAGAAAGCCAGGACAACACCCTGTGCCCTCCATCTTGCTTCTATCCACAACAGACTAAAAATCCCAAACCCTCAATTTCTCACCCAGTGATGCACCTACACCACTCTCTACAATCCATTTCACACTTTTCTGGATTCCAGTCTATCTTGAAGTCTGGGAAACATTTTCCATGAATGAGGGTCAAAGTCAGTGCTCCCCTGGGGGTCAGGGCACCCCAGAGCAGACAGAGAAATATTCCCAGTTCCTTGAGTTTCCACAGGTTTATATTAATTTTTTTGATTGACAACTTAATATTGAATTCAGGAGCTGAAATATTTTTAAAAGCCTTTCAGCTCAGCTTAACTTCTATTGAGAGAAGTCCTTCAGTGCAGGCAGTCACCTGCCAGCCTGCTGTGCTGGTTTAGCTTGCTCAGCTCTAGTCTCCAAACTGAGACTAGAAGGAAATGAAATATGGAAGGATCTCCAAGAGAGAAGAGGGCAGTGAAGGGCAAAGGGACTTCCCTGAGCCCTAAGTATTGACTTCAAGTGGGAACTCCACAAGTAGTTGGAACAGCAGAGGAATTGGCCCAAAGAAATTTTCAGAGGTACCTGGCAGGGGAAGAGACAGCACTGATTAGAGAGAGAGAGGGAGATGACTGGCTTGGAGAGCAGAACAAGGCAACTAGAAAACAGGAAATAGCATTAGGAAATGCTCCCATGCAAGAACAAACAAATATTTGTACAGGAGAATCTGCAAGTGGCACTGCTTTCCTCCCACACTAGGTAGAGTTGCCAAAGTGATGGGCTCCCTCTGAGTAAGGCACATTTTATGTATGCACAGTGGATGGCAGTGTGTGAATAGCCCCCACAAACCTTAGAAAATTAGATAAATTTGGCAATTCTGAATTTTTGGCTATCTGTCTGGACATAATGTGCACGAGAAGCTGAAAGTTCATTGGAGTGGAGCTGGTAAGACTTTCTTGGAATGTCTCTACAGCCATTTCTTGGCTGAGGAGCTCCAGGCTCTGCAGCAGCTTCAGGAAGTAAAACACACACTTGTCATACAGACACAGGGAGGACAACTTTCTTTGAGTGGGTGACTGGAATGGATGGAGAGGCATCTTGCTGATTTTGGAGATAACACAGTCCCCGGATGACCACTTAGGTGTAGGGACTGTATTTGTCATGAGTTCATTGAAATACTACCCTGGGACCAGTGAAAGAAGGCCTGAAAATTTCTTATGTATTGCTGAGCTTTATAAGCTTTACTGGAGAGTCCTCTATGCAGAATCACAGGGTGGGACTCAGTTGTGAACTCTGAAAATTGTTTATATTTGAAACAGACTTGATGTGATGCAGACCTGAGAGATAGGAGGAGAATCCAGAAAATCTCTTGTCTGTCATGTGTGTAGCTTTAAGTTCATTCTCCTACATTTTCAAGGGGTGGCTTAATACCTATAAAATTATGGAAGGATGGTTTTGTTGTTTATGCATTTTATGAAGTCAATAAATAAACCTTAAGCAGAAGTGATTAAACCTGAAATGGCAGCAGGGAATTGCTGTATCTTTTCTCCATCCTCTGATTCATTCCTAAGTCAGGATTTACGACTAACTCAATTAAATACACACTTTCTGCATAATTGCCCATGTGCTAGCAGAAAGTAGTCACTTGTCAGGGATTTTGTTCATTTCTGGGTTGGCTGCCTGAGAACATAAGGAATTGGGAAGAAACTGTGGAATTACCCATAAATTTTCTTAATTGAATTGAGCATAAGCTTTCAAGCTTAAGATGTGAGCAAGGAAAACTTTCCAGTTTCCAGGCAGAGCTGTCTCCTTGCAGTTATTTACACAGCACTGCTTTGACTTGCTGTTAAAAAATTACACTGGGGCAGAGATTTGGAATTCAAAGAGCAGTTTTGTAAGGAAAATGCCTCCGTTTCATTCAGTAAGAGATGTGTTAAAGGAGGGAGGGAAGGGCGGCAATGAGCAGGGCAGAGAAAAAGGGCTATTACTTCAGGCAGGTTTGACTATTCAGTCAGGGAAACCTTGAAGAAGTAGAGCCTTTAGGATGTACTTTTTTACAATATTTTGGTGAGACAAGTGAGAGCATGTGGCCCTAGATGACAGGTCAGCCTCCTCCTTCTCTTGTCATCATCACCCATCCTGTGTGGTTCTCATTTTTTTGAGGTATACTGTTGAGGGGATTGTGTTTCTGTCACAAAGCTACTGTAAAATTTCTAATCCCTTGTTAAAAGCAACTTCTGAGCTCCTTTTTTCAGGGTTTAGATGTACCTCATGGAGGACACTTGCGTCCTTTTAAAGTTTGTGTTAAAGCAGTGCTCTGCTGCCCTTTCCTGTATTTGGATGTGAATTGTTAACTGAGATCAGAAATGACTGAACAGATCTCTGATAACAGGAAAATGTACTGTAATACAAAAAGATACCTGCTTCCTTTCCTCATCACAGATAAGGTAGTTTACATTACTGACTTAAAATATTGGCATTTTTCATGGAAATGCAGCAAACTTTTCTGTTCCAAATGGCATGTAATACTTAGGAGCAATATTACACCTTCTATTAAATATAATTTAAAATTAGTACCTGCAGCCTATAATATTATCCCCCACAGGATCTGGACATTGGTCCTAGTGTGACTTTACAATGTTTAATTGTATTTTTATTTGTTGATTTAGTCTAAAAATAAGTTTTAAGACTAATTTTAAGTATAAAGAAAGGAAAAGAAGTGTTGAATTTGTTGTACATCTTTTTTTGTACAACTTTCGTCTTTTCTCTCTTGCCATGATGAAATGTTGGTGTGAGGTTTTATTTAAACTAGCACAGAATTTCTTTCAGTGGGTTCCAGATCAGTGTGCAAGAAGTGTAGCCAAAGCAGCCAAATGAGTGGTGCATCTTCCCCAGCCTGCAGTGCTGGAAGTTTTGTGTCTTTCCCTGTAAGTGTGTGCTGAGAAATTCATTCCTCACATTCAAACTTCCAGCACCTGACAGTGGCCAGGCAGAGTGGGAGAGGAGGATGCAGTGCTCCTTGTGTGATGCTTGGCAGCATCTCTGAGTCCTGCCTGCCAGGGCTGCTCAGCAGGGTAAAATACAGGCAAGGGAAGGGGGGAATTTTGCTGCAGTGCTGGTGCAGAATTCCAGGCCCTGGGCTGAGGTTTGCAGTAGCACCAGCCTGAAGCGCACACATACACACCATGGAGCTCTGCATTCCTCCCCCTCCCGCCCAAGGCTTTTGCTTTTTTGGGGGAGGTGGTGGTTGTTTTTCTGTGCCTGCTGACGTCAACAAAATTGCCAGATGGCATTTCAATGCTTTGCAAAGAGACAGGAGCCTTTTATTACCGGGGTCACGTGGATCCCATTCATTTGCATTCCCAGAAGTGGGCTAAAGCTTTTGCTCACTCTGTATGCAAAGAGTGCTCTGCACCTTCCAGGGACCCAGAGGGCCTTCTGTGGGATGTTGCTGCCTTGGGAATCCTTTAAGGGATGCAGAGATGAAGGCTTCACTTCGTGTTTATTTGGCTGATGTGATAATACTGAAAGTCTCTAGACAGTTGTGCTTTGCGGAGTTTTTGTGGGTTTTTTTTTGAATGACAAAGGAATACTTTTGTGAATTTAGGGTAATAAACAGACTTAGAGTTTAGCTCTAAGAGGGTTACTTACAGTCTCTCAGGCCCAGGTGACTCAGTAGCTTGTGGAACAACATGCAAGTCCACCAGTGTGATAAATAATCAGCAAAGAGGAGCTGTCAGGGTTTAGATTTTGAAGTTTTCAGACTCCATCACTAGAGCTGGGCTGTGACGTGATGGATGCACTGAAATGGAACAGAGTCCCTTTATACCCCTAAACAGATGACTGGGAGCTCACTACCACATGCACAAGATTAAACCAATTTACTTTGTTGTGCTTGAGCCATCTCCACAGCAGCTGGGCAGGGGACATGGCAGAGTTTGAAGGCCAGAACAATCTCTCACTGACACTGTGACTCCAGTACCAGCCCTTGTCTGGCAGCTAACCCAGGAGAGAGGGAGCTTATGATGGGATTTTCAGTGCACCTTGGAGAAGTGAACCTGGAGGAACCTGTAAGGCTCACAGGGGAACTTGGGAATGTTGGAGAAGGGAAAGCCACACTTAATTTTAGGTAGCATGAAGACTTCTGCTTCTTGCAGATCAGTTGATCTTTGGAGTAGTTTCTCAGGTCAAGTGTATTTCTGTCTGAGAAGGAAATATGGGAGCACCTTTTATTTTTCCTTGAAGCAAACACAAAATACCTTTGTTGGAGCACATGGACTCTGTGGTGATGCAGAAAGGAGGGTAAGTAATCTGGTTTTGACATCTACATCACAATTTGAAGCTGAAACTCCCCTAAACCTGTCTGAGATTACCATAGGCTCCAGAATGAGCAATAATCTGAGCTCACAAACCATGTTTTAATATATTACTCTTTTATTTTCTGAAAGTTTCAGCTTTCAGATGTGCCCCTGTGGTGCCTCCCTGCACAGAGTACACTGCAGTGACAAAGATGTGTGCAAGTTCCCAAGGGCCACATGTCTGGGAAAAAAAAGGGACAACATAACCCTATGATCTTTCCAAGTGTGAATATTCTATTCCTTAACAAAATGCTGTTGAAAGGCACTTTGAAATGCAGCATTGCAAACTCCCCTTTCCTGCTTGATAAGCCATGTGTGAATATTGCTTACCCTTGTCTTACCAAATTCCCAGCTGTAAGACATGCACTAAGGTCTTCTGATTTATCATGGTATTTGTGTATGTTAAGCATTGCTGCAATTCACATGCTGTTAAGTGGTCACAGAAGAACACACAAATAAATATAGTGAATTATTGGACTCTTCAAATCTGGTGCCATTATATTCTTGACTAGGAAGCGGAGAAATAATTTTAAACTGGCTCAGAGCGGACTGGGTGATGTTGCAGAGTCTGAAGAGTAATAACCAACTTGACCCTGCTTTCATAACTCCATTCTTCAAATGGGGGAAGAAAATGCAGAGTTTCTTTAGGGCTGGCATCTCAGGGAAAGTTATTGCTCATGCTGTGCTCCCATACCTAATTTAATTTCACCGGGGAGCAGCGAGCACGTCGTGATTCACAGATCATGGAGCAGGAAACAGCCTGTCAACTTCTAGGGAGCTGCAAGGGGGGAGAACTGCTCAGAGAAAAACAAAAAATCTGTTTTGTGAGGGAATTCAGCTCATAAGCACAGCAGGCAGACTTCAGTTCTGCTGTGACTCCTGGTGAAGTCAGAGGAGTCACTCTGCAAGATTAATTTGCCCCTCTGTTTTTCAATTTGTAAGGTCTTGAGTGCAGAGGAGTCCTGTGGTGGATTAAACACAAAGCAAACAAGCAAAAAAAGAAATATCACTCTTTCTCATCAAGAATCAGGGGCTTTTGAGACTTCAGTTTGAACATGTCCCTTCCATCCCAAATGAGCTGTATTCCACAGCCTGACATCAGCTTGTACCCAGCTGAGGACATGCAAATGTGAATACTTTGCATCTTTTTGCAATTCACATCAATAACTGAAAGAAAGCTGTTTACACTAACATGCACGTGGAAACTTTGCTTTTTGTGTGTATGTGTGTTGATGTTTCTTTATTATCATTTTAATCTGCTTTCATTTTCTATCTTCCATTATTATTTGTATGTGGATAACTCTCAACAGCTCTTTTGGGGGAAAAAAAGTGCAGTAAACTTCAACCAAATTAGAAAAATTAGAAATTTTTCTAATTAGATTAGAAAATACTTTCATGCTGAAACACTTCACAGTTACAGGTAGAATTTAGCATCTTCAACAGTTCTGATAACAGACAGAAAAAGAACATGGGGAGAAGAGAGAGGCATGCATATGTTAACCTTATATGCTGGACTTATTTCTGTGAATGGAATTCTGCTTTCTTAATACAAGCACTGCATGTATTGCTGGGGATTTTTGTGTTCCTAGAGAAACTTCTGCAATCCTTCTGCTATGGAATATTTTAGCATGAGAGTCAGTTTAAAATGCTACGAGGCTCCCTCCACCTCCCCCAGAAGCAGTAATTTCTTTGTTGTTTGTACAAGATTTGCAAGATCGTTGGAAAGAATGTGAACAGTGAGAGATTACTGAGCTAATATATAAAAACCCATGGATTAAGATCTTTTTCCTCCCAAATTGATGATGGCATTTTCACTACCGTCCTGATTTGAAGGAAGAGTAGTGCCATCTGGTGATCCCTGGGAAAGGCTTTTCTGCACTTAAAGCTGCAGGATCATAAAGGATGATGCCCGTGTGAAGGGTTCTGCTCAGTTGTACCATGGCTGTTACCTCACACCCTCTCCTGAGGCACTGACTCACCTGGAGTGGTCACCTGGCACAAGGTGTGTGCTCATTTTTGGAAGTATTTGTGCTCCAGCCTGGCATAGCTGTTTAGACTAGGTCTGAATGTAATGTTCTCATTGTCCTCCCCTTCTCCTGGTCTGATTTTCATGGTGCAGCTGGATGTGCTCACATCTGTGCTCCTGCCCTTCCACCTCTCGCTGGCCCCGCGAGAGCCTGATGGGCAGGCAGAGACCCTCAGAAGAGAGAAGGGACATTTTGGGATCCCCTGGCCCATCCCCTGGGAACTCCCAGTCTGCCTGGCTCACTTCCTGAGGCTGGGTTCCAGCCCAGAGCTGTTCCCTGATCTCCTGCCTCGTTATGTCCTGTCAGTAATGAGGGGCTGGCATGCAGATCACAGAATCACAGAATGATGAGGTTGGAAGAGACCTCTAAGATCATCAAGTCCAACCTATGCCCTAACACCTCAACCAGAATATAGCTCCAAGTGCCATGTCCAGTCTTTTTTTAAACACATCCAGAGATGGTGATTCTACCACCTCCCTGGGAAGAGCATTCCAAGAACATCCTTTATTATTCTTTTAGTGATTTTTTTTTTCCTAATATCCAACCTATACCTTCCCTGATGTAGCTTGAGACTGTGTCCTCTGGTTCTGTCAGAGACCAACCCCACCTGTCTCCAACCTCCCTTCAGGGAGTTGTAGAGAGCAATAAGGTCACCTCTAAACCTCCTCTTTTCCAGGCTAAACAGTCCCAGCTCCTTCAAACATTCCTCGCTGGGTTTGTGTTCCCCATCCCTCATTGCATCTTCTGGATGCACTTGAGCATCTCAACGTCCTTCCCAAACTGAGGGGCCCAGAACTGGACACAGCACTCCAGGTGTGGCCTCACCAGTACCAGATGCAGGGGAAGAATGACCTCCCTGCTCCTGCTGGCCACTCCATTCCTGATCATCACCAGGGCTGCTGCTGCCCGGGGGAAAGCTGAGTTCAGCTGCTGCTCTGGGGCCATGTGGGCTTTTCCCTGGCCTGGTCAGCTTGGTGCAGGGGGTAGTCTTGTGTCAAAGGTGGGTTCATGAATTGCTTATACAGAGCTAATGCACCTCCTTTTACAAGCAGAAATAGTTACTGTGTGTGGTTAGAAGTCTGCCCATGGACAGGTTTTATTTAAAATAATTTATTTTGTGCACCTGGTGGAACGTCCTTTGGCTGGTTTACATTTAGGCTGGTCACATCAGCAAGCCCTTAAAGCAGACCCTATATTTTATGTCAGAACATGGTTTTATCTTGTTTGACTGGTTTCAAAATATACCCAAACCCACACAAAGCAGGTTTCAGAGTTGAGTGTGAAGTCCTATATGTAACATGTCTTTTTGTTTGTAGCTGGCATGGGCCTATAGGGTTGTCTTTATACACAAAACATGAAACAGTCTTTAGAGACAGGTTTTGATTTGCATTTTCTTCTCTGTTTAAAAAAAAGACCAACTAAATGTTAATTCATTTCTTTCCTATCAATTCTCCTTCCCTTATTTAAACTGAGCTATTAACATGTGTGTGAGGTATAGTACTGTGGCTCTCTATAGAATTAGATAATTACATAGTTAATTATTACTTGAAGACATGTTTATATCATGGCAGAAAAATGCCATCCTAATGGAAGGCATCTTTCCTAAAAGGAAGAACAAAGTAAGTCCTCATCATGTTGCCTTCTTGTGCCACCTTGATTTTATTGACAGGAAACCAAGAATGTTTCTTTGATCTGTCAGTGTATAAAAGGGCAAGTGCATAAAAGTATTGGGCATAATTAATTTGGTTGGGTATTTCATTTTGCTGTAGCATCATACAGAATGCTTCAGCTTTACTCTCCGCAGCAGTTGTAGCTTGCATTAAAAGAGGAAATGGATACAAATAAATTTTTACTTAGATTAAGGGTAGTCTTCAGATTCCTGGAAAAATGCCAACCTGTTGCACAGTAAGCATTATTGATAGGCATTTTCTGCTCTGTGTTAGCTAGGAATGACAGTAATTAAAAGAACAAATCATTTAAATGAAGTGATTCTTCTTTCTAGAGAAGGTTGTTTCCTAATGTTGCCAAAAGTCTCTCAAATGCATTAGGAGAAGAAGGAGGGTATACAGAGAGAATTGATCAGCAATTTATGTCTTTGGTTCTTTTACTTTAATGGGATAAATGGGATATCTGGGGCCACTGGTAAGACTCAGATGGAAGCAGTCAGGAAGATCCTGGAGCATTAGGAAGACACAATCCATATGCTTCATCAGTTGATCAGCCAGAACACCGTATGGCAAACAATCCAGCATGTGGTCTGTTCCAATTTGTTAACAAATATGTTACACAAAGCATTGTGATGAGAGCTGCACGTGACTGCTCACCAAGGTCAGGGCTATGAAGTCAAGTGTTTTCTTGTGATTAAACTGGTCTTTTATCTTTGTTGCTCTGAGTTTAACCCCTCAAAGTTAAACTGATTTTTGGGAGGATCTTTTGCTACAATACCCTGCCTTAGGTCACCAGTGTTAACAAACCTGAATATTGAAACTATATTGGTGTCTAATCCATTATGGATCCCACTTAATTTAGCTGTGAGCCTCTGACCACTAAGCTTCTGCAGAAGTCTAATGCAGAAAACAATGCAAATATGGGCACCAGGCTGTTCTTCACAAAGAGAAGCCACAGCCTTTTACTAAAAAAAAAAAACAACTGAGGAACTTCATTTCATCATTTTCAAACTAAAGATTTAAGTTTTGAGAAGTTGACGCAGTTTCTTGTTCCTATCTTTTAATAAAACTGTCCTAAAATTGCTGAAGCAAAGCCAAAATAAGCCCTTTCTGTCACCAGCAATTCCAAAACCAATAATTTTTCTGTCAGTACAAAATACTTTTTGTGTTTGCCTGAAGTTGTCAGTGCACTCTGAATCCTTGAGCTGCTGTTTCTTGTTTGTGAGGACACCACACTGTTCTCTGTGTTAGAGAGCTCTGGGGCAGAATCATGTGATGATAAATCTCATCCGCAAATAGCCCAATACTCTGTGCACCAATTAACAGCATCAGTTCTGAGCTAAAATGTCAAGTCTCTGTCTTGATGTATCTTCCCAAGTCTTTGATTTTAGATGGTAAAACAGATTTGTGTGTTGACACTTCTTTTCTATACCTCCTTATATAACAAATTCAATTAAGACTTTTCATTTCAATTTTTTTTCAAAAATTCAAACTCCTTAAAAAAATTCATTTAAGGCTTTTAACCGGTCTGCCAGGACCCATGCAGTGTACCTACTCAGTGGTAGTAAGTGCTTCTATTGCACTTACTGGTACATCATCACTGATTTATTACTGCAGTAGATTCAGATGAACTACTGAAGTTCAGCTTCTCAAGGATATTTAACATTTAAAAAAGCCCCATGTGCAACCCACAGTTTATTTTTTTTTCCTTAATGTCCACATCCAAGCAGAAAACATAACTCACAGTGGAGATAGAAATCATTGTCAAGTTTGGTTGCCAGCATAAGCACCAGTGCTTCATGATCTGTGTCTGTTTTCTGGTCTCTATGGCTCTGTTGCCTTTTGTAAATGAGAAGCTGGTGCTGTTATATTTAGATGTGAGTTTGAATCCAAGCTTTCCAAAAACACAGGAGTGTTTGGCCCTCATAAAATAGTGCAGACCCTGAGCCAGACGTCAGAGTTGCTGAGATATTAATGATGCAGAAGTACAGATTGGGTCTATCTCTAATTAGAATTGAGAAGCAGCCAGGGTGTCATAATTAGGAATATTACATGCATTTTACATTTTTCTTTTTCTAAAGTGCAAGTCAAGCACTACTCACAACCTGAAATACACAAGTTGAAAGTAAGACTATTCTTAGATTAAAACTGTGCACAGGACAAATCTGTCTCCAGCTACATGGAAGAAATTAGAGATTACTGAAATGACTTAGAAAATCCTCGAGCCTTTAGCATCCAGTGTGTAGATTAAAGGCCAGAACAGTAGTCCTGAAAATGGCCATCTGATGCAGGCATTGACCTGTGGTTATCAGATGTCTACCTTGTATCTCAGCAGGCTTTTTTTTTTTTTTTTTGCTTCATTTGTGACAGCAAAGGCAAAATAAGCCCACAGAATAAACTAACCTTGTGTGTCTTTAAGTTGGTCCTTGCAGGTCAAGGATGAAGTAGGTTGAAAGCAGTCCTCAGGGCTTGCTGCTCTGTCAGTTTATATCTGTGGTAAGTAAAAAAAATTATTTTAATATCACACAAGCCATGCAGCGGATAGTGTTTTGTATTTCTTGTACATTAATTACTGGTTCTCTCTGTTCTGATCTTCATTGAAGAGTTGCCAATAAATAATCCAGGAGAGGTGGGGGATTTTCACATCTAGCGCATGCTTAAACGTGACTTTTGCAGGTCATGGCTTTGGATGTTAGTAGCTTGTTCTTTAGAGAAATAATAGCTCTCTGCAGCAGCTCTGATGAAGGATTTGGGGACTGCAAGTCCCTAGGGCTACAGCTGGGTTTTTTTTGAATGAGTCATAATATAAAAATCCAAAGCCAAGTGTTACAGAAAAATGATTAATTCTTTTCACAGAGGAGTTCATTAGTGACATAAAGTCATGAGAAAGAGGAGGAGGCATCTCTAGCACTCAGTGGCTATTGACTGGTATTAGTGTGAGTGCTTTAAGTCAGGAGAACTGAAATAATGCAAACCACAAGGTCTGATGGAGAAGAAAAAAATGCTGAAATTGAACCAAATTGTCTGCAGTGAGGCTCTCACTGGAGTTTGATGTGCAGAGGATTTATCCTTTTCAAAAGGTGCAGAACATCACTGCCTGCCTTTGGCTTCAGGGAAAGCCTGTTCTTAAAAATGGACCACTACTATCAGTAGTGTTCATGGTCACTGGAGAATTTCATGGCATCCTTCTGCTCTGCTGCTGCAGCATATGGGAAACATGGCCCAAGATATACATCTGGCTCCTGCTGTCATTTCCAAATCTCTGTTGTAATTCCAGTAAGAACAGACTGAACATTAAAGGCTCTTCATCTACAGCTTCACTGATAATTACTTCCTAGTTTCTAATTTTTACGTATTCTGGTTTTCAGCACTCATTCTTAAAACCTTATGAGGTTTTCTTTTTTTTTAGCTTATTCTCCTATGACAACTCCTTTTTAGTAATTGAAAATATATTTGACACCCTGTGTAGCAGCTCTTCACTCCACCTCCCCCCCTCAATCTTTTGTCTTCATTTAGAGGCTGCATTTATTTGCATTACATTTTTCATGATATTTGATAATTCTCTTCCTCATACTGTTCAACAGTTCTTAGTGAAGGGCTGGGATGGGTGTGACTCTTTAGCTGGGCTTATTTTCATACATATTTCTGCAGTTTGCTGCTAATTGTGAGGTTGCTTCTCAAGTTGCATCCCAAAAGAGCCTGAAGTGCTTTGAAAGGGAGAAAATATGGCAGGACGTGGCTCCTTTGGCTTTGCTCTGGTGTAACTGAGACTGTCAAGTTGAAAATGTGGGAAGATTAGTTAGTACACAGAAGGCAGAGCAATGATTATTGCTTTCAATGGATCTTTTTTTAACTCATGCTGTGATTTTGGCTGCTCTGTTTTAGTTCACCGTAGCATTAAAATAGCTCTCCATGCTGAGCAGGCGTGTTGGAGCTGTAAACTCAAACGAGTAGGATCACCAGGTATTAATAGATGGTTTATCCTCCCTGTGTGTGCACCCAGCACCCACTCCTGCTGGGTCCCACTTGTGTTGCTGCAGCTCAAGTTGAGGCTGAAGACAGTTGTCACTGTTTTCTGCATATGAAGACAAACTATCAGCTTCAAGCTACCAATTTGTGACCATCTGATGTACAAATTGGAGAACAATAATGTAAGACAATTGAGGACAGCCTCTGCAGCACAGAATTGTTCTCCTCGGTCTGTGTTACTCAAAGCAGATTTGAGTCGCATTTAGAATTTAATTTTTCCCATCTGCTGTGCTTTCATTAAAAGCAATAATTTTTAAAGTTCCTAGTTTGGTTGGAGTGGCGTCTACTTTGTAAGTAATCAACCCTGACTGTGACTGACTCTGTGATCTGCTCTACATCATCAAGTAGTTCTTTGGGCTGGAGAGTCGTGATGTTTTAATGTTTTTAGGCAGCCAAATAGCACGGAAGGTCCCTTGGAACTGGGTGACTGTGTCCCCAGGGCTCTGCTGAGAACATCAAATACCAGCGTCAGAGTTTCCACGAGGTTTGCAAGCTGTGACCGGCGGCTCCCAGCCAGGGAGCTCAGCCTATGCTCTCTCCTCCTTCCAGGAGCTGCTTTCCCTGGATCCTCCTCATGGCATGCCTGATGCAGGAGGTCATCCCAACTGGCTGAGTGTCTTGACTTGGACTGGGATTTCCCAAGGAGCCCAAGGCAGAGCACATGTATGGCTGTGCCCCTTGCCATGCTGTGCCACCCAGCACGCCCTGTCCCTTTTCCCTCTGCCTTCCAGGGTTTCCAGCTGTGCTCTACAGCTGTGGCAGGAGGAAATGTGGAAAATTAAGCACCACTGGATGTCAGTACCAGTGGAGTTAGTTCATGTGAGGTCCTTTCTGTCAGATATAAATGACAGGGATTTAATTACATTTCATTGGGTTGTGCCCAGTACTTGCATCCACACGGTTTCAGACTTTCCTACTCTGTAGGTCTGGAAGCTGGACGAATCCAGTCCTCCCACTCCTTGAGATTATTTCTGCATCTATCTTTTTATTGTTGCTTGGTTGCTAGTGGCCACGAGGATATTTTCCTTCTGTGTGTGTGTTTAACAAATCTGGAAAAGCCTGCTAGGTGACCTGAAAGCAAGAACCCATAGCCTCCCTCGAAAGTTAGAGATGGCACCAAAACTGCAAAACAGCTCATATGTGTTCTCTGCTTCTTGAATGTGATCCTTTGCCCTTTGGAATGTTGTGCATAGTGCAGGAGGATACGTGTGCAGTGTGTAGGGGTGAGTACTTCCATGGTGGGTTTCTGACAACCCACAGAGGTCATGCAGGGCTAGATTTGGTTTCCTTTTTCCCAGGGACTTCACAACCAAATCTGGACATATCAGGGCTGGGAAAGCAAAAAGGCCTTACTGCACCTCCAGTGCCTGCTGCAGATTACGTGGTATCAGTTTACCAAGAGTTTTTAGGATGGATTAAAGACTCCAACAGTCTCCTTGTAAATGTCTGAGCAATTTTTCTCAAACACTGAAATAATTCACCCCAGACAAATACCTGGCAGTGTGTGTTTCAGGCTGAGCTCTTTGGCTGACAAAGCTGTCACGAACTGAAAGATCCTGTAATGGAAGAAAGTTAGTCAGCTGTAACTGTGAGCTTGGTGAGTGGTGTCACCTAAGGTGGAGATGCAGGATGTGGAGACTGCAGCTGCCTCCCCAGACAAAGCCTGCTACAGACAGTGATACATTCCACAGGTTTTATAAGAACAGGGAAAAAAGTATTTCCTTCTCAAACCAGTGCCTCTTTCTTAAAGAATGGTGGTGTTGTCATCCCGGTTTTCTAAAGAAAGTAGTCATGCTCCTCTGTGGCAGTTTCAAATAAATGTGGCAGATGGGAGCAGGTTTCAGAGATTATTTTCTTCCTAGGAATTTTATGTTAGCCAGTGGTGGGATACAGGAGGAAGGTCCAAATCAGTGGCCTTGCTTGGTAGTAATAGAAGAGTGGTAGTTTAAGATACTCTGAGATTACAGAGCCAGCCCTGTAGGAGGCTGCTCAACCCATGCACACCCAGCCCCAGGCTGGGCTGCCTGCTGCTGACTCTGTGGCCTCAGGGCTGTTGCTGAGGAAAGGGCTCACTGCAATACAGGGAGGGGACAAAAAATGTGACTCTTTATTGAGACCCATTTCATCAGATCCTGCCTTTGCAGAACTACTTTGAAACACTTCCTCTGGCTGCTCTGTGATCCTTGGACTCTGGCACCTTCCTGGCATTACAGACACACTTGATGTGGCAGTCATGGCACTTTCTGCCCTGCAGATCAGAGTCCAGAGTAATTGCTGTCAGGTACCTCTGCTTTGCTGTGCTGGTGCCATCCAAAGCATCTTGGAACCAGGATTAAAACTCAAATCATTATGGCTCAAGCAAGATTTTGAGTTTCCTTCATTGTGGGCTCACCTTCTGTGCCTCAGTGTCTGGTTTATGGTTATGTGGCCCTGGCTGCTTTAAAGACTCAACAGCAAAGCCAGGGGCTACATAGATGCCTTGGAAAGGATTTCTTTGATCAATGTGATGAGACAACAGAAAGATGCTATTTCCAGCCCTACCAAAGAGTGTGCCTTGCAGAGCCTGTGGCTGGTTGACCTCCAGAGAGCCGTGGCAATGCTGTGCTTCATTAAGCTGGAGAAAAGAGTCTCATAAACATCTTCTTTGCTCACCAAAGAAGAGAAAATATGAAATCTTGTGCTGGTACAAAATAAGAGAGAAATAAAAATACTCAGTTTCTAGAGCTTTAAATAGAGAAAAGTGAAATGTGAAAGAATTGCATGCACGCTTTTTCCCTTAGTCATTCAGTGGAAGGTGGAGTAGTTAAGTCTGTGGCGCCTTTAAAATGATTCATTATTTCCATAGAAGCCAATTGATGTTTATCCTTCAAATTGCTCTGTGGGCATTAAAATAATGGAGAATTATATTTGCTTTTAATTTTGTTTCCAGACAGCTTGGCCTGAACATTTATGATGTGACTTGGAAACCATATCAAATAGTGATTTATAGCTGCTGGTAATTGTGTGAAGATTGAAGATAGGCTGGATGCTGCTTTTCTTTGCTTTTTTTTTTCCTCTTTGCCTCCCCCATTCTTTTGCGTACAGAGTGCTCTTGAGTGCAACGTGGTGAAAGCCCAACATCTCTGCCTTCATTGCTTTTCCTTGTACAAGCCACAGCTAATGAAGATTTTATTTCTCCCTAATACAAGGCTGTGTGAAATGAATTGTGGTTTGTGTTTGATAATTAGTTTAAGGGTTTTTTTTCCTTTGCATAAATTTCAACTGGTTTTGTGTTGTCGTGATAATCACCCCCTTTGTAGGGTGGAGAGAGTGGTGGTTTTTAGTCAAGCTGGATGAGTATCATATGCAAAACATGAATGGGGAGGGAGAAGACTTTTCTTTGTGGTAAGGCATCTGTTGAGTGTATGGATGTCAAATCTGCTCCCCAGGTGAGCCAACACAAGTGGTTCATACCTAAATTTATCTATCTGGTCTTATGGCTCAAGGAATTTGTTATTCCTATTTTCCTAAATTTATTTTTCCTGCACAGTTCTATCTGCCTTTTTCTTCTACTGAGTAAAAAGCTATTCTTAGAGATTTGTGCATAATATAATTTAACAGAAGAAACAAAGAGGATTTTGTGGACTATAATAGAAAAGCCCAGTGAAGGTTATGCAAATTTTGAGAACTTTTCTAGTCATGTTGCAAACTCCAAAACAAATCATTTAAACCTAAAAATTCTTAATTGTTATTAAAATTTTTCAGGATACTGTTTTCATATTGAATATAAGTGTTCCTTACAGTTGTTTCCTGCCCTGACAAAAATAATCTGTCTGATACTGGGGCATGCTACTTTTGTGGTTTGGTCCTGCACATGCAGCAGTGTGTTTTAGGTTTGTTTGGTTTTTTAATTTCTGTACATAAAAGGAAGCCTCAAAACATACAGCAAGTGCATTTGGGCCCACTTAGGAATTCCAGATGGCACTGTGGCCTAAACCAGCTGTTTTTCAGCATTGTAAGGAATTATTTTTTCTTCTTATCTTAGTTAAAAATGAGCCTGTTTAGTTTTGCTTTTGTTCCCAGCCTGTTTGCTTTCTCATTCTCATGCCCCAGAGCATTTCAGTTTTAGTCACTGCATGACATTGCTGAAATCAGGGCTGAAATGAAGTCACAAAATGAACAGCAAGCCAGTCTTATCCGAAAGTCATGGGAGGGAACTGCATTCACAATTATTGGCATAGATGAGCAAATGAACACTGACCATTGTGAAATTAAGTCCACCTTATCTTAGCTCCTCATTGTTTTGTTTTGTTTTATCAAATTAGTTGTTTGTTGGTGTTTGCAAACGTTCTTCTTGCCACAATTCCCGTGTATCCGGCCTTGGAGCTTCAATGAGTAAAGTGCTTTGGAAAGAATCCAAATCCAAAGAATCCAAATCAGTTCATGCAGACGGTATGCACTTAGTAAAAAACAACTTACAAAGACTGAGCGTGGATTTTGTCTGCGCGTTTACCCTAAGACTCCCTGCATATCTATCTGTGTGCATGTGCATATATACAATAAATATCCATGTATGTGATTACATTAATCTCAAATTTTCAGCAGTTTCCTCTCTTGCTTTCACATCACCACAGTGATTTACACTAAATTCCAGGTTTCATTGCCCTTTAGGGAAACACATTGTCATCTATTTTCTGAGTAATGGTCTGCAAAGCATATGCAGCTCTCTACTGTTTTTTAGTAGAGACTCTGAAAAGTAAAATGTTTTAAAATGTTCTCATGTATTCAATTTGTAATATTTTTTAGAAAACAATCATTTAAACAGCTGTAATTTTACCTAGTCAGACTAGTCTGATCGTGCTGTAAATTGACCCTGAGACAGATGAACCATTCCTACTTTTTGACTCACATAACTCATCACAGCCTGGTGTTTGACTGGGACAAATCTGCTGAATCTCAGAGTTAAGGCTGGGGTCACCAACACACATGGCAGCACAAGGAGCTGGAGGCCCTGTGGCAGAAATCCACCATGGAGAAGGGCTCCCCCTCTCCCCACTTGGTACTAATCATGGAAAACAATGCTGGCTGCTTTGCAAAATATCAGTGCTGCTGCACAGAACCTCTGCTTATAGCCCACTGAGTCAGACTTGTTTACTTCATGGAAGTATTAATCTCTGCCTCTGATTGTCAACTACTCCAGGCTTGATAGAATTTCAAGCAGTAGATGACACAATTTTGCTGAAAATATGAGGCTTCTGTTGCATTTTGAGTGATGTATTCTGCCTCACTCCCCTTTGATCCATTTGCCATGGCTGAGGTTAAGATAGATAATTAATTACTCCCATCCCAAGCCTTGTTCTTTAATTTAAGGATTTTCTTTAGCATCTGCCAGAATCTTCTGCATGCACTCCTGAGATGTTAAGCAATGAAAAAGCCATTAAGTTAAATTCAGGCATTAATTTTTTTTCAGCAGGATGAAATAGCACTCCAGTAGATTAAGCAGTTTCTGGTGTATGTTATTTCATAGCATGGCAAAGAAATGTGGGAAGAGGCTGGCTGGCTCTCTGGCTGCAGGAGAGGATGGTGAGGGAGGAAGCCTATCTTCTGGTCCTGCAGCTTACCTCAGTCTTTGCAAGAAGCAGGACACAAGGAGGGATCCATGGAGTGAAACATCTGTTTGCCAAGGGCCTGATGTCCACGTTATGCAACTGGGAAGACAGAGGGAAGGGGTTTAGCTATACTTAACTAATACATCATTTTCCTCAGAAATGCTTTTTTATTGCCTGTAAAGGCTTTTCTGAGAACGAAGCAGTGTCAAGTTGTGTTATTCTGTTCTTTGTGTTTTGAGGTCCATGAATGCTGTCATGAGTCATTCCTGGCTGGGGCTTTAATCTCTCTCCTTCTCAGTCTGACCAATTCTCCATGCTCTTTGCTTGCCACTCCAAGGAACTTGTACATTCTTTTCACAGACATAACTTCCCCATTAAACAAACTATGTATTTTAGCTTTTTCTAAGAATACATGAAAGCAAATTAGCACAAAATCTGCTGCAATCGTCTCTCTGGGAAACTGCACGTATACCTGCTAAGCCCCAAACAGGAGCAGCAGGACTAAGCTTATGTGTCAGAGACACAACAAAGAGAAAATGGTCACTCTTGGAGTGCCTTGAAACAGCAATTCTATGCAGAATTTATGGAGGGTTTTAGTGCACCAGCTAGTGGGGCTGAAATGTCACTTCTGCATTGAAATTCCATATGCCTTCTGCCTTTTTAGGTGTTTTACTTCTGTGTGCATCCAAGTCTCACTGTTCTTTATTAGAATTTAAAGATCCTCGAACCTTTGCAATTGTACTGTATAGCTGTCAATTCACAGACTTGACAACTTTAAGGTTTAAAACAATCCACTTTTTTACTCCATTTCAGTTGTGGTATAGCTGCCCAATATGCAATTGCTTGTAGAAGAGTGTTGTTGCTACCATACCAGAATACTATAATTTAGTTGCATGGAGATATTTTACAAATCTCAGTATATGCTTGGGATTAATTTCATTGATCTGGGCCTAAGCACTGAACATTAGTTGTTCTAGATTAGTTATTCTGTAGTTAGTACTCAGGCATCTCTCAGGAGAGTCCCCTCCCATCCCAAGCCATGTCTCCAAAACTGTTTGTGCAAAAAGGCCCTGGCTATTGACCACGTCTCCACAGGGAGCCTGAACAATTTATTCAGATGGGCTGAGTCAGCTGCAGATGGTGGAAGCTGTGAAATCAGATATGATGGAATTCCAAAGTCTTTGCAGACCGATGATCGATCTATTCAGTGCTGTTCTCTGTATTTAAGGAATTATTTCATGTTATTATTTTTCCACCTGCAGATGCTTTAGCAGAAGCTGTGATGAGTTCACCACAGCTTGAGGCAGTGCCCAGCAGGTTGTTCACTGCTGTTTTCTCACCTGTATTATTTCTCTCTTCTTTAGTCTTCTGGCACCAGCATCACAGTGGACATCGCTGTCATGGGAGAGGCCCACGGCCTCATCACAGACCTTCTGGCTGATCCTTCACTGCCCCCCAACGTCTGCACATCCCTGAGGACAGTGAGCAACCTGCTCAACACACAGCTGACCTTCCAGGCCATCCACAAGCCCAGGGTGAATCCCTTGGTGTCCTTCAGCGAGAACTACACCTGCTCCGACTCGGAGGAATGTCCGGAGAAGGGAGAGAAACTGGCAATCCCCAAGGTGAGTGCTGGAGCCTGCCTCTCCCTAAAGGGATGTCATTGGGCTGTCAGATGTCACTGGGATTTTTGTGTGAACTGCCATCTCTTCTTCCTTCCCTTAATTAGAAGGGTGAAGCCTACAGAATCACAAAATCACAGAATGATGAGGTTGGAAGAGACCTCTAAGATCATCAGTACAACCTATGCCCTAACACCTCAACTAGACTATAGCACCAGGTGCCATGTCCAGTCCTTTTTTAAACATATCCAAAGATGGTGATTCTACCACCTCCCTGGGAAGAGCATTCCAGTACTTTATTATTCTTTCAGTGAAAATTTTTTTTCTGATGTCCAACCTATACCTACCCTGACGTAGCTTGAGACTGTGTCCTCTACAGAAGTCA
This sequence comes from Molothrus aeneus, assembly GCF_037042795.1. Classification (NCBI taxonomy): domain Eukaryota; kingdom Metazoa; phylum Chordata; class Aves; order Passeriformes; family Icteridae; genus Molothrus; species Molothrus aeneus. Next base: position 1,741,892 of record NC_089650.1, on the reverse strand, counting down.
ATTAAAAAGTTTCTATTGATGACCTTCAGGTGCTTTGGATCAAGTCTAAACTGTTGTATACCCCACAAACTGACAAAAATATCACAATCATTAGTATGACAAATACTGTGAGCTCATGGAAGTTGTCTTGAGAAGAAAAAGATGACAGAACCATAAATATAAATGTAATACTGCCTTGAAAAATGGCTTTATGAATGCTCAGGGATCAGGCAGGAAATAACCGGTGTTAACCACCCACACTTAGCAAGTGAACAGCTAGAAAGAGCATCAGATTTGAAGTAGTGTGAATTGTAGGTTTGTTAATTAGCTGTCCTGCAAGGCTTACATTTCATTTCTGAAACTAAACCAAAATACTTTTGTACTGCAGCCTCCCTTGTAAAATTAAATAGAGGCAGAGTACATTGCACAGGCAAATGCTTTTATGTTTTTACAGTTTAAATGGCACAGCCAGTCATTCATTCCAGCATTTCCAGGCATCTCAATTGCAACGCTCGTGATTCTTTTATTACAGCTTAGTGTGATGATAATTGCCACCCTATTTGCCTGTTTAGCAGCTGTATGTACAAAATGGATGTTCACAGGTTTTTAAGCACATTTCCCGGTTTACTTTAGTGACCATATCTATAATGGCTGTACCCCAGGCTCTGAGGGGGAAGAGTTTAGTGGAATAGCACTGCTATCACACGAGCACACACAGGGAACAGATACAAGTTTGCTGTTGCATAATACCCTATGAGGAGAAGAGAAATGAAGGATGAAGAAATGAGTTAATGCTACAGATAACTAATTTGATTGAAGAATTCATTGACCTAAATGTATTATGGTTCACAAAATAAATAGTTTGCATGTCTTTATTTAAAGTGTCTAAAAGCAGATTGAGGACCTTCACCTTAACCATCTGACACTGAGCATTTTGTGTAAGGAGATAATGTGTTAACATATTTATATGCAACTTTGAACTTCAGAACCACAGATGTCTTCCATCTCATATTTCTTAACCCTCTGGCAAAGTCCAAGCTCTCCATTGCAGATATATTTATTTTAGTTCTTAGCTATAAACACTTCACAAGAACTGCACAAGAGAAACAGCTTACAAAATTATAGGATGTGCAACAGCAAATCTGGCTCCAAAAAAGATCCTTTATTATCTTTGCCTTCAAAAATTTGAAAAAAAAAGTGAATCCTGTTATTTGGAGAAATGGAGGAGACAGGTGAAAGAAAAACGCAGGGGTGGTCAAGAAAAATCTGCTGTAAACAGTGATGCTTCCTCTAAGCTTTCTGAGATGTCACATCCCAGAGCATGAAAGTTTTATTTCAGTGGGTTGGGTAGATATGGCAGGGAAAAAAGTTGGAGCTCCCCTGCCTTATTTTTCTTACAGCCTTTCTTGGCTTGAATCTCTGATTCTGAGGATTCATGACAGTTTAAATCAGAGTAGTTGAGGTTGAAAGTGCATCTGGAGGTTGTGTAGTCCAGTCCTATCCCTCAGCTCATTGAGGAGAAAGTTTCTCTAGGCTCAGCCTAGATCAGGTTGCTCAGGAGGATGTCCAGTTGGGTTTTGAGTATCTCCATTAATGTAGATTTCACAGCTTCTTCCGGCAACTTCTCTGTGTTCAGTCCTTCTCACAGTAAAAAAAAATAATTCCTACATTTAAATAAATGCCTTGTACTTCAGTTCTTGCTCCATTGCCTCTTGTCCTGTCACTGGACACCCCTGGAAAGAGCCTTCTCCTCTACACCCTCCCTTTAGGTATTTGTGTACACTGGTAAGATCTACCCTGAGACTTTTCTTTAGACTGAGCAGTTCCAACTCCCTCAGCCTTGCCTTTCCTGACAAATGCTTCAGTCACCTTTATGGCCATGCTAACTTGTTTAAGTACCTTTGGCCACATCAGGTGTTGAACATCTGTGGCTATGGGGCTGCGGATATATAAATATATATATATATATATGTATATATATATATAAAAAATATAAAATATATATTATATATATATATCACTTTTTTTAAACTTGAGATAGGGAGGATGGTCCAGACTCCCCAAGCATTTAAAGCATTGGCTGTGTTTGACATGAATAATCCCTGGGAGAACCCAGAATTAAAGGTGTTGTCAGACAGAAGGAAGCCAATGGAGATGGTTTATTTGTGCATGTGTGGAGGTTTTGCAGCCTGTACCAACTGAAGGGCCCTGGTTTCCCCACAGCGCTTACGGAGGAGTTTGCCTCCAGGACTGCTGAGACGAGTGTCCTCCACATGGACCACCACCACATCAGCCACAGGACTGCCCACCCTGGAGCCAGCTCCAGTCAGGAGGGACCGCAGTGCCAGCATCAAACCTCACGAGTCTTCGTCATCCAGGTTACACATAGCCTCCTCTCTCTTTTATCTTTCTTTTTGGGGAGATTTCTTTGGTTCTGTGTGCAAAATGCATTCAAAAATGCTGGCTGTGAACTGTGTTAGAATTACTTCTTTGTGTTTCTCTAAATTGATTTGACAAAGAAGCAGCATTCCCATTTTTTGTCAGGTTGTGCCAAAATTATTCATATTATTGGGTAGAAAAATAAAATTTAAAAAAAAATCTATTTATGCTAATGAAGTGCAGAACTGCCCAATAAAATTGGAAGAAAGGCAAAGATATCTGGTTAAAGTTTTCATGACATGCAAGTTTTCATGATTGCCTGTGTGGTTATTGCCTGGCTAAGAAAAACTGCAGCAATTACATCAGCAATTTCTAAGCACACATACTGATGTGGTCCTGTCATTAAACCAGTTCCTAAAGCACTTCTTCATCTCCCATTCTTCTCAGGGTCTGATCCTTGAGCTGAAATCGTGAAGCACACAATTCCAGCTCAGGAATCCTATGGATTTCTCCTATGGAATGGAGAGAAAGTTGTGTCTGCTCAGCTGCTATAGCCAGCAGCCAGCTTGTTTGGGGAATGTGCAGAGGTTGTAATAAAAGTTTCACTAGCTCCACATCATGTCATTACAACAGGGTTTGCTCCTTTCTGGCTCTGTGAATACTTTTCTGTTCCAGTCAGAGAGGAGCAGAGCCTTCAAAGGAAGGTGGAGGGTGGCCAGTTGTGGTACCACCCTGTGAGAATAAAGTTCAGGTCCCCTCCCTGCCTCAGCAAGGGCCATCACCTTGGAGCTGGTGAATGAAGAAGGAGTGTGGAGACACTGGGGAAAGGAAGGTCAGAATGAAAGCACTATGTTCAAGAAGAGAATTCAGAGCTGGGACATTAGAAGACTCATGTGCTTTTCTGAAATTCCAAATTTGCTGCTGGTAGTGGGGTAAGAGATAGGACTTTGGAAGGCCCAACATGACCAATGTTGGCTGTTGGATAGATTGGGGGAATGCAGCCCCAAAGAGCAGCTTCCTTCCAAGGTTGGCCTCTCTTCAGATACCTAAATCTGTCCCGTGGATGAGGCTGTCACACAGGGTGTTGAGGTGCTCAAGGCAGCCTGCAGAGTACCCTGAAAGCCTCATGCAAGAAAAACACATGGTTTGCCAAAGTTCCCTTTGTGAGAAGTTCCATCTGCCTCAGTAAAAGTAAATATAAGGAAGCTGTAACCAAATGCAAACGTTCTTCACTCCCAGGCCTGTGGTTCCTGGGGTGCATTTGATTTATGCTGTTGATCCCACTCTCACATAGTGTGTAAGTGTCCCAAGATGGGAAGGAGAGGGAGAGCAATTAAATATTATTGTTGGTCCTTTCCTGTGGTTGTTATATAACTCTGCATGAGGAGCCAGCTAAGCAGGCTATCAATTCTTCTTATGTTTAATGTCATAGCCAGTGGTGTAATTATAGCTCTGTCAAGCCTCCCAGCCTACTGTTTGCACTACTTCTTTCACAGTAGGAGAAACAATGTGTATTCCAGAAAGGGGGAAAATGAATCCTATAAGTCTAGCTTTAAAAATGTTGGCAGACCAAGAGAGATCTGCTTTCAAGGAGAAGAATTTTGAGCTGAAGAGAAAAAATATATCTTGGTTATCTGCCACTTTCCGTGTACCAAATTCAAGCACTCCACTGGTCACAGAGAAAGAAACTTTTCATAAGTTGAACAGTAGGAGAGAGACTGACACCGGAATTGCCCTGTGGCAGATTCTCTAGTTACAAAACATGCAACATGTTCCTCACAATGTGGGACATGACTTCTGGATTTCTGTAGTCACATATTTGCAAAAATCCCCCATAACTGTCAGTTTGAGATTAGTAATTCTGTATTCTTCCAACCCCATGTCACTGAACTGGGTAGACATTATACTGGAAAAATAATAGAGCTCCCACATTCTTTCCTTCACTCACTTTTATATCAAGTGATTCCCCTGTAGGAACTCAAAGAATGCGGGTCAGAGATTTTTGGTTTGAATTGAGTTATTTTACTGTTCAGTGGGCCAGTGTGTTACATTCTTCATGACAATGAAAAAACAAAGCACAATCTTTTTTTTTTTTCTTGTAAACATCTGTATTCTTTCTTTGCCTCACTTCATCACAGATTTTAAGAATTTGGGCCCATGAAGACAGCCAGCAAGTATTTTCATAGGTAGTACTTATAGTCCGAAACAAGATGTTTGCAGAGGTAACACAGCACCACATGCTTTTTTCTTTCAGAATGCTTTTTTTTTCTTCAAGTTTATTTTTTTCAAGCTCAGCTGGAGCTGTGCTACTTTAAAAGTGTGTCTTCAGCATTGAGTGTCATCTCATCCCTTGGATGAGAGGTTGTGAGGAGAAATGTGGAGCCTGGCAGACTTGTCCAGAGAGCTCACAGCTTGATAAGAGCCAGTGCTGCATCCCTGCAAGAAGCTGACGTTTGATGGGTGTCATTCAGGAAAGTGATTATAAATACAGTTTTCTTGCTGTGTAGAAGATTTTGGCCTCTTCTGGCATACAATTACCACCCAAAGGCTAAAATCATAAACCCATGCTGCTGCAGGGGACTAAAATCTGCTCCCCACACACAAGGACACGTGCAGCTGGATTCCTGCAGCACAATTCTCTGGCCCTGATGTCTCCAGGCTCTGAGAGAGGCATTTTTTGGGGAGTTCAGCAGGTATTTCACCTGGTTAGGGCATGAAGGGGCATACCATTAAGCGCAGCCATGCAGGATGCTTCCAGTCCTCCCCAGCCTCCTGAGGAGTTCCTCCAGTGCCCCAAGGGTTGTTGTGTGCCTGCTGTGGCACAAGCAGCTGAGGACACTGGGTTTCAAGTTCTGCTGAGAATTTGTGTCACTTCTGGCTCTTTTAAGGAGGTGTTAAAGGAGGACATAAATTAACTTATTTCAAGCCAACTTTTGAGCCTCTTTGTGCTTGTCAGAGCATTATAATGAAGGCATCTTTTTGTAAATAAGGCAAATAGGTCTCAGCACTGAGGGAAGTCCAGCTCTGGACTGGCTGCATTGTAAATATTTTTGCTGAAGGTGGGACACAAACACCACTTCAGCCAACCCATGGATGTCATTTCCCTCACCAGATTTTGAGCTATCTCAGTATCACATACTCCTTGCTGCAGCTCCTCACTTGATAAGATCTGCCACTAAGGAGGCTTTTTCCTGCATTGAATGTTGCTTTTCTGTGCTCTGGTTTGGCAGCTCTGACTCCTGGAACAGCTCCATTCTGATGACAATCACCAAGAGCAGGTCCTTCTCCACCTCCTACGCTGTGTCCTCCACCAACCACCTGAATGCCAAAAGGCAGAGCCGCCAAGGTGAGTGGCACCCCCAGCTCTGCCAGCCTGGCCTGACTGTGCCTACAAATCACATGGACCCTGCTTTCTTCGTGATGGAAAAAACCCAGTCTTTATTCACTTTTTGGTACAGTTTTGCAGACCTCATGTGTGACTCCAATTGGTCAGGAGCTTTCTTGCCAATCACTTTGGTGGTTATTAACAAGTTGTTATTCTGTATTGATGGGCCACTCAACCCCCTGATGTGTACATGCGGGAAAAGTTGTTTGTGAGAGATAGTTTTAATTTTTCTATCTCATCATCACATTTTAAAATACTGCTAGGTATTCCTATTTTGGAAAAAACTCAAATGTTTTCATATGTACTTTTGCATCACATTGAAGTCACTGGTTTATATCTGTTTATATCTTCAACACTGCACATTTGAAGTAGTTCTGGAGGACCTAAGTGCATGGATGTACTTAAATAACTCTCTTTGTATTTTCATGTTTCTCTTATCTTGATTGTGAAAAAATCTTTGCTGTAGCAAGACACATTTTCTCTCACTTTTGCCAGTAAATGGCTGAATGTTGGATTATTGAAAAAAAATTTTGCTTTTTTTCTGGTAATTTTATTTGTGTTTACCTTCCCTGGTAAATTACTTTCTTAAAAAACCCCAAGAGTACACACAACAAAAAATATTTCAAGAGACTGGATCTCTGCCAGCAGTAGAAAGCTTGCTGTGGTTAGAGACATTATTGTGAGAAGTGCTGTTTAAATTCTCAGGACTTGTTTCAAATTGTTGAAAGACCATGTGTATTGCATCCTCTATGAATTGTGAATATTACTTGGTAACATATATCTCAAAGATAGACAATAATCCAACTCAATCCTCTGTGCAACTAACAGACTGTGAAATGTTTTTAAAGACACATTTTCGGTGGATGGAAAACTGATATCTCAATGAATTCATAAATGTGAAACAGAGGTTTTCTGTGTTTTAAAGCCACTTCCCTCTGTCATGGCCATCTGATAACATTTTAATTGCTCTGAAGGCTGTAGTGTTCTGATCTCAAGGCTGGCATTACATCCTACTTGCAATCATTGAATTAAGACACTAAATACATACCACATTTCCTGAAGAAATACCCTTAATCAAAACAAAGATGCTGGATATCTCCAAATTACAGCTCAGAAACTATCAGATTTTTTTCTTTTTTTAAACTCTTGGATTGTCAACAGTAAATCATATTTTAGCCTCTTATCACAGTAAGTTTCTATCAGAGAAAAAACATTGGAAGTGTACATGTATATCCTGCAAGGTTAATGTTTCATAAACTTAGATCAACATATTGCCTTGTTTTAAGACAATTTTTGTGTCTGGAATGCATTTAGATAGGGGGCAAAATTGAAACATAAAACCCCTTCAAGTTCCTAAGGCCTTGCTATCCTTTGGCTTTGAATATGAATGTGGTAAATTAACTGGGGCTGAGTTCCTGCAGACTTCAGAACAGGAGCTAACTGAATGCCTTTCCTTTCAAGATAGATGAAGTTTGCTCTTCTGCACTTTGAGTCTTGTTTTGTCTGAGACTAGGAATTGTAAAGTGGATTCCAAGAGAAGGCAGCACTTTGTTTAAACACTGGATGCATTTCACCTTGGCAGTGGTGCTCAGGTGGAGTAAGGGACAGAGCGAACTACATCTTGCTGGTGTTGCACATGTGGATATTGGCAGTTTCTGTACTCTAGTTCAGAATGCTGAAATGGTTGCAGTTCTACCTTAGTGAGCAATAGAAATAGAAAAATAAACTCAAGCTGAAGGTCAAGGCCAAAATCTTTGCGAAATGCCCCTGAAGTGCAGTATTGTATAATGTATGACTACTAAAAATTGCTCTTTTTGCTCTATTGCTAGTCTTCAAACATGTAGAAATCCAAATTTTCTAGGAATGTGTGTGAGCCTTCCTTGACCCTGCTTTAGAGATGGTGAGAGAGAAGCTGCAGATGGCTCTGGGAGCTGCTTGTTTGGGCTGTGTCTCTGTCGCTAGCACATGTTGATACCAACAGTGGTGCCACAAACTCCTCTGTCATTTTATGCCTGTCCACTCAGTGCATCCTGCTCACCAGGGAAAATATGCTTTGTATTTTGGGCCAGATCTTCAGCAGGTAAAAGTGGCTGATAGCAATGGAAGTTCCTCACTCTGTGACAGCCCTGGGCTTGGCTCAGGGTGGAGAAGGGAATTCTTTTATCTATTTTGATTTTGGAAACTATGCTGGTGCATCTCAAGAAGAGTATTTCTGCACAGTGAACTAATACAAGCATCTGCCACTCCTGATAATTGATAAGACTCCTCTTGTCCTTGGCCAGGTATCCCACCAAATATTTCACCTCTCACCTCCCCGTGCCATTCGCCGATTCAGGGGACGCCTGCCACGAGTCCTACTGGGAAAACATCTTCTGTGTCATTTCCAGAGCCCACAGACACTGACACCAAGCAGGGCCTAAAGCCACACAAAGTCTTAACTTCTACTCAGAGTGCACCTAGCCTGTCAGACCCTGTTATCAGCCCCTCCATCATCTGCAGCAGGTAAGATGATCATTTGACATGACTTGCAATCATTTCACACTGTTCTCATGAACTTGTTCTATTGGCCCACATACAAGTTTTTTGTGATTTACTACAGTGTTTGTATTGATTTTTCAGGTTTATAGTACTTCAGTAAATGTGTAGATCAATGCTACAAAATACTTTTCACGTGGGAGACTGTTGGCTATGTTTATTGCTCCTGTCAGGTGGACAGCCTGATTCCTAAACAAATTCTTTGTCAATGACCTGCAGATCCCAAAGTTGGATTTCATATTTGCAGCTTGTGTTTCTGGAGCCATGCCCTTGACATGAGCAGTCACCTTTAGGTCACAGCCAAGGCTTGCACAGCAGGCAGCTGATGTGCATAGGAAAAATCTGACTGCTAGGGCCAGCAATGCCTGAAGACGGTGATTTTGAGCCTTCTCTCAGGAGGAGTGGGTCCTGTCTTCCCTAGGAAGAGTAAGATTTGATACTATGGGGATTTTTTTTTAAATTTTTTTCTAGAAATCAACTGCAGATGAGTTCTTTCTACTGCTAAGAGCTCCAGTAACACAGTTTAATTTCTTACTTTAAAGTACCCCTTTATTAGGGAACACAAACCACACCTGCTTTGCAAAATTAGCATTTTTGGAAAGAAAGTTGTTCTGCTTGGCTTCTCAGAAAGGACTCAGTTGCTAAATGAAATTGCTGGAGTTTGCAGTATGTGTCCAGTTCAGAACAGTGGAAAACACTGGTACTCCCAAGCCTGTTCCAGTGCTTTGCTCACCAGATGTTGCTTTTGGCCATAGCACGAGTGGCCAGCCAGCAGAGGGCACTATCAAGTTTGACTATCTTTGGAAATAGTTTTTAGTTTCTGCCTTCAGTCACATGATTTTGGATGTGTCTCAGTGTGCTGTGTGCAAGGCCAGGAAGTGGCTGTGAGAAAGTCAAAATTGAGACTGCAACTTTGCTCAAGGGAGTCATCCTCACTGGAGTTTGGGGTAGGATCCAAACAGGCTTTTGAGATGGATTTAGATGACTAAATAAAAATTTAAGTGCTTTTAAGAGTTTTCCAAAGGTATGCCAAAATTGGGATTTGGAGAGGTTCATTTGAAATTAAAACTGTATTATGCAACAGAAACATAGCATAAAGGTGCTGCAGTGTTATTAAGCTGTGCCTTTATTACCACTTCAACAAAATACAGTTATTTCACAAGTGGCATTCATTCTGGAAGATTTCTATTAAAAAGAACAGTTAAGAGTTGCATTAAAAATGTCAAAAAAGAATCAATGTAAGGTTGTTGAAGATAGTAATGAAATTAATACTTTTTTAATCTTGTTTATCAACCTGACTGACACAAGATTTATTTGCTTGGCTATGCACTACAGGTATCATTGAATACAGATGAGCATTTTAATCTGGAAGTCTTTCAGGAACTCATGATGTTTGCAGGGCATACCCAGCTCCAGGATATGTTTGTATGACCCAGCCAAAAGCTAACTGGCCCAGGAGTTAAGCCATTTTTATATATTGAACTTAAAATGGTGCAAAGGTTGTAGTAAAAAGTTGACCAATTCAAATAATTCTGTAATAGTTGCTTTCTGAAGACAGTTATATATAAGATGTGCCACAAAATGCTGACTTAAATCAGAGAAAATGTCAGGCTGTAATTAGGGTTTAAAGGGAACTATAGACAAGGAATAAAGCTTTTTAATGGAAGGGAAGAGCCAGGCATTTTAAAAGGTCATCATACTGTGATCCCTCCCAAAATGTGTTTCTGTTCTGGAAATGATGAAGCAAACTCTGCCCTCTTGGTTCTTATGTACTTGGAATGCTGTCACTGAATTAATGATAAAATATAATTTTCCTCCTTAAGAGGAACATATTCAAATTTTAGGCAAGAAGAGTGAAGCCAGATCATGACTGTGTTCAAACTGAATTCTGCAAGATTGTATGGGACTCTGGCACAGTTTCATAATTTTAATTCATCTTTATAGGGCATCTGTAATATAGAACTAGGGGGTTTATTTTGTGCTGGTATACTTACAGAATAATAAAAAAAATCATTTAAAGAAATCACATGGTTCAAGTTTTCTGCTGAAAACACAAATTCACAAATTTAATGGTGGTGGGCAGTTAATCCAAGGTCTTTCTGTATTTTTGCCTCAAGATCCAATAAAACTTTATCACTCTCCTGTGATTTTGTCTGGAGAACATACCCAGGACCATGACTTACACTGTATGACATAATCTCACATTGCCAGTGGGAAATCCTTTTACACAGGACTGTCTAAGGCACGTGGTTCTTCATATTGTCTGTGTTTCTTGATGTATTTCAGCTGTGGCAGACCCTACAATCAAATAGAAGCTGGTGATGGGACGCTAAATAGAAATGATGGTACTACACACACCCTGAACAGAACAGGTAATTCTTTGTCAAAACACCTTGTTCCCTCAAATTAAGTAATTATCCACTAAAAGGGCAGACGAGCTTGTCTGTCATAAAAGGAGAGCACACCCAGGTGAGTCCATACTAATTGTCTTTGACAATTTCATGTCCAAATGCTCCTTCCCTTTTCCTCTGTACAACATGTACAAAATGCTTATGGAGTTAAATTATAAAGGAGATACTGTTCCCCACAATTTACTTAAATAATGGTCCTCAGAATTTTTTCTCTCTTCATTCCCTGCTGCCATTTTTTACATGCTGCAGGGTAAATCTTTAATGCCCTTGGACAGATTGTGCAACTTCAGAGCCAGCCAAGCAGCACATATGTATTATGAGTCAGAGCTCCTGTTGCTGTTACTCAGAAGGTCACAGGCTGACTTCCATGAAACCCTTGCTGTTCACAGCACAAGTTTGTGATTTGTGTTTGCAGAGGATCCTGCCCAAGCCACCTCTGACTACGAGACCAACAACAGCGACAGCAGTGACATCGTGCAGAATGACGACGACACGGATTGCTCCAAGGAGCAGCCACGGAAGGGATCTGGCTGTAGGTCCTACACACCTGAGACCATCATCCTGCATCCCTTGACACCACCTGAGGTAGCTCCTTTAAGTTCCCCCAGCACAACAGAATGAGTGTATGCTGGCACTGAGGGGGACAAAAAACCAAAATCAAAATCAAACTAACCAAATACCCAGATCCCCACTGTGGTCTAAGGGTGCTGCAAGGTATTACTGTCTTAAAGAACAAATGTTGCAGTGTGATGAACAAGTGATGATTGTCTCTCAGCATTCAGCTGTAAGCTTGGTTGAGATGCAGAGGAAAGCTCTGTTTAGTTAAGTTTTCCACAGCCTGTTGTACAACTGAATTAATAATCTGCAGTTGGCAGGAGCTCTTGAAAAATTTATTGTAATCTGCTGGAGTTGGACATGCTGAGAGAAAGCATTTTGCTTGAAATGTTCTGGCATTTACTCGTCTCCAGTTTCTAAGTAAAATGAAATTCCAGGGAGTATACAGGGGGAAATGTGAAAGGAAGGGCACAACCCAACTTTTATTTGCAGACCTTGAAAGACAGAGAGGTTTCAATTTAAGGACTACAAATCTTCACTTGGACTGAGCTCTGTTAGGCATGCTAGAGTGTAGTGAATGGGTCCTGATGCAGAAGCAGAAGCTGGGAGCTTTCCTCTCTGCACCACAGTGAATTTCACAATGAAGGCAGCCTCCCTTGGAAATGAGTGAATGATTCCCAGGAGTGAATGAATGAATGAGTCTCAGTGCTAAGTGCAGGCACTGCTGTTTCATAAACAGAATTTCCTATCCATTCAAGTGAAACACATTACAAAGGAGAGTGAGTAGCTGCAGGGCTGCAAGAAATGAAGACATCTGTCCAAGCTGAGTGAAGTACTACAGACTTACACATGATGCTAATGTGACTTCAGCTTTCAAAAGCATCAATTTTTGCTTGAGATGCTTTGCTGAACTAACAATTCCTTTTATTCTGATTTCTGGCGCAGGACAAGCCTGTACTGGCTCCTGAGCCCCTGGTTATGGACAACTTGGATCCCTTGATGGAGCAGCTAAATAGTTGGAACTTCCCAATCTTTGATTTGGTGGAAAAAATTGGGAAGAAATGCGGTCGGATTCTCAGTCAGGTGAGAGGTGCACCTTGTCTGCAGGGTCTAAATGTTGGCAGATTTAGACACAGACATGTTAAAAGCCATTTTCCTTACAAGCTGATGATCCCTGACACCTAATTCAAAGCTGACAATATGAACTCTCTCTCATTATATTCCTTACTTTTGAATATCCTTACTTTTAAATTTAAAAATGTGAAAGATAAATCACGCACCTATTTTGCTGTCTGCTCTCTGCTCTTCTGAATATTCTCTTGAGATACTTCCAGCCCTTACTGAGTTCCTTGGGAAAGGATTTCTCATGGGGTTTAGCATGGGAGGGCTAAACAGTAATATGTTCAGTGGAAGCAAGATATACAGAGTTTGGTCCTCTTTTATACTGAAGATTTCAGTATAAGATCCCAGAAATGTTTCAGATTTCAGGCTGGGCAAGAAAGCAAGCTTTGAGGAAGTGGGGGTAGAAAGAATTCTTGCTAGATTCCCCCATTTTTAAGAATCAGAACTTTAAGAGAAAATTCATATAATATTATGTAGGGAAGATTTGCTATGAGTTGGGAGAGCTTACTAGTCTTTCTTTCAGCTCTCAGGTTTTTATTCCTTCCTGTGGGTTTGATTCAGTTACTGACACAGCCTCTGCCTACCCAGCAAGATTGGTGTGACCTACCATAATCACTTTCTTGGCTGAACTTTCTACTCTGTTATGCCCCTTTTCCTGGCACACTGACAAATTAGTCATTTTTTCTTATAAAAGTATTGAAGAATATTAAACAGGAAAAGCAAGTAATTATTTTTATTATTATTTAGGGATGAAAGGGAAAAAAAGCCCTAGAGAATCAGACTGAGTGAGGATCACTTTACAAGGCATTATGTAGTGATGAGTGCTGGAAAGAAGAGATAAAGTTAATTGGTACAATGTGGTACAATTAACACCCCCCCAGAAACACAGAGGTCAGTGTGTCAGGCAGATTTCAGTGTAACAAGCTCCAGAGAATGCTGGATCAAACCACAGTCCCTTGGTGGTTACCTGTTATTCAGCTAGATTCAATTATCTGGTGGTCAACAAGGAAAACCATGGCATGAATTCAGATTTATTCTGTGCTCTGCCTTTTTGTGTTCTGTAGCTTGGCAAGCAACATCTGAGTTTGACCAGCCTGCCAAATCTCTAGGTTCATTTTAGAGAAATAGGCAAACCGTGGATATTGGATATATTTGGTGAATAAATTCAGTGATGCTCACTGAGGCACTTTTGCACTGGACACTGAGTGTGTGATGTGTGAAATGCTCTTCTAGATCATAGTGCTCATCTTTCTCATAGCATGGAATGATAATAGAATGATGAATGAAACATGAGGAAAACCAGAACTTTCTTTTAATGGCATAAAGAACAGTTTGGATGAGCCAGAATTTGTTCTGGTTTTACCTGGGTCCCTCTGTAGGCTTTAAGCACTTGACCAAGCTGCATGGGCTTCTGTACCTCTGGACACAAGTCCTCTGTGCTTCCCTCAAATTGTACTAAAGCTCCTCACTCTACTTCCCAAAATGTGGTTTTTGCACAGGTTCTCAACATGTTCTCCCCTTCACAGTTCCACAAAATGAGGCTTGAGAAATAAAATAGAGAAGGTTTAATATTTGTGATGAAAATCCAACATTTTCTGTAACAGCTGTTTATAACTCCCTCTCCCTAAAAGAAGAATATAGCAAGTTCTACCTTGTTCACAAAATAGAGATCCTTATTACCCCCACCTACTCAGATGTTGCTAATGAAATTATTTTCAGAAATCAGGAAACTAAAATAAATATTTTTTTTCAGCCAAAAGCACTGTTTTTTTTCCTGATTTGATTTCTAAATCCTGGGATATTATTAACAAAGATAAACAAAAGTTCTAATGACTTATTCTCAGTATTTTGCTATCAAATGGACTAATCCATTCAAAAAAAAAAAAAGTAAATTAAAAAGCTGAATTAACTATGTTTGCCATGCTAGGTTAAATTTATGAGATGGAACAAAGCAGAGTTGACACATGCCTCCAGGGAAGCATTCAGTTTAGAAGGCAAATGCTGGCTTAGCATCTTTGAAGCTGCTTGAGATATCTGTTCCTTCTTTGTGGAATGTTAAATTGATTTAGACATATGAAAAGACCCCAAACCAGTCAGGAGCCATGAAAGCATCTGTGCAAACTGGAGTGGCAAGCCCAGTCAATGTGGCAGTGACAAATGTGCATGAAAGGGTTCAGAGAGGAGCATAAATTCAATCTCATTTCAGAAACAGAGCTAAGCTCTCAGAACTCAGCTGTTGCTTTATAAGAGGCCATAAAATTCAATAATATCTTCAGTCACACTTAACACTTTTCTTACAGCTCCTGGAAGACTAAAACCTGTGGTTTAGCTTATTGCTGGGCCAGTATATGTGGTGGTACCAGTTGTGGGTTTCTCTGGGTCTGGATTGAAGGCACCTGAGACAGTAGTTCATGTTCACACTCAGGTGTTTATTGTTTCTTATCAGTAAAACAGCCTCACTACTGTGAGCTCAGCAGCTTTTCATTAGAAGGCACAAAATGACCAACAATCTCTTGGTACAAGGTCTTTTAAGACTTAACTGTCCAATTAAGAACTGACACCTGGATTATTTTCCCTTTTAACCCAATAACTGCTCCCACAGAGCCCCAATGGGGACTTTTCTGCCCAATTACAAAATGCCACCCAAACCCATGGAGAAGGAGGAAGAAGAAGCAGGAAGAAGAAAGCCAGGACAACAGCCTGTGCCCTCCATCTCGCTTCCATCCACAACAGACTAAAAATCCCAAACCCTCAATTTCTCACCAAATGATGCATCTCCACTACTCTCTATAATCTGTTTCACACTTTTGTGGATTCCAGTCTGTCTTGAAGTCCAGGAAACTTTCTCCATGAATGAGGGTCAAAGTCAGTGCTGCCCTGGGGGTCAGGGCACCCCAGAGCAGACAGAGAAATATTCCCAGTGCCCTGGGTTTCCACAAATATATATTTATTTTATAGAGAGAAGTGGGGGTGCTTCAATGCTGGCAGCACAGGAGCAGTGTCAGAGGCAGGGTGGCATCACTGCGGGGCCTCTGAGATGGTCCCTGCAGGATGACAGGAGGATCATTTGGCTCTCTCATCATCACACATGGGAGATAGGATATTCCTGGGAATAACACAGCAGCCTTGGGAGGAGTTTGTCAGAGCCACAGACTGGATGGCAGCAGTTTCTAAGGAACACATGTCTGAAGGAAGCAAACACATGAGATAAATAAATAGGGCTGAGAGAGGGCTGACTGCAGGCACTGAGAAGGGAACTGCAAATCTAAACTTTGCACGTGTCGTCCAAGGAATTTAGCTAAGAGTAGTAAATAAATAAAGATTCTGCAAGGCTTTAAGGTTCAATTTGCAACAGGAGTGAAAAGATCAGGCAGTGATTTTAGTCTGTCCCATTATTTGGTATGTCAAGTTCAAACTTGTCTTCAGAAGTGCCCATTTTGTGTCAGCTGCTGCCTACGTCTGAGCATTCATCTCTCCTGAGCACCTCCTCACTCACCCATGGCACTCTCCTTCCCAGTACCTCCTCTCCTGGATGTTTAGAGTCACCTTGGGTGCAGGAATGATTAGAGCAGCTCTGCCTCCTGAGCTATTTGCTGCCCCTGATATCCTGGTGGAGTCATTTTTATCATTTCACCACCAAAACTGGAGAGAAAGCAAGGACACAATGCATAGGAGCCACGTGGTTCTGCCTTCTGTCAGTCCTTTGCTGCTTCTTCCTTTTCTGGGAATTGATTTGAGCCAAGGATTTGGGAAAACACTCCCAGAAAAGCAGATTTTTATGGGGTAATTCAGGCTAAGGAGTTTCATATCTAATTTGTAGAGTTTTTCTCATCTACTTAGCAACATAGATTTTTTTTTGTTGTTGTTTTTTTTCTTTCAGGTATCATACAGGCTTTTTGATGACATGGGGCTGTTTGAAACCTTTAAAATACCAGTGAGGGAATTTATGAACTACTTTCATGCCTTGGAGTGTGGATACCGAGAGATACCTTGTAAGTAAAAATTTTAAAATTCCTGGCACTTACTGATGCTTCCCTCAAGTTTTGGGGATTTTGTATTGAAGACTTCTGGCATTATAAAGCTATATTTTTTCCTCCAGTACATCATGACCAAGTGGATGTCTAGGCAGAGGCTGGTGCTGAACCACAGCCTGTCATCTTTTTTTCTTTGTATTTCATCTTTTACACTGTTTCATAATTCATGGCAAAATCTGCCAGAAATCCAGAAATCATATAAAGCTATTATTAGTAAAGACTGTTTCCTGATAATGCAAATGTACCCCAGTGCTCCCGTTGGGTTGGAGGTTCCCGAAACATTTAACCCCCTAAAGGCAACTTGGACTTTTACACAGTAGCAGTACTATGCTACCAAAGGAGATGAGTTTTATAAGCAGAAAAAATATGCCCAAAACATGAGTGAACCCCGTTCTGTTACTACAGCTTAGCTGATGTTTTTCAGTGGGAATCATTTATTCCCTGAAAAACCTGTTTTCAGTCATCCCCAAACTATTTACTAATTCAAATCAAATTTATCAAAGTGCTTCAGCTGCAAAAGACACTTGTTCCTCAAGAGGAAAGAGTTATTACCCATTTTAGTGGCAGATAAACCCAGCACTGAGGAACACAGAACACCCTGTTTTCTCTACACTTGCAGAAAAATGTGGGAGAAATCATTATAAGTCATGTAGTCTCTCTGTCAAATATTAAATACCAGTTGGAGCAGTGGGAGGGATTTAAGGAAAGCTACTTGAAAATGCCTTCAGCCAGGTGGTTTGGAGTCTGTTCTGGGAAAATGAGAGCCCCAGTTTTGATCCTTTCCTTGTGTTTGAGCTGGATCAGGGATCCAAAGCAGCAGATCACAGCCTGAGAAGGTCGGAGATGGAAGTCCCACAGCCTGTTCTGCTGAAGCCATTCCTTTCTGTTTGAAACATTTAACTATTCATAGAGTCTCTGGGATTTTTATGAACCCCGAATTACATTTCCTTGGTTTTTTTCTTAAGTGTTTTTTTTTTCTACTAAAGAAGAATCTCTTTCTAATACAAAATGAAATTATCTTTCTTTTTTTTCATTTCTGTGAAAAAGGCAAAAGCAGTTCTGCTGCTCGTGCTAATGTTGGTTTTTGTCTCTGCTGGATTTTGGCACACGGTACCACTAGATGGTGCTGGCAGCCCTCTGTCAGCAATGCCTGGTGTTTTACAGCTGCCTGGTTTTCTCCCCATCACAGATCACAACCGAATCCATGCCACGGATGTGCTGCACGCCGTGTGGTACCTCACAACCCAGCCCATCCCGGGACTCCCCACTGTCATCAATGATCACGGCTCGGCCAGTGATTCAGGTATATTTAAATGTCATCATCCTCAAGTTTCTCTGATGAAATTTGCTGTCAGAAAGGCAACAGCTGGGGATTGCATGTAGAATTTTTTTGCAGTCTGTATCACAGTGTGGAAGTTCAGTAGCACAATGGGTGTTGAAGGTGTTCCGGTGTGTTTGTGTAACTTTGAAGGAATGGAATTGTTCCTCCAAAACCTAATACTTCACATTTAATGATGTGTGAATGCAAGCCTTTGTGGTGACCTTTAATGACAGATCTTTGTTACCATTTGATATTTGCAAACGGTTTTTCCTAGGAAAACTGCATTATTAGTGCTTTTCAGGGCTGTATCAGAGGCACTGTAGATTTAAATCCTTAAACCCTTCTTTAAATCCCTAAACCCTTCATTGTTTTGCTATTCTACAATTTCTGGGGCATGCAGGCAGTGCTGTGCACTTGCCACTGCTTTTGGCTATCATGAAGTGTTCTTTGCTTTTCCTCTCTATCTCTTTTTACCATCTGGCAATTGCTTTACAAGACCACTCTTCTTCTGTTTTATGATTGCTCACTACAGGAAGCTGTTCTTCTTGCATTTTTATATTAACTTCTCCATGTTCAGTATGGTAACTAGAAGACCTGTCTATGTTTCATGGGAATTCTCAGAGAGTTGCTGGAAAAGCAGGAGTTTGTTCCATTTCTGCTTCTTTTTTTACTGTTTGGTTTTGTTTTGTTTTGTTTTTGTTGAGTTTTTTGTTTGTTTTTGTTTTGTGTAGTGGTAAAGGGTTTTATTCCTGGAAAAATTTATTAGCAAGGGATTTCAGTGGCTTTGTAGGTGAGGTGGAATGAAAGGGGTTGAGTTCTGGGGCTTTTTGATCTTTTTTATTTGAAAGACATTGTTCAGCTGCATGCAAGATCCATTCGAGGTTGTTCAGATTAAATTAGCAGAGCATCTCAGTATCTGTCTCTGACAGGTGTGCTCAAGTTGCTTCAGAAAGAGGATGATAAGAGGATTATCAGCAAAGATCCCAAGTCTAGACATTTCAATTGGAAAACATGCACTGTAATTTAATTATTAAATTCTAGTCCATTGCTTTAAGGACTATCAGTGTTTCATGGACTTGTCTACATGATAAAAGAAATTAGAGAAAGGAGTGGGAAGATCAAGTTTCCCCACAAAGCTCCAGAATGGCTGTCAATCCATGTCTCACTGCTTGTAACTTACATAGTTGGAGAGTAGGTTTTGCTGGAGGGTTGGAAGATCCCCAGGTGGGATCAGAATTTGTTCCTTTACAATTGTTTGCCTTATTGTACTGGATCAGAGGCACAGAAAGCCCTGAGGTCAGGCTGCATTTATCCTTACTGTAAATTTGCCCCTTCTCTCCCTGTTCTATTGCTTCTCTCACTGAAAGAGTGGCCCTGGATTTTTTACTGTTTCCATTTCTTTCTTTCTGCTCAGATTCTGACAGTGGGATCACCCACGGCCACATGGGATATGTGTTTTCCAAGACATACACACCTACAGATGACAGCTACGGGTGCCTGGCTGGCAACATCCCTGCCCTGGAGCTGATGGCTCTTTATGTGGCTGCAGCCATGCATGATTATGATCACCCAGGAAGGACCAATGCCTTCTTGGTAGCAACGAGTGCTCCTCAGGTAAATAAACCTCAGGCAGTGTTGCTGTGCAGTTTGGAAGGTCTCCATGACAGCTTTTCCTTGCTGGTGGTGCCTGTGGCTTCCATTAAGCACAAGGCTGCCAAATATTTTGAAACAGCTTGTCAAAGTGACAGAAATAATCACTTCACTTGGGGATTGCTGGTAAGAGGCTTCTTACACACCTTCAGTTAGCAGAGCTGCTGAGAAAGGTACTGATAAACTGTGCCAATGAAGAAGGTAAAGCTCTGCTGACTGAAAGAGAACCTGCAACCGTGGAAGAATGGAAGAATTGTTCTACCAAGTAATGCACAGTAAGATTAAATAAAATAAAACATCCCAGTTGTGTACCTGACTGTGCTTTACAAGTTAATTGTGTGTGATCATAACACAGTTTCTGTTGCTTCTACAGAATATGAGCAGCTTCAGTCTTTTTATAAAAGTATTTGGAAGCAGGAAGTGGAAAATAATCTCAGTGTTATAAATGTAGAATTGAGCCTTGCCTAATGTTACACAGAAGTTGCTGCCAGTCCTGAGAGTTGAATTCAGCAATTCTGAGTCACTCCCTGTTGGCTTAACTATGAAACCATCTTGCTTTACATAGGTGACCTGCCTGGCTTCAGCACACTGTGCTGAAAAATACTTCTATTGATGAGGAAATTAAAAAAAAAATATATATATATCTTAATGGTGGCAGGTCAGGTAGGGATGCAGAAATTCTGGATTTACTCCCCAGCTTGCAACCAAACTTCCTCTGTCACCAAGAGCAAGTCACCTGAACTCACTCTGGTATCACTTTGTGTCTATGAATTGATAGAAATGCTTCTCATCCTTGCAATGCATTTCTGTGATCCAGAGCTTTGATACTTTGGCCAGGTAAATAGACTGGGAGAAGACATGTGCTGTCTTTAATTGTAAGAAACAAGTGCTGTAGCTCTGTGCTTGTAAAAAACAGAAAAGGAAGTTAGATAATTCGCCTTTATGTACTGACTCTAGTTTGAAAATAAATTAATACGAAAAATAATTTTCTTGTTATTTTCTGAATGGAATTACCATCCCTGTGAGAATTCAGCATCTTATTTTGATAAAGATTTCACCCATTTTGGATTTTAGCCCTGAGATATCTGTCAGCCTGAGTATGTGTTTTTGGGTAGCAAACTGGAATTTCACCTGTTTCTGTCTTTGGAATCAGTCCTACATGGACACCACTGCCTGGTGGAATTAGCGAAGAGCAGTAATTAATTGAGGTTTATTCTGACAATCAGGGAAGCACACACCTATGTTTTATTAGCCATCAACCCGTGGCCTGAAACAGGATGATCCATTACTGTGATTTTCCTGAGAGGGTTTTGCTGAGAGGGTTTTGCCAAGATGATTTTGCTAAAATGGTTTTGCCAAGATGATTTTATGAAGAGGGTTCTGCCAAGATGATTTTGCTAAGAAGGTTTTGCTAAGATGGCTTTGTTGAGATTATTTTGCTAAGATGGTTTTGCTAAGAAAATTTTGCCAAGATGGTATTGTGAAGATCATTTTGCTGAGATGGTTTTGCCAAGATAATTTTGCTAAGATGGTTTTGCCGAGATGGTTCTACTGAGATGGTTTTACTGAGATGATTTTGCTAGGATGGTTTTGTGTAGATGGTTTTGCCAAAATGATTTTGCTGACATGTTCCTCAGCTGCTCCTTGTGCTGCTTCCACAGGCGGTGCTGTACAACGACCGCTCTGTGCTGGAGAACCACCACGCTGCTGCTGCCTGGAACCTCTTCATGTCCAGGCCAGAGTACAACTTCCTGGTCAACCTGGACCACGTGGAGTTCAAGCATTTCCGCTTCCTCGTCATCGAGGCCATCCTGGCTACTGACCTGAAGAAGCACTTTGATTTCGTGGCCAAGTTCAACGCCAAGGTGAGATCAGTTTGGGTTTCTGGGGCACAGTCAGAAAAGATTGTGGGCCTTGGGGGCACCCAGCAAAACGGGTTTCTATTTCTTCTGAATGTCCTTTTGGCTGCTGTATTATATTTATAATGTATTTATACATGATAAATAATATATATATATATAAAATAATATTTTATATTGCTTTTCACTTATTTTTCCCTTTCCATATTGTTAATTCCAGCCTGGGGTTAGCTCACCTGCTTATGCTAGTGATTTTGTTAAACAGCTGAATGTATTGTGCAATAGCCCAGGTCAGATTTTCCTCTTTTACCTGGCATCACCATCCTGGTTTCCCTTTTCTGTGTCTCCCAGGTGAACGATGATGTTGGCATTGACTGGACCAACGAGAACGACCGCCTGCTGGTCTGCCAGATGTGCATCAAGCTGGCTGACATCAACGGGCCTGCCAAGTGCAAGGACCTGCACCTGCAGTGGACAGAGGGCATCGTCAACGAGTTCTATGAGCAGGTAAAGGCATTCCAAAGCTGCTGCATGACAGTGCTGCTGGCCAGTGAAAAATCACAGAGAATAGGGGTGAAGAGGTTGGCTAGAGTTACATTAATCCATTTTTTTGCTGGACCAGTGAAAAAATCGATTTGTCACTGAAGTTTCTGATGTGTCCTCAGAGACCTCTGGTGATGGTGTCTCTACAGGCTGGACTGTTCAAGTCTGGCACTGTGGACAAGCACTGGCATGGTGAACATTTTCCCTCTTTTTTTTTTTCTTGTTTTTTTCCTGTTTTTTTCTCTTTTTTTTTCCTGTTCTTTTTCTCCTGTTTTTTCCTTTCCATCATGGCTGTCATTTCCTTCTTCTTTAGTGCAAGCCATGTTTTCACCCTTCCTTCTGTGTTCTTTTAGCTGGTTCTCATGGCTCTCCTCTGCAGTCTCACACTTTTATTGACATGTAGTCTACAATGTCCTTGTTCAGATGGTCTAAACAGAGCAGTGGGATTGTTTCAGCTTCTCTGCAGGCCACACCTCTGTTCACACAACCAGAACCTTTATGTGCTGAGCAGGACTGCATCACTGGCTTTCAGTTCATCACAGGCCAACCACAGCTGCTCCCAGACCCATATTTCAATTTTAAGACAGCCCTTGCAGCTCTCAGAGGTTGGTCAGTGCAGCTGCACTCATTATGCAAGGCCATGCTGGTGGCACAAGGAAGGAGGACAGGCACAGATTGACTTAGAAAGCCTGGGAATACAGCCAGGCACTGCTCCTCTCTTTCTAGGTGTAAGGGAGCCCTTAATTGAACCTAATTTTCTCATTTTAACCAATTTAGCCCTGCTGAGTGCAAGGGTCAGGGCTGTTCCACACTGTTCCTCTGTTTCCTGAATGGGAACATTTTGAATGTTCTGGTCAGATTGAACTCCACATCCTTTCTTTTCCAGACAAGGCAAGCAGGCTAAATCACTGAACTAGACAACCCACAGATTTCTCAGAGAGGCTGTGCAGTAACTTGGAGTCACAGACTAATCCCTTTTAAAGCTTTTCAACTTCCCTTAAATTTACTGCACTTACAGTTTGGGAAAAAATTTCCAACCAGGATTTGGTGCTGCCTTCTAGAGAATGTAAAGAGACAGGGAAAGGGACATAATTCAGACACTGACCTGAAGCTTCTTCCTTTCTTTCAAATCTCCCAAGAAAAAGAAAGTACAATGAACCTTACCTATAGTATGAATATAGCTGGTTCCATTTTTGTTTTCATTTTTTTTTCTTAAACAAAGAGAGTGTGTCTCAAAACAACCTTCATGCCCCAAATTTTCTTTCAGGAAATCATTTTCTTCTTCATTACCACTGTCAAAAACAAACTGTGGTTCGTAGTTCTGGTGATGTTCAAAGCTTGTGTGGGTGACTAGTTCATGCAGACAGAAGCAGGCAATCAGATGTGGAATATGACTTTCCTTTTTTCCAATAAAAGTTATATCAGAGGGAAGTGCCCCAATATATTAACAACAGCAAAGCCTTGGAGAGTGAATCAAGCTTGTGAGGATACAGATGTGGGAATATACTGTGTTACCTGTTCCACAGCATGAGCCTGTGTTATTTTCCATCATTCAGAAATGGGATCCAGAACAGAGAACATTTTCTTTCTTGGATTTCTTTTTGGCATTAAGGAGGATAAGCTAGATTCTCAGTTACTTTTATCTCTATTAAAATCTATTTTTCTTTAATATGCTACAAGAGGTGTATCAAACCATGTTCACCATGGTTATGAGCATTAGATTTTTTTCTGTGACTGGAAAAGTCTTCATATTTTCATTTCTAAAAAGGACAAATTTATGGGAAGTTTGAATTTCCCTGGAAGTATTATCAAAATTCACACATATGTGAATTCAACCTAGGCTGTGAAAATCATGAAATGTCTTTATTACAATAAACACCAATTCCTTTGAAGAATTTCACTCCCATATAAATAAAAACTGCTTATTAAAAATGTATTGTATAAAAATATTCAAAATCCTGTGTCATATTGTTGCAGGATGTTTCCTTCTCTTCACATGTCCAGTAGAATTATTTGAAGACAGACATATTAGACTTTAAAAAACCCACACTGCAAGATGTTTCTCATAATAAATCATGTTTTAACAGAAAAATAAAGAAGAATTTGTAAACATTTCAACAGTCAGCATTTCTCCCAGTTCACAGCTAGGAAATCTCAGACATGTTTCTGTAAAGAAGAGCAAGCTGTCACCTCTTCTTAATTTCCTTGCTATTTCAAGAATGGATTGCATGTTTCAGTGTTTTGTCAACACAAAATACTTTGTTTTTAATGATTGCACATAACATTTCAGGGTTGGTTATTATAAAATAAGAAAACAAAACACAAGGAAATGAGATATTTGCTGTACATACTCCAAAATTTAGCTCTCATTTTTTGGCCTTCACCAAATACAGATAGGATGTTGATCAGCTGTGAAGACCATTACTTTTGAAAAATTTACATTACAAGGCAATAAATATAAGCAAACATAATGGAAACTGAAAATGCATCTCCAAATTCTAACATGCATCCCGTAATGTAGAACTCTGCATTGTATTACAGCAATCAGTTATATGTCAGGCTTGATTAGGGAGGTTAGATATTTTTGGGGGGATAGCATCTGGTCTGGTCATGTCTGCTCAGCTGAAAGCTCACTGATATCACCAGAAGCTTTGCTGTGATAGGGAATTGAGTATATCAGATTTGGCTCTGCAATGAAGTTTTACTTCATTTTATATCATGAGAAGAGAGAGGAAAAACTCATTTTATGCCTCCCTGTCTCCCCCAAAAAAGCTTTGTGGGAAAGATTTACTGTGTTTGAAGAAATGAATGTCATACATTGCTTTAACTGGGATCATTCTAATAGTCACAGGAAACAAATATTTATGACCCAAAGCCAAAAGGTCATCTCCAGGTTACTTTTAATAAGGATGAAATCAATAACAAAACTAGTCTGCTGAGACAGCCCTGTCTTGTAGATGTCTTATTCCCTGTAAACAAGGTTGTTGTGAATTAACAATCACACAGTCAGAAGGGATTTTTTTTTAAATAATGTGAAGAAAGGAAATAACAATTTTCAAGTTTTAACACAGGGTAGAGTTCAAGGCTAGTGGCATCCTTCTGCAGAGTCATTGTTAAGTTCATCCTCGTTAAACTCACATTATTGGTAGTGGGTTGGGATCAGCTCCTACAAGAAAAGAGCTGTGACTGTGCCCATTTGACATGATGGCACTGTCATGATGGAAGTGCCAGGCTGGTGTGGCATTCATATTTTCTGGAAAAATCTCTTTGCCCAGGATTTTGCTCCTGGGAAGCTGAGAAACCTCAGAGAAAAAGGAAAACAAGAATTATCTGATTTGCTTCTCCTGTCTTTTGCTGCTTTGGAATGTGTTTGGAGATTGCTTACCCACAGGTGATTGTTTCATTGGTTTCATGTGAATTGTTTTGACTCATTGGCCAATCAGGGTCAAGCTGTGTTGGGGCTCTGAAAAGAGTCATGAGTTTTCATTATTATCTTTTTAGCCTTCTGTAAGTATCCTTTCTGTATTCTTTAGTATAGTTTAGTATAGTATTCTTTCATATCATATAGTATCATAAAATAATAAATTAGCCTTGTGAGAACATGGAGTCAGATTCATCATTCCTTCCTGCCACGGGGCACCCCACAAATACCACAGGCTGGCACCTTGAAGTTGTCCTTTCAGCATTTTTAATTGGCTGGATATGCTTTACTCCTTTTTGTGGCATGGTTTTGTTTCACTTAGCTGTGAGAAATGACGGCTGTTTTTCATCTGCAGGGTGATGAAGAGGCCAGCCTGGGACTGCCCATCAGCCCTTTCATGGACCGCTCTGCTCCCCAGCTGGCCCACCTCCAGGAGTCCTTCATCACCCACATCGTGGGACCACTCTGCAACTCCTATGACTCAGCAGGGCTGATGCCAGGAAAATGGATAGAAGAGAGTGATGAATCAGGAGACACTGATGAGCAAGAGGAGGAGGAAACAGCAGAAATGGAAACTTGTGAAAATGCCGAATCCAGTAAGTGCTCAACACTTCCATTTTCCAACAAAACAAGTTCCATGTAGTGACCAAAACACTAAGCAGAGGCTGTGAGCTGGCCAGGTTCAGCATGGGCCTCCTCCAGAGTGACAGTGAGTCCTTGATGTCCTTGGCTGTCCTTGGAGGAGCTGTAGCTATTTACATTGTGAATGGAGATGCTCCGTGGTTTCAGCATCAATGTGGTTCAGATCTACCACTTATTTCTACCTTAGCTGGTGTTTCTGGTGGTGGATCATCTGTGCATGAGGGCTTTCTAGACTCTTTCAGGACTGGTGTTGGTAGACTACAAGAATTTCAGTTGAAAAAAGGATGTTTGGGAGAAGATTTTGCAAGGAAAACACTCATCATTTCCATGAGTTAACATGACAAACAGGAATAATAGAATGAGGATCTGCAGTGCTGATGGAGTAAAGGAGTTTTTAACAATTAAATCATTTTAATGCACGTCTCTTCAAGGTAACATGGAGAAGAGGGGGAAGAGAATTGGCACTGAGCATTGCTTTGTTGTGTGTTGGGAGCTGCTAACTCACTTGGCTAGCCAGTAACTAAAGCTCCTGTTCTCCTGCCTCTCCTCTAGAAAGTCAACACTGCCAATATTTGCTGTACTGAGATGAAAGTTTTTTACCTTGAAAGGAGATTTCAGTGGGAAGTGATTTTTGAGAAAATACTGCAGCTGTAGACCTCTTCCTTTTATCAGTTTAATCCTGCATTATCTTTTTCTTTCTTTCATGTTCTTTCTCCCTCTGAATTTTCTACTACTCTTCCTTTATTTCCCTCCTCTGAGTCATCTTTCTCTCTCTCCCCTGTATCCAGAAGTTTTAGGAATCAGCAGCCTAAAGTGCACTCAAGAAATACCAATATTTTTTCCCATCAACAGCCTTACTTTTTCCTGCTCTTTCCACACATGTTCTTTCATGCCCTGCCTGGGTATCATCCCTGTTTTCTATTGGGAAAGCTGAGAAAGATTTAGTGAGTGCAGTAAGTCACATTTGGATGTGGAACTAAAATCTGTGTCTTCTGATGTGCAGAATTAACCTTTTATCTCTAGTAAGATCCAGAGGTAAACAGTTTGTACTTAAGATCTCATTGCTATTTTTCACACACACACAACTTGCACATATTTTATGTTTAGCACGTTCACATGCACAAAAAATCTCTTAGAAAACAGTACACATCAAGTAATGTAACACCCATGGGTTAATTTATCACTTTATGATCTGTCAGTTCTGTTACAGGCAGAGCCACATCTTTGTGGCAGATTGGGCTTTCTGGAAGTGCCTGCTAGGAGGAAATGTATTCAGCTGGTAATTAACACAGACCCCAAAGCCTGAAACTGATACTGCTGTATTAAAAAAAAAAAAAGAAGGATGTTCTCATATATCCATGGTGTCTCTAACCTGACTCTGAAATCCTTGGTTTCCTTTCATTTAATGTCTCTATTCACTTATCTTCTGTATCACCATTAGTGGAGTCAAATAATAATGTTTTCAGGTTAAAAGCACTGATCATTATTAACTCTTTTCACATTGCAAACAGACTGATTTTAATGATCTTCTGTTTTCTTCTTTACCTTGTAATAGCACCCTAATACTATAGTGTTTTAGACTATGGTTTTCAAAGCTTTAAAAATTAAAGTATCAGAAGTTTTGAAATATTCCACAAGTTCTTTCTATTTCCTTTATACCAAATGGGAGATGCTCCTCTTCTCCATCATACTAATGTGTGGCAAATTGTTGTCTTCAGGTCGCCTAAATTCTCTGTGGCTGTGTGGACCTTACTCAGGATTCTGTGCCATCTTTTGTGTCAATATAGGGGCCTCATAGTTCCTTAAAAGTGTGTGCCTGTGATCAACCCAATTTTGGACTTTGTAAACTTTCTCAATGAAACAATAAAAGGTTGAGATGTCAGATGCACAGACTTTAGGACTGGTATAGA
The DNA here is from genome assembly GCF_037042795.1 of Molothrus aeneus. Taxonomy (NCBI): domain Eukaryota; kingdom Metazoa; phylum Chordata; class Aves; order Passeriformes; family Icteridae; genus Molothrus; species Molothrus aeneus. The sequence continues at coordinate 1,714,146 of NC_089650.1, read as the reverse complement.
TGTTGGTAAAGATCTTTTGATGAAAATGCCTTTTAGGCAGATAGAAATATAATTGTGGCAGGAAACCCTTCATCTAGGTCCTGATAATTCACTGAAGAAGTTGAGATCAATTTAAGAGTTATAATGTTGAAGTAGCCATAAGTAATTTTTTTACTATACAAGAGCATGTACTTGCCCTGAAGGTCTTATGCAAGTATAAGGATTAAACAGACTCAGTCTTTAGTGGTTCAGACAAATTTGAACACCACAGCAAGTGTCTGCAGGGAAAAACAAGAAGTGGGGTCACCTGGGAAACCCAAGAGAGAATGTCCTACTGTAGCATTGGCAGCAGAGGGGCTTCTTATTAGTGCTAAACCTGAAGGTTTCCTACAGGGAACCAAGGGCTTTCTAATGAAGGATTGAATTGGATTTGGTCTGTGCTCAGTGAAAAGCTCTTTGTTTCCAGTTCAAAAGCTTCAAGGGCTAAACATTTTGGATCCTGACACAGACATACTTCAGGCAACCTGCAAGTACTAATCCACGCAAATTTATCTGGTACAAAACATTCTCTACGTCACCTCCTTTAAAGAAAACGCAGCACTTGTCTTTGGAGGGCTATTATTTCAGTTCTGTGATGGCCATTGTCACTGCTAATGACCAGGAAAATTTTTCAAACTCTGTACTGCTAAGGAGTTAAGAATTTGTGTTGGACAGACTATATTGACAGGAAAAAAACCACTCTTCAGACTTTTAGTGTCAGGAGACGTGAGAACCACCAGGGACAAAAACACGTCATAGGCTGAGAGCAGGGGCCTGGTGCTTCAAAAGCAAAGAGAAGCAAGCTCCCTGTGGTAGTATTTGGCTGTATGGGTGCTTCTTTAGTGCTCAGGCTGCTGCCAGAGCAATGTTGGGCTTAAGCTTTAAGGTCACCTCCACTGTGATGGGGGAGCAATGGATGACTTTGAAAATGGAACGCAGGAAAACAAAATCAGGATTTTTTTTTTTCCCCTAGGACAATCAGCAGGGATCTATTGGGGGTGAGCAGGGCACAGAATTGAATGGGTGTTGATCAGAGTCTTTAAGAATTTTATGTAAAATGAGCAGAAACAGCTCAGCAATGTTTTTAATGCATAATCATTCAAAGACCAGATACCTCTGTAAGCAGCTGAGTCAGGCACAACATGCAGCCTTGGCATAGGATGAAGCTGGGGCTCAAACTGTGCAGGAAACTTTCCCCATGATCTGGAGAGGCACACCTTTCTGAATTTTAATACTGTTCAAATGTTAGGGTTTAAAAATCTGTCATAGTATACTCTGTCTGCTTCCTATGCCTTCAGTCGCTTTTCCTTCTCCAATGGAAACCAACGCATTAATGCCACGTGGTGTTTTACAGGAAAGAAGAAGTTCAAGAGGAGGAAAATCTACTGTCAGATCACTCAGCACCTGCTTCAGAACCACAAGATGTGGCAGAAGGTGATTGAGGATGAGGAGAGGTTAGCTGGGTCGGAGAAGCAAGGCACAGAGCAATCCCCACTGCACCAATCTTCAGAACAAATCCAGGCCATCAGGGAGGAGGAGGAGGAGAAAGGCAAGGCCAAGAAGGATGAAGAGGAGAACACAACTGTAGAACCAAACCAATGACAATATTTACAGCAGTATTTTAAGACAGATTGACTCGTGCACAGACTCTTTCTCAAGCCAGCACAGCATTTAGACACAACACTGTAGAAGTATGGGATAATGCGCCTACAGCTGTTTCATTTGTTTCTCTTTCCTTTTTATGGTGAGGTACATTGTTTAAACTCCTATGCTCAAGGAAGCTTTCACACTGCAACACCGGCTTTACAGACTTTCTTTGAAGAGATTTGGGGGTGGGTGGAATTATATAAATATATATATATATATATATATATATATAGCCAGGGTTATTGGCTGCACACTTCAGCAGATTACATTTAATGATATATTATGGTCACTGTGATATTTACAGGAGAAAGTTATCTGAGGAAATGCTGCTTCTGAAGCACATTTGCAGTTAACAGTAAGGTACCAGTTAAGTAGCTTTTTGCTCTTAATGCTGAGGGATAAAAGTTCCAAAGCTTTATATGAATGCTGATGTATCCCGCCAACACATATGTGTGAGTGAGGGGGTGTTTGCAAGTGTGAGTGGATATGAGGAAATACAGCATGCTCTGAGTTCTTACCACACTAGCTGTAGCACATGTCCCAGCATACCACAACAAACAGAAGGCCAGAATTGTAGAGAATTTGTGCCTGCAAGGGAACAATTTTGAGGAGCTTTGCTTTCCCTCCAGTCCCAGTTTGCACTCCAGCTGCAGGCAGCCTCCGTTCAGCAGCAGCAGCAGCCCAGGAGCTGCTCTGGCCCTTCCAGCTGTGCTGGCATCACCTCCTCCTCCTCCTCCTCCTCCTGGGCACCTCCAGGACTGCTGGTGACAGAGATGTGCCAGGAGGGCTGTTTGCAGAGGGGACAGTGCCTGGCACAGCAGCCTGGGCCCTGCAGAAGGCTGGCCCTGCCTGTGCCCTGCAGGGTGAACGTGCTGCAGGGCCACCCGTGTGAGTGGGCACGCTGTCCTGTCCTGCCCTCACCCTGCCTCTGGGCATCCATCACCAAATGTGGCATTGAGAACAAAGCTAAACTGCTGGGGGACAAAGGAAGGGCAGTGTGGGGGCCAGGGGAAGAAGGCAAAGGGGGCATGAGGAGCTGCTTGGGCACAGGTGCCAGTCCTGGTGGGCTGGGCACTCAGTGTCCCAGGATCTGCTCTCATGGGCTTCACAGAACTTGGGTTTTTAGTACCAGTTTGTTGCTGGCATTCTGCTTAGGAGCAGCATGTTTGATCCCACCAATATATTTTTCCTTTCTTCTTTTTTCTTTCTTCTTTTTTTTTTTTTAACAGAAAGAAAAAGATCAGACCTGTAAGAACAGCAGATCTTTTTGTTGTTGTTGTTGTTCTGTTCATTTGTTTTCTCTGTTGTTTATGCTGTGAGCCAAATGTCTATTTAAAAGGTTGGATATTCACTTTCAATATTTTATTTCACAATATATTTGTCAATGATTAGCTATCTAGATGTAAATATGGAAAAATTTTTATGGGTTCCTGTAGATAATGATATCTTTAAGAAAAAAAAAAAGAAAAAGAAAAAAAGGGAAAAGTTGTTTTGTAAAGATAATTTTTTAAAAAATAAATACAAAAACATTTTTATACGGTGTAGCCATTTCCAAGCCCCACAAATAAAGTCTTGAGTAAGCTGTATGGACCCTTCTGAGAAACCAGCAGTCTACAGGATCAAGGCTTTAAAATATTACTGCTCTTGGGGACTGGCAGCACCAAGCAGTACCCCACAATTTAGAGATTTGTTCCCACAGAAAGAGTTATATATATAAACTTCATTATCTCTCAGAACTCTTTTGACTATGTATGCTTTTTCTAGTTTGATTCTGCAGCCCATCACCAAGACGAGGGTTGCTTGTGAGAGTAAGATTCCTTGTGAAAGGCAGAGTTTGTAGAAGTCCTTTCTGTATTAAATTTCTGGCCTTACACCCATCACTTTTTGCTATTGTTACATGTTCACCAAATTTCATGGTCCTGTTGGCACCTCCCCAAAATGTTGGAAAACATTCTCTATCAAAGCCAATCACAGGTGTGTTATCACTTCAGAGTTCCTTCTTGCTTTGTGTTTCTGTCTGCTCAAAAGAGGATTTGGGGTTTTTGCTGTTGCATTTGCCTGATATTGCCCTGTCCTACTCTTACCAGTAGAAAATGTGTTTGCCTTTCAGCAGAGTAACTGGGGCAGGTTCTGAATGCTCTTATCAGCAGGAATATTTAGGAAGTGTTTTCAAGTGAAATCAGGAAGGCAAAGATGCAAATTGCACTGCTGTTTTAAAGGGAAAGGACATAGCAGAATTCATTCAAAAGAAACAAGTTGTCTCCAAGTTCTCAGCTAGTCTCCACCAATTCCAGCTTGTGTTGTTTTCATATCTCTTCAGTCACTTTGATAATTTTATTTGGGCTTTTCTTGTGCAAGTGATATCCATACCTTATAGTATGAGAAGGTTTTATTGTGCCTCATTCTGTCCTTTAAAAATTAAATTTACAGAGATGCTTTAAAATGTCACATCTCCAAGCACTTCTTTCTCAATTTTCAGTGCATAGTCACTGCAATTGGATTTTAATACTGGGGTTTATATTGCCTTTGCTGGAAGAGGAAAAAATTCTATTGCTGCAAGTTTAGTGGGTGCCCAGTTGGTAAAATTATGAAGAAGCATTCAAGAATGAGGCAAAATCCTGTAAGTAGGGTTTCACATATTCCTCTAAACTGGCATACACAGGGTTGGAAAGACCTAAGAGTAACTAAGAAAAGTTATCCTAAGATGTGCTGAAATGAAACCATTATATTTTTCTATCATTTTTGGTTGCCATTAAGTAAAATTAGTGTCAACTTTTAATTTGTTTTTCTGCATTGCCAAGGCAGCTGTTGGAAATCGATACACCATTGGTACCCCAGCCTGTTAATGGGGACAGTCATTGAACTTTATGGTGAAGAAATTGCTGACAGACTTAAAATGAGAATGATTGTTGTTTTTATCCAAACTAGAAAGAAATTCCACTGAAGAAGCTGAAGTGGCTGCGAGTGCTCAGCTTGGTAACAGGTGACTTTTTTTTCCCCACTTCAAATAGTAGTAATCCAATTTCTGCAGGTGGTCCCTCCTTATGAATCTGATTCTCAGTCTTTGAAGTGCATGTCTGGCAGGCAATGATCAGGAAATCTCCAAGTTGGCTTAGGTATAACACAAAATACCAGAGAGATTTTATGTCAAGAATGTGAAAAACTTTTTTTTTTTTTTTGGCCTTGGGATTCATAGATAATGAAGCAGGTAATTTAGGGGGCTTTTTAATATTTTCTAGTCCAAAGGAGGCAAAAGCTTTTCACCTGCAGTTACAGCAGCCTTTTGGAGGCAGAAGGTTTTCACTTAGTGTAGTCCTTTGGTATTGCAAGCACCAAATAAACCACAGCCTAAGAAATATTTTAGGAAGAAAAACTAAATAAATTAATTGTATTCAATCAGCAAAATGCTGTTCTTTTAGGTGGTATGTTTACAATGTTGATATGAATTCCTGGTGCATACCATATGTAAAGCAGTGCGGTAGACACTAAAGAAAGCAACCCCCATTTAAATGGTGTTTTGCAGTGGCAATCCAAAGTATTTTAGTTTTCTGTTCTTTAAAAACAAGAGGAGAATGATTAGATGGTTTTTTTCCATTTGGATATTTTGTTTTCCCCACTTTAATGGCACTTGATGACTGATCCTGTTCCCTTCTGGTCTAGAAGTTTGCCTGAAATGCTTTTGCAGTGCTTGCAGCTCCCAGTGCAGTGACAAAAGGACTCTATGTGTCATGTAGCAATCACATGTAAACACTTTTGTCCCTATATTGGCACTTTTGTTGATGGCCACGTGGTGTTTACCATGGAATAAAACTTCTCTCCTTACACTTGTGTTGCAGAGGGAACACGTGGAAGTAGAGAGTGTGAAAGCCCCAAACAATTTAATTACGTTTTAGGAGGAATGTAAGATATTAGCTTTTAAGAAACCAAAAATGCTGTGTCTAAAACCAATCGTTTCCACGATGCTCAAAGGGCCATAGTTTACTATGCTCTATATTTATGCTCTAATACTAAAATCTTGGCTTGTTTTTAGCTTATTTAATGTGCAGAGCATTTTGGCACTTGTCTCTGAAAATTATGTACTCCCTCCAGTAGGAGGATGGTGTTTGATGAGATGTTGCAAGCTGTGCATCAGAAGTGAGTTGCAACAATCTACGGAAAAGGGATTTTGCTGTGGTTTTGGCAGGATTTTGGATGGCCTTCATGTGTGAATGAAATCTTTTACACAGAGCTGTGTATCAACAAATGTGACATCGTTCAGGGTGCTGGTTCTCATAGCAAGTGTGGTCTTATTATGGCAGGAAATGGTTCCCAGGGAAGATGTCATTTGAGAATGCTTTTGTTAATAATTCCAGGATAGTTTTAATCAGTTGTTGTTCTGACATCATATGTGAACTTTCCTCTGCATCATCATCAGCCTAAAGATAGATTTGGGTCTTTACCATTAGTGTACCACTGTTAGAATTTCTTAAGATCCTGGTGGTCTGAATCTGGAAGAAAGTTAAAGCTACAGAGGTTCAAATTGATGTCTTTAAAGGTACCATTTGGCATCTAAGCAAATTTCCCTCCCAAGTCCCATTCTATGGATTCCACTTGACATAAAGTTCATTTGTTTTCTTTAAAAAAAATCTAAATTTCTGTCTGCTTTTTTTGCTAGAATTTCTTTTCTTTCTGAAATTTTGGCCCCATCTTTCTTCAGAAATGCCATGGGAAGTAGAATGCAGTGTGAAGAGGCAAGGATCTTGCCAAATTGAGCATCAGAGCCTATAAGGACTCTGTGTGGGCATCCACACAGATCTGTGAGCTGAGTAGGTGTGGGGGAGCTGTCAGCAACCTGGACTTGGAATCCTAGAGAATTTTGTCAATTTCTAAAATGAACCCCAAGCATTTTTGAAAGCTTAGCCATGAGTCTGATGCAGCAAAAGCTTTGTGGTTGGTGCTGGTTGTTAATGAAGTTCTTGTGCAAAGTCTGTGTAAGTCCTGCCACCACTGAGATGTTCCAACATCACATGGAAGGAAGGAAGGAAGGAAGGGTTCAATTCAAGGAGGAGAAGTTGCTGAGCATTCCATGGCCTCGTGGGCAGAAGATTAGACAAACACATTGCCAGAGTGAAGGATTCACCTCTCTGCTGGCCTTAGAACTTGGGAGTTCCTCCCTGGCAGCTCAGAGCTGGGGAAATCAGTCCTCGAGTGGATGGGGCTGTACACAGGCAGGAGGGAAGTGAAACCTGCATTCTGTGGCAAGGAGCAAATAAAATCATAGTTCATTCTCAACCAGACTTTATAAAACAAAATTTATTTTCCTTTTCTTTCAAAAGCAAATGTAATCCTGCTGAAATGGAGTAAACATGGAGTTTCTGGGAGGTTAATTGCTGCTTGATGTTGCAGTATTAGTCAAAATGATGGCAGTGTTAAAGAGAAGATAATTATTCCCATTTATTAGAGCTGGAGAGTCTTTTTGTTTTTCCTATTCTTCAGTGAATCAACAAGTAAGAACATCCAGGGATCTTGGAGAACAATACATGTTAAGTGATTTTGAACAGATGAAAGAATCATAGAAATTAGGTGAGAGCTGTCTTAAGAAACATTGGAAGAACTGGAAGCATTATTGATTATTGGAGTAAATCTTTGATTTAGAGCAAAATAGCACCAGTACTTTTGAGAGCAATTTAGTGTGATCGATCTTTCTTTGAATTTCATCACTTTCTTTTAGCAAAACAACATTCCTCTGCAGGTAAATCAAAGCAGGGTTTAGCCCCTGCTGTGGTAGATATTGAGTCCCAGTGTTGGAGGGAGCAGTGTGAGAATTATTCTCCATTTAAAACGTAATTATGATTTATTCAGAGGCCATTAGTGGGATTTTCCTGGCAGGCAGGTGTTCTTTTGATGAAAAATGCATCTCACCACCTCAGCAGGATGCAGATGTCACCTGAGTGAGCCCTGAGGACAAAGCTCCCCAGGAGCCTGGGGGCAGAACAGTGCTGGTGTATTTCTGCAGAGTTCATTTTCACAGTGACAAAAGGCACAAAAGGCAAGAGCTTGAGATAGTTAACAACAGTTCTTTGATAAAAATGAAATGGTAAGCACTGTGCAGTCTGAAACCCTGCCAGTGTCACTGAGGTGTGCACACACAGATATTCCCCCAGTGCTTGCTCCTGTAAAACTGCTGTGAGTTCAGGTAAAACCAGCTGGCCTTGGATGTGTCTGTCAAGCTGAAGGGTGTAGTAAATCAAGAAGAATTTTTGACTGAAGTTGTTTAATTCTCCTTCATCAAGGAAAACTTTGCTTTGTGCAAGTGGAGGGAAAAAAAATATTTCATTTAAGCTTTTGAGGTTACCAGACTGTGCCAGTGGTTTCTTGCTCCCAAAGCTGTGTGTGCAGTATGTCTGAGATGTGGGAATGGGGCAGCAGAGGAGAATTGTTCTGCCCTGGATGCCAGAGGGAGTCCCTGTACTCTGGGGAGCACCCCTGAAACCTGCAGGTGTGGAAAGAGCAGTGAATTAATTGGGGAAACCCAAATATTCCTGTTTTCTGTGTGGAAGCAAAAGGGCAGGTACAGAGGACTTTGCCACAAGCCATGTGTCCTTTTATGGCTGAATTCTTTTGTCCTGAGGCAAAACCATAGAAATCAGATCAAATAATAGCTCAGTTTTCAATGCTGTCTTCCTGTACTGCAGCAAATGCTTAGAAACAATTGATGTGAATTAGCAACTGCTTGTTACTTTTAAATATTTATTTAAAGAAGTTGGGAGGTTTTGATGATGCTTTTCATTTTCTTTCTCTGACCCTAGTCATTTTCACCCAATGCTTTCCTAAAAAAAAAATAAAATAAAATAAAAAAGCTCTGTGATCTGGTCAGAGAGAAAGCAGGGTGGGGTTGGCCTTGTGTGTACATACTGCTTTTGGTAGAAAGGCTCCTAAAATCTGTTAAAGCTGATGTTCCTTCTCAGAATTCCTGCCTGATCCTGAAACACAACAAAAACCTGTATTTGAATGCAAAATGTTGAGTTGTAGGTGTTTGTAAACCTTGATAGAGTACTGCAGATGGTGTCCCAAAAGATCAAAGCCAACGTTAATAACTGCTCTGTGGTGTTGATGATATCTTTAATATTTCAACCATGTCAGCGTACTTTTGATCATTACTTCTCTAAAGTTAAGTCTTCTTCTCTTGAATAATCAATAGCAGATGTTTGCATGATGGAAAGTAATTTAAGTTCACTTTTCAAAAAGCAGTGATTCATACTGTGGGTTACGTTTGTTTAACAGATTCACATTTTCACTGATGGGTGGCAGTTTTTTTTTTCTTTTTAGTGCTTTTGATAGAAGAATATCTAGGATATTTTCCAACAGAAACACATTTTTTCACCTTTGCCTTCAGTTGTGGAAGAAATACCTTCCAAAATTAATTATTTTCCAAGGCAGTTTGGCCTGTCTGGGTAACGATATGCAAGTATGTATATCATGTAGAAGATGTGACTGAAAAAATTTAAAGTCCCATTTTGAATTAAGAAATTAACCTAGCAAGATTACAACCCTTTCTAAATTAAAATCTCGGGTGTGCCAATATATTTGAAGCACTTCACCCCCACCAGATTTGATGGCCAAATTATACAATTTTTTTTATTTTAAAATTTGCAACAGGCCAGACAATTTTTTTTTTCCTAACTTCAGGAAACACTGAGAAATTTGGTGGTCTTACATCCTGTCCTGTGAGGGTTGGCTCCTGGTCTGGGACCTTGGGGCAAAATTATTTTAATGATGCTTATTCAGACTCAGCTATAGTAGCAGGTTTCCACAAATCACTCGTGTACTACAAATTCAATCCCTCCTTGATTTTTGTTTCACTTCAAAAGGTGAGAAAAAGATGGGGGGAGTGTAATTTTATATGGCTCTATTTGACAAAGGGTTTTGTGTACCTTTATAATTCTTTTGAAGCAATATTTTAAAAAATAACTGCCAGCCAAAGTGGCAATGCAGAGAAGTGCCATCTTGTTTAGGATTTGTACACGCCAGTTTTTAACACAGTGTTCTTTTCACTAAGTACTGCATATGTTAATTTATATTTATATATTGTCAATATTGTTGTAACCAAGCTTCTCCTTTCTAAACACTTCAGGAACAAGGCCTTGTATTTTTAGGTGATTTTCATAAACAGAATAATTCTTTTCCTTTCACTAGTATCTTGCACTCGATACATGTAGCAATACCTAATATATTCTCTTCACAAGTATTTGTTAAGTGATTTAGTTAATGGCTGATAAATGTTTTGTACAAAATAGATTCTGTACAGGAAAAAAAATCTTTTAGATAAACATTATTTATTTTTACTGTTTTGTAAGTTAGACACTATAATGAAGCTCCTTTTTGCCAGAATTACTGGAAGTGCCTCTTGGTAAAATGTATTATACAGTAAATATGTATTCAAAATTATTAGAAATACTTGTCACAAAATGAACAATGTGGATGTTGCAATGTGAAGACAAATGTACAACATAAATATAATTCTGTGGTATCCTGTTGGCTGTGTTTCTTCTTCCTTTATTGAACAAAATTGCTTTTGGTGCCCAGCTTTAAGTGTCAGACTACAAATGACTTGTACCCTCTTTTGACTCTGATTCGAATCCAGTGAAAGCTTGTATATATTGAATTATCATTTTAGCTGCCAGCCCTGCTTGGTGTGTGTTAGTGACCCAAGCTCTTGTTTATTGGTATCTCATTTCCTGAGACTTTTACCTGCAGAATTCTGCACTTTGCTTCAGATCACTAATAAATCCCATGTTAAATCCTTTGTGACTCAACCAGTCTATGGAAAGCCACATTAAAACCATTCTTCTTTAATGCTAGCCAGTATTTCAGCATCCATCATCAGTGTACCACTCCATCCAATTAATTTGGATTGGATGTGGTCAGTATTACAGGGCAGCATTCAGCAATGCACAGTGACTAATGCTTCCAGAGAAAATGAAATGTGTTACTTTAACAGTTTCCCATATTAATGATAGCAGTAATCTGTTAAAGTGGGACATCAGTGAGTGAAATCAATTTTCTTGCCATTATATTGATAAGTGTGCTGTCATTTTTCAGTGTAAAATTTTACTAGTCTTTTATGTGGGCTAGAATTGACATTAGCTACTGTCTTTACTCACTGTTTATAATTTCAAAAAAAAGGATCTCACAGCTGTAAAAAATTTTACCCATTTTTAAAGTTTTATTACCTACTTTCATCAAAGACCTGGAAGCTCTTCAGCTAATGGATTTGAAATGGTTGCATAAAAATTATCTAGACCAACCATGTCTTCAAAGCCTCTTTTCCTGTAAGGGAAAAATTAACAGATTCCCAAATCCTCAAGAATATCTGCCACGTATCTGGCTGTCAGTTTTCAAATACCCCCCAGTTTATTTATCCTCTGGCTAAAAATCTGAATGAAAAAAATTGGAAGGAAATTTGCACCAGGCAGTGTTTGGGAAGATACGAGTCAGAATCATTGCCAGGAGGAAAGTAAAATATGTTTACACCTATTCCAAGGGAATTGCTTCTAAGCCAGCAGCTGGTCTGTCCCAAACACTTACTATCTCAAGAGCATGTAATTAATGGATGTTAAATTCACAGAGAGGAATGCAACTGGAGTAGCAAAGAGAAACTTTTGTCTCACCATTTCTTATCACAAAGAGCAGGGGCTACCAAGGTAAGGAATGCATTTGTCTGAAAATCCCCAAACTTTCTCTGGAGCTCTTCAAACAGCGAGAGGTTCCCATGGCGAGAGCAGGGCAATAAAAAAGGGCAGGAGCAGTGAATCTGCTAATGAGACCACACATGAGCCTACCTCTCCTGGGGTTCTGCTAAAGCATAAAGGAGACCATGAGCACAGCACCTCTCAGCTCAATTAAATGTTGCATTTTCCAGGTGTTCAAATTATCTTAATTGCAGGGCAAATGAAGTTGCCTAAAAGCACTTGAAGTGTTTCACTGCAAACACAACTCTCGGAGAACTATTGGGGCTTTGCAATGCTTTCTTTCAATGTGTGTTCAATTAACTCATCAAAATCCTGTGGAAGTCAGCCCGATGCCCCCACGGGCTCCCCAGATATTGTCAGTGGTTAATGCAGGGATGGAAGAGCAGCAGCTTGGGCAGGAGGGTAACCTGCAGGTGCTACCCTGGCTGCTGGGGTCTGTAGCTCTGGGGTTGCCATCTCACACCATCCAAAGGAGAATTTTTAACCACTCCACACCTGGTTCCCAGAGACCTGGTGTGCTGCAGTGGAAGTTGTCAAAACTTAACTATTTTGTTCAACAGCTTCGCTGCCAGAGGTGACAGGAGCCTTGCATTAATTCATGAGGAAACATGCAAGTTTCAAGTTAAACTGAAAAATTCTGATGGTTTTTGTCACACCCAATGTGGATTGCCAGCTATAATCACTGAACAGCCTGGGATACACACAGGCAGAATGGTTTGGAAGTCTACTACAGATGAAAGGTTGCTGCAGCAGCTGCTTGTCTCCAGGCAGGAAATACACAGCAGAAGGTTCCTGTTTGATCTGCACAATGGCTTCATTTAATGTGCCTTTTGTTGCTGATAAATTACTTCCTTTCTCAATCCCTTGCAGGTGGTGATTGTTTGTTACTGTTCTTGCTAAAGGTGTCATATTCTACAAATTCAACACCTTCAGTGTAATCAGCTCTTCTGCTCTATACTTGGTACCTTCTCTCTCTACATTTCTAGGCAAAATCTTTGGGTTTAAACCTAGTTCAAAGAACTTATCTTCATTAAGGAAAGTGCTATGGGACTATTTTTAAGATTAATGGCATTAATCTCTGGTAGCTGGACAAGTTCCAGTTTCACTTATTACATCTTTATATACAGAAATTCTCCCCAAAGCTCCAGTGGGTGCAAATGCTTCCTGCCCTGAAGAATGCCACATCACTGGATTTCTCATTCATCCTGTTTGTTGTACTCCCTCAGAAACAGGTCTCACAGGGCCCTCTGGGTTCTTTATAAAGTGTGGTGCTGTATTTAAAAAAACATAGTAATTCTGTTCAAATGCCTCCTTAAAACTCTGCCATTTGAGGGTGAGGGCAGGGGCAGGGCAGGGGCAGTTGGTTGGGGTTTTTGCTTGGTTTTTTGCTTGTTTTTTTTACTAACCATTCAGGAAGGAAAACCTCTGATCCATTTTACCTGATCAGTCACCTTCTGCAAGTGCTTGCAAGGTAATGTACAGCCATTGATCACTCTCCTAGAAATTGCCTCAGGTACCAGGCACAGAGAGCATGCACAGAGGAGGTGATGTTCTGTGGTCAGGGTGCAGTAAAGAAAGGAAGGCCTTTACTGCCACTCCTATTTTTGAAAATTTTTCTTCCTTATGTCTCATGCAAGGGGCTGAAAATGTAAATATCAGGAATAATTTGATGAGCGCCTCAGAGTAAAGAAACTATTCAGTAGGATCTTTGCATATCCTAATAACAAGAAGTTAGACAGGTCCAAAATATAATTGGAACGTTTTTCTATTGCTTTGCTGTCCTTTGAGGATAGATCTGGAAGTCTTTAGTTGGACAAGAAAGTCCCCAAGGCTGAAATTCCCCCAGCAATCCCCAAGAGTTTCTAAAAACCAAATTTATTATTTATTTGTCTCTGGTTCTTTGGTGTGGAATGGGTACCCAAGGTTTGTTCTGGCAGTGGGGTTCCTACTCAGTAATATTCTTACCAAGCCTGTTCCTAGGACTGGCAACAAAAAGAAGAGGAAGATTAATGTTGAGAATTTAATAATCCGTAGCAGTAGAGTAGCATAGCTAAAGCAATTAAAATTTTATAGGCAGTGAAACTAGAATGCCTTATTAGTAAACTGCAAATGTCTTCCCTCTTTCTGCCTGACATTGACTGTAAGCTGCACATTTACAGTATCTGTTGCTCAGGGTTGGAGCATTTACATGTCAGCAAAAATAAAATATTAAAGGAGCATTTGGCCAAGTTCAATGAGAGTAGTTGAAGACTCATTCCACCAAGGGTTTAAAAGTAACTTTGCTTTGTAGCACAATATTAAGGCTTGCAAATGTATTCTCTGTTAGACGGTAGGAATCACTTAAATTCAGATTTAAGGTGATATTAATATGTTTTTGTTTGTGTTTTTAAACAGTATTTTCCTTCTAGCAGATTAAAGTGCATTCTGTTGGAATACTATTTTTTTAAATGTCTTTTAGGAAGGAAAACATTTCATGCTTCCAAAGGCTGGCCCACAAAGCTGCTGGGCTGTCAGTGTAATGGTGGGCCTGTGTATGAAGATAATGCTTGTCACAGCCATTCACTCTGGCTAGACAAGGCTTTGTAAGTATAATTAATTTAACCTGTGCTTTAGAAATGAAGGTGGTCTGGCTTCTAATTTCCTGCTACCAATACAAAGTAGGAATCAAAGAAAACAGACCTCAAGGAACAAGCTTCAGTCTGGTTCTTTGTCCTGTAGCTGCTTTAAAGGTTTTGTTCCAATTACAGAATATGTATACATGAGTAGGTAATTTCTTTTAGGACTATAGGAAAGCAAAACCTTGCTTGTCTGGTTGATTGTCCAGCAAGCATCCAGTGGGTTTTGTGTCATTGTGCTGTGGGAGGCACTGAAAAGTGACAAGCAAGAGGTGTCATGTCCAGTATTGTAATTGGCAGTGATTTTTTTCTCATGTCTCAGTCCTTGGTAGTGAATTGTGCAGGGTGATGTACTGCATTGCCTTCCCATGGGACATCATGGACTGCAAGGCCTGGAAAACCAAGAAATTCCTACCTGGATGAGACTTTCTGTCAGATTAATTTACTGAATTTTAGGGAGGATCTGGTGTTCATTTACTCTGAGCATCTTGAAAAGCATTGCAGAGGACATAAGTACAGTCATTTTGGAGGAACTGCTATAATTAGTTCATAAAGGAAGGGTGATACTCTTCTGGAGGTGTAAGAAAATTTCCATAATGGAAAATACCTCCCCCAAGTGGTTTTGGGGAAGTTCCAGTTAAGATATCACTGCCTATAAAGAAGTCAGAGACAGCTATGTAACAAAATTTCAGTAAAAGACCAACTGTGGTAAAAACCTGACACTGCAGTTTTAAAATGAACCAAAAATCCAGAAAACATGAGAGAATTGCACTAAATCTTGTGGGCCCTGTTCTTCAAAGCACTGCTTTGTCTAAAGGACATTAAACCAATCTGTAGGTATTTTTCTGAGAGGGTGGAGGACAAGGCTCTGGTGCTTATCAATACAATTTGTAGCATAATTTAGGAGGATTTTTGTAACAAATTTAGGAATCTGATAATGAAACTTCACTTTTTTTAAAGGACAGTGTGGTAAAGGTTACCAGTGGCAGAATAACTGGAATCTGTGTTCTTTCAAAGAAATCTTTGAAAGCAGCAAGGTCAGCAGTGAAGATTAAAGGTCATGCAAAACTAGCACAGGTCCGGTATTGTGTAAACCCAGTTTTCCTAATAATGGAAGGAAATGGCCTGGAAGCTGTTCTCTTCAAGAGGCTGAAAGAGCTCATAATCACTAAGTCTCCTAATCACTAATTACTGTGGACTACTAGGCACCCTGATATCTCTTAGAAAAGGTGAAAATAGATTTCCAAGTTTCCAAACCAAAGAAGGATACAAGACACTTTAAAGTACAAAATGTGAATTAGGTGTAGTGTAATAAAATTCCAGCCACATTAAGAGCCCAAAATGGAGAAATAATGAAGGGAAGGATAATAATTTGTATTAAATCTAGGAAAGCAGAAGCCTACTCTGTGTTTGGCTGTGTGAGTGAGGTTTTAGCTGCCATGGGAACCTGCTGTACTGCAGAGGGTGGGAGGGAACGAGAAGGGAAAAGGAAGAAGAATTTTTAAGTTTAATACCTTTTCTGTTTATATAATCAAAGCCTACAGGACAGCAGAAGACAGGATTTACAGCCTCTTTTAGCTCAACAAACTACAGAGGGAGCTAGTCACATTCCTTACCGTTACCTAAACTTTAAAATAAATGTTTCAGCAGCTGTGACCTTGTGGCAGGTAAAACTCAAGGTGGGAATGAAGTCTTCAAAATTTTCCTTTTCTTTCCTTGTGGCAAAGGACTTGACTGAGTGTCCCATATATTCTGTCCTCCTCCTTAATGGATATTTTCCCTCTGTTGTTTTTGTTGGGTTTTTTCATGTTGACAGGGACATTGCCCCGTGGATTTTGGGCAGAACAGGAAGGACCAGGGACTGGATAAAAAGTGTTTGTGAATCTCCTGTCCACCCTCCAGCCTGTCTTCTCTCACACACTCCCCATTTTCTTTTTTTTTTTTCCTCCAAGTCCATTCCCCCTTGAATTCTTCTGTTTCCTGGAATTAAGCAATTAATAAGATCAGAGTTTGGGATTTTTTTTTTTCTCTCCAGAAAGCTTTGTCACGTGCCTCATCAAACTTACAGCAACTTACAAAGAAAAATACCCCCTGGGAGCTGTTTAGGTGCTCCTCATGATTCCCATCAGGGCACCCAGCCCCTTTGCTTTGCTGGTGTGCCCAGTGTCCTGGAATTGATAGGAGGGGACAGAGGAAGAAAAACCTGAGCAGGTGGGGGAGGAGGATGGGGGGCAGACAAATTGCAAATGCTCAGGCAAAACAAGAGACAAAACGAGTTCCCCCACCCGCATTCTCTTCCTTTCTCTACCTCCAGAATAAGATGTACATCCACAGACAGGGTCATTTCTGAGAGGAGGTTTTCCCCTCCAGTTTTTCCCTTTTCTGTGCATGCCAGTGTGGGTTTGCATGAGCAGTAGAGGAAGCTTACCTATGAAAACTGGTGGGCACCATCTCTGGGGATTCCTGCTGCCAGGTAAGATTTGGCTTTTCTTCTTCTCTTTGTTGCTTGACTTTTCATAGAGGGTGTCTCTTAGCTGGGCTCATGGGTGAGCTGTCTGTGTGTCCAGCCAGTGCAGCAAGTGCAGCTCCTGTGCCTGTCTAAGGCTAAGGAGGCTTACTGCAGAGTGGAGGATTTCCCAGAGGGGGAAGGATGTTCTCTCACTGCCTGCACTCTGCATGAGTGAAGGGGCACTTGTGGAGGTGTCCCAGCCTGCTGGGTGTGTGCTCAGGGACAGGGCTGTCCCTGGAGCTGACCCTCAGGCACAGGTGCCCATGCCAGCCCTCGGGATGTGAGTGCCACCAGGCTGTGCCACAGGTGAGCTCCTGGGAGTGCTTCTGGAGGGATGGAGAGCAGGGAGGGCTCCCACAGCCCAGCAGCTGAAGGCAGGGATGGAAGGAGGGGTCTGAGCCCCAGCTGTGGGCCCAGAAGAGTCAGGGACAAGGTGTGAGTATGGCCAGCAGTTGTCCTTCAGGAAGAGTGTCACCCACCAGACAGTGTCACTCAGCTGTTACAGCTGTGGTGAAGCACAGCTGGAGTGCTGCAGTGTGTCACCCTGATTTTTTAAGATTTTCTAAGCCTTCTGATGTTTACATTCTTGTAACGAACTTTCTCACACACTTTCTGTAAATAACTTATTGTATTGCATTCTTTTATAGAAGAAGAGAAATTTGATAGACTGTTGGTTTGTCCAGTGTCATTGGAGAGATGGGTGGATGGGTCACTCGGGGACAGAGTTTAGTGGTGAACTCTCAGTGCTGGATCTACAGATGGACTCAATGATCTCAGGGGTATTTTCCAGCCTAAACAATTCTATGATTCTATGGTTACCCTTTTTCTGGCATTCCTGCCATGTTTGGAAAGGAAGTGTTTAGACATTCTCTGTCCTCATCTTTTGTGTCACCAGAGAAATATGGTATGGTGACAACCTGAGGCCATCCTTGGATAGAACCAGAGATGTCCCTCACCTCCCACTGGAACTGACAGTCTATAAGGAATAGTCCCACTGTAACACCAACAGCGCCAAAAGAATTTGAGTGGCAAATCTGTGATTACAGTGAATCAGTCCTGTGTGTTCTGGTTTCACCAAAGAGGAGGGATCAAAACCAATGGTGCAGCTGGCTGTGGTTCAGCTGGGCACATTTCTCTGTGCTCTGTCTTGTGTTAAATCTTCCATTAGAGGCATTGTCAGGGCAACCAGACTGATGCTCTGAGATACATGGCTGCAGGTGGCTTTGAAAACTACCAACCTCCTTAAAGCCGTGCCTCAAGAGCAGCTGGGGATACATTAAACCTGCAGATATCTATATATATATACACCTGGGGATATATTAAAACCTGTAGATATATATAGATATAGATATAGATATATATATATATATATATATATATATATATATATATACACACACCTGGGGATATATTAAATCTGTAGATATCTATATATATACTTGGGGATATATTAAAACCTACATGGATATCAGGACTTCCTTGCACTCTTCAATTTGACTGTGAGACAATAAAAGTAAACAATTTTTATGCTGTAATAATGTGAGCATAAGTGTTTTTTCAGCTCTGCTGTCCATTTGAGATTTGTTTCAGCTCAGTGGAACACGAGCTTGCATGCTGCTGTCAAGCATCAGTCTATCATATTCCACCACCTCCACACCACCACAGCAAATTTTTTGTGTTCTGGCCAATCCTGCATGTGGGGTGCCTCTACACCTCTGCCCATCTTCTCTAGCTGGAAGATGCTTTGCTCAGAGACAAGGACAATTCATTGAGCTGTGGTGCATATGTTTTCCTTTCCCAGGTTTTGGGGCTTTTTTCATTCCAAAATTGCTGTAAGAATGCAGAGCATTTCAAACCTTGCAGTAGAGGCTATTTGATGTGCTTACATGGCAGCACACCTCATGTGATTGTCATAAAAGAATTTATGCTGTGAGGTACATGCTGGTTTTCCCCATTGTACAGGTTCAAAAGCAGGGTTCAGGTTCAAAAGTGTGACTTTTCCCAAGATATAAAGAAAATCAGAAGCAGAACAGGAATAGATGCAATAAGTGTTCAGCAAGCACAAAATTTTTTTTTTTTTATTGCAAAAAAAACTCTATATTCTTAGTGTTGATAAGGAAATACATTAGAGTTCCTGTCAGGACAGTGTGAAATGCAAACATTTCTCTTATATATAGTCACAGCTCTTATTTCAAATGATGGAGAGATCTTGGTGAAAATTGTGGTGCCACAAAGTCCTTTTGTCTTGTTGATATAAGAACAGAGCCTAAGAACAAATACTAGCATCTAAAGATACACTTTTGTTATTTTCACCTGTATTTCTGGTCAAACAGGTGCCTCTTTGGGAAGCCATGAAAACACATGCATCCAGAGGTATAGACATAAATCCATACATATTTTTAACTTGTGTAAGATGTTTCTTCAGACAAACATGAGAGAACAGGAACTTTTCCTATTCATATTTTCAGGCAGCAGTTCTGTAAAACATAGGACTGCCTAAAAGTGAACACAGAAACCGATTTCATAAATATTTTCAGATCTGATTTAGAGATTGAAATTAAGAACAAAGTAGTGCAGTATGTAACTAGAGATTTAAGAATTGCTGATACCTTTTGTTTTCAAAGTGCAGTATTTAGTTTTTCTTTACTTCTTTGTATTTACCTGCAAAGAAGCAAATTCACATTTTCCCTGAAACAATTGACCACTGAGCCCTAAGACTCTATGTAAAATGGTAAAGGGAACTAAACCTCTTTATTCTTGTGTAACTCATTAGCTGAAATCAGACGATTAGAGCTAATGTTTCCATCTAAAACAATTCAAGTGCCTCATTAAGGGGGATAGATTTCCTTTGATCTAATTAATTCATGTCCCAGATATATGGGAAATTCAGAGATCAGTGCTGAGAAATCTCTGCAGGCCTGGTCACATCCAGAAACATGAATTTACA
This sequence comes from Molothrus aeneus, assembly GCF_037042795.1. NCBI lineage: Eukaryota > Metazoa > Chordata > Aves > Passeriformes > Icteridae > Molothrus > Molothrus aeneus. Next base: position 1,694,679 of record NC_089650.1, on the reverse strand, counting down.
TGTAGCCTTCAGAAATGTCATTTAAAATGTTAATGAGCCTTGTTTAGTCTGCTGGCAATGCTTGGCTAAATGCTTAATGAAATCACATTGATGATAGCCAGAGAATGAAGATGATGGCTGTTTGCTGAGTATGATTTAATCTCCATTATTATAGGCAAGTGGATTGCAAATTTCCATAATTAAACATCCAGTGCACTGGTCAGATTCTGTTGTAAAGTTTGGTAATTGCTGTTGTTGGGAAAACAGTCCAGCGGGGTGTTGCTGTCACATGATGAGCTTTTGAGGCTGAGCTAATGGGATGCCCTTTTAAAGTGTTCTCCATGTTTTCTGCTTTAGAGGCAGAGGATACCATCATGGAGGTTTCATCCAAGGAAAATACTCACTTTTTCTCAAACAACACAATCTTGCCCGTGGACCGATCTTCATTCAAATCCGAATCATCTGCATCCAAGGAAAAACAGTCATGTTGTGGAGGTATAAAGGTAGAGTAAGAGCTTTTGCATATTCCAGTAGGGACTTAGAAAATTTCTCTTTTTATTTTATTTTTTATTAATGATCCTGTTATAAATTCTGATTATGTCATGCTGAGTCAGGAGAAATTATTAGATACATTTCTAAGTCACAAAAAAATCTACAGATCTGTATTTGGCTAATGTTTGGCAATCATCAAATATTATTTTTTGGCTGAGACTTGCATATTGTGAGATCTTCAAGACCCATCCTAAAAAGTCCTTCTGTCTTCCTTATTGCTCCACCTGAAGTTGAGAGCAGGACAGATAGACAGCACAGGCAGCTGTCAGTGCAGATTGCTTTTTTAAGATAGTTGCTTTTTTAAAATAGTTGGTTTTTTAAGGTAGTAGCCATGGCAGTCTGCTGGGCTCTCCAAACTAATATTGTGTTATGGTCTGTGTGTTTTGAGTGCTGTATTATTAAAGCATGATTGTAATGCTCCTTGTTCAAGGGAACTCCTCATGAGGTGACTTTGAAATGAAACTGCAGAAGTGTTACTTCTTTTTTACCACTTTTTCCACACCTCTCTCACCCCCAAGAAGTTTTTCCTGCTCTGAGCCTCGGGATGTGGCTGTGCCTGCCTGGTGGGAGCTGCTTGGGACAGGGGGGCACAGCAGCCAGCACAAAGCTCTGCCTGCTGCCTCTGCCTCTTTTCCTGACACTCTCCTGGGTGAGGTCTCAACATCACCATGCAATGGTGAGATGATTTGAGTTACATGGAAAATGAGTCTTTGGCCTTGGCCCATTCTTTTCATGGTGCACGGTCTTTGTTTCTGTTGTTTTTTCCACTCACTCAAACACACGTCTACTTTCAGGAGTTAATCCAGCTCCAGCCAGTGAAATGAGCAATAGTTACCCTGAAGTCTATAAATTTTGAATGGTTTTGTTTTGAAATGGAAGATGAGTTGTTATTAAATAAATTTTGTACCATTCTATTGCTTCTCCATTTGCTACAATGATAATCCAATCCCCTCAATGAATAAAACTTCAGTCACACATTAGCCAGTCAGGAATCAGTTTATTAGCTCCGGAAAGAGAAAAGCAATATTATTTCAGCTCAGTTTCTTTCTCCTTAAAGTTGTGTCTTCTAGGAACCCAGACTGATATTACTAATGTATTTCTGTAGGAACTTAGAAAACCTCTCTCTTTTTTTGGTGAACTAACCCTTTTTAAGTTCTGATTAGGTCTTGCTGAGTCAAAATGAAATTACTAAAGATATCTCAGAGTCATAAAAAAGTCTGCTTTGGGTTTTGCCTAAAGTGTTGAAAAAACAATATACAGATACAACAGGTTGTTTTTACCAATTATCAACCTTCCTATGTCTTAAAATTGCCTTCATTAACCAGAAAGATGTGGTGAAATATCTGTTTACAAGCACTGACAAACCAGAGAAGAATGTGAAATCATGTGTACCCTCCTGTCCCAGCTCTAGCTGAGGAGTGTCTTTCCACTACTGCACACCTGGGACAGAAGCAAACCCAGTAAAAAAATTTGTTCCAAAGACATTTAGAAGCATTTCAAGTTGTAGTTTACCTATGCAATTTTCCTGTAAAAAAACCCAAAACTATGTGCTGTCACATTGCTTTTTAAAATCCAAGGGCATAAAAACACGGAAAATGTAAAGTATTATGATAATATTTGTACTGGAGAGTCTTTTGAGAGATGCTGCTGTAGGAAAAAAAGACCCAGAGAGGGTTTGTAAATGTTTATTTACCCACAACTGTTTCTGAAGGAGGGATAACCAGCCCTGGATAAAGTGACACAGAGATATCTTTGAATATACGTGAATTTGCATCCAGCAGTGATGTTGTTGCCACTGTGCCTTGTCAAATGAGATGTTGTGAGATTTGCACTGGAGGTGAGTACATTGCTCAGAACACCTGGTTGCTGGGAGTGTGATTGTCAGAGAGGATTGAGGAGCTGCACAATGTTCTAGACTCCTATTCAAATAAAACCTTAATGTATCTCTTAACTTCTGGGACTGGGTTTTATACAAAGCATCCATATTTGTATTCATTTTGGGTCAACACCACAAAATTAACCTGGAAGATGAGGGCTGGTCTGAAGGTAGAAACCAAAGTTATGGTTTTCATGACCAATTCCACTGTGTGTGATTATCTATGGAGCACACAAATTCAACTGGGCTGCATTCAGTGAGGGCAGATTTAGGCAATAGATCTGCGGGAACAGAGTTCACTCTGAGGACCCTGCATTCCCACCACAGGCACTTCAGACCAGCCCTCATCTTCCAGGTTAATTTTGTGGGAAAGGGGCTCAGTCTGTACCTTTGAAGTACAAACCAAAACACTGTGAAGGGAGATGGAGTTTAATTTCCAAAGCCCACTCCTGATTCAGAAGGACATACTAAATCAGATGCAGTGATAGCCAAGAGAAAACTGTCTCTGCAAAATAAAGGGAGGGGAGAAGATGCAAAATGCAGGGTGCACTCTGAGAAAAATGCATGTATTAGTAGAAGAGAGTTGCCTGGCAGGTTCATCTTACAGAACATGTAACATTTAAAAATGTTCAAAAACTCACCTCCCCACCAAGCCACACTTAGCATTTACCCATATGGTCACTGTGTAAGAAAAAAAATCACAGGTTTCTGTCTTTCAACAGAGCAGTAGCTTTGGCATCTACCTGAAATTAGCAATGGTTGAGGGTCAATTCAGTTTTTATCAATATTGCTTATAAGAGATTAACAAATCAGCAATCTAGCATTTACTAAGAAGTAGGAGGAATATTGGTTTGGCTACTTGGCAAAAGAAGAAGTAGGAATGCAGAACATCTTTAAAAATAATTCATATATCTTCTGTACTGCCTGATTTTAATCACTGTCTTTTTTTTTCCCAGATATTTCTTGGCGCATTGTCTTTTGTTTATTTTGCTAAAGCACTGTCAGGAAGTTATCTAAAAAGTACTATCACACAAATAGAAAGAAGATTTGACATCCCTTCCTCTTTGGTTGGTGTTATTGATGGAAGTTTTGAAATTGGTATGTGCTGTAGAAACACATTTTTATTTTCAGAAAAAAAAAAAAAGAGTGATGCAGTTTGTTCTGAAGAATGATTGCATGAATCTCCTTGAAACTTAAAACTGAGCAAGATTCACCTGGTAAAAATAAGTGGGGCTATCAGTATGATTGTGTTCAATAGGATAAGGTTGCTAATACAAGCAATCAGCATAGACATAAAAAAAAAATTGATAAGTTAAGCGCGTGGCTAATTCATACTAATAGATATTTTGAGTGTTGAATGAGAATTTTCCTGCACGGATTTCTGCAGGCAGAAATCCACCTCCCCCACAGGTGTTTGTCCTTTGTGATCTCCATTATTATTGGAGCATGTTATTAAGGACTATTAAGCATTATTTTTATTAAGCATTATTATTATTAAGCATTATGGCTATTACTAAAGAGCAGGAGGACAAACCTCTAACAGTAATCTACATTTCCTGTCCAGTCCCTCTCCTTCCCTCTTACACTAAGGTTTCCAGCATGTCATTGTCTCTTACAATTTCAGGTTACTGAATTTGTCTCATGGATGTTCTGTGGACTGTGACACTCACAGGAATGAAATCTTAGCCTAAGTGTGTACAACTCAGTTTGATTCCTCCTTTTTCTGCCTTTCTGGTTATTTGCTCTCTTCAGCTGGCACAGGCTTTCTCCTCTTTTCCAGCTGTTTATCCACAGCTTTATAGTTTTCCTAGCACAGGAGGCATTGGGCTCCTGCAGAATGCCTGGAAAAGGGAGAAAGTCCAACCCCACCAGCCCTGTCTCCCTGAAATCTGTGCCTGTGTTACATACTGGGAATTGTGATTTTAGGGGATCTCTTATCAACAAGCAGTAAAACTCAGTTTTCCTTTTCTACTCTCAAAGGGAACCTCCTAATCATAATTCTAGTGAGCTACTTTGGAGCAAAGCTTCACAGGCCAAGGATAATTGGAGCAGGCTGCTTAATTATGTCAGCTGGAACATTCCTAATTGCAATGCCCCAGTTCTTCATGGGAAGGTAAGTGCAGAGTGATCCCTGTTTTCCAGCTGGGCTGTGCTCACTGAATGGCACTCACTAAAACATTTAGGCATTGGTTATGATGATATAAATAGGCATATGGGGATGTGGTTCCTTAATTTAATTTTTTTTTGGTGAAAAGATTTATTACTGTAGAGCAAATAATTATTTCTTTTATAATTTTTAAAAATATTGTTTATCATTAAAAATAATTCTTTATTTTATAATTTATTACTGTAGAGCAAATAATTTAACATGTATACTCTTTTCAGTTGTAATCAGCTTTTTTTAAAATTAGTCTCTGATTTTGACTGGCCACATTTTGTTGTGGTTTAGGAATTGTTGAAATGACAGTAAAGAAGTCATGACTAAACTCAGAAAGACAATCTCAGCACAAGCCAGAGTATACACCAGTGTTTGATAATCTCTTAGTCCAAATTCATGTATCATAGTAGAGCAAAGTGCCTGTTAAACTGAAATTAATCACTGATGCAAAAAGAACCAACAGGACAATATTCATGTACAGCTGCAGTACAAATAGAGCTCTGTTCATCCCTTGAAAAGCACCACTGGCAATGGATCCAGATGGATTCTTATGGATGCAGATGAAATTTGCATTTAAGTGCTATAGGCCTATCTGGTAGTTACAGATCTGCTTGCTTTTTCTTATCAGTACTTACGGATAAATACAACTTTGTTTTCCAAACAGATACAGGTATGAAAGATTCCCTTCCACCATAAATTCCACTGTCAGCCTCTCTCCATGTCTGCAGGATAAAAGCCAAACTCCACTCTCAGCCCTGGAGAAATCTCAAGCAAAAATAAATGCAGGTGAGAATTGTCTCTGTTAAATCCTGGGGCTGGTAGTGCTTGCTGTCATTAATGGTCCCCAAATCCTTCTGTCAGGAGATCCCAGTTTTGATTAGTAGGAAGTGAAAGACTTTTCTAAAAAGAGTTGTGGTGGCAAATTTATAAAACCAGCAAAATTGTCCTGTCTTTGAGGCAGCTCATGCTAAAAATTTTTCTACCTTAAGCTATTTCACAGTTTTCCTACTGTTTCTCCCACAACAGAAGTATTTTAGGAGCCCTGGGCTTTCAGTGTCAAACTGCTACTACAAACACATGGTTGCTGTCTCTTGCTGTGCCCACAGGGTGTGAGAAGGAAGCAGGCTCTTCCATGTGGATCTATGTTTTACTTGGAAACCTCCTGCGTGGAATAGGTGAAACCCCCATCCAGCCCCTGGGAATTGCATACATTGATGATTATGCTGTTGAAGAGAATGCTGCCTTATATATTGGTAAAATAAATATAATTTCTTTTTCCTCATAGATTTCTCCCCAGAGGAGAGAACTGAATAGTTTTGAATAATGGAATGAATGTTATTGAATTAACTTGCCCTCATTGTTTTGTGTGCATGATTTCCAATATTAAAGTTTATTTAACAGTCATGTACACCCAAGGGACCAAGTTCCCATTTAATTATACCAGCACAGTTCCATTATCTTAATTTGGTGAAAGAATTTGACCTTGGGTTCCTGCTGTTACCCTAATCTTCCTAATTCTTCTGGATGTGGGCTGCTGAGCCTCTGTGCACATTCAGTTCTCTGGAAAGTGATACAAGCAGGCTCTCTTTTAAGCATTTAAAATAGAATTTCAGTGGGCACGCAAAACATTCCTCCAGATTCATGTAGGATTATAAACAATAGTACTGAAGCTTTAGGAAGTTGGGATCACCCTTTTTTTGTGTTCATTGTCTGATGGCTGTACCTGAAATATTACCAAAAAGTCCTATCTCACCTGCTCTTGACAAGTTTCCAATCAGGCAAAAGGCAAAAAATCGGATTCTCTCTGTAGAAGATTCCCTCTTCCCAGATTTCCAGGTGAATTTTTCAAATTCAAAGTATTCAGAAAGTTTGGCTCAGGGTATAGTGAAACATATTAACAGTGGAAACCAAAGTAAAGGGATTTCTCAGCCTGTTCAAGGCCAACCTCAACTAAAAGTGATCAGTTAACTTAAAAAAAATTACATTTGCTCCCCAGTTACTGTGATCCTGTCAGCTAAAGCATTTCTAGCAATTGTAGGTTGATGCTGCTGTTGAGTTCAGGCCATTCCATTTGGTGACATTTTTTCCTTCAGGCTGAATGTAACTCTTTAATTGGATAACAATAAAAAGTGTCATCATAGTGGGGAAAATGACTTTTTTTCTTCTTGGAAATATTTCAATTTGTGTAACTGTATCTTTCAACACTTCAATGTGTGTCTCCTGCTGCCTATCACATTCCATAATCTGCTGTCAGATGCAGAAGAACCAGTGCCCTTTTTTAGCTCAGGAATGTAACAGTGCCCTGTTTTCCCTTCCAGGCTGTGTGCAGACAGTGGCAATTATAGGGCCAATATTTGGCTTTCTCCTGGGATCCCTGTGTGCCAAACTTTACGTTGACATTGGCTTTGTGGATCTGGGTAAGTCAGAACACTCAGGCTTTAAAAACCCAGTCAGGGTTTTTAAACATAGGCTCCAAAATGCCTAAAAATAGGCTCCAAAATGCCTATTTTTGGCCAAGAACTCTCTGGTTATCCTCTAGGCATGAGGGGCTAGCAGGGGTAGAGTGAGCACTCTGTGAAATGAGAAGGATGACAGCAGTGTAGGGGACAGATGACAGCAGAATAGGCTGGCAAGGAGGATGGGGGTTGAGGAAGAAGGAGCTCTGACTCTTCCTCAGCCCCAGCAGATCTGCAGCTGGTGCATTCAAGAGATGCTCTGCTAAGAGGTTCTGGGGAGATCATAGGAGCCAGGAGGAAAGAGGACTGAGGCTCAGGATCCTGCATGTGCCTTTTTAATATTTATTGCCTAGAAACGTGGTTTGGCAGGGGGCACCACCTGATTGCTCTTCTTCAGAGAAAGCAATAATAAAAAAATAGGAGGAAAACAAGTTTTTTCCTGAGGTTTTTGTGAAGAACAGCCTGGCTGGGAGCAGGTGAGTGGCCACCTGGACTGCCACAAGTGCTGGTGCTGGCAGCATCTCTGGGGAGGTGCAGGTGGCACAGCAGTGTCAGGGCCAGACTGCTGCTCTGCCCCAGCAATTAGTGAGTCCTCAGCATGTCCCCACAGCTGCTCCTGTAAAACACCCACAGTGACACAGAGCACAGCTGGACCTGGATGGAAAAGCCACCCTGCAAACCCACCTTCCTTATCAGCAGCACATATCCTCCAGATGCGTTTATTTGATATAAAGTTCTCCTCGAGCCAGGTCTCATAAGCTCTTGGAGATCTATGTCACACCCAAGATAGCTCAGCCACCTCAGATGGCATAAAATCAGCTGGATGGCTTCTGTGGCAGTGTTGGCAACAGAAAAATTTTAATAAAAGGCAAAATAACAAAGTTCTTTACAGAGAAAAACCGAGCCTGGTGCAAGAGGTTCTTGCTCCTGGTAAAACACCTCACAAAAGCCATTAGTTTCTTTGTTTTCTTCTTTTTCTAGTGAATTGCTTAGGCAGGACTTTTTGGTTTCTGTCCAGTTGGCTATCCTTAATTTTGAGGTGACTCCCAGGTGCTATGATTGTCTTATTTACCCAATTGAGGAGAGAAACTTCTGGGCTTTTTTTCCTTTTTTAGGAGACAAAGGGCAGTTTTGTCACTCCATAAACTGGGTGCACATTCCTACATTTATTTGTTTCTTCTCTTCCCCTTTTGCAGACAGCGTCACCATCAGCCCCAAGGACGTGCAGTGGGTGGGAGCGTGGTGGCTGGGCTACCTGATAGCTGGGCTGATCAGCATCCTGGCTGGCATCCCCTTCTGGTTCCTGCCCAGGCACCTCCCCAAGCCCGAGGGCAGGAAGGACTCCAGCACCTCCTCTGAGCACTCCAGGTTCATCACTGAGGACAACAAGGACCAAGGCACATCCTCCTGGCAGCAGGCGAAGATTGCAGAGATGGCAAAAGGCAATTCACTTGATTTTCTTGCTGATTGATCTGTTTTTCTCTCAGAGGCTTTTAGACTTAAAAATTTTATACTTTCTGAGTCCTTATTTTAATGGTCTCAGAATTCTATTTTTCCCCTTTCACTCTCCAACTCCATAGTACACACAAAAAGGTCTTGTCAATGTTCCCTGGATTTGCTATTGCATGAGAAATGGCTGAGATTCGTAAAATTACAATAGTGGCCCAGCACATATCATGAAGCTCTGCAAAAATGTTAGTGATTGTTGCAGAAGCGGTGCTCAAAAAAACCCATCCCTTTTTTTTTTGCTAATTATTTTTTTCCTGTAAGTTCATGCGTTAGGAAAACAAGTACAATATCTGACTGGAATATAGATGGGCACAGAGCAGCTACAGTTTTAGAGGAGGCTGTCTGGATTTAGACAGGAGCTGGTTTGCACAATTGCATTTGCTTGGCCATGCTTTGCCAAATGCATTTTCCCTCAGAACTTGAATCTGCACCTCAATATTTCTGTGCTTACTGTCAGCTGTGCTGAGCACTCTTTGCCCCAAATTAAGCTAAACACTGCTGTGGCTGTTGAGGACACAGAGGAACCAAATCATTCCTGGTTTATGGTGGAAAGAAGGTATTTAAAACAAGATATCTCTTCTGGGGAATTGATGCTTAGTGTTTTGCTCCACTGTTCCTCCGTCCAGAAATGAGGGAGCTGTTAGGAGCATCAGGGAACTTAACAGATTCCCTCTGAAATGTTTTGCAGTTTTGGGGTTTTTTGGAAGGGGCACACATGTTACAAAGCATTATTCCAGCAGTTATTCTCTCTCTGGCCTGCTTGTTATTTCTGCTCTTTTGTCTTGCAGACTTCTTGCCATCACTGAAGAACCTCTTTGGGAATCCAGTTTACATTCTGTATTTGTGTGCAAGTATTATTCAGTTCAATTCTTTGATTGGCATGGTGACATATAAGCCAAAGTATATTGAGCAACAGTATGGGCAGACATCTTCAAAAACTAACTTTGTTATAGGTAATGCTCTATCTGCATCTTGATATCTTTAAAATGGACATTTTAGGAGTGGCATATACATATAGGAAAAATCATATTTGTTTTAGGGTATGATCATTTCTTCTTCCTTGTCTGACTTTAAGTAATAGTTCATAGAAGGTAAGTTATTTCATTTCTGCTTCAGCACCAATTAACTCTGAGTTTATCTATGCAAGAGTTACTGTAAAAGTTTACATGATTTGATCTTAATTCCCATTTCACTGGAAATTTGAAAAGTCCTTCCCCTTCCTTTCCCTTCCCCTTTCCCTCTACATCATATGTACATACATAATGTATGTACAATGCAAGAAAATAACGAGGAAATAATTTTAAAACAGTTTACATAAATTTATCAGAGAGATCTACTGCCTTGGTGGCTTCCCATTTATTTCAACAAAACAAAGATCTGTTCAGTGAGTGCTATGGATGACACTCTGAAGAGATTTGTGTTAAATGAAAGGAAGACAAGTCATATCCCTTAGAGCACAAGAGAGAGAAGCTTCTTCAGCCTTTGGGTACAGAAATCAACATTTTTATAGCTGACTTCAAGAGGGTGGACTGGACTGCCCAGCTGCTGAACCTGCATGTGGGGTTCAGCTCCAGAAGTCCAGGGCTTCAATAGCATTAGCAGCAAAGAGGTTTACATCTCCCCAGCCCAGAGGGAACTGCCTTGTTCCAGAGCAGCATTAGTTGCGCAGCAACAGAGGTCTATATGTGCAGAAAAGCTGATATGATCCATTGTGCTATGTTAATTCCATTCAACATAGAAGCTGGAATTTCTGGCACCAAACTCGTCAAAGCAAGGAGAAATCTTCAAATATAGTTGATGGCCAAAGAAAGTCCAGAAAACAATCCCTACATTCAGTGTAGTACTTCTCTTTGTATTTAAAGATTTTCTGGAGCTAAGCTTTCAGGTATGTGCAGAGTGAGGATTAAGAACCATTGGATTTCTCTGAGCGCAGGGACTATATCCAACAGGGAGTGTGTGATGGCTTGGTTAGGGGAGGATCCTGCTGAGTAGCTGTCCCTGCAATAAGGTGATTTTAATTCCTCCTTCTTCTTTCTCTCCAAATCCACCCCTCCTAAGGAGCCTGAGGGCTGACTCAAACTCACAGTGCTTATTTCTTTTTCAAACATCTTTTACTCTTTCTTCTTCTTTTTTAAAAAACAGTTTCTGTCACAATCTCTGATAGATATCAAAAATTTCAGAGCAATTTGAAGCACTGAAAAAAATTTAAAAGGCAGATCTTGCTCTGGCTTTTGTAACATTAGATAAAACTAAATTTGTCCTCTAGGAATCAGCAGATGACTCCACTGACAAACTAATTGTGGAAAAAAACACCTAGCTTAAGGAATTGGAAGAGCATTATCTAAACTTTAGCCATAATCTCTCTGTCAACAAACCGGCAAAGAAGCATGTCCTTGAGAGTAAGTTTTTCAAAGCTGTCCCAGCACCTTTGTAAGACTCCAAGGATCAGTCTAAGTCTGGACAAAATAAAATGCCCTGACTGACGATCTTTTATGTTTTGTTCCTTCATCTGATTGCTGCAGCTGTTTTTGTGGCTGACAAGGTTTGTCCATCAAGCTGGGGTCTTCATTAATACAGATTTTTCTGTTTGATTTCAGGTCTTATTAACATTCCTGCTGTAGCCTTTGGCATATTCTCTGGAGGACTGATCATGAAGAGATTTGGAGTCGGTGTTGTGGGGGCTGCAAAGCTTTCCCTGGGATCATCTTTCTTTGGTTACCTTTTGCTGCTCTCCTTGTTTGCCATGGGCTGTGGGAACTCGGAGGTGGCTGGACTGACTGTGTCCTACCATGGGTACGCTGGCAGGGAAGAAAGGGCTTCTGCAAACCCAACTCCTTCCTCATTTTGTTTCACAAAGCAGATCTTGTTGAAAAGAGAGTGGCTGACCTGAATGTGCTTCCCAAAAATTTGATTCAAATCAATGGAAACCACTCCATTCCAGTGGGTGTTGTGTCATGACCCTCTCATGATTGTGGCATAAACCAGTGGGGCTTTTGTCACAAGTGCACAATTTTTCTGATTACTTTTTAATTATTATTGCCATGGGACCCATCCTATTAGCCCAGTGATTCCTGGAAATGTGAGTAGCTCAGTAGGGGGGGAAGAGATTCAATTAATTGTTTCTTGCCTTTGTGTGCCACTGAACAATGAATGGCATTTAAGAGCCTTTGAACTCAAAACTTAAGGATTCATGGATTAATCATAAGGTACACCTGAGGCTAGCATTTTACCCATGCTATTACTCTGTAAAACTAACTTTTTGGGAGGAGTTTCCAGCACTGACTCACAGCAGCTGCTCCACTAGTGTCTGATGACTGAATTTGACAGAGAGCTGTCATGCAAGGTATCAGACACTCAGTTTGGATGAATCCCATTCTGATCAGCTCCTTATTAACTTCTACAGAGACCATTTCCCCTGAGTAACTCACTCCCTTCTGTGCCACTTGGGTAGTTGTGTTAAAGCTGCACAACCAAAACCTTAGAAAATCTGAGAAAATGTGTGAATATAAATTGGTAGCTGTCCCTGTAATGAAGTACATACTGTCTCACAGTAGGTGGTGAGATAGTGTGAAAACCTTTGGATAACAGAGAAATGAGGATTTACACTGCCGTGTGGGTGTGAAGAGATAACCTTTAATGGGCTACAGAGGGAAGGGGTGGCCAGGTGCTCCTGGCAGAGAGCATCACCCCGCAGGTGATTGTGGTTTCCTCCACATCTGCTGGGCAGCTCCTCTGCAGCTTCTCTTTTTTCCACAGAGCTAAACCAATGAGTGACCACGAGCAAGCCCTGTTTTCAGAGTGCAACTCAGGCTGCTCCTGTTCCAGGAACGACTGGGACCCCATCTGTGGGGAGAATGGAGTTACCTACGTGTCCCCCTGCCTGGCCGGCTGCCGCGCGTCCAGCGGCACCGGGAAAAACACCGTAAGGCAACCCTGCATTGCTGTGTGGGGTGGGATCTTTATATCTGATACAGGGTGTGAGAAAATCCTTCATTTCTGTGTGACATGGGGTCTTTAAATCTGATACAGGGTGTGAGAAAATCCTTCATTTATGTGTGAGGTGGGATCTTTGTATCTGATAGAGGGAGTAAGGCAACCTTCCATTTCTGTGTGAGGTGGGATCTTTATTTCTGATACAGGGTGTAAGACAATCCTTCATTTCCATGTAAGGTGGGACCTTTCTTTCTGATACAAGGCACCGGGAAAAATACCATAAAATCCTTCATTTCTGTGTGAGGTGGGATCATTCTTTCTGATATAACCAGGTCAGTCAAAGTGGATTTAAACTGAGCACAGCACATCCTCTTCAGCCCTGAACTCCTTTTTAGCAATCTGGCACTTACATTTAAAAGTTTTTCACTTTGCTGTTGCCAGCAGAAATCACAAGCAGAGAATGTTGGAGGCTTTTTTTTTTTTTTTTGAGCTTTTGGCTACCAAGACTGTTGGAAGAAACCCTAATAACTAGATTCATCAACAGTAGATACTTTATAATTTTCTCCTTCATTGCATATGCCTTTTCCTTTCGTAAAATATTTCCCACTTTGGACTTAAACTTTCAGCCATCCAGAATGTGCAATTCCTGAACATCCACTTCCCCACCATTTAGGTTTTAATACACTTTTGCCTGCTCTCTTCCAGGTATTTTTTAACTGCAGCTGTGTGGTGGGAACCTTTGAATCTTCACAAAGCTCCTCAGCTGTGGTGGGACCGTGTCAAAAAGGAAATGAGTGCCCCAAAATGTTTCTGTATTTTCTAGTAATATCAGTTATCACTTCATACACTTTGTCAGTAGGTGGCACACCTGGATACATACTGCTCCTAAGGTAAGGAATAATTCCTGCTGGCATTGCAAAGTGTTTTCAAAGTGTTTTGACACGTCACTGGTACTCCCTCCCCTCCTGCTATTCCTAGTATTGGGAAATGTTTTGCAGCTATGCAAGATGGCATATTCCATATAATTGTAGCTCCCAGATTTTTCTCCTTGTTTTAACAATTGTTTTAGCATGAGATTTTTTTTTTCCTATTTCCCAATCACAGATTTATTGAATGCTTGTCCCAGTGCATATTTAACTGCTGGAACTATTTGTCCATCACTGTAAGCTTTGAAGCTAATTTTAGCAAGTGCAAAAAGCATTTAATACTACAAGTGCCTAATCTGGATTTTTGTCAGCTACTTGCAATGTTTGGATTCCAAGTCCTGCTTTGCTCTGTTTTGGAAACCTTTTTTTCTCAGTTCCTTTTTCCAAATTATTTCCAGATGGGCACATTCTACTTCTCAAACAAAACAAAGAGTAAATCCAGTTTAACTAATCTTTAATATTATAGCTGTGTTTTCTTGCTCCCAAATTCTCCTTGGTTTTGAATTCAATTTTCTGGACCAGGCCCTGTCTCATTGCTGGTATCTTTATAGCATATGGACAATGCCAGTATTAGAACTGGTTGAACATAAGCTTTGTGGAAAAACCTAAATAAAGAAATGTGACTTCAGCTAGGGTTCCATCACAGTCCTTGAAGCAGAATAAATATTCACACAGAGACTTTCAGAAATGGCTGAGGTGAGGATCCTTCTCCACTGCCCTGCACAAACCCTGCCAGTGAGGTGTGCAGAAGCTGCACAGCTTTCCTCACACAACTTGCAGGGTTACCACTGAGTGCTGCAAAACCTCACAGCATCTCTCTCTCTCCCCAAGGTCTCTCTCCAAGAACAATCACACTGTAATCCATTTGACACCATTTTTATTGAAGCTCCTGCATAGCTGAGCTGTCCCTGTGCCAGGATGAGGATGATTCATTGTGGTGGTGTTCACAGGGGTCCCAGGACGAGGGAAGAGATGAGAATCTTGACTCCATGTTTCAGAAGGCTGATTAATTATTTTATTATATATATTGTATGAAAAGAAAATTATATATTAAAACTGTACTAAAGAAAGAGAAAGAAGGCATCAGAAGGCTAGCAAAGAAAAGAATGGAATGATAATAAAATCTTGTGACTGACCAGAGTCCCAACACAGCTGGACTTGTGATTGGTCATCAAGTAGAAACAACTCACATGAGACCAATCAAAGATGCACCTGTTGCATTCCACAGCAGCAGATAATTACTGTTTTTCTTTTCCTCTGAGGCTTCTCAGCTTCTCAGGAGAAAAAATCCTAGCAAAGGATTTTTCAGAAAATATGTCTGTGACAGTTCATGAGTGGAGGGCTTGCAGCAAAGCCTTCAGGATTTGTGCCAGATTTCTCTCTGTGGTTGCTTCTGCCATGTTGGATAAATATGGGCATAAGGCTGCGCAGGAGTGCAGTTCCTTTCCCCTTTCCCTCCACATGAAATCTTCCTTCTATCCATAAGGCACATAGTGGAAAATGTGCAAATCTGGTACCACACAGGGCCTCAAAATTGTGGTAGTGAAGCTCAACCTTCTGCTTTCTTCTTGTCTCCACTGCATAAAAAATGGAGTGTTTGGGAGATGTTAATTACTGAGCACATGCAAGCTCAAATCTCACAGAGCTGCCCGCCCTTCTCAGCCATAAGAACCTGCTCTTGGGGATCTTACTGCTTAATCAATTCAGTCAGAAAAGCTTAGAAAGATTTTCAGTTACAATACTACACCACATTGTTATATGAAATCAGTAAAACAGTTTATTGGTTCTGCTTCAATGCTTTTATTGCTGTTGAAAATCATTTTACTTTGAGAGACATTTAAGAGAAACTGAGAAGTGATGTGTTTTCCTGCTGGATTGGAGGCATCCACCTTTGATGTGCAGCTAAGTTTCAATTTCAGTAAGTTCAATCCTTTTTTTACTTTTTTTTTTCTGCACTGCAAATGACCTGTGGGCACAACTCCACTTTAAGCTCATGCTTACTTTTGTCTTTTTTGAAATCCATCACTGACTGTCTTTCTCAAAAAATCTGGCTGAATTGAAAGTGTGCTTCTGTTACCAGAAGGAAAATAAATTTTCCTTGACACAAATAGTCCCAAGGTCAAGTTGCAGGCTTCATTAAGTATTTTTTTCCAATGATCACTTTTAAAAATTATTCAGCATTCAGTCATCTCTGTTAAGATTCCAGCACTTAAGCAAGCTGATGTTTTCAGATGAGCAGCTATCACTGCACCTGCCATGGAGGACAAATACAGCTAAATCCCTAAATGCCTGTAAGATTTAGTGACATTTACTCTGATGGTTTGCACACTGAAGTCATTGAAACATGCTTACAGCTGGTGACCAAGTCATTTCTGAAATGTCATTTTGGTGATATTAGTGTAATTACAGCAGCCAGGGAATTTGGAAAGCCCTGAGGTTTTTGGGAAAAAAGCCCTGCAGTTCAGATAGCTGTTGTTCAAGCACCAGCTATTAATAGCAGGACATTAGGCAGTGAAAAGGAAGTCTCAGATCTCCCTAAGAGGTCTGGCTATCACTCAGCTTCACAAAGAGCTCCTGTTTCCTTGCAAAGACAATACAAAGAATAAAATAATTTTTTTTCATCTGAGAGTGAATATTTTTTTGCAGGATATAAATCCTGTGAAACACATATCAAATATCCAGTTATTGGTTTTATTTTCCACTTTTTGCTTTCTATGCCCTCAGATTAGTTTAGGAGGACTCTAGGCTGAGGAGTGCTTGTGTAGCAGGTGTCTAGTAGGGGAGCAAGACACTGTTCTTCCAGCTCAAAATCATTTTACAGGCATGCCCTCATAGATAGCAGTGCTTGTATAAACCACAATCAACAGACTGTGTGATGACAATCCATGGCCAGGGCATTAGAGAATAATGTGTGGAAAACCACCCCTGGTGAGAAGCAATAAAGTTTGTTCTGAAATGTCTTTATTTTTTTTTATACATATTCCAAATTACATTAATTTTTGCAGGAGCTGAGACTGTATCTCCAGAGTGCTATGTTCATCCACAGTGACAAATTGAATTTCAGCCCAGTTCATTTTTTATTATTTGAATATTTATTTAAATATATTTATTATTGAATAGAATGACTGTGACAGAAGTTTTATTAATCACCATATTGATGTACATGTTACCTCACATACCAAGAATTCCTTGTTTGACCATGTGACTCGCACTACCCACTTGCCAAAATCAAACATATATCCCGATTTGTGCTGTAATAGTCAGTCTGGTAGGTGCAGGAGGAGCAGCAGGTTTGAGCAGCTGCTGGGGCAGAGGTGATTCCTACAAATCTGAGAGGCTCCATACACACCCTGCTGCCAGCGGGGTGGGAAAGGCAGCTTTTCCCCTGCCCATCACCTCTCCCTCCCTCCAGGAGCCAGGATGATGATCCAAGGCTGGAGCAAGGCTCATCTGGAGCCAGAAGAGTTGGATGTGTGTGTAGGACTCACCCTGCAATCTCAGCAGGCTCCAAATGCAGATGGTCTGCCCTGTGAGAGAGTGGCCTGGAGGATTTGCCTTTCCAGGAGGTGTGATCCTCATCTAGAAAGGGTGCAAGGAAAAGTGAGTGCCTGAGTACCTTAGACTAGCCTGGGACTTGATCCTGAATTTCAGGGAGTGTCTAACTGAATAAAGCCATCCAGTGGATGCATATTTCACTAGCAGTTTTCTTGTCAACTGTGTTAGTAACACCTAAGTGCTGATATCATCTGAAAATCCACAACCATCTTAAAATGTGATGTTGAATATAGATGTTCAGAATTCCTAGATGCTGTTCTGGTTTTATCACCTTTTTTACATATTTCTGCAGTTTGCTCAAAGTCCATGACATGAAGGAGGAAAAGGTCACATTTCTTTCCTTTCTCTTGCTTTCGATTTGTGTTCTAATTAGATACACCTGATGCTTTATTTCTAGTTAACACCTCTTTTATTATTATTATTTTCAGGTGTATTAAACCCCACTTGAAATCATTTGCACTTGGTATCTATACCCTGGCAATAAGAGTACTTGGTAAGTCCATTTGTACTCCTGAGTCAGTTTTAATTCACTCCTCACTAATCATTTATCTTAGAATTAAACTTTGGTTGTTGGAAAGAACAATGTCTATCTGCAAATAGATATCATATGTTTTTTTTAAAAAAGTTGGAAAAAGGAAACTGCTTTGTACTTCATAAATCAGATTATTATATCTTAGGTATAATTAAAATACACAAGGACAATATTTATAGAGATGTGATCCTGTAGACTATGAAGCCAACATTAAAATTACATCTTGTCTCCTTACTCAGCAACAAGTGTAATAGAACAGCTGTGGCTGAGAATTTGTGATTGCTTTTCAGGAATACATTCATAAGTTTCTAAGGGAATTAATGTTACTGACTACAGGTGTGCCTGGGGGTGGGGTTCACTGCAGCCTTGCGGCAGAGCCATCTGAAATCAAGGGTAACATGAGATGCCAATGAAATGGAAATTCTAAAATCCTCTAGGTCTTCATGAAAAAAAAAAATCAGCAAGAAGCAGGTCACCTATTTACATGAGCAGAGTTAGATGAACTGGAAATTATATCAAAGCAAGCTGTTGGCTTCTTTCTTACACCTTTGCAGGCCAGGATTTTCTCTCCAGGGTTACATTCTCCTCCAGCACCCCAAGTGACACAGAATGCAGGGTGTCCCCATCAGACATGAAAAAGGCTTTTCATTTCCATCAGCCCCAAGAACTGCAGTAGGTTTGCCCCTGCCACAGTAGGATCTCAAGATACTTGGGGGATTCCTGCAGCCCTACTGCAGGCTCCAAACCCCACTGTCTCTGTCCCTTCTCATCCCCACCCTACACCTAGGCTGAACAGGCTCCATTGCTCTCAAGAAAGGAGAATTATCTCCTACTTTTTTTCCCCAGAGATGTCCCGCAGGGTGAGGAAACCAAACCGTGGCCAGAACTCCTTCCAGGGACTTCCAGAGGCTTTTTGATGTTTTGTCATGTTTTCCTGGCTTCCCACAGGGAGGAAAGGGTGGTGTGTGCCTGGGCAGCATAAGGCACGTCTTCCCCAGCCAGCGTGCAACTGTCCTTGCTGTTGGAATATACTATTGAATGTTCTGTGTGAACCTGCTTCTAGATCGAAACTGATCACCCTGGACAGTAAATTTCTCACCTCTGTTTGTTTGTTCAATACACCCAGCGGGTATTCCAGCCCCAGTGTATTTTGGAGTAGCCATAGACACCACTTGCCTGAAATGGGGCAGCAAAAGATGTGGGGGAAGAGGAGCGTGCAGACTCTATGATGCCAGTGCACTCAGGTAATGCTCTTTTCCATTCCTTCCTTACCTTTTGTTCTTAAAGTACATCTAAACCTGGCACTGGTAGCAGAATTTCTGTTGGAAAATTTGAGTGAAAGATCTGAAACTGAATGAAAAATTCTGACTAACAATATTAACAATAATGCTCACATTTCGCTCCTTTGATTCAATCTCTTTTTGGATAGAAGGGGTGGATCATCTTGTTTCAGTATCAGCTGTAAATAATTGTCTTTTAATAATTCACAAAAAAAAAGTTGTGTTGAAACCTCAGTTTTATGCTAAAGCTTCCCTCGGCTTTCAATATCTCTGCTGTCATAGTGTATGTGTAAATAAGTTATTAAAGCTAATTTTTCTCCATGCTGGAGCTGGATCTAAAAATGGAAGGCAAAGGTGCCACAAAACATGCTTGGCTTATCTAGAGGCTTAAGTGCAGAATTATCTTTATCAATTTATTGTTAGAGGAAAGTAATTGCCTAAACTGCATTTGTGAAAGGTTTCTCCAGAAATGAAGAATGGAATAACAGTGGTTAGAGGAAAATGGGAGAACAGGTTGTCCCTTCTCCCACCACAAGGAAAATAAACATGAGAGAAGGGTACATCTTGTTTTGAAAACTTGAAGGAAAGAGCAAAATCTCAGCTGGGACTCTTTTTGCTAATAAAACATTATGATGCTATTGTTGCTGCTGTTGTTGCTGTCATTATGCCTGCAAAGCAAAAATGCCATCAAATGGTCTTGTCATCACTGGTACTGTTTATATATTAAAAAATAGAGTAACTACCCCAAAAATATTAGTGCTATTCTTACTGAGGCACATTGGGGTGGAGGTCAGTCAATGCCTGAGATGCTTTCTGGAGCACAGAGCACTCTCCACCTGACCTGGGTGAGCTGACAAACTCCCCTCTCCAGGGTCATCCCCTTGACTGAAGTGTCCTTACCCAGCCTTACCTGATGAAAAGATGAATGTGTCCTTGATGCCTTCTGGTCGTGTGCTGGCTCTGATCAATCATTTCTCTCTCAGGTATGTGTACCTGGGGCTGACTTTGGTCTTGGGCACGGTGTCCATTTTCTTCAGTGTTGCTGTCCTTTGGGTTCTCCGAAAAAAGTCATCTCCACAAGATGAGACCCTCTCAGCCAACGGGGAGAGAGGCGCCTGTGGGACAAAGAGCAGAAAAGATAATTTTGTCAATAGTGACCAGTTTATTCAGTCAACCTACTGGCCAGAAAAGGAGACCAGGCTTTAGGAAAACTCGGATCTCCACCGTGCTTTTACCCAGTGAGTGGTGTTCCGGGCAAAAATCCATCATCAGTGAAGCAGTATCTTAGTAGCCGCCCTGAAAATGTTCACCCTCTTGAAATTTTCACTGTGAACCCCAAAAGCAAAGAGCACCAATATTTTTTAGCACGTGAACAGCTCTGAAAACACTGCTCACCCTTTTTTTTCTGCTGAGTGTGGGGATTTCCTACGGCTGGGGAGGTGCATTGTGCCTTCCCCCAGACCCAGTTTTTGCAGCTGCCCCTCAGCTCCCTCCCTCCTCGGGAAGCTGCCAGAGCTGCTGCTGCCCCTCGGTGTCCCCCTGGGTGTGAGGGGCAGTGGGGAGGCTGCCCTGCAGCTCCCTCTGCCATGGCACCAGCCAAGGGGGGCACAAAACCTGACTTGGCCGCCTGGAAGGTGCAGGGATCTCCGGCACAGAGCCTGTCCTGGCCAGCAGCAAGGCATGGGGCAGGAGGAAGGTTTGCTGGGAGGAAAAATCAGCCACGGGCTCTGGGCACCTCATGGGTTCCATCCATAACACCTGGGATGTCAGTGTTGTGGTTAGGAATCCATTTTCCAGTAGCTTTTGTTGCAGCACAATGATCGGCAATAGAAGTTGTGGTTAACCATCAGCAATAGCAGTTGTCCTTACAAAGAGGCCACAAGAGTACCATCCAAAGGAAACTGGGATGAAAATACAGCTTTTTTTAGATCTCCAGCAGTTTCTTGCTACTTGCTAGTACTCAGTGTACTAAATAATTCCATGCACTTTATGATGTAATAACAAAATTATGCAAGATACGTATGATTTATATTTTAAAAAGCTATGACAAGACAGCTTGGGAAAAATAAAATTAAATTTAATTAAAAGACCAGGTGACTTGGGGCTTTTCCTTTTAATTTATTGTATTTTCCAGCTGAAACTAAGACATTTTTGGGGCTTTGTCAATATATGATATTAATTATATTTGGGGTGGAGAGTGCAAAGGATAGCTGTTTAATGTGAAAAAAATCTCAGGAAAGCTTGCACTGGAAAAGATGATGGTGGGTCCACAGGGATATCCTTTAAAGCAACCAGAATTTTTGAGCACATGGTGAAAGGTAGGCTTCATCCTTCACCACAATATTGGCCGAACAAACCCTCATCCCATCATTTGTGTCCAAGCAGTGACTGTAGGTACCCTGCTGCCTCTCCTATGGGGTGCATGAGGAGGGGCACTGCATAAGAGTGGGATTCACTGGGCTTTATCAATGATCAGTCATCAATGTCTGTCCTGTGCCATCAGGGACCTACCTAATCCACTCAATAGCAGCACCAAGAAGGATGGTGCTTAAGCACCAAAAATCTGCAGAAGGTAAGGCTTTAAACCCATTACTGGGGAAAATGCATTTGTCAGAGGAAAAGCCAATGTCACCCAGATTTGCCTCATGGGTGAGTGTTTGACAGTGGCCTGGAATTTGGAGAGCCAGTCTCCTGTCCCAGATCTTTGTCCTCCCAGGTGAGTATCAGAGGTTATGGGCACTGAGGTCCTGCACATTTGTGGCTGTTCACACTGGGCTCAATACCACTGGATATTGAACTAAACATAATTAAAATAATCTGAAGATTTATGAATATGGGACTAAGGCAAGAGTTGTGGTTGGGGTGAATCACAAAGAATGGCATTCCTATCTCAGGTGTCATTCATATTACATCATCATAAAAAGAGCACAAAATGTCAAACTGCACCAGCGCCCAGGAGTAAAAACAATGCTGGGAGCCTCCCTTAGCCCCCCAAGGAGGGCACTTCTCATAGAACTGAGCTGTCACATCCCATGAGAGAAAGGAGGAACCCATCTAAAGTGCACACTGGGGTAAAAAAGGAGAGATATCTGCATTTCACTCAGTGCTTAATGTTGTATGAGTGTCAAAGCAATGGGGACAATTCCTGCTTTGTGGATCAGTGCTGGTGAGGACACTGCCACTCACCATCTATGAAGCTGTCACAGGGCCAGGAAAATTCATTGATTTCACCTGGGAGAGAGAAAATTTTCTTCTCAGGAGCTGGAAAAGTGCTGTGTGTGGATTCAGTAGGAGAATGATGTTGATAACACACTGTTGTTTTGATTGTTGCTGAATTGTGTTTACCCCAAGTCAAGGACTTTCCAGCTTCCCATTCTCTGCCAGTGAGAAGCTGCACAAGAACTGGGAGGGAGCATGGTCAGGGCAGCTGGCCCAGACTAGCCAAAGGGATATTCCCTACCCTGGAATGCCATTTCCAGTGTATAAACTGGAGGGAATTGGCCAGGAGGAACCAGTGGTTGTTAAGGAACAGACTGGATATCAGTCAGCAACCATATCAGGCATCAAAAAGTTGTCTTTCTGAGGTTTTGTTTCTCTTTCTTTTTTTCTCCGTTTTCATTGCAATTATTATTATTCTATTTTATTTTATTCTAATTATTAAACTGTTCTTAACCCGTAGGGTTTACCTTTCTTTTTTTTCTTTTCAATTTTTTCAATTTTTTTCAATTCTCCTTCTCTGTGAGGGCAGGATAAGCAAGCAGCTGCATGATATTTAATTGTTGGCTGGGGTTAAATCACAACAGGAAAATAAAGAAATTAAGATAATAAACATATTCTACTCTAGTTCAGAAAGAAACAAGGACAGAAAAAATCAGCTTCATAGGTTATTTCCTAAGGCCATATATTAAGCCTGTAGTTGGTGAGTAATTCTATAAAATACGGGCTTTCTTTCTAGAACCCATTTTCTTTACACATAAGAATACCAGAAAATAATTTGTTTCAGTAACTCTTATTTGCATTATATTTTGAAAATGTCCATTTTTCTCCTCCCTTCCTTCAGCTATGATAATCCTGTAAATTAGCAAGCTAATAAGAAACCATTCCCACTTTGAACTATTTTCAAGTCTTTCTGTAAATTAGCAAGCTAATTTTCAAGTCTGCTGCTTTATTTTAGTGCTTTAAGTAGTAGCATGGATGCCTGGATGAGGGTCTGACCACAGATACACATTCTGGACTTGTTATAATACTTGAAAAAATGATCTCAGCACTATTTGGATCTGTGAGCATCTTCCTACCAGAATTCTTCATCTTAAACTGTATCTGCAACTTGGTGCTGTCTCACCAAAGTCCACAAACCTGGATCTTTTCTTTTCTTTTTAGAGCTAGAGACGCTAAATCACAGCCAAGAGACTTCAAAGAAGCAAACACCTTTCACTTTCAGAGGTGGGACTGTTAAAAGAGTTAGCTGAGGGGATTTCCCAACCTTTGCTATCAGCCTCAGAGGCCAGAGTGGGACTCACCCCCTTTTTAATAAGTTTTGTGTGCCATGTAAACGTGGGACATTATGGCAAGGTCCCCAGCTGTCACAGGCAGGATGAGGCTGGGGTAACCAGGCCATGCCACATAATAAAATCCCACAAGCCAAAAGCACATTTCCGCTCCTACCTCCCAGCAAAAAATGCAACTCTCAAATGAAATTACATGTCTTAGTTATAGGCACCCCATTTTTAACCATGTCAGGAGGGAATCTTCAAGAACTTCTAAAGGATAAAAAGGCAAAAAGGTGAGATCAGAAGACTGAGGGAACAATGCATTTTATATGGATATATATAAAAAACATATAAAATATAGCTAATACAGCTATATTAGCTATAGCTGATATATTAAATATAGTTATGGACCTCATGCCATCCCAGCATCAGAGGGAATTACCAAAAAACAGAGAGCAAGGGGTGTGGATATCTCACAAAGAGTAAACAGGCTGAATAAATATAGATTGCCTCATTGAAATGCTCAAAATAATGAGGAAGGTTGATGTATGAAAGCACTATTGCAATATTTTGAAATAACAGCACAATCGGTACAATCCGAGAGAAAACACTGACAGCACAACTTTGGCTGATGATGACACAACATGCAGCCTAATTCTGCAAAACATTAAAAGTTACTTAAAATTCTAGAAGCTCTGAAGTGCATAGACTTGCAAGCAGCTAGGTTGCAGGGGTATTTTAAAAGCACTTGCAAATAGATAAACATTATTAATAATTATTAATAATCTAGCCCAAAGGCTGTTGCTTAGAGGGATCACAGATCTGAAAACCAGTCTGGTTACCTTTTTTTGTGCCCTGGAGCATCAGGAAGCAGGTGGTGCATGAGGCAATTCCTCCTCCAGTGCTAGTCAACCCCTAGATGGCAAAAAGTCCATAACTGCTGTAAAAATGATGAGGGGCAATTTAAATGTGGGGCCCTTTAATGGTGATTTGAAGGGCACATTAAAAGGACCTTACTTAAGCAACATGTGGCTAATATCAGCAGGTTAGTTAACCAACAGCTCATCCCAGATTATTGCAGTTCATTGAATTTTGAAGAGAGTAAATAAGGAAAGGATTTAGTGGGCAGCACATGGAGCACATTCTCACAGCTGGATGGTGACCAGGCCAGGAAGCTCTCTCTCATGGCTGTTGAGCATGGTAAGTTTGAAAGGTTGTTGTGCACAACCAGAGCCCTCTTGTTGATCCTGTGATGTTGGCACTTCTAAAATAAGATGTGGGAAAACACAAACTTGTTTAAGTAAAAACCAACACGTGGTAAGATTATACAGTCAGCAAAAATCTGTTTATCTAACTGTGCAGACAAACTGTTTTTCAGTGTCTGGAAATCAAGCAGGATAAAACTATAATAGAAATATGTTTTTTTCCACTAGAACAGTCTATGGGCTGTTTCTGACATCTGATAGATTTTTCTGTCAGGAAAAATTAAAGACTCACCCATTCTTGTAAAAGATCTGCTCTAGTGTAACAAAACAGATGAGCAGTTTATGACAGTGGTTTTGTATATAATAACAGGTATTTAATTATGTGAGTCATATTAATTTTTTCAGTCCTGTTAGCTCAGTTAATATCCCAGACCATGTGAAGGTGTTGGGGGGTTTGTCCTGGGGTTTCACCTGAAGTCAGCATGGTTATTGTTTCTGCTGTTCTGTGATGCTGCTCACATTTGGATGAGTTACTAAAAAGGTCTAAGCACTCTCACCTGCCAGTGATTTACACTTAATTAATTCTGTGTCTGTAGTAACAGCTCCAGTCCAAGCTGCAGGGTAAGGTTGAATGCAAAGAGAAGCTGTACAACCAGCATCAATATCTACTCTTTATATTTTAAATAGGAAAAAAAAAAAAAGAAAAAATATCATTAAAACAGCATATCATGATCTACTTTTCCCCAGATAGATGCATGAGGCAAATCAATGAGAAAATTGTCAAGTTCTTTTGAAAGACAAATGCTCCACTGTGCGGTGGAAGGATAAATTCCCAGACACTGCCTAAGATGGAGACCACAGATCAGCTGTTTTCCTCACTTGTTAGCTCAACAGCACTAAAGAGAAACTAGACACAGGGACAGGAGCACCAAATAACCTTTTTCTGTTGTGGAAAAGTCTATTTTCACCCTCAGAGGATTCCTGTAGTAGCTTAACTACAGGAGTATTTGCTAACACTTGCTGTACACTGTCCCTTTTATTTAGTTTGTTAACAAAGAGTTAAATTTTAAAATACATCGATTTTCTGTATCTGGGGATTAGCATCCTGAGAATAAGAAGGGCTCTGATCAAAGCTGCCTGCTCCAGCTGGCCCCTGCCTGGGAGCAGCTCCTGCTCCTGCTGCCTGCCCCTACCAACTGTGCCTTGTCAGCTGCTCCTGGTGGGATCTGCTGCCACCCTCTGCCTGGAGGAGTCTGCAGCCAGCTAAAGGTGACTCAGGGAGCTAAAGGTGCTAAAAGTGACTCACTGTGGCTTTTGTAAGGACTGCTTTTAACCCTCAGCAGGAATCAGAAATTACTGATAGCTCAGTGTTCTTATTAAGGGGATGTTTTACTATCATAATCCTTTTTATTTATATTTTTCCTGCAAGTGTGAGTAATATAGAGGGGGGTCTGGGATGGAAAAAGAGATATTTTTCATTTTTTTAGGTGTAAGACCACAGTCTAATTTTACTTCAGTAGTTTCCCATTCTGGCAGTTTTAATCAACAGTTCAAGAGGTCAGCTTTGATTTCTGCTTTCACAGACAGCTTGGACAGCAGCAGTCTGAAGATAGAAAAATTCTTCTCAGTCATACTGAAAGCAAAGTATAAAAGATATTTTAATCTTGGAAAGTTATACATTAATGGTATATACAGGGCTAGGAAAAAATAGGAAGAAACTGATTTGTATTCACTTGTCAGAATGATGAAAACAAGGAAATGTTCTTTATCATATAAGGGAAACAAAGAATGTTTCCCTTTTATGAAAAAGAAAGTAGCATCTTTTTCTACAGGTTCTACTGCTCCAAAGTAAGAGAGTAATTTTTGCTCTATCCCTTTCCAGATGTTTAGGATTAAAAGGCCAAAAACCCACTTGGGTAGGTCTGTTAATACATCTGAAGACAACCTGAAAATGAAACCTTGGGAATGCAAAGCTTCACCATAAAACTTTGTAAAACAGGGAATACATGCTTGTCTTGGGACTAGAAGTGGGTAGTTGGTGTTTTATGCCACAGCAGGACATGAAGGATCACTAACTGAAAAAAAGAGGCCCATGAATTTCCACTTCTTGCATGTATTTAATGCTCAGTAATGCTCTGACTGTGAGGACAACTCTTTTAGAAAAATTGCAGTGATGGCAATGTTGGTTGTGTTAGGTTTTTATTCATTCAGACTTAAATATAATGGATGCAATCGTAACCTAACACCATGGATTTTCTCTGCACTGATGAATGAAGTGATCACATTATTGATCACTTAGTCATGGAAAACTAAAAATTGTTCTGCACAAAAAGTTACAGCCAAAATGAATCAATAAAATAGCAGCAGAGGTTTATGGAAGATTATAGAGCAAGTTAAGTGGCCTTGAAGCCACTATAGGACACAATGGGCTGTGATTTGGAAGAGTCAGCATGGATTTATCAAGGGTACATCAAGGTCTGACTGAGCTGGTTGATTTCTGTGAGGAAATCACACTGGGGACGTGGTGAGAGTGCTGGCAGGGAAGGGACAGGAGCTACCAGGAATGGGATATTTTGGTGTAACATCCAGGCAGACACCTGCCTCAAGAGTAACTTACCTTTTAAGTACAATTACTCTCAGGAATCAGGCAGAAGGCACAGCAGGGACACAACCAAATAAACCTGTCTGGGTTTCCTTGAACTAGGACTGTAAGTGATAAAGGGCTGCTCCAAAGTACACAGAGCCCTAATAAACGTTCATATTTCACCTGCCTCTGCTGCTAATAGCAATAAACAATAAATATGAACAATCTTCTAAGTGTAAATGATTATTGAACACCCTCTTTATTCCATATATCCAAGGCATTACATTTTCTCTTCCTGCAAGTTGGCTGGCTCTAGCGGATCTGAACTGAATAGATTTTAGCCACAGACTATGAAAATAAGCCTTCATAACAAAATGCATTAGAAAAAGGAATATTTCTAAAGTTGGGACACCATATTTTTAAACACCAGGAAGGTGTGAACCATTATAATCTAGACAATTTCAGGAAAAAAAAAAAAAGATGCTTCACAAAAATTTACAAAAGGAGCACACTTGCACGTCTTCTTCCTAATTAACTTTTGACCTCTGTGGACAAACATGGATTTTGGGACCTTTAACAGAGGGCAGAACTGGGAGGAGACAAGATTAAAACATTGGTTTGAGTTGGAAGTTAATGATTCTTCTACCATATACCAGCAGAGCTTTGCTTAAGGAGAGAATTCTCAGACTTTTGAGCATTTGTCTAGTAGCATAACTGCTGTTGTTGTGGATGCAGAACCTAGGTAGGAACCTCTTCAATACTCTTTCTGTTTAGGAACCTCTTCAATACTCTTTCTGTTTGTCTTTAAAATGTTGTTAGTGATTGCAGCTATCAAAAAGGACCTGTGTGGTTTCCAGTAGCTGTAATTTGCTGTAATTGGCAGCAGCAGAACCAGTCCTGGTGGAAGTGTCAGTGCTTTAATGGTGGCATCCTGCACTGTGTGTGTGTCTCTGAGCTGTCAGCATGGTGTGTCTTGAGCAATGAGCATTGGGGTCTGCACAGCTCTCTGATACTCATTTTTCATGTTAGCTGAACTTCAAAGGTGTATTTAAAAATCAGACAGTTGGATTAGCACTGCAGTTAGTGTAAATCATTGCAGTTCCATAAATTACTGGAGGAAATGTGGCTCTTGATTTGTGATTTGCTCTTCTGATGGGTGATGGCAAGTCTCTGAGAGTGCAACTGTGGTGACAATCAGCCCAAAGACCTAAAGTGTCTTTGCTGCCTTCTCAAAAGTCCTCAAATATCACTATATTTCTCTTTTGTAAGACTCTACAAGGCCTGCAGCAAACCATTGTCTTGACCTTTGTAAACTTATTACCCGTTATTCATGTGGAGGTTTTTTTTAGTTGATGTTCTTATTCATTATAATTTGATTGTAATTACAGGGTATAAAACAAAGCTGTTTTTTTTCTTATCCAATAAGGAACATATCTACTAGAGTTAGGCTGTGGCCCCTATCAGATCATGTCCCCTGAAGCACTGAAGAGATCTCTCCTTTGCAGGGCTGACTGCATTCCCTCTGCAACTGAGCTGCAATTGCTGCATGAATTCCTGTGGTGTCCTGGAAGCTGTCAGCTCCCAGCAGCACAAACAATGCACAAACTATAACAAATAACATAACAAACTAACTGATTGTTAGTTGGGAGCCTTGCTTTGCTCCCATCCAAAGTGGTTCTCAGAAGAGACTGTACTGAGCATAAAATCTAGTGAATTTTTCAGATGTTCCAAAAAGTGAACTGAGTGTTAAATTTCATCTGTCTGTACTGCTTAGAACTTTTTAGTGGATTTTTTTCCCTTGGTTTTTTGGGAAAGGTCTGTTTTCTTCCCCTAGGAAGAAAGATGGGTTAATTTATGTTTAGGCTCATTGACTACCTAAACAATACCAATTATTTACTTGCCTCATCCTGTCTTTCTGCAAATGCAACTCTCTCTTATCACCATTACAAAAGAGTAGCTTGTGCAGGCCAAGAGTGATAGTTTTAGAGAACTCATATTAGTGAAAGGACACATTTGGTGCAGAAAGCTTCCTACTTTTGCTTTCATACTTCATATTTTTAACCAGACCCTTTATTTATTAAACATGAAAAAAATGCTAATGAAAAAAATCTAAAATAACGACTTTATCAATACTTATAATTACTAGGCTCAGCAGCTACTGTATGTTGTCATCAATTGTCAATTGACCTTTTATCATTTTTTTCCTAATGTTCTTGTGGCCTGGAATTTCCCCAGCCTTCATCTCTTCCATCTGCAGCTGATATCTGTGTAGGTCAGGGTCATCTGAGGGTGGGAGGACATACTGTCACCAGATTCTAAGGCATGTTGTACCTTTAAACTCTCAAAAAAAAAAATCCACTTCTCCAATCCTGCAATGATATGCTCCCCCAGCATATTATTGTGGTCATCAATGTATCATAATTTCAAGGAGAAGTTTGTATCTTCAGGCTGCACAAAGACAGGTGAATTTCAGAGGAGAAGCTGCTCAGAAGTATTTGTGTACTAGCTTTTCCTGAGCATCAGGAATTTTATTTCATAACATTTTTGTTCTAGCTGTGCAGTCTTGGAGAAATACTTTCTCTACTTCTTGTTCCTATCTGTCTGAGTAGCCAAGAGGAAGGAGAAGCCAATTCTTTTGTCCTAGTACATGTGCTGACCCAGCCTCATAGCATAGCCACAAAAGTGTTTGGGAAGTAGATATTAGCAGTGGGAAAGAAGATGGCCCTTTTCCAGCATTGGAAAAGTTCATCCAACTTTTTTCAGCTGCATTCAAGCATATAAAACCTCTCTTTGTGTGATTTGTTTCCCCTCTCTCTCTTTTTCGCTGTTTTCTCAAATGAGGAGAGTATTGTGAAAGGTGAAACAAATCAGATCATGTGAGCTGTGATTTCTGAGTTCTGATTTGAGGGCATTAATTGCAATACTCTTATCTGCAGATCTGAACATGCCTTGTTTCAAGTGACCCATTTTTTTCTGAGGGGCTCTGCAGTGGCTTCTGGATCGTCCTTGAGAAATCTGTTCTGATTGTAGAGGGAGTTGCACAAACAGGCAAGTGTTTTCATTCTTTAAATAAACTTTGGAAACAGATATATAGGCTTCCTTTACAGCTTTTCTCTCAAGTTTCCTTTTGTAGCTGTTGTC
The DNA here is from genome assembly GCF_037042795.1 of Molothrus aeneus. NCBI lineage: Eukaryota > Metazoa > Chordata > Aves > Passeriformes > Icteridae > Molothrus > Molothrus aeneus. The sequence continues at coordinate 1,664,503 of NC_089650.1, read as the reverse complement.
CATCTCTCAGATACAGAGTTTTAAAAAGCGGAGGAAAAAAAAAGGTGAAGTATTGAACTATCCATTGCAATAAACCAAAATACAACTTAATAACCAAACAAGGCTTTCAGCACTAAAACATTATGATGTGTCAAAGGATATACATTGTCTATGGCCACAGGATGTTCCTGGGGGAACTGGAGCATTTCTGCTGATCATTTCAAGCATTTGGGCATATAGACAGCAGTCTGCAAACAGAAAGAGATCGGGGATACCCTGCATATTATTGCAAGGAAAAAAAAAAAGTAATATCCTTACAGAAGGTCAGCTAGGTGAAAGAATAAACTCTTTTGTCACTAAGAATTGTTTCCAACAAGCCAGTGTAAAGGAATAAATTGGATGTCACAGTGTTGCTACAGATTTTACCAAATCAAAGCCTGAGTGGTAAGCCACATGACCTGCAAATTTAGAGCTTCCTGGGACTCCCTGTGCTTCAGCACTACTGCTTTGTTAACCCTTGTAGTTTATTTTTGGACAGAAACTTTTTCTCTTACTCCTCCATCCAAACTGCCTTTTTAGCACTAAAGGACAGGACAAGGTAGAAAGGTGGGTGTTCATGTCTTTTAAAAAAACAAAAGTTGTCAAAACTAGATGTTTCAGAATTTAAACAAATATACGCTTTGAAACATGCAAGTCATGCCACATTGTTTTAAGTAGCAAGGTTCAGTTTCAACATCTCAGCATTTTCCTGTAATTAGTTTCACCAGATTCACCAGAGAGGTTCTTGAGCAACTCCATGGTGGCAAATGTGCTTTGCTGTTTTCTCTTGAGTTCAGATCACTCAGTAAAGAAATCAGCCATGACTGTGGAAACCAAACCCAGCAACACCAGTGACTCAAACCAGGAGGCAGAGCCTGACCAGCTTTTGGATGATGAAGGAAACAAAAACCCACCAGTCAAAAAGACTTCCTCTCGCACTGGATTGAAGGTTTGGTGCCTTAGGAATATCACCATGAATTACCTTTTTTTGGTTTTTTTTGTTAAGAAATATTGTTCAGATGTGACATTTGTGACATGCCAAATTCCTTCATTCCTATCCCTATCCTTGGAGGAGCTGGATATGCACTACAGGTCCAGGGGACAGTCAGATATTATATTTTCCCCAAAGAAAATAAAAATTCACGATCTACCATATTTATTCACAAGTTACTTGTAGGTGAATCCTCTTCTTGGTCATTAAAAAGAGGCAGCAGCTTCAAGTGGAAAACTTGAAGCAGCCTCAGTTGGGTGCCTACAATGCATTTGTCTGGAGGTTGTTGTCTCATAGGGTCAGAACAAGGTGAGGTGAACCACATTTCATTAAATGTTTTGTCACTGACTTGAGGATTGCATTGTAAACCCCAAACGACCCCAGTGATTTTTGTTGTTGTTTTCATGCTTATCAGCAGGTTGAGATTTCAGCCAAACCCTCTGAGAATACTGCTGGCATCTGGCAAAATGGTGATTCTCAGAAATTTTGCCAGTCAAGCTCAGAAAATATAGAACATACCAGGACAAACCCCAGACTTGGAAGATTTTTCTCTTCCTTCCTGACAAAAAGAGAGTAAATATACCAATTTTCAAGCTTTTGCTTCCTGGATTGGCTTCATTTCTTATAGTAGATAGCATTGCGGTGTCTAAACCTATATTTACTTTATTTATTTACCCAAGTTTCTGTTGTATTAGAACTCTTGCCCAGTGAGCAAGAAATCTATTTGGTTTTTAGACTATGTGGAAATCACTGGATAATTTTTAAACAAACTTAAATATTTTTCCAAATCTATCTCTATTTGCAAAAGCCACCAGTTGTGTTGGTGGAAGCAACAGTCAAACTACAAAAGACTATTAAGCTTTTCCTTGTGAGATATATGGTATACAAGCAACATTTCAGATTATATTGTATGACACAGAGATGAGCTCAACCTGTTACATCAGTATGAGGAATGTGGTACTATTATAAAAGCTTGCTTAAAGCATCAAAATGGTGCCATATGATTGAGTTAGAAGCAGTTATGAATTGGCCTAAAATAAGGGACATGTGACCCAAGCAAGAGGTAATTTGGGTTCAGATTAACTTTGCCACTCCAATTCAAATCACAAATGTGTCATGATGATGATGGCTCTGCACCATTTTAAACATGTTTGATCCCTCTGTGACCAGTTCTCCTGCCTGTCCCTCCCCTTTCTCGTCTGAATCTTTCCCCAGGTGTTTCTGGCTGCTCTGTCCTTCAGCTACTTCAGTAAAGCCCTGTGTGGGACCATAATGAAGAGCTCCATCACTCAGATTGAGAGGAGGTTTGACCTGACCTCCTCTGTTGCAGGGCTCGTCGACGGGAGCTTTGAGATGGGTAATGGATGTTCCCTGACACACAGAGAGCTGCTCAGAGAGAGCACCTGGCACTCATTCTGGTTCTTTACCTTGCAGGCAACCTGCTGGTGATTGCATTTGTAAGCTATTTTGGAGCTAAGCTGCACAGGCCCAAAGTAATAGCTGTGGGATCCTTTGCAATGGCTTTGGGATGCTTTTTGTCAGCCATGCCTCATTTCTTCATGGGATAGTAAGTACTGATTGTGGTTTATTTGGGTGACCTCACGCTGGAGTTGCATTGTGCTTTCTGGTTTTTAAATGAAACTTGTTGTATATTTAGCCTTAGACTTCCAAAGGCCTGTGGAATCTCACTTCCAAGTGCAACAAACCCCACGTGACACACACACACCACTGTTGCGACAAAGAATGTTGATTTAAAAAATACAGCTGTTCTTAAGTGGAAGTTTAACTCCTCAAAAAAATGACAACATCCCAGTGCTTTAGTTTCCACTCAGGCTTGTTCAGAAAGGAGCCAAAGAATGCAATGGTGCTGGAGCCTGCAAATGGATGAGTGCTGGTAGAACTCATAACAGAATTTTTCTGTTCCAAATGCAGATGCCTTGTTAAACTGATTTTCTGTGTCTTGTTTATTTTTATTCACCTTCTCCAGGCTCAGGGAATTACTGCATTGTGCTTATGTGTGATAATGTTTCTAGCCATAGCTTGAGCACAGGGATGACCAATAGAGTAAGACATATTTCTGTTGATTCCTTAAATATATTAGAATAATTTTAGGTATACTACTGCAAAAAGAAAACTGAGGAATGCTTTCTTTCATGTTAGTGGATCTCACACTAGAACCAGATGTATTATCAGTTTTTCACTCTTTAAGACAGACCATGGATCATCCTCACCTACACTGGGCAACTCAAGAACCTGAGCCTGAGCATTTGTAAGGGAACTGCTCAGCACTGATGAGTGCTCTTTGTTCCAACCTGAAAAATAAGCCTGCCTGGTCTGACAGAGCCAGGGCAGTTCCTTGAAGCAGAATGTGTGCTTTGCCATGTTATTCTGCTAAAGCTAATTGTACTTTGCCCCTCAGCAGCACTCGTTTCTGGGAGAGGGATCATGTTGGAGCAGCTGAACAGACCAAACACATGTCTAAGACGGAAAGGGGTCCTTTGCTCAGACTCAAGACACTCATCTTTTTCTCCTTGGCTGTGGGGTCAACACAGGGAGATCACTTGGACCTGACCCTCAATTTAGATGCCAAAAATTCAATCCTATCTGAAATATTTTCACAATCCCTTTTGAATTTTCCAGCTTAAACCATTATGCCTTCCAGACAGAGAATTCCAAGTTTTATTTGTTCTTAACTTCAGGATTTTTGTTTTCTAGGATGTTCTTTAACAATCTTATTTGCTCCTTTGAACTGATATTTAACCAAAGATACCTTTCTCTTTAAGGAAACAGCAGCCAAGGTGGTTCCAGCCCTACCAAACTGGTGTTTCCCTAGTGAGCACTGCTTCTAAACCTCCTGTTGTGTGTTTGCAGCTACAAGTATGAGACAACATCACACACAGCTGCTTCAGCCAGCCTAAATTCCAGCATAAATCCCTGCTCCTTGCATCAGGATGTGAATGACACTGTCCATGAACTCTCACGAGCAGGTATGGAACTGGAAATGATACAGGAGCTTGTTTTGTCCTTGGTTGCAAGGACTCAGTTACCTGGACCTGGAGTTGGGGACAGGACAAGAAACTGTATGGAGATTAACAGAAGTAAATGATGATTGCTCTAATCCTCCTTAAAATATGGAATACAACTGTTTCATGTGTTGTTTGTATGGGACACAGGTAGAGAAGAGCCAAGCTCTGCACCAAAAACCATCTGAAACTTCTCACATTAAAGACACATGATATATTCCAAGTAATATATTTATGAAAATAGCAGTAAGTTATTTTTTTAATGAGCTTTTTTTCTGATGGGTGATACTTACCTGTGCTTTTAGAAATCAAATGCAATGGAGGTGGAAGAACGTGTTATTAAAAGATCATAAAAATTTATAATGGGATTGACAGCGTTTCATTTATCTTCTATAAGGAAATGTTCTTAATACCTTGATTTCTAATCTATAATCATTTAATGTGCTATATTTCCTGTGGTTTTTCCCCAGTTTCCCATTCAAATATTTTATTACAAAATAATATGGGGGGTTTTTTTGTTTTTGTTTTTGGGGTTTTTTTATTTTATATATAATATTATATCCTCTGCAGGCTGTGAGAAGGAGCCAACATCATATATGTGGATCTATATTTTACTGGGGAACATGTTACGTGGGATTGGTGAGACACCAATAACACCCCTGGGCATCTCTTACCTCGATGATTTTGCTAAAGAAGAGAATGTTCCTCTGTATGTAGGTAATCTCAACATGAATAAACTGAGACATTCCCAGTGTGGGAGGTGGAGCACCCTCTGCAGAAGACAGCATTCAGCCATCAGAGGGTACTAGCACGTGCATCATTGTATTTTCAGGCTTTTTGCACACCATAGCCATGATGGGCCCCATGTTTGGCTTCCTGCTGGGATCTCTGTGTGCAAAGCTGTACGTGGATATTGGATTTGTGGATCCAGGTAAGCAAAAGAGAGGAAAAGTGAAAGTGAGCTGATGCTTGTTCACAAGAATTGCCTATAAATGGTTTCATATGTATGCATTATATTAATTATATTATATATGTTATGTTTGAATTATATTTATTTGGTTTTAGTGTAGAATTGATTGATTTTTTTATTTTAATTGAATTATAAATATTATTAGATATATAACATACATAATATATATTATGTATACTATAATTATAATTATATGTATTATTATAATATATAATATTATATTATGTATAATATATATTATATTATTCTGTATATAATACATATCATATATTATATATAATGTATACCATAACATATATAGTATATATACCATATATGTTGTATATATACTATATATGTTATATATATAATATATAACATATATAGTATATATACAACATATATAGTATATATATGTTGTATATAATTGTATATATAAATGTATATAGTATATAATATATAATTATATACATTATATATAATGTATATAATATTATATATTATTATGGTTTATTATAAGTAAATTATTTCAATTAGAATAATAAATTATTATTGAAATAAATTATTAATTTTTATTTATTGAATTACTGAAAGCTTTTAGAGTAAAAGCAGAGTTAGACTGGGAGAATATTTTAGAACTGTGCTTTAATATTAAAGGGTTGTAATACACACTTAAGCCTAAGAATTAGTACCAAGAACTCTCACAGAACCAAGATTTTTTCTAAACTGGAATTTTAACAAAAAAAATTCTGCTAGTACAGCAGGTTTACACTTTGGGGGAATGACCCACCCTTTCCACTGAGTATTTTACATTACATTACATTTCACATAATTTTGCAGCACAAAATACATATTTTCTCAGCCCTTGCTTATTCAGATGAAATGAAAACACATGTATGTGCTCACATCTGCACAATGCCAGAGGGGACACAATCCCTGTAAGTGGTGGCTGTTCCTTGTTTTTCTAGCAGGACAGAGAAGTTTTCAGATCTTCAGAATTCTGTAGCTAGATAGGTGAACTATTTTGTCTTTGCCCTTTGTTAAGCCAATGTTTGATTTTATTTAGGAGTAAAGACACTGAGCCAATTCTGGTCATGCAGTGAAAAGTCTTAAAATCTTGCTTACCCACCAAACATGCCAGAATTAAAAACCATAAAGATAGAACTAGCTACTCTCATCTCCCTTGCAGTACATTTAAAGCCATAGGTAATTTCACTGACAGAGAATTGGACATTCACTACAGAGAATGTCCAATTGCTTAATAGCAATCTACACAATTTAGGAAAGCAGAGCAAGGTCTCAGGAGCCAAAAAGCACACCACGCTTGAAGCCTGTGTGGTTTCCCATGTGCTGGGGAAGGACCTTGGTGTTGCTGTGTCTGCCACAAAACATCAGTCAGTGGAAGGTGTAGAATGGCAGATAAAATAACACTGGACAAACAGGAATGGCTTCAAACCAAAAGAGAGTAAGGTTGGATTAGACGTTAGGAAGAAGTTCTTCCGTGCAAGGATGGTAAGGCATGGGAACCAGTTGTCCAGAGAAGCTGTGGGTGCCCCATCCCTGGAAGTGTCCAAGGCCAGGCTGGAGGGTCTCAGACCATCCTGGTCACCCCTGAGGTGTCCCTGCCCACAGGACACCTTCCAATCCGAAGCAATCCATGATTCTATAACACAATCCAGGGTATGATTCCTGATGCCTTCACTGCATGGATGGCCCCTCACTAGATGTTTATTGCTGGAAGTCAGGCACTATAAAATGTAGCAGAAAAAGGCTGGGAAGGTTCAGCTTCTCCACTGGGGTGACTTGTGCCTGTTTCCCTCATTTCCAGGGAGCATCACCATCACCCCACAGGATTCCCGCTGGGTGGGTGCATGGTGGCTTGGCTTTTTGATAGGTGGAGCAGCCAGTTTCCTATCTGCTATTCCATTTTGCTTCCTGCCAAAGAGCCTGAAAAAGCCAGAGGGAGCCAAGAAGGACAAAGCTTCACATGGGCTCTTGGAAAACATGGGTGCCATGGGGAATAAACTTTCTCCTGAAAAAACCAAGCCAAGGAAGTGGTCAGTGATGCTGAAAGGCAAGTGTTTCTCATGTCGTATAAATGTGAAAAGCAATAGGCACAGCACACATAGGAAATGTAACAGTTCTGCAAAATATTTTGCCTCCCTGCACTTCCATCTAAACCAGGCAGCTATCCCCAGGAAAGAAAGGTCCACCAAAAATTATTAGAAGTATTCAGGACTCTGAGGTTCTGCATGCATCACCTGAAATAAATCATCACCTGAGTGGCACCTACCTCTAACATTTTGCACTGGAAGAAATTTGAACAGTGGAAAAGTGTTCCTGTATCTGAATCTAAAGGAAATATTCAAAGGCTCCCTTTGCCACATGGAAAGACAAATTATTTATTTGAGAGAGTTCATGGAGACTCTGAAGTACATTGGTGCCTGATGAAAATACTTTGGTCTTGAATAGTTCTGGTTGTGCAGTCCTTAGGCCAAAAAAAGTGATGGAAAGGTGATGGAAAGAAGTGGCTTTGCTTCATTTGTCAAATTTTTTGTTCAGATCCCAGTGGAAGACACTGAGACAACCCCACTGAGGCAGCTCTCACTTAGCCTTGAACCTGTGATAATATTCATGCAAGCTGAACAAAGTCTGGGCTATGTGGAGCCCCTTAGTCTTCATGTGCATATCTCAACAGAGCAGCCAGACCTTAACCCATACTTCTGTCTCCTTTTAGGATTCTCTTCCTGTATCTCAACCTTTGGTGTTTTTCAAGAACCTGATTTTGCTTTCAGGTACCCTCATGCAAATGAAGATCAGTACAGCTTGCCCTTGGACAGCTGAGAGCAGGACCTTGCCCTAAGTTTTGCAGGTTACTCACCAGTAATTATGCCATGCATCTTTCAATGCCAATTCATATGTCCCTTTCTTTCAGATTTCTATAACTCCCTGAAAAAGGTATTGGGTAATCGAATGTACTTTACATTTTTGTGTTGCTCACTGTTACAGTTCAGTAGTTTTATTGGTTTCGTGACTTACAAACCAAAGTACATGGAACAGCAGTATGGACAATCTACATCCAAATCCAACTTCCTAATAGGTGAGAAGAGCTGCTTCTGCTGCCAGCAGTCCATGGGGATAGGTTCTGGTGGGCTTTATCTGGGGCTCAATTCCATGCAGAGCAGGTGGATGTAAATGGTGGTCTGACCTGAACCTGAATTATTAAAAATACGGGGTTTGTGCCTATGGGACCATAAGAAATTTTAAGGTTGTATTAAATTACATTGCATTTATATTATATTTATAGGAAGGGCACCCCAAATATGCAATGAGTGGGGAGTGGAAGTTTTAGTTGCTGCAGCATCTGGCAAGTTGCTTGCAATGGGAGTGGATTTGGAGGGTTAGGCACTTCACAAACAGCAACCCCCAGGGGTTGGAGTGAACACAAACCGACCATAAAGCTGACAGGAACAAAAAACTAAGGACAGACTTTGGCTCTTAGGACTATAATGATCCTTGAATTCTAACATTCCCCTTCTATAATCTCTTTCAGGAATTACAACCTTACCTCCTGTAGGTCTTGGGATTTTCCTAGGAGGGCTTATAATGAAAAAGTATAAAATGGGCATCATTGCAGCGACCAAGTTTTCATTTATCATGTCATTTTTGTCCTATGCCATGAGCTTGTTACACTTTTTTGTTGGCTGTGATAACTACATGGTGGCAGGAATGACAGTGTCCTATGAAGGGTGAGTATAAAACAGAAAAAAAGATTGTTTTTTTCTCCATAGTTCTCAAAAAAATGTACTGTGGCATCAAGGCTAAAGGAGAAACATGCTTTTGCAATGCTTGAGAGAAAGTGAGCACTGCCACATGTCACTGGGGTAGTTTTGTTGGTCAGCCTGACAAAACCCAAGGCTGGTTAAAGATTAATTAGGAATTGCTTCATTAGCAATGCAGGTTGTTTTGCTGGGGGAGGGTGGGAATATTGCTGTGCAAGGTTTTCACTAGGAATGTAAATGGTGGACCAGGGAATATGCTAAGGGAGCACTGGGATGAAAAAATGGCAAGCACATCAGTTTCATTTTCCTAGGAAGGAGAAGATGAGTGAAGACATATCTTTTTGTTCAATACACAGGGGATGTCTGAAAGCAAAAGATAATACTGCATTCTTCATATCCTTGATGAAAAGTTAGGCTAGGCTTTAACAGAGGAGTATTTTTTAACTACAGATAGCAGGAGATTTGGTTTCTGCCACTCGTGCATTTTTACCAACTGATATATTGATAAGACTGTGATAACTCCTGCCAGCTCTAAATTCAGTTAGGGGTGAGCCCAAATGACCTCTCCCTCCTTTCTCTTTTCTGTCTACATCTGTGAAATCAGTAGCAAGGCTTAATTTGTTTTAAATTTCACTGTAATCTATCAATGGCTTTAATATCAGTGCAAGTAGGATGGAATCTCAAACAGACCAATAGAGATGTGGAAACTCAGTTGTAAAACATGTTCTGGGCGTGTGAGGTGGGGTTCAGAGCAGCAACACTGTCACACAGAAGGGACTTCACTGACTCCAACACTGAATTAAAAATGCCTTACACTTGTCTGAATTTAATTTCCAAGCAACCCCATTCCGTACCACAACAATTCCCTATTTTCGGAATGCAACTCTCACTGCAAGTGTGCCTCCAACGTGTGGGATCCTGTGTGTGGAGCCAATGGCATCACCTACGTCTCTGCATGTCTGGCTGGCTGTGGCACTTCTGTGGGACATGGAAAGAACACAGTAAGAGACTCTGCTTTGGTTCCCTACCAGCCTATTTGCCATGTACCATCAGGGATTTGGTAGGATAAAGCATTTCAGGAAAGCCAATGTTACTGGGGACTGGTCAGTAAGGGATTTTTGATTTCTGGCTACTTACAGCACAGAAAAGAGAGATTTCTCTGAGTTATTGCACAATAGGCAAAAGGCCCTAGGTCCCTGTTCTAGATATTAACTTTCGTCTTCTGTAGGTTGAGCACAAAAGGGGGAAACACACAAATCAAATTGGTTTCATGTTGCCTGAAGGTTTTCCACAGGCTTTGCCTTTCACAAATGTCATTTTGGCTGCTCTGAGGCTTTACCTGACAATTGACATACACTAAGATAGAGTAGTATCTTCCCTGCTAGTTATCATTAATGTTTAAATATGAAAAATGGATTAAGGCAAGGCAGCTTGTTTCCTCCATGTGAGGGATGTCAGAAACTGCTTGTTTCTCTGGGTGACTGATTTTTGCTTGGCATGGAGATAATGCCCAGAGTTCCAGAGACAAATCTCCAGTCCATGGATGTAAACCTTCATTGGGCTGTGCCTTTTGCATGTTTCCTGATCACTCCAGAATATAAATGGTCTGGAGCCATCTCTTTACTCTGTTTTCTCTCCTCCAGAATCTCCATTTCATGAGCAGTGTCCTACCAAACCTGTTTTGTGTCTTCCAGGTCTTCCATAACTGCAGATGTCTTGAAATCAGCAGTTCATGGACAGGAAACAATTCTGCCACCTTGGGGCAATGTCCAAAAAGTGATGATTGCTCGAGGAATTTCATTTATTACACAGTAATACAAGTCATAGGTGGATTTTTCTATGCCCTGGGAGCCACTCCTTCATACATGCTGACGTTTAGGTGAGTACAGCTGGCTGCTGTCCAAAGGCTCTCTAGGGAGGGTTTCAAAGTCATGTTTGGTTTCTTATCTTAGAAAAGAAAGGAGTTTCTTGCTGATCAGGAGCTGTAGTGGTAGGACAAGGAGTAATGGGTTCAGACTGAAGAGAGAAAGTTTAGGTTAGAGGAAATTCCTCCCTGTGAGGGCGCTGAGGCCCTGGCCCAGAGAAGCTGTGGCTGCCCCTGGATTCCTGGAAATGTCCAAGGCCAGGCTGGATGGGGCTTGGAGCAACCTGGGACAGAGAAAGGTGTCCCTGCCCATGGTTTTGGAACAAGACAATTCTTTAACATCCCTTCCAAACCAAACCATTTTGTGATTCTCTGGTTCTGTAATCAGGTTTTCCAGAACATGTCCTCTTTTCTGCTTGGATTTTGAAAGTGCCATGCAGTTGCCAGGATTTCTGGATGTGCAAGGAGATGGCAGAGGCTGGAGATAGAATGAATTCAAGACCAGTGCCCATTTCTGATGCCTGCAGTACAATTCCCCAGAAAACAGATGAGCCAAGAGGCTTTGTGAGGTCCAAGATGTGTCCTTGCACAGAGGAATTCTGTTCAAGCACAGAAAGATGCTGCACTGACCCTTCTACCTGCAACTCTTTTGTCTTAAGGCAGTAGGATATTTCCCATGAAATATTCCATCAAGTAGGGAAATGTATGCCCAAGAGGGAAGTTGGAGAGCTCATTTCCAAAAGGTCAGGACGCATCTGGTTATGGCTTTAAAACTTCAATTCCTCAGTTATGCATAGGGAATGGAATTACCAGGAGCTATTTGATGAAAATCAGTAGATTAATTCACCTTTTTCATACCACTGAACACACCTCAGCAGATGAAGGAAGCACTCTTCTTCCAACAAGGATATTAAATTCAGGTTATTTAACAGCATTTAATAGGCATGTCTAAGCACTAAATAAGCCATCACTTCTTACTTATCCCTCTTTTTTGCAGATGTGTCCAGCCAGAGCTCAAAGCTCTTGCAGTTGGTCTCTTCACACTGGTTATGAGAATGCTGGGTAAGAGAAACCATTGCAGGGTCCAGCCCCCCTGGTGCTGCTCTGGGAGCCTGTAACCAGCCCTAAGGGAATATAAATCTGATTTCTAAGAGGATGTCCTCTCCTGTGAAGCCCTGTCCTATTTTCTGCTGTCTCCTTGCAGCTGGGATCCCAGCACCAGTTTATTTTGGTGCAGCCATTGACAGGACCTGCCTGAAGTGGGGCAGCACCAGCTGTGGGAAGAGAGGGGCTTGCAGGCTCTACGACTCCAATGCAAACAGGTAAAGAAAATTAGGCCAAAAAACACCTCCCTGTGGAAATGTGGTGGTGTTTGTGGGTCCCCAGGACTGAGGACAATCTGATTGTCTGATGACAATCTGATTGAAATTAAACTACTGATAAATTTGTGACAATATGAGGTATTCTGAATCCAAGCTTAAACTCTCACATGCACATGAGAAAGCAAAATAATAGCTGAAGAATTTTGGAGGGAACGAAGTGGAAATTTATTTACTGAAAATTAAATCCTGACTAACATTGTTTATTTGCCTTATGTGGTGAAATGCTGCTTATGTGCTAAGAGAGCACATAGAGAGCACTAGAAAGAGAGGGAGGATAAAACAGATGCATGTACAGCAATGGACACAAAAGGAGGCACAGGAGAGATGAGAATCTTGACTCCATGTTTCAGAAGGCTGATATATTATATTATATTATATTATATTATATTATATTATATTATATTATATTATATTATATTATATTATATTATATTATATTATATTATATTATATTATATTATATTATATTATATTATATTATATTATATTATATTATATTATGGAAATACTAAAACTACGCTAAAGAATAGAAGAATGGAGACATTAGAAGGCTAGAAAAGAATGAAAATAAAAAACCTGTGACAGACTCAGAGCCTCCACAGAGTGGACCACGGTTGGTCAACAAGTGAAAACAATCCACCTGTGACCAGTCAAAGATGGTAAACCATCTCCAGACCACATTCCACAAGATAATTATTGTTTACATTTCTTTTCTGAGGCTTCTCAGGAGAAAAATCCTAGTGAAAGGATTTCGATAAAATATGTCAGTGAAATGGAAAGGCATGCTCTGTTCTCTTACACTGAAGGGTGTGATCCAAAATCATGGTCAGATATTAACTCTGGGCTCAGCTTAAAGTCGGTCCAGAATTTCTGAAACTGAAAAATCTTGAGATCAAATGTTAAGCTCCCAATTTTTAGTCAGTTTTAATGTTGTAAAAAAGAAATTTAATATCCATGACAGGGATTTCTGGAATGAATTGTGTATTTTTAATATACTTATATTAAAATTATTTATTATTTTATTTTTAAAATTTATTTATTATTTATTTATTTTATTTATACTTATGTAACATTTTTATTGAAATTTTTAATATACTTATATTAAAAATACACAATATTATACTTATACTAAAATATATATTATATACTTTTATATATAGTACTTTATTATATACTTTATATATATACTTTTATTATAGTATTATATTTTTAGTATACTTATATTAAAAATACCTCAGACCTTAGGGCTTTAAAGAGGAAAGTTACCCAAATTTACCTTATTTGCAGGTAGTTTCTTCACACTGGCAATAAAGTTAACTCTGTGCATTGGCCACTTTTGAGGAAAAGTCCATGGAGAATATTGTACTGAGTAGCTGGAGGTGTTGAGGAAACTCAAACACTATCAGTCTCCTGGAGGAATGCTCCATAGATTTTTCTCAATTTCACTCAAATCTTGGCTACTTCTGACGTGTTTTTTATTTTTAATTCCAATAGACCACTGTGGTGGTGACCATAATATATTTCTAGCCCTAAAGAGTCTAAAGGCTTAAAGTGATCCAAAAATCTTGGGAAAAAAAAAAAGGCAAGATGATGGAAGTTTCACTTTGAAATTATCTTCATAAGCAAAAAGAATATTACCAGTTCTTTAAGAGAAGTTTTTGCAAGGAAAAATGTCCAGTTTTTGGTATCATTCACAAACAATGTGTTTTAATGTCTTCCCCTAAGTTGGTTTTTTTTTGGTTTTTTTTTTGGGGTTTGTTTTTTTTTTTTTTTTTGGTATATATGAGAGCCTTAAAAGCCATTAAAGTGATTTTCTTTAGTGTTTTTGAAAAATTCAACACCTGGCCTAATTTTCTGTGCTCTGTCCCAGAGGTATGTCTACCTTGGTTTAGGAGCACTTTTAAGAGGTCCTTCCTTTTTGGTTGCAATAATTTTTTATACATTGATAAAGAAACACTTTCAAAATAAGAACTCCAGGCCTGTAGAGAATGGACAAGAAGATGCTGCTGTGAATAAAGAAGACAACTGCAAGATCAAAGAACGTTTGCCAGGTTCTTCTGATGCAGAGAATGAATCCTCTATTTAGAAAGAAATTTAGACATGTGAATCAGGTCAGCTTCTTTTAGAAACACCATTCAAAACGCTGTGAGTAACTAAAAAATAAATATGTACAGAGAGCATAACTAATAAATAATAAATATGTACAGAAAGCATAACTAATATAAAAACTGCAAACAACAGCAATAAACACTAACAAACAAGAATGAAAGTGCCTGATGTGTACCTGATTAACAGTAATAACAGAATGAGTTACACAACTGAAAAATTAAAACCTCCTTGGCAGTTCTGACAGAGCCAGTCTGGGGTTTTTTTGTGGGATCAAAGAGCTGCCAAAACATCCACGTGCCAAAGGCTCACAAAAAGTGATCCTGACCCCTCCAGGGGATTAACACAGCAGAGACAAGCTCAAGGCTGGGACAGGCTTTCTGACTCCATCAAATTCAACCAAAATTCACGATAAGCCAAAGCATTTAAGCCAAACACCTCACCTAATTGCATCATTGCACCTGGTTTTTATCTCAAAATGGGCAAAAGCAGTATTTTTCCAAGAAGCATTTTGTCTTACCTCAGCTGAAAATGTTACACCTGCTTAAAAATACACCCACGTTTTCATAAAGACAATTATGGGCTTTTTTAAAGTCCTCGAGTCATGGAATTTTATTCAAAAATACTTTTTTTTTTTTTTTTTTTTTTTTTTTTTTTTAAAGAGATTCTGAAGCACAGGAAATACTCGTGGCTGGGTTGCGATGCCCTCAGTGTCCGGCAGAGGACACCCAAACGCCAGCGTTACTCCCCATTGCCATGACAATTATCGATCTTTTATTATCAGCTTTGGTTTTCCCGGGAAAAATTCATCAGCAGCCAGAAAAAACACTCATCCCTGTTCCCACACACCTTAACATTCCCTCAGCTCGTACACCTCGGCTCGTATACTCAAAGCTGCCTCTGTGTATTTGTTGGTTTGCCTTCACTGTGTTCGCCTCACTTGGAGCTTGACAACTTGTTATGACTTTAAATAAAAAGAAGAGCACTTGAGAACCATTTCACAACAGGAAGGTTGACACTTTAAAATAGATGCTCAAGGCTCAGTGGGAGATGTTTAATAGACATATTAGATATAAAAATATATATATATATGTGTTGAGCAAAATGCTGAATTGTTCTGAAATGTGTTGTCTGTCACGACAGTCACTTAGCAGTGATGTAGCAGCTGAAGGGAGAAAAATGGGACTTTTTTTCCAAATAAAGTGATATTTACTGAAGGTAGAGATTCTCCATCCATCAAAACTAGAGAAGTTCTTTATACTTCTTTAGCCTGGGGAAAATGAGGCTCAGGGAACCCGGTGGCTCTCTACCACTCCCTGCCAGGATCCAGGGGGGGTCAGGCTCTTCTCCTGGGTTATCAGCAAGAGGAGAGGGGAAAAGGCCTCAAGCTGGGCTAGGAGAGGCTCAGCTTGGCCATCAGGAATATTTTCTTGACAGAAATGCTTGGAATAGAGTGCCCAGAGAAGTGGTGGAGTCACCACTCCAGAAGAAACACACCAAAGGTGACATGATGCGAACTGCAAAATAAATTTACATTGTTCAGTGCATGCACAATGGGCAGGAGAAAAACATAGGAAAAGAAGAAAAGTCTTTTCCCATCTTGCTACTTTCTGTGCCTAAAGCAGGTGAGGGAATTATTTTTGTCTTTTTTATTAGTGCTCAGGAAAATAACTGTGCGGAATCTTTCCCCCTTTTTAAGAAGTACCTGATGTCCAAAATCAATACAGAAATACTTTTTAGCAAAGCATGCTTTGCTTAAGATGTTTCCACTTTTTTTTTTTTTGAGTATCTCCTCTTCAAGACAAAGCTGGAACACCTTAAAAAAAAAAGAAGTGTTTTTCCAAGTCTGTGTGCAAAGCTTTATGTCTGAACCAATGCAAGACATGAGAAAGGCTCATTCTGTTTTTATGTGGTGCACACCATCCCATGGATGCTGCTACAGGTTTATTCTGTAGTAGAGTCTACAGGCAATAAAATGCATCACAGACATATGACACAAAGACAAAAAAATCTTTCAGTTTTATTTTGGTGACAACGGCCTCTACTGATGCAAATCCAGCAGGTGTGAATAATTTCACATTGTTCAAACTGGGAGGTGTCATCTAAAGCAGTGTTAAATGTTATCACTATTCTTTTTTTGAATTTCAGAATTTATCAAATCAATTTTTGGCAAAATGCCCATCTGAAAAGCATTATATCTATATCTATATCTATATCTATATCTATATCTATATCTATATCTATATCTATATCTATATTATCTATCTTTATCTCTATAAATCCATATATCTATGTCTATATATCTAGATATCTAGATATATAGATATAGATGGATAGATAGATATAGATATAGATTAGATATCTAGATATATATTAGATATAGATAGATTAGATATAGATATAGGTATAGATTTAGATATAGATAGAGATTATATAGATGATATAGATATCTCCAGTGCAGCAGAACAACAGAACTGACTTTAGTTTCAAACAAACATATGCATTTTCCTTTCTAATAAAACTCTTGGGATTTGAGAGAAAACATAAATTTAATGCGTCAGTGTGAAATATGAAAATATAAGGGGAAGCCTGGAGTTCTGTGCAGGCCCACCCTGAGTGGGATTAGGGTCACAGACTGACCAGAGATGGATTCTGTGTTCAACTCCCTTCAAGGATAAATGTCCTACATGCAGTCAGATCTCTCGAGTCTTTCAAAATGTCAAATTGTTTGCTGCATTCACCTGAAATCCTGGCAGTTATCAATTATTTTTAAAAGGTACCTGCAGTAAGAGCACTGGTTTGTTTTCTTGGTGTTCCTTCTTGTGTATGCTTTCTGGAATTCCTTAGTTACACTAAGTAGCTGCAAGTATTTACTTGGAAAAGCTCCTTAGTTTCCAATTATTCATACTATTCTTTTTTTTTCCCCTTCTTGAAAACAGATTTTTGAAGGAGAATTCAATAGCTGACTCACTTCTGAATCATCATTAATTTCAGCCCACCAGTCTTTTTTTAATCCTCATTTTAATACACAGGATTTAAAGTTGTTTGTTGTTTTCCTTGGCTTCAGGAATGCATTGAGTTGGTTAAAAAGAAGCATTATGGAGAGCAAGAAATGCTTTTGCCATCCAGGTCTCACAAATGCCCTCATTCCTGCCCTGTTTGACAAATCCTCCAGCGATATAGGAATTCAACAGCTACTTCTTAAGGTCACCCGAGAATTAGTAGGGCTGGAAAACCTCGTTTTGGGTCAGTTTTTTACCTCTATATTAATGACACTGATGGGATGCACTTAGCGATCAATTTGAACTTGCAAAAAATGTCAATACTGGCATGGAAAGAAACAGCAGGCAATTTATTGAACAAATACACTCCTGTTGATCCTTAAAATGTTCGGGAGGACGGAACATTTCAACAAATGTGGAACTGCAGAAAACTGATGTGGCAGCACGTACGTAAGGAGGTATGGATGGGCCAAAAATCAAAATAAAAATGTGTCACCTAAATTATTCTAAAAAGAGATGAAATGGTGAAAACAGTTATCAAAACAGTGCAGAGAGCACACGTGGGCAGTCTCTGCAAGACATCAGCTCTCAGGTGTTATTTTGAAAGCCAAATTAAGAGAGCAAGGAAAAAGGACTAGAAATACAAGAAACAGAACTGATTACAGCAACGAGACGAAATTAGCCCAAAGTTTGGTATTAACAATGAAAATCTGCAAATAATCCAGGCCAGCTGATTCAAAAAAAGAGAACCTCTGGGTAGGGACTGCAGGGTTGTTTGTGTTGCTGCTGGAGTGAGCTCCTGCACACTGCAGCTTGAAGGGAAAACCCTGGGAAGGAATTACTGCTCTGCTTGTGATCATTTCTTTCTAAATTGCTGCCACTTACCCTCTGCAGTGATCAGCATCAACTATTTGTGTTCCTTTCTGCTCCTCAGTTTTTATCTCAGAGGATGTCTTCTAGGATATATAAAAAAAAACCAAACCATAGAAGTGGAAATCATGGTATTTCCACCAAACTTTCCATTTGTATCTTTAGGTCTGAGGTCTCCATCAACAGTATGGAGTCAGAGAAGAGAGAAAAACTGAGCTGGAAATAGCAATTATATATTACATAAACTTTTATATAGTACCTAAACAATTATATCCATGTATAAAAATTATAAAATATATAACAATTAGAACAATATATAAATATAAACATAGTTATATAATTTATAATATATAATATTTTAACAAAGTATTTATACATATAATATTTTATAATATATTATATTATAATAATATATAAATATATAACAACATAACAACATATAAATGTAAAGCAATTATATATTACATAACCATTTATATTTTACATAAGCAATTATATGTATACATAACAATCATAAAACATATAACAATTATAACAATATATAAACATTATATATAATTTATAACATATAACATTAAAACAAAGTATTTACATAAATGAAAAAATTTATAATATACAATATCATAGGAATATATAAATATATAACAATATTGCAATATATAAAATATATAACAATTATATGTTACATAAACATTTATATTTTATGTAAACAATTATATGTATATATAAAAATTATAAAACATATAAAAATTATAACAATATATAAACATTTTATATATAATTTATATAATATTATAACAAAGTGTTTATATATAATAATTTATAATATATACATATATAACAATATATAAATATATAACAATATATAAAATATAAGACAATTATATATTACAAAAGCATTTATATTTTACATAAACAATTATATATATAAAAATTATAAAACATATAACATATATGTAATATATAATGTTTAATATTATAACAAAGTATTTGTATATAATATTTCTAATATATAATATTATAACACTATATAAATATATAGAATATAACAATAAATAAAATATATAAGAATTCTATATTACATAAGCATTTGAATTATCTGACATGAGCTTCAAAAATCAGGATGTTATGTGATTTATTAATAATTATTGATATTCTATAGATCAATATTAAATATTATATTTAATATAATATAAAATGATATAATTATTATATTAATATTACAATTATTTATTGAAATATTATTATTGTTATAAAATTTTATATATAACTATATATAATATGGTAATCTTAGTCCTATCTATAATATAATAATAGAAAAATATTTTATATTAAATATTATATTAATATTTATTCTGAGTGAGCTTTGCATGTCTGAAAAATTGTACTACACATAGCTCATAAGTATTTTAGAAACATTCTTTTATCTGAAGCTCCCACCCTTTCATTTCTTGACCAAAGAGGAATTTTGCCTGGAGAGATCAGTTCTGGAGCTGAAGTTTGCTTTGATTCCTTTAGCTTCCAATAACAGGAGTTATGAACACGCCTTTGCCTTTCCAGCACAGGGTTTGGTTTTTGTGCCATCACTTCCCAGGATGTGCAGCAGGTGTAGCTGGGCTCAGCAGGGCCAGCTCACCCAGCTCTGAGCACACCTTTGGCTGCAGTGTAAATCTCCTCATATATTCGTTTATAATTTTATGATCCAGCCATTTTTCCAACCAAAAGAAGGGCAGGTCTTGGCAGGCTACAGCAAATATGAGATTGGAATTGTCAGGGATTGGCAAACATTCCTTATCTTCAGGAAGGTTGGACCTGTTTGTGTGCTTGCTCTGAAATTAGTCCCCAAAAACACCCTGAAAATGAAAGTTAAAATGTTTTGGGGGTGTCCTGATTTTTTTTAAGAAATATTTATTCAGTTACCCTGGTACTAGATTTTTTCAGACTTCTGAGTACTAATGATTTTAAATTCAAAATCCTTATCCAAATTACCTAAAATAGGACACCTAAAAATGAAAACCTTCCTCTAAACTCATTATCATATTTTTAAGATGCAGATCCACCCTTATAGTCATTGATGGGAAAATTTTATGTCTCCTAAATTCTTCTCTTCATTTGCAATTTTATTTGTGTGCTCATGTGTTCGACTCTGCAAAGGGGGTACCCTCATGAGCCATTCTCCAAATGAGATACTGACATTATATTTGGCAAAATATTATATATATAAAATGTTATAGATATATGATATATATTATATGTAATATTAAATTTAATATCTTATATATAAATAAAATAATAATATATTATTGTATATTATGAGATAATTATTATATTAATTATATTATAAAAA
This sequence comes from Molothrus aeneus, assembly GCF_037042795.1. Classification (NCBI taxonomy): domain Eukaryota; kingdom Metazoa; phylum Chordata; class Aves; order Passeriformes; family Icteridae; genus Molothrus; species Molothrus aeneus. The sequence continues at coordinate 1,644,169 of NC_089650.1, read as the reverse complement.
TTATCATATCCATTATTATTAAATTATATATATAATATATATATACTTATATATGTAGCTAAAATATAAAATGTATTATATATCATATATATTACAATTACTTATAAATCTTCAGGCAATTATAACTTATTCATGATTGTAATTATTAAATTATAATATTGTTATAATTATATCTTATATATAATACATAATATAATGTATATAACTATATTCTAAAATTAATATATAATTTTATAATATTTTTAAATTGTATACTAATATATAATTATTACACTTGTAATATATAAGAAATAATTATATTATAAATAACAAAATCATATATAAGATAAAATAATTATGTCTAATATAATTATATGCATATTTTACATATTATATATTATATATTATATATATTATATAATAATATATTCAAAATAATTTAAATGTCTAATATATGTGATAATACTTATAATAATAATATTATAATAATATTATAATATATAATAATATCATTATAACAATTATATTCATATTATATAAATATTAACTATAGTATCATAATAAAATAGTATATTTAATATATTATATTATTACAATACATAAAATTAAATATATACTATAGTACACATATATAATAAAAGTATAAATAATAAAATATTAATATAGAAAATAGTATTATATTAATATATTATTAATATATACTATTATATACAATGTTACAGATATATTTTCTATAAACTATATATAATATATATTGGTACTATTATACTATATGTAATGAATATATTTATTTCAATTATGTTCTCCTATTATATAATTATTATAATTATTACAATATCTATTATGAATATAAATTATTATTATATGTGTTATATTATTTTGTATATATAATTATTAAATATAGCATATATTATACATTACATATTATTATTAATTGGGTATTTATTATTATAGTAATAACTATGATAAATAAAATATATAATATCTAATATAATCAGATATATTTTAATGTAATAATATTACATATAATATTATATATATGACATATAATACATAAATACTCTATATTATAACATATATTATTATATAGAATATATATAATGTATTATATATATTAAATAGGAATTTATTAGCTGATATCTTAATAAGTAATATTATAAAAATATCATAATCGCGTAATAATTATAGAATAACATTATATTTTGGATAGTTATAGTAATTATATTAATAATATATAAAATCTAATTCTAATATTGTAGTACTTTATTATACTCGTATAATATTGCACTATAAAATACAATAGGTATTATAGCGAATAAAATAGTATAACATATATAATAATGCTATCTATCACATTATATAATAATATATACAATGTTATATCAACATTGTATATGATATGTAATATTTTTATTGTATTATATTATATTATATTATATTATATTATATTATATTATATTATATTATATTATATTATATTATATATAATAATATAGTTATTACAATTATATTACACTATTATGTATTATTGTATGATTATTATAATAATCATTATATATGTTATAAATGAAAAATAATTATTGTATTATTGTGATATTATTACTTTATTGATAATAATTAATATTTAATAATAAGTATAATATACATTATATGTATTATAGAAGTATATATTATATAATAATTTTAATAACAATTAGAATATATAAATGTATATAATACAAATATATATTATATAATATTTATAGATAACATATTATATATCTCTATAATATTATACATGTATCATAATATCTTAATATAATACCTATATTTACTTATATTAATTAGAAATATATAACAGTTATCTATTATATGATGATTATTTTATCATTATATATTTTATATTTATTTAGGTTTATTGTATTTATTATGGTACATATGCTATAAATATTATATATATTATTTTAGATATATAATAAAATATCATATATGTCTAGTTTAATCTTCTACTTGGCCATTATAATCTTGTGATTCATACCTTGTGAAGAATAACATTTTATATAATAATCTATTTATGTGTTATGTTTAGGAGATGATTTGTGACTCATGTACCTGTTGCTTTAAGAAAAATGTTGAAGGAATCAATACAGAAAACCTGGCAGGACCTCTGAACTATTTCAGATCATAATATTGTCATTATTATTATTATTCTAATTACTATAACCTGTTATTAGTAGAGGAATAATATCTCAAGTTTCATTGATCTTGTCAGCTAAGTCTGTGATGATGTGACCCACGTAATACTAATTTTAGAGTTAATAATATGGAACATCAGTGTTGCAGTGATAAGATTATATTAAAATAAATATGCATTTCAGTGAGATAGAGTCATTTATGGTTTTTGCAGATAACAAGAGCACTCATTTATTTGGCAGCAATATTTCCTTCTGAGAAACGTGAAACTCTTCTGATTATTTCCTGCCTGCTGACTTCAGAGAAGGAAATGCTGCATTTTATAGAAACGCCTCATAGTGAGACACAGCTGAGGAGAGGAATTATTAAGGTTTGACATCACTGCCTCAGAATATCTCTGGTTTAAGATGCAGATCTATAATAAGAATTTCAGTAATACTTCCCAGGGTTTTTTTCCTGCAAAATGCAATTTGTTTTTCTGAGCAAATCTCAAGGATTCCAACAGAATATTTTGTAAAGACCTGTATTTCTCCTGTAACAATATCTTATTAAAGGTCAATTACTCTTTATAAAGTTCAATTATAAACATATACAATATATTCAATTCAAATTCAATTATATACATACAATTACTCATTAATTGACCTGTTGCTTTCTGATATTCTCAATCAAGACTTGCTTAGTTTTTCACTAAAAGTGGTAATCACATTACAGCATGTTTAGAACTAACTAAAAAAAAAACCCAGCATTTAGTCCCATTGCAAAAAAATCCTCAGCTTGAACTGTGTTTAGGTACTTCAGAATAAATACATTAATTAAATAGAAATTAACACTGGAAAAAGAGTTATATTTTTCAGATCTTTATTAAGAGTTTCAGCTGGAAAAAACTTTCAGCATATTTCAAACTTGAGGAAGGCAAAATGGCAATATACTCCACAGTGAAAACTGGTAGACTAAATCTAATGTTACCTACGTTAGAAAAACATTTTGAATGCTTTAAATTTAAGTTGACAGCCTGAGGTATTTTCTGTTTATTCTACAACAACTAGTACTTTATTCCCAATTTATTTTAGTGCCAGGATAGACAGGAGTTGTTGATAATAGGGACACAAAATCCATAGGAGGGCTTGGTTTTTGTAGACTACATGATCCTAATGCATATAGAAAACTGTGGGTTTAGGGATGCTGGGTTTTCCGGTTTTTTTTTGGTTTTTTTTTTGGTAAAGAGCTAAAAAACATCACAAAACCAGGTAATCAGAGGTCATTATGTCTGCTCAATTGTATATTTAAAAGCAAAGAAATGCCAGATAACTGAGCTGTCTCCTGTCTTGTGTAGTTATTCTGGCAGAAGGACTTTGAAAATGCCATTAAAGAGCTTTTTGATATCCTCAAGGAAGAGTTGGGTAAACACAAGGCTCATGCCCTTAAATCTCCCACAGTCTGATGAAAACTCACTGCCTTTTTTATTTGTTTATTTTGATTTCACTGGACTTACCATGATTTCTATATAAGGATCTCTAAACTGTAAGTTTGTAGTCTCTATTTGAAAGCACGCCTGCCTTGGAAGAGTTGTAAATTTGCCTCCAAAATGGCTTTCTTGGTTAACAATTTCTCTTATGAACTTGGAAAACAACAGGTTTTTCTTCTTTCCTGGAGGATTTTCCCAGTGATGGGGCTCAGACACAGGATGCCAGTTTTAATCGCAGAGTCAGTAATGTGATTTTGCAATGAAACCAGAGCCCCAGGGCCCCCTCTGCCTCTCAGGCTGGCCTTTGGAGCAGGAGGAATTAAAAGGGAGAGTGTCTACTTCTTCTCTGGTATGAGAAGCAAGGAGATAAAAAACTTTTGCAAAAATCCCACTTGGTTGATCACCTCTTTAATTTTTTCATGTTCTGTACTAGCTGGTTGTTGAAATACAAGCTGTAACCTTGATGAAACTTCTACTTTCTGAATGATGTTAATTCTTATTTGTTTGAAAAACCTCGCTTTACTTTCATCTGGGGTAAATGTCTGGGCATGAATCATCAGACCTGACCAGAATTTCATTTCCAGTCTGACATCAATTATCAAAGCACCTTTGCTAAAACATGGGAAAATCAAGATGCTCCCATCAAAAAACACCCTATAATATAAAAAAAACCAAACCCCAGTGTACAGAAATAAATACCCAAACAACAGAAGTAAAGGGAAATGATGTTAGTATGAGTCACCTGACTGACTCTGTGTCTGGCGTAGATCAGGAGTGTTTCTAGAGCTGCCAGGGCATTTATTTAATGTTAAAATTCTCCTTACAGAAGGAGAATGACACACCATTATTTTCTCCGTGTACAGTTCCTGAGGTTTCTGGAACTTGGATTTTTCTTTAATAATTTCCAGACCTAGATGTACTACTGATATCTTCTGTATTAGAGAAGTTTATTATCAGAATTTATAATCAGTTTATAGTCAGAGCTGTAAATGGAAAAAACATGTGCTGCTCATTGTCTTTAAGCAATAAAATGCAATCAAATCCACCCCCAAAGGCCAGGATGTGAGGAGCTTCCTTTCAGTGAGTATCCAACCCTTTCCCCATCCCATCTGGGGCAGATGGTAGAAGAAAGGTCAGAAAATCATTTAATACAAACAATCTCTTTAGCCCTCTGATCTGCTCCTTTCTCAGCTAAAGTGTGCTAGATTTTCTTTATGTCCATTGTCTCTATTCCATATCCTAAGCAAGTTTAAAATTTGGAAAGAAATTTGGTTTCCTAGATTTAGGTTTCTGTACAGCACTGCAGAAGAAGAAAATAAAGCAAAATTGTCAGCATCACCACAAAATGTGTGTGGTGATGGAGAAAAAATCTACAGTGATCTTCCTAAGTAGGTTTGATCCTATTGCAAAGGTACTTTCTGAGAGCTGTCAACAAAAAAATCACACTAGTAATATTTTTAGAGATTTCTTTCCTCTTTTAATAACTGTTGGGATCGTCCTTTAATAAAGCTTTTATCTGGACAAGGGTGCCTGTGGAAAGCTGTGAATTTTCAAGTATTCAGTGTTTCAAGGTTTACTGAAGGCTCCTTCAACAAGGAAGGAAATTTATATATATGTGGTACAAAAACAGGGGTCCTTTGGATAAAAATGCCCTCCCTTCCCTCCACACAAACACCAAAAAAAACCCCAAATCAAACAAACCTTAACACCTATCACTTTATTGCATCAATTCAGAGTAATCTTTCTCAAATCCATTACTGAGATGTGCTGCAAAAATGAATACACACTTTCTTCATTTGCTCTCCACTTTGACTGTTGAACACATTCTGCTTCAAGACTTCATTTGCAAACTTCATTTCCTCTCCACTTTGACTATTTTTCAAGCCAAACCCCAGAGTTGCAGTGCAGTTTGAGTTCTGAGGGTGCTCAGTGACAGCCCTGGGGTCTCACCTGGCCATGGCTCAGAGGACCAAGCCTGGAACAATGAGCTCAGCTCATGAAAGGCCATCAGAGAAGCCCAAGTGAAACTTGATTGTCCATGTAGAGCTGTAGGACTAAATACAGAGCAAGAGGACTTGAAAATAAAGTCAGTGAAAAATGTCAAAGCAGCTTATTGTGGATTTCTTCTTCTTAATTTTTCAATCATAATCAAATTTAAGACAAAATTGCAAAATTTTGGCTTGTCCTACTGTTGGTCTAGAGAAGGACTGAGAGCAAGAGGATGGGAGAGTTCCCCAAAATTTTGAACACCTTTTCCCCTTATTGTTGTTTCAGATGAGGAAAGGAAGAAGATAGGGTAAAGCAAATAAAAGCCAATGATCAAAGACACTTTTTTGAACTCCCAAAATGTAAACTAGTTGTTGAAGTCTAATTAGACCCCTTTTGTGCTCAGAAAAACAGGAGCACAGGCAAAGTTACAAAAGACCTGGGGGTTTTTTTACATATAAGTTTCCTCACTCTCCTCTGAGGTTCTTAAACCAGGAAGAATTTCTCTCTTGTTGGCAGTTTCTGGTTCTTTGCTGGTGGATCTTTCTGCATTTTTAATATCTGTCATCTCTTTGCCATCTGGTTTGAAGCGTTTGATAATTAAAACAGAGAGTACTATGTACAAGAGACAGCATCCTGCCCGTAGTCCTGCAATGAGGCCAAGATATACATTCCTGGGGAAATAAAAGGGACAAAATGCATTTATATTAATAAAACTTTCCAATTCTGTATGGAACCAAGTAGGATATAAAGAGCAGTTTGACAAAACCATCTATTCTCAGCTAGGTATTGCTTCACATTTGAAAATAAGAAATAACGGGCAGAAAGTAAACGACCTTGTGATATTTAGCCCCAGACAGGCTCTAATCAGGTATCAGACTCACAGCAGAAATGTCTGGAGTGTGCTGCCATCCAGCAGACTCTATTTTAGGGCTGACAAAAGAGGAGCTGCACCTGCTGGGCCTTTTTGCCTGTTGTCCCTGCCCTTCCCCAGCAGAGTCAGTGCTCCTGGCCACAGCTCCCCAGTCACTTGTATCCTCCCTCCAAGGGGATTTTGTGAAATTTCTTACACAATAAGAAGGAAATAAATGAGGGAGAGAATCTGCAGAGCTACACACATTCCACAGTTTTTCAGCACCCCACAAAGCCAAAGTGTCACAGAGTTACTCAGTGCATTTATTTCATTATTCAGTGCAGACTACAACCAAAGAACCAATTCTAATGACTTCAGGCAGTACCCTGCAATTTTAGATGTCAGACTGAATAAAAATTATTTGGTTTATTTACCTATTAAGGTCTAGTAAGGAAGAGTGGTGCTGTCAGACCCTAATCAGACAGCAGGCATGAGGAAAGCCCACCCTGGTTACTGCTCCCAGATGGCCAAACCCCAAAGAGGATTACCTGAACTCTTTTGTGTCGTACACTCTGCAGGACCCTGATCCCCCACAGCTTTTTGTCCCCCATTTCAAGCAGGTCTCATCTATCAAGGCACCAAAATAAATAGGGGCTGGGAGTCCTCCTGCAAAGAAAATTCTCATTACATGATCTCAAACATGGAGATCCCATTATTTAACTTCACGTAAAGAAATGAGGAAGTCAATCTATGCCTGTATAGAATGGGACTAAACATCCAGTTCCAGCTTTGAGATGACAAGATTTACTTAAGTAAAAGTACTTAAAGGGAGTTGAAACAATGGACTTAAAACAATAGCTTAAAAATATCCAGAAGGGAAACGTTAGCAATTCTCTTTAATGGTATTTTTCTTAGAAGTTTAACTTCCTTTGTTTAAAGAAATAATATAACCAACATTTCGTTTACAATCCCTGGTGTGGAATTACATGCCATGACATATGAATATTTATGTATGTTGATGTCTATATTCCGGTCTTGCTGTTAAAAGGGGATTAGTGCAGTGCAAAGGGATGAAATTAAGCACTTGCTCCATAGAAACTGCGTAATAAGTGTACTATTTATGTAGTACTGGAAGAATTTCTTTTAGACAGACAATTATGTTTTAATAGCATCAGTATGAGGGAGATTATGCAATTTTCTGAAGTTAACTGTCCTATAAAAATAGAAGATTGATTCTCTGCAAAATATGGACATTGAAAAAGAGATCCAAATAAATGACTACTTGGGCTTTCCTGAAAGGCAGAGTTTTCAAAATCAGCAAACAAGGGAAGATGAGGAGAGGTTCATTTGAGGCAGGGCAGATTATGTATCTGAACAATTAAATTATTATTTATTGCAGATAAACTCAAGAAACAAAAACATAGGCAAAGTACATGGGAACTTTAGGGGAATAATGGTCAGCAAAAGGGAGGATGGGTGTTAGGGCTATGCAGACTGATCAAGCTCAGGTACTTGTGTCCACAATAAAAAAAAAGAGAAACTCAAAAGTAAAATGAAATTTCCTTCCTTTGCCTCATTTATTTTCAGTGTAGAGAAAAAATCTGAAGAGATAATCATAATATGTAAATACATAATAATAATATGTAAATACCAGGTAATCATCATATGTAAATAGCAGGAAATATGTAGTAAGCTCCTCCAAACATTTTGAAATGTATAGTCTGCTTACAAAGAACAATTTTGGAAAATTTCTTTTGTTTTTCTCTGGAGCAAGGGCACTGCAATGGCTACCTCTGGTCTACCTCTTTGGCTTCTTTGTCTACCCACTTGAAAATCCCAAAGAAATTCAATCTTACCTAGTACTCTACCACCCAAAGCTTCTATCCCAACAGCAAAGGATTTCAGGTCTGGTGAAACAGATCTGGAAAAGAAATAAAAAGAGTGTTGAGGAGCAGAGAAATGGATCTGCAACCATGCTGAGAACACCTGCCCTTGCCTCACTGCAGCAGTGCTGTGGCTTACCCAGCACAGCCCCCTGGAACCCTGACTGAAAACATCCACCAAGTTAAAATTCACATGTAGAGTCTCCTTCCACAGAACAACACCCACTGAATTAAATGCAAGAATCTACAGAAACTCATCTTGAACCAAAGTTCCGGTTGTGAATACTTCTGGGAGATGATGCACAGGGATATGAAAGTGAACCCACCAAAAGAAGGCAGTTCAGGCCCATAAATTAAGCTCAAGCCTGGCTTTATTCACTGTGCAGTGATGACCAGAGGGAACAAGGGTGTGCAGTCCTTGTTGACTTAACCACCTCTGCCTCGAGCATTTTACAGAGAGACAGCAAATGTGAGTGACCTGGCTGTAAAAACACCTCATTGCCACCAGTGGAAAGCAGCCTGTGTCCATCAGGTGAGCTGGAGAATTGACAAAACCCAGGGGGGAGCACTGAGCTGGCACAGGGGCGGGAGGGAGCCTGGCTGTGCCCAGCCTGCCCTGCTCTGCAGTTTGTACACCGTGCTGTCTCTTCAGCAGCACCACCCAAGGCTTCTCACCACACAAATTAGGGCTCTGAAAACTGGCCAACAATTTTTATGCACACCTGTCCATAACCCAGGTGTGCCCTGCACTTAGAAGGAACTCAGCACTGCAGGAAATCAGCAGCTTAGCCAAGTTATTTAGTCATGTACAGTGACATTGTGATTCACCCATGAGCAGGAGGAGAACGACACTTCCATGTGACAGGCACAAAACATTGTCTTTTCTTCTGAATGTAAAATGCTTTCCAACTGAAGGAATGAAAATTTTAAAAAATATTGCTGCTATAATTCTGTGCCTATCAGCTGACCAAAAAAATGTGAGTATCAGACTTCTCCCAACACAGAAGATATTGTGAGGCCACAAGGCTTAACAAAGGTACCTGTTTTTCTCTGAGTAATGTGAACAGCACTGGCTATGGCTTAGCAATGCATCTCATTTCAAGTCCAATGCTTTGGTAAAAACATCCCTATCACTGGAATTGAAACCCAGCATTCAGGATCAGCATAATGCCCCCCCTTTCATCACCAAAGTATCCACTCAACATCAAACTAGAATTAAATTTCTGGACAGATATTTTGCTCTGCCTCTGAAAAGAGTTGGATTTCAGAGCACAGGTAAATAAATCCTCAGGAGTACAATTTGATCCACATGCCATTCCTCACAGCAGGAATGAAATAGTAGATGGCATTTTCTGTTTCTCTTTCCCCAAGCGTTATGGTCAAGGTAAGGTAAAGTATTTCACCTAAACATAATCATGTACGTAGGAGTGCCTCCTAAGGCTAAAATAAATGCACATGCAGTCTGTAATGCTAAAAAATAGGGAAAGGCTTTGGCACAGCTTTCTCTTTGGCACTGTCCCAAAACTGCAGAGGAATTGCCAAGCCCGAGCCCTTGTCCTTCCACACAGCTGCAGTTGTGAAACACCTGAAAGGAGAAGATGAGAAGAAGAATTTATATATTCAGAATTCAGCATCAATAAACAACTAGCTAGATTTTTCACTCCCCACACCAGCCAGGCTGTTGTTGATGCTGAAAAATCCTCTGCAATCATCTCTGCAGACTGATTGCCAGGTCACTGATATGCTCCAGCCTCTCTGAGCTGCTCCAGAGACACAAAGCAGCTGGAGTTCTAGTTTCAGCCATGCCACTGCTAGAACACAAGGTGCTCTGTGTGGGTTTAAAGTGGGTCAAAACTAAAAAAATCAGATGTGAACTGCTATCCAGCCATTCTGCTCAGGTATGCCATGAAGAATATGTGTAACAACAAGAAAAAATAGAGGTGTGGACCAAATATGCATCATTCACATAGGTCATTATGTGCTTAAACAGCATTTGGATTGATAATGGGCTTTGAAGTCAGCAGGACACATGGGTTTGGAGGCAAATTTTCCTGAAGTGAAGCCAGACAATATTGATGGGATGTTTAAATACAAGCCTGATAATGCTGCTTGTCTTTTTCAGTATTGTCAGTGAAGACAATTCTGCTTCTGCCAGAAGATATAAGCATTTGCACACTCTTCTGCAAACATGGTGTTTTTAACAGTCTTGCTCAGGCAGGATTATTTGATTTCCTGGAAATGGCTTTGCTGCTGGTAAAAATATCTTCCCTATATCTGGTCTAAAGCTGCCCTCTTCTAACTTAGAACCCTTGCTCCTTGTCCTATTGCAGAGTCATCTATCCCCTGGATATTTACCATATTTTTCCCTGTCCCAGATGATGATTTGCACCCTGCAAAGCAGGCTGTCATGTATGTGATGCCATCGTCCCCACAGACAGGGTCCCACTGGTCCAGCTTGCAGCTGCACTCAGCATTACAGCTGGCCACGTAGATGTGCTTGCTGGAGGAAAGGTGCTTCATTCTGGGGGACAACAGGAGGAAATTAAGGAATTATTTATTGGAATTATATATTTTAAAAAATTATATATATTAAGGAGTAGGCAGGAAAAACACGGAGAAAGTGAATTAATCAAAATAAACAGATATCTCCACTGTGAAGTTGTCATATTGACACTAAGGTGATTTCAGCTAAAATAAAGTTCTCTTGGGATTTTTCATCAGCAATAACATTTCTATGGATTGCCACTGAAAAGGCATGGAAATGAAAAGGCTGGGTGGGAATATGTGGCATTAATTTTGCATTTGAAAGCTCACCCTAAGAAAAAGAAAATCATACCTAGAATAGAGATTCTACATGGCCCAAGGAAAAACCATCATCTCCTCAGCAGTAGGGTATCATACCATATCCAGGTGATAGACGTAGGGTGTGAAAGTACAGAAAAAAATAAAACCAAAACAGCAATTGACATTTTTTCACTGGTTCCAGGTCACGGTACCAGGACACTCTGAGCACATGTCAGCAGTGCTCACTTTCCAGAAAGAAAATGTTAGGAGCATACCAGCTACAAATCATCCTAGCTGTGAGGTCAAATATAAGGTAAAAAATGTTCAAAAATTGACTTTTTTTCCTCCTTCTCCCTTCCCTCAGCCAAGAGCACACATTATGTAGGCTACATTTCCCCTAAGTCTCTTAGAAGGGAAGATCACTGAGGGATTTAGCCCTCATTAGGCTGTTGCTTGTCTTCAAAATACAAATTGTTAAATAGGTAAAAAACTAAGTGGGTCACTTAACCAGAAACACCTCTGGCATGTGCCAAATTCTCCAGACTCAGTTCTCCTGGAGAAACTCTAAATGCTCTTTATATATATATATTCTCTCATGCTCTTGATGCTTTTTTTAAATTCACTCTGTGGCATCAGATGTTGCACTCAACCAGGTCATAAAATCTATAAAAATATATAGATTATATTTCTATAGCATATTTATTTATTTTCATATAATGTAAACAAAAAAAACCCTTCTACTTAATCATATTAGTCAATTATACAAGAGTCCTACATTTCCCACAACACCTTAAATTGAAGCTTTGAAATAGAAGAAATTTAATTTGACCTGAATAACAAAAAAATATAAAACATCTGAACTGTAACCAATCACAAATGCTAAGAAATGGAAACAAAAAAAGCAAAAAACCCAAAAAACACCAATCAAAAAGTATATACTTATTTGTTTATAAAATCTATAAAAATATATAAAGAATAAACCAAAAAAAGAAAAAAAATTAAAAGCATGTACTTAATATTTTATAGAATCTATAAAAATATCTATATAATGTAAACAATAACAGACTTCTACTTAATCATATGAGTCAATTATACTTCTACTTAATCATATGAGTCAATTATACAAGAGTCCTACATTTCCCACAATACCTTAAACTAAAGCTTTGAAATAGAATATAGAAATTCAATTTGCCTGTAATAAATGTCATCTTTTTAAGCAATTTGCCAGAATATGTAGGTATATTGTCAGAAACAGAAAAATTTAGGAAAAAGAAATGTCCAGTTTAAACAAATTCAGAAAATAAAATTGGTATATTTTCCCCATCCCCAGCTTTAGGCATGACTTCAGGCTGACAATTGTGTCTCAAAACCTTGGATTTTTTTCTGTGCATCCCCCCAAAGCAGCAGCTGTGACAAGTGACCCTGGCAGCCCGAGGTGAGGGGTACAAACCCAGAGTAGGGCGCTGTCAGCCCGGCCACCTGCAGCACCTCACAGCTGCACGTGAAGTACAGGAGGTTCACCAAATATGCCACTATGAAGGTGATGCAGGCAAACTTGGCCATTTCAGCTATGTGAAGCTTGAATTTCTTGATCAGGAAGCCTCCTAGAAACATGCCCAGGATTGTGACAGGTAGAAGTATCACACCTGCAAAGAGACAGTAAAAAAAATGTTAACTGCTCTCACTTGCACTGGCTCTACATTTCTAAAATAAATAGGTATATTTCATTCTATTTCTAGAATAAATAGGTATCAGATACCTATTTTTGGGCAGATTCTTTGAGGTTCTATATTATCTTCTGGTAATTTCACATCCCCATTTTCTTTTGCAAATCATATTATGACTTTAGAAAGCTCAATAATAATTTGTGCTATATTGTTTGTATGTAGATATAAAAAAACCTGTACAGGTGCCTGTTAGAAGCTGGAGTAAATTTCTTAGCTCATACACACTTCATATGAAATAAAACATAAAACTTTATGAAAGCTACAAAAAAGTCTCCAAAATGGAACATAAAAGGAAGTTACATCTGGTTCTGCACTGGATTCCATTTTGACCTGAGAGTGAATAATGAGATTATTTGCATTTAGATTTAATCTGTTCAGTATTTCACAAACACCAGCCCTTACTTGCTAAACAAAGAGGTTTGACAAGGTGTTACTGGCAGGGGTTTGCCTTTCTGTGCTTTTACTGTTGATTAGTTTTCTTGGTCATTTCTGCCAAATTTTCTAAGCATTCAGGAAAAAAAAGATGGGAAAAAGAAAGTTCTCCCCACATTTGAGGTTGACAAAGGCATTATGTCTTCAGATTAAAGTAATTCAATATCAGTTCTACAATGACTTCACATAGCCTGGTTTTCCTTTCAGACTATGAGACCATATCAATCACTGTAAGATTAATATAATTTCAGCGGTCTTTTTTTGTAGAACACTATTAAGTACTTATTTCTGAAGGAACTGGCAAATAGAAAAACAGCCTTGAAATTAATGGAGTGACTCAAACTTTTATATTTTGGTTTCTTATTGCTTATAAAATTTGGATTTGTAATCAAAAGGAAAGAAGATTTATACCAATATGTTACTCTGAAAAGAAAAAAAATCACATATTTCATTAAACATTTTAAAATTTCTTTTCTATTAGTTTTTACTAAGTTGCAGCTGATGTCTGATGTGTGGTTTTTACTCATGAAAACAGACACAGCCTAAATCTCACTATGAAAAAACCTTCCACCCAGTTTTAATAATCCTCTAGCTCAGTGAATTAGGAGCACTAGGAAAGTTAACACTAAAATTAACATCCATTTTCAAAATACAGTAAGAAAGTTAGGAAACCACTACATGCTTTCTTTTTAACTAAAAAAAGTTCACATAAACTCCTTCTAAAACAGAAGGCAAGATAATAAATAAAAGCTTCCTTTTCGACACTGGAATTTGAGAAGAAGTCAGGTACCTACCAATTAAGAAGATGGCTTTTGCCACTGACACATTAAATTGCTGCTCCATAAACTTTGTCTCATAGGTTATTATCCCAACAAGGGAGTTGTACTGCAGAATGGTGAGGAAGATGAACACCACAAAAATTGGATTTCCAAACAGCTTCCTGAGTGCTGGCAAGAAATCTGCAATAGAGAGCAAATAGTGCACACCCTGCTAAACGCAGAGAGGAGTTGTTTTGGCATCCTTTAGATAGTGAAATTAACTTGGATTTAATTGCTGGCTGCCTTGAAGGTTATAATTCTGTGCTTATTACAGCACCTGGTTGCTCAGGTGAGAGTTCTCATTACCAACACGTGCCTGGTGTGAAAGGAGGAGCAGCACAGAGGATGCTGAGCTGGGAATCAGCATCCTGGATTATTTTATTATATTATTATGTGTGTGGCACAGGGCTCCTCACTCACAGCACACCTCCTCAATGCCTGCACAGAGCATCAACACCCTCCACCAAGAGTAAAATGTGGTTCCCAAAGCAGGAGCCTTCACCAACCACACAAGGACCCCACAAGAGGGTGATGTTTAGAAATCAGAAGCACCTGGCCTCAAAAAAAGGCTGGAATCATTCCTGGGACCTTTGGTTAGAATATTAAAATCCATTAAAACAAAGTGAACATAAACATCTGCATTTAGACTGTAGTCTGGCTCTTGGCACAGCTGCCTAAAACACATCTGTTGTAGGTGTGCACATATATACAAACAAAACCTTGGGTCTAATAATAAAAATATAAAAATAATAGCAATGGATGGTTGGATCTGGTGGTTACTATGTGGGATGAATTCAGCTTCCCTGAGCTCAAACACAGTAGCTACAAATCCAGGGAGTCTCCAACATCTAATGTAGTCATAATGAGCTCCATGTTTCCTTCCCAAACATTTGCCTCAGTTTCCTTGCCCAACACTTGCCAATCCTAGCTTGCCCACTATGGATTGCTCATCAATGAGGGATGGGATGTTTTCCCCACTCTCTCTTCATAACCATGGGATTGTAGCTGTCATACATCACCTCACAACTACCAACTGAGCATCTCTGGTGCTCAGAAAAACAGCACAGTTTTTTCTCAGCTGTCTGACATCAGAGGAGGACTGAAACTCACCCTTAGCATGTAATTATAATAGCACAAACTGAAGACATTTTTGCCCATAGTTTGCACTGCAGAAACCTGCATTTTGCTGAAGGTTGTGTGAGTCCATGCTCAGCTCACAATGAATCCATGAGACAGAATTGATATGCAAATATTTGGGCAATAATATTTCACCTTTTACTGCCTCTGAGAACTTTAATTGTGGCTGAGCTGGGGGTTCTATTTTACAGGGCTCTCCTTGAACAGACAAGTGACTAATCTTCCAGTTTTCATTCTCTCCTTCCTTTGGTAAGGAATAGGGCAAAAACCAGAAAGGCAATGAAGCAATGAAGTTGACAGCTCCACAGATAAGCAATCCAAGCCACCAGGCACCAACCCAGCGGCTGTCCTTAGGATTTATGCTGATGGCATCTATAAAATACAGAAAGACATGAAAATAGGGTAAATATTATGCAGAGCAAATAGGGTAAATAATATGCAGATTATTATACATTACTCTATATCCTCATATACATAATCAAAAAAACAGAACAGAGGTTATCAATGTCCCATATTAAGAATTTAAATACAGTTTGTTTTAAATCATAGAATCATAAAATAGTTTATGGTGGAAGAAACCATTAAGATCACCTCACTCCAACCTCCCTGCTTTGGGCAGGGATACCTTCCACTATCCCAGGTTGCTCAGAGCCCCATCCCACCTGGCCTTGGACACTTCCAGGGATGGGGAAGCCAGAGCTTCTCTGTGTTTCCTAAGTTGTAAATGACTCATCCCTGGAAGGGAATCAGTCCCATGAGTCCCATGCAGTCAAAAATAGATGTATACCTTCAGACCCGTGGTGGCATTTCCTTGCCACTATCCTCCAATACTCTCTGGGGGAATGAGCAAAAGGATCTTTACCACCAAAAAAAAAAACCAACCAAACAAACAAACAAACAACAACAAAAAAAAACCAACCCTTCCCTTTCTCAATTTCCCAGAGTGTCCTCCTTCTCCATCCCCAAACTCTACAGTTTTTCTCCAAATTTCCTCAATTTTTCCCTGGGATTAGAGACTTTAAAGTGATTTGAACAACAGCACGAGTTTAGAGATGAATCTTTGCTGCATGCTTTTTAAGAGAACATACTTTTTGCTAAGTGTTGAGAGTATCCATGAGCCTTTCACTGTTCCCTCAACAGGGGGATGGCCTTTTAGTCAACCAATCATTTGTTGTCAGCTGCACAGCAAGGGTGTAACAAGTGTGTGTACATGCATTAAAAAAAAAACAGTGGGGGTTTTTCAAGGGCTATTCCAACCGTGCTACAACGCCTGATTTTAAACCCTCAATTTTTGAGCAGGAAAAACTCTCTAGAGAGCCCCTGTTTTTGGGACAGTGAGCTAGGAAGGTGCTTTTTGGCATGGGGGTTCCTACACCCAGACACCTTCTGGCTGGATGTGCCACCCCACAGTGGTGGTCATGGTCCCTCACCGATGTCCACGACGCCGACGTCAACCCAGAGGCTGGCACAGAAGGAGCCCAGCAGGAAGCCCAGCGTTGGCCCAAACATGCCTGAGGATCTCACCAGGCCTGCAGGAGAAGTAAGACAGCAAAAAACTGCATGGAAAAGACAAACCTTCCTCTCTGAGGGCAAGGAAATGAGAGAGGAAGGAGCAGGGCATTGCGGAATGTCCTGAGGTGCGAGCTGCCCTGACCATAGCTGGGGTGGAGATCAGAGGCTGGGATGCCCATAGGAGCAAATGAAGGCTGCCAGAAACCCCACTGCATTTGCTGACCTGATGTGTAAATAAAGCACAATTTGATTTTGGTTACCACGAAAACTAATCAACAAAAAAAAAAAAAAAAAATCATCTAAATAATTCAGTCATAGGTTCTCACACTCCCTCGCCACTTTGTGTTGCTCTGTTGAAATTTAGTTGTGAGCAGGTAACAGGACCAAACTACAACTCAGTCATTTGGATTCCTGAATTCCAGTGCAGAACTGACACCTTGAAGTTGCAGAAGGATTAATTCCATTGGAAAAGAAGGAATTCTTTACCAAATGCCTGTAAGATCTTGCCCACATCCAGCACTGTGCTTTGTAAATCCTATTGCGTTCTACTGCAGAGATTTTCCTCCTCAGAGAGTTGGTTTTGCAAACTCTCTTCTGAATGTAGTGATTGCTCAGTTTATCACCCAGAACCTTTGTAATAAATTGTTACATCTTAACAAATATGCTAAATTTTCTGTTCCTTCCCATGGCGACTCTAGTATTATTACTGTCACCACAACTCTACCAAAATTATTTCAGTTCATTCTTTAAAGAAAATGCTGCCTCTGCCTCAAAATTACTTATGTTCTTACTCAACAAAATATTAAAGCACAAAGGAAAAAGGAGAGACAAAGCTGAGATTTCTTGTTCAAGGTAAAACAATGAGATTAATGCTCAAAATTCATCAGCAAGGCTTCACTGACCTTTTTATTATAGGACATTTTTTTTAAGTTTGTGCTTTAAAAGAATACTGATTATAAATTGATTCAGCCAGATGATGAAAAATAAGATACAGAAAATAATTAAAGTTAGCCAAGAAAAGAAAGACCTGTTCTATAGAAAACACTGTTTTAACTTCCACTTTTTTTACAAAGTGATTCAGTCCACCAAAATGGAATAAGTGACTGAAAACTGCTATTCTGAAAGTAAAAATGAAATATTTTAATAAACTGTTAACTAAATCTTTTATTTCTCTGCCATAAATTAATTTCCATTTTGGTTGAATCCATGTTTACTTTATCTTTTTGATCCCACTTGCCCAGTAGTCCCAACCTGTCTCACTCTCTCCCACATTAAATTCTGACAAGAAAAAATTCAGCTAAACTTTTTAAAATACCTTTAATCAGAACCTCAGGGGAGATTACAAATATTTTGCATAACTGCTGAGTGGAATGCTTGTTTTTGACACAATATTTCCATTTTTCTTCAACCTGCAGATTTCCTCATTCCCAAATTAAGACATTGGCTATGGCCTTACCCTGTAGCATCACATGCTGAGCTCTTCCTGAAACTGTGTCTTAATGTCTTTCTGACCAGCTCAGTTTCACCAACTTGACTTCAGGCCACACAAACATCCCATGCTAATAAATCAGTTTGCCAACAAATTAATTAGCTTGGGTGTAAGTCTCTCTGTCTTGGGCAATAGGTTATGTGCAGTCAAAACAAGATCAAAACCCCAATTAGAAAGGATTTGTTACAACACCCTGGCAAGGTGTTGTTTATCCTTCAGCAAAAAGTGGCTTTAAAAAGCTTTCAACTGGAAGTGAAATGTGAAATTCAAAAAGCCAGGTAAGAGCTCCTGAAACACATTCACATTGCTGTAGTTAATTGTGACTTCATTAGAGATCCTCATGTTAAGGATCATTCCCTTATCTGTGAAATAGTGATTAGGAAGAATTTGGTTCTCTGAAGATGTAGTACTAAAGTTGATATGCCAGATAAGACAGATATGACTTTGTACTTTGGGGAAATGAGTATTTGATTATGCTTCTCTTCATCACAGATGCTCCTCTGGGAAAGAAAAAGGCCATCCTGGAGTTATCCCTAGAAAATAAATATGAGAGCTCTTTTGCACTGCTTGGGGTTTTTTGTCTCTGTACAGCTCAAAGTTACCTAGATAATTTTTTTGTTGAGTATTTGCTTGACTATAGAAATGTTAAAGAACAGAATGTCTAGCATAAAAATGGCTCATTTGTACATTACCTATGTAAAATGCTGAGTTTTCTTCTTTAGAAAAATCATCAATATATGAAACTCCCAGAGGCATAATTGGTGCTTCCCCAATTCCACGTAGGAGGTTCCCCACCAACACAAAAAGCCACAGATAGGAATTTGTTGTTTTCTCACATCCTGCAGGCCATAAACATTTATATTTCTGTGAACATAATTCTGTCAATGCTTTACAGCAGCAGTAAAATAAGATAAAATATGAGGATTAACAATCATTATAGGGTGGGTTTATATACATCATGGTTTCTAGCAGGGATTTTACTGCTTTCCAGTAAAAAAGGGTTCACAACAGGGACAAGCTGAAGGGAATCCAGCATCAGAGCTTTATCTTACCATCATTTATCACTGTGCTGAGTGTTTCTGTAGCATCTGTGGCTGGAGGGCCCTCAGACCCTGGGGAGCAAGCTGACACACTCGTGGAGGAGTTGTCCACACTAACAGTTATCCTTTCATAATTGTAACTGGAAAACAACTGTGTGAAATACAACTGACACACGAAGGACTTTGCTCTGCAGGAAGCGTGTCTGAGCCCTGTTCACATGTGTTCATTCCTGTCTCACACACACAAAGTGCCGGGGAGGCCCATTCCCAGTGCTTTGCTTAAAAACAAATGGGTATCTCCATACCATTCTCAAATGTTCTGATGATTCTAACCCCAATATTTTCCTGAAATAAAGAGCAACAAATCTGCTCCCACAGATCATTCTTTAGACTGCAGGACAGAGTGAGAGTTCATACACATCTGTGTTTTTCCATAATGGCACCTCTTTCTTACCTTTCTGACAGATGCAAGAATGCCAAAGGATTGGAAAGGTAGGACCTACATCTGACAATTATGTGTTATAGCTTAAATGTGAATGGGGTATTTAGACATTTAATTCTTCCCAAGTTTAGATTAAAATATTCAGCATTTTAAAGAGCTTATCATGAGTAGCCACTATGAAGAAAGAAACCTTTTCCACCAAGATCTAAGTACAGTTCACTTAAATATAAAAAAGGAAACACAGTTAAAAAATTATATTTATATTTATATTTATATTTATATTTATATTTACATTTATATTTATATCCATCCCAGGTGAAAAATTCAATCCAATTTATCCTTAGTTATGCATAAGTTCTGTAGAAATCTGAGGTTTCTCTCCTGCTTACCTGTAGCAAAAGGTAAACTTTCAGAGAGGAAATCAGAAAGCCAATATTTAAAAATCCGCCCATTTTCCTGTCAGAATAGCTGGAAGAAACTAATACTGCCAGGCTTTTAACTCAGATGTATGCTTTAAAAACCACTTTGTATGATCAGGTTCAATTAGTGCACAACATAAAAAGTCTCCATATTTACCGTCCCATTAGGAACTGAGGCATCACTGACAAAAAAGCTCCTACAGACATGATGAGACACCCAACAGCAATTATTTTTGGCCTATGAACTCTTGGTCCAAGGTAGCTCACCAACACCATCACCATCAAGTTACCTGCATCAACAGGAGAGAGAGCAAGCACAAAAAATAGGTTTTTTGGGAGTGAAAGAGTACTAAGAAGCACTGATCCACTTTTGAAGTACATATACCTATCTCAAAGCTGCCATCAATAATGCCAACAATTGATGATGAGATTTCAAATCTCCTTTCAATTTGACTGGACATGCTCTTCATGTAGCTTCCAGACAATCCTTTGGCAAAAAAGGAAAAAGCTAGAGCTCCAAGAAATATCTGAAGAGAGAAAATAATTAAGTTTGCAAAGTAACAGTTTTTGCTTTACAGCTGGATGCCTGAGCAACCCAGTCAAGAAGCAGAAAAATCCTATGCTTTGCTTTCTAATTCTCTGTGAGAACCTGCCTATTGTTATCATTAAAACAGATTTTACTTTCTTTTTCAGGGTGGCCTCCAAAACCTCTGCTACTTCAAAGAAAAGGAATATTGATATTGATGGTGTGCATCTTCTAACTTTCTAGTACAT
Source organism: Molothrus aeneus (assembly GCF_037042795.1). NCBI lineage: Eukaryota > Metazoa > Chordata > Aves > Passeriformes > Icteridae > Molothrus > Molothrus aeneus. Next base: position 1,623,254 of record NC_089650.1, on the reverse strand, counting down.
TGGTTCAGCTGTTTCCTTCCTTAGGAAAAACTTGCAATTTTTCCATAGGAAAAACTTCTTCCTTAGGAAAAACTTGTTGCTTAATTCTGATATTCATATCTCATACTCATATCTGGTACTTATATCTTATTCCCTCTCCTTCTCCTGTTCTAAAACACATTAATAAAAAGATATATCTGCAACTACCACTGTGACTCTAGCACACCTCTAAATGAATTGTTAGCAAAATATGACCTCATTTTTCTACTTCTGAGCATATTTAACTTCTGTATGCTTGGAATCACAACCACAGAATAAGAATGGTTTGGGTAGGAAGGGATCTTAAAGGTCATCTTTAGATCATCTTTAACATCATCTTTAGATCACCTTTAGATCTTTAGATCATCTTAAAGATCATCCCCTGCCATGGGCAGAGACACCTTCTACCAGACCAGGTAGCTCAGAGCCCCATCCAACCTGGCCTTGGACTCTTCCAGGGATGGGGCATCCATAGATTCTGTGGGCAGCCTGTGCCAGGGCCTCACCACCCTCACAATGAAGAATTTCTCCCTAATATCCCATCTAAATCCACTCTCTGTCAGTTTGAAGCCATTCCTCCTTGTCAATATTCTCTCTTCATCTTCCTTGTTGGCTCCTTCAGGTACTGGAGGGCCACAAGGAGGTCAGCCCTGAGCCTTCTCCTCTCCAGCCCCAATTCTCCAGCCTTTCCCTCTGTGTCCCTCCTCTGGGCTAGCTCCAGCAGCTCCCTGTCCTTCCTGTGCTGGGGCCCCAGAGCTGGAGGCAGCTCTGCAGGTGGAGTTTCAGCAGGGCAGGGCAGAACCTCTCCCTCCCCTGCTGTCAAAATCCCTTCCATCCCCCTATGGATGCAGCCCAGGTCATTTTTCCCACCACATATAGCACCAAACAGTGCCATACATAACTGACTGAATTTTGAAAGGACTTCAAATGAAAATTCAGTGTTCCAGAGAAAATATGTGGTGAGGGCTCTTCCATACCTTTAGCTTTGAACAGTTATGGCATAGAGTCTTGGCAGGAGCTGCACTGCCGTCACTGTCCTGGAACAGGGATTTTTCTTTAAGCTGGCCAGCAGTGATTGGTCTGTCCATGGTTTTCCTTCTCCAGGTCTTCCTGTTTGAAAAATATTGCTATGTTTAACTATTATTGGCATAAGAATTGCATGTTCCAAAGTTTTTCAGACATACTCAGTGGTGAGACACTACTTGAGATATCTGCACATTCAATCTTTTCTCATCTTTGAGCACTCATTAAAGACTTCTCAAAGTAACTACTACTGCAACTAATTAAGGACTGATGCACCTGATTTGTGACACCTGCTTTCTAAAAGGCTCCAGGACTTTCTTGGCCAGATGGAAAAGTTATAGGTAACTCACTGAAGATTTTTAGAAATCTCTGTGGAAAAGGAAAGTCCCCAGGCAGCTGGAGGCTGGGACAGTTGGTCAGAAAAACATCTTCACCACACTTGAGACAATCCTTTCTGAGATATGCATTTTTGATCACTGTTCCAGAATAAATGGACCTTTGGTGTGATCCAGTAGGCTTCTGCTATTATATTTCTGAGGATTTTCTCAGTGAACACTACCATTCTGTCAGCATTTGAATGAATAACATTATTTATTGGATAAATCTTTGTAGAATCAGACCACAAATGATGACAGAAGAGAAAATAGGGTTAGCAGTAGGGGAGATAAAGATATATTAAGGGGAAAGAGAGCACTGATTAAAAGAAACAAATAATGACTATCTGTAAGCCCACAAGCCTTCACAAGTTCCTGCAGGACAGATGATAAATGTAGATATTTTAATAAGACTGATAAAGTTTTAAGTTTAAAAGTTAGCTCTGATTCAAGGAGTCAGCTATATTGGCTTGTGTAGATTAAGCTGATCAGGGGAAAGCAGCTAATACTGAGGCATCTGGAATGATAATAAGTTTGAAAAAAAAATTTCCAAGTTTGTCTGTTGGAAAACTGGTGCCACAGTACCAAAATCAACCAGTTAGCTCCTATATACACATACACATATATACTAAAAGATACAGAGTATATCAAGAAATTGGCCTGTAACATTTTCCCCTCAAGACACTGGAATCTCAAACATGCCACACTGTTTCAGCCACATGAGACCTTTCCAGGTTTCCCTCCTGCAGGCCCCTGAGGCCAACTGACCCCTGAGTGGAGCCCACCTAAGTGTCGTGGGGGATTTTTGACACCGGGGTTGTGGGGATGAGGCAGGGTCCCAGGAAGCCCCACAAAAATCACTGGGTTCCTCCGAGGAGTTCCTCTCTCCCAAGAAAGATGCCCAGGGCTACCTGGGTTCCCTGGGAAATGCCCACCTATGCCAGAAAGGACAACAAGCTTAGAAACCCAACAATCCCCTAGAAGTTCCTCCTAAGCACTGAAAATAGGCACTAATGTCTCATAAAAAGATATAAAGCCTCATAAGGACTCTAACTTGATTTTTGTAAATTTTAGTTCCAAACCCTACTCCAGTAGGAGGGGACTGTGAAAAGCAAGCTTGTATATTTCAGACTAAGCCCCATATGAAATTTCTAAAGGGACCTAAGCTACCTCAGACCACCTTCAGCAGCTTCTAAATTTAAAAAAAAGTTTCAAAAGTAAGCTATAGATAATTAAAGCATGGTGAAGTCAGACTTACCCCAGTCTTTAAAGGATTGGAGCTGAAAGACAGAGTTCTCTAAAGCAAATACATTATTTATATGTATTTTGCTGATGATTAACTTTGTGAAACATCTGACTCTGGTAAATAAAGAGTATGTCAATCAGTGACATGGTTTTCTTTTCAATATTTCAAATTTTAAATATAAAATTTTATTTGTGGTGCCAGACTGATAATCTACCTGAAACTCATAGAAAATGTTAAATTGTAGAAACACTTCTCTTACACCTAATCGAGCAATCACATTTTCCATAACGACTCTATGAGAATCTGAACTTTGGCAAACCAGTGAGTCATTGACACCAGTGGTATTTAAAGTTAAGCAAGAAAAATGATAAAAGATTTAATTAATGAATTAGGGGTAATGGATAGTTTTTCTACGGAGGGATAAAATACACTGCTCCCGATGGGAGTGACAGCACTTATCCTTAAAAAAAAGAAAATAATTGAATTTGCAGAAGTGTACTTTAAAGCTTTTCAAGTTTAGTGACAACGAGATGTGCAGAAAGGCTGCACTGGGAGCTCACAACTGAACAAACAACCGAGGTAAACAGCAAATGGAAGGGAGCAGGGAGGAGGGACAGAGCAGTCACTTACTTTGTGTCAGAGCGGTGTCAGGCTGGTTCTCTCCCATGCCCTGGGCTCCAGGCTCGGAGCCAGCGCAGCGTCACAGCCAAAGCTGCAAAGCTGTGACACAGCCTGCTCCCACAAGTGGAGCACCTCACCACATGGCTCTTAAACCTTGGATCCTTGGATTTCCTTCTTATGGTGATTGCAAAACTTTCCCCCAGTCAGCACTGCCAGAGCTGTGCAGGAGGCAGGTCTGGTGCTGCCACTGCTCTGGCAGCCTACCTGCAGCAGTGCCAGCCTCTCCCGGCTGCTGGAACAACTTGTTTTCTTCACTCTTTCTTTCTTTCTTTTTCTTTTTTTTTTCTTTTTTTTTTTTTTTTTCTGATGTCTAAACATTGGGGCTGCATCAAGCACCTCTCAAAGGGAAGTCCCTGCCATCCACCCAACGAGCAAGGAATGGTTCAGCTCAGGCACAAGAGCCCTGGGAGTGCAGGCTCAGCTTCTCCAAGCACCTGGAGCCTCCCAGCTCACTCTTTAGTGCCTTGGAGGAGGGTCACAGAGACACCAAGGGGTGGCTGAGCTCCTGGGAGGCCATGAACAGCTCATGGACATCTGCCAGTTTTGGGGATGAGCCCTCTGTGCCACAACTCCGATACAGTGACATGCAATTCACCCCAATCCAGTGGTTTGCATGCAGAGCCTTGATTATCTTCTTCTGTATAAAAATACAATACGGGATTTGCTAAAGACTAAATGAACTCAATTATTTATGAGTTATGGAATCATAAAATTTAGTCAGAACTAAAAAAAGAACATTATTAAAGCTAAAAGAAGTTATAAACTTGCTAAGTATATAAATATGCAAGCTCTCTCTCATTGCCTCCTGAAACTTGCAGGTTAACTGCAGACAGTCATTTTTTCTGTCATGTTTGCACTTGTTAATGGATTTGGCGTGATAGAATTTTACACATTTTACTGTGATCATTATATATATATATATATATATTTATGTATATATATGGGTCTTAATTAAAAGTTTCAATTTTTCTGTTTTACCAGCACAACTATATGCTCTCTATATTTGCCCTCAATGAGCAAATGAAAACACAACTTATTTCCACCATTTCATAAGAATAATTGCAAGAGGACAAAATGTTATTTTCTATGATCATTTTAGTGCAGTGTTCCTGCATTACTATTTAATGCTGATTTCTTGTTTAATTAATTTAGCTTTAATGCAAGGAAACATTGTCCATGTTGAAACTCACTTTCTCTTAAGAGAGTTCAGAATATGGGAAATCCATCAAACCTATTCTTTAGATAAATTGATTCTCATTTGCATACTTTTACTCAGGTGAAGAACATTTATCTTTGCCTACTTCTTAATGCCTTAATTATTTTAATTTTTTTAATCTTTAAAAAGCTTAGATTCATTTACCAGAATATCATTAGAATGAAGCAGCTTTTGCGTCATCTGACATTGTCAAATTTATACATACTGCAACATGTATTTGAACTGCTTTTAACTATTACAATATCGCAAAGCTAGCAGGGGAAAAAGGTATGAACATTAGCAATGAGTTCCCTATTTATTCTTGTCAGTCTGAACCCAGGTGGAAAAAGTGAAGTGTGTTGGAAAGGCCCCTGCAAGCCCACTGTCTGTCAGGAGAGCAGGCTCTGAAACACAGCTCCCAAGATGAGACACCCACAAGAAATGTGTTTAAAAGTTGAATACACAGAAGTTTGTCTCTAGGGGACGTGATTCCTGTGATCCTGGCATATACAAGGCAATATCCACTCACAAGGCCGCCCCACATGGATTCAGTGTAGACACATCCAGATGAGCCACTCAGCCAGGCTCACCTTACAGTCAGAGGAGGGAAAAGAAGCATTTCCAAAGAAGTGGGTCCTCTGATCTATTCTAGGTACTTACTTTAGGTAGGAGATGGGATGAGCTCCAGATATGACTGGGAAAGGCCAAGAGCAGTTTTGGCAACAGAAAGTCAGGAGAGATGAATCCCACTGTAAAAGATTTCATAAAAACAGTCTTCTGCAGCCTTTGCAAGCTGAGCTGCAGTGCCTGTGGCAGCGTTTGCCGTCATGCCTTGTCCAAAGCAGTTGTGATGCAGCAGCTGCTGGAAGGCGAGGAACTTCCTTCCTTGCTATGGAAGGGCAGTCCTGGAGGGCCAAGGCACATCTGCAGGTGCTGGCCAGCCCAGGGGAGCGTGCTGGAGGAGCACAGCACCAGCAGCACACACCAGAGCCAACATTTAAAAAAAAAAAAAAAAAAAAGAATAGGAGAAAGAAAAGGATATCTGAACATGCAACACTGTGGGCTGTTGTGTCAGCCACCAGCCTGACAAGTGGCTGTACTGGGAACCTGTTCTGCAAGGCTCATGGCAGCCCAGAAACTCAAAATCAGGAGAGCAGTTCAGCAATGAGGAAGTGTTTGCTGCTGCTGCTGCTTCCAGCATCACCAGGGCTGGCTGTGACAGGCTGTGTGCCCAGGGTGGGCTGCAAGAGCCCCCTGCAAACAGCTCCAGGAGCTGCCCCCTGCCAGCCAGGCTGTGCAGCACCACCTTCCACCTTCCCAAAGTAGGAGGGAGTGTCCCTGCTGGGATGTGCCTGGCTGGCTGCACGCAGCACCCGTGTGTGCTGAACCGCATCTAAAGGGTGCAGGATGCTCTGCAGCCAGGGACACCCAGGGAGACAGTGCTCAGCCATCTCCTTCCCCCAGGAGGTTATTTTGTGTGGCAGACACCTCAGAAACTGCAGAATTTTTAGCCCTAGCCTCCTGCCACACTGAGGTAAAGCAGATGGCAGCTTCCACAGCTTCCACTCTGGAGCTGCCTTTTGTTCATCGGCGGAGGAAGCTCTGCACGAGGGGACCCACTTGTCACTGCTTTAGCTGTGCTTGGCTGCACTGATGGAGCTTTCCTGCCAAGCACAGCCCCGGCCTGCAGCAGCACAAGCACAAGTGCCAAGCTGGCAGCCAGAACAGTGGGGCTGCAAGGGCAAGGCTCAGGGAGCTCGGTCTGCAAGGCACACCACGAGTTCTCAGTCACACAGGGAGGAGGAACATGAATTCTGACAGATTGTACCCTACTCCTGCTGAAATACTGAAGGACAACACGTGCAAAAAGAGAGGATAAAACCAGTGAATCCTCTGCTTCAATACAAAAAGAGTTCTTAGAGGTATGATTTGTACATGAGTTGTTCAGTCTTTTTCCTGACACCAATTTTTCACCTCTGGAAAAGTACACAGAGGATTTGGGATTGCTAAGCCAAGCAATCATTTGATCTTATTTTACTAATTCCAGCCACTTTAGGTCCCAAAGAAAACTCACAAAAGACAAAGATACAAGTGGCAAAAATGATTTCAAAGTGCTCTTCTATGAGAATTTTCTCTTGTAGAACTTAATTTGGCAACTCCTCATGGGCATCCTGAAAAATTGATGCCATCTAAATCTGCAGTAAGGGAATTTTCTCCCCAGAGACTGAGTACCCTACTGAGTATTCTTGTGTAAAAACCTCCAGCAATAATAGTAGTAGATGAGAAGTGTTATGATCTCTTCAAACTGTAAGACAGGTATTACATGTATGCTTATATGGGAAACAATATTATTAATCTTGGAGAAATAGACATCAAAAATTATTCCAACCCATACCATTTCTTAGCAAGTTGTGCCTTTGCATTTAGATATAATTTGTGCTTGAATTAATTAGGCTTCTGAAAAATAAAAGGATATCTGAAAAAATCAAGTTTTTGTCAGAATTGATGTAAGAGTTCCAGTCTGAATCTCCAGCACATGCTGGAACAATGCCTTAACCTGAATAAAGAAATTATTGTTTAGATACACCCTAGTCTTAGAAATAAAAAGCAGCCCAAAGAGGGGATGCTTTCAAAGCTGAAAAGAAGAATTTAAACTGCCACTGACAACCTTTGGAAAAGGGATTCCCACTTCAATGTATTCCATTGGAAATTACCTTTTTTTACAAGTGTTTTATGTGCAAGCTGAATTAAAAATGAACCTAATTAGCTCTGGAGAAATTTAGCTTCTAAAAATCACAGCTCTTTTTTCCACAGAAAGTTTGTATCAAAAGAAAATAGACAAGCAAGTCTAAATAAACAAGTGGAATGCAACCCAAAGGAAATCATCTTCAGCATGTCACTAGTGATAGTAACAAGATCTCTGATGACCTCTCCAAACTCCAGCCCAGAGTGGGAGCTGCCCACTGCCTGTGCCAGCCCTGTGGGAATGGAAATTGTGCCTGAGCCAGGGGGAAAGGAGCAGGGAGCTGATCACAAAGTGGAGCAGTGCCTCCTGAGCAGAGCAGCAGTGGAGAGCTGTGAACAGCTGGCTCTGTGGCACACCTGGGCAAGGAGGGCACTTTCAATCTCCTCCCTCTGGATGGTAACCTAAGGGCACAGAAGGAATTCCCTGCTGCTAGAGGAGGGCAAACCCCCTGGATTCCAGTAAATTTGGCCAAAGCCACAGGAAGAACCCTTGTGAGCATTAGAATGGGCCCCCACAGCTGTGGTTTATCGAGGTGGTGAATGTGTAAGTGCTGGCCAGCTCTTGTATTCAAAAGTAGAATTATTAAAGAATTCTCAAAAAGTTTTCATCATGTCCTTGGTGGGAAACATAGAAGGAACATCTCAATTCCAATTTGTTTGTATATTTGGATGTTATAGACTTACCTTTGCTTTTTTTAAAATATGAAGAAATCCTAAAGTACTTTTATATGCAAGACTATTATTACTTATGCAACCTAGAGCTGTTTTTCTACTAAATGGTGTTTGAAAAGTCATTAAAGAAAACTTAAAACTGTGCTTTCACTTAAAAAGAGATGGATGCGGGAAGCTTCAAGGAAAACATTTCCTAAATTATTCTCAGATCAGTTCTTCCCTTTGCAGTTCCAAAGAAGGCTGCTTTTCTTTCAGTCACTTTTTGAAAAAAAACCCCAACATTTTAGTTAGAGTTTTGTTTTTCAATAGAACTATGCATTAGGAATTTTTTAAGCATTAGTTTCAGTAATTGGTTTTGAGCAAGCTGGGTTTTTACATGAGAAATATCTGAAGCAAACATATTGTGAGCTATCATTAACATTGTTGAGCAGCATAAACTTAGACAAACATCCCATGAGAATTTCTTTCTGAGGAATGCAAACAGATCACCCTCCATGATCTGGAAGAAAAGTCAGAGGTATCACTGATACAGCTAGAGCTGTTCCATCCAGGAAGCAGCATGGCTCTTTTTCACTCATCTTTCTCTGTTACAGAAGTTCTGTAAAGCAAAAAAAAGTCCCTGAGACAAGCTTCTGACACTCAGCTACACAGGAGCAGTGACAACCCAATTTGCTAGAAATACTTCTTTCCTTTTTGTTTTGTTAGTGTCCCAAATTCTTGAAAAATAATCAAAATAATCAATGAAAATAATCTCAAAGGTAAAAAATTCACACAGTATCAAAATATTGAAGCAATAAACAGTATATATAGGCATCTTTCAAGGAAGCAAAATAAAATGCCACCAAGCAGCAGTTTTCAGGGCAATAGGATTTTGAGCATGACACAAATTTCATGCATTCTTGGGACAAATCATAATGCACCTAGTACACATAGGGAAGGCACAGCCTTACTTTAGGGAGATTGACACTAGCAAATATCTGAAGAATGTAAAAATATCAAAGAGATAAAAAATTAATGTTAAATTGGATGAGAAACTTTGTATTAAAATTTAAAAAATGAACACAACAGGGTGCCTGTGACACACTGGGAAAGGTTCCAAGGGAGCAAAATTAACAGGGTATAAAACAATCTCCAGAGAAGCAATAGAAGTCATGCCACCTCTACTTTTAAATTTGACTTGGCAAACACCAATAAATATGTGCCAAGAAATAATCTTTTACTGATGGTAAGGAATGGGATTTATTTACTGTACTCAATTTATAAAGTCAAAAGTGTTAAACCAACTCAGTCAGGACTAGAATTAGAAGCCTGGGACATTGAATTGTTCCCATCTGCTCATTACCATCCCTGTCTGCATTCTCCAGCAGGAGTACTTTATAAAGGGACTTTATAAAGGGATATTTGAATCCCCTTTGACAGTCCCTGAGCTCCCATTGCAGCTCTCAGCAATTGTTGCACCAAGGCAGATGTACCTGATGTTTTTTCTGCTGCTGGGGTGTCAGTGCCAGGGGTGTCAGCCACAGCACCCTCTGCTTATTGCTCTCCCCTCCCAGGGACCACAGGCACCATCTTTTATCCCAGAGAATAATGACTCCATATTCTTAGAAGTCCTATTTATTATTTTATGATACTACATTAAAAGAAAATGATATACTATAACTATACTAGACCATAGAGAAAGGATACATCAGAAGGCCAGACAAGAATGATAATAAAACCTGTGACAGACTCAGAGAGTCCAACACAGCTGGACCATGATTGGTCATTAAGAAAAATTAAAACAATTCACATGCTGGGTAAACAATTCTCCAAAACACATTCCAAAGCAGCAAAGCAGGGAGAAGCTGAAGCTTCCCAGCTTCCCAGGAGAAGAAATCCTGGCGAAGAAATTTGTCATAAAATATCACAGTGACACCAGCCCAAAACTCTGGGGGAACAGTTTTTCCTCCCTGTGCATGAGGGAGTAATCCAGATCCCTTTACATGCAAACACAACCCAATGGATCCTCTTGCTACCTCTTCTCCTACTGATTACTTTTTTTTGCACTAAAGGCATATTCAGACTAACCTCAATCTTGGTACTATCTCTTCCTGTCTCTTTATTTAAATCTGTTATTGTGAGTTTGTGATAAAATCATGCAAATGAGCACTGAGAGCTCAGCTCAGCTGTCATTTAGGGCACTCAGGCCTTTGAATTTCACAGGGTGATTCCCTGGAAGACTGAACTGCAGCCCTGTCTTGGCTTCTGTGAAAAATTCACATATCAGAAAAGGGGAGGGGGGAAGGTACCAATTACACCCCCTACACTGAAAGATTGCAATGGCTTACCCCCAGAACCAGAAAGGTTTCTGTGTGAAATGGATTTCTTTGGGATTTATCAGCCTGCAATACTGAAGGAAAGCAGCTTTCCCACACCCACCACTCTTTATGTCTCCAGGTGTTTACTGAAGTCATAATTCTTTTTGTTTAACAATACCACTGGCTGACTCTGTGTGTGTATAATACCAAGTTCATGGTGTTCATACAGAAATAAGATTTGGAGAAGTACCAGCTCGTCTCTTATCTACATAGACTTGCTTAATTAACACAAGAAAATCCCATAGTGGCCCTTAAAGTCTCTGAGAACAGTGAATAAGTGAATCCAGTCTCTGCTGCTCAGGCCTTCCTCACCTGAAAACATAGCAGGATAAATTAACAGAAGAACTTGGAAACAGTGAACAGTTTTGTCTTTCCTACATTTGAACTTAGAAATGACTTCTCCAGCACCCAGGATGGGATTTCAAAGGCCAGACTTCTACAGAAAAGGGATCCAAATGAAAAGGGAAGTCCTTTACTAAACTCCATCTGTTAAATTGCTTGAAAATTGACAGAGAGCATAAAAAAGTTGTCTATGTCTAAAACAAGTTGTCTGTGTGCACATACATATATAAGTATATGTATTTTTATATATTTTTATATATAAATATATGTATTTAAATATATACATATATAAATATATAATATATATATAATAACTTGCAGGAATATTCCTTTCAGATATCTATGTGTGTATAAATATATAAATTTATATATATATAGAGAGATATATATGGATATATACATATATACATATATATTTATATAAAATATATAAACATAAATATTTATATATATATATATATACATATCTATTTTTATATATAATCATATATATTTATACACACATAGATATCTGAAAGGAATATTCCTGCAAGATTCTGGTCATGGAAGTAGAACTCACAAAGCTGCAGCAGCAGCATTGCAAATGCTGCTGTCCTCTTATGCAAACTCACCAGGAAGAGCATTCAGAGTTACCATGGGAGGTAAAAAACTACATCACCACCAGCACTAAAAGTAAAGCAAAACAAACCAAAAATCAAACAAAACAAAAGGAATAACAAAAAAAAAACCCACAAGTCTTGTGCTCTCTAGGGAATTTTTTTTTAAATTCTGAACATTTCTGCAGCACCTGAAGCTGGCTTTCCCCATGATTGTGTGTTTATATCAGGAAGTTTCCTGGAGCAGAAGGAGCAGCCATGGTGTGCCAGCAGCCTGCAGCTGTGCCATGCAGAGAGCTGCCCTGGAACAATGGAACAGCACAGGTACAGCATGAACTGCGCTCTTTGTGTCTCATTAACCTCACCTGAGGAGTTTGTGTTCTCAAAGCTGCTTTTGGAGCCATTCAGCCTCACAAAGCCAGGCAGCCTTTCCTCCAACACAGGGGGACAAGGCCTTTTAAAACGCAAAACCTCTGGAATGATCTCCTTCTTTTAAACCCCCATTTCCCACCTGTACTGGGGATTTCTGCCCCTTCCTCTTGCTCTCCTCTGTAAGGATCCTGCAAGGATCTGCCACCCAAGGTCACACACCTGAGCAAAAGCCCTGAGCACCTCTCCTGGAAATTAATAGGCACAAATGTGGTGGTTTTGGTTTGCTAATTTAAATTTTTTTTGGTTGATGTACTAATGAGTGTGATGGGTTTTGTGTTGGCTAATTACCAGTGCACTTATTGGAATGTATTTACTTATTTCTTGTTGTGATATAGGATTAGGAGAAAGGTTTAAAACTTTAAAAGGAAATAAAGAAAAATTTATTAACAGTAACTAAAAGAGAGAGTAATAAGAATTAGAATAAAACTTTTAAGATAGTTCTCTTTTTCTTACCATTTTTTCTTTCTTAATGATAATGTAAAGAAACAAAACATTTTAGTTAGTTTACTACTTTTAAAATAGTCAAACCTCTGGCCTGGAGCTACAGCATGGTCTCTTCTAGAAGGGAAGTCAGGCATTGCAATACCTTAAATTTCACCTCCCAAAGGGATCCTGTGTGATTTTAGCCTGCTGTGATTTAAGAAATGTATGCCCTTGATTCCCTGGACAAAGCAAGAGAGGGGCAATTACCAGGTAATTTTCTACATTCTCAGAGAAATTAAGAAAGTTCAAAATCCCAAGCATCATAACTGGGAACACTTCATGCCTTGTTAAGAAAGGAAAAGACTAACAATTCTGTATGAAAAAAAAAAAAAAAGGAAAGCAGCAGTATCCAGCCAAGAAGGGGTTGCTGGATATATCCAGTTTGTGTCACATGACCAGACTTACATAAACTAAAAAGTGATTTTGCTTCTTTGCATGCCAGATCCCATCCCAGGTATTCCCAGGGTGTTCCTCCCACAGCCACAGGCTGAACTAACTTCTGGTACCATGGTTTGCTGGGATGAGAAAAGTCTGCAGGGAAGAGCCAGCTGCTAAAACTCCACTTGAGAGAGAAAGGTTACAAAGCCTGTAAAACACTGTTCACCACAGATGAAATTACAGAAAAAGGAAATAAACTTAAGCTGCCAGTAATAATTACCCTAAATTATTAATGTTAATTGAATAGGTTTGTATCACAAACACAAAGCCAGCATCACATCACAATCAGACATCACCTCAACCAAATTACAGTGTAAGGATGCAGCTTTGGTCATCACACCTCCCTTCTGTCCATTAATTAAAATCAGCCTGTCAGGTAACATATTTTCCTCCCAAATTAGTAATTTTCTCTCAAGGAAAAAAAAAAAACCAACATGATCATAGCTTGGGCAATATGCATAATCAGAAGTGTTTATCACGTGCATCAGGAATAGGTTTCATTTCTTTAAAGCTGGAAGCAGCAGGGCAACAATGAAGTTTATACCAGACACAGGATTTTTTAGGATACAGATAAGACTGTAAAATGAGAGACTTGACAATTAAGTAGATGATGAAATTAAAATACAGATAAAATAGTGAAAACAAACAAAAAAACCCACATAGCCTGCTCATGCACAGAGATGTGCATTTTGCAAAGCAGTGACATTTTTCAGTGAGACTGAGGATTTGTTATTTCTTTGAAAATGATGGCTCAACAGCTGGTCACAGTCAAAAAAACCCCCAATGGATCATCAAAGATCATCACGAAAAACCTTGAGTACAAAATGCTAGATAAATACATGTTAGAAATTCTAGATAAACACTTGTGTGCACAGTTTGTGTATCATTGCCTTTAAAATACCTCCAAGTTCATCACATTGCCTGAAAAGCTTCAAGTGTTTGTTTCTCAGTGTTTAATAGCTCCCATATCCAGGCACCACCACCCAGCACTGCCTGTCTGGACACACAGACTGGGGCTTTTTCACTGCTATATTCTCAGGCAGGTGAAGCAGAACAATTAAACACAGTGTTAATATATCCACTAAAATGCTAAATTTAAGACTTTCCTACAGAAATGCTAATTTTAGAACTTGGAAACATTCCTATCTGCTTCCTCTCACTTCAACACACAGAGTTATCCAGGTCTGACCCTTTGGCAGTGCTCCCTGTAAGTGGCACAGATTTGCCTACTTAACAAAGCCCTTTTGTTTCTCACAGCTGTGAAATTCTGCTGCTGTGTAACTTTTCCTGTTTCCCAGGTTACTCTGGCACCAAGCTGTGACTAAATGTCTGCAAAGGGTTTTTAACTCCAGCTTTGGAGGAATATGACCACAGGGAAGAACGATGGCTCCCAGTGAGTGCCCCATGCTAGCAAGAACAATGCTCAAAATCAGCTTCAAATGTCCACAAAGCCTCTGGGATATCTGTGTGCTGCTTTGATTTTTTAAAGTTTTGGGGGTTTTTTTTAAGTTTTTTGATTACATTTTTGTAACAAACTTTCTCACACACTTTATGTAAGTAACTTACTGTTTTGCATTTTTTATGGAGGAAGAGAAATTTAATAGACTGTTAGTTTGTCCAGTGTCATTGGAGAGGTGGCCCTGTCACCCTCCAATCCACTGTCACTTTTGGAAATCTATCAATGTTAGAGTCAAAATTAAACTTCCCTATTTTTTACCTTAAAAAATCCAGTGTCCACATCTTTCTGTTTCATGTCCTAGAGTGACAATCTGGGAGCTGAATTCTCTGCTCTGCTCTGTTCCTGACTGCATCATATTTGTATTTCTTCCATTCCCCTTCCTCCTTCCTCATGTTCAGCTCCATCATCCAATACAAAGGGAGACAGGGGAAAGGACAGATATTTTCAAAAGAATCACCTTAAAGAATCACTTGTATTTGAAGAAACTTTAAATTTCTGTGCTGATTTCCTGCTCTGGGGGAGGAAATGGATCTTTTCTCACTGGCCCCACAAGGACAGGAAGCAATTTCAGGCACACACACTTATGATGTCAATAAGACAACCTTAAAGTATTACTTACAATCTGAAGTAATCAGATTGTAACTGAACTAATGAACTACTGTGGCAAAATATCCTTCCCACTTCTTGGTGACTGCAGAAGGTCCCAGGTGTTTTAAATGGGAGCAGGTTTGTGCCATATAGAATAAATTAGTAGGAAATATTTGCAGGTCTGTGGTAGTTCCACAAACTCCCTCCATGCCTTATGCAGTAGGATAACCAGGACCTGTAATAAGATAAATAAAATAAAATAACCAGGACCTGTAATAAAAAGCCTCAAGAAGTTATTGCATGGGAACTGGAAGACAGACCTAAGGGTGCTCTGCACTGGGACCAAACATGAGGCAGTGCCAAATTAGATGCTAAACATGGATGCATCAAACCACAGAGACACCTTGTATGACTCATATCAGCAGGGTTTTCTTTCATTTTTGTTACCTGAGACATTTAGGGTTTTATTTCCTTAGCTATTTCAGACATCCCAGGGCAGCAGGTAACTGGAGTAATCATTCCTGATGACTTTTCCTTGTCAATGATCTGTGCAAATCTTAAAACATCACCATAACACAGCACTTTTTAAAAATGTATTTTTTAAAATTTATTGTTATTACCACAACACCCAGACCATATCATAAACCAATATATTGACCACCTATACTACGCAGAATAACAAATAATCCCTGCCTGAAAGGACTAATAATATCATTAAATAAATTTATGGAAAACTGGGGCCCAAAGAAGCCACAAATGCTGTCCACAGTCAGTGACACTCTGACAGAAACCATGTGAGAATTCCTAGATGAAATCTGGCATCACTTGGAGTCAAATACAAAATTCTCCCTATTTTCAGTGAAACAGGGCTGAACACATATGTTCCTGCTCCAGGGCCCTTTGCTCAGACAACTCAAACCCAGCATTTCATAAGTTTTCTTATTTCTAGTCCTTATTCTTTTGCACCAAACATATTTTCCCATACCTTGTGTTTATAAACTGATACTTTTATAATGTAAGTAGAATACAACTATGTGTAATTCTATTCATCTCTGTCCAAGTGTTCCTTACTTAAAGTAAAAAATTTTTCACAAGGATATATCCAATATTTACACTGCAATGGTTTTTTCCCAACATGTCCTTCTGTGAAATGCTATTTCACTGCTTCTTGTCCTTTATCCTGCATTTCTATTGGTTCATTTAATAAGACTGGCTTTTCAGATTTCAGTTTCTTCTTTAAAATGAGGAGAACAAGTGTGCTTGGGATGTAGGACACTCCACGTAACACTGCTGGCAGGCCGAGATAGAGCCACCTGAAATAAATTATAAGTTTCATTAAATATATGCATTTGTAAAGAAAGGCCAAAACTATTCAGCAAACATTGCTTTGTGAAGGTTACAAAGCCACTCTAAAGCTTGTGCCCTGGTGCTTTTGGGTCTCACAGAAGATGAGAATGTGAGAATGTGAGAATATGAAAAGGTAAAATGGCCTTTTACCTATCCCAATTTCAGGCAAATGATTTAGCCAGTGAAGTCAGGCACCTGGTACTCCTATGGTTTTATCCATAGGGAAAAGAGAGAGTCCTGAAAGGGCTCAGACTGCCTTGTTAAAATTTCTAATTATTCATAAGAATATCCTTACAAACCAACCTCAACACAGTATTACAAGGAATTAGTATGAGGCCATAAGTTCAACAAGATTTTTCTTTAAAAATTGCACATCAGTCCTTGAAGGACTATAAAAACATGAAGTGCAGTATTCTGGGCCAATTTCCAACTTAAGTAGCTGTATCTTTTCCATAAAATTCTTCTTTTTGAAATTCAAGTACTGTTTCAACCATTTCCTGTTCAAAGATATTGCCGTCACCCATTGAACCTTTTTCCCACATAAGCTAAGTGCTTTTCAGTATTTTTCTCATAATTCAGAGTTTTCCAAGCTTGTTCTCATGAGAGGTTATTCGTGAATATTCTGGCACCAGAACATTTCTGTTCAAAGGTTTTTCCAATGTCTGTGTAAAAGGTTGCACTTTGCAAATAAAGCCAATGCCAGAGAAAATTGTGTCATACCTCTAACACAGGAGCAGTTTGTCTGCTAGGGAGACTTAAAGTGCATAAAATTACCTCTCTATGCATGCAATAATAGAATAAGAAGGAGAAATTAAAATAAAGTAGAAAACATACCTGTATGTGACAACATCATACATCCTACATGCTCCTTCTCCACCACAAGTCATGCTACCCCACTTCAAGCAAGTGGTGTCTATCAAAGCTCCAAAATAAATGGGAGATGGAATTCCAGCTAAAAAGAATATGAGCAAAATTTCTGTGATTTCCTTCTGGTTATCAGATCCACCACAGAGCCTAAGCTGTTTGTCACCCACTCCATCTGTCCTGTCCTCTTGCAGCTCATAGCCTCATTCTCTATCTTGTGCTCCCTCTTCTTCCTACCCTCAGCCAAAGATTTTCTTCCCTGCTGCCTGTTAAAAAACATCCACATGCAGCAGCATGGACAGTGCTTCCTATTCAGAACTCAAGATTTTCTCTCATCTGTGAGGCAATGCTGCCTTCAATAAACATAAACTATAAGAGTGAAGGAATGCCAAATGGCTTTCCAGTGAGCAGCAGATGTAGTCCTGGGTCCTGCTTTCTGCAATATACAGTTAATACAGTTAATTTTCTTCTTAGCAGCTGGTACAGTGCTGTGGTTTGGATTTAATCTCAAAATAATGTTGAGAACACACCAATGTTTTGGTTGCTGCTAAGGAGGGCTGACATCAAGGAGTTCTCTGTGTCTCATGCTCTGTTTGTGAGGAGCTGCAAGGGAAACCAGGGAGGGAGCATGGCCCAAACTGACCAAAGGGAAATTCTACAACCTGCAGTGTCATGTTTAGTACACAGAGTGGAGAGAAGTGGCAGGGAGGGACGGACTGCTGCTTGGGAGTGCGATGGGTATTGGTCAACAGATCACAAACAATTTTATTCTGTATCACTTTTCTTTCTTTTGTTTTATCCCTCTCTCTATTTTTCCTATTATTATTACTATATTTTACTTTCTTTCATTCTAAACTATTCTTTACGTCACCTGCATGCTCTACCTTTTTTCCAGCTCTCCCCCCTATTCCATGTGGGAGGAGAATAAGTGGATGCACGGTACTTAGATCCTGACTGGGGTTAACCAAGATACCAGCCTATTATCCATTAAAAAAATTGCAAACTGCAAGCAGTTCTACTTTGCCATGCTCTGAGAGCTATAAAAAAAAAAAAAAATCCTAAATGCTTCCTGATCAAAGGGACTCCACAGAAGCAATGACTGCTGTGTCATGCCCATAGCCCTGATGGGATCCTTCTCTAGCTCTAGGTCAGCCCTAACTGCTCTTCTGAAGTGTGTGAGATATTTTCTTACCAAATACTCTTGAAGCCAGCCCATGGATACCCACTCCAAATGACTTCTCTTCAGGCTTTAGAGACCTGTATGATAATTGCATTTTACACTTAATCATAGAGGTGACATTAATAAGAGATGTTTAAACTTTTTTTAAAATCAAGTTCTTCATCACATTAGGCCCAAACCATTCTAATAATGAGCTCATTACGCTCATTAGATGATGTTTGCTGAAAAGTTCCTTATCCAGGACTGCCAAATCACAAAAGGAAAAGCTACTGTCAGGGTATGGTACCAGGGCCAACACAAAGTGCAGGGTAGTTGTGCCTAAATCAACATCATAAATTATGATTTGATTAAAATGATTGATAAACTCACAGGTATCACACACCACTCAATATCCCAGTGCCCTGACTCAGGGCTCCTGCATTCATTCAGGATAAATCTGAAGCTTTATGTGGAGAAGCTGCATCAGATTATAAAGGTGACATGACACTGAACCTTAAGAGAAATGATACCATATTTCTCTGCTCTTTCTCCTTCCATATGCAAACTAAACACCTTTTCATTCCCTGGAGAATTAAAACCTCACAATAAAAAGTCTGGTACGTTTCATAAGACAAGGAAATTTTACTGTACCTTATTAAGACCATGTATCCAGGCATGGCTGCTAAGGAAAAAATGAAGCTGCAGACTAATGTCAGGATTAAAAAATAATGGAGCATCTTGTCACAGCTTTCATGTCCATCACAGTGGCCCAGAGTTGCAGAGATGTTTTGAGATGAAAACCCTGAGGCTGCAACACAGGTGCAGTTTTCAAATACCTATCAAAAGAATATTTTGATCACACAGATTGTCCAAACTCACACTCTGAAGGCAAACCCATATCACTGTCTCCTGCTCTCAAACCTGTTACTCATGAGCAGCACTGCACTGAGCGTCCCTCCCAGGCTGCCAGGCATAGGTCCAGCCATCCCCAGTCTTTGGGAATAAAATTCTATAATGCCTGGTTACCTGTTTAAATCTACAGGGTAAAAGAGATTATTAAGTCTATGCTATAGACTTTCATTTTGGCTAAAATGTTCTTGGGCACTCAGGTTTCCACTTGGCAGCACCTTCAGAATAATTTTTCACTCCTTGTTAAGCATTTTATATTACTTTAGTTCTTAATAGAGAAGAATTCTCCTTCATTATATTTTTTAATTTAAACTTAAATTTAAAAAAACCCCAATTTTCCTATACAGTTTGAAATTTATGGTGCTACTCAATGAATTTTTTAAAATCTTTTACCTTATATATTCAATGTACATGAATCTATAAGGTATAAGGTAAAAATATATTAATATATATTAAATGTACATGAATGATGTACATGATCTGCCACCCTATATTGGTATAAATATTTGCCACCTATTTTATTTCATAGTTACAATACAATAAAATGTATGCTTTACCAAACTCCTTCCAGTTCCTCTCGAGGATTTACACCCAGCAAGACAAGGTGATACATAAGTGATTCCATTGCTCCCACAAACTGGGTCCCAGATTTTAAGTGGGCAATCGCAATCCACGTTGCAGCCAGCCAGGAGAGTATTTTCTGCATATGAGACCTGCTCTATTCTGAAACACATTTAGGAGATTAATAAATATTTCAGTAATGAGATACCCACAGTAACCCTGTGAAATGCTTAAGATTCTATTCTAGCTCAAGTGTTGAATCAGGACCCAATCCTACATGCTTCTGCCCTGAATCATGCCTTTTTATCTTTCTATAGGACCCTAAATTGTATTGTATTACATTAATATTGTAAATTAGGTATGAATACCCCACAGCTTTTTTCTCATCTATGGCCTGTATGTTCTTAGTTGTCCATGTCCATTTTACAGACACAAAGCACAACCTGGCCTAGTGGAAAGTGCCCCTGCCATGGTGCAGGGAGGTTGGAGATAGAGGCTCTTTAAGATCTCTTCCAACCCAAACCATTCTGTGATTCCCAATGATCAATGGCAGGTTTCAAATCAAGAAGCTGCAGATAAAACATCCTCTGATAACTTGATAGTAATCAAATTCTAGTAAACCAGTGTAAGATCAAGAAGGGAATTTTTTCCTGTCTTATTCTGAAATTGCACTCACATAAGCCTGATTTGAGCAAAAATTTTTATTTTCACCTGCAGTTAAATTATTTCACTAATTGTATTAGTGAAAGAATTAATATGGACATGCAATTGCATGAGTCTTGACATGGATATCTTTTTTAATACACTTTTGTTGTTTGAAACAGGCATGACAGACCTAATGTCTAATGCAAGCAAAAAGCCTTGAGAATTTAAAACAGGGAACTGCAGTGGAGCTCCTGGCTGATTCTTGACATGAAAAATCATCCTGGTGTCTTAAGACTGAAGTCCTGCTGAGTCCCAAAGAACATACCCTTGATAGGAAACTGTTAGACCAGCAACTGGTGAGGTATCACAGACAGTCCAATAGGCAGCAAAGTAGAGAAGGTATTCCAGTAAAGATACCCAAAATGCTATGCTCGCAGCCTGATAGATATTTATCTTGAATTTCTTCATGAACAAGCCTCCAGAAAAATACCCAACGCATAGAACTGGCAAGTTGTAAACACCTAGTTAAACAAGTGAAACTTCCATGTTAAAATAAAGGAGACCATCAAAGCTACTCTACTACAGGGCAGCTAGAGAGGGAGCTATATAGCTGCTGTGAGGGAAGGTTGTGTTTGGCAAAGACTCAAAGAGTGCCTGGGCCTGAATAATTTAACTACAATCAGAAATGGGTCTCTGCTAATTTCCTTTCACAGCCAAAACCTCTGCCAAAGTCAACAGCAGGTGAGAACTGCTTGGGGAGTGAGCTACATGGTAGGGCTAAAATTACCAATCGGAAAATGGCAATCTAGAGTTGTACTCTAGGTCCAACTCAAAAACAAAAACAACAACAAAAAAACCCAACCAAAACAAACAAACAAAAAACCACCCCAAAAAACAAAAACAAACAAACAAACAAAAAAAAAAAGAAAAAAAAAAGGAAAAAAAAAGAAAAAAAAAGGAAAAAAAAAAGAAAAAAATTATATGGTTTCAATCCAGTCTCTCCAGCTGAGAAACTCAACAGAAATGTCTGTGCACTCTAAGCATGACAGAAAGGAGGAACAGGCTTTCAGTTTTGAGATGAGATTACTGAATGTGCTCTCACATCATTCTTTGATGACTGATGCTTAAAAGAAGCAAATTTTGACTGAAAGACACGTTGGAAGTGGTTTTACACAAGCATCACATGGCTTAGTTTCATATCAGCTGAATTTTCTGAGCCAATTCAAAAGATGGGAATTAGAATAGAAAATTGTGCACAAAAAATTAGATATTTAGCAGAAAATGTATTGTCATTTAGATATGCTTTGTAATGTGATATCCCTCACCTGTAGAAGCATTTAACCTTAGTATGTATATATAAATACACATGAACATATGTATATATGTGAAAATATAGATAATTTGAATAGAGACATCGCTAATTGATAGAACAAAGCAAAATGCAAACATACCAATCAAAAAGATGGCATCTGATGCAGATTTCCCAAACTGCTGTTCCAGATACTTGGGCATGAAGGATATCATGCCATCAAAGGCACTGAACTGTAGCACAGTTATGCATATAAATAACATATACACAGGGTTGTGGAACAGAGCCTTGAGGAATGGGATGAAATCTGCAAGGAAATAATGCCATGAGTTAGTGTGATGCTTTATGAAAACAGCATGTCTGTGGGGGAAAGAGGGGAACAAAAATGATCCTGAGCTGGATTGGGATAAACCTTGTGCTTTGCGAGACACCACAGGCCAAAGATTCCTCGCTTAGCCCAGGGTCCCCTCTACCCAAAGATACTCTCACACACGCACATGCACACCAGTGCAGCTGTTCCTTATTTAAAAATAATAAATCACAGTAGCAGCAGCAGCTACTGCCCCATCTTCCCTCACTTTTCTCTCATCTCATGCCCCAGAGCACTCAGCAAAACCTCTGTCCTGCAGCTGGCATCCACAGGGGTGCAAAAAAAGAGCTGTGACAAGCTGCCCCAGAGAGCTGAACTCTGGTTTGGGGGTTTGCTGCTGAGGCAGAAGAGGCCTGAAGAGAGCTGTGAGCACAGTTATTCCCATCATCCTCCCAAAATCTGCATTAGCCAGTTTTCAGCCAAGTAAGCATCTGAGAAACTGATTTACACAGGTCTTTCCTCTGAGTAATGCCCATTAAGTCAGGATTTGAACCGTTAAAAAAGCCCCACAATTCCCCTTTGTCTAATGTTCTCTGTTAATCAATGTGCTGAGCTATTGTTAAGAAACTCTGCAGATAAATTTAAGCATCTACAAAACAATGAGTGGGCCTGACTGAAAGTGGGCACCACTTAGGATGGGTGTATATCTTCCAGAGCTAAGCAAGTACCTTACTAGAAGTAGATCTGTATGCAAATCTTTCAAAAATTAGTCAAGCTGCATTATTTACAGATGCAGTGACATTTTTAATCAAAGCTTCTCAAGGAAATTTTATTGTCCTTAAATTAATTTTATTTTAGGTTATTTTTAAATATAAAAATGTCAGGTTTTGACTTGAAATCCCTTAAAAAGTTGTCTGAATATGTCCTGGTTGAACAGGGGTTGGACAAGGTGACCTCCACAAGTCCCTTGCAACCACAACTATCCTGTGGAATGAAAAACTTCTACATTCAGGATATTCAGGGACAGTGAACATTGCCACCAACACAGGCAGGGAATGACCATGAAAACATCAGCTCTGAAGAGACCCTGTGAAATAGAAGTTTCCTTGAGCCAGGTCTCATAAGCTCTTGGAGATCTATTTCACACCCAAGATAGCTCAGCTATCTTAGAAGGCATAAAATCAGCAGGATGGCTTCTGTGGTAGTGTTGGAAACAGAAAAGTTTTAATAAAAGGCAAAATAACAAACTCTTTAGAGAGAAAACTGATCTAGGTGCAAGAGGCCCTTCTGCCCTTGGTAAATTGCTTTAGCAAAACTTTTTAGCTCTTATCCAATTAGCTATCTTTAAGTTTGAAGTGAAGTCTTCTAAGTCCTATGAGATGCCTTTTTTACTTAATTGAGAAGATAAACTTCTAGACTTATTTCTTTTTTAAGGAGACAAAAGATAGTTTTGTCACTTTGTCAACAAAGAGCACATTCCTATAACCCTGGAGCACTAAGGAGCCACACCTGAGCTGGGAGAACAGTATTTTATTCATTAGTTCATTTTAGGCTAGGTGACTGCAGAAAGAGATGCTCTGTTTATCAAGATGAAGCTGCAATATCAGCCAAGACCTAAGGATTCACTCTGGGTGTGGTGAATCTGCAGGACCCAGCTGGAAACAGCACAGAGAGGTAGCTGCCACTTGGAATTTACTTGCTGAAAATTTCTGAGGTCCTGTCAGAGGGCCCTGAGCAGGACAGGCTGCTCTGAAGATCATAGCCTTTGACATAGTTTATTCACTTACATTTCCAACCAGGAAATGTAGGAAGGATTTTTTTCCTTTAAATAAGGAAGGAAAAAAACATGCTCCTACAAGAACATAGATTTGAAAGACCCCAGGTGTGAAAGTTGCCAGGTGAATAATTGTGAGTGGAATACATCTTTGTTGAGCAGTAATTAAATGTTTATGAGACACTTAAGCACCTGTCAATTCCCTTTTAGGGATTTCAGCTGGACTCAAGAAATGCACAAGATTTTTGTTGGGCTTCTGCTTTTCTGCCCAGTGAATGTGGGGTACAAACAATCAATATCTGCACCTCATGCCCAGCTCACTGAGCTGTAATATTCCTACCCAGATTTCAGAGCTTCAGCCCTCTCTTGGGAAGAAGAGATCTACATACACCAGAATTGCAGGAGGGGAAAAGGAAGGATCCAGATCCCAGATCTAGGAAATCAGCTTTCTTCCTCTGCAAGGAGCCATTCTAAAATCCTGCACAAATCCCTTGAACTACACAGACACCAAAACAGAGCAGGCACTGCTATCTTGGACCCACCTTTAATTACAAAGTACACAGAGTTCACACCTTAGGACTAAAGTTAGAAGGGAATAAAATGCAATACAACTTGCCTTTAGCAATTTCATACATGGTCTGTTTGGTTTCATTCTTTTCATTTTCTTGCAATGGTGTTGCAGTTTTTTCACTTGTCTCCTCAGGTTCATTGGTTTCACCTTCCTTCACAAGGGACTTGGGCAAGAACCAGAATGGAATTGCCACCAGGAGATTGAGCAGTGCACAGATCAAAATGCCCAGCCACCAGGCTCCAACCCAGCGGGCATCAGTGGCTGCTATAGTTATCTCATCTGGAATAAAGCACAAAAACAGACCCCTTGATCACTTCAGAAACATTCTTTGCTGTCATTTTGGGCTTTCCCAGTCACCTCTGACATAAAAGCATTTTAATGATTCTTAAAATGAGGCTCATGAGGGAGCATATGCTCCAGTTTTCTTTTCTAATGTTGCTAATTTTCTGGCAAATTTCAGTGGCTTGTATCAAGTTAATTCTAGTCCTTTCCTCTGTTAAGCCAGATGACACAATTTTTCATCAAATAATTTGTAAGCAGATTGATTTATGTATCTATAAACTGAATATTATACACAGATCTTCCATTCTAAAATAAACACCAATGAACTCAGGTGGGATTAACCCATATTAGCAAGAAAACATCTTTTAGCTCTGAAAAATTCACCAACTACAGACTTAAAAATAAGGTTTATATGTTCACCCATTACCTGCACCTACTGATCCAATGTCAACAAACAGCTCTGCACAGAATGAAGCCAACAGCAAACCAAGGAAGGGGCCAATTACAGTCGCTGTATGTAGACATGCTAGAGTGGGAAAAAGAGAAAACATTCTAAATTAGAACCCAGTCACAATTATCTTCTTGGATTTGTTACATATGGCTAGGACAGCTCTACTGGAAAAGCATTTGCACCTAAAAATGGCCTGAAAAATTCCAACAAGTTTCTCTCTGGTTAAATTACAAGTTCTAAAATACTATTGTTTTGATAAGGCAATCATTAATTTTCTGCATTCCTTTATTGGGCTGAAGGGCATCACAATAATCCTTTATTTTGCTTTGGTTTGTCTGTGTGTTTGGAGAAGGGGAATTACCACAACAGGGTGGATTTACCCAGGTAGAAAGGTGAATTCTCTGTTTTGGCAAAATCCTCCAAATAGGAAATTCCCAAAGGCATGATGGGAGTTTCACCCATTCCTCTCACAATGTTTCCAACCATCACAAAAATCCACAGCAGGGACCCAGGCTCCTGTTCACATTCTGTGGATAAAACAAAAAAAATAAGAATGAATGTTTTAGTCCCGACTATTAATGAAAATCTAGAGACAAAGAATTCACCAATAGCTTAAGCTTTGGTGGGTAAGCCTGTCCTATAAAAAGAAAAGATGAATAACTGGTCACAATACTTTTTTACTTCCTTTTTCTCCTTGAACTGGGATTTCTTCATCCCATAGTCGGCTTCAGATTCCTCTGCTCTCTCCCCCTTTTTCATGCTGAGATTTCTCAGTGCAAATTCATTAACCAATAAAAACCAGCTTTGTTAGCAGCAGCTGCTGCCTTTCTGGGTGTCTGACCACCGATGAAACCCAGATCTCCTGGTTTAATTATAAATTGCTGCCACCAAACACAGGTGAAGCAATCCACATGCATATGGGGTCACATTCAGTCCAGTTTTCCCTTCGCACAGGAAATGGACTCAGATATATGAATATCACAGCCTTGCTTGTCCATAAACCAATAAAGAAACAATCATCTTACCCAAGTATATCCAAAGACATGAGGATTTTGGGGTTCTATGTACATATTGAGTGGCTGTACATCATTTAATTGAAAATTATTTAATAAAGAAACAATCTTCTTACCCAAGCATATTCACAAGCATGAGGGTCTTTGGGATGTATGTAGCTGTACATCACTTAGATGAAAATTATTTAATAAACAATCACCTTACCCAAGTATAGTCACAGGCATGAGGATTTTTGGGTTCTATGTGCATATTCAGTGGCTGTACATCATTTAGAGGAAAATTATTTAATAAACAATCACCATTATTTAATAAACAAGTGATTGCTAATAAAAACAAAAATCCATTTATTTAGACACTATAGACATAGAAAAAACCATTAACAGACATAGGAAAAGTCCTACGTGTTGATGGTTCCTCTGTAGGCAAAGAGGACAAGTTGTGATTAACAAGGCACAGAGGCATCACTGAAACATTTTCCCTTTGTGAAATGCTGCTTTCAATGTGATACCTGTTGGGAAGAAAGGAAAGAAAGCAAGTACAGGTCAAGAAGATATTCATAAGAACCATCTCATTTGTCTGTGCTGGAGTCATGGAGCTACCTATAAGAGTAGGTAGCCAGAGCCATTCCACACTGGACACAAGATTGAAGGATCAAGAAGCACCTTGCTGATTAAAGCCCACACAATCTTACTTTTTTTTTTTTTTAAGCCAAGCAAAAAATCATTTCAAAGGAGTTGAACGATCATTATGGTCAGTACTAAATTTGCTTTTAGCTATTCTTTTAGTTAGAACAGGTAGACAACATATCTGCACTGTGGACATAGAAATCAATTTGGCAGTGAAAATAGCTTGAGAAACATCTATTTCTTATCCTATGGTAGGTGTCTTTCTCTGAATAAATTCCTAGAAGTGTGGAGAAGACAGAGACCCAATTTTCACTCTGCATCATTCAGGTTAAAAAAGATTTACATAACAGGGTCATTTTGTTGTGTCAGGTTGTGATGATTGATAATACCCAATTTCATTCTTGCCAACACAGTGACCCGGTATGATCTCTCATCCAGGTTCCAGACCAAGAGATCTTTAAAAATCACAATTTCTATTGCCCATCCAAGCAGATAAGAGCTAGTAGTGTAAAGGGACAGCATCACAGCTGTTACCTGGGAGAGCCATGCAAGGGGGAGCAAGAGGATGAAGGCAAAGGCAGGTGCCCAGCAGAAGGGTGACTCTCCTCAGGAGGTGGTGACTGACTTTTAGAGCCATCTCAGGAGCAAACCCCAAGAATCTGCAATGATCAGACTGAATCCATGCTTAGCAATATCTCTCCTCACAAGCAGCACCCTCAGTGGAAGGATGAAAGGGTTAATGCCAGCAAGGACCACAGAAGCTGCTGTGAGTTAAGCACAACACTCACCTCCCAAACAGAAAATGAGGAAGTGATATCAAAAGACATCCAAAGGACAGAACTGTGCAGCCCAAAGCAATTATTCTGGGTCTGTGAAGCTTTGCTCCAAAGTAACTCACAAATGCTATCAGCAGCAAGTTACCTGCAAAGAGAACCTGGGTCACCATCTGCAAACCAAGGCATCCCATAATAGTTACAAACCTGAGCATGTCTTGTGAGCTTCTGTTTCTTTTTTTGTCTTTAAAAAGTGTCACTAGACAGGGAACTGCCTACATGGTGCAGTAATTCCCTGCTATGATCTTTTTTTGGAAGAGTTACATCACATGAAAAGAACATGAGAATAAAAGGCAGGATGGTAAAGAGATGACAGTGAGAGAGATTTTTGAATGCACCTTTATAGAGGAGAAATTTCCCACTACTTGGCATAGAGACCAAGGCCCAGGGACTGCAGAATAATATAGGAATATTATTAGGAATATTCCCCTAGGATACTTTGTTTGGTGATGTGTAGGAAAATACAGAAGTCTATATCATAATGTTTTTGTAGTGAAAATAATAAACACAAGAGGACCATCATACAAAAAAAAAAGGAATAATAATTTAATATTAATTTTATTAATTGCTTAATAATAAGAAAACACAGGTTTTTATACCTAGTACCATTTAAAAACAAAAATGCACTAAAAATCTTCATTTTCCTCACCTCCACTTTCACTCAGAAGCAGTTGATTTTCTCCATTTATTGCTATGCAACTAAGAAAAGAATCAAGCTTCATGTTATGAATCAGGCCCTATAAAAATAGCAATTTAATAATTTTACACCTACTAATTTTATGATCTTTTTGTCAGAAGAACAAAATCATGTCTCTGAATGATGAGCATCATGCTCTGAAAGAAAATAATGCCTTTTTTATGTATCATTTCTAAACAGGCTGTGCTGAATCAGTGGCTTCAATGACACAAAGATAAACATTTAAGTTTATCACTGGACAATAAAATTTACTGACAGGCAAGGTAAGGAGCACTAAAAGTAGAACTGGAAATTTTCTTTGCAAGGACAGTTGTACAGGTACAAAAACTTAAAATATTATTGAGTTTAGATAAGGATTCACAGCCCACTCCAACCAAGTTTAATTAAAGGAACTACAAAATTCTAAATATGACCTTAAATACAAACAAAGATTACATAGTTGGTTTGTTTTTTGTATTGAATATTTCTGAGGAAAACATCTCATAAACTAGTTCTGTTTTGTCAGTTGCTCTGTCATATCTTATGATAGTGCAGACATTAGCTGAACCAGTTTTTAAACCTAAATTTTCCTATTCTAGTGGTCCTACTCATTTCCAAGATATGACATGGTTACATATCAGCTCAAAACAATGACAGAGTTGGCCACTATTGTCACACAGAGTAATTGAGAGCAGATGAGGAACACTAAGACATGCTCAGACCACATATTACATTTTCAAAGAATCAGGAATATCAAAATGAGAGATTACCAATTTCAAAACTTCCATTAATGATGCCCACTAAAGAAGCTGGGATATTAAATTGTTTCTCTATCTGTGTGTACATGCTGTTCATGTAAGCACCCGACATGGTTTTCCCAAGGAAGGCAAGTGACAGTGCCAGCAGAAATACCTAGGGAGGGAAGGGAAGGGAAGAATGCATAAACCATTCAAAATTACATATTTATGAATATTTCTTGGTTATTTCCTCCAGTGAAGGTGTGCTTCCAGTTAAAAAAGTGAGCAGTTCTGTTCCACTGATGTATGTGTAAATCCCATCATCTATTCCTTTCTAGAGTTAGGGCTTTGCCAAACAAACACACAAAAAAACCCCAAACCCAAAACAAAACACACCAAAAAAAAAAAAAAAAAAAAAAAACAAACCCCAAAAAAAAAAAAAAAAACCCAAACCAAACAAACTTTGTTCTTCATCTTCTCTAATTGACCAAGACTGCCTTCAGAAACCCCAGGTCCCATTTAGCCGGCCAAGGCAGCAGTGCCTGCTGCAAGGTTGCCACCTGCAGGACCTTCCCACCCCCTGTTCACCCAAATGACAAATTGCTTGCAGAACTGAGATCCTTTCCTTTGGCAGAATGACTCCATCCAGGATCTGCTCTCCCATCTCAGCAGAGATCACGAGGCCAGAACAAGTAATTTCAACCAAAAGGAGTAAATAATATGTCCTTTTTACAAGAAAATTAGTAGCAACTGACAGCTAAAAGGTTAAACTTAATAAGTGCAGCAGTATTCAAATCCTTTTTCACTTCAGGCTTCTTTATAATCAGCATTTATGAAATGAAATCAATATTATTTTTAAACACATCTGCTGCAAAAGCTAAAAAGCAAAAGAAATACGTTTGGGTTTTTAATTACTATTTTTAAAAAATTTATTTTACAAGATCTTCTAGCATTTCTTGACAACTTGAATTACCATTCAAGATCAACAGGCAGTTTTTCTGCCACATCCCAGTCAATAAAGCTCATTTCACAACTTTAAGAAGGAAGGGTAAATGTGTTAGACTGGAGGGTTATACAAAGTCAGTGGTGAAGCTTCAAAGCAGCAATCAATCAATACCTCCAACATATCACAGAGTGGAAAGTTCAGGGAGAGCAAAAACCAGCAAGCACAGCTGTTTACAAACTTTTATAAGGGCATTAAGAGTAAAAAAGAACAGCTAATCTATGAATTTAATCTAGGCTGTAACTCCTACCAAAATACTGTAAATACAAGTAATTACAATTGTATTTTCCTACAAAATTGCTACGATTTTGTTGTACCTTCAGCTTGGAAATGCAGCAGAATTTGTCCTCTGCACGTGGCTTCTCGGGCTCCTTCATGTTGCCTTTTTTAATTGACACTGGTGTCTGTTTCTGAGTCTGTCAGCCATCCCATTACAGTGTTGAAAAAAGATGAGAGACAAGAACAAAAGTTTTTGTCCTATGTTTGCAAAAATATGATATTCTTTCTAAGAGATTTGATATTTCAGCATTTTCCTTCAATAATTGCAAACTGGATTGCAACAAAGCCTAGCAGCTGATGGATTTTATTCTAAATTAAGTAACTTGGTTAGAGACATTAATCTCTTGGCATTAAAATTAGATGAAAACAAAATCAAACCAAAACCACCAGACCAACTCGAGCTCTAAATGGACACAAAACAGACTGCATTCTTCTTCCCCTCCCAAGATTGTCAAAAATGTTCCTCTTTATTTATCTGCCTACTTTTGCTTATCTCCATTTCAACTTGATGATTAGAGTGTCTCACAATGCTAAGCTGCCTGCTCTCTTAACATTTTACATGTATTCCTAAAGTGTGTTCAAAGAAGGAGCAATATATTCCAGGGATTGGATATACTGACTGTAAAGGCCCCGAGACATCTGAGGGTTTGCACAATGAATCAAAATTTTATTCTATTCATTCCAAGGGCTCCTACAGAGACTCCATTAAATAAAGTTATGCAATACAGTTCCCTGGGGCCTGATGGAGAAAGGTGAAAAAACGAGGGCAAGGCAGAGCCCTACCTGATAGGCAGGATGGACACAGGTGAATTTCCTCTTTTTGGTCTGGGGTACACTTCTCAAGGGATCCTGCAGCACCTGCTCTGCTCTGTGCTTTCCCCCTCATGGGTCCAATGATGGGGAGAAGCTTGACCTGCCCACCAACAGGACTCAGCTGCCTTTCAAATTCTTCACCTCAGCACCCTCCTGGCCAATCTCTCCAAACATTCATTTCTACAACAATGTTAATCCTCTCAAATGTGTTTCCTAACTAACTTGATTCCTAGCAAGTCCACAGGCATTAACTCCTTCTGTAGCTGCCTTCTCACTTTCAGCTTTTAAAAGCACAATGCATTATTACAGCATTCCTGGAAATACCTTACAATTAGCTGTAGGTGCTCAGCACTCAGACAATTATCTGTGATAGATACAGAGATTTTATCTCTGCTTTGCTCACAGATACTTCTACAAATTGTGTACAATTATCTGTGATAGATACAGAGATTTTATTTCTGCTTTGCTCACAGATACTTCTACAAACTGTCTTCAATCACAGGACTAAACTGTGCTATTACAGTTTTTTTTGGTTGGTTTTTTTTTTGTTTTTTTTTTTTTGTTTTGTTTTGTTTGGTTGGTTTTGGTTTTTTTGCAATTTGAAATAAAATTTATATCCCAGGGAATCATTTATACTTTATCTAAATACTCCTTTTCTCTGAAGCCCACCAGCAATACCAAAAGCAATACCAAAACATGACAGCAATACCCTGTATTTGTCCTCTTCTAGGAGCTAGCAAAGGGATTCTTTCCCTTTCTGTACAAGTTTCACTGTATTTCCCTGCATTTCACTGTCACACACAGGGAACATCATCTGGCTAATTGCAGGTTTTCTCTCCTGGTGCTACAAGACACCAGACAGCACCCTGTTACGCAGCTTGGGGAATCAGACACATCACACTGCTTCTCATGCAATTACAGCAGACAAAACAGCATTGTTTGCCTTTAATTATTCATACCTTCCCTCAGAGCATAAATTATGATCCAGAAGAAAAAGCATTTCAACCAATTTTTTACTGGAAAGATTATTAAGATTATTAATTGAATAACCAAGTAGACAGAATCATTATTTCCAGCTCTGTTTCTGAAATTCCTTTCCCCAGCTTTATAATATTTTGTGGTCACACTTCATCAAATGTTACTGATGCCAACACAGACTAACAGCCTGAATTATCAGAAAGACACAGGTGCATAACTCACTCAGTTCAGGTGCACTCACACTACACTTTAAGTCCAGGTTAGAATTTAAATTACCATTTCTGTGCCTATGAACACACATTTCTTGGTCCCATGAACCAAGTGTGCTCACACTCCTCACACTCCCTTCTCCATCTACTGCTCTCCACTGCACATTCCTCTAGCATACCTTGTTTACACTCTTGGGCTCTTCAGACTCACCAGCAGATCCCTTTAGCTCATTAAACAGGCCAAAATATAGCTCTATTAAAATACAGTTATATTAAAATGGGTATGCAAAAGATTGCCCTCAGGTTCTTAGTTACCTACAAGAACCTGAATCCACTCATGTGAGCACCTGCACCTGAATCCCACTCATAAGCCTGCAATGCTCACTGAAATTTCAGGGAACAGGACAGGAAAATTCCTCCCTCCACTTCTGCACTGAGCTGGTGACACATTTATGACAGTCTAGGAAGTTGGCAATGCTCCAGAACTGCCTCTTCCAGTCTTCTCCACTGTCTGAGTGAATCTGCAGGGGCAGCCAGAAGGACAGACAGGTGATCAGAAGACACCCACCCTGCACATGCACAATCATTTCTCACTGTGGGGGCAGCTCAAAGCAGCTGGAGGACGCAGAGCACCTAGGGTGACCTGGGCTGAACAAGGCTGGCTTAAAACCAAAGCTGAGCCTTCCAGCAAGGACCAAAAGAGGCTGGTTTGGTGCAGCTGCCAGCAGCAGGCAGGCAAGCACTGAGACATCACTTAGGACCCACTTGTCCCACACAAACCATCACATTAAATCACATTTCACTGACGCCTCAGGTTTTATTTTTTCAAATTCTGTGCTACTATAGTGTGTAGTTCTGAGCTTCACATCAGGGGATGGTAAGCTCTCTGCACAGAGCAGGGAGACAAAACAATTCCTGCTCCAGCTGGGGACCAAGGACAAATGATCCAAATCTCAGCCCAAGAACACAAACACCGTGGGCTGGAGAGAGAAAAACAAGCAGGGTGGGACTGCAGGGGCTAAAGCTGGAATGGGACAATGAACTGCAAGATGCAAATGGAGCAGAACTGATCCAAGGGAGAGACCCCGGGAGCGCTCGTGCATTTTGGGGCCATTTTGGTTCATCTTGGGCGCAGCCCTGGCTGGGCTCTTGTGCTGCCCAAGGTGGATCCATGGAGGAGATGCTTTGAATAAATCCCTGCTTTATTCTGGAACTCTGTCCAGCCTCTGCTCTAGGGCAGCCTTCCCAAGGCATCATCACTCTAGCTAACTAATAAAAAGGAAGAAAGCACCAAAATATCTGGATTGAAAGTTGATGATGCAATGTTTTGCAAGTTGCCTTGCCTAAGTCACAGGAGGATTTGCTACTTTCAAAGTACAATTAATCTTCCATTTAGCTCAGCTTAGTCATAGAGATAAACTGCCACATCTTTATTTTGTTTGCAGGGCTAAAAATCACAAAACATAGCGATTCAGAAAGCAATTATGGTGGCAGGATTTTTAACTAATTTATTTTTCTGGTTGCAAAAAGCTTTTTGAAATCTTGTTTTACCAGGTACAGTTCAAACTGTTACTCAAATGCAATTACACGAATGTTAGACTGAGACAACGGAAAATCTCCTCATGGCAAACAATGAGGTACTTACAGTTCTGAAAAGGTTTCTGCAAGAAATCACTGATATGGCACACTTGAACTTTGAGTTTAAATCTACATTGTTGAAAATTAACCAAGTATGGGGCAACTTGTTTTTTTGCCAAATTTCAGTTGTGCATTTTGGAGTGCTCAGATGTGACAGACATGGACTGAATTCTCAGAAGGAAAATTAAGCCCATCTCTTTCTCTTCCCTGCAAAAAAAATAGGCCAAAGGGCTACATCTGTGTCAGATCTCTGAGTGTGAGGTGCTGACACTCCTGAGAGATATCCAGAGAGCACCCACAAGCAAGAGAGGAACTTTGGGAGTGCACCTAAGTGTGCAAATTTACAGGCTGGGTGGACTTTAGGAAAGGGCGGCACAGGGTCAGAAGGGAAGAGGGGAATGAGATTAGCTTACTGATTACTGGACATTGCAAAATTTGACCAAGCACAAATAGTTCTGGTTAACACAAGAAGAGATCATTTGACTTCAATTAAGTCCATCAGACATCTCATCTAACAATCAGCAGATACACCTTCAAATCCTCAGTGAAAAATGCAGAGTACAATCCATTATGGGTCCTAGTCTCAATGTTATATGTCATGATGATTTACCTACCAAAAGGACATTTCTGCTCTCGCTTTAAACACAACACCTTATTTTAAAACCACTAAGGTCCAATAGCTCTTTCCCAGCACTGCAGCTGTAAGCAGCCACTTCTAATCCATGAAAAGCTGGGAATGTGAGCTGCATCTGCACAGAGCCACAGCACCAGGGGCTGCATCCCACAGGACCATGGCATGGCAAAACAGGTGAGGATGTCATGACACAGAGGAGGTTCACCATCACTTCCCCCATCAGTTCAGATCCAGGGCAATGTTTAAAACCATTTTATTTCTCAAAAGTGTTTGCTGGGAGCTGCTTCTCTGGCAATCCATGCACCTCCCAGTCAAATGGAGGTTAACAGGGAGAGTTTCTTACAAAGACAACACAGAATTTGCTTCTCAGGGTTGTGTACCGATCTGGGTCCACACTCCAAAACTTCTCTGCAAACTTCAGCCTTTCAACAGACCAGCAGAACTGATCATAGGAACCTCACAACAAAGACTCTTTCACTCCTTTTACCTGCTCATAGGGGTCCCAGCATCTGCACAAATGAAAAAAAAACCCTGCTCAAGATATTTTGGGAGCCTACTTCCTCAAAAGAAATAGAAGAAGGGTGCAAAATAAGGAAAGATATAATAATTTAACTGATTCTCCATTAATCAAAAATGGATTTATATAGGCAGTGTTTATGCCAAACTAATCAAGAGGAGCCACAAGGTCTTATTGTAGTGACTAGAGAAGAGACTCAGAGATAAGACCTTGATCTACTCAAACCAGGTAGAAAAGCATCCATCTGCATTTAGTAAAAAAAGGAGGGTGATGTTTTCCCCTCTATATGCAGAAACACAGACAGGCACACTTTCTGCCCAGTTTGAGCCTGAATTCAGATTTACTTTGACCATCCAGTAAGATTTTCTTCCCTTTCACCTCAGTGGAACTCATGTCAGCTACAGGCTATGTGAAAATTCAGATCTGTCTTCTGTCCTCAGCTCTGACATCCACTCTACTCATCCCTTTCAAGTCATGATTGCCTCAATTTTTTACCATGTAACACAATAAAAAAATAAAAATAATAAAAAAACAAAATAAAAATAAAAACAATAAGCAGACTTTTCTAAAAAGCATTCAGACCCATTCCTTGGAGACAATACTGCATAGGTGCAAAGTATTATTGCTGTCTGGCTTCATTACTAGTTATTTATTTAAACCAGTGACACTACCATAACAATTTCTGCCTTGAGAAAGCAGTTTAGCCCATTGATTTGCACTTGTATGGATTTGGAGGCTTTGCTTTTGTTTTGGCAAAGCATATTCATGTCTTCTAGCCTTGCAGCAAAATCTATAAGGACATAAAATTCCTCATTCTTCATAAAGTTTGCTGCAAGTCTGGAAGATATTCTGTTGTACAAACCTCTGGTTTAAAATGTTAGGAAACATAAATGTTTCAATTGTCAAAACAGCTTTTCAGAACGTTGAAAACCTAATTATATACTTTTGGGCAGTGCTTCCTTGCTGAAGTACAAAGGGATTTGTTGTGTGATCAGCTTAGAGGCAAATTGTCTCAGGAACATACTCTGAGAAAAGTTGAAGGAACAAACTGCAGGTTGACTGGCAGCTCAAAGCTTCAAAGTCTCCCTGGAGCCTTTTCCTCTGGAAAAAATGACATTACCTGTGATTCATCCATCAGTGGTTTATGTAACCTGATAGCATTTCACTTCACTTGACTATCCATCACTCCAGGAGGATTTGGTGTGTGACAATGTGCTTTGTGTGCGGAGATGCCACCAGGCTGAGGTTAAAGGTGACAGTCCGGGCCTTTCTTGGCACTCTGGACTCAGGTCAGTCCTAAAGGGTGTGAAACATCCAAGGGGAAGTTCCAGGATCTTTTGGCCTAGAAAAGCCTGTGAGCATGGCTTTTCTACAAACATCTCATTCTTAAACATGGGAAATTTTCCTAGGATCCCCTGAAATAGATATTCTTTCTCAGAAAAGTTAAAGTTGCATGAAATATACATCCTCTTTTGGCAACAAAAATTAAAGTGCTTCAAATAACAGTGTCGCTTTAAGAGTTTCTGATAAAAAATACCTCACCTCTATGGTGATAATTTCTACAGCTCTTTCAACAGTGGCTTTTTTAACTTCTACAAATTGTTATGAGTATGATAAAAGGCAGGATAAAAGCAGGATAATGTATGACTTAAAGCAGTGGGCTGTAGTGATCCACAGCACCATGAAGATTATGCCTGCTTATGACAACATGCTAAAAATGGCTTAAGAATGTGTTAACCCCTCATTTACATGAAGTATGAAATGTACTGCTGACATGAAATTATATATGACATTGTCAACATTGCTCATTTTTAAACACAATATCCTCAGCATGAACACAATTCCAATAAGCATGTGGGGATGTGGGAGCTCCCTAAAATGAAAAGAGCCATTTGCAGCCCATGGGAACTCTAAAAAATGAAAGTTAGTTAAAACTAACAAAAACTAGTTAGAAAAACTCCCAAAAACTTTCACTTTTGTTAGTGAAAACTAACAAAATCAAGCCTACAGTCACTAGAATCATGGTCACTAGCCAGAGTGGAAATGTGTAGGAATCCTGCAAATCAAGAAAAACAATAATAATAAAAAAGACTACCTGTGCAGACAGTAGTTTATGTAACAGAAAATACTCTAAAATCAAAAGCAGAATTTGAGATACCCACTCTAAATGAACAGTGTCTTTAAAACCTGTGGATTTTAAAGACACTTCTCCTGAGGTCTGTGCCTCTCTGTTGCTCTGCACAAGGCTCTTTTCTCAATCAAATGCTTTCCTAAGGTGACTTTTCAGCTTTTTCCCATTGAAATGTTATCATTCATTGGTACAATGTGTCAATATGAAATTATTTCAATATGTTAATGACTGAAAGGTTCCAGAGCATCATTTCCCCCCCCGCCACAATAATGCCATGCTTTCAATTTTCCACTGAGTGTTTGGCTCAATAACCATCTATTGCAAAAAAACACCACCTTTTGGCCTAGCCATGTCACTTGTAGCTCCTAAATTATTTGTGAGAGCTCACATTTAAGTACTGACTTATTCACACCATTCCTGAATTCTGTTATCAAGGAATAGCTCAGCCAAAAGTGGATTTGCTGCTAAATGGAAGGAAACAGCAATATTTGGTGTAAAAGAAATTCCCCAAAACAGACCAAAAATCCACTACATGTTTTCAGATGCATATGCTAAACTTCTAATGAATTTTTAGTGACCTCTTACAGACTGTTCCAGGTACCTCTTCATGTTCCTTGGGCTTATCAAAGGCTTTTCTCGTCTCCAAGTAGAAAGAAAAGGTCAGGTCTTGAACTCACACACAAGGATTCAGGCATGCTGTAAATCCAGCCCTACTGCACTTCACCTTGAAGCAGGGCTATGTTATTTTGCAGCTAGGTGTGCTGATGTGCCATAAATAAATTAATTAATGTTTCATGGTATTGGCAACGTAAATTCTCCTACGTCAGCTCACAGACTGCACCTACCCTTGGTGAAAAATTATTATGAACATGACTGATCCTCAGTTCAGCACAAGCCTCCTTTTTAAACAGCAGGGAAAATGCCACTATTAATAGCAGAGCTGTCAAGACTCAAGCATTATCTAAAAGACTCAGAGTGTTTCAAGACAAAGCCAGATTGTCATTCTCTTGTGGCAGTTTGCAGAGAAGAAAAAAAAAATCTGATTTTTTAAAAGTGGGATAGTTTAAAAGAAAACTTAGTTAAAAGTTATGCACTGCCTCAGGTATGGAGGGCTGGCATGAATCTGTGTGGAATTCTTTTGGAAACCAGCAGTTTCTCTAAGAGGTGACTGATTTCTTTTGCTTTGCATTTCCCAGTGATTCACCTGCAGTGGAATAAGTCTGGGGAGCACAGAGGGTGGCTCCTGGTATCACTGCACCTTCTGCAGATGTCATTGTTCTTTATCACAGATGCTGGGGTGGGGAGGAAGGGGTGGAGAGTTCTCACAGTTACTAAATCAGAAGCAGCACTTCCACACATGCCTAATTCCTCTCTTTTTTCCCCTAACAGGAGCATTTGGGAGACTTCATTCTGTCATTTAATAGCTATAGGGTGGCCAAATTGAGGCCTTCCAGGACCTGGAGGGAGCTCACAAGAAAGACGGAGAGAGACTATTGACAAAAGTATGGAATGACAGAACATGGGGGAATGGCTTCACACTGACAGAGAGTGGGTTTAGGTGGGATACTGGGAAGAAATTCTTCCCATTGAGGGTAGTGATGCCCTGGCACAGGGTGCCCAGAGAAGTTATGGATGCTCCATCCCTGGAAGTGTCCAAGACCTGGCTGGATGGGGCTCTGAGCACCCTGAGATAGTGGAAGATGTTCCTGCCCATGGCAGAGGGTTGGAATTGGATGAATTTTAATGTCTCTTCCAGCCCAGGCCATTCTATGGTTCTATAATTCAATATATTCACCCTGCCCTTCCTTTCAGCAAGGCTTTTTGCTCTGCTTTGAAATACACATGAATCCAACACGTTAGAGAACTCCTTGCACTATGGCAGAAGTGGCAGGTGTACATTCCAGCAAGATCTTGGAAACCTGAACACCTTTTTCTACATTAGTTGCTATAGAAAGTGACTGAGGATAATTAGCACAGCAGGAAGCAATGGATGACTTGGTTTACCAGAAAGGAAGAACAGTAATTCTATTGCATATTCACATGTACCATCAGCACTGTTTAGAACCCTTGTGAGTGACATTGGTAACCAAAAGGGAGTCCTGCTTTTGCTTTTAACTTCTGGAAACAGGTTGCAGGAGAGACAGGGGAAAAGAAAATCAAAAGGTAAACCTTTTGTTGTATTCAGAGGTAAATTGTTGGATGCAACTAAAACTCTATAAACTATAAGAATGGCATAACCACTGGTCTATCAGTTCTGCCTTTTCTGATCTAAACATGGAGTTTATTTCCCCTGTTGAGGGATTCCCAGCTACAGGCACTGATTCAGCACAGGCTGCTGAGCTCATTCTCACAGCAATCATTAGTCCTTGCAGGCTACGTCATTGCCCTGTCAATGGCGTGAGCTGAGTAACAAAATACATCATAAAAGTTGGTTTAAAATACTCCTGACTACCTAAATTACTCCTTTTCATTTGCTCATCAATCCCATGGATGGACACTGTTTATTTCTGAATCATCTTTTTTTGCTCTGGGGGAGAAATGAGTAACTTTCCACCTCTTACCTCTCAGCTGCTTCTTACATATTTCTTCCTCAGGTTTAACATCACTTTTGGGATCAACAGGAACAGCTCTGTATTTTTATCAGCACTGGAATGGCCCACATGCAACAGGGGTAACAAAGAAAGTTGTGCTACCAAAAGCATATTTGATAAAACACTATTTGAACAAAGCAGTTACAGCTTAAGTCCTAACAGTAGAAAATCCCAATTCCACACATACCAGAAAGTACAAACATTGTGGTATTCAACAACACAGCATCAAGCAAGAAATACTGGGAAGAGAACATTATAGCCAAAATTTTCAGGCTTTGCCATCCAACTGTAAAAATTTAGGGAGCAACCAACGTTCCTATCATTATCACTTGTCTAGAGTGATTTTACACTCCCTCTGATGTTCCACATAGTTTTTAGTTCACATAATTCACAGAATGACTAGGTTGGAAGAGACCAACTAGTTACAATAGTGCTGCAATAGTGTCCTGATAGCCAGGACAATCCTGGATATTTTAGGACTTATAAAATGACAGCAGAAACCTGATTTACTCTTACAATTTCAGATTTGGCCATATAGGGTACTTGGACTTTTTCAGAGGTGCTGGCACTATCAATGAAACCTCTTTTTTATGCTTAACTTTTTGTTTTTATGAATTTTTTTTTTTTGCTTTACTTTTGCAGCTTAATTAAAAAAGATTGAAAGGCTACTAAAATGGCTATAAACAATTGCATTAAACATTGTGCTCAGCTCACGTAGCAGCTACAAGCTGTGACACAGGCACAGCTCTGTGTCATTACTGGGAATGTTTACACTGGTAATGCTGCTGCTGTTCTAATTGCTGGTTTATTCCAAAAACTGAAATAAGTATTGAAATAGTTGAAATTTAAATTGCAAGTTAATGACTAAACCTTTCCTTTCTCCATTTTGGTACAACAGGCCAACTAATCCATGAGTTATTCCCACACTTCCAGCTCCTGGTAACTGAGCAACAGGGTAATTTACTGGAGACCTCTGCCTCACACAGCTGTGCAGCAGCTGGGGAAGTGCCTGCACCAGGGAATGTGTCTCTGACACTCCCAAATGGGGGAGACACATCCATTAGCAAGAGTCTTAACGTGTCTTATTAATGTTATTAAGCAAATGTAGAACTCAGCCATTAAAAGTGGGAACCATCTGCTCAGCAGGTGCCAAAAGCAGCCTAAGAAAAAGTTGTGAGAAAGAGGGAGACAGCCTTCAATCTCTCTCAGTAAGAGAGTTGAAGCACTCCTGGTGAAATTAATTTAATTTGCATTTAGGCACCCACAATGTAAATATCTGCACCTGAGGAGTCACCCAAGGCTGATTTTGTAGGCAGGAAGGATAAACAGGCACAGACATCTAGGCTGGTTTAGACTTCTGCATAGAAAACAGGTTCTAGGATGGTCTCTGCTCACCTGGCATTGAGTGACACAGGTCCCACATGTCCTGAGGGGGACAGGAGAACAGGAGACCCTTGAGACAGGGCTGCTCCCTGTTCTTCTGCTGCCAGTGCAGGGCATGGGCAGCATTTTGCAGTTCCAGACACTGTGTAGGCAGCTTCCAGAAGGAATCAGGGAGCTGGGAAAGCATGTCTGCTGGGTTGTTTCTGAACCTCAGCTCTGGTGTCACCCTCTTATAGGCACAGTTCTTCAAACAAATCTTTGCATAAAGACTTAAACAGCAGTATAAATATCTAAAATTACCATTACTACTCAGAATAGAAGTGATCACAGATTTCTTTAATAAGAACACTTGATTTTCTTTGATTCTCTTTTTGCTCAGGCTGATACAACACATGTCAGAGAACTCTATGTTGTCAACAGCTATATATTGTCATGCAGAGGAATAAAGGGTTTTTTCTAAGATCAAGGTTAAGGAACTTTGTCAGTGGTAAAAATAGTTTTCCAACCACTCATTGAATGGCACTGACTGTAAAGTATTTCTTGCCTGCATCTTGAAATTCTAGTTATGAGCTGTTCTGCTGTCAAAGAGATTCCACAATTTAAAATTCCAATCCTGTTTGTGTAGGAAAACACTACTCCTGCTTAAGTGAACTTGTAGCAGGAGCTGCAAAACCTTACTTTTGTTAACTTTACATGTGACTAATTGCTGGAGAGACTTCTTGCTCACCCTGCCAAGACACTGTGCAGCCCAGGAGGCTGGCAATGCTCCTGGGACATCATGAGCCCACTTTCATTTCCACAATGCACTCAAGAAGCAGCCTTTCTGTTCTTCTCTCAAAGCATAAGTGGCTCCCCCCCAGTCTGCTTTGCAGGACAACTACAATTGGAATTTGAGATCAATATTTATTCGAAAATTGGTATTTTATTTCTCTCGAGCTATAGCTTTTTTCAAGTTTGATAAAGAAACCACTCACTTAAATGTCTTAAAACAGAAGAGATTTTGAGTATTGAGTGAAGTCTTTTAAAATCTTAAACACAAACTTATCTACCCATTGTTTTTCAGGATTTGAAACAACATCTCTCACACAGGCTGAGCATAAAGACCTCTGCTGAGTGTCAGTGGCACACAGATCTCTTTCCACCCAGGAAAAAGCATAATAAGGCATTTTCAAGTTCAACATCCAAACAGGGAAGATTGGCTGATGTCAATCCCCAGGCAGAGTACCTGTATAATTGTTTTTCAGCACAATACACCCTCTGTAAAAGGGGTTTAATCATGCCTTCATTTCAGAGGAGTGAAACTGCCACAGTGAAATTAACACCAGAATGTTATTTCATCATAGTCAAATTCCACAGTGAGTCTTTGGAGAGATAAACTTGTTTCAGATGTGGCACAGAACTTACTGTCTTGGTAAAAATAAAATACTGCACTTACTTCTCTTACACTGGGACTGTCCATCCAGAGAGGGAAGAACAGGAACCTGGTGAAAAGAAGTATATGATCATATAAAAACAGAAAAAAAATCCAGCAGTGGCACCCTTAAAAAAAAAAAAAAAACAAAAAACAAAAAACAACAAAACAACCACAACTCACCAAAAAACCCCAAAGCAACATCTACAACAATCAACAAAATATTTTGTCACTTTCTAGAGCCTCATTTGCAGACTGTTGTAATCAAGCTGAGAAGTTACTATCCCAGCTAAATATTCCTTCTGCGTTCACCTCGAGTAGCCTGAAGTGAGCCAGCACTGGAACTTGAGCCATTGCAAGGAAAAGCTGTTACTACAGACTAAACCAACAAAGAAGGGGGTTTCCAGCTCAGGCAATGCTCTTGGCACTGTAGCAGCTCTGAACTCTGAATTTGTGTTCTTGGGGGTAGAAAAGATGCACATGAGAACTTCTTATCACACAGAACTTTTGCTCAGCTTTTGTGCCAGAACCTTATCCTTTATTAAAATTAAATACCTGTTTTCCAAAGGCATTGGAGTACCTAGCAAAACCTAAGGAAATAGAGGGTGAAAAAATTGATTTGCCTAATTTCCACTGAAATCAGAGATAAATGGTTCTAATCTGTATCCTTGAAAAGATGCAATTAGGTAATCCATTGACACTGGATTTAGTCTATTAAAATCTGTACATTTTTCCCTGAACCATACTCAATGCATACTAGAGAAATTAATTTCCACAGGTAGTTTTATTCTGACATTTCCTGGCTTTTCAATCCTAGTCTTTGCCTCCTGAAAAGTATTGATTGACTCAATTTTCACATACGACAAAGAATACACCTGTGTTAGTAAAACATGAGATTTTACATTCATAGTGACAGAATTTTCATTCACATTTAGACCTGACTGTAAAAATGTACATGATTTCTACCATGTGTAGACTGTAAAAATGTACATGATTTCTACCCTGAATGAGAACTCTAGCTGTCAATTTAAACAACTTTCACTCTTTTCTTATTCGTCATACAGCTTCTCTCCCTTCAGACACCTTTTCCTCCTGATCTATATTCTGCAGCAAACCTCCACAATTTTAACTCTTCCATCTTTCCTGAAATATGTTTTCCTGCATTTCAATTACCAGTGGCCTGGAGTTTCATTTGCTCTGTAACTTTTGTTACCTTATTTAGCCCTCGAAAACACCCACAGGGAATATTACCTCAGCAGCTCATGAGAGCTGTAAAACTGAGGCTACATTTGTGATGTGCAGGATGCTACTGCAGCACCTTCAGCAGGGCATTCTGCACAGCCCAGGTGAATATTTCCTGATGCTCTAGTGCAATAATGACCCACCTGCCTCTGCTCCTCTCTGGGGCACTTTCTGTCTACGGGCACTGGAACTAACGACAGTCTCTCTGTGCTGCCTGATGTCAGAGCTGAGAAAGGTGTCAAGGATATATAAGAGGCAGAAAGGAAGAGGGAAAAGGATCCTCCAGAGCTAGGTGCAAGCGTGGAATTGTTGCATGCACACTTCTTGCTAACCCAGAGGGCTCGCTGGCTTCTCCAGTTGGATCTGTGGCCACAAAAAGGTAAATAATTTCCCTTTTCTCTTACTTTACCTGCAGTGCAACAGATGTGCTTTAAAAAGCACAATATTATTAATCAAGAGCATTTTTCAGGAAAAGGCAACTAAGACAACTTTAAAGTAAACTGCACTGGGGACCAGAATTTGAGACTGGGAAGTGTCAGGAAATGCAAACCAGAGGTAAGGGATAGGATTGAAACTACTGGGTGGAAAATGAGCATTTATTCCTGAGAGCTGTATTTCTGAGACTGAGTTGTGTCACTAAACTTGAGGGGATCATTTTTCTCACTCCAGCCAGTGAAAAAGACTAGCTGATCTTGATTTAGAACAGAATGGGCATCAATAACAGGACATGCTGAGGAGTATTTGGGTCAGCTTTCAGTTTTGAATCATTGTTCTTTGCAGAAAGTTTGGCAGGAAAGATGTGCAACCTAAAGCTGACAGTTTTCTTCATTGCACTTTCTGTCACTCTGAGCTGTTTGGAAGCTACACCTATTGAGAGGTGAGTAACAAATAATCATGTTTATTTCCCTTTAGGGAAATAAACATGATTATTTGCATGAGTTGCTTTTGCTTTCATGTCTCAAATATTATAAAAATAGAGTTATTCAAGCTCACAGTTTTATTGTTGCTCAAAGATTACTGTCTGTGGCTGATGATCTATCTGATGGTACTTCCAAGA
The DNA here is from genome assembly GCF_037042795.1 of Molothrus aeneus. NCBI lineage: Eukaryota > Metazoa > Chordata > Aves > Passeriformes > Icteridae > Molothrus > Molothrus aeneus. Next base: position 1,578,651 of record NC_089650.1, on the reverse strand, counting down.
GACAAGGATGGATGTTGCCTGTAATGTCACAGAATACGCTCCCAGGACTTAGTGAGGAGATGCCAGAACAACCAGCAGCAAAGACAAAAAGGTATTGATTTTCCCTTGTTTCTTCCAGCCATATCAGATTGAACCACGGACCAAACTTTGTCCCAGTGATATTCTGCAACTTGTGAGACTTCAGCTGTTTTTCTCAAAAAAAAATTATTTATTAATGATATTATTATTATATATTTTAATTATTATTTTTAACTTATTATTAATTATTTAATTATTAAAATACTAAATATTTCTAACTAGATAGAGTTTACTAATACTAAAATACTTCTGCTAAGTAGAGTTTGCCTGTAAGCATAAAGATTAGCTTTTCTGTAACATGAAGATCAAAGCATTCAGGGTAGAAAGTGAAATCCGGGGACAAAGTTACAAATCATTTCATTACTGTGCAATTATAACACTTTCATAAATTAAAAAGGCTGAAAATACTGCATTACCTTGAGAAGAAAGGTGTATTTTGCAAGTGCCTTCCTTTTTAAAAAATTGTCAGATTTCCAAGCCTGAAGAGGGAAAGAAAAAGAAAACATACCCTTCTTAATAATACTACTGCTCTGCCATAATGGAATTATTTTAGAGCATAAATGCTTTCAGTAATTAAGCAATTTTTAAATCACAGGATTAAACATTAATTTAATTAATCACGGGAAGAAGGAAAAGAAGAAATTGGTTCTGATAGAATTTTACTTGTCTGAAACACATTCTCATTTATAAATTAATAAATTCAATTTCAGGCAACTTTTTTTATGAATAAAAATCATGTCAAGATTTTTTAGCAATTTGTACTAAAAGATAAGCAGCACTGAACTATTCCACTTTTCACAGAATCATCAAGGTGGGAAGAGAGCTTCAAGTTCATCTAGTTTTGTCAAGCTTTTGAGTGAATTTCTTTCAATGACAATTCTGTTATAGATTAATTCAGTAAATACATACATATATATATGTTACCTGTTCCTCTCTCTTTGAATATATATTTTAAAAATACTATTATATGAAAAATTTTATACTGTCAAAAGTATTTTTATAACAGAGATGAAGTTCTCACATTTTTACAGCTATCACTTAAAAAATAAATACAAACCTCCCCAAAACAACTGTAATATTCAAACACAAGGCATCACCTGGAGGAGCGTGGTGTGCCTTATCTGCTTTTCTGGGGCCTTGAACCATCTCTCATGGGGGGAATTGTCTCCTGGCAGCAAATATTCATTTAAAGCTAAAGGGCTGGTGGGTTCAGCCAGGCTGGACCTGAGATAGAAACCCAGCAGCTCCAGGAAGAGCTGGAATTTTCAACTTGATTTTGTAGCTTTAATGGAAAAGAGAATTCTGTCTCCACAAACAAAGCAGGATCTCTGGGAAAACCAGCTGTGGTTGGAACCTTGTATGTTAAAGGCTTGACAAAACCAGTAGAAAGTCAATTAGAGGTTATATAAAGCCCTGTCCAACAATTTTCTTTTAATGCAATGACACATTTAAAATATTAATTGCTTAAAAATTGCTGCATATCTACTAATGAAGAACCAGTATAATACAGACATTCCTTTCACAGCTGCAATTCCACTTGGATTCTCAGATCAACACAAATAACTTCAAAGGTTATATGACATTTTAGATGATAGATTTAATAATCAGTAAGCAAAGGAGTATATTGGTAACTGCTCAGAGCTTGAAACTGGGATATTGTTGCTCTTCACAGTAAATTTTAGCCACAAACTGGTGTCCAACTCATGCCATATCAGCATGAAGAAGTCCAATAAAATAAGCAGTAACTCAGTAGGCAATCTCAGCAAGCAAGTATTTCTGTCTGAAGGAACAACACAGCAGTCTAAGGAACAAATTTGATAACTCAAGCTCTCTCAAGCTAACAATTTCATTACAATTAAAAAAAAAAACCCTCAGGCTACATAAATTTCACATGGAGTTCTGTAAATGGTCTGTTGTTTCAGATCATAAAATGTTATTTTTAGGTACGGAGTCCTCCTTGGACACTCTTTTAAAGTATCATTCAGCAAAGGAATCTCTCTCACCACAACAGAACTTTCAAGTTGCTTTTTTGTTCCAAAAAAGATGTGGCAGTTTAGTCAGAACTAAGTGCTAGACACAGAGCTAAAAATCATCCTAAGTGGTACTGCTGCCTGTCACCGTGATATTTTCTGAAAAATCCCTTCACCAGGATTTCTTTTCCTGGGAAGCTTCAGCTTCTCCCTGTTTTGCTGCTTTGGAATGTGATTTGGAGATTGTTTATCCAACATGTGAATTGTTTTAATTTAATGACCAATCATGGTCCAGCTGTATCGAGGCTTGAGGAGTCACAGGTTTTTATTATTCATTCTTGTGAAGCCTTCTGATGTATTCTTTCTCTTTCTTTAGTATAGTTTTAGTATAGCATTCTTTAATATAATATATTATCATATCATATCACAAAATAATAAATCAGCCTCCTGAGAACTTGGAGTCAGATTCTCATCTCTCACCTCGTCCTGGGGACCCTCACAAACACCACAACTACCTCTCACGAGATGTGGTGCAGATGGGAGAAAGCCTTGGGGGTTAGCCCACTTGGTCTGGACTGGAATAGTACCAGTCCCTTCAGGGAGAGCAGGGTATGATTCTGTGGAAACACGAGAACTAAATGAATGTTAGTGATCATCATTATGTTAGTAATCCTCATGATATCAGCAAGAGCTCTAAATAGATTTAGATGTTCAGCTGCAAGTTAAACATTTAGTCATTGCTTTCACTTAGTGTCTTACCTATACTATCATTACAGGTTTTCTGGCTGTCATAAACTGCTGTGCAGGATATCAATAAAAACGGCATATGACTGTTCAGGTCTCTGCATTTGAATAACCCCCATCATTAAAACTGATAATAGCACCCAGCACAAGGATTTTTTTCAGGCACAAAGTAGGTGGTGGGAAGATTCTAATGTTCCTGTATTTGTGCACACATTAAAAGAACTCCCACATTAGCAGAGCTGAAGTGGCTGTGAGAAGCAGTGCACATGATTATCACATTCATATTTTCTCAAAAATCCCTTCACCCAGGATTTTCCTCCTGGGAAGCTGAGAAGCCTCAGAGAAAAAAGAAAACAATAATTATCTGATTTGCTTCTCCTGTCTTTTGCTGCTTTGGATTGTGTTTGGAGATTGTTTATCCAAGTGGTCATTTTTTCATTGGTTTCATGTGAATTGTTTTGACTCGGTGGCCAGTCAGGGCCAAGATGTGTAAGGGTTCTGGAAAGAATCACGAATTTTCATTATTATCTTTTTAGCCTTCAGTAAGTATCCTTTCTGTATTCTTTAGTATAGCATTCTTTAATATAATATAGTATCATAAACAATAAATTAACCTTCTGAGAACATGGAGTCATGTGGGAATCCATAAAATCAGAGGGTTTTGGGAAAGCTGTGAAAGGCAGGCCTCAGAGACAGCAGAACTGTGATTAGAGCTAAGCAGTAGCGATGAGATAGGTGAGCAGAAAAATTATGTGAAATGTAGAAAAGTAAAGACAAATAGAACAATGGTCTGTGTATTAACGCTTGTCTGGAATGACTCCCTAAGCTACAGAAAAGTTTATCTAGCAAGATATTAGGAAGTTTTAAGCTTAATAATGGAGCTCTGTGCATTGTGTTTTAAGGCTTACAAGCAGGTATTTTATTTGAAATAAGCAAGCATTGTTTAACCAAAGGTACATGTGCTTATAGTGGTTGGATGGAACTACTGTCAATGTGCTTTTGCTTTGTATGATTGGTCAAAAAACTTTTAAAGTGAGTTGTAACATTAAGTTCTTTGTCTGCTGCCTGGGATGTGAGCTGCTGGCATCTTCCTATTGTCACAACCATGTAATGAGGCTGATGCTGGAAAATAAAACAGCTCAAGGCACGTTCCTCAGCAGTCCCATCCCGTTTGTGATTTGTGCACAGGCCCTGGCTGGCAATAGAGTCAGATTCATCATTTCTCCCTTCATCTGGGGGGAACACAAATCCACTCCATTGCTCATCCCTTGGCTTAACCCTGGCTCTCTGTGCCCACCCTGGCAGCCACCAGCTGGAGAAGAGGAAGTGCAACACAGCCACATGCGTGACCCAGCGCCTGGCCGATTTCCTGGTGCGCTCCAGCGGCAGCGCGGGCGCCCTGTACCCCCCCACCAACGTGGGCTCCAACACCTACGGCAAGAGGGACACACCAGGGCTGCCAGACACACAGCCCCACAGCCATGCACTGCTCTAGGGGCTGCTGAGAAGTTCACTTTTTAATGTGTCAACAACCTCTTGGTGGTTTGTTACTTGTACAGTCTTAGCAGTGCCTTGTTTTCTCTGTGTGGTTGGTTTATGTTCACCATTCTGCTGTGCAGGTGCCATGACATGCATAGGCTGCTCTTTCAACTCCATTAGAGCTCCAGAAATCTGCTTGGGAAATCCCTTTGTAAAAATTCACCATGAAAATAAATGGAAAAGTAATTGCAACAAGGTTTTTTAATCATTATTATTATTAAAAGGATGAAAAAATAAACCATGATGTGTATGTCTTTATAAAGTTCCTAATTAAAGAACAACCAATGCTCCTGATTAACAAGAACAAAATCATCAACAACAAATATGTTCTTAATAAAGAACAACAAGTATCAGAATAGTAGCAAAAGTGATGTCCTAATGAAAGTAAAACAGAGGAATCTTCTGGTTCTGAAAGATCTACAGCATCTTGTTTTGTACAGCTGCAGGAACAGCTAGATGAGGAAAGATGCTGCATTGTGGACCATGATCATGCAATTAATGCAGTTTCCTGACTGCTCTGTGTTCACTGTAACTTATGCAATAAGCAAAGAAACTGGTCTTGCAGCACAGACTTCTGTACCTGCTTTAAAGGATTTGCAGTTCTTATGTAAAGATGGTATCAGTAAAATGTAAGCATAATGAGTATGAGTGCTTTTAAATATGACTAAGATAAAGCTCTGATAACAATCTAGCAGAAGCTCCAGTCCCTGGCTATTCCTTTCCTTGAACCAGAGTAACAAAGGGAAAAGAAAAAAAGCAATGAGTAGTTCAAGAACCAAAATGCTTCATAGAAACTCAGTAATTTTTTCCACTGGCATGCTTACATTGCTACCAAAATCCAGGGAAAATATTTCACAGATGGGCAGACCTCAATGAGAATCTGACAGTGTTATTTTCTCCTATCTCAGCCCAGGATCAGTGCAGGCTTAAAAAACATTAAAATCATTTAAATTGTTAAGCAAATTTTCATAGAGGTGACATCCTATATCCCAGAAATGCCTGGTTTGCCCACACTTCCTCATTGTCATCTGAAAAATATTGTTGTCCAATTATGAAAAACATTCAGCAGAACCTTAGTTCTGGAGAGGCAAATTAAAGTCTACTTACTGCCTTCAACTGGCTTGTTTCTATTTTAAAGTATACCTCCAAACAGAAACATTTTCGCTGAATTTAATGTTAAATGGCATATTCACTTCATTTCACAAAAAACCCATGGAAATAAAAATTACTGTACAGGATTCCTACTGTAAAAGTGTTACTAATTACTCTCTTTTATTGAGGAAAGTTTCAACCTTCATTAGTGTTCTAATCAATGATATCAATCCTGAATTTTATTGAGAAAACCATTTATATGGTATTAAAGTTGTCTAATGTTTCTGCCAGCTTGAGATGCTTTCCATCCCAGTTACTTTTGAGTTATGTTGCACACACACTGTGTGCTTAATTTGTGTTTCAGTTAGAATATCCATGTTCCAGAACACAAAAAAAGTGAGAGAAGGGTTCTGAAGTGTCACTGTGACACTGTTGGTGCAGAGGAACCACCAAGTGGAGCCTTCCCTGGGGGTGGATGCTGATTCCTGGCTGATCCCAGCCTGGAATTTGGGCAAAGCTTTTGTATTTTCAGCCACCATTAGACAAACCCAGCAAAGCTCAGGCTGCCCATGCACAGGGCCTGTGCAACTGGGGACATCAATTTCTGCCTTCTGCACTCCTGAATCTGCTGGATTGGATACCAGCATCTGTTTCACATGGCCAAACTCTTCCAGAAACACTGAAAGATGGAACTCTATCACAAATTCAGTGAAAGCACAGAGAGAGAGAGAAGAGGGGACCATCTCACCTGTCCCCAGAGCCTGTGTCTAACCAGTTGTCAGTGCTCTCCTGCTATTTGGTGGAGGAAGAAGCTTCTTCCAATTCATCCCAGCTTAGACATCTATTTTAGGATGGGATTAATCACTCCTGAAGTGCCTCTATTTCTTCCTCAGTGATAGTGTCTAGACAATTAGCTGAAAACGAGCACTTAACTTTCAGATAGCTGGAGTTAGGCGACAGGAATCTCATCTGCATTTGGTATCAACTGCTCAAACTAAAATCAAAGGGAAAAAAATTGGTAAAAAAAACCCCACACCACCAACACCCCAGACTCCAAACCACCTTTTACTCTGAGCTATGTTAGTTAATTCATCAGTCAGAGCAGCTTGAGAAACTCCCCCAGATTCCCTGGAGAACACAGCTCTGCTCCCCTTCCTCTGAGAAGAAGGATCTAGCCATAACAAGCCTGGATACAAGCACAGTCCTGAGCAAATGAGCCAGGAAAAGAAGGGATTGAAAAAATACAAATTAATAATTAATTTATAAAATAAAAAATAATGTTAATAATAATTTCTTAAATTATTAAGAAAGGAATTATTAATTAATTAATACTAAGCATTTAAGCATCGCTTCATCAGCTCTGCAAACAGCATAACCAGAATTTTGAGAATATTTAAGAAAAGAAAATAAGTGCCTCTGTGCATTTTTTTAAATCCCAGTATGTATTTCTCAGCTTCCTCAGGGATATAAATATTACTTGAGAATCCAGCCTTACATAGCTTGGGTTCTTTTTCAACTCATCTTTCAGAGAACATTCAAGCAAACAAAAATGCAAAAGAAGAAAATTAAGAATACAGACAATGTGATAAACATGGCTATATTCCCTTTAAAAAACTAAAATACTAAACCTCTGCTTTTTAGTATGTTCTATGAAGTTGTGTTTGAAAACAAACCAGAATAAGGACATAACATTGAATTTCATTAAATGAGAAGGGGAAGAGTAAAAGTCATCCAACAAGCAAAAGGATTGTTAAAAAAAAGATTGTAGGAACATGAAGAATGTTTCAAATGGAGTAGTGGGCCCTAGGGTCTAATATTTCTTAGGAACTATGACAGCTTCATAAAAGACAGGATTTATATTTTCTCATTATGAACACAGTTGAGGAAAGGAATTTATTTCACTTGTAAAAGCTTAGGCTAAAACTAAGAAAGCACACAATATTCATGAAGCATAAAATATATTTTACTGAATGCAAATTTGGAATTAATAGTTTCAATTCCTATTCAAGAAATTTTTCAAATAAATAAGTCTCTTGATGAGAGTTTTAAACACTAGGCTGACAAAGCTTCCATTTATTGGGAAGCTTTAATTTAACAGAATTAGTTATTAGAAAGTCTGAATTTTACTGAATGGCTTTCACTATTTGAAAGGTAATATATTGATACCCTGAATAAAATCCTTTTCCTGTACTGGATATCTTCAGCAGCTGCCATCTTCAGCCCCCAGATTTATGCTGGCTTTGAGCCAAGGAGCTCATTTACAAATACAGCTTGGCAGGTGTGGTGGATTCTTTGTTCCCAGTTACAAGGTTTTTTTACAATTTTACAATTTTTACAATTTTAAAATTTTACAATTTTGTAGTCTGAGCTGGTTATCCCACAGAACAGGGCCAGCTCTGCATCCTCCTGCAGTGCAATGAGCAAAAAGCTGGGTTTAGGAATGGCACATCTCCCTGCCCTACACAGGGTAATGGCTGAAGTCACACAAAACTGAATGTCTCCATGGGATGTGACAACTTCTGTCCAAATCATCCTGCTCTGTTTTTCTGTTATCTCTGGTTTCCCAAACTCAGAAAAAAATCCCACACTGAAAAACAAAATATTTTTGTGGAGCTGTGTAAGGTTCCAGAGCCAGACTCAAACTCAGAGCTGAATTCACTATTTAAACTCAGCTTCTGTTTAGGAACACAAATCTAGATGCTCTAGTTTTCCTTAAAACTTTAGACAAATTGGTTCCAGCTGCAATTGCAATGAAAACTATTTACCCTTTATTAGATTCAGTTAAGAATACTTTCTCTAACTAAAACCCATCTTAAAATCTTAACCAAAAAAAAAAAAATCTTAAAATGTTAACAAAAAAGTCTCAAACTAGGAATCATACATGCCATGAATACTAAAAGTCATGTCATCAAGAGCTCACTAAAGAACAAGGCAGTGATGATAAAACAATAGTTAAAATTGCTGATCATTGTGCAAAAAATTATCTCCTTGGATGCTAAAACATCTGAATAAAAAGAAAAACTCAAATGCATTTTAATCCTAACAATAGGGCTCACTTGAGTAACAATCATGCCATAAAGTCACTTTTTCCTAGAAATGCTTTTAAAAATACAATAGGTTTAATCATTAAAATTAAGAATCTTAGATCTTTCCATACTATAATAACTTTTTTCCTCTCCACCTTACAAGACTCTCTTTGATCCTGCATTGGAGACAATGAAACTGTTTCTTGTAGGCTCATTTACAATATCCTTAATGTAAATAATTATAGCACAAGTAATCTAAGATCTGCTGTAGAACAACTAGTGGCATTTATTATTTTGCTTTTCAAAAGGGATTAATATCCTGGGATGCATCAAAATAATTGGAGTTATAATAAATAAGTCATTACCCAAGTGAATTTAAATAGCTGAAATTAACTTTAAATGAAGTGCTCCTTGATAGGATTACAATAGCATTAAACCCAGAACGTGCTTATTATTATTTACACTCCCAACAGAGGCAGATCAGGTTTTTTCAAACAGAACCAGTCCTTATTCATTGAGCAGCCCCTTTGGAAGGAGCCAAAGTGGGACTTGCTTTCACTGGGGAAATTGTGCTAAAATTTCAGCAGCCTGTGATTGAACGTCAGTCCAGCACTGAGGAAGCTGAGCTGTTAACTCTCAGAATATGTGGCATTTTTAAATATCATTCATTTTAAATATCATTCTGTGTTATATGTCAAACTAGCCATGTAACAGAGAAAAGGATTTTTTGTAATTTGTCTCTTTGCTTGTTTTACAGAAGGAAGAAAGAAAAGGGTGATGAAACTGGAGGAGGGGATGCATAATGTTAAGGTTGAAAAATACACAAATTCGTTGTCCATGATCAGTAAGCAACTGGCAGAAATTTTCTTATTTCTAAATTGCCTGCTGCACTATGATACAGGAAGGAGAGAGGAAAAACCAAGATTGTGGGGCAGAGTATTCTTTGTCTCGGAGAAAATACAAATCTGAAGCAGCCTCATACAGGAGGGGATGGTCAAGAGAACCTTCAGAGGAAAGATTTTTTTCCTTTTTTTCCTCTCCCCTTCTTGTTTTGGGAAAGTTTGAAGGGAGGACAGAATCAGTGAACTAAACATTGCTGTGAAGGGAGCAGAGCACAGACAGGAAGAGATAACAGAATGTTTTCTAAATCTGCACACAGGCCCAGCTTCACACAGACTCTCAGTCACAAAAACAGCCTGACCTGAATTTACAACTCAAGCACAAACAACATGGATTCATCTAGTGACCAACATGGCACAAAAGAGTTTTCCAACACTGAGGCCAAAAACAAAAGAAGAGGGTGAACACAATTTTGTTGCTTAAAAACAAAATTTTTGGCCGAAAGTCACAGAGACTTTCAGGCTTGTATCAGAGTTTTCAGCCTTAATGAATCTGTACTCTCCTACAAAAGCATTCTACCACATGTTCAGGCAGGTATTTCATAATTCCTTTAACAAACTGGAGGGCACATATTTCTGGTGTGATTTCTTATAAAAGTAATAATTATGTTAAGATCACTATCAAGCCATGCAGTACAAATCAGAATCATGGGTTATCCTGAGTTGGAAGGGACTCACAAGTATCACTTGAGTCCAACTCCTAGACCTGCACAGGGCAGCTCCAAGAATCCCAGAGCATTTTCCAAATGCTTCTTTCTACAAAACCTGGCTAGAATAAAACACTTGTAAACGAGGAAAAAACTTGAGTCAATTTAAAGCCCCAAAGCAGAGTGATTTCAGCTCCCTTGCATCACTAATAAAAGCAAACCTGACATTTGTGGGAGTTCTGCAGCAAAAGGACCTTGGCACTCAGACATTTCCTGCACACCCTATGTATATCTGTGTGCATGCACAGGGTTAAACACAGCACAGCACAAAATCCTGCAGCTTCAGGCAAATAGGAATCCCCTCTTTGCATTTCATTTATGGGAAAACACACTGAAGTTCCCAGGTTCTGCTGGGCCTCAGCTGACTAACCCAACATTTTATTATTTATAAATAATAAATAAAAATATTATTTTATAATAAATATTTTAAAATAGTATTTTATTTATTATTGTTTAATAATAAAAATAAAGCTTATTGTTTATAAATAATAAATTTCTAAAACTCTGCCAGAACTAATATTAAAATTTATTTTATATATTTTTGACAAATTCTTTTTGTCAAAATTCTCTACGATCAGTGCCAAAAAAATAAGAATATCAGAAGAGTTTTAAAGCAGGATGCATGTTATTTCCTGCTTTGGGAGACGGTGAAGAGCAAGATAAGAATAATTTATTAATCTATCAATATCGTCATCACTGGCCTTGCAGGTAAAGTAGGATAAAATGGAGGATAACATGATTCAGCTCAGGAGGCACCTAATCAGCAGCCTGGAAAATATGCCAGAGATGAAGTGAAAACAGAGAACAGCTAAGGTAAAGGGATGACTATGGGTGGTAGAGCTAACTTTGGCATTTTTGAGACCAAAATGCATCTCAGGGGCTCACCAGATGAAGAAATAACTCTTGGGTCTGACTCTCAGGACTCAAAGAAGAGCATAAGCTTTGGACAGGTTTTCTACACAGGAACTAGCTTAATTCTAGAGGTGAAAATCTCATTTTCTTCATTCAATCACCATATTAGGTAACAAGTTTAAGTAAAGGCTGCAGGATTTAGCCTACTGCTGCTAAATATTTACAGAAAGAATCAAGACTGTGCATGTTTAAAGAAATTGTTTTCTTTACCCTCAATTCAGCATGGCAAGAAAGTGACACAAGTGACATCAACCAATGGCCATAAATGTCACTGCTTGTATATTACACCATATTTACTGATATATCCTGGGAGGGACTGGAGATTGGGTGGGTGACTAATGCTTAGGGTATAAATTGCTGAGAGGAGAAAACCAAATATAACTGTGAACTTCCTCCTCACACAAACACATCTGTCACATTCTGATAATATGAACTGCAGTTCTAATCAAAACTGAGCTGAACAATGGTTTTTAATCCAGATATCTGCATCCAGTGTGTGCTCCCTCACCAAGTAAGACTCCTGAGTGTGTTGGGTTGTATTTCCACAGAATTAAAGAATTACAGAACTAGCATTAATCTCCATGGCATCAGCTTCTCTTGTATCTGCCATGTCCCATAAAATCTCTTTTTTCCCCTCAAAGTTTGCCTAATATCTGATGACTGGGATCAAAACATCCATCAAAGGAGTTGCCACAGACTGTGAACTTGGTATTTTACAAGATGAGTGCCACTCTGTGCCTCACAATCTCTCTCTGAAATACCTGTTTGAAAATTCCCTGGTGTTTCAAACTGAAAAAGATAAGCTAAAGACCTACAGAAATTGTGTATCTGCCTCATCGTTTTCCATGGTGTTTCAGTCTCAAACCTAATAAACACTGCTTAATAAACACTGTTAATAAAGAAACACTGTGGCTGTAAGCAGGCAAGAATGTAGATATAAAAGTTACAATGGTGCTGTGAATATGCTTATAAAGCTATTTTCTTTGGGTAAAATGTTTTGCTATCACTACCACCTTGGATTTTTAGAGTACTGTGGAATTCTTCTCTCAAAACAGCAAGTTTGATAGTGAAATTCACATAAATCTTCAGACTTTTCAAAGCAAAGCTGAGTACCAAAGTCACACACACCACATATCAGACAATGTTTGAATACAAAGTCAGCCCCAACAAAGCCTGAGTGCACAAGCAAAAGATAAAGCAGGAATGTTTTCTCTAAGGATATTTCACTGAATATCACCCATTATCATTCTGTTTAACCCTTTAGTGCATCTGCTTGTGTCAGTCACTTATACACTCTTTAAACCTCTGTTATTTCCCTCCACTTTATTGTATATATATATATATATATATATATAATATAATGCTTTTATTTTTCAATGCATTATTTTTGCATTATTATTATGCACTTTTCAATGCTATTGCTGCAGCCACAGAGCATTTCCATTGCACTTATCTATGCTGTTCCAAATATGCAACAAATAGATGTAAGAGAGCTTTTCCTGCTGGAATTTTCCCTGCTCTCCTGGCCTGATGGGTTTCTCTTATGACCTCTGAGAACTTCTCACACCCCAGATAGCTCAGCTACTCTGAATGGCATAAAATTAGTAGGATGGTTTTTGAGATAGTGTTGGAAATAGAAAAGGATTTAATACTAGATAAAATACTAAAGACCTTATACACAAAACCTGAGTTAGGGGCAAGAGGTTTTTGCTCCTGCTAAAACACACCACAAAATTAATTTTTGTTGTTGTTGTTCTTCTTCTTCTTCTTCTCTTTTTTCTAGTGAATTACCTCGGTGGGACTTCTTGGCCTCTGTCTAATTGCACAGCCTAAGGTCTTAGCTGAAGTCTAAAAGGTCCTATGACCTTTTTGTACTTTTGTACCTTTATGACATATTTGTACAAAATTGGGAGAGAAATTTGGGGGCTTTTTGCCTTTTTAAGCAGACAAAGAATAATTTATTTACTCAAAATTAACAGAGAGCACTTTCCTACACTGGCCCTGCACCCTCCTGCCCCAATCCCTTCTAGAGAGCCATGGCCGCTGTCCTGCTATGGTACATCTCAGCATAGCCCTGCCATCTGAAATCCATAAATCACCTGAAATCCATAAATCAGGGCCACCTGGAATAGCATCCTGCAGCTGCTGCTGCCCAGGGAATCACAGAAAACAGAGCTGGCCAGACTGGCTGCACACCTGAATACAATCACACAGCTGAATCCCCACACAAGTGAAATACAACCCGAAGGAAAGGAAAATAGCATTTTTCTAGTGAAACCCAGACCAGCATCGATTTCCACAAATGAGGCTCAGCCTGAGCTGCCCAGGGAATGATTGCCCTGAGCTGTGCTGTGACAGGAACATGAAAAGTCACTTCTGGTGGGACCCCAGTGCCCTTTTCACCTCCCCACTACCAAAACTGATCCCTTCCCCCCTTCTACCTCCACAGCAGCAGTTCCTCAGTGCAAGCCATGGGTCACTCACACTCACCCCTGCTCCAGCTGGCTCAGAACTGGCTGAGGAAGAGCTGCAGCCCCTCCTGAGGAAGAGCTGCAGCCCCTCACTGCCCCGAGTTCCTCCCTCCCTCCACACCCAGGTCCTCTCTCTCCAGCAGAGCAGCTCAGTGCTCCAGCTGCTCATCTCTCTTTCAAAGAAAACTTAGGAATAAAAGCAGCTGGGAGGCAGGAAAACGGCCAAGTTTGTTTGCCCTTGAAAGGAGGTGGTCACACACAGAGAAAGGCAAAATGTACAGAGAACTCCGAAGGAAATAAATCCACACTGCTATCTCCTCTGCATCAGTCACAAGCGGCACAAGCTGGGCAGTAAGAGACCATGGTCACAATCCTGAGGTACATTTCTTTTGTGCTTTTTCAACATGCAAAGGAAGCCCCAGCCTAAGGGCGCACACATTGCCGGAGGAAACACCTCACCCATGGGCCAGGGTTCCCTCTCACTGTGTGTAAAAGTCAAACTGAGAGTTTCACTTAGTGCCAGAAACCTCCTCAGAATATAATGGTAACTTCTATAAGCAACAGGGTCAGCAAAGAAGGCTTAAAATAAGTTTCAGAGACAGAAACTGTGACCATACATATATGTGTACATTTACAATAATACCCACAGGTGACTCCTGCAAGCCAGCAGGAGTGTATTTCTACAGAATGAAACTTTTGGGAAACAGAGAAGACAAGGCCTAAATACTTGCTGAGCAGCAAAAATGTTTTGTTTTTTTCCTGAGGTCACCCCTAAAGTGTGAAAACCAGAGCCAGAGAGCCTGGTTACCCAGCACTTTCTCTTGAAAATCTCAGATGCTGGCAGTGCTGGAGGCTGTGAAGTGAAAGGCAGGGACAGCCCCACACTGTGAACCCTCTGGCTGAGGGGGGAAAACCTCCAGAGAAAGAGAGGAGGAAAAAAGCAGAGAAGGAAGCACATTTTAATTCTCAGCTTGCCTGTGCTTCATCTAGCAGGGCTCTGAGATACTCTTCCATTTTTGTGTAAGCGAATTGAATCATTAAGTTTTCTTACTTAACTAAGAATCCAGTTAATAACAGATTTGCTACAGGTCAAAGGACTGATTCCCTGAATGAAATACCAGCAATGAGAGTCAACATAACTGATTTAAAGGGTCAAGGTGTACTAAATACAATAACTCTACAGATTTTTGTATCTTATGGCTACAGTTTTCAGAGGGGCACAAACCAGCACAATTAGTGGAAAGGCTGAGCTGGGGAAGAGGAGGTAGGAAATTATCAAAATACCATCAAAACAAAAATAAAAGCCTCTGTGAATGTAAAAATAGGGCGAGAAAAAAGGGGAAAGAAAGGGGAAAGAAAGGAGAGGAAAGGAAGAAAGGAAGAAAGGAAGAAAGGAAGAAAGGAAGAAAGGAAGAAAGGAAGAAAGGAAGAAAGGAAGAAAGGAAGAAAGGAAGAAAGGAAGAAAGGAAGAAAGGAAGAAAGGAAGAAAGAGGAAAAAGAAAAAAAAAGAAAAAATAGAAGGAAAAAAGAAAAGAGAAGACAACAGCTACTCAGCCCATCAAGAATCTCCTGAAGTGCCATTGAGATCAAACAGGAAGAAGGGCTGAAGGGTTCTCAATATTGTGATGTGCATCATTTCTGGGACATGTGAAGAATTAAAATACCTCCTAATATTGTTTAGGTTCAGAGCTTACATTAGGCATAGGAAAAGAAGGCAAAGAAGAAGAAAAAGCACTGGGCAATGAAATGCTAACAGAAGTTATATATAGCTCTTAATAGAAAGAAGAAAATCATATTAAAAGAAAGTGAGCTAGAGAAAGGAGAAATTAATATAGGGAAGAAAAAAAGAAAAAGGAAAACAGGCTGAAATTGAGAACAGTAATCTAATTCTTCAGCACACAATCTGGAGAACAGAAAGATACCCCAGAGGCTGTTTTTGTACCCTGAATACCCACAGTAAGGGCAAGAAATTTAAACTGGACAAGACATTCAATTGATAAAGAAAGTGCTAATCAGAAAACTCATGAGCAATTAACTAAGGCAAAAAAAAATCTATTCACACTGAGCTCTAGAAACAAACAAACAAAAAAAATGGTGTATGTAGCAGTCCGGTTCTACTGGAGTGGGTTTGGAAATAAATAGAAATATTTCTACCATGGCCCAGCATACACATTCCTCAGCCTTTCCTCACAGTAGCAGTGCTCCATCCTCTGATTCCCTTGGTGCCTTCCCTGGACTTGTTCCTGCTTTAGCAGGTGCTCCTTCCTCTTTCTATCCCAAAAACCATGAAAAATCTACATGATGCATCAGCACTCCTGCGACCCACCACTCTGACAGTCTGCAGTCCCTTGCTGCAAAAAATACTGCAGTCACTTGCTGCAAATAATAAATAAATAAACTCTTTCCTGCCTGAGATTTGGAGCAGGATTCAGGCACCCAGGGTTCAGGCACCTGGGCTGCAGGACATTAAGAAAATTTTCATCACTGAATGTATTATTATAATGATAATATCATTTATTATGATGTTTGATCTTCAGTTACCTTTGAGTAACCTTTTTCTAGACATACACCTGGAATTTTAAGCCTCCAATCCATACAGTCAATAATAAGCAATTATTTGGTTTATATTGTTTTGTTAATACTTTTCAAATTTTCAGAAACAGTATCAGCATATTTAATTCATCAGCAGTACTGTCTGGCTATACACTTTATTGCTATACAATATGCTATATGCTTATTTTCTAACACAAACTATTTAAGAAATACTCCTGTGATGGTATGCTATGGTAAATCACATTTCTAAATTGACCTGTACTTAAACTGTGATGAAACTTTTATAAAATGTGAATGCTTCTTCCTCTGAAAAATGTGATTATTAAGCAAGGGCCTTAGGGTGCCCAACAAAGTCAACAAGTGTTTTGCTTTTGCTTTAAGCCACACAATTCTCTTATTATTCTCTGCACTGAAAAGAACAGTGTTTGCTGTGTCAACATAGCAAATGTCCAACAGTAAATACTGGAGCATATGAAATAGCAGATTTATTTGTCAAAATACTTTTGGAGAGAAAGGCTTGTTTGTGGATGTGAAAAGACCAAGGGACACTTTCCAGTTTCTCACTTTTGGTGGTAATTTTAAAGAACAATACCTAAATCAGGTAAGCACTCTCAGAATCAGGTTGCAAAAGATGTGCTATTTAACACCCTTGTATTTTTTTGAAAATAATATATTGAGAAGAAAGGAAGATTACAGACCATTTAAAAGCAGAAATCTGATCCTTGACTGTGTAAACGAAGGTGGCATGCAGCCAGAACTGTGATGCTTACATTCCTGACTCACTCCTTCATTTTGCCACCAGTAAATCCACAGGAATTCTGTGTTTACTGGAGAATCTTTTCCAAAAATTATAAAAAACAAATGTAAAAGTTGTCTTCTGAAAGAAGCTTTCTAAATGTGGATTTTGCAAAGTTAATGCCCATATTATTCATACTTACATAAGCCTCCATGTTCAGATCCCAACAAGGTGATTGTTAAGGTCAGGCTTTTTCTGTCAAAAAATATTTTGATTTTAAAACTAGATGAACATATTTATAATTTCATGAATTCTGCCCAGAAGATAGGGTCATGCTGACCTTTTCAGAGAAATTATATGACAAAGGAGAAAGTGATCCTGATAGCATCGTGCTACTGGAAAAAAAATCATGTTCCAAAAACTTCATCAAGTTCAACCTCTGATGCACCAGCAGAGTTAAATGATAGGAAAATGAATCATCAAAAGGGACTGATGGAAAAAATATTGCAGAAGAGTTTCTCCCTCTGCAAATGACAGAGAGAGAGAGAAAGGAGAGAGAGAAAGGAGAGAGAGGAGTTATGCAGTCAGAAAGCAAGAGGCCAGAAGACAAGAAATGTGCTTTTCTTTATGTGCAGCATTTTGATGGTTAGATTTATACTGGCCACACTTGCTCAGAAAAGGAAAATTTGTTTACTTTGTTGGTTACTGCAAAGCTTTACGATAAATTAATTTAATTTGCAACATTCTTTCTTCCACTTCAGTACTATTTACAGATCAGCCCAAGCAGAACTCATCTTAAAATGCCACACCTCAAAATGTGCTTCCTACAAAACATTCTGTAAATTAATTTTCTATAAACACCAGAGAAACATTTGCCATTTTCCTGTACATCAGACTGGTCAGAGGCTCAGGGCAGGCAATACTCAGCCATCATCATGCCAGAATCACAATCCCTGTCCCTCTGCTGTTATTCACATGGGAATTGGTAAGGCACTCCTGCAGGAGTACATTTAGATTAGATAAAAGGAGGAAATTCTTCTCTGTGAGGGGGTGAGGCCCTGGCACAAGCTGCCCAGAGCAGCTGTGGCTGCCCCTGGATCCTGGCAGTGTCCAAGGCCAGGTGGGATGGGGCTCTGAGACGTGGTCTAGTTAAAAGGTGACCCTGACCATGGCAGGGGGTTGGAACAAGATTAATTTTAAGGTCCCTTCTAACCCAAGTTATTCTATAATTCTAAATATTTTTATGAAGTTGCTAAATGCAATTTTCCTTCCAGCCTGCCCTGTGCTGTTGGAATTATGATTTGTCAGATATTCAATTTTTTTTAAAATAAGAGCCTTAAAATGTTGTAGGGTTTTTGTGTCTGTTTGTTTCATTCTGTGTGTGGGAGTACACCATTTTTCTAATGGGATGTCTATGCTAAAGACAAAGATGCCACAAGTGATTTAAAGCCCTAAGTCACCAGGTGTTTCCAATAACTGATAGTTAAACCACTAGATTTTCTAAGCCCATTGCTCTGACAAGTCATGGTGATACCTGAATTTATCTCCAGCTGCAAAGCCCTCTTGATCAGTATGCCTCCTGAGCAAACTCTGGGTCTGCATGTGTTAAAAACATCAATAATTATACTTTTTTACTCAATTTTTTTCCACAAGGGATTCCTTCTGGGGCTATTCCATTCTGCAAGAATGAGATCTGAGTTGCACATGACACTTGCAGAAGTCTCATATCCATGATATTTCTCCATTATGCAGTATTTAAACTGTCACTGCTGTAAGAAATCAAGGTCAGGGGAGAAGGATCAACTTCCAGGTAGGAGGAACAAATAATTGAAGTTTTGGATTTTAAAATATATTTCTATGTATCTCCTTAGCAGTGGAGCAGCACTTTCCCCTTGCTAGCAACCTTTGTTGAGTTTGGTCTGAATTCCACATCAGCCAGTGCTGCTTTTTCAGGTGCAAGCATTGTATTTATCCAGAGACACATGTTGGCAAACAGATATGTTTGGTGGGAAAACATGCAGAGCCATCAAACCATGCAAAACTTGGTAACATTCCAGGAAAAATTTTGTATTGTGGAGTGGAAGAGGTGACCCCACAAAGGAAAGAATAAATTTGTCAAAAATGAGTTTGTCAAAAGGAAAGAAGAATGTGGCCTACAAAGATCCTGAAAGAAAAGTACAGTCACTGCAGAATATCCTTATCTCTTCAAATGATAGATTTTTTACTCTTTTCATTAAGTCCTCAGTTAGAGCAACCTGAGATAGGCTTATCACTTCTGTACAGTCAAAATAAAGTTACACAGAAAAACAGTAGATTATCTTGGTTCCATTCCTTACTCGGAATGATCAAGCTCCATTTCCAGAACTACAAATCACAGCATGACTTTTTGCCATCCCTTGCTTACCTGTGAAACATGGAAAGCATTTGGAGATCCTGAGATGAAAGTGGTCTTAGCACACCACAAAAATGAATGACACAGAACAAAAAAAAAAAAAAAAACAAACCACCAAACCACCAAGAAAACAAAAACAAACAAAAAACTCCACAGAAAAATAAATTGTTTAAGCAAATATGTTTAAAGTAAATCTAGTTTATAGTCACAATGCTACTAAATCCCCTGGTTTAGAATGCAACTTCTTACATATGGAAAAACTACAGCCAGAGTTTTAAAACACTACATAGAAACCATGTACTGAGTGAAATTCTTAATGGCAAGGCACCTGTGGCAGAAAAGCAGGAAATAACCTAATGTACAATAAAACACTACAGTTGTTCATCATAAGCCCCTGAAGAAATGACAGAAAAATAAATCAGTTCACAGAGGAAGTTTCTGTCTCAGTTCTGAGAGTTTTATTTATCAACAAACAAGTTGAGCTCTGTGACAAGACTACATTAAGGGAACTATTAAGCTAAATGTGCCCAAATGTTGTTTGTTTTACCTATCAAAAGTTATTAGTGTCAGAACCAAGGCCAACATACAGGCTTGGAAAGAGAGACACAAAAGCTGGTTGTTTTAGGCTGTTCTTTTAAATCACAGCTAAGACTCTGCATGGATAGCAGCTTTTTTTCCTAAAAGCTAACACAAGTCAGGAGACAGCACAAAACCTCAAAAATTTAAAGGTTAAATCTTTATCTTAGATGAAAATCACCCTGGGGGGAATTACGTGTACATAACTAAATAACCAGTGAACATAACATATATATACATTTATATTTATATTTATATATAAAACGTGTGGATACCCTGGCTGCCTGGCCACATCAACACAGAGACATTGCTTGGCCCAGCTGGCCACAATGGATACCCAAATATGTTCTGCAGATATAAGGTGTGTGATGCACCTGCTTTAGAATCATCCACAATATTCACTTACATCATATTTCTTCCAGAGGTAGATGATTCAAATCTTGGCCCACAAGCAGAGGAACGAGGGGCATCTCTGACCACATCTAAACTGCCAGCTCCCTCCTGCATTGATGGTGTGTTGAAACTTTGCAGGGAGAGGCAGCAAAACCATTTGAAGGGTGGCTCCTAACAACTTTTGGCAGCAGCCCCTGAATCAAAATACACCCAGCATTGCACCGGGGATGGATCTCAGCTGGAACTTGTTGCCCAAATCCAGGAGGCAGCCCAGGGGCAATCTTCTACACAATGAGCATGAGCAGAGCACCAGGAGATGGATGAGAAGTGCAAAGAACTGGAGATGTACAAAAACCTGCAGATAAAGAGATTTCTGGCAGGCACTCACAGGCTGGAATTCCCTGGTGGTCCCTCCCTCACCTGGGAGCTCCACTGCTGCCAGCCTGGGAGCCCTGGAAGCTCTGCCTGTCCCTGTCCATCTGTGGCCTTCCCTGGAGCTGTGGGAGCCCTGTGGAAGCTCTGGCTGTCCCTGTTCCTGTCCCTGTCCCTGTCCCTGGTGGGTCTGTGCCCTTCCCTGGAGCCTCTTGGTGAGATTCCCTGGATGCACCTGACTCACCACATGCCATACCTGGGTCTGCTGACCAGCCCCTTAGCCAGGTCCCACAGGAGAGGCACAAACTGCATGAGGTCACCCCAACTCCCGGTTTGTTCCCCCCTGAGCGCAGCTCTGCTTCCACAGCCCCCTCAAGCAAGACTGCTCTCCTCACATGCTCCTGCCCTGCCAAAAAGTGTTACTATCACCTTAGAAAATCTAGACTCTTTTATTAATAGTGCAGAGGAAGCATTGTTCTGGGAACAGCATCTGTGAGTGGTCAGGACAGCAGGAAATAAGCAGATGAAGTGACGCTGGCTGTGGCAAGGATGCTAGAGTGGAGAGGAGGGAGGGAGGGAGGGGAAAACACTTATACAAATATAAAGCTATATGGAGAAAAACAAATTTTCTATCCTATCCTGAAAGCTAATCACTTCCCAAAGCTGAATTGCCAGCCAGATGCTGAGGTGGCTCTGTGCTTGACCTAGCTGGAGCCAGGCTTCTCTTCACTGTGCCCATCTGTCCAGGGGCAGTGCAGGTGACAGGAGAAGAGGGTGCCTGCAAAGGGAGCAGTGTCACAACCCCTAATACTGTAAATTTCCCTAGCAGAACTAATCCAGGCTGCCATGGGCAGTGGCAATTAATGGGAAGTGACACAACTGTGTGGTCTGAAAATGAGGTAATAGAATAGAAGTGTCACTGTGCTTCCCAGGGCAATGATAAATGATGTCACCTCTGTTTCAGGATGTTCCAGGTGAGACGCAAGCTTTAACCACACAAATTAGAGAAGGAGAATGAAAAGGTATTACACCCAAGAATAAAAAAAAATAGGTTACTGTTGTATTGCTTGCATTCTTGCTATGCACCACCTCACTGCGCACACTGAGAATCTCTGTGCTCTTCTCCCTGAGCAAACAGGACTTGCTCCATATCTAAGAACACATCCATTCCAGCTATTATTTTGCTCTCCACATGGTTGACTCACAATGGGTGGGCTACAGAGTGGCTACAAGGCTCAGGTAATCCTTAAATGTTATTCACAGAATTCCTCATTTCTGGGGAAACTATATTGGCTTCCCTCAGCAGTCAGTTGATCCAATTATACTTTTCATATGTCTTTCAACCTCTTTCTAAAATCTGGGTTTGTTTAGGTATTTGTTTTTGTCCAGACAATCTTAAAGAAATGGGGAGCTATCCAGATTTCATTTTGAAAAGCTAGCACTAACACAAGCCACACAAAGGGTTTTACATTAATATTTTATTTGGCAAATACACCAATCCCAGAACAAATCATAGTATTCATAAAGTAAAATATTCTCCATGCAGATTAGCAGTCCCTTCACACCAGGAGGTTAAAAAATGAGTACATTGTCTGCTTCCAAGAAAAAAAGGCCTGCAAAATGGTATGAGAATTGAAAAATGCAGAATTTGCATTTTTCTCCCAGCCAGCTACTCACATACAGGTGCCTTACAAAAAACAATTAGAAGGGCTTCATATGGCATGCTTAGGTGTATACAGGGCAATACTGATTTCTCTTGTTTTAACTGAAGCACTTTCTGACTGTGAATTAACTAAAGAGACCATCAGAATCACAGGTCATCTCAGACATGTGAAGTCTCATGAAAAGTGTTCATGAATGAGGTACTCTTCAGAAGCTCACATCTTTTCTGCTTTCCCCTAACAAAGGCAAGCTTAAAGATTAATGTTCCACTAAGAGCCAAAGCAAAATAAACTGCTCACAGATCCATGGTAATAATGTTTACTCGCACTCACAGAAATGAAAGCAGAACCCAGTCAACATATTTTCACTGGCAAACTCCTGAATGTTTTTGCTAACTGCTGTAGTTTCAACTAACAAAAATATTATGACAGCACAAAACATTCATTTAGCTGGTATTTAACTAGGCATTAATTTATTTTCAAGTCCAATGTGTCAAAATTACAATGCTTGGCACACAAATGTTTCTAGAGGGAAAATCCTAGTGGTAATCATTGCAGAAATAAAGAAAACGTACTAATCTCTGGATATCTTGTTGAAGAATACACCAAAAGCAGCTAAATTCTGCTTTTGAATGCACTGAAATGACAATAGAATGCATGAGCATATTGTAGGGGCATTTCCAAGCAGCCTAGTGAACATTTAGGAGTCAGCATTGCACAGAGCAGCTCAGCAGGTTCAGGTGTGTGCTGCAGTGGGGGTACAGCCTGGTCTTCTCCATCCTGCACACATCCCTTGGCCTCAGGATGAATTGTAGCTCGAAAATGTAGAAAATGCAGTGAGGAGTCTGTGGTCAGCTCCCACTCAGCACAGGCGATTACACCACCTGCATGGCCTTGCCTTTATCTAACGCTGCAGCGAGTTCTCATGAGAACATCTCTTTGTTTGACAGCAGAAATGATTAATAGAAATGTTTTCAGCCAGGAGAACCCTATAAGAGCCCCAAAGACCGCGGCGCCGGGTACCCCTTCCACCGAGCAGCACAGCACAGCACGCTGCGCCCCGGCTCCACGGCACCGGGACTGAGCCTGCACCGCCCGGCATCCCAGCTCCCGCCCGGCGTTCCCAGCTCCCGCAGAGCCGTAAGATCATCCCCACTTCTCCCCTCCTAGCTCTGCCCATGGGGGTTTGCTCGGCACTGCAGCTCCTGGGGGGACCATAGCTCCAGGCATTCCTCCCGGCCCGCTGGAGGCTGGATTCCCTGGGAACAGCGCTCCGGAACGGGATAGGGCACAGGGATCCCTTGGGAACAGCTCCGGAGCGGGATAGGGAGGGATCCCATGGAATCGCCGCTGCGGAACGGGCACAGGGAAGGATCCCTCTGGAAAGAGCGCTCCGGAGTGGGATAGGGCACAGGGATCACCTGGAATCACCGCTCCGGGGCGGGTACGGGGAGGGATCCCCTGGGAACAGCGCTCCGGAGTGGGATGGGGAGGGATCCCCTGGAATCGCCGCTCTGGATCGGACATGGGGAAGGATCCGTCTGGAAACAGCGTTCCGGAGTGGATACGGGGAGGGATCGACTGAAAACAGCGCTCCGGAGCGGGACAGGGAGAGATCCCCTGGAAAAAGCGCTCCTGAGCGGGACAGGGAGGGATACCCTGGAAAGAGCGGTCAGGGGTGGGCACAGGGAGGGATCACCTGGAATCGCCGCTCCGGAGCGGGCACAGGGCACAGGGATCTCCTGGAAACAGCATTCCGAAGCGGGACAGGGAGGAGCCCCTCTGGAAAGAGCGCTCCGGAGCGGGATAGGGCACAGGGATCCCCTGGAAAGAGTGCTCCGGAGCGGGCACCGGGAGGGATCTCTCTGGAAAGAGCAGTCCGTAGCGGGACAGGGAGGGATCCGCTAGAAACAGCGCTCCGGAGCGGGACAGGGAGGGATCCCCTAGAAACAGCGCTCCGGAACGGGATAGGGATACAGGGAGGGATCCCCTTCAATCGCCGCTCCGGAGCGAGCACAGGGAGGGATGCCCTTTGGAATCACCGCTCCGGAACAGGCACAGGGTACAGGGATCCCCCTGCAATCGCCGCTCCGGAGCGGGCAGGGGGCCCCGGGCGGGCTGGGACTTTGGTGCGGGTGATGTCCCCGGGCTGTCCCCGGCTGTCCCCGTGGTTGGGGACAGTGACACCGCAGCCCGACAGAGCCCGGCTCAGGGCGGCCCTGGCGGCCGGGCCCGAGCGGCGCTGACCCGAACACGGGCCGGCTTCATCCTCCCCGGCCGGCAGCCGCTCCCCGTGGCTTGGGAAGCTCCCGGCCCGGCGGTGTCCCCTCCATGGGGGCTGTCCGGGGGGAGCAGTGCGGGATGCGCCCATCGCCCCGGGCCGCTCGCAGAGCACTGCTGCGGGGAGAAGGGGGGGTGCGCCGGCGGGAAGGACACGGCGGTCATTCGGGAAAGGAATGGGAAAGGAGGGTGGGTTTGGGTGTGGGGAGGTGCCTCTTTAGCCTCCCAGCCTCTCCCGGCTGCGCCGCAGTGGGAAGGGGATGAGCGGCCCCGTCCCGGGATGGCTGCTGCTGGAATATCGGCAGTGGGCTGTGCCTCTCCTGCAGCTCATCTCTCGAGGGTATCCAGACCCTGAGGGATGGAAATACGTGGCCATTGCACCAAGAATGAAGGGATGAATATTAACCTGTGGGTGGCGGGGCGGGGGGAGCAGAAAAATTGGATTAAGAAGTTTCTCGCAGCCTGAAGGCTGCCCAATTTATCGTGGGTGATGATCATCACTGGTGAGAAATGCCTGATTTACTGCTTAATAGTATTTAACTAGGCCTAGGGAAAATAGTCCTTCAGGGTGTCAGGAAAAATCAGGAAAATCCACAAAATCCAGAGATTTATGTCCAAAAAAGAGACAGAGGATCCCTGCAACTTTATTTGAATAAAGGGAGAGAGCCCACTGGGGCAAGGTTTTGGAGGGCACAGCCTCCTTTAATCCTAAAGTCCCGGCAGCATGTTGCCCTCTTCCTTTCCCCATTGGCTGAGGTGTAAGGAAGGTACAGCCCACCCGAACCACCTACCACATATCCCGCCTTCAACCTGTCATTTCACCCCGAAGTTCGGAAATTCAAGCTTTTGCACACCCTTATCTGCTTCAGGAGCCAAGCTTTGCAACAAACCTGCTGCACTAGAGACACTCAGACCCATTTCAAAGCCATTAACACCCATAGCTTCACCCATGGAATTGTTTGTAAAGACATTAGCTCTCCTCTCAAGGGCATCACCCTCTCAAACCCGGGTGCTGGCTGTGGGAGACATGAGGGTGCTGTGTTGGAAAATCCCAGCTCTACAGAGACTGAGAGGTATTTTAAAAGACTTTATTCCATTATCAGTCTCGTAGAAGGGTGAGACATAACACTCATCACCATTCTATCAGAAGCCACCCTATTTCCTTGGGGCAGAGTGATCATGAAATAATAGAGTTCTCAATATTTGGTGAATATTTGGCACCAGTAAGACTCTTACATAGAACTTCTGGACGGCAGACTTTGGCCTGTTTAGGAGACTTATTCAGAGTGTCCCTTGGGAAACAGCCCTTGAAAACAAAGGAGTTCAGGAAAGGTGGGCATGCCTCAAAACAGAGATCTTGAGGGCACAGGAACAGACTGTCCCTGTGTGCCAAAAGATCAGTCAACGGGGTAAACGTCCAGCCTGGCTGGGCAAGGAGGTTTTGGAGGAACTTAGGAATAAAAAGAGGATGTATCAGCGTTGGAAGGAGGGTCAGGTCTCTAAGGAAGTATTCAAGAAGACTGCTGGAGCATGCAGAAAAAAAATTAGGGAGGCCAAAGCTCATTTTGAACTTAGAATGGCAACTTCTGTAAAGGATAATAAAAAAATGTTTTTACAAATACATCAATGCTAGAAGGAAGGGTAAGACCAGCCTTTGTTCTTTATTGGACAAGGGAGGGAACTTAGTATCTGCAGATGTGGAGAAGGCAGAAGTGCTTAATGTCTACTTTGCCTCAGTTTTTAGTGGTAAGATGACTTGCCCTCAGGACACCTGCCCGCCTGGAATAGTTGATGGTGTCAGGGAGCAGAATGGTCCCCCCATTATCCAAGAAGAGGCAGTCAAAGAACTACTGAAATGCTTGGATGTTCATAAATCTATGGGACCTGACGGGATCCACCCCAGGGTAATGAGAGAGTTGGCAAATGAGCTTGCAAAGCCACTCTCCATCATTTACCAACAGTCCTGGCTCACTGCTGAGGTTCCAGATGACTGGAAGCTGGCCAATGTGATACCCATTCACAAAAAGGGTGCAAAGGAGGATCCTGGTAATTATAGACCAGTCAGCCTGACCTCAGTACCTGGCAAGATAATGGAACAGTTTATATTAAGTGCCATCACACAGAATTTACAGGATGGCCAGGGTATCAGACCCAGTCAGCATGGGTTTAGGAGGGGTAGGTCATGTTTGACCAACCTGGTCACCTTTTATGACCAGGTAACCCACCTAGTGGATACAGGGAAGGCTGTAGATGTTGTTTATTTGGATTTCAGCAAGGCCTTTGACACTGTCTCCCACAGCATACTCCTAGACAAGCTGGCAGCCCGTGGCTTGGACAGGAGCACTCTGTGCTGGGTTAGGAACTGGCTGGATGGCCGGGCCCAGAGAGTGCTGGTGAATGGTGCCGAATCCAGCTGGGGCCAGTCACCAATGGTGTCCCTCAGGGCTCTGTGCTGGGGCCAGTTCTGTTTAATATTTTTATTGATGACATGGATGAGGGTTTAGAGTCTTTCATTAGCAAATTTGCAGATGACACTAAGCTGGGAGCATGTGTCGATCTGTTAGAGGGACGGAGGGCTTTGCAGAGGGACTTGGAACGGTTGGATGGATGGGCAGAATCCAATGGGATGAAGTTCAATAAGTCCAAGTGCCGAGTCCTGCTCTTTGGCCACAATAACCCCCTGCAACGTTATAGGCTGGGGATAGTGTGGCTGGACAGTGCTCAGGAGGAAAGGGACCTGGGCGTGCTGGTTGACAGTCGGCTGAACATGAGCCAGCAGTGTGCCCAGGTGGCCAAGGAGGCCAATGGCATCCTGGCTAGTACCAGGAATAGTGTGGCCAGCAGGAGCAGGGAGGTCATTCTTCCCCTGTACTCGGCACTGGTGAGGTCACACCTTGAATATTGCGTCCAGTTCTGGGCCCCTCAGTTTAGGAGGGACGCTGAGATACTTGAGCGTGTCCAAAGGAGAGCAACGAGGCTGCTGAGGGGCTTGGAACACAAGCCGTATGAAGAACGACTGAGGGAGCTGGGGTTGTTCAGCCTGGAGAAAAGGAGACTCAGAGGTGACCTTATCACTCTTTTCAACTTCCTGAAGGGTGACTGTGGTGAGCAGGGGGTATAGTAGAGGAAATGTATTGTATACTTAAATATCTGTATATAGGCTTTGCCCCGGGAGGACCCGGTTGTCCTTGATGGGCTGCAGCTGCGATGTGCTTAATTGGGCTGCAGCTGTGACTAATGAAGATAACTGGGATAAAAGGGGGTGGGTTAGCCAGTTAGGGAGAGCCTTGGAGGGGTCCTGAACTGAGAAGGAGCAACATGTAGAGGGAGTCTGTGCTGTGAAGGTCTGCAGCCATAAGATGGCACCGAGGAGGTATGGGACTTTAGAAATCTGATAACAACAGTATGGGACTCTAGAAATAGAACAACAACAAGGGGGTTGGTCTCTTTCTCCAGGCAACAACAGACAGAACAAGAGGAAACAGTCTCAAGCTGCACCAAGGGAGATACAGGCTAGAATGAAGGAGTAAGTTTTTCACAGAAAGAGTGGTCAAGTACTGGAATAATCTACCCAGGGAGGTAGTGGAGTCACCATCTCTCAATGTGTTTAAGAAAAGACTGGATGTGGCACTTGGTGCCATGATCTAGTTGAGGTGTTAGAACATGGGTTGGACTCAATGATCTTAAAGGTCTCTTCCAACCTAGAAATTCTGTGAGTCTGTGAATACCTTATAAGTGTTTTTCAGCCTATTAGTTTTTGCTAACACTTCTAACCCAAATCATCTATTTTTTTATCCCATGTGGTCTTGCTGCAATGCATCTTTCAAAGTTCTGGTTCTCCGAAATATCTGGTCTTTTTGCAAGGCTGTCTTTTGAAACTTGTTTCTAGCTCAATCTCTCTCTCAACAATGTCATCTCTATTCCATGGCACAGCCCTGCTAGGCCTGTGAGAAACGGGATGAGCTGTGGCATGCAAGAGAGTAAAATTTGGGAGTGAACCTGCAGCAGGACAGGGGCTGGCAGCTGAAGTAAAACTTTTTAAAGGTTAAAAAAAAAAATCTGGCACCTTGCCAGGCTGTGCCCAGGCTGCAGATGAGCAGCACCTGGTGTTGGGGACGTGTACAACCCTCCCTGTGATGGCTAATGCAGGAATGTGCATGTGTCCTGAGCTGTGTGTGACTGCTGCTTCCTTCTAGCAGGTGTCCTTTTTCATGTCTGTTTCATCAGTGCACATTTTATCATGTGCAATTAACTCCTATTAATTGTGAGAAACAACACTCACTCTTTAAAATTTGTAGAAGTTTAATAATGGATAAAAAGGACAATATCTAGTGCTGTGGTGCTTGGGTGCTGCCAAAAGCACACTGTTAGCTTAAAAATTTTTTCTTATATACTTTTAATTACATTGGTTAAATTCATATGAATGAGGTTATAGGTATTCAAACATTCCTGTGGTTTTACATCTTCTGGGAATTCTGTTGCTTTGTTTGACCTTTGACTTGTCTGCAGGCCATCCTGTGGATCAAATCAATGTATTCTATTTCTTCCGAGGTTCCATTCTGTTGTTCTGACAGTTTCTGAAAACTGGAGAGTCAGTAGTAAATCCTTCTCTTGGTGTCCTGATTATTGTCACTGTTATCTCATCATTCAGATAAGATAATCCACAAATAAATGGAATCAGTGTAGCTATTTCACAACTATGAGGTAGTGAAAATAAAAATATTTAACAGTACACAGTTTCTATTTTAATATTATGCAAAGGACTAAGCTATAATATATTTATCACAGTACTATTTATAAACTACCCACGAACAGAACATTGGCTGCAAAGCTGACAAAAAAAACTGTTAAAAACTGCTTTTTATACTATGTTAAAGCAGTTAAAATGGGTTACAAATAGTACTATCTTAAAATCATTTTGATCAATAATAACTTGCAAAAACAAATACATCAATGTGAAAGCCAATACTTATATTGACATTTATAGCATTGTTTGCAAGGTTCACTCTACTATTTATTAGATGGTGAAGGCACACCAAGGAAAAGCAAGAAAGAAAAATCCAGAGTCAATCAATCCAAACCCAAATAAACTGAAAACTATTTACATGGAGATAGGGGGTATAGGAGGGGGGTGTGATAAAGGGGTAAGGGTAAAAAGGAGTATGAACTAAAGGTTCAATAGCACTTTACAACATTTAAACAGAACAGCATTTAGCTTAACTTAAAACTTAAATGTAACAATTTAGCAAAGGACTCATTTAGGATTTACTATTCTACAGAGCATTGTGTCTGCCTGAAAGATGTCAGGAAGAAGGCTTTGAGAATTCAAATCTTCTCTGATGCATGATTTAGCACCTCAGGCAAGTTTGGAAACATCTTCATACTGGATATCTTCAACTCTGTGCCCTTTTAAAGGTCCTGAGTCGATGGTTATTGTCACTGAAAACCTCTTCTCATTGATGGACTCCAAAATGCCTTCATTTCCCCTGTACCCACCGTTTAACATCAGTACTTTCTTGCCTGGTGCTGGTATTACAGTTTCTAGATGTGTCTGATCGAGCTTCAGTTTGTCCCCAGAGTCAATCACCTTCACGATTGCTGTGTATTTGTCAATCACTTCCTTAACAACTGCCTTCTTCCTGTGGTACTTCCCTTCGAGCTTTTTTGTCACAATTCTTACAATGATGTCAGTCTGTAGCCAGTAGTCTGTTCGAGATGTTCTCTTCTTCTCCTCTTCAAGCTCCATCATCTCATCAAGTGCAGATTTCTTCTTTTTCTTTTTGGGTTGACCAGAGCAATAAGCTGCTCCTGCTCTTTTAACTGCACCCTCCACCATCTTCAGTGCAAGGACACTTGTTTGAGAAGATGCTGCAACTGAAGTACTTGATCCTTTGTTTAATTTAAATGTAACTTTTTCTTTGTTTTCTCTGTTCAATTCAGTATAGACTGGCATTTCCAGTTCTTTCCCCTCCAAACCTCTTCTAACTTGTTGTTCAATTAATTTAGCAGTTTTTTCTTCATCATCAAGGTCCTGCTTCTTCTTCCTCTCTTGCTCCTGCTGCCTGTGAATGGTCTCTGGGTCCCTGTCGATGTACTGGATGTACCAGCCTTTAGGCGTCTCATCAACCCTGCAAAGCCCTTCTCTCCCCAGCCACTTGGTGAAGTCAGTCAGGGTCTCCCACTGTGTGGCATTCATGTGGATGTGCTCCCGATGGCTGATGTACTCGTTGTACACAACATTGTTGTGCACTCTCCTTGTTCCAAACTGCCTCCTGAGCAACTCCAGGAAATCCCTTCGGAATTCCTCGGAGAAGTAATCCATGAACTGCTGGGGGTTCTCAGCAGCCAGCAGCAGCTGCCTCTGGTGGGACTGGGACATGCAGTGACACTTGAAGCCATTCTCGTCACGGCACTGCTTCTGGCACATCTGGCAGTACCAGCGCAGCTTCTGCAGCCCCTTGGATTTGATACGGTTGGAGATGGCCTTGGGGCTGAGGAAATCTGACTTCCCCATGACACCAACCCTGTCCTGATCCTGCTCCCAACCCTGTGACTGTGCAGATCCTGCCCCTCTGGAAACGGCAGCAGCCAATTACTTAGTAGTAATATACCTACAGCCCTATCTTACTTTAAAAAATTCAAGTGCTTAAGAATTTTGGAACCACAA
This sequence comes from Molothrus aeneus, assembly GCF_037042795.1. Taxonomy (NCBI): domain Eukaryota; kingdom Metazoa; phylum Chordata; class Aves; order Passeriformes; family Icteridae; genus Molothrus; species Molothrus aeneus. The sequence continues at coordinate 1,547,583 of NC_089650.1, read as the reverse complement.
CTCTGGAAAAAACAAAACCCCTTTGTGCTGGTTCGAAAGCAAACCAGTGGGAGATCCCAAGTCACAACCACAATTTAAAATAAAATGAAGTAGTACAAAAACACTGCCAGAGTCAGAATAGGCCTGACCTCCTGTGGGCCAGGGTGCTGGCAGAAGTCCCATTAAATGGTGGCTGTAGCCCTCCTGCAGTAACAGATGTGGTTCTGGAGGAGCAGGGATCCTGTAGAAGGGTGGAGTTTTACTCTGGAGATCCAGTGGTGCTGTAGATGGGCCTTCCTCTGGGAATGCAGTGGAGAAGAAACCTGCTCCTCTGAGAGTCCAGTGGAAAAGGCTGCTGTGGTGTTTCAGACTTGACATTATATCCAGTTTGGAATGCCTAGCTCCTCCCCCTGGGTGGAGCATCTCACAATGGGATGATGGAATTTTATCAGCCATGCAGAGACACTTAATGGCCCATTAACAGAAGATGACCCCCTGGAGGGAGGATGGGTCCTGGAAGAGATAAGGAAAACTGCCCCACCTGCTTTTAACAGATAGTAATAGTATACATGCTTTTGGTTACATCTTGCATTGCAACCTAAGGCACCTCCAACAACATTTTTAAAGTTAGAGAGTCAAGGCATTATTTTATTATCTGGCCAGGATGTTGTTCTGGCCAGCATGTACCACAGAAAGCATCTCATCCACACATATAGCCCAGTTGTCCACGGAGAATTAATTATTCTATCACACACTGCTTTTACAAGATTTTTCAGATGTTTTATACAGTCAAAACTCATAGAAATTAATTCAGTTGGCATTCATTAGTCCCAGGTTGCAAAGTTCTTATATTTGGTGGCCTGTTGGATCTGGATTTCTTTCTTTCTGATGTTAATTAGATTTTCATTCCTTGATTTTCTTATCAGGCTTTTCAGGAGGTATCTCCAACTGTGCCAGAGGCAGAGTCTGAGGTAGGTGTTCCTAAATGGCTGCTGATGTTCTGTTGAGGGCCTTTATTTCTTTGGGGCTACTCCCAGTCTGTTGATATGCTGAGTTCATCAGGCCTCACACAGATAAACAGTGCCCTGGAAAAAAGCTTCAGTTCCCTTCCCGCAGGGCAAAGGTGAACAACCCCGGTTGAAGTTATATAAAAATTTTTTAAACTTGTATATTTTCCAGCAGGAGAACCTATCATTGCCTCACCTGGGGACTGGTTTACAAACAAGGCTAGCCAAATTGGGATTCTGTTATGGCCAAATTTACCTGAGCAACTTCAGAGCAGCTGTAGCTGTGGCAAGCATTTCTCCCACATTTACTATAGCATAGGCACACTTGCATGCACACAGACATAAAGAGTCTGTACAAGGTAACTGCAAAAAATTCCCCTCAAAGGCAGTGAAATATTCACTTCAGATCCCTGTGACTGTGTTCACAGGGGTTCTTGGATGAGGGAAGAGACGAGAATGTTGACTCCATGATCAGAAGGCTTGATTTATTATTTTATTATATATATTACATTATAACTATACTAAAAAGAAAAAGAAGGATAGGGTTTTCTCAGGTGGTAGCTAAGCTAAGAATAGAATAAGAAGAAGGATAACCAAGGCAGCTCTCTCAGACTCTGTCCGAGATAGCTCGATCCTTGATTGGCCATTAATTATACATATCCAAGATGGGCCAATCACAGGTGGGCCTGTTGCATTCCACAGTACCATATAACCAGTATACATTCTGTCTCTGAGGCTTCTCAGAAGGAAAAATCCTAAAGAAAGGATTTTTAGTGAAAAGATGTCTGCGACAAATGCCTTTTTATCTTTTTATCTCCTTGAGCCTTGAGGAGTGAGGGTCGCAGCCAAGGATTCATCAGGGATTCTCTGAGAGCAGTAAACTTGAGAGTTCACTCACTGAGAGGCCCCACTCAGAGGGAGGTTGCTGGTCACAGCCTCTGCAGTCCAGAAGGGCTCTCAAGGTCCCATTTTGGACCACTGTTATAGGCTAACAAGACAGTGGGCATATATGTGTGTATATGTCACAGCTGAGACAGCCACAACACACAGTGTCACCATACAATATCAGAAAGCTTCAACCCATACAGAGTAACATCATTCCACTTCAGAAGGCTTCAAGCATCTGCCCTTCTTGTTCTTTAGCCCAACCTTTTATACCCCTCATATTTGTGCATTGCACCTGTGTGCCCTCTGTTCCCTTCTGTGGTTGGTCAGTGCACCTGGGCACAACTTTAAATTGTACATGTATTTTATTTATGCCCAGATACACTTTATTTTTACATATTATTTTAATAGAATGATGGAATGATTAGGGTTGGAAGGAATCTTAAAGATCGTCTAGTTCCAGCCTGCTGTTGTAGAACTTCTGCTTAAGGTCATTTAGCCTTGTCCTGTCGGTACATGCCCTGACAAAAAATCCCTCTCCAGGCTTCTTGTTGGTTCCTTTAATGCACTGGAAGGTGGCTGCAAGGTCTCCCCAGAGCACCCCCAACTCTCTCAGCCTGTCTGTGGAGCTGCTGTGTATGGGGACAGGGCAGGACCTCACCAGAGCAAGGTCTGACCCATCCCCTACACACATTCCAAGCTCCCAAGAGATCACCTTTCCCAGTCTCTGATACAGGTAACTCCAGCCTGAAATCTCCCTCAATGTCATTGAGTGGGGCTTATTCTCCCACCAGTTTACTTAGAAACCAGCATATCTTTTGGCACTCAGTGTGAGGCGAGAGAGAGAAGTTGGAATTGCAATTTTTTTCTAAAGCATTTGTGTATTGGGGTACACAAATACACATGATGCCTGATGTATTCACATGGATGTTGTACTTTACCCTGTATCTATTTCCACACGTGGGGATCTATTTGTTCATCATGATGGCCTTTTTAAGGCCACAGAGAGGAATCAAAATTTCTTTGTTAATATGCTATGTTTATTGCATGCTAACATCAGAGACAATGAATTTAATTTGGAATATATATTCAATGTTGTTTGCCTGTGCTAACCAGATGTCACCTCTGCCAGGCCTGGCATGAGCACCTTTCTGTCACAATTTCTCTCTTCTGTGCTTATCTCAAGTTCCTACTGTGGTTCATCTTATGGCAAGTTCCTTCCACTGTGATCTTGACAGTGTTTAGGACAGGCAACTGTGCTCTTTAAGTCCTCACTTAATCTCTGGAGGTCCCTTCCAACCTCAGCCATTCTGTGACTCCAAAGGGAATATCCCTTTGGTCTGTTAGGGTCAGCTGTCCTGGATGTGTATCCTACCAACCTCTTGCCCATCCCCTGTTCATTCTGGCCTTTGAGGGGGAAAATTATTCACATTGAACCTACTCCCCTTGGCTTGGAACCAAGCCACCACACTCTCTCTGCTATGCTTATTTGAGCAGAAATGACCCCTTGTCCTCCTTCCCCCTGCCAATCATGTAAGGTGGGAGAGAATAACCTCTGGGTCCTGGCCACATGGCTATCATGCTACTGCAAAAATTACCCATCCTGGCTGGAAGAAGGACAGATTGACCATCTACAGCCTCTCTGGGTAATCTGTTCCAGGGTTTCACCACCCTCAGTCTAAAAAAATTTCTTCCTTGTATCTAAATCTGCGTGTCCACACCACAGAGGCCCAACAGGCCTCAGAGTAGGCGTCCACAGAAACAGGAACATATTTAAGGGACCAAATTCTGAAACATGAGTAATGTCAGATTGCCACAGCTGATGAGCTTGTAGCCCTCGGGGATTTGACCCATCCTGGGTTATGGTGGCATGTTGCTGAGAATCAGAGCACGAGGCAATGGTATCACGTGCTGCTGCAGATGTAAGATGGAATTGATGTCCTAGGGCATGAGCCCCTTGATGGAAAAACTGATGTGACTGAATTGCCTGGTGTAATGTATCTGGTACCAGGGCAGCCCACACCGGGGCTGTTATCTGCACAGTCATTTCCTTCTACAATGAACCCAGGCAAGTTGGTATGACTATAAAAATGAAGAAGATAAACTGGTGCAGTTTGTTGGCATAAAGTATGCCATAATGTTCTCAGCAAATAATTCCTTTTTATTTACCTCTTTCAGAACAGCACAATCTAAACTACAAGCTCAATTGCTTACATATTGAGAATCAGATATAACATTTCAATTCTCATAAGGCCATCAGCCTGGACATCAGTCTTTCCAGTCTCTGACAACCACTTGTTTTTCACCCTAGGAATAGATGGTTGTGTTAACAAACACTCATTCTCAAATGTTTTCACATGGGAACTTGCAAACTGCTTAGCTCCTCTTAGAAGTGACAGGCCAGCTAATTTAGCAAAGCAAGGCCTGATTTTATGAGGTCTCTCTTTTATAATTTCTCTATCTCTCTTTTGTTCTGGTTTTCAAACAGCTTGTATCTTATTAAGGCTGTTACTGGCTATCTATTAGATATGGGATAAGATACAAAAAAGACCAGTTAAAATCCACAAAATTTAATAAATCAAATCATGTCACTGATACAGGATCTCGCAGCATGGGAAGACAAAAGATAATGTCCAATGTCTCTTGGAGAAATAGAAATAATTGACCATTGTTCTAAAGTCCAAATAGCTGAGACTCAGGAATCATATTGTTTAGGTAGGATCAAGTTCATTAGCTGGAGAAGTTGACCTTGACATAACTGAATGTCTTTCTTGGGAGCTTGTGTTCTTGCTCTAACCATGAAGGCTTAGCTGCACAGCCTGACAGGACTGGGCCTTGCTCAACCACCAGGCCCTGGGAGCAACTCCTGCCATAAGCTGCAAGTCATCTTGCCCAGGGGCTGTCAAATCCCATTGGCAAACCAAAACCACTACACACCCTTCCCTCTGAATTGTTATAATTTTGAAATTAAGGGGCTTTTAGGCAAAGATATGAGAAAAGGAATAACAGTTCTTCTGTTATTCTAGTGTGTGTATTGACCAAGGAATGGACTCAGACCCACAGTGATACTGAGATGTTTATTGAGAGAAACAACACATTTTTATACACTTCTTCAAGACACAGTATTTCCTTATATGGTGTTTTACTCTAAGGGACCTATCACACATTGCCACATCAGCTACATGCTTTCTTAATGCCCCTATACAGGGTGATCACACATTGTTCAGGTGTCTGGCAGCTTCCAGCAGGACCCTCTCCAGAGGGGAGAGGATCCTCCCCATTTCACAGGGAGGACCTGGAGAACCTTTCCCAGGAAAGGTTTCCAAGTTTACCTCAAAAGGGGATCCAGCATTTATAAGATGAAATCAGCAAGTCAAAGTGACTTGATTACATTTTTAGTACAATCCCCTGGGTCTGATGGCATAATTCTCAACCAGCCAGGGCCAGGTCTTGGCCCAGGCCTAAGCCTTGACTGGGAGGCTTTCCCTAAATACCTACAAGCAAACCTTTATTAATATCAGTGAGGAACATGACTTCACAAGAGCTAATCTTCCCCATGAGCAGGGGACAGATCAAAACACACAGTAACTGGTAACAACAGGTCTCCTTCCTATGAATGGAGACAGTGATTTAACAGACAGAACCTTAGGAAACAACTTAAAATTACAAGAGAATGTTTCTGCCTACAGACTGAGGCTTGGCTGCTGAAGCTCTGGTTTGTTGTTTGTTTTTTTGTTTGTTTGTTTTTGGTTTTTTTAAGAAAAAAGTTAACTCTATTATTTTAGTTCCCCTTTTTCCTTCATCTGTACATGTCTTTTTGTCTACTGTAAGTGTAATCTCTCTCCTTATAACGGCTTCGACTGCAATGCCTGTCTCTCTTCTCAACTTTGGTCCTCTCCCTACAGCATTCCTCATGCTTTTGGTCAGACTCCTTAGATTTTTTGGTCCTCTTGTCATCTTCTTCAAAGTGGTGGTGCTTCTTCTTCTTCTGTTTTTTAGCCAAGTGTGACTGACTTGTGTGAGACTCGTCTATAACCTCATCCAGGACGAGGTCGTACTTGGCATCTCGCTTTGGTTTTACCTTTTCTTTCAGAACAAATTTCGAAGGTTTGTCACATTCCTTCTCATAGTCCTTGAAATCTTCCTTGGTATATCGCCCACCTTTTCCCTTCCATTTAACCTTTGCAACAGACTGGCTAAAATCCACATGTATCCGTCTGTCATCAATCAGCACATTGTCCATTTTGAAGTAGGCTTTCTCACAGTCTTCCTCCTTTTCAAACTCAATGAAAGCATAACAGAGAGATTCACCAGTCTTCCAGTCTCGGATCACTTCACAACTTTTAATGGGACCAAATCGTGAAAATATTATCTCCAGGTCTTCACCTCTGGTCACAGGATTCAGTTTACAAACAAACAGCACATTTTCTGGTGGCTTGATGTCTGCATCTGGTAAGTCTCCCACCATTTCCAGAAGAATAGCATGAGTTTTTGCTTCTTTTTCTGCCTGAACTTCTTCTATTTCATCTCCAGGCCGTCCTTTCATGTCATCAATTTCTTCATCTGCTCCTATTCTGCCACTGTTGAGCTGTTCCTTTGTAGGTTCTGGTGAGTGATCAGGAACACACAAGCCAGGTGGATCATCAAAGGGATCTTCTAAAATTACTGTATGATTTATCCTGATATCCTGATATGGGATAAAATCCTTATCTACAAAGGTTTCATTAATTGTCTTCAATACATCCATGCCTTCTGTCACTTCTCCAAATACTGTATGTACACCATCAAGGTAATCCAGGTTTTCCCCTGTGGTAATGAGGAACTGTGATCCATGCTGATCACTTCCATTGCTCACCATTGACACTGTTCCCTTCTTCTTGTGCCTGATTCTGGGCACCTTTTCTGCCTCAAAAAATCTGGCTTGATCACCATACAGTTGACAAAATATGGATTCCCCTCCACGGCCAGTTCCCGTGGGGTCACCAGTTTGTATAATAAAATCCCGTTGGACATTATAAATAAGACAATAGTTGTAGTACTTGATCTTGCAGAGCTTCAGGAAATTCAGACATGCTCGAGGCCGCTCCTCTGTGTACAGGTCGATGACCAGGTCACCCACTGTGGTCTCCAGCAGCACTGCCATGCTCTCAGGAAGAGATTTGAGAATAGGAATAACAGGTCTTTACTAGGAAGATTAAAATAAAATGCAGCAGTACACAAAGCACTGACAGAGTCAGAATACAAGCTGACACCCTGTGGGTCAGGGTGGTGGCACAGTCCCATTCAATGGTGGCTCAGTCCTCCTGCAGTGGTTCTGGTGGAGCAGGGATCCTGGAGAAGGGTGGAGTTTTCCTCAGGAGGTCCAGTGGTGCTGTAGATGGGCCCAGTCTTCCTCTGGGAATCCAGCAGAAAAGGCTGCCTGTGCTGTTCCACAGCTCAGATTATATCCAGATTGAAATGCTGGGCTCCTCCCCCTGGGTGGAGCATCTCACAATGGGATGATGGAATTTTATCAGCTGTGCTGATAAGGGACACTTCATGGCCCATTAACAGAAGATAACCCCCTGGAGGGAGTTATCAGGGATGAGTCCTGGAAGAGATAAAGAACCCTGCCCCACCTGCTTTTAACAGATGGTAACAGCATACATGCATTTGGTTACATCTTGCATTGCAACCTAAGACAATTTTTCAACAAATGTTCTTTTATGTAACAGGCGTTCCTCTTCCAATTTTTATATAATGCTGAGACTAAACACACACAACCTACTCCTATTCACATGCAGACACATATGCTCATAAGAAACAAAATCACGGTATAATCTGCAGAACTCAATAATGCAATTCCTTTTTTTTTCCCTCTCTTTTACTTAAACAGCACAGAGGGGACTAAATCCCACGAGGCAAGAGCTGCAGAATTGGCTTCAGGACTCAGACCTGCCAATTCTGGCAGGTCCATACAAACCACACAAAAAGGGGGGACTTCAACCCTACAAAACCATAGCTGCAAAATTCACAATTCACCCAGGCAATTATAAGATTTGGTATAGCCCTTATAACAAATTAAATTTAGAAGGAACCCTAATCCCCACACCAAACCCCTTGTTTTAGCTTTTGCAACTAAAACCAAATGGTTTTGTGTACCAAATACTTTAGAATTCACCATACAATTGCATTTTATGTGGATGTGACAGCCTGGTCAGAGAGTGAGAAAACTAGATAAGTTTTCCTGCTGGTGATGCCCGTCCTTTTTTGTCAGGAGCAGGGGGACAGCCTAGCACTGCCCCAAAAGCCACTTGGCCCTGCCAAGCCTCACCTTCACCTCCCCTGCACGCCAGGGACTGACTCTCTCACGAGTGGCAGGAGCTGCAGTTCCTGACTCAAGATCTGCCACCAACATCGCAGTGAGGACGGAGCCATCCCCACCATCAGCAGTTGTCACAACCACACTGGCTGCTCCATCAGCTCCCTTGTCATCAGCCACGGAGTCTGCAGAGATGTCCCAGCCACGCCCATCATCAGCACCTGCCGTCAGGTGTTTGGTCCAGCCAACGTCACACCCCCTGCCAGCTTCCCCCTCCTGTTCCTCTAAAGCTGTCTCAAATTCAGTACACACTGTCAGGCATAATGGGATTGACTGGGAGGTGGCCCGAGATTTGCTACATGATGTTGAAGAATATGGCCTTGGCTCTGCACAAGTTTTGCAGACTCTCAGAGTGCTAAACTCAGGCCTGCTTTTTCCATCTGATATTAGACATATAGCTAAGGTACTGTTCGAGCCTGTGCTATTTGATATTTTTTTGAAGTACTGGAGGGAGGCTGCTGAAAGGGCTGCAGCAGGCAACAAGCTTTTGCCTCAGAGAGATCCTAGGTATCGGGTGGGGGTGGACGTTCTCCTCGGAGAACAGGCCTCTTACAGTTCTAATTTTGAGGCTACCTGGGACTCTGCTGTTCTTGAGCAGAGTCAAAGGGCAGGATTTCGTGCATTGTTAAGAACTATTGAATTGGCCTCCCCTGGGCCAGCATTTGCGGCAATAACTCAGGGAGAAGATGAACGTTTTCTGCCATTTGTCAGGAAGCTTGCTGATGCCCTTGAGAAGCAGATTGAGGATGATGCCTTAAGGCAGAAGTTATGCAAGCAGTTAGCCCAGTGCAATGCGAACAGTCAGTGCAAGAGGATCATAGCTGCTCTTCCAGGCGACCCATCACTAGTAGACATGGTCAATGCATGTGCCTGGGTAGGTTCTGAAGGCCACACAGTGCCTGCTCTGATGGCTCCCTTACAGCCAGACCAGATACCCTTAGGGGGTGGACAACAGAAGAGCAAAAGTAAGGGCAAGGGAAGGCAAGGAACATGCAATCCAACATGGCTGGGTGCCTCCCTCTTGTGCACTAGATGCCTAAGGCCAGGTCATTTTGCTGAGCAATGCAAGGCTAAATTTCATGCCAATGGCCAGCCTTTGGCAGACCCAGGAACGGGACAATGAGCACAGGGGAATTGTGCCCTGACACAAGTGATTCCTCAGGGCATGGTGCTGGCTCAGGCCTGCCCAGTCAGCTCAGAGGCATCACCCAGGCTCCGCTGGTGTGGATGCACTTACCACCAACATAGTTATTTTAGAATCCTGTAGTGAATATAATTTTTCTTTGGATGTGTTCAGACCTTTGGGACAAGGACTGGGTGCACTGCTTGTGGGAAGATCCAGTGTCACCCACTAAGGAATCTTTGTGCACCCAGGAGTCATTGACTCTGGCTTTTCAGGTCAAATTTGTGCTACAGCTTTCATGCATACCCCCCCATCACTATTCCAGCAGGGACTCGGATTGCTCAACTTGTGCCTTTTCAGTCATGCATCCCCAGGACTGGCCAGCAGACTTATGGGAATGGTGGCTTTGAATCCACAGGACTGCCACAAGCCTTCTGCTCTGCAGATGTTTCTCCTCAGCCACCACAGATGACATGTACTACTGGGTGCCAGCCCACCTCAGATCAAGCTCCAAGGTTTGCTCAATACAGAGGCTGATGTGACAGCGGTCTCCCTCTCTGGATGGCCTCCTTCGTGGCCTTTGGCTCCCATAGGTTTGGCATTGAAAGGCTGGGGGATGTGGCACATACCTTGGTGAACCAATGGTCTGTGCTGATCAGCAACACAAAGGGGCAGACAGCTGCAGTTCAGCCCTATGTCACTCCAGCTCCAATCAATCTTTGGGAGTGGGATGTACTGGCAGCCAGAAGTGGGATGGATTTTTAATTGGGGCCACTGCACTGAAGGGCAGAAGATATCCTATGTTGCCTTTACGGTGTCTGGTGGACAAACCCATTTGTGTTCACCAGTGGCCTCAGACAAAAGAAAAAATTGGTCACCCTTCGTGAACTGGTTCAGAAGCAACTGCAACAAGGATACACTGAGCCTTCTACGAGTCCCTGGAATACTCCTGTCTTTGTGATAAAGAAAAAATCTGGGAAATGGAGGCTGTTACAGGACCTCTGAAAAATTAATGCAGTGATAGAAATCAGGGGGGCACTGCAGCCTGGTATGCCCGCACCCACCATGCTCCCTGCTGGATGAGAAGTCTTGATCATTGATTTGAAGAAATTTTTTTTCACAATTCCTTTGCATCCTGATGACAAACCAAAGTTTGCCTTCACAGTGCCTTCAGTCAACAATGCTGAACCTATGCAGAGATATCAATGTGTTTTGCAGAAATAGCAAAAAACTCCACAACTTTGTGAAAGTTGTAAAGCCGGTGTGTTTATTATTACAGTGCCGGACGCATGCGGAGATTACTCTCCTTAAAAGACATGCGTACCTCTGGGAACTTAGGTCTCTTTTTATCCCCCTCTCAAATACATATGCATACAGCTTCACAATAGGTTCATACATCTTCATTTTTACGAATTTCCCATGACATTTGCCACTAGTTCTTCTTTATCAGAAAGAATTCCTAGGTCAGGCTGACCTGCTTTCACAGCAGTCTCTCTGTCTCCCCCCCTTATCTCTGTCCTTTATTGAATCCCTGAGCCTAGGCCTTGCAGTCAGGCTACAGACTACAGGCTTCAAACTACAGACTTAACTCAAAGATGTACATTTCACCTAAATCAAAATGGATTTCTACTCTGTCTCAAATGGAAGGCTTTGCCACAGGTTTTGCTGTCACAATAGTCTGACTATCTGTCAGTGGTATGTGGCTCAGTTCTTGTCTGGAGTCCACAAGCAGTTTCCTCATGCATTTGTTATCATTACATGGACAGCATCCTGGTGGCAGCACCCCCAGGATGAGTTGCTGAGGGTACAGCCTCAGCTGTTCACTGCTCTGCATTCTTATGGGCTGCAGGTGGCCCCAGAGAAGGTTCAGCAGCACCCTACTTTGAAATATCTGGCAGTCAAAATTCTTGACCAAACTATTCAGCATCAGGAGGAGCAATTCTCAGATTCTATTAAGACCTTGAATGATGCCCAGAAATTGATGGGTGTCATCAGCTGGTTGTGTCCTTACTTGGGACTAACTGACAAAGAACTGTCCCTTTTGTATGAGACTTGGGGCCGTGGGTATGCATGTGTTTCCACAGGTACTGGAGTATGATGGGTACCTGTAAGGTGTGTCCACCCTGATTTGTGACACCAAAGACAGAATGTGGCCAACAGGCAACCTCCGAGTGATGATCAAGATGTCAACCATCAATCAGATGGCCCCTCGACAAGTGGGGAGTGAACATTCCATCCTTTCTTTCTTTCTGAAAAGGACTGTTGACAGACTAAGACTGTCAGCTCTTTCAACAAATTAATGATAAGTTGTTAATATATTAGACTTAGTAGTGATATTGTATTAGAATAAGTAACTGATTTTAGGATTAACAGTGTATTTCTTGTAAGAGGGAATCACAAGATACAATCTCTCTGACCATTTTAAATCGGTGTCCAATTGAGGTTCTGATTGATAACTAGCAACTGCTACAGGAACCTCTGCAGCTCTGTTTGTTCTCCTTTCTGCAAAGAACCCCGCGGAGGATTTAAACAAAAAGGGGGACCTGTGGATGTCATAGGCTGGTCAGAGAGCAAGAAAACTAGATAAGTTTTCCCAGAATTAGCTTGTGAGACTTTAGAGTGTTGAAGATAAATGATGATAGCTTATTATCATAAACAACCTGCAGGTGGTTTTTTTTCTGACTCTCTGTTTTCTTGTTTTTCTCAAAGATTGGTTATTAGAAAGGTGTCTTATAAATTAGCCAATCAGGTGGAATGTAGTGATTAATTGACCAGACAGGTCTATCTGTACTGGAACAATGTATAAAACAGGATCTGAAGTAAAGACACACCCTTCATGCAAACCAACCCTCTGGTGAGTCTGTGTCATTTCTTACTCAATGACAACAATTTTATGCTTTTAACCTGGCACCAAGACTCAAAACCACTTTTGATATTCACTTATATAACTCCAGACATATATTTAATAGAGGGTAGCAAATTACACCATCACTAATAATTTTTTTTTCATTATCCAATTTTACCATTGATGCCAAAAGATTTTTGCTTTTTATATGTTTTTCATATATGTGTAGCTCTGTAGACTATTACTGTATAGTTATATAGTTCCTTCAGCTAATTCTAGTATTTTGTTAGATAAACACATTCCTGGAATCCTATTCTAATCTTGCTTCTTCTGTGAACAAAAGCCATTCCACTTTCCTTTCCCATGTATTTAGATATAAACAATGTGGAGCTAGAAGCAAAGGGGAGGCTTCAGTAGGGGGCCAAACCAAGAGGGGGAATTTCTTCAGTAACTGTACTTCTAATTGGGGATTCTTGTCAATTATGCCAATGTGTTAAACTTACAAATAATATCAATAAATTCTCAATAATTATTTTATAGTGGTTTCAAAATTTCTGTGCTTACACATCTGATTGGTCAAGGTCTTAACACCACCCAGCTCACTGGCCTCACTGCAGACTTAGCAGTCTGTATTGAGGCTTGAATGAGATTGGTTGGGGTCCCTGCTTGAGTTAAATCCATCCTATGATTGTCTTATCCTGGGCAGTCATTTACTTCTACTTTGTAACAGCTAGGCTGGTCAAGTTAAGGTCTGTTATGGCCAATCTATCTGTACAGCCCACAGGCCAGCTGTGCTGTGACAGTTCCCCCTTTCTCTGTTTAAAAAGGGCAAAGTGTTCTTTGCCATCCTCCGCAGGGCCCTTTGGAGACAGTATTATGGTGGGGTCATTCATTAGAGACATACAAACGATACAACTCTCAAAGGTCCTTGTGACAAACAGCCTCAAGTTTATTCTCAGCTCCTTTTATAGGAGTTGCAAATTTCCCAAGTTTACACATGTGATTCATTGAGGTCTTAGCACCATCCAGCTCTCTGGCTGACGACAAATCTGCATTTAGGGCTGAATGACATTGGCTGAGGGTCCCTGTGTAGATTTGAATCCAGCCTTATCCTTGTTCACCCAGGGACTTCTTTTCTTCTAGGATGGCTGGGTTTCAGATCAGCTGCAATGTGACAGGATGACAAAGCCAGCATGATGTAACTGATGATAAGCTCAGTTCAAATAAGGCTTTCCACCCAAGTGGACAAGCCCAGCCTGCCTAGGCAGGGATGTATCCCATGTGTCATCCAGGAGCTGTCAAACAAGATCACCAGCAATACAATCTTCCAGGATAGCATGCTACAGCTCACTACTTGGGAATTACAAATTAAAACTTAACACTACAAACAAGAAACAATTCAACTTTAGAACTGTCAGAAAAAAACAACAGAATAAACAGTTTGTCTTAGTTTCGGTTTGTGACCCATGTCCTTAAATAGATAAAATCTTTAAGTCCCTCATATCCCAAATATATCTACAAATTACAACTCAACACTACAAACAAGAAACTATTCAACTCAAAACCATTTCAATTAAAAACACACTTCCTTCTCCTATTGGTGTTTCTCAAATGTTTGAGTCTTGGGGTTCAAGTAGGGTGATGGGTAGATTGTCCTGCCATTGTTGACAACATTCTGCATCTGACAAACTGTCAGCATTCTAGGTCATGTTGAATGCAATGGAAAAACATGAGGACACCCAAAACTTACATGGGGGGTATACACCCATCCAGCACTCTGTTTTTTGGGGTTTTTTTCCTCCTACAAAAACGTTATTCAATTATGTACAGAACATGTTCTGCTACTGTGGATCCTCTTCATGATCTGACTGTTGCTCCTCTTCTTCCTCCCCTTTGTATTTTTCCAATTTTGCCATGAGCTCTCTTGCAGGGTTGAAGATGCCGCTGGTTTGCTTCCCGCAGATGTAGCAGCGCTGGGATTTGCGGTAGTGCTGCAGGGCACAGCTCTCACAGAAATAGTGCCCACACTTGGTGACCACAGGGTTCTTGAAGGAACCTCTGCAGATGAAGCATTTGAAGGGCACTTCCTCTTCACCACTGCTCACCTCATAGTTCTCATCGTCGCTGGTGCTGCAGCGGTGCTCGTCCAACTCCTGTTCCATCTGCCAGCCGTGCTTGTAGTCTGAGCGGTCGTGCAGGAACTTGCAGCTGTCCCCAAAGCCACAGAACCCGGTCTCTTTGTAGTCCTTGCAGATGTCAGGCTGGTAGTCCCAGCGCACTGTGGCCCGCAGGTGCTCTGGAGCACGGATGGGGCCTTTCCTGACCATTCCTGAGGAGGCATTTCCCATCGATGTGTCCTTGGGCTTCACATACTTCACATAGTTGTTAATGCCACGGTAAATTTTATCGTCTTCCTTTCCTCGCAGCTCTTCCTGGATTTTTTGGCTGCGCTCAAAGATGGCCTGGGCATCCTTCTCCTTCTCTGTGTCCAGTTCATACCCTGCTGTGGCCCCCATGTCTTCTGGGCCAGCAGGTTTTGCTGACCTGGTCGATTTGTAGGTGACCCCAATCTCCTGGGCAGGATCCTCATCCTCTCTGCTGCTCTGTGCATACTCTGGCCTCTCCCTCATGCAGCACCTGGTCCTCTGGATCATGGGGTTGGGGATGTCCCTGGGCAGCTTCTTCCTCACCACGGTGCTGCCCTCCTCCCCACTGCTGTCCTGCTCACTGCTGGGACGTTTTCGCCGGCTGCCGCCCGCAGCTCGGACCCGCTTCTTGAACACAAAGCTGCACACACTGCTCTCCTCTGCCATCAGGTGCTGCTGGTTAGAAAACAAAGGCAGAAAAGGATTGAACTGAGTCAGGATACAACATGACACCCTGTGGGTCAGGGTGGTGGCTGCAGTCCTCCTGCAGTGACAGGTGTGGTTCTGTGGGAGTAGGGATCCTGGAGAAGGGTCTGGTCTTCCTCTGAAGGTCCAGTGGTGCTTATGTGGCTCTTAGCCTCTGGGAGTCCAGTAGGTAAAGCTGCCTGTGGTCTTCCACAGCTCAGATTATATCCAGATTGAAATGCTGGGCTCCTCCCCCTGGGCGGAGCATCTCACAATGGGATGATGGAATTTTATCAGCTGTGCTGATAAGGGACACTTCATGGCCCATTCACAGACGATAACCCCCTGGAGGGAGTTATCAGGGATGAGTCCTGGAAGAGATAAAGAACACTGCCCCACCTGCTTTTAACAGCTTGTGAAGATGGTGATATAATACATACTTTTGATTACATCTTATATTGTAACCTGAGGCACTCAATATAACAGTCTTCTTTGGTGAGGTTCAGCATTCTTGAATGTTAGACAATTTTACAAAACTATTTTTTCATACTTGTTTGGCTCAGAAGGTTTGTGAGTTTAACTAAGGCTGCCTTGCTTTTCAAAGCCATACCCTTACAGGTCCAGGTACCACCACAACCCAACTAAACTTACGTATCCCAGATTACCACCCTTATCCCTCCCACCAACCAGGTTTCAGGGAGATCCCCAGAAACTATACCCAGGGAAAGAGGCAAAGGTCAGTGGGGAACAACTTTCAGTAAAATTTGCCAGCAACAAACTTACAGCAGTCTGTGAAAAGAAACTTATAGACATCAAAAATGCAGCAATCACTAGTGAAACTGAAATTACCTAGTACCCAACCACTACTAACAATGGTAATCAGCACCATGTAGGCAACAAGCTGGAGTAGCCAGCTATCCTTTTGAGAACTTTCCTGGAACTACAGTCCAAATATTCCCCAACTACAGGTGCATATTCCTTTCTATGTACAGGGTTAAGCTTTTCTAGCTTGATTTCTGCTAAGCCAGTGGTATCCCCTATTTTCTGGAATAGGCCACCAATGCATTTTTAAAATGCCTATTTCTCTTACATCCAAATATGAGCAACACTTGCAAAAACCCCATATTGTTATTCCTTGGTTACACTCAAGTAACTTAATTTTTTGGTGCTGTGCTGATTTGAAAGTAAACCAGTGTCTTGGGCGATTTGATGATTATAATCTATTCCCTGATCATCTGTTTTGTGCCCAAAATGGTTGCTGCACTTTTAAGGTTCTGGTGGGGGGTGGGAAGGTGAGCCCCTCTTCCTTGGGTTTTTCCAAAGCATCACTCCCCAGGCATCCGTGGTGCTGAGCAGACTGCATTCTTTTTTTTCTTTTTTGCTTGGCTAGCTTGATTTCTGTTAGCTCAGCCAAGAAGTTTTTTCCCTTTCCTCCCTGGCCTTGGAGAGGCTGTGATCACTTGGTAGCTTTCCTCAAAGTGAATTGTACAGTTTGGTTTTGGTCTAAGATCAGAGAGAACGACCAGTGGGAGAAGAACTGGCCAGAGAAGGCTGCTCCATCTCAGCCCCTGACCTCAGAACAGCTGAGCCAGCAAGATAAAGGACACCAAATCCACCTGCTTCAGCTGCTGTGAAGAGGAGACCAACACCAGGGACTCACCAGGTTCCCATCTGCTTTTGGTCAAGCTTCTCCATGAACCCCTTGTTTTTTAGGGGTTTTTTCCTTGAGACAGGAAAAAAACCCTAAAAACCT
Organism: Molothrus aeneus; assembly: GCF_037042795.1. Lineage (NCBI taxonomy): Eukaryota > Metazoa > Chordata > Aves > Passeriformes > Icteridae > Molothrus > Molothrus aeneus. Next base: position 1,530,799 of record NC_089650.1, on the reverse strand, counting down.
TTTCCTACCATGTTACCAGCTGTTGTAGGTTTTTTCCTTTCTATAGAATTTTGGGTGTTTTGTTCTGTTGGTGGGGGGGGGGGACAGTTAAATATCTAGCATTTATTCACCCTTTTTTTCTGTGCCACGTGGGCACTCCCTCCATTTGTCAATACAGGGGTTTGAGTCCCCAGAAGTGAATAAATGTGCAGATTGTAGATGGTTTGGGCATTGGTAACAGGAATGTTCCCAGAGGCAAATGGGGGCAGAGGGAACTGACCTACCCCTGCTCCAGGGATGAAGGGGACCAGGGAGAGAATCCACAGCTGAATCTCTGGTTACAATAGATCTGGGGAAGTGGAAAATTGACTTTTTAATAGACACTCTGTCCACTTACTTGGTGTTAAATACAAGCCAGGGAAAAATAAGCCAAGAGACTGTAAATGTTGTTGGTGCAACAGGAAAAGTGGAAAATTGAACATTCTTTAACCCCATTAAATTCAGAAAACAGTGGATAATACACTGATTTTTATATATGCCTGAATGTCTGGTTCCTCTTTTAGGAAGAAACCTGTTAAGTAAATTGGAGGCTCAGATTGTATTTAAAGATGGGAAAATACAATTATTAGTACCTGAGACTAAAGCCATCAAGGGAAGGACTTTTATGTTGCAGGGAACACCAGAACCAGACAGTTCTGGAGGAATACCCAGAAGCAGGAGAAAATGCAGTAACATCCCTGGTTTGAGCCAGTGGAGCTCCAGGCTGTTCCCAACAGGCTCAGCCTATAAGGGTTACCCTAAAAACTGGATCAAGACCACTAAGGCAGAAATTGCATCCTTTAAAATCAGGAAAATCAAGAGCCTAATAGAAAATTTCAGGGAAAATCACTGGTGGTTTAAAGTGATAGATTTGAAGGATGCCTTCTTTTGCATACCTCTTGATAAGCAAAGCCAGGGCATTTTTGCATTTAAATGGGAAAACCCCCAAACTGGTCAGACTCAGTTTACCTGGACTGTGTTACTGCAAGGATTTAAAACAGTCCAATGATTTTCGGGAACCAAGTGGCAAAAGAATTAGAGGTCTGGAAAAAAGAGAACCCAGAAGGGTTGGTCTTGCAGTATGCTGATGATATCTTACTAGCAACTGAAACTAATGAAACATGTATGGAATTGACTGTGAGTGTTTTAAATTTCCTAGCCCAAGGAGGTTACCAAGCGTCTCAGGAAAAAAACTTAAATCATGAGGCAGCAAGTTACCTGCCTAGGATTTGAATCAGTACCAGAACAGTGGAGGTCTGGAATGGACAGAGAGGAAGCCATCTGCCACGTACTCCAACCTGTGACTGCCCAAGATTTATCAGCGTCCTCAGGTGTGGCTGCATGATGCAGATTGTGGGTCTCAAATTGCAGAATTTTGGTCAAACCATCGTATGAGCTTTTAAAGGAGGCCTTGGAAGGACTTTTGATTTGGATTCCTGGGGGTGAACTTGCATTCTGTAACCCAAAGCTGGCCCTGATATCTGCACCTGCCTTAGGATTTCCAGACTTAACAAACCCTCTGAACTTTCTGTGCATGAAGAACAGCCCCTCACCCTTGGAGCTCAGGCTCAGAAGGTAGGAGACTCCAAGAGGCCTGTGGGGCACTTTTGGAAACAACTAGAAAAAGTCAGCCATGGGTGGCCCTGATGCCTGTTAGCCATAGCTGAGTCTATTCTCATGCAAGAGGCCAGGAATTTGGGACAAAAAAGACAGTAGTGTACAGTTTGCACGCTGCATCAGGATGAAAAGGGAGGCATTGGCTTTCCCTGAGCCAAATGCTGAAGCATCAAACTGTTCTAATGGAGCAGAAAATGTGGAAATTAAAGTAACCACAGCAGTAAGCCCAGTCCAATTCCTGAATACCCCAATGCAAGGAGAAGAGCCACTGACCCATGACTGCTTACAGAAAATTGAGAAGGTTTGTGCTGGTTGGCCAGACCTACAAAATGCACCCACTGGAGATCCAGCAGAATCCTTCACAGACAGAAGCAGCCTTGTGCAAGAAGGTGAAAAGCCAGCTATGCAGAAAATTCATCAACCAAAATAAGAGAAGCTGCACTGCTACCCATGGACAGCTCAGCACAAAGGGCAGAACCCACAGCACTACAGAGAGCCTTGGAAGTGGCAGCAGGAAAAAGACCAAACATACGGACCAATTCGAAATATGCTTTTAGCACTGGCCATGCCCATGAGGGTATATGGAGGGAAAGAGGTCTATTAACAGCACAAGGCTCTCCAATTAAATAAAACCAAGAAATACTGTTTCTCCTTGATGCTATCCAACTGCCCAAAGTGGCCATGCTACACTGCAGGGCACACCAGTGTGGGGATTCCCAAATTTGTGTGGGAAATACACTTGCAGGTAAAGCTGCTTGAGAGGTTGCACAACAAGGCATCCAAGCATTAATAGCTGAGAAATTAATACCTGAGAAAGCCATTAATACCTGAGAAAGCCATTTCACCTCCAGAAGGTAGCTGGGTATAGTCAGGCAGATTTAAAATTAGCTGCTTACCTAAAAGCCCAGAATAAAGAGGGTGGGTGGCTGGTAATTCCCTATAAGAAGGTCATCGTTCCATCACAACTGATGTTACAAGTTGTAAAGGACAAACACCAGCAGACCCACAAAGGAATCCATGGTATGGTGGACAGTCTGCAGACTCAGATACTGAGTGCTCATATGACAAAAATTGTCAGATCTATTATAGAAAAATGCCCACTTTGTCTTAAAAATAATTGTTTGAATTCCAAAGGACCTCCTCCAGGGATCACTAAAAGAGGAAACAATCCAGAGGATTACTGGAAAATTGATTTTTCTGAGCTAGCACACCAACAAGGAGACAGATATCTCCTAGTGTTGGTAGATAGCCTCTGGACACCCAATAGAAGTTTCTCCTGCTGCACCAACAAGGCCAGGGAAGTCACCAAGGTGCTCCACAAAGAGGTCATACCCAGTTTGGAGTGCCTACAGGGATGTCACCTGATAGGGAACCTCATTTTGTATCTGAAGTGTTTCAGCAACTTAGTAGGAGTTGGGTATAAACTGAGATTTACACACTCCATGGAGACTGCAGTCCAGTGGAAGGGCTGAGCACATGAATCAAACCCTAAAAAGGCAAATTAGCAAAATATGTCAGGAAACTTTCTTGAAATGGCCACCGGTGTTATCACTAGCCTTGTAACAAGTTAGAGTACAGCCCCAAACTAACCTGAAGGTGAGACCATATGAGTTGATATTTGGGGTCTGTATTCTGTTGCAACCTTCCCTGGGTCCAAGAAACAGACTGGAAGTCAGAAAATGGAACAATAATTAATTTCATTTGGGAAATCCTTGAATGGGCTAAAAAAGTTTATCATTCCCTCAGAACCTGTTGCCCTGGACACCCCAGTTCATTCATTCCAGCCTGGGGATCACATACAGTTCAAGACCTGGAAATTGGACCGACTTCAGGAGCATGGAAAGGACCTTACCTGGTTCTGTGGACTACAAGAACAGCTGTGAAAGTGAAAGGAATTAACTCCTTGGATATATTGTACGTGAATTAAGAGGGCTCCTGACTCAGAGTGGCCAGTGGAAAACACCAGACCCCTGCAGCTGAAAATCCTGAAGACATCTGTAAATGACCAGTGAAATGTACAGTGAAATCTAAAACTTATGGGAATCACATGATCTTTAGGTGGGGGTGTTGAAGAAAATTGACTTTACCCAGGGGTTTGGTAAGATGTGCAACCTGTCCAGCATTAGAGCCTGCCTCCCTCTGCCCCATTCAGAAGGGGAACATATTCCTTGGGGAATTGTCCTTATAGATCTGTCAATGGTGATTCAATATAATAATCAGACTAAGCTGATAGCAAAGGCAAATGTCACCCACTAGCTGGATGAGAAGCAGAGATGCAGGTGACAAAGAGATGGTATTCTTAAAGATCTAGTAGCTTGGAGGAAAATAGGACAAAGGGGTAAGGAGTGTCCAACAGGGTCCTTCAGTCTCACCCAACATTTTTTAGGATTTGCTGCAGCAGCCTCTGGAGGCCAAGCAGCCAGGCTGATAGATTTATGTCAGATTATGAAACATCCCAAAATGTCTCAGACTTGCCAGAGTGTCAAGCTCTCTGAAGCAATCCTCACACCTGGACAAAGCCCTTAAAAGGACAATGGGAGCACTTAGGGGAGGCAGGATGGTGCCTAAATTGGGAAATCATACCTATAAATCACCCCAGTAAGGGTCAATAAAGGTATGGAGAAAAACAAGACAATGAAGGTCAGTCCAGCAGCACAGGCTGGATGGCCAAATTAGTTCTAAACTGCAGTAATCAACCCTTAAATTGTCAAGTCCCTGGGATTTCCCAGGGTACACTGTTTGGGTACCCCAGAGGATATTGATCCACCTGACCACTGTTTGGCCCCACACCTGACAAGTTACTTTAGGATTATTGACCTAATGCCCAGCTTGGAAAAGAAGCCCCATAAAAGCCCAGTATTGGGGTAGGGTAAAGCAGGACCCATGAATGGACAGGACCTTCAGCTTCCACAATGTTTGAATGGGCCCTACTGAGTTTTCTCTTACCAGGAGCCATTTTTCTATCTGAAAAATAGAACTTAGTTTCTTTACTTGCCAAGTTAGATTATCTAACAATCTGAAGCTCCTGAAAGGGGATTTCAAATTATAAATAAGCAAACATTGAAAAAACATTGGTCTTAGATGTATTGCTGGCCAAAGAACAAGGGCTTTGTGGATATTTAAAACTGGACAGAGAACACTGATGTGTACACATCCCAAACATAAAAGATCTCCAAAAACAACTTAACAAAATGTGGCAACTTGCTAAGACAGCAATGGTATCCACAAGGACTCTGAAACTAATTGGTTCAATAAAATTTCCCAAGGAATAGGGGGATGGCTGGATAAAATACTGGAAACCCTTGTAATTCTAGTAATTATTGGTCTTGTTATTGATCATGTTTACAAAACAATCAATTGTGGTCTAGTGAGAATGTGTAGGAGTGTAGAAAGAAATTGAATTGAAACTTACCAAATCATCTTACCAAAGTCGAGAAGGTTCAAAGAGAGGAAGTTGTGCCATGAGGCTTCACTCAATTTCTCCTATGCCTGTGAACTTTCAGCTGAGAAATAAAGCATGAAAAATCTGCTCTGCCAGCAAGGACAGTTGAAGAGAAGAAGATATCTGGTTCAGGAATGCAGCAATAGCCAAAGCAAGGACTGAGTTTGGGAACCTGGGGAGGTTTTATGGTAATGGCTAAATTGCAGCATGCATGTAACACATCCAAATTGTAATATGCAAGCAACACAGCTGTAAAATTGTGTGTGCACACAAAGTTAGCAGTTATCACCCCTGTAACCTGAATAAATGATGTCCTTCTTAGCTCTAAATTGGTCTTAAGGAGTCTTACTCAACTAGTTTGCAGTGGATCTGGTGACAGTTCAAACTGAGGTTTCCCTTAGCAGAGTCTCAGCTGTCTCTCATTCCATGAAGCCATTTCTTCACAGTACAGTAAAGCAGAAACAGCTGAAGCTTTTTGAAGAGTGCCTCACACCCAGCCAGAGCTGTTAAATGACAAAGGAGGTGTCAGGGTGCCTGGATTAGGGGATCACACCTGCCTCTGAGGAGGGACTCCAAAGGTCTGTGGGCTTTTATACTCTCACAAGCACCATGCAGGTCTTCCTCTTGACTCCTCTGCTCCTGCTCTTATTCTGGTACCACACCTTTTCTTGCCTCTCTGGTTTCTGTGATTGAAATGGCTCCTGAGGTATTAAAAGTCTTTTTTCTCCCAGCGTGGTGGCAGAAGAAGAAGTAGAGAGTCCTTGGTTCTGCTTTTCAAGGCTGTTTATTTTCTCTTATCTATTCCATTCTTTCTCTGACCTGCTGAGGTCTGTCCAGCAGGTCGGGTTGTGGCACAGTCCCTGCCCTTGGGGTGGTGTTAGCTTTTTATACTAAGAACTACGTGTACTTTATTTACAATAAATTTCCAATACCTATCACCTATGTTAGACAGCCTGTCTCTACTCTAAACCAATCCAGAAGTGTCACCATCACAGCAGAAGATGGAGGGCAAGAAGAAGAAGGACAGGACGTGCCCAGATTCCTCCATCTTGCCTCTTGAACCCCCATTCTAAATCCCCAAAACTCTACTTTTTCACCCAGGGATAAATTCACTACCATTCTATTCAAACCCTTGTGGCTTGTAAATCTTCACACAAAGTTGGTAATTGTTTCCATGGGTTAAAATCAAAGGCACAGGTGTTTGTGACTCTGTGCCAAGGTGTCTGAGCCCCTGCCAGGGTCTGGAGTCCTCCAGGGCAGTCAGAGGAATGTCCTGGGTTCTGGTGATAAGAATGGGGAGTTTGCCCTCAACTCAAGCCCATAAAATGGCATTATAAAGGTTTTCCTCTTCCCTTTAAACTAGAAAATAACAATTCCCTATCAGCTGATACCCCTAAATCAGGGAAAAGACAGATTTTCCTTCAACTGATACCCTTAAAATCATGGTGAAGGGGATTTAAACACAGACAATAATGGAAAAGGAGATTTTTCCCTCAACACCTGTTTTCTCTGGGGTTACTGGGGTGCTCTAGGGAGGGACTGGGAAGGGACTGAAGGCACTTGGATAGGATTGGAAAGATGAAACTGAAAAGAGAAAGGAGAGCTTCCCTGCACCCCCACATGCTGCCCCACCTGCTCAGGTGTGCTGCTCCTTGTGCTCTGCTCTCCTGGGGCACAGGCATTGTCCTGACCCTCCTCATCCTCACTGACCACCCTGGACACTGATTCTCACAGGAATTTGACTCAATCCCACTTTAATTCTTAATAAACTGAGCACACCTTGCTGCTGTTCATATTACATGTGAAGCTAATAAGGAAAAATGTGGGGATGAGGAAAAGTGGAATTTATAGGGATTTGTTTATATGGAATTGATAGGGGTTTATATAGAATTTGTAGGGATTCCTGGTACAGAGAGTGCTGGGATCGGACCTGGGGTATGGCGTGGGGGAAAATCCGGACTGGATTGCGTGGAATAGGGAATGGGGAGAAACCTGGACTGGATTTCACCAGAACACGGAATGGGGAAAAACCTGGGCTGGATTTCGCCAGAACACGGAATGTGATAAAACCCGGACCGGATTTCACCGGAGCACGGAATGGGTGAGGGGGGAAACCTGGACTGGATTACGGTTCGATCCCGGACTGCGTGCCTAAGACGGGCTCTGATCCCCGTACACAGACAGCAGCCACACGGTACAGAGATACCGAACGGGCGGGGAAAACCCGCTTCGGGGCGGCTACACACGGGACCGCTCCAGCCCGCGGAGCAGAGGAAGTTGTGGCGCTCCCGCGCTCCGTAGGCCGGGCGGGGTGCAGCGGGGCCGGGCCGTGCCGGGCGGGGCGATGGCGGGGCCGGGCGGCGCGGTGCGGGGTCGCTTCGCTGTGGTGGGCGGCGGCATCGCGGGGGTCACCTGCGCCGAGAAGGTAACGGGGGTCGGGCTCTCCCTACCCTTCCCGCTCCCCGCCAGCCGAGAATTCTCCGCAGGGGTGCGGGAAGCTGCCCCAGCCCGGGGAGCCCCGGTGTGCCCGGCCCTCGGCGGCCCGGAGCTGCCGCCTGCCCGGTGAGAGCGGCCGGCGCTGACTTAGAGAGATAAACCCCCGAAGGACACGGCCATGGAAACAGATCTGCGCTGTAACTGCACAAATGTTCGCATGTGTTCAATAGTTCCGCGCTCTGTCCTACACCCCCCTAATCCCCGTTTCTTAAAAATTTTAATAATTTTTTTGTGTGTCCCCGGAGAAAACACGAGCCAAGCGCAGCCCCAGGGCAGCAGTGCTGTAATATAAGGATGTTTATCTGTGTACAAGTACCGCTCCAGAGGTTCAGAGCTGATAAGGTTATCTTGAAGCAATTTATGAAACGCTTTGTAAAGAGAGTGAGTTACTCGTAACTGCAGAGAGCAGGCTCTCTGTGCCCTGGCCCAGAGCTCAGGGGTTCGGGATCCCTGCAGGAAATATTCTAAGGGACTGTGCTACAGCCCAGCTGGAGGCTGCTGTGATGTGCTCCTTTTAATTGACACTGCTCCGTTTTTATAGGCTCCGTGTTTTAGAGCTGTGTACCTCATCCAGCTCTATGTGACCCCAAGCTCTAAAAAGAAATTAATCTGTCACTTGGTCTCAAGGATTACTGGTTTTAAAATAACAGTAACTGGAGATAATTTTGCACCTGTGGAATGAAATTATGTGGGTATTAGTTGGATGAGGAATATTTTATCTCTTAGGGCTGCAGAGCAGCATACAGACTGTGTTTTGGAGGCAGTGTTCTCTGGTAATGTCAGGGTCCCTCTGCTTGGCATCCCTTCCACCACACAGCACCACTTGTCTTGGTCTGTGTCACCTTGCTGAGCAAGGCACATTTAAAATGGGAGTTCTTCCCTTTGGCTTGGGGCTTTATAAGTCTTGCATTGCTTAATAGCACCCTGAAAATGATCAGTTTACTAAATAGGGTATAAAATATCCAGGAGAAATCAGCATTTCCTCAGTGCAAATGAAACCTGTAAGCAATTAGTCACTGCTGAGCAGTAAAAAAATGTGTATCCACCAAGTGGGTGTGTCCAGAGATCCCATGATCACAGTCTGATCCATCAGATGGCCTTTGGAATATTGTGACAATAGTCCTTTACCCTGTGGCTGCAGTTCTTGAAGGTATATTTATATGGGATTGAAAGAAATGTTGTGTCTCCAAATTCTCTTCAGCCCTTATCCTTCTGTTATCCTCAAGTAGTGTTTCTACAAAACCAAAGTCATGTATTAAGACATACTGCTTGTCACCAGTAGTTTTATTGTGTTCAAGTCTGATGACAACTCTCATCATGGTTTCTGTTTCTCTACAAGCTGGCTGCAGAATTCCCATCAGAAGACATTTTCTTAGTGACAGCTTCCCCAGTTATCAAAGCTGTAACTAATTTCAAGCAGGTAAGAGAGACTTAATTTTTCTTATAGTGAGACGTGTTCAAAGTTTATTTGTGCAGGTAATTTAGAACCCAGTGGTGAAGATGCTTGTGACTTTGAGCTTGTTTTCATATTAGCGTGATTGCAGTGGTGTTAGTAAGACTGACTATTTTAAAATGATCAGTAATTGTGAATATATTCACACCACTCAGGCAAAAGTTAAACCAAGTACTTACAGGACTGAAGTGTGTTTAGAGTTACTGAAGCTTTATTTCACCGCTTTATTAGTGAGTGACCTCTTTGAAGCACTGGAATGGTACCATAGTCTTGATCATGTTAGAATTTGGGGCAGAAACAGAAAAAAAAGGGATAACCTTCTGGGGAATTGCTTTGAGCTTTGTCTACTCCAGCAGCCGCTGATTCAGTAACATCTTTCCTGCTGGTTTGAAAAAGAAAATCAAATGCATGCATGAATTCAGATTTGTGGCTAGTGGGGTGATGAAGCCAAGTCTGAGAGCTCTCTGTGAGATTGTTGGAGTAACACCCAACTACAGAATGCTTTCTGAAAGTGCTGAGTGTCCAGCAAAGACATCTGCACAGTGCAGAGATGTAAAGTCTGTAATTCACATCAGTGGAAATTTACATAGCTGAAGAATAAGGGAATAGCTAAGCACTCTTGGAATGCAGCAGAATCTGAGTTTTGGACATGAGCATCTTAATTTCTCTCTGAATTGCAAGCATGGTGTGGCTTCTAGTTCCTAGCTGTGTTCCAAACTCTGAATATTCAATAAAGTAGCAGGCCCGGAGGTTTCCATGCAGCCACTCTCTTTTGGAAAAAACCACAAAATTGTCATCATCATTTGAACGTTTTTCAAACTCTGGCTTGCCTCTTTGGGATTTTTATTTTGTGTTTGTCTTCTATTTGATGTTGTCCATTTCCCCCGAGGTCTCTGAAATATCAGGTAGTGGCTCTGGATGAGTTATTTTAGCAAAGTTACAAAAAGAAAAACCAGGATTTTAACACTACATCTCATAAATGAAAAAGCAGTTTTAACAACTCTGAAAATAGATTTCTTTATGGAATAAAACATTGTAGCAGTTAGAGCAACTGCCAGAGTTTTCCATTTTTGCTTAATCTCTGTCTTTAGGATTAACATGTAGTACTTTGACTCTTCAACCAGGAACAGGCATGAAAAGATTCTGTATGGAAAAAGAAACTTCTGGCAGTTACGTGGTAACCCATTTTCAGATAATATGGGCTTTATGTTGTGACTTTTTTACTATAAATGAACACAGCACCTTCTGTCAAAAGCTTTAGAAGAAGAGATGGATAAATGATCTGTATTTTTAAATACCTGTCTTTCTCCTACAGGTCTCCAAAACACTTGAGGAATTTGATGTTGAAGAGCAACCAAGTTCCCTATTAGAAAAACGATATCCCAATATTAGAGTTATACAGTCTGGAGTGAAACAGTTGAAAAGTGATGAACATGTAAGCTAAGGTTTTCTTTTTTATTTGGTTTTTTTTTTTTTTCAAATTATGTATATAAAAAGTAATTTAAGAAGTAGCTGAATGTTTTGGATGAGAAATTTTGTTCAAGAACATTTTGGTTATTGAATTCATAAGTTACCAAAATTACAAGAAAATATTTCCTAATTCTGTTTTCACTTGCTGCTTAACACTTTTTCTAGTAGAAAATATATACAGAGGACAAAATAAATCTTGAAAGAACCAACATTTCCACCTTTTCTTCCTCCTGTTTAGCAGGAAATACGTTGCAAATACAAGCAATGGACAGCATGTACACAGCCTTGTTAGCTCTGTGTCAACATGTTATTTTCACTTCAGCATGTATGAGAACTCACAATCACATCCCAGACTGGTTTTGCTCACTTTTAAGGTTTGGAGATGTAATTCCAGGTGGATTCTGTTAACATTCTGAATCCAGTGGTTTTCTTACATCATTACTAGAATAGTGTTTTAATATAGGTCTTGGTGGAAACAGATAATTAACCTATGTGGATTTGGAGGCTCTTTTGCCCAAAATCGCTTTAAACTATGCAGCTTCTAGTTTGTAGAACAACAAATAATGTCATAAAATGATAAAATTTAAGGTCTTCTTTCTCAAAGTGATGTAGTTTATTGAGTGCCTCCACTTTTTCTCCAGCAAAGAACAGATTTGCAGTATTTCTAAACTGTGTCCTATCCTGTGCCTGGTTAACTTAGAGCTACTGCTGCTGAAATGTTTGAATGAGATTCTTGATCGCTGATGTCCAGCAGTGCATAGTTCTGTTCCTGGGGCCTGAGGGACATTTGTCAGATAGAAAACACAGAACTTTTTTGGCACAGCCAGTGAGTACCAAGTGCCACCAAGTGGTTGATTTTGCTTTGAGTGCACTGTCTGCACTTCCCATTTTATTGGTCACTTATTTGTGGTGGGTGTGGTGGCAATAAATGACACACAGTCAGGAACAGTATGAAGCCTTGTTCCTTCAGAAGCCCCTTACAGCTTTTCATATCTGCTAATTACTGTGACATTAAGGAAAGATGTCTCTTAGATGTCTTCATTTACATGAATTCTCTAAGATGAATTGATTTTTCTTTTATCTTCATTGTTAACAGAAAATTTACACTGAAGATGGGAAAGAATACATATATGAAAAGCTTTGTCTATGTGCTGGAGCCAAACCAAAATTAATTGTTGAGGGGAACCCGTATGTGTTAGGAATCCGGGACACTGACAGTGCACAGGTAAATGTGTTTGGGACTTCAAAATGTGCAATATATTCCTGCATCTGGTGCAAAATACCAGAATTCTTGTGGAGTGAAATGGAGAAACAGAAAATAACATTTGCTATTATATATTCTTAATTAAGAACATTTTCACTAGCAGAAAAACAGCCTTATGAGGCCACTGAATTAATTACCCTCTATATTTGTTAAGTTTATAGATGGCTCATACACATTATTTCTAACATGATAATGTGGAATAAACGATACTTTTTTCACCCTCCAGGCAGAATCCAATTGGAAAAGATAAAGAAATTTCCTTGGGAAGGTGTGTGTGGTTCCTGGTACAAGGGCTGCTTCGTGCAGTGGAAAGCTACTGAAGGAATGACTTTTTTATTCTCTTGCAGTTCTACTGTAGCTTCTCCTCTTTGAACAGAAAAGAGTTAGAAATAGTCAAAGTTTTCATCTGAGAAATGACAATAGACTAAAAATTCAGCTTGGAAGGCAAAGGTGAAGTTTCACTGCTACAGGTCTTCAGAATTACAGGAGGCAGGGTGAGCACTGCTAACATGGAGCTGCCATTCATCAAATGAAGCTGGACCTTGATAAAAAAAGGAGTTACATTTTCAAAGAATCTGAAGTGAAACTGAAATTGTTGTTAATTACAACAGTTTCTCTCACAGGTCTCAGCCTAGCTGGATGTGTATCAATAGTCTGAGAAAATCAAGACTAAGAGCAAGAAAATACTGAAAAGGATATAGTTGATCAGTGGCAGGGAACATGCTCTAATTGACATTTTTCCTTTCTTAATGCAGGCTTTTCAGAAGAATTTGGCTCAAGCTGAGAGAATAGTGGTGGTAGGAAATGGTGGGATTGCCCTTGAATTAGTGTAAGTGAACCAAAAAGACATAATCAAAGAAAGTCTTTAACAATGCAATGCTAAATCCAGTGTACATGAGTTTGGGAGAAGGTTGACTTATAAAATTTTATCTCTTAAAGAGATATGCTCTTAAAGAGCATTTAGAAGCAAAACTGATTACAGGGGTTTTTTTTTGCAACATAGTGGTTTTTACTGACGCATAAAATTAGGAAAGTTCCAGAAGAAGCTTTGACACATAGATATCAGGAATATTCAGTTCATGTTCCACATAGTGCAAGCAAGATCCAAATGCTTGTTTTTAACAGTGGGAATCTGGCAGAAATGCACTTCTTTTTCATTATGGGGAGCAGGAAATACTAATTACTAGTATTACAAATTAGATCTGCCCCCTACCCCAATTCAGTCAGGGTTGTGTTGGTGAAAAATTATGACTTGTCAGGTTGAAGAGATCTTTTTTATGGGTTCCTTATGTAAATATTTAGAAGTGGATTTGATAGGTTGGAAAGTCTTAGATCCCCTGGTTCTGGCTTCTGGAAGGAAACTTGACACACTTCTGCTTGTGCTGCTTACAGATCCTTTTCAGGCAGTCTGTCACTTTATCCCTTGTTGAAATGCCCACAGGTATGAAATTCAAGGCTGTGAAGTAATCTGGGCTATCAAAGACAAAGCCATTGGGAACACTTTCTTTGATGCAGGAGCAGCTGAATTCCTCCTTCCCAAGCTCACTGTTGAAAGCCAAGAGACTCCCATCGAGTGTAAAAGAACCAAGTACACAGTGGAAGGTATGGGGTTCAGCTTGCTGACACTGCAGCAGCAGTATTTCATATTAAAGGTAGTCTTAAAATCAGTCAATTTAGCAGCTTGGAATAAGGCTTACTGCTGTCATTAATGAGATTTCCTCCTTCAAAAACTGAGAGTAAAAATGCAACATAAAAACCCATCCCACATTTATGTAGACAGAATGTAATACAGCTTCTTGTGAGCTGTAAAAAAGTGCTGACCTTTGTGCCAAATCTATGCTCGTTCCCTGCTTTCTTTCTGCTGAAGAACTTGTTCTATTTTTTGTAATGTTTTGATGTGAACTCACCATTCCATAGGGAGGAGCTGTCACATAATGAGATATTGGAGGGGCAGGTGAAACCACACAGAACATTATTACAGGTGGAGTGAAAGTGCAGTCTCAGAAACAGCAATTAACTAGCACTGCATGAACAAACATCACACAAACATATGGAGGACCAAAGTCAGGACAAAAAGAAGAGCATGGTTCTAGACATCAGGCAGGAAGAATAAGGATATTACCCCAGATGGCATTTTTCTGTTAATTGAGAATCCTTGTTCTGAATTCTGAGGACGAGGAAGGATGCACACTAAATCTGATATACTCCATGTCTTTGCTTCAGGAAGTGAGGAGAAAGTAAGACCTCCAGGAGCATCTGACAAGCTGGGCAGTGCCTTGGGCCCTGACTGGCATGAGGGCTTACACCTTAAAGGAACTAAGGAGGTATGGGCAAAACCTTGCTGCAAGGTTTATTTGGGTGTTGTGGGCATGAGAACTGGGAAGAGTTCCATGTTTGCAATAAAGCAAAAATCCTCACATTTAATTTTTTTTTTCATTTATGAATTCCTGAGCTGTTAGGTGTTTGCATGTGTTTTGCATTTATAAAATGACCTGTCAAGAGTGATCAGTCAAAGACCAGCTAAAGGATGTTTAGGATATTCAGCAGCTTAATCAGTGGGCGTTTGGCTGTTGAAGGTTGTGGAACTGTATTTGTGTAGTGGAGAATAAAAAAAGGTCCAAATTCACAAAACAATTTAGAGAAACAGGTAACTTTCCTGTTCTGGCTTGAGCTCAGAATATGGTTGAAATGTGGGTTGATGGTACAGAGTATTTTTTCTTTTTACAGTGTTTAGAACATGAACTTATTATTGTTACCAAAATTTAATTAATGATAGAAAAAAAAGGATTTGCAATCCTGAAAGACAAAAAAATGAGTTTACTTTATTCTGTTTTGATAAGGTTTGAACTCTCTTTCTGTAAGCTTAGGGGAACCTGAATATGTTTTCTGGCATGCCAGAAGAATCTAATTGTTATGAACTTTCAAGAAATGTGAGTTACCTGCTGAAAAAGCAGCTAAATTGCCATTGGCTGTGGTTAGAGCTGTGCCAAAATGAGGAAAGTGTGGGAATCCAGGTAATGGGCTGGGATATATGGTGGAGGGTTTTCCACTTCAGTAATATCAATGTAGGTGAAGATATTCTTGCTATTATCATTCTTGTGATCACTAATCATTATGTTTATAATTCTGTCTATTTTTTTTAGTTTTCTCACAAAGTACATATTGAAATCCTGTGTGAAGTAAAGAAAATACACTTACAGCAAGAATTTATCCAACTGCAGCAGACTTCCTTGACTTTTCCTAAAGGAGAGAAAAATGTAGAAGCAGATGAGGGTGAGTGCCAGTGCTGGTAAGACCTTGAAGATAAATCTGTGCTGGAGCATGTTTGCTGTTGGAAAAATAAATCTTTTTTTCTCTATAATTTGAGGTCTGGCAGTTTACAGTAATCAAATTGATGGGCTGCAATTAAATTATAAAATCTTATGGGTCAGACACTTTTTTCCACAAAGTAACCAAAATCATGTGTGCAGAATATTCCATCCTAACACAATCCATTAAATATTTTAATAGTTGAGTTGAAACAGGAGGAAAAAAACCACCAACATTTTGTATCAAAACTGAAGTAAACCTTCCAAGTAGAGGAAAATATCCCTTTTTAAAAAATTAATAATTATGCCTATAATTTCCACCTAATTAAAATGAATATTTTTAATACTATTTTAGTAATCAGTTTCTTTCAGCACAAGTCAAATCTGTGCTGTTCTTTTTGCTTTTGAGGCACTTCTGTGCATCTGTAAATTTCTACATAAAAGAATATTTGGCAGTTGCATAGTTGAGAGAACATCCCACAGGACACAGAGGGCTTTAATTTAGGAAAATTCTGAAGGAAGTTATTAGTAGGAGTTGGAGCTGAGATCCAAAATAGTTTTTTTCTCTAGTTCTGAGCAATGGTAAGAAAAGTTACAGGTAATCTCTGATAGTTTTTTCCTTTTTATTTTTATTTCTAACCTTTCTTTACCTATTCACTTACCTCAAAGGTTTTATGGTTTTTTTCTTTCATATCTTATGATAAAGACATAATTAATAAAATAACTTCTGTTGGTTACATTCTCAGGGCAAAATTTTCTCCTTTTTCAGTGCTGTGGCCTGTATATGTGGAATTAACTAACGGAAAAATTTATGGATGCAATTTCATTGTCAGTGCAACTGGAGTTGTGCCAAATGTTGAACCATTTCTTGATGGCAATAATGTAAGTATACCAATTTCTTCTGGAGCTTTTCAAGTAAGGTTAAAGAAACCTTTTGAGCTGTTTTATGCTTCTGTTCTGACATGGATTGCTAAAGATTTAAATACTGTGCACCATCTCAAAATAAGGCAGGGTATGTTGATACTGAGATATCCAACATGATACAAGTGTATTTGATTTGTGGTCTTGGTTTATTATGTTGTTCCCCAGGTGTTTATATACAGTACATATGCAGTATTAAGCCTAACCAAAGAGAAAAAATCATCTGTATAATTGGCTAATGTGGCAAAAATATAGAATAATTTCCATGTTAGTTCTGTACCATAATCTTACCTTATTAATCTTGACATTTGCTCCTGGAAAGGAAGCAACTATTTCCAGTACTTTCTCTCTGAGACACTGAGCTGTCACAGTGCTCGTGTTCATTGAGGGAAGTCAGCACCCAAATGTGGATGGTGATTCTAGAGCTCATAACTGCCATGGGCATTTCCAACCTCAGGATCATTTTGTTTCTGTGTTCAGTGCCTGCTCAGCAACAACTAAAACATCCCTGGGTTGTTAACCTTGATCACCAATCCAACAAATAGTCCCATACAAGCTACTACCAAAAAATAATCCCAGACAAAACCAGGATGTTGTGGTATTTGGGTTAAGTGGTGCCATCTGATTATGAGGTAAAAGGCTGTGCTCTGGTTAAAGAAGGAAATGCTGAAAACATAGATCTGATGTTGAGCCATGAGATATTTCCAGGCCTATGCTGTAAGCTTAGATCAGGAATTAAGTTTTTGCAATGATATTTTCTTGCCTTGGCAAAAATACAAAGTGATCTCTTAAGACTGGGTGTCCCTGTAACACACAGTGTGATTTGGAATTTGGCAAGCCCTGTGACTTCTCTGCCTAGGTATCAGTAATAGTCCTTTAAAAACCTGTGCTGTGCTCCAGAAATAATAATAACAACAGTAATGCTTTGTACCTTCAGTGGAGCTCTTGCCACTCAGCACAGTCTCATTGGTAAATAATGAAGCAACAGCTGATTGTTAAGGGGGAGGGAGTTGGATGCCTGGTTTCATTGCTGATGTGTAAACCCCTTCAGTTTGCTGTGGGAGAGGATGGAGGACTGAAGGTGGACAAGCACATGCACACATCACTGCCAGATGTGTTTGCAGCTGGAGATATCTGCACAGCAGCCTGGGAGCCGAGCCCTGTGTGGCACCAGGTATGTCCTGGCACAGGAGTTACACACCAGTGCTCACACCAAGGAGGGACAGGTTAACAGAGGATTGTCACTGACAGATTTTCTGAAGAACCCCTTTGCTAGGATTTTTCTCCTGAGAAGCCTCAGAAAAGAAATATAAACAATAACTATCTGATGGCTGTGGAATGTGGTCTGGAGATGGTTTACCAATGGGTGCATCTTTGATTGGTTGCATGTGAATTGTTTTTAATTAATGGCCAATGGCAGCCATCTGTGTCAGACACTGAGTCTGTGACAATATTTTATTATTCATTCGTTTCTAACTTTCTGATGTCTCCTTTCTTCTATTCTTTAGTATAGTTTTAGTATATCGTTTTCTTTTAATATAATATATATCATAAAATAATAAATCAGCTTTCTGAAATGTGGAGTCAGGATTCTCATCTCTTCCCTCATCCTGGGGACCCTCAAACACCCCCACATTTGGTGACCCTGAGTGAGTGACACCCCACAGTGGATAATCCTGGGGATTTGGTGGCTGAGTTCTGTGAAGGTGGCTGGAAATGAGCTGGCTGGCCCCTCTGAGTATTAACAGCACAAAGTGTGCTCTGAGTACTCACTGCAGAGAGTGTGCTCATGGCACAGGGATGGCCTCCTGACTTCAATCTTCCCAATTTTCTCTTGCAGATGAGGCTTTGGACCCAGGCTCGGCAGATGGGATGGTATGCAGCAAAGTGCATGGCAGCAGAAGCTTTAGGGGAGTCTATTGATGTGGATTTCAGCTTTGAACTCTTTGCTCACATTACAAAATTTTTCAATTACAAGGTCAGTACAGTCTGATAGTTGTAAACCACTGAGTAACACATACTGCTTGCTTGTATTCACTTGCTGACAGTGAGCAGGTGCATTAATATTGAGAAAACAGGTTTCTTTATATAGTAATTAATCCTAGCTTATTTTCTCAGTTTGTGCTAATGTGTATGATATTTCATGGGGAAGATTTTTGAGTCCATTGTGTGTATTTGTGCTAATGTGTATGATATTTTAAGGGGAAGATTTTTCAGTCCATTGTGTGTTTGCAAGCCAGTGATGGGGGGAGGGACCCTAGGGATGAATACTTCCCTGTTTGCATCACTTTTGAGGCCAAGAACTGTTAGCAGCAGAAATGCTAAAAGCCACTGCAGTGTTGTTATGAGAGCTTTTCCCTTCTCCTTCTGCTAGGTGGTGGTTTTGGGGAAGTACAACGCTCAGGGCCTCGGCTCAGAGCACGAGCTGATGCTGAGGTGTACCAAGGGCCACGAGTACATCAAAGTGGTGATGCAGAACGGCCGAATGATGGGAGCTGTGCTCATCGGTGAAACGGACTTGGAAGAAACCTTTGAAAACTTAATTTTAAATCAAATGGATCTTTCAGCCTATGGTGAAGATCTCCTAAATCCAGATATTGACATAGAAGATTATTTTGATTGAACAATACCCCATTCCCATTTTCTATGAAGCTTTGAGAGCAAGTCATACATCTTAGAAAACCATTTTCTCAGGACTGGGGATAAATGCAATCCTCTATTGAGATTTTGGGTTGATCATGCCAAAATACTGACTGGTTACTGCCACAGGTACCAGCTAATGGTGCAATCTCTGTCGAGCTGGCTCAGATGAACAGAGAACAGTTTCAGGGCACAGGGTGCTCAGAGCTCTTGCTACCTGGAATGTAGGTTGCAAATACATGGCCTTACTCCATTCCCCCCCCCCCCCCATAAGTTTACTTCTGAAATAAAAGTATTTTCTACTCAGTTAAGTACAGAATACAAGCTTTGCACAATGAAAGCCAGGATGAGATGTCAGTTGAGAGCAGCTTTTGAACTCCTTGTCCCTTCACCTGTCCAGGCGTTGGAGTGGAGCTGCACTGTACTGGATAGTGCCAGCCCTGGACAGCAGTTGTTTCATCCTGGCTTTTCATTTTGTTCTACAGTAGCTGCCTGAGAGTTCCTATTTATTTTGGATCAAATTCGGAACAATGTATTGTCCTCAATGCAAAGCTGGCAGTACATATTGAGACTTGTCCCAGACAAGTCACTTAATGTTTTTCAGGAGAATGACTGTTTTTAACTAAATTTTCAATTTTTGGCAAAGGTCTCAGCTAAAGGAGGGGTGAAGAACTATAGGCTTTATTCACTGTCACAATTTTACCAGAAAAATAAAGATGAAGAGCATGTTCTTCATGATATTATTTTTATATTTGTTATAAGTGTAAGGGAAAAGAACTAAAATGCAACCACCCAGAACTTGCATTTATTCATGAAACTGAACATGTCTTTCTGATCTTTGGCTGCTAAGATGTTAAAAGTAAGAAAAAAAAATTGAATCTAGCAGTCAGCATATGTGCTTGAGAATGCTTGCAGTAGCTGTTGAGTGTTTCCTAGGCTGGCAGGTTGTCTTGTTTGTAAACTTCAATTGAGGTACTTTTGCCAAGCACAGAAGTCATAAATTTCTATTTGAATAACAACCTAGAGAAGTCCGATTTGAAGAACAACAGACATATTTCAAAGGGATAAGTACACATAATCACTCATAAATACATAGAGTATTTCACTCCCACGTGCCACAGTGGGAGTGGGGACACATGTCCCTACTCAGAACTGCAGAGGTGGCAGTGCCCATGTGGGCTGCAACAAGCAGCCCTGGCACAGCAGCAGCTCTGAGCCAGCCAGGGCTCCAGAGGAAGGATGCTGGAGCACCCCAGTCTCCAGCTGTCTGATGTCACTCCCCGGGGCTGGTGACAGCAGCTGCCCTGTCTGCAGTGGGGTCACTGGGGAAGAGGAGAGTCACCTGCACAGCAGGCAGAAGAACAGGAGCTGACAGGGTCTTCATGCTGAGCTAATGACCACCAAGTCCTGTGCTGCAAAGGAGAGAAACCTCAAGAGGATTCTCAGGGGAGCAGTGGGTGGAGAGTCCCACAGGAAGGAAGCCTGGAAACCTCTGCACCTCTGGCAGTCCTTTCCAGACTGCATGAACCTGCCACAGTGCCTACACTTTCAAAAGAGTTAAAAAGGCAACATGGTCATCATAGAGGTTTTGTAATCATTGCTGTATCCTAAGATATGCACCAATTATTTTGATAAGAAACACGTTTTCCTCTTCTATTAGCCTTCTAGATTTGACAGTTTTTAAAGATATTTGTTCCCTGTTCAGTGTTTATTAAATAAAAATACCATTACTAAAGCACAAACTGAACTTACACACTGCACTGTCCATGGAGCAGCAACCATGATTAGATCCTAAATGTAGTCTGTGACACTCAGTCAATAACTACTGGTTGGTCATATGCACCTGCCTGAAGCTTAGGCTTCTTTGTTTTTAAGTTATGACCACAGCTGGGCCCTTTATGTTCCTGTGATTTCTTCACGCCTGAATCTTGAACAGTCTTTGATCCAGCCTGGGCATTTTCTCTGCTTCCTTTTGAAACTGAAGATTGAGATGGTTTAGACCTGAATGATTAAAGAGTTCAATTAAAATTCTAACATTGGTTTTCTCTTTTTTCCATGTTCCCACACAAGAGAGAAGATATTTATGAGGTTATGATATTTATGATGTACGTACATACACATATACACACATACACATATATATATATATGCACATATACATGTGCTCTATCACAATCCAAACACTTCAGGATGTTGAGTCTTGAAATTCTGTGGTAGGAGACTGGCAAGTGCCTACAATTAGAATATTTTTGATATTCTCACGTTTCACTGACCATAAAAGTTAAGATCAATATTTTCAATGTCTTTAAAAATGAAATATTATTTCATGTCAAAATATTGCCAGAAACTTATCAAAATGAAAAGGGTATGTTAGGTTAAGCATAGAGACTAGACTAGCTTTTTTTCTGCATTTTTGCTTCTGACATTGTTTGGAAAGTGTGTTGTTTGCACTACTAGTAACTGAAATGCAATTTGAGGAGGATAGAATTACTACAAAACATGTTTTGAGCAGATACCAAATGATTAAATTAAGCTCTAATGGAGAAGAGACCTATATATGGCAAATCGGAACAGATGTAAATACTTTAGGAACACTTTTGCTGTTTGTTATCCCCTCCATGGTGATGACGTGTCCCTTGTTTTTCAGCAGCCGGGCTTTGGGTCCCACTTTCAGGTGTGATATTGTAGCAAAGGCTATGAAGCTGAAATCCTCCCTGCATGAATGCAGTCACTGTTACAGGGGAAGGTTGGAGATGGAGACCAGAATATGCAGGGGGAAAAAAAAAATCATAGCATCATTAGGTTAGAAAAGACTCCCAAGATCATCAAGTCCAACCAACAACCCAACACTGTCACCAAACCATGTCCTCAGGTGCCACATCTGCACGTTGTGTGAACAGACCCAGGAATGGTGACTCCACCACTTCCCTTCTCAACAGCTCTTTCCGTAAGGACAGAGACACATTAACCCTTCTGATGGATGTTCCAGAGAGCAGCTTCATTCTGCTTAATCTATTCAAGTAGACAGTCAGGTGACTTAGAGCTATTCCATACAAATTAACAGTTACTTAACATAATTCAGTTTGTGGACCTTGACACACACAAAAACACTCAGATGCACACTTGTCACTAGAAACACATGGATGAAAATGAGGAAAAAAAGATGTAATGTCATCTGCTCACCCTCTTAATAATATTTAAAAAGCTGTACAGAGAGATGCAAAGAAAAATTAAGTCAAAAAAAGGAATTAGATATTTGTAGATATTCTTAAATTTAGAAATTATTTGAGAAGACAAAACACATAGCACATGGATAGCTCACAGAAGCAGCACTGGTGTTAGTTCCACTATGCTTTCTTAAAATTTCTGAGTACCACCTTGCACATTAGCCAGTCTTTCCTGACTTAGACATCGTGTGCACAACCCTGTTTGCTCTCCTTATCCATGGAATGTGAATGAGAGCTGTATGAGCTGCAGACTTCTCCAAAATTAATCCTGCTGCAGATTTAAACATTATACCTGAATACAGAAGACCCCAGGTTTTTTAAATTGCACGAGATACAGCATTTCAACTGTTCCTGACACTTTTGAAAAGGAAATATAGCAATACTTGAAGGGTTTTAAAGAATACATTAAATGCATCTGAAATGAAAACAAGACTACAGAATGTATCCATTAATGTTATACCAAAGTAACAAGAGAGCAAGGTAAGATGACTACTAAATATTAAAAAACCAAAACAAAGAAAACAAAATAGTTATCTTACATACTTCAGATACTGCTGCAGCAGTAAATGAGATTAACAAGAACAAAAAAACCCAAAACACTGCAAAACGTTTTTGGGGGTGGAGTTTGGACATAACAGGTATTTAATGCTGCTAAACATTGATCAATCCTTAAAATTTCCTGTTCCAGACTCCACAGCCTACTTGTATTTCTGAAATTCATACAATGATTAAACATCATCTAGAGACAATCTGAGCAATTCACACATCCCAGGTGCTGTACAAAATAAAAAAATTAAAATTGTATATCAAATCTGTATCATGTTATTCTCGTAAGCCACAGATTTGATAGAAAATCAAGTATTTAAAAAAATGCTGAGTGGAGGTCTAGATAGGCAGTTATTCTTTGTTACATGCACTAGAGGCCTGGTCATGAATGCCCAGGTGGCTACTAATCTGTTGCGCTATTTTGGAAATGAAGTGTGATCCTCTCATCGAGGATATTGTGGCTGGAACTCTGAAGCATGGTATTATTTCTTGTAATTATACTCTGGTCACTTCTCGAGCTTTGACAGTTCTGGTGGGGAATGCTTCTGGCCACCTTGAAAATGTATTTGTCAATACCAATAAATACTGATACCACCCCTTTCCTTGGGAGTTCTGAAAAGTCAATTTGCTGCTACTGTCCAGCCCGTGGTCTCTCCCGGTCTGACCGAGTTTCGGCCTGGGGGTATTTTTGGGGTTAGTCTGGAGGCGAGGATCACGCTGTCGGTTTACCTGAGTAACAGTGGCATATAAATTCCTGGCAACGATTCTTTCAATCAGATATGTGTTCTAGAAAGCCTGTGGAAACTACTACTTAAAAGTCAACACTTCATTTCAATGCACTCTGTATCACTGGCAGCCTTGGTCATTCTGGGAAAGGAGCCACACTTTATAAAAGCTTTTAACTAGTTAGGCCCTAGTATGTTTTCTAGTGCTCCTCCTTCGCTAGTGACCACAAAAATGGGAAGGGATTACCAGCCCCCTTTCAATGGTAGCCCACACCTTGTGGTTGCATGTCTCTTTTGATTAGTATTATTATATTCTGGCTTACCTTCAAGGAAAATCTGTCCATAATTACCTCACCTTTTGCTGCTTTCTTTGCCTCTCCATCTGCCAGCTCATTTAATGCAAAAATTTTCTGGCTGGCTTTGTGGATAGGGAGGCAAAAGAAGGCATCTTTCAGGTTTAAAACAGTAAACCAGGTTAGGTCAGGTGTTAAAGAAGTTAGTAAAGTATATGGATTTGCTACCACAGGGTATAAATTCTTTGTTATCTTATTAACAGCCCTCAATCTGGTACTTTCAATTATTGGGCTGATTTCTTCTTTGTTTTCTTTTTGGGGGGGTACTGCGTAATTCTCACTGGTTCTGTTCCCTTTTTAAGCTTGATTACTGGGGGGGGGGGGCATTCTTCACCTCCTTTGGTATAGCAGAGGCCTATACCCCTAAAAATACTTATTTACTTATTCTAATATCTCTTTACTAATTTCCTTCTTCATTTCAATGGCTGTTAATGTTAATCCTAACATTTTTATAGCATTTGCCTCCAGAGTTTTATATAATTTGCCTCCAGTAGTTTTGAAAAATGTTTAGCCTGGAAGATACAATAGACATGTGATTTCCTATCTCAGGGAGTGTCACCCTTAAGACTTACATATCACAGGATCATAAAGATGACAATGTATATAAGAATATTTCTGTTCAGACATCAAAACTGAGGAGATGGGCGCCATCCCTATGTACTTCATATGTAAATTATCTCCTCTTTATCTAAATCAAAGTCTTACTTTTTTTTCATTTTCTCCTGAGCAGTTACAAAGAAATCATATATTAGATTGATCTAAATGAGTAATAGTGATGTTTTTATAGACAGGTTCCTACTGACTATTACTTGTTTCCTGAAACCACTGACCTGTACAGGTGAAAATACAAGTGTACAAATGATGCAAGTTGATGGGGGGATAGAGGACGCTGACCATTGCCACCTGTGATTCCATAGCTCTCAGAACCTCTGGAGAGTCTGAATTAGTGCCTAAGTGACAGACCCAGATCCTCCTGGTAGAGAGGCCCAGAATTGCTCTGTTCTTCTTCCCCATATATAATTCTCCTGTAATTCTTTATGGGAAATCTTCTTCTCATACAATTCTGTGTTGTATCCTTGAGCAAAGAATGCTCTGTAACTTCCTGTAGGGGGATACAGTATGGGTAAATGAAGGTGTTATAGAATGTAATCTTATCCCCTAAAGAGTTGCAGCTGAACCAATTACTAAAGATTAGGAGCAGGCTTGATCTTAACAGGCCACACCTGTAGCCAATAAGAACAAGTGGTATAAAAGAGTGGATTGGTAGACTCTGGAGTCAGATGGCTACTGCAAGGACCAAGAGTCAGTGCTGAGAGGAGCTCCATGGGGGAGACATTAGGCTCTGGCAACATGGAATCCTTGCACTACAATGATGCACTACAAGAGAACTCTGGATATGTAAGACAACAACATTCTTCTTTACAATTGGAGCACCTTCTGTCTATCTTGCTCTGAGTTGCAGCATTTTGCATTATTTAAAATGATACTAATCTGTTTTTGTGATCCTTGGCACGGCCAGCTGCTTTTCATCACACAGAGAGGAGTAGCAATTCAAATGGTTATTCTATCACTGATCCATAGCTTAGTTTTAGAGGTGCCTCATTCACCTCATCAGTTTACTTGCTCCTAATTAATTTGCTCAAGCCATCAACAAATTACATCCCTTATTAATAATCTCATAAGTGAGATTTATGGTCAGTATTGCTATCACAGCCATGGAGATAAAAGTGAGATCTGTCTTCTATGGATATTTATCTTGCCTCATCCATTTTACCAGCGGCTTTTATTTTTTCCCAGTATGTTTTTCCTCACATTTTATGGAATTAATTCAGCACTGACAATGGAAATCATATTGCAGTAACCAGTAGAGTCTCCACAATTAAAAATTAAATACTGCATTAAAATACATACAAATAATGAATTGAATCAGGAAAGGAAAATAAGTTTGAAACAGAGGCTGGATTTGAAATAATGTATTCTTATATCAGCCTCAGGAGATCTGCCCAACATGGAAGGCCCTGCACTTTAAATGCCAGATTTGTTTTATGTGTTGTAACCAAGTATTTTGAAAACTTAAGTGAAATAACAGCTTCAATCACAGATCAGAATTCATAAAGTCCCACTCTTGTGCTTGGTCTCTTTCCCACTGGCATCTCTTGGCCTGTGTGGATTTAAATGAGGTGGTGCAAAATTGCAGTATGCCTGGGAAACCAGACCTCGCTAAGCCATGATATAATAATGTTAATATTTTATAAAGTGGTATTTTGTCAACGTTGAACTGTGGTTTAGAGAAGATCTTTGGGAATAATTTCTTTTTGAACATTGTGTTAAGAATCATTGCAAGGGAGAAAGGCAGTTTGGTTAATGGATGATGATGGAATTGTAGTTTCATCTGCAGTGGCAAATATGAGGTGAGTGGTAACTATTGAAAACAGAGAGTTTGCTAATGGGAATAAAAAAACCAAAAACACAGGAAAAAGTGAAGTCATAAATTTCCTGCAATTTCCATTAGACAGCTGATCTACTTGTGTGTGCAGTGATCATTGGTTTTTCATCACTCACATTTGAGAGAGTAAAGGAAAACATTGGGTATTTATTGTAATTTATAGTAGCTGATGTGCATACACAACAACAAGGTAACAATCTAATACTGGGTTTTACTGGATGAAAGGATTGGCAAAGAGTTCAGTGTTTGCAGAAACATCTTTATCAGCTGAGGGGCCATGAGTGTTCCTGAGGGGAAGTAGATGTAAAGCCCAAAGCTGGGCAAGAAAACAAAGCTCTATATTCAGAGGGCTACAGAGCAGGTGTTTGTATATTCAGAGCTGGGAGTGAGGTGAATCTCCCTAACAAACCTCACTCAATGTTGTTTTGCCTTCAATTTCATTCTAAATTGTCAATTCCCAGTTACAAGGTATCAATAGCATACTCATATTTGTGTAAAGCTGTGTCGTGTTTCTATGAGAGTTTGTTGTTTTCAGTCCTGCGTCAGTTTCTTCTGTGTAATCCTCAGTCTAATGGTGGTCATTGATGAAGACTACTGTAGTCTTCCTTATGTTTAAAGTTTTTACCTCTGTCTTCAGGACAAGTCTGGTGCGTCTTGGGTTTTTTCTGTCTATTATGTTTCTAGCTAATTTTGCAGTTTGCAAGATTTATTGCAATTTGCTGGTTTGGTCTTGATGGTGCTTGCTATGTCACTGGCTTTGCTGTCTTGCTTGTTTCACGTGCACATCTTGGTACAATATTACTTGTTACCATTACTTGATTCAATATAACGTGTAGGTGCTTGTGTTCCTCTGAGGGGACATGAGGGTCACTGAAGGATGGCAAATGCCCTGCGTGTTGCTGAGGGGACACAATGGTGATTTGAGGGGGAGGCAGGTGCCTCGGGTGTGGCTGAGCACCATGAGGGAGGCATGCGGTGTGGCCAGCACGTAACTGAGGTGGTGGCAGATGCCGAGCGTGCCCCTGAGAGGCTGTGAGGGTCTCTGAGGGGCATGAGGGCTGTGTTGCTGAGGGGCACCGCAGGGCGCAGTTGCCGCCCAGGGGGATGCGCGCGCGCGCCCCTCAGCTGCCCTCAGAGCTGAGGTGCGGGGGGGAACTTGAAACTCCCGTGGCCGCCCCTCAGAGCTGAGGGCGATTTTTCAAAGCCGTCATGGCCACCAGGGGGCTCACTTCCCCCCTCAGGTCCCCTCATGCTGGGCGTGGGAACTCGAAACTACCGTGGCCGCTCTCGCCCCTAAGCTCCCTTCAGAGCTGAGGGCGGTTTTTCGAAGCCGCCGTGGCCGCCCCTCAGCTCCCCTCACGCTGAGGGTGGGAGCTCGGTGCCCTCAGGCTGCCCCTGGCGTGGGGCATAGGAGGAATGGACGTCCCTCACGTGTCTGCACGGTGATTCGTTTGTGGGAGGAAGAAATGAGGTAAGTCAGGTGGGAGAAAAAGAAATTCATGGGGAGGAATGCTGGAATTCCCTGGCATCACCTGGAGAGCACGGAATGAATACTTTGGGGTAAAATTGATGTGTGTGGGAACAAAAGCTGCAGTAATCTGTGGCGATACCGTAGCGGACTTTTTTTGGAAGCAAAACCTTTCTCTAGGGGAGAAAATTGGTTTTGGGAAAAAGTCTGAGGTAATTTGGGGAGGTTGGGCGGAGAAAATTCTTTGATAACATCTGAGGTTATTTTTAATGGCCAGAATGGCCATTTGTGGGGGTAAAATGTAAGGTAATCTTCAAGGGACTGTGGGAATACTTTGGAAAGAAGTCTTGAGGTAAACTATGATGACCACTGTGAGCAATGAGGGAGAGATGGCTCTCCAGGTGATGCTGAGGGGATGTGAGGGTCACTGAGGGAATATGAGTGTTCCTGAGGGGAGGTAGTGGTAAAGCCCGAAGCTGGGTAAGAAAACAAAGCTCTATATTCAGAGGGCTACAGAGCAAGTGTTTGTATATTCAGAGCTGGGAGTGAGGTGAATCTCCCTAACAAACCTCACTCAATGTTGTTTTGCCTCCAATTTCATTCTAAATTGTCAATTCCCAGTTACAAGGTGTCAATAGCATACTCATATTTGTGTAAAGCTGTGTCATGTTGCTATGAGAGTTTGTTGTTTTCAGTCCTGCGTCAGTTTCTTACGTGTGATCCTCATTCTACTGGTGGTCTTTGAGGAAGTTTTCTGTAGTCTTCCTTATGTTTAAAGTTTTTACTCTGTCTTCAGGACAAGTCTGGAGCGTCTTGGGTTTTTTCTGTCTATTATGTTTTTAGCTAATTTTGCAGCTTGTGAGATTTATTGCAATTTGCTGGTTTGGTCTTGATGGTGCTTGCTATGTCACTGGCTTTGCTGTCTTGCTTGTTTCACGTGCACATCTTGGTACAATATTACCATTACCTGACTCAATATAACATGTAGTCTTTTGTTATATAGGGTTTAGGATTCAGATGGTGCTTGTGTTCCTCTGAGGGGGAATATGCGAGTCGTTTGAGGGCAGGCAGGTGCCCGGTGTTCCTCTGAGGGGACATGAGGGTCACTGAAGGATGGCAAATGCCATGTGTGTTGCTGAGAGGGTGTGCGGGTTACCGAAGGAGTGGTGTGTGCCCTGCGTGTTGCTGAGGGGACACAATGGTGATTTGAGGGGGAGGCAGGTGCCTCGGGTGTGGCTGAGCACCATGAGGGAGGCATGCGGTGTGGCCAGCACGTAACTGAGGTGGTGGCAGATGCCGAGCGTGCCCCTGAGGGGCTGTGAGGGTCTCTGAGGGGCATGAGGGCTGTGTTGCTGAGGGGCACCGCAGGGCGCGGTTGCCGCCCAGGGCTCTGGGCGCGTGCCCCTCTGCTGCCCTCAGAGCTGAGGTGCGCGGGGGGGGGGGGGGGGGAAGGGGGAACTTGAAACCGCCGTGGTCGCCAGGGGGCGCCTTTTCCCCTCAGTTCCCCTCAGAGCTGAGGGCGGGGGGGAACTCGAAACCGCCGTGGCCGCCCCTCAGCGCCCTCGCCCCTCAGAGCTGAGGGTGGTTTTTCAAAGCCGTCATGGCCACCAGGGGGCTCACTTCCCCCCTCCGGTCCCCTCATGCTGGGCGTGGGAACTCGAAACCACCGTGGCCGCACTCGCCCATCAGCTTCAGAGCTGAGGGCGGTTTTTCGAAGCCGCTGTGGCCGCCCCTCAGCGCCCTCGCTCCTCAGCTCCCCTCACGCTGAGGGTGGGAGCTCGGTGCCCTCAGGCTGCCCCTGGCATGGGGCATAGGAGGAATGGACGTCCCTCACACATCTGCACGGTGATTCGGTTTGTGGGAGGAAGAAATGAGGTAAGTCAGAGGGGATAAAAAGAACTTCATGGGGAGGAATGCTGGAATTCCCTGGCATCACCTGGAGAGCACGGAATGAATACTTTGGGGTAAAATTGACGAGTGTGGGAACAAAAGCTGCAGTAATCTGTGGCGATACCGTAGTGGACCTTTTTTGGAAGCAAAACCTTTCTCTAGGGGAGAAAATTGGTTTTGGGAAAAAGTCTGAGGTAATTTGGGGAGGTTGGGCAGAGAAAATTCTGTGGTAATCTCTGAAGTCATTTATAATGGCCAGAATGGCCATTTGTGGGGGTAAAATGTAAGGTAATCTGCAAAGGACTGTGGGAATACTTTGGAAAGAAGTCTTGAGGTAAACTATGATGACCACTGTGAGCAATGAGGGAGAGATGGCTCTCCAGGTGATGCTGAGGGGATGTGAGGGTCACTGAGGGAATATGAGTGTTCCTGAGGGGAGGTAGTGGTAAAGCCCGAAGTTGGGTAAGAAAACAAAGCTCTATATTCAGAGGGCTACAGAGCAAGTGTTTGTATATTTGAGCTTGGAGTGAGGTGGATCTCTCTAACAAACCTCACTCAATGTTGTTTTGCCTTCAATTTCATTCTAAATTGTCAATTCCCAGTTACAAGGTGTCAATAGCATACTCATATTTGTGTAAAGCTGTGTCATGTTGCTATGAGAGTTTGTTGTTTTCAGTCCTGCGTCAGTTTCTTACGTGTGATCCTCATTCTACTGGTGGTCTTTGAGGAAGTTTTCTGTAGTCTTCCTTATGTTTAAAGTTTTTACCTCTGTCTTCAGGACAAGTCTGGTGCGTCTTGGGTTTTTTCTGTCTATTATGTTTTTAGCTAATTTTGCAGCTTGTGAGATTTATTGCAATTTGCTGGTTTGGTCTTGATGGTGCTTGCTATGTCACTGGCTTTGCTGTCTTGCTTGTTTCACGTGCACATCTTGGTACAATATTACTTGTTACCATTACCTGACTCAATATAACATGTAGTCTTTTGTTATATAGGGTTTAGGATTCAGATGGTGCTTGTGTTCCTCTGAGGGGGAATATGCGAGTCGTTTGAGGGCAGGCAGGTGCCCGGTGTTCCTCTGAGGGGACATGAGGGTCACTGAAGGATGGCAAATGCCATGTGTGTTGCTGAGAGGGTGTGCGGGTTACCGAAGGAGTGGTGTGTGCCCTGCGTGTTGCTGAGGGGACACAATGGTGATTTGAGGGGGAGGCAGGTGCCTCCGGTGTGGCTGAGCACCATGAGGGAGGCATGCAGTGTGGCCAGCACGTAACTGAGGTGGTGGCAGATGCCGAGCGTGCCCCTGAGAGGCTGTGAGGGTCTCTGAGGGGCATGAGGGCTGTGTTGCTGAGGGGCACCGCAGGGCGCAGTTGCCGCCCAGGGGGATGCGCGCGCGCGCCCCTCAGCTGCCCTCAGAGCTGAGGTGCGGGGGGGAACTTGAAACTCCCGTGGCCGCCCCTCAGAGCTGAGGGCGATTTTTCAAAGCCGTCATGGCCACCAGGGGGCTCACTTCCCCCCTCAGGTCCCCTCATGCTGGGCGTGGGAACTCGAAACTACCGTGGCCGCTCTCGCCCCTAAGCTCCCTTCAGAGCTGAGGGCGGTTTTTCGAAGCCGCCGTGGCCGCCCCTCAGCTCCCCTCACGCTGAGGGTGGGAGCTCGGTGCCCTCAGGCTGCCCCTGGCGTGGGGCATAGGAGGAATGGACGTCCCTCACGTGTCTGCACGGTGATTCGTTTGTGGGAGGAAGAAATGAGGTAAGTCAGGTGGGAGAAAAAGAAATTCATGGGGAGGAATGCTGGAATTCCCTGGCATCACCTGGAGAGCACGGAATGAATACTTTGGGGTAAAATTGATGTGTGTGGGAACAAAAGCTGCAGTAATCTGTGGCGATACCGTAGCGGACTTTTTTTGGAAGCAAAACCTTTCTCTAGGGGAGAAAATTGGTTTTGGGAAAAAGTCTGAGGTAATTTGGGGAGGTTGGGCGGAGAAAATTCTTTGATAACATCTGAGGTTATTTTTAATGGCCAGAATGGCCATTTGTGGGGGTAAAATGTAAGGTAATCTTCAAGGGACTGTGGGAATACTTTGGAAAGAAGTCTTGAGGTAAACTATGATGACCACTGTGAGCAATGAGGGAGAGATGGCTCTCCAGGTGATGCTGAGGGGATGTGAGGGTCACTGAGGGAATATGAGTGTTCCTGAGGGGAGGTAGTGGTAAAGCCCGAAGCTGGGTAAGAAAACAAAGCTCTATATTCAGAGGGCTACAGAGCAAGTGTTTGTATATTCAGAGCTGGGAGTGAGGTGAATCTCCCTAACAAACCTCACTCAATGTTGTTTTGCCTCCAATTTCATTCTAAATTGTCAATTCCCAGTTACAAGGTGTCAATAGCATACTCATATTTGTGTAAAGCTGTGTCATGTTGCTATGAGAGTTTGTTGTTTTCAGTCCTGCGTCAGTTTCTTACGTGTGATCCTCATTCTACTGGTGGTCTTTGAGGAAGTTTTCTGTAGTCTTCCTTATGTTTAAAGTTTTTACTCTGTCTTCAGGACAAGTCTGGAGCGTCTTGGGTTTTTTCTGTCTATTATGTTTTTAGCTAATTTTGCAGCTTGTGAGATTTATTGCAATTTGCTGGTTTGGTCTTGATGGTGCTTGCTATGTCACTGGCTTTGCTGTCTTGCTTGTTTCACGTGCACATCTTGGTACAATATTACCATTACCTGACTCAATATAACATGTAGTCTTTTGTTATATAGGGTTTAGGATTCAGATGGTGCTTGTGTTCCTCTGAGGGGGAATATGCGAGTCGTTTGAGGGCAGGCAGGTGCCCGGTGTTCCTCTGAGGGGACATGAGGGTCACTGAAGGATGGCAAATGCCATGTGTGTTGCTGAGAGGGTGTGCGGGTTACCGAAGGAGTGGTGTGTGCCCTGCGTGTTGCTGAGGGGACACAATGGTGATTTGAGGGGGAGGCAGGTGCCTCGGGTGTGGCTGAGCACCATGAGGGAGGCATGCGGTGTGGCCAGCACGTAACTGAGGTGGTGGCAGATGCCGAGCGTGCCCCTGAGGGGCTGTGAGGGTCTCTGAGGGGCATGAGGGCTGTGTTGCTGAGGGGCACCGCAGGGCGCGGTTGCCGCCCAGGGCTCTGGGCGCGTGCCCCTCTGCTGCCCTCAGAGCTGAGGTGCGCGGGGGGGGGGGGGGGGGAAGGGGGAACTTGAAACCGCCGTGGTCGCCAGGGGGCGCCTTTTCCCCTCAGTTCCCCTCAGAGCTGAGGGCGGGGGGGAACTCGAAACCGCCGTGGCCGCCCCTCAGCGCCCTCGCCCCTCAGAGCTGAGGGTGGTTTTTCAAAGCCGTCATGGCCACCAGGGGGCTCACTTCCCCCCTCCGGTCCCCTCATGCTGGGCGTGGGAACTCGAAACCACCGTGGCCGCACTCGCCCATCAGCTTCAGAGCTGAGGGCGGTTTTTCGAAGCCGCTGTGGCCGCCCCTCAGCGCCCTCGCTCCTCAGCTCCCCTCACGCTGAGGGTGGGAGCTCGGTGCCCTCAGGCTGCCCCTGGCATGGGGCATAGGAGGAATGGACGTCCCTCACACATCTGCACGGTGATTCGGTTTGTGGGAGGAAGAAATGAGGTAAGTCAGAGGGGATAAAAAGAACTTCATGGGGAGGAATGCTGGAATTCCCTGGCATCACCTGGAGAGCACGGAATGAATACTTTGGGGTAAAATTGACGAGTGTGGGAACAAAAGCTGCAGTAATCTGTGGCGATACCGTAGTGGACCTTTTTTGGAAGCAAAACCTTTCTCTAGGGGAGAAAATTGGTTTTGGGAAAAAGTCTGAGGTAATTTGGGGAGGTTGGGCAGAGAAAATTCTGTGGTAATCTCTGAAGTCATTTATAATGGCCAGAATGGCCATTTGTGGGGGTAAAATGTAAGGTAATCTGCAAAGGACTGTGGGAATACTTTGGAAAGAAGTCTTGAGGTAAACTATGATGACCACTGTGAGCAATGAGAGAGAGGTGGCTCTCCAGGTGATGCTGAGGGGATGTGAGGGTCACTGAGGGAATATGAGTGTTCCTGAGGGGAGGTAGTGGTAAAGCCCGAAGTTGGGTAAGAAAACAAAGCTCTATATTCAGAGGGCTACAGAGCAAGTGTTTGTATATTTGAGCTTGGAGTGAGGTGGATCTCTCTAACAAACCTCACTCAATGTTGTTTTGCCTTCAATTTCATTCTAAATTGTCAATTCCCAGTTACAAGGTGTCAATAGCATACTCATATTTGTGTAAAGCTGTGTCATGTTGCTATGAGAGTTTGTTGTTTTCAGTCCTGCGTCAGTTTCTTACGTGTGATCCTCATTCTACTGGTGGTCTTTGAGGAAGTTTTCTGTAGTCTTCCTTATGTTTAAAGTTTTTACCTCTGTCTTCAGGACAAGTCTGGTGCGTCTTGGGTTTTTTCTGTCTATTATGTTTTTAGCTAATTTTGCAGCTTGTGAGATTTATTGCAATTTGCTGGTTTGGTCTTGATGGTGCTTGCTATGTCACTGGCTTTGCTGTCTTGCTTGTTTCACGTGCACATCTTGGTACAATATTACTTGTTACCATTACCTGACTCAATATAACATGTAGTCTTTTGTTATATAGGGTTTAGGATTCAGATGGTGCTTGTGTTCCTCTGAGGGGGAATATGCGAGTCGTTTGAGGGCAGGCAGGTGCCCGGTGTTCCTCTGAGGGGACATGAGGGTCACTGAAGGATGGCAAATGCCATGTGTGTTGCTGAGAGGGTGTGCGGGTTACCGAAGGAGTGGTGTGTGCCCTGCGTGTTGCTGAGGGGACACAATGGTGATTTGAGGGGGAGGCAGGTGCCTCCGGTGTGGCTGAGCACCATGAGGGAGGCATGCAGTGTGGCCAGCACGTAACTGAGGTGGTGGCAGATGCCGAGCGTGCCCCTGAGAGGCTGTGAGGGTCTCTGAGGGGCATGAGGGCTGTGTTGCTGAGGGGCACCGCAGGGCGCAGTTGCCGCCCAGGGGGATGCGCGCGCGCGCCCCTCAGCTGCCCTCAGAGCTGAGGTGCGGGGGGGAACTTGAAACTCCCGTGGCCGCCCCTCAGAGCTGAGGGCGATTTTTCAAAGCCGTCATGGCCACCAGGGGGCTCACTTCCCCCCTCAGGTCCCCTCATGCTGGGCGTGGGAACTCGAAACTACCGTGGCCGCTCTCGCCCCTAAGCTCCCTTCAGAGCTGAGGGCGGTTTTTCGAAGCCGCCGTGGCCGCCCCTCAGCGCCCTCGCCCCTCAGCTCCCCTCACGCTGAGGGTGGGAGCTCGGTGCCCTCAGGCTGCCCCTGGCGTGGGGCATAGGAGGAATGGACGTCCCTCACGTGTCTGCACGGTGATTCGTTTGTGGGAGGAAGAAATGAGGTAAGTCAGGTGGGAGAAAAAGAAATTCATGGGGAGGAATGCTGGAATTCCCTGGCATCACCTGGAGAGCACGGAATGAATACTTTGGGGTAAAATTGATGTGTGTGGGAACAAAAGCTGCAGTAATCTGTGGCGATACCGTAGCGGACTTTTTTTGGAAGCAAAACCTTTCTCTAGGGGAGAAAATTGGTTTTGGGAAAAAGTCTGAGGTAATTTGGGGAGGTTTGGCGGAGAAAATTCTTTGATAACATCTGAGGTTATTTTTAATGGCCAGAATGGCCATTTGTGGGGGTAAAATGTAAGGTAATCTTCAAGGGACTGTGGGAATACTTTGGAAAGAAGTCTTGAGGTAAACTATGATGACCACTGTGAGCAATGAGGGAGAGATGGCTCTCCAGGTGATGCTGAGGGGATGTGAGGGTCACTGAGGGAATATGAGTGTTCCTGAGGGGAGGTAGTGGTAAAGCCCGAAGCTGGGTAAGAAAACAAAGCTCTATATTCAGAGGGCTACAGAGCAAGTGTTTGTATATTCAGAGCTGGGAGTGAGGTGAATCTCCCTAACAAACCTCACTCAATGTTGTTTTGCCTTCAATTTCATTCTAAATTGTCAATTCCCAGTTACAAGGTGTCAATAGCATACTCATATTTGTGTAAAGCTGTGTCATGTTGCTATGAGAGTTTGTTGTTTTCAGTCCTGCGTCAGTTTCTTACGTGTGATCCTCATTCTACTGGTGGTCTTTGAGGAAGTTTTCTGTAGTCTTCCTTATGTTTAAAGTTTTTACCTCTGTCTTCAGGACAAGTCTGGTGCGTCTTGGGTTTTTTCTGTCTATTATGTTTTTAGCTAATTTTGCAGCTTGTGAGATTTATTGCAATTTGCTGGTTTGGTCTTGATGGTGCTTGCTATGTCACTGGCTTTGCTGTCTTGCTTGTTTCACGTGCACATCTTGGTACAATATTACCATTACCTGACTCAATATAACATGTAGTCTTTTGTTATATAGGGTTTAGGATTCAGATGGTGCTTGTGTTCCTCTGAGGGGGAATATGCGAGTCGTTTGAGGGCAGGCAGGTGCCCGGTGTTCCTCTGAGGGGACATGAGGGTCACTGAAGGATGGCAAATGCCATGTGTGTTGCTGAGAGGGTGTGCGGGTTACCGAAGGAGTGGTGTGTGCCCTGCGTGTTGCTGAGGGGACACAAT
This sequence comes from Molothrus aeneus, assembly GCF_037042795.1. NCBI lineage: Eukaryota > Metazoa > Chordata > Aves > Passeriformes > Icteridae > Molothrus > Molothrus aeneus. The sequence continues at coordinate 1,494,922 of NC_089650.1, read as the reverse complement.
GGTGATTTGAGGGGGAGGCAGGTGCCTCCGGTGTGGCTGAGCACCATGAGGGAGGCATGCGGTGTGGCCAGCACGTAACTGAGGTGGTGGCAGATGCCGAGCGTGCCCCTGAGGGGCAGTGAGGGTCTCTGAGCGGGGGATGGGGGTTTGCCGGGCGCTGCTGCGGGCACGGAGAATCCCTGATGGGGATCCGGTTGCGGCGTAAGGAACATCCCTCTCCGAGGGTCGGGAGGGTGGGCGTGCTTCCGTCGTGCGGCCGCCGCCTCCCGATCGGCACCGCGGGGCGCGGTGCCTGCCCATGCGGGGGGCCCTTCCCCGCCGGTTGTGTCTGCCGCAGAGGCGGGAACTCGAACCCGGTGTGTCTGCCGGCAGCGGCCGCCTCGCAGGCCGGGCCCCTCATCCCCGAGGGCGGGAACTCGAAGCCGCTGGGTCCGCCGCTCTCGGCGTTTGGCCGGGCCTGGTTCCATGCGCGGGCCGGGAGGCGCCCTCGAGCCGCCCTCGGGCGGGTCAGGAGAGCAATGGAGGGCCGGTCTGCACAGTGTTTCAGTTTGCCAGGCGTAGAGAGGAGGGGCAGCAAGAACTGCAGTGGGGACCAATGCTGGAATTTCCTGGCTTCACCTGTGTGTGGGGCAAGGAGTGAACGTTCTTGTGTAAAACTGAGTAGTGTGGGAACAAAAGCTGCGGTAATCTATGGAGGTCATAGAGCAGACATTTTTTTGGCAAGAAAATTACAGGGGCTCTCTGGGGAAGAAAATGGTTTTTGGGGAAAGTCTGAAGTATTTTGGAGAGGTGGGGCAGAGAAAATTTTGTGATAAAACCTGAGGTAATTTAAAGGGCCAGAAAGAACATTTTTGTTTTGAAATCTCAGGTTAATTCTGCATTGGAATGAATCAAAGTAAAAAAGGAATTTCTATGGTATAGCATTCTTGAGGAGCAAAATCTGTGTTAATCTGTAGGAGATATTTTGGAGGGGAAATCTGCAGAAGTGTATGGGGGAGAGAACAAACATTTTTGGGATAAAATCTTAGGTGACGTATAGGACACAGCTAGGGGATGATTTGGAGGGAAAATCAAAGGCCGTCTTTTGGGGGGGGTGCCAAAGTGACTTTCTTGTCAGAAAATCTGAGGTAACCTAGATAAAACAGCTAGCTAAAAAATTAGCGCTGTCCGGACGGGTGAATTTGGAGTAATTTAGAGAGAACAAATGAGCACGCTTGAGGGAGAGTCTGTTCTAACACAGCAGTAGGAGGCAGCATCTCTGATAGACAATCTGGGATAATTTAAAGGGGAAAGAGGTGACATTTTTAGCTGACAGTTTCTGAGTGTTTAGAAACGGAAGGTATTGTCCTGGGCATAGTGGGACCTGCAGAAAAAGTCTTTTAGAAGAGCCTTCCTGATGAGTCCAGAGGTACAAAATACTGCCCTAATACTTTCTAAACTCCTCAGAGAGGACCTAGGTGATGGTAATACAATCCTACCATCTGATTTCATCACATGTTTATGCCTAAAAGACTGAATAGATGTAAGTGAAGCTTTCTGAATAGTCTTCCTCAGAATAAAGAATTGCAAACAACATCTATTCATGAAAACTCAAATACTTTATTAAGATAAAAACTACTCAAAAGTATTTTAATCAGAAATATTTACTACACCATAAAGACACTAAAAAACCTAGTGTAGTATATTATCCTATCTGCAAGAAACGCTGATTATATTAAAGGTACAAAACAACCCTAATCAATGAAACTAAATCTAACATACCCAAACCGAAAAGGGAGGAAAAATCTCAAATACTAATATATGTAAGGGAAGTGAGGAGTGTCTACAATCAGGGATGGATGATTATACAAAGCCCTCCAAAAATTACTATCTTGAAATAAAAACTGCTAGTGATTCAGGCTGCCTTGCTTGAAGTTGGGTGGCAGGTGTTGGGTGGCGGTTGCCTGCAGGCACAGGGTCTGGAGCTTCTCAGGCCTGAGTGTGTCGTCGTCCATTGGCAGAAGCCGCGGGACGACGAGGCAAGAGCGGCAGCGTCTTCCAGCTGAAGAGTGGAACGGCGAGGCAAGAGCCAGCGTGGAGCCGAAGAGGGACGCGAGGGGCCCTCTGGGCAAAGGGCTCTTCCAGGCCAGGGCGCCTTCAGGGTGCCGCGGCCGGCTTTGCGCTGGGCGACCTCCCTGCGTGCAGGGCTGGTCTTTGCTGTGGTTGGGCCTTTTGCCGTTGTGCTCCTTTGGCTGCCCGGAGAGAGGGGCGACCCTGTAAAGGAGGGTGAGAGCCCCTGTCTCCGCACCGCAGGGGGGAAACGGAGCTCTCCCGGCCCCCAGCCCAGCTACCCTGTAAGCAGGGCAGGGCTTTTTCCCCAGCCCCGGCAGCTTTCTGCCTGCTGCTGGCCCCTGGCCAGCGTGACCCCCTGTACTCGGGGCGTGTCACAGCCCGCGTCCCCGGTGCCAGTCCTGAAGCGCTTCAGCACGTTGAGGCCCCTGTGGCCTCCTCTCAGTGCACGGGCAGGTCTGACGCTTTCCCCTCCCGCTCAGCGTTAGCAATGGCTCCCTGGAGTAGGTTGGCTGCACAGAACTTGCTCCCCCTTCTGGGACTGTCTCCCCCCTCCCCTGTCTCCCCCTCCCCTGTCTTAGTCGGTGTGCGTGAGGAAGTGTGTGTTTGTGCTCTCAACACAGAGCAGCGTAGCTTAGACTTCCCAGGAGGGAAAGAGGAGCTCTGTGCAGCCACAGGCGGGTGCCCAAAATGCGCGGGGGGAGAAAGCCTCCGGCCTCGCCCCTGCTTACTGAGGACGGCGCGAAGCCGCTTAGCGGCAGCGTGGGCAGCGTGACCCGCCTGTAGCCAGGGCCAGGGCGTGCGCCCACGCTGCCGGTGGCGCTGGTGAGCTGCCAGCGTGCGGCCCTGTACTCGGGGCACGCGTCAGGACCTTGGCGGCACCCTTTGTCCCCAGGAGCAGCCCCACCCAGGTCCCTGTAAGCAGGGCTGGGGAGGCTCCTTTAGCCAGGCAACAGGAACGAGCGCTCCCGGGCCCTTGCCAGGGGGCAGCTTGCAGAAGTGCTGTGCCGCAGGGCACGCTCCTGCCTTTGGGCCTGCTTCCTACAGGAGGCACCCGGGGCTCTGCAGGCGGCCGCGTTGCCGCGCTGCCGCGCTGCGGCCGGGCTCCGGCCTGTCCCTAAGTGGGGCGCAGGCCGGAGCCTGTGCTCCGTAGTGCTTGTTGGGGGGTGCCGGGCAGCAGGGGGCGGCCCCGTAAGTGGGGTTCTGTGCGTCCCCTGGCCTCGGCGGGCGGTTGGAGGGACCCCCTGTAACCAGGCAGGTGTCCCTGGCCCCGGCCTTTCAGAGGCGTGGGGCCAGGAGTCATGGGGCCGGGCGCGTGCCCTCCCTGTCCTCGGGGCTGGGCTGGCGGCCCCTCGGCTTTAGGCCGTGAGCTGGACTGCCTGACTCTAGAGTCAGGTTCCTGTTGCCTTGGGGGAAGGCCGAGCTCTGTGGCTCCCTGGGTGTGGACCGGCCTGTAAGCAGGCTGCGGGTCTGGGAGCCTTTGTGCTCCCTTCAGCTGGCAGCCTGTGTGGGGCGCCCGCCCCGTTAGTGGGGAGCGCCCCGCAACTGGAGAGAAGGAGCCTCCATAGGCCTTGGGGACCAGAGCAGCCCTGTAAGCGGGGGCCGGTGCTCTGGAGTCCCGGGCACTTTTTAGTCCAGGCAGCGGCTTGAGCCCCCTGTAAGCAGGGCTGCAGCCTCTTGGCCGCTGCCTTGCGTGCCCAGCTTCATTTGCCCAGAGGGCCCGGCTCCCAGCACGACGTGGCACTGCGCCGGACGTCGCGACGGTGAGTCAAGCTGAAGTTGGAGGCTTTTGGGCAGCTGGGGGGCTGCGTGGCTGGTGGCATGAGGATCTGGCTGTGGGGCTCTAGGGTGGCGGTTCCCTTTGGCAGCCGGAGCTCCTCAGGCCTGACTGCGTCCTCGTCGACCTTTGCAGAAGCCGTGGGACAGCGAAGCGAGAGCGAGCCGCAGGAGCGGCCTCTTCGGGCTCAAGAGTGGAACGGCGAGGCAAGAGCGAGCCGCAGGAGCGGCCTCTTCGGGCTCAAGAGTGCAGCAGCAAGGTAAGAGCCGCCGCTCGGTGCTGAAGCGTGAGGCTTTTGGGCAGCCTTTGAAAGGATCTGGGGGTGGCTGGTTGGGGACGTCCCTGTGGGGCTCTTGGGTGGCGGTTGCCTGCAGGCACAGGGTCTGGAGCTTCTCAGGCCTGAGTGTGTCGTCGTCCATTGGCAGAAGCCGCGGGACGACGAGGCAAGAGCGGCAGCGTCTTCCAGCTGAAGAGTGGAACGGCAAGGCAAGAGCCAGCGTGGGGCCGAAGAGGGACGCGAGGGGCCCTCTGGGCAAAGGGCTCTTCCAGGCCAGGGCGCCTTCAGGGTGCCGCGGCCGGCTTTGCGCTGGGCGACCTCCCTGCGTGCAGGGCTGGTCTTTGCTGTGCTCGGCCTTTTGCCGTTGTGCTCCTTTGGCTGCCCGGAGAGAGGGGCGACCCTGTAAAGGAGGGTGAGAGCCCCTGTCTCCGCACCGCAGGGGGGAAACGGAGCTCTCCCGGCCCCCAGCCCAGCTACCCTGTAAGCAGGGCAGGGCTTTTTCCCCAGCCCCGGCAGCTTTCTGCCTGCTGCTGGCCCCTGGCCAGCGTGACCCCCTGTACTCGGGGCGTGTCACAGCCCGCGTCCCCGGTGCCAGTCCTGAAGCGCTTCAGCACGTCGAGGCCCCTGTGGCCTCCTCTCAGTGCACGGGCAGGTCTGACGCTTTCCCCTCCCGCTCAGCGTTAGCAATGGCTCCCTGGAGTAGGTTGGCTGCACAGAACTTGCTCCCCCTTCTGGGACTGTCTCCCCCCTCCCCTGTCTCCCCCTCCCCTGTCTTAGTCGGTGTGCGTGAGGAAGTGTGTGTTTGTGCTCTCAACACAGAGCAGCGTAGCTTAGACTTCCCAGGAGGGAAAGAGGAGCTCTGTGCAGCCACAGGCGGGTGCCCAAAATGCGCGGGGGGAGAAAGCCTCCGGCCTCGCCCCTGCTTACTGAGGACGGCGCGAAGCCGCTTAGCGGCAGCGTGGGCAGCGTGACCCGCCTGTAGCCAGGGCCAGGGCGTGCGCCCACGCTGCCGGTGGCGCTGGTGAGCTGCCAGCGTGCGGCCCTGTACTCGGGGCACGCGTCAGGACCTTGGCGGCACCCTTTGTCCCCAGGAGCAGCCCCACCCAGGTCCCTGTAAGCAGGGCTGGGGAGGCTCCTTTAGCCAGGCAACAGGAACGAGCGCTCCCGGGCCCTTGCCAGGGGGCAGCTTGCAGAAGTGCTGTGCCGCAGGGCACGCTCCTGCCTTTGGGCCTGCTTCCTACAGGAGGCACCCGGGGCTCTGCAGGCGGCCGCGTTGCCGCGCTGCCGCGCTGCGGCCGGGCTCCGGCCTGTCCCTAAGTGGGGCGCAGGCCGGAGCCTGTGCTCCGTAGTGCTTGTTGGGGGGTGCCGGGCAGCAGGGGGCGGCCCCGTAAGTGGGGTTCTGTGCGTCCCCTGGCCTCGGCGGGCGGTTGGAGGGACCCCCTGTAACCAGGCGGGTGTCCCTGGCCCCGGCCTTTCAGAGGCGTGGGGCCAGGAGTCATGGGGCCGGGCGCGTGCCCTCCCTGTCCTCGGGGCTGGGCTGGCGGCCCCTCGGCTTTAGGCCGTGAGCTGGACTGCCTGACTCTAGAGTCAGGTTCCTGTTGCCTTGGGGGAAGGCCGAGCTCTGTGGCTCCCTGGGTGTGGACCGGCCTGTAAGCAGGCTGCGGGTCTGGGAGCCTTTGTGCTCCCTTCAGCTGGCAGCCTGTGTGGGGCGCCCGCCCCGTTAGTGGGGAGCGCCCCGCAACTGGAGAGAAGGAGCCTCCATAGGCCTTGGGGACCAGAGCAGCCCTGTAAGCGGGGGCCGGTGCTCTGGAGTCCCGGGCACTTTTTAGTCCAGGCAGCGGCTTGAGCCCCCTGTAAGCAGGGCTGCAGCCTCTTGGCCGCTGCCTTGCGTGCCCAGCTTCATTTGCCCAGAGGGCCCGGCTCCCAGCACGGCGTGGGACTGCGCCGGACGTCGCGACGGTGAGTCAAGCTGAAGTTGGAGGCTTTTGGGCAGCTGGGGGGCTGCGTGGCTGGTGGCACGAGGATCTGGCTGTGGGGCTCTAGGGTGGCGGTTCCCTTTGGCAGCCGGAGCTCCTCAGGCCTGACTGCGTCCTCGTCGACCTTTGCAGAAGCCGTGGGACAGCGAAGCGAGAGCGAGCCGCAGGAGCGGCCTCTTCGGGCTCAAGAGTGGAACGGCGAGGCAAGAGCGAGCCGCAGGAGCGGCCTCTTCGGGCTCAAGACTGGAACGGCGAGGCAAGAGCGAGCCGCAGGAGCGGCCTCTTCAGGCTCAAGAGTGCAGCAGCAAGGTAAGAGCCGCAGCTCGGTGCTGAAGCGTGAGGCTTTTGGGCAGCCTGTGAAAGGATCTGGGGGTGGCTGGTTGGGGACGTCCCTGTGGGGCTCTTGGGTGGCGGTTGCCTGCAGGCACAGGGTCTGGAGCTTCTCAGGCCTGAGTGTGTCGTCGTGCATTGGCAGAAGCCGCGGGACGACGAGGCAAGAGCGGCAGCGTCTTCCAGCTGAAGAGTGGAACGGCGAGGCAAGAGCCAGCGTGGAGCCGAAGAGGGACGCGAGGGGCCCTCTGGGCAAAGGGCTCTTCCAGGCCAGGGCGCCTTCAGGGTGCCGCGGCCGGCTTTGCGCTGGGCGACCTCCCTGCGTGCAGGGCTGGTCTTTGCTGTGCTCGGCCTTTTGCCGTTGTGCTCCTTTGGCTGCCCGGAGAGAGGGGCGACCCTGTAAAGGAGGGTGAGAGCCCCTGTCTCCGCACCGCAGGGGGGAAACGGAGCTCTCCCGGCCCCCAGCCCAGCTACCCTGTAAGCAGGGCAGGGCTTTTTCCCCAGCCCCGGCAGCTTTCTGCCTGCTGCTGGCCCCTGGCCAGCGTGACCCCCTGTACTCGGGGCGTGTCACAGCCCGCGTCCCCGGTGCCAGTCCTGAAGCGCTTCAGCACGTCGAGGCCCCTGTGGCCTCCTCTCAGTGCACGGGCAGGTCTGACGCTTTCCCCTCCCGCTCAGCGTTAGCAATGGCTCCCTGGAGTAGGTTGGCTGCACAGAACTTGCTCCCCCTTCTGGGACTGTCTCCCCCCTCCCCTGTCTCCCCCTCCCCTGTCTTAGTCGGTGTGTGTGAGGAAGTGTGTGTTTGTGCTCTCAACACAGAGCAGCGTAGCTTAGACTTCCCAGGAGGGAAAGAGGAGCTCTGTGCAGCCACAGGCGGGTGCCCAAAATGCGCGGGGGGAGAAAGCCTCCGGCCTCGCCCCTGCTTACTGAGGACGGCGCGAAGCCGCTTAGCGGCAGCGTGGGCAGCGTGACCCGCCTGTAGCCAGGGCCAGGGCGTGCGCCCACGCTGCCGGTGGCGCTGGTGAGCTGCCAGCGTGCGGCCCTGTACTCGGGGCACGCGTCAGGACCTTGGCGGCACCCTTTGTCCCCAGGAGCAGCCCCACCCAGGTCCCTGTAAGCAGGGCTGGGGAGGCTCCTTTAGCCAGGCAACAGGAACGAGCGCTCCCGGGCCCTTGCCAGGGGGCAGCTTGCAGAAGTGCTGTGCCGCAGGGCACGCTCCTACCTTTGGGCCTGCTTCCTACAGGAGGCACCCGGGGCTCTGCAGGCGGCCGCGTTGCCGCGCTGCCGCGCTGCGGCCGGGCTCCGGCCTGTCCCTAAGTGGGGCGCAGGCCGGAGCCTGTGCTCCGTAGTGCTTGTTGGGGGGTGCCGGGCAGCAGGGGGCGGCCCCGTAAGTGGGGTTCTGTGCGTCCCCTGGCCTCGGCGGGCGGTTGGAGGGACCCCCTGTAACCAGGCGGGTGTCCCTGGCCCCGGCCTTTCAGAGGCGTGGGGCCAGGAGTCATGGGGCCGGGCGCGTGCCCTCCCTGTCCTCGGGGCTGGGCTGGCGGCCCCTCGGCTTTAGGCCGTGAGCTGGACTGCCTGACTCTAGAGTCAGGTTCCTGTTGCCTTGGGGGAAGGCCGAGCTCTGTGGCTCCCTGGGTGTGGACCGGCCTGTAAGCAGGCTGCGGGTCTGGGAACCTTTGTGCTCCCTTCAGCTGGCAGCCTGTGTGGGGCGCCCGCCCCGTTAGTGGGGAGCGCCCCGCAACTGGAGAGAAGGAGCCTCCATAGGCCTTGGGGACCAGAGCAGCCCTGTAAGCGGGGGCCGGTGCTCTGGAGTCCCGGGCACTTTTTAGTCCAGGCAGCGGCTTGAGCCCCCTGTAAGCAGGGCTGCAGCCTCTTGGCCGCTGCCTTGCGTGCCCAGCTTCATTTGCCCAGAGGGCCCGGCTCCCAGCACGGCGTGGGGCTGTGCCGGACGTCGCGACGGTGAGTCAAGCTGAAGTTGGAGGCTTTTGGGCAGCTGGGGGGCTGCGTGGCTGGTGGCATGAGGATCTGGCTGTGGGGCTCTAGGGTGGCGGTTCCCTTTGGCAGCCGGAGCTCCTCAGGCCTGACTGCGTCCTCGTCGACCTTTGCAGAAGCCGTGGGACAGCGAAGCGAGAGCGAGCCGCAGGAGCGGCCTCTTCGGGCTCAAGAGTGGAACGGCGAGGCAAGAGCGAGCCGCAGGAGCGGCCTCTTCGGGCTCAAGAGTGCAGCAGCAAGGTAAGAGCCGCCGCTCGGTGCTGAAGCGTGAGGCTTTTGGGCAGCCTTTGAAAGGATCTGGGGGTGGCTGGTTGGGGACGTCCCTGTGGGGCTCTTGGGTGGCGGTTGCCTGCAGGCACAGGGTCTGGAGCTTCTCAGGCCTGAGTGTGTCGTCGTCCATTGGCAGAAGCCGCGGGACGACGAGGCAAGAGCGGCAGCGTCTTCCAGCTGAAGAGTGGAACGGCGAGGCAAGAGCCAGCGTGGAGCCGAAGAGGGACGCGAGGGGCCCTCTGGGCAAAGGGCTCTTCCAGGCCAGGGCGCCTTCAGGGTGCTGCGGCTGTCTTTGCGCTGGGCGACCTCCCTGCGTGCAGGGCTGGTCTTTGCTGTGCTCGGCCTTTTGCCGTTGTGCTCCTTTGGCTGCCCGGAGAGAGGGGCGACCCTGTAAAGGAGGGTGAGAGCCCCTGTCTCCGCACCGCAGGGGGGAAACGGAGCTCTCCCGGCCCCCAGCCCAGCTACCCTGTAAGCAGGGCAGGGCTTTTTCCCCAGCCCCGGCAGCTTTCTGCCTGCTGCTGGCCCCTGGCCAGCGTGACCCCCTGTACTCGGGGCGTGTCACAGCCCGCGTCCCCGGTGCCAGTCCTGAAGCGCTTCAGCACGTCGAGGCCCCTGTGGCCTCCTCTCAGTGCACGGGCAGGTCTGACGCTTTCCCCTCCCGCTCAGCGTTAGCAATGGCTCCCTGGAGTAGGTTGGCTGCACAGAACTTGCTCCCCCTTCTGGGACTGTCTCCCCCCTCCCCTGTCTCCCCCTCCCCTGTCTTAGTCGGTGTGCGTGAGGAAGTGTGTGTTTGTGCTCTCAACACAGAGCAGCGTAGCTTAGACTTCCCAGGAGGGAAAGAGGAGCTCTGTGCAGCCACAGGCGGGTGCCCAAAATGCGCGGGGGGAGAAAGCCTCCGGCCTCGCCCCTGCTTACTGAGGACGGCGCGAAGCCGCTTAGCGGCAGCGTGGGCAGCGTGACCCGCCTGTAGCCAGGGCCAGGGCGTGCGCCCACGCTGCCGGTGGCGCTGGTGAGCTGCCAGCGTGCGGCCCTGTACTCGGGGCACGCGTCAGGACCTTGGCGGCACCCTTTGTCCCCAGGAGCAGCCCCACCCAGGTCCCTGTAAGCAGGGCTGGGGAGGCTCCTTTAGCCAGGCAACAGGAACGAGCGCTCCCGGGCCCTTGCCAGGGGGCAGCTTGCAGAAGTGCTGTGCCGCGGGGCACGCTCCCGCCTTTGGGCCTGCTTCCTACAGGAGGCACCCGGGGCTCTGCAGGCGGCCGCGTTGCCGCGCTGCCGCGCTGCGGCCGGGCTCCGGCCTGTCCCTAAGTGGGGCGCAGGCCGGAGCCTGTGCTCCGTAGTGCTTGTTGGGGGGTGCCGGGCAGCAGGGGGCGGCCCCGTAAGTGGGGTTCTGTGCGTCCCCTGGCCTCGGCGGGCGGTTGGAGGGACCCCCTGTAACCAGGCGGGTGTCCCTGGCCCCGGCCTTTCAGAGGCGTGGGGCCAGGAGTCATGGGGCCGGGCGCGTGCCCTCCCTGTCCTCGGGGCTGGGCTGGCGGCCCCTCGGCTTTAGGCCGTGAGCTGGACTGCCTGACTCTAGAGTCAGGTTCCTGTTGCCTTGGGGGAAGGCCGAGCTCTGTGGCTCCCTGGGTGTGGACCGGCCTGTAAGCAGGCTGCGGGTCTGGGAACCTTTGTGCTCCCTTCAGCTGGCAGCCTGTGTGGGGCGCCCGCCCCGTTAGTGGGGAGCGCCCCGCAACTGGAGAGAAGGAGCCTCCATAGGCCTTGGGGACCAGAGCAGCCCTGTAAGCGGGGGCCGGTGCTCTGGAGTCCCGGGCACTTTTTAGTCCAGGCAGCGGCTTGAGCCCCCTGTAAGCAGGGCTGCAGCCTCTTGGCCGCTGCCTTGCGTGCCCAGCTTCATTTGCCCAGAGGGCCCGGCTCCCAGCACGGCGTGGGGCTGTGCCGGACGTCGCGACGGTGAGTCAAGCTGAAGTTGGAGGCTTTTGGGCAGCTGGGGGGCTGCGTGGCTGGTGGCATGAGGATCTGGCTGTGGGGCTCTAGGGTGGCGGTTCCCTTTGGCAGCCGGAGCTCCTCAGGCCTGACTGCGTCCTCGTCGACCTTTGCAGAAGCCGTGGGACAGCGAAGCGAGAGCGAGCCGCAGGAGCGGCCTCTTCGGGCTCAAGAGTGGAACGGCGAGGCAAGAGCGAGCCGCAGGAGCGGCCTCTTCGGGCTCAAGAGTGGAACGGCGAGGCAAGAGCGAGCCGCAGGAGCGGCCTCTTCGGGCTCAAGAGTGCAGCAGCAAGGTAAGAGCCGCAGCTCGGTGCTGAAGCGTGAGGCTTTTGGGCAGCCTTTGAAAGGATCTGGGGGTGGCTGGTTGGGGACGTCCCTGTGGGGCTCTTGGGTGGCGGTTGCCTGCAGGCACAGGGTCTGGAGCTTCTCAGGCCTGAGTGTGTCGTCGTCCATTGGCAGAAGCCGCGGGACGACGAGGCAAGAGCGGCAGCGTCTTCCAGCTGAAGAGTGGAACGGCGAGGCAAGAGCCAGCGTGGAGCCGAAGAGGGACGCGAGGGGCCCTCTGGGCAAAGGGCTCTTCCAGGCCAGGGCGCCTTCAGGGTGCCGCGGCCAGCTTTGCGCTGGGCGACCTCCCTGCGTGCAGGGCTCGTCTTTGCTGTGCTCGGCCTTTTGCCGTTGTGCTCCTTTGGCTGCCCGGAGAGAGGGGCGACCCTGTAAAGGAGGGTGAGAGCCCCTGTCTCCGCACCGCAGGGGGGAAACGGAGCTCTCCCGGCCCCCAGCCCAGCTACCCTGTAAGCAGGGCAGGGCTTTTTCCCCAGCCCCGGCAGCTTTCTGCCTGCTGCTGGCCCCTGGCCAGCGTGACCCCCTGTACTCGGGGCGTGTCACAGCCCGCGTCCCCGGTGCCAGTCCTGAAGCGCTTCAGCACGTCGAGGCCCCTGTGGCCTCCTCTCAGTGCACGGGCAGGTCTGACGCTTTCCCCTCCCGCTCAGCGTTAGCAATGGCTCCCTGGAGTAGGTTGGCTGCACAGAACTTGCTCCCCCTTCTGGGACTGTCTCCCCCCTCCCCTGTCTCCCCCTCCCCTGTCTTAGTCGGTGTGCGTGAGGAAGTGTGTGTTTGTGCTCTCAACACAGAGCAGCGTAGCTTAGACTTCCCAGGAGGGAAAGAGGAGCTCTGTGCAGCCACAGGCGGGTGCCCAAAATGCGCGGGGGGAGAAAGCCTCCGGCCTCGCCCCTGCTTACTGAGGACGGCGCGAAGCCGCTTAGCGGCAGCGTGGGCAGCGTGACCCGCCTGTAGCCAGGGCCAGGGCGTGCGCCCACGCTGCCGGTGGCGCTGGTGAGCTGCCAGCGTGCGGCCCTGTACTCGGGGCACGCGTCAGGACCTTGGCGGCACCCTTTGTCCCCAGGAGCAGCCCCACCCAGGTCCCTGTAAGCAGGGCTGGGGAGGCTCCTTTAGCCAGGCAACAGGAACGAGCGCTCCCGGGCCCTTGCCAGGGGGCAGCTTGCAGAAGTGCTGTGCCGCGGGGCACGCTCCCGCCTTTGGGCCTGCTTCCTACAGGAGGCACCCGGGGCTCTGCAGGCGGCCGCGTTGCCGCGCTGCCGCGCTGCGGCCGGGCTCCGGCCTGTCCCTAAGTGGGGCGCAGGCCGGAGCCTGTGCTCCGTAGTGCTTGTTGGGGGGTGCCGGGCAGCAGGGGGCGGCCCCGTAAGTGGGGTTCTGTGCGTCCCCTGGCCTCGGCGGGCGGTTGGAGGGACCCCCTGTAACCAGGCGGGTGTCCCTGGCCCCGGCCTTTCAGAGGCGTGGGGCCAGGAGTCATGGGGCCGGGCGCGTGCCCTCCCTGTCCTCGGGGCTGGGCTGGCGGCCCCTCGGCTTTAGGCCGTGAGCTGGACTGCCTGACTCTAGAGTCAGGTTCCTGTTGCCTTGGGGGAAGGCCGAGCTCTGTGGCTCCCTGGGTGTGGACCGGCCTGTAAGCAGGCTGCGGGTCTGGGAGCCTTTGTGCTCCCTTCAGCTGGCAGCCTGTGTGGGGCGCCCGCCCCGTTAGTGGGGAGCGCCCCGCAACTGGAGAGAAGGAGCCTCCATAGGCCTTGGGGACCAGAGCAGCCCTGTAAGCGGGGGCCGGTGCTCTGGAGTCCCGGGCACTTTTTAGTCCAGGCAGCGGCTTGAGCCCCCTGTAAGCAGGGCTGCAGCCTCTTGGCCGCTGCCTTGCGTGCCCAGCTTCATTTGCCCAGAGGGCCCGGCTCCCAGCACGGCGTGGGACTGCGCCGGACGTCGCGACGGTGAGTCAAGCTGAAGTTGGAGGCTTTTGGGCAGCTGGGGGGCTGCGTGGCTGGTGGCATGAGGATCTGGCTGTGGGGCTCTAGGGTGACGGTTCCCTTTGGCAGCCGGAGCTCCTCAGGCCTGACTGCGTCCTCGTCGACCTTTGCAGAAGCCGTGGGACAGCGAAGCGAGAGCGAGCCGCAGGAGCGGCCTCTTCGGGCTCAAGAGTGGAACGGCGAGGCAAGAGCGAGCCGCAGGAGCGGCCTCTTCGGGCTCAAGAGTGCAGCAGCAAGGTAAGAGCCGCAGCTCGGTGCTGAAGCGTGAGGCTTTTGGGCAGCCTTTGAAAGGATCTGGGGGTGGCTGGTTGGGGACGTCCCTGTGGGGCTCTTGGGTGGCGGTTGCCTGCAGGCACAGGGTCTGGAGCTTCTCAGGCCTGAGTGTGTCGTCGTCCATTGGCAGAAGCCGCGGGACGACGAGGCAAGAGCGGCAGCGTCTTCCAGCTGAAGAGTGGAACGGCAAGGCAAGAGCCAGCGTGGAGCCGAAGAGGGACGCGAGGGGCCCTCTGGGCAAAGGGCTCTTCCAGGCCAGGGCGCCTTCAGGGTGCCGCGGCCGGCTTTGCGCTGGGCGACCTCCCTGCGTGCAGGGCTGGTCTTTGCTGTGCTCGGCCTTTTGCCGTTGTGCTCCTTTGGCTGCCCGGAGAGAGGGGCGACCCTGTAAAGGAGGGTGAGAGCCCCTGTCTCCGCACCGCAGGGGGGAAACGGAGCTCTCCCGGCCCCCAGCCCAGCTACCCTGTAAGCAGGGCAGGGCTTTTTCCCCAGCCCCGGCAGCTTTCTGCCTGCTGCTGGCCCCTGGCCAGCGTGACCCCCTGTACTCGGGGCGTGTCACAGCCCGCGTCCCCGGTGCCAGTCCTGAAGCGCTTCAGCACGTCGAGGCCCCTGTGGCCTCCTCTCAGTGCACGGGCAGGTCTGACGCTTTCCCCTCCCGCTCAGCGTTAGCAATGGCTCCCTGGAGTAGGTTGGCTGCACAGAACTTGCTCCCCCTTCTGGGACTGTCTCCCCCCTCCCCTGTCTCCCCCTCCCCTGTCTTAGTTGGTGTGCGTGAGGAAGTGTGTGTTTGTGCTCTCAACACAGAGCAGCGTAGCTTAGACTTCCCAGGAGGGAAAGAGGAGCTCTGTGCAGCCACAGGCGGGTGCCCAAAATGCGCGGGGGGAGAAAGCCTCCGGCCTCGCCCCTGCTTACTGAGGACGGCGCGAAGCCGCTTAGCGGCAGCGTGGGCAGCGTGACCCGCCTGTAGCCAGGGCCAGGGCGTGCGCCCACGCTGCCGGTGGCGCTGGTGAGCTGCCAGCGTGCGGGCCCTGTACTCGGGGCACGCGTCAGGACCTTGGCGGCACCCTTTGTCCCCAGGAGCAGCCCCACCCAGGTCCCTGTAAGCAGGGCTGGGGAGGCTCCTTTAGCCAGGCAACAGGAACGAGCGCTCCCGGGCCCTTGCCAGGGGGCAGCTTGCAGAAGTGCTGTGCCGCAGGGCACGCTCCCGCCTTTGGGCCTGCTTCCTACAGGAGGCACCCGGGGCTCTGCAGGCGGCCGCGTTGCCGCGCTGCCGCGCTGCGGCCGGGCTCCGGCCTGTCCCTATGTGGGGCGCAGGCCGGAGCCTGTGCTCCGTAGTGCTTGTTGGGGGGTGCCGGGCAGCAGGGGGCGGCCCCGTAAGTGGGGTTCTGTGCGTCCCCTGGCCTCGGCGGGCGGTTGGAGGGACCCCCTGTAACCAGGCGGGTGTCCCTGGCCCCGGCCTTTCAGAGGCGTGGGGCCAGGAGTCATGGGGCCGGGCGCGTGCCCTCCCTGTCCTCGGGGCTGGGCTGGCGGCCCCTCGGCTTTAGGCCGTGAGCTGGACTGCCTGACTCTAGAGTCAGGTTCCTGTTGCCTTGGGGGAAGGCCGAGCTCTGTGGCTCCCTGGGTGTGGACCGGCCTGTAAGCAGGCTGCGGGTCTGGGAGCCTTTGTGCTCCCTTCAGCTGGCAGCCTGTGTGGGGCGCCCGCCCCGTTAGTGGGGAGCGCCCCGCAACTGGAGAGAAGGAGCCTCCATAGGCCTTGGGGACCAGAGCAGCCCTGTAAGCGGGGGCCGGTGCTCTGGAGTCCCGGGCACTTTTTAGTCCAGGCAGCGGCTTGAGCCCCCTGTAAGCAGGGCTGCAGCCTCTTGGCCGCTGCCTTGCGTGCCCAGCTTCATTTGCCCAGAGGGCCCGGCTCCCAGCACGGCGTGGGACTGCGCCGGACGTCGCGACGGTGAGTCAAGCTGAAGTTGGAGGCTTTTGGGCAGCTGGGGGGCTGCGTGGCTGGTGGCATGAGGATCTGGCTGTGGGGCTCTAGGGTGGCGGTTCCCTTTGGCAGCCGGAGCTCCTCAGGCCTGACTGCGTCCTCGTCGACCTTTGCAGAAGCCGTGGGACAGCGAAGCGAGAGCGAGCCGCAGGAGCGGCCTCTTCGGGCTCAAGAGTGGAACGGCGAGGCAAGAGCGAGCCGCAGGAGCGGCCTCTTCGGGCTCAAGAGTGCAGCAGCAAGGTAAGAGCCGCAGCTCGGTGCTGAAGCGTGAGGCTTTTGGGCAGCCTTTGAAAGGATCTGGGGGTGGCTGGTTGGGGACGTCCCTGTGGGGCTCTTGGGTGGCGGTTGCCTGCAGGCACAGGATCTGGAGCTTCTCAGGCCTGAGTGTGTCGTCGTCCATTGGCAGAAGCCGCGGGACGACGAGGCAAGAGCGGCAGCGTCTTCCAGCTGAAGAGTGGAACGGCGAGGCAAGAGCCAGCGTGGAGCCGAAGAGGGACGCGAGGGGCCCTCTGGGCAAAGGGCTCTTCCAGGCCAGGGCGCCTTCAGGGTGCCGCGGCCGGCTTTGCGCTGGGCGACCTCCCTGCGTGCAGGGCTGGTCTTTGCTGTGCTCGGCCTTTTGCCGTTGTGCTCCTTTGGCTGCCCGGAGAGAGGGGCGACCCTGTAAAGGAGGGTGAGAGCCCCTGTCTCCGCACCGCAGGGGGGAAACGGAGCTCTCCCGGCCCCCAGCCCAGCTACCCTGTAAGCAGGGCAGGGCTTTTTCCCCAGCCCCGGCAGCTTTCTGCCTGCTGCTGGCCCCTGGCCAGCGTGACCCCCTGTACTCGGGGCGTGTCACAGCCCGCGTCCCCGGTGCCAGTCCTGAAGCGCTTCAGCACGTCGAGGCCCCTGTGGCCTCCTCTCAGTGCACGGGCAGGTCTGACGCTTTCCCCTCCCGCTCAGCGTTAGCAATGGCTCCCTGGAGTAGGTTGGCTGCACAGAACTTGCTCCCCCTTCTGGGACTGTCTCCCCCCTCCCCTGTCTCCCCCTCCCCTGTCTTAGTCGGTGTGCGTGAGGAAGTGTGTGTTTGTGCTCTCAACACAGAGCAGCGTAGCTTAGACTTCCCAGGAGGGAAAGAGGAGCTCTGTGCAGCCACAGGCGGGTGCCCAAAATGCGCGGGGGGAGAAAGCCTCCGGCCTCGCCCCTGCTTACTGAGGACGGCGCGAAGCCGCTTAGCGGCAGCGTGGGCAGCGTGACCCGCCTGTAGCCAGGGCCAGGGCGTGCGCCCACGCTGCCGGTGGCGCTGGTGAGCTGCCAGCGTGCGGGCCCTGTACTCGGGGCACGCGTCAGGACCTTGGCGGCACCCTTTGTCCCCAGGAGCAGCCCCACCCAGGTCCCTGTAAGCAGGGCTGGGGAGGCTCCTTTAGCCAGGCAACAGGAACGAGCGCTCCCGGGCCCTTGCCAGGGGGCAGCTTGCAGAAGTGCTGTGCCGCAGGGCACGCTCCCGCCTTTGGGCCTGCTTCCTACAGGAGGCACCCGGGGCTCTGCAGGCGGCCGCGTTGCCGCGCTGCCGCGCTGCGGCCGGGCTCCGGCCTGTCCCTATGTGGGGCGCAGGCCGGAGCCTGTGCTCCGTAGTGCTTGTTGGGGGGTGCCGGGCAGCAGGGGGCGGCCCCGTAAGTGGGGTTCTGTGCGTCCCCTGGCCTCGGCGGGCGGTTGGAGGGACCCCCTGTAACCAGGCGGGTGTCCCTGGCCCCGGCCTTTCAGAGGCGTGGGGCCAGGAGTCATGGGGCCGGGCGCGTGCCCTCCCTGTCCTCGGGGCTGGGCTGGCGGCCCCTCGGCTTTAGGCCGTGAGCTGGACTGCCTGACTCTAGAGTCAGGTTCCTGTTGCCTTGGGGGAAGGCCGAGCTCTGTGGCTCCCTGGGTGTGGACCGGCCTGTAAGCAGGCTGCGGGTCTGGGAGCCTTTGTGCTCCCTTCAGCTGGCAGCCTGTGTGGGGCGCCCGCCCCGTTAGTGGGGAGCGCCCCGCAACTGGAGAGAAGGAGCCTCCATAGGCCTTGGGGACCAGAGCAGCCCTGTAAGCGGGGGCCGGTGCTCTGGAGTCCCGGGCACTTTTTAGTCCAGGCAGCGGCTTGAGCCCCCTGTAAGCAGGGCTGCAGCCTCTTGGCCGCTGCCTTGCGTGCCCAGCTTCATTTGCCCAGAGGGCCCGGCTCCCAGCACGGCGTGGGACTGCGCCGGACGTCGCGACGGTGAGTCAAGCTGAAGTTGGAGGCTTTTGGGCAGCTGGGGGGCTGCGTGGCTGGTGGCATGAGGATCTGGCTGTGGGGCTCTAGGGTGGCGGTTCCCTTTGGCAGCCGGAGCTCCTCAGGCCTGACTGCGTCCTCGTCGACCTTTGCAGAAGCCGTGGGACAGCGAAGCGAGAGCGAGCCGCAGGAGCGGCCTCTTCGGGCTCAAGAGTGGAACGGCGAGGCAAGAGCGAGCCGCAGGAGCGGCCTCTTCGGGCTCAAGAGTGCAGCAGCAAGGTAAGAGCCGCCGCTCGGTGCTGAAGCGTGAGGCTTTTGGGCAGCCTTTGAAAGGATCTGGGGGTGGCTGGTTGGGGACGTCCCTGTGGGGCTCTTGGGTGGCGGTTGCCTGCAGGCACAGGGTCTGGAGCTTCTCAGGCCTGAGTGTGTCGTCGTCCATTGGCAGAAGCCGCGGGACGACGAGGCAAGAGCGGCAGCGTCTTCCAGCTGAAGAGTGGAACGGCAAGGCAAGAGCCAGCGTGGAGCCGAAGAGGGACGCGAGGGGCCCTCTGGGCAAAGGGCTCTTCCAGGCCAGGGCGCCTTCAGGGTGCCGCGGCCGGCTTTGCGCTGGGCGACCTCCCTGCGTGCAGGGCTGGTCTTTGCTGTGCTCGGCCTTTTGCCGTTGTGCTCCTTTGGCTGCCCGGAGAGAGGGGCGACCCTGTAAAGGAGGGTGAGAGCCCCTGTCTCCGCACCGCAGGGGGGAAACGGAGCTCTCCCGGCCCCCAGCCCAGCTACCCTGTAAGCAGGGCAGGGCTTTTTCCCCAGCCCCGGCAGCTTTCTGCCTGCTGCTGGCCCCTGGCCAGCGTGACCCCCTGTACTCGGGGCGTGTCACAGCCCGCGTCCCCGGTGCCAGTCCTGAAGCGCTTCAGCACGTCGAGGCCCCTGTGGCCTCCTCTCAGTGCACGGGCAGGTCTGACGCTTTCCCCTCCCGCTCAGCGTTAGCAATGGCTCCCTGGAGTAGGTTGGCTGCACAGAACTTGCTCCCCCTTCTGGGACTGTCTCCCCCCTCCCCTGTCTCCCCCTCCCCTGTCTTAGTTGGTGTGCGTGAGGAAGTGTGTGTTTGTGCTCTCAACACAGAGCAGCGTAGCTTAGACTTCCCAGGAGGGAAAGAGGAGCTCTGTGCAGCCACAGGCGGGTGCCCAAAATGCGCGGGGGGAGAAAGCCTCCGGCCTCGCCCCTGCTTACTGAGGACGGCGCGAAGCCGCTTAGCGGCAGCGTGGGCAGCGTGACCCGCCTGTAGCCAGGGCCAGGGCGTGCGCCCACGCTGCCGGTGGCGCTGGTGAGCTGCCAGCGTGCGGGCCCTGTACTCGGGGCACGCGTCAGGACCTTGGCGGCACCCTTTGTCCCCAGGAGCAGCCCCACCCAGGTCCCTGTAAGCAGGGCTGGGGAGGCTCCTTTAGCCAGGCAACAGGAACGAGCGCTCCCGGGCCCTTGCCAGGGGGCAGCTTGCAGAAGTGCTGTGCCGCAGGGCACACTCCCGCCTTTGGGCCTGCTTCCTACAGGAGGCACCCGGGGCTCTGCAGGCGGCCACGTTGCCGCGCTGCCGCGCTGCGGCCGGGCTCCGGCCTGTCCCTAAGTGGGGCGCAGGCCGGAGCCTGTGCTCCGTAGTGCTTGTTGGGGGGTGCCGGGCAGCAGGGGGCGGCCCCGTAAGTGGGGTTCTGTGCGTCCCCTGGCCTCGGCGGGCGGTTGGAGGGACCCCCTGTAACCAGGCGGGTGTCCCTGGCCCCGGCCTTTCAGAGGCGTGGGGCCAGGAGTCATGGGGCCGGGCGCGTGCCCTCCCTGTCCTCGGGGCTGGGCTGGCGGCCCCTCGGCTTTAGGCCGTGAGCTGGACTGCCTGACTCTAGAGTCAGGTTCCTGTTGCCTTGGGGGAAGGCCGAGCTCTGTGGCTCCCTGGGTGTGGACCGGCCTGTAAGCAGGCTGCGGGTCTGGGAGCCTTTGTGCTCCCTTCAGCTGGCAGCCTGTGTGGGGCGCCCGCCCCGTTAGTGGGGAGCGCCCCGCAACTGGAGAGAAGGAGCCTCCATAGGCCTTGGGGACCAGAGCAGCCCTGTAAGCGGGGGCCGGTGCTCTGGAGTCCCGGGCACTTTTTAGTCCAGGCAGCGGCTTGAGCCCCCTGTAAGCAGGGCTGCAGCCTCTTGGCCGCTGCCTTGCGTGCCCAGCTTCATTTGCCCAGAGGGCCCGGCTCCCAGCACGGCGTGGGACTGCGCCGGACGTCGCGACGGTGAGTCAAGCTGAAGTTGGAGGCTTTTGGGCAGCTGGGGGGCTGCGTGGCTGGTGGCATGAGGATCTGGCTGTGGGGCTCTAGGGTGGCGGTTCCCTTTGGCAGCCGGAGCTCCTCAGGCCTGACTGCGTCCTCGTCGACCTTTGCAGAAGCCGTGGGACAGCGAAGCGAGAGCGAGCCGCAGGAGCGGCCTCTTCGGGCTCAAGAGTGGAACGGCGAGGCAAGAGCGAGCCGCAGGAGCGGCCTCTTCGGGCTCAAGAGTGCAGCAGCAAGGTAAGAGCCGCAGCTCGGTGCTGAAGCGTGAGGCTTTTGGGCAGCCTTTGAAAGGATCTGGGGGTGGCTGGTTGGGGACGTCCCTGTGGGGCTCTTGGGTGGCGGTTGCCTGCAGGCACAGGGTCTGGAGCTTCTCAGGCCTGAGTGTGTCGTCGTCCATTGGCAGAAGCCGCGGGACGACGAGGCAAGAGCGGCAGCGTCTTCCAGCTGAAGAGTGGAACGGCGAGGCAAGAGCCAGCGTGGAGCCGAAGAGGGACGCGAGGGGCCCTCTGGGCAAAGGGCTCTTCCAGGCCAGGGCGCCTTCAGGGTGCCGCGGCCGGCTTTGCGCTGGGCGACCTCCCTGCGTGCAGGGCTGGTCTTTGCTGTGCTCGGCCTTTTGCCGTTGTGCTCCTTTGGCTGCCCGGAGAGAGGGGCGACCCTGTAAAGGAGGGTGAGAGCCCCTGTCTCCGCACCGCAGGGGGGAAACGGAGCTCTCCCGGCCCCCAGCCCAGCTACCCTGTAAGCAGGGCAGGGCTTTTTCCCCAGCCCCGGCAGCTTTCTGCCTGCTGCTGGCCCCTGGCCAGCGTGACCCCCTGTACTCGGGGCGTGTCACAGCCCGCGTCCCCGGTGCCAGTCCTGAAGCGCTTCAGCACGTCGAGGCCCCTGTGGCCTCCTCTCAGTGCACGGGCAGGTCTGACGCTTTCCCCTCCCGCTCAGCGTTAGCAATGGCTCCCTGGAGTAGGTTGGCTGCACAGAACTTGCTCCCCCTTCTGGGACTGTCTCCCCCCTCCCCTGTCTCCCCCTCCCCTGTCTTAGTCGGTGTGCGTGAGGAAGTGTGTGTTTGTGCTCTTAACACAGAGCAGCGTAGCTTAGACTTCCCAGGAGGGAAAGAGGAGCTCTGTGCAGCCACAGGCGGGTGCCCAAAATGCGCGGGGGGAGAAAGCCTCCGGCCTCGCCCCTGCTTACTGAGGACGGCGCGAAGCCGCTTAGCGGCAGCGTGGGCAGCGTGACCCGCCTGTAGCCAGGGCCAGGGCGTGCGCCCACGCTGCCGGTGGCGCTGGTGAGCTGCCAGCGTGCGGCCCTGTACTCGGGGCATGCGTCAGGACCTTGGCGGCACCCTTTGTCCCCAGGAGCAGCCCCACCCAGGTCCCTGTAAGCAGGGCTGGGGAGGCTCCTTTAGCCAGGCAACAGGAACGAGCGCTCCCGGGCCCTTGCCAGGGGGCAGCTTGCAGAAGTGCTGTGCCGCAGGGCACGCTCCCGCCTTTGGGCCTGCTTCCTACAGGAGGCACCCGGGGCTCTGCAGGCGGCCGCGTTGCCGCGCTGCGGCCGGGCTCCGGCCTGTCCCTAAGTGGGGCGCAGGCCGGAGCCTGTGCTCCGTAGTGCTTGTTGGGGGGTGCCGGGCAGCAGGGGGCGGCCCCGTAAGTGGGGTTCTGTGCGTCCCCTGGCCTCGGCGGGCGGTTGGAGGGACCCCCTGTAACCAGGTGGGTGTCCCTGGCCCCGGCCTTTCAGAGGCGTGGGGCCAGGAGTCATGGGGCCGGGCGCGTGCCCTCCCTGTCCTCGGGGCAGGGCTGGCGGCCCCTCGGCTTTAGGCCGTGAGCTGGACTGCCTGACTCTAGAGTCAGGTTCCTGTTGCCTTGGGGGAAGGCCGAGCTCTGTGGCTCCCTGGGTGTGGACCGGCCTGTAAGCAGGCTGCGGGTCTGGGAGCCTTTGTGCTCCTTTCAGCTGGCAGCCTGTGTGGGGCGCCCGCCCCGTTAGTGGGGAGCGCCCCGCAACTGGAGAGAAGGAGCCTCCATAGGCCTTGGGGACCAGAGCAGCCCTGTAAGCGGGGGCCGGTGCTCTGGAGTCCCGGGCACTTTTTAGTCCAGGCAGCGGCTTGAGCCCCCTGTAAGCAGGGCTGCAGCCTCTTGGCCGCTGCCTTGCGTGCCCAGCTTCATTTGCCCAGAGGGCCCGGCTCCCAGCACGGCGTGGGACTGCGCCGGACGTCGCGACGGTGAGTCAAGCTGAAGTTGGAGGCTTTTGGGCAGCTGGGGGGCTGCGTGGCTGGTGGCATGAGGATCTGGCTGTGGGGCTCTAGGGTGGCGGTTCCCTTTGGCAGCCGGAGCTCCTCAGGCCTGACTGCGTCCTCGTCGACCTTTGCAGAAGCCGTGGGACAGCGAAGCGAGAGCGAGCCGCAGGAGCGGCCTCTTCGGGCTCAAGAGTGGAACGGCGAGGCAAGAGCGAGCCGCAGGAGCGGCCTCTTCGGGCTCAAGAGTGCAGCAGCAAGGTAAGAGCCGCCGCTCGGTGCTGAAGCGTGAGGCTTTTGGGCAGCCTTTGAAAGGATCTGGGGGTGGCTGGTTGGGGACGTCCCTGTGGGGCTCTTGGGTGGCGGTTGCCTGCAGGCACAGGGTCTGGAGCTTCTCAGGCCTGAGTGTGTCGTCGTCCATTGGCAGAAGCCGCGGGACGACGAGGCAAGAGCGGCAGCGTCTTCCAGCTGAAGAGTGGAACGGCGAGGCAAGAGCCAGCGTGGAGCCGAAGAGGGACGCGAGGGGCCCTCTGGGCAAAGGGCTCTTCCAGGCCAGGGCGCCTTCAGGGTGCCGCGGCCGGCTTTGCGCTGGGCGACCTCCCTGCGTGCAGGGCTGGTCTTTGCTGTGCTCGGCCTTTTGCCGTTGTGCTCCTTTGGCTGCCCGGAGAGAGGGGCGACCCTGTAAAGGAGGGTGAGAGCCCCTGTCTCCGCACCGCAGGGGGGAAACGGAGCTCTCCCGGCCCCCAGCCCAGCTACCCTGTAAGCAGGGCAGGGCTTTTTCCCCAGCCCCGGCAGCTTTCTGCCTGCTGCTGGCCCCTGGCCAGCGTGACCCCCTGTACTCGGGGCGTGTCACAGCCCGCGTCCCCGGTGCCAGTCCTGAAGCGCTTCAGCACGTCGAGGCCCCTGTGGCCTCCTCTCAGTGCACGGGCAGGTCTGACGCTTTCCCCTCCCGCTCAGCGTTAGCAATGGCTCCCTGGAGTAGGTTGGCTGCACAGAACTTGCTCCCCCTTCTGGGACTGTCTCCCCCCTCCCCTGTCTCCCCCTCCCCTGTCTTAGTCGGTGTGCGTGAGGAAGTGTGTGTTTGTGCTCTCAACACAGAGCAGCGTAGCTTAGACTTCCCAGGAGGGAAAGAGGAGCTCTGTGCAGCCACAGGCGGGTGCCCAAAATGCGCGGGGGGAGAAAGCCTCCGGCCTCGCCCCTGCTTACTGAGGACGGCGCGAAGCCGCTTAGCGGCAGCGTGGGCAGCGTGACCCGCCTGTAGCCAGGGCCAGGGCGTGCGCCCACGCTGCCGGTGGCGCTGGTGAGCTGCCAGCGTGCGGCCCTGTACTCGGGGCATGCGTCAGGACCTTGGCGGCACCCTTTGTCCCCAGGAGCAGCCCCACCCAGGTCCCTGTAAGCAGGGCTGGGGAGGCTCCTTTAGCCAGGCAACAGGAACGAGCGCTCCCGGGCCCTTGCCAGGGGGCAGCTTGCAGAAGTGCTGTGCCGCAGGGCACGCTCCCGCCTTTGGGCCTGCTTCCTACAGGAGGCACCCGGGGCTCTGCAGGCGGCCGCGTTGCCGCGCTGCGGCCGGGCTCCGGCCTGTCCCTAAGTGGGGCGCAGGCCGGAGCCTGTGCTCCGTAGTGCTTGTTGGGGGGTGCCGGGCAGCAGGGGGCGGCCCCGTAAGTGGGGTTCTGTGCGTCCCCTGGCCTCGGCGGGCGGTTGGAGGGACCCCCTGTAACCAGGTGGGTGTCCCTGGCCCCGGCCTTTCAGAGGCGTGGGGCCAGGAGTCATGGGGCCGGGCGCGTGCCCTCCCTGTCCTCGGGGCAGGGCTGGCGGCCCCTCGGCTTTAGGCCGTGAGCTGGACTGCCTGACTCTAGAGTCAGGTTCCTGTTGCCTTGGGGGAAGGCCGAGCTCTGTGGCTCCCTGGGTGTGGACCGGCCTGTAAGCAGGCTGCGGGTCTGGGAGCCTTTGTGCTCCTTTCAGCTGGCAGCCTGTGTGGGGCGCCCGCCCCGTTAGTGGGGAGCGCCCCGCAACTGGAGAGAAGGAGCCTCCATAGGCCTTGGGGACCAGAGCAGCCCTGTAAGCGGGGGCCGGTGCTCTGGAGTCCCGGGCACTTTTTAGTCCAGGCAGCGGCTTGAGCCCCCTGTAAGCAGGGCTGCAGCCTCTTGGCCGCTGCCTTGCGTGCCCAGCTTCATTTGCCCAGAGGGCCCGGCTCCCAGCACGGCGTGGGACTGCGCCGGACGTCGCGACGGTGAGTCAAGCTGAAGTTGGAGGCTTTTGGGCAGCTGGGGGGCTGCGTGGCTGGTGGCATGAGGATCTGGCTGTGGGGCTCTAGGGTGGCGGTTCCCTTTGGCAGCCGGAGCTCCTCAGGCCTGACTGCGTCCTCGTCGACCTTTGCAGAAGCCGTGGGACAGCGAAGCGAGAGCGAGCCGCAGGAGCGGCCTCTTCGGGCTCAAGAGTGGAACGGCGAGGCAAGAGCGAGCCGCAGGAGCGGCCTCTTCGGGCTCAAGAGTGCAGCAGCAAGGTAAGAGCCGCAGCTCGGTGCTGAAGCGTGAGGCTTTTGGGCAGCCTTTGAAAGGATCTGGGGGTGGCTGGTTGGGGACGTCCCTGTGGGGCTCTTGGGTGGCGGTTGCCTGCAGGCACAGGGTCTGGAGCTTCTCAGGCCTGAGTGTGTCGTCGTCCATTGGCAGAAGCCGCGGGACGACGAGGCAAGAGCGGCAGCGTCTTCCAGCTGAAGAGTGGAACGGCGAGGCAAGAGCCAGCGTGGAGCCGAAGAGGGACGCGAGGGGCCCTCTGGGCAAAGGGCTCTTCCAGGCCAGGGCGCCTTCAGGGTGCCGCGGCCGGCTTTGCGCTGGGCGACCTCCCTGCGTGCAGGGCTGGTCTTTGCTGTGCTCGGCCTTTTGCCGTTGTGCTCCTTTGGCTGCCCGGAGAGAGGGGCGACCCTGTAAAGGAGGGTGAGAGCCCCTGTCTCCGCACCGCAGGGGGGAAACGGAGCTCTCCCGGCCCCCAGCCCAGCTACCCTGTAAGCAGGGCAGGGCTTTTTCCCCAGCCCCGGCAGCTTTCTGCCTGCTGCTGGCCCCTGGCCAGCGTGACCCCCTGTACTCGGGGCGTGTCACAGCCCGCGTCCCCGGTGCCAGTCCTGAAGCGCTTCAGCACGTCGAGGCCCCTGTGGCCTCCTCTCAGTGCACGGGCAGGTCTGACGCTTTCCCCTCCCGCTCAGCGTTAGCAATGGCTCCCTGGAGTAGGTTGGCTGCACAGAACTTGCTCCCCCTTCTGGGACTGTCTCCCCCCTCCCCTGTCTCCCCCTCCCCTGTCTTAGTCGGTGTGCGTGAGGAAGTGTGTGTTTGTGCTCTTAACACAGAGCAGCGTAGCTTAGACTTCCCAGGAGGGAAAGAGGAGCTCTGTGCAGCCACAGGCGGGTGCCCAAAATGCGCGGGGGGAGAAAGCCTCCGGCCTCGCCCCTGCTTACTGAGGACGGCGCGAAGCCGCTTAGCGGCAGCGTGGGCAGCGTGACCCGCCTGTAGCCAGGGCCAGGGCGTGCGCCCACGCTGCCGGTGGCGCTGGTGAGCTGCCAGCGTGCGGGCCCTGTACTCGGGGCATGCGTCAGGACCTTGGCGGCACCCTTTGTCCCCAGGAGCAGCCCCACCCAGGTCCCTGTAAGCAGGGCTGGGGAGGCTCCTTTAGCCAGGCAACAGGAACGAGCGCTCCCGGGCCCTTGCCAGGGGGCAGCTTGCAGAAGTGCTGTGCCGCAGGGCACGCTCCCGCCTTTGGGCCTGCTTCCTACAGGAGGCACCCGGGGCTCTGCAGGCGGCCGCGTTGCCGCGCTGCGGCCGGGCTCCGGCCTGTCCCTAAGTGGGGCGCAGGCCGGAGCCTGTGCTCCGTAGTGCTTGTTGGGGGGTGCCGGGCAGCAGGGGGCGGCCCCGTAAGTGGGGTTCTGTGCGTCCCCTGGCCTCGGCGGGCGGTTGGAGGGACCCCCTGTAACCAGGTGGGTGTCCCTGGCCCCGGCCTTTCAGAGGCGTGGGGCCAGGAGTCATGGGGCCGGGCGCGTGCCCTCCCTGTCCTCGGGGCTGGGCTGGCGGCCCCTCGGCTTTAGGCCGTGAGCTGGACTGCCTGACTCTAGAGTCAGGTTCCTGTTGCCTTGGGGGAAGGCCGAGCTCTGTGGCTCCCTGGGTGTGGACCGGCCTGTAAGCAGGCTGCGGGTCTGGGAGCCTTTGTGCTCCCTTCAGCTGGCAGCCTGTGTGGGGCGCCCGCCCCGTTAGTGGGGAGCGCCCCGCAACTGGAGAGAAGGAGCCTCCATAGGCCTTGGGGACCAGAGCAGCCCTGTAAGCGGGGGCCGGTGCTCTGGAGTCCCGGGCACTTTTTAGTCCAGGCAGCGGCTTGAGCCCCCTGTAAGCAGGGCTGCAGCCTCTTGGCCGCTGCCTTGCGTGCCCAGCTTCATTTGCCCAGAGGGCCCGGCTCCCAGCACGGCGTGGGACTGCGCCGGACGTCGCGACGGTGAGTCAAGCTGAAGTTGGAGGCTTTTGGGCAGCTGGGGGGCTGCGTGGCTGGTGGCATGAGGATCTGGCTGTGGGGCTCTAGGGTGGCGGTTCCCTTTGGCAGCCGGAGCTCCTCAGGCCTGACTGCGTCCTCGTCGACCTTTGCAGAAGCCGTGGGACAGCGAAGCGAGAGCGAGCCGCGGGAGCGGCCTCTTCGGGCTCAAGAGTGGAACGGCGAGGCAAGAGCGAGCCGCAGGAGCGGCCTCTTCGGGCTCAAGAGTGCAGCAGCAAGGTAAGAGCCGCAGCTCGGTGCTGAAGCGTGAGGCTTTTGGGCAGCCTTTGAAAGGATCTGGGGGTGGCTGGTTGGGGACGTCCCTGTGGGGCTCTTGGGTGGCGGTTGCCTGCAGGCACAGGGTCTGGAGCTTCTCAGGCCTGAGTGTGTCGTCGTCCATTGGCAGAAGCCGCGGGACGACGAGGCAAGAGCGGCAGCGTCTTCCAGCTGAAGAGTGGAACGGCGAGGCAAGAGCCAGCGTGGAGCCGAAGAGGGACGCGAGGGGCCCTCTGGGCAAAGGGCTCTTCCAGGCCAGGGCGCCTTCAGGGTGCCGCGGCCGGCTTTGCGCTGGGCGACCTCCCTGCGTGCAGGGCTGGTCTTTGCTGTGCTCGGCCTTTTGCCGTTGTGCTCCTTTGGCTGCCCGGAGAGAGGGGCGACCCTGTAAAGGAGGGTGAGAGCCCCTGTCTCCGCACCGCAGGGGGGAAACGGAGCTCTCCCGGCCCCCAGCCCAGCTACCCTGTAAGCAGGGCAGGGCTTTTTCCCCAGCCCCGGCAGCTTTCTGCCTGCTGCTGGCCCCTGGCCAGCGTGACCCCCTGTACTCGGGGCGTGTCACAGCCCGCGTCCCCGGTGCCAGTCCTGAAGCGCTTCAGCACGTCGAGGCCCCTGTGGCCTCCTCTCAGTGCACGGGCAGGTCTGACGCTTTCCCCTCCCGCTCAGCGTTAGCAATGGCTCCCTGGAGTAGGTTGGCTGCACAGAACTTGCTCCCCCTTCTGGGACTGTCTCCCCCCTCCCCTGTCTCCCCCTCCCCTGTCTTAGTTGGTGTGCGTGAGGAAGTGTGTGTTTGTGCTCTCAACACAGAGCAGCGTAGCTTAGACTTCCCAGGAGGGAAAGAGGAGCTCTGTGCAGCCACAGGCGGGTGCCCAAAATGCGCGGGGGGAGAAAGCCTCCGGCCTCGCCCCTGCTTACTGAGGACGGCGCGAAGCCGCTTAGCGGCAGCGTGGGCAGCGTGACCCGCCTGTAGCCAGGGCCAGGGCGTGCGCCCACGCTGCCGGTGGCGCTGGTGAGCTGCCAGCGTGCGGGCCCTGTACTCGGGGCACGCGTCAGGACCTTGGCGGCACCCTTTGTCCCCAGGAGCAGCCCCACCCAGGTCCCTGTAAGCAGGGCTGGGGAGGCTCCTTTAGCCAGGCAACAGGAACGAGCGCTCCCGGGCCCTTGCCAGGGGGCAGCTTGCAGAAGTGCTGTGCCGCAGGGCACGCTCCCGCCTTTGGGCCTGCTTCCTACAGGAGGCACCCGGGGCTCTGCAGGCGGCTGCGTTGCCGCGCTGCCGCGCTGCGGCCGGGCTCCGGCCTGTCCCTAAGTGGGGCGCAGGCCGGAGCCTGTGCTCCGTAGTGCTTGTTGGGGGGTGCCGGGCAGCAGGGGGCGGCCCCGTAAGTGGGGTTCTGTGCGTCCCCTGGCCTCGGCGGGCGGTTGGAGGGACCCCCTGTAACCAGGCGGGTGTCCCTGGCCCCGGCCTTTCAGAGGCGTGGGGCCAGGAGTCATGGGGCCGGGCGCGTGCCCTCCCTGTCCTCGGGGCTGGGCTGGCGGCCCCTCGGCTTTAGGCCGTGAGCTGGACTGCCTGACTCTAGAGTCAGGTTCCTGTTGCCTTGGGGGAAGGCCGAGCTCTGTGGCTCCCTGGGTGTGGACCGGCCTATAAGCAGGCTGCGGGTCTGGGAGCCTTTGTGCTCCCTTCAGCTGGCAGCCTGTGTGGGGCGCCCGCCCCGTTAGTGGGGAGCGCCCCGCAACTGGAGAGAAGGAGCCTCCATAGGCCTTGGGGACCAGAGCAGCCCTGTAAGCGGGGGCCGGTGCTCTGGAGTCCCGGGCACTTTTTAGTCCAGGCAGCGGCTTGAGCCCCCTGTAAGCAGGGCTGCAGCCTCTTGGCCGCTGCCTTGCGTGCCCAGCTTCATTTGCCCAGAGGGCCCGGCTCCCAGCACGGCGTGGGACTGCGCCGGACGTCGCGACGGTGAGTCAAGCTGAAGTTGGAGGCTTTAGGGCAGCTGGGGGGCTGCGTGGCTGGTGGCATGAGGATCTGGCTGTGGGGCTCTAGGGTGGCGGTTCCCTTTGGCAGCCAGAGCTCCTCAGGCCTGACTGCGTCCTCGTCGACCTTTGCAGAAGCCGTGGGACAGCGAAGCGAGAGCGAGCCGCAGGAGCGGCCTCTTCGGGCTCAAGAGTGGAACGGCGAGGCAAGAGCGAGCCGCAGGAGCGGCCTCTTCGGGCTCAAGAGTGCAGCAGCAAGGTAAGAGCCGCAGCTCGGTGCTGAAGCGTGAGGCTTTTGGGCAGCCTTTGAAAGGATCTGGGGGTGGCTGGTTGGGGACGTCCCTGTGGGGCTCTTGGGTGGCGGTTGCCTGCAGGCACAGGGTCTGGAGCTTCTCAGGCCTGAGTGTGTCGTCGTCCATTGGCAGAAGCCGCGGGACGACGAGGCAAGAGCGGCAGCGTCTTCCAGCTGAAGAGTGGAACGGCGAGGCAAGAGCCAGCGTGGAGCCGAAGAGGGACGCGAGGGGCCCTCTGGGCAAAGGGCTCTTCCAGGCCAGGGCGCCTTCAGGGTGCCGCGGCCGGCTTTGCGCTGGGCGACCTCCCTGCGTGCAGGGCTGGTCTTTGCTGTGCTCGGCCTTTTGCCGTTGTGCTCCTTTGGCTGCCCGGAGAGAGGGGCGACCCTGTAAAGGAGGGTGAGAGCCCCTGTCTCCGCACCGCAGGGGGGAAACGGAGCTCTCCCGGCCCCCAGCCCAGCTACCCTGTAAGCAGGGCAGGGCTTTTTCCCCAGCCCCGGCAGCTTTCTGCCTGCTGCTGGCCCCTGGCCAGCGTGACCCCCTGTACTCGGGGCGTGTCACAGCCCGCGTCCCCGGTGCCAGTCCTGAAGCGCTTCAGCACGTCGAGGCCCCTGTGGCCTCCTCTCAGTGCACGGGCAGGTCTGACGCTTTCCCCTCCCGCTCAGCGTTAGCAATGGCTCCCTGGAGTAGGTTGGCTGCACAGAACTTGCTCCCCCTTCTGGGACTGTCTCCCCCCTCCCCTGTCTCCCCCTCCCCTGTCTTAGTTGGTGTGCGTGAGGAAGTGTGTGTTTGTGCTCTCAACACAGAGCAGCGTAGCTTAGACTTCCCAGGAGGGAAAGAGGAGCTCTGTGCAGCCACAGGCGGGTGCCCAAAATGCGCGGGGGGAGAAAGCCTCCGGCCTCGCCCCTGCTTACTGAGGACGGCGCGAAGCCGCTTAGCGGCAGCGTGGGCAGCGTGACCCGCCTGTAGCCAGGGCCAGGGCGTGCGCCCACGCTGCCGGTGGCGCTGGTGAGCTGCCAGCGTGCGGGCCCTGTACTCGGGGCACGCGTCAGGACCTTGGCGGCACCCTTTGTCCCCAGGAGCAGCCCCACCCAGGTCCCTGTAAGCAGGGCTGGGGAGGCTCCTTTAGCCAGGCAACAGGAACGAGCGCTCCCGGGCCCTTGCCAGGGGGCAGCTTGCAGAAGTGCTGTGCCGCAGGGCACGCTCCCGCCTTTGGGCCTGCTTCCTACAGGAGGCACCCGGGGCTCTGCAGGCGGCCGCGTTGCCGCGCTGCCGCGCTGCGGCCGGGCTCCGGCCTGTCCCTAAGTGGGGCGCAGGCCGGAGCCTGTGCTCCGTAGTGCTTGTTGGGGGGTGCCGGGCAGCAGGGGGCGGCCCCGTAAGTGGGGTTCTGTGCGTCCCCTGGCCTCGGCGGGCGGTTGGAGGGACCCCCTGTAACCAGGCGGGTGTCCCTGGCCCCGGCCTTTCAGAGGCGTGGGGCCAGGAGTCATGGGGCCGGGCGCGTGCCCTCCCTGTCCTCGGGGCTGGGCTGGCGGCCCCTCGGCTTTAGGCCGTGAGCTGGACTGCCTGACTCTAGAGTCAGGTTCCTGTTGCCTTGGGGGAAGGCCGAGCTCTGTGGCTCCCTGGGTGTGGACCGGCCTGTAAGCAGGCTGCGGGTCTGGGAGCCTTTGTGCTCCCTTCAGCTGGCAGCCTGTGTGGGGCGCCCGCCCCGTTAGTGGGGAGCGCCCCGCAACTGGAGAGAAGGAGCCTCCATAGGCCTTGGGGACCAGAGCAGCCCTGTAAGCGGGGGCCGGTGCTCTGGAGTCCCGGGCACTTTTTAGTCCAGGCAGCGGCTTGAGCCCCCTGTAAGCAGGGCTGCAGCCTCTTGGCCGCTGCCTTGCGTGCCCAGCTTCATTTGCCCAGAGGGCCCGGCTCCCAGCACGGCGTGGGACTGCGCCGGACGTCGCGACGGTGAGTCAAGCTGAAGTTGGAGGCTTTAGGGCAGCTGGGGGGCTGCGTGGCTGGTGGCATGAGGATCTGGCTGTGGGGCTCTAGGGTGGCGGTTCCCTTTGGCAGCCAGAGCTCCTCAGGCCTGACTGCGTCCTCGTCGACCTTTGCAGAAGCCGTGGGACAGCGAAGCGAGAGCGAGCCGCAGGAGCGGCCTCTTCGGGCTCAAGAGTGGAACGGCGAGGCAAGAGCGAGCCGCAGGAGCGGCCTCTTCGGGCTCAAGAGTGCAGCAGCAAGGTAAGAGCCGCAGCTCGGTGCTGAAGCGTGAGGCTTTTGGGCAGCCTTTGAAAGGATCTGGGGGTGGCTGGTTGGGGACGTCCCTGTGGGGCTCTTGGGTGGCGGTTGCCTGCAGGCACAGGGTCTGGAGCTTCTCAGGCCTGAGTGTGTCGTCGTCCATTGGCAGAAGCCGCGGGACGACGAGGCAAGAGCGGCAGCGTCTTCCAGCTGAAGAGTGGAACGGCGAGGCAAGAGCCAGCGTGGAGCCGAAGAGGGACGCGAGGGGCCCTCTGGGCAAAGGGCTCTTCCAGGCCAGGGCGCCTTCAGGGTGCCGCGGCCGGCTTTGCGCTGGGCGACCTCCCTGCGTGCAGGGCTGGTCTTTGCTGTGCTCGGCCTTTTGCCGTTGTGCTCCTTTGGCTGCCCGGAGAGAGGGGCGACCCTGTAAAGGAGGGTGAGAGCCCCTGTCTCCGCACCGCAGGGGGGAAACGGAGCTCTCCCGGCCCCCAGCCCAGCTACCCTGTAAGCAGGGCAGGGCTTTTTCCCCAGCCCCGGCAGCTTTCTGCCTGCTGCTGGCCCCTGGCCAGCGTGACCCCCTGTACTCGGGGCGTGTCACAGCCCGCGTCCCCGGTGCCAGTCCTGAAGCGCTTCAGCACGTCGAGGCCCCTGTGGCCTCCTCTCAGTGCACGGGCAGGTCTGACGCTTTCCCCTCCCGCTCAGCGTTAGCAATGGCTCCCTGGAGTAGGTTGGCTGCACAGAACTTGCTCCCCCTTCTGGGACTGTCTCCCCCCTCCCCTGTCTCCCCCTCCCCTGTCTTAGTTGGTGTGCGTGAGGAAGTGTGTGTTTGTGCTCTCAACACAGAGCAGCGTAGCTTAGACTTCCCAGGAGGGAAAGAGGAGCTCTGTGCAGCCACAGGCGGGTGCCCAAAATGCGCGGGGGGAGAAAGCCTCCGGCCTCGCCCCTGCTTACTGAGGACGGCGCGAAGCCGCTTAGCGGCAGCGTGGGCAGCGTGACCCGCCTGTAGCCAGGGCCAGGGCGTGCGCCCACGCTGCCGGTGGCGCTGGTGAGCTGCCAGCGTGCGGGCCCTGTACTCGGGGCACGCGTCAGGACCTTGGCGGCACCCTTTGTCCCCAGGAGCAGCCCCACCCAGGTCCCTGTAAGCAGGGCTGGGGAGGCTCCTTTAGCCAGGCAACAGGAACGAGCGCTCCCGGGCCCTTGCCAGGGGGCAGCTTGCAGAAGTGCTGTGCCGCAGGGCACGCTCCCGCCTTTGGGCCTGCTTCCTACAGGAGGCACCCGGGGCTCTGCAGGCGGCCGCGTTGCCGCGCTGCCGCGCTGCGGCCGGGCTCCGGCCTGTCCCTATGTGGGGCGCAGGCCGGAGCCTGTGCTCCGTAGTGCTTGTTGGGGGGTGCCGGGCAGCAGGGGGCGGCCCCGTAAGTGGGGTTCTGTGCGTCCCCTGGCCTCGGCGGGCGGTTGGAGGGACCCCCTGTAACCAGGCGGGTGTCCCTGGCCCCGGCCTTTCAGAGGCGTGGGGCCAGGAGTCATGGGGCCGGGCGCGTGCCCTCCCTGTCCTCGGGGCTGGGCTGGCGGCCCCTCGGCTTTAGGCCGTGAGCTGGACTGCCTGACTCTAGAGTCAGGTTCCTGTTGCCTTGGGGGAAGGCCGAGCTCTGTGGCTCCCTGGGTGTGGACCGGCCTGTAAGCAGGCTGCGGGTCTGGGAGCCTTTGTGCTCCCTTCAGCTGGCAGCCTGTGTGGGGCGCCCGCCCCGTTAGTGGGGAGCGCCCCGCAACTGGAGAGAAGGAGCCTCCATAGGCCTTGGGGACCAGAGCAGCCCTGTAAGCGGGGGCCGGTGCTCTGGAGTCCCGGGCACTTTTTAGTCCAGGCAGCGGCTTGAGCCCCCTGTAAGCAGGGCTGCAGCCTCTTGGCCGCTGCCTTGCGTGCCCAGCTTCATTTGCCCAGAGGGCCCGGCTCCCAGCACGGCGTGGGACTGCGCCGGACGTCGCGACGGTGAGTCAAGCTGAAGTTGGAGGCTTTAGGGCAGCTGGGGGGCTGCGTGGCTGGTGGCATGAGGATCTGGCTGTGGGGCTCTAGGGTGGCGGTTCCCTTTGGCAGCCAGAGCTCCTCAGGCCTGACTGCGTCCTCGTCGACCTTTGCAGAAGCCGTGGGACAGCGAAGCGAGAGCGAGCCGCAGGAGCGGCCTCTTCGGGCTCAAGAGTGGAACGGCGAGGCAAGAGCGAGCCGCAGGAGCGGCCTCTTCGGGCTCAAGAGTGCAGCAGCAAGGTAAGAGCCGCAGCTCGGTGCTGAAGCGTGAGGCTTTTGGGCAGCCTTTGAAAGGATCTGGGGGTGGCTGGTTGGGGACGTCCCTGTGGGGCTCTTGGGTGGCGGTTGCCTGCAGGCACAGGGTCTGGAGCTTCTCAGGCCTGAGTGTGTCGTCGTCCATTGGCAGAAGCCGCGGGACGACGAGGCAAGAGCGGCAGCGTCTTCCAGCTGAAGAGTGGAACGGCGAGGCAAGAGCCAGCGTGGAGCCGAAGAGGGACGCGAGGGGCCCTCTGGGCAAAGGGCTCTTCCAGGCCAGGGCGCCTTCAGGGTGCCGCGGCCGGCTTTGCGCTGGGCGACCTCCCTGCGTGCAGGGCTGGTCTTTGCTGTGCTCGGCCTTTTGCCGTTGTGCTCCTTTGGCTGCCCGGAGAGAGGGGCGACCCTGTAAAGGAGGGTGAGAGCCCCTGTCTCCGCACCGCAGGGGGGAAACGGAGCTCTCCCGGCCCCCAGCCCAGCTACCCTGTAAGCAGGGCAGGGCTTTTTCCCCAGCCCCGGCAGCTTTCTGCCTGCTGCTGGCCCCTGGCCAGCGTGACCCCCTGTACTCGGGGCGTGTCACAGCCCGCGTCCCCGGTGCCAGTCCTGAAGCGCTTCAGCACGTCGAGGCCCCTGTGGCCTCCTCTCAGTGCACGGGCAGGTCTGACGCTTTCCCCTCCCGCTCAGCGTTAGCAATGGCTCCCTGGAGTAGGTTGGCTGCACAGAACTTGCTCCCCCTTCTGGGACTGTCTCCCCCCTCCCCTGTCTCCCCCTCCCCTGTCTTAGTTGGTGTGCGTGAGGAAGTGTGTGTTTGTGCTCTCAACACAGAGCAGCGTAGCTTAGACTTCCCAGGAGGGAAAGAGGAGCTCTGTGCAGCCACAGGCGGGTGCCCAAAATGCGCGGGGGGAGAAAGCCTCCGGCCTCGCCCCTGCTTACTGAGGACGGCGCGAAGCCGCTTAGCGGCAGCGTGGGCAGCGTGACCCGCCTGTAGCCAGGGCCAGGGCGTGCGCCCACGCTGCCGGTGGCGCTGGTGAGCTGCCAGCGTGCGGGCCCTGTACTCGGGGCACGCGTCAGGACCTTGGCGGCACCCTTTGTCCCCAGGAGCAGCCCCACCCAGGTCCCTGTAAGCAGGGCTGGGGAGGCTCCTTTAGCCAGGCAACAGGAACGAGCGCTCCCGGGCCCTTGCCAGGGGGCAGCTTGCAGAAGTGCTGTGCCGCAGGGCACGCTCCCGCCTTTGGGCCTGCTTCCTACAGGAGGCACCCGGGGCTCTGCAGGCGGCCGCGTTGCCGCGCTGCCGCGCTGCGGCCGGGCTCCGGCCTGTCCCTATGTGGGGCGCAGGCCGGAGCCTGTGCTCCGTAGTGCTTGTTGGGGGGTGCCGGGCAGCAGGGGGCGGCCCCGTAAGTGGGGTTCTGTGCGTCCCCTGGCCTCGGCGGGCGGTTGGAGGGACCCCCTGTAACCAGGCGGGTGTCCCTGGCCCCGGCCTTTCAGAGGCGTGGGGCCAGGAGTCATGGGGCCGGGCGCGTGCCCTCCCTGTCCTCGGGGCTGGGCTGGCGGCCCCTCGGCTTTAGGCCGTGAGCTGGACTGCCTGACTCTAGAGTCAGGTTCCTGTTGCCTTGGGGGAAGGCCGAGCTCTGTGGCTCCCTGGGTGTGGACCGGCCTGTAAGCAGGCTGCGGGTCTGGGAGCCTTTGTGCTCCCTTCAGCTGGCAGCCTGTGTGGGGCGCCCGCCCCGTTAGTGGGGAGCGCCCCGCAACTGGAGAGAAGGAGCCTCCATAGGCCTTGGGGACCAGAGCAGCCCTGTAAGCGGGGGCCGGTGCTCTGGAGTCCCGGGCACTTTTTAGTCCAGGCAGCGGCTTGAGCCCCCTGTAAGCAGGGCTGCAGCCTCTTGGCCGCTGCCTTGCGTGCCCAGCTTCATTTGCCCAGAGGGCCCGGCTCCCAGCACGGCGTGGGACTGCGCCGGACGTCGCGACGGTGAGTCAAGCTGAAGTTGGAGGCTTTAGGGCAGCTGGGGGGCTGCGTGGCTGGTGGCATGAGGATCTGGCTGTGGGGCTCTAGGGTGGCGGTTCCCTTTGGCAGCCAGAGCTCCTCAGGCCTGACTGCGTCCTCGTCGACCTTTGCAGAAGCCGTGGGACAGCGAAGCGAGAGCGAGCCGCAGGAGCGGCCTCTTCGGGCTCAAGAGTGGAACGGCGAGGCAAGAGCGAGCCGCAGGAGCGGCCTCTTCGGGCTCAAGAGTGCAGCAGCAAGGTAAGAGCCGCAGCTCGGTGCTGAAGCGTGAGGCTTTTGGGCAGCCTTTGAAAGGATCTGGGGGTGGCTGGTTGGGGACGTCCCTGTGGGGCTCTTGGGTGGCGGTTGCCTGCAGGCACAGGGTCTGGAGCTTCTCAGGCCTGAGTGTGTCGTCGTCCATTGGCAGAAGCCGCGGGACGACGAGGCAAGAGCGGCAGCGTCTTCCAGCTGAAGAGTGGAACGGCGAGGCAAGAGCCAGCGTGGAGCCGAAGAGGGACGCGAGGGGCCCTCTGGGCAAAGGGCTCTTCCAGGCCAGGGCGCCTTCAGGGTGCCGCGGCCGGCTTTGCGCTGGGCGACCTCCCTGCGTGCAGGGCTGGTCTTTGCTGTGCTCGGCCTTTTGCCGTTGTGCTCCTTTGGCTGCCCGGAGAGAGGGGCGACCCTGTAAAGGAGGGTGAGAGCCCCTGTCTCCGCACCGCAGGGGGGAAACGGAGCTCTCCCGGCCCCCAGCCCAGCTACCCTGTAAGCAGGGCAGGGCTTTTTCCCCAGCCCCGGCAGCTTTCTGCCTGCTGCTGGCCCCTGGCCAGCGTGACCCCCTGTACTCGGGGCGTGTCACAGCCCGCGTCCCCGGTGCCAGTCCTGAAGCGCTTCAGCACGTCGAGGCCCCTGTGGCCTCCTCTCAGTGCACGGGCAGGTCTGACGCTTTCCCCTCCCGCTCAGCGTTAGCAATGGCTCCCTGGAGTAGGTTGGCTGCACAGAACTTGCTCCCCCTTCTGGGACTGTCTCCCCCCTCCCCTGTCTCCCCCTCCCCTGTCTTAGTCGGTGTGCGTGAGGAAGTGTGTGTTTGTGCTCTCAACACAGAGCAGCGTAGCTTAGACTTCCCAGGAGGGAAAGAGGAGCTCTGTGCAGCCACAGGCGGGTGCCCAAAATGCGCGGGGGGAGAAAGCCTCCGGCCTCGCCCCTGCTTACTGAGGACGGCGCGAAGCCGCTTAGCGGCAGCGTGGGCAGCGTGACCCGCCTGTAGCCAGGGCCAGGGCGTGCGCCCACGCTGCCGGTGGCGCTGGTGAGCTGCCAGCGTGCGGGCCCTGTACTCGGGGCACGCGTCAGGACCTTGGCGGCACCCTTTGTCCCCAGGAGCAGCCCCACCCAGGTCCCTGTAAGCAGGGCTGGGGAGGCTCCTTTAGCCAGGCAACAGGAACGAGCGCTCCCGGGCCCTTGCCAGGGGGCAGCTTGCAGAAGTGCTGTGCCGCAGGGCACGCTCCCGCCTTTGGGCCTGCTTCCTACAGGAGGCACCCGGGGCTCTGCAGGCGGCCGCGTTGCCGCGCTGCCGCGCTGCGGCCGGGCTCCGGCCTGTCCCTAAGTGGGGCGCAGGCCGGAGCCTGTGCTCCGTAGTGCTTGTTGGGGGGTGCCGGGCAGCAGGGGGCGGCCCCGTAAGTGGGGTTCTGTGCGTCCCCTGGCCTCGGCGGGCGGTTGGAGGGACCCCCTGTAACCAGGCGGGTGTCCCTGGCCCCGGCCTTTCAGAGGCGTGGGGCCAGGAGTCATGGGGCCGGGCGCGTGCCCTCCCTGTCCTCGGGGCTGGGCTGGCGGCCCCTCGGCTTTAGGCCGTGAGCTGGACTGCCTGACTCTAGAGTCAGGTTCCTGTTGCCTTGGGGGAAGGCCGAGCTCTGTGGCTCCCTGGGTGTGGACCGGCCTGTAAGCAGGCTGCGGGTCTGGGAGCCTTTGTGCTCCCTTCAGCTGGCAGCCTGTGTGGGGCGCCCGCCCCGTTAGTGGGGAGCGCCCCGCAACTGGAGAGAAGGAGCCTCCATAGGCCTTGGGGACCAGAGCAGCCCTGTAAGCGGGGGCCGGTGCTCTGGAGTCCCGGGCACTTTTTAGTCCAGGCAGCGGCTTGAGCCCCCTGTAAGCAGGGCTGCAGCCTCTTGGCCGCTGCCTTGCGTGCCCAGCTTCATTTGCCCAGAGGGCCCGGCTCCCAGCACGGCGTGGGACTGCGCCGGACGTCGCGACGGTGAGTCAAGCTGAAGTTGGAGGCTTTAGGGCAGCTGGGGGGCTGCGTGGCTGGTGGCATGAGGATCTGGCTGTGGGGCTCTAGGGTGGCGGTTCCCTTTGGCAGCCAGAGCTCCTCAGGCCTGACTGCGTCCTCGTCGACCTTTGCAGAAGCCGTGGGACAGCGAAGCGAGAGCGAGCCGCAGGAGCGGCCTCTTCGGGCTCAAGAGTGGAACGGCGAGGCAAGAGCGAGCCGCAGGAGCGGCCTCTTCGGGCTCAAGAGTGCAGCAGCAAGGTAAGAGCCGCAGCTCGGTGCTGAAGCGTGAGGCTTTTGGGCAGCCTTTGAAAGGATCTGGGGGTGGCTGGTTGGGGACGTCCCTGTGGGGCTCTTGGGTGGCGGTTGCCTGCAGGCACAGGGTCTGGAGCTTCTCAGGCCTGAGTGTGTCGTCGTCCATTGGCAGAAGCCGCGGGACGACGAGGCAAGAGCGGCAGCGTCTTCCAGCTGAAGAGTGGAACGGCGAGGCAAGAGCCAGCGTGGAGCCGAAGAGGGACGCGAGGGGCCCTCTGGGCAAAGGGCTCTTCCAGGCCAGGGCGCCTTCAGGGTGCCGCGGCCGGCTTTGCGCTGGGCGACCTCCCTGCGTGCAGGGCTGGTCTTTGCTGTGCTCGGCCTTTTGCCGTTGTGCTCCTTTGGCTGCCCGGAGAGAGGGGCGACCCTGTAAAGGAGGGTGAGAGCCCCTGTCTCCGCACCGCAGGGGGGAAACGGAGCTCTCCCGGCCCCCAGCCCAGCTACCCTGTAAGCAGGGCAGGGCTTTTTCCCCAGCCCCGGCAGCTTTCTGCCTGCTGCTGGCCCCTGGCCAGCGTGACCCCCTGTACTCGGGGCGTGTCACAGCCCGCGTCCCCGGTGCCAGTCCTGAAGCGCTTCAGCACGTCGAGGCCCCTGTGGCCTCCTCTCAGTGCACGGGCAGGTCTGACGCTTTCCCCTCCCGCTCAGCGTTAGCAATGGCTCCCTGGAGTAGGTTGGCTGCACAGAACTTGCTCCCCCTTCTGGGACTGTCTCCCCCCTCCCCTGTCTCCCCCTCCCCTGTCTTAGTCGGTGTGCGTGAGGAAGTGTGTGTTTGTGCTCTCAACACAGAGCAGCGTAGCTTAGACTTCCCAGGAGGGAAAGAGGAGCTCTGTGCAGCCACAGGCGGGTGCCCAAAATGCGCGGGGGGAGAAAGCCTCCGGCCTCGCCCCTGCTTACTGAGGACGGCGCGAAGCCGCTTAGCGGCAGCGTGGGCAGCGTGACCCGCCTGTAGCCAGGGCCAGGGCGTGCGCCCACGCTGCCGGTGGCGCTGGTGAGCTGCCAG
Source organism: Molothrus aeneus (assembly GCF_037042795.1). Taxonomy (NCBI): domain Eukaryota; kingdom Metazoa; phylum Chordata; class Aves; order Passeriformes; family Icteridae; genus Molothrus; species Molothrus aeneus. The sequence goes on along the minus strand of NC_089650.1, from coordinate 1,455,945 downwards.
CGTGCGGGCCCTGTACTCGGGGCACGCGTCAGGACCTTGGCGGCACCCTTTGTCCCCAGGAGCAGCCCCACCCAGGTCCCTGTAAGCAGGGCTGGGGAGGCTCCTTTAGCCAGGCAACAGGAACGAGCGCTCCCGGGCCCTTGCCAGGGGGCAGCTTGCAGAAGTGCTGTGCCGCAGGGCACGCTCCCGCCTTTGGGCCTGCTTCCTACAGGAGGCACCCGGGGCTCTGCAGGCGGCCGCGTTGCCGCGCTGCCGCGCTGCGGCCGGGCTCCGGCCTGTCCCTAAGTGGGGCGCAGGCCGGAGCCTGTGCTCCGTAGTGCTTGTTGGGGGGTGCCGGGCAGCAGGGGGCGGCCCCGTAAGTGGGGTTCTGTGCGTCCCCTGGCCTCGGCGGGCGGTTGGAGGGACCCCCTGTAACCAGGCGGGTGTCCCTGGCCCCGGCCTTTCAGAGGCGTGGGGCCAGGAGTCATGGGGCCGGGCGCGTGCCCTCCCTGTCCTCGGGGCTGGGCTGGCGGCCCCTCGGCTTTAGGCCGTGAGCTGGACTGCCTGACTCTAGAGTCAGGTTCCTGTTGCCTTGGGGGAAGGCCGAGCTCTGTGGCTCCCTGGGTGTGGACCGGCCTGTAAGCAGGCTGCGGGTCTGGGAGCCTTTGTGCTCCCTTCAGCTGGCAGCCTGTGTGGGGCGCCCGCCCCGTTAGTGGGGAGCGCCCCGCAACTGGAGAGAAGGAGCCTCCATAGGCCTTGGGGACCAGAGCAGCCCTGTAAGCGGGGGCCGGTGCTCTGGAGTCCCGGGCACTTTTTAGTCCAGGCAGCGGCTTGAGCCCCCTGTAAGCAGGGCTGCAGCCTCTTGGCCGCTGCCTTGCGTGCCCAGCTTCATTTGCCCAGAGGGCCCGGCTCCCAGCACGGCGTGGGACTGCGCCGGACGTCGCGACGGTGAGTCAAGCTGAAGTTGGAGGCTTTTGGGCAGCTGGGGGGCTGCGTGGCTGGTGGCATGAGGATCTGGCTGTGGGGCTCTAGGGTGGCGGTTCCCTTTGGCAGCCAGAGCTCCTCAGGCCTGACTGCGTCCTCGTCGACCTTTGCAGAAGCCGTGGGACAGCGAAGCGAGAGCGAGCCGCAGGAGCGGCCTCTTCGGGCTCAAGAGTGGAACGGCGAGGCAAGAGCGAGCCGCAGGAGCGGCCTCTTCGGGCTCAAGAGTGCAGCAGCAAGGTAAGAGCCGCAGCTCGGTGCTGAAGCGTGAGGCTTTTGGGCAGCCTTTGAAAGGATCTGGGGGTGGCTGGTTGGGGACGTCCCTGTGGGGCTCTTGGGTGGCGGTTGCCTGCAGGCACAGGGTCTGGAGCTTCTCAGGCCTGAGTGTGTCGTCGTCCATTGGCAGAAGCCGCGGGACGACGAGGCAAGAGCGGCAGCGTCTTCCAGCTGAAGAGTGGAACGGCGAGGCAAGAGCCAGCGTGGAGCCGAAGAGGGACGCGAGGGGCCCTCTGGGCAAAGGGCTCTTCCAGGCCAGGGCGCCTTCAGGGTGCCGCGGCCGGCTTTGCGCTGGGCGACCTCCCTGCGTGCAGGGCTGGTCTTTGCTGTGCTCGGCCTTTTGCCGTTGTGCTCCTTTGGCTGCCCGGAGAGAGGGGCGACCCTGTAAAGGAGGGTGAGAGCCCCTGTCTCCGCACCGCAGGGGGGAAACGGAGCTCTCCCGGCCCCCAGCCCAGCTACCCTGTAAGCAGGGCAGGGCTTTTTCCCCAGCCCCGGCAGCTTTCTGCCTGCTGCTGGCCCCTGGCCAGCGTGACCCCCTGTACTCGGGGCGTGTCACAGCCCGCGTCCCCGGTGCCAGTCCTGAAGCGCTTCAGCACGTCGAGGCCCCTGTGGCCTCCTCTCAGTGCACGGGCAGGTCTGACGCTTTCCCCTCCCGCTCAGCGTTAGCAATGGCTCCCTGGAGTAGGTTGGCTGCACAGAACTTGCTCCCCCTTCTGGGACTGTCTCCCCCCTCCCCTGTCTCCCCCTCCCCTGTCTTAGTTGGTGTGCGTGAGGAAGTGTGTGTTTGTGCTCTCAACACAGAGCAGCGTAGCTTAGACTTCCCAGGAGGGAAAGAGGAGCTCTGTGCAGCCACAGGCGGGTGCCCAAAATGCGCGGGGGGAGAAAGCCTCCGGCCTCGCCCCTGCTTACTGAGGACGGCGCGAAGCCGCTTAGCGGCAGCGTGGGCAGCGTGACCCGCCTGTAGCCAGGGCCAGGGCGTGCGCCCACGCTGCCGGTGGCGCTGGTGAGCTGCCAGCGTGCGGCCCTGTACTCGGGGCACGCGTCAGGACCTTGGCGGCACCCTTTGTCCCCAGGAGCAGCCCCACCCAGGTCCCTGTAAGCAGGGCTGGGGAGGCTCCTTTAGCCAGGCAACAGGAACGAGCGCTCCCGGGCCCTTGCCAGGGGGCAGCTTGCAGAAGTGCTGTGCCGCAGGGCACGCTCCCGCCTTTGGGCCTGCTTCCTACAGGAGGCACCCGGGGCTCTGCAGGCGGCCGCGTTGCCGCGCTGCCGCGCTGCGGCCGGGCTCCGGCCTGTCCCTAAGTGGGGCGCAGGCCGGAGCCTGTGCTCCGTAGTGCTTGTTGGGGGGTGCCGGGCAGCAGGGGGCGGCCCCGTAAGTGGGGTTCTGTGCGTCCCCTGGCCTCGGCGGGCGGTTGGAGGGACCCCCTGTAACCAGGCGGGTGTCCCTGGCCCCGGCCTTTCAGAGGCGTGGGGCCAGGAGTCATGGGGCCGGGCGCGTGCCCTCCCTGTCCTCGGGGCTGGGCTGGCGGCCCCTCGGCTTTAGGCCGTGAGCTGGACTGCCTGACTCTAGAGTCAGGTTCCTGTTGCCTTGGGGGAAGGCCGAGCTCTGTGGCTCCCTGGGTGTGGACCGGCCTGTAAGCAGGCTGCGGGTCTGGGAGCCTTTGTGCTCCCTTCAGCTGGCAGCCTGTGTGGGGCGCCCGCCCCGTTAGTGGGGAGCGCCCCGCAACTGGAGAGAAGGAGCCTCCATAGGCCTTGGGGACCAGAGCAGCCCTGTAAGCGGGGGCCGGTGCTCTGGAGTCCCGGGCACTTTTTAGTCCAGGCAGCGGCTTGAGCCCCCTGTAAGCAGGGCTGCAGCCTCTTGGCCGCTGCCTTGCGTGCCCAGCTTCATTTGCCCAGAGGGCCCGGCTCCCAGCACGGCGTGGGACTGCGCCGGACGTCGCGACGGTGAGTCAAGCTGAAGTTGGAGGCTTTAGGGCAGCTGGGGGGCTGCGTGGCTGGTGGCATGAGGATCTGGCTGTGGGGCTCTAGGGTGGCGGTTCCCTTTGGCAGCCAGAGCTCCTCAGGCCTGACTGCGTCCTCGTCGACCTTTGCAGAAGCCGTGGGACAGCGAAGCGAGAGCGAGCCGCAGGAGCGGCCTCTTCGGGCTCAAGAGTGGAACGGCGAGGCAAGAGCGAGCCGCAGGAGCGGCCTCTTCGGGCTCAAGAGTGCAGCAGCAAGGTAAGAGCCGCAGCTCGGTGCTGAAGCGTGAGGCTTTTGGGCAGCCTTTGAAAGGATCTGGGGGTGGCTGGTTGGGGACGTCCCTGTGGGGCTCTTGGGTGGCGGTTGCCTGCAGGCACAGGGTCTGGAGCTTCTCAGGCCTGAGTGTGTCGTCGTCCATTGGCAGAAGCCGCGGGACGACGAGGCAAGAGCGGCAGCGTCTTCCAGCTGAAGAGTGGAACGGCGAGGCAAGAGCCAGCGTGGAGCCGAAGAGGGACGCGAGGGGCCCTCTGGGCAAAGGGCTCTTCCAGGCCAGGGCGCCTTCAGGGTGCCGCGGCCGGCTTTGCGCTGGGCGACCTCCCTGCGTGCAGGGCTGGTCTTTGCTGTGCTCGGCCTTTTGCCGTTGTGCTCCTTTGGCTGCCCGGAGAGAGGGGCGACCCTGTAAAGGAGGGTGAGAGCCCCTGTCTCCGCACCGCAGGGGGGAAACGGAGCTCTCCCGGCCCCCAGCCCAGCTACCCTGTAAGCAGGGCAGGGCTTTTTCCCCAGCCCCGGCAGCTTTCTGCCTGCTGCTGGCCCCTGGCCAGCGTGACCCCCTGTACTCGGGGCGTGTCACAGCCCGCGTCCCCGGTGCCAGTCCTGAAGCGCTTCAGCACGTCGAGGCCCCTGTGGCCTCCTCTCAGTGCACGGGCAGGTCTGACGCTTTCCCCTCCCGCTCAGCGTTAGCAATGGCTCCCTGGAGTAGGTTGGCTGCACAGAACTTGCTCCCCCTTCTGGGACTGTCTCCCCCCTCCCCTGTCTCCCCCTCCCCTGTCTTAGTCGGTGTGCGTGAGGAAGTGTGTGTTTGTGCTCTCAACACAGAGCAGCGTAGCTTAGACTTCCCAGGAGGGAAAGAGGAGCTCTGTGCAGCCACAGGCGGGTGCCCAAAATGCGCGGGGGGAGAAAGCCTCCGGCCTCGCCCCTGCTTACTGAGGACGGCGCGAAGCCGCTTAGCGGCAGCGTGGGCAGCGTGACCCGCCTGTAGCCAGGGCCAGGGCGTGCGCCCACGCTGCCGGTGGCGCTGGTGAGCTGCCAGCGTGCGGGCCCTGTACTCGGGGCACGCGTCAGGACCTTGGCGGCACCCTTTGTCCCCAGGAGCAGCCCCACCCAGGTCCCTGTAAGCAGGGCTGGGGAGGCTCCTTTAGCCAGGCAACAGGAACGAGCGCTCCCGGGCCCTTGCCAGGGGGCAGCTTGCAGAAGTGCTGTGCCGCAGGGCACGCTCCCGCCTTTGGGCCTGCTTCCTACAGGAGGCACCCGGGGCTCTGCAGGCGGCCGCGTTGCCGCGCTGCCGCGCTGCGGCCGGGCTCCGGCCTGTCCCTAAGTGGGGCGCAGGCCGGAGCCTGTGCTCCGTAGTGCTTGTTGGGGGGTGCCGGGCAGCAGGGGGCGGCCCCGTAAGTGGGGTTCTGTGCGTCCCCTGGCCTCGGCGGGCGGTTGGAGGGACCCCCTGTAACCAGGCGGGTGTCCCTGGCCCCGGCCTTTCAGAGGCGTGGGGCCAGGAGTCATGGGGCCGGGCGCGTGCCCTCCCTGTCCTCGGGGCTGGGCTGGCGGCCCCTCGGCTTTAGGCCGTGAGCTGGACTGCCTGACTCTAGAGTCAGGTTCCTGTTGCCTTGGGGGAAGGCCGAGCTCTGTGGCTCCCTGGGTGTGGACCAGCCTGTAAGCAGGCTGCGGGTCTGGGAGCCTTTGTGCTCCCTTCAGCTGGCAGCCTGTGTGGGGCGCCCGCCCCGTTAGTGGGGAGCGCCCCGCAACTGGAGAGAAGGAGCCTCCATAGGCCTTGGGGACCAGAGCAGCCCTGTAAGCGGGGGCCGGTGCTCTGGAGTCCCGGGCACTTTTTAGTCCAGGCAGCGGCTTGAGCCCCCTGTAAGCAGGGCTGCAGCCTCTTGGCCGCTGCCTTGCGTGCCCAGCTTCATTTGCCCAGAGGGCCCGGCTCCCAGCACGGCGTGGGACTGCGCCGGACGTCGCGACGGTGAGTCAAGCTGAAGTTGGAGGCTTTAGGGCAGCTGGGGGGCTGCGTGGCTGGTGGCATGAGGATCTGGCTGTGGGGCTCTAGGGTGGCGGTTCCCTTTGGCAGCCAGAGCTCCTCAGGCCTGACTGCGTCCTCGTCGACCTTTGCAGAAGCCGTGGGACAGCGAAGCGAGAGCGAGCCGCAGGAGCGGCCTCTTCGGGCTCAAGAGTGGAACGGCGAGGCAAGAGCGAGCCGCAGGAGCGGCCTCTTCGGGCTCAAGAGTGCAGCAGCAAGGTAAGAGCCGCAGCTCGGTGCTGAAGCGTGAGGCTTTTGGGCAGCCTTTGAAAGGATCTGGGGGTGGCTGGTTGGGGACGTCCCTGTGGGGCTCTTGGGTGGCGGTTGCCTGCAGGCACAGGGTCTGGAGCTTCTCAGGCCTGAGTGTGTCGTCGTCCATTGGCAGAAGCCGCGGGACGACGAGGCAAGAGCGGCAGCGTCTTCCAGCTGAAGAGTGGAACGGCGAGGCAAGAGCCAGCGTGGAGCCGAAGAGGGACGCGAGGGGCCCTCTGGGCAAAGGGCTCTTCCAGGCCAGGGCGCCTTCAGGGTGCCGCGGCCGGCTTTGCGCTGGGCGACCTCCCTGCGTGCAGGGCTGGTCTTTGCTGTGCTCGGCCTTTTGCCGTTGTGCTCCTTTGGCTGCCCGGAGAGAGGGGCGACCCTGTAAAGGAGGGTGAGAGCCCCTGTCTCCGCACCGCAGGGGGGAAACGGAGCTCTCCCGGCCCCCAGCCCAGCTACCCTGTAAGCAGGGCAGGGCTTTTTCCCCAGCCCCGGCAGCTTTCTGCCTGCTGCTGGCCCCTGGCCAGCGTGACCCCCTGTACTCGGGGCGTGTCACAGCCCGCGTCCCCGGTGCCAGTCCTGAAGCGCTTCAGCACGTCGAGGCCCCTGTGGCCTCCTCTCAGTGCACGGGCAGGTCTGACGCTTTCCCCTCCCGCTCAGCGTTAGCAATGGCTCCCTGGAGTAGGTTGGCTGCACAGAACTTGCTCCCCCTTCTGGGACTGTCTCCCCCCTCCCCTGTCTCCCCCTCCCCTGTCTTAGTTGGTGTGCGTGAGGAAGTGTGTGTTTGTGCTCTCAACACAGAGCAGCGTAGCTTAGACTTCCCAGGAGGGAAAGAGGAGCTCTGTGCAGCCACAGGCGGGTGCCCAAAATGCGCGGGGGGAGAAAGCCTCCGGCCTCGCCCCTGCTTACTGAGGACGGCGCGAAGCCGCTTAGCGGCAGCGTGGGCAGCGTGACCCGCCTGTAGCCAGGGCCAGGGCGTGCGCCCACGCTGCCGGTGGCGCTGGTGAGCTGCCAGCGTGCGGGCCCTGTACTCGGGGCACGCGTCAGGACCTTGGCGGCACCCTTTGTCCCCAGGAGCAGCCCCACCCAGGTCCCTGTAAGCAGGGCTGGGGAGGCTCCTTTAGCCAGGCAACAGGAACGAGCGCTCCCGGGCCCTTGCCAGGGGGCAGCTTGCAGAAGTGCTGTGCCGCAGGGCACGCTCCCGCCTTTGGGCCTGCTTCCTACAGGAGGCACCCGGGGCTCTGCAGGCGGCCGCGTTGCCGCGCTGCCGCGCTGCGGCCGGGCTCCGGCCTGTCCCTAAGTGGGGCGCAGGCCGGAGCCTGTGCTCCGTAGTGCTTGTTGGGGGGTGCCGGGCAGCAGGGGGCGGCCCCGTAAGTGGGGTTCTGTGCGTCCCCTGGCCTCGGCGGGCGGTTGGAGGGACCCCCTGTAACCAGGCGGGTGTCCCTGGCCCCGGCCTTTCAGAGGCGTGGGGCCAGGAGTCATGGGGCCGGGCGCGTGCCCTCCCTGTCCTCGGGGCTGGGCTGGCGGCCCCTCGGCTTTAGGCCGTGAGCTGGACTGCCTGACTCTAGAGTCAGGTTCCTGTTGCCTTGGGGGAAGGCCGAGCTCTGTGGCTCCCTGGGTGTGGACCGGCCTGTAAGCAGGCTGCGGGTCTGGGAGCCTTTGTGCTCCCTTCAGCTGGCAGCCTGTGTGGGGCGCCCGCCCCGTTAGTGGGGAGCGCCCCGCAACTGGAGAGAAGGAGCCTCCATAGGCCTTGGGGACCAGAGCAGCCCTGTAAGCGGGGGCCGGTGCTCTGGAGTCCCGGGCACTTTTTAGTCCAGGCAGCGGCTTGAGCCCCCTGTAAGCAGGGCTGCAGCCTCTTGGCCGCTGCCTTGCGTGCCCAGCTTCATTTGCCCAGAGGGCCCGGCTCCCAGCACGGCGTGGGACTGCGCCGGACGTCGCGACGGTGAGTCAAGCTGAAGTTGGAGGCTTTAGGGCAGCTGGGGGGCTGCGTGGCTGGTGGCATGAGGATCTGGCTGTGGGGCTCTAGGGTGGCGGTTCCCTTTGGCAGCCAGAGCTCCTCAGGCCTGACTGCGTCCTCGTCGACCTTTGCAGAAGCCGTGGGACAGCGAAGCGAGAGCGAGCCGCAGGAGCGGCCTCTTCGGGCTCAAGAGTGGAACGGCGAGGCAAGAGCGAGCCGCAGGAGCGGCCTCTTCGGGCTCAAGAGTGCAGCAGCAAGGTAAGAGCCGCAGCTCGGTGCTGAAGCGTGAGGCTTTTGGGCAGCCTTTGAAAGGATCTGGGGGTGGCTGGTTGGGGACGTCCCTGTGGGGCTCTTGGGTGGCGGTTGCCTGCAGGCACAGGGTCTGGAGCTTCTCAGGCCTGAGTGTGTCGTCGTCCATTGGCAGAAGCCGCGGGACGACGAGGCAAGAGCGGCAGCGTCTTCCAGCTGAAGAGTGGAACGGCGAGGCAAGAGCCAGCGTGGAGCCGAAGAGGGACGCGAGGGGCCCTCTGGGCAAAGGGCTCTTCCAGGCCAGGGCGCCTTCAGGGTGCCGCGGCCGGCTTTGCGCTGGGCGACCTCCCTGCGTGCAGGGCTGGTCTTTGCTGTGCTCGGCCTTTTGCCGTTGTGCTCCTTTGGCTGCCCGGAGAGAGGGGCGACCCTGTAAAGGAGGGTGAGAGCCCCTGTCTCCGCACCGCAGGGGGGAAACGGAGCTCTCCCGGCCCCCAGCCCAGCTACCCTGTAAGCAGGGCAGGGCTTTTTCCCCAGCCCCGGCAGCTTTCTGCCTGCTGCTGGCCCCTGGCCAGCGTGACCCCCTGTACTCGGGGCGTGTCACAGCCCGCGTCCCCGGTGCCAGTCCTGAAGCGCTTCAGCACGTCGAGGCCCCTGTGGCCTCCTCTCAGTGCACGGGCAGGTCTGACGCTTTCCCCTCCCGCTCAGCGTTAGCAATGGCTCCCTGGAGTAGGTTGGCTGCACAGAACTTGCTCCCCCTTCTGGGACTGTCTCCCCCCTCCCCTGTCTCCCCCTCCCCTGTCTTAGTTGGTGTGCGTGAGGAAGTGTGTGTTTGTGCTCTCAACACAGAGCAGCGTAGCTTAGACTTCCCAGGAGGGAAAGAGGAGCTCTGTGCAGCCACAGGCGGGTGCCCAAAATGCGCGGGGGGAGAAAGCCTCCGGCCTCGCCCCTGCTTACTGAGGACGGCGCGAAGCCGCTTAGCGGCAGCGTGGGCAGCGTGACCCGCCTGTAGCCAGGGCCAGGGCGTGCGCCCACGCTGCCGGTGGCGCTGGTGAGCTGCCAGCGTGCGGCCCTGTACTCGGGGCACGCGTCAGGACCTTGGCGGCACCCTTTGTCCCCAGGAGCAGCCCCACCCAGGTCCCTGTAAGCAGGGCTGGGGAGGCTCCTTTAGCCAGGCAACAGGAACGAGCGCTCCCGGGCCCTTGCCAGGGGGCAGCTTGCAGAAGTGCTGTGCCGCAGGGCACGCTCCCGCCTTTGGGCCTGCTTCCTACAGGAGGCACCCGGGGCTCTGCAGGCGGCCGCGTTGCCGCGCTGCCGCGCTGCGGCCGGGCTCCGGCCTGTCCCTAAGTGGGGCGCAGGCCGGAGCCTGTGCTCCGTAGTGCTTGTTGGGGGGTGCCGGGCAGCAGGGGGCGGCCCCGTAAGTGGGGTTCTGTGCGTCCCCTGGCCTCGGCGGGCGGTTGGAGGGACCCCCTGTAACCAGGCGGGTGTCCCTGGCCCCGGCCTTTCAGAGGCGTGGGGCCAGGAGTCATGGGGCCGGGCGCGTGCCCTCCCTGTCCTCGGGGCTGGGCTGGCGGCCCCTCGGCTTTAGGCCGTGAGCTGGACTGCCTGACTCTAGAGTCAGGTTCCTGTTGCCTTGGGGGAAGGCCGAGCTCTGTGGCTCCCTGGGTGTGGACCGGCCTGTAAGCAGGCTGCGGGTCTGGGAGCCTTTGTGCTCCCTTCAGCTGGCAGCCTGTGTGGGGCGCCCGCCCCGTTAGTGGGGAGCGCCCCGCAACTGGAGAGAAGGAGCCTCCATAGGCCTTGGGGACCAGAGCAGCCCTGTAAGCGGGGGCCGGTGCTCTGGAGTCCCGGGCACTTTTTAGTCCAGGCAGCGGCTTGAGCCCCCTGTAAGCAGGGCTGCAGCCTCTTGGCCGCTGCCTTGCGTGCCCAGCTTCATTTGCCCAGAGGGCCCGGCTCCCAGCACGGCGTGGGACTGCGCCGGACGTCGCGACGGTGAGTCAAGCTGAAGTTGGAGGCTTTAGGGCAGCTGGGGGGCTGCGTGGCTGGTGGCATGAGGATCTGGCTGTGGGGCTCTAGGGTGGCGGTTCCCTTTGGCAGCCAGAGCTCCTCAGGCCTGACTGCGTCCTCGTCGACCTTTGCAGAAGCCGTGGGACAGCGAAGCGAGAGCGAGCCGCAGGAGCGGCCTCTTCGGGCTCAAGAGTGGAACGGCGAGGCAAGAGCGAGCCGCAGGAGCGGCCTCTTCGGGCTCAAGAGTGCAGCAGCAAGGTAAGAGCCGCAGCTCGGTGCTGAAGCGTGAGGCTTTTGGGCAGCCTTTGAAAGGATCTGGGGGTGGCTGGTTGGGGACGTCCCTGTGGGGCTCTTGGGTGGCGGTTGCCTGCAGGCACAGGGTCTGGAGCTTCTCAGGCCTGAGTGTGTCGTCGTCCATTGGCAGAAGCCGCGGGACGACGAGGCAAGAGCGGCAGCGTCTTCCAGCTGAAGAGTGGAACGGCGAGGCAAGAGCCAGCGTGGAGCCGAAGAGGGACGCGAGGGGCCCTCTGGGCAAAGGGCTCTTCCAGGCCAGGGCGCCTTCAGGGTGCCGCGGCCGGCTTTGCGCTGGGCGACCTCCCTGCGTGCAGGGCTGGTCTTTGCTGTGCTCGGCCTTTTGCCGTTGTGCTCCTTTGGCTGCCCGGAGAGAGGGGCGACCCTGTAAAGGAGGGTGAGAGCCCCTGTCTCCGCACCGCAGGGGGGAAACGGAGCTCTCCCGGCCCCCAGCCCAGCTACCCTGTAAGCAGGGCAGGGCTTTTTCCCCAGCCCCGGCAGCTTTCTGCCTGCTGCTGGCCCCTGGCCAGCGTGACCCCCTGTACTCGGGGCGTGTCACAGCCCGCGTCCCCGGTGCCAGTCCTGAAGCGCTTCAGCACGTCGAGGCCCCTGTGGCCTCCTCTCAGTGCACGGGCAGGTCTGACGCTTTCCCCTCCCGCTCAGCGTTAGCAATGGCTCCCTGGAGTAGGTTGGCTGCACAGAACTTGCTCCCCCTTCTGGGACTGTCTCCCCCCTCCCCTGTCTCCCCCTCCCCTGTCTTAGTTGGTGTGCGTGAGGAAGTGTGTGTTTGTGCTCTCAACACAGAGCAGCGTAGCTTAGACTTCCCAGGAGGGAAAGAGGAGCTCTGTGCAGCCACAGGCGGGTGCCCAAAATGCGCGGGGGGAGAAAGCCTCCGGCCTCGCCCCTGCTTACTGAGGACGGCGCGAAGCCGCTTAGCGGCAGCGTGGGCAGCGTGACCCGCCTGTAGCCAGGGCCAGGGCGTGCGCCCACGCTGCCGGTGGCGCTGGTGAGCTGCCAGCGTGCGGGCCCTGTACTCGGGGCACGCGTCAGGACCTTGGCGGCACCCTTTGTCCCCAGGAGCAGCCCCACCCAGGTCCCTGTAAGCAGGGCTGGGGAGGCTCCTTTAGCCAGGCAACAGGAACGAGCGCTCCCGGGCCCTTGCCAGGGGGCAGCTTGCAGAAGTGCTGTGCCGCAGGGCACGCTCCCGCCTTTGGGCCTGCTTCCTACAGGAGGCACCCGGGGCTCTGCAGGCGGCCGCGTTGCCGCGCTGCCGCGCTGCGGCCGGGCTCCGGCCTGTCCCTAAGTGGGGCGCAGGCCGGAGCCTGTGCTCCGTAGTGCTTGTTGGGGGGTGCCGGGCAGCAGGGGGCGGCCCCGTAAGTGGGGTTCTGTGCGTCCCCTGGCCTCGGCGGGCGGTTGGAGGGACCCCCTGTAACCAGGCGGGTGTCCCTGGCCCCGGCCTTTCAGAGGCGTGGGGCCAGGAGTCATGGGGCCGGGCGCGTGCCCTCCCTGTCCTCGGGGCTGGGCTGGCGGCCCCTCGGCTTTAGGCCGTGAGCTGGACTGCCTGACTCTAGAGTCAGGTTCCTGTTGCCTTGGGGGAAGGCCGAGCTCTGTGGCTCCCTGGGTGTGGACCGGCCTGTAAGCAGGCTGCGGGTCTGGGAGCCTTTGTGCTCCCTTCAGCTGGCAGCCTGTGTGGGGCGCCCGCCCCGTTAGTGGGGAGCGCCCCGCAACTGGAGAGAAGGAGCCTCCATAGGCCTTGGGGACCAGAGCAGCCCTGTAAGCGGGGGCCGGTGCTCTGGAGTCCCGGGCACTTTTTAGTCCAGGCAGCGGCTTGAGCCCCCTGTAAGCAGGGCTGCAGCCTCTTGGCCGCTGCCTTGCGTGCCCAGCTTCATTTGCCCAGAGGGCCCGGCTCCCAGCACGGCGTGGGACTGCGCCGGACGTCGCGACGGTGAGTCAAGCTGAAGTTGGAGGCTTTAGGGCAGCTGGGGGGCTGCGTGGCTGGTGGCATGAGGATCTGGCTGTGGGGCTCTAGGGTGGCGGTTCCCTTTGGCAGCCAGAGCTCCTCAGGCCTGACTGCGTCCTCGTCGACCTTTGCAGAAGCCGTGGGACAGCGAAGCGAGAGCGAGCCGCAGGAGCGGCCTCTTCGGGCTCAAGAGTGGAACGGCGAGGCAAGAGCGAGCCGCAGGAGCGGCCTCTTCGGGCTCAAGAGTGCAGCAGCAAGGTAAGAGCCGCAGCTCGGTGCTGAAGCGTGAGGCTTTTGGGCAGCCTTTGAAAGGATCTGGGGGTGGCTGGTTGGGGACGTCCCTGTGGGGCTCTTGGGTGGCGGTTGCCTGCAGGCACAGGGTCTGGAGCTTCTCAGGCCTGAGTGTGTCGTCGTCCATTGGCAGAAGCCGCGGGACGACGAGGCAAGAGCGGCAGCGTCTTCCAGCTGAAGAGTGGAACGGCGAGGCAAGAGCCAGCGTGGAGCCGAAGAGGGACGCGAGGGGCCCTCTGGGCAAAGGGCTCTTCCAGGCCAGGGCGCCTTCAGGGTGCCGCGGCCGGCTTTGCGCTGGGCGACCTCCCTGCGTGCAGGGCTGGTCTTTGCTGTGCTCGGCCTTTTGCCGTTGTGCTCCTTTGGCTGCCCGGAGAGAGGGGCGACCCTGTAAAGGAGGGTGAGAGCCCCTGTCTCCGCACCGCAGGGGGGAAACGGAGCTCTCCCGGCCCCCAGCCCAGCTACCCTGTAAGCAGGGCAGGGCTTTTTCCCCAGCCCCGGCAGCTTTCTGCCTGCTGCTGGCCCCTGGCCAGCGTGACCCCCTGTACTCGGGGCGTGTCACAGCCCGCGTCCCCGGTGCCAGTCCTGAAGCGCTTCAGCACGTCGAGGCCCCTGTGGCCTCCTCTCAGTGCACGGGCAGGTCTGACGCTTTCCCCTCCCGCTCAGCGTTAGCAATGGCTCCCTGGAGTAGGTTGGCTGCACAGAACTTGCTCCCCCTTCTGGGACTGTCTCCCCCCTCCCCTGTCTCCCCCTCCCCTGTCTTAGTCGGTGTGCGTGAGGAAGTGTGTGTTTGTGCTCTCAACACAGAGCAGCGTAGCTTAGACTTCCCAGGAGGGAAAGAGGAGCTCTGTGCAGCCACAGGCGGGTGCCCAAAATGCGCGGGGGGAGAAAGCCTCCGGCCTCGCCCCTGCTTACTGAGGACGGCGCGAAGCCGCTTAGCGGCAGCGTGGGCAGCGTGACCCGCCTGTAGCCAGGGCCAGGGCGTGCGCCCACGCTGCCGGTGGCGCTGGTGAGCTGCCAGCGTGCGGGCCCTGTACTCGGGGCACGCGTCAGGACCTTGGCGGCACCCTTTGTCCCCAGGAGCAGCCCCACCCAGGTCCCTGTAAGCAGGGCTGGGGAGGCTCCTTTAGCCAGGCAACAGGAACGAGCGCTCCCGGGCCCTTGCCAGGGGGCAGCTTGCAGAAGTGCTGTGCCGCAGGGCACGCTCCCGCCTTTGGGCCTGCTTCCTACAGGAGGCACCCGGGGCTCTGCAGGCGGCCGCGTTGCCGCGCTGCCGCGCTGCGGCCGGGCTCCGGCCTGTCCCTAAGTGGGGCGCAGGCCGGAGCCTGTGCTCCGTAGTGCTTGTTGGGGGGTGCCGGGCAGCAGGGGGCGGCCCCGTAAGTGGGGTTCTGTGCGTCCCCTGGCCTCGGCGGGCGGTTGGAGGGACCCCCTGTAACCAGGCGGGTGTCCCTGGCCCCGGCCTTTCAGAGGCGTGGGGCCAGGAGTCATGGGGCCGGGCGCGTGCCCTCCCTGTCCTCGGGGCTGGGCTGGCGGCCCCTCGGCTTTAGGCCGTGAGCTGGACTGCCTGACTCTAGAGTCAGGTTCCTGTTGCCTTGGGGGAAGGCCGAGCTCTGTGGCTCCCTGGGTGTGGACCGGCCTGTAAGCAGGCTGCGGGTCTGGGAGCCTTTGTGCTCCCTTCAGCTGGCAGCCTGTGTGGGGCGCCCGCCCCGTTAGTGGGGAGCGCCCCGCAACTGGAGAGAAGGAGCCTCCATAGGCCTTGGGGACCAGAGCAGCCCTGTAAGCGGGGGCCGGTGCTCTGGAGTCCCGGGCACTTTTTAGTCCAGGCAGCGGCTTGAGCCCCCTGTAAGCAGGGCTGCAGCCTCTTGGCCGCTGCCTTGCGTGCCCAGCTTCATTTGCCCAGAGGGCCCGGCTCCCAGCACGGCGTGGGACTGCGCCGGACGTCGCGACGGTGAGTCAAGCTGAAGTTGGAGGCTTTTGGGCAGCTGGGGGGCTGCGTGGCTGGTGGCATGAGGATCTGGCTGTGGGGCTCTAGGGTGGCGGTTCCCTTTGGCAGCCGGAGCTCCTCAGGCCTGACTGCGTCCTCGTCGACCTTTGCAGAAGCCGTGGGACAGCGAAGCGAGAGCGAGCCGCAGGAGCGGCCTCTTCGGGCTCAAGAGTGCAGCAGCAAGGTAAGAGCCGCAGCTCGGTGCTGAAGCGTGAGGCTTTTGGGCAGCCTTTGAAAGGATCTGGGGGTGGCTGGTTGGGGACGTCCCTGTGGGGCTCTTGGGTGGCGGTTGCCTGCAGGCACAGGGTCTGGAGCTTCTCAGGCCTGAGTGTGTCGTCGTCCATTGGCAGAAGCCGCGGGACGACGAGGCAAGAGCGGCAGCGTCTTCCAGCTGAAGAGTGGAACGGCGAGGCAAGAGCCAGCGTGGAGCCGAAGAGGGACGCGAGGGGCCCTCTGGGCAAAGGGCTCTTCCAGGCCAGGGCGCCTTCAGGGTGCCGCGGCCGGCTTTGCGCTGGGCGACCTCCCTGCGTGCAGGGCTGGTCTTTGCTGTGCTCGGCCTTTTGCCGTTGTGCTCCTTTGGCTGCCCGGAGAGAGGGGCGACCCTGTAAAGGAGGGTGAGAGCCCCTGTCTCCGCACCGCAGGGGGGAAACGGAGCTCTCCCGGCCCCCAGCCCAGCTACCCTGTAAGCAGGGCAGGGCTTTTTCCCCAGCCCCGGCAGCTTTCTGCCTGCTGCTGGCCCCTGGCCAGCGTGACCCCCTGTACTCGGGGCGTGTCACAGCCCGCGTCCCCGGTGCCAGTCCTGAAGCGCTTCAGCACGTCGAGGCCCCTGTGGCCTCCTCTCAGTGCACGGGCAGGTCTGACGCTTTCCCCTCCCGCTCAGCGTTAGCAATGGCTCCCTGGAGTAGGTTGGCTGCACAGAACTTGCTCCCCCTTCTGGGACTGTCTCCCCCCTCCCCTGTCTCCCCCTCCCCTGTCTTAGTCGGTGTGCGTGAGGAAGTGTGTGTTTGTGCTCTCAACACAGAGCAGCGTAGCTTAGACTTCCCAGGAGGGAAAGAGGAGCTCTGTGCAGCCACAGGCGGGTGCCCAAAATGCGCGGGGGGAGAAAGCCTCCGGCCTCGCCCCTGCTTACTGAGGACGGCGCGAAGCCGCTTAGCGGCAGCGTGGGCAGCGTGACCCGCCTGTAGCCAGGGCCAGGGCGTGCGCCCACGCTGCCGGTGGCGCTGGTGAGCTGCCAGCGTGCGGGCCCTGTACTCGGGGCACGCGTCAGGACCTTGGCGGCACCCTTTGTCCCCAGGAGCAGCCCCACCCAGGTCCCTGTAAGCTCCTTTTGATAAACTGGTAACAGATGAACTTCAGAGTTCTAATGAGCATGGTACCTCATTGGTCCCAAATAACTAGGAATGAGAATCCCACCATGATAATAAATAAAACCAGACACTGAGCTCTATAGTTATAATTTACTCAAATGCTTCCTTCATACAAATTCAGTAATTAAAAATTGCATTAAGAAGGAGAGATAGAATTTTTTCATATATTCCATCAATAATAAGAATTTATTAAAAAAGAAAGATGGGAAAAATTGTTTCATCTTCCCCAAAATCTCCACCCCAACATGCTTACAGTAGGTTTTTCTTTTCTTTTATAAGGACCAAATATTGCATTTTTAAAAGATCTAATACTGTAAAAACTTAAATTATGCCGCCTGATGCATTTGTTTTGGTACTATAAAAATTAATTGCAGGAAAACTCTGGGAGCTCCAGGTTACACCATGTGCAAGGCAAGAATTAATTCTGGGACTTGAGTTTAAATTGCAGAGAAATTTTCAAAGAGCACAGTTAAAATCCAAGCCTCTCTGAAGCCAAGAAATGTCTCCCACTGGCCTCCATGAGCTTTAAACTTGGAACAAATTTAACTGCTGCTTTTGTTTAATACACACATAGCATCTGATTGCAAAGACATTCATTTTCAAAGCACAGGAGGTGAGAATCAGGCATGGAACTACACAAAGCAAATGATTTGTTCAGTAGCATAATTTGCAGTTATAAAGTATCAGCATTCTTATATATGCATAATACTCCTCAAATACAGATAAATATGGATTCAACTATAACATTAATTTCATTTTAAAAAGAAGTTTATAAACATGATACATATAGGCACTTACAAATTGAAAATTAAATTAAAATGGAGAAAAAAAAATCTGAATCAAATGTGGCAAGGCATAACATGGCCAAGAAGCAATAACCATTCAGGACTTCAGTTAATGTTTAACATAAAAGACAGCAGCCCTCCCACCAGGATGAGGCACTTGCCACTTGCACTAATTCTAGAATAAAAATGCATTTTAGGTTATTTTTGGCAGTCAGCAGCTATCTAATCTGCATTTATTTGGTGAAACAGTGAGGCTACTTAACTCATCACAAACACTACCAATGTCCTACCCACTCAAGCAAGAGGAAACACAAAACCAGCAAAAACCAATTCTAAGTCCAAAGTTGTCATTATCAAATCCTAAGAAATTCCAAAGCAATTTGTTTTATAACACAAACAAGGAGAAGTATTGCAATGTAAGCATTTAGTTTAGAATAAAAATTTGTATATAATGCAATAAAAATTTACTCTGGGATTCTAAGAGCAAAACAGATCAAAATGTGACTTTGCAGCAAGCAAAGAATTAAAGCATTTATAATAGGCCATTCTGACAGAACAGATAATTCTGCCCAGAACAAGTCAAGATTAGTGTTTAGGAATGTCCAGTGAGACAAGTACAAACATTACCCCATTACCCTGGCATGTCAGCCAGCTGATTAAAATTAAATTGGACAATATCATTATCCAAACAAAACTCTGTATAAATGCATTTTCCCCTACTGAATTACTTCACCTTTCTGTTAAAATATTAGACTTTGACTCTGCAAGCCTTTTTTGTTCAAATCCTCAGCTGAGGTTTCAGTGTCTTTACTTCCACTTTCCTCCAAGTCTCCTGAGGACTGTTTTATCAGATTCTTTACTCTCATCTGCTTTTGAAGGAGCTCCTGCTGCTTATCTACAAGCTCCTGGTTCTGCATCTCCACTGCTTGCAGCTCATTCTCAATGGACACCAGCACCTCCTCTAGCACCGCAGGGAGAGGCAAGGAGAAGGCACAATAGAGACCACAGCCATGTGCTGATGCCACTTCTAATTGTGTTAATTGTACTCCAGACAGTGATCAAGCTGTCAATAGAAAGCATTTATTTACATGTGAGAAGCAACATTAACCCCAGCAAGTTAAACTCCTCTGGAGTTATAAACAGGGCCATTAGCAACAAGCTGTCTTCATGCAACAAGATCTCCCTCCTCCATAGAAGAAGAGGATGTGCTGAGCATCAGGGTTTGGATGTAGAGGGAAAATGTTTTATCCATCCTTCACACGTGAAAGAAGTGAAGCAAATGCTCCCCAAAAGCTTGGGTCACACAAGTGACTCTTTGGCAGGAATTGCCTCTTTCCATCCCAATATGATGTGTGTGAATTGCAGATTGTGTACTAGAATCCAGTCCCTGGAGTCTAAAAGAATAATTAACATATACACCTGCATGCCAAGCATGTACTCCAGAGGCAGGTCAGAAAAGCATCAGAAGGAATTACTACCTCCCCCACACCCACAAAACCCAAGAGACTTTGGCCCATCCAGAGCAGATATGGTAATATGGTTATGGAAACAAAAATGTGTGATATGGAAAAAATATCTTCATCTCAAATAGCACAAAATAGTGACAGATGTCTTCCTAAATGCCCACTGCTACTCAGCAGGAAAGAGTTAAGAGTATCTTAAAATTTGAAGCACATTTTAAAAATGTTGAAAACCAAGTAATTTCCTTGACAAACTTGATTTTCATCCTACAATAGCTTGGGTTGAAAGGGACCTTAAAGCTCATCTCATTCCAACTCCCCTGCCACTGGAGCAGGTTGCTCAGAACCTCATCCAACCATGCCTTGAACACTTCCAAGGATGGGGCATTTTGGTTTAGTTTAACCTAAGAAATAAAAAGCTATCCAGTAAAAGAATTTTTTTCTTCAAATCTTAAGTATAATAGCAGAGATCCCACAAAATCTTTTATGTATACATTAAATTAATGTAAATGACAATCAGTAACATGATGTGTTTGTGTCTTGTTAGCTAAAAGAATATATGGAATATAAATTATGGATTGCCTGCAACAGCTCTCATCTTTGGAGATTAAAGAATGTTATCTTTAGGAGATCTTATTTAACCAAGCAACTGTCACTAAAAAGAAAATGAAATAAATACATTTTAAAATATATTTTGTAAGTAAACCTTCTCAACTTTAGAACAAATTTACTGCAGGACATTGTTCATTACCAGAGCTGTGGATGTAACAGTTTAAGCACTGGTTAATTTAATTTGCTCACAAAGAAGCTCCACTAGGTGACAACTGCTTTTTCCCTTCTGCAAAATGGATAAACACAAACTCACAACCAATTCCCAAGGCCACAGCTCACCAGGCTTCTAAATGAACCCAAGAGAAGTTTAACCAAGTCATACATTTCCTGCAAGAGGAATGCTCTAAGGCAGACCAGTCACTCACCAAGTGCCCATGGCCAATTTTGATCTCTTCAAACTTATTTTACAGAAAAGCCTGGACACATTATATTTTTCCCCTTAGAAAGGCAGCCACCATAACACCTAGAGGATCTGTTAGGAGGAAGTGAAAATGCTGTTTAGTTTAGAGAAGGGGATCAATTTTGAATAATCGTCAGTGAAATGAACATGGAATTGAATTTATTGGGTCAGTATTTGAACAACAGTTTTTGTCACATTGTACCTTAATACTACTAAACTCAAGAGATTGATATTTTCTGTTACTGCATCCTGAACTATTTATTTCATGGATGGAAACAAAGTCCAATGGAAGGTGAAAGGGAATAAATTCAGCATTACAATAAATACTGGGGGAAAAATTCCTCACTACCAGCTGATTCCACCATAACAAGCATCTTCCCCGCTTCTATAAATAGAGGAGGAAATACGTATTAATAATGATGTGTGAATAAAACACTTCTGCATCCCCCAGGGCTAGACCCAGACGCCTCTTAATCACCTCCAGGGGCGGCGACTCCCCCACCTCCCTGGGCAACCTGCTCTAGTGGGAATATTCACAGGCGAACAGTGTGACTGGCATCCAAATATACACAGTGAGCCGTACAGTGCAACATTCCCTGCATCCCTCAGCCACAAGCCAGCCTGCTCGCTGGGGCTGCGGGACAGGGCGGGATGGATGGATCCATGGACGGATGGACGGAGGAAGGGACCGAGGCCGCCAGGGCGAGGAGGAGCAGGGCCTCGCAGCCGTGTCCTCCCGTGCGTTGGGCTCAGCCGTGGCTCGGGCCGACAGCTCCCACAGCTGCCCTGAGGGATGGTGCCGGCCGCGCTCCCGCATCCTTTAGCTTTTATCCTTTAGCTTTTATCCCTTATCTTTTATCCCTTATCCCTGATCCCTCACGGCTCCCGCCCCGCGGCTCCGCTCCCACCCGGCGCCGCCCTTTCCGCCGCGCGCTCTCAGCCACTGGCGCGCGGGGCCCGGCGCGTGCTCCGCCCCGCCGCCAATCAGCGCGGGCCGTGGGCGGGGTGGCGCGCTCGCGCGGCCGTACAAGCCGGCTGCTGATTGGCGGCCGGTGTGACCAATGGGCGGGCGGCTCTCCTGCGGCGGGGTGCGTGTTTCCGGAAGACGTGGCCGCCGCCGGTGCCGCTCCCGCCCGTGCCGCTCCCGGAGCCGCCGTCACCATGATCTCCCTGTCCGACACGCAGAGTAAGCGCTGCCGCCGCTCCCACCGGGGAAGCGCGGAGGGGCCGCCCGCTGCGGGGCTGGGGGCGGCGGGGGGTCGCAGGGCGGCCGGGCCCGCAGCCTTTGTCCGCGGCGGGGCCTCCCGGGAGCGGCCGGGCACGGTCCGGCGGGGCCGCTGGACACCGGCGGGAGCGGGCAGGGGCGGGGGAGCTCTCACGGCCCCATCCCCGCAGAGGAAGGCGCGGCGGCGGCCCCGGTGCGGCGGGAGTGGCGGCTGGCGGGGAGTACGGACGGGAAGGGGATGGTGAGCGGCAGGGCAGCGCTCGGCGGGACTCCGGCCTTGGGAGAGCTCTGCCACCACGGCCGGCGTGTGTCCGGGGCTGCGAGTGCTCGGTGTGCCGTGCTGCGGGGCGGAGGGGCTGGGAGGGACCCTAAAGATATCTCAGCCATGGCAGGGACACTTTGCACTGCCCCCGGCTGCTCAGGGCCCGTCCAGCCTGGCCTGGAGCGCTCCCAGGGATCCACAGAGAGCCACAGCTGCTCTGGGCACCCTGTGCCAGTGCCTGGCTGCCTGGCTAGCCTTACAGGAGGACATTTCTTCCTCTTATCTAGCCTGGGTTTGTTAGGGTTTGTGGGTTTGTACCCATGGCACTTTGGCTAAGCACAGTGAATGAATGAATGAAAGCTGAACGATAAACAAAGTAACCTTCAGCTACGCTCTTCTCTTGTGCCTCCCTCTGGTCGTCAGTGGTCTGGAACCACTTAATTACCTAAATAGTAACAAGCTTTGCTGTGCTGCTCTTGCTGGTACCACACCAAACGTCCGCAGGTGACGCTGAGGGGGCTTCAAATTGAG
The DNA here is from genome assembly GCF_037042795.1 of Molothrus aeneus. Classification (NCBI taxonomy): domain Eukaryota; kingdom Metazoa; phylum Chordata; class Aves; order Passeriformes; family Icteridae; genus Molothrus; species Molothrus aeneus. Next base: position 1,434,836 of record NC_089650.1, on the reverse strand, counting down.
GCCGAGACACTGAAGCGGAAAAAAGCAAAAATATTTGTATGTGGCCATAGTTTTGTTTCTACCAAAGTGCTTGGAAATAGAGATCAAAGAAATGAAAGTAAAGAAGTTCCTAAGTGTGTCCTTAGCCAGGAGCACCAGCGGTGTCCGGGGTGCTCTGGAGTGTGTCCAGCCACCCAGGGGCAATCCTGCCCCCCTGCTCTGCCCCAGGGCTGGGTGCACTGCTGGGCTGCCAGTACAGCAGGGACAAGGAGCTGCTGGGAGGGGTCCCAGGAATGATGAGGGCTCTGGAGCATCTCTAAGGAGAAAGGACTGGGAGCTGGGCCTGTTTATTCCAGAGAAGGCTGAGAGGGGATCCCATCAATACATGTAAATATCTCAAATGGGTGCCAGGAGGATGGTGCCAGACTTGTCAGGGGTACCAGTGGCAGAACAAGGAGCAATGGCCATGACGTGAAGCACAAGGAGTTTAATCTCAATGTGAGGCATCACTTCCTTGCACTGAAGTTGGCAGAGCCCTGGAACAGCTGCCCAGGGAGGGGCTGGATCTCCCTCTCTGCAGCCATCCCAGACCCACCTGGACACATTCCTTTGTCACCTGTTGCAGGTGCCTTGCCTTGGCAGGGGGGTTGGGCTGGGTGATGTCCAGAGGATCCCTCCACCCTAACCATTGTGATTCCCTGATAACAGCTAAGCTGCAGGGTTAAGGACAATGACAGGCCTTTGCTTTAAATGACTATCTCATGTATGGTGCATTTCTGGTATGATTGGCACAGAAGGAAATGAGTCTGCCTGATAAGCACCACAGCATCAGTTATGAAGGAGGGTGTGAAAAATCTAGAAAAAAAGAAGTTAAAATAACTCTGATAGCAGGATACTGGAAATGGAGGTATTGGAGAGCCAGTTAAGGCCAAGGATGAAGACAGGCAGCAGAGTTTAGCAGCGTTCAGGGTCAATGATTTCTTGAGATACTCAGATATTGTGCTGTTACTGGGAAGAGTACCAACCCTTGGGGTTAGCTTTTAGCTTTCTGATTGATTAAACCCTTGTGGGCTTTGCTTTTCTCTTAACTTCCTGTCTGGAGTATTCATTGGGAAAAAAAATCTCTTCAGAAGGAGATTCACTGTTTTTATTTTGCTTGGTTCCTCATGTGGGACCTTCAGCTATTTCCAGTGCTAAGATTGTTGGTTGTAACTGTCAGAGACAGGAGTACTAAATAAAACACACTGTCATTTAGTGGTTTTAAGGGTTTTTTTTTCAGTTTTTCTGAAATTCTGAAGATAGTTCATCAGATATTTTAAAATTCACTGCTGTCTGGAAAAATACAGAGTTAGCCATAGAGTCACTGGTGGAATAGTGTGATAAATACCTGGAGAGAACCACTGCTGATGTTTGGAAAGTTAATTCTGCATCTGCAGTCTAGAACATAATTTTAAGTGGTGCACTGAATGGTGTTATAAACCACCGGTAATTGCAAAAGAATTCACTTAGCTTTTCCCAAATTAAATTTTTAATACTAAAAAATACTACTAGCAAAGTAATAGTTGTGCATTGAATATAAGCTGTATTTGGTTTTGTCTTCTAAAAGCCTATAGCCCACAATTCCATTTTATTTTGCACTGTATTATGCTCTATAAAAGATTTGGGATGTGCATTGTCTGCCCTAATCTTTTACAAGCAGTGTATCTTAATTTTGAATCTTAAAATCTACTAAGCTGTTTTCACATAGAGCTGCAGTAGTCTTGCACAGCTTATGGAATTTCTGGAGAAACTGATGAAGATTTGCTCCCTTGTCTCAGGAAATCATAGTAATCCAGAATAAATACAACCTGGCCAGTGTGTGTTTCTGCATTTCTAGGCATTGATGTGTTGTATTTGACTAATGTGGGAAAGCTCTTCTGGCACAGGAGAAACTATTTTAAAATAGTTTGCTCCCTCTATAAATATTCATCGTTAGTTGTTGAAAGGATTTTCTACAAAATGCCAGTACTTTTCCTTCCTCTGAGAAGTGTGGTTAAATATATTTACAAATTCTGATCCAAATCAAGGCAGTAACTGAGATACCAACACTGAAGGATAATAGTCCTGGACCATTCATCTTCTTCCAGCAGTTATTTTGGGATAATGAGAATAATGTTCCTTTCTCTTTTTCCCTTTTGCGTCCACTAACCAGAGCACACGGGTGACTTGTGCAGTGAATCAGAGCCCATTGTGGCAGAAGTGCTTCCAAACCGGTTTGGGGTGGTTACAGAGGTGTTAGAGAGGGAATTGCAGCAGCTGCTGGGAGGTGGCTCTGCCTCCTCCCCACATCCACACCTTGAGCTGTGCCTGGGGAGGAGCAAATACTCACTTCCAGGACTGCTTATTTATCTTGCTGGCAGCTGGTAATTCCTCTGGAGTCCTGCCTCCAAGTGATTTCCTTCCAGAATGCAGATTGTTTCTGCTCTTCTGAAGTAAAGAGTACTGGAGAAAAGGGCACTTGCAATTCTTACATTGCCTTCAGTCAGCAGATCCATTGAAAATACAATTAGCAATTCTGTTTTTCATTGTAAACCAGTACGGAGAGTGCCTGTAGTAAATCGATTGGATCGAGTTACTTAGTGCTTTTAATTGTGGGGTGTTAAAATGCTCACAGTGAAAGTTTAAAGTGGCAGGCTACACCACAGAACTACAGCTCTAACAGCCTTGCTGAAAGCCAAGCCCTCAGAGAAGTCTGGAGAGTGGAATGTTGCCGTAACAAATCTCTGAGCTGTGTTGAAATTTATTTCCAATAACTACTTACAAGTCCTGAAACAGGCATAATTATCCTCCTTTACTCCCAAGCTCATCAAGCAACAGCAAATGACCAACTACGTCAACAAAGTGCAATTAAAATCCATGGAGGCAGATCTGGCCAACAAGTAGCAGTGAGGGCTGTGATTGTGGATTTTGTGGTTTTTGTTTGTTTCAGGACAGGCTATGCAAAACTACTTGGAACTTCAAAATGCACATATATACAGGCATAGTATTAGGGAGGGTTTTGCTGAGCTGTTTTTGTTTTGCGTTTACAAATCTGTAGGTTTCTATGTCTGGTCACAGTGAAAACAGCAATAAATGTATGTGTTTGCAGCCCTGTTGCTGCTGCTCCTGGTTTTTCTCTCCCATTCATCTGTGTGAGAGTCAAAGGAAGGCTTTAGAGATTTAAAATTAAAAGCAGGATGTATTTCTAAGATAGCAGTCTTCAAGATACTGTTGTGAAATAGTACTTTTAATCCTAGCTTGACATTTGTTTCTCATACAAACCTTCCATCCTATCTTGGCTTCCCAGTATTTCTTGAGCATCCTTTGCAGAACTCAAAGTTTATAGAACTGTTTAGACTGGGAAAAAACCTTTAAGAGCAATGAGTCCAGCTGTTAACCCAGCACTGGCCAGTCCATAATTTAAGCAAATAAATTAAGTACAAAAGGTATTTTTAAAAAATCTGCAAGTTAAGATAATAAAATGAAAAATTTCATTAAATGAAGCTGCTATATAGCACTAGTAGTCTAGAGATATTGTACCTATGTGTAATGTAAATCTACCATTTAATTAATAAAAATTAAATATGAAGCATGAAAATTATAATTGAACATTAATCCCTCAATATTTAGTATCTGCCAGTTTTGTGAAAACTGGCAATTGTCTGGAGACCCAGGCTAGTGTTTGATAGCTGTCAGCACATGTGCAACTTGGAAAAATCCTGCAGGATTCATCCAAGTTCTGTTCCATCTAGAAAATGCTGTGCAAGTCATGGGAGATGGAACATGAGGTTTCAGGAGCACTGAGAGGACCAGGGTACTTACATTACTATGGGAAAGATAATGGGATAAGATCTGCAGATCCCAGAGTATTCTGAATTAAAAGAGAAGGATCACAAGGATCCAACCCTTCAGTGAATGACCCATATGAGAGTCAAACCCCGACCCTGGAGTTATTTATACCATGTTCTGACCAAGTGATCTAATCTGGAAAAAAAAGTTTCATTATCAAACAATCCTTTAATTTACAAACAATCCTGTTCTCCATACTAGCAATTAATCAAAAGGGATGTATGTCTTTGCCGTATGTGTGTATATATATATATATATATATATATATATATATATATATATATATATATGGTTGCATTCAATTTCAGTGTCTAGTTCCAAACATGGCCTTTGTTGATAAACAGCTTCCAAAGATATGTCTGTTGAAGTAATTGGGGTCTACAAGATTTATAATATTTGTACACTCAAGTAAGTTTTTAAATTTAAAATGTCTTTAGATTGGATGTTCTAATTTTTTCCCCAGTTTTTATCCATGACATTTTCTTGGTACCATGTTTTGTTACATGCCTAAATTTGTTTCTTTTTCAGAGATTGGGATGGGACTAACAGGCTTTGGAGTGTTTTTTCTCTTCTTTGGAATGATACTCTTCTTTGACAAAGCTCTTTTGGCTATTGGAAATGTAAGTGACTTTTCTGCAGTGCTTAGAATCAAGTATGTGATCTATTAAAGATAAACTCAAAATAGTACAGCATGTTTGAAGCTGCATGACAAAGATTACTGTGGTGATCTGGTATAAAAGACGAGTGCTCAGTGATAGGAGTGAATCATTTTTCCTGCTTGAGGTTAGAACAGCTCACACTGATGTCAATGTCACCGTGGGTCAGGCCTGTGGGATGTTGGTAGACAAGAACCAGCTTGTTCCACAGTTCTGCTGCTGCAAATGTGATTTTTTGTGGTCCTCTGAGATCACTGTCAATTTAAGTATCTATTTGGATAAGAATCTTTAAGTACCTGCTAGCAAATGTAGTTTTGCAGTGCTGTAGGAGGAAAGAAAGAAATATGAATTGCTCACACTTCTGGCTTTAGAAGAGCCAGACCTCTTTCATAAAAGAGAGATTCAGTATCTGCAGTTTTTACCAAATCAAAGTTGTCACTCAAAGCAGCACAGAAAATAAATCCTACTTCTGGTACAGGAAATTTCCAGTCCGAATATCAAATGACAGGGTGTTTCCTGCATGTGCTAGTTTCTGTGCCTCTGGTGTTCTCAGCTTTGCCAGCCAAAGCACAGCCTGGCTGGGAGAGGTTCAGCCTCTCTTTTGCTGATGCTTAAAAGTCTGCAGCCGAACAGATCAGTTTCATTCTCAAACACTGAGATTCCCTGAAGGGAAATATAAAATTGTGTACCTGAATTTGGGTACATTAGTTGAAGCATTGTTATGAACCATCAGCTCAAGTGTGCAGTGGGAGAGTGAAAAATGAAATAATGCTTATTTTTTCTTTTTCTGATGTAAGGTGGAAATACGAGATCCTGTTTAGGGAAAATGAAAACGTAGGTAGGAAGAGACAATGACAGGCTATGTGGTAACCAAAGATAATGCAAGAAAAGCTACTGTATCCTTGCAGAGAATTGTTTTTATTAAAAAAAAAAAGTTATATCAGAAAGGGCAGGAAGTTCTAAGAAATTGATTTATTAAATACCATCCAAAACTTAAACTTGAGTAAAACCTGAGATACTATTGCTTTCTGAGCAAAAATGTTGCTGAAATAATTCTGAGTCCTGTAGCTGCAGGACACCAGAAATAGTTGTAACTAGTTGGGACTGATGTGATAGTGTTCAGTCTATACTGGAACAAATAAATAAACAATAAAAAAGACTGCACAGTAAAAAACAACTGTTCAGCTTTTTCCTTCTCTGGCTTTGCACTGTGAGTAGATCAGCAGAAGCTGTTGAAGATGTCAGTGGCACAGAGCAGAGGTGCTATTATGTGTGGTGTCAGTTTTTAGGAACCTTTGCTGTCAGTAGGACTGAGCTTCAGCACCACCTGTGGTAAAGATGTGACAGGGCAGATCCTCTATCTTGGGTGTGTTAAAAGGATAGACCCTTTACATTCAAGCAGCTGAGAGCTACAAGTGTTTTAAGATGGACCTTACAACAGAAAATCAATAGTAAATTCATTCTCACCAACTGTCTCATGGTATTAAAAGAAGTTGTGCAAGAAAGGCAGTGTAATTTTATAAAATATATATATGTGTGTGTTTACATCCTGTACTTGGGAACATAATTAGTTGTTTTCTTTCTTTGGTTGTTTTTGTCTTTTCTAGGTTTTATTTGTGGCTGGCTTGTCTTTTGTTATCGGTTTAGAAAGAACATTCAGATTTTTCTTTCAAAAACACAAAATGAAAGCAACGGGCTTCTTCCTGGGTGGTGTACTCATAGTTCTCATTGGCTGGCCTTTAATAGGAATGATCCTGGAAATTTATGGGTTCTTCCTATTGTTCAGGTAAGTCTTGTTTGTAAAAACTTTGTGTTAGTTTATCTAGGAATAAATGTATTGTGTAGTGTTTGTGTTAGAGTTGACAAAGCAGCATCCTTTATATGTTCCTTTTGGACAGATTTTATATGAAATTGTTTATTTACAAGTTGGTACGTATTTTTTCAAGACTCAAAGCTGCTAATGTTGGTGAGGCATTTACCAAAATTACTTTGATAATGCTGATGTCTAACCAAAGAATTGTAAAGCTTCAAAATGTGTGGGAGCCCAAATGTTAGCAGTATGAAGTTTAAATATCTCCTCATGGAAAAGGGATACTTGGTCCTTTTTTCAGTGGGGAGTTTGTTATTTTCTTTAACAAATGGGGCAAAATATTCAGTTACTACCATCCTAGGTTTGTAACCTTACCATTTCATCACTCTGGCAGCCCAGGGAAAAGCTGTTTTCTGCCGTATTTCATTACAATTGTGCCTTGGAGTCAGAACTGCTTGTTTGGGTTAGCAGTATCTCAACTGAGTTAAAGAAAAATGGAAATTCTATTTTTTTAACAGCAATCTTGAAACATGTTATAACTTTCACAATGTGTCATTTAAGTTCTTCATAAATGCAACGGTAATAGTGAAAGAATTTGACTTGTTACAACCTGCATAGATATCTATATTTTTATCTTTATTTCTATGGTTGAAGTTGTATGCTTCCCTACAGAACAAAGCAAAAAATATGCAAAAATGTAGAAAGGGAGTCTTCTGGTTGTTCTTGGACCTCTCTCCAGATGCAGATTGTTTCACTAATGGTTATTGATCAAGTTTCAGACCCTGAAGTGTTCTGTGAATGGCTGAATAATACTGTTCCTGTTAATCAAAGTGAAACCATTGTTCTCATGGAGCTCTTTTTGTACCCAGTAAAATTGTATGTTAATCCGATATTTAGTTCAGATAAAATGTTTATTTTAAAAGTCAATCTGAACTTGGCTCTTACTGGAGACAGTGAAATTTCAGAAAATTAATTTAGTGGGGTTAATGTATTTCTTATTGTTCTGCTCTGTGGTACTCTGAATCCTGTCACTGTAAGTGCTGTGATAATCTCAGTATTTCACTGAATACACTGTCACTTCTTGCATGTACTGCTTGGTTTAATCAGTACAAAGCAAGTAGAATGTGTTTCCAACAGAACACCCCCCTTTTAAAAGATCTCAAAAGAGTTATAAGTTAGTCTGTCTAGGCAGGTATGACTATGGATTATCTAGTGGTGCTTGCAAGGTAAAACAGTGTTGAGAGGTTTATAAAAGATCAATAATTATCCCCAGGACGTCCCTTAGCCTGAAGGGAATCAACAAGGGATGGATAATTCCAGGTATGAATGTTTAGCTGATCTGTTTTAATTTAAAGAATCTGGAGACCAGTGGTTTGGACTGAAGAATCTTAAATGTCTTTTCCAACCTTGATTCCATGATTCTGTGACCATCTTTTCCAGGGCTCATTAGTTGATAGAATCTAAATCCCTTGCTACAAGGCTGACTAGTGATTACTTCAAGCAAAGCTTTTGTTTTGCTTCAATCTTGTTCAGTTCAACCATCCTCCTCTTGTCAGCAACTTGCTCCCTTCTGAAGAAGTTACAAATGAAGTCTTTCCTCAAGCACCATTTTATACTGTTCCTCAGGGTCCTGCTGCTTGGTTGCATAGCAGAAAACTGCCCTATTATGGGACAGCTGTTATAATCTAAGGTGCTTTTGGGGCCTTGTTCAGATGACAGCCCTGCAGAGTTATGGCTGACAATATTATCCCTGCTGTACTGACTGTTCCTTATTCTTGGACACAGCAGTTGTTTTAATCTGTCACAAGTGGTTTGTGTGCCCTGCCTCACAATTTACTGGGCTGCTGAAATGACCTGGTCTTTAAAAAAAAAAACAAACTCAAAACCCCCCTTTTTGGTGTGGATATTACCCAGCAAACAGTTCTTAGCAGGGTGGTGAAGAGGATGATGACTTGTGAAATTTCACAGTTTCACTGTGGCTGAGGCCTCATTGCACATTAATCCTTATGCCATGCAGGGAATGCTCAACACAGGATTGCTGGGAATGCCAGCAGCTGCCTGCAGACAGCTGAGATACTGCCACAGAAAATTTGGTTTTCTGCTGCAGAGGTTAGGTGGAGAGTGCAGGGGCTGCACCAGAGCATCTGTGCCAGGGAACATCCCCAGGGTCACCATTCAAACCACTGACTTCAGTTTGGGAAATAAATGAATGCACAATTCTGTCATGCTTCATTTTATTTAGTTAATGTAAAGAGTATACTATATGGTTTTAATTACTCAGAACTAACTTCACTTCTTTCTACATTGGGTCTTGAATGTATTTTCTATAACATAAAGAGGAATTATCTCAAAATATGTATGCTAATTTTGAGAAATCTGTTTTGCTAATTATCTGCTGCCAGAATTATTTTTTTGTTAATGTTACAGCAATATGAGCAAAGCTTAATTACAAAAACTAATACAATCTTCTGATGTCTTACCTAAAGGGGGTTCTTTCCTGTGGTGGTTGGCTTTATTAGAAGAGTTCCAGTTCTTGGATATCTCTTGAATTTACCTGGTATAAGCTCGGTAAGTTTGGTACTTCATGCAACAACTGCAGCATGTTCTGATTTTCATTCCACTGATATAGCACCTGTAGATATGCATCAAAAATAAAGCAAATAGAACTTTGGAGCAATGACTTCAAATGCTGCACAGTTCTTGCACCATGCACATCCCACTCATTCCCAGGGAGATGCTCCTAGGGATAAAAGGAACAGAAGGAGGCGATGGCAGGAGCTGCCCCTGCTCATGGGCAGTGGAGTGGGAAGAGTCCTGCATTGTGACAGGGAATGCTGGGGTTCTTCTGCTTCACTCTTGGCCCTGGCTGACAACACAGGTGAATCTTCCTCATCTCCTGTTGTACAATGAGGAGGGCACTGTTCTTGGTGCAGTATTTGAGTGTACTTAGGGAAAGTGGCCTCTAAAAGCAAAGAGTGGAGTTCAGTGTTATGTTGCAGCTCATATGGTGAACCCAGAAACTCTCAGCATGAATAGTCATTCATCAAATGTGTTTATTAAGGGCCACTGCACCAGGCTACATCTTTTTATTACTAAGATTTGTGTTTTTTCAAATGGAGTTTTCAATTTTTGAAACCAAATGTCTGAGGATTTGAAGACAACAGAAAGACACTAAACTAGGGTGTTTCAGTCAACTACTTTTACTGTGCTAATTTATTTATGTATTTTAACACGAGCATTTGTAATACTAGTTTTGAAAGCAACAGTTTTTACAGCTACTACTGAAAATTAATAGTGGGAATAACTTAGATGCATACAGGCTGTTTTTTAAAAATGAGTGTTCCAGTTCATCTGTTCCAGTCTCACAATTAGGCCAAGTTGTGGCTCATAATTCATGATCAATTGAATGTTTCATTTGTCAATTGATCCTAATCATATTTAATTTGATCATAACGGGGTTAAATCTTGTTTTAAAAAGATAATTGTTAATGTTTTATTCAAAGCCTACGTAGGCTCAGAAGAGAATCCACAGTAATGGTCAGTTGAAATATCTTCCTTGGTCTACTAATGCATGTGTGGCTGAGACTTGTTTTGTTTTAACCATTAAGCTGGCAGTGTTATCTGCATTCTTCTATTTCCTTTCTCATTCTGTTGCATCTTCATGCTGCACTGTTAATGTCTATATGAGAAAAACATGTTATGCAGAAACACAATTGCAATTTTAAGAATTTTGGTTTTCACAAACCTAAACCATGAGAGCTCGGTGAGTACTACTTGACTCTCATTTCCAGTCACATACTAACCATGCAAGTAGCAAGCAGTATTTGAGAGCAGCTTCACTCTACATAAATGTCATCAACCTAAAACCTTTTTGTCTCCTTTTCCACAGCTTGTAGATAAAGTTGGAGAAAGCAACAACATGGTATAATGACGAGAGGGTGGAAGACTGATCTAAACTTTTACTGTATTATTTATAAAATCCCTTTGAAGAATACTCAGCACAAAGATTAAGTTGTGTACAAAGGAAAAAGCTTGTTACATTCTTTACATAACAGTTTAATTTAAAATGTATAGTCAACAATATACATTAGAAAAGAAGCTCAGCAAGTGTGCTTCTAGGAAAGTAACTCCAGAGTTTGGGAAGTCAACTGAAGAGGGGAAAGTCATGGAATAACCCCTGTTACAACTGTTCAAGACTATTTCTGTTGGTTTTGGAAAACATGCTAGAGGCAATGAACCCTTGTTGAATTAACGGTGCCTGTTCTTTACCTCCTTATTTTGAAGGTGCAGTAGAGCAAACAGGCCTACATTTTTAAGGGTGACCCAAACTTACCCAACCCTCTGCTTGCTATCCTCAGAGTGCAAAAAATCAAACAGGAAACTTCTTGTGTAACAAGAGATGCATCTTTGCATGAAGGTTAAGATGACTATTCATCTATAATGTATTATGACAATAAAAAAGAAACCCTACACAGTTGTGTTGTAAACATTTTTGTAAATATGTGGCTGAAATACAGCATTGTTATCTTAATGTTTCAAAGCCAAATGTTAGTTGATTGTATTTGCCTTCCGTTTCGGAATATGCAAAAGGTCAATCTTTAATAACTTTGGTCTTAAATGTTGGTTCTGAACATGCAGAGCTCAGTGGAGAACTCTGGAAGCTGACTTGCAGGCCTTCCAGTTTGTTCTCCTTGAGCCATGTTCCATGTGCATCCTGATGAGAATGTAGCCCCTTGTCACTAACGTGCAAACTCTGTGAAACATGCTTAGTTCACAAAAAACTGCATTAGGCTGAGGTGCTGATGTGAGCCCTGTGAAATGTTACTTACCAGAATTTGGAGCTTTGTTTTTAACCAGTTTGAAACTAAGCTTTCTTTGTTTACTCTGGAACTACGAATTGACTTTTATTTTTTACGGTAATAAAATGGAAACTTAAAGTTCTGTGTACGTGAGTCTGTGGGGAGAAAACTGCTGAGTGACTGGGGCTGACTACAGATCAAGTGCCAATCTCCATGTGTTTGTAACGTGTTACTGGTTAGCTGGTTATCTTCAGACAGCTCCTGGTTACAGCAGCAGCTTTGTTGTTACTGAGGATTCTTGGCTAACCTGGAATAAATGTCCTCTCCTAATAGACTGGTCCCATTTCTGCTCCTTTTGGGATGTTAAATGTTGTGCACTTGCAATAGTCTCAGTTACAGTGTCCTCCCCTACCAATCCTTGTTCAGTGAATTGTGTTTGTGCAGGCAGGGGGGTTCTGTTCTGTTTCATTTTCTTTTCCCTTTCATGTAATCCTGAAACAATTACCCAATGTAGTATTAAAGGTAGCTATGTAGACTAAAGGTCTAATGACTAGGGGTGACTTTTTTGTTGTTGTTTTTTTTTGTTTTGGGGTTTTTTTTTGTTGTTTTTTTTGGTTTTGTGGGTTTTTTATTGTGCAGTTAAAATTGGAGTTTTCTAATATTACTTTTAACTTAAAAAAATCCTCATATACCAACCCTTTTGAAAGTTGCTGTGAAGTTTATTTGTATAAAAGAAGGGGTTTTTCCACTACAACTGTATAAATAGCCACAATCTACTATTATCAATATTTAATTTGCTTCCTTCTAAAACAGGCACAAAATTATTCAGAAAGAAAATCCAACCTGTTATTTTGCAATTAATAACATCTGAAAAATCAGCGGGTTTGTTTTAAAAATTGCTATATTTTCTTGATGGCATGTGCATTACAGTTAAGAAACAGGAGTAAATACGATTGTTGGCTCTACCTCAAGGATAAAGCATTTTAGATAACCCAATTTTAACTGCTCCTATAGCTCTGTGCCGTGTTACAATGACTAGAGAATAACACTCCAGCAGCTTAGCCAGCTCCTGTTTGCTGTGGTAGGGCACTAGGCTGTGCTGTGGGAACCAAGTGCTGTCTCAAGCAGACAGTGCTCACCTTAGAAATCAGCTACCTGAACGTTTTTGTGCTTCTGTCTTGAAAAATAATGTGATGGAAAAGGTGGGTTGCACCACAGGACTGTGGATCTCTTGCTGCAGCAACTTGCTTGGTAAGCTGAAGTACCTTCAACAACAAGAAATGATGATGATGTCTTTTAGAGGTGGTTCATGTGTGGCTGTGGATGATCTTTTGCCTCTCTGAGAAGCTGGGGTGTAGGCAGGTCATCTCATTTATATTTAATTCATTTTTTTCAATCAAAAGTCAATTTTTTGTCACATGTGAACTGTTGTGGAAAGCATGTGAGGGAACAGAATTGTTGAATTTAGCATAGTCTATCCCTCAAGGTAACGTTGTTTTTGAGACGGTTTTGCCAAGATAAATGTGGGTGGCAGCAAAGGTCAAAACAACTTAGCCTTAAAGTGTTTCTGTCCTTGTAAAAAATATCTCTAACAGAAACATGCTTGGAATGTTTCCCCTTTTAAATGTAATTTATAATTGCTGCTTTAAAACTCATAAGGATGGATCTTATTCTGAGCAAATGAATACTGTAAATATCCTTGTCATACCTTGAATAAATGGGAACCTTTTTCTATAATTTGTCTTTGTGTCTTGGTGTGCACATTCTAAAAAAGTCTGTTGATAAGTTTTCCTTTCCGGAGAGTCAGGAGTACAGGCTGTTACTGCCTTGTTGTCTTACACTGTTGTGACTTTTACAGTAAAAAGGAAAGGTTTCCTCTCTTTTTTACAACGAACCTTTTACATAAGAATCCCCCTAATTTTTTAAGTTCCAGTTTCAGACACAGCACAACAAAATATGAAATTTCAGTTAGATGGGAAACAACCTCCTTTTTTTCTGAGGAAATAACTATGAAACTTCAGGAGAAAAAGAGCATGTGTCTAGATCCTGGAGCAGGTTTTTAGTCTAGCTCAAGGATATGACCATGAGTTCTGTGTATCCTGCAAAGTGGCCTGATAAGCAGGTTTACCATTCCGTGGTGCTCTGCAAGCCTGGGGCTCATTGTTGAGGATTTTCACAGGAGAGCAGCAAAGCAAAGCTTTTAACTGGTTGTTGAGGTATTGTGTTGGTGCTGTGCACCAGTTAGTACCCTAAAAACTTAATTTGACCAAATTTGCTTGTATAGAAAGAACTGGCACTTCCTAATTTGAAAGGAAAAACCCCACAGCAATGTCTGGTTACATCTGTTCAACTAGGAGAGGTAATTTTAATCTGTTTGTGGCTCATGGCCAGTTACTTTCAGTGACTAGTTGCCATTTATTAACCAGGAATACTTTGGCTTTGTTACTGCTCACAATGTGGTACCACATACAGTTTAGAGACTGTCAAAAGCAGTGCAAAGAAAGGAATCTTGGCCCTGTGGCAGATGTCAAAATGAAGGTTTTATGGGATTACTTTGAATTGTTTAAAGATTTCAAGGCACACACTCATCTACTTGTTCCCTTTCTGGATGACTGATTATCAGTCAGGCTGGAGAGTAGAGTCCATATCCCTAAACCAAACGTCTGTCTCCCAGCTGGCTCTTCAGAGGTCACTGCTAGCCCTTGGACTCCCATCTCTGCTCCTCTGGCTGCCACACCTCTGGCTGTTCTACCCTTCAGACTGCCAGTGCCAGCTGTGACATCACTGGCATGTCATTACCAGACTGATTTACCAGCAGAACTTGGCCCTTGTGGCCCATCTGTTCTAAGTTCTGCCCCTCTAGTATTGATCTTGGCACATTAAAGCATCTCTTAGAAGAGCTGGATCTCATGCTCAGCCCAACAAAGAGATTCTGCAGCTCCTCTAATCCCTCACCAAGCCTAATTCACCACAATTATATGCTCAAGCAGCCTCCTCAAACACAGAATAATTTACAGAAAAATCACATGGCTACTGTGGGTAATTTAGTGTGGAATTCATTATCTCTGACTAAGTATTATGACTGATAACCTGGGATATGGAGCAATATCTATTTCTAGGAATGCATTTATGTGTTGGTTACCAGTCATTAAGGGTAGTTTAATTAACAGTTCACCTGCTGCTGAGAAAGTGCATGCCCAGAAATGTGCTTGCCAAATAACATCTGTGCTGCTTCATGCTTTCTAGCAGGCACCATTTCCCACTGAGTACTGCTCTTCTGGGAAATGTGGTGGATCTCCTATAGAAATATATAAGTTTGTGAGTATCTTACTTCTGTGAGTAAGATAATGCTCACAGAAGCTCTGGATTCATAGCTGAGCATCACAGACCATGCTGGTCCTGCAGTCAGGGTTCCCCTGTGGCCACCAGGAGGAAGCAGGAATGTGAGGATCACAGTTGCTGGGGTACTGGTTGTTGGTTTCTCTGGGTCTGGATTGAAGGAGTTTGAGACAGTAGTTCATGTTCACACTCAGGTGTTTATTATTTCTTATCAGTAAAACAGCCTCACTACTGTGAGTTGGGCAGCTTTTCATTAGAAGGCACAAAATGACCAACAATCTCTTGGTACAAGGTCTTTTAAGACCAAACTATCCAGTTAAGAATTGACACCTGGATTATTTTCCCTTTTAACCCAATAACTGATCCCACAGAGCCCACAATGGGGACTTTTCTGCCCAATTACAAAATGCCACCCAAACCCATAGAGAAGAAGGAAGAAGAAGAAGGAAGAAGAAACCCAGGACAACAGCCTGTGCCCTCCATCTCGCTTCCATCCACAACAGACTAAAAATCCCAAACCCTCAATTTCTCACCCAGTGATGCACCTACACTACTCTCTATAATCTATTTCACACTTTTGTGGATTCCAGTCTGTCTTGAAGTGTAGGAAACTTTCTCCATGAATGAGGGTCAAAGTCAGTGCTGCCCTGGGGGTCAGGGCAGCCCAGAGCAGACAGAGAAATATTCCCTGTGGTGCCCTGGGTTTCCACACAGAAAGAAGTGAAATTTCTGGGGTCAGGGATGGCAGGAGGGGGTCACCAGCTCCTTGGGAACACCAGCATGGAGCCCATGTCCCTGCAAAACCAGGAGGGCAGGTGGGGATGTCTCGTGTTCAAGCACAAACACACCTTTCATTGTTTTCTTTTCGGCACACGCTAACGGCTCCGAGTCCTATTCCTGGTGAGTGGGACCTGGAAAACAGCTTGAAATTTCCTGCCTGTTGTTTTTTTTTGTGCACTTCTTTCTGAAGCCTTTTTAGGCTCAGTTTAATTTAGACTGGGGAACCACAGTGTAGTTTTACAGCACAAAGATGATGTTGAGCTTTTTATAGAGCGCTATTGGAGCCGAAAGGCTAAGCAGCCTTTCTCTGCCCCTCTCTGGGCTGGCAGGGATTGAGGCAGCCAGGCTGTACTTGGGAACTTGGGAAAGCAGGATTTCCACCTGGGCCCAGCCCAGCTGCATCACTGCCTCCTTTTCTCCAGGCACCCCAAAGCTATTCCAGAAACATCAGAGAAATCAAGATTTCACATCGATTCCTACCATTTAACTCTACTACTTGGAAATAAAAAGCTTTCTTGGACCCAAATGTTTTACACCACCAAACCCACACACCCATTAGGTCAGTCTTTAAATACCAATTTTTATAACGAAACTAAGCAGTTCTGCATTGAATCTTCCAGACACTCCAGCTGAGTGGCTTTTATCATTACGTGTCAAACTCTGTGATCCAAAGAAGGGTGACAGAGCTGGGGAAGGGTCTGGAGCACAAGTCCTGTGAGGAGCAGCTGAGGGACATGGGGGTGTTTAGCCTGGAGAAAAGGAGGCTCAGGGGAGACCTTATCACTCTCTGCAAGTCCCCAACAGGGGATCGGGCTCTGCTCCCAGGCAACCAGCAACAGGACAAGAGGAGATGGCCTCAAGCCACACCAGAGCAGGGTTAGGTTCAACACTAGGCAGAATTTCTCCACAGAAAGATTGATTAGACATTGGAATGGGCTGCCGAGGAAGGTGGTGGAGGCACCATCCCTGGAGCTATTTAAAACCAGCGTGGACGTGGCACTCAGGGACATGGTTTAGTGGTGGGCTTGGAAGTGCTGGGTAATGGTTGGACTCAATGACCTAAAAGGTCTTTTTCTACCTATATAGTTCTGTCATTTTATGAACCTGAGTGGAGATTTATCCTCCACCTGCTTCTTCCCCCCTCAACTGCACAAAACACTGTTTCCTCACTTTCCCACCAGTTTTTAAGGAGGACTGAGCGGGGGATAAAGAAGTAAGTTTGGAAGCAACACTGGACAGGAAAAATGAGCCAGCAAGGACTCCTGGTGCTCCCTTTAAATGGGGAATGAGGGCGTTGATTTTGGTGAGACTTGGGGATTCAAATGAGGTGCTAAAGGCTCAAACAGAGCCAGCTGGGGTGGGTTAGGTCGTGCTGCCCCACCCTGTGCTTCCTCCACGCTCTGGAGCACCTAAACCCCTTTAAAAGCCTTTGGAAAGCTGTGCTCTGACGGGGATGTCTCTTGAGGGAAGCCTGCTCCGTTCTAGCAGGGCTGCGTTGGCAGCCCTGAGGAGGTGCAGCCGCCCAGAACCTTCTGGAAGGGCCCTGGAAGAGGCAGAGGTGAGGTGAGTGGCTGGAAAACAAAAGGCTGGAAGAAATGTTGGAAACAAACTCTGTTCTTGGTTAATTCCCGGAGCACGATGTTTTTCTTGCCTCTCCGGGCAGAAATAAGTGACACATTCACAAAGTGCTTGTTTAGGAGGAATGCGTAAAATGCTGTTTTTAGGGGGTGGGAACCAAACGGGGGGAAATGTGTTTGTTTGGTTCCAATTTACTCTCATGCATGCAGACCTTTCCCTCTCAGCGTTTCCCAGCATTTCCCCGCTTGTCAGATGCTGTGTGGCCGCTTTCCCTTTTATCTCTTCTCCCTCTCCCGGTTTGTGATGTTTCTTTCTGCGAAGTTTAATTGTGCAGCCCGTGCTCTTTGTGCTGAGGCTTTCAGCCCTTCAGCATTCCCGACAAACTCTTCCTACCTCCTCCCGGCCTTTTTAGCTGGGATTTTACACCCAGATTCTGCTAATGGGTTTTACATCAGAGCCCGCACACAGCGGGGCTGGCACGGCCGGGGAGGTGGAAAACAGAGAGAAGTGAGGAAAGGAGCCGCGGGTGAAGGTGCTGCCGCAGAAAGATCCTGCTGCTCAGAAAAGCACATCCCCTGTGTGAAAAATGCGTATTTTATGATTTGCTTTTCGCAAATATTAAAATCAATTTTATATGTGTTGTGTTAGAAAGTTATGCTGTATTAAGTGGTGTGCTAAATACAGTTTTAGGTTATAACAAAATGTTAAAATAGAAACTCTGCTATGTAGGATACTCTTTTTGAAAAGAGGACTCGCAGCGAGATAGCAGCCACAGGACACCTAATTCTTTCAGAAAAAAATAATTTATTACTCTCTTATCAGGAGAAACTAACTTCTCGCCTCGCTCAGCACTGGAGGCACTGTCAGGATTCAGAGGAAGAAGCTGATACTGACCAGACGGAATCCTGTGTTTGAATTGAATGTATGCATCGTGTGTGAGATGTATGAATATGTAACAGGTTATTGCTTTTAAGGGTTAATCCTCTGTTAACGTGGGTCCTTTTTCGGTCTTATGGTGCCCAGAAAGAGGTACCCGGACTTACCGTGACTCTTTGTTTCTCTTGTCTCATATTGTCCTAATTCAAATTGTCCAAATTATTATTACTCTAATTATATTGCTATTTTTATAACTGTTTTATTACTAGCAAACTTTTACAATCTTAAAAACAAGTGATTGGTGTTTTTCCCGCCTGAGACCCTGCATCCCACTCCAGCTCTTCCACGAGGAGCCAGACCATGCTGCTTTCATCTTTCTGTTTCTGCAAACAATCCTCCGTCCTCCTTTTCCAAAGGAAGAGAGGAAACCCAGGGCACTGGGAATATTTCTCTGTCTGCTCTGGAGTGCCCTGACCCCCAGGGCAGCACTGACTTTGACCCTCATTCATGGAGAAAGTTTCCTACACTTCAAGACAGACTGGAACCCACAAAAGTGTGAAATGGATTACAGAGAGTAGTGCAGGTGCATCACTGGGTGAGAAATTGAGGGTTTGGGATTTTTAGTGTGTTATGGATGGAAGCAAGATGGAGGGCACTGTTGTCCTGGGTTTCTTCTTCCTTCTTTTTCTTGGATTTGGGTGGCATTTTGTAATTGGGCAGAAAAGTCCACATTTGTGCTAATGCATGTACATGCAGTCATAGAAATTATGCAAGATTGAGTTTTAGTAAAAAAGCTGATGTAGAAGTGAAGTATTTCACAAATATTAAAACATAGCATTCTGGTATTTCTGGAAGAGCTATATATATTTTTTTTAATAAGCTTTGGAACACATTTCAAAAAGGCCTATATTACAAAGAGCTTTGAAAGTTTTAAAAGATCAGGAGCAAAGTGAAGCACAGACTTTGTCTAAATTATACCATTTGATTGGATCAAATTTGGTTTCTCCACATTTTTCTACAGGAAGTTTTTATGCCATTTCAGAAGAAAAAAGAAATCCACAGAATCCTAGCTTTCTTTTACATGGAAAACCTGGTTTCTACCCACCTTCTCCCTGTCCTCTTCACAGGATACCACCAGGGTTGTAGAGGAAACTTTGCAGTGTATCAAGAGGAGTTTTTGCTCTTTATTCTTACAGAATTATAGATCTACAGGCTTCCTCTTTCAACACTTCCCATGTGGCTTTGTATCATACTGCCTTTTCATTTCCTCAACAGTAGTTCCTTACATTTCAGTGGCTTAAAGGTGAGTTTATTCAGGTCTGGTTTGGAAAATGTGTGTGGCTTAGATTCTTCCCCTTGTGGATCCCTACAACTTGTGCAAACACTTTGGACTTGGAGCATATAAATTACCTTATTCTCTCATATGTGTGAAAAATTTACTCATTAAAGTTTAACAGTGCTGTCAAGCATTCACAGAATTCTTGGCGTTAATGGAAAAACTAGTGTGGAAATGAATAATGTTTTATCAAAATTAAATACTCAGAGTGTAGAAAATGTAATTTCTTACTGATGGAGCAACACAACTGAGTGAATCACCAGAGGTAAAGATCTAATGTCCTTTGCCTTGTAACTTCTGGAGTGTTACATAAAGGACTGTAACTAGAGTGAGGCAATGCAAACTATCCCTGCAAAAATACATCTTTTTGGCCCATTTGCCAATGGCAACTTCAGGTTTGGGGATGTTGCAGCAAGATGCAGCTTTTCAAGTTAAGTTCTGCAGCTTCTCTGAGTTTTCCTGGAAAAGAAGAGTTTTTCTCTTCTTTTCCTAACTTTTACTTGCAAGCTCAGGGCCAGCTTGGCCCTGAATAAAAGCAAAAGATCAATACAAAAATCTTTTTTTTCATATCCTGGATAATGTAGTAAGTGATGGTTTGGCTTTGCACGAATCCTCTGTAGTTCAGATATTTCTTCCTTCCCATTTCCTACTCCTATTTCTTAGTTTTGCCCAGGCTATGGATTCTGCTCTGTACTTCAGTAGCTGGCAGCAGTTTAAGGATAATTTGAAATGCATGTCTATGGTGAGCGTGTTGCACAGAACTTTGGTAAAAGGCCGATTGTTCAGACTGGTAAACTGAGCTCTGGAAACAGTCAAATTGCACTCAAACAGCTTCTGGTTTTGGTGGTTTTTTTTTGTTTTGTTTTTTTGGGGTTTTTGTTGTTGTTGTTGTTTTGTTTGGGTTTTTTGTTTGGGTTTTTGTGGGGGGGTTTGGAGTTTTTTTGGTTTGTCTTTTTTTTTTTTGTAAAGGGATTCAGGCTACTGAAGTGAGAAAATGCACAACCTGTAACAAGAAATGCACAAAGATAGATGGATAAATATACCATTGAGAGGCAGTCTCAGTATGAATTTTCTGAAAGGAAATCCTGAGCTTCAGAGGAAGGAAAGGTCCAAGGGATAAAATCCAATTGGATTTCCAAAGCATTTGACAAAGTGCCTTAGCAAAGGCTCATAGAAAAGAAAGGTGCTTTTATGGTGGCTGTCTTTAATTGGGTAAGAGATAAGAAACAGACGTGAGAGTCTGTAATTGAGAGAAGGGGAAATTGAGGCGAACAGAGAAAAGACAAAGTTTGCTGATAAGAGTTAAAGCCTTCAGGGTAAGGGTGTTAAAACAATTCAGCCAAACTAGGGCTATTTGCAGTAGGACCTTATGAAACTGAATATACAGTTGTAAAAATAACATATAATAATGTCCGTGAGTATAAAGTTATGCACATAACAAGAAATAAAAGCTAAATTTATATAAATAGGTGGGTTATGAATGAAGTGTTGCCTTTCAGTGGAGAAATCTTGGAATTAAGTAGTTCAGGAATAGATTGGTTCACTTTAGTGCTCACAAACAGCCCAAACAGGAAGCAAAACTATAAGGAAAAGAAATAGAGAAAAAAGGCAAATTAAAATTAAATATGATGATCTGCTTTTTGAGAGTGTTGTGTGGCTCATGTCCCTATCCTAAATCATAATGATCAAGGTTATTGAACTGTTTTATAGTAAACAAAAAAAGATTAGAACTCCTCAGCTGGAGAAAGGAGATGGCTGACAGAGAATTTGACAGTTGCCTGTAAAATCACAAGTTACTTGCAGGGGGTAAAGTGCTCTTCATTTGTGTTTAGTCTCTCAGTATCAGAAAAATGGAGAATGATGTGAAGTTTTCAAGTGGCAAATTCAAAATAAAGCAAAACGATGAGGTTTCCTACAGAACAGAGCTAAACTGTGGAACTGATGAGTGCAAGATCTGAAAGATACCAAATTTTATGTAGGTTCGGGGAACAAATTAATAGAACAAAAAGCCATGAGGAGCTGTTAATCCTAGAGAATTCATCTTTCAGGAAGTTGATGTGGCACAAATCCTTTGAGGATAAGTGTATAGTGGAAAGAGTATATGAAGCTAAGTGCCTCTATGTGCTTATTCTCTTCTTGAAACTCTTCTGCATTATGATAGTGAAGGATATTGAATTAAATGGCCTGACCCTGGCTGTTCCTATGTGTGGTTGTAACCTGAAGATAACTCCTTGTGAATGGGTTGAATTGCTTTTATCAGCACTGGGTAGCACTGCCCTGATGATGAGCTGAATCTATCTAAAGCTTCTTTGCTGCTTTTTCTGCCTTCTGGTTTTTTGCTCCATCTTTCTCCTCTCCTAAATAGTTGCTGAAATATCACTGTTCATGTGAACTTGTGTTTTGGGTAGTGCTGCTCACCTGTGTTCTTTTGGAATCCAAAATGCTTGTAAATCCACTAAACAGCATTTTTACCTGGCTGAAGAGCAGCAGGAACAAAAACCTGCTTATGTAACCAATCTCTGGCACTGTACAACAGAGAATAATTCATGTACATCGTGCAAAGCAGAACCTGGCACTTGTGACAGTCACACTGAGATGAAACGGCTTCCTACAACAACTCTGAAAGAGATCAGAGGGGGAAAACCTTTACAAAAATATTAGTAGAGGAAGAAAATGTAAAATTAGTCATGATGAAAGTAAGCACTTTGTGAACATTAGAGCAGCATTTTCTCTGAAAAATTCGTGTGTTTTTTTTTCCTTTTTTTTTTTTTTTTTAATTAGTTTCACAGGAACTAGAAGCAACACAGTGGACAGGCTGCTGTATTTATTGTCTTCGGGTTCTGGCCAGCTGCCTGCCAGGTGACCGGGACTCCGAGGTGGCTCAGAGCTTTGCAGGTACATCCCAGACCTTCAGCGTGGCCTGGGGCACGGGTGGGCAGGGAAGCACCTCTGGTAATCCCAGATACAATGGGTGCTGTGCCCTGTGTTGAGTGAGCAGGGAAACACTTCTGTCAGCCTCACCAATCCCAGATACAATGGGTGATGGGCACAGAAACACGTCTTTCAACCCCAGCAATCCCAGGTACAATGGGTGCTGTGCCCCTGTGTTGGGTGAGCAGGGAAGCACGTCTGGCAGCCCCATTAATCCCAGATAAAATGGGTGGTAGTGCTGGAGCACAGGGAAATACCTGGAGCACAGGGAAATACCTCTGGCAGCTCCAGTAATCCCAGGTACAATGGGTACTGTGCCCCTGTGCTTGGGTGGCAGTGCTGGGGCACTCAGCAGCAGGGAAGGATGATGACTGCCAGGTGTTGGTGTGTCAGCCCAGCTGGACCCAGCGAGACAGAGGAAATGACTCAGAACACCATGAGGGGCTGAGGAGAACGTGTCTCACTGAATTACAGCCCTGAATGTCTCCGCCGCGCACCATGCGGGGCCATTTTAGGGCGGGGGTGCCCCGGCTGCAGCGAGGGCTCGGCCTGGCCGGTGCGGCTCGGGGGGCGGTGTGGGTGGGTGCCGAGGGGCGGTGAGGGTGCCGGGGAGCGGCTGGGCGGGGCGGCCCCGGCTGTTCGCCGAGCTCCCCGAGCGCGCCGCCCTCAGCCGCTGATGCAATCCGAGCCCGGCAGCGGCGGCAGCAGCAGCCCCAGCCCCGAGCAGCGGCACCGGCGGCAGCAGCAGCAGCCGCAGCGATCCGAGCAGCAGCAGCAGCAGCAGCAGCCCCGGCCGGCCCCGGTCCCGCGCAGCGCCGCTCTCTCCGCCCCCGGGGCTCGGCGATCCCGCTCCATCCCGGCCGGAGGCCGGCAGGACCATCTCCCTCTCCTGCCAGCATGAGCAAGGTAAGCGGAGTTTGCTGCCCAGATCCGTCCGTCCGTCCTTCCGGCGGCGCGGAGCGGCTCAGGGGCTGCTCCTCGGCAGCTCGCCGGTTTGTGTTAGCAGATTTTAGTGCCCCGATTTGTTCGTGCTTTGCAGGGGATTTCTGTCCCTGGCAGATTTGTTGTTTGAGATTCAGAGGCAGATTGTGTGTGGTTTTACCTCTTTCCTTGCTCTTTCATTGCAGTCACCACGTGTGGAAAGGAAATAAAGAGAGGGGATGGAGAAGGGGAAGGCAAGGTGTATGATTTCCTTTGGGGTGAATTTCTTGTTTATGGGACTCTCGATGATTAAAAAAACCCAAACAAAACTGACAAAAAGACATCAAACCAAAAACCCGCGAAGGTGTCCTGGCAGACATCAAGCCTTTTTTTGCCTGTCAGTTTGTTAAAGCTCTTCTGTCTGCCCTTGTACTAAAATAGATTATGGGTAAAACCCAGTAACATGTGCTGAGAGGTTCTGAGTAATTTCAGAAGAAACTTTGAATCATGGAAGAGGAGTTTTCGGTAGCTAACACTAACGTGGCCGATGAGCATCTGTGGGCACTGTCGTTTTATAAATGTCATGTTTATGTTCTTCGGCTTAGTGACCTGATCTGGGGATTAAAACCAAGTCTTGCCGGTCAAGGCAAAGGGCATGGAGTTAGCACGGGTGCCTTTCAGCTGGACCAAGGGAGCATCCCAGCCGCGTTCCACCCTGTGCAGCAGCTCAGTAAAGCTCAGGTTAGAGGCTAGGAGCTGCACAGCTGCAGTCTGTGCCAGAGCTAACAGCTGAGGAAACCACGGCTGAGGTGTTAGCTTTCCTTAGTCACGGTAGCAGATGGGGTATGGGCACAACAGGTGACTGGTAGGTGTCTCCCCAGCCCCTCTGTGCTGCTGGTGGCAAGTGTTCCTCACATCCAGCAGTGCTGCAGTTGCTACTGCTGGTGCCAGGGCTGGCATGGAGCAGCCTTGGGATGCTGTCCCAGCACCGTTTGCCCTCCCTGCAGCTGGAGAGGGGCAGACCAGCCATGGCAGGAAACTGGTCTGAAACTACTCAGGGAAAATACCCAGGAGCTCCCCCAGCCACAGTGCTCAGAGACAGAATGGAGCATCTCAAGGAAGGGGCAGACTCTGTTTTGTATCACTTGTGATGTACCTCTTGTTTGTCAAGGAAAGAGGGCAGGGCTCTGCTTTCCAGGGTGCCAGAATTTGAAATTGTGATACTGTGAAAAATATCAAGGTAGAATATTAATATATAGTATTCTACCTTTATATATTTATAATATCCAGCACCTGTCAGGAATGCTCTGGCCTTACATAAAAACTGAGTAACAGGGAAACCATACACCTACCAACCTGTCTGCTCAAAGCAGCACTGATATCTCATTGGGCTCTCACCTGCACAAACCTGACCTTCACTTTGTCTTTTTCTGGTCTTTGCTGTAGCTACAGCAGTAAAAGGACACTCTTGCCACTTGGAAATGATGTAGCCTTGGGCAAGTCAGAGTTGTCCGAGCCCTTTACCCTTTCCTTGCCTCATCTGTTCAGAGTGTCAGCTCTCCTGGGTTCTGGCTGTCACTGTGTGTTTGTGGAGCATGTATCAAAGGAGCAGAAAATTACAATTTGATTATCACCATACTTACATAAAACCTGATACATTAATAAATAACCCAATCAACAGCATTATTCCACCTCCTTGTCCCTTCATCTGGCCCTTCTCTCCTGTGTTTAGTTGCAGTGCTCCATTTTTCCTTGAACGATTTCCAGCTCAACCACAGCCCTCCCTTTCTGTGCTGTTGAAAGTAATGTATAAGAAATGAATTATGCCTCCTGTTTCTGCAGTCTCTGCCTTGTCCACTTCATGCACTGATTGTTCCTGACAGGCCTGGCACTTCTCTGTGATCCAGTGGATATGCTGGTTTTTCCCCATGGAAATTGAGCACTGAAATATGCTGCAAAGCCATAGGTAAAAGAGAAGATTGCAAAGTCAGGAGATAGCTTCAACACAACTGATATCTTGTTAAAATAGTCCACAGGCTGTATCCTTTGTTTAATTAGACAGATGAAAATAATTCAGGTGGATTTCATTAGTCATTAATTTATCCCTGGGAGGATAGTGTTAGGAAGGCAGGTAAATCAGTTCATTAATTGTGTAAACACTCAGGTGCTCTGCACTTATTCAGGCATTTTAGAACAAATTAGGAGATGTGGGCATGGTAAAGAATTGGAACAGGCATTTTCATTGCTTCCCTGTGTTATGCCATTTTCTTAAATGAATAATCACAGCTGAATGTATAATGCTAAAAATTACCAGTGGGTCTGAGGGCAGGACCTTCAGTGTCAGAATGAAGGAGCCAGGCTGTAAATTCTCTCTGTAAAATTTGCACAATCAGCCTTGTTAGGCCACAGATGTGGGGACTGGCACGTTCACATCCCCACAGTGACACACCACGTTCTCTGTGCTGCTGGGGAAGCTTGTCTCACAGAGGCAGCTCTGGGAGCTCAAGGCACTCAGCACTGATTGTGGCTTTTGATAATCAGTTGTGGCTGCCCACATGCAACCATGGCTGCAGTGGAGCCCAAATGCCATCTTAAAAGCCTGGCTGTAGGTGGTGGTTGAGCATAAATCCAATAGTATGTGACCCTAATATGCCATCTTTGTAGTCATTTCCATGTTTGCACCTTGATGCCTCCCATTCTAACACAGGGTGAAGTCAATGGGTGGCCCCATTTACCTTGGAAACAACCTCATTATTTTATGGCTTTACCCATTAAAGGTCCAGGTAAAATTACATCATAAAACAGAGCACCTTCTGCAGAAGGGTAATTTAGGAAGCATTACCATATGCTGTTGCAGAGGAAGATCCAGTGTTGCACTTACTGAAAGCACCCTTTGGTGTGTACATCAGAGGGCCCAAAACTTAACATGAGAATAGTAGGAACTATCTTTAAAAATGATCAATGAGTTTTATCCATCTGGGGCTTTTTGTGCATCTTGGCCCATAGTTTATTACTAGTTTTGCAAGCTAATGTCATAATACCATTCCAACAGAGTTACTCATTTACTTCTTCCTTTGAGGTCTGCAGTGTGTTTTGAGTTTCATTTTAGAATATACCTGAAACATTAATGAAGGGCAGCATGTAACTTCTCAGCAGGGGCACAGCTACTGCTAATTTGGTGTGCCTGTTAGAGCATATCACACACCATATTGATAAAAACATTTCTAGTAAGCACAGAAAAGTGTTTTCCTGGTATACAAACAGGGTTTAATTCCACAAGGTTCTGATTGGAATAATTCCCACTAGGATTCAGAGACATCATGTCCACTTGTTTAATTTCATTTAGACTGTTAAGAGTCATCATCTCTGTAATAAATGTTTGAATATGCATTACTCTTACTGAGAATGGAAGTGTTTAAACGTTTAGCACTCAGTTTGAAAGAACAGAGTGTGTTCAGTCTAGAGCAGGCTCTGGGGTGCTGTAGCAGCAGCTTTGCACAATCTAGAGGAAGATGATGGAGATGGGGTCAGGCTCAGCAGGGGGCTGTGTGGCAGGAGGGCAAGACATGATGGCATTAACTGAAGCATAAAAAGTTCAGATGGGATATAAGGAAAAAGCTGTCTCCACAAGCACGGTTGGGAAGTAAGTTACCAAGAGAGACTCTGCAGTTTCCATCCTTGGCAGCTCTCAAGACCCTGCTGGGTCAAGCTTAAGAACCTGGTCTGAGCTCAGAGCCTACCCTGCTTTGAGCAGTAGGTTGAATTAAAGACATCCTGGGGTTCCTTGCAGCCTGGGTTTTCCTGTGGTCCTGAGAAAAAGCTTAGAAACTAAATTTTTTAAAATTCAGTCGTAGTTTTTTGACACACCCAGTGGTGTGGACCAGCAGATATTTGTCCAGAGCCCTGAATGCTTGGCTTTTAACAGCACAGAGAAGTCTGTGTAAAGGTGGTGTTAAAAGGCACCACTGTAGGCAGATTGCTTTGCAGAATATATGTTCTTAACATGTCAGTATAGCAGTATAATTTTCTTAATTATCTTGAGGAAGTCTGTGTGCTTAGCAGAAGAGATTAAGCTGGAAAACTATAAAGCACTGAATAAAAGGAGATATTTTTGATTTTTAGGCATGTGACCTTGAAATTGCTGCATCTGAAATACAGCCTATAAGGTTACCACACAAAATTGCATATTCTACTCTTATGTGATACAATTTCTTATCATCGTGCAATTAATTAAAAATTATAGGTAGTCCACCTAAAATCAACAGTAACAATACAATTTCTTTTGATGTAGAGTTTCTCAACCTCCATTAAAATGGAGGAAATTCTTAAATAAGTATGGAAAAGAAACTTCAAATGTTAGCATTTGCTGTCAAGTTATTGTCAACATAGCTGCCAGGTCAGTTGCTATGTAAATTTCTTACCAGATGCGTAATACAGGTTTTACTTCCTTGATTTTAAAGTTTGAAGAAACTGGTGGAGAGGCTAAGTTTTTGATCCTAGATGAAGAGAAGTTTAAGTATTTTTTTATAGGCTGCATAGTTTATAGTTTGTTTGTTATAAACTGTCTTTATACATTTATAGTTCAGAATACCATAATTATTTTTTGAGAACAGAACATGAAGATTTATTATCAAATTATCAACATCACAGTCCTGAATTCTCCCCTGTGGCAATGCCTGCTTAAAATTTGACAAACCTCTTCCTAATTGCTAGAAAGTATTGCCTGAAATATCGAGGGTAAAAGCTAGAAAAAAAATGAATCAGGATGAAGAAATAACCTTAGCACAGGGTGTTACTACATGTAGTGATTACAACAGGCACAGTTTGGCCACAACTGCATGTGTACATGCATGCAGAAAAACCCCATAATTCTATTGACATGCTCATGTATTTGAGGCATTTATCGCATTTATCCATCTTGAGTATGTCATCTGTGGTTTTAATATTATCCTTTATCTTTCAACAGTTTTTCAGAGACCTTTTTTGGCATTTACAGTTTGATTCTCTTCTTGACACCTGAAGATAGAAGTTCAGTAACAGCGTTTATTTCTGATTGTTCACTAAGCTGAAAATTAGCATTTACAATTGTTTTCTTTTGGGTTTTCTATTAAGGTGGTGTGCTGTAGCGAGCCATGTTTTCATCATGTTAATTGGGAAAAATATTTCTTAGAGCATACATGCAAAATGAATATTTTTTCAGATGCAATTCTAAGCTTTTAAGAGGCTCAAGATTAGCTTCATACCTTCTGAAATGTGAAAAATATTGATGTTCACGTGCACTGAAGCCTCCCAGACCCTTTGCTCATGTTATAAATGAGTCATTTGTCAGTTTAGATTTGTGGAGCTGAGCAGGGCTGTTTGATCATTGATACAGGTGTTGAATTGTAGGAGGACAAGCCTACACTACTTGTTATAGGCCAGTTTATTATCTTCATTTCCATTTCTTACTATTTCAAAGCTGTCATTTTTCTAACAGAGACTGCATCACTCCTGATTTATGTTTGTTACAGCTTTAACCATGCTATAGTTTGGGCAGAGGTCCTCTCTGCATTTTGTGTGCTTTGTGTGTGCTTAATGCTGACACCTCTACAAATACCTCATCTGTGACCACCCTTTTCTTCCAAGGCCACTTCTCATGTGCTGAGTGATATTTTGCTCTGAAATTCCCTGGGCAGCCTCCAGTTTGCTCTGGGCATTGTCAACAAATGATAGGGGATTTCAGATGAAGGACTTGCTCACATTGTTTAGAAAGGACACACAGGATAAGGCTAATACAGCTCCAGAATTTTGGAACCTTATAATCCATTGTTTTTTCCTGTCATGGAGTTGTTACATAGCTGAATATATATTAAGTAGGTGGGATATCTGGTTCTGTCAGTAGTTTGAAATATTTTACCTCTTTTAGCAGATAACAGGAACAAAAGTAGCAGTTTCTGGGTGTTATCTTGTTGTACCACATTGAAGAGAGCAATGTGTGACACTGCAGTGATGCTGTAGTTGTGCCCAGCTTTTCCTGGCTTGTTAGTAAGCTTCCATGGGATTATTTACACTTGCTTGGTGGTGGTGGATAATGTTTATTACCTCTGTGGCAGCCTCTGCAACTCATGAAGAGTGTAAAACAATTAAGTTCTTAGAATATTCTGAGCTGAACATCTATCATGCAAATGTGCTCCCTCTCTGTTATTGGAACAAGAACATTACTGTAGACGATGTCCTCAAACAGTTCCCCAGGATTTTCCCTTTGGCTTAGCTCTGTTCCTCGTGCCCCTTACATCAAGAGAAAAGCTTCAGTTTCCTTTCTGCTTTGTTGAACTGTGTCCGTTTGAAACAGATCAGGGCAGTGTTTGAGCACACATTGAAACACACATCACAGGGGTGTAAGGCAGGCTTTGGAGAGGTCTCCCAGTGCTTCAGACCAATTATGGCAGGCTTGAACCCCACTGGAGCTGGTGTGGGCGGGAGTTCTGCAGCCACCACCTGTGTGCTGTTAGGCAAGAACTGGAATAGGTTACAGCTGTGAGCAGTTAACAGCTAAACCTGTTGTAAATCAGTCATTTGCCACCTGTTCTTCTTCCTTGACAAGAGCTGGGATGGATTTGAGCTTGTATTTTCTGGGAATGAAGAATCTGACTCCATGTTCTCAGAAGGCTAATTTATTATTTTAAGATACTATGTTATATTAAAGAATGCTATACTAAACTATACTAAAGAATAGAGGAAGGAGAAGGCAGAAAGCCTTTACAGAAGGCTAAAAAGATAATAATGAAAACTTGTGACTCCTTCCAAAGCCCTGACACAGCTTGACCCTGATTGGCCATTGAGTCAAAACAATTCACTTGAAACCAATGAAACAATCTCCAAACACAGTCCAAAGCAGCAAAGAATAGGAGAAGCAAATCAGATAATTATTGTTTTCTTTTTTCTCTGAGGCTTCCCAGGAGAAGAATCCCGGGCAAGGAGATTTTTCCAGAAAACATGCCAGTGACAGATTTGATATTTCAGTTCCTGGGGAGCTGTGCAGACCCTGTTCTGGCACCCCAGTGGGTTCCCTGAAGCAGCTCCTGAGCAGGGTGAAGTGTGTCAGTGGGACAATCTGTACCTCAGTTTCCTGTTTGTAGAAGTAATGGATATTTCTGCCTTCTTTCACCTGGCTGTTGGGACTGTAGAGCCAGGCCTTGCAGTGAGAAGAGACCTTTAAAGCTTATAAATAATGAAGGTCTTCATTCTTTATCTGGAACAAGCAGTTCCAAGCCCACCGTCAGAATCTAGGAGAACACAGTATTTGCATTATTTCTGGAAAGAAATATTTGCAATATTTCTTGCTGTCCTTCTGGTCTAACAGTGCAGTTAAAAATGCATCCTGCTTAATTTTACTGTACATTCTTAAAATTTACGGTAAAATGCCGATTTAGTACCTGGCTTTTAGAATACATGAGGACAGGGAAATGTTAGAGAAAACATAATGAGCGCAAGCTTGTAGTAAAGAGCAAAGCCCTGCTACAGTGTTAGAGCATAAATGCTATTGCTTTCCTCTTTCTTGTTGCCAGTTTGATGGAGAAGATCTCATATCAAAGAACTGGCCCTAAATGCATTAAAACTGTGTCTGTCAGAATTTAATTTATTTTGGTTGAGCCATCAGTGTATCATATAGCCATGAGACACTGTCTAGTTAGAAAGCAAGCAGGTGCATTTTTAGGTCAGCTGGTTGCTTTAACATGTTTTCCTTCATGTTATTCTGGCAAACAATGCATTTGTTAAAAACCTGATTTCTCCCAAAATTGCTCTAGACTGGGGCAATGACCTGATTAAAGAGATACAGGATAACTTTACTGCATCTCTGAACAAGACCTACTTAATCACTGTGAGCCCTGAAATTGGGAGTCAGGGTCCTGCTGCAGCATGGTCCAGGCAGAGCCCACATCTGGGTGTGCATGGTTCGGCCTGCAAGCAGGGAAAGGGGCTTTGCTCAGACATTGGAGAGGAACAGCAGAGAAACAGATTTATAGGAGCAGTCTGAGCAGTGGAGCAGAGTGTCCCTGCAGGTCTGAGCCCATTCAGATCCCCAGTTCAGATAGCTGCTGCCATGCCTTATCAGCTTCATCTGTTGGACACTGCAGGGACACAGCAGCCTCTTGGGAAGCAGGGACAGGAACCACAGCCAGCACACTGCACAGAGTCGTGCTCCTTGTGCTTTTCAGCAGTGGCATTTGATGATGGGCTGTGATTAAATAGGCCATGCAGAGTCACCAGGGCTAGATGTGGTGTCAGCCCTGTGCACACCAGCAGCCACACATGTGCATTGCATTGAGCCAGTCACAGTTCTGTCATCTGTAGTGGCACTTAGACAGCACTTATGGTGGAAAAAGTAACTCCTTCCTCCTCCAAAAGCTCTTCTGTTCTCTTCCTCCACAGAGCCTTTGTTTTCGGTGTGCCATTCATCTCTCCTCAGTGTCTTATGTAAACCTTTATTCCAGTGCAGAATGGGCTTAAATGGGACACGGTCTGAGCACTCTGAGAATAGCTCCAAGTGACCCCTGACACAGGCCAGTGATTCAGGCCTGGCCTCGTGCTCCTCCTGCTGCTGCACTTATGGGCTGTGTCCTTAAAAACAGGTTTTTGTCTGCTAGCTTTTTTCTTTGGTCATGTCAGTTCTCATTTTGGAATCCATCACTGTCTCTGCTGTGGTTTGGTTGGGCTTTTTCTCCCCCAGGAGTTTTTAGTGATTTATTTGCAAACTGCAGAAGCTTTGGTCTCCCTCACCAAATTGTTTGCTTCCCGTTCTAAGCCCTCAGTAACTCCTCAGACAATGATTTGATTTGTTTCTGCTCTCTATGCCTTCATGTTATTTATATTTTTATTTGGTAATTATATAAAGCCAATTGCCTTGGTCATCAGCTGCAGAATATGTGTGGCGTTTCAGGCAATTTCACAAATAAATTGCAAGCTACATTTTATGCATCTTTAAATCAGATCTGTCATTTATCTGTGCAGCTGTCTCAGAATAAAAAATGCAGTCAGTGTAACTGAATCTTCAAGGAAAATAAACAAATTAGTTTTTATTGTGCTTAGGCTCATCTTTTCTGGAACAACAGTGCAGTTAAAAATGCATCCTGCTTAATTTTACTATAAATTCTTAAAATGCCGATTTAGTACCTGGCTTTTAGAATACATGAGCAAAGGGAAATGTTAGAGAAAACATAATGAGCACAAGCTTGTGGTAAAGAGCAAAGCCCTGCTATAGTGTTAGGGGAAAGCATGCAGTAGCATTTATGGCCTTTCTTATTGCCAGTTTGATGCAGAAGATCTCATATCAAAGAACTTGGCCGAAATGCATTAAAACTGTGTTGTCTTTCAGAAGTTAATTTATTTTGTTTGAGCAATCAGTGTATCATACAGCCATGAGGCACTGTCTAGCTAGAAAACAGGCAGGTGAATTTTTATGTCAGCTACATCCAGCTGGTTGCTTTAAGATGTTTTTCTTCATGCCATTCTAGCAAACAAATGCATTTGTTAAAAACCTAATGAATGCTAGACGGGACAAACAAACCAACAAAAGAGTCACTTAGAGCACTGCTCACAGGAGTTAGAGATGGAAGAGCTCCATGAGGTCATCTGCCTCTTCCCCTCATTGTACCAGGCTGTTTTCCCCAATCAGGAGGGCAGTAAACTGTGAAGATGGAGGAAATGGCACTGGGGAGTGACAGAGCAGCAGAAGGGTCATAGGGAGAAAAACAATCCAAGAGCACTGTGAGCAGTGCCTTCAGAAATCAAGGTTAAAGGACACAGCTCCTGGGGGTCATTGTGAGGAAGGTTTCTTTAGAGTATTTGCCTGTTTCTGCTAATAGGAAAGAGGATTGTCTGGATGTGCAGGAAATGTATTAGAGCAAAGTGAGT
The DNA here is from genome assembly GCF_037042795.1 of Molothrus aeneus. Classification (NCBI taxonomy): domain Eukaryota; kingdom Metazoa; phylum Chordata; class Aves; order Passeriformes; family Icteridae; genus Molothrus; species Molothrus aeneus. The sequence continues at coordinate 1,402,070 of NC_089650.1, read as the reverse complement.
AAATTGAATAAAGGGGCAGCATGCAGAGATTACAGCTGCCTTATGTCCTGTGGTGGATGGGACTGCTGGGAGGCTGACAGGGTTTTTCACCTGGGAAGGATCACACTTCAGACTCCATGGTGTATGGTTGTAATTCACAGCTCAAATTGTAAATTTTTCTGAAATACGTGACAAAATAAATTCAGTCTGAAGCTGAATAGATCCCTCATCAGGTTCTCCTTAGGGTTGGTTTCAGCAAATTAATTTGTTTTCTGTTTCTGCTGGTCTCTGTTCCTTTGGAGTTCTTGATAGTTCAGCTTGTCAAGCCCACGTTCTCTTTGGAATTCAGGAGTAGATATCCTTCACCTTCCCTAGCCTTGCTGTTGTTCAAGTGAACTGAGGCAAGCTTTCTTCTGCATCAGTTCAGGCTTTACTGAACTTACTCAAATACTGATTTAAGCACTGAGTCAAAAAATTGACATTAGTTCTAGAGGAGGTTTTTCACCAGAGTGCTGCTTGTAATGGCTTTACTTTGCAAATGTTGCTCTGCATTTATTTGTTCTCGTGGAACCAAATTTGTCTGCTTTTACAGATGTGATTCAACTGTAAATGTTATTAAACATGAGTCTGGGGTAGACTAGCTGAATATTTCTGCTTCTTGATAGGCTCTGTTCCAAGGCTTTTCTAACAAGCAAGTTGTGCTCATATAATCTGAATCGTCTTTTATTTAAGCCTAATAAAAACAGTGATGTTTGTTTTAAGAGGAACATATTTAGTTTTAGTCAGACCAATTAAACTGGTTTAAATTAAAGCCAATGAACTGCTCAAGTCAGGGATAAGTGCCTGCACAGTTTTTTAGACTAATTTAATTACAATGTATTTCAATTCAACCTTATTTTGTACAATGCAGCTGTCTTGTACATAAAATCTTTGTATTTTCTGTGCCCCAATGCCCTCACTGTGAGGCAAAATGATTATTAAATAGCGTGGAAGCCCTGTTTTTCTGCTACACTAGTTGCCTTGTGCTTTTCTTTGTTGTGTGCTGTCATTGCACAGCCTCTGTTTAACTAACATTAGTGCCAGCCCAAGGTTGGACAGGCAGCTACAGTGAGGTGACAATGCCAGGCTGACAAGGCATCAGGGAGGATCTGTGTGAGGAGGAACAGTCTGAAAAATGTATTGGGAGTGCAGAAATTAGCACTGTAAATTGTGTAAATGGCCCTGCCCAACACATGGACTTTGTGGCATATGCAGGGTGGCACAGACCAGTGTTGTGTATGTTCATGTTCACATACCTGCAGTATGGAGACAGGATTGAAGTGCTTTTATAGCTCTTGGCTGCCATAAATGAGCTTCTTAAGCTATGGAAATATTTCACAAGATTTAATAAATAAATAAATAAAAATAAAGATAAATTATAAATAAAAAATTAAATAAATAATAACTAAAATAATGAATAAAATAAATAAATTCTAGTTGATACTAAAAATACTATGATATCACTTACATGATATCACAAAATTAGCAAATTTTCTCTGTCTGACTGTGTGGGGTGTTTTCTTTTGGTTTTTTTGGGGGTGTGTTGGATTTTTTTTGGGTTTTTTGGCGGTTTTTTGGGGTTTTTTTGTTTGTTTGGTTGGTTTTTTTTGTTTAGCTGTGAATGTTTTTTTTTCCTGCAAATTCATCTTTTATGTGATGTGGCTGCCAAATTGTATTAATGTTTCCTAGGGACAGATAAAAGCTGTTTTGAAGTCGTGGCAGTGTTCTTGCCTGGCTGTAGCAATACAGAATCTGTGGCATTTGTGCTCGTTGGATTGTGTTTTACCCTGGAGCAGGAGGGCAGCTCTGGTTTGTGTGGCTGTGAGTGACAGGGTACCTGTCACCACATGCCTCCTGTGGCTTTCCTGTGCCAGAGAGTGAGTCCTGGATTGGATTTATTGATCTGCTGTGTTCCTGCAGTCTGGCAAGGGCTCTCATTTCATTATCCTTCCAGTGCAAATTGAGGCATAGGATATTTCTTAGACACTTAGTAGCCCGAAGTAAAATTTAGTATAGTTTTACTATCGTATTCTTCAATATAATATAAGAACATAAAATACTAAATTAGCCTTCTAAGAACATGGAGTCAGACTCTTTCCTCCCCATGACTGGGGACCCCAAAAATACCACAGTGAAGGCACAGGAGCAGCTGAGCTACACTCATGCAGTCTAGGAACCCTGGGCAGTTTAGGGAGGAGATGGGCCTGGTTTTGTAGCAGGAGGCTGAGTGATCTGACTGCACAGAAGAAGTAGAGGAGGTGTGCCAGAGGCAGCAGGGAGAGCATGGGCTGCAGCCCCATGGTGCCAGGAGATGTTGGATGTGTGTTTGTCTAAGGCAGCCTGAGCAGGAAGTGCAGGAATTGAGTGTCCAGGTTTGGGACAGCTCTAGCAGAAGGGCAGGTGACAACTGTTTAGCCCAAGATTTGCCAGAAGTGCCAGTGTTCCATACACAAATACCCCCTGAGGCTTTTCCTCTGTCTTGTGGAAGAGTTAGGTTGGAGCTAAGTGCTGTTGTGGGGAGCACTGTTATTCAGCTGAGTGCATTGGGATTACTCTGTCAGTGCTAAAGGATTTGTAATGGTCATTAGAGCGTTGAGGTCTTCAGTAAAAGTAATAACAGAATTACTGCTCAGCAGGTCTTTATTTCAGTGGTGTATCACAGTGGTTAAATGACATACAAACGCCATTTTTCGACCAAGTTTAATCTGTTGTAAGATTTTACACCTCATTCTCATACAGGCTTTACAGTAATGTTAAAATCAATGTGTGTTTTCAAAGGAAACCTTTGAAATACTCTTCTATTTCCTATAACATACACCACAGAGAAAACACTGATATCTCTACGGCACAACAGGAAATAATATCATGCTTGTGTGATTGTACAGCTACCTGAGACACTCCTGAATGACTTTTGAGAAGTTGTTCACCCAGTGGCTGAAGTGTATCTTTAGGATAATATCAGTGTTTTAATGGTGGCAGGTTTAAATCTACCATGTTATTAAACATAAAGGGCAAATTCATGTTTGGAATATCTCCCTTGGCAACATTGGGACTAAACCAGGGAGCAATTTTCCATATTGCGCTTTGCAACGTGTTTCAGATTTGTAGGCCATGGAGCCATTACAATATGACTCTGTTAATTAGAAAGTAATTGTGGTATTTCTTTCTAGTGCTGGGGGATTAACTCAGTTTAATCTCAGTGTGGTTAACAAAGGCAGTTAGCTACTTGCTTTAAATATGAGTTCAATCTGTAAAAATTAATAATGACTTCATGGAGAGGAGGATTGGCCCCATGGCATGGCCCAAAAATTGGGCTGATGACTTCACTGAGTTTCATGGTAATGTTGAACTGAAGGATAATGTGATGGAGCCCCCAGGGGCTGTTCTGTAGGTGGTCTGCACTTCAAATTCACATGCAGGCTTGGTATCTTTAAGAAAGATCATGAAAGAGAAAATTAAACTGTATCCAGCTCCAGTCCTCTGTGCTGATGCCAGCTCTTGCTTTAGGGCAACTCCATGAAGCAGCAACAGGAAGAAACTGAAGCATAATGGTTGAGTACTTGTCAGTATTTGCTGTCACGAGTAATTATTATTAGCAAATCCAGCTTGGCATGCTGGATGTTAGACAAAAGCCAGCAGTGGAGCTGGAGCTCTGAGATATTTTTCTTCCAGAGCTGGGATGATGGCATTAGGATATTTTTCTTCCAGAGCTGGCAATTCCCATCCTGTTAGCTGGGAATCAGCACACTCTCCATCCTCATTCATTGCAGTGCAGAGAAAAATCAGCTACCTCTATTCATCTGTGGAATGCTTCACTACTGTCAGCTGATGGTGTCAGGAAGGATTTCTAGGATTTTACCAATGGGTTTGGAAGTGTTTGAAAAATTACAGGTAAAGCAAGGAGTTGCTATTATACAGTGTCCTTGGCTTTGGGTGACACTTTAGTCTTGCTTGGGTCTGCCACTGTGCCAAAGTCTTGTCATTCTGGAGTAGAAAACCCTCAGCTTTAAGGCAAATAAACCATATTTTTAGTGAAGGATAAAGCATTCTGGGATATTGTAAAGAGATTTATGATCTCTCTTGGCACATTGTCTTTTAGGGCATAGGGAGGGTCCTGTAGCCATGATTGCCTGCCTTGCTTTAGAGAGTTACAAAAAAAAAGAGGAACAGAAGGGTTAAAGCTGAGAAGAGGCAGCAGGAGGGGATATGGGGGGCTCCCTGGGGGGAAGGGGAGAGGAAGTGAGATCTGCTGTGGCTGGGAGTTTGCCTTTTTATTTTTTGCTGGTAGCAAGGCTGTGGTCTGTGGAAGGTCCACTGAAAATACTGCTTCTTTTAAATTTTTTTAAAATGTTTACCATATTCCCAAGATCTGTAAAAAGGGAAAAGAGCCATGTTACTTGCCTTCAGTGCAAGCCTGTGATCTGTGTGGTGCCAGCCACGGCCCCACATTTTGGTGGCTGCTGCGGGACAGGTGGCTGCTGTGTCCCTGACACTGCCATCCACCTGCACTAGCCCTCCCTGTGGGTAAGGGCTGGGATCTCACAGGCCAGCCATGAAAGGTTTTCTCTGCTTCTTTCCATCAGGGGATTGTACCTTTGATCTGGGGCTTTCCCATCTGGACTGGGAGCTCCCACCTGCGATGCAGCAAGGCTGAGAGACAGCCACCGAGTCCTTGAGAGACAGCACTCCATCCTTCCAGCTGTGCTCCCTAAAGCCATCATCCCAGCCATCCTCTTTCATGGCCCATCACCCCAGCCTCTTGCTCCTGGTGCCTTCTTCCCTCTCCCAAGCCTCTGCACCCGCTTCACCTTTTCAGCTCCTTGAAGGCTGCTGGGAAACAAGGAACCCTGGTGGGGCTTTGTCTCCTTTGTTCCATGCTGTAACTGGCAGGGAAGGTGCAGGTACTGCAGGAGGGTCCACAGAGATGCTGAGGTGATGGTGTGGGAACTGGGAATCTTATTTTTAGGTAGATGGATTCCCTCTGTCTGTTATCCCTCTGTTGTTGAACAGAAAGATGCCTGGAACTACCGCCCCTTTTTTTTTGTGTCTTCTCCCCCCGCCCCCAGTTCCTTTGCAGAAGCCTGAAGTTCAACATTGTAGACAAAGCAAAATAATCTCATTATTTATTCATATAGGTGAGCATTCCTTATTAGTCTTTGTTTAATGAAGGATTTAACAAAACCAGTTCTTTCTTTTCTCTTGCATTCTGCCTACTCAACCTTCTCTTAAAAAAGGGAGAAGCAAACCTGTTAGGTAGATATTTTAGTGGAGAAACTTGAGTAAAAACCCAATTTATTTATTCAGCCCTTAATGAAAAACTTGCGATGTTGCCCATAATGTTCTGCACTACAGAGTGATGATCTGATCTAGAAAGTTATGTGTGTATATATGTGTTACATATATAAAGCCCTGAAGTGCAGTTGCATGAAATAAAGGAACTGAAGTAAAACTGAGAGCCCAGAAGATGGAAAGTTGTGCTAAGAACTCACCACAAAGTTCTTGCTAATACATTTACTGATGCAAAGGCTGCTGATTCAGTACAGTCTGAAATTAATGAACTGAATGTGTATCACCTTTCCTGCCCTGTGCACTGGACTTGATTTGCTCTGGGTTTTTTTTTCCTAGGGCGGAGGACTCTCGGGAGAAGCAGGAAAGCAAATGACTGAATCTTTCAAGGTATGTGTCAATGGCCTTCAGAAAAAGGGGTTTTTCCATTGGATCCCAAAGCTGCAGAGCTAAGGATCACAGAAGGGCTCCAAAGCTCTGCAGCTTGGGAACATTATCAGCACTCCACAACAAACAGGGCTGGGACAGTCAGGAATGCTGAGCAGCAGCCAGGAGCTGACATGAAATTGCATCCCTCTCTTTTTATTTTAATCTTATGCCTAGAAATGAGCTCAGTTAAGATACCATTCTTTGCCTCTGCCTCCTTCCTGGATGCAGTGCCAGTAACTAAGAGCTCATTTAAAACTGTATGGGTACAGATGTCAGCTTCCAGTTTTCTGTTGGAAGTGCAGAGCCTGTCAGCATGTGCTCCTTTGAATTCTGCATCTGTCCTAATTTCCTTTTTCCTGCCTTTTCTACGTCCTTTGCCTTTATTCTTTGTCACACATCTGTAATTCCTTTTCTCTCTTATTCCCTGATTTACAGTCTTTAAAAAAGCCTTATCTACATTTTGCAGAAATGTAAAAGCAGTACTCAGAAAAACTCATGTTTTTTCAGCAGTTCCGTTCCTGTTATTTCTGACTATTGTCAGCAGTACATGAGATGAAATTGTGATGATGTGCTTTGTAAGTGTTGTGTTCTTCCTGACTTTTTTGGGCAGTGCCACAGCTGTGCAGTCTTCAGAGCTATGCTTAAGTAATTATTTCCCCTTCAGTTGTCGGGCTCTAAACAGATATGAAAAATTAATGCTGCAATAAATATTTTATATCTATTATCAAATATAATATATTTTATATTATTTGGTATGATAATATTTTATATATTATATAAGTATATAATAATTATATATAATAGATATGATTATATAATATATATTATATATAATTTGATAGCATTTATCATATATTAATAGAATATTCTAAAATAAAACTGTTATAAAATAAAAATATAAAATATTATACAATATATATGATATAATATATAAAACTATTTTAATTATTTATTTATTTATAAAAAATATCTTTGATAAGGTTTATTCTGATGTTAATCTCATTGAAAACAGCAAGGAATTCTTTCGAGTCCATGACTGCAGAATTTCACTGTGTAGCAACGTGCCATTTAATTTCTATTTCCTCATTCTCAGCCCTTCCCAGTTCTTCTCTTCCTCATTTCTTTGTGTTGTGTCTCTCTGGCAGTTCTGCCCAAGGAGGAAAATTCAGGATGACTTTTCAGCCTGAAGGTCTGATTTGAAAAAAAATGCTGAGAAAGGCAGGCATGCAGCCAGTTTTGAAACCCCAAGAAATCACAAGTCTGGAGTGCAGGGGCTGTTTTGTGGATTCACCTTCAATAAATAGATAGATCTCAGTAGATTCATTCAGCAGAGTGTGCTGGGCTATTTGCAAACAAGAATTGCTGTACAGGAGGAGACCCTTGTGTAACCAAACTGACCCAAACTTTCACTCATTGAGGCAGTCTGAGGAAGGACAACAAACTGTTGTGTTTGCCTCACAGGTGAACTTGGCATAAACTAAACTAGGCTTAAGGCAGATTTAATTATACCAGCAGTCAAGCAGGTGCCTTACCAAAGCTCCAAGTACCAAGTGGCACAAAGCTGGATTTAGTCCAGGTTCCTTTGCACTGATATTTGTGTATCAGCCAGAATGGCAAATCATTGTAGTGGAGATGCTGGGTGAGGGGAAAAACACATTAACAGGTGGGACAGATGGTCATAAAGGGAATAATGCTAGGAGAAAGCAGCTGGCTCAGGCTGAAGTCTAATTTGAATGAGACTTTATTCCTGCCTTAGGGCTCTGTTTCTGAAGATGAGCTGAGATTTTTTTAGAAATCTAGAGATTTCTAGAAAATACTGTACTGTGGGAAGTGTGGGTATGAAAGTTAAGGTCAGAATATAGGTCCTGGTTGTAGTATCATGCATTATAATAATTATTTTTTAGCCTCTTTAACTTCACAGTAAAATTAAGAAGAAAAACCTTCATAAATGAAGAAAAAAAAAACAGCAACAGAAAATGAAAATAAAATAGCCTGCATTCATTCTAGGGAGCTTCTCAAACATTTTTGTGGCAGACAGTTATGGGGTTACAATTTCAGAAACTATAGCTAATAGTATTTCAAAGGAATCAAGCTGACCCATGGGGCTGACTGTGCTGAGCAAAGCTGCAATTTTGTGCCAGTGACCTAAGCAATCCAAGATTGTGGGAGTGCAGAAAGCAGGGTATGGTTTTGGTTAAAGCTTACATAAAACATATTGTTTCCAGCATTTGAATGCCAGATCAGCCCTCTGAAGACATTGCTGTTTAGAATGCAGAGCTGAGCTTTTTAGGTGGGGTGAGCTGCTGTGAGTTTTGCTGCAGTTTCTGCCTGGCTTTGAAAGGTGGAGTCAGAAAGTCCCTGTACATTGGGGGGAAGGCATGAATGTTACCATAATTTCTGGCAGGCAGTGAGCCCCTCTAACAGCTGCCTGTTCTCTGTTCTCATGCTTCTTTAAAAGCAGCAGGTCAGAATTGGCATTTCCTCCATCCTGACTGCCACTGAGCTCCCTTAATTTGACTCAATTCTGCAGTTAAAAGTCTCATCCTGGCAGGTCTGTGGTTTACATTTAATGTATGGCTTTTAGAGTTGCCTTGTGAGCAGTCATCTTGGAACAGCTCAGAAACATTGAAGGAAATAGTGATTATGTTGCAGTTTCCTGGATTGTAGAAAGTGCCAGGTCTCCAGGATTTACTTACCAAGCTCCTTCCATGTGACTGAAATCTTCTTCCCTCCTTGGACTGTTGTATGCACTTATAAATATATTATATAAATAATTATTTAAATTATTTTGTTTATTTAAACGGCAGATGGTGATTTGTGACCACACCTAATTTGTAGTTTTTGTCTCTAGCCAGCACCGGATCTCTGTGAGGGGGATATCACATCAGTAATGGATAGTACTTTCATCCTTTGTGCCACTGAGTGGTTTTTTGGGAAGTTGGATCAAGAAATGCACATATCTGCTTTTGTTCTTACACTTGCATCCAGTAATACCACAAAAAACACACAATTATGTCTAAGGCACTTAATTTTTATGACTAAAAATCTGGCAGTTCCTTTAATGCATTCATTCTGCTCATTGTGCTGTCACAAGACAGAATGAATGTTTGGAGAACCTAGCAGTCTGTTTCCATATGTAACTCTGATTTGGTTTCTTTTAATGTATGAATTCTGACTTGGAATTCCTAGCACTTGATGTTAAGAAACCAAATAATCTCTCAGGATATGAGAGAAATACAAGGCATCACAGATGCCTTTAATGTAGCCTTTTGTCTTGGAATTTGTCTTTGTTTTCCCTTTGAGACTGATACATGGAACACTTCTAAAAGGTATTACCTACTCCTGTAATGTTTCTCTGAGTTTGTGATCTGAAGCTCTGGGAAAATTGGCATTGTAATGGTGCAAAGTTCAGTTCTTTTGTTTTACTTCTTAACAGCCTGTTTAGTGAGCCAAAGTGGTGCAGACTTTCTAGGGAATTTCTAGGGAATACTGTCTGGTTTGCCACACTGAAGCAGAATGGAGTGGCTGTAGCTTACAAGTGGACCTGGATTGAGTTGTTCATGTGAAGGCTTGTGGTGGCAGAAGGGGAAATGTTGAAGTGTTTAACTCCTGTCCCATATCAGTGAAATTTTCACCTGATGACCGGGAGGAATGATGAGGACTCCATCTTAGCAGAAGGGTAATTAATTACTTTATTCTACTGTATTATTCTATACTATGTTACATTACATCTCAACTGAATCTGCCAAGCACTCCACTGCACTCATCTTGTGACTGTCCTGACACACACACCTGGATTCAATTGGTCAGTGAATCAAAACACACCAGAAACCAATTACCAATTCCCTTCGGGTAAACAGTCTTCAACCACGCGTTCCACTTGTGAACAAACACAGGCAAGCAAATGAAATAAGAATTGTTTTTCCTGTCTCTGAGGTTCAGAGAATGCGAATCCCAGAATATCCTTGGGAAGTTGTGCCTTGCTTTTCTCTGTGAAGAGAAATGTGACTGCAGTGCTACTCTGAATATCTGAGAGTGCTCCCATTGAGTGTTCTGCAGGCAAATCAGCCTGCCAGGCTCTGGGCCAGTGGGACTTGAGCCCTGCCAGCTGCCTGGGCAGGGCTGTGCTGCATCTCCTGACCCCTCTGGGCATCTTGGGCTTGCTAGGCCAAGTGCAGTGCTCTGCTGATAACACCTATACAGCTTCCAGTCCAGGCTGTCCCACCTCCAGCCAGGTGAGGTGCTGGATATACTGAATTTTCCATAGGGATGTATGGCTAGTTATTTGTTTCTGGCATTGCTGTAACATTTTTAAGCTGTGAATTAGGTGACGCTGTGCTAAGTATTGTACAAATCTGAATATAAAGATTATTTCTACTCTACATATATAAACCCCAACCAAAAAATCTCTGACAGTTTTCCCACAGAATCTAAAGCTGTAGTGTATGTTACATGAGAAGAAACTGAAATTCTTTTTCCAGTGCAGGTTCAAATTTCCATTTGTGGTTCAAATTGAGAGACTGCCAGTGGAAGTTTTACATTTCTGTGAGCCATAATCATTTTTATACCAAGTGAGCCTGATTTGTGGTAAATACAGTGGGATATAGGATTCCTTATTCTGGGAATTGGGAGAGAGAACAATCCATTTTGAGAAAATAGATGGTTTTAAGCTTTAATTTAGGAAACTATATGGTATGTGAAAAGTTTGCTGGCAGTGATAAACAACAAACAGTTCTCTGATCCTAGGGGTTTTGTAATGAAAGATGAAATTTGTTTTTACCAAATTTTCTTGTTTCCCCTCCAATTGCAAAGATCAAAGTATATAAAATGCTGAATGGTCTTAATTTTTGAAATATTGTCTTAAAGTCTAAACTAATTGACTTTATCACATTAGCACATGAGTGTGACAGGGTTAAAGTTGCACTTCTGGAAGAGTTTAGGAAGTACTGAGCAGTTTTCCTCTATTTTCATTTCATAGGAGCAGTAGGTAAAGTTACTGACATGCTTAGAGCAAAGGGATCAGGGGAGTGCTCAAGGGTTTTTGGGATGAGGAAATAGACACATAGTTACCATATTACCCACGAGGCTAATAAATAAAAAGCAATTTACATGGTTTATATATTTTCAAATATATATTATTTCCTCCTCAGCTTGTCCTCAATTTGTCGTTTTCTACTGACATCAGTAAATTATTTACCTGCCAAAGCACATGTGCACCCAGTGAGGCTTTCTGTCATATTGCAGCTGTTGATTCTTCAGGAGTTGTGAGTGTTAGGGGGGATATTAGAAGAATGCCCTGCATTGCCATTTAAAATTCTGTATTAGACTCCATTTTAAATTTTGCTTGATGAGATAGAGCATTTCCTTTATATTAAATTATATGGGGAAAGATTTATTATAGTAATGACATCTTGATGCTGTGATGAGCAGTAGCTCCCTGGAATGTGTGTATAGAAAATCTGCTGTTATATAAACTGTCTTGAAGCAGCCCAGGGGATGTGTGTGTGTGTAACAGGATACAGTAAGCATCTAAAAATGCTTTGGAGGTGGGGCTCTCATCAGCCCTGGAGAGGCCCTCTGCTGAGTGCAGTGCTGGGCTGCTGTCCTAAAGAATTCCTGTTCTCTTGGTGTCCAGCTTGATCCCTTTCAGCTGAAGCCCCTCATTTCCCATTTGGTAGCTCATCTCTGCATCACCTCTGTGGAAGTACAGAGCTGTAGCCACTGCTAGATCAGGAATGCCAAGCTAGAGGCCAGCTCTGTTGTTGTCATAAAATATTTAGCTTGTTGTGGGCTGGGCACTTCCTTAGAAAAGGTTATTCTGATTTTGATTTTAGCTGAATCTGTTTGCTTTTTTGTGTTATTGTCAGTGGTAAGAAAACTATTTGTTTTTTGTGTTGTGTTGAATTAAAAAAGATTGGTGAGTAATAATGCTGTTAAATCACTGTATTTTGATATCACCTGGTTATGTATAGGCTGCAGAATTATTTCAGGTGATTACAATCAAATCTCATTCCCTCATCTTTACCTGCCAATAGGAAAACTTCATCCAGTTCCAGGACAAAGAGTGCTGAGTGGTTTCTGTGATACTCTGCATCCACGTGGACACAAACTCTTTGAGTATTACTATTAATAGGTGCACCAGACTGACACATATCTGCTGCTCTCATTCCAGTTATTCGGAAAGAATTTGGGGTCTCTGGCAGCTCCTTTCACTTTCAGCTCGATGGCAAGTGGTTCTGTGTCTCTCTTCAAGTGGGTAATGTTCTTCAAACAGTTGCAGGCTTTTAGCAAATAGATTTTCTAAGCTGTAAGAGAGGAACTGATGGGTTATATGGAGCTGGAGGATTTGCAAATAAAGCTAATTGTCTTCGGGTGAGTAACAGAAGCTTTTAGCCAAGATAAAAGGAAACTGCTAAAAAAACCAGCCGGGGCAGTTTGGCTGAGTTGATTTATAGCATAAGAAAGTGATGCTTTATCACTTTTTTCACTAGGAGCTTAATATGTGTCTGTGAAAGCACAGAAATTGCGCTGGAATTTTGGAGATTGCATTAACGTTGTATCATTTTCTGGATTTGTTTTTCCCAAGGTAAAGAATTGGTTTTAAAATGCAAGGCTTAGCACCAGTCAGTGATCAAAGTAAACTTATAAACTGACTCCAAAACTGAAAAAATCCATAGTGTCCATACCTATTTCCAAGATTTCTTAAATTTTATTGTCATTGTGATGTTGTGTCCCCAGTTTTGATAGTAAATGTTTTCTTTGGTGAGCACACTTGAATAGAAGCTGCAGTTATGGAAGAGAATTAAATTGGATTGTTTTTTTCCATAGGATCCTCTTGGGCTTCCTGCTTGCTTTTTGAAAGGATATCCTAACTTTCCATGAATTAACAGCTTAGAGAGTTGGAAGAGGTTTATGTTAATCCTGTATTTAGTCCCTGTTTCTAAGAAAATACTGAGTGGAATGAAATGGGAAACGATGGCATTTTCATTGGCAAATCAGACACTGAATTTCATGGCAATATTTAAGTTTACTGCTGTCTGCCAGTGTGAAAGGGAGATGGAATCTGAGAAAGAGTTAGGTGTGGTTAACAATGTTTGAAATTATTCCCATAACCTTTGTACAATATAGAGACTGTACCATGAAAGCATTTTATATTTATATTCCAAAAGGTTTTGAATGCCTGCATTCCATGAATCCACTTCCCTGCATGTCTGCAAGCTTATTAAAATCAGGATAAGAAGATTTAATTGCAACTGCTCAGGACTTGGACATACAAGATTATGGTTCTATTCTTGGCTGCTCCACACAACGTGTTTGTGACTGGCCAGGCTACTTAGGCAAAATACTTCCAACTTGTCTGTCTGAAATTTAGGTTTGCAGTTCATTTCTTCCTTCAGCATGGCTACTTCTTTCAGAGAAGATTAGATGCAAAAAAAATCTCATTTTTTGTTCCAATTGCTTCATGTAAAGTACAAATGATATTTCCCAAACCAGGAGACAGAAGTGTCTTGAATCTTGGTGGAAAGATGTGTTATTGGTGAAATGTCAGAGACCTCTCTATTCCAGTCTTGTGTCACAGGCCAGTGTGAGCCCTCAGCTTGTGTTAGACTCAAACCTTCTCCCAGGCAAACTCTTTCTAAAAATGGAACACTGTGTTTATGCTGCTCTGCAGAAATGCAGTGGTTGTGAGGCAAGGAGCAGCACAGCATCAGCAATTGCATTGACCAAGCTGTCAGATCTTTGAGAAAAGCAGTTTGTGTTAATACTGAACCACATGAATTAGGTAACTAGCTATGACTGCCATTAGTGAAGAATGGTCCTAGTTCTGTTTTTTTTCTGTTTTTTTTTTTTTTTTTTCTGGGGTTTTTTCTGGGTTTTTTGGGTTTTTTTCTGTTTGGTTTTTTTTTTTCCTGTGGTTTTTTTTTTTCTGGGTTTTTTTTTTTCCTGTTTTTTTTTTTCTGGGTTTTTTTTTCTGGTTTTTTTCTGTTTTAATGTTTGTTTACAAACAGATGTGAGGACTTTCTGCTGTTATGGAATTGCAGTCTGTGTTTCCCTAAATGGAATTGCTTCTTTCTAATCTGAATCCCAGGTGTGTCTGCACTGCAGATGTAAACTGCAGTTGTATGGCTAAAGAAGGTTTTTAGAGCTGACTTGCCCAAAGGTAACAGAGAGCTCACACCAGTGTGTCTGTCACACCAGTGTGTCTGTCACACCAGTGTGTCTGTCACACCAGTGCAATGGCTGCACTTAAGCCTGCTCACACTCCCTGCTCACCCCACTTAGTTGATTTGAACAGCTGTTTCTGAAAAAATGATTCATGGCACCAAAACACAGCCAGTGGGTCTGGTTTTATTCCAGTGTTTAATAGACTCATCAACGTCATTGTGGTCTGAATTACATAGAGAGAAACATATTTGAAATATTTTAGAGACTTTTTTGATAGGAGAGATACTAAGTGACTGTTTTTTGTAGATCTGAAAATACAAGTAGCTGGAGTAGAGGAGGTAGACCCCACTAAAATAAAGTAGATTTGTTTCTTAAGATTTCCTTAATATCAGGTGGAAGGTTTCCTTAGGATCTGTAGGAATCCCATCCCAGCATCTTTCTTAACCTTAAAAATACATCTTTTGAAATATGTCAGTGGAGAAGAAACGAATCAGTAAAGGAGAAAAAAAGCCCCAAACCTAATAATAAGTCCATTTAATTTTCCTGAAGCAGAAGAAAGGGATGAGGCTGTAAAGATTCAAGTAGTTTTTCCTGCCTTACAATCCAGATTCCTACAAAGCTGGAAGAAAGGGCCTTGATTAACTTAAATGGTCTCTGGATCAAATCAGTGGGAAGTTATGCAGGCAGCATTTCAGCAGTGTGGAAAAACTCTTAAAATTTAGCTAGTGCCATTGAAATGAATGATATATTTTTAGGATAAAAGAAGTTTCTGTTATGCTTTATCATCTAGCCTGACTGTAGCTTCCCAACATCTTCATTTCCCTTCTGTTGTGTTTTGAGGGCTTGAGAATATATTTTCAGCTGTGCTGCTGCCCTGGGTGCTCTTTTCATTCCTTTAGGCAAGAAGTTTATGTCAATTCCCACCACTTCTCTCTTTTCTTGTCAGAACAGGTTTCCTTCCCTACCTAGTGCTGCAGATCAAACATTCCTGCAGCAGAGCTGGAGCCTCTGTCAGACCAGGGGAAAGGTTAAAGGAGCCAGCAGTGGGTTATGCTGCCCTCCTTTTCTTGCAGACTGCAGCAGAATTTCATTCTTTGGTGAGACAAATATCTGAGAAGTATCAGTTACGAATAGTTTGGGGGGAATGCCTTGTAGAGGATGGACTGGACATAGTCCTTCCAGCCATATTTCCTGCTGTTTCCATGTCTGTCTTACAGCTGAGTCAGAGTCTTGACTCTCTTTTGCTTTGTCATTTGTTCTGTGGTTTATTACCCTATGTACAGCCAACCTGATGCAATGATTCCAGGACTCAGTCCAATTACATGTGCTAACATATCTCAATCTCAGATGAAGTTTCAAGGAAGCTTTATGTTGAAAGATTTCTGTTATTTTTGGTATTTACCCTGGGATTGCAGAAGACTGGTTTTTGTTTTGGTTTGGTTTTTTTTTTCTCTCCCTTTGGTGATAGTAGTAGTAGAAAAAACAGGGCTTTTTTTCTTCCTCAAATCTTATAATAATATCTTGGCACACATTCCATTCTCAAGCCTCAGGCTCTGTTGTAAATTTAAAATAGTATTGATGGTAAAGGGATTATAGGATAGCTTATATAAATATTACTTTATTCATTCTCCCCAATTCTTCTCAGCTATGCTTTGTTGCCTTGCCTTATGCTTTTTGAGTCTCCTTCTCAGGATGTGTTCCACTGCTGTTCTCAAATGCAAGGGCAGAACAAGTTCCTTGATTTTGCCTGTGCTTTTGTGTTTGTTGTTGCATGAGAAGGCCCTGATCTTTTCTGGGATATGCTTACAAATTCAGCATAAGATAAAAAATTATTGCAGTTGCTTGTGATCTTGAATTAATCACCTAGACTGGAGGTCAGGGAGGTTACTGTTTTCATCAGAGGAGATTGCAGTCAGTCTCACTTGAGTGCGTGTTAATGTTTTGGGGATCTCTGCTGAAACTTGCTGCTGTTTTTAGGTGACCTGTGAGTTATTTTACAGCTGGGGCTGCCAGGTCTGGTTTTACTCAATTAAGTGATAGAAATGCCTGGCCTAGCCCAGTGCTTAGAAAAGTTTGGGTGTGTCAAATGAGTTAGACCTGTTACAGCTTATGGTCTGGGATTTTCAGTGCAGCCAAGGATCATTTGGGAAGGCATTGCCAAGACTTGCTAGAAAGTGTAGGACAAAATACATCTTTGCCATCTGCACCTACCTGAGATGGCTGTCTAGGGTAAGAGAGGTGGGAATGCAACAAGGAGAGTGGCAGCTCTGGCCAGGGGCTGCTCTCAGCTCCAAATCCACTTAAAGCCATTGCAAAGGTTGGGCGGAACAAACCTTGAAGTGACAGCTCAGCCGGGCACCAGGATGTGGTGTCACAGCCTTGATTAGGCATGCATAAGCAAGTCACCTTTAATTGGCCCAGCTCATAATTGAGAAGATGGTTTGATCCAATGGTGAATTTTAGTGTCAAAATGTCACAATATGTCTTCTTTACTTGGGCTGGGTAAAGCTTTGCCCTGGAAGAAGCTGCATTGGAATGAGCAGGCACTTTTCAGCTGAGGGGGTTCTCAGAAGGTGTTTCCTGGGGACAGCAGCCCTGTGTAGGTTTAGTGTTGCCATGTAAGCCCTGAAAATCAGCAGTATGCAGCTGTTTCCCTAACACTCCCTTTTGCCTACCATAGGCAGGGCAATCTGGTATTTCCCATTCCTAACCAGAGTGTCCTGGGCTGGGATGTTGGAGGGACATCTTCTGCATCCCTTTCTGCTGTGACATGGAGATTTTGTAGACTTGGGACTGTGTCACTTTACTTTAGAAACAGGTACCAAATAGCTGCACTCTATTAGACCATGTGCCACATCCCCTTCTTTTTTTAATCTCCCTTATCTTTTTTGTTCAGCATTTACCAGTTTTCCTTCCAGGTTAATGGTTTTATTAGGCAACAGCATCAGGAGGTGCTTGAGAGCATGTTGGATAAACAAAGCAAACACAACACAAGCCTAACTAAAAATTCCCCTTTGTGTTGGCAGTGCAAACAGTGGAGATCTGGATGGGTGCTAATGCCAATCCCTAATGCATCCTTAACATGCTGCTTTTAGGGCTTGGGGAACCTTGGCAAAGGAAGAAAGGAAATTGCTGTTTGTAAAGGTCACAGGTGATAGCAGGGTAGCACTGAGATAATCTTTTAAAGAGGGATGTTAACAGAATAGGCATTGATACTTGATAATACCCTGGCATTTGTCACCTGGCCTTGCTCTGCTCCCCTTTTGTAGGTTCTTCTGAGTGTTTTGATTTGCCTCCTGGTGCTGCCTGAACAAAGGGTTTGTGAGCCAGGTGAGGTGTTGTGTAGGGTGTCCTACACAGCGACCCAGAAGAGGCTGAGCTAATACTTCATGCGGACCACACTGTGGGAGAGAGTGTTCCAAGGATGATCCTCCAAAACCTCCTTCCAATGTGTTCTCCTCCATGGAAAAAGAAGACCAAATACATTGCAGCACTCGATGCTGTCTTGACAGAAAAAAGCATTTAGATTCTGAAAGATTTGGGTGCTGTTGCACATTGTTCATTTGCACTGCTTGGTAAAAAAATGAAGAAAAGGACATAATGGGTGAAGGAATAGAGTCCTAAGAAATTATATTAAGAAAGTAATGGCCAAAAAAGTGAATCTCCAGAGAGCTTAACAGGATTATAAGACTGAGAAAATTGCCTTTTTGCTTGTTGAATGATTGTTGCCCTGCTGGTCAGTGCAGTTCAGCCTGTCTCTAAGGTCTCAGCCAGGCTGCTCCTGCTGTTGTTTGAAGGAATTGTTACGGGTCATGTGCTGTACCTGACTCTGTTGACACAGGTGTTGGCACAGTGTCTGAAGGAAAGCTGGCTTGCCCAAATTCTGAAAGAGCAAATGGGATTCCTGGTCAGACTGTGCAGCTCCAGGAAGCTCTGTGGTGTGGGAGTTGTCTGCTTCTTTTCTGGATAAGGCTCAGAGTTCCTGCCTCTCTGGGCTTTCTGCCTTTGAGGGACTCAAAGTGAAATGCAGTGAGTGTGTTTCTTCACTTGTTCAGCTTGCTGCTCCCTCTCCACTGCTTGTGGATTTATGAGAAGAGCCAGGTTAAAACTCTTTCTCATCCTTAAATAAAAGATTTGTTAACCCCAGCAAATGTAACAAACTGTTTTGAAGTGATGCCTTTCAAGTAGTTGTGCTACCACCACTGAGGAGGCAGCAGAGGGAGTCATAAAGCAGAAATCAGCACACTGATGGGAGCTCTAGGAAAAGAGGTTTCAAATGATAATTATGGTCCCCAGGCCAGTTTATGGTACCATAATTACCCTAATGAAAGTGACCTGAGGAGCCTAGAGTCCAGGGAAAGCAGTTGATACCACGGGAAGAGGGAGTTCTTTATCCGCTGTGATTCTTTGCAGAGATAAACCCAGAGATACATCTGTGTTCTACACACTGACTTAAGCCCCACTGACATCCCTGGTCCCCTGTAATTGTTTTCTTGAGCTGAGTCCTGCACTGTGGATAATTGCAAATACTCCTCTATGGTTTTTATGCTGATCCACGTCCTCTGTGATACCTTTTTTCCTAAAGCTTGATAAGAGTGCTGAGAGGTTGCCAGGTAAAATTAGTTTCGGGACATCATTAGGTGGTGCTTCTCCTGTTGGAGCATTCACTGTCAGAAGAATAAAGAGAAGAGTTAAGAGGAGTAATTGTTGTTTCATCAGATTATGTATTAATTCAACCAGACTAATGCACTGTAATATCTAGACAAGCCTTATAATTGCAGATAGTTGAAACAAGCTTTTAGCTATTCATGTGCTCCTGCTCTAAGTTAATTTCACATCTAAACCAATAAGCAAAAAAAAACCTGAACCAAAACAACTAATCAATAAGAAACAGGTCTTTGTTCATTAAAGACATCTTGAAAATTGTTTACAGAGATGGGGGTGCACTTCTTCAAAAGCTTGGGACTGATTTTGTCTCATTTTGTTAAACGTGTGCAGGGGGTGAGAAGTCCAAGACACTGAGATCTCTTGCAGAAGCACTTTTTTAGATCAAATAATAATTTTGCAAATCATTGGATCAGTATTCTGACTACTTCTGTCTCAGTCTGTTCCATGTGCACAGCACAGAGGAGCAAGATTTCACCTGGGGGCCTGCAATAAGGGCCAGTGCTTTTTGAGTTGAGTTAGGAAGGAAAATTGAGCTTTGGATATGGTTCTTTGAACTCTCCCTGGCCTCTGAGCAGCAGTTTAAATGCCCAGAAGGAAGCACAGGAAGACAAAGGAGAGGGTGACTCAAGGCTCTGCCTGCTTTGCAGCCCTCTCTGGTTGTTCAGCCCCTACCTGTGAATAAAAAGGGAGTGACATGCCAGAGATCTGCATTCCTAATTTCCCTGTTGTTCTTCAGGATGATTCACACCACAGGAGCTATCATGGAGAAAATTAACTTTATTCCAGCCAGAACCAGTGCAAAACCCTGTGGCACATGTCTGCAGCTAGTCATGGCTTATCAGAGAGTCTGCAGTCCCTGGTGCAGGGAAGCATTTAGCCTTTTTTGCTAATGGGATTTTTCTAGGATCATAAGTGTTTGTTAGGATCATAAGAGCAAGTTATTGTGGCATAAGTGACTTTCTGACTGCTGGCTCTGATCTCTCACATTGGTTTTATGTATTTAAGGAAAATCAGTGTGACATCTACTTAATTGTGATGGTGATTAATTTCTGATGATCAGCTTATGTGCTGAGGTACAGCAATTGGTTGTTAACCTAAGTGTCCAGGAGATTACATTTGCTAATTTTCTGGGTTTGTGCCTTGTACTACTTCTTTAACTTAATTCTTAAACAGAATTTCAAAATGTGCTACTTCTTGTACAACAGCACTGTGAATATGTTTGCATGCACTTTATGAATATTTTGCCAGCTACTTAGAGGTTGGCTGCCTTTAACCATCATGTCATTAAATATCCCTACAGAGAAAATACTAAGGCTTGTCCTTGTTCACTGATGCAGAACAATTTTAAATCAGTCTGCCTTCATTATTTTGATAAACTTCATCTTTCTTTCTGTTCCTTCAGGCATCCGACTTGATTATCACCCCAGCTACGACGTTCAAGGAGAAACCAGACCCCACTGGTCTGGTGTTTGGAACTGTGTTCACTGACAATATGCTGACAATTGAATGGTCCTTGGCTTCAGGATGGGAGAAACCCTGTATCAGGCCTCTAGAGAACCTCTCAATACATCCAGCTGCCTCAGCCCTGCATTATGCTGTAGAAGTGAGTAGTACATGGATTTGGAAACCAAATGGTTTTTGTTTTATTAGCTCTGGAAGCCACAGCTTTGTAATACAAGGAGCATTACTGCCTTAAGTTCATTAGTATTGAGTTACATCTCGTTCTGTTAACTGGTGTTCTTCCAGAGTAATTGCAGTATTTACAGCAGGGTTATGTGTGACACAGAAGCAGCTTGGCCTGGGGATGCCAGCACACTTAAAGTCCTAGCCTAGGGAAGGTGAGCTCTTTCTTGAGAGGTGATAAATTTATTTGAAAAACCATTCTTGTTCACTGACAGTGGGTTGGTCCAGTTACTGTCTCTGGTGTGTGTCAGAACATGAGTTTCTCAAAGTAGCTTTAATTTGGGGGCTGAACATGCACTCTGTACAAGTCACTTGCAGCTGGTTTAAAGGTTGATAGCTTGCATTGCAGGACAGGCTAGGCAGGTGCTTGTTTGAAACTCTGAACCAGTCCCTGGAGCTCAGAGCTGGATCTGATGCACTTAGCATGTACAAACAGGTGTGTTTGAGGAGAACAGACAGCAGGGAACTTGGGGAAGTGGGATGTTAGGTCGGAAACCAGCGTGGTTAAAGTTTCTGTGCTTGGCTGACTGCTGCCCACAGCAGCCTTTGGTGCCTGCAGAGCAGCTTGGGCTTTGCTCACACCTATGGGAGCCCCAGCAGGGCACAGAACCTGAAATGGAAGCCCACTTCTCCCACTTCTGGGGAGGTGGGAGTGTCTCCACTGCAGTGAGTGGAGTTGCTTGTGCTGTTTTTATTATTATTTTTCCTTTTTTCCTTTTTAATTTTTTGGTTTTTTTGTATTTTAACCACTGGTACAAGGGAAGCTTTCCCTGCTTGTTGTCCCTGAGCTCCTGCCTTCACCATTTTTATTTTGACTGATTTTTTTCTTCATCTCGTCACCAAGCCTCCAGAGGTCCTGTGTAAATTACAGCGGGGCCCTGGGACTGAGGCTGCAGCTCTTGATCTGCCCAGGACATCAGAACCACGCTGGAGTCCCAAATCTGTTTTTCACTCTTAGTAGCACATTGCTTTAATGCTTGGTCTCTGGCCTGGTCTGAAATCATTGCTAATTTGAATATGCTCTTATTTTTTTTTTCCATTTTTTTTATTCTTTTACCCTTATTGCATCACGTTTCCTCTAGCCAAGAGGACAGAGAGAGGAGAATCTGGTGTCATTGCTGTGGCTCAATGAATACACAGTGGGTATAATGAAAGTGATGAGTTTGGCATGCCCTCCCCTTTCTCCTTGCCCTTCATGATGCAGTGTGCTAATCTGGATCTGCTGAACTCCAGATCCAGCTCCTGTGATGTACAGATGTCAGATAGTGCTGTTCTCACACCACTGTAGCAACCAACCATCAAGCAACCACAGCAGTTGCTTTCATTAAAGCTGAACATTTCTGGAACACATCACTGTCTCCCTTTTTTAATGAGTGGAAGGTTTTACTGAGCTCTGGAAGATGAAAAGTATTTCTTTTTGGAGAAAAAAAATTAACATCTTGAGAAGGCTTTGTGTTTCAGTAATGATGTGATTCTTACTTCTGTCAAACCATTGATCAACTCTTAGTAGTGACATTCCTCCCTTTTCCCTCTCATTAAAAGTTCTGTGAATGTGTTTGGGAGGAGGGTGGGGGGAGAAAAATGTGTTCTGGGGTAAGAAAGCAATATTCCAACCATGTGCTATCAGTTAGTGACTGGCCCAGTAAAAATCATATCAAATATCAGCTAGATATCTGTAATACATGTAATATCTGATATATGTAATGCTATCCTTTATTAAAGCCTTTATTTTTCCTGGTGGCAACAATGTCTACCCTAGGAAGAACTTCTTTTTCAAAATTGTGCCAAGCTTTTAATAAGGTTGGCATGGCCATAGGACTAAGGCAGGTTTGGAAAGCAAAAAGTTCTGGATTCTAATTCTGGTTCTGCTACATAATTGGCACACAGCCTGAGGAAAATTGCTGGGATTCTGCAACCCAGTTACAACCCAATTAAAATTTGTCATGTGGAAGGACCTAGCTCTGCCATGGAACTGCATGCAAGTTTTCCAAAGATTGCATTTCACTGATTCTTACAGAAAAATATAGAATTTGATAACAGTGAAACCTGAAATACTCTGTTAAAATTACTTGGGCACAAATACTGGATTATTTTTTCCAAATAAAAAAAGCTGCATATCTAGACTTCAAACCACATGGGATGCAGTTCCAGCCACTTTTTGTGGAACAGTCAGAGGAGGAGAAGCCTGAGGAGTTTGACAGCAGTGATGCAGTTAAATTCCTAGAACTTACACTGAAATTTAATGTACAAAGAAATGCTTTGGAAGATAAAATTCGAAGAATCTGACCTGTTGTCTGTAAGCATAAGTGAGCCTTTAATACTTAATCCAAATAAGAGTTGTTTATACATATATATTGACATGAGCTTATATAATACACGGGTTTTCTGTCTATAAGTATAACCAGAAATTACGAGTCTGTAGCTGAAAATAACTGGATATTTGGTGGGTGTGGTTTTTGATGTGGTTAGGAGATGCTGGGAGGGCATTGATAGGATAAGGGTTTCTGATTGTCAACACCAGTTGTCTGGGTCCTGCAGTTTGGATAACTATGTTTAGATTTCCTGTAAGGTATATAGAGAAAATATTTCCATGTATTTTATCTTTAGTGTAAGGCTGCATCTCTCTCATGCAGGCTAAATCCCATTCCACAGCATAGTGGCATAAGAGGGACATAAGTAACCAGCTCCTACTACAACTCCAGCAAGAACTTTACAAGAATTCTCTCAATTGGTTATTCTATACTTCCTAACAGAGATAGAATAAGTGTTTTGGCTAGAGCTCTAAAAAATAATTAACATATATATAAAAATTAAAATTCCATAGATCCCTTATATAAGCGAAAATGCTGCTTTGGCTCAGGTATCGGTCAAGATGTGAGGGAATCATTAAGTCAAACACATGCTACAAATTTTAATTGCTGTAACCAAATTATGGAAAAAAAATGAGGTTATGATGAGGAATTCTGAAGTTGATGTTACAAAGATACTATACTATATGCCTCTAGTGCAGATAAATCTGTCTCACTGGAGTGTACTGCCAGAACTCACTAGTTAGTATTTTTGTGTTTGGGTGCTGTGAGCAGCAGGGTGAAGCTTTTCTTTCCCCAGTTGGCATGGATCTTCAGGGGTGAGCTGTCTGAGTCACTGTGTGCTTTCTCCCCTCCCTGGCTTGTAGCTGTTTGAAGGGATGAAGGCGTACCGAGGAGTGGATGGCAAAATCCGCCTGTTCCGGCCCGCCCTCAACATGGACAGGATGGCACGGTCAGCACTGAGGACAACCCTGCCAGTACGTACCCAGGGCACCTCCTGCTCCTTCTAACAGCCTCCTCAGAGCAGGTTTTCACTGTCACAGTGCCCATCTCTACAGCTTTTCAGTGGTAACATTTATCAAACACTCTAAGTCTTTGATAGCGCAATCAAACTTTGTTAACAGATCGTACTTACTGAAGGAAATCCCTTAGTGCTTATTTTAAAATCAGAACAGTGAGTGTTTTGCTTTCATTGTTGCCTCCCTGCTGCCTCAGAGTGTTTCTGAGGGATTATTGTATTTGCGGGGTGCCCCGCAGCAGGAAGGAATGATGGATCTGACTCCATGTTCTCAGAAGGCAGATTCATATAGTTTATTAAAATATATATAAATTATGAAATAATTTATGATTTTATGATACTATATATTATATAAAAGAATACTATACTAAAGACTACAGAAAGGATACTTACAGAAGGCTAAAAAGATAATCATGAAAACTCATTACTCTTTCCAGAGCCCTAACACAGCCTGACCCTGATTGGACATTGAGTCAAATCAATTCACATAAAACCAATGAAACAACCACCTGTTGGATAAACAATCTCCAAACCACATTCCAAAGGAACAAAACACAGGAGAAGCAAATGAGATAATTACTGTTTTCATTTTTCTCTGAGGCTTCTCAGCTTCCCAAGAGCAAAATCCTGGACAAAGGGATTTTTCCAGAAAATATGACAGTGACAAGGGGTGGGTGCTGTTCTGCAGATATTTGCATGCAGGCAGCTGTCTGATTTGCTCTGGTGCTATGTTCTCCCTTTTCTTCTCTGCACTTCAGTTAAGTTGTTCAGCCTCTTGAGTGCCTTTAGTTTTGGTCATGCCAGTAACTTAACACTGCTTTTAGCAATTGTATCTTGGGCAGTGAACTTCCTCCCAGATTTGTTAGCTTAATTGCTGTAAGAACTTGGGAACTGTGGGAGACTTGCTGACCGCTTGGAGCTATGAACCAGAGCACTCTCCTGTAGAAGAGGTGATGCTGTATGCCCGGCTGAGTTGGCTGCACAGTTGGCTCCACATGCTTTGGAGGCAAGAAGGGTCAGTGGCTCCTTTTTACCATCTCAGGAGGACACTTTGGAGCAGAGCAGGTCACTCAGGATACTGCACAAAAAGGCACAGTAGCTAAAACCACGGGATATTAAATTCTGTAAGGAATGAACCCAAAGAAGGTGTGAACCTCTGCAGTGTGTCACTGTTGCATGTCCTGAGGAGGTGTTCCCTGGAGCATGTGCAGCTGTGAGGACCACAAAGTGTTCCATTGCCTTTTTTCTCTTTCTGTTCCTTGCCAGACTTTTGACCAGAAGGAGCTGTTGGAGTGCATCCGTAAGCTTGTGGAGCTGGAGCAGGAGTGGGTGCCCTACTCAACCTCTGCCAGCCTCTACATCCGTCCTACCCTCATTGGAACTGAGGTCTGAAATGTTTTTTTCCCTCTCTTTTTTTTTTTTTTTTTTTTTTGTTTATTTAGGTACGAGGCAAAGTCCTCCATCCATACAGTGAAATATTCAGCAATCAGTAGGTGACAGGATGAAGTCTGGGGGCAGACTGGTTTTGTGGTTTTACTTGGGAGTCCCCAGCACGAATTTAAGGTTGACCACAGTGCCACTCAGTGGGCACACCAGCTCAGAGCACGGAAAATAAACGGAGTTTCCTCCCACTACTCACAGTGGGAATGGAGCAGTGCTTGTTAATTGGCGTTGTGCTGATGTCAGGATAGTTGTACCTGACGTGGTAATATTAAAATCCTAATAATTCTGAGAGAACATGATGGATCACATCTTGCTGTGTACATTTTGTAATTTCAAGTCATATCTGAACTTAGAAGTTTTTGGAAGATTTTACCCTGTAAATTAAGATGTCTCAGAAGAGACACTTTCATCAGAGCTAAGGACTAGTTCGTCTGTCAATTATTCTTGAAACTGACCTTCTAAGGGGCTCTTTAGCAAATGGCTATTAATGTGTCCTCTCTGAGTTTCATGTGTGAGTCAGTTCTGTAGTGTTGATGAAGAAACAGTTTATTTTATTAAATCCTCCAGGGTTCTTTTTTTTCAGCAGTAGCAGGACAGAAGTGTACAATGGTAGAGCATAGGACAAGGAAGCTAAAGAATGTAGGTTCCAAACTATATAAACTAAACTCCTACCATGTCCCTATCTGTAAGTAGTTACCATAAGTGAGCATTTTACATTTCACATAGGTTCTAGGACTCCATTAATTTGATACTTTTAAACTAGTTACAGATTTTCAGATTAAAGAATCTCCACTCAATGACTATAAGGTACTGATATTAAAATTGGGTGTTTACCCCTGGTTTTGCTTTTGGAAATTCTTTTGCTTCAGGATAGCCAACCCTTGTGGTCTTTCCACTATCACATGTTGTTTCCAGGTTGCATGTTCTGCTAGGCTTTTAGAATCAATTTTAGGCTTCTGAATCAATCAGAAAACCAGGCTGCACAATCTTTTGAATGATCACATCAGCAAAAATATCAAGATCTCAGTTAATCATGTTGGAAGTCTTTCTGAAGCAGCAGGGTAGACAGAAACCAAAGGAACCCTTTCAGCACCTGGAGAACTTTGGCCAGCACCAGACTCCTTTCCTGCACCTTCAAGTATTGATGGTGATGACTTGGAGTGTGAGAAGCCATCTCTCAGAGAGGAGGGGCAGAAAAAACTCTGACATTTTTGGTTTTTTCCTGGGCTGTTGTGTGAGCTATTTTTAGCAGGCAAATAATTTTAGCTGTCACTCAGGCATTCAGAGAGTCAGCACTCAGCTCTGGCAATGCCAGCTGGCACTGGACAGTTCTTCTCACTAATGCAGCTGACTGTGGTTTCTCCACTGCTGTTACTGCTGTTGTTGCCATTCCTTGCCCCAGAAGGCTTTGTGGGCTTCTGGTGTGATTAATTCATATTACTATATTCATGTATTGTATTACATTATATTGTATTGTGTTCTAGTGTATTGCATTCTATTGTATTCTATTACTTTGTATTGTATCACATTCATATAATTGTATAGCACTTTGTTAAGCTGATGTTTGAATTCTCAAAAACTTGAAAATGTTTGAGAGTACTAGAATAGCATATAGATAAATGGAATGGCTGTAAGTGACTGGTGGCAGTATATAAAATTAGGGTTGGTGTGTTGCTTGGATAAGGGTAATGTTATTGAAATATTTTTTATTCATTGCAGCACTTTGCCCTGTCCTGGTAAAAGCACTCTCATGCTGCAGTCCCACTGAGAGCAGTGTTTCAAAAGCTGATGGTGCAGCCCCTGATGTTTGAAGGACACCAGTAACTTTGGATTTGTTTGCATTCCTTTATTTTCAGCCTTCCCTTGGAGTGAAGAAGCCAACTAAAGCCCTGCTGTATGTCATTCTGAGCCCTGTGGGCCCTTACTTTGCAAGTGGAACCTTTAGTCCAATATCCTTGTGGGCAGATCCAAAATACGTGAGAGCGTGGAAAGGAGGAACAGGAGACTGCAAAGTGGGAGGGTAAGAAAACATCATCCTGCCTTTTCTACACAGCTACCAAAGCAGATTTGGGTTTTAGTGAAGCATCTAATCCAGCAGAAACAGAGGCATTAAATGCAGTAATTAAATAAACAACGTACTACAACAAAGAGTTCAAAATTGTACTTTGCTAATATTATTTTTGCAACTCGCGTATTTTTGTTTGAATGTTACAGCCAGTGGTTTTTTTTGCAGCATCTCAAGCTGAGGAAGTGCACCTGGAAGGTGTCCATGTAATACTTTGGCTCTTGCCCTTGCAGCAGTTGACACTGGAGTTAGGCTTTGTGCTGCATCAGCAGTGCAGCAGCCTGCTCTGGCTGCTCATCTCCTTCCTTGCATTGTCCTAGCCAGGAGCTTCTTTGCTAGGCAGGAGTCAGTAGCTGTCAAATGCTGCTCAGCTGAGCTGGTAAAATAATCAGAGGGCAGAAAAATTTCCTTCGTTCAAGCTGATGTTCTGAACCTATGCTCTTTTTTTTTCTTTTTTTTGAAGAGATTTTTAAAATGAGATTTTGTTCTTGAGGTTTTAAATGAGGTTTTGTTTTTGAAAGGGACTTTGTTTGTGAGATTCTGCTTACTTCTAGAAATATATTGTTTCCTGTAGATCCTTCATACATCAGCTGTGAAAAACAGTAATCTGGAGTCATTACTGACTTGATTTGTGCCCAGAGGTGAGAACTTGGCTTCAGTGTGGTCGGCATTTTTGGAGCTGCTGACTTTGTGTCTAGAAGGTTGTTGAAGGTCAGAAGCAAAAAGGGGTTTTTTTCCCCCTCAAAGCAGCAGGCTTTATTCAGTCAGGTTCACTCTGTAGGCAGCATTTAAGAAAAATTTGCTCCTAAAGGATATGGAATTAATCTAGACACAATTGCATTTCCTGAAGATGCTAGTTCTCTTAATATATTTTATTAGGAAAAAAACCAGCTCACCTCTGGTGTTATTTGTGCTCCAAGAGTTTAATCTAACATACATCACTGATCTGACATGAGGTAGATTAATTAAAAAAACACCAACCAAAAAAACCCAAGAAAAACACCAAGAAACCCTAAAACCTGGAGAGGAGTTGTTGCTCTCTCTCCAGAATGCCAACTGCTAAAGAAAGATAAATACTTTCTGAGGGTTTTCAGTTGCAATAACGACAATGTCCAGAATATGGAACAAGAAGTATGTTAATACAATTTGGAAGGATATGTTTGAGTTGTTGGTGCTGTTCAGCCTTTCAAAGTTTTTGGGTTGTAGGTACAAACAATCTAGTAAAATACTGGTGGAGTATTTCCAGTGAAAATATCCCAGGGACAGGCAGTGACTGTTGCAGAGCACTTGGTCATGAGGTAGATGTGCCCAAAATCTTGTTTAAATTGCGAAGATGCCCAGCCAGGTACTCATAACTCTTTGGTTTGTTTTTTTTTCTGCCTGAAGGAATTATGGTTCTGCTATTTATGCCCAGCAAGAAGCTCTGGAGTTTGGCTGCCAGCAGGTTTTGTGGCTTTATGGAGAAGATCACCAAATAACTGAAGTTGGAACAATGAATCTGTTTCTCTACTGGATAAATGAAAATGGAGGTATGGTGACATAGTGTGAAAACTTTAACAGAGCAGATGATTGGGACTGTAATCCACAAAATGAGTGTTATAATGCAGATCATAATCTTTTTAATGAAGATGGTTAAACAAAGGAAATGCCCATTCTGAAAATTACTGGGTGGCTGTTATTTGTGAGAGAGGAGATCCTGGAGCAGCTGTGAATGCTGCCTGCTGGTAACAGACTGAACTGCTGGGCTGTCCCCATGCTCAGAAGGGCAGAATTGAGCCCTGCACAAGGTCACACATGAGCCTGGGTGCCAGCAGCATGTTTGGGCTCCAGGAGTGTTGGCTCAGCAGTGCAGACGTGCTAAAAGGCAGCTCGGGGCTGTGCAACTCTTCAGGCTCTGTAGCTTTGTGTGTGAGTGGCTCCCATCATCACTTGCTGGCCAGTCAAATATTCCTGAACCATATCCAGAATTCTTGCAGCATCCAATCTAAAACTGTTTTCTTTCAAGAATTTGAAGTTCTGTCCCAGTGGTGGCAGCGAGAGAAACATGTCAGTGAGAGTCAGGTATCAGTTATGCTCAAAAGGTGCTTTTAAGATGGATAATCATTCTTTAAGCTATTTTTACCTCTCTCTACCCACAGTCATCTCTGAGCAAGGTATATGCTGATTAAAACTTCTAAAACTATTAAAACTAACTATTAAAATCAGCCAACTATATGGGCATCTCAAAAGCACCCATTGGGTATGCAACTATTCAATGCTTGTGATAGCTGCACCTGTTAACTGGTTTGGAAGACTACAGGCAAAAATAAAAGACTTTTCTTCCCTTTTTTTTCCCAAGAAGAAAGAAAATTTCTTCTTGATTAAAAGTCATTTTCTTCTCTCCAAGGGAATGAAGTGTTACTGAATTTTTGCATGGCAGCAGATGCAGGGGTCAGACTGGTTTCATTGTAGTGCCATAGGTACCTTTGTGAACTGTCAGCTTTCTGCAGAAAACAGGCAGCATTTTGTGGGGAAAGCAGTGTGCCTTGGATAATGAAGGGTGGTTGGGATCCAGCTACCTGACTCCTGTCACTATTGAACGCAAAATAAAACATCATGCATGCTGGAACTTCCAAGGTTAAAAGAAGAGAAGTTTATTTTCTGACTCCCAACATTTATAGACCTTCAAAAGTGACAGTAGATTGGAGGATGAAAGTGCCACCTCTCCAATGACACTGGACAAACCAAACGTCCATCAAATTTCTCCTCCAGAGAGGAATGTAAAACAATAATTATTTACATAAAAGTGCATGAGAAACTTCATTACAAGAATGTAAAACATCAGAAGAACTTAGAAGAACAAGGCAACAGACTCCCATCTCCAGTTCTGTTGCTTGTTCTTCTGCAAAATCTTTACCACATTTGTAAGAACAGGGACAATAGTCCCTCAGTGCTGTATGAGTCTGTGAAGCTTTAT
Organism: Molothrus aeneus; assembly: GCF_037042795.1. NCBI lineage: Eukaryota > Metazoa > Chordata > Aves > Passeriformes > Icteridae > Molothrus > Molothrus aeneus. The sequence continues at coordinate 1,372,029 of NC_089650.1, read as the reverse complement.
GAATGAAGTGATAAATATTAGACATTTTCTTGTTGTTGCAGCAGCAGTTGATTTGTCAGTGTAGATAGATGGCCAAATTTCTGCCTTGTGGAGCTTAGCTGGAAAAACATGAAAATAGATTTTGGCTCGTTTGTGCCCAGGGAAGGACACTGAAGCAGGGACATAATTAGAATTCAATGTTCTCATTGTACTTGAACCAGGAATATGCTGGAATGGTGCAGCTGCAGCACCGTGCTGTTCCAAGGAGCTGCCAGTCACTGTGCTACCAGCGCAGGGCTGAATGCTGCTATTGTCAGGTGGCTGTAGCAAACAGCTTGTCACTCCTGCCACCCAGGAGGGCTGGCTGCTGGCAGGCCTGTCCTTTCACAGGACATGGGCATTGTCCTCATGGAGCACTTTGCTGTCCCCCAGAGTGCTGAGTAATTGCATTTGTGGGATCTTTGGCTGAGAATCACCCAGTGCCATCACATACCTGCCTGTGCCTTGGCGTGGGGATTTGGAACTGCTTGTCACTGCGTTCTGTCACTTCACAAAGGACACTCACTCAGGCTGTGCTTTGGTTTTGTTGTGCAAATGCTGCAGCTGAGAGGGATCAAAAAAAGTGAGGCAGGAGCTGCAGATCATCATCAAAAGAAAATGCCCATCCTTGTGTGCTCTGAGGTGCTGCTGGGAGCTGAGCTGCTCTCCTTGGTTTATAAGCAGAGGCTTATCCCAGTAAAGCTTGACCTGGAGAACAGCCGTGCTTCAGTGGGAGTAGGCTTTCCCTGCAGCCTTTGTGCCTAAAGGTGACATCTTGTCCTGCATGGCAGGAGGAGCCTGAAAAAATACTTTTTTTTTTAACATAAAGGGGGGAGTAGGGGAAAAAAACTGCTCAATTTTTGGTAAAGCAGCATGACTTGCTCCATACTGTTCTTGTATTCCCACTGCTGCTCTGAGGCTTATAATATGGCCAAACTGGTTCCCTGCTATTGCAGAAATACCTCATCCATCAAATCCTATTTATGGTTTATGTTCACTAAGTAAAAAATTTAGTCACCCTACAGTCCCTTCCACATGCCTCTCAGATCATGCAGCAGGCTCTTGACATTGAAACCACTTCCTCTCACAATGTCTGTTCTTCTGCCTAGAACATAGGCTTGGCTTTTAAAAAGCCTTAAAAAACCTTAAAATTTAAACATATGTCCAACCTGAAGATTGCTAGCTATGAAAGCTGTGTGCAGTTTTGAAAAATTCTGTGCCTTCAAAATTATTTGCAAACATTTGGGCTCTGCTTCTATCTTTAATGTTAAGGCACTGTCAGTAGTATTTGGGCATTATTTAATATTTGTGTGCTGCAATTGAAATGGTGATTAATGGTCCCCACTTCAAAATTGCATAAATTAAAAAGTAAATCTCTTAAAAGATCCTCTGGAACAATCAGGTAAAATTTAAGGCCAGTTTGCTAAGTGTTCTGTAGTTGGAACATTAGTTGTGCCACAGAAGTGTCTTGTACAATTACAGTACTAACAAAATCAGGATTGCAGCTTCTGTTCTAGTAGAGAGCCCCAGCAACAGAGTGGAGGGGAGAGCAGCAAATGCATGAGGTGGCAGACAAAGCAAAGGGTGAAAAAGTAATTGAGGAAAGCAAATTAACAGATGCAAAGGTAGTGATTGCATGAGGGAAGAGTTGAAGAAAAGCCTGAGGGAAGCAAGGACAAAGACCGAGGACAAGCTGGTAAAAGAAATTAGCTGTTAATATCAGTGAAACCGGGGTTCCTGGGTTCTCCTGGATCCTGAAGTTCACTTTGGCAAAATACATATTTGGGTGAATTTCTCAGCTTCTTTACAGCCTGGCTAGTCCTGAAGGCATCCCAGGAGTGCAGTCTTACCTGCTCTGTGTTCATAGGCAAAGGTGCAGTTCTGTAACATGGAAGAGCTCATTTAAAAAACACTTTTAAACACTCTGATGGGATTCTGCTGTTAGAGCAAGCCTACAGCAGGTGTACCAGGGCACTGGGCAGGCAGTACTGCTAGCAGAACAATAACAGGAGGCAGCTGAAGAGAAACCCTGACATTTCCCCTCAAATGCTTTCCTCCTGCTTTCTGCAGCTATACATCAAAATAACTCAGAAGGCAAGTGGAGTGTGTGAGCTCACAGTCTGTTTTTTGGGAGATGGACACACTGATGTCATGTGGAGCCTGCTTTGGCATCAGTTCCCATGGAGGATGAGCTTTGGCATGCCTTGTTGGATGGTGTTACCATCCCTGCCAGATCCCAGGGGAGCAGATGTTCCCTGGCTGGCCCCAGGCTGGGAGGCATCATATGCACACTTACAAAATTCTACAGAGCAGCCTGCTTGGAACATTTTGAGACTTTCATGTCCTGTCTGCTTGGTGCTGTTTGGCAGCTGGGTTGGCCTGGCACCTTTTCAAACTAGCTCAAATCCATTAATATATGTTACTGAGCTTAAACAGGTCCTGGGCAAGATCTGTGGCAACATCACCAGACAGAGAAGTGTAATCACAATCTTTGGTGGCAAAGTCCACAGTATCTGAAGTTTTCTGTTAAAGAAAGGAGTGTATTAGATTGTGACTGGGTTACAAATGCAGAATTTCAGGTTTGCAGTGTTTAGAATCAGGTGAGCTCTGTGGTTCTTGGAAAGTTTTAAAGTCGTCTTGTGATAGTTGTGCCAGAATGAGGACCAGACATGCATCACAAAGAGGAGTGATGCTAGACAGACTCCAAAAAAGGAAATGTTGATATTCCTGACTGAATGAGAAAGAGGAGATGGCTGATGGAATTAGAAGTCTGGGATAGGTTGGAGAATGACACTGGGCTGGTGAAACCAGAGCAGAGCATACAGCCTGTTCTAGGGCAGCATTTCTGTACATTTTGGCATGGCAGGTTACTCCTGTTACTGGTGTGTGCATAGATCCTCATAAAAGGAACTTGGAAGCACTGGTAGGATAGTCCAAATGAATGAATCCAGGGGTGGCTGCATTAGAAAGTAACACAGTTGTATGTACAATGCACTGAGGAATAAAACCACCTACAAGGCATTAGGCATGTATATATTCATGTATTAAATGTTTCTTCCCTGCCCAAAAGGTGGGGAAGAAACATATTTAATACATTAATATCTAAAGGTTATAATAAAAGGTGAAATGAAGGTTCCAAACATTCAGCAGCAACTTGCCTGAACTGAGTATCTGTTAGTGTTCATAGAGAACCCAGATAAATGTTGTTGGGGATTGTTTTTTGTGCCAAAGAATCATGGAGTATCCTGAGTTGTAAGGGACTCGTGTTCAGTGTAATAGCAGTAAACTTTTGTTTGTTTGGTTGTTTTTCAACCAGTGCTTTTTTGTTTGGCAGAAAATGAGCTGGCAACGCCACCTTTAGATGGCATCATCCTTCCAGGAGTGACAAGGCAGAGCATTTTGGATCTGGCACGCAGCTGGGTGAGTGTTCTGGCAGTAATGGTTTCAATTGTCATGTTATAACTTCTGCAGAAGTCAACATTTCTGGTGCTCAGTATCCCAAAGTTCAGCTGATTTGGTTAAATCATACAATCATACACCAGTCTGGCTTCATATGAAGGCCTGGGCTGGAGGGGGCCTTAAAGGTATCTCATTCCAGCCCCTTCCATGGCAGGGACACCTTGCCCTGTCCCAGGCTGCTCAGAGCCCATCCAGCCTGGCATTGGGAAGCATTTCAAGGCCATCTATTCCAGCCTCCCTGCAGGGAGCAGGGGCATCTTCCACTGGATCAGATTGCTCAAAGCTGTGTCTAGCCTGTCAGAAACCCTGCTTTCAAGGGTGTCATCCCTTGGATGTCCCCTCTTCCCTTCAGCCTGTCAGCCCCACCACACAGCTTGGTGCTGCTGACAAAACTTGCTGAGCATGCACTCCCTTTAACTTAAGGGAACTCAGGGTGTGCTCATTCAGGGATTCTCAGGAGCATCACCAGAATACCCACACCTGTCACACAGAACAATACCAAGCTTGTTAAAGCAGCTCCATGCAGTATTTAACATGAAAATTCTCATCAAATCCGCTGGTACCAGCACTTAGAGCAAGGAAACAAAGAATTACTGTGCATGACCATGGCTGTACTTCAGTCATCAGCTCATTATTTCTGCATTTAGTTCTCATGCTTCCAACCTTGTTTCTGCTAACAAGCATGCAGCCTGCCCAGCCACAGTCTTGCAGTCATCTGTCTGGTCCCTGTTCCTGTTCTCTAGTGCAGCAATCCAAGAGCTTATTTGGACACTTGAGACTGGATCGTGTCTTGAAATGCAGAAACTCTGCCTTGCTGTGTTCAAAGGTTTTATTGCAGCCTGGGTAAGGATGCTGCACAGCCAGAGGCACATCAAGCCCAGGATCCTGTCTCCTGGATTTGGCTGGGATTATGCTCACAGTGGGATAACAGGAATACCGTGTACATGAAATAAAAGTTGCTAAGTCTGACATTTATTTTTTTTCTTGAAACACATCCCTTCAATTGATTCCTATGCACACTTCAACCATTGTAGAAGGTAAAACACTCCCAGAATTAAGACTGCAGTGCAAATGGCCTCACTCATACCTGTATTACAGTTAATTTTTGTATGTGATAGCTGTGTGCAGGCTGCACACAGCAGAACATTTTACTAGGGATTTAAAAAATACCTAAATTGGCCTGGCAGGTGAGATTAATCAACAGAATGTATCTTGCTTAGGAATTGTCTGAGAGTGGGATGCAAATTGAGATAATTGAGTAATTTTTGGACAAACTTTAACATGCTAGAGACCATGAATAGAGAGATCCAGTGTCCCATAACAATTCTTCTTTGTTATTCCCTAATGTGCTACTGATACTCTGCACCAAACCAGAGGGAAGTGCCACTTAACGATCAGCATTGCATCTGGCAGGCCACTGGCATCTTTGTAGGGTATTCTTTTGATGAAAATCTGTCTTGTGTGACACTGGCATGTTTGAAAAGATCACAAAATCAGAGTCAAAACTTGATTTATTGTCACTAGGCTAAAAGTCCTATTGGAAATGTTTTGGAAAACAAAACAGTAATGGGTTTTTAACTTTTTCCATTTTTATGGTTGCTGCTTCTTGTGCAGGGAGAATTCAAAGTGTCTGAGCGATACATCACCATGAGTGACCTGACAGCTGCCTTGGAAAAGAACAGGGTGAAGGAGATGTTTGGTGCTGGAACAGCCTGCATTGTATGTCCCATCTCTAAAATTTTATATAAGGGCAAGGTAAGGAAATGTCTCCTTTTTTTACCCCTTCCTTCTTTCTTCTGAATTTTATCACAGTTAATTGCAACTGAAAGCCAAAACCAAGGGAGATAGAAAAGGTGCACTGCCTGGAAGGCTGAACAGTGTCAGTGTGTTGTTTCCCAAGTGAGTTACTGGTTGTCAGAAGGGAGCTTTCCCTCTTGTCTTCTGGGGTTTTTCCTAATAGCTGAAAATATAAAATCTCAAGTTCTGGGAAAGTGAAAGAAAACACTAGTTCCCAGCCTGTTTGCAAATGTAGAAAAAGACATTCTTCCACATTTCTTTTACTCATTATTTTTTGCTAAGGTACCTGGGAAGGGTGAGGAGAGAAAAGACTTTTACAGGGAACCAAACTTCTGAGCCACTGCTGCCCTTCCTTCTCAGGTTCCTCTCTTGTTCACCCTCCTTGCAGGGATCCCAGCTCTGGTGGAAGAGCTGTTCCAAGGCAGTGCCCAGCTGCCTTCACCTACTGTTCACCATGTGGGAGATTGCTCCTGCACAGGTGGAATTCCCCAGGCATTCAGAATGTGAAGCTGATTTGGGGTTATTTAGTCAGCACAAAGTTAGTTCAGAGCACATGGAGCAGTGCAGCTGCATAAAGGGTTGTGCTTTGTCTATATGTACAGTAAATGTCTGTTAGGTGGTACTTCCTGAATGAATCAAGTAGAATAAATGTATTGATATTACCTGGTGCTAAGATAATATGAGACATGGAGGTGCTGAGTGAGAGGTACTGTAAACATAAGTGTTGTATTTCTACACCATATACCTTGAAATGAAATGCTGTATATAATGTTACCTCTCTTGCCTGCACAATATTCCCTCTATTTTGGACAGATCTCTTGGAAGGCTTAGGTTAGTCTTTCTTGAACAGGAGCATAACAGTTTAACTCTCTAACTTTTCACTGGCTTAGCACCACCCTCCTGTTTAAGAAAAAACAACTAAAAACCCAACACAAAACCCCAAACTAACCACCCTTTTCTACTCATAAGGGGGGGCTAGCCAGCATGATAAATACTTATTAAAACTTCTGGCAACCATAAGGTATTCATATATATGTAAAGCTATAAAGAATAACATGTAATAACATGTTACTGTCTTTCTCTCCCCTTCTCCCTCTCCTTTGTTCCATGCCAGCACTTGGACATCCCAACCATGGAGAATGGGCCTGAGGTAACAACCCGTTTCCTGAATAAGCTAACTGATATCCAGGTAAGGTGTTTCCTCTTCTATAACCAGGTAGAATAACAAAAGGTGAACCTTTGAATGGAGTGGAAAATAATACTTTTGGTAGTGCTGCTATAGATGGTATTATATAATAATGTAGACCCTTTGTCTAGTGTGATTATTCTGCCAATTTTCTTTCCTTGAAAAAGTATGGTAGAGATGAGAGGGAAAAACGACACTATACTTCATCTTGGAAGCTGGGTAAGAGTTGCAAGATATTACTGTTATCAGTGAAATCTAATAGTGATGTTAGAGGTTGCTTTTTAGGGGAAGAAGACAGGATTATGAAGCATCTGAACCACAATCACAAATGAGTACAGGTTAATCACTGAGGCAGTTAAACACTCACTGGGAACGGCCAGCTCATCACCATTTCCATTTCTCATTATCTTTCCAATCACACGGTCACTGTTCATTCTTAAAGCACTTCCCTCCTCTATCATGTGCTAAATATCAAAGCCTGTGTGGAGTCTGTGCTTTGTCTCCATGTCTGGGCATTTCAGGAACCATTTCAGGTGAAGTCAGTGAGCAGCAGCCCTTTTAATCAAAGTTTCCTGGGTTTTTTTCCTTATTTGGTGTAGTTCATGGTGTGGGGTTTTGGGGATAGGGGAAGAGCTGAGCAAGTTACAAAGACCCTTTATTTAAGATCTTACAGCAGTTGCTTGGCAGTATTGCCAGGATTTCTTCAAATTGACTCTGATGGTTTCCGTTCTACATTTTTGGCTCCAAGTGTTCTTAGATTTGCCACTGAAATTTTTATGTTCCTGCCAGTAGTCTTTGTCTTTCTGCCTTGAGACAGTGAGCAGTGGAAGACAAAGGTATCCAGCCTTTTCCCTGAGGGTCGTCCTGTGCCCTCCCTGCTCACAGAGGGTCAGAATGTTTCAGGCTGGAAGGGCCCACCAGGGTCATCTGGTGCCAGCTCCAGCAGGGTCATCCCAGAGCACATGGCCCAGGATTGTGTCCAGTTTTGGAATATCCCCAGTGAGATAGACTCCACACTCTCTCTGGATAATCTGTCCAGGGCTCAGTCCCTGCACAATAAACAAGTTCTTCCTCATCTTCAGGTGGAACTTCCTGGGCATCACTTCCTGCCCATTGCCTCTTGCCTCATCCACCCTGGTGTTCCACCACCAGCCAAGGCTCAGGAGGAGGCTGAAAAAGTGTGGATTGTTGCTAAGCATTATCTTTCTGGGACCTTTTCACTTCGCTTGCCTGTTGATGTGGACCTTTTCACCTTTCAGCTGTGCACCTAGTCTGTGTTCATCAGTTACATGCCAGGAGTAAATTTGTTACTCCTGGTAAATGCTGGACTATTATGTCTATGCTTAATTCTGGGTTCTCTTCCTTCTTTAAAAAAATCAGGAGAGTTAGAAGACATAATCATTGAAAACCATTTTAAAAATCATTGATTTTAAAGAGATTGGTGGTTGATTCCCCATTAAGAGTCAATCAGTGGTTGCTGGTTGTGTTTCTGCACATTTCTGTCTGTAGGGAGCTGGGTTTATATCCAGAAGGACTTGATGTTTCGCAGAAAACAATGCTGTGACACAAAAAATGGACTACATAATAACCTTAACCTGTTAGAGGAGAATCTTTGACCAAGAACTTCTATATTCTCTACCAGGAGGAAAAAATAACAGATCTCTTTGCATTATCACTGGATTATTGTCGAGTCATTTGGACAATCTGAGGCTGTAATTCCAAAGAATCTTCCAGTTTTGAAGCATAAAGTGCAATAGAAATAGCAGTCAAACACAGCTTTGGTCTCTGTGCTGTTCTGCTGCCTGAACTGGGGCACTGTATCCATTTCATGTTTCATCACCCATTGAACCATGGGAATTTTTTAAAAAGTGGAAATTCTCAACACCACCACATCCTGCATGTGAACCTGTGACCAAAGGTGCAGGCTCCATAATCCAGTGTGGTCATACCAGTTCCCTTGTGTAGAGTGCATGCTGCTTTTATTATTTCCATATTCTCTTCATTGTTGTGTTTCCAAGTCTGGTTTCATGCTGCTCTCCTGCAAGTCTGCCCTGTTCATTGGGATGTCTGTAGATGTGAGCAGCTGCTCAGTGGAACCAAAGCTGGAATGACAAATTAGAACCTCATGGGCAGAACTGATTCAATTTCTCATGCCACTTGAGAGAGACAGTGGTTGCACTGCAATGCACATTTCCCTTCCTGTCACTGAATGGATGTCATGGTTACCAAAGCCTGATAAAGACTTCAAATTAAAGAACATACATTATATAAATTAATGGTGTGCTTATGAATGAATTAGTAACAGTACACTCTTCCATAGCTGCTTGAGTTGGTAGATTTAGGGGTGAGGTTCTTTTCTCTGGAAATACACTCACTGAAACACCACTCATGTTTCTGTGAGTTTGCATCCATGCTTTGAGAATAAACAAGCTTTTGCTGTGTCCTTTTAAGACATGGATTAAGTTGGAAGAGCTTGGAAGAGATGGGTAGAAAATAAGATATATTGCTTATGCTACATGTTACTAAATACATTTAAACACTGCAGGCAAGACAGCAGAAAAGAGACATTTAATCAAAGCCCCTTTCTTTCTCTGGGCAGTGAAAAACAACCAGGAAAGGACCATAGGACCATGTATGTGGTAATTTTCACAAAAAAACAACCTGGAGGTGGTGGACAGTGGAAGAGGGACTGGATTTACTAGCCTGAGATCACAAAGCCCTTGACAGAATTAAAAATGGAAGCTAAATCTGCTTTTATTTGCAGAAAGACATTATTTTCATTGTGGTATTGCAGCTTCATTCCCCTCTTAATTCTGGGAGCAGGTGCAAATTCTAGTCAAATGGCAGCTCAGACTGGTCCCTACCACAATTTCTTTATTGGAGCCTTGGATGATACTGTTGCCTAAAGATGACAAAATTTATAGATAACTGCAGCTGCAGAAAAGGAGCAGCAGAATTAATAATGAAAAGACAAAGTAGATGTGATAATTTTGAAGGTCAGTTAGAGCCTTGCCTGCTGGAGTAAGGGGTAAAACACAAACCCACTGAACACCATTCCTTTGTGGATCTGTAAGTGTGTTTCTTCTGGCTCATTCTGATTTGGAGCTATTGTCTTTTCCCTGCTTTAGTGACCTGTTATCACTTTTCCTGCTGATGCAGAACCTGTATTGGAGGAACTTCCTTTTTTCCACTCTGGAGAAATTAACTCATCTTTTTAGCCTACATAAAGCCTCTAAAATTAGTTTTCATTTTCTTGGTTGAAGGTGTTTTCAAGCTCCCTGAGTACTACACTCTAAGGGAAGGGATTCCCATCTGCTGCTGTCCCTCCACCTCTGAATTATTTACCTGCTTGAGCCCTGTGTGTGTTTTGGGGTCTCTCTGGAGCATTGTTTACAGGACTTCTGACAGAGCTTTAGAACATAGAACCAGTCTAGCTGTCAGAAGTGCTGCCTTGGGGCTGAATGCTCCCCTGGAAGTGGATATGGCTGCATGCCATAGGTTACCTTCATTTCTGCCTGGTGATCCCATTTGTTTGTGTACAGAAAGACAACTTGTTTTATTTTGGATTACAATTCTCCCTAATTGTACTCTGTGCTATTTGTGATGGTTTTATTTCACGTTCAATCAGAATGCTGTAATAAAAAGCCACCTTGACAATAAAAAGAAATAAAATGAAATGTGTTTGTTTATTGGAGCTTCAGCAGGGGCATACTTCTGAGTGAATTAGTGAGCAGGCCTCAGGGAGTAGCTGCATTAAACTGATGGAAGTGAAGCAGGGCTGTTCTGTGTCATCTGTACTAAGTATCAGCTCTGCTCCTTCCTAAACCAGCTATTGTAATATGGGTAAAGCAAGCTGTCTTTAGTCTGTGCCCAAATCAAAGGCAAGTAAAGGCATAAAAAATAATGTAAACTACTATCAGAGCAGTGAAAATGAACATTTCTGAGGATACACCTAAGAAGTTATTGTAAACATACACTGATTCTTTTAACTTTTTTTCTTAAACTTCATTTTTTCTTTGTTTCAGTATGGAAGAGAAGAGAGCGACTGGGCAATGCTGGTGTCATGAAGGTGGCAGAGTCCAGAGCCTCCAGACAGACCTGACATCTGAACAGTGACAAATTCTGTAGCTGCCAGTGTGTAGCATAGTCCCAGTATCAATTTGCTCCCCAGGATGATTGTTTCCACAAGCTGGCAAACGTGAACACAATCATTTTGATTTCTACTGTAATCCTCTTGGTAGAAGCCTGTCTTCTTGGTAGAGGTGCTAAATGTTAGCAATAGAACTTTCCCAATGGTTTTCTTAGTGCCTCCTTATATACAGTCTGGAAACTTGTAAAATGCTCTTCAACTGCTCTTCAGTTTGGTTTGTTTACTGCCTCCACCAGCAGAGGATGTTGCCTGTTAGCTGCCCACAGGGTTCTGTTGACATTATTCTGCCTTTTGCTCTGTGTTTGGGAAACAAATTTAGCCATACACTCCATCCTTTCATACTCTGCTGCTATGGGAGATTCCTGAGTTTGCATAGCCTGGCACATGCCCTCCTACTCTGTCCAGTAACTCTGACCTTTAGCCCAAAATCCTGCAGGATGGTCCCTGCTGGCCTCTTGCCCTTCCCTCTGTGGGGATTTGCAGTGCCTGCTTGGGCAGTGCATTCCTCTCTGGGAGTTGAGTACATCCTCCTAGACATGATCTAAAAGGCTGTGTCAGGCTTTTAAAAATGAGATTAAAATTCCCCTTTTGCCTACCAGAGCTGGGCTCTGCAGACACAGTGTTGCCTTCCAGGTGAATGTCTAGGAAAATGAGATTAGACAACTTTGGCTGTGAATATTGAACCATTCTTCACAGCAAGCAAACCTTTGGATGGAGGAATTTCTTCCATCACTCACTCACGTAATTTAGATCAGAAAAATGTTTTCCTTGTCCCTTTCACCTACTTGCTGTATCAAGCCTTCATTGCCATGTGTACTGTAGAAGGGCCTTCCTGTTAAGGAGCAAGCAGTGTTGTCAGCAGAACATGTCTGGAAGGAAAGAGGCTTCATTCAAACCCTGGTCTCATTCTGGTTAAGCAGATAATTCATAGCACGCTGCTTTCTCACATGCAGCCTTGATTCTTTGGAAGCAATACAGAGCATGTAGCCCACAGTTGGGGAAGTAACTCCTGCAAATGTTCACCAGCGACCATCCTGTAATATTTATTAGCTCTCTCCTTCTGCACACAGCTTTGTTGAACAGCTTTAAGATACCTCTTGCCAAAAAGGATAACCATATTCTGTATCAATGTTCCAAAGTGCTACTTCAGTATAAAACTGGTGGAACTTTATTGACACTTTATTGGAGTCCTGTAAGAAGTAAAAGTGAAACATTTCTTGTTCTAGTTTGCAGTAGAGATACACCAGTATTAAGGGAAACATTTAGCACTTTAATTTTTTTAAGACCAACAGTATCTCTTCATGCTTAATAAGTCTTTTGTAGTTACTGGCATTTGTTAACATAGTTTAAAAAGGTAAAATATAATTTCTAGTGGACCATCCATGCCTTATGCAGCTGTTAAAGAGCAGCCTTATGGCTTCCTGTTCATTTTTGGTCACCTTTTGAAGATCCCTCCTTAGCCATCACTTTCTTCTGCTCCTTCATAGATGATTTTTCCTGTCTTTGACTGCAGTCCAGTCTGATCTTTTAATGAAGAACAGTTGAAGGTTCTCTCTGCAATGTAACTATTGTTAAAAATTGATGGATAATTTTTTCTTTAGTCTACAACTGCAAGCACAAAATGTTGTTTCACTCACAGTAGCCATAGTGTTGTGACATTTGAATTTGTATCCTCTGCTGGTCTTAGTTCAGTATCTTGCTGTGTGTTATAAGCTGCTGGTAGTCTTTTACTTAATTAGTAGTCTTTCCTTTTATTTAATTAGATGGCTGTAATATAAACATGGGGAATATGTCAAAGTGCAGCATGGGGTAGAGAGTTTTATGCAATGAGACCAGTATTGAAATTTAAGAGTGCCTTTAACCAGAGTGTGGAGTGGAGCTCTCTGAAGATGATGTAATGAGCAGCCATTTGTGGCTTACTGGTACTGAACAATCTATTCCTTCCCTTAAGTTCATCTTTGATTTATCAGCAAATGGAAAAGTGAAAATATCTTAAGTTCAGATGCATGGCAAAGTGATTGTGCAATACCTGAACATCACAGCATTGACAGAGCTGATTAATGATACCACATATCAGAAATCCCCATGAAGGCCTCAGTATACCAGCAGCAATCTATTCACTAGGCAGAATGAATAAGGACCAGTTAGAAAAATTACTTTACTGAAATGTAAACCTGGAAGCTGTTAAATTGTTCAAGTTGTTAAATCAGTTGCAAGTTATTTAACATGAAACAGGTGGTTTCATTTGTTGTGTTTTGCACTGTTTCCTGCACTGACCAGAGAGACACCTCTGTTTTTTCTGCTAATGGAGACTCAAAATGAGGAGAGTTGATGGTGGAATGACCCACAGAAATGAGTGGTCTTTTCTCCCAGGGAAGAATGAAAACGTGGAGTGTGTGTGCGATAATTGTTGTCTTTAACATCTTGGTTAATTGCCTTGCTCTGTCTGTGTCAGCTCAAGGCCGTGCTTGTTTCCAACCAGGGGAATAAGTTTTAGATTTTAAACTTTGAAACCTAAAGAAGAGAGCTGATGGGTCAGTATATAGTACAGGAAATTCTTGTGTTGCATGCTGTCCTACTCTGAATTCTGGCAGTGCATTTTATCTCATTAACCAAAAGAAAGAAATAACATGTGTAAGTAACAATCAGTATTTGATATTGCATTCTCCTTGTTTTCAGTTGTAAAATTTAGGAGGGAGCTGTGGTATTCCCTGAGCTAGTAACAGATTGTAAAAGAACATCTGCACATCTTTTCTCCATGTGCCCTATTTGTTTAATTGCAACAGATTTACATAGAAAGAGTATGGTACATCATAACTAGGCAATTATCCATTCTTCATCACTTAGTTATGGTTCTGGTAATTGATCATTTAAGACATAAGATAGTCTAACATTAGGAAAATTTGAAACCGTTCAAAAAAGATCAAATTAATATTGTTGTGTGATATTTGCATAATTGGCTGCAATTATTTAATGTTTAATTGGGTTGATCAAATGAGATTCAGCCTTTCACATGCTTATGTTTTACAAACACTGGTACTTTAAAATGATAATACTGAAATCTAATTTTCATATGTTCTTTCTTCTCTGCATTCTTTTGATTATTATTTTCAGTATTGAGCGTGTCCTTAATTTTCGGTTTGGTTCGCATGATTCATGACTAGGAAAAAAGTCCTTCAAATAACAGAATTTTCATGAAATTGGCATTTCATACAAGCTGTTCTGGTGCCAAGAATTATGGCTTCAGCAACTGGTATTACTTAACCAGATTGTTAACTGCAGTGAAGGCAAATTCATTGAAAATTGGCAGGGACAGAGCCAGGTGAGGATGCTGATAAAGGTTCCTGGGGTAGATAACCTGTTCAGTCCAGAGCAGGGCAAAGCAAACAGGATTTTTCTGGGTATAGAAGGGAAGACTGGTAAGACACAAGCAAGGTAGTGAGATCTCTCTGCCCAGCCATTGTTTATACCTGTTCAACTGTCTCAAGCCAAAATCAGTTACCAGCCACTCCTCCTCTTTGTACATAACATCTTGTTGGGTTTGCCTAATTCAACATAGAGATATCATAGATCCCTTCCTGTGTACTTAGTTTTATTATTTATCCTCAGGCATGAAGAATGGTAATTTGGAAAAATGTGATACTTAAAAGTAATTTGGAGTGCAAGTTATTTGAAATGTCTGTCTACCTACCAAGAGGTAGACAGAAAACCAGCCAGGGCTGATCTCAGAGCTGCTTAATTAGAGGAGGAGCCCTCTTGAATTCAGTGGCCTCTCCAAAACAATCTGCATCATCCCAGCAGGTTCCTGAGTGTCAGCTGTCAGTGCCTTGCTCTGGGTAGTGCACAGAGAGATGCAGAGCTGGTGGCACAGCCTGGCACTCTGGTACACTGCCTTTCTCTGCATGGCATCCACCCTGCTGAGGGTAAATGTCAGTGTTCTGGTGGCAGGCTGATGTCCTGAGAGGTGGCAGCTTGAAATGATAGCTGAGCATGCCCTGAGACAGTTGTTACCCTGGTCCTTGCTGTCTTTCTCTTCCTTTCACACAGACTTGCACCCCTTTTTCCCCAGCCTGCTATTGTTGTCTCATATCTAGAAGGGACTGTTTGAGCAAATTTGCATTCTTCTTGCTTTTAGCAGTAGTGACAGTTAAAAAAAAGGCAGTTTTTTCATATTCCAGCTGTTGAGGGATCAGATTTGTGCTTTACCACCAGGACATGTAATCCTGAACAGACTTTGTGACCCTGGACAAGTTACCTGAATTCTTTCTGGCTGCAGAGCAGTAGTAGTACCACTTATACCACTTCTAACTCTAATCCAAACTTTTGCTTAAAAACTTGCTTCATTACATATCAAATTAAGCTTTCCAGAAAAAGCTTTTTAAGTAACAAGAAATATGCCATGTAAAGTCCAGTATTTCAAGGATTACATTAGAATACGCTAACTTGGTCATGCAGAGAAAAATGTTATTTAAATGAAAAATACATTCAAGGTTTGCTGCGTAGAGCCATAAATATGAAACAAATGTAGTTCAGAATATAAAAATTAGCATGCAGAATGATCTTAACAAGAGAACTTCATCTCAGACTGGGCTATCTTATTGGAAAAATGCTTGAAGGAATCATGACACCTCTCAGTGTAAAGTCATGAGCATGGGACTTAGAGGTGCACTTGGTCATGTAGCACTGAGACCTCTTTATCCATCATATCCAAAAAATTGCTGAACTGCAATGCTTACCAGTTTGGGAAGTTGAAAGACCTGTGTTTTACTGTATTTTGTCTCTAACCTCCAGATGTGGAAAAATAATTAATAGGTCCTAAATCATTTAAGCTCGAAAACTTCTTAATAAGTTGTGTTTTTAGCCATTAGAGCAGAAGAGAACACTGGCATTGCATTGGTAAAAAATATTGTTGTAGCAGTCCACCTGTCCATGCCTTGCTGTGAGCATGATTCTTATTAGTAGGAATGCCAGGATATTTTCTCTGTGCAAAATCTGAGTGCCATCTATAGTACAGATACATATATTGGCAATATACTGGCCAATATATCCCAGCTCCATAAACAAAACTAACTTGGCCATTACCTTGAGCTAGAACAGTCAGGCACATTGGGACCTAGCAGATGAGGAGCAAAACTAAATGACAACAGTAAATAGATTTGAAATAAGATCAGTCAGTAGATTTGGAATTAAGTTTTGGAATTAGTAGCTCAGATACTAACAGAAATCTCATTAATCACTCTAGCAAGGCTAACCCAAATATATTAAAACACTATTTTGGGCACACCCGAATATACTAAAAGAATAATGGTAATTATATTCACCAGTAGTAACAGCATGCTTCTCTCTGAACATGAATTTATACTCTTTGCTCATCTTAAAATTTAATTTAACATATCTGAATTTTACCACAATCCTGCATTTTTGTGCCATGCTTTAAAAAAAAAACAAAGTCTCTTAAATTTCATGCTCATGAGAAGATCTTAAGGAAGATTTAAGACCTTGATTTAAAATTTTAAAGCCTTTAAAATACCTGCTGGGTAAAGCTAAAGTAGAAACAGGGAAGACAACTTTTTGCAAGCATTTGACTAGTGTTCCAAATGTTTTACCAGCACTGGCCATTTTTGGTTTTTACCAAAGAGGTATGCAGGGAATAGTTGATAAAATAAGTTTATTGCTTGTTTCTTAGTAAGAGTTGGGGAAGTTTCTAAGAGCTGGTTCTCTTAACACTAACTCTGTATAGTTCCTGATTCTGTCAGGCTTAGAGCAGTCGTTTCAGGTGGAGGTAGAGGAGCTCAGAAGCTTTTCTCAGGCAGTTCTTGCAGAAACAGATTTTCTGTCCTTTTACGATCAAAGTGATCGAGGTGTGAACATGGAATATTTTAAACTTTGCACCTTTTTATAAAACTTTTGTTTTTCATTTTAGAGTTCTGATACAGTGTTGCTGAACTGTTGTCTTACACTATCACATTGCAGTAGCTTAAACATTTTTATTCTTTCTGTAATCACTTTCTTTGTGTATGCCAAACCCCTGGTCACTGTGATTTGGTCACCACTAGAATTGTGATCGTTTTGGGTGAAATAACTGCACCCTGCTTGTGCTAAACTGAGTGCTGGCAGCAAAGGCCAGAGCAGTGAGTGGAGTCTGCTGTGTCAGGGAGAGGCATGGCAGGAGCAAGAGTGAAAATGAAAATAGCCTTCAGTGCTAGTAAGGCAGGAGGGCAGCAGCACATCACAGCCCCTCTTGCTCAGTCCACTGAGGGACCACCACAACTCTAGCAGAATCAGAGACTGATGTTGGGATTTAAGTTGGTATTAATGCTCTTCACTTGCTCAAACACCTCCATTGTGCCTACATTTTCAGCTCGGGCCCCTGTATCTTCACCAAAAGCTGCAACACCTTTACATCTTGTAAAGCAGTGGAATATTTGGTCAAACAGCTCATGCTCCATACCCTCTAACAGGTCACTCGTGGATTCTCTTCCCATCATTTGTATCAAGCCCAGTGGTGGACTGGAGCTGCAAGTAGGAGACAAACACATCATTAACACTATTCCTAATCCAGAATGTTCACAAAGGGTGGATCTGTTCCCTTTGTCTCCTGGGGAGGTGGCTTGGACTCACCTTGGGCATTGGGTGACAAAATGCAGAATGTTCTTTGCTACAAAGTTACAATTTCATCTGACGCTATTTACAGACAATTTCTGTAGGAAAGCCAGAAGTCCCAATCTACCTGACCTTTGAAGCATTTAGGAGGGTGCAGAAGTGGTTACTGCAATTGGAGTGGGAAATTAGCAGCTTAGGGAGGGAGAAGTAAACACCTCTGAAGGGTCTCTGTCTCAAATGCTGAAAGTTAACTTGGTATTTTACAAGAATCTGAAGCATATAAAAGCAGTAAAGGACAGATGTGTGAAAAAGTACTGGATAAACTAAAGGAAACTCTACCTCATTCTTCTCTAAAGGTTTTTAGAAGCACAATTAAGAGCTCCTAATGGCATTGTTACGTAGTGACCATCTGGCATGAAAGAAGCACTATATTTGTGTGTCTGTACATCCTGTAAGAACTGTATTTTGCTAGCATTAGAAACAGTCTATACTATTTGCAGTTTTCCTTCATCAAATCTGTATTCAAATGTTCTGTATTCAAATTCAATGTTTCTGTCTCCAGTAAAGGAATTTAATTGGCACCTGTTTGTGGCACGTTATGTAATCATTGGTGTTGAGTGCAGCTAACTAAGTGTAATTATCTCAGAGATGGGAGCTGCTATGAAATAAATTCTTGAAGGCTGGACTAAAAGAAAAAATAAAATCTGGATGAAGTGTGTCATGTAAGAACAGCAAAGCAAGGCTGAAGTGGCAGACATGCACCTACCCTGCCAAGCCTGGAGGCTGAGCCAGTTCTCTCACTTACAGTAAAATGCTGGACAAATTAAGCAGCAAAAGTACCTACCTGCTAACCATGAAGGAGTTTTTAATATGCCAGGAGTGTGTAGCAGTGGTTGAATGCAGCTCCCATTCTCAGGGTTTGGGGCTGATGAAGTAAAGGGAGAGAATGCCAGAAAACAGCTTTGTACTTGGAGCACTTACTTCACAGGGCATTTTTGAACAGTCATTACTCCCAAATATTTTAACCAGTGGGGAGCTTTTTGAAGATGGAAAGTACTGAAAGTGAGTGTCATTAAAATCTTGACATTTGCCATGTGTGGTGGCTATATTTACAAAAAAACTTTACGTATTCCCTCTTTCCAGGGAAGGGAATACTGTAATTAAAGGTAGTGCTGATCCATGCTGTGGTGAATTAAGCATCATTTTCTAGGTACATTTTCCACCTGGATTGGTTCTCAGTGACTCCAGAGAAAGCTGGCATGGACACAGGACACTTTAAGGAAGCTGTAGATAGGTAAGTACTGAGAGTTATTAATTACTGCTGGGAGAATGAACCTAGCATGTCAGAATCTGACTTTTTTCTTGTGTCTTGCCCTTTCCCCCTTTCATCCTGAGGGAACCTTTCTAAACTGTAACTCCAGCTTGAGCTCCAGCTTTCAAACCTCACCTATCACAAGCAGTAATAAGTTGACTGATCATACAAGGTGCTCACTGGGCTTCAGGGACCTTTTTTAAAAGACTTTTGTTTTTCCTCCTCTTTGAAACATCTCAGTAGCTGGCAGTAGCTCTGTCCAGTAAAGCACTTGAAGTATCACCAGCAGCACTGAGTTGTTGGGGCTGCAGAGTAACAATTCTGAAGGCTTTGATCCAGGATGCAAACTCTTGTAAAGCTGATGTAACCAGAAAAAACCAAACCCACAATTTTAAAATAATACAGTGAGAGAGCAAAGCAGAAAGCAAATGACCTGCACAGTACTACATAAGTAGTGTAATATTTTAAGTTGTCTTGTGCAGGGATAGAATGTAAGAAAATAAAGATAGTGCAGAAGCTAGTCTCACACCTGAGGAGTTGCAGCTGTACTAATCACCAAAGATCAGGAACAGGCCTGCCTTTAATAGGCCACAGCTATGTCCAATGAGGAGAAGAGTGCTACAAGAGTGGCTTAGCTGGGTGAGGGGAGAGATGGGGTTTGTTGGTTGTGCTGTGAAGAAGGAGTCAGTGCTGTGAGGAGTTGCCCATGAGAAATCACTGAGAAGGTATGGGGGCTTTGCAATAAGATGACAACAGTGTCTGAGTTAACTTGTGAGAGTAAGGCATGTTTGGATATTCCCAGCATAGAAGACACAGGCTTTCAAAGACAAAGCTGATTAAATACTGATTTGCTTTGTGGGATCTGTGAAGTGGCACTGTGTGAATGCCCAGAACAGACCTGCCATCCTCAGAGCACACCAAGTGTTCATTCAGGGAGCTCCAGGCTCTGCCCACAGGCAGATGTAGGCAAAGCCCTGATCTGGATGTGCAGCTGTGGCAGGGTCAGGGGTTGTGTGCTCTGCAGGGTTATGTGTGAGGGAGTTGATTTTATATCAGCCCTTTATAGATGTGCAAATTAAATACCTGCAGGGAGGCTGCCACTGCCAGGAACCCCATCCCCTGTAAAACAGCCAGGCCAGTTCTGACACTCATTGTGACAGGGCTGAAATTCATCTACTGTGACACACCAGTCCTGTGGGGGTACCAGCTGTGGGTTTCCCTTGGTCTGGATTGAAGGCACCTGAGACTGTAGTTCATGTTCACACTCAGGTGTTTATTATTTCTTATCAGTAAAACAGCCTCACTACTGTGAGCTCAGCAGCTTTTCATTAGAAGGCACAAAATGGCCAACAATCTCTTGTTACAAGGTCTTTTAAGACTAAACTGTCCAATTAAGAACTGACACCTGAATTATTTTCCCTTTTAACCCAATAACTGCTCCCACAGAGCCCCAGTGAAGACTTTTCTGCCCAATTACAAAATGCCACCCAAACCCATAGAGAAGAAGGAAGAAGAAGCATGAAGAAGAAACCCAGGACAACAGCCTGTGCCCTCCATCTTGCTTCCATCCACATCATCCTAAAAATCCCAAAACCTCAATTTCTCACCCAGTGATGCACTTCCACTGCTCTCTATAATCTATTTCACATTTTTGTGGGTTCCAGTCTGTCTTAAAGTCTGGGAAACTTTCTCCATGAATGAGGGTCAGAGTCAGTGCTCCCCTGGGGGTCAGGGCAGCCCAGAGCAGACAGAGAAATATTCCCTGTGGTGCCCTGGGTTTCCACACAGTCTTAAAACAGACTGGGGCTCAGCTGCCCTTTAGTGACACTTGCACAGCTCATCACCCAGCAGAGCCGGTGGAATGCCAGTTCCAGCAAAGACAACTGGTGTTGGATCAGAAGCTCAGCTGAGGTGATTTCTGTGCTCTGAGGGTGATGAAGGGAACAGCTCCACTCCTTCCCAGCTGCCCTCTCCCTGCTGTCCCCTCTGTGGCATTGCTGGCTCTGTACCAGCTGCAAGGTGCCCAGATCCCTGCCTGGCCACAGGAAGGAGAAAGGACATGCCCAGGTGCCAAACACACAGAGAGCAGGGCTGCTCTGCTCCCCACAGCAGCATTTGTCTGAAGGACCTGAAGGCAGTCAAAAATCAGCCCCTATGACACATCAGGATTTATATCCCAGGTGCTAGACACTTTTATTATGGCTCTTAAACTTTAATGCACCAGACCTTGCTTAAGTCATTGCTGAATTCTGGGTTAATTATTTTTTTTTAACCTTCCTTTAGCTCATATAAACCTTGTGAGTGAAGTCTGTAATATTTGCTTTACTGTGAAGTCCCAGGTTGGATAAGAAAGGACCTTTTGAAGATTCTGTGTCATGAGGGCATGTCTGAAAACTGACTGGAGCAGACAGTGAAAAATATGCCCATCTATTTAGGAAACCTTAGTGCTTTAAAATTTGCAGAAAAATGTCACAGGTCAGCCTGTTATCCTAGGATTTGTTACCTCTAGGGATGTGGTTCTGACCATCCTATTGTTCTGGATCCTCCCAAGAATCCCATTCCTTTTAAATGCTTAAAACCTTCATACCACCTCCACCCTCCACTGCAGAATCTATCCTTGTATCATACTAGGAACAGAAAATCTGGGAAGTTTGTCAGGTGTTCATATTCCTGTCTTAAAAGTGCACTCCCACAGATACCAGCCTGTAAGCATAACTCAGCACAGGTACCCTTGGCTACTCCCTCCTTTTGCAGGTAGAATATTTTTATGGCTAAGGTTAAGATTAGAAAGGTTTTAAGGTTAGAAATCCTCTCTAATCCCTTTTTCATAGAGAGGAAGGAGTGGGTCAGTCCCTCAGCAGTGGGGACCAGATCCCACCTGTGCTTGGTTTGTTGTAATCAGAATATTACTTTGTTTACTTTGAAGTCAGGTGGCTACAATCACCACATAGGTCCCCTTAAAAAAACATTATTTGGCTGGTGGAGCTATGGGAGAGGTGCTTGGAGGGATACTCTGTCCTGCTGAGAGAAATGACATTTCCCTGGGCTCTCTTTGGTGTCTCCATCATCCATTGGTGTCTCTGTCCTGGCTGGGAGGTGCTGGTGGCTGCTCTCAGGTGAGTCTCTAATCCAAATTTGAGTCTCAAATCCAAAACCCTTCAGATTTTTCTCAAGGGCCTCTCAGACTGCTGGGTTTGTAGGCTCTGTGTGTGCTGAGGTGGGAAGCAAAGAGAGCTGATGTGTGAGTTTTCCTCAGGACCAAAGAAACACAGTTTTGGGGATGTGGGCTTTGCTTGCATTGCACACTGGAAGAATTCTGTCTGAGGACCCTTTTGGTCCCATCACATTGCTGAAAGGAGGCTTCTTTTAAAAAAATAAGTTGAAGACAGTATTACCTAGCTTGGCTGCCTGTATTTTTGATGTCATGGAAGGAATCCGGTGAAACCCCAATTGCTGCATTTTTTCCCTCGTGCAGTCTGACTTTCTAAAGAGGCAAAGCACAATTTATATATTTATTTTTTTGACTTCAGGGAATCCAGATTGCAATCTGCCAGCCTGGGCAGAGGCTTATTTAACAATATGTGCATGAAAGCCTTGTAACTGAGACTGGTATTGTGCATATGGGCCATCGGCAATCAGCACATTTTTAGGTCAGATGGCTGCCTGGTTTGGAGAGGCAAATGCTGTTGAGCTCCTACCTTGCAATTTCTTACATCTCCTAGGGCAAATCTTAGAGCTTGCTGGTTCCTCTTTGGCTCTCAGGGTCCCTTGGGACATTCCCTTATGGTATATGTGAGTGGCACAAAGGAAGACTTCTTATTCCACATTTCCTTCACATTTCAACAGCAAAAAAACATCAACATCTGTGTTATTTACCCATTTTTGCATACCTGAAATATTGACAAGCTTTTTAGTACTAACACCACCCAGGAGTTAAGAGAGGTGTCAATAAGGGAAAATTTCAGCCTGAAAAAGGGGAAAATTCCCCCAGTTTTGCAGGATAAGATCATGTTAAAACTCCAACCTTATTTTCTGAACATGTGCATATCCCTGCCAAGCCTCACAGCCCCTTTATGGCGACTTTTTCCTGGAAAGAGAAAGTAGCATGAACAAGGCTTTATTATCTGTTACTGAAATTTAAGCAGCATGATGGAGAGCCAGTGTTTGACTCAATGAAACTCTCATCAAATTAGATTTGAAGTTCAGGGCAAAATTAATCTGCTGTAGAGTTGTTTAACCTGTTTTTATTTTTTTACCTCTGAGAAAACAGATATCATCAGGAAAAATAATTTTGTGTTTGTGTAGCTGGTAGGCAGAAAGTGTTATGGTTTTCATTTTAAAAAATAAAAGTAATTTTTCCAGGAAAAAAATAACATTATGACCCACAGATAATCAGTAATCAACCAAGAATATTGTAACAGTTACTACTTCATTCAGTCATCAGATTATAAGTTTGAGATATTTCATGGAAAAACTGAAAATCAAACTGCAATTACAGTAAATTGCAAAAACCAGGAGGGCTTGTAATGATTTATTTTTAAAAGACACTGCTTCTCTTGGTGTGCATAATACACACTTCTCTGCAGCCTGTAATAGGAGTTTTTCAGAGAAGTGATTTTCTTTAGGGAAAAATGACAAGCAATCTGGAAAGGAAGGGGAGATCAGCAGTTATCCCTGCTCAGTTCCTTCCTGTGCCTTGGAGCAGGACAGGTGAACTGTGGGGATCCCAGTTGTGGGGTTCTCTGGGTCTGGATTGAAGGCACTTGGGACAGTAGTTCATGTTTAAATAAACACTCAGGTGTTTATTATTTCTTATCAGTGAAACAGTCTCACTACTGTGAGTTCAGCAGCTTTTCATTAGAAGGCACAAAATGGCCAATGATCTCTTGGTACAAGGTCTTCAAAGACTAACTATCCAATTAAGAGGACAAACCTACATTATTTTCCCTTTTAATCCAATAACTGATCCCTAAAAACCCTCAATGTGGATTTTTGGATTTTGCCACCCAATTACAAAATGCCACCCAAACCCATGAAGAAGAAACTCAGGATGATACCCTGTGCCCTCCATCTTGCTCCCATCCACAACAGACTAAAAATCCCAAACCCTCAATTTCTCACCCAGTGATGCACCTGCACTACTCTCTATAATCTATTTCACACTTTTGTGGATTCCAGTCTATTTTGAAGTCTGGGAAACTTTCTCCATGGATGAGGGTCAGAGTCAGTGCTCCCCTGGGGGTCAGGGCAGCCCAGAGCAGACAGAGAAATATTCCCAGTTCCCTGGGTTTGCACAGTGACCCTCCTAGCTGCTGTTTCCAGCTGTAAAATGGGGGTAAAGCTCCCTGGAGACAGAGGTGGATTCATAGCAGGGTGATCCATGAGCAGGGGAGGGCCAGATGGACCTGAATTCAGATTCCACCATGGCTGCCTTCTCCACATTAATTTGTAATAGCAGGCTTATTCTTTCAATTAAACCCTGTGATCACTTCTCTGCCAAGTTCAGTGTTGCCTCCAGTTTCAGTAAAACTTCACAAGCTGGAGCACTGCCTACAGCTGACAGTGACATTTAAATGCGAGAAAAAATCAAGCTGATGCATGGCCAAGCATTCTAGAATTCCAGGCCCTGTCAGCCTACAGTATGGATTCTGGCTTAAACAAATAAACACCCAGCTCATTTTCACCTAACCTTAGGAGATTTTGCATTGCCTAAATGTTCTGCTCCCAGCCCCAGGTGATACCTTCTGGGATTCTGAGTGTTCAGAAGCAAATTAATGATACCAGCAGCAGACATCTGGGCACAGAGCTATGTTTTTGCAGAAGAATGTCCATTTTAATCCCTTCTCCTTTGTGCATGGGAACCAAACACACCTTGAACCTCAGGGGAGGAAGGCAAGCTGCAAGGAGGGCTTTGGAGTCTATTCCAGAAATTCAGGTTTCTGTGCATGTCTAGTGGCCATAATTTTTGCATGTACACCTTTCCTAATTGAGGACCAGCTGTTTTGCAAATACAAAGATCTTTTATGTCACTAAGCAGCATAAAAGAATCCACAGAGGTGAGACTTGAAGCATTTACTCAGTTCAGCTTTGTGATCTTGACCCAAGCCCACACAACAGGGAAGCCCTGCAGACATCTGTGGAAAAAACACTTTAGTTATTGCTTCAGAGAGAAAGGATGGGCTGAGCTGCAGTTCAGTGACTTACCCAAAAAATTCCAGCTCCAGAGCTGCCTGGCTGCATGTGCAGCTGTAACTGCAGGAACCCTTTGGTGCCTGTCACTGTCACATTTTCTGAAAAATCCTCTTTGCCAGGATTTCGTCTCCTGGGAAGATGAGAAGCCTCAGAAAAGAAATGAGAACAATAATTATCTGGTTGCTTCTCCCTGTTTTGCTGCTTTGGAATGTGGTCTGGAGATTGTTTACCAACTGGTCATTGTTTCATTGGTTTCATGTGAATTGTTTTTACTTAGTGACCAATCACCATCAGCTGTGTTGACACTCTGGGGAGTCATGAGCTTTTCATTATCATTCTTGTTAAGCCTTGTGTATGTATCCTTTCTCTATTCTTTAGTGTAGTTTAGTATACTATTCTTTATTATAATATAATGTAAGAAAATAATAAATTAGCCCTGAGAACATGAAGTCAGATTCATCAATTCCTCCTTTGTCCTGGGGACCCCGAAAATACCACAGGTGCCTGAGTGTGGTGGTGAAGAATTGGGCATTGTGGCCTCTTGCCTGGCTCTGCTCACTGTGCCTGCTCAAGGAGGTTGTTCCACAGTTGCCTTCTTGCTTCTTTATGTGACACCACCTTTGTCCAACTGACCAGACAATCCCTGGGTATACAAGATGTGGGGAAGTGGCTGAGACACACAAAGTTCTGGTATTTTTGGGGTCCCCAGGATGAAGGAGGAATTGAGAATCTGACTCCATGTTCTTAGAAAGCTAATTTATTTTTTTTTATGTACTTATATTACATTAAAGAATACTACACTAAAACTATATTAAGGAATAGAGGAAGGATCCTTACAGAAGGCTTAACAAGATGCTAATTAAAAACTTGTGACTGCTTCCAGAGCCCCAACATGGCTTGGCTGTGATTGGTCATTAAGTTAAAACAATTCACATGAAACCAATCAAACAATGACCAGTTGGTAAACAATCTCCAGACCACATTCCAAAGCAGCAAAAAACAGGAGAAGCAATTGGATAATTATTGTTTTAATTTCTTTTCTGAGGCTTCTCAGCTTCCCAGGAGAAGAAATCCTGGCAAAGAGGATTTTTCAGAAAATGTGACCGTGGCACAGAGAAAGACCCATGTTTGGCCTCTTCCTTCCTGCTCACCAGTGAATTATTGTTGCTTAAATGCACAATGTAATGCTGGTTTGAAAGAAAAAAGGGAAAAAAAGGATCAGAAAGGTTCTTCTGTGACCTCCACTGCAGAAGTAGGAGCTGGCATCTGCCCTGGAGCCCCTGCAGTCAGTGTCTATTACATCCATGTCTGTATCTTGTTCCTGCTTTTGCTTTTCCAGGTTAATGCGATTTTTCAAGTGCCTGAACTGCAGGAGCATTTGTTCCCTGATAAAACACTGAACTCCCAACTTTTCTTCCTTCAGCTTGCACCTAAAACCTGCCTTGTCTCCAGCAATCATGTTGTGACCCCTCTAATTTCCACAGGCAGGACGACTCTAGGTTCTTTATCACAATTCTAACTTTCTAAGCAAATTATTCCTTTAACGTGAGATGCCTGCTTGGCTCTTCTACCTGAAGAAAGACATCCATGGAGGGCTGTGTGCAGTTCTCCCTTCCCCTAGAAATTGGAGAAGAAAGGATGAAAGAAGTTGTTTTCTGTGTACAAAAGAAAAACAGAATAACCTTGCATATTTTAAGTTCACAACACAACAACCACAAAGAGAACAGCAAAGCCTCTGTGAGGATTTTTAGACCTGCTGAACAACCCAAGTGTGACATTTTGCCAGTGCTTAGGGCCATTCCATCAGTGCACAGAGAAGGCTGCGGATCTGCCAGTGGAGCTGCATTTGGTGTTTGTACAGTAAAGCCATACCTGGCCACAGCCCCACACAGGAAAAGTTGCACAAGGAAATGCACTTTTTTTGGTTTTTTTCTTTTCTTTTTTTCTTTGCAAGAACAACGTAGTCATTTGGGGCTTTGGCTGGCACAGCTATGCTGGGGAAATCACAAAAATCACAATTCACCGTGCTCCTAGCTGGCATGGCTGTTAGCAGAAGTTTGGAACTGAGTCCCAGTCTCACAGGGCTCTCCCAGCTCAGGAAGAACAGATTGCCTTTAAACTCACTGATCCCAGGCAACTCAGGCCTTTGGTGCTTTCCTGACAGCCCTGGGAGCTTGTGTGAGCTAGAGCAGGCTTTGCAGAGCTTTTCTGATGTTCTGTGATTTGTTTCAAACCAGAACATCCTTCCTTCATCCCTAACTGCTCCTACCATGTTCCTTTCTGGAGCAGACTGCAGTACCTCTGCAGAAGGTAATTTGTAACCATTTTTGATTTAACCCATAACCACTTATTTATCTGATACCAGAAGTTTGCAATAGGTTGGGAAATTGGATCTTGTTCTGGTTACCTTCCAGGCTTTAAATGTGGCGTAGGAAAAAAATAGGTCAACCCTCCAAACAAAAAAATATTCTCCTTCCATGGCCATTCAGCACCCTGTCCTCTTAAAAAAAAAAAAAAAAGAAAAGAAAAAAAAAGGCAAAACCAAATACAGAGAACAGAGGTAGTGTATTTCAACATGAAACCTTCTATACTAGTCCTGCCAAGAAACACAACAGTATTAATTAATTTTGTACTTATTTAAAAGTTTTAGTACCAAGCTCCCTCCAAACCAAACAAAAACCAATATAAAATTCCTCTTATATTGAAATAATGTACAAAGAAGAGCATTTGGGACAGTCTACCTAAGAGTGGAGCACAACCACCATCATCTTAACCCCCAGAGTGAAACCTTGTAAATTTATTTTCTTACACAACATTCTCTGTTTTTTCATCACTACTCCCCAGATTATTACCAGCAGTATTCCGAGTCATAACAAAGTAATTTTTAATTCTTTGCTGGTTGGATTGCAGCCAAGTCCAGCCTTTCTGATGGTGTGTCCAATGACATTTTCCTGGAGGAGGATGCCCTTGGCAGACATGGGGTGGGGCTGCTGCTCCTGAGCCCTCAGTGCTTGTCTGCCCGGGAGGAGGACGATTGGCCAAGCACCTTTGTGAGGCTGTACCTGCTGTGTGTCAGAGCTGGGTCAATGTGTCCTGAACACATCCCTGCCCTCCAGAGTCTCCTCATCCCACTGGGGGTCCTGTCTAAGGACCACCACTCTTGCCTTGGCTAGAAGTAGCAGCCACTTAGAGACTGGGATGAAGACTGGGACAAAACAGGGACAAATTTTCCCCTGCAGATCCCCAGTGAAGCTGCCTTTGGTGTTGGTACAAATGCACCAAGTGCAGGTGAATATTCACACCTGCCTTGTCCCTCGTATTGCTCCCAGTTCCAGCTGTAGATGGGTGGGATCTGCCCCCGATGCAGCTGTGCTCACACCTCCTCTGCTCCTGGCACTGCTGACAGCACAATCTGATTGCTGCCCCTCCTGGGAACAGGGAAGGAGCTGGGGATGGAGCAGAGTCAGAGCTCTTGGAAAGGCTCAGCCTCAGGCAAATGTGAACCAGGCCATGTTCTCCTAACACATTTTGGGAGGTAAAAGTGGTCTCCTACCTTCTAGGCAGCACTGAATCTGGGCTTCAGGATACAAAACTGAGGGAATCCCAGAGGCTCAAGGAGAACACACCTGAATTGGAATGATTTAATTATTTTTTTGATTTCTTCCTCCCCTTTCTGTAATTTATCAGGAAAACCAGTTTTATTCATTTACAAAAAACAAGGATTCATTACCTGACTTCTTATATCTGATTATACAGTTTAAGGTGACTTTTGAATCAGTAATAAAACCTAACCCAAAATCATGAGCTAGGTTTTAGAACCCTTCAGAACAACCTTGAAAATCCTAAGGATATTTTGCTAAATGAATCCCACATCTCTCTTCCTTGGCTTCTCTGTTTTTTAACTGCCTGATACAAATATTTCACCTTTTGTCTCCATCATATGTGCTAAAAAATAATGTTTAAAAATAATTTATTCCTTTCTAAGGCATGTAGAGCTTTAGAAAAAAAATGTAGCAGGTATTATGGAGCTGGCACAGTATCAGGGATATTTTTTTTATAAGAGTTTGAAGATATCCCAACTTTATGGCTGCAGACACTTTGAAGTGGTGTTGCTCATCTTTTTTGCCATCTTTACCCTCTCCTTTTCTCAGGAATCTTTGCAACCAGTTCTATTGGAAGCATCACAGAGTTAGACAACATGCTCCTGGTCTTTGCAGCAGCACTTTGCTTTAGTGTTTTCAGATCTCCACCCATCAGTTCTCTTAACTTTGTCCTCACTACAAACCTTTGCATTTTTGTGCAAAAAATTGTAACAGCTGCTTAAAGTGAGAGGCAGAAATTAACAGCATCAGCCTCAGTGCTAACAATTAGCATCCCTTCAGATATGTTCCAAAGTTGTGTATGGGACTCAGAAAAGATACAGCTTTTGCTTCTGTCGTGGAAATCTACCCACCCTAGGCTCTTGGTAGTATTTCCAGAGTTTTTGTCCTGTTGGGGATGGTTTGTAAATTATTTTATATCGTGCAGGGAAGTCCCAAGACCTTTGACAAGAAAATGACCTTTGGCTTTACAATGATGCCTTATTATAAACCAAATCCTCCTCCCAGCAGTGGCAGTGCTGCCCACTGCTCTGTTCCTCAGCTTTTTGGAGAGCTCCTGGGC
Organism: Molothrus aeneus; assembly: GCF_037042795.1. Classification (NCBI taxonomy): domain Eukaryota; kingdom Metazoa; phylum Chordata; class Aves; order Passeriformes; family Icteridae; genus Molothrus; species Molothrus aeneus. The sequence goes on along the minus strand of NC_089650.1, from coordinate 1,342,650 downwards.
TGGAAAGAGCCAAGGAGAATGGAAGGATCTTCCTTGGGGGAAGAGGCTTGCCTTGGGGATTGCTCCCTTCTTCCACATCAGTTGCTCACACTTGCAAAGGGCTGCAGCCAGTGTTGGGACTGCAAACTGTGTAGAGACCAGCCTGTGTCAGATATAAACACCAGAGAGAGATTGTTCATGCCATAATATTTCCAGGCAAAATTAATTACATAATTACACAAATATTATGGGAAAGCTGTTTCTCAGAATATTTCCAGGTTGAAAAAATTAGCTAGGGACACCTCCTGAACGTATGGGTGTATTTTCTGGAAAACAGCAAGGCTTCAAGCATCACTTGAGAGTGGAATTGTTTCTGGATGCTGCTGCTGGATTGCAGGGCTCCCGGTGCCGAGGCAGCGCTTCTCCATCCCCACCAGAGCAGCCTTTCCTTTCTCAGTCAGCAATAGATGGCGCTCAGTTTCCACCTGTCCCACAACGGCAGGCAGAAAATGTATTTGAAGTAATTAGGGCTGCTAAGAGATAACACTTAAAAGGGTTACTGCTGAAGTTGATGAAAGTGTGTGGGCATGGAGAGGCAGGAGCGCCAAGATGCTTCACCAGCTGGAGAAGTCTTAGGTGAGATAGTCTGGCTGCCAGAACAGGCTGCCAAGATAGTCAGAGGGAAGGAGCCAGGAACTGGAGAAGGATTTGCAAATTCTTGAGAACAGCTCTGCGATCCCCGAGCTGGCTGGGTCAGGTAATGCCTGTCATTATCAGCGATTGAGGATCCCAGGCCAGACACGTTAAAATTCCGCTCGGGATTCTCAGGCTGGCTGTTGGTTTGTCACAAACTCCTCTTGTCCTGGTGATACCTCGGGGTTTTAGCTTTTTTTTTTTTTTTTTTTTTTTTTAATTTATTTGTTCAGATTCTGTGCTGCTTTGGTGTGTGGGTCTGGGTTTTATATTAGGGGATGGTGAGCTCTGTGCACAGAGCAGGGAGACAAAACAATTCCTGCTCCAGCTGGGCACCAAGGACAAATGATCCAAATGTCAGGCCCAGGAGAGCAAACAATGTGGGCTGAAGAGGGAAAAACAAGCAGGATGGGACTGCATGGGCTGGAGCTGTAATTAGACAATTAACTGAAAGATGCTAATGGACCAAAACTTATAAAAATGTGAGATCTTGTGACCAAGCCCTTCTTTGCTTCCAGCTTGGAGCCATCTCGGCAGAGCCATAAGTGTGGCTCGGGTACTGCCAGGGTGTGGCCTTTGAAGGCTCTTGAGTAAATATCCTTTTATTCCTTTTAACTCTGTCCAGCCTCTGTTCCAGCTGTTTAAGGCACCTCTGGGATTAACCCATTCCCCAACTTGGGGGGATGTGCTGGGGCTGTGTCAGCTGGGTGAGGCTGGGCTGGCAGAACCGGAGAGAAGGGTTTGTGACAAAAGGGTTTTGTCACCATGAGCAGCTTTGTGACAGTCCTGCTGGCCATCACCCCCTGGCTCTGGGCATTTACAGGCGTGGCAAGCAGAAGGGGCAGGGAAGAGGCTTCCCTAGAGAATTTGGTCCTCTTTTTTGGTGGCTCATTTTGGAGCACCATCACAGAGAAGGGCTCAGAGCCTGCAGTTTTCCTTGCACTGTCTTTTTCTTTTGTGCCATAGCTCAGCAGCCCAAGGGTGATAGGTACAGGTGAGGAAAAGGAGAGGAGCAGCTTATTGCAATAGCAGATCACTCTTGTGCATGCTGTGGAAATGATATTCATGAGAGGAGAGGCTGTCCTGCTGGGAGGCAGAGCACAGCTGGTGCCATATGGCCTTCCCTCTGCTGCTCTGATAACTATTCTCACCTGGCCACTCTGAGCAGCTGCCTGCAGCCCCCTCATGGGTTCCTTGCTGCTCTGCATTCTGCCCTCATGCAGAATCATGGATCCCTGTACCTTAGTACAGGCATGGAGTTACTTAGAAAGGTGTGGGGTGTGTTTGCCATGATTAGCTGGGGGTGTACCACATCTTTAGCCCTAAAATGCTTTGCAAAAATCAGATATCTCATGAAAACCTTTGACAACTATTTTTCTTAAACACTTTCCCTCCCCTGACACACCTAAACATACCTTGCAGGGCTCTTTTTTTTTTTTTTCCATCATGGAAAAATCTGTTTCTGCATTTCCCAGAAGGCTTCTCCTCAGAGCTGTTTTGCATAATGGAGTGAGCTAAGTCAGAGTGGTTTGTGGATGATGGCTGCACTGTGCAAGCTTTGCAGTACACTGGCTTCTTTATTAGGTGGGCAGGAGCTGGCACTGCAGGAAGGGTGTGCAGAAAGAAAAGGAATAGCCCAAAAAACAAAATCCTGACCAAGGGTGTGAATGAGGCATGGGAGATATAGAAACCCAGTGTCAAAGCAAGGAACACGGCAAATTTTGCTCAGACACATCATTTGAAAATTAAAAGCAAAATGGAAATCTTGTGTTAACTTTACAAAATCAGCAAAACGTGTCAGATCTGACCCTGGGTTGCTCATCAGGACCAGGCCAGAGCAGAACCAGACTGTGCCTTGCCTTGTCTGAGGAAAGGCATCCAGGTTTGAGGCTCATCTGGACTCTCAGTCCTGCATCCTCCAAGCCAACTGAATATGGTTGCAGTTGATAATCCTTCTTCTGAATGATGCCCAGTGTTCTGGAATCAGACTGCTCACTAGTTAGGTACTCTTAAAGCAAATTTTGTGCTTGAAATGTTGTCAAACTTTAAACGTGGAAGCTCTTCTGTCCCTCTCCTTACCTCTTGTCCTTTGATACTGCCTTTCAAGGAATCCAGTCCTCCCTCCTTGTTTCTCTAGCAGAACTCATCTTTACAGCAGTGGTGTGAAAATGATTGCACCTCTGTTCAAAGATCTAATTAGAGCTGGTATGGTTATTATTATTACTGCTGTTACTACTGCTGCTGCTGCTCTAATGGCATCTCTCTGCAGTACTTTGCAAAAGAAAATATTGCCATAGATTGGAGTTGAAGGCAGTTAAAGGAGTCCTCCTGCCAGCCACCCTCTGTTTCCTCCTTGTGCTTGCAAAGCTGTCTTCTAGCAACACTCCCAAAGGGCTGCCTGTCTTTTTTGGCAAAAACTGAAGAGCCCCAGTGCCAAAGGCAGCTCAAGGCTCTGCAGGGGCAGAGTTTTGTTTATAAAGACCCCAGGAAGGCTGTGGTGCTTATCTAAGGTTGCAAGGTGTTAAATGCAGGCCACCGCACATCCTTTGCCGGGCTGTGGTTTGGGGATTCTCCTTTTGGTGCTGGCAGCTCGTGCTGCTCCGAGGGGAGAGGAGAGGTGGCTGCTGCTTTTTCTGCTTTTTCACATCACCAGACAAGAGGTGGACAGAGCAGAGGCTCAGACCCATAAATCTGGTGCAATTAAAACACTGAATATTAATTGTTAAAAGTACTCTGAACGAAAAGCATCTGAAAGAGATATTAAAAAAAAAACCTACACAGAGTTTTCAATTACTGCTAAATGAAGCAATAAATGCACATACAGCCAGTGAAGTATTTTAATTATTATTCTGAGCTTCTGCATTATTACTAATGTACACTGGCTGGTGAGTGCAACAAGCTGCAAGGATCAACAAGGATTCTCCAGTTCTTCCAGAAGGTGTTGCTATTCTACAGCTCTGCTGCAGACCCAGAGAGCCCTGCAGACACACCGTGGAATAAAATGTGGTGAGGCTGGATAGAAAATGTAAACCATACTGAGTATATAGAATTCAGTCACAAGGATTTCTATTATGCAGGGAAAAGAGAGCCTTTAGTGTAGTGTGTGTCCACAGTATAAATAGTTCAGCAAAATGTAAACACCAAATATTTCCACCAGAGTTCTTTGCAACCTCACATACAGTAGCTCTACTTTTCTTTTTCATTAAGGACTTCTTTTAATAAAGGGGCTTTTGTGGACTGAATTGGGAAAAATAGCAGCCACCTGTAACTTTTTTTAAACCTAACAGTACATACAGTACATCTATCAAAAGTGGAGGAATTCGAAACCTGCAGACTTTTTAAAGAAGCAAGTTCCACACATGATATAAAACAAATGCCATGTGTGCACCAAGCCAAGCAAATTAACAAAAGGGCAGGGGCACTTCCAATATTGCTTAAATAACTCGGGCTTAATAATGGGGTCTTTTCACACAAGCTCACAAAGGCTAAAATGTGTTTAAGAAGAAGAAAAACATGCATTTTTATTGTTTTGTGTGGCAAGAAATCTGATTTTTAAAACGATTGTTATTTTTTGTTGAAAGCTATTAGCCTAAGCACATGAATTCTCTGTGGGGTTCCTGGGGGTGAACACAGCACCTTGGTGTAGAGCTGGTCTCTGTGGATGAAGGGGAGAGATTGCTTTTCCTGGACCACTGTGTGCTGCTGGTCTGTCAGAAGTGACTCCAGGCATGACAGGAATTGACTGAGTGCTGCTTTGTTTGCTATCAGCACCCAGGGAGAAGCCAAGTGTACGTGGGTGCAGAGAGTGATGCAGTGAGAGCCTGGCTGGTGGAGAAGCAGAGCTTGTTCTGTGACTGTGAGAGTCAGGTTGGTGTCTTTGGATGCTCAGCACTTCTGTGTCAAGCTGTGAAACATTCCCAAAGGCAGCACCTTCAGGTCGGGGCAAATGTGTGCAGTTAAGTTATTCTTCAGAGTTAGCAAGTGCCTTGTTTTTCACAGCCCCAGATAACTCATGGAAGCCTTGGCAGGACCTTTCAGCTCCAGTTCCTGGTGGCTGCTGCTCCTGGTGGTGCTGCACAGAGATCTGGAGTCACTGGGTTTCCTTACAAAGGAAAAAGAGTATTTTTAACGTGATCGTGCTTTTCAGCTCAGTGGAGAGTGACAAAGACACAGGACAAAAAGATATCCAAAAATGACTAAGACAGGAGATTTAAAACTAGGTGTTGGTTGATATAAACAGTTCTTTGTATGGAGCTGTTGGGCCCCTTCCTCACTGGCTTTGAATAAGCAACACAACATCTTACATTTTGCTTTTCCTGTTGTCCTGTTGCCCTCCATTTAAATTCTCTATTTCCTGTGGCCACATCAACATTCAAAGGTCTTGTGCATAAAATATTTGCGATCCTGCCACGTAAAAAACAAAGGATCTCTACCACAGATCCACAAGAGATGATCTTCCCTCCCTGTGATACAGAACTCTGTATGAACAGAGCATTTAAAAACCCTTTTGACTCCAGCCCTGTGTGATTGTCTCTCCAGCCAGAGATGAAACGCTGGGATTTGGCTGTGCCAGGGCTGTGCTTGCCAGGTGTCTGGAGCTGCTGGTGCCTTGCTCTGTGTCTCAGGTGTTCCTGAGGCTTCTGCACCAACTGCTCAAATGCAATTGGCATTCAAGAATTCCAGAAATGCTCCAGAAACCCTCCAGGTGGCATTTTGCCAAAGCCAGGGGCCAAAGGTGTGAATGAGAGCCACCTGCACCCAGCAGAGACTGTCACATCGGGGTAACCTTGAGCAAACAGCTGGGCTTTATTGTGGTCCTTTTGTGATAATCAAAATTTCCCCTCTAGTCAAAACTGCTTTGCAATCCTTAACAAATAACTGCAAGATTTTTGTTCCCTTTGGAAAACACAGAGATATGTCAGGGAAACTGAGATGACCAAGAATCACAGAGTCATACCAAAGATGGGAATAGAAATCATTTCCCAGTTCCCCTTTTTCCAGCCATGGGGCTTTGTTCTAATTTATTCTTAGTGATCTCCTATTGTCTTGCCATGAAATTAGAGCTTTTTGAGGCAGAGGACATCGCTTTTCTTTTTCCCTGTTAGGTCCTACTAATTGCTCTCTGTAGGGACATAATGAGTGCCATGAGCATTACTGTGGGGCTGGACTTTCAGCTGCTTGGCTGTGTGATTTCAGTGCACTTCCCTCAGAGCCTGAACCTCAATTCAGCTTTGGTGTTCAACCAGGTCACCCTGGGCCCACCAGTGAGTGATGCAGGGATGCTGAGTGATGCTGCTGCAATTCCTCAGTTTTGCTGGTCTTTTTAGAAAGATGTGTCTCCATGTACAGGCTACTGTGGCCTTTCCAGCTTACCTGAAGTGCAGCTGTTATGGCTGCTCTCTGCAATCATACCAAAAAGAGACTTCTCTTCATTAAGTATTCTGGTGTTCAAATTGCATCATGATGTATCTGATATATATCTGGCAATCTAATTAATTTAGTGCACTCTATGTGTTTGCACATCAGCCAGTGTAACTAAGCTGGTGGCTCTGTAGCTGTTGGAATTTGGTTGCTTTCTACACATGTACTTATTTTTATTTTTTATCACTTTTTAAAACAAACAAAATTTTGTTTTAACTGAGAAATAGACGTCCCTAAGCCTCTCATCACATTCTTCAATAAAAAAAGGAAAAAGAGGAAATCTAACAGTTAAAAAATTGCTTTAAATTGAAGACTCTTTAAAGAGCCAAAGAGCTATTTGCAAAATGCTCTAATTTTTAAAGAAAAAAAATCTTTTTAAATAAAAAACCAGTTTTCAGGATGAAACATTGCAGCCAGCTTTCCTGTACTGCTGCCTGCACTGGTGCTGCTTTCCCTGACCTGGCTCTACATCACCTGCCTGCCTGGAGAGGCAAGGAGCAAACAGGGGTTACTGGCAGTTTGTGACAGTCACTTCCAAAAACAGGCTGAGAATTTCAAAGTCCTGTTCTGGGCAGCTGAGTCAATGGATCAGTCAATAAAAATGGGCCCTCTTGACCAGCAGGAATGGAGCAATCCCTGATCTCCAGTTGGACCAGCACAGGTCACTGCTGTCTGTCTGTCTGTTTGGTGAGGAAGTTTGTCATGCCAGCAGCTGTAGGAGCCAAAGGAAAACAATTGCATCGGCCAGGGATTTATGTTTTTGTCTCCTGTGCAAGGAAGGGCAGGCCATGCAGCAGTCCTCAAGTCTGCAAGGTTTTGTTTTGTTTTGCTCAGTGCTGAGCAGTGTGCTCAGCCACTGAACCTGCTGTGTTGTATTTGCAGGGAATGCAAGAATGATGGATCTGACTCCATGTTCTCAGAAGGCTGATTTATTACTTTATGATGCTGCACTGATACCCTGTTACCTAAGAAATCCTTCTCCTCCAGGGCTCCTGGCTTTCCCTGGCCAGCATGTGGCATGTTGGCAGCTCACCCTCTGCCTACTGGATATTTGTGCATTGCCTCTCAGATATCACCCACAGTATTGGTTTTTGGTTTGTATGGAGATGCAAAATTTGATTTTTGATTTTTCTGGAGAGGCAAAATGCTGAGCATATGCTGACTGGTATGGGTGGCAGAAGGTAGATGGGGAAAATAATATTGGTCTTTATCTAGAACTTCACAGATTTTACAATCTGCCACACATTCTTTAACTTCTAGTTTTGTTCTGTAATGCCATCAGTAATAGATATACATCTTGGAACTTACTACATCAATTTACCCTCCTTGTCCTATCCACTTGGTTTATTATGTTTTAGAGTTGTCACAGGCATTTGTTTTGGCCAGCCACTGATCTTGAGGTGATATGTCCCAAACCTGGATCCTTTACCCAGCCAGTGCCCTGGTAGAACATGGATAGCAATAATCCAAGGGACCTCATGCAATTTCCATAAGACAAAATTTTGCTTAATCCAGTCAGGAAAAAAAACCACAAACAAATAAACTCCATAGAAATAATCAGAAATTCTTTTAAAAGAAGAAAAATACACCAATACCTGTGTCATATCACCTAGTGAACATTATTCTAGTGCAACTCTCTAGTCTTCCCACTTAAATATTCAAAAAGATTGATCTTTTTACTACTAAAGATAAATGTGGTTTATTCTAAAGATAATATATAAGATATACTAAAGATAAACAGGTTATTAAGTGTCCCTAGGAATACTTTGTAGCAAGTAGCATTAAAAAATCTGAAAAAAAGAAAATTTTATAAAAACATCTAGGTTAAGGGAAGTGGGAAATTTGGATGCACAAGATAAAGAGCTTGAACTAGGAAACAGCAAAGGAGGTTGGGAGTATCAGTCATAAAGTCTTAATTTATTCTAACAGATAAATAACTGGGGCTTTTATAATTGTTCACTCACTCTTAACAAAAATAACTCTTGTGCAGAAGCCTGCTGGATTTGTAAAAATGGTTTGTTTAATGTACAAAGCATTTGTGAAGCATATGATCACTGTGGAATTGTGATGCTTACAAACACCACCTGTTGAGGAAAGTAAGTGTTAATATTTCCTAATTTCACAGGGAGAAGTGGAGAATGAGGAGATTAGTCTCAGACTGGATTGTGAAAACTCAGCATTTCTGCTTCCTGTGCCATTGTCTGCAGGCATTAGCCCATGGAATGGAGATGTCCTTCCCTCCACAGGAAATACAGGATGCAAAAAGGCTCCCAGAGAAGTCATTGATGGCAGCTCAAAGAAAAGCTCTGCAGATGCTGTAGGCAGTAAGGAATTACAGATCCAGTATCTGCCATATTTTAATTTGCTCATTTATATGAATACAATCTCTTAAATTTGTGTAATTATTCAATACACCATGTTGATTTTGGTTTCTTAATTCATCAGAAAAGTGTGGGATCTTGACAACCCAGGTACTTGACCACCCAGGAACTCATTCTCCTTGTTTTTTTTTTTTTGTTTGTTTGGGTTTTTTTGTTTTGTTTTGTTTTTGGGTTTTTTGTTTGTTTGTATTTTTGTTATTTTTGTTTGTTTGTTTTTGTTTCCCCTCTCAGGTAGTATATCAAGCCTTACTAAATTGTGGAAAACTCTTTTGCAACTCAACAAGTCAAACAGTTAATTAAATGATACAGCCAAGGTCATCTTCCTTCCCTTGCATCTTAGCAACTCCAGTGGTTTTGGTTTGCTAATTAGAGATTTGACTAATTTTAACATTTCCTGGTTAATTTATTAAAAAGTGTGGTGGGTTTGGTGCTGGTTAATCACTAGTGTATTCACTTCTTGTTGTAAAATGGGATTAGGAGAAAGTAAAGTAGGTTTAAAACCTTAAAAGTGTATAAAGAAAATTTTATTAACACTAACTAAAAGGAAAAGAGCAGTAGGAATTAAAACAAACCCTTCAGAACGATTTTCTCACCCTATAACCTTTTTTTCCCACTGATAATGTAAATTTTTAATTTTACAACTGCTGTGAGTATGTGAACAGCTCTGATCCTGTAATATTTAGATGCTTACTTTGTTCTAAGGGATTGTTTGGTGTGCAATGTGATGAAAAACCTGATTTCTTGTTTTCTCTTAGCTAGGATAGGTGCTGGATGGTGCTCCCCTGCCCTGGTCATAATTCAGTGTCATATTTAGAGTGACCAGCTTAGCTGAGTACATTTTCATCAAAGCTAGCATGACAATAACTATCTGTTAAGCTAGATGTCCATGATATTTTTTTATGGTTAATGTTGGAACAAACAGTATCCCATATTGGTTCTGTAATTAAGATATGCATATGTTGGCTCCAAAGATCCCTAATTGCATCTGCTTGGGGGATGCTGTTAGAGAGAAGAAAATCCTCTGCAGTTGCTGCAAAGGCAGTAGAGGAGTTTAATCTGAAATATAGGGAGTTTAGAATAGTAGCTTTGGAACTCCATTTATCTTGTGAGTTCTCACCCACAGAAATTACTGCAAGTGTGCATTATCCTACATGTTCTATTAAAAAAAAAATTATATTTTGGATGTAGCTTTTTTACTCTGGGCTTCCTCTTCTTGATTAAATCAATGACAGAACTCCCACAAATTTAGTGATGTGGTCTCAAGACCCAAATAATGGACACTGTTCCTGCTGAAAATGGCTTTAATTATGTAATTTCTGTCATCCAAAGCACCCCAGATTACATGAGCCAAGTTCAGCACCACAAGGTATTGGTTTCTCTGGGTCTGGATTGAAGGAGTTTGAGACAGTAGTTCATGTTCACACTCAGGTGTTTATTATTTCTTATCAGTAAAACAGCCTCACTACTGTGAGCTCAGCAGCTTTTCATTAGAAGGCACAAAATGGCCAACAATCTCTTGTTACAAGGTCTTTTAAGACTAAACTATCCAGTTAAGAACTGACACCTGGATTATTTTCCCTTTTAACCCAATAACTGCTCCCACAGAGCCCACAATGGGGACTTTTCTGCCCAATTACAAAATGCCACCCAAACCCACGAAGAAGGAGGAAGAAGAAGCAGGAAGAAGAAACCCAGGACAACAGCCTGTGCCCTCCATCTCGCTTCCATCCACAACAGACTAAAAATCCCAAACCCTCAATTTCTCACCCAGTGATGTACCTACACTACTCTCTATTTCACACTTTTGTGGATTCCAGTCTATCTTGAAGTCTGGGAAACTTCCTCTATGAATGAGGGTCAAAGTCAGTGCTGCCCTGGGGGTCAGGGCACCCCAGAGCAGGCAGGGAAATATTCCCAGTGCCCTGGGTTTCCACAATGAGGGATTTTTAAGACCAAGAATACAACTTCATCAAAAAAAAAAGACGTGTGGGTGTGTCAGTGAAAACATCCCACAGCAGCTTTTTGTGGGTGGGATGTGAGGACACAGGCACAAGGAACACAGGGATAAAAGGACAGGATTCCGTGGAGCTCCCAGCACCAGCGTGCCAGAGGCTGGTGGCAGACTGCAGGAAAAGAGCAGTGGTGAGCTGGGTTAGAAACACAAGACAAAATGGCTACAGCCTGCCAATGACTTAAAGAGTCTTTTTAAAATTATCCCTGGATGGAAGCTGCCTGGAGTTGTGGGCAGCATTTGAAGGGATGCTTCCCGTCTGCATGCTGGCACTCGTGCAAACAGCAAGAGTTAAAAATTAACAAGCTGAGGACAAGTCAAAATACACTCCCTGTCTGTAAATCAAAAAGTACTGCTTCAAGCTCAGCCAAATCTGGCTGCTCCCTTATCCCCCACAACCACCATCATAATTACAGCAGCTGATTTTCCTCACACCCACCTCGGAGATTTCTGGGGGTTTTGGCCAGGTTTGCATCCCCATATGATTCAGCCTACTTTTACTTATGTTTAGCTCATTGTGTAATAAGTGAAACTTACATAAGCTGGGGACTGTGGCTCCAGCTCCATAAACCTTGATCAAAAATAGGAGTTTGGAAGCAGAATAACAACTCTTGTCATTTTTTCCTTCAGCGCCGATACAGAATCAACCGTCTTTGGACTAAATGCTCAGCTCTTTCAAAGCTGGGCAGAATTATTAATTCCTGCTCAACTAAGCTAATTTACACCTTGCTCAAGGCCTGGTTCTCATCAATAAGTGTCCCAGTGTTGAGATCTCGACAGTAACGAGTCAAAAAAGAACAGGGGTAGAATTCTGACACCTTAAATTCACGGGGAATTTTCTCATTACCACCAGATAAACCCTCACCTTAGCCCAGAACAACCAGCTATTCAAAGCAAAAGACAGACCCTGCTGTGTATCTGTGCTCCTGTCCTGAAACTGTTCCCACCAGAACAGCCAGCAGTTCCTGCTCCAGCTCATTTTATCTGGAAAAGGTAAATAGAAACCGCCAGCTCCTCACAAGAAGAGGTCTGAGCTCCTAGCTGAACTGATACAAACTGCAATCACTGAGCTACACATGCATGGAACATTTCCACAGGGAATAATAAGATTAACTGTGTTTCACTAGCACCTCACCAGCCAAGGATGTGTTTCCTTAGAGAAGGAAAATATAATATATACTCCAAAATATGGAGTAAGAAAGCTGATGAAGAAGTCAATGCTATCTACAGGATACCTGCTGGCCTGAATGGTGTTTTCTAAGGATTAAAATAATTCTACTGGTATCTTTTGGGGAGATATTACTTCTAAAATTATATATATATATATATATATATACATATATATATACTTTCAGTTGTTGGGTGGGTCTGTGATCACTGTTAGTTTGATGTAGACCCAGGACAGTGCTGTGAAGTCAATAGTTATTGCAAAGTGATGCTGCACTGGAGACCAGGCTCTGCTCTTCTGTTTTAAACCACATGTGTTTTTCTAAATCCAGGGGTTTTACTTTATGAAAAGTAATTGATAAAAGCACAGCTAGTAATGAAGGAGTTAAAAAGTACAGTCCCAAAAGGGCTGAGCTACAACCCAGGCAGTTTCTGTATTTAAGGATTTTTTTTTCAGTGCCTCTGCACCTTCAAGTTTTTGTTGTTTATTTTGAGGGTTTTTTTTTTCTTTTGCTTTTACAATTTAATCTTCTCCATAATGGGACAAACACAAAGCCTTGGTTGGAAATCTCCCCCTGGCCTGTTGCAATATTTATAAAGCTGTGCTTTTTAAACATGCTGAGAGATGGGCTTAGTAAAACAAAAGGCATTATAATTTATTGTTCCAAGATTATTGATTCAATAAATTAACAATAATTTCCGTAGAGGGTAGGAGCCCTGGCACTATAAAAATTTATTTATCTGCACTTTAACTAGCATTGATTAGAGTATTCAAATTGTCCCAGTGCTATATAATTGCTCTTTATAGGTGGAATGTCCTCTGCTGTGCAGGAGACAGTAAAATAAACATTCAGCTAGAAGTGACAATGGCTCTTTTAAAAGCCAGGTTATTTTTTTCTTTTTTCTTTCCCTTTTTTTTTTTTTTTTTTTTTTTTTTTTTTTTTTTTTTTTTTTTTTTTTGTGAGAGGACAGAAAGAGTTTGTGTCATGTTTTACAAACACAGCCAGCTTTGGCCAAGCTACCTTGCAGCATTGCAAGGACAGACAAGGAAAAGATTGCTCAAGGCTGCCATTGTTCTGGGAGGCACAAGGCATAACCACAGCATTTATATCTTTATATTTGACTATACCCACATGGAGAAGCCTTTTTCTGCTGCTGCTCTAAAGAGCCATTCTGTGTTGCACTGAAGTGCCAGGTGGAGTTTTTTGTTGCACGTGTTTTTCCCTTTCTCCCTTTTGTTTCTAACGTGCCCACTGAACCTGTTCAAGGTAACTCTGAAGCTATTGTAGATATGTTAATAATTCAATCCAAACAAGCCGCACTTCCTGATTCACATTCACCAGGCAGGCTTGCTCAGAAAGGAACATTTTGCCACCGTGGAGAACAATAGCTGGTTTAGTTCACAAGCAATTGTTTTTCTTATGTAAAATACTTAAGACAGTTACATTTTTCAGACATGGAGCTCTGAGGTCTATCTTCTGATACTTATGATAACCCTGCTTTTATTTTACAGCTCTGTTGATGGAAAAGATTAACAGCACTGTTTTCCTCTTTTGGCTTTTATAAAACATCCAACTGCTAGAAATGTCACTTAGAACCACGAGCTTGCAATAATGAAAACAAATTATGCATCTTAGTAACCCAAGGTGGATGATTAATGCAGGCTTTAAATGATTGTTTGTGTTAAATTGTTTCTCCAAACGCAATTCAGGAATTCGAAGTTGTCAGATTAACTGCTGTATTTACTGGTCTGTTTGATTAGGTGAGCATAGTTTTATATTCCCTCTTGGAGACCTAAATAGCAACCATTTCCTACCAAAACAGCACACAAAACAAAGGCCCCATTCAGAGGGCTCTTCAGAGTGGGCAATGCTCTGTAGCCCTTTGTATCCTGGAACAACATGGTTACTGAAGTGCCTCTAAAGGGTGCAACAGATTTTAAAAAGAAAAGAAGAATGGCCATTACAATAATAATAATAATAATAATAATAATAATAATAATAATAATAATAATAATAATAATAATAGTTGAATATTATGGTTTTTCTGCAAGTAAATATATTCGATCATCGATTAATGGATTCATTTAATTAATGAGCCTAAAGACATCTCTCAGGGTCTTTTATGATTAATACTGTAAAATTGGGTTTAATGAATGAGTCTAAAAGGATGGCTGATATTCATTTGAAGCTGTAATCCCCACTGCCAGAGTCTGTCCACTCTGGAGGCTTTTCATGAACATACATGGAGCTGAATTTTAATAAGTATCCATAGGAAATGGATTCTAGGCTTGGACATTCCAATTTTTAACCAAAGTGAATTTTAATTTCTTCTTCTTTAGGACTTTTGCACTAGAGACTCGTTCATCAGAGACTGTCAGGGACAGGAATAATGTCACATGTGTCCTTTCTCTTTTTACATTCAACAAGTGCACAATAAGCACGGCTTGAACTTTGATCATCACAGTTCAAACATCAAAACAAATGAAGTGTTTGCAGTAGATTTTGATTAAAATTGCATAGTGTCTTTCTATGTCCAGATTAGATACTAAGAATTTTTCTCCTAGTTTGATGATAAGTGGTTTATGCACCTTTGAAGAGCAGCTGGCTACCAGTGGAAAAACACTGAGGAATAATAAATATTATTAATAACTTTCTGGGCAAAGCCAACCTGATTGCCACATCATTCCTGAGCAGGGAGGGAATCAGAGGCCACAACATCCTTCACCTTCTCTTGATAAAATTTCTTTTATTCCTCTTGTTTGAGACAGGGTAGGGCCCTAGATATCTGACCTGCTGCAGGGTTTTTGCTCACATTTCTTTGGGATTTTCCTTTCTAGACACGTGGGGTTCCTTCCTCTTTCCTGTGGACATAGCCAGAGCAATGCAACATGAGATTCAGAGAGGCCAGATAATATCTGCATTCACAATTACTGGTCTGAGGGACTCAAACATCACCTGGGCTGAATTCAGGTGAGATTCAGAGGGATTTTTATGCTTTTCCACCTCAGGAAATTATAAAGTCTTTAGCAGCACTGAATCCATAGTGTTCTTGTTAAGAAGACAACTGCTGCATTTTACTCATTGGGTTTGCCTGGCAAGGCTCAGGTAGCAGGGGGCTCCACAAGTGGCTTTATGGGGAGCTGCTGAAGCTTCACCCTTGTCTGGTGCAGAAAATGCCAGCTGGGGAGGCCAAGGCCCTCAGGAATAGTGGAAGCACCTCTGGGATAACCTGTTTGAGAAAGAGGGGAAAAACCGCATGGCAGCACTCACATAGAGCAGGGATAGCGTGAGAGAGCAGCTCTGCATCACTGGGGACTGGGAGGAGGGACAGGCAGGAGATGCTCCAGGCACTGGAACTGGGATTCACCTGCAGCCCAGGGATGTCCCCACAAAGGAGGCTGTGACCCTGTGGGAAGTCAGCCCTGGAGCAGCTCCTGGCAGGACCTGTGGAGAGAGGAGCCCCCCATGCTGGGGCAGATTTGCTGGTGGATTTGTGACCCGGATTTGTGTTCCTGAAGGAGCTTCCTACCATGGAAAGGTCCTGGAGAACTGCATTATTATTTTGCAATGTAATTATTGGAAGAACTCAGGTTGGACATGTTCATGATGACTGTCTCCTGTTGAGGGACCCCATGCCAGAGCAGGGGAAGGGGTGAGAAATCCCTCCCTGAGGAAGAAGGAGCAGCAGAGGGAATGTGCAATAAACTACTGCTGCCAATTCCCAGAATCCTGCACCACTGTCAGGAGACAGAGGGATGGGGAGTGGAGTTAAGCCCTAGTGAAAGGGGGAGGTGGGCAGAAAATGTTTATAAAATTTCTTTTTATTTCCCATAACCTTACTCTGGTTTGATTTGCAATAGATTAAGCTGATTTCCTTAAATCAAGTCTGTTTTTCCAGTGACAGTAATTGGTGAGTGATCTTGCCCTGTCTTTATCTCGAGCCATGAACCTCTTGTTATATTTTTTCTCCCCTGCCCTGCTGAGTAGTGGCTTTGGTGGACACCTGGATCCAGCCAGGGTCAGCCCATCATATCTATCAAAGCATCCAAAGCTGACACAAGGACTAAAGATTTAAAACCCATAAAGACACCTGTTATGTGCTGCAGTTTTTCAGTTCATTTCTTTCTCTCTATCAGGGATCTTTGGCAGGACCAAGTGCCACAAAAGGTGTCAGTCTCTAGGTCACAGGTGAAACGTATCTTCAATGTCAGAGCTCAAGCCTGTGCTCAGTGTGACCCACTGAAGTTCAGTGCTCAGCTTCTGCTGAGTGCCATCACATTTTGGAAACTAATTTCCTTTGAAAATCCCAGCACGAAGGAACATCAAAGAGCAATGACTGAGCATCATATTATTGTGAAATGAAAGAAGTAGGGAATGTACAGGGTTTTTTTCTTTTTTTTTTTTCTACAAGGCTCTGTTAGCAGTAGAAAACATAGGCAAAAGTGGAGTTTATCTAGTATAGGTAACCTCAAAATATTTGTGGCTAAAATACTCAAAGCCTTTTTGTTTGAAAAAAGTTCAGATTCTTTTTAAGGAATGAAATAATAATAAAAGGAATAAATAATAATAAAATAACGAATAAATAATAATAAAAATGTTGGCTAGCAAAAAATCAGCCTTCTAACACAGAAGTAAGAGCAAAGGTTTTTTGGCTAGCTAAAGAAATACAATTGCACATGAGGCAGAGCAGGGGACTGAGCTGCTCCTAGCACTAAAATGGAAGGGATGACACCTTTCTCCGGAGGTGTGAGTTGCACTGGCAGCTGCAAGAGAAGATCCTGCAGCTGGATTTTGTCCCCCTCGCAGATGATCATAAGTTAAGGCAATTTGTGTTGGTGGCAGGGCCTTGAGGCTCCCTGCCCAGAGTCCTTCCCCTCTGCTCATGGTGCCACAGCAGGTCTGGTCTCCAGCTTCCACAGCCCTGCCCTGCCCAGTTGTGGGTCCATCCCACACTGGAAATGCTGTCTGTGGTAGCCACACACAGAAATAATTCAGCTACCAGTCTGCAGGTTCCTTTTTGCCATGCTTAGATGTTTTTTTAAAAAAATCCATTGTTGAGAATTTTTAAATGAAAATAAATATTTCCATTGTTTTCATTCTGCTTCCAATGCCTGAAGTGAGATTTTTTTCCCCCTTCAGTGGATCAAAGGCAGGTCAGGATTGAGCATTTTGAGCTCTTGTCCAGTATTGTTGTAAGTTGAAAGCACTTGATACAGAAATCACTGAGGTCTGTTTCCACTGAAGAAGGAACAAGTGTATTGCCCCCAATATCAATCCTGCTGACACAAAAAGCTCCTTCCCTATTAATATGAGTTGTCTAGCTTGTTGTGGAAAGGAGGGGGACTTTGCTGTGGTTCACACAGCTCAGCTGCTGCTAACCCTGCAGCAACTCAAGTACTATTTTTCAGCATGGCTTTTCTCACTTAAGCCTCCCTAGCTGTAGAAGTGGGTAGGCAAATGGAGCTAATTCTGTAGCAAATGTATAGCAAGAGATGGTTAATTTTACTGAATTATTTTACACCACAGCATGCTGAATTATAGCTCATGTGGCATGAGACCAGGTTTATACATTTTTTCCCTTAAAAATTTTAGAGTAAAAAACCCCAACCCTTGGTGCAGAGCTATATTAGAGTTTTCAAGGAGAATTACTCTAAAGAAAGAAATGATATCTGTAACTGGTGACCTTATGCTAAAAGGAGCAGACTTTGCATGGCTACTGGAATTTTTGTAGACAACTCTAAGCAATGACTGGATCAACATCCTGTCTTGTCTTCTGCTGATTTGTTACTCATGACCAAAAATGGTTTGCAGTTGTGGAGTGCTTGCACTGTGCACAGCCCTGGAGCTTGGGAGCTGTGGATTCACTGGTAGCCATTCACTGGGATTCACTGGAAGCCATTGAACCAGTGAAATAATTTTATTTAGTTAATGAGGCTGGCAGATCTGGCATTGGCATCCCTGAGCTCACAGCAGACAGGAATATGTAGACTCTGTGTGTATACATGCTGAAGCTTAATTTGCAATCCTATTTAGAGTGGAAAAAAATGCCACACTTAAAAAAAAAAAAAAGAAGTGCAAACAGAGTTCTTTTCACAGTGGGCAGAGAATACTGTTAAACAGAGGAAGCACAATATCCCTTTTCATAGCAAGAGATCAAATGTCTGCAGAAGAGTTTAATTTATACTTCTTCATGTGCCAGAGCTGTGTCTGAGACATTGCAGCGTTTCAGTTCTTTCAATCAGGTCATAGTTTCCAGCACAGATGACTTCATCCCTTTTAAAATAGAACAAATAGAATAAATGGAATTCCACATAATCATGGTAGGACCTGGGATTAGAGGAAATTAAACCACATATTTGAAAGCAGAGGTCTGTGAGGTAAATAACCACTGGAAGGCAGAGCTGAGTCCCTTCTCAGCAGTTAGGGGGTGACAAAGGCCTCTGGCTCTGCAGCTCTCTGTGGCCTGAAGGTGTGGGTGTGTGCTGGAGGAGGATGAGGACAGTGATGGTGGATAATGCCCAGTGTCACAGGCAGTGGAGCTGCTGCCTTTCCAGCAGAATTATTCAAGTGACACCACCTTCTGGAGTTTGGTGTTGCTGAAATGGCTCTCGAGGTATTAAAAGTCTTTTTTCCCAGCCCCGCGACAAAAGAAGAAGTCAGGATACCTCAGCTCTGCTTTTCAAGGCTGTTTATTTTCTCCTATCTATTCCATTCTTTCTCTGACCTGCTGAGGTCTGTCCAGCAGGTTGGTTTGTGGCACAGTCCCTGCCCTTGGGGTGGTGTTGGCTTTTTGTACTAAGAACTACGTGTACTTTATTTATAATAATTTTCCAATCCCTATCACCTATGTTAGACAGTCTGTCTCTGCTCTAAACCAATCCAGAAGTGTCACCATCACAGCAGAAAATAGAGGACAAGAAGAAACAGGAGGAACGACGGCACACACCCAGATTCCTCCATCTTGCCTCTTGAACCCCCATTCTAAAACCCCCAAAACTCTACTTTTTCACCCTGTGACAAATTCACTATCATTCTACTCAAACCCTTGTGGCTTGTAACTCTTCACACAAAGTTGGTAATTGTTTCCAAGGGCTAAAATCAAAGGCACAGGTGTTTGTGACTCCATGCCAAGGCCTCTGAGCCCCCTGCCAGGGTGTGGAGTCCTCCAGGGCAGTCAGAGCAATGTCCTGGGTTCTGACACCCCCTGGCTCCAGCGTGGCCCTGCCCTGGCTGTGGAGCCTGAGCAGCTCCCACTGCTTTCCCCACTCAGGTCCTCTGTTCCCTCACTCTCACAGAACATTTCACATCTCCCAGCCACAGCTCTGCGTTGGCAGTCAGGGAAAAGGTGTTGATGAATTCTGTCTCAAATTTCTGCGTGTCTGAAGAAAAACCCTTATAAAATAGCAGCATGGATTATACTGATATCCCCTGAACAGACAAGTAGCTCACTGCAACCTGGAATGCTTTGAGCTAGTGCTGTGAGACAAGTGTTTGCAGTATTTATTACAACAGGAGAAAATGAAACTAGAAACATGTTGTTCCTTAATTATAGAATTTGCTCAACACTGCCCTCATTGTGATCCATTTTTGGCATTAAAAAAAAAAGAGAACTATCAATAACTTACTTGTGACATGACTAAATTCTAACTCATGTCAGAGGCTATTTTGTTAGGCAATAGACAATCATGCAGTGAAGAACAGCCTTTGCCCCCAAAGGACTGTTTTGTGCCCATAAATGCATGGAGATTAAGATGCTACATGAATTACACGTCCAAGACATGGAAGAATTCAGGGGCAAGACTGGGAACTGAATTCTTCTGGAGTCCCAATCCTTGTCATTAAAGATAAGCTCCCTCAGGTTGTGTGTGTTTTCTGTTTGTGTCTGTATGCACCAGTACAATCACATCAGGCTGGACTGTGGGTCTGTAACTTGCATATTTTGTATCCTTCTTTTTACATCATGCCTAACTATGGTCAAGATTACCCTGACAGACTCATTCCATTTGCAGAGGTTTCTGTTTAAAAGCAAAAAACTCTGGAAGAGAAGGCAAATTCATCACTGGTGAGTTGGCTGAAGCCAGTCACATGCTGTATAATATAACTTATCCTTAGGAATTCATGCCTCCACTGGGTCTGCCTACCAGATAAGCTACACTGAGATGAAAGTGAGCTGCATCAGATTCTGGTGCCCAGAGCACAGAGTTCAGGCTCTGCTTCTCCTTTGTTCAGCTGGATGCTGTGTAACAAACAGCATTCCCTCTCTCAGAAAAAGAAGTTAATCAAGAGGGAAGAGATCTACAGGTAAAAGTTTTATGCATGGCACTCTTAATAATATCTCTGAAGGTTTCAAAGTGTATGTGAGTTACTTGTGTCGACTCGGCTTCTTTAAAAGTTTAACCTGGATTGTTTCAGTTGCAGAAAACAGAATTCTCCTGCTTGATTCTGGTAAATGCAGTCTCTTAGTGACATCAAAGATTATAGCAACTGCAAGGCACTAGTTTGCCTTTGTAGTTCCAAGTTGCTCAAAAAACTTTTAATATATTCTTGTAGGTGTAACCATGTGTCATAAATACACCCGCCAACAAGAGATAAACCCCAACTTGAAAACAACTGTTAATCGATTACTGCAGAAAAACTGACAAACTCCAAGTGAATAATGCTAAAAGGTGTTAATTTGTGGATCTCTGTGGGCTTTGAAAAGCAAAATTAAGTCTCTATGGGATTTTGGATGTGTGACATAAACTGTGGGCCATGTGCCTGTTTTGCATAAATCAGCATCATTGCAGGGCGAGCCAGGAGAGCTCTGCTCTGCTCAGCTGAGAAAGTGGCCCTGACTCTGAACACACTCTGAGCAGCACCAGTTTGGTTCAGTTTCATTTATATGGGGAGGAGGAAAAAGGATCTAATGGGGATTTGCTAAACTACAAGTCAATTCTGTAATCATTTTTTCCTTTTCTGCAGTAACTGCTCCAGCCTGGTGCACGCTGAGTATGAGCAATGTTTTATGCTTGACTGAGCCCCAGACCCCCGAGCCTTGGGGATCCTGGCAGTGGTGCTGGGAGGTGATTTGATCCACAGCAAAATGATTCCAGACAGGCAGCAGACAGCAGCCAACGCTGGCAGTCAAGAGGGGCAGTGCTGGCAGCTCTGTCATTGTCCTAGCCTGCTAAACAGCTCCTCTCTCTTCTTGCAAAAATGCAGGCACACACAAAACCACTCATCTTCAGAGCTAGGAAGAATTTTTGCAGTGAAACTTCTTACCAGCTCTGCATATTTAGCTCCAGAAGAAACAAATTCACAAATCTGTCAGAAAAATTGAAATTTTTAATTTCAGAAAGAAATGTTTTGACTTCTTTTATTTGAAGTGCTTTGCTTTGTTATCTGAAATTTCATTTACAATTATAATTTAAAAAATAATTATGTCAACAAAATGAAGAGTGCATTCAGGTAGAATGGGACTTGAGGAAAAATAGAATATAAAATTAGGAGAAAAAACTGAGTTGTGTTGTTTAGCAAAGTGAAGGATCGCCTTAGTCATGAATGTCACTGCTTGTTTTCCTTTGCTGCATCCTTTTCTGCATGATTTTGCAGCATGTAGAGGAACGTTAAATGAGGAACAAACTCAGATGGAAGGCAATTGGAATATTTGTTAAGATGGACGCCAGATGATGGCTACTCCAGTGTCCTAAAAAGTCAGGTGAACTGCACCTTGCCTTCCTGGGAGGATTGATGTGGGGAAAGGCAAAGGAGAGAGCAAACAAGAAAGAAGCTGTATGTGTGTACATGTGTATTTTTTATTACTTCAAGCTAGAATTGGAAAATCTCCTTCAGCCTGCTTTTGGTTTGTACTTCCAAGACCAACCGTGCTGCTTTAGCCTGCTCAGTGTAGATTGGGCATAGCCTGCAGCAGCACAAAACACCTCCATGCCAAAGCACTTGTGCCTTGGGTTTTGGTCACCGCTGGACTGGGAGTCAATTCCGTGTTTTGCAGCTGAAATTCCTCCCCAGTGGGGAATAATTTCAAATTACAAATTACTGAGGTGGGTATCCCAGCAAGCAGGCAATGCCTGGCCATTGCCTCATCAGCTGCCTTCTCAAAACAACACCAAAGCAGCTCAGCCCCACTCATCCTGCACTGTTCATTTTAATATTACTTGCCTGGTTTACAACCCTGATGGTTCTGGGCATTTTTCTTTCCAGTGGGGAAAATTCTCATAGTGTAACTGTAAGCTGATCTAACACTCAAAATGCGCACTGAAAACCAAACCTTCCTACTCAGGCTTTGTTTGCACCCATTGTACTGAACCTCTCATTGTCCTGCCATCAGTGAGAGTTTTTTTTTCCACCATCCTGCATGACTGGGGCTCAGCAAACAGTAAATTTACTTTTCACAAACTGATACAAAAGATGAGGTATGTGCAAAGGGGCTGAGTGAATGGTGCAGGAGGAACGTGGGGCCAGGAGCAGGGTGATTATCGATTGAACCCAAGCCAGAGGCTCACCCCCTTCATTTTTCCGATCTCTGATTTCCTGATGTTGCCTCTCCCTCTGTGGCATAGCATCAGCTCCCAGTGTGGCTGGAACCTTCCACAGTCACAGAAAAGGATCTGTGTGGGCAGGTGAAGGAGGATGGTGGGGGCAACAGGCAATTCATGGGGAGGAAAAGAAAAGAGCTGGAAAAACCAAGAAATAGAAGGAACATTTCTGCCACTATCAAGTGCTGTGTGAAGTTCTGTATTAGCTCACCTTTTATTCAAATGATTTAAGATGGCATTTCAGAGCAGTCAAGTTTCTCATTACGCTCTCTCTAAATATGTCTTTCTCCTGCAAAAAATGGTGGTGAAGTAAGTCCATTTAACGCCCCTGGAATGTTGTCTGAAATCTTTTGGAATGTGGATGACATAGTTTTTTGTAATTGGTATCTGCAAATGTGGTCCTTCAGAAACCCCTTGGCCAATTTGCCTCAGACTTTCTTTAATCAAAAGGGGCTAAAAAACTGAAGGAAAATGCAATTAAGTGTCTAACTTGGCCATTTTTTCAAAAGGCATTTGAAACTTGCAGCAAAAGTTTTTTCCATCCTACTCTTGTAGCATAAAATGTCTAAGCAGACTCTTTCTCAAACTTTCTATTCTACCTACCATTGAGACCACACATGGAAAACTTCAGGGCACAATTTATTAATAACAAGAGATTAGAGTGGAATTTCAGGGTATTTAACTAAAGCTTCTGTTCTTCTCCAAAGTTTTATGTCCCTCTGACACATATGTGTACACACACACACAGAACTACTGTAAAAATGTAAAAATCACCATCTGCCAGCAGACATGGCAAGTAATTACATTTATTTCCTGGTCAAAGCAATTGAGAGGAGCCAGTGGTGTGTCAGGCTCTGGTGTGTGATCAATAAAGAACAGCTATCAGTTTCATAAAATGCTAAACTGCTAACAGATAGCTATCAGCTATCAGTTTTGCAAAATGATGAGTGTGTGTGCACATACTGCCAGAGGTGGTGGGCAGCTACATCTGCTGTGTGATTTTGGGAGCTGTTGGTGTGCACAGAGACAGCCAGGAAGGAAGGTCATTCCCAGAGTGTGTGATGGGAGGAAAGGCTTCCAGAGAACCACTGTGACAGCCACTGTGGGCTTGAATGCTAGGTGGCCACCAAGAATGGAAGTGTAGCGAGGACAGAGAATCCCCAGATTTCTCTTTATAAACTTCTGATCACCACACAGTAAAAGGTCTGCCTTAGCGTGAGTTCTTCCTCTGTAAAATGGTTGGTTTTCTTCCCTACCTAGAAACTCTGGGTCTCAAGTGATGCCTGTAAAACGTTGCATGCTGGGATGGGATGTGCTGCAGAAATGCAAAAATTTAATTAATGCCGCTGTCCAGTGGTAGAGCTTGATCCAAAGCCCACTGACTTTCCTTAATATTGGCTCAGGTCAAATGATTTGTGAGTGTAGGCACAGAGTCAGTGGTGGTTGGGCTGGGGCTGTGCCCAACCATCCCCTGTTGGCTCCAGCTGTGCAGCACAGGTGAGCAGCATTAACAGGAACGAGCCATGGAGGGCACAGGGGCACTGCCCAACCCCAGAGGGCGCAGCGGGTACACAGGGGCACTGCAGCAGGAGCAGGGCACAAAAGCCTGGGCTGGGGGACAGGGAGGGCAGATGCTGCAGCTTTCTGGAGTTGCAATGATGGTACTGTGTGTGGGCAGATGCCTGAAGCCTTCTGAAGAGGTAAGATGTTACTATGCTTGGGTTGAAGCTTTCTGAAGAGGTTTGGTGTTTATTGTGTTTGGGGTGAAGCTTTCTGAAGAGGCTTGGGGTGAAGCTTTCAGAAATTGTGTGGGGATGTTCTGTGTATTGTGGCTGTCTCAACTGTGACATGTAAGTCCTACAGTTGTACTGTAACGCTGCCCTGACTCTCTGATGGTTTGAATCTCTGAGTTAGGCAGAGGGGAGAAAAAATGCTTCAGGTTCACTGCTGAGCATCTCAAAGGAAAAATTATCTGTATGAGGCTGCTACTGCCCTGCCACCATCAAACCTGAGCAAGCACGGCTCAGTGGAGCACAGCCCCTACAATTCCTTTTAGTGTTTCCCATTGTGTTCTCCGCTTAGCCCAGGCCCTGATGCTCTGTGACAGCACCTGGGAGCAGCCAGGAGCCATCCTGCTGAGCTGCTCCAGGCAGCCCTGGCTCTTGCCAAGCCCAGGCAGCTGTGGCTGGAGCCAGGGGCACCCCCTTTGAAGTGTGGCTACCCTCCCCAGCCCTGCTCCCTCCCCTCTGCTAGGTGTTAACACAAACATCACCCTGGCCAAAAGAATTCCATTATTTATTGGGGGTACTTTTCTGCCAGCTGCCTTCCAGACTTGGGAGCTTTGAAGGAGCCAAACAACTGGGTGTATGTCTCCAAAGATATCATAAAAACCTGGTAGAATGGCCATTGGAGGTGCACACAGGGCACCTTGTGAAAGCAATCCCTTGTGTCAGAGTGCCAAGAGAAACAGAGGGCAGGCTCTCTCTGCAGAGAGGTGCTGATGGTGACAGCCATTAATGTTCACATTACAATGGAAACTTCTGTATATAAATTGCAAACCACTCAGACTTACTCTCCTCCCTGGTTTGCTTTTTTTAAAAAAAAATTTTTAGAGGGAAAAAAGGTGGAGGAGGGAGGTTTTCATTACTGCTGATCAGGGAGTATTGCTTGCATCTCTCCCATGGCATATGTTCGTACGCCTGTGGGCTCGCACACGGAGCTCTCATTTCAAAGCTGAACAGCTCCCTCAGCTATTTTCCTTTTCCCTTCTTTGGGACTTCAAGGAGTGAGTAGGATGTAATCTCAGAGTGAGGAGGCTTGGTTCTGTGCCAGGCACTACTGGCTTGCCATGTTGTCCCTGAGTAAGTCAGCTCACCTCTGTTCTCCTTCATCCTGCCACCTGTAAAAAAGAGTGTGATATTCTCCTTCCTTTGTTTAATTAACTGGCAGTGCTTTAAAAATTCATAGACTGAAAGCCTTCACATCACTCTTTTTTTTTCTTTCTTTTTAATTAAAACCTAATTTACTTCAGGGCATGGTAGAAACCTCCAGAAACATGTGATTTGAGTCTTATCTTACATGATTACTGTAACCTCTCTGCTTTAAATAACTCCCATCACTGTGAATGCCATTCTGCCTGTTGCAGCTGTAATAAGGCACTCCTGACCCAGCAGGGCTCATCACTGCCACAACATTTACCTGGGCCTTTGCTGAGCTCTTCTGGGAAAGTCCAGCTTCACTGAGGGGTGCGAGAAGGAGATTTTACTTCAGGTCACAAGAAATGGACATCTTTCCAAAGCAGGGATGGAATTTGTACCATCGTGTTAGAGAATCCAAGTCATGGGGAATAGATGAGGAGCAAACCACATTGCTGTCTTCTGGTTGTTACCTGTCTTATGCTTTAATTTGTCTGTATTTATATAATAGAAACTTGAAAATTAGAGCTGGAAAAGGACACCTGGGTCTTTCAGCTTGTTTTTTTTTTGTTGTTGTTGTTTGTTTTGGTTTTTTCTTTTTTTTTTTTGGTTTTGTTTGTTTGTTTGTTTGTTTGTTTTCCTGCAATGTTGCCTCTCATATGTCCTGTTTTATGTATTGGCAGAAAGGAGCAGAGAGGGGACCAAAATAAGGACATTTGCTTGTCCCAGAGATCCTCATTCACACTTTTTCTGTAAGCCCTTCTTTCAGGTAGCAGCTGGGATCTGATTCTGTGATTCCTGCTAATTTGAATATAAGCCATTTTTGTATGCAAAGGATTGCTGACACCAGCAAGTTTCACTGTAATGATTACTATGGAAACGTTTATCTATAAATATAAAATTCTTTAAAGCTTAGCCTTTTATCTTTATAGAAAAAGGCCTGTTTATGTCACTTCTAAGCTCCCAGCTTTAATGTAGACATGAGCTGTTCTCATGCCAAACAAGATAACCTCAGTGTTAGAGCTGTGTGAGCTTTGAAACATGGGAATTTGAGCTAAAACTATTATTTTTTTAATACAATATTAATAGCTGAATGGAAAAATATTTTAAAATGCCTCTCTAAGCCCCAAAGCTCTAGTTCACTTGCAGTCTTGTTTTCTATGTTTTATTGTAAGGTTTCCTGTGTGGAGCAGCTGCTTTCAAGTGCCAGTCAGTCCTTAAACTCTGTGTGAGTGTGCACATACGAGTGTGTGCCATGGTGAGGATGGAGGGAGAAGAGTAAAAATGGAGAAGCTCCTTACTCATTAGCCTTTTCCCTTTGTGTTTATGGATTTTGGTCTTCAAAGCCTTCAAATATGGATTATAAGTTTTGGGGTTTTTTGCTAAATGACACTAAAAAAAAAGGAGAGACATGATTTTAAGTTAATAAGATTAAAGGGTTTGTTATTTAAAGCCTAGATTCAAAAGGGTGTATTAGAAGGATGAAGACTAGTATTTTTTCTTTGTATTTCTATCTAAGAATTTTTTAAAATTATTTTTCCTTGACTTTGACAATTATGCTTGGGAAATATCTCTATTAGCATAAGGGTTTTTTCAAACATACACACTAAAACCACAAACACCCACATTTGCAGATACTCTAAAGCTATTCCATTGAAAGTATTCTGAAATAAGATGGAATCATGGGGTTAAGTAGTACAGATTTAGGGTCAAAACTTAAATGTTCCAAAATGTTTGCAGAATCAGGTCCCCACAGACTTTGGGAACAGAATTGATGACATCCATAGAGTGAAATCAGAGCTGATGATGTTCAGAAGGTTAATTTGTTAACCAAGGAGCAATTGACAGCAGCAACCTTGCCTACAAGGGCACAATTCATATATATGTATTAAAACTTCTCTTTGTGTGAGTTTTGATTATTAATACTGATGCTATTTTTTTGTTCCACTTTTGGGTGGAATGAGAAAATGGCCAGTTACATATTTCATTTAAAATTCAGCACTAGCCTGATGAGCTAGAACTGAGGAGTCAAGTTCAAGGATAGAGGGGGCTTTAAGCTACCTTTTGTTCTTCCAGTTTTATGGGAGAATTAGGGAGATCCTTGGCAGCATTTTGACACTGAGTAATCTTTTAAATTAAAATGTCTTTTCTGGGTTGTCCTGGGGACTGCAGTCCCCTCCACAGTTCCTCCTGTGCAGGAATTTGTGAGGGCATTCTGTGCTACAGGGCTGAAGAGGCTTCTGGCAGTGAGACATGGTCTGATCCTCCTCTTTGAGCCTCCCTTTGTTCCTTCCCTCTCCTTGCTTTTCCTCCCCAGTGCACTGTTAATAAAGCCCTCTGGAATTTTAGCTGGAAGCACAGCCCAGACAAAGCATCCCAGAGCTCTGCCTGCCCTCCCTGTGCTCTTCCAAGTGCACTCCCAGTGTCCTGCTCTGGGAAGAGCAACAGTCAGAGGAGTCACTTGGACACTGGCAGAAACTGCATGGATGGCCTGGAAATAAAAGATCTGAGACTCTTAAATAGGACATGCAGTAAAAGCGCAACAATACACTGTGGCTCCCATAGGGCTGAGGAAAAAATCAAATGGTAAATATCTCATATTGGATTCAGAGAAATACTCCCAAATTTAGAAGCTCATTTGAAGCCTATCCCAATAATTCAAACTTGTTGGATCTATAAAATTAGCCTGTAAATCTCACAGGAAAGGCTGTGGGATATTTCAGCACTTTCATTTGTGCTCCTGGCAGGAGCATGAGTATGTATAAAAACATAAAAATGACCATGAAAGTAACTTTTAAAGCAGTACCAGCTTTTTATTCTCTTTGAAATCCTACAGAAAGGATTAGAGTTGTGGGAAAAGATTTAGCTTACTTTCTATTCAGTCCTAATTGGCTTGCCCAGCCTTGATATATTAAACCATCTATTGTTAATGCCTTTATCACGTCTTTATTTCTGCTTCAAGGTTCAGACCACGGTCATCAATCCTCACCAGGAGAGAGTCTCCTTTCCTAGAGGGTTGCCTTGTAAAGGCAGCAGTGGTTTAAACTGGGAGGGCTGAGGGACTCACCATGGTCACTGGTACCTGGAGAGGTCTGGATGAAGTTCCCTAAGTCAGGACAGGAATTTCTCTATTCTCCTTCTCACAAGCTCTACTCATTGTGCTGCTCAGGCAGCACCATCACCTCAGGGCAACATGGTGGAATCTTTGGGAGGTCAAGTGTTCCCTACTGGAAACCTTCTCAGAGCCCAGCAGGCTGTGGGGAAATCAAAAACCATTGGTTGGAAAGGACTTTACAGATAATTTAGTTCCAGCTTCCCTGCCTGAGGGCTGGCTAGCATTTGTGGGGATAAATGACAGTAACCCCTGCTACCACCAGATACACTGATACCACTGGGCTGCCTTGTCCTTCCTTTGAGGAGATGTAGACTGTGTAACAGTAAAAAAAAAATCCAATAAATGTTGCCTTATACAGAAATATGTGGTACTGCCAGGCAGAGTCTGCCAAGAAGGGGTAAAAATGCAAGGCAGGTCAGCCCTGGTCATACTGTATGTTCTGGAATCACTGGTCACACTGGAGTATTCTGAAAAGGTTCCTGTGCCTTTGGGCGTCCTGGAGCTGCTCACCATTGTCCTGGCACAACTGTGTCATGCAGAACAAGGTGTGCATCTACCACAGGTGTATCTATCCCGGGTATATCTGCACCTCCATGAATATTTGGCCTGAGGCTTAGGGGGACAAACAGGTCCCAGCTCAGTTATTCCCTATCTGCAGGGATTTGTGGGGAGCCTTGTGGCAGGGAGGCATGATGAATCTGACTCCATGTTCTCAGAAGGCTGATTTATTATTTTAAGATCATATATTATAATTAAAGAATACTATACTATACTAAAAGATACTTATGGAAGGCTAAAAGATAATAATGAAAACTTGTGACTCTTTCCAGAGTCCTGACACAGCTTGGCCCCAATTGGCCAAAGAATCAAAACAATTCACATTAAAACAATCTCCAAGCACATTCCAAAGCAGCAAAACACAGGAGAAGCAAATGAGATAAGAATTTTTTTCCTTTTTCTCTGAGGGTTCTCAGCTTCCCAGGAGAAAAATCCCGGGCAAAGGGATTTTTCAGAGAGTGTGAATGACACAATTCCCTTCTTTGCTGCCACATGGTAACAAACACCAACCTTCCTGATGTGCGTGGAGCTTGAGGATTTTACCCTTCTTCATCCATGCAGAAGTGATGAATTATCTGAGGAACTAACCCATAAGGCTGGACAGTTTTACAAGCCAGGAGCTAAAGGTGCACTTTCTAAATTAAACACGTTGTGTTTCTTTGGATTCTGTTTCCATGCAGTTTGTGATGGAAGTACCTGTTTCCATTTACAAATGGATAAACACAAGAATACATTTGCTCTTCCAGCTCTCTGCAGAAATGTTGGCCAGCATGGTTGGCTGAGAAGGAGGGGGCCCAGTGTACCTGGAATAATATGAAACACCTTTTTTTGTGTGTATTAGTTTACATACTGTGTTCAGGAAACAGGGCACAGAAACTTCCTTAAAGCTCCAGGAACAATAGCTATTGTTGATTGTTGATATGGCATGAGCTCATATCCAGGATACAGTGAGAAAGGAACTCCGGACTGCAGTGAATAATATACTTCTTAACTCCCAGTGTGAAAGAACGTATTTATTGTTTTTCCAATGAGAGATGGAGAAACAGGGCCTTAAAAAGAGGGCTTTGCTTGGCAGGACAAAATCTCTGGTTTGTTTTTTTTTTTTTCTTCCTCTTAAAAACTCAATTAAGGAATTTCATGTGGAAGAAAAAAATTTTATAGTCAGGTTCCCAATAGTCTGTGTTGAAATCTATTTTGAATTTGACTGTATAATATGAAAATGATAAGATTAGTGGGACAGGTCTATAAAGATCTTCTTTCTAACTGTTTTTTTCTTGCCTTCATCTGCAGTGGGGGTGGAAAACTCTACACCACACAGAGCTCGAAGCTCTTGGTCAAAGTTATCCAGGAATACATTTCCCTGGGGTTTTCACAGAGTTGATTAGAGTGAAGGAGCTTCTTTAATGCTACACTCTGTCACTCCTTTAGGAGCACAGCCTCAGCTGTTTGAAAAAGAAATTTCCAGAACTCTGGCTGTTCTATCTCAAACTGACACTTAGACCAGATTTAGTGGATATTCATGGCTAAATTGTGCACTACAAAAGGAAAGGCCTTGAAGGGAGTCTAATCTTTAAATGGAATGTGCCAGTTAAAACACAGCAGTGGGAGTTGGGGGGCTCTGCAGCCTTTCTGATACTGTGGCACCACTCATGTCCCTTTGCAGAGGGAAAGGGAAAAGGCCCTGTGCATCCTCCACCCCCAGGGAGCATTACCTCCTTTCATCCCTTTAATGCTTCCCCTGAGAGCCATCAGGAGCACTTTGGGCAAGTAAAACTTGGTCACATACATCATTTTATTGAAATGTTATCCTCTGCAAAGCTGTGCTGCCGTGAGTGTGCGGGTCACAGGGAGGGCTTGCTGCAGGTCTGGGCTGTGTAACCCTGAAGCCAAATCCCCTCTCCCTACTTGGCCACTTGGGGTGGGCACTCGCCCCTCTGCACCCCCAGTCCTGCCAAAAGCACCCAGCCAATGCTCTGAGGAGACTCCCCTGGGAAACTGAATCACCTCTCCTTGTTCCTAAGATAAAATGAAGTGGACATTCACAGTTTTTATAATTTTTTAAAATGTCTTCTGCCCTGAAGTCTGATTTTTAACTACCCAAATGGCTATTTCAGTTGTTCTGTGCATGAATGTTGCTGGATAGGTGTCTTGTAAGGGCACCTATTAAGACTTGCAGTGACATTTCTTAAATGAAATAGTAAATTTAAAACCCCAATAAATTCCAAGTACCAATGTCTAGGAAAAGGTGTTTTTTTAAAATAGTGATATATACGGTCTGAGGCACCAGTTGCCTGTAGAATTATGCATTACTGGCTACTGCACTGTCTAGTTGTCCCAGAAATAAAAATGCAGTATCACATGCTCCAAACCAGAGCTGAAAAATCGAGAATGACCTTTGAGAGGTTTTTTTTTTTTTCCTCTTAGTCACTTGTCCTTACTAAACTGAACCACTCTTGGAATATCAAAGTCTTTCTGCTAACTTTTTTCATAAATAACTCTTGGTCAGATTTTTCTTTTTAAATACATGCACTTTACATGTGTTTTGAGGAGAACATGGCATTCTTTTGATTCCTTGGTTGCAGGGCTTTAAAAATAAACCCAGTGCAATGTTGCAAATGAGATAAGATACATACTTTGACATTCTTTTTTTTTTCCTCCAAATTTTAATGAGAAATTTAAGTAACTTGCTACCAAACATGCCTAGGAAGTTTGTGCAGCAGGTGGCCTCGAGGGAAAAGGGGTCTTCTGTATTTGCTTTCCCCCAGACAAAGGAAGGAATGATGAGTCTGACTCTGTGTTCTCAGAAGGCTAATTTATTATTTTATGATACTATATTATATTAAAGAATACTACACTAAAGAATACAGAAAGGATACTTACAGAAGGCTAAAAAATTAATAATAAAAATTCCTGACTCTTTCCAGAGTCCTGACACATCTTGGCCCTGATTGGCCATTGACTCAAGAACATTCACACGAAACCAATGAACAATCTCCAAACACATTCCAAAGCACCAAAACACAGGAGAAGCAAAAGAGATGAGAAGCCTCAGAGAAGAAGGAAAACAATTCTTAGCTTCCCAGGAGTAAAATCCTGGCAAAGGGATTTTTTGGAGAATGTGAATGCTGCAGGGGTCCAGTTCAAGTTGGTCTCTCCAAAGTGGCCAGAATTTGCTCAAATCAGGCTGGAGCTGCTGGCACACTTAGGCCTAGCTCTTTTCCTGGTGAAAAGCAAGAAGTTTTGTATGACACTTGTTGTGGTGGTCTTTTTGACTTTCTCATTTTTAAAGGCACACGGAAAAGGCTGAGAACCAAACCTGAATCCCTGCAGGGGAAGTTGTGAAGCTGCTCTGCAGCTCAGGGTGCCAAGGCTGTGACCTTGCAGGGGCACCTGGGCAGGTGCTGTGCCCTGGTTCAGAGCCCCCAGCACACACAGGACTGCCCTCCACCCTGCCAGCGGCAAGGACAAATCCCTCTTGCAAACCACACTCAGACTTGTAATGAGCCCCAGCCAGGGCTCCCCCAGGAAAAAGCAACCCACAAGGGTTAAAAGCACTTGCCAAAGGGATAGTGCCCCTTGCCAAAGCTCCCACAGCAGAGATGTGTCAAAGCCATCTATCAGAAATGGGGCTGTGTTTCTGATGCCTGAAAGACAGGCACCTGTAAAATTAGCTTGGGTTTGAAGTGAATGATAGAACAAGCATCATCTTCTATTGGTTCATCATCAGCCAATTCCCTGTGGGGCTTTCTTGTAGAAAGTTAGGATCAGTTTGTCTATTGGTGGTTAAAAATCACACCATTTAGTGCTGAGATAATGAAGACTTTCCAGTCTTATAGCATTCTTCAACACTATTGCTTATAATACAATGTTTGTAATTCATGTATGATGGTGAGAAAAATTGTCTAGTTTGAAAAAAGAAAACCCATCACACTTGACAGACAGAATTAAATGAAATAATCTTTAAGAATGCAGAAACTTTGCTTATTTCAGAGCCCTTCTTTGAGTGTTCCTATTCCATGACAGCCAGCTCATGTAGTATGAATCTGAGCAAGGAGAGGAGAAGGTTTAGAACAAATTTTGCAGGATTATTTTTGCTTCCTTGGGAAACCACAGAGATGTTGGTTTTGCAAGTTGCAGGAAGGTTATATATTCTGCACTTCCCACTGTATAATCCAGCTACAAAAGCTGCTGTAAAGGCAGCCTCTCAGATGTCCAAGGACAACCTTGCCAAATTAGTATGACAAAACGTTCCTTCCTCATGGGATAAGCCTCACTCTCAAACCTTCTGATGTGTTTGTATCTCTGGTTATTTTACAACAAAAAATAGAAGTTGCTGCACCAAAAGTACCGGAAATCCTTAATCCTCCCATGCCAGGTTTTTCCTGATGATCTTGTTGCCAGGTCTCTACCAATGTTTATAGAAATTCTTCTTCTCCCCCCTTTCCTGCTTAGATTCCCATGAAAGAAACAGAGTGTAGCTCTACAAGTACCCACACCTGGCTGCTGTGGGATGGTAATGAGGCAAATAAAAAGTTTACTCATTTTTATTTTTTAGTAAATAGATCAAGCACTTCTATTAGTCCAAATAGCACCTGTATCAGTGTGTGGGACTGAAGGAGGACTCCAGTCAGTATAATTCTCTGCAGGGCACACTTGACATCTGGGGCTGTGGCTCTGTCTCTTCAGTATCAGGATCAAGGACTGTGAAGTGCATCGTGAGAAGCTTTTTCTTTTCCTGCTGTACCACACAGGAGCTTTTATTACAAGCACAAGCCTGGTGACAAATGGTACTTACCTATTATGTGTTTGCAAGCCTTAAAATACTTGTTATCCTCAAGATCTCGCAACTCACACATCAGAAAGGAAAAGTATTTTCCTTACCTTCACATTCACCCTTTATTTATTTTTGCAAGTTCCAATGAGGAGGTTGAAAGTGATTTCATGCTGCAATCCAGACTGTGGTTGAGTTCTGTAAAGTTCAGAGGAAAAAGAAAGATAGGAAAGAAATATGTAAAAAGCTAAGTGACATTCCATCATCTGGGTTCCGGTGCAAAGACACAGCTTAAGGAACTCTCCCAAAAGAAATCAAAGCAGGGTTGAGGGGTGCTGGGATATTAAAAAGATCCTTGTACAGGTTGCCCAGAGTTCCCAGTCCCCTTCACCCCAACATCTGCAGTAGTCATCTGCAGAAAAATGGCCACATTTGTTCTACCCTCTCTTGTATGATTGTGTACCACAGCTGCCACCTGAGGAAGCCAGAATGAGTGCTTCTGATTATTGTTACAACAGCTGCCTTTTTAGGCATGTTTTTAGATGTGTGTTAGATAAGCATATTTGGGGTTTATGAGAAGCATTCGAAGTGTACTAGACTCTTTTAAATTTACTTTCTACCTTGTTGGCTTCATTCTTGTGACTACCAAAATTCATTTAATGCACTCTTGATCTCTACTTGGGCAAGCAATTTTTTTTTTAGTTCAAGAATAATTCAGGTTTCCAGACTACCTGAAGGTGCACGTATCTGTGGTATATTGCACAATTCAGAGCAGACATTGTTTTGCCTTTATTTACATTTTTTAAAAAAATACAATAGTTCCCATCCAAAAGAATCCCTTTGGTCAGCCTGGTGTACTCCAGGATAATCCAGCTGCTGTAGTTATGAGCCTCAGCCTAGATGAAGACAGAGGTGTTGTGAGAGAAGCACCAACATGAGCTATCTCTGTTTGCAGTTTGCAGGAGCATTACCAGGACATGGCACAAGCAGGAGGGAGTTGCAGGACAGTGCAGGGAGTATTTGGATAGCAGATAATAAGACAACACATAACCCAAAACTTCTCTGCCAGTCAATATAGATAACTGAATGGAAAACTGATAGTAGAGAGGAGGCCTCCTGCAGCTGGTTCTGCTTCTTTTAAGTGTCACACATTCAGAGCCACCACCAGTGGTTTGATGGCTTCAGTTTCATCAAAGCATTGTAATTCCTCTGCAGGGCTGAAGCAGATGATTCAGTGAGGGGAGGTGGATCCACAGAGCTCCTGAGAGGGACTGAAACCAGGTCCATTTGTGGCAGCTGCCCTTCTCAAGGCCATCCCACAAAACAAGGCATGGTTTTCCTAGGACTGACCTATCCACTTCCCTCTAGTCCTTTTAGCTTTCAGCTTTAGTGCTGCAAGCAACTTGGAAAAAATCATATTTGTGACATAGCTTTATATTGCTATGCCATGTGTTTTTTCGTTTTTTGTTAGGTTTTTGTTGTTGTTGTTGGGTTTTTTTGGGGGATTTTTTTTTTTTTTGGTAAATGCCAAGCATTTGGAAGCTCTCCAGCATTTGCACTCCTTGCATCCATCTCTATTGCTGCTATTTGGAGCTGTTGCACTTCAATCCATTAAATTATAACCCCTTTTTTCAGAGAGCAACTGACTCCATTTCAGCAATCAGGTGCCCTTCAGACGTGAAACTGAGTCTCCAGTGCTATGAATGATTTTATAATTATGGGGAAAATGCAAGAATTTCAAAAGCAAAAGCAAGTATCCCTTGCCTCAGCTTTTCTCCCACCTTTAGCTCTGCATCATTTCTTTTAGTTCTGTATCCATGCACCACAACAGACAAGATCACAGCCTATTAGGAGGTAGCTTTTTAAACTATCCCTCTAGAAAGGGAGCAATTCATATTAGAATTCCAGAATTTAACCATACAGAGAAAGAATAAGAATCCAGAACACTTCAAATCCCTGCTACCACTCAAATTCAGAGGATACTGGCTGCTTTGTACAGCCAAGATTATTTCTGGTGTTGAGAAGGAAATTGAGATTTGGAATTAGCTGGAAGCTTTCAAGTTTGTGTTGATAAAGAGCAGGATCCTGCATTCCTTGTGACTTTCCTGTGAGGTTTAGTAAAGAACCTGCTTCAGGCTGCTTTGTGATCTGATAATGGCCAGCATCAATTTCCATTTTATGGGGTAGACACCACTTACAAACAAGGGACTGGACAAGAACAGGATGGGTGAGCAATCGGTGAGTTGAGGGGGAGCTCCCTAATTTCTGGAGGTAGTTTCTGGCATGCCCAGATGGAGGAGGACAACTGCTCTGCATAACTGTGGTCATGGCTTAGCTTTATTTTTGGGTGCTCAGCAGGAAGCTGTGACCAGGGCTTTTTAAAATTAATGTTTGCCAGGGCCATCCTTTTCCCAAATGGAAGCAAAGGAGTTCAGCAGAGACATAAAGCTATGAAACTAATCCAAAATATTTCCTTTGCAGTGCTTTGCACTAGCAGTGTGTCAGAGCACTGGTTTTGAGCTGGGTGAACACTTCTGTCCTTGTGAATGGCTGTGTGTGGGAAAAAGCCAGATGTTCAGAGACAGAAAAGTGTTTAAAGAGAATGTACAATGAAGAGCTAACTGGAAATAATTTGGTTGGTGGTTTTTTTTTGTTGTTGGTTTTTTTTTTTTTGTTGTTGTTGTTGTTGTTTTTTGTTTTTTTTTTCCCATCTAGCTGGTCATTTTTTCCTTAAGTAAAAAGTGGTTCTGGTGGGGCTGCTCCTTTTGAGGTGAACAGCTGAGTGTGAGAGCAGTTTTGGTCAGGTAAGGTGAGTGTGAGGAGCAGGAACGTGGGACTGGTGCTCAAAAGGCTGAGAGCAGTGTGTAAGCCCCACAGTCAGGTCTCTAGAAATGGGAATGGGTGGCTCCGAAGCACCAGAGAGGACTTTTTAACTGTGCAGTTTGCTGCAAAGCAGAGCCATTAATTTCTTGGAATCATGCTTGGAAGCAATGACCTACTTGCAGGAAAGTAGCTAACAAGGGAAGACTTGGGCATAAACCTGTTTTATTTCTGTTCTGCTTTGCCTACCCTCTTTTGAGTTTTCCCCACTTAGAGCCAGCTAATTAGTTTATAATCTAATTAAATGTGGCTTTTTATTTCAGTTTGGTCATCTTTAGGGAGCTGGCTCTGAGGAGAGGCTCTGGGAAGATGGAATTCAAAGGCAGAACTGATGAGGAATCCCACTGGATTTTGTCCCCTGCCTCGTGCAGGGACACGCAGCCTGCTCAGCTTGCTGCCTCTTAATTTGGGCAGGGCTAGAGCCCCATCCTCCCCCAATTCTGGCAGGGCAGAGGAAGGAGCTCCAAGGCTGCTGAGCCAGGCTACGATTTTATTCAGAGTACAAACAACAGCCCTTGAATTAAGGTTTGCAACTTGCTCTGGTTGTTTTGGGTGGACCATTTTTGTTACAAAACCCATGAATCCCAGACTTTCCTTTCCTGATGATGTTACTGTTGCATACAATGCCATTATGGAGCTACCTGTGACCTTCAGATAGGGTGGTACCTATGGAAACATAACCAAACCATCTGCAATACAGCTGGGCATAGGAATGCCTGCCTGACACCTCAGAAGATGACAAGGGGATTTTGGAGAAACTCTTCCTATTAATTCATGCTGCCAGTTGGTCCTAGAATTCCTGTGGATATTGCTGGGAGTCAGTAATCTAATTATGAAGGGCTTTCAGTGACCCATTGGATTCTCTCACACAATAATACTTAGAATTACAAGTTTCAGGAGCTTTGCTTGGCAGTTCTGCCTTCCTATAAATTTACTGCTGTCCATCCACCTCTTAGAAAGGAATATTTGATTTTAAAGAAATTCATGCAGATTTTATTGTTGGGCTTGCTCTTATTTATTTCTAAAGTAAACTCAAGGTTAGAACTGACTGCAGGCACTAGAGTGGTGATTTCTTACCATAACTAGTATCCAAGCAAAAATCTCATTTGCATCTGGTTTTGAAAAATCTTGGCCTTCAGATTTTATTGTAAAGTTCTTAGTAGGTCATCCAATTAATAGATTGACCTATATTTATTTCATTTCTCTTGCTACAGGTTAATTTTGACCTCTGGAACTCAGAGAAATAAAGCACAAAATAATGTGTCAGATAAAAGAAACTATTGCAATGGAGGCTGAGAAGCCAAAGCTGCTCAGGGCAAAGGTGGCAGGGAGGAAGGCACAGTACATAATTTCTGGTGCTGATATTCATGGCTTCTCGCAGCAAGTGCATTCAAATACATTTCCAGCAACTCACAGTTTCTTCTTATGGATGAGGGGGATTAGCAGTAACAGGAGGTAGGACTTTAAAGTGAAAATGTATTAAAATAGCCTGCTTACAAAGGAGCATGGCTCCTGCAATCTTTCCAGGGCTTGCATCTTCACTGCTCTGTACTGTGTTTGCATCAATACAGAAATTTGTATTTGCAGCCTGGAGGAGTTTAACTTAGCACCTGCTGCCACCTTATTTAGAGGACTGTGTGTTTTGTCACTTTTTTTTTTAAAAAAAAAAAAAAAAAAAACAACACAAAACTAGGTGCTGTTCTTCAGCCTATTTCCTGTCTCCAGAAATAAATAAATATGTTATGGGCTAATTCCATGCTGGAGGAATCACTTGCCCTTTGCTCAGACCACGGGCAGGGCTATTAGGATGGGCTGGCCCTGCTTTGGGTACCACAGGATTTAGGGCTGCAGCCATTCAGAGGCCATTAGCATTTTGAAAGGTTTAACCAACAAAAGCACACTTGTGGCTGGGGGAATAGAGATGCTGAGAAAATGTTTAAATTCATGTAATGATTTGGATCTTCAGGACTGCTTGATTCACCCTTGCAACCTTGTCTGCAGACAGTGCCACAGGCTTAACTCACCTGCCAAGAAGTGTGAGTGTTCTTTTGAGTCTGTAAAATGCATCTGTGTGCAGCTCTGATAGCTTTTACAAGGCATAAAATTACTGTTCAGAGCAACTCCCTTCAGCTGCTCTCAAGTCAAGTGAAGTAAAGAGTAAATATTTCTCAGCAGGTTGGAATTCCAAGTGCCACTTCTCTTTCTGTCTTTGGAGTCTCTTTCTATTTTTGTATGCATATATTTTGTGCAAGTTCAAGCTGAGATGTTTAGGGGTCGAGGGAGAAGAAGTCTGGAAAAATCACAAAACATTCTTGATAAATATTCACCAATATGGTAAATTCCATGAAAGTATGGGTTAGTTTTTTAAAAAAGAAATATGTATACATTGAGTGCTAAATCCACACGGAGAACTTTTTGTGTGATGATAAAATAAGAAAAATTTACATTTACCTTGAGATTTTGTTGGTACTTCTAGTATGTAAAATTTCAATTAAATATAGAAAAGCAGTCATGGATATGTTGATGAATATGGGTTTTTCTGAGAGGGAAATTAAATGCTGATAATGAGATGGGCATTGCCCTGTGGTGAAATAAGCTTAGCAGGGAGCTGTGTGTGTGGAGCAAGGTTTGGCTCTGGAGGTGAGCCAGTGGCTGGGGAGAGAGAACCCCAAAGAGGTCACAAAGGGAACCCCTCCAGGGTTCTGTGAGGACCAGTTCATGCCCTGACCAGGATCAGATGCAGCCTTGCTCTAATTGGGGCACAGATCTTGCCCCAGGAGTGTGGGACTGTGTGCTGGAGCATCAACACCTCTGTGATTCTCACTTTGTCTCACCCGGAAAGTGGATTAGGACTGAAATTCTGCCCCAGCTCCTTTAGTCAGACCATGAAACTGGGGCTCTGTTTTCCCATTTTCAGTCTCAGAACTGAATCCTCCTTCCAAGGGACAGGGTCAGAGTGAGTCCAGTGCAGGTAAGAGAACTGCCAGGTAACTGCAGCTGCATTAGGAGTTTTGCTTGTCCTCAGCATACTCCTTCTCCTTTGGAGTCAACATAATGAAGGTCAGGAAATATGAATATTGTTGTTCCTTGTTCAGAAGGTGTACTGGCTTTGCCTCTTCTGCCTTAAAAGGAACCTTCGTTATCTCATTATACATGCTCTATTCCTGTTCATATTTCAGATAATGCTTACCTTTTTACAGATCTTTAGGTTTTGTTTTCATTTTTTCTGAAGTCATCTTATCACCTTGTGTTAAGTGATTAATACAGAAAAGGGCTGGATGAATAATTCATTGTGTATGATTAAATCAAAGAATTTACGTTTCCTTTTGTTTCATAAAATGTCTGCAAATATATCAAAGCTTTCTTTCAGCTATTTGTTTTTGCAAAGTTATTTTGCCAAATAATTGCAATAAATATTCCTTTGTGCTGAAAGCGAAGCGTTATTTGTGTGAGAATTTGACATGGGTGTCTGATACCTTTACAATGTTGGTAGAGACACAGGGGAAAGTTGTTTTGGGTTGAGTTGTTTGGGTGTTTTAAGCTCCACTCCAGTAATTTTTGGGCACACCTCACTTGAAGAACCAGTGGAGGACATGACTGCTCTCAAAGTAGGAAGGGAACCAGATTTAGGTAGATGATCATGCACTACTTACACTTCAATTTCTATTTTGGAGGAAAAAGGACTAAAAATAAGATGCTGTACACTGATATTTAATATTTGTTCTCCTAAATCCAGATGTTTATCTGAGAGTTGTGTTATCAGGCATCCACCTTGTGATGTGAATGGAGCTGCACAGGCTGGCTTCTCCCCAAGAATATCATCCTCCTGTCTGTCCTGTCATGGATCTCTTGCAGTCTGTCTAACAAAGTTGGAAAGGGAAATGGCATTTGTTATTTGCGATGTTTCAATCACTCTCTGCAATACACAGACAAGTACTTCAGCTGGTAGAAGTAGATTGAAAATGGCAGCAGCTTATTTGGTGGAGGAAAGATTTACTAGCTGTACCGAAAAGGCCTGGAATCTGGGGGCAGTGGATGGACTCTGAGCGCTTCATCTGTAAATGGCTAAACTGATAAAGAAATATTGGTATTTGGCGGTTTCTGTCTGTTGGAGATCAAAGCATCTTTGTTGAGAATTTTCCACTACAGATTTCAGGTCTTACAGACACTTAAAAAAAAAAAAGGAAAAATTATAAATATCTATAAAATTATTATTTTTTTTAATGTTGCCCACAATGTGTGCCTGCGTGTGTGTTTTATTTTCATAGCCATTCCTACGGAGACAGAGGGAAGATTTGCCCTCTTAAAATAATGGCAAAAATAGCAAATCAGATGGTAGTAGGGGGGAGGAACAGCCTTGAGGAGACTGTTTATGAAGGCTTTCATTCCATCATGTACCTTGGACATAGCTCAAGTGAGGCAGAATCTGCTATGCCAAATCTAAACTTGGCCCTGGAAGAGGCAGATAAGGACCTGTGCCTAGTGCAAGCCATGGGAAGGATCATCCTTGGAGACAGGCACAGCTGATGGAATCAAAGATAGTGATAACCTGTGGATCATGCTCTGCATCTTTTTGACAAGCATCAGCTGTTCCTTCCCAGCCTCTGGGTGACTCCTTCATACCAGATGCAGTATTTAAAAAAAACCCAATTGCTAGTGATGTGGATTAGGAGGGGGGAAAAAATGTGAATTGGAAGCGGCCCAAGTTCCAACCGAGCATGGGTGTCCCCTGGGTCAGATGAGAGAGGCTGTTTCCCAGGAATCACAGGCCAGATGACATTTGCAGAAAATGTGGAGGAAAAGGCTATTAGAAATGGCATTGTCTGAATGGGAGGAGGCCGCATAAGAAGAATTAAAATTTGCTAATGCAGCAGGGTCACCATTAGCATCCCCAGTGTGGGCAGCTATCCCTGAAGTGATGCTGTTTTGTTTCTGGAGACATCAGGAGATAATAGATCACAGTGGACAGAGCATCCAAGTCTGGTGATCCCTGGAAAGTGACCAACCTAGAGGACAAGCACACTTCTTACCATAGTAGTTAAATAGGTGCTCCCATGCAGCAGGAGCAATCCAGCTGTTTCTCTGATCAAGGCTGCTGCACAGCTACACACACTGTGTAAAGCTGGACCAAAAAGCAAACAGGATTACTGTGCAGTCAGGGGGAAAATTGGGTGTCTGAAAGGAGATTCAAAGTCATTTACAAGGGAAAGAAGACATCCACAGCTCTGGGCAGGACTTGCCAGAAGATTCTGCTGATGACAGCTGACAGCTATACATAAGCAGTTGCTTTTACAATTTTTTCCAGGAACAAGGTCTTTGTAAGATTGTGCTGAAATAAGGGACTGCTCAGGCAGACAGATTTCATGTCTTGGTTTTCAGGAATAGGTACTTGATGTCTACCAGGTGCCTACCCAGGTGAATTTTTAGCCACACGTGTGCTCTGTGCTGCTGCATCCATTCTATCAACATCTGGTCAGTCAGTTCAGGGAAAGCCTGGGTATATTCCTGTACTCCACAAAAAGTATTTACCAAAGTCCAGAAAGATTTGTTTTTCCTGCCACTCTTTCCCTCCTCCTCAAATTCATCTACCTGTGACTTTCCCTCCAAGGTGACTACTGAGAAGTGTAAAATCTGTGCAGGGGCAGTGGCAAGAGGTTTCTACAGTCAGCAAAAAGAGCTTTGACAGAGCTGAGCAGGGCAGAGGGCAGTTATCCTGGTGGGAGTCTGTTGCAGGCCCCCCAACCAGGATGGAGAGGAAGATGATGGATTTTCTAAGTGTCTGGCTGCTGTTTTAGGATTGCCAGCTCTTGTTCTTGTGTGAGGCTTGACCTTGGTGGCTGTCTGCTGGAAACTCAGCACAGCAGGGAGGAAGCAGCCTGGGAAGCTCCTGGAATGTGTGGGAGAGAATTCCCAACACCAGTGGTCACAGAGCCCTCCAGGGCTGGTGGGAGCTCTGGTGGTTTTATAAATGCATCAACACCCAAAGGAGGGCCAAGGAAAAAATCCATCCCTTATGGAGACCTTGATGTGAATCAAGCCCAGCCTCCAATGACAGCCAAGCACATCTCCTACAGGAATGGCAGAGGCACAAGGCAGTGGGGCTGCCAGACCACTCAAAAGTCACAAACCCCTTCCCTCTGTGTTTGGTCTGGAAGGACAATAAGCAAGTTGAAAGATAGCAAAGATTCAAAGTGATATGGGAAGATTAACAGATGACTCTGCTCTGTAACATTCTCAGCAAATCTACTACAACTTTTAAAGTATGCTAAAAAGGAAAGGCTGGTTTTAACATAATCCAGTCAACTGATGGCAGTCATTGCTGTGGGATAACTATGAGCCCTGAATTTTAATGGATTTGAGAAGGAGAAGTGGGCATATTTAAAGGGATGGGAAGATTAAAAGATTTAAAACAGAACCACAGAGAGTCGCACTCAGCATAGTGAAGATGAAATCTAAGCACAAATTGACAGGAACTGGCAGATGTTTCTTTTTTGGGTGAATCTTTCTACAGTTGTCCACAAGGGTTTCTTTGCCCTTTCCTCTGAAGCTTTAAGGCATGATTCCTGTCAAAGACAGCAGAAGCAGCATTGCTGTACAAAAGGGTTTAATGCTTGAAAATAACACTTTGCAGTGAGCATTGGAAAACAGAAGTTCCCAGCCATGGTGGGTAACTGGTGAAAGAAGTTTAAAGCACAACTTTTACCCTTACCAAAGGATCTAATTAAGCCTTCCATCATCAAGATTGTGCCTTTTCTTCTCCATCAGCGTTTGTTCTCCAGCAGGAGAACACAGGAGCAGAGTTGTCCATTTGAGTAGGCTGAGCCCACTCTGGTGTGGGAGATGAGGGCTGGTGGTGTGGAGGAGGAGATTTCAAACTCCAGAGCCTTGATCCAGAATGTTTCAGGATGATAAGTGCATTCTTCTGTAAAAGGAGGGATCAGAAAGAAGCAGGTAAAGATCCTTCTCAGAGTGTCAATTCATGTCAGAATTATGACAAGGCAAATGAATAGTTCTAACTTTCCTCATGTGAGGTTAAGTGTGTATATATACATTTATATTTGTATATATATGCATAAATATACATGTGACCTGAGCTGTAGTTCTGGAGAGGCCAGGCCAAACAGCTTCATGAATTGTCAGGTGTAAAGCCAAATAACACAGATTCTTTCCTCTCATTTGGTTTCAGCATGGGAATAGCTGGTTTGAAACCCACAGGCAGCTTTATGTCCAGAAGAGTATTAAGTGAGAAGTTTTGATATGAAATCATTATCTTCCCTCTTCTAAATCCAAATACTAATTGCAACCTTGCTGTGAGCCTACAATATTAAGGCTATCATAGCCATGGCAACAGAAAGCAACATTAAATGGAATACATATCCACTGCACAAGATGGGGTTTTTTTGTTTCATTTTTTTCCTCTTTTTGGGCAGTAGGCA
Organism: Molothrus aeneus; assembly: GCF_037042795.1. Lineage (NCBI taxonomy): Eukaryota > Metazoa > Chordata > Aves > Passeriformes > Icteridae > Molothrus > Molothrus aeneus. The sequence continues at coordinate 1,298,786 of NC_089650.1, read as the reverse complement.
CACATTTCAGTAGCCATGATGTACAGACCAAAAGACCTTCTCGTTCTTCGAACTGCTGAGTTATTTTGCCACATATACTCTCCTATCAGTTAATATTTTGTGTTTCTGTATAATTAATTTCACTGCAGGATGGTTTGTTAATCCACAGACACAAATGAGAACACAAATGAACATTTCAGCATGGATTTTACAATGGCCCATTTACATTTCAGGATTAAACGCATAATAAAAACTTTTGTGTAGTTATAATTGAGCTGATTTTTCTTAAAATGAGGAGATAAACATCTATGTAAATAGCCTCAAAAAGATATTGTCTTGAGGAAAAGAGCACTTCAAATGAGCTGCTTAAAGTCACCTTCTATGCTTTGCATGATAATTGTAATGCAAAATAATAAACAGCACAGGCCACCAAGCACAGCACTTCAAGGATGGAGGATGATATTGTGCGATTTATATCAAGATAATTAGGCATTTAAAAGCAACCAATATCACTTTAAAACCTCCCAATTAAAATAAATAAATTAAAAAGAGAGCGAGCGAGAGTGAAGGGTGCGTGCAAGGTAAGATGATTGGAATAAGTTTCCATTTGCTTTATTTTCCTGAGGGTGTGTGTCCATAATGATCTGCCTGACACCAAAGCATCTGAGTACACTGATTAATGGCTGGGGACACTGCAGTGCACCACAGTTCTGCAGGCCATGAGTGGTGTTTCAGGCCTGGATGTACTTTACCTTTTTTTTTATACGTGTAAGGTTAGTTTTAACTGGAAAACGTGCTGCCATGCCCAGATTGTTATGTGGCATTGAGAAAAACTTATGTTAGCCAAGGACCTTATTGCTTAAATAGCTTATTCTTGTTTTCATAGAGGAAATATGAGAGAGAAAACTGTATCAAAACAAGTGTCTTTATGTAGGTATAATTGTATCCCTCCTAACGAGACCTCTCTACCAGAAAAAGCTCTAAAACATTGCCCCTTAATTCCACACTACCCTGTCAGCAAAATTTGTATTCTGTAATGTAATATTTATGTGTGTTTATAAATGGTTAAGAAAGGGCTAACATAGTCAGACATCATTAGCATGGGCAGAAACTACTGGGAGGTGTTAGAGATTGGCTCCTTATGCCTGTGATTTACAGCAATTGTCCTGCTGGAACCAGTAATTATCCAGCAATTGATTATTAAAACACCCTTTAGCGAATTATTTATGAGGATGCTTTTCATGTAAATTGCATCAGAAGTTGTTGGGAGGAGAGTGTCACATTGATAAATAAATATTTCACTGCAGACAGTTGAGAAAGATTTTTCAGCAGGTGAAAGTGCTGCTTTTAATGGTAGAAATGTGATTGGGTGGGTTTGTGTGTAACCAGAAAAGCGAGGAGTGCTTCACCTGGAGGAATGAACCTCTCCTATCCCAGGGCTGCAGCTGCAGAGGGCAGCAGTGGAGGAGGTGAGATAATCCAAACCAGGGATGCTGCAGTGCTCAGTGTGTCCTTAGCCATTGGCAAAGGGCTGAGATGGAATTGGAAATGCATCTCTGAGCTTTGCAGGGCTCTTGATTCTTTGGCTCTGTGCATGGGAGGGAATATTCACCTTTCCAGCTCTGCCTGGCCATTTCCTTGTGCAAAAATGTGGAAAAAAAAATTGTGATGAATCCCATCTGTGATGCTCTCCCAGCTGAACAAAAGGCTTGATAGTGGCACAGGTTGTTCAGAAAAGGCACCTCACCCTGCAAGCTGTATCTTCATGAGTGCTTTTGGGCTACCATGGCTACATCAGTTAATACCATTGAACTGACTCTACAGGGGCAAGTGGAGTGGCCAGCTAAGTTACTACAGCTATTTTGTTTGTTTTTTTCTGTACCTATCCCTTGCTATTCTGATGCTGGCTCAGTAATTTTTTCCTGTGGTAACATTGTGACCCCTGACTTTGTGTTGCAGTTGTAGGAGGGAGAGTAAAGGTAACCCCATAAATTCAAATATGCTTAAACCGTTTTGACACAACTTGTAAAAATTAAAAGCTGGTTCTACTTTTAATAGCAACCTTGTCAGTAATATTCAAAGCAGTAAATCTCCCATATTCTAAAAGCACAGATTACCTGAAGTGACTGAAAGAGGCTTCAAAGAATCTATAATTAAAATCAGTAATATGTAATGTACGTTTTAAAATCCTGAACTCTATTTGAGAGATTGTTTTCTTTATCTGGCACTTAAGAGCACATTCAGATATATTGATAGCACAATTGTCTTATTTAATGGCCATTCCTGCTTGGCTGGGTCCTGCCTGTGGGACTGCAGAGCATTGTGCTGTCCCAGGATCAGGGCTGACAAAGAAACGTGCCCTGGACACAATGCTGTCCCATTCTGCAGAAAAAAACCCAGAAAAAAGGTGCAGTTTACTTCCCCCTGTCTGTCTATGGCTCCCCTGGCAAGCAGGGCCTGAGCACATTCCTCTTAGTCTCCACTCATGTGCAAAGGCACAAAAGGAGAGAACAATATCTGCATTTTCCACTGCAAGCCCATACAATATCTGGTTAGGCAGTGTGGCTAGACAGGGATTTGGGGAATTGTTCCTGTGCTGGGGTCTGAATGACAAGCTGTTCTTGCAGGAGCAGATTCTGCTGGTGCTGTTACACTCACCTGGAGGGCTCTGTTGGTGAAAGGCACAAAAATACCCATTTATACCCCAAATCTGTGCCCTTCTGAAGGATTTATGAACCATTGGCACAGCAGTGTAAATCTAAGTGCTAATAATAAGCTTTTGGTGATTTCACTGGCAGGTGTGTGTGCAGAAGAACTGAGGGTTAAGCTCTCCTCAAAGGTTTTGAGGTTTAGAAAATGGGAAGAGGGAAGGGGCTGGCCTGTATCAATCACTTGGGATCCTCTCCTTCCTCCCCATCCTCCACTCTCTCTAAGTTAGAAACTGCCACAGTAGGATCTTTAGGTGTGCCACAACAAACTTCACCTGGGGACCTGGCTCAAATACTTGTAATTTACTTATTCTTTTAATTCTTTCCCCCCTAGTCTGACATTTACCCTTATTCTATTATTAATGTTAATTTTGTGGACACATCTTGTCATGACTAACATTCTGTGTGAAGATGACAGCAATAAGAGGCATTGGACTGTGTCTTCTTTCTACAATCCACTTTTTATTGTGAAATAAACAATATTCTATTGTTTATTTATTAAATAATGGCGTTAGAATATTCTTTGCCTTCCCCTTCTATTGTTGCCAGAAGTAGCAGTAATGAGAAGGATTTGACTTCTTTCTTGGCAGGCTGCCTTATTAAAAGTTGAATGATACTTTTCATTATGGAGACAGGTTTTTGATTTTAATTTCATTTTTTAAAAAAATTATTTGAATAGAACTAATTTTCAGGCCTCCTCATCATCTGTTCTCAGCAAGCTTTTAGAAGTCCTCCATTTGACTTTGAATGTGAAAGGTCTGAAAGCCAAATGGATTCTCTCTTAAACTGCTATCACTGTGTTGTTTGAAATACAGTTTAGACCAGAGAAAATGTAGTTTTGTTGGCCTGATAGAGAATTAATTCTCCTTTCTCCTTAGTATTAAAGTCCAGAGCTAGAACCAGCAGGTCTATTAGAAATAAGGAGTAAAGGTGAATTCTCTCCTTTTTTTCTCCTTTCATTGTGAGCAATGGGGAGATAATTCCTTATTGCTAGATTTGCTAGCTGGAGGTAGAAGAGAAGGCTGTGTAAAGAGAGTGGTGAGAAAGAAGATTTAGATTTAAATATTCATGTTTTGGGGGCTATTCAATGATATTAGGAATAAATTACCAGCTAAGGACACACTTGATTGATTCTGTCTGAATTTGTTTTATAATAATTTCACATAATTTCATTTATTCTTTCCTTTAACATCTATTAGAGGAAAAAAGAAAAAATAGACAGTGTATGAAAAGAACACAGGGAAGTTTTTAATATAATATTAATAATAGTTGATATTTAATTGAGATCGTATCTTTAATCTTTTCTTCTTTTCCCCTGCCAGTGTTTCATCTCTATACTTATTATCTTGTTTTCAGTACAGAATTATCACCCACTGGTTTTCAATTACAGCGATGCCCATATTGATTCTTCCCTTGATTTTAACTCCAAGCTGAAAAATTACTCACTTAAGCCAATAAAAGTAGATGATGTGCTTAGTTTTGGGTTCCTTTTTTAAAATAATAAACGAATAAAAAAGAAGAATGAGAAGCTTATAATGATTCTGAGTTACAGCAAATTTGTATGGAAATGCATTTTAAATCATTAAACTCGGAACAGTGTCACAAATTTATATTTATCTCTTCATGTTGAAGTGGTCCCTAAGGACATAAAACCTCTGTCTGTGACTCTAAGTTGCATTTGTCTGTTAGTTCTTGGGCACTGAGACCCCCTGGCAGATGATGGATTCCTTCTGCACTTCTCTTGGCTCCCAGAAATGAGGTTTGTGTTTGCAAAATGCCCACTGGGAATGGTCCATGTCCGTGCTAGCCCACAGAACCTGGCCAGGAACTGTCTGGGGCAGGGCCAGCTGGCATGGCCCAAAATCACCACTCCTGTGCCTTAACAGAGAGATGAGCACATTCCCAGGCTTAAGGGGTTTCCCAGGCACTGCTGAATTTGCTGACAGCGATGCAACCAGGGAGCATTGTCCCATCAAGAAGCAGCTACATTCCTCCTCCAAACTCTTGTGTGCATACCTGTCTGCTCAGCACGCAAGGAATCCCACTGCGGTGGTGCTTGAGGGTCCCCAGGACGAGGGAAGAGATGAGAATCTTGACTCCATGTTTCAGAAAACTGACTTATAATTTTATGATATTGTATGTTATTTTATTTTTATATAATCTTATATTTTATTTTATTATTTTATTATTATATTATTATATTTATTTTATTATATCATTATATTCTAAAACTATACTAAAGAAAGAGAAAGGAGACATTCAAAGGCTAGACAAGAATGATAATGAAATCTTGTGACAGACTCAGAGAGCCCGACACAGCTGGACTGGGATTGGTCAGTAATTAAAAACAATTCACATCCTGGGTAAACAATTCTCCAAATCACATTCCAAAGTAGCAAAACATGGAGAATCTGAAGCTTCCCAGCTTCTCAGGTGAAAAGATCCTGGCAAAAGGGATTTTTCATGAAATATCACAGTGACATCCCACGGTGCAATGATACCAAATTATAACTTTAAACAGTGCAGGGTTTGACTCTCCAGAGAGGCAAAGGCCATGGCATGGTGGTGGTGACCATGTGCAGTTGTGAATCAGTCTTTACTGATGCTGAGGAAGTGTGAGCTCAGGAGCAGCTGAACATCACCTTTCCTACACTGAAGGATTTGGTTCTGCATCAATTGCTGTCCAGGGAAAACTCTTTACTTTCTGTTAGAGCAGACTGAGAGTTGGCTATAGGGAAAAATCACACAGAGCCATCAGTTTTACATACACAACCCAAAACAGGAATAGCCAAGCGTCAAAGTTACCGAACTGCAAAAATTAAGATCTTTCAGAACCTTTATTCTAAATATCACAAGTAAATTTTCTCAAACACTTCTGACAGGAGTGATTTGTAAAGGAATCCACACAGGAGCACACATTAAAGTATTGGCAGGTATCTATGTATGTAGGTGAGCTTTCTCCAGAGGAGGAGGAGGAGGAAGGAAGTCTCTTGACTTCAGGAAGGTGCTGAATATCTATAGAAGAGAATTGCTTTAACTAGCATTAACCCCATTGATCTGCGATGACATTCCCAGCTGCATTCAACTACTTGCATGCACATAGTATAAAAACAGTTCTTTCCAGTCTGCCTGCAACACTGAAAAGACAAATCACACAGGTTAATATGCTGTTGGTTAGTCTGCCACATGTAATCTCTCTTTTTCTTTGACTGTGTTCAATATTCTTGGCCATGTTTTATTGGAACTCTAACTTTTACATTTAGGACTGCTAATCTATAACGATACTTAGAAATATCTGAGTCAAGATTTTCAGCCATGTTCTTGTAGTCCTGAAAACTCCCTCACCCAAAAGGCTTATTTTGAAGATAATTTTAATAATTTTGAGGACCAGAGCCACTATGAAACTTTTGGTTCCATCCAGGTCCAGGCCTCTGTCCTGCCCTAATCTCTGTTGTCCCCTCCTAGCTCCAGACAGACAGACAGTCCTGCTTTCTCAGGGACCTCATTTCAACACCCATCTCTCTTGCTTAGAATCACATATTTACCTTAGCAAAGTTTTCCCTGTGCTTGTCACTGCACAGACTTCTTTTTACGTGTCTGATTTTCCCACTTTCTCTGCAGTGCAGCAGCATTGGGCCTCTTTGGGAATTTCCCAGGAAGAACCTCTACTTACTCATTTGTAAAATGCCAGTATGGTAGGCTGTAATTTGCCAGTCCATTTCTTCCCCAAGAGTAAATTAATTGAGTTGATAGCAGAATTTATGGTTTTATACAGGCTATATTTACATGCTAGGGAAATATTTTAGCATTAGGATGGGTTAAATGAGTCATGACTGATTGCAGAGGAATTCCTGTCTAGGCAGCAATAAGAAGCCAAGGCTTCTCTTTCTTTTCTTTCTGCTTAAGCAGTAGCCTATCTTACCTTCTTTTTCTTCTGCATTTGGTATCACACAGGGCTGGGACCTCAGAAGGATTTGAGAAACTGCAGAAGACAAAAAAATTTCTGCAATGGCTCATCATCATTGATGATATTGTTTTTCTTTATTTCTAATTTGTGTTTTCTGTATTTCTTATTTTTATTTCTCATCTGCCAATGATTTACATGAGGTTTTTTTGGATATTTTGTGTTTTTAATTTTAGTGTTGAACTAGCAGACCTGTGGCTCTTTGCACACCTGCATAGAGGCTCTACTCCTACACCCACTCCCCTCTACCCCTATAATGCTAAAACATTTCTTCAGACTGCAGTACCCTCCATACCATCAAAAAGTTGTTGTTGTTTCCTGTGAAATAGCTCAGGTGCCAAACACAACCCCAGTGCAGCCTGTGGAAATGGAGTCTCCCAGAGGGGATGCTGACTGTGGATAAAAGTGTGTTCTGTTTTCCAGGGCACCTGCCAGAACCTTGCTGACATTTTCAGTATAGGAAAATATTTGGCACTGGACAGCTGTCCAAAAACTTTCACCCTTGTAGGTAAAAAAATGTTCCCCTTTTAAAAACATATTTATATAATTTTGGGCCTACACACATGTGAAAGGCTTCATTTTTCCCCCACTGTGAACTTCAGGGAATTTACCTCCCTGGTTCTTCCCATTTCCTCTATCATTCCACACTGTGAACACATCCAGCTCTTCTTTTTAGTCTCAGTCTTTCCCAGCAACCTGAATTGCAGGATGGTTCATTGCTTTTACTCTTCCTTCCAGGAATTAGAAGTCTGACTCCAGCATCTATTTATTATTTTTAGGTTCCTCTAAGAAGTGCACCTTGTTGAAGGCTTAATATGTTTGGATTTCACACCTCTCCCTTAGCAGCATTGCAAGTTATTCCTCTTCCACCTTTCTCTCCCATAAAAACGATGAGGACAGGATTGTACCTGCAAGCTCTGAGCTGTGCCACTTTCTGCCTTTACAGCTGCCTTTTCCATCTCCTGATGTGCACTTGGCTTGTGTTTCAGTGTGACATTACTGAGCAGCCCATTTGCTTGTAAGCTGAAATTTTAGCAAAGAGGAGGTTGGTGTTTAACTACTGCTCACAGGAAGAGTTTGTGAGAGTGACTGGCCCTGTGTGTCACCTTTGTGTCCTGCACAGGGTGCTGGCTTTGGCAAAGGTGGGGTGCATCATTCATTCAGGACAGCAAAGAACAATCCCTTGCAGTGTCAAATGCCAGGCAGGGTCTGAATTTGTGGTAGCAGCTCTGCAGTGTTTACCAGCATGGGGCTTTGTCCTTCCCCAGTCACCACCTTGCTTCCCTTTATATTTAAATCCCACTGATGCCTTCAGTTTCAGCTTTTATATTTTCCACACTGTGCTGCATCAGTACATAACTCTGAACTTTACATACACTGTTAGCAGCTCTCCTCACAGCTCAGTCACACACAACAGTCCTTTTCCTCTCTTCAATCACACAGAGCAATCCTTTCCCAACCCCAGAACCAAGGACACCACTGCAGCTTCAGCCCAAAAAGTGCAAACAGCAGGGAATAGAGGAGAGCAGGGGCCAGGGGCTCACGACCCTCACACAAAAGATTTTTTTCCTATTATCTAATCTAAACCTTGTCCTGTTGCTACATTTGTAAGTAGAAGTAAAATGCAATATTCAAATTCCTCCAAAGCACTGTTTTTCACAAGTAGAAGTTATCAGATAGATTTAAAGAAATCTTGGAAGGGTTGGGTGGTGTTTTTGTTTGGTTGGGTTTTTTTTAATGTATTTGCTCGGTGATTGCAATAGCTATTGTACAGGAAGAAACTCTGATAAAGACCCTATTGTCCTTTATTTTCCTGGACAGTTTGAACAAAGGAGAGTTTTTCAGCTTGTTATTTAGCAGTTGGTCAGAGCCCTTGACTGATTAATTCCAACTGCCTGTTATTATGGAACCTGAATCTTCATCCAGCACAAAATGCAGCCTTTTAAAACAAATTCATTGTGTTACAAATGGGAAGGAGATACTAGCAAAGTCTTGAACTGTGCTGGCAGGACATGCTCCTTCACTTTATTTTATTAAAAAAAAAAAAAAAAAACAAACACAGATAGGATTTAACTAGCTGCTTCTGAGGGAAAATATAGGCTGTGTTCCAGAGAGAAATAAATATGAAGTGTTAGACCATGGGTAAGCTAATATGCAATTACTTCAGTGCATCATAATTGGAGATTAAAGTCAGTCACCTTGAGAACATATTTGGGTATTTCCCAAAGTTTCTCCAAAATAATTTAGGATGCTGTGCTCTTGAATATGTGTGTGGAAACAGTGTTGAAAAAATATAAGATAAACAGAAGAACCATACTCTCCCAAAACTCTAAAGATTTTGTTGTCCATTCTCAAGCTCTATGGACTGAATGAACAGCAAAGCAGTAAGGTTCAATAATGTAAAATTGAGCAGCACAGTTTCCCTAATATTTATCAAAATAAGACTCAAAATGTTTGCAAGTGGTGAGCAGTGTAAGCCACTCCACCTCACCGGTCTCAACCTGCCCCCCCCTAGGAAGGAGCAAACACTGAGATCATGATGGTTATTTTCTGCAGGATTTGGGCATTTGTCTAGAACACACAGACTGGGAGCCAAATCTGAAGTGAAACCAATGCAGTCATCAGACAAAATGAGATTTTCTTTCAAAGAGGGAGCTGGAAAATGGACGTGCAAAGGGGCTATTTATAGAAGAAATCCTACTCCTTAGACTTGATTAGAGATAGGCTGTGTTTTAAATAAGTGAGATGAACTATCTTAAATAGCAATTTAAAAACTATTATTAAGCTGTTTCACAAACTGGCCTTTTCTTTTTTTTTTTTTGGTCGAAACCAAAATCAGTTCCTTCAAAATGGTGCAGGGAAAAGTGTGTGGGAGCAAGATTTACAGAATAAAGGTTTCCTTTAATTTATTCACTAAAGATTCCTGGCAGGTAAAACTCATTTAAAGGAAACACTTTTTTTTTTCCCTTCCCCATAATCATCTAAATTCCCATCTGTACCCAGACATTTCTATTTACACCGTTACATTCTCCAGGAGCAAAACTTCTCCAGTGTAAAATGCTGAAGGAGTTGTGTATGAACTTAGCTGAAAAATATCTCAGTGCAGAAAGTTTCCTGAAAATGGCAGTGGTGCTCACAACAGCCTCATGTCATCACACTCCCAGGGCACCACACCAAGGTGCTGACCAAGGAGGCTGCTGCAGCCTTGGCTAAGTGTGGTATTTTCTGGCAGGAAGGAATTAATCTGACTCCATGTTCTTAGAAGGCTAATTTATTATTATATTATATTTTATATTATTGTATTATATTTTATTACTATATTACTTTATATCATCTAATTATCATATAATATCAATATTTTATGTATTAATTTTTTTTTTTCAATTTTATTTTATTTTAATTTCTATGCTATACTAAAACTACACTAAAGAATAGAGAAAGGATACTTACAGAAGGCTACAAAGAATGATAATGAAAACTCTTGGCTCTCTCTTCAGAGTCTGACACAGCCTGATTGTGATTGGTCATTAAGTTAAAACAATTCACATTAAACCAATCAAACAACCACCTGCTGGATAAACAATCTCCAAACCACATTCCAAATCAGCAAAAGGCAGGAGAAGCAAATGAGATAACATTGTTTTCCTTTTTCTCTGGGGTTTCTCAGCTTCCCAGGAGAAGAAATCTTGGGCAAGGGTTTTTTCAGAAAATACAGTGGTGACAGCTGAGGACACAGGGCTCTTTTCATGAAGGTGTAACAGGTCTTGATTTTAATGCAGAAGGTCCTCAGCTTGTTCCCTGATCTCCCAAGCTCATGGTAGCTAACATACTTGTAAAGGTATTTTATCTCTGGGATGAATACACCACAAATGAAGCAAGCAAGGAGGAAAGCTCAGGGCAAGAGGCATGCCCAGTAAGTGCAGTCAATAGAAGTTATTTGAAGTTGCTTAAGTGGCTTTAAAATAATCCCTACACCAAACCCTACCTTGTACTCTTCTATTTGCTGGTGTTTTTAATACTTTAAAAGTCTCACAGATGTCTTGTCCAGTTCTTGAGAGTGTTCAAACAATTCTGGGTTTGCCAGGTTTAAACCTGTATTTACTTTTCATTCATCTTGGACCTAACAAAGTTTTTCAGTCCATGATCTCTGCCATGACCTGAATTTGCAGAGTTTTTATGTGATCACTTCAGTGCTGCAGTAGAGTCTCTTTCTTCCAGGTCTGTAATTGCCTTCACAGCCCAGCAAAGCTAAGTGGTGGTTGGTATCCAAAGTCCACAGGATGGAACTGTTGTGCAATGTCCATAAAAGAGTGGCAAATTTTTGTCACAATGCTAACAGCAGAAGAATTACAACAGGGCGATACATTTACAGAAGTTCATTTTGTGATAATTTCTGCAAGACACTACAATTGTTCTGGAGTAGCAAACCCATATAACTTCCAGGCATTGATTTTGACTGCCTGGATGGTAGCAAATGCACGTTGTCAGGATTTCAAACTCTGTGTATTGTCAGTGTTCTTCTGTTGCAATTTCTGAAATCCCCAAAGGTAAGAAGCTGTTTATAGTTTTAGGACCTGCAAAGTGAATTTGCAGTGAATTTTCCAGCCCTTGCTGGGAATTGTCAGTAGATGCTGAGATGTGTTCTTCCAGGATCCTTAGTAGATTAACAAATGATTAAACAAATTTTCTTTATGGAAGATTTATACCAGTGTGGGGAATTCCTGGACTTCATACATGTAAAATAGGGCGTCTGTGAATGAACAAAGGGCTGGAATAGGTGCATGAAAATCTGGCAGTGAAGAGTGGGCAGCACAATGGTGCTTTGTAGGACGTACTTGGACACATCAATCCTGATGCATTCCAAATGCAGAAATCACACTGGTGATGGGTGTTTGTGCAAAACTCTCTGTGCAGACACACAGAAGCAATGGAGCATTAGGGCTCACAACCACGAGCCTAGAGAATTTCTGCAATAAATTCCAAGCCAGACAACAAAGAGGAACCATGATACATTGGCTGCCTTGCTGTCCTTGAGTCCAGTTGGGTATTTGTTTGTTTACAAGCCCTGAAGAATGCTTGTGGTGTCTGACTCCTGTTTGGGGGACTGGGAAGCAGATCCCTCACGTGCTAAAGCAGCAGGTCTTCCTTGAGAGATCACTTTTTGCCTGGCATGGAATTCCAGAGGATAATTCCAGATAACGTAACTTGATTTTCCTGTCAGGGATCTGCTGTTTGTAGCACCAGCAGAACCAGAGTGTGTCACATCCCTGCCACGCTCCAGCCAAAGCAGGAGCAGCTGTCAGGGCTGCCAAGCATCCTGGAGTAAAAGAGAAGGTATTTTTGTACATTATTTGGTGATCAGCAAGACTGCAGGATCGTTCTGTGTCACACCATGCTTGGATACTGGGGTGCACAAATGCTGCAGCTCAGTTGAGGTCGAAAAGCACTCCATCTGCTGTGGCCTGATTTGTACAGAGAGCTGTAAAACCCAAAGCAGAGATCCCTCCTCCAGTGAAAAGCTCTGCTGTGCTCAATATGCTGTGTCCAATCCAGCAGCAGCAGAGAACTTGTTTGAATGAGAGTGGACATAATTTATAGTCAGGCTCTCAGAATTAAAACCGCACACACAAACTCAAACCCAAGGCTGTTTGTAACATTTAAGGATGTTGTATTTGTTCTAATTTGTGCATTTAGCAAATTAGGCCTTTGGCTTTTTTCCCTCCATTTGCAGTAAAATATTGCCTTCTTGTGATGAGGGCCCAGGAGAAAAGGCAAAGCATGAAATTCTGGGGAGGTACTGAACTTCCAATGCCCAGGACTAAGTAAAACATCATCATTAAAGCAAGCAGAAATGGCAATAAGATTTCTGTTTTAAAAGCTAGCATTCAGGCCACCTGCTGTTACTGAATAACATGTATCAAAGATTTTTTGACCAAATAAAGGTCATCCTTTCTCTTCAATTGACTCTTTGTATTTGCAAAAGCAAAATGGGCTTGACTCAATCAAGACTGGCTTTTCTCCCCTCTGTGCATTAAGGAATTTAACATATATGTGGAGGTGAATGACATTTACTCAATTTCCAGAAATCCAATGGCCATTTGTGACCCCCTTTTCGTTTGGTTCAGGTTAGAGTCATCAGTTGTTGAATCTATCTTTGAGTACCCCTGGTGTTTATCCATCACAGAGTTATTTAAGGCAGAGACATCTTCACCTGCAGCCACCTGCAAGGAGAATCTCCAGTTTCTTATTTCCATCATACCCAGCAATTTTATTCTGAGTGAAGATTAAAATCAACTTAGAGGAACCTGGGAATTATGTTTCAATGTATGCAGGTGAAATGGTTCTGAAATAGAACTAATAATGTTGTGACAAGTGCCTTGTAATTTCTGGAGATGTCACAGTTCATTTGACATCATTCATATGCCATGAAACACAGAAAGAAGCAGTGCCCAGATGTGGAAGTTGTTACATGCTGAGGGGAGGGAAAATTGGAACAGATTAATCAGAGAATTTGAGCAATTCAGGTCATAAAGACTTGGAAATGTTGTTTGATCTGACCTCCTGCTCAATGCAAGGCCATCTTGATCGGTATTTCAGGGCTGTATTTAAGTTCTGAAAATCTCCTGCAGCTCCTCTGCACTTTTCCCAGTTCTGCACCAGCCTCAGAAGGAGATGATTTTTTTTCTCATTTGGTCCAGTTAGAATTTCCTTGCAAGCAATTTGGTTTTCTTTGCTTCTAGGCCTTTTTCTGTGCACCTCTGGGAGGAGTCTGGCTCCTGTTTCTTTTCCTGCAGGACCCCCAAGCCATCTCTTCTGGGGCAGAACCTCAGTGTTTCCTCACAGAGCAGCTGCTGCAGCCCCTGGCTGGCCTAGGGGCTCTCTGCTGATACTTTTCCTGCTTTTTGGTGTCCAAAACTACTCTCACAAATACCCAGCAGGGGGAATGACCACCTCCTCTGAGCTGCTCAGGATGTGGCTGCCCTGTGCTGGCAGCTGATCCATTCCTGCTGGGCTGTGAAGCCTGGGAAGGCAATATGGATAAATACCAGGTTTATGGGGGCAAGCAGGGGAAAAGAATTGTTCTGGTGGGAGATTAAAAGCAGCACATCTCATCCAGGAAACTGACCATTGTGCAAAACTTGGAGGATAAAAATGGAAGTGGCATACACAGAAAGAAGTGAGTGAGGACCAGCAAGAGCTCGTAGGGCTTAGAGATTTTTTTTTTTAATTTCCCAAATATCTCCAGGCAGGGATCTGATCTAAATGCTTCTGGACATGTTTAGGAGCTGAGTACATTGTGTTTGCAAAAATACCTGTGGATTCTGCTTGGATTTGGTTTGGGTTTTTTAAAATTTATTTTATTATTTCCTGCCTCACACCCACTCATGACTTGTCCATAATGAGGGGTTTATATTCCTGATCAATGAGTACAAACATGTCATCTTCACAAAACATGCATCAAGTGTACAGTAGGTCAGTCAGGTTTTGACCACTGCCCATGCACATGGACTGTCTGGGGTAGCTATTGCCCAGCAGTCCCAGCAGCTCAGAGCCTGGAAAACTGGTACACCTCTGCTCAAACCTGTAGTCTCCTCCTTAAATCAGGAGAAGAGGGATTGCAGCTTTTACTAACAAGATAGATTAAAGTTAATCCTTGAGCTAAGAGAAAACTCCTATATGTGTATATATATATATATATATATATATATATATGAGTATATATTTTATATATAGATTTATATATATATAAATATAAATGTGTTTCTAGATGATGGTGTTTACCTTCTTCAAAAAGCTTTACATTCTCCAAGAAGATTCCATAAGTAGAGATATATAGAAAGGTTATACAAAAAGGCAAGCTTATTCACAGTGACATCATACTATAAAATCTAATATCACTGTATTATTTTTGTTTTTCCTCTTTAGAAAGATCTGTCTCTGTTTTGCAGTATTTATGCTGTGGAATTAATGACATAAGTAAAAGAATTGAGTAAGACATTACTAGACATACATCGTGCTTCAGTTTGTGAATATAGAAACCAGTAGGGCTTGTTAAGAAAATGTTCATATTTTTAGGTTTGTGTCCCTTGGAAGAAAGCAAAGAAAGCACTGAGAATATATAGCAGCATTGAGTCAAATGTGAGGAATTTTTAAATGGAACAAAGTAGGAAAAATTTTGCAATCCTTAGTCACACCTGTTAATGTTGAAGAATCAAAAGTGCATTGCATTGCATTACAATGTATTTATTTTTAAGGAGAGCCTTCCTGGAGTAGCTTACTTAGCAGTGTGATGTTACTTGGATCCTTTGCCAGGGATAAATGCTTACTCCTCAAGATTTGTGCACAATTGGAAGGTGGCACTTTGCTCAGCACACCAGCTCTGAATTCATGGGCACGGATGCACCTGCACAACCTGACACTGGAGAACAGAATGGGAGGGGTCCCAGCTCTGCCTTGGAGATTGGGATTGAGATTGGGTGTATGAAACAAGAAAACTTGTCCTCTAACACAGAAAAAGGCTGTTTAAAACCATGGTGGTGTGCAGTGGAGTGAGGGCTCACCCACACTCCATGGGAAGGGTTCTGCCCCACTCTGCTGAGACCCCACATGGGAGCTGCCCCAGCACAGCACAGCTGGAGCTGCTGGAGCCACCCCAGAGGATGGACACAGAGGGATGGAGCAGCTCTGCTGGGAGGAAAGGCTGGGAGAATTGGGATTGTTCAGCCTGGAGAAGAAAAGCTTTGGGGTGACCTCATTGTGGAGTCTACAAGAAGGATGGAGTGGACCCTTTACAGGAGTGACAAGGGGGAATGGCTTTAGACTTAAAGAGTGGGTTTAAATTAGATATAAGGGAGAAATTCTTTGCTGGAGGAAGGTGATGCCCTGGCACAGGATGCCCAGAGCAGTGGTGACTGCCCCTGGATCCCTGGCAGTGCCCAAGGCCAGGCTGGATGGGGGTCTGAGCACTCTGGTGTAATGGAAGGAGGTTGGAAGGAGATGGTTTTTAAGGTCTCTCTGAACCCAGGCCATTGTGTGACACACAGAAGGGGAGGGTGGAGCCACACCAGCCTCCCCCCTGCCCTGTGTGTCCTTGGGAATCTGTGCACCACGGTCACTGGGCTGGTGTAGGAGTGCCCAGTGTGTTTCCAAAGACAGCTGCACAACTTTTTAAAGCAGGGGTTTCACTGCACAGAAACACACTGTTTGCATCTAAGATTACAGCCTGAATGAGTAAGGGAAGACATGAAAAGTGGGAAGGATAGCTCTCTGTGTTTTTTCACAGCCTCTATTTACCTGAATGAAATGTTCACGTTCTTTATTTCCTCAGGGCACCCGCCACTGCCTCAGTTCCAGCATTTGCTGTCTCTCTCCTCAGGGCACTCTTGAAGCCCTGTGCTTCCCCTGCTGTTCCTACATTTCTGTGTCTCTAAGGAGCTGGTAGTAGTAGTGGTCCCTACTCTTTCTGCTACTTCTCTCCATGTCTCATTTGCTTTTTATGCTTTTCCAAATGAAAAAGTGACTGTTGCACTGCCCAGCTTCCTTCTTGCTCAACATTAGCAGGATAAATATGCTTCTACCTGCACCTTTTCTCACATTAGAGCAACCAAATGCGTCCAACTTTGCTTTGTAGTGACAGTATTGGACAAATCCAGCTTCCTAATCTTTTTGTATTGATCTTCTCTTGAGCAAGTTGATGAACTGGATTTTGATTCCATTATATCCCTACATATCTCTCCAGACCTTTTTATCTGGGACTCTAACCCTGTGGAGAGAGAAATCTGTTCCCAAAATCAAAGGGGCTGGTTGCTTTAGGAGTGTGCATGTGTGTGTTCAGCATGGCAGAGCTAGCAGAAAATTTCTGAAGTGACTATTGCAGGAAAAACCTTTTGATGGTGTATAGTACAAGTGGATCCATAGTATTTTATATATCATTGGTATTTTATATCTTTTATGTATCACAGTATTTCATATCTTTTATATATCATAGTATTTCATATATTTTATATATCACAGTATTTTATATATTTTATATAGCATAGCATTTTCTATATTTCATAGATGTAATATGTGCTGAATATGGTGTAAGTGAAAGAGAATACACTATGAAATATGGAAATCCCATGTGAGTGTGTTTACCAGGGAGGGATCCCCACGGGGTTTGCAGGGATGTGTTAACCTCAAGTTGAGATTTAAAGGGTGAATAAGAGCCAGCTGAATTTTAGCCTGCTGTCCAAGGATGCTGGGGCTCCTGTTTAGACACCATGAATGAAGAAATTCCCCTTCCATGTCTGTGGACTGCTGGTATGCTCATGTTGCAATGCAGGAGATTTGGTACAAAGGTTGCATCACATTTAGACTCCACAGGCATGGTCAGTGCCAAAATAACATGAAATGCAACATCAGCAACAATTTCCCACAGCTCCATGTTAAAGAATTACATAGAAATGGCACAGCACTGAGTACTATGGGATGCCAAGGTCAGGGCTGCCTGCTAGAACTGTGGCTCTGTCCTTCAGGATGCAATGGCTTCCTTTCAGAGCACACCATGTTCAGCAGAACAACAGGAATTCATGGGATGACTGCAGGACAGAATTCTGTCCAAAGTGTTTGTCAATAGCTCTTGAGAAAAAGAGCTGCCAGAGGATTCCTGAGAGTCTCCTTCAGCCTGAACCAGTGAACCAATTCATGCTCCTTCCAAACAATTTGGGCCATGACAAGAGCTTCAAAGAACTGTCTGAACACTAACAATTACACTGAACCTGGAGAATTCAGCACGGAGAGATATTACAAAGATTAAACTCATTTGTGTATCCAGAGGTTTGGCTGTGTAGCTCTCAAGGGGAAGGTGTTGGTCACAGAACAGTGTCTTTGCTGCCAAGAACAGAATAATAATTCAAACTGTAAAAGAAAAAAAAAGGGGAAGAGTTACATTTGTCTTCAATAATGCATTATTTTGGACATTTAAATCTGAAATCAGCTTTTCTGTGAATTTATTTTTCTCCAGGTTCAGACTTTTACTTTAAAATTTTACTGTTCATTAACATTTTAGCATTTAACTTTTTTTCCCACAATTTAATTTTACTGAAGTTTTTTTGGGGAAAAAAAAAGCTGCAGAGGTAAACAGAGATTCTGCAGACCCAAACAAAGTTGTGCATCTGTTCTTGAACCCCTTGCCAAGGAGATGTAATGGATACTAAGGCACCATATCCAGTATTTTAAGGAGCTGGTCACATTATACAGCACATCTGAAAAATGGCTGTGTCATTATTTACATTGCACAGAACAAAGGAGTATTCAGAAAATGTCATGGATGATTAAAGCAGGAAAGAATGAAATCCATTCCCCACACTGACACTTATTTTCCTTGTGTCCTCACACAAGTTCCATCTTGCAGGCTGTTGGAGCACATGTTTTCTGGGTGACTCACCTAACCCAGTGAGGCTCCAGGACATACCAGGAGCACACATCCAATGCACAGAATGCTTCCAGAAACAAAGGCCTTCCATTCTACTGCCTCATTTCCCACATCCTCAACAGCAGGAGGATATTGGATTTAATTTCTGTGGGACGGAGAGGACATATGATTGTTTGAGAGGTCACAGACAGCAAAATGCCAGTACACAAGGTACAAGTGCAGCTGAAATGAAAATCTGAATTTTCAGCTCTGAAACAAAAAAAGCACTTTTGATTTTTATAAGCAAATATAAAATTATTTTTATAATTTGTATAAATATATAAAATTATTTGTATAATAATATATCTGTCTGCTAGAAGAAAAAGAACATCAGAAGAAAAAAAATATTTATACAACAGGCTTTTAAGATATTTAGATCAGCATTTACCGAAAATGTAGCCCATCCGTAGACACAGCTATAGGTAAAATGAATTATTTAGTGTGACACTTCATTGTGTGTCCCACAGAATTATTGATTGATTTGATTCTCAAATTGATTTGTTTGTTAGGTGTAGGACAGTTGCCCTGGTCTTATTTAGTTTGTTGGTTAGGTGGACACACCAGTGTGATGGTTGTAGCTAACTCTGACAGAAATGTTCTTTGTCACATAAAGTAGGTGCAAGCTGAATGAAGCAAAAAAACCAGGTTCACTCCACTTTTTTTGGGAAAAAAATCACTTTATGATTGATTGTTCTGTGCCTTGTCAACCCCAAATGGGTACCTCATGCATGCTCATTGCTCCTAGGCATGCATAAAATCTACCAGAACAAAAGGCAAAATGCAGAATCCCTACCATTTTTATGTATTCTGGCTTGGGCTCTGGCAGTTGCTCGTTTGCAGTCACCTGTCTGAGGCCAGGCAGGTTTTTGGGGGAGATAAAAGGAATAACCTGGCAGCTGTGCTCCTGTGTCACACAGCAGCTCCAAATTCTGCTGGTTGGACCTCCTTTTGAACAGGCTAATCCTGACAGGATAGCTATGGGTTAAAAAGGCTGAGGGGGTCAGTTTTGTGGAGCTGGGATCTGTTTTGGGGAAAAAGAAGGAGAATTAGTCAGGGATACCTCTTCTTTACCACACAGCTCACAGAGATTAAATGTTCTGTGTTATAGGGGGGGATTTGAGGCATGGCACAGCACAGAGCCAGGAGCAGCTGCTGTCATTTTTAGTGGCAATTCCAGAGCAAACTAAAATTAATAACCTGTAATGGTAAGGGCTTTGTTATGAAATTCACCCTTTTGAAATTATGGGCTGCATAGGTAAGGCAGTGGGTGAGATGAATGTAGTATAACATAGATTTGAAATACGTGATAATGTATTTATCCATGTATAATACACAGATAAAGCACATCCTAGAGATGCAACATAGTAAATAATTTAATATAGGTGATATAATTTTATATATAAGGGAACATATGAACAAAAATTACATTTGGCTTAAAGCATGTGGGAAACTGGTGGTAGAGCTGGAAATTGGACCACCTGTGTTAGTCAGAAGATCACTCAGCAAAACCTGAAGGAAGGTTTATTTCTGTATTAGCTTTCATTTTTTTCAGGCATCATTGCCCTTCTAAAGATATCCCTTCAAAAGATGGACCTTTTAAGAATGTCTGCAGATCTGGGCTCCCTCAGATTAACTAAGGGCACACATTTCAAAGGGAAGTGGTGTTCATGGGAATTCTCTGCCAGCCACCCAGATCTCAGCAGCAGAAGTAGAGGATAAGTAGTAAAGGAGTTTAAATTTCCTCGAGCTGCCTTCTGTTGTGCTTCAGCTTTGATCTGCCAGGATTACCTTGAGAGGTGAGAAAAGTAGTTAATTTTCCACTTTCACTTGACACTTCCCCTTTCTCTGGGGGCTGCTGAGTTAGTGCCCACTGCCTGCCCAGGTGAGCTGAATGCACCAGCAGAGGTGGCACTTTCTGGGCTCTGCCTGCCTTCCCAGAGTGGCAGATGAGGGATCCAAGGGCTTTCCTTGGCTGCAGTGGAGCTGCCATAAAACTACAGCCAGAGAGGTGGATTTCTGCTCTGCTCAGCCCACAATGCCACCAGCTTTACTCTGTCTTTTCTCTGTGGTCCCACAGGAACCCTCCTGAGCTCCCAGGGAACATTCTTTACATGGTTTTACAAGTTATCTTTCTCCAGCTCTAGATTAAAACCATTCTTGGTGGTGATGGCTGCAAAAAGATTTAACTCTGCTTAGGTGACTTCTGCTTTGTTTATAAAGCTAAATATGTTGCCTCCTTGTGTTGTTCTACTCCTTCATCTTTTGTCTTTGGAGTTATATTTAGGCTTTTGTTTTATTATTAATTAGGTGCCATCCTTTTGTTCTCTCCTATCACACCTCAAACAATAGATTCTCAGCCATAGCCAAGGCTTCTGTCCTCTTCAGTAACACAAATATTTGGCAGCAGAGCACAATGTGTGTTTGTTTTTAAACAGCCATCACATGGAAGCTCTCATGTCCTTGCGCTGTTGTCAGCTGCTGCAAAGGACAGAGCAGCAGATGGCAAAATGGGCTGGGAAAAATGACTAAGCATGACTTGGGCTGCACTGGGAGGAAGAGGGATCAGGAATAATGATGCCCTCCACTCCAGGATCCAGCTTTTTGCAGACTTTTGGCACTGTTATTCTGGATGAGGCTGGTCCTTGTGCTGTGGCTCCCCTGGAAGGAGGGAAGCAGTACTGGGGCATGATGGCCATGGTGCATGGGCACCTCACTGGCAGAGCTGCCCTGCTCTGCTCCAGCCCTCAGCTGCAGTGTGCTGGGACAGGGACATGTGCCAGTCCTGTGCACCTCTTATTTACAGCTCAGAGGTGCCCACGTGGTGAAAACAATAAAACCTGAGCTGCAGTGGTTGTTTCCCCTGTGGCAGGAAGCAGAAACCTCTGTGACCAGAAGGAGAAACTCTGATCTGAACTGTTCAGGTGGTCACAGCTATCCTTGAACTGATCAGATAGTGGTGATAACCCCCAGGACTCACAACAGGCTTTATCTCATGGCAATCTGTGTTCAGGGCAGGGATTTTGTACATCAGGCATGCAAAAAGCCAAGGGCAGCTCCTTCCCTGGGCCAGGCCAGAGCTGGCACCATGGTCTGTGCATGGGGGAAGCTGCTGCTGTCCCCCTTGCTCCCAGGACACCAAGGGCAGATAAAACAGCATCAGACAATTTCTTGGAAATGCAGTGAGTCAGTTCCTGCTAACATGAGACCCCTGTGAGTCAGATCATTAGCTCTGATTTCCATTTCCATTGCTCTTGCTGTTGATGGGCTTTTTGTTTTGTTTTGGTTTGGTTTTTTTTTAAGAAAGGGGATATTTTCATTTTACAACAGTTTTTGCTCTACAACCACTTTCATAAAGAAATAGGTCTTACCTGGTAATTGATCTCTGTTTGCCCACTGTTCCCCAGAAACTTTTGTGCTCGCCATCAAGAAAGGCAGTGTTTTCAAAGTTGCTAAGTCTCTGCAATGTTCATGAAAACTGCTGGCTGGGGAGAAGAAAAAGCCCCTGTTAGTGCTGTGGTGAGAGACGTGCCACCAAGGCAACTCACTGAGTGAGTCACCAGAGAATCCACACCTCTAGATGGCAGGAAAAGCTTCAGAGTTTGCATGTTCTACTAGACCTCAAACAGAGACACATCTATTAGAAACTAAAAATAATCCTTGCCACTGCTCCCAAGAAAACGGATTTTTAATTGTATAAAATCCATCCTGTAAAAGAAGCATTTGTATCTGGCTCTGTAGATTCATGTGCTCCCCTCTCTTCTCAGGCATTAAGATTTAAGGAACTCATCAGTGGGAAATAGGGATAGCCTCCCACAGGACTGCAGCCTCTCCTTCAGTACCAACATATTAAAACTAGACTTCTTAAGCATTCATATTAATTAGTCTGTAAGGAACCATTATCAAAATATGGTGTGAATACATAATTATGAGGGTGTGTTGTCTGGCAGGAAAATGAGGGTCTGATCCTGCCTCCTCCCAAGGAAATGGCAGCTTCACCACTTGTTTTTGTAGAAGCAGTAGCGAGCCCTGAGGCAGCAGAAACGGGAGAAAATTTTCCCCTTCCTGCCTCCCTGGAAGCACTGTCTCACCCTTGCTGAGAAAGCACTTCACCCCTCCTGGGAGGGGAGATGGAAAGCACAGCAGCTATTATCAATATTCATGCACAGCTGCAATTCCCAGGCCTCATTCCCTGCTGAAATGTGCTATTAGCTGCAGCAGGGCTCACCCAGAGTGGCACAGACCCCTGGCAGTGCCAGACAGGGATTCCTGGTGTCCTCTGGGTGCAGACACTGTCCTGCCACAGCAGAGGACAGCCTGGTCCTTCCTGTGTCAGGGCTGTTTGTCTCCCGCTCCTGGGAGAAGGGCCAGCAACCTGCCCTGCATGTGATAACTCCTCAGGCAATTGCAGAAGTTCAGATTATGCCATTTCACTGGGTTTACAGGCAAAACCTTTGTTTGCCCCCAGTAAATGCAGTAATAAATACCTGCCAGGATACAGCAATCTAGGTGTTAATATTAAAACATCAGTCCCAGAGCTCATCCCTGATGAGGACCTCATTTGTTTGAGGTTTTTTGTTTGGTCTGTTTTGTCCTAAGCAGAAAATGGTATGGTCTAGAAAATGCAGAATGGGACTAGAAAACTGGAAAGAAATCTCAGATCTTGTTTTTCTGCCACAGATTTTTTTGGCAGCCCTGGGAGAATATGAGGATATTATTTTCCCATCCCCAATTAATGTCTTGTTTGTAATCTGGTGGAAGTGCTTTCCCTGCTGTTCCCCATCCCAAAGTTTCCCTTCTTGGCTTAGCCACATGCAAAAGCAGTGGTTTATTTGTTAGCACCAGAACACATCTCCTCCTGATGCAGGATTTATTTCTCTCCTGCAGTTCCCGTTTCTCCCATTGGCTGCAGCAAAGTTGCACTGGGTTGGGAATGATGCCCCAGTTTTTAGCTTTTTATTTTTCAGATTCTCTGCTGCTTTAGTGTGTAGTTCTGAGCTTCACATTAGGGGATGGTAATGAGCATTCTGCACAGAGCAGGGAGACAAAACAATTCCTGCTCCAGCTGGGCACCAAGGACAAATGACCCAAATCTCAGGCCCAAGAGCACAAACCCCGTGGGCTGGAGAGAGAAAAACAAGCAGGGTGGGACTGCAGGGGCTAAAGCTGGAATGGGACAATGAACTGCAAGGTGCAAATGGAGCAGAACTGATCCCAGGGAGAGACCCCGGGAGCGCTGGTGCATTTTGGGGCCATTTTGGTTCATCTTGGGTGCAGCCCTGGCTGGGCTCTTGTGCTGCCCAAGGTGGATCCATGGAGGAGATGCTTTGAATAAATCCCTGCTTTATTCTTTAACTCTGTCCAGTCTCTGCTCTAGGGCAGCCTTCGCAAGGCATCAGCAAGACATCCACAAAGGATTTCCATTTCCCACTGGTA
Organism: Molothrus aeneus; assembly: GCF_037042795.1. Taxonomy (NCBI): domain Eukaryota; kingdom Metazoa; phylum Chordata; class Aves; order Passeriformes; family Icteridae; genus Molothrus; species Molothrus aeneus. The sequence goes on along the minus strand of NC_089650.1, from coordinate 1,275,247 downwards.
TAACTGATCAGGTGGGCTAAAAAAACCATCAAGAGGTTTTCCAGTCATGAGATTTAGTGACTCTCATTGAAGACAGGCAGGCTCAGAGGTGGAAATCTTTCAGTAAAGCACATAACCTGGACAGTGGCTGCAGGGACCTCCCCTTGGTGCTTTGCTGTAACGAGTTCCTACCCCAAACAACACCAACAATCCTGGTGCTGGTGGGACACTAAAGGCTGGACGGAAATTCCTAATTTATTTTTACCAAACAGTTCTTGCATATCAGTAAGGGTGAAGGTCAGTTATTGTTTAGAGAAAGCTGGGTCTATATAAGGGCAGGCATTCAATGAGAATTTCTCCATATGCACAATAGAAAATTTCTATTTCAGAAATTCCTTCTAGGTGCATTGTTATTCTTTTTTCCATCTAATTACCTCTAAAAATCTGGCCTTTGGTCGCTGACCACTTAAACTGAATTATTGCTTGTGAGCAAGTGGAAGGGAGAACCTTATCAAGTTAGCAGCCTTTTAACACTCAAACATCACCCTTTTTTATTAGAATTTCCCCCACTTAAATGTTCTATTGGCTTTTAGGAGAATAAGAAGTTGAAATACATTAGGAGCTGAGGGAAAAGGTTATTCTCACCTCCCTGTAAATATTGTATATCCTTGGGATTTCAGAAGTGTCCCAAGACAAACAGTGCCAAAAGCTTTCTTTTGGTTGAGATATACTTAGCCAGAAACTAATTCCCAGGCCTTGGATATTTTCCCCAACTTCCACCTCTTTCTAAGCAATATTCTTTCTGTGAAAGTAACCAGCTAACAAGCCCTGCAAAATGAACATTTTCTAATTGGATTTAGTGAAGTCAGGATTACATATTGGTGATGTGCTCAATAAACTGCTTTAACCTGGGACCTTTAGCACAGGATTTGAGTATGGCAGTGATTGTTTAACTAGGAATGCCATCCAAAATGCAAGTAAAGCATGTGGCTATAGTGACTGTACCTAGCCACTAGAGAGAGACATTATCCCATGCAGTAAAGTGAAATGTTTCATGTGCTGTCGTGGTTTAACCCCGGATGGCAACTAAGTTCTGCACAGCCCCTCACTCCCTGTCCTCTGAGGGAGGAGGAAGAAAATGGGAAGGGTCAAAGCGAGAAAACTCCCAAGTTTGGATAGAAAAAGTTTAATAGGTAAAGCAAAAGCTGAATAGGTAAAAAACAAACAAAGCAAAAGAAGGAATTAATTCCATGCTTTCCATGGACAGGCAGGTGTTCAGCACTCTCCAGGACATCAGGGCTCAATCACATGTGGCAGTGAGTTGGGAAGACAAACACCACCACTGCAAACATCCCCCTCTTCTCCTTCTTCCCCAGTGTTACAGGCTGAGCACGATCCATATGGTCTGGGACAATTGGTAAATTGGGGTCAGCTGTCCTGGCTGTGTCTCCTCCCAACCTCATGTGCACCCCCAGCTCCCCACTGGTGGGTGAGGGGCCTTGGCTCTGTGTGAACAAGAACTGAAACATCCCTGTGCTACCAACACTGCTTCCTGCACAATTCCAAGCCACAGTCCCACACCAGCCACTATGAAGAAAATTAACACCACTACAGAGTTAAGTTCTCAGTTAACTCAAACCCAGCAAACTTCCAGATGTCTGGGGACCTCAGCTCAGAGCAAAGTGTCCTGTCCCTCTGGAGCAGTGACAGAATGGGCTCCCTGAGCAAACCCTGGGAGCTGTGGCCCATGATGGCATCCCATGCTGCGCATCCAAAACACTGCAGCAATGGTGTGGGAAGCTGTTACATTCACATTTCTGTATTTTCAATCAAATCTCTGTGTGTGCAGCTAGGGAAGTCGTGGGTTAGCTGTTCTGGGATGGAGCAGGGCAATGCTAAAGGTCCCAGGTTAAAGCAGTTTATTGAGCACATCATCAATACGCAGTCCTGACTTCACTAAATCCAATTAGAAAATGTTCATTTTGCAGGGATTGTTGGCTGGTTACTTTCACAGAAAGAATATTGCTTAGAAAGAGGTGGAAGTTGGTGAAAATATCCAAGGCCTGGGGATTTTTTCTGGCTAAGTATATCTCAATCAAACTAAAGCTTTTGGTGGGACTCTTCTGATCAAGCCCATACAGGTAACTTCTTGCAGCATGACACTTGGGCAGATTTTTGGGGCTTTACAGAAAGATGGAGAGGCAGATTGTAGAGAATTCCTGCAAACCCTTCAGCTCCAGGAGCCTTGTTTAGCCCAGGTGTGTTTGTGTTCAGCCCAGGTGTGTTTTAGTGGCAGACACGGAGTGCCGGCGCGCTGTGTGCCCGCAGGCTGCCCCAGCACCGGAATGGTTAACGAGGGCTGCTCTGCCCCGACATTTACAGGTGCTCGAGTGCTCGGAAAGAAGAACTGGGCAGGCTGTAAACTGCGGTCAGCTGCCCGCGGAAAGGTCCCTAAAGCAGCGCTGGAGCCGGGCTGCTAAAGGACATTCTCGGGTAATGCCCGGCGGGCAGAGCTGCGCTTCTGACTGTAAAACCTGCCAAGATCGAGCTAAAAACAGCGGTGGGAAACGTGGGGACCCTGCTCGTGCTAAAAACGCACCTGGGTACGAAAATATAATAATATTTAATAATAATTTCACTTGTGCTGTGTACAAGCGGGACAGTGCCGGGTGCTAAACCCCGGGGATTTTCTGCAGGCAGGTGCCAGCCCCGAGCCTTGAGGAATTCCTTGAGAGGGACTGAGCACCGCCCTGCTGTTTTGATCCTTCCCAGAGCACCGAGCAAGGATGTGCTGTTAGGATCAAGTGGTCGTTTCCTATGTGATTAGTTCTGTTTTAATGCGGGCGAGGAACAGCGCTGTCCTCTTGTGCGCTCAGTTATTCGGGAATCCTGCAGTTCTCCTTTTTGCTAACACGAAAACACCGGATAACACCTACTTGCTTTATGGCTTCTAATTATTGTATATCGGCTCTTAAACTTTGAGTTAGAACTTGCATTAGTATCTTTGTTTGCACCTGCACTTGCTCTCGATTTCTCAAAATAGACTAGAGGGTCGCTTGTGAAAATCCCGTTCAATTTCACAGGGTGATTTGAAAATCTCGGTAGTAGCGCTTTAAAATCCTCTGAAGGTGCGGCTTTCAGCTGTATGCAAACATGCAAGGAGAAGTCTCGGTCTGGGTTTCCACTAGGACTTAACTAGGTGCACGTTGAAAGTGAGCATTCAGTTTTTGTCTTGCAAATTAGCCAGCACTCAACTGAGGGGAGTCCTCAATCATTATGCAAATAATAACCGGGTAAAATCCCCTTTTCTTTTTATATAGCAGCACACCCTTTAGCGCATCCTCGGAATTAATCACTTTTAAGGATTGATTACTGTAAGGCACCACAATCTGCTGGCATTAAAATATTAAAATGAAACCCCTTAAAAGCCCCTTTTAAAAAATCTAACCAAGCCTGGATTGCAGGCAGGGGTATTTCCTGACCAGCTGTGTCGGTTCCGAGAAGCTTTTCTAGAATCTGGCATGACACTTTCTAGCATCTGACGAGTGCTCAACACTTATGCTTTTACCATATTTTCTGCAGATGGAAAATTACCTGTACACATTAACATTTAAATGAAAAAAAAAGTATGTGATTAATACTCCTGTATCACAGAATGGTGATACATGTGCAAGCAGCACTTGAAAAGTCTGTAAATCAATAGAGAGTTTTGAGTATATGCTGAGTGAAAAAATATATAATTATGTACATTCAGCTACCATCTTAATGGTTGATATTAATCCTCTAAAATGAGAAAAAGCTGTCCTCAGTTTTTATGGGAAGAAAGGGAGGAAAAAAGAGTCCAAGACAGAGTCACAGAAATAATTGTTTTCTGCTTCTCCTCAATTTTGCGAAAGTGGACAAGGAGAGGTGTCCCTGCTCCTCCTGTCAGCACTGTCCCACTCCAGGGCAGCACAGCCTATTGCTATTTGCATTTGCAATAGGGATCCATCATTCCACTCCTAAATTCAGCAAGTCCAGACTGCTAAGCAAAGGGAATAGGAAGAGCCTAAAAGAACTGCATGGAGACTTGAGCTTGGCTGTGAGGGGGCTTCAGTTTCCCCCTGAAGGACAGTTATTTAAGAAGGAAAGTTAATTGTCCTGTTGTGACAAATTTGTGGCATTGCCTATCCACTACCTGATTCTAACTTCACTTGAGTTGTGCGCAGGCACAACATGATTAACCTTACTTTACAGAGAAGACTTTATTTAAGCTTTTCTTTCACAGTTATCACTCTGCTTAACGAACAAAAAGTATTTTCTGCTCTCACCCCAACACAGACGACCTCGGGTCAGTGACCTTTTGGTAGCTTGTCTAAAGAGTTATTGACTCTTTTCATTTTGATATGGAGATGATGTAGTGATGAAAGAGTGGCTGTCTTTGCAATACAAGAATTCCTGATGAGGACAAGGAGCACACAATGATGTGCTTGGTGTGTCTAGGGTGGTTTTTGTCTGTGTGTGAAGATGGGGATTTTGGGAAGCCAGGTGCTGTGTGCTTACACACTCATGCTGTGTATATAGACTTAATAACTTTCCTTTGCTGCTGAGTGTACATTTCAGCTTTGAGGAGCTCAGGGTTAAGTATTTTCACTAGTTTGAAAGTGGGGAAGCTGAGATGGGAGAAAGCCAATGGCTGGAATGAGGCCAGAGGTCCTGGCTAGCTCAGGACTGTGGGGCTCAGAGCTCTGTGCTCAGACCATGCAACCACAGCCCTGTGCACCAATAACAAGTTTCAGTCCATTCCCATTTGTGGAGGAAAATGAGACCATTCAAATAACTCAACAGTCCCTTTCTCTGCAGTGGGAATGCATGCCATCCAAAGGTGTGTCAGAAGAAATGAGGGTACCCTACGTTTATACCCTAAGTTACACATCCTTTTTTCTCTGCTGATTGCACTGTTTCAGCACCCATATTCCAAAGGACTTTGAAACTGACGGGGCTGTTTATTGAAAGGAAACTTCTCAGGGTGGCTCAGCTTAATTGTGTTCTCCTTGGAGTGAAACAGGATGCTTGGCCCAAACCTTATTTCCTTCATTTCACCCCCTTCTATTGCCAGCACTTTTCCTGCATCCTGCAGTGAAACATCAGTGATGCTGCACTTTTCTGAGCCCAGGGCATATGAAGGGATGCAGGAGCAAGGGAATTTTCATTTATTGATCTTGGAGGATCTGGGGATGCCCATGTCTTTCCGTGGGCAATTCTTTGGAGCCACTTTGCCATTTTTCCTAGTTTCCACTAGAGGGGTTACATGTTCTAGTTCAGAGTGCTGCAACAGCCCAGGATAAGATGGAGCTGCTTCTTGTCCACCTATATTTTTAACTGCTACAGTTAATTCACAAATACAATAATGAGCTGACAGTACCGGGGCTGGAGGCCTTAATAATCATTACAAAAATCATTAATTACCAGGAAATTAGAGAGGTGTCTGTTAAGTGGTTAAATTTGCAACCTTCTGTCCACAAACAAGAAATCCAAACGCTTGCCTGAATCATAGCTAACTTCCCACACATTGCTTATAAGCTATATCTTGTTTATTTCTGCATATATTACTCTCAGTAAATGATTAGATTTGTCACCCATGACCCCATATGCTGTTTGCAATTATTTCTTTTATTAAATTAATCACCGCATATTTACTTTGAGAAATTATGTATGATATCCATCGATGCACGCATGTGGAGGAGAGTATGTGAGCACATGAACTTCCCTGATTGCCTTTCCTCTTGTGCAGCAAATTAAAAATAACAGGCATTAAAACTGGCAGAGTTACACTGACAGGGAAACCAGCTCAGAGGGAGGGGGGAAACTGCTATATAAAGTTTTTTTCTTTTGTATTTTAAGTATTTCTACTTATGCATTGAATTTTAATGATCTGGACAGTCTAATCTTCACTAGCAGATGTAAAAACACTTGTGGCTCTAAGATTTAAGGGTGCTGGTGTGGACTGCACTCAGCTTTGCTTTTTCCACCTCCCACGTCTTGTGGATGTGCCTGTGCTGGGGGGATCTGCAGACATATGGGCCCTTACCATATCCCTGGCACTTTGTGCAGCACCAATGCTGCCCAATAACTGCTTTACAGAATTTTTCTGCCATTGTGAATTACTTACTGGGAGAAAGGAATTCACGTGGCTTGCCACTTTTTGCAGCGGAATAGAGAGGCTCTCCTTTCTACAATGACAATTGAAGTAGTTTATTCTCTAGGAAAACTAAACTTTATGGTAGGTATAGAAATAGAGCTTCCATCAGTTTGGGCTGCTGTAAAATTGGGGTTTTCTTTTTCTTGTGTTGGTGTTGTTATTTCACTTTTCTTTTCATAAAAGCATTTCTATTTCTGTTTAGTTTCCATGTAATCTTTTAGATACTTCATCCTATCAGATTTCTGTTCTGTCTTGTGCTTTATTTTTCATTGTAATGCTTTCTGTCTTCTCTGAACATAATTTCTTCTGAGCAGAGTTCAGCCCCAACAGCTTCTGAGCTGAATTTACAGATCCATTGTATTTGAGCGGGTCCAAAACGAGACAGAAATACTCACTTTTAATCTGTTATATTTCTGAGGTGCTAATTAGTTTGCCACCTCTTGTTTGCCACCCAGTTCAAACTGGCAACCCGAATGCTATGAGAAATTCTTTTAATGATCTTCTAAGAAAATGATATGAAGTAATTTACTTCTGCAACAAGTAACTTGCTTCAGGAAGGGGATCACTGAGACCAAGACAGTGGTGATAATGTGGATTTCAAACCACAAACACTTCAGCTCATAAAGAAACCAGAATTAAAAGGCAGAATTTAAACACCCTTGTAGATTTCGTTACTTTTGTCTGTAAATACCTGGTGTTCTTTATGCACACACAAAGGGTGGGTTGGAGCCTCTGCTAGGTACACACACAAATTCCTTTCTTGACTTTTCCACTCTACTCCTTTCTCACCTAACAATGAGCTCAGGGACGCTGGGTTTCCACCAGCTTATAGAGGATCTGCTCTGTTCCACCTTGCTGCAAAACCACAAGGCAGAGCTGGGAGGGAAGGCATCCTTGGGAGGGGGAGAACGTGCTGAGCCTGCCTGACAACCCAGTGAACCCGGGGCCTGGCACCCCAGTGAACCTGGGGCTTGAGCTTCTTTATCTTCTGGGCTGCCTGGACTGCTCCCAAGCCCAGCTCACTAAGGCTCGGAGAAAGGACTCAAAACACCACCAGGGAGGGAAATATCTTTGCTAAGGACTCAAATACCTTTGCTAAAACTCAAATGGGGTTTTTGGTGCCCTGTCAGGTGTGCAGGGGAGGCTGCCCAGGGCTTGTGCAGCTGCAGGGAGCCCCGAGCAGGTACCCAGCTGTCCCCACACATGTCACCATCTCCTGAACTCCTGGGCATAGCCTGAGGAGGGGATTGTCAGGGCAGCAGGTTTGGGGAGAGCACAGGGGACACCCCATCTGGAAAAACCCTTCTGTGGGCACGAGCTGAGGCTTTATCTTCAACTTTTTCTTGGTTGCCTCCCTCCCCTCTGCTCCCAACCCAAAATAGGGTTCAGCACAAATGAAAGGACTGCTGGTGCAAATTCTATGGGTTACAGACAGACAGAGAGATGATCTGAGGAGAGATTATTTTCTCTCTCTATATAAGCAAAAGAACCTCTGGGGGTGAACTGTCTTGTCTTTAGAAATAAAATCAGCAGGAGATCTCTGCAACCCATAGAGCTGTATTCAGGTTTGATATTCAATTCAAATATTCACCTGAAATTCTGGAAGATGTTGCTTCCTCTTTTGGATTTAGTGGAGGCTGCTATGACAGTTTTGGTAATAGGTTTCCTTGTAAAATCCCAAACCAAAAAACTTCATTTTGGCCCCAAGTCTTCAATACAAGGATTTGGCACAGGGATTCAGCTTATAGTTGGTATCATTTGTCCATGTTCTCTGTCAGTGAAGACACTGTCCATCCTCTCTAGAAACCTCCCAGCTGCACAAAGGCTGTGGGGTGAGTTCTTAGACAGAAGCACATGGGAACTGCAGCTGTCACCCTGCCAGGCAGTGCTAACACCAGCTGTGGAGTTGCAACTCTTAAAACACCCATGGCACCTTCCTGCAGAGGGATGTCTGGGAAACCCCTCCCCTTTCAGCATCCAACATGCCAGCAGCCAGGAGCACAGCTGAGCAAGGCCAGTCAGCGCCTTCCAGGTGTTGGTTTGTGCAGTGCCACATCCCACCAGGCACAGCTGCTAAGGTGATCATCACTACCAGCCAGTGACATTTTCCATGAGTGTCACGCTTAGAGCAGGGCGTATTTTATGATCTGCTGACCTTCCCTCCTCTGTCTGTCAGAAGTTGGTTATCATCAATTGGCACTGGCACAACTCATCATCCAAACAGCCAAGGATCTTTCAAACAGCTCCACCCACTTCAGTTCTTGTGTTTAAGAGAAGGGATTTTAAGGCCAGAGGAGTTGTGATGCCTCACTCCAGTTCATACACAGAGATGCAGCTGGAGCTGAGCAGGAACCCTGTTGGTTCATTTCATAGGCTGGGTTTCCCTCTTATTTACCTTAAGCGTTTTTCCTTCTCCCTTTTCTGTCTGACATCCTTTACTAGAACTTTGCTAATCTCAGGATTATGCAAGGGAGCATATTTTCAGTCACAGGATGCTCACATGCTGCATGGAGCAGGGTGAGCTCCAGCTCCATTGCACACTTGTTGCCACACACACACACACACACACACACAAGCTGGTATCATTTATCCATGTTTTCTGTGAGCTGAGTACTGATCAGCAGGGAATTGATTACACCAAGAGGGAGATGAGCTTGTGAATCACAGTAACAAGTAACATTGCATTTACCACCTCTGAAGAGTAAATGTATTAAAAAAAAAAAAAGGACAAAATTTCAAAAATGACAAATAAAAAAAAATCATTCAAAAATGAGATTCATCTCTGTGCATTGCTCTCTGATTGGCTGTGGCACCACAAATGGGGATCCTGTCACTTGTCAGCAAGCTGCTTTTTAGGAAAACAGTGGGTGAGGAGGGTAAACAGCTGGTAGGGGAAGGTAACATGAGAGTAGGAGGGTGATTGGTTTTTAATTCCATCTCAACTATTCAGCTACTAAATAGATTGTAACTGTGAACAAAAAGAGCTGAAATAAGTAAAGATAGCTTCTCCAGCTCTGGAGTGCTTCAGGAGATGCTAGATGCTCGTGAGTAAAAACATCCTTCCCTGCTATAAAACAAAGACTAATATTTCATTATTCTGAAAGCCTTGAAAAGTCCCAAAAGTCTGGGAGCAGCCTATATACAGTAAGCAGTGTTAAAACTCACTGCTTGATGAGTGATGTTTTTCAGGACTCCTTTGTGTCTTCCTTGGTGCCCGTTCCTCTTGTCCCATGCCTGATGCTGACCCTTCTCCCCCCTTCCCCGTGGTTTTAAGTTATCTCACAGTCACTCTTCTTTTGGAAAACCTCCTTACTCAAAAAGGAACTTTATTAATCAGCTGCACCAAGGCCTTCACTGTGAAAGTATCAGTTTGAATTTATGCAAGAGAAAAGGTAATTCCAGATATAAACAGCTGGAGTCTGGGTGAGAAGGACTTTAAGAATATTATAGTTGGAGAGTCCTTGCTGTGAACTCCTGGACTTGCTCTTTGTCTGCAAGCCTGGCTTCTAATCCCTGCCCTGGATTTACAAATACCAGCCCTGCTCCTGGCTTGGAGGATGAATACAATAGGGTTTTAGTGCAGATTTCTTTCTGAACAAAAGCCCATACTAGAGACCTTTGTTTCCTTCCAAACTTTTTGGTTTGTTTTGAAGTCAGTTGAAAGACAAAAATGCAAACACCCCCCACCACATACACCCACTAATTTAGAGACTTCTAATTGGTCTGACAGGTTCTTAGTGAGGTTTTTTTTCCTTTGATTTGTCTAATAGATAATTTTCTGCAGGTCCCAGAGTGACAGTTGACTTCTTTTTTCTGTTTTGATTTTATCCTCGTGGCATGTCATCTTCTCTTCTGACCCTCTTTCCTGCTCTGACTCTTTGCACAGGGCCCTGAACCTGGTGCCAGCAGGAGGCTGAACCTCAGGTCTCCCTGCCAGGAGCTCTCCCTGTATTCCAGCCCATCTTGGGGCTGTCTGCTGCTCAGCCATAGCCCATGGGCTCCTCATCTGCAGCACAAAAGGTGTTGCAGTTACCTGGCCAGAGAGGAAAATCAGCCCACTCAAACCAATCCCACTGAAAAGCTCTTTTTTACAAGTGAAACTTCAACTTTATCAATAACAGCTCTTCACACAAACATTTGCAGAAAGAGATCATTGGTTTACTCATGTCTTACTTTATTTTGTCTGAAGAGAGGCAGTTCTATCAAAATAGAAAAAAGAAAAAGAATGATTAAAAAATATTTTCCTGAATGACCTTAATTTTTTGGCAGAAGACTTGCAGCCAAGTCTTATGTTTCAGAATGACTAAGAGTGAATGGATGGTGGGACACCTGTTCCTGAGAGCTTTCATGTTCTGCTGTGTGAATTGGGGAAGCTGGATCACCAGTCACATGGCATATGTTTAAAAATATTATTGAAATGAAACTCTTTTAAAAAATTGCATGTAAGCCTGCAGCAGAAGTGTTTGGGTTTTGGCTGGGTAGTTTGTTTGGTTTTGGGTTGTTTTTAATTTAGTTTGGTTTTTTTTGTGAGTGTAGGCACATGCATTTTCTTTGTGGGTTTTGTTGGGGTTTTTTGGTGGCTGAAACTGAGCTCCAGAGAAGCAATTTAGGGGCACCTATAAGTGCTATTGGCTTTCAGTCAGATAGCAGGTATGTAACTGCTTTTTGGATAGTTTTGAATATGTGACAACTAGGATCAATATATCCAGCATCCATGCGAAGTTTTGCTCATCTGCTTTGGATTTTTTGGATGCTGAAATCAGCATGTTGGAGTGGTTTAGGAATATTTCTGCCTATGACTTGATATGCTGAGATTTGATTCTCACTGGGTTCAGCATTTGAAACCTCTGAAAGGTTTGCACAGCTTTGTGTGCTCATATATTTGTGCTACTTTGTGTTGCTGATATCTGGAAATTCCTAATACTGTATATGATTATTGTTCACGTAATATTAACTCACATTTCTGTTTCAAATGAATCAATTACATGAAGCTGCAAAGTTCCACAAATTAGCTCTGCAGTGTAAAACACCCTGATGTAAATGATGGAATACTGATTTTGTGCTTTTTATGTTGCAGACTATTTTCTTACACCAGATAAGCACGTGAAAACAGTGAGAAAGTAATGTTTGTTGTGTTGTTTTCCCTCCTGCTATTATTTATAATTTCTAATGCCCTGTCTTACATCCTGTTTCACAACCAGAGTCAGATACTCTTGTTTAACTGCTGAGGAAGTCTGAACAGTTTGATCCCAAATAAGGGCAGCTCTGACTAGATGCCCTGAGAAAATAAAAGGCAAACCCCACTCTCCTCTCCTGGATGCAGCCTGAGTGCCAGAGCAGCTCCCACAGTACTGCACAGACAGCCAGGTTCATTTTGGAGCATCCAGCTGTGAGGTGACACACTTAATGCACCAGTGATCTGATCCAGTACAGAAAATCTTTGGGGCCTGATTCTCCCTGCCTCTCACCTGGTGCAGTCATTTGTAGTGAGCAGCCTGGATGCCCACACACTGGAAAAGCAGAACAGAGAATATTTTGCACTGCTTATCCTTCACTGCAGACCTGCAGCCACGTGAGAGGGTGCGTGAGATAAAACAGGCTTTGAGTTCTTATGAAAATTTTATTTATATGACATTGTTTTTTGTTTCTTTTTTTTCTTTAAAAGTAAAATATAGATCTATTTGAGCCATAAGATCACAGCCAGTGATCTTATGAGCATTCCTGTAGGATACATCCAGAGCAACAGAATATGCACACACAGAAATTTGTGCAGGTCTAGCAGTGAGCACAGAGCAGAACAAGTGCCAAACCTGAGTCCTTCCTCAGAAATTCACATGTTGCCAGTTGAAAGGGCTGTTTTCCTAACCCAGCAATCATTTCACAAAAGGAGCTCCAATGCCAATTTTAAATCAGTTATTGCCCTGTTACGAACACAAACGACATCTCATTGCAGTGCAACCTCCTCTCCTTTTTGTTTTTATGATAGTAATTTAAGGATATTAGGAGCTGTGTTACTCCACAAAAGATGGTAATGCAAGAAAACAGGTTTGCATGAGAAATGCTGTAGCAAAAATTGTATATGCTCTCTGATTTTTCAAATAATGATCACAAATTCAGAGAAAAAAATTCCTACTAAGAAAGAATATTTTTGGTCGGAAATTTGGCTATTTTTTACTTAATTCTGTTTGATTTTGTTGTGTTTGTTTGCTTTTTTTGAGGTTACTGTTTATTGCATACATGCTGGAGAATAATCCTACAGTAATGTGCTAAATTTTAAATAAGGTCACACCATTTCCCCCCCACATTTATTTTAATAATAATTACTGCACCTAAATATCTATTAAACAACAACAAAAAAGCTCTATCTTGTGGCACATAGCTTGATTATATTGAAAATTAGAGGCTTTTGGCAACGACGGAAAAGTGAGTCATTTTTTCTGTCCTTTTACGGCAATTTTTTTTTCTTTTGTTTTCATTTAAGGAGCACTGCAGAGATAATGATCTTAATAAAACAGTATATACAAATCCCTGTTCCTGTGCTACTGATAAGACACTAACTGTTCAGTCCTGCTAAAACTTACTCACAGGAACTGGCCTCTATTTTCAGAAGTCGCAGATTATTTTGATTGCCTCCCTTTTCAGTCAATCACCAGTTTTAGAAAACGTGGCTAGATGTAAAAAATTAAAGACACCTTTCCTTTTGGAAAGGTCTGTGCCACAATATTTTGTCACCTTGTAGAGTGCCCAAAACTCTTGGAAACCACTCTGAAAACTTTGCTGCAGCCTTGGTTTGAGTTTGAAGTGCACACTGTGCACAACCTGGATTCCTTCATGGTCTGAAGTTCCACGTCTGCACTGCCCCTGATGCACAGGCTGACCTGGAACAGAGGCTGGATGGAGTTAAAAAATAAAGCAGGTATTTATTCAAAGGATCTCCTCCATGGATCCACCTTGGGCAGCACAAGAGCCCAGCCAGGGCTGCACCCAAGATGAACCAAAATGGTGCCAAAAGACACGACTGGGCACGGGGTCTCTCCCTTGGATCAGTTCTGCTCCATTTGCATCTTGCAGTTCATTGTCCAATCCCAGCTTTAGGTTATGAAGTCCCATCCTTGGTTTTCTCTCTTCATTCTGTTGTTTGTTTGTGCTCTTGGGCCTGAGATTTGGATCATTTGTCCTTGGTGCCCAGCTGGAGCAGGAATTGTTTTGTCTCCCTGCTCTGTGCAGAGAGCTCACCATCCACTCATGTGAAGCTCAGAACTGCACACTAAAGCAGCACAGAATGTGAAAAATATAAAAGCTAAACCCTGAGGCATCATCCTAATGGTCTGCCCTCATTAATTAGTCCTGAGTGACCCTCACTGAGCCATGCCAGACACATTCCTGCTGGTGCCCACACCTAGGCAAGCATCACCACATGGTTTCTCATCCTGCAAGGGCTTCCTCCAGTGGAGGCTCCATGGAAAGCACTGTTAATTAACCCAGTGGTGGGGTAAACAGCCAAGAAAGAAAGGGGACAGCCAGAATATATGCATGAGACCTCCAGCTGTCATCCTGGGTGGATTCTCTCATTTCTGGAAGACATAAAAGTGAAATTAAAGTTTGGGACTTAATCCTCTTCTGTATTGTAATGGATAATCTGTGATTTTGGGATGCTGCCTCTTGGTGGGGAATTCTGGTGTCAATTCTGGTATCACGTTCTTCTACTAGGGCAGAGCTGGAGAGGCTTAAATGCTTTGATGGTCTCTGTAGACCACCAAGTCAGGGATGGGATAAGAAGCTGGATTTGGAAATGGAATATATGAGAATATACGTTAGAATGATGGAAAGCTTTATTTTTGCTCATGTTTGGTGTGGACTAAGGCTGAAATTAAAAAATAAATCTGGAACTTTGCCACTGGATTTGTGCCTAGGAAAGAAGCAAACCTAAAGGAAGTGTTGTGAGGTTTAGGTCCTCCTCCTATTTTCTGGGGAAGGGTTGACGGGTGGGCTTCAGATGTGAGCTCATTGTAAAAGAGAGATTAGGGAAGATCTGCCCTAAATTGTAGCTTTGTAATCCCTGAGCTGGGCCCACTTAACTGTTTGACATGTGAAAATATTGTATTAATGAAGTTCCAGCCTGCTTCTTAAATCCATCCTTGTGACTGTCTTTATTCATCTGCATGTCCTGATAGATTATGATTATTTTTATATATATGAGTAATCTCATTGAAATCTATGGGTTACCACTGGTAGCATGATAGATGATTGTGGCTCATGCCTTTAATCCATTATTGAAGCTGAAAGCTGTTTACAGATTCTTGTAATACTTAATTTTTGCTCAGCATGGACGACTCAAAGCAAGTATCTTAACTTTTTCAACTGGCTTCCTTTTCTCTTTATCATTCCATGTGCCTGCAGTAGTTTAAATTATAGAACGCCACACTGACATTTAATTTAATCAACATTTCCTGTTTCTTTTAGATTTTGTATGCACCTTCTACTAAAAATAAATATATTCCTTATTTAGTTAATAGGACCTAAATGTGGGACCCAAACTGCCAGTTGCTCTGCTGAAACATGATTCTATCATTTAATTTCAGGAATCAGCTAACGAGAAACTGGAGAGAGTGCCCTGTTCAGGGACACAACAGCAGCATGTTTTATGTTCCCTAGGAAGTTATTTTAATGTCTTTTTGAAATATTATAGATGGGATTCTCTAGTGCCTCTGGGAGAACAGAGACAAGAGCTGCATAGAACCACATTGCTTTAATTTAAGCAACAGAGGCTTTTCCTACTGGCAGAAATCAGTGCAAGCATCACCCTGATTTTATTACTGAGGAGCAGATAAGGCATGCTGAATGTAGAAGATGAGAGTGCTGCTTGGGCTGATTGGGACCACGGAAGGGTGTTCTTGTGCTGATGCTCTCTGATAGGAAAACAGATGTTTGTAAGTTCCTAAGGGGTTTCTCCATTTTGATATGGCTTTAAGGTTATCTCAGAACCTCAATAATTGGATTACTCTGGCACAAAGATAATGTTGTTTTATAGGACTCAGGCTTTGCTGTTCAATGCTGTCATTTATATCTCTGAGAGGTAGCAACAAAGCATTTCCATGTGAGAAAGGTGGCATTTTACTGCAGCTCTTGTGAAAATGAGTGTGCCAAGACTCAATGGAGTAGAAAACTGGAGCTATGAATTTTCTAGGAGGATGAGGCAAGAAGTAGCTTGTGAGTAGTGGCAGTGAATGGAAAAAGCCAGGGAAAACTAAAGACAGATTAGCTCTGTGTGAGCAGAGATTTTTTTTTTTTCCTTAGAATCATACATAAAACTTTAACTTGCAGGTTCAGGTGTGGATGGGGGGAAGCAACGTAGAGCTGTGCATAAAACACCTTCACAAACTGATTTTTAGGTGCACACTGCTCACAGTAAAGATGTGTGATACCTTTCATTTCAACACAGCCATGTTCCATGAGCACTAGAACAGCACCAGGCTCAGGCCATGCTTCCCTGGTGCTGGGAAACAGAGCTAGCCAGAGCTTTGCAAATTGCAAATTTAAAATAGCTAGCAATTTTTACCCAGTAGCCTACCTTTCACTGGGTAAGTTGCACTGAAAATTTTCTTTTGTGCTTTTCTTCAGTTATTCAGGGTGGAAAAGTGGCTTGAAGCTGTGCTCCCAGCTGTGTCCAGCCCGTGTGTGCTAACATTCAACATCCTGTGCACTCAGATATGCAGGGCTAAATAAGGAGATGTCTTTAGGTTCTACTAAAAAGCATTTGGTTGACTGAAAATGTTGAAATGAGTCAATGCAGAAATGGCAACATCCTTCCTCTAAATAAATAAATAGATAAACCACCCAGAATTAATTATTTGCAATAAGTAGTAAAAATTAAATTATTATTGGCGTTCACAATTGTTTTAAAAAGTATTTGGAAATAGGATGCTAGAGCCTTTGAGGAATGAAATATCCTCATCATTCTAGACAAACTCAAATGCAGCTGCTAGCAGTCCAATGGGGCTTTTTTCCTTCCTTTCTTTTTTTTTTTTTTTTTTGTAATTCTCTTTTCCACTGAACACCTTAATCCTATTGTAGAACTAGAAAAATACAGCTCCCGTGGAGAGCATAATACAATCTCACACCATTGTGCTTTTGATCTTAAATAAAATGCACCCGCATTTGGCTTTTTCTCTTTGCACCAGATTAGTTTTGGACCCAGCCACCCTTATTCCTTTCTTGTGCTGAACTGCAAGGAACTTTATCATGATTGTAAGGAGGAGTTGGCACAAAGCAAGTAGTAAAGGGGGGGGCAGTGCTCATGCAAAGAAAAAAAGGTGTGGGCAGGGAATGAATAGAGGAGAGTTCTGGAGGATGTGGGGAGGACACACAAAGCCTGTCAGGCTGACCCCTGGAAGTCTGGCTGCAGTCCCCAGGTCTGAGATGACCTGAGACAGAGCAAAGCCTCATGTCTGAGCTGTTCCAGTGCCTCTGCAGCACTGGGGGTCAGCAGCCATCAGCAGCAGGATTCGCATCAGCAGGAGGGGGCTGAGGAGGTGTAGCTCTGACAGCCAGAGGCAGAACTTGGGCACAGCTGGTGACAGGGATGGTGCAGGGACAAGCATCATCATGCCCCATGTGGCACCTTTCTCAAAAGCCTGAATTTAATTCAGAAGAGGCAAGTTTGAGGCTGGCTTAGTGTTTGGGGGTTTTTTGGATACAATCAGGCCGTGGCCCTCTGTCTGTCCACTCCCTGTCTGTGCTGCTCAGCTCACTGCAGGCTCTGAGAGCCATGCTGCCTCCCTGGCACCCCAGCTCTGCAGAAATGCTGCTGCAGAGCTCAGAAGCCCCATTCCTCTGCCAGCCTGGCTTTTCCTCTGCTATGAGGAGTTATGGGGCTGGCTGGAGAGCTGATGCTTGCACCCATACAGAGCTGGCCAAGCTCCCATCTGCCCTGCTCCTATCCCACCCACAGGACTCCCGTGGGAGTTCCTGCCACAGAGGTAGGGAGGAAGCCAAGAAAGAAACATTCCTCCAGCTCTTTTCTTTTTTTCTCCTTTTCCCGTCAGAGTTACCACCCTCTCTCACCACTCCTACGGAGAGGTCTGAAGTCTCACTGAATCAGCAGTTGTGAATATTATCTGTGCTGTTAATGGTTTGCATCTTTTTGCATGAAAGGGTAAAATCACTTAGGGACACACACACAGAGAAAAGATCATATACAGTAACATATCCAAGCAAGGGAAAAAAAAAAAAAAGGTTGTAATGTTCATGAATTCCAGATGATGACTTTTTAAATCCCCAAGAAGGCAGTGAAATTGTTTGATTGTTCTTTTTAATTATTGGACTTGTCCCAGTATCAAATATTTGTAGAAGATAAGACTTCCCTCGTGGAGATGAATAATAACCGAACTTGCTCTTCTTTGAGCAATTTGGCTCAGGGCGCAGATTTCTGCGTTTCCCATTCTCAGGCTCGAACCCCGTCCAGCCGGCTTCGGCAAAGCACGTGTACAAACTGCTCCGTTAAAAATAAAAGACCCCGTAAGTAAACAAGCGAGAGAGCGAGCGGGAGGCGAGCCCGGTTCTCGGAGAGCGTCACTTTATCAGCGGCGGGCCCGCCACCCTCCGGCCCCGCCGTCCCCCCGCGCCCGGGGCAGCGGGACGAGCTCCGAGCGCCGCGCTGGGCACGGGCAGAGCGGCGGAGGAAGGCGCAGCTCCCCCGCACCACGCACGGAGCCCCGGCAGGGCCGGCCGGCTCCCCGCCAGCCCAGGACTCGGCGGCGCTGCCCCGAGCGGCGGCGGGACGAGGAGGGACCCGCGGGGCCGGGGCAGAGCCGAGCGGGGACGAGCGCTCGCTGCCCGCCCGCCTGCCCGGGGCACCGGGACACGGCGGGGGCTGCCCGACCCTCGGGCTGCAGCAGCGCGGGGAGCCGCGGTCCCGCCGAGGTAACGCTGGGGCTGCGGGGACACCGGTGGGCTTGGAACGCCGCGCCGCCTCATCTTCGGCCCCGCGGGAGAGCGCGGAGGGGAAAGGACCCCAAACTTCTGCCTCTGTCTGGCCTCCTGCGCCCGGCTGGGGGTGCCGGGAGTGAAGCGGGAGCTGAGGAGAGGGGATGCAGCGGGCATCCACGTGCCCGTGCGGCAGCGCGGCGCGGTGACACGGGCTGCCGGTGCGGGAGGTGCCGGCGGACACGCACACGCCCACGGACACGCAACTCGCGGCGTGTTTACTCTCAGCGAAAGGGCGGGAGGGGGCAGCGCTGCTCGGGCAGGGACTCGGGAGCGGTGTGCCCGGGACCCGCGGCAGCCCCGCTCGGTGGAGAAGTTGCCGGGCGGAGCAGGGGGGGGCAGGCGGGGAGGGCTCGGTGCCGCCGCCGCTTTGAACCGCGGGCTGTACCGGCGGCCAGCCCCGCCCCCGCTCCCTCCGCGGCCGGCGAGGATGAGGATGGTGCTGGCGGCGAGGGCCGAGCGCGGGGGCGGCGGGCGCGGCACTTACCGGTGGCCGCCAGGCAGGGCCGCCCCGGTGCGCGGCGGGGCGGGTGGCGGGAGGAGGTCGGGGATGGTGTGAGGCAGCCCCGCCGTGCCGGGGGGACTCCCCGCGCAGCCCCCTCCCCGCTGTCACCGTATCGCCTTCCTCCTCCGCCTCCTCCTCCTCCTCCTCCTGCTGCCTGCCGGGGTGCCGGCGGCGGCCAGGCGCGGCGCGGCGAGCCTCTCCTCCCCCATTGTTCCCGGTCTCCCTCTCCCTCTCCTTTTCTTTCTTTTTTTTTTTTTTTCTTCCCTTTTGTTATTTGCACTCGCATTGTGTTGTTTGTCTCTGAAGCCGCCTCATGACCAGCCAAGGGATTTCACCTCGTCCTTGAGAGACAGAGAGCGAGAAGGGGGAAGGGGTGGGAAGAAGGGGGGAGAGAAAGGAAGAGCTCACCAAACACCCATCTCCCGGTCCCTCCCCGCACCTCTGGCTCTCCCCACCCCGCCAGTGTCTCACTTAGCACCCCGCGCCCGGAGGAGACATGACAGACAGCGGGTAGGTGCGCGACTGCCGCCGTTTTAACTTTGTTCCTCGCCGCGGCCGCTCCCGGGGGGCTCCGGGGGCGGGCGGGGTGGGCGCCTGGGGAGGCGGCGGGGCCGGCTGTCAGCCCAGCTCGGCCGGCTTCCTCCCGGCCGCTCGCACACCTCCCGAAGTTTGGCACAACTTGTCACGCCCCCCCTTTCCTCCTCCTCCTCCTCCTCCTGCCGCTCCCGTTCCTGCTCCGCCGCTGCGGGGCTGGGGGCGGGCGGGGGCGGTCCGGCCGCGGTGCCCGCGCGTGTGTGGCGGGGCAGCGGCTGCTCCTGCCTGCCCGGGCATGGCTCAGCCCTCGGGATCCCGGCGGAGCCGGCGGACAGGAAGCTTTAAATTATTGTAATTGCCTCTCCGTGCGTGAGTGCCGAGCGGCGGCGGCCGCCGCTGCCGGGGACGAGCGGGGGGTACGGCGGGCACCGCACCGGCTCCGGGGTGGGGGCACCGGCGTGAGCATCGTTCCGTGTTTCTGCGGGGCGCCTTCCTCGCTTCTGCCCGAGCAGGAGGGTGGCTCTTTGGAAGGGCGCCGAAGGCTCTCGGTTCGCTCGTTTCGGCTCTTTTCCCCTCGAAAAGAAAGCGGGTCAGGGGGGAAAAGCGACTTCCCCGCCGGGGTGCGGAGCGCGGCCCCGCTCGGCCCCGCTCGGCCCCGCGGGTCCCCAGGCGCTGGCGCTGGGAGCGAGCGCTGCCTTCTCTGAAAAGTTCGGGGACTTTATTCCAGCCCGACTGCGATCCTAGAATAACCGGAGCCGCTCGCCGGGAGGAACGTGATCGGCTTTTCCCAGGGGATGGCATGCTGCCTCAGCCCTGTACTTTGGTCAAGGGTACAACCAATAGCGAGCTGTGGGATTTTGGGTAATAAGTGTGGGAATCTGCAAGAGGAGTAGGTCTAAGAGTGATTTGTTTTCTTACTGCTCATGAATAATGGCCTCGAGCTTTTTTTTTTTTTCTTTTTTTTTTTTTCTTAACAAAACAGGCCAACGAAATAGGCACGTGGGAGATTTGTAGGCGTTCAACATCACAATCATCATCATCAACAACAGCAATACAGTAGGGACGTCCAGGAGGATGGTGTCTGATGAGAACCGTTTTCTCTGAGGGGCTGCTATCACATGCTGGCACAGGTAGCTTTTGCTAGCATTGCTGAAACATTGACCTCTTCTAAAAGGAAAGCCAGCAATATCCTAAAATTAGAGAGGAAATGTTTTTTGGTTCGTTTTTTTATTTTAAGCAGAGCTGCATTTCACTCCATCTCTGTCAAAGAGTGAAATATTACGTTTAGTTCAGATTAGGAAAGGAAGTTTGATTCCAGCTGTAGAACTGTAGGATAGTGTGTCCTGGCTTTCATCCTTCCAGTTTAAATCCAGCTAGCTGTACACAGCCTTGCTGAAGTGAGCCACTCAGATTAAAAGGTGACTTCTTATGAGGAGCTAGTACAAAGTTTTTCTTACAAAGAGCCAGTACAAAGATTTTCATCAAAGTATTTTATCACCTGAAACTTACCTGGAAACAGCTACTTGTATCTGCTGCTCTTAATCCTTCCCAGACCTGGAAGATACATTATTGCCTCAGAAATTAATTCTTTGTCCTGCAAGCTGTACCATTTACAGCTATCAAATTGGAATTGCAGAGGGAGATATTTTAAATTTAGCTATAATATCTGTCCAGGTTAGAGCCAGCTTTGTTTTACAAGGCTTCTGCAGCTGAAGAGGGAGAGGCTGGCACGATGTGTTGCATCTTGCAAATGGATAGCATGTCTATTCTGACATGATTTGAACATGAAAACCCAATAAACACATGGTCATTATGCATGGAAATCTCACAGCAGAGCTTTCTGCTTGCACTTAGACTGTTTTGGTTGAGAGTTACACTATGAGGAGCACAAGACTTGAAAGCTGCAAGTGGCTTGTGTAAACAGATGGACATTTGAGATGTATTGATGGCTTCAAGTTAATTCAGTTAACATGTGGGTGCACATGTATTTAATTTAGCCTAGTGTAAGTTTTTGTAAGCAATGGAAGCTCATATGTGCTTTTTAGAAAGAAAGTGAGAGCCTGTGGGTTTTGTCTGTAGGTCTTGGAGCTACAGCTGTAGAGGCTCTTAGGGACTGTCACCATCCTGTTGTCACAATCCTGTAGGCCCAGGTGAGACTTGACAGTTTTTCAGTGAAGGTAGCTTGCAGATGAATTTTGAAATTCATCTGTAAATCTCCCTGTGCTGAGAGAACGTAAAAGTGCTTAAACACATCTCCCTGCACTCTTATCATGCATGCTGCTCGCTAGAACCACTTAGGTTGAGCAACACCATTAAACTGCCAGCCCTGGTGTTCGCAGTGGGACAGTTCCTCAAGGCTCAGGGTGGGGAAATCCAGCAGTTTTCTGTTGCTGAGCCTTCCAGGGAGGTTTGTGAGTGGCAGAGCTCTCCCTGCACAGAGCAGGGAGGAGCTGGGATTTGGCATCCCCGGCGGTGCTGCTGCACAGCAGCCTGTGTGCAGGAGCTCTGCTTTTTCCTCCCTACCCTGAGATAAAACACTCTGATGTTGGCAAATGATGCACCAAAAAAACACAGATCGTTTGTTGAAAAATAAGGACTCTGCAGCATTTTGGAGAAAGTAAATGAACAGTCCTTCTAAAAATATAGCAGTATGCTAAAATATTGCCAAAGCACTGCTCTGACGCTGTTGTAAGCTGTCATGTTTTTGACCATTATAAATAGATTAGTATTATTGCAAGGATTTTTTTCCTATTAGCACAGAAGTTTTCTTTTTCCTGTTTTCAACATGAAGATCCTCACATGTTCCCTGAGCAGGCAGAGCTGTTCTCATACAGAAGGCAGTGGGAATGTTGCTGGTGAGGAAGTGGGCACTGGACCCCACTGGAATGGCCCTCATAAAGCCTTTAAGTCTGCTGTGCTGTAACTTCAGGGTTTTTTTGCAATCTGTTTTGCTTAAATTCTCCTTATCTTTAAGACATTAGATACAGTCCGGTTAATCACTTAGGATACATTATATAGGCAAGTTCAGACCCAAATTTGGTTTGAATTGAGGCTTGAAACAAGAGTGAGCTCCTTTCCAGCAGCACTGAAGTGCTGGGGGCTTTGGAGAGTTTTCTTTCTATTTCATGATGTGCCCAGACCCAAAGTAAATTTTCTTTCAGGTTTGTGACCAAACAGTAGGATTGGGGAAATCAGCAGCCAGATCTGCTCCATTTTGGGAAATTTGCTAACAAATAACAACATTCAGGTCAAGATCTGAGCATTGTGCTGCTGGTTGTGCTGCACTCCACCTGCTTTGGGCCCCGTGTGGAGAGCAAAGGCTGCATGTAAAGTGGATTTCCAGTGATTTATGTACAGTGGAGTCCCCACAGTGCTGGCTGCACTATGGCCATCCTGGATAAGTGTCTGAGGATCAGTCTTGCAGTGCCTTGCCCAGGTCTCTGGGCTCTTCAGGCTGGTGCTGAATGCACAGGGACATGCACAGCACACTCTGTGTATGTAAAGTGCATTGTCTGAAGGAGTTCTTCATTGCTTACAGAGCACTCATCCTCTCTGGCTGCACAGGTTTCTGGGTGAGGAGAGCATACACTTGATGGCAGCCTGAGGAGGGTCTCCTGCAATATTTCTGACAGCTTTATTTTCTGTCTCCTCCAGCCTCTTTCTTTTCCTTTGAGCTGCAAGCGTAGATTGAAACGCAGGTAATACATAAGAGGATCCTTTAATATTGGCTATTTTCAGAGGCACAAAGGACAATTACTTTCTCTTCCTACTAACCTCCTGCTGGCTTACTAGCTGCTTGGGAGGCTGGTGATTTTAAGAATACCACTTTACCCAGTGCATCAAATACGGAGCAAATCTTTGCTCACCAAGATCCCAGTTCCTCCATCCCGTGGTAACACCAAAAATTGAACTTGAGTGGCCCAGAGCGCCAGCCCCTACTGTGAAGACTCATACAACCATCAGCACTTTTGAGAGTTAAATTTGATCCATTGGCCCTGAGCTGTGCTGACAATTGCCAGCTAAAAGACCTTTCAGTGAATTGTCCTTTAATAGAACTCTTCCCCTCCCCCCATTCCCATTTCCTGTTGTTCTTTTAAATAAAAAGAAATCCTGGTGACAAAGCTAAAGTGTATTCTGTCATTATTGTTTGAAGAATAAAGTATTTGTCTATATTGCAAGGAAATTAATTGCCTGAGAAGTGCAGGTCAGAGTTATTTTACAAGGATAGTATTCTTCACTCCTGCAAAATCTCAAGGAAAAATCCTCACACTATTTAAATGATATATTTTTGTACTAGTATTTGATCCTTTGAATGATTTCAGTTAAAATACATGGGAAAGTCAGTACTATATTAATGCTGCACTGGTCTGAGAAAGGACACTGAACACTTAGACCAATCTGTTTTGGTTTGTGAGCATGTCCTGAGAGAAACTGAGCACGCTCAGTGGCCACTACAATTTGATGACATTTTGTAGCTTCTGCAAGGAGCAGAGTTTTACTGAAGGGGAGCCAAATGAGACCTCATCTTGTAGAGGAGTGACTTCCATTGTTGTCTCCTGGTGCCTAGAAAGGTAATCCAGGTTTTACCTGAAATGAGTCTGAAAGGTTTTAGGAATGCTCGTGTTCTCACTCAGCAGGCTTAGATTTGCCCCATGTACTCAGAACTTGGCTTTACCAGTCCAAGCCTAGTGGGATGTGAAAGGTACAACTGGAGTATTACTAAAATTGTGTTTAAGGTCTTTGTACTGCTCTTAGTGCTTAGTGGCAGTGATCTTAGTTGTTGCATTTAATTTAATTGAAACCCAGATTCTCAGCATTGGTTTTTGGGTTAAGCAGGTTCTCAGCACTGGTTTTTGGGTTAAGCAGGATGGCCAGGACAGCAAAGAGCTGATGGCATAGGGTGAAATTGCCAGCTCATAGCTGAGCTCCTCCTCCTTTAAATTGCTTTGCCCACGTTTTGGTGAAGAGGGGACAAAATTCAGTTGAGCTTGCTGTGCTCAGAAGCTTTGAAACAGATTTAAATATGGTTTGCAGTATCTTCAATTTCTACAGGGAGTAAGTGAACAAAACAGCTTTAAATTAAACTGAGTGCCATATTGTGGTTTGTAGCAGTCGGTCTAAAGATACATTTAATTAAACTGGTTCAATTTCTAAACTAGGACCGTGGAGTCTACCTTTTACACTGCTGTAAAATCCTCGTGTATGAGAAGGTTCCAGTGTAATGAAAAAGGCTGGGGGACACACTTGTGATCCTCAGCTAACCAATTAAATATTTACTTAATAAGGATCTAGAAGTTAATTTTGCAATCAATTTTTTTTTTTTTTTAATGAAAGTAAAATACCTATTACATGGCTAAGTCAGTGCCTTTAGTCAGGGAATAGAGGAGTTGCTTTTCTTAGCTGGGAACACCATTTTAATGTCCCAACCAACCTTCTAGCAGGAGATTAGTCCTAATAGACCTGGTTTATACTGAAAAAGATTCAGAAGCCATTAGAGAAGAGAATTAGAAAATGATAGAAAATGAATGGTTTTTGAGTGATTTCAGAGCAGATTGAATTAAAGCCAGATGCTCACTTCTGTATTAAAAATTTTTTTACTGAAACAGAGAAAGTACCTATTCTGTGACAGTGATTATTGCACCAAATCCCACACTGGTGGAGTCTGCTCCAGTGACTCTGGAAGGAGCCCGGGGACATTGGGGTACCCAGGGAAAGGCAGCTCTTGTGGCACTCTCTGTGCTGTCCCTACGTGGCATCCAGGAGCACACAACTGGCTTTTCACTGGGATGATCTTGCTCCTTATGCTGTGGCATCAAAGATCATGCTACTCATGTTGATCTATAGGCAAGTGCATAAATAATATCAAGAAATGCAGTGCATGTGTCCATTGCACTTGTGTTTAATAACAAATGGAACACACCTGCCAGGAAGCTATGCAAAATATATAAAAAGTCTATTAAGTCACGGAAAAGGGAACATGTTAATGCAATGTTCTGCTATACAAATTCAAATCTGGAAGAAGAGCGAGTTCAGTAGGAGATAAGGTGCTCTTTCCTGTGCTGCAGATTGGTTTGATGTCTGTAGTTGTGTGCAGGCAGCCTCCAGGAGCAGGACAGGAGGACTGGGAGCAAACAGGTGATTTGTGTGATTCTGTGGTGACTTCAGGACCCTGTGGTTGAGATTTACACATACAGGATAATTAATTAATTCAGGTTTGGGAGTCACACACACATTACTCAGGCAGTGTGTGCACAGGTAGGGGGAGCATTGAATTCTTGGTGGAACTTGTTGCTGAGATCCCTTTTGAGCCTCCTGCAGACAGAACAGACAGGGCTGGGATAGAAACAAAGTGCTTGTCACTTCTGCAAAACAGTTTCCAGTTGAAACCTGAAATTATATGTAATGAGGCATTCCCACAAACAGGGTGGCTGTAGGTAAGTAGCAGTTTGCACAGGATTATGGAGGTTCTGCAATAATATTAATTCTCATGAGAGGCTACAAATGAGTAAATGCTGATGAATATGTACCAGTGTGTGAGTGTGAGTTTAGTGTTTCTGAAAGGCAGCTGACAGTCCTGGAAGCTGAAGGATGGAGGAGAGCAGCCCAGTGAAGGTGTGCAGTGATCCCCTGGGATGTGCTCTGTGGGCAGCCCCTGGAAGCAGGGCTGGGGATGGGGCTCATCTCAGGAAAATGTGTGCAGGGGATCCTCCAACACATTTCAAACCTGTGCTCGGGCCCTCCACATGGTGCTCTCCTCCCACTCCAGTCCCAGGATGCCATTAGAGCAGTGTCTCACCCTGTGTAAGGCAGAATGAGAATCTCTCTGAATGAGAGCTGTGCCTGTGTTTCCACGAGGAGCCCTGGAGGGGAGGGAAGCACCTTCTAGCACCTTCTACAGATGTCCCACTGTTCTTTTAATAACTCATGCACTGTGCTGGCACAGAAAGGGGCTCCTAGTGAGAGGTAACAAGCTGAAATGGGGTAGAAAATGGGGAAACCAACAGATTCTAATCCTTAAAGTAGATTGGAGGTAAAGGCGTGGGTCCTGTGGTGTGAATAACAGCAGCAGTTGCATACCCAAGCTCCTCTGCCATGCAAACACAGTATAAAGCTGTAAGAGGCGAGATGGAAGAAAAATGCTGTTGCACAATAGTAAAAGGTTTTAAGAATGTGAGATTTTTCTTCTTGCTTTGCTTAGTTTTAAATTCTGTGGTTTTACATGTAAGAAAAAGGGAAATATGTACTTGTATAACTGTACAGTTTTCTGCAATTGTTTTTATCTCAACACTTGAGTGTGCGTTGTAGAGGTGTGCTTTATGGCCCTATTGAAGAACAATATTTAAGTATAGCCTTAGCTTTAAAAATTCTTGTAAATTAAGCAAAATATGAGTTTACACAAGCATGGTGTTAGATAAATGAGATTTCAATGTCGCTGTGCATTTTTAAGACCGTGCAGACAGTGCCCCACTGACCTTCAGGGTGATTTAGGTGCCCTAAGTCATTCTAACAAAGGGGAAAAGAAAAAAGTTCATTTTCTAAGTTACCTGTGTTGTTAACCATTGTTCAGAAAAGCTGCAGGGACTGTGACAAGTGGGTGTGAGAGGTGTCCTCCAGCACCTCCAGTGACCACAGGATTTACATGGATCCCAGTTTTAAGGAGTAATACTGAGGACATTGTAAATTTTTAGTAATACTAGCAACGTTTGGGGTTTCTGGGTCCTTCTACAGTTTTGTTTTCTTTTGTATCCCTGGGGATGTTGGCCACCACAGGTGGCCACCTGCATGGGCAAGGCCAGTGCCAGATGGGGACAGTCATGGTTTTGTACAGCTGAGGCTTGAAAACCTTCAGGATTGAGGTTTTTTTAGGGTTGTTTTAGGGTTTGCTAGGGTTGTTTTGGTTTTTGTTGGAGTTGTTTTTATTTAGGGTTGTTGTAGGGTTTGTTAGGGTTGTTTTGGTAGGTTGTATTTATTTAGGGTTATTTAGGGTTGTTTTAGGGTTTGCTAGGGTTGTTTTGGTAGGTTGTATTTGTTTATTTAGGGTTGTGTTAGGGTTTGTTTGAGTTGCTTTGGTTTTTGTTGGAGTTGTTTTTATTTAGGGTTGTTTTAGGGTTTGCTAGGGTTGTTTTAGTAGGTTGTATTTGTTTAGAGTTATTTAGGGTTGTTTTAGGGTTTGTTAGGATTGTTTTGGTAGGTTGTATTTCCCTGATTATATTTCAGTTTGCGTTACACTCATGTTGAGAATATCTGAGCATTATGGGCCTGGTTTTGTACCCACTGCTGTAGAGGCAGAATTTGCTGTTTGTTTTAGTCTATTGATGCTAAAAGCTTGAGGTGGTGAGCCTGTGGTTAGCCACTCGAGTGTGCATCCACATGGGATTTTGAGAAGTGCAGAAAGAAGTTCAGCAGTTGGTGTTCAGTGATGTTCTGTTTTCAAATCCAGCTGTTTCCAAATCCAGCTGTTTCAAGAAGAAAAGCAGCAAAAAACTTTTAAAAAATCTGACTGAACCATTGAGTATTTTGCTATTAGTCTCCTTTATTTAGCAGGACAAGGTTTTGCCTTCTTAGGTTGTTCAGAAAGTGTGGAGTCTTTTCAGTGCCCTGATAGGCTTTGGCTCAGCCCCTTGTACAGTTTCCCGTGTCGAGCTTTTGTTTGTTACAGCTCCAGCTCAGGAGAGCAATGAGCGGGGTGTTTCTGTGGAGGAGCTGTGGACCTCTTTGTATTGACTCAAACACACAGTGTAAAGAAAGTGGGGATGTGTGTCGGGAGGCAAATGAAAGCATATTGTTTTTAATAAAGTGTCACCTGCAATGCGCTTCTAAACAAACCTCTGCACGGCCATGGATGGGGTTTTTTCACTTGAAAGACGCTATTTCCTTCTTCTAAACATTTGCACAGCAAAGTAATGCATTATTGCATTTTCATAAATAATTGAAAAGCAACTTAAAAGAAAGTAGGCCAACAGAAAAAAAAAAGAGAAAGTGTCGGTTTCAAATTTGAAAGAAGAAAAATATGTTTCCTTCTTGATAGTAAGTCAGTTAAATGTTATTAAATCCCATTTTCCCACCCTGACATGACCAAAGACAAATCTGAAAATTGACAGTTTCATTTGAAAGAGAGAAAAATGGGCAAAAAGGTTTTGAAACGCTGAGTTTGGTTTGGATTGTTTCTCTTTTTTTTTTTTTTCTTTTTCTTTTTTTAAATCCTCCCCATAAGAAAGGAATGATGACCCCTTATCAGTTTGCAAGGCACTGAGGAGCAAGTCTCTTCTGGGTGCCATTTGCCGTGCTGGGCTGTAATAATGCAAGTTATTTTAGAACTGTGCATACGTTAGTGTTCTGGCGCAGCATGATACAATAATGTGTGAAAAAGCATAAGATCACACCTTGGTGAAACTTGCAGATTTCCTGCATAATCCGACAGTGAGCTCTTGTCAGGTTTTGACTATATGTAAAGTGAGAACAAAGTTTCCAGAAGCAAAGCGCGAGCCTTGGATGCATTTGGAGTGGCTGGGCGGGGATTGTGCCCTGACGTGGCTCCGAGCCTGGCTCGAGCACTTCAGCCCCACTAAAGTGCCCAGCAGGTCTCCTTTGGGGCTTAAAATTGGGCAAAAGCTTCAGCCCTCTGCTGAACAGGAACTTTCATTTTACTGACCTTTGATCTTTGAGTAAATAATTTTTTACAAACCATCAGTGACATGATCAGTTTTCTGTACCATACAGTGGGATGGATCTGGTGACTCAGCCAGGCTGTGGGAATGGTTTATGGCCATGGCTCTCTTCACTGGCCTGTGGGGACGTTGGTGCCAAGCTAATGTGGCTGAGGGAAAATGGGAATATTCAGTTTCTAATGCTCTCCATGCAAGATGAGCACCAGCAGGGTCTGTGCCTGAGCCTTGGTTTTTGCTGTCTTGGTTTTTGCTGTACCAGATGTTAGAAGGAGTTGTTGGGTGAGGTCCTTCCATCAGGCAGAAGGCCTGACCAGGTTGCCCCAGAAGTCCCTTTCTGGCATGGGGATCAACAGATCCCATGTATTAATGTGCTTTTTAATATGCTTTTAGATTAGCGTTGTTCAAAGAGTCTACCCCAATGAAAATAAGCTTCACTCAACTGATCCATCCTCCAGAGCAAAAAATGTGCGTTCTCTCCTGCTTTCCTCCCAGCTTTACTCTGTCTCCTTTCATTTTTTATAACCAGTGAGGCTGTGTTTCAAGTCCCTGCCCACCATTTCCAAAATGTGTGATATATTTGTTAAGGATTTGGAATTTGGGCTGCTTCGATATAACTTTGTGTAGGTTTTGTAGAAACACCTGACATGTGTGTTTAGTTCCTAAACACCTTCTGTGCTTGATTTATCCTCACAGGTTGTCAAGGTATTCAGATGACCTGAAACTGAGGAAGTGAGAGGGAGCTCAGCTGGCAAAAGTCTGACATTGAGTCTGACTGCGGCTCAAATTTGTTTTGCAGAGTTGAGCCCAGGCTGCGTGGGCGGTGAAGAAAGCCTTCTTCACTTCACCATTGTATCCAAAAAGCTCTGAGCAGCAGGGATTTTTTGCAGGTGATGAATAACCTAGTTAGCTCACATTGATTGCATCGAGTGACAGCTCTCCAAGGAGGAGGCATGGTGGGGATTTGTGTTCCTGGGTTCCTCGGTGGGGATTTGTGACCTTGGGTTCCTTGGTGGGGATTTGTGAGCCTGGGTTCCTTGGTGAGGATGCTGGGGTGGGAGATGCTCTCAGGGAGGACCTTTGGGAGGTTCTTTGGGAGGTCCTCTCAGGCAGAGAAACCATGACCTGGCCATCTGACCACCATGCACGAGTTACTTCTTTATATTTGCCACTGCTGTCGGCCATGGCTCAGCAGCTTGGCTTCAGAACTTTTACCTTCTCTGGGTATATTTTTAAGGTCCTGTTATCCCCAGCTGTGATCACCAGGCAGATCTTGAGGTTAGATATGTGGAGGATGCTCCCAACCCAGAGTCCCTGTCTGTTGTCACAGAATTTCCCTTCCCTTTGGCTGGCCTGATGGTGTCACCTGGGGTGAAAGCCAATCCTGTGTGCCCTGGGAGTGCCTTGCTAGGCTGAAGGAGAGTTTCTGGGCAGGAGACAGTGGTGCTGTTGATGCAGCACAGTGTGCATCACTGTTTGTGTTATTACTGTTTTACATTTGTATTTGTAAAGAAGCATATTGATGACTGCGTGTTAAAACTCTGTCTTTTAGTGCCTCGCTTGCTTTCCGAAAAAGGAAGAAAGCTACATTCTTACTTGGAAAAACACAGAATTGCACTGGAGCTGTGCTCATCCATGATCAAATTCAGGCAGATTAGGGCACGGTGTATAAATTGCCTTCGTGTTCTTTGGGTTAGCAGCTGTCAAATAAGTGATTACAGGCGTTGGCATCGCTTTGCTTCCCATGATGGCTGTGAAACAGGGATGGAAATGGAACAGATGCCATTTAATGTGGACCAGCACCCAGGTTCTGGCTCTTCTTGCCTCATGGATAAAGTTTCTCAGCATCTTTTTTGCTTTAATTCCTCTGGACTTATAAATGGGGATAATAGTGCTCGCTTGCTTTACAGGAGACTTCTGAGGCTGTTTGGTATTTGGTGTTTTTTTTGGTATTTGGTTTTTGTTTTGGCATTTGGGATCCTTTGGTGAAAGATAGTAAGATAATAATGCTAGAGCATTAATGGTGAGATTAAACTGAAAAATTCTGTTGAGATTGAGGAAAATTATTGCTCCTATACGAGCTCTGCTGTGCTGGGTGGTGTTAAACTTCTGCAGGAAGTAATTTTTTCAGGGATTGTTCTGGGGTGTCATTTCCTGGGATTTTTTAATTTGTTAACTGACAAGGCTTTTTGATACCAGGCACTACACTTGAAGTCCTGTTGAAGAGCAAATGAAGTGTTGTGATGCTATTTTTTGCAGCATAGGAGTCTATGGTGACTCATTTGGTGTTTGTAATGCCTCTGAGAGATTAAAAAAAAATTAAATCAGTTATTCCCAGTGAGATGGATACACTCAGCCAGACCCATTTGAGAATTATTTGCTGCACTATTAAGACCAAAGTACACATCTTCCCCCTCCCCCCTAAAAGAATTCAGCTTATCAAGAAATGTTTATCAGAGCCATGTAAACATTTCTTGACTGCCGAATTTTGCAGAGAAATTCTTTTGGTCTAACATATGTATTGCAAGCAAAACTCTTCACAGATTTTTCTAAAAAATATAATTAGCTTGGTTGCAGCCCTACTTATTACCAAGCATGCCAGCATCTGGCAAGGGTATGGGGATCTGGGAATTCACTGCTTGGAGCCCTGGAACAAAGTGTTCTGATCCGACCCCAGGCAGTGAGTCCAGGACTTGAACTGGAATCTTCAGGAGCAGAGAAGTCTTAAGTGTCTGGAAAATTGGCCTGTTGAGTCACCACACAGGCACTAAAACAAAACTAATTTTAAGCAGGTCAGAGTTCAGTGATTCCCTCTGGAATCTAATTTTTTTTCCCTGAAAAAAAAGAAGTCTCATGTTTTAAATGAAAAGGGTCAAAGTTGATGCACTGCTACAATTTTTGAATGCTTTCCCTTAAGAACAGCCACCCAGGCTAGGATTAGCATGAAGGGCTGCTAGGCTGGCACTTCAGTGTCTGGGTTAAAAATATTTTAAAGCAGTAAATGCAGTCAGAACAGAGAGAGAGATCCCTGGGAGCCTTCCTATTCAAAAATGTGTAAGCTCAGGGCAGCAACTGCAATGTAATTTAGGGCAGTATATGCTTCATAGCTTTGGAGAATATTGCCTCTTGTTAATGCTGCATTGGAGGACAGTGGGATAGCAGTAATTTCAGAAAGGTGGTGTTCCTGTTTGTTTTACATTGGAAACTTCAGAATAAATGAAGGGAAGCATCAGCTGAGGAAGAAGCATGACTGCCGAGCGCCAGCAGTGAATTCAGCTCTGAGCAGGCTGTGGGAACCACAGGGAAAGGGGGCACAGAAACATTTTCCTGGGAATGCAGCTGCAGAGGGAGCACAGCAGACAAAGGCAGAATCAGGTATGTACTTTAAAGGCATGTGGGCAAACTTCTGTCTAAGAGCCCCAGAGGAGCCTCCTCCGTGAAATGACAGAATGTTTGGGGGATCGAATGTCAGGACCATTGTATTGCTTTTCCACTGCTGAAGGAGTGGGACAGTCTGTGAGCAGGGATGATTCAAATAGCTGCTCAGAAAAGCGTGCCTTGCGAGAGGGAGGGAGATTTTCCCTTCCCATTTCTTTATGAAGATCATTTCCTTTTTTTTCCCTTTGGGTCTTGCCAAGTTTGCTTTACATTTGCAAGTGAAAAGGATGGGTCTGGGTTGCCCAAGGAAGCCTGGGTCTGAGCTCTGTTTGTGTCAGGCATCGTGGGCTTGGTGATCTCTGTTTATTTCTGAGGAAATAGCCCTGCTTGCACAACAGGGCAAATGCAATGTGCAGCTGTCAGAGCTGCTAGAGCAGAGAGGGCTGTCTAGGAAAAGCCATGCCAAACCTAATGGTGGAGTGCAAAAGGAGCTGCTAGGACTTCTGGCTTCCTCCCTGTGCCTTTTCATGGCTGTAGGAAAATCTCCAGGCCAAACAGAGAGCTCGTTTTTCCTCGTGGTGAGCTGTAGCTCATGTGAACTGTTCTGTTGATGGGAGGATATTTTTATGAATGTTTACCCACGCAGGGGTGCAGAGATTTGTGTGCTCTGGTCGCCAGAGCAATAGTCAGAAAGGTCTGTGAAATAACACTGCTTGCACAGGACTGCCCCTTCAGTGTGCAGGAATAGCTGAGAATGTGGCTTTTGGAGTGAAGGAGCTATAAAGCTTAAATTTATTAGGAGAGCAGCAGCCTGCCTTGCTACTACATGAAGTTATTGGAATGCTTCTCCCGTGTTATTCCTGCAGGTATACAAGGCACAGGGATTTAAATGGGAGGATGTGTGAGGCTCTGAAATCCAATTTGTCTTCCAGGTTGCAGCAAGGCTCCATTTTTCCCAGGCTTAACAAGTAGCACCCATAGTTTACTAAAATATTTATTTATATTTAGTGAAAACGGGTTGACACACAGTTGGTTGTGCGTTTAAGATCACAGTTTATAGCCCTTTGAAGTCTGAAGGAAAGAGGAATGCTTAGGAGAAGCTGAACTTGAATTAACTGTGGAGGCCGATACAGATTGAATTTCCTGGGTGGCTCATTTTGCTATGGGAGTAAGTCAAGCAATGAGCAATGCTGGGCCAACTTGTATCACAACAGGAGGTGGTGCAGCTTTAGTGTAGAATAGCTTGGCTCACTGAATCCAAATTATTGACCAGTTCTCCAAACTTCAGGGATGATGCTGGTTCTGAAGGAAAAAAGTTAGTTTATGATTTGTACAGCTTTATGATTTGCAGTTGTGAAGGTGATAAATCACACAGGCTTCCAGCCCTGAAACTTTAATCTGCAGTGATTTGAAACTTGAAAACTACAAAATACTTAAAGGCTTGGATTTATATTTTCCTTTTTGAATGATGTGGTTCTTCTCACTAGATTGTGAAATTTTGCGATAAGGAAGAATTTTAGGGAGCCAAGAGGCAAAATGTATTTTGGGCGGCTCCCAAATATGGCATTTTTTTTTTTGTTTGTTTGAACTCTGCATTTGTAATTCCACAGTTGTCCTTGCATCCAGCCCCTTTTAAATCTTCTCTTAGCACAGGAGAGTTGCAGCATGTGCATGCTGTGCTGATCCTTTTTGTTTAACTCACAATGCTTTGCTCTCAAACTGGCTATCAGAATATGATGGGTCAACAGGATCATTCTGTTTAGCATGAAGCACACCTGAAATATCTGCTTAGGTAGTGCTTGTGATTTCTCAGCAAATATTCAGCCCAGTGGGGAGCTGCAGGACTCACCTCCATCTCCCAAGGGTTAACAGTAACCTATAATAATAATCTTGTGGCACAAAAATGCTTCTTTTTATGCATTACCTATTTCCAGAGGCCTAATTTAGGTTTTGTATCAAAATGGATATCACAAACGCTTGAGCTTCCTGCTGGGAATGAAAGTGCTACCAGGAGACTCCTTCTCTGTTATTCCCCTGGTGTCCAGGAGGGGTGAGGAGGCGAGGAAACAATTGCTGATATCTGTAGCAGCAAGAATAAATAGTAGCAGGATGGGTTACAAAGGTAAAATGCTTTGAGAGTATTGTTCTTGTGAAAGTCTGGCCCTTGCTTTTGGTTAGAATATATCTGTGTGAGTGTAAATATGTGTTTTCATATCGGGGCCAAATTTACATCTCAACAAGAAGAAAGTTGGGTTCATTTTATAAATGCACAAAAATTCATCTGTCATCAAAAGAAAAGGGTATCGTTATGGTGTAAAATGAGATTGTGTATTCATGCTAAAATACACAGGCAGCTATACTCAGAGGTCAGCACAGGTGTGTCCCTGCTCTCTCCGTGCGTGTTTCATGCCATGTTCTGCTGCAGATTCTATGGAACTCCTTCCATCACTTACTTTCCTCCAGGATCTTTCTGTTGAATGCTTTCATGTAAAAAAAAATCACGTTTGGATATTTTGTTGTTGTTGTAACAAGTTGGAACAAGGAAGACAAAAGCTGGATTAAACAATTTTTTTTGTTGTTGTCAAAACTGCTTGCTGAACACCCAGATAGTTTCTCTCTCTCCTTGGTATTGATTTTCCATTGGAAGCACATGTGGGAGGAGAAGGAAGGTTTTAACAAAACCTAAAAACCACTCGTGTTTCTGAATTTCCTAGCAGTTGCTATTTTTCCTTCTCTTGTTTTGCAAAACTTGGTTGTGCCAAATTTGTCCCAAACCTCCTTCTGCTCTCCCTTGGTGCCTGCTTTGGGCAGGAGGGCGATTCCTGGGGCAGGAGCCATTCTGCTGTCCCAGCCTCTGCAGGGAAGGGATGGACAGGGTTGGACATGAGCCAGAGTGTGCCCAGGTGGCCACAAAGGCCAAGGGCATCCTGGCCTGGGTCAGGAATGGAGTGGCCAGAGGAGCAGGGAGGTCACTCTGCCCCTGTCCCTGGCAGTGCCAGGGTCACATCTGAGTGTTGTGTCCAGTCCTGGTCCCTCAGTTTGGGAAGGACATTGAGACACCTGAGCACATCCAGAGGGGCTGGGAACACAAACCCTGTGAGGAACCACTGAGGGAGCTGGGGGTGCTCAGCCTGGAGAAAAGGAGACTCAGGGGTGACCTTATTATATGGCTTATACCTTTCAACTCCTGAAAGGTGCCTGTGCTCAGGTGGGCTTGGGCTCTTTCTCCAGGAAGGACTGACAGAATAGAGGACACAGCCTCAAGCTGCACCAAGGGATATATAGGTTGGAAATTAGGAAAAAGTTTTTTAAAAAGGGTGAGAAAGTTCTGGAATGATCTCTGGGCAGAGTCAGTGGTGGTTGGGGTGGGGCTGTGCCCAATCATCCTCAATTGGCTCCAGCTGTGCAGCACAGGTGAGCAGCATTAACAGGAACGAGCCATGGAGGGCACAGCAGGCATACAGGGGCACTGCAGTAGCAGCAGCAGGGCACAAAAGGCTGCGCTGGAGGACAAGTAGATTTTCCAAAGTGGAATGGTGTCACTGTGTGTGGGTAGATGCCTGAAGCCTTCTGAAGAGGTAAGGTGCTACCCTTTTTGGGTTGAAGCCTTCTGAAATTGTGTGGGAATATTCTGTGTATTGTGGTGCTCTCAACTGTGACAATGGCCTGCCCAGGTAGGTGCTGGAGTCACCATCCCTCGATGTCCTTAGAGCAAGACTGGATGTGGCACTGGGTGCCATGGTTCAGTTGAGGTGTTGTGGCTGGCTTGGAGTTGATGATCTTGAAGGTTTCTTCCAACCTGGTGGTTCTCTGTGTGATTGTTATTGTTCTAGTTGTAACAAGGGTTCTTGCTGCTGTAGTCTAGCAGGTTCTGATGCTGAATTTGAATGTGGTGAAAAGTGCTCCCTTGATCTGCTGGCCCCTGTGAGTGTGGACACCTGGGGTCTGATTGGGCATGAGGGGGACAATAAGACTCCTGCCCAGTCTGGGGTGCATGGGTGTGTGAGCTGCCTTCAGTGCCATGGGAGGGCAGAGCCGAGCCAGGCTGGGGGGGGCTCTGTTCCACCAGTTTGAGCCCTGCACAGGTATTTTTGTGTTGGCCATGCCCAGGCTGCCTGGCTGAGCACCCAAGTGGTCCTTGAGGAGAGCAGTGTCGGCTCACCCGAGTACAGGGTGAGTGTGGGCAGGGCAGAGAGCTCGAGCATAGTCCCCCTCTGCCCCTGCCAGCCTGGGGAAGGCTCTTGACCTTTTGTTCCTTGGTTTTCTTGTGCTTAAGGATGTACAGACTTAACCATCAATCACGGGTTTTGCAAGAATTAATTAATTACCATCTCAACCAATTTGAGGACTCGTACCCCTCAATAAACAAGAGTTTAATCAGTTATTTTTCTTTGTATTTATGCTATAGGAAAAATCCACTCATTTATTTCCAAGCACATGACACACAAAAACTATCTTCACACTTCTGAGTGGAACTGGGGCTTGATGCCAAGGGTTTTTCCCCTACAGAATATGGTATACTCATCCACTCAGACTGAATGGCACAACCTTACGGCTTCACTCGGGAGGTGGAGATTTCTGTCTTACTGTGGTTTTGTACTTAGAAACTGTAAATAGCTTCTCTTTGATCAAGTTCTTTGTCCTCTTGACTGCACCCATTGCCAATGTCTTTCAGCATGTGAACTTGATTTTTTGGAGTAGCTCTAACTAGTAAATGGGATGGTTTTCCCACTCATATTTCTGGCTATCTCCTTCTGCATGGATTATTTGGCTTAAAGAATCTGGGAATAAGGGACAGAGAATGGAGAAAAATATAATAGGGGTGCTTTTATCCTCTTTGTTTTGTGTGTGGAGAAGCCCTTGAGTGCATGAATTTGGGAATTAGGAGTAACTTCTGTCGCACACCTGATGCAGCCCTACAGGAAGGCCATACAGTGCCCTGGTTCAATGTGGCACATGGAGGCACAACAGAGTGAAGGAAGCCAGAGTTTGTGACTCTGCATTTGCTATCATATGGGAGTTAAATCACAGTCAAGGGCTTTTTCTTTTGTGTTTTAATTTCCTTTGTTTTAAGCAAGTTTTTTTTAAATGAAGTGGGGGAGGAGAGCACTGTGCCACTGCCATGCTTTGGGAGCTAAGGCTCCTGTGGACCCCATAGGATGTCAATGGACTCATTAAGATTTAGCCAAGTTTTATGCATTATTCATAATATACATTCACAGCATGCACCCTAAAGACTGTCTCCTGTGAATGCTTAGTCAGAATCATTTGCATTCTGTATTATGGATCCATAATATAAAATACATTTAGCTACGTTTTTTGTATTACGCTTGTTTCCAGCCTTTACTCTTCTGGCATATGCAGCAAATGTTTAAACAATAGCATGCAGTTATGTTTTGTTGCTCTATAAAAACTAATGCATAATAAGGATCCTGATGAAAATTAATTATTGCATAAGAGCAATGGACAGCTTTTTCCTCTTTGTAGCTTCAGTGACATTTTAAACTTACTTTTCTAACGTGTTTAAGAAGTGTTTTAAATTCTGGGCTGATATTTTGTAAATTTTGTATTTCAAATACACACAAAAATCATTTTTGATGTGCAAGGTTGGCAGGTGATAAAACATCAAATTGAAGCTGAGATGCTTAATAATCATAAGAGTCTTTTGCTGTGAGTTTACTCTAATCCTATGAACATTATTTCTGCTGTACATGACAAGACGAAAGAATCAACAAAACACCACATCAGAAAATTAATTCTCTTCCTGTCATCTCAAGCATTGAAGCTCCTCTATTTTCTTTTTCTCAGCTGCCAGTACATCATGGTGATGGGTCTGATCTCGGCTTTGCACTGATCCACAGAGTGGCCCAGACATGTTCCTTGTACACCTCTGCCTTAGTTTCCCCATGGAAGATGGTGCTCCTTAAATTCCTCTGTGGGAGCTGTCTGTCTAGATTTACTCCTGCAGCACCCTGCCACTGCCAGCAGAGAGTATTCCTGGTGGGAATGCTGCTCTTGCAAGAAAATGGGATT
Organism: Molothrus aeneus; assembly: GCF_037042795.1. Taxonomy (NCBI): domain Eukaryota; kingdom Metazoa; phylum Chordata; class Aves; order Passeriformes; family Icteridae; genus Molothrus; species Molothrus aeneus. The sequence goes on along the minus strand of NC_089650.1, from coordinate 1,236,987 downwards.
TCTTTTGCAGCCAAGCTGCACTAGGGGGAGGACAGGGAGGTGTGAGGATTATCCTCCTCATGCAGAATTGGTTAGGGGATTGTTTTTGTGGTGTGTCTTCCATTTTGGGGACCATGGTAATGTTTCTAGTGCAATATTTCCGGCTGGAGCTTGCACATGAGAACATCAGGTGGGCAAAATCCAGGCTCCTGTGGCATCCTGTGCAGATCACTGGGGTGCTGCCCCTGTGTGTGTTCAGGAGGATGAGCTGATGTCAGCCTTTCACCCATTGCATTCTCAGGGAGCTGCACAGGTTGCAGAAAAGCTTTTGGGGTGATGTCCCTGTCTCAGGGGCCTGGTTCCCACTGGGCAGCAGAGGTGCCTTGAGACTAAATATACAAAATATACACTGTATGCCCAAGGGATATGAGTGACTTGATACGTCAAGTTCTTTGCTGATGTTGTAATCCTTGATTAAAAGCCAGTGCTTATCAAACACTTCAAAAAGTCTTGATAGCACATAGGATTGAAGTGGTTTTTTTCCCATCATAGACTTTAACACAGGAGAATGTTTTGGCCAAGTACAGTCAGGAGGAAAACAGTTGGTATAACATGAATTTAAAATCTTAAGGATTATTTATATTTACTTTTGTTTTCCCCCCACTATGTCTTCAAAGCTACCTTTAGGCAGCATGCATGCAGCATGCCCTGAGGGTAGAGCAGAGAGTAAGCAAGGGTTTTGCTGTGGCCCAGGCAAAGTGGGAACATGCTCTCCTTTGGTCCAGAACTGTCTCTTGAGCTCTGAGTAACACCTAAAATACAAACATTTTGCTGCCTTTCTGTTCAAATGAGAGGGCCAGTTTTTCATGAGGATTTTTTTAATAACTGAATTGAGAAATTTGTAAATACATGTATTTTGCAGCATGCCATTGCTGTTACTTGTTACTTTTGCTTACATATTTAATTTCTTTTGCTTTCATATTAAGAGTAACAGTTCATTATTTTTAAATCTGATGCATAGAAACCAAATATTTATTGTTTCTTTTAGGTAAGATGTGATGGAGTGGAGCACTCTTCTCTGTGTGTATTAAGTGTAATAATGTGAAGTAAGAGTAATCATGGTGGAGGGAAAATAATCTGTGAGAGCAAATGTTCTTGGATGCATTGCCAGGTCATTTTATGTCTTGTGGAGCAGAGCTACCTTCCCATCTTGGCTGCTGCATACAGGGGCAGGAAAGGAAGGCAGAGATCTGAGGCTGAGATCCAGCTCTGTGCTGGAAGATTTTGTTATTATCTTCCTTGAATCTTGAGCTTTCCTTCCTTGCCCCTCCCACATTCCCTCTCCTCCTCAGCTCTTGTTGCAGCTCTGGCACTTCTCTGCTGTACTATTTCCTCCTTGCTGCACCCTAAAAGCTCCAAAATAAACCCCAAAATAAATAAATGCATTAGAGATTGTTAGCTTGGGGTCTCTGCCACATGGATATGATGCATTGCTGGTCCATCTCACTGGCTGGACATCAGTATTTGGGAGCAGTGAGAACATATTTTTGCCACTACAAAGCAACAGAATAGGAATATAAACAAAGCTCAAAAAATCAAGACATCTAAACACCCCTTTCAAATTCATGAATATGCTATATTTAAGCCTAACTTCTGAGATTTCCTTTTATTCTCATGAATATCATTTACATTTGAGCAAATGCAAATTCATTTCCACTTCTGATGCTCTGGAAGCTGCTTCTGGAAAGTGAGTAAGATGTGCCCTTTGGTCCATCCCAGTTCAGGCCCCAGTGCTGTGTGCACAACCTTGGGATTTCCAGAGCATTCAGCAGTTCTGCTCCATCTGTTTTTCTCTTCAGCAATCTCAATTCTTACTGTGAAATTTGCAGTGCAAGAACAGGAGGTTTATTAGGCTTGTGATGTGGAAAATAAAGAACTTGCTTTCTATTGTTTAGCAAAATTTCTAGGAAGTTCCTAGCAGTTTTATTTAATACTTGGAATAGGTATCTTAATATTTCTAAATGATTTTAAACAGTTTTTCTTTAATGAGCAGCTGTAGAAATAGGCACTAGGGTACCTAGAAAATGAGTGCTGTACATGAGCTGAACTCACAAGAGATGGAAAGAGAATTAATTTCTGTAACTCCATGGTAGTACCTGCCCTAAAAGAGCACCTCTACACCAGGTTTCAATTCAAGGCTTCCCAGGTACTGGGTTGCCATTATTATCAATTATACTGTAGAGGCAGTGGTTTGAATGGGTAGGTTTTAAAGCATTTCACTGGGTTACCTGCTGTACTGTTATTCCATTTTACACTTGGAAATGTTGTAGGATTTCACTTCTGATTCAGCTCATCACAGGAAATCCAGACTTTGCAGTCAGCTGGGGTTGTTGGGCACTTTGTTCTCTTGGTGTTCTTTCTGTCCTTTGTCCACAATCATCTGCATAGTGTTTCTGTCCATCCCTGGTGTTAGAAAGTCAGAACTGTTATGCATCATGGGGTTTTAAAAGGAACAGATTCTGATTTCCTCTTTATCAGCCCTACCCCTCAGGCTTTTTAGTTCAGGCTCTTTAACTCTCAACAGTAAAATTCAGCACTTTCAAAAAAGAAACTGAGATTTTCATATGATCACAAGCATTGAGGAGGCTTTAAGGCATTCCAAGACAACAGGAAAAGTTCATGGGTGTTTGTAACCCTGGAACACACGATTAGAAGGGGCTATAAGGACTCTCAGGTTGTGTGTTCCTCCTATAAAGAAATCCTTTCTTCTTGTGGTGCTTCATGGGTACATGATATCCAAAAGGAAAATAAACGGAGACAGTGTCTGTCACATCCCTGTTCTCCACACAGTGGATTTGGGAGCACAGGGATCCTGAGCATGATGAGCTGCATTTAATGAAGGTAACACTTCTGTTCATGTTACTTAGATAACTTCATGTGAAAAATCATTTTCTCAAAGTTTTATTTTAATTCCCCAAAATTTAATTGAAGAGGTAGAAATCTGCACATATTTCTGTGCTGTGAATTGCTCAGAGACTTTGACAGACTCTGAAGAGCTGTGCCTTTGAAAGGAGTATTCCTCTCTAAATCTGCTCCTTCCTCTGGTCTTTGCCTGCATCATCAGGAGGGCAGGGCAGGAAACCTCCTCTCTGCCTCCCTGTTTCCTTCCCCACCACAGCTGCAGAAACCAGCCATGCTCAGCCAGCAGGGCTTGTCACCTCCCTCTGGACAAGGCATTGTCAATATTCTGACTTTTATTGCTTCAGATCTCTGGGTCTCGATGTGAGTGTATTCTGAAACTGTTTTCTCTGCTGTTTTTCTGTAACACTTTCTGTTTGCATACAAATGTCTCCCAGGAATCGCACCAAAATTCCTCCACCCCTTTTCTGGTGTTTGCTAGTGGAGCTGAAAGTCGTGTTGGGGCTTGCAGTCCTTGCCAGGCTGTTCCTTCCCCTCTCTTGCATCTCATTCTCAGGAATTAGCAAGATGTACTCTACAGTAGCCTGCCTTTACCTGCTCCTGAGTTTAAAAACCTCAACTTGCTGGTCACCATCTCCTCACTTTTGCCAGTTCTGCAGCAGTGGCACTGCTCTGATCTCACTGAGTTGTTTCAGCTCTTGGGCCATTTTGTAGTGATGGATGAAAAAGCAAAGATGAGTTTAAAGCTGCATTCATTCATCTCTTTGTTATTTTAACACCAAATCCCAAGGATAAATATTATTGTTATATTACTGCTGATTACAATGTACAAGAGAAAAGTCCTGTTTTGAAGATCAGGCTCCTTTAGTGAGGAGAGGGGATGACAGCCCTGTTGAAAAGGGTAAAAGCTGAAGAGCCTGGTAGATATGTCCATTTTAAATGTGTGCCATGTCTGCTGAGGGTGACTTGGTTCACACAGAGTATTTGCAGTCAGTCAAAAATAGAACTCATAACTTGCATGCTTGTGCTTCCTCAGCCCAATCTCTGCAGAAACAAATCTCCATGTTACTGAAAAAGAGCAGAACTGAGACATGACTGTTGGGGTTTGCATCAATTGCCTCTTGATGTGGGGTGAAAGGCAAGGACAAAAATAAGGGCAATATGTAGGGAGGCTTAAGCAGATGTGAGTGCTGTACTTGCCCTGCCTTGGAGCACTTTGGTCTTCACAGGTGTCAGTCCAGCATCTCCTTTAAGTACTGATTAATCCAAATAAGATCAATCCAAATATTTCAAACTAGTGCCACTACAGTGCAATGTATTACTCTGTTCCACTTAGGGCATTACATGTAGAAAATAAACTGCAGACAATGGCAGTCTTGGTTGCAGCTGGCTTGTTTCCTAAATATTAATACTTATACTACACAGAGAAAGTAAAACAATTTAAAAGAACTGATTGCAAAGTCTGTACAGGTGTAAAAGTTAAGCATATGGCAGAGAGGAGATTGCCAATGAAAATGACAGATGATTAACGTTCATTAAAACTTTCAATTAACACCTTGAACAACCCCATAAAATAATACTGCATGTAAATAATGTGTGATTTCTCCAAGCATCCTTCTAAATGTTTTGAAGTGAAAGAAAGAGTGAGAAAGAGAAGAAGGGAAGTGTATTCCAGAAGTACTTACTGCTAAGATTTTTTCAGCCCTTGGTTTGTTTTGGAGTTCAGTGCTCTAGTGAGGAGTAAAACAAGCTGGGGCTGTCAGTATGAGGAGAGATTTGGTCTGGGTAAAGTCAGTCCCGGATTTTGTTGCCCATGTTTTCATGGTGGGCATGGGAGAGAAGCCCTGGCAAAGGGCAGGGCAGTGTGAGGGATGTAATTAGCCAAAAACTTGGCTAATTACAGAGATCAGAGCATGGCAGTCCTGCCACTGTCATTTCACACTGCTGTCAGCTCCAGCAGCATCTCTCCATGGTGTGGAGAACTCTGTCTGTGCCTTTCCTGTTGGTGCAGGCACATGAACTAAGGAAGAAACCTTTTTATTGTCTGAGTGAGCTTTATGAAAGTCAATTAAAAAGTCATCATTTAGAGCTGACTTGGATGCTAGTTCTTAATGTCTGCTGTTTATTATACTCAAAGAGCTTCCAGAATCAGGCATGCCTTTGGCTGCTTGTGTTCCTGGAGAGAGAGAAGCATCTTTGTCTTGCAAAAGCAGCTGTGTGATTTAACCAATGCAAGAAAATTCATGTGAATATTGCCCATGGGTTCCCTGACTCCTGGGATTTGACTTCTTTATTTAAGAAAGCATTCACTGGCACTGCAATCCTTCTCCTCTGTCATTACTGAGCACTTCTGTGGTCCTGGCTGGACTCAGGTGCTGCAGAGCTCTGGAGTTGTGGCGATCCAGACTTCAGGCTTTATTTCCTCTCCTCCAATTCCTGTTTGAAGTTCTTGTGTTTGTTTCTTCATCACTTATATTCATAATTGGATACAGTCTGGGCACAAGTGTGGCATTTTAAAATACAACTTCCCTCTCTCCTACCAATTCCTTCCTTTCTGAAATGCCATTCCATAGGTTGAGAGCGTGTATGTCATTGTTTTCACACTGGTGGTGTCTAAGAGCTGCCATTTGTTTGATGTAGCTGAGGAGTTGTGAAGAGGATGTGATGGCTGGTAAAAATACCATGAAACAGCTTCATTTGTGAAGCTCCCTGCCTTCCTGCCTTGGCCTAGGTCCATTATGCTTTGGGCCATATCCACATTGCAAAGCCTGGGTCTGTGTTTCTCATGGTTCTTGTGGTATCCCTGTGGTGGTTTTGTGACACATCTTTTGTGACACATTCAAAATTCAAAAATTGTGATTTTTTTTTCTACAAAATGCCATTGAGTTGTATGTTTCCTGTCCTGAGCTGTTGGTTTGTGGGTGTTAGAGGATGAGAGGTCCACCAGAAAGTTTGGATGAACCAAATTTGGCATTCCATGTAGAAAAATTCTTCATGCAGCAGGAATTCTGGGATAACTCTTCTGTCAGACTGCTCCTGCTTGGAGTGTCCTCACAGTTTGTTCCAAAGAGGAACAGGGAGAAGAAAATGAGACTTTTTAAAGTGTGGACAATCAGGGCACCTCAATACAGGAGTAAAATATGAAATAAACTAAATAAATCATGTGCACACATTGACTCTTCCATGAGAAAGCTGGGTTGGCGAGCCAACATCAATTTTAGCAGACTTGCAAAGGGCCTTGGCCTCTCCCTTTGGTCCTGGGGACCCCTCCCTGAAGCAGAATGTAGATGATGGGGTACAGTTAAATAAAGCTATCATTAGAAGCAACAGGAGGGAAAAGAAAAATCCAACAGTATGCTACCTTTTTGCATTTGACTGCTCTTGGATTGCTGTTTCCAAAAGTGACCTGCAGTGGTATCTCTTGGCGTCCAGGAAGGCAAAGGGAATTTTACAGCTGACATCAATGGGAGCAGAGTGAGGCTGATGTTAAATGCTTTTTTTATAAACCTGTCCCCAGTGAGTGGTCATTTTCATTGTTTTCCCTCATATTTTTGTGAGTGTTAGGTAGATCAAGAAGGAGAAAAGAGTAGTTAAGAACGACAAGCTGTGGTTGTGAAACCCCAAAACTGTGAGAGAGGCTCTGGGGGGCAGCTGTGGGGCTCAGGAGGGCTGTTCTGTGTTTGAGTAGTTTTTAGTGTCACTCTGTTCCTTTGAGCACCTTTCACTCCCAGAGGACATCACCCACCCTGCCTCAAACAAGAGAACCCAGAGCAGCTCTACAGGTCAGTTCATGATTTGCTGTGAGTGAGAGGAGTGCAGCCTTTTGGGTTCCAGGTTGTGCTGCAGTCTGACAGGCCCCTGTGCTCATGCCCTGGCTCAGGGTGCAGCAGGAATCCAAATTTTCCTGCAGAGTCTGCCAGGCTGATCCATGGTGAGCCCTTTGGTGTGATTCTGCTCTGCCTTGATCCTGGATACGTCCAGGAACATGGATGGACAATGTGTGTGTGTGTGCACAGGGGCTGCTCTGAGCCCAGAGCTGCTCAGCACAGCTCTGACACTGATCTTGTCACTCTGCTAAGGCCAGAACTTTAAAATGACTCCAAAAAGCACAAAAAGGGGAGGGCAGCTTTGAAAACGGATACAGGCAGAACAGACAAAATACTCTGATTTGTAATCTTTCCCTTCCTCTCTTGCTTCCACAGTCTCAGGTTATTCATTAAGTATTTATTGAAATACATGGTGAAAAGGGTTTGTTTAACAGCTGAATTGCTGATTTTGGATTAGGCAGTTAGGTGGTGGATTTAAACCTGGTGAATTTGTGTTCACCAATGTTTGGGGGTGAGGTCAGAAGTTCCTCCCTTACAGCACATCCTCTCCTTTGCTGCAATACTGTGGTGTTCTCATGGTAGGTGGGGAAAAAAGGTGGGACAAAAAAGTGATTGGGCTGCTCAGCCCTGGCTGCACCTCCAGGGGGATTGCTTTTTAGGGCAATCAGGAGAAATCTGGGTGGAATGCAATGGCATTTGTGAAGCAACCCAAGTTACCCTTGATCCCACAAACTGCTCTTTTGGTATTTAACAAGAATGAAACAAAAAAAGAGTTAACTTGTGTTGCTTTTGCTTTTTTTGCCTCCCTTTAAGAAATGAATAGATATTTTACTCTGGCAGGAGTGTGCCATGCTGTAGTTATGTTACTGTTTTTAATTGAGTGGTTTAAAAATTGTATGAGGTGCTGTCTTAGTGTTGCTGAGTTAGAGGATGCAATGAGCCTGTTTTCCAGTAGCCATGTACCATCATATAAACCACAGTATATTTTGAATTTATAAATGCTGTGTAACATATAGGAAGAGGCTGAATCTTAGACTGAAAACATTGATTTTGTGTGTCTGTGACCATATAGGAAAAAGCCAAGTCTTGCACTGACAGTGTTGATTTCATGTGTTTTGTATATTTGTGTTACAGTCTTTTAACACTGCTGGCCAAGAGAAGAACCCCTCTTTCTTTGCCTCAGTGCTGTTTTTTAGTATAAAGAGATAAGGTTTGTGTGTAGGTGTATCATCTTTATATCTCCTCTGAAAACCTTACATGAAAAGAGCACTAAAAAGATGATTGAGTGCTGTAGATTTGTAAAAGTGGACTCTCTAAGACATCATTTAAGTGTGCGAGATATCTTCCTGCTCCAGAGCTCATTTAGAATTATCCCTGTGGACTCCTGACAGGAGAGAAGTGTCTGCAGTGCTGCAAAGGCAGCAGCCATCCCAACCTCAGCAGCCCCTCAGGTTTGCCTGCCTGTGAGGGGTTTTTCTCCAAGGGAGGTGTGGGTGTTAATGCCCAGTTGTGGAAGTTGTTTTGCCAGAGGAAACCTCCATGGATGCTTCTGTAGCAGTGTGGAAGTCCAGGAGGCTTTGCATGCAGCCCTGTGCCAGTCCTGAAGCCTGGCAGGACTTCACCCAACTCCTCTGGCTTGTGATCTGAGAATAAAGACTCTGATTTTTTCCTTATTCATAAGGACACTGTTTGTTTTTTTTTTTTATTTTTCTTCTGTTGCATTTATAAAGCCTGAGATTGCCTTTGTTCAAACAGAATTTTGGTGTTTCTTGTGTTCAGAGCATGCCATGTCCTAGCATCTTCCAAGTTTAGCACTGCACTTGCTTTCAGTGTTGGAAAGCTAAAGCTCTTGTAAAGATTTTAAATTATCTGATAATATTTAATCAGTTCCTAGACTGTGTGTGCTTGAATGGTAAGCACTCCTGAAGAGCTTGCACCTTTAAAAAAAAAGTGAAGTACACTGATAATATTGCAGTGTGTGGAGAGGTTTAAAATTATTGGAACACTTAATTTTTTCCTATAATTGCTTCAATTTGAAGGGAACTAGGCAAAATACCAAGCTGAAAATGAGTTGCAGTAATCGAAAAATTCATCAGTCAGAAAGTAGGATTTAAACCAAAACACCCAATTAGAACAGGGGGGGAAAAAAAGGCACTAAACATCTTGGCATTAAATCCTTAAAGGGATGAGCCTCCCATCCCTCTGTGTTGGATTCAGGGATTGTTAGGAGAGTTTCACACTTGCATTTCACTGAGGCAGCAGAGGAGCTAAGGTGGGTGAGGAACACCTGGATTGGGAAGGAGAGCAGTGCTCGGGGAAAGGAGAGAAAGAAAGGAAAGCAGTGGGCAGCAATTGAATGTGAGCCCAGATCAGACCTAGTTTAATGTCTCTTTATAGTAAGATAACAATAAGATAAAAAAATTCAACACCACTGCAGGTACCTTATGGCAGGTAAAGGGCTTTTTGGTACTTTGCAATTAGATTTCATAATGATTTAATGAGCCTTTTGAAAAAAAGGGAAAAGTTGTGTCACTTGAAAGGTACCAGAAAAACCAAAGCACAAACGAGGCATGTTGCTGCAGCTCAGGCTTTTTTGAAATTTTCAAGTCAGTAAGTTTGCCATTCAAAGTCAAGTTTGGCAAATAGTCTGTTTTTCTGGTCTGACATATCTGGCATAAGCAGTGATTGTTACTAAACAAGGGAGAGCAAAAAAGAATTTATTTTTGAGAGAGGATGAAATACTAAGAGTGCATATTATATTTCCCTGGAATTTAGCAGTTCCAAATGATTCTTGACTGCATATGGTCTGAGTGCAGTGCAGGGAAGGTTTCCATACACCGGATTTCACTGGGTTTTTGGCACTGACACCCAACTTTCAGTGTGTCAGAGTCCTGGGACAGCTCATGGGGTTATGGGCTTGTGTATCTTTCTGAACCTTGCTCACCCTTTCTTTGCATCGTGCAGAATATTTCATGATGCAGTGCTTTGGAAGGATGTGAACAACTAAAATGATGTTTTAGTAAATCATGAGTGGAGAAAAGCAATTCATTTCCTTTTTATTTGAGTCTAAAAATCTAATGGCTCCTTTCCAAGGCCCATACTCCTTTTGTTCACACAGGAAAATGCTGTGTTGGGTGCTGGGATTGGGCTGGATCCAAATGGCCAAAAGGTTTGAGGGCTGGAAACCTATAATATTATAACCCATAATATTATATAATAGATATAATATAATATTTTATATATATTATGATGTATATTATAGATAATAATAATATACATATGTTATTATAATTTTGTAATATATAATACATAGAATATATTGTAATAATATTATATTTAAAAATAATAAATTGGATAATTTAAATTATCTGTCATCACCTCTCAGTAAATAAGGTAGGATATTTACAAAATGCTCCTGATCTCAGGCTGGTTTTGCAGCTAGAAGGGCTTTCCTTTAATTTGTCTCACAAACTGGGCCCTTGGTCTGAGAGCCCATGTTGAGCTCACCTGATCATAGTGGTAACCCTGTAAAACAAGAGGTGCTTTTGGAAGAGCAGAAGCACAGTCTGGCTAAAGAACTGAGCACAGACAATTGAGATTGTGCAGCATCTCTCCAATGAAAGGAATGGAAGATAAGAATTTTTAAGAAACTTGAGTGTTACTTCTGTCAGGGCTGGAAGAACTTCCCTGGACCACTGCTGACATTGTGTATGCATTTCTACCACACCTAATTTGTTTTATCAACTTCCTCACCTCACCACTCTTGTGGTGTCCCCCTTTTCTGCCTCATGCACGTGTTTTCCTCATTCTGATCTTTCAGCTGCTGTCTATCCTGCTAGTATGCAACTATTGGCCTGAGCTAATACTGTGAGAAATTATTTTTATTATTTTTATTTACTTCCCCCCTTTCAGAAATATGGGCAATAAATATTAATAATTTCAAATTCTAAAATACTTGATTTCCAATAGAGATGACCCAATTGCATGTCACATTTTTTACACCTGATACTCTGCTTCCATTTGTTTCTTCCCCCTTCTTTTTTATCCTCCTTCTTGCTGGTGGTGATAACAATCATCCTCAGGAGTACATATACTCTGGAAGTTGCTGTGCTGGAAATTAAGACTTTAAACAGTCAGGCTTTTTTTTTTTTTCTCATCTGCACTTAATCCTTTCTTTGGTGCTGAAGGAATGTGAGAGGAACAGCAGAGATGGTTGGTTCTAATTTGGATTGACCTTAGGCTCAGCTTGCTTGGGTTTGTAATCCACTCATCAAGGTGGGTGCAAACTCACAGAAATGAAACCCCAAATGTGTTTTTTAGTGCAAATTTGCTCTTTTTGTACTGGAAATGCATATTTGAATAATGAAGGTAATTGGAATTTACTTTTCAGTGGGTGCCCCTTGCTTTTCAGAGTTACAAAGCTGGCTCAGGTGATCTGTTACTGTCTCTCCTATGTTCTGTTTCTGTAAGGTGTGTGTGAATACCTGTGGACATTTCCTAAGATTATTCCTCTTCTGGAAATCACTATTTTGGTGCAAATACAGTGCTGAATCCCAAACATTTGGCCAATCCTCCATTATCCTGCTTTAACATCCCTGCAAGGGCTCAATTGCCAAGGACTTCCTGCACCTATTCTCACTCTCAGTGCTCTGAGGCTCCTCTGTGGTGTCCACAGCTGAAATGGGTGGTCTCACTCACTCTCTTCTGAATGCAGATATGGGTTATTTTCATCTACACACTCATTAATCTCTCTGAGCCCTGCCAAGCTCTTTGAGCTACTTTCTCGATTTAATTACATGTTACAGAGTTTCTGGGTCTTTTTTATAGTTTTTGCAAAAGTGTTTTAATTTTAAATGCATTGTATGACATTTAGCTGTGTGTCTGGTGTTAAGAGGAGGAGTAAATATGAGCAAATGATCTCTGCAATTTTGCATTAATGCCCTCTGTGCACTGCAGTTTTTTCAGGATGTCATGTAAACTTACCCATACTGCCAAGTATGGGAATGAGAGGAAAGAATTTCTTTCCAATTTGTCCATTTTAAAATAGAATAATCATAGATAGAATAGAATAATTTGCACCACTGGCAAACATTGTTTTTAAAACAGGGGGCTCAGTCCACACAGGATTGGATGGGAAGTCCTGCCAGTTCTTTTATTTCAGCAAGGGACAATCATGGTACAGGAGTCCTTTTTCCAGCCTTTTAACAAATGGGGAATGAATGTGGGCTCCTTCAAAGTGCCTGTGAATAGTAGCTGGGAAAAGCAAGGGGCTCTGAATAGGCTTGAACTTCCCCAGGGGCTGAGATTTCACTGGGAAGTTTGAGATTTCTACAGAGTAACAATTTTTTGCTTAATATTGCTTAGGATTGCTTAGTACCAATCTGGTTTAGAATCCATGACCTGAAAGATGCAAATTGCACCTGAGTAAGCACTTTAAAGAGGTACCAGGATGGGATGTCACAGCGCAGAGCCGTCCCACATCCTTCCTAGGGCCTGGCAATGGTGTGAGGAGCCAGAGCAAAGGGCTGGTCTGGCTACAAATTCATGTTTGGGTTTTTTAATGACATGCCCTATCACAGCAGCATCAGCTGAGGTTGCTCGGAACCTGTTTTTCTGTGACCCTGTGGAAGCAATTGCAGAAATGCAGCATCTTATTTAAATACCTATCTCAGTTTGGGTTTTATGTTTGTTTTGGGGTTTTTTTGTTGTTGTTTTTGGTGGGTTTGGTTTTGTTTTTGTTTGGTGTTTTGTTTTTGTTTTATTTTGTTTTTTTTCCAACTGCAATGTCTGTAGTAGATGGAGGGGGGAATTTAGCAGTCAGATGAATAAAAACCATGGATTCTGCTTGTAGAATTTGCTCCTCAGATAAGAAAGCCATCCTGCATGAAGAACTGACTCCTAGAGTGCTGCATCTGTGCCCTTGTTGCAGCTTGGTGGTGTACAGGGAATATCCCAAGTGCACAGGCAGTGCTGGTGCCTGGAGCTGCCCAGCAGGAGCTGTCAATGCCTGCTTTGCATTCATACCCAGAAAAGACTTTGGGGGAACGTCACTGTGGGGTTTTGCCCTGTCTCAAATGTACACTTATGGCTGGATCCAGTTTGGGGCCAAGAGCAGACTGGTATTTTTTATACACTGTGAGGTCCTGGATGGTCACAAGAGGTCCTGGATGGTCTAAAGTCTTGGGTTTCTGTGGTTGAGATGACCCTGAGGTGTTAGACTTTTTCCCAGCCCCATGATCGAAGAGGTTGAGATTCCTTGGTTCTGCTTTTCAAGGCTGTTTATTTTCTCTTATCTATTCCATTCTTTCTCTGACCTGCTGAGATCTGTCCAGCAGGTCAGGTTGTGGCACAGTCCCTGCCCTTGGGGTGGTGTTGGCTTTTTATACTAAGAGCTAGCTGTACTTTATTTACAATAATTTTCCAATCCCTATCACCTATATTAGACAGCCTGTCTCTACTCTAAACCAATCCAGAAGTGTCACCATCACAGCAGAAGATGGAGGACAGGACATGCCCAGATTCCTCCACTTGAACCTCCATTCTAAATCCCCAAAATTCTACTTTTTCACCCTGAGATAAATTCACTACCATTCTATTCAAACCCTTGTGGCTTGTAAATCTTCCCACAAAGTTGGTAAATGCTTCCATGGGCTAAAATCAAAGGCACAGGTGTGTTTGACTCTGCGCCGAGTCTCTGAGTCCCTTGCCAGGGTCTGGAATCCTCCAGGGCAGCCAGAGGAATGTCTTTGGTTCTGACATAACTGTTAGAAAGCAGAGGGACACGGGGATGGATGGAAAGTCCATCAGGAACACTGAATACAAAGATGTGGACAAAGCCTTGAGGTTCTGTCTGGGAGTACTCAGGAAATCTGAACTGGAGATTGCTATGAAGACCCAGAATCACCCTGACTTCATTCCATGGTCTTTCCCTGGGTATTTGTTCCCAATTATTGCCAGAGAAGGGAATGCGTAGGGCATTCCAAAAGAAGGGCTTTTTTCTGACTCTGTATGGTTTTTTTTTTTTCTTTTTTGTCCAACCCCTTGAAGTTCTTCTGAAATCTGCTTTATATGGTTGTGAGAATGGAGTGGAGCTGAACTGCTGATACTCTTCATGGTGAGAATTTCCTACTTGAAGTTGAAATAGCTTTGAACTACTTGATGACGTGTGCTGCCATTTAAAAAAAAGAACCCAGTATACTGAATGCCATTGTTATCTTTTATTATTAGACTTATGTTTGTAGAACCAGCTGTCATTATAAAGCAAACTGAGAACTTGACTCCTTGAGCCAGAGTCCATTAAAATGGGCTAAAGACTGAATCCATCAGGCTGCTTGCTGTTGTACTCAAGTGTGCTCAGGTATGAGCACTGCTCCTCTGAGGCCTTCATAAAAACAAGGTGAGGCTTTTTAACTCTCCTGCTGTGTAAAACTGATCCACAGAACTGACACTGCAACGGGAAAATACTGGTAAGGGATTAATGATTGTTGCAGTTAGTTGCCATTTGTAAACAACAGGACAAAAAAAGCTAAACTATTTTTTTTTTTAATTTACCTTTAGAGTCTCCATTTTAAATGGTTTCTTAGAGTATTTCCTAGGAATGGAGGGTCTAGATTTTGCAGTTTTGTCTCTGGTTTTGCAGGGCTAAAACCAGCAGGGCTGCAGAGCAGCACAGGGTTTGTCCCCTAGGATCCAGCTGCAGCCTGGGAGCAGACTTTGTGTGTCAGTCTCAGTTGCTCTGGGCTGCAGCCAGAGTTTCACTGCTGCTTGAGGACAGAATTGTCCTGCCAGGGCTTCTGGTGGTGCAAAAAGCTGCTGGACTGTGTGCTCTTCAAGGAGGATTTAAACACACAGTGCAAATTAAATTAGTGTCTCTAACTTAGCATCAACACCTCAACTTTCCCTCCTGGAGCCTGGTCTTGCTCATCTCAGCTCGTGCAGAGGAGTTGGTGACAAAGCCCAGCTCATCTTTGAGCAGGGCCTGGGTTTAAGTGCTTCATTAGGGTCTTTGTGATGCTTTATGGGCTGTGGGGTTTGCACAGACCCCTTTGTTTAACCTTGTACACCAGTTATGGGCTTACATTCTTTTCCAATGTCTGTCTGGTTTGTTTTCTCCAAGTGATGGGCAGGCCTTTCCCAAGCAGCCGTGATACTCTAATTGATCTGGTTTTGGAGCTCACACTGAATTCAACAGATGTTCTGGGCATGGAACAATCACAGCATCAGGACAATGTCTATTTAAGTCCAGTCAAGTCATAGAAAAGTGTCTTTTTCCCTCCTTACCAGCAGCAAATTGATTTCATAATTTTCAGTCTCCCAGTATATTTATTAAGCTATTATTTATTCATTTAGTTATTATTTAATTTTATAACAAAATTTGGCTTTGGTCTTTAGAAGAAAAATTCAAGTGTTTTCTACTCTTTTTTTCCTCCTCAAAAAGTACATTTATTCTTGCCTTTTTTTAAGGTACAGTGCTGCTGTGCACCTTGGAACAAAAGTGACTAACAGCTCTCAACAATAGGAGTGAAAATAATGGCAGGGGTAGCAAAGACATGAAGAGTTTTGAAAAGCAATATTCTTCAGTGTGGGGAAAGTAATAAAAGGTCAGAACAAAGTGCAATAGAAAAGCCATTATGAAGGGAATGGGCAGAAATCTGGTTTTATGTTGATGTCAAGGCTTTGGATTTGTTTTCTTTCCATTCTGACAAGTTTTATTTAGTTTAATTCAGATTATTATTATTATTTGCCTTAATGCATGCAGCTTTACTAGGTGTGATTTTAATGCTGCACAAGTGTAAATGGCTGGGTTTGAGAGACTTATTTATCTTTCCTTTTTTATTTGGTACCTTCTGTATAATGAATCCTTAACCAAGAATTATTGTTTAGTATTATTTACTCAGAGCTGGGCCGTGCTACAGAAATACAGCCAGAAATACAGACTTTGCTGCTTATGGAGGAGGGTGGGTGCTCTTCAAAGTATTTCAGGTATCATTGCAAACTCCTTGCCAGTCCCTGACTTGCCTGCACTCAGTGTTGAAATCCCCACTGACCTCCAAAGCTAAATTGGCTGTGACTGTTCTTGGTAAATCATCCTAGAATTTGTTCTCTTACCCCTAATTAAGTAAAAGACATTCAGCCCTCATCAATTATGGCAAAAGTATGTTTTGAAAATAGGAAGGATTAAAAACAAAAAAAAAAATCAAAGTTTCATACTGGGTATCAGTGCTGAAATCCATCCTCATTTCCTTTTGGTTTTGACCTGGGAATACAATTTTAAATGATGGATTGCTGATGTAAAGCACAGTCCTCCTCTTCCCTTTTCCCTTCCCTTTATGTAAAAGCAGCAAAGTT
This sequence comes from Molothrus aeneus, assembly GCF_037042795.1. Taxonomy (NCBI): domain Eukaryota; kingdom Metazoa; phylum Chordata; class Aves; order Passeriformes; family Icteridae; genus Molothrus; species Molothrus aeneus. The sequence goes on along the minus strand of NC_089650.1, from coordinate 1,220,914 downwards.
GGCCAATACCATTTAAAATCAGCATTTTTCAGATAAATCATTTTGCCAGGATTATCACTGGTTGCTCAGCAGTCTGTATGTCCATATAGCCAGCAATTTGGCCTATTTCGAATCTAAATAATATGTAGTGGCTGCATGTGGGGAGAGCCTGTCCAGCTCAACTTTATTTCCTTTCTATTGCATTTCATTTTTTTTGTGATTTTCATTTCTCCCAGCTTTGTCTGCTAATGAGATCCCACTGCAGATAGTGCTGGAAGTCTGGAAGGTCTGCAGGAATGTCCTCCCAGAGCTGTAAAAGACAGATTAAGCATCCATTTCAGCAAACAAAGGGTCAGAACCCTGGGCCAGTCCCCGGGTGGTTTCATCCAGACTTTTTTTTCCTGAAGTTTTTAGGGCAGTTATCAGAGGCCATTTCTGGTCTTGTTTTGTAGTAGGGGCTGGTGATTTAAAATCACTCACATTTTCTCTCTGCTGCTATGGAATGAGCTGCTAAAGCTCTCCTTTACCTCAGAGGCTGATGAACTTTGCTGAGCTCCTGGAAATCCCCAGCCCAGGAGTCCAGGGATGAGCCCCCATGCAATATCCACCTCTGCAAGGGTAGAGGTTGGCCTCAAATATAACCAGAGAGTACAAAAGCTGCTCAGAAGATGCAGATCCCCAAATAAAGAACTTACTCCTTTACCATTTCCTGGTCTCTTATGCTCAGGGAGGAGTTTTCTGTTTTCTTTTATGTGTCTTCATTTGTTTTTGCCAAGTGCACTTAGCAAATGAGAGAGTACCCTTTCTTGCCTTTGCTGGATATCAGTGTTCTTAAAAATGGACCAAAAAATCCATTTGGACCCTCTTTCAGGTCCGGAGGTTGGAATTTCCAATAGTTGTAACTGAAAGGTTTGCTTACATTTTGAATTAAGTTTACCTTTTTCCTCTTGCGGTTTTTTTAAAAATTATAAATTATTAGACAAACATGTTTCTTGAAAATTGTTTTGCCACTGGGGAAAGGAACTGTTTCCAATATTTATATATAATTGAAGACTGGCTTATCCTTTTCCTTTCCTTTTTTAACCTCTCCAAACATGTACATGTCAGATGCCTTCTTAGCTGTCTCAATTTCCCCTATGCCCTTTCTGGTTGACTTTGTTAGCGTAGTACATTCCTTTTATGGAGCCGTACATTTTTCAGTTTTTGTCCTTCAGTGGATTATTCAGATGGGATTTTTGGCTGCAGACATCTGTTTGACTCTGGGTACCAGTGTGTGCTGTCATCTCTGTCATGGGAAACTGAGCTGTCCTCCTTCCCTGAGGGAATCAGCACAGGGGATCAAGGTACAGAGGTGTCCCTTGCCATGAGCAGGGCTCTGCTGCCAGAGGAGACTTTTTGTGTGTTGTGGCACATGATAGTGCTGGGCATTGGTTGGAGTTTCTCAGCTGAGGTGGTGTTGAACTGTGTGCCTGGGTTCTGCACTTGCTGTGCACGTCAGGCTTCCAAAAGTTTTGTATTGCACTGTTGCTTCTGTATGCAGGTCATACATTTAAGGTATCTAAACCCAAGACTTTAAACACTGAATGACCTGAACAGGGAGAACATCTCCTTTTAATCTGATAGAGCAATGTATAATGCTCCTGAGTGGGAAAGTGGAAACCAGGCTGCCAGAAAAGGGGGAAAGAGTAAAATAAACCTCTTGATTATTTGTGGCCTTCCAGTGTCTGAAAGGAGCCTATAGGAAAGAGGTTATTTACAAGGGCCTGGAGTGACAGGACAGGGGGAGTGGCTTCAAACTGACAGAGAGTGGCTTTAGATTGGATATTGGGAAGCAATTCTCCCCTGTGAGGGTGGTGAGGCAGCAGCAGCAGTGTGTGCCCCAACCCTGGAAGTGCCCAAGGCCAGGGTGGATGGAGCTCTGGGGCAGTGAAGATGTCTCTGCCCTTTGAGGAGGGCTTGGAATAAGATGGTCTTTAGGGTGCCTTCCAAGCCAGGGCTTTCTGTGTTTCTGTGATTTTTGTGGTTGTGTGCACAGCCTCTTCTGTTGCCATGTGCCAGGGAGGTTCAGGTTGGACACCAGGAAAAGGCTCTTCACTTGGAGGGTGGTCAGTCCGTGGAACGGGTTCCCCAAAGAAGTGGCCATGGTACTGAGTGTGTCAGAGCCCAGGGACTGTCTGTGTGATGCTTCAGGCCATGGTTTAGTGTAAGGTGGCCCTGCAGGGAGCTGGACTCTGCAATCCTTATGGCTCTGTGATCCCGTGAATTCCCAAGCTGCTGTGAGGAATGACAGACTAACACTCACCTGTACCACAGCCCTGAGAAAACCTCTTGGAAATCATCTTTGCTGTGCCTTCAGGCCAGATGGGATCAGCTCTCAGCGCTCTGTGGAGCAGCTGCTGTTCCACGCAGACACAGAGTGGGATCTCTGCTTTTCCCATCCTGAAGGCTGCTGAGAGTTTATGGTCCCCCTGTGCTCCTTAACTGGCACGCTGATCCCAGCTGGAAGAGTTTACTCACTGTTTACAGCCTGTTCCAGGAGAAGTATTCTTTGCACATACATGTTAGATACTCACAGGGATCATGTCATTTCCTGATAAGATACAAATGATAGGCTCAGTGCTCATAGTGCCCCTCTGCCTTCCTTCAGTCCTCTTTCCGCATGTCTTTTTTCCTTTCTTTTCCTTGCTGTCATGTGCCAACTGCATTCTGTAGCTACTGCCACCCATAATTCATTGTTTCAAAGTAATGAACTTGTTATGGAGAGCAGGATGGAGAGGATTAAGCGAATTCCAAGCATTTGGCCACTTGCTTGGGCAGGTTTCAGTGCAGTCCTACAAATATCATGAAACACAAAACAGCACAGCAGCAGAGTCTGCTTTGCTACAGGGAAGCCCTTGCAAGCAAAGCCACCCATTGTGAAATAATCTTGATAACTCTTTCTATCTTTTAGATTAAATAAATAGACTAGGGTTGGAAACTCAGTTCTGTGCTGCAAATAGTCTTCATGGCAGTGTCAACTAGGAATCTTTTTTTCTTAATCCAGACATGAGCATTTCTCACCTTTTAGTTCACTACAAAAGACATAGCAACCAAAAACATAGTTGAAATCGTAGAGCCATCACTGAAGGCTAGAGTTACTGCTTTAATTGATGGTTTTATTCCCCTCCCCTCCCTGAGATTCTTCTGTTTTCTGTCTTTGTCTCTCTCTTTTACAGATGTACTTTTACATTTAAGTAAATTGTTATTCTGCACTGCCTACTTCAAGCATTACAGGAAAACTTACCATGGGGTTTTAATACATAGAAATGATTGATTCTTAATCTAATTGCAATTTGTTTAACTTTAAGTCCAGTTTAGAGCTTTGAACTTGTTGTAAAATGCCATATAAAGTACTGGGTGTTCTTGTACTTCCTAATTCTGTCTGGCATTTACAACAATTCTTTCACTATCTCTGAGGGTACAGCTCCTGACTGTGCCAAGACAGACTCTGATCCACTCCACTGCTATGAATAGGAGTCTGTCCATGGCCTTCAGTGAGACTGGGTTCAGACTCTATTGCTTCACCTTGACAAACTGAATTCCAGGCCATTCTCCATGGTAAAAATCCTGGCAGCATTGAAGTGAATGGGATATTTGCTGTGGTATTCAAAGGAGCCAGGATTTCAGCTAGAATATTTAATATCTCCCAATCAAAAATAACCTATTTTCAGTCCTTGCATTTGACTTGGACATTTTGCTTTACTACAGATGTAGGAGATTAAGGTGAATTAAAATTTCCATCTGAAGCTTGATTAAGGTCAGTGTTACTACTGGATAATTGTGTACCCTATAAATCTGGAGCAGAGAATTTAGTCAAGTTTGTGATTTGCCCATTAAAGGAAATCCTGTTTGTCTGAGTCAAGGGGATCCTATCCAAGTGATAACTGAATCCTGATGTGTGTCAGTACTTGCTTGTCACTAATAAAGTGCATGCAAAAAGAACACAAAGAGTGTGGTTAAATCCAACTGTGGGTTTGTTTATTTATTTACATGTATTTTATGGGGCAGTATTTCATACTCCTGTAAGCCAGCCAGTGAACCCTGAGAAGTCTGATGGTGACTGTTCTCAGAGAGCCCTTGTGGGGAGATTTTCCATCTGTGAGCTGAGCATTTCTCCTGTAACATTAATGGCCACAATCAAGTGCAAAATCAAAACAAGAATCTCGGCTGCTTAGGAACCAGATGCAGAAATGATATCCTGTTTATATCTCCCACACTTAAAATTGCACCTTATATATATATTTTTAAAGTGTATGTCTAGTATTAAATATACCTCAAATAGATATAATATTAAATATACTTCAAAGTAAATATACCTCAAAGAGAACCTGTTAGGTAGCTAGGTAAGTGATTTGATTTTGAATCCTTAAATTAATGAAGATAAACATTGCATTTAGTGGAAAGGAATGACAGTCTTGTCTGAATTGTTCCTGTATTTTTCCCTAAATCTGTTTCCAACCAACTCAAAAAAAAGAGGAAACTTGTTAATGTAGTTCATGCATCTAATATAGAAATTCTCATAAGATTTCTCTATAAAAATATGTATTTGGGTATATACCTGTGCATATTTTTATTTATTACAGTAGTCTACACGTACAAAAGTCTCCACTTAGAATTTCAGGAAGTCCAACACTGCTCTGTATTTCATAATGTTTGAATTTTTGATTTTTTTTAAAAAATCCTTTTCAGAATAACAGAGTAACTAAACTCTTAAACTGTTTCTGTCTGCCCCAAGGGTTTTTTTCTCTTCCTCTATGTGTTGAAGGGAAATCTGAGCCTAAGAACACTAAAGAGGAAAAACATGTCTCATCTACTTGTCACGGCATCTATACTTTGCCATTTTTTTGCCACCCAAATGTGACAGGGCAGCACATAAATGTGTGAAGTCTGTCACAAATGGCAGCCAGAGCTGGGAATTCAGGAAAATGAGCTTTGCCTTTTTGAGGCTGTTGCACTGAAATCCTGCAAAGTGCTGGGTGCCTCCTGAAAGGTTCGGAGCGTTGGTTGGCAGGAGGTGTTCACCTTGTGGGTACAGCCTGGGAAAGAGCAGCTCCTCTGTGGAGCCCTGGGGTGTGGCACTGTCAGATTTTCTGGAAAAATCTCTTTGCCCAGGATTCTTCTCCTGGGAAGCTGAGAAGCCTCAGGAAAAAAAAAGGAAAACAATAATTATCTCATTTGCTTCTCCTGTGTTTTGTGGCTTTGGAATGTGATGGAAGATTTTTTTGTTGGTTTCCTGTGAATTGTTTTATGGCCAATGAGGCTCTGAAAAGAGTCACAAGGTTTTCATTATTATCTTTTTAGCCTTCTGTAAGTATCCTTCCTATATTCTTTAGTATAGTTTTAGTATAGCATTCTTTAATATAATATAGTATCATAAAATAATAAATTAGCCTTCTGAGATCATGGAATCGGATTCATCATTCCTGCCTTCATATGGGAACCCTGCAAGTCCAATACTGGGGCACCTGAGTGGGCTGGAGAATGTGCTGTGCTGCCTGTGGATGGGATGGATCACAGTCAGGAGCCCCCAGGTGTGGCAATGAGGGCTGTGGAGACAGCAAAGCTCTCTGCAGCCCCGCCAGGGCACTTTTCCCTGGCAGTGAGAAGGTGTTTGCAGTTCCATGATGTGTTTTGTGATGGTTCCTTCTCCTGAAGTGCTTCTCAGGGTCTCTCTGTGCCCCACATCTGCAGGTGCTCACAGTAGGTTTGAAGATGATGTGACCACCCTGAGCAGGAGGGCGAGGCGCTACATTGATCTTACACTAACATTTGAGAGAGAGCACCTTTGCAATACTAAAGATGAGCTGGTTTTAAATGGATCACATGAGTTTCCAGGTGTTTTGCCAGCCTGCAGCCATTCAGAGCCTTTCTATCCAAATCCCTCTGTATATGTGTCTGCTGCTGTGTATGTCCTACACACATGTTTTATTATTTCACTGTGATCCCCCCTCTTTTACAGCCAGACCTTTCTGAGACACCCAGCTAGAGGCTCTGTTGGGCAGGAGGGCAGCATTGCCACAGGGTTTTGCAAGTTGTGACCATATTCTACCTTCCAGAGCACATGGCAGTGTGTTCTCCTTTTGTTCCAGCAGGCAGGGGTAGCTCTGCTCCCTTCCCCTCCCCTGCTTGGAGGGCAGGTTGGGAGCAGGCCCAGCAGCAAGCAGCTTGTCTGGGGTGTCTGGCAGGGTGGGCAGAGCCAGGGATGGGCAGCACGAGGTGTGCAGTGGGCAGGGTCCCTCTGCAGCCTGTGCTGGGGCATCTCCTGCAAAGGCAGGGGAGGTTACATGGGGAAGGGAGGGGGGAGACTGAAATGCAGACATCACTGCTATCCTCAGTAAGAGATTTAGATCTCTGTGTTGGCATAAAAAGGTCATTTTGGGCCTGAGGGTTTTGACATTGTTCCTTTAAGTTAGACCCACAACATAAACTATTTTCAACACTTGCTATGAAGAACAAATGACCTTTAGTAACTTGCCCAGAAGACAAATGGTACGTTAACACAATAAATGTACTTTGCTAGTATCCTGCTTCTTGCTTTAATTTTCAATTAGAAATGTTACTTTTCCCTCTCCCTTTCACACAAAGGACCGCACTTTTGTACTTTTGATTTTGTAACAGAGATTTCCTCGTGCTCTGTGGGATTGGCAATATTCACTGATAATTACTGGCTATACAGTAAATTTCCTTCTGTTCAGGGACAGCATTTTGTGCTCATGTGCTCTGAGGGGATAGTTAACAAGCATCACCAGCCACGTCTGCTGCAAGGGCACAGGAAGGGAGTCAAAGGGACAAACAGTTCAGAGATGGTGCTGGTGAGTATATTTCTTCTTTGACAGAGCTTTTTTAGCATGTGAAGATGGAAATGAGACTGAAAATTAAAGGTGGAATTATTTCATTTAACATCAGGGAAGGCAGGAGGTGTGGATGTTGGCATGTTGACTCTGTTAGGGGAAATGAAGGGCTGTCCCTCCTCTCTGTGCTCGTTTTTATTTTATTTCAGTGAAGGTTTCCAGGCTTTGTTGTGTAGCTTGCTGCCGAGAGCTCTTTGCAGGACCTGAACGTGCATCCCTGTTGTGTGAGTGTGGAAAGGCACACACAGTTCTGCTGGGCTTGCTCTTATGGGGGCTTGGCAGCTGCTGCTCCCTGACAGTGGTGGAAAAAAGGGAACCCACACCTGTGTGGGTCACCTGGGGAGGAGAGCAGGAAAACAAGGAGTAGGGAAACACCAGCTCTCCTCCACGCAGTGCTGTCTGTGCTAAAAAAATAGCAGAGAAAGAAGGTGGACATTGAGATGCTTCCCGAGATCTGTAAACTTTTGTCAAGGGGATGACAGCAGAGATGTCACTGTCACATGAGCAATAAATGCCAGGAAGAAGGGAGAGGGTGTTGGTGGTGGAATTTAGCAGATCAAGGGATGGCACAACAACCAGAAAATATTTAGCAAAAGGACACTGATTTGTCATCCCTTGGAGTCGCAGATACACCTTCCTTAGCATTAATAGTGTTTGGAAGACAGGAAGATCTGGTGCCTAATGCAGAGGCTCATTTGACATCCCATAAATGTTGGTTAATTATTTCTAGGGCTGATACAGTGCTCTTCATCCCAAAGGGATCCAGAACACTTCACACAAAAGTAGATTTTTTCAATTCGCTGGTTGGTTTGAGGATTACAGTTGTTTCACATCAAATAATATCATTTTGGAGAAGGTGGTTTTTATTCTTTGATGTGGGGAAATTCTTTTGTTTCAGCTGAACAGAAGTTATTTTACAGAACCAAAAATGAAAGCTGTCTTGTGAGTTAAGGATCATAGAAACTTCAGAACCTCACCAACAGTGTGCTCATAAAGAATATTCAAGCAAAGCCTCTGGAAATGAAAAATTTAAATACTTTAAGTTTAAATAGCCCTTCTACATCTCCAGAAGTGTTTGTTTCTTATTTTTCCTCAGACTGAAAACTGAGTCCTACCTTATTTTATACAAAATTCATCATCTGATTTCTTTCTAATCAGACTGTTCTAATGTAACAGTCTTCTTTTTTTTTTTTTTTCTTTTTTTCCCCAGCTATATGTTTCTGCCCTTTTATGATCATTGTAGGGGGACTTAACTAAAGCTGGAGAAGTGTGCTGCTCCAAGGCAGCTTTAGTAGGGAAAAGCTGAGCTAGGGAGAAAGGAGCTTGGAGTGGAAGGAAGCAAGGGAGAATGAACTGAAAATGAGGGGAAAACTGGAAAGGGATGGACAATGTGAGTGCTGGTGATAGTTACTCCCCAGAGTGAAAAACAGGAGCAAGGATATAAGGATTAGGGATAGGAAAATGAAAAGAGGAGTTGAGAAAGAAAAAAAAAAAAAGCTGCCTAAAAAGCCAAAAATAGGACACTCCACCTTTAGTGAATGCTTTATTTCTCCATTTTCATGAGAAATGCCATATCTTTCTAAATTTGGAAAGGAGGATAGGTGGCTATTTTTAGGAATTACTGATGTTCCTGGCTGCTTATGGTTTTGTAGTTACCTAGAGAAAAAAGGAAAATACAACAGTGTAAAAGTTAAAGCAACTTAAGAAAGTACTTTTGAAAAACAGAAACTTAGTGATATCTAAACTTTCAGGTTATGTAGTTCTAAAAGTACAGCATAACACCCATATTCCTGAAATTTCATGTGAATGTTACAGGTATAATCCTGCAGACACTCAGGTGTCATTGGCAGGTGTTTATTTTCTTTTACTGGAAACTGATTTTCCTGTGCAATCAGGTGCCTTCAGAATCCAAGGACTTGAGCAAAAGACTAAGTTTTGCTAAACTTGTCATAAGAAATCCCAAAGGTTGGGTGGCCTTTTTCATGCTGGTCATTCCTTCTGTTAATTCCTCCATCTCACCTTTAAGAAAAATTGTACAAAAAACCTAATCAGTTAAAATGACATTCTGCTCTTATTGGCCCTCCCAGAGCCTCTGAGGCAAGTTTTGCTGGTCTCTTTTGGTTATTCATCCTTTTCTGGAGCAGCACCGGGAGCTTTGAGGATGTGTTTGACTGGCAGCCTCACTGAGGCACTCATGGTGTGAGAAGGGCAAAGGAGGGGGAAAGAAAAAAGCCCTGGGTCAGCAGTACAAACAGGGAAGTGACACCAGCATGGTGGTGAGACTGAGGATTTCTGCTCCACTGCTGATTTCGAACTTTCTTTTTAAAGGGCTTTTAGATGTGGATTTCCAGATGAGCTCTTTGAAGTAGACACAAGGCTGTGCAATTTTTTTTTCTTTCAACCAGCAAAACTACGAGGGAAAATCAAAATGATTCTTGCTCTCAGTCCCCTCCTCAGTCATTCTCTCTCCCCTCACCATGGTGTGTGCAGAGAAGGATGTGGATATTGATCAATATTTCCATGGTCCAGCTACACCTGAGCTGGGGAAGGCACACTGAGGTTCCAACCTGTGCAGGGAACACCATTGCAGTGCTTTTACTGACCCCACATGAGGCTGGTGTGCTGGTTTTAATGACATTGGGTCACAATCCTTACCCCACATTGGTAATATTGGGGGCATTTTGTGACTTAAAGAAATTCCCTCAGATATTTCCTAGGTTGTTCTGTGGTTCTGTTCTTGCTTGGGCGCCACATAAATGGTTGTTCATGCTCTCCATGTCATTCTTGTCCTTAGGAATTATGTTTTTTTAATACTGCACATCTTATTTATGCATTTGAATGTCTTAATTTCAGTTCAGCTCTCCATCCCTGTTATTTCACTTCAAAGTCCCAAATTCCTGCTTCTCTTATAGGTCATTACTGAGTCATTTTTAGACAGCAATGTTAGATGGTTATTATGATAAGTGAAGTAAAAACAGTATTAATTTTGGTTTATAAAAAGTCTGTGAAAGTTTTAAGGAGAGTTTAAGTTTGCACATTAAGAATAATTTTCCTTCAGGAGTAAGAAATTAAGAAAACTTTGGTGCAAGTATGATATAATTATTTATAAATTTGATTCATAGACAATAATTCAGAAAAAAAGAGGTGTCTGCTTGGTCATGGGAAGAAGCTGAAAGCTGGTGATGCTTTTTTACTAGAAATACTGGAAATGTGTTAAAATTGTGTGCTTTTGGAAAGGGGTGTCAATGACAGGAAAGAACATCCAGTGCAAATGCTCAGGAGAAGCTGAAGTTTTGTTCTCCAGCATACAGTGACCTTCTGAGGAAAATGGGACAAAGGCGGTCCCCACAGACCCAGTCTGGCTGTGCAAGCAGAGAAGAGTGAAACAGAATGAGGGTAGAAAATGGGGCTGCCACCTTGAAGGTGAGACTGCTCTTCTGAGAGGGAGTCAAACAAAATATTCATCAGCCTAATATGTTTCCCAAATTCTGTATTTTGCATAACTTCAGGGGAAAACTTGTTGGTCTTTTTTTTTTCCTTTCTTTTTTTCTTTTTTTCTTTTTTTCTTTTTTTCTTTTTTTCTTTTTTTCTTTTTTTCTTTTTTTCTTTTTTTCTTTTTTTCTTTTTTTCTTTTTTTCTTTTTTTCTTTTTTTCTTTTTTTCTTTTTTTCTTTTTTTCTTTTTTTCTTTTTTTCTTTTTTTCTTTTTTTTTTTTTTCTTTTTTTTTTTTTCTTTTTTTTCCTTTTTTTCTTTTTTTTCTTTTTTTTCTTTTTTTTCTTTTTTTCTTTTTTTTCTTTTTTTCTTTTTTTTCTTTTTTTTCTTTTTTTTCTTTTTTCTTTTTTTCTTTTTTTCTTTTTTTCTTTTTTTTTCTTTTTCTTTTTCTTTTTCTTTTTCTTTTTTCTTTTTTTCTTTTTTTCTTTTTTTCTTTTTTTCTTTTTTTCTTTTTTTCTTTTTTTCTTTTTTTCTTTTTTTCTTTTTTTCTTTTTTTCTTTTTTTTCTTTTTTTTCTTTTTTTTCTTTTTTTTCTTTTTTTTCTTTTTTTTCTTTTTTTTCTTTTTTTTCTTTTTTTTCTTTTTTTCTTTTTTTCTTTTTTTTCTTTTTTTTTTCTTTTTTTTTCTTTTTTTTCTTTTTTTTTTTATTTTTAATAAGTGGCAGAGCTGTAAATAAGTACCATGACAGTAGTAAATACTTAGTAATGACTCAAGTGTCATTGTCTGAAGTGTGAGCCTGGTGTCACACCAGTCAACACTGACATGGGAGGGCTCCAGCAAGACTGGAGTGTGTGGCAGGAACTGCACAGCCTTCCCAGTGACCTTTCAGTCAGTGTGGGAGAGTGTCATCACAGGGGGTGTGCATCACTTTAACTAGAGACACAGTGGGAAATCCAGACTGTCAAAATTAACTATCGCTCTGCTGGGCAATCTTGGTGCATTTTGGGTTTAAGCAGTCATTGCCCAAACAGGATTAATACATCAGCTCAGGAAACATTTCAGATTCCTCTGAAATGGAAACAACATCTGGGGTTTTTTTCCAGATTTCTTTGCAAATTCATTCTCCTGATCATCTGATTCTCTTTAGCATGTTAATTATTAAGTTGTGCAGTCTCTTTTCATTGATGGCTTCTTTAAGCTTTTATTCCTTCCATTTGCTTGATTTTCTACACGGAGAAGTTGTCTGGTGTGGCTCTTCAGTGCTGTGAGGCAAAAAGCCATCACTGCCAATCCTGCAGGAAATATTAAATGTTTAAACACACACAGACATGGGGCTGCTCTCACCCAGGTGAAAAGGAGTCTTGAACATGAGCTGGTGCTGTGAGCTAACAGCTGCTTTGCATGCAAAAACATCTTCCCCCCTCAAACTTTATTAACAGTTGTGTGGCTTCATCAGTGGGAGCAATGGTAGGAGGAGGCCAAGTGTAAACAAGGCACAGGTGCTGTGTGTGGGGATTTCGCAAGGGTATCTGGACCTGTTCTGAGCAAAATTTATATCGATAAAATCATCATATCTGTATCTATGATGGGATTGCATCCATCCATCTATATATCTAAGAGCAATCCCATCACTTCTACCACTGGGGAACAGAACTCCTTTTAATAATAGTGGGAAATGATATGGAAAATGTGGTAGTGCTGTGTGAGGGAGCAGTGACTTCCCAAAGCCTCCATGTGTTTCTGTAGACCATGCTTTACCTCAGTTTATTCTCAGAATAAGGAATAATCTGACATCAGAATATTCCTTACAGAGTAACAGGCTGGGGCTCACAGGTAGTTAAAATTTTTGAACTTGAAATGTCCGAAAATGATAAAAGTAGTCAGGATTGTAACTATTTTCCCTATTTAGCAAAAAGCTGAAATATTGAGAGGCTAAAGCTCACTCAACCAACCAGTCCCTAGCCCCAGTTTGACTGCAGAGGAAATCTATTACTCATTTCCTGCCTTTACTTAAAATAAAGAGCACCCTCTGCCCAGCACCGTGTCTAAGCAGTCACATCAGCACTGCTTTTTTTGGTGATAATAATAAAAGTGACAGAAGGGGATTCCCCTGAGTGTTTGATACTTTTCTGCTGGGTGGTTCCAGCAGTCCCAGAATAGCTGTGCAGGGTCTGGGCTGCAATGCTGGGCTCACAGGTCCCTCTGGCTTCACCCTTCCTGGAAACCTGGGTCCTGGTTTTGAGAAATAACTGGAGGGGCAGAGAAGGAGAGGACTGCTGTCTGAAATGCAGAAATAGATCATCAAGAAGCAGATGTGACACTGCCTCTTCTCAAACAAGGGCTGGAGGGGAAGGCACTGGATGGCCCAGATACAAATACATGGCTGAGCATTAAAAGCCCTGGTTCCAGTGTCAGCTTTTGCAGTTCCTAAAGCTGCTGGAAGTTCTCAGTGGGGATTACACCCCAGAGAATTGCATTACTGATGCTGGAGATCAGGAGCAGGACTCCTAATAGTTCTCCATTTAACATGGAGCCCTTCTATGAAGCTGCAGACAGAAATAAATATTCTGATTACTTGTGTAAGTGGAAAGCCTTTAAAATGCACTCAAAACTTGCAGTATGCTCCAAAAGGAAAGGTCATTTCTATGTTGTCATGTTAATATCCAGACAACAGGCCAGCACTTAGCTCTGAGAGGCAGGGTGTATTAGTTACCATCATGTTGACAACTCCAGCACCATTTTCTAATGATTGAAATTTTAAAAAAGAGCCATAGCCAGCATAAATCATACTAATTTCATAGATAAAATCACACTAATTCCAGAGATAGGAGTGAAGCTCCAGTGCCACTCAGTAAGTGCACATCCCATGTGCTATGGTGATCTGTGGTTTATGTTTGAAGAGGTGTGATGTGGTGATACTGGACTTGACAGCATTTCCAAGCCCCAGCAGTATTTAGGAGTACCTGCAGGAGAGAGGAGATTCAGAGGGAAGGTGCTGTGCTGTGATGAGTCACACTCAGGAAGGATCATATGCAGTGCCATGCCTTCTATGTGAACACAAATATATTTGCCCTGCAGATCTTGTTTGTCCTTGTGTGAGTGATAAGAGCTTACCATCCAAATAAATAAATAAATACAGGAGAAAGAAATACAGAAGTCAGAAAGATCTGTAGGTCTTAGTTTTTTGAGTGGGAGAAGGAAATGGCTGCTCTTTTTGCAAAGCTTTAAATGCTGCCTGCAATGGCATCAAAGTGAGCAGGGTCTGAGTGTTGTCAGTAATCCCAGAGTTGAGGCTTGGGCTGCATCTGTTGTACAGCCTCTCCCACTCAGAAAAATACCCGTGCATGCAGGGAGATGTGCTCATACAGAAGGCATGGCACTGCATGTGATCCTTCCTGAGTGTGAGCCATCCTAGCTCAGCACCTGCCCTTTGGATTGCCTCTCTCCTGCAGAAGCACCAGGAGAAAGGAAATCTCCTGGTGCTTCTGCAAAAATTACAAATTTCTACCAAATTACAAATACTAATTTGTAATTTTACAATTACTTAATTTGTAATTGTAAAATTACAAATTAGTGCCCTACTTATTGTTGGGGAGCCTCTTTCTGGGGAGCAGCACTCTCATGGGTGGGTTCAGGGCTCATTGCCTTTCCATGAGGGCTGGCTCCATCTCTGGCTCCATCCCTGGTGTTGGTGGCATGGTTGAATTCTGCCCTCAGCTGTACAGACACAGCTGCCATTGACTTTAAGGGCACAACACGGACCAGGCTTTTCAGGTTCATATAAATGCTCTTGGAGGCTGAGCAGAGGTCACAGAGCTGTTGGCATAGAGCCATGTGTGGTAAAGTAAGCCAAGCTTTATTTTCCTCAGCATCCTTACTTTTAAAGGATTGTGTGTTTTTTAGAGATGAGATTTTTTAATTACATCTAATGTGCTAATTTCTTGCTGTGAGCTGTGCTGCAGCAGCATTGTGTGCTGTTGATCAGCTCTGGATTCCCCTCTGGAAGTGGCTGCAGTGTTAGGGATGAGATCGTATGAAATTTGTGCTACCTGGAACATGAATATGTAATTTTAATCTATGCTTTCATTTGGCTAAATCTTAAATCTTTCAAACTTAAGAACCTTAAGATGAGATCAGGAGAAAGAGGACTATGTAAAATCTCACTGTTTTGAGTGAGAAATGTTTCTGTGTAACTGAACTGCATTAAAAAGACAATGTTTATACCACAGTGTGTCATTAAAATTTTTCCATTTATCTTTCATTGAAAGTATGGAAACAAAATTAACATTCTCACTAATATTTGACTTTACATGCTGCAAAATTCTGCTCCTGTATTACATGCTCAGGTTGTTTTTAGAAACTTTGAGATCTGTAGATGAATCTTTCCTGAGACCTTTGAGGTGCTGCTGAAATGCTTTGAGAAGGCCTTTTCAGTTTGCCTATTTAAGTGCTGTTCTGGTGAGCTCTGGATCACTGTGATTAAGCCCATTTTAATAAATCTTTAAAATGCAAATTGGCTTCTGAAGTTTGTGAACATCTCATGGAAGAATGTGCAAGAAACATGTGTGTGTACAGTATATACATGAGTGCATATAAATATTTGTGTGTATATGTAAACACAGAGTGACAGAGACACGTATTATTTTGCTATTTGCTGTATTTCTGGTGTTATTCAGTGAGAGGCAGAGATTCTGCAACTCTATTGAAGCTAATTTTGTTGCCTGAAGGTGTGGTCTGAGGCTATGAATCTTCTCACATGTTCGTGTTTAAGTTGTTTTAAACCATATGAAAAATATCTGAAGTGCCAAAATGTTTAGGCATTCTAATCCAAATGATATGAATAAGAGGGATAAGCATTTTTCATGTAAGAAAAGATTAAAGAAGAAAAAAAACAACCCAGAATTAAATCTGTTATACTTCACAATAAATAGTTTTGCTTCCAAAGTATCTGCTGAGGCCACCTGTGATGTATGCCCAGCCACCTAGGAGGGACTCCAAAGATGTATTCCTGACAAAAAACATTTCCTTGACTATTTGTTCAATTACTTGTTTTCTTTTTCTTTTTTCCTGCCTGTTTTCCTTCAGAGAAAATATTGCTTAAAGGAGAAATCCTGTTTTCAGATTGGTTTTGTTTTTTTCACTTGGCTGAGTGATGAGAGCAGAAATTCCATGCTGGATTTGATTTATTGGAGAGCTGTATCTCCAGAAAAGCAGGAGACCAATTAGGGTCTATGTTTGAGTAATCCAGACTGCTGGAGAGAGCTGGGAAGGGGAAAGGACGCAGCAAAAGTGGCTGCAGTGCTGCATTTACAGCAGCATCAGCAGAGGGGAGCTACTGGAGGGGAATCTGGTTGGTGTTGTGTCAGAGATGATGAGCACTAAAGGTAAAGGTGAACTGCTCTGGTGATTAAACTTGGTTTAAGCTGTGGAGTTTGGGCTTGGTTCAGCTCTGCACTTTGTGAATCCAGCTGTCAGGAATGGCCTGTGTTGGCCCTTTTGGAGCTTTTGTGAGGTTTTGATGGGACACTGCTCCCCAGTGTAAGAAAGCATCTTCATCTTCACAGACTTACTTTTGAAAATATTCCTTCCAAAAAAAAACCAACCAAAACCCAAACTGCTCACTAGGCAATAGTTGTGAGCTGGAATACAATGCCAGTAAATGATTTACAGTGCAATTCCTTTTCCCATGACTTGCTTATCTGACTGTCTTGCTTTGCAAATGAAACCTGCTGCTTCTGTTGCTGATCCTGCCACTGCTGTCATGAGAGAGTTTGGTATGTGCACTTGAAGCTCACTGCTGCTTTCCTTTTGTCCTGTGCCAAAAACTCATGTTCTGGGGAAAATACAGCCTGAATGGTGGAACTGAGGGAAACATGTTTATGACAGCAAACATCACCAGCAGGATGGTGTAAACTTCTCCTAAGACAAGTGGCAGTGCAGGATGTGTATTAGGGGGATAACAGGAGCTAGGGGAAGGTCCCCTGGGCTGGGCACATGTGTGACAGACCTTTGTGGGATTATTTGTGGGATTACACAGTCCAGCAGTGATGACTTGGCCTTTTACAAACCTGTGCAGTGTTAAACTCTCTGTAAAGCCCTAACTAGAGCCAGTGCAGGGCTGGTTTGGTGCCACAGGTGTTTCCTTGTCCTTACTGAGTGCAGAGCACAAGATGTATGAGCTGCAGAGGTGGGACATGTCCTTCCTCCCCTTGTCTCTTCACACCAACAATTTATGGATTATCCATGGTGCTGGCTCAGGAACTATCCAGCCCTAGTGCTGAGATGAAAATAGGGTTTTCTCATGACACAAATTGAGATGAAAATAGGGTTTTCTCATGACAGAAATAACTGTGCTAACTTGGTTTGATTCCACTTTCTGAAGCTGTACCATGATTGGTGTGTCACCCAGATGGATTTATTCAAGCACAGTATGAAAATGGCCATTACAGAAATAGGCACAGTCTCTCCAGTGTTGATGTAAAACCTGACAGAGATGACACTGAGTGGATGTAACTTCATAAAATCGCATTTACTGTTCTGCATTCAATAAAATCCTCTTATTTATTTAGGTTTTGGAATGAAAACATGATTTACTGCTTTTGGGGTTTGAGTGAACATTAAACCTGAAGGTTTTTCCAATGGAAAACATTAAATATGAAAAATTCAGTGATACTCCATAGAACTTTCAAATTCCAGGGTACAGAATTTCTGCAGAGTTCCCAACATATGTTATGTCTTTTTTTTTTTTAAGTAACCATGGAATGTTTCTCCTGCTATGGGAAGCATTCTATGAAAAGCTTTTAGTTACAAAAAATCCTGCTTTACAGTGTACATTAATGTTTATTGATTGCCTGTAGTTTGTTTTAAGCTTATCCAGCTTGTGCTATATTATTTTTATAATATAATTATAATACAATAATATATAACTACAATATAATAATATATATAATATTATAATAATGTAATATAATTATTGCCATACTTTGTGGTAAGGTAATTATGCAATTGATTTTAACACAAAGCCATAACACAGAATTACAGTAAAGTGTACTACTTAGTTGAGACTTGAATTCTGAATTCCTCAAATAAATTTTTTATTTCAAATTTTTAATGCCCAGTTTTGCCCCCCAGAACTTTTTTTCCCCCCCCCAGAACTTAATTTTTAGGAATTTGCTTGTTATGATGGGCTATTTTTATGTTTTACTTCCAAGAAGTATGATAGTTAAGAAGGGCAGTCAGGTCTTTGGAGGCAAATTGTTTGTGTCTTTTGTTGTGCTGCATAAAATTGCAGCTGAAAGCCTTTTTGCAAGTGCAGCTGATAGTAGTGGTCAGTTAGGGTTTAACATCAGACTTTAAAGCATGATTGTCCCTCAGAATAACTCCTAGAAGAGAGAAGAGTGGGCAGAGACACACACATAGAGGAGAGAATGTGAAAGGTTCTGTGCTTGTTCTGTATTTATTTTATGGACTTCTGTTTGCTAAAATTGCCCTTTTAGGTAAGTAATTTTCCTTTTTCATCATGTGACTTAGGCAGGAGGAACTGAAATCAAATGGAAAAGTTGGTAGGTTTTAGATTCAAAAGTCAAATAGATGCTTTGGAAATGAAGAACCATAGAATGCCCTGAGGTAGAAGGGACCCACAAGGATCATCAAGGAGCTGCAGTTGTAATTTTAATAAAATTATTTTTTCCATTTGTATGAAAACTTGTGTCAGATTTTCCCAATAATGATGCTGTAATAATTCCTGCCTTTAACATTTGTTTTATAACCTGGCACACAGATGTGTGTGTGTTTGTAAGTGTCGCTTTGGCCACAGTGAGATGATAAACCAGCTGCACGTGTGTGCCACTCCCCAATATAATTTCTGACCTGGTGCTAGTGCTATGTTAATGGCAAAACCCACCTTGTTTTCTAACTCACTGCCCTTTTAATGTCTTGATTCCCACAGTGTATTTCTTGAAGGGGTATTTGGGCACCCTTGGTTTGTGCTTGGAAAGCTGCTGCATCTTTCTGCTTGCCCTTTCTCGGGCAACACCACCATTGTTCCTTTGTGGCTCTGTGGGGTTTTAATGTTTGAAAAGCAACAACGTGGCCTTGTCTTAATCAAATTAGCCCAGCTGTAGTCAGTCCTGAAAGCTGCAGTCATTCAGTCTGAGATCCCCAGCCAGCAGTGCCATACATTGCACTGTTTCAGTAGTAATGCAATTCCCCTACAGGATATACTGATGCTTGTTTTGATAGGGAATATGTCTGATGCTCAGAGTTATATTAACTAAATATTTGAAGGCCAGGGAGATGGCTCTTGTGATGAAATTCTTCTCTGATGTAGTTATTATTAAAGCTGGCTGGAAGTGTTTGGTCTGAAACTGAGTTTGGAAAGCTGTGTTCTGAGAAATGCATGTAGGATAATTTTTACTTCACAGTTGCAGCTGAAAACAGGAAAAATCTCTGTATGTGAATGGTGTTGTGGTGGCTTGTGGGAACAGATCTGTGTGTTCAGTGCCTTGGCTGTCCTGTGCACCCCAGAGTCACTGACTCCTGTAGTCCCAGCAAGGAGAGGGACTAACAATGTTTGAGCAGATTTAATCTGTGCTGTCAGATTCCCCCTGTTGTATTTAAATTTCTTACAGCAATGTGTTCATTAATGTGTGGCCGTTTTCTCTCTGTTTAATCTTTGTTACATGCAAATCCTCAAATGGGGCTTCATTTGTTGTTTTAAATGTACAAGTTGTGGTGTGAGGCATTAGGAAAAGCAAGGAGAAGTTCATCCATCAGATGCAATGGGAAATTGAGGTTTTTCACAGACCCTTATTCCAGCAAAGGCTGCTGCCACATCTCTGACCAGGTCCTGCAAAAACTCAGTCTCCTGCTGTACCATTAGCACAATGGCATGGAAGCCTGCTGTGCCTAAGCAGAGCAATTTGCTGTGATTTCAGAACTTTCAGTGGTGCTTTGAATATGCTGAAAACATGCAGTCCATGTGGTGTCCGCAAAATAAGGACCTTGCTCTTATCTCTGAAATACTGAGGGAGAGAGGATGTGCTGCTGAGGAAGGATGCTGCAACAGAGGGTTTGTTGTCAATGTGAGTGTGGGGATGTCACACTCCTAAAGTACAGGGAGGCATTTTGGAATGGTGTTATTCTTTGCTTGCATCCTAAAATCTACCAGAGTGGCGTTTTTTTTGGCAGAGGGAGTTTTTGGATTTTCTTAGTGGGGAGGAAGGTGAGGGGACTTTTACATAAATAGTTTTTAATGTTTTTACTTCATTGCCTTACTCTGCAATTGGATATGCACTTGATACCATAATTTAGTTGAGCTGTTAGGGCATGGATTGATGATCTTTGAGGTCTCTTCCAACCTAGTCATTCTGTGAATTCTGTGAATGTTAGAAGACACTTAAAAAGCATCTTTGAATTTAGGTTTGAAAGGCAGTAAATATAATTCATCTAGTAGAAACAACCAACATTGAGGCAGAAAAGGAAAAAATGAAATCTTCTCTGCAACTCCAGGCTGCAGTGCAGGCTCACTGAAGTTAGCCAGGACACTGAATTGTGTGCCAGCACTGCCCTGCATGCTCCTTACCAGGACTTCCAGGGACCTGGATGGCATTTCTGTGTGTCCCTGGGGCTGGCACACAGCAGTGCAATGCTGTCTGACGGGGTTAGGTGCAGGCACAGAGCTTGGTGTGCCTTTTCTATGCTGCTTTCCTTCCTTTCCTACAACATTTTCCTGTCAGAGTCTGTACAGACATCCTAACCAGGATGATCTGGTGGTTTCACCAGGTACCACTGGGGCAGCCCCAGCCCTGGCAGCGAGGGAACTCCTTGCTGGCAGCTGCTCAGGAGACAGGGACACTGGAGAAAATAAGAGAGAAAACATGGGAAAACGAGCATTTCCTCGTGGAAGGCACTGTGGCCTTGAATTTCAAGCTTTGGAAGCCATTCCTCCTCTTGCTCTGCTGTCAATCCAGAGAGTCTCAAACTTCATTTGCGCTCATTTCACACAGCGTTTGCTTATCAGCCTGAAAGGCGACTGTCTGATCTTTCCTTTTGCGTGCTTTCACTTTTAAGATCTTCCCTTTCTTATGTAAAAAAGGCAATTAGAGTCGTATCTGTTTATTTTAAACAAAATGGCTGTTAATTAGCGTGATCAAAAACCCTGCCATTGTAGACTATGGGCCTCACTTTGTAGTCTCGCTAAATTGCATACAGTTTGGTGCCAGCTGACATGATAGCAACACAGAGCCTGCCTTTTTTTAACTTAATGAACAAACAGATTTATGAGCCTTTGTTATCTTCTGGTTTAGATCTATAGGTTGGGAATGCATTATTTAGAGTTCTTGTTTCTTAATGACTAATGTCATGTTGTTACTTATTAAGAGTGCTTTAACTTGCTGGAGAAGTTTCCCTTGCTTTTGTATCCCCTTGTTTCCATTTTCCTTCTTTTTTTTTTTTTTTGATGGCTTAATTAAACAGTACATCTGTGGTACACAAAACAGAAAGTTGAGATGCACTTCTCTAGTTGCATTCAGATGTTCCAGCACTAACTCCATAGTGCTCTGAGAGCACTGAGTATTTTGTCATCTGTTCAAAGCAGTTCCTCAGTTTTTACCTTGCCTCCATCACTGCCTGATACGTATCATAATTTCTGGGGAAAAATGCCCACAGCAATCCATTGGTGTAGCCCTGCTTTGTTTTGGACAGAAGAAAGTTAAGAATATTGGTGATAAAGCATGGTTCCCATCTGTAGAGTTGTCATCTTAACTGAATGGCAGTGTGTCCTTTTAAATGAAAAAAGTGTTAAAAAACCAAAAAGCATTTAAATGAATAAGTGAACATTGTGTGCTTTCTTTTCTATTACTGTGACTATTACTTTTGTAGGGAAGGTCCTCATTTCAGAAAGTCAGGAAGGTCTGGTTTTTGTGTTTAGTTTGGCAACTTCTGATGGCTATGGAAACAGCTACTGGAACTAGAATGTAGGAAATTTAAAGCTGGAATTAATCAGAAGATCCTCTATTCTTGTCACCACTGGGGAGCTGCGGTGCAGCTCCCAGAATTTATTTACCAGGGATGCATGCATCCCCATCACTGAAGTTTCCCTGCACCCTCACATAGCCATTTTTATGTTAAATTCCTCTGTATGCTGACACAAGGCCTAATTGACCTAATATTTCCAGGAGTAGCTGATTATTCAGGTATGTCATTATTTCTCTTTTGTTTTATCTGTTGGTCATTATTGAAGGATTCAAGCAAAATCCTTATTTGCATAGAGAAAATCAAAATTGAAGTCAAGTCATAAGCAAAGTCAGTGAGCTGGCATAAATTTGATTAAAAGAAGGTGTGATCAGGCCATTTTATGGGTTTTACTGTAATTTAAAACTTTGCATTGAGTGTAATTCTTGGCTGCAATTCTCCAAGTATATGTTTAATTTAAAGACATAAGACAATTAATACTTTTTCCTGTGGTTATATTTCAGTGTTAAACCATGCACAATTTCATGTTAAAATATTGAAGGAAATGTTACTTGCTATTATGGAAGATTAAGGTAGTAGTAATATATTTCCTCCAAGGGGGGGAGGGAAAAAACCAAAACAGAAAAAGTGAATCTGAAAACAAATTGAAAGTACTGCAAGTTTTAGTGTTACTCTGTTGAATCACACTTTTTAAACTGTTGTACTTGTAATTTCCAAATTAAAGAGAAATAAAATACATTTGGGTTTTCCAGTGGAGAACCATTTTTAGAAAGATTTTTTGGTTTCATCTGTCACAATATTGTACTGAAATAAAATAAAGGCCTTTTTTATTTCAATATCATAAAATTAAAAAGAAGCATCAGGTGAAAGTAATTTTCAGATGGTAATTTGTCTTTGTATATCAAATAGTGCTTTTTAAGGGTAATGGTTAAAATGGAAAATTTTCAACTTTATCAAGAGACCTTTGCTAGTTTTAGAAATTAGATAATAATAGTTTTTTTCAAATTGAAATGTAATAAAAATTGCTTTATTTGTTTAAAATGGTCCCTGTAAAAGACATAGTAATTTACAGTGGAAATAATTATTTGTAAGTTTTTTAAGTCAGGATAGGTTTTTTTTATTAGTGAATGAAAGAGTAAGAAAGGGTATACACTTAAACAAAATAAATAATTCTGGAGAGAATGATTGTGGTCCATTTCATCCTTAATTCAAGAACAAGGAATTGTTCAATAAAAAAACAAGGAAGATATTTTGATAAAAGAAGATGATTAGGCACTACCTGCAAATTACTTGTGGATCTTCCTAATAAAACTATTCTGATTTAAAAAAAATAAATTAACAAATCAAGCTCTTAGATGAGTTACTGAAGTTTGAAGGTAAATGAGATGTGCTTTCAGTCTCTTTATTTTCTCCTTTTTGCCTCAGAATGTGAAGTACTTACTCAGGAGATGGTTTATGAGGAGCAGTCTCTCATGGCAAGTTATTTTGTAGTTGTTCAATTCCAGGAATTTGTCACTGTGATAAAATGGTGGATATTAGCAGTTATTTTTCATCTTGACTAACTGAAATATTCTATGATTACAAATTTATATAGGGTTAAAAACATTTATGCAAGTGCTATTTTTCATGAGCTGGTTAATTTACATATATTTTACGTTTAATTAACATATATAATATTTTGTCTGTAGATGTAATAGAAATGGGGCTTTGATCCATCCGAGTCCTTCAGCAGATGCTTAACCTTAAGCACATAAATAATCCCATTGTTTTCAGTGTCTTTAATCTGTGCTTTTAAGTGCTTTGTTGGATTGTGGCCTAGTATAATTATATGTTTGCAATAACAGTTGCTTATTAAAAGCAGTTGTTAGATCTCAAAAATAATATAAAAGAAATAACATGAGAAAATATGTATCAAACAGTACTGAAAAAATACATAAAAATGGTTTCAAAATCCCTATTTGCTTGTCATTGTCCATCACACTGCAGATTCTGCTTTTTGTGACACTCCTTTCTTTTAAGAGGGGAAGACCAAGGCATATTAGGGAAGCTATCACAGAAATTTATGTAGAAATAGAGGAATTTTTTAAAAATTGTAATTTTAAATTTATAATTTTTAAAAAGTTATAATTGTTATTAACACTGAATTCTGTAATAAAGGTGAGGGTTTTTTAATAATTTGCTATTACATAATTGTAAAGCTCTGAGTAGATCATTCCTAGCTGTCAGTCAGTCCCACAGGGCTTCGCTGCTTTCTTAGTAACAACAAGTGGGTTCAGGGAGAGTTGGTAAGTAAGGAGTAGGGGTCTCTTCCCAGCATTTCATTCAGTATTCACTGAAAAAACCACTGTATTTAGTGTTTTTCACTTTTCCTTGCTCTTTTCCCCTGGGTCTGTTCTGTAATGTTCCATGCTGTGTCAGACCCCTCCATTTCCTTTAACCCGGAGCAGAGATTAAGGACCTAACACTGAATTTTGCAGTGGCCATTGTACTCTGGTCAGGTTTCTCCCCATAAACCATCTCCTGTGTAGGCACTTCATGTTCTGACACAAAAATGAGAAAATAAAGAGACAGAAAGCACACCTCATTGACCTTCAAACTTTAGCAATCCATCTAAGAACTCAATTTGTTAATTTTTTTTAAAAATCAGAATAGTTTTATTAGGAAGATCCACAAGTTATTTGCAGGTAGTGCCTAATAATCCTATTTTATCAAAATGTCTTCCTTGGTTTTTTTATTGAACCAATTCCTTGTTCTTGAATTAAGCATTGTGGTCCGTTTCATACTTAACTCCCATTCTCTCCAGAATTATTTATTTTGTTTAATTGTATACCCTTGCTTATTCTTTCATTCACTACTAAAAGACCCACCTTGACTAAAAAAACTTACAAATAATTATTTCCACTGTAAATGACTGTCATTTATATTGATCATTAACCACTGTATTTTGCTCTGGTAAAATGTTCTGATGGGACCTGGGTGATGGTGCTCACCTGGCTGCCAGCCCAGCTGCATCTCACAGACACTTGCTAGGAGAGTTTCTGGATTATAAACCCTCTAAAATTTAGTGTTGGAATTAACAATTTCTACTGACAAGTTTGAGAAATCACCTGTGTGGGTAAAACATTTCAGCACCAAGTGCTTGTGCCTGCAGCTTTGTATTTGTATCTCCTCTCTCCATACATTCATTACTGCTTTCCTGATCTACCTGCTCCTCTGAATAAACTGAAACTTTTTCAGTTTATTTTTCCATGGAAGCTCACATGGAAGAAAAAACATAACAGTGGTAATATAAAGGCAATTTTCCTTGGTCGTTTGTGCCTGTGAGTCAGAGCTTACGTAGATTTTACAGCAAATTGTCACTTCTGCTCTTCCAGCACAACCATCTTGCCTGGTCTGCCAGCCAAATTTTTTGAGTGCATTTACAACTCATGTGAGCAGGAATAAATGACCACAAGCATCCAGCAGCACTCAAAGGGTAAAAGAAATGTGAAATGATCTGTAAATGTCACTGTTATATGTGATAAAAAAAAGAGGGCTTGGCTGGTCTAAGTTAGAATATCCAGCAGTACTGAGTGAATAGAATACCAGTATGGATTTGGAGGAAATTTATTTCCTTATAAATTAGGTATCTTATATATAATTATATATATAATCTATACAATTATATATATTATATTTATAGTATATATTATATTCAATTATATAAAAATATATCTATAATATATAACCATATACATAATATATTATATATAATATATCTATTATATAGTGTATATTATATATACCACTATCTAATAGATAGTTATTATTATTAATATTATTGTATGTACTATATTATCTATAATTATATATAATATATTATCTATATAATGTATAATGTATAATAGATAATATATAAAATATACTATGTATATTATTTATATATTATATATTATATATATATTTAATTATATATTTTTTCTTATATATTTCCTTATGTATAATGTGATTATGGTTGGACATGTGGGTACTCTGTGTTGTTCCCTAGCAGAGCAGTGTGTGTGATTGCACATACAGGGTGTGGGATGCATCACCCAGAGCTCCTAAGTCCATGGGCTGGGCTGGAGATGGATGATTTATTCCTTATTGCTTCAAGGGAATACAGGATGTGTAGCCCAGGTGAGCAGCACTGCTTGTAAGAGCTGGAAAAGCAGAATCCTTTTCTGGCTGAGGTGTTGAGAAAGTCTCCTCCCCCAGGCACTGAGGAGGTACCAATTTCCCCAGGAATGAGTTCATTAGTGTGCATTGCTGTTCGTGCGGGAAGGTGTGGGGTGTCCCGGGGCTGTCTGTGCTCAGTGGGAAATGTCACCTCGGATCAGAGTGGCGGCGCTGCCAGCCCTGCTGGCCCAGGGCAGGGCATCTCTGAGCTCTCCTGTAATGCACAGTGACTGCCCCAGCACAGCCTCGCTGGCTGCAAGCAGATGACAATGGGTGCCACCTTCTGCAGCTCAGATAAATGACAACTTTGGGGAAGGTCACAGCTCGGTGTGAAAAGTCCTCCACACCTTGAAAGGAAAAGAAAAATCCCATAGCCTGTGTAGTGCCTTTCCTGCTCCTGTCTCTTTGCTTACACAGGTGGAAATGTTGAAATTAAATAGCAGAGCGAGGGTGAGGGCGAGACTGCTGTGTTTTGATGTGGCTCTGAAATTGCCCTTCATTGTCAGAAGCTGTTAGGCTGAGGAGTGAAATGCACTCCTTGAGTGGCAGCAGGAATTGGTAATTACCTTTAATTCTCCACAGGGGCACCCAGAGCTGTGGGCTTTGCCCACGTGTCAGAGCTGATGCACAGAGAGCAGGGCTGATGCTGGAGTGTGGAGGGGCAGAAATGGGTCTGTGTCCCCTTTTCCAGCAGCCTTTGTGCCCAGAGAGTGCCATGGGCAGGGCAGGGGCAGCTGCCCCAGCCCCATTGCTCAGAGCTGGACTGAAAAAGGGCTGCAAGCAACAAGGTGGGAGCATCCCTGATTCTTTTCTTTCCTAGCAGCTGCTTTTTTCTCATCAGCCCTTCAGCAGCCCCAGGCCTCTGAAAAGCAGCAGGAGAAGGGAGGTTCATGCTGGAGCTGGCTGGGATGGGGAAGCCGTGGGCACTCTGCAGCAGGAACTGCTCCCAGCCACAATGAAATGACACATGGAAGTTTTCAGTCATCAGCTCTCCAGTGGAAGCAAGACTGAAAAATCTAACACCCCATGCCCTAATCCACTTCATATGGTCTCTGGCCATAGCTCCCACTGGCTGTCCTGCAGTGGAGCTGCTGGGTTTCCCCATGCCCAAGCACCAGAGCAAGATGAGGTGCACTGCTGTGCCCTGTGCTTGCTGGCAGAACTTCTGTTCTGCTACATGGGCTTGAAGATGTGCTTTGTTTTATTGCCTCCCTTTCCTTTGAGAGGTACAAAGTACAGTGACAGAAACTATCATATTCAATTGGACATGCTTTCTCCAGATTTGTTAAGGATTTACTCTACACATTTGTAGCATTTAGTTGCCATGGCAATGACCTCGGTGCAAGAGGGAACAGCCTTTAGGTTGGACCTCAGATTTTCCTTTCATTTCCATTTAATTTGATTTGACTGTGAAATGTCACTTCCATTGCATTGATTAAGCTTCATTGTGGCCACCAGCTCTGTTAGAAAGGTTAAAGGGCAGGCTAGTGGCTGTCATTTTTCTCCCCCCACCCTTTTCTGATACCAGTACAGGTTTGTTTTGGTTTGTTTTTTTTCAGAGGAAGACTAAGGTTTGACCCCATGGTGTTCCACAGCAAAAGCAAAACTAATGCAGCAACAGTTTGAGGTGGTGCTAACCTACAGCTTCCTCAGACAATTTCACAGCACTTTAAAAAACAGGAATTTGTTTCTGTTTTTCTTCCTGACATATGCTCGCCCCCCAGATAAATACATGTGATTTATTCAATTATCCAACACAAGCCATGTTGGAAGGAGGACAGTCACCTCTTTTTCCAAATCTCTGTAGTCCCTAGGGTGTGCCAGCTCCCACTGGGAGGGAGCCACTGGAATAATGTGCGGACCACCCTTTTGCCCAGGCTCTCTCCAGTTAGTTTGGGATTTGCAGGTTTTATGCAACAGGTGTAAAATAGAGAAAGGCAACATGTTGGGATGGGAGGCTCCAAAGAAGAACCAGGCAGAAGCAAGGATTGCTTTAAGCAGCTTTATTAATGGCAAACAAATTAAAATCACTACTGTGGTATTCTTCATTCCCAGTCCAAGGCATTCAACCTTTGTAAGGAGTACAGCCCATCTGCAGAATGCAAAGGTGCAAAAAATGGGGCTGCATTTGTAAAGACTTGCCCCTCTTGCTGCCCTCAGACCTCTCTTTGTGCTGTGTGGGCTGGAAAAATGTGTACTCTGTGGACTTGGATAAATCAGCTCTGTTCATTTAGGTGCTGCAGAACCTCTTTTGTCTGCATCTCTGTATTAGCAGGCTCAGAAGCCTTCCTGGCAAGCTGTTTTTTTGCTGTGAGCCAGCTTTTCTGCCACATGCTTCAACTAAACATCAGCTAAAATATCATCTTGAAATTTGCATTTTGCATGAGAACTGAAGTTAAGATTTCTCCTGCTTAGCTTGGTCAAAACTTAAGGTAAGCCCTATAGTTATGTGTTGTTTTGTTATTTGTTTAATAGATCAGATGCTCATTTTGAAAACTTTGGTTCCTCTTAGTAGTCCTGCAAATAATTGCTTTTAAAGTTTGTTTAGTTGCTTAGAATTTAAAAAGAAATGAGTAAAGCAGAAATATTAAAACAGCTTGGCCTGAAGGGAGGGATGCAAGGAAGGCTCATTAACACAGGCATGTGAGCACAAACTGGTGGGCTGGTGAGGAAGAGGCCTGCAAAAGTCAAGGGAGAAAAAAAATGTTTGACCAGGCACAGGGTAAAGGATGCAAGGAGAAACTCAAACCCCAAAGTACTACATATGGCTTGGAAATCTTTGCAGCTGAAGGACTGATTTTCTTTCCTGACGGAGCTGAGCTTCAAATTAAGCCTCTTTCTTTTGGAAAGGAGGGCTGAACGAGTGAAGAAAACTGCAGTTCTGGAGCCTGTGTACTGGCTGCAGGATGGAGAAATAAATCACACGTGTATCAGAGATGGAATGTATTGAATTTGATTTTCTGATTTCTGCTCCCATCTCTGAGACATGCAGCATCAGGGCCACCCTCATCCCATGGTGAATGGTCAGGGCCAGCTCTGGAAGGCTGCAAATCCCTGGGATAGGCTCAGTGGAGAGGGCTTGAGCTGGGCAAAGGTTTTCAGAGGGAAAATCCTTCCTGCTGTGTCCCTGTGTGTCACAGGAGGGGGTGACTTCAGCTGCCAGCAATGCAGGTGAGAGCCTGGCTGGAGCTGTGGCTCTGTTATCTGAGCTTTATGCTGCTTCTGGGATATCTGTC
The DNA here is from genome assembly GCF_037042795.1 of Molothrus aeneus. Classification (NCBI taxonomy): domain Eukaryota; kingdom Metazoa; phylum Chordata; class Aves; order Passeriformes; family Icteridae; genus Molothrus; species Molothrus aeneus. The sequence goes on along the minus strand of NC_089650.1, from coordinate 1,192,209 downwards.
AGAGGGAGGGCAGAATCTCCATGCTAGGTGCCCTTCCTGAAAGCATTGTTTGCTTCCAAAAACTTTTCTGTTTGCTTCCAAAAATTTGCACAAATAACTGGTGGGAGAAAGAAGGAAAGGAGAGAGAAGGATGTAAATTCCTTCCTAAGCAGCAAGATGAAAAACCCCTCCTGAAGCTGGAGTGGCCCTGAGCTGCTGGCCTGTGGGATGGTGCTGTCTGACAGAGCTTTTTCTGCTCCTTGGGACTGGGGGCAAGTGGAAATGCTGGGTGTGAAATCCAGCAGCTGCTGAGTACTTGTGCTTATCCATGCAAATTGTCACCATGCCTGTGGAGGGGGAGGTGGAGGTGCCCCAAAAATTGGGATGCTGTTCATGGCTTTGGATGCTCTTTGTTGTCTTATCCTGGATTTGTCGAAGAGAATGTTAGTAATTTGTAAAAGAGAATGTTAGTTCTGAGCTCTGTGTGTGTCTGTTTCTGACTGGGCATCACAGCCATTTTTGGTGCTTGTCACTGCTTGGAAAGGACCCAATTTTAGAGCAAGGTTGTCAGTTCTCCTTTGGAACCGAATAATGGGAATATTCTCAGAATGTAAATGCACATGTTGTGGACTTCCACAGAAGAAGAGTTCTTCTGCAGTGATGTTTCAAAACCTCCCAAATTCATAATTACTTACACTCTGAGTTAGGGTTTGGAGGTGAAGAAACTGTGGGACCATGGAAAAAACATCAGATTAGGAGAAAATTCTTGACTTCTTGTGCACTCAAGGTTTTTTTATATGGATCATGGTGTTTGTTTTCCTGTGTAAAAGCATTTGAGGCCTTCTGAGTACATATTGCTAATTTTTGTTGTAATTTATGAAGCGGTTCTTTTTAGAAAAAGCAGTGTTTAAGACTAAATACTGAATGTGGTGGGTGCTTGTTCTTTGTGGCAGTTGCGCCATGTGGTAGAAATCCCATTTTCCAAAGTCCCGGCCACACCCTGTGATGGAGACAGAAGAACAGCAAATAGCTTCATTCAGATGTCTCCTGTGTCATCCTCTCAGCTAAAAATGCTGTATTAAAAACCTAAAGAAGGTGGAGAAAGTTAAAAGCTGAATTCTGAATGTTCCATTTGATGCCGTATCACAAATCTTTGCTCAAAAATGAGATGAAATGGATTTTTGTTTGTTTGGTTGGTTTGGTTTTTGGCCATACCCAGTTGCTCTTTCTGTCATCAGAAGTGTCTGTGGCTCATGGTCTGAGCCCTGGAGATGTTCCAGCAGGGAGGAGCTGCTGCACCCTCTTGTTGGGGCAGGTGTGGAGGGACACAGCACCCAGAGCAGGGCAATCCCCATCTCCTGGGGCTGCTTAGGGTAGCCACAGAGGTAAATTAACACCTCCCTTTCCACCTCAAACACACATCATTTTACTCCACACCCTCAGTGGAAGGTGTTCTCTCCCCCAGGTAACCAAATGTGCCCTATTTAGGCAGGGAAGGGAGATGCTGTTTAATTCCTCTGCACAAAGTGAGCAGGATTCAGCACAGGATTCAGCAGCTCCAGCTCCAACACGTTTTTTTTCTTTTTTTTTTCCACTTCTCAGCAGGAGCTGAGTATTGGCATCTCTCCCACAGCATCATGCCTTGTTGTTTTCTCTCAAGCAAAAACAACAGAAAAGGAAGATGAAAAGGAAGGAGCAGACAGATCTGAGAGAGGATTGTTAGCTCCGAGATCTGGTGGGACCTCCTTGCAAGCATTTGCAACTCGGTGTCACCCATGCCAAAGTCACATTGCAGTTTTCTGAACCTTTTATAATCTCCTGCATATGGACACTATCTTTTCCTTCTTCTGCTTGCTGCTCAACAGGAGCAGTTCATAGGAGATTTTGTCTGTTTGCCCCTGGTTTTTGGAATGTGATAATCACATTGTGGCATTCGTAGGTCATGTCATGGTATGCTATTAATACCTTTGTTGTGTATTAACCTTCTCAAAGCAATTGTATGGAGGCATAAAAGGAGAGGAGTGTTCCCTAGTTTTAGCTGAATTTCCAATTTGAATGTCAGGCCAGGTTCACAAAAATTTCCAAAATAGGTGAGAGTTATAAATAAAACTGAATGTGTTACTGTTTGGGGGGAAAGCTGTGGAACTCAGTTTTTTCTTCCAGCTCAGCCCCAGAATAGACACAGGCTGTTTTTCACTTTGAGCTTTTAGATTCCAGCAGACCTCAAACTTAACAAAAAGATCAGAAGAATTTTATGAACTGAAGAGTGAGTTTCATGCAGATATGAATCAGCACTGATATCTTGGCTGCTGTCATCATGTGAGTATGCTGTCATTGCAGCAGATATGATAAATTTGGGAATCTTAAACTGAACATACTTGTCCAGTATGCCTATGAGGCAAAGCAGGGAAAAGAGAGTTTTTTCAAATGCCAGCAATAGTATTTTTAGAGAAAAAATATTTTACCTGTGGTCTTTAAATTTTGTCTATAAACTCCATTCAGATTTTGAGATGCAAAAGGACTTACTGGGAGTTTTGGGGCACCAAGCCAATATAAATATCAGAAATAAGAGGAAATCATAGAGCTTTTTTCTTATTGTTAATAGCATAATGCATCTTTTGTTGGATTTCCTCTCTGCAGGACCCTCCCTGCTGCAGTAGTGCCATTTACCCCTGTCGTCTTTTATGGTTTCAAAGGGCCTGTTCTGCAGAGCTGCTTACAAACTGTACTGAAGGCTGAAAATTCTTGCAGGGAATCAGACAGTTTTGATTGACCAAGTAAACTTAATTCCCAGTGACAAGAGAAAAATTAATTCAAGCATTTGGAGAGATGAGGTTTGGGGGAGTTTATAACGTTGGTCTATAATGTGAGTCTTTAATGTCTGAAGCCTTCGAGTCAGTGTTTATAAAGAACCCTCTTCACTTTGCCCCCATTTTGAAGCACTTATTTTCCTCTCTGCTTGCAAAGATCTTAAAAAGATCTCAAGTCTTTGTACTTGAGATTGCTTTTGTTCAGAGTTGTCCAGCGTTTTCTCCCCTTTCATGTTTTTTTGCACTGTTTGCTTTGCTGTGTGCACATAGTGGGGTTTAATGTGAAATTCTGGTGGGTGAAATTGTGCATATCTCCTCCTGTTTTGCCCTTTCCTTTTAGTATGTGCAGGAACCAGCAAAAAGAAAATGCTGTTACTAAACATATAAATAAATCATAGATTTGTAGTTTCATTATCAGTTTAGCAGGTTTTATTGTAGTTGATGTATAATATTGCATGTTTGTATGTGAAAATGAAGAGAAAGTAAAAGCAGAATTATATTTACCATCAATTTTGTTAATTACGAGAAACTAGTTCACAAATACACAGGAGTACTATCTTCAGCTAACCCTTTGTCTTCTTGTTTGTTTAATAGATTAGATGGATGCACCAAACAGCATGCTGCTGGGGCAGCATTAATTTTACTATAGAATAAAAAGTAGAACTGTTAGTCTGTGTTCCTGGCATGTTTGTAGGCTATCTGACCTATTTTCTCCTCCTGCCCTCTTCTCAATGCTGACCAAATTCCCCCTCTCCTGTGCCTGACATAAAACTGGCTTATAACTAAACCAGCCCTGGACATGTTGCCCAGTAGCCTGGAAATAGAGAAGATATCTTGTTTTATATGTTTGAGCAAAAGGGAGAGACAATTTCACTCCTTTGAACAAGGGGGTAATCTGTTTATACCACAGGAATAGGCTCGCTTGATTTCCTTCCCTTCAGTTGTGAAAATAATTTCAGGGGCAATATTTACCTCGGGTTTACCAACAAAAATACGTGGATGGCTTGTCTTAAATTTATTACATTTTAGGGAAAACTAAGATAGGAGACTACGCTTCCCAGAATCCTCAGGAAATGTATGATGTCTGATAGCGACTTCTAAAATTGAAGCATTGTGGTTTTGCAGCTGCTTAGTTGAGGAGTTGGAAGTATCTGTTTCTAAATGATGTTCCTTGCAAAAAATCCCAAACCAACCTCTCAGTATTGTGTTGTCACTGCAGGTGAAAACCAGGCCTTTAGGTTCCAGAAGTTATCATTAACAATATAGTCATTCCACATCTCCAAAAGTCATGACAGATGTAAAAAAAATCTGGTTTGAATCAAAAATCTTAGACATGCCCAGTATCAAGAGTCGTCTTTCCCCTGAACAACTCTTTTGTCCTGCTTTTTTTTTCTGGGCAGTTGGTGATGACTTTTGGGTTTTAGTATGCTGAAAGATAATATCTTATTTAGGATTTTAGGTATGAAAATAAAAACAACCAATCAATACAGCACTTAATATAACACTACTTGAAATTTCTCTTTTGACCTTGACCAGTTATTTTTCAGTCAGGGCCATGTCTGCAGGGAAGGGCGTGCTCAGACTGGCCTGGAAGTAACAAACTAAATTACTGTGTCCCAGCACTGCAGGTGGACAGAGCTAATCCTGCTAATGTGGCCAGGATGGATTCCAGCCAGACAGGTCAGAGGGCAAATAAATATCTCTGTGCACACCCTGAACTGCACAGGCATTTGGATAGCTGAGTTTGGCACGACTTGGTGTGAGAGAAGGAAGTGTCTCAGTAGCCCAGTTAGAAATGCAGCCCCAGCTGTGATGACACCCAGCTCAGTGCCTGTGCTGTTACCTTGTTTCGGTCCACATCAACCCCTATTGCTCTGTTTTGTCCAGAGCTGTGAGCTTTTTGTCACCCATAAGCAAGAACAGTGTGAAATGCTTGGATATGCTTTGTTATTCTAACAGTGCTTTTCCATGTCTCTGTGACTTTTCCCATTGAAAGTACATTGAAAACTTCATTTTATTAATACTCAAATCTGCATACATAGTGGATTTTTAATGGCAGTGGAGGAACTGCCATTTGAGAAACCTCACAATGTGTTGAAACCTAAAAATACAACATTGTCTTCTTCTCCATCATCCCTCTGGTTCATGCGTTCTTTCAGGATGTGCCAAAACAAGTCTTAATCTCTGCCTTCAAGATACTGCATTGTAGTGTGTGTTTCAGCCTAGATAAGCTATCTGGGATGCATTTTTATTGCACTGCAAGGTATTATTATTGTTCATGTAGAATAATAGTGAAAATAGTGATTTTTCGTTTATATTTTTGGAGCTTTGTATATGCCCCAGAGGTAGATAAAGAGTTTATGAAGAAAGGTTATATTTAAGAGAAATGGGTATCAGTGCTATGAGATTATACCCATGACAGATGGTTGTAACTAAAGCTTCATCTTGGTGCTGAAAAGCTGAATGAAACAGTATTCAGATTTTGAAGTAATATTGGCTTCATTTCAATGGGACTTTTGCCTGAGTAAGAACAGACTAAAAAACTCACTAATGATTCTAATTTTTTGTGTCAGCTTTGAGTAGATTTAAAAAAATTGAACTTTATTTTTGCCTATTTTGGATTGATAAAATTCCAACAACAACACGGGGGGGGTTGTTTGTTTGTTTACAGAAATATGTGCAACATTATGCCTTTGTTCACTGGGATGACAAGATATAAAACAACATTGTTTTATTCACGCTGTAAAGCAAAACGTCTTACTGGGAATCATGAAAGTGTTGGAAAAGTGATTCTTTTTTTTTTTTCTCTCTTAGTTTCCAGAGCTTGTTGTGAACCTCAAAATTTTGTGAGGTTCAGTCAGAATAGTTATGTAAAAGTTCAGATGCTAACCTTAAGCAAATCCAAATATCTTGAGGCTGGAAATCTCTACAAGAACATATTTCCCCTTGACTTGTCTAATACAATGAGTTCAGCCAGGCTACACCCTGGGGAGTTTTGGCCCACCATGCAGTGTGTGTGTGCTTTAAGTGCTTACACTCAGCCATGAGGGTATTTTTAATTTCATCTTGAGAAACTAAACTGAGGGACTTCACAAATGAATCCATCAGGAAGACAAGGTTAATTCTGGCCGCTGTTTGTGGGAGTATGGTGCCTTCAAATACCAACACGTTTTTTTTCAGTGGTGGCATTTGGAAGAATAAATGAAGTGTGACTCCCGGCATCTCTTTAGTTGCCCTGAAAATGGAATGTCAAACAGCATATAATCATCTTCCTTGTTTAAAGAAAGAGGAGCAAGTGAGAGACCTAGTTTTCTATTTGTGTCAGTTTTTGGATGTCTTAATATTCTATCTTGTCTAATTTTCCAGAGAGTGATAATAGAGTTCCTGTCAAATTAGAGGTTACAGACTCTTTAACCTTTATGTCACAAAAAAACCCCTACATTCCTTATTATTACCATGAAGATAATCCAAATAAAAATTTCACTTTTAATGCTGTTACGCTGAATGTTGCATTCCAAGCATATAATTTTATTCATTATAAATATTAAAAATATTCAGCCTGACATTAGCCTGCTTGCTCCCTGGTCTCTTTTAAAAAAGGCTGATCTGGATGTGTCACCCCTTGGTCTGGGGAGCAGCAGTTTGGGCTCTGCCCCTGCATTGTCACAGCCCTGCCAAGTGCAGTTCTCAGGTTCAGCTGATGTGGCAGAGATGTTTTCAGATGGACCAGCCGGATGTCACCATCCTTGAGGAGTAGGAATGAGCCAGGGGATAAATTAAAGAAATGATTTGTACTTGCCCCACAGTGGGGATTTGCTACCAGGAGAGCCTGATGTTGCACCACTGGAATTTCAGCTCACATCCTGGTAAGGGGGCTCTTTCCTTTTGCAGAGAGTGCTGCAAAGGCCTAAGTTCCTTTAAAATTAAAAAGCTGCAGCCCTCTTCAGTGTAAGTAGAGCCGTGGCAAGTATGACCTGCTGTTTGGTCAAGTTTTGTTCTCATTTATGTGGAATCCAACAAATTTAGACCTGCTGTAAAAGGGCCGACTTTCAAGCTTACAACAAATGAGTAGTGAATAAACTCATAATCTCATTCTTAAATCGTTTCAGTTCAAAATCCAAAATGCTTGGGACTTCTGCACCCAAATCTTAGTGCCCAGTGTTCTCGGAGATGCAAATCCAAGGCTGGGGTTTTTTTTTGTTTTAAATCAGGTGAGCGCCACACGCTTCGGTTTTGTAATGAGAGTTTTTGCACTGTCCTAATTAATACAGTGTGCCTGTCCTGGACCTTTGAAGTAAGTGGGAGTTCTGCCACCAATTTAAATAGGAGAAGGATTTGAGCCAATTTGAACAGAAGTTTTCACTTATCTTAGTGCCTAATCTTCTTTTTAAAGGGATGTGGGAGTATCGGCACCTCCTACGTAATGCTCATCAGCGTGCAGAAGTAAACTAGTCTGGTCACTTATGAAGGCCCACTTAAAACCAGGAGGATTACTCAGGTGAGTGACAAGGCTTGGAGAACAGATTTTAGGCAAGTTAATTCAGAGTGCAAAACGACATTTAACCCATCTGTGTGAATATTGCCAGTTGAAGCAGGCCACAAAATAGTTTCGAAATCGTACGATAAAAAAAAAATCCCCAATCCCCTTCTATGTTTTTCTTGCATTGGAGTTGTCAGGGTTCACACTTTCAAGGGTGGGTTTTTTTAAGCATCACAGCTTGTAGCTCCATTTCTTTGTTAAATTGGAGCTGATATTCTCCAATAAGCAGAGCAGAACTGTAAGAGAAGTGCCTGCTATGAATCTCGTGGCAAAATCACAATATTTGACAACACTGGGTCTGTGTAAATATGTATGTTCTCTGCAGTGCTTTGTCCCTGGAGAAGCAGGGTTTGTCTAGACCTCCTCTGCTGTCTCCCTGAATGGCAATGTATAGCTCCAGAGTGGCTGACCACGTATGGCTGGTTTATCAGGAAACTGGCAGGCTCTGACTGCTGTCTTAGGAGGGTGTTGCAGGAACTGAGGCAGATTTACTGAGAGGTTTCTGCACTTCACTGGAACACTCAGAGTGAACCTGAGAATGGAATAGGGTACAAAACTGATGTTGCCTTCGTGCTGTGCCTCTTTTTCTTCACTGGGTGCAGAGGAGCCCATAAATACTGGCTTCCTTCAGCCTGCCCTGAGGTTTTTGTAGATGAACCCAGGTTATTGCCCAGCTGAATGAGATGATGCATTGGAGCTGGTGGCACCCGTGTCCCTTCAGTGTCCCCCCAACATTCACCTGGCTGAAGCCTTGCAGACAGCAGCACCAACTGGGTGGGTAGTATTGTATTGGAAAGGCTTTTTGTCCTCCGTTCCAGATAATGATGTATCCCAGAACAGGCAACATTTTATTCATTTTTAGTTTAAAGGGAGCCTCTTCCCCTTAGTTATTTGTTTCTAGAGGTAATAAAGTAGCCATGACTGTGGGTACTGCTGTGTAAGGACAAAACAGGGAAAAATCCCATTTTCTCTGGTGCGTCTGTGGCTACCATTTAAAATAGGGCTGCGTTTTCAAACATGACAATACAGTTTTATTTATATGTTTTCAAGTAAAAATTAAAAGATTTACTTTATACATTGTTTGAAGTAAGTCCAGGGGGACTTTAGGGGGAAAAAAGTTTTTGTTGTATTCTGTCTCATGGAGGCCAGCTGGTTTGCTAGCTTGAGTGACCTCACATTCCTTAAATGTACTCATAAATCAAGCCAAGGCCATGCATTAAAAACTCAGTTCTGACATTAATTCAAAGAAGGGAAAGCTTGATACACTGTGGGAGAAGTACAGGGATGGACACTTAGGGCCAGATTTTTCACTCCTCAGATTTACCAAACCAGTAAAACTGAGTCTCTCAGAAGACTTGGAAGCCAACTGGACCCTGTATTATCTATGGGAAATAAATAAAATAATTTTTATTATTATAAAAATTATTTTATTTATTATAAAAGTAATAATAATTTAAAAAAATAAAATGAATAAGAAAAAACCATGCTATGCAGATCCAATAACTAATAATAATTTTAAGTAGTGCAAACAATCTGATTAGAGGGTGAGATGATTAGTTAATAATTAATTGGAGGTTTTCTTCTTGTGAATGTCTCTACTAAAGATAGTTTGGCAATGTGTTCAATGAGATTGCTACAATGGACTCTTTTGGTGTGATTTAGTGAAAAGTAGGTAAAGCATCAGGTTTGCATTAATAGGTTAGCATGTCATTGCATTTTTAGAAAGTACTGATGTTTCTGGGTCACACAAGGATTTTTGGTCTGCAGATATTTTGTTCTGAGTTCTCAAGGAACGATGAGAAAAACCGGTTTGATTTTAGAAGCAAGAAAGACAATAATGATTAGAAACATGAAAGTAAAATACTTTTTACATTTCCTCTGCTTTTTAAGGCTTTTTAGGTCCCTGAGGAGATCAAAAGTGGTTAATTTAATACCTGCTTTATATATGATAATTTATTCTTATTTACAGAAAATAAGTTGATCCAAAAACAAACTAAAAAATAGTATTTCCAAGTCTCAGAGGTGCAGTATTGCTGACTGCTCATCACTGAGTTTGCTGGGTGCTCCTTGTTAACACAGAGCCACTTATCTTTGGCACAGTGCTCCCACCAGAAGCATCTCCAAGGCTCCTTGTACCTATCTTTGAGGTACAACATATTAGCACAATATTTGTCTAGGGCTTTAGAGCATTTTTAAGGTATTAAGACACTATTTAACCATAAACTTCATAGATGAATCCACAGGGACTGGCTACAAAGTAATAACAGCAAAGTATCTGTGAAATCTGGTTGTAATCAAGTAAATTCTGATTTACCTTAAGCTGAAACAATTTCTATGACAGCCTTAAGTGACTATCAGTGCAGGAGTCCACAGGAATATAGGTGAAGTAAATCATTTTATTCTGCAACTGGATACAAATTTATACCTCTCAAAGCTGAAATTCTTCTACTTTTCAGAGTTATTGAAGCATTTTTAACTGCAAGGCCAAATGAGGTGTTAAAATTTGAGAATATTTCAGTGGGATTTGACTGACAAAATTGAAGCACTTGCAGTTCAAAATAAAACAATGTGTTTTAAACCCTCTGATTAAAGGGATGAAGTAGATGGAAATGCTGTTCACAAACAGGGGTTATTCCAAAAGACTAACTTAAGGCTGGCTTTCATCTCTTCCTCTCTCAGTGGGGAAGGATGTGGGTGGAAGGTGGTTCAGAGACAGTGTTTAGCTTAGGTGCTCTGAATTATTCTGTGAATAAGCTTTTATCTCTTTAGTAGTTATGAATAACCAAAGAAGATTAGCTTCCTGGTGCTTGAAGTAACCTTTTTGAATATGCTCCTCATTATTGTTGATTCCTGACTGATTTCTCCACAAGAATAGAAGTCGACACCTCTTGCAATTAAAAGCACAGTAACAAAAAAAAATGGAAGTTTTGCTACTTAAAATGTTGGTTGGCTTGTAGCAAAGAGCTGTCCTTTTTCTCTGCTTACTAAATACTATCTACCCTTTCATTGTCAAATGTCTTTTACACAGTCACTCTCCAAGTAATTGCTTTGTATACAAAATAGAACATAGCTAACAATACTCTTAATAGTTATATTTGTTATCTGTTCCTTCAAGAGATGGGAAAAGCCCTGCAACAGGGTTTGTAACCATAGGTAAAATGTCCTTTCAGAAAGAAAATAAGATGGAAGATAAAACATGCCAGCAAAAGAAGACAAATTATTAACACTAATATTTAAATACATTATTGTTTAGAAATCAATTTTATAGTACAAATAATATATTTATTATTGATATTATTATAGATAATATATTATCTATAGTAATATAGATAATAAGCTAAATAATTCTTCAACACAATATCTGACTGCATCTCAAAATTTTACTGTCTTAAACCACTTGACAGTGCAGTGGGGGAACTAGTTTATAAACACAGTTTTCTTCCTGCCTTTGCACATCAGTTATTTGCACTTCACCTTGTGCCATTGCAGCTGCTTGTGAGTCCTTGTAAACTGCAGCCAAGAGCAATTTTCATTGAATGGCTTCACCACCAAAATCCTACATGTAAAAGGTGTAAAACCTTAATGTATCTTGAAGGCTAACAAAGGAAACAACCAGGATGCGGATAAGGAGATAGAAGGGATGCATAAAGAAAAATTACAGTAGCCAATATTGGTTACTAGCATTTTGGTTTCAGCATTTTGGTTAGCACCACTCCTGTGGTTTTTAAGAAAATCTCCCTGGTGTCTTTTACTTAGCACATGTCAGCTTGGATTGAAGGATGGTTTTGGTTTGTGCTGAACTAGATTCCTCTGTAGGAAAGCAAAGCAGAGCTTCCTGTGCTGAAACACTCTGAGCACAGGGAAATCGAAGGATCTGAACCAGGGGCTGCTCCCTCCAAACCAAAGTGAGGTGCACACAAGACTGGATGTGGTCAGTAGCCAACCTGGGCCCAGGGAATTGTAGGAGTGTGGTTTTTGTTGACAGAGTGACAAAAATATCTTTTATTTCTTAAGCTTAGAAGTTGCTTTCCTCAATTAGGTGAAAAAGCCGCCTCATAGGCCATGGGGTCTCCACCTCAAACTTAAGGATAGCTAATTGGACAGGAGCCAAAAACTCCCACCTGGGCAATTTAGCAGAAAAAGAAGTCAAAGAAACTAACTACTTTTGTAAAGTGTTTTACCAAGAGCAAGAACTTCTGGCACCTGGCTGGGTTTTTCTGTTTGTCATTTTGCCTTTTATGAAACCTTTTTGTTTCCAACACTGCAACAGAAGCCATCCTGGTGATTTTTAGTTGAGCTATCTTGGGTGTGTTATAGCCCTCTAAGAGCTCATTAGAGCTGGCTAGAGGAGGCTCCTCTAACAGAGAATAGAGATGGGGGTGCCCTGGTACCCTCTCTGCCTCTGCTGCCCCAAACTGTTCTCTAGTGGAGATACAGATACAGTAGGCTGGTCTCTTAGCGCCCAGCAGCCAAGGCAGCCTTTGGAGACGTCAAGGCAAGCAAGGAGCCCTGACAGGACATTTGCAGGAGGACACTGAGAGAGCCTTAGTTAATATAGTTCAGTTAATTCATTTTGATGGCGTGCTGGAGAGGAAAATGCTCTCACCCATTCTTCAGGGAAGGAGCTGGTCTAAGGTGGTACAGGTCAGCCTGGAATTCACAACAGGGAGCCTGGAGTTAGAGCTAGAACTTCTGAGTGCCTGTCTCTCCACTTGTTCCTCCTTTTCTAACTACTTTTACTAAATGCTGGGCATAGACATTCTCTATTTATTTGCAGCTGAATTCTTAAATGGGATTTAAAGTAACTGTAAATAGATTAGCCATGACCATGTAAGACATCACTTCTCTTACTTCCTTTAGCTGCTTACTTCAGGTTTTGTTTCTGCCTCTGCCCCAATTTTTCACACCTTGTTTAGACTTGTGTTTACTGTGACTGTTTCAAGTTTCCTACCTCCTTAAGACCACAAAGCACTTCAAGAAAGGATTTCCATGTATTATATTTTGTTCTGAAAGCCTTATCTCATACAGACATATTTGCCATTTTCTTTTTTTTTTCCCATATATATAAAAAATATATTTCAAACCCATTATATATGCCGCATTCTGCTTCCATAGCCTGGGTTAAGATCTCTTTCAGAATCTGCAGACAATAAAGCATTTTCCATATGAAAAGTTAACAATGTGATAAATACTGATGCAGTGTTTCCCCACACTTAATTGTTTTTTTCATTGTTTATCCTAATTTTGTCAACTTTCCATATCATTCCCCACAATGCTTTGTGCTAGATTTTCTTTGAAAATTCCTTTCCTCTGAACTTGCTGTGAACTTGTTTCTAAAACTTGGCCATAAATTGCCACCAACAAAACAAAATCTGCTCTTCACTAATAAAAAACACCCTCTCATCCCTCGCAAAAGAGACTACAAAGTAAAAGACATGACAGAATTTATATAGAAAAATAACTTTAAATTGCAAGTGTGAAGAAGGATGTGAAGGCTGAGTAGAAAACTAGAGAGGAGCATGTGTGAGGCTGTGGTTTAAGCCATGTGCAGAGTTTGTGCTCAGTTCCAATTGCTCTCCCTGCACTGGTGGCTATTCAGCTGGAATGTCAGGAGGGTTGGGATTAGGCTTGGTGTGACTGAGGGGGAGGCAGAGGATTGTGTTCCTTGAGATGCTCTGTGGGAGGGGAAGGATTATGCATGTGCCTTATGTAATGAGGAAGAGTCTGGAGAACTTGCCTGTCTATGAGGAGGAGGTGGGAGGATTAGCTTTTGATGTAAAGTCAAGGGAACAGCCCTGGTCCTGATCCCCTGAGAGGGAAATCAGAAATGCTTTACTTCCCTCTACATCCTGTTTTGTGTATAGAGGTGGGAGGTTTTGTTTGGATTTGTTTTTTGGGGTGGGAAACAGCTGGATTAGGGGGAGCCAGGAGATGGAGAGGGGCACTGAAGGGATGAGCAGTGCGAATCAGGAGGGACGGCTCATGGGGTTGACCCCCTTTCCATGATCCCAGTGCCTTCCCCTTGTTGGAGCAAGGCATGGTGGCACAGCTGGGGCTCAGGCCAAGCAGCCTTTACCCCAAAAGGGCCCAGAGGCAGTTCAGGTGTCCCTGCACACTGACAATGGCTCCTTCAGGCAGTCTGTTCCTGTGTCTTCTGTCCATCCCCCCTTGGGCTGGTTGGAGAGTCCCTTGAGAAAGCCCCAAATTCCCTGCGTGGTGGCACTGAATGTCCTTCCTTCTGTTGATGGGCACTTACTTTTCTTGCCCTGGGAAATCTGATCTCAAGAAAACATAAAAAGAGTGATGGGAGTCATTGTGGGGAAACTGGATGGTTTTTTTTTGCTTCTGACTCTGCCCCTGCTTCACCAGCCAACACCAAGTCTGGTGTTTGTCATTCCAAGGAAGGGCTGGAGCACATCCATCCCAGCAGACAAGTTATGGGTTAAGGCTCCACCATCAGTGAGGGTTCTGGATTTCAAAACTTCATGGAGGAGCTACTTTTTCAGTGAGTTAGTGAGTGATCACAGTTTAAAAGGTTTTCAGAGGCAGTTTGAGCAGGCTGGGAACATCCATGCATCTCAGCTGACATGTGGTATCCCATTCCTCTGTGCTGGGTGGCACTGTCACCTCTGCAAGTACTTCACAGGTGCATTTATCTATTTGAGCCTATCCACATTCACTCTCTGCAGTGTTTGTGCTTTGTGCTGCTGGGTGAAGAAGGCACAAAGGCAGTCCAAAGGAAAACCCCCAGGAGCTAAGTTGCAGTAAATCAGAGCATGGATGTTTTTATATTCTCTTTATTTTTTGTCAAATGCCACTAAGACTGCAATAGCACTTAGTAATGGAATTCAGCACCTTCATGGTGCTTTTTGCTCACCAAAAAAATTTTATCAAAGAGGTAAGTTGCTGTTATTCCTGTTTTGTGGGTGGAGAAATTACAACGGGAGTGGTTATTGTCACCCGCCCAAATGAGGACCAAGCTGGAATAACACACATCTGTGGTTTTCTTCTGGACCCATTATACTCTTCATTGAATCCTGACAGTGTTTTCATGGAATTTTGAAGAGTTCTGAGGAAAGGACTAAGTCCAGGATTTCCTGGTTGTGTGGGGGATCAGAGCTGAGTACAGAGATCCCCTGAAGTCAAGGAGACCTTGCAGACTCCTGGAGCACAAGCAAAGTGGGATTGAACGTTCTCTCTCTCCCGTTCTTGTGCTTTTGGCATGAGCAGGAGGAAAGGGAGCTCAGGTTTGGCTGGGGTTAGGCTCACTCCCACTGCATCACTTTATCTGGATTATTTAGAGAATCTCCCCAAGACTCTGTGCTGGTGTTTGTGGAAGCCAAGCAAAGGACTCAGAGACAGGTACCTTGTAAAAGGAAAGGCTTTCAGTGCTTTCAGGTTCCTGGTTTTTGTGTTTGAACCCAGGTTTGGAATTATTTCTTTTATCTATGTAAACCCAGCAATGCTTATGACTTAGGTTGAGAAGTTGTAGAATACTCCTTTTTAGGGTCTGGGAGAATTTACCCCAACTATTTTGGGAAGCAGGGGTATTTCCTTTAAAGAGGTGAAAGTATTTATGGGTAGCTACCAAATATAAATTAGGATTTATTGCATCCTCATAGTAACTCAGAGAAGGGGTGATAAGTAGCTGGGTGCAGGGTGAGGTCAGTGATGGAACAGGGAGATGACCAAGCCCACCAAACACCTTTTAATGCCTGTGGGTTTACAGGAGCTTCTCTTTTCTTGTGATGTAGGTTTGGGTTTTTTTCACCAAGATAATTTCTCTTTCTTCACCCACTACAGAAAAAATAATATTTGACAAAATTACAAAAGGTTTCAATATACAGTAGTTAATTACTATATTACAGCTCTAATTAAATTCTTGGAGACTCTGCACAGTATGATGTCCATGCCAAGAGGGACATAACCCATTCTTAAGTGAATACATGTTCTTGTCAAGTTAACTTATCTGCATTTTACTCACATGAAATATTCCTCATCCCTTGCTTCTTGACACACGTGATTGATAAATGTTTTAAAGCCACATTTAACATTGATATTTTTGTCATATGAAATGACAATGGCTTCAATAATTCCCAGATTTTATTTCATAGGAAGTGACACATTGTGTGATACCAAACTCCCCAGATCATGATGTAAGCCATGCACCAGTAAGAATATATTTATATATATTGTATCAAAACTTGTCCTTTGTGTGAGTCAAACCTAAATGTTTCAGCCACATGTGAGTAGTTAAAGAGTGTTAATATTACAACTCCTTGTACAAATACTGTGGATATTCAGAACAGTCAGAGCTCAGCTTTCTCTGCAGTTTGCTTTGAGACATTTAATACTTTTTGTAATCAAATCATCTGAGAAGGGAGATACAGAAAGATAGATTTTTATCAAGTAATTTGCAGATTTAAATGAAGTGTCATGTAGGATTTTATTAATTCTTCTACATTTTTTATCACATATCTGTCAGGGTCATGGGTAAATTTTTTTTTTTGTTCAGATTTTTAGATAAACATTTAAGTCCTTATACATGTGGACAAGTCTGTCTCAAGCAGTTTTAGTCTTGGGAGAACTTCAGTAGTCACAAAGCAGTAATGTTGTTTTCACATGGAAATAGATGGGAGCAGTCTGCCTGACCTTAGGGTTCCATTAGATCAGATGCCTCCAGAAATTACATGTATATGTGTAGCTTAATGGCAGGGAAATGCAGCTGAACATGCTTTGTGCTGGTTTCATTATTCCTTTGATATTGAGCTTTTACATCACACCATGTCAACGCTTTGGCTTTGGCCCTGCTTCAGCAGAGTGTTTAAACACCTGCCTAACTTTGAGGGCTTCAATAGGCATTGACTCAAATGTTTAAAACCCAAAACTTGCTGAAGAGGGGCCTCTTTGTGTCACAGCTGAATACTAGGGCAATGTTTAACAAGGGTGTGATGCTGGCAGTGAGCTCGTGTACGGTTACATCTCTATTATCTCTGCATTTTCATGGGAACATGGAGCAGAGCAGCTCAATACTGATGGTGACCCTGATGAGTGGCAATAATCAGTTCCTGCAGTCAGGACAGTGTAATCCAAGCTTGCTTAAATGTGCAGTTCAGTTTGACTTTTTACCTGAGTTTTAAGTAAGCCTTGGACTTAAATAGCTGTTCAAAGCTCCCAGAAATTCCTTTTTCTGTTTGGTACTTACGAAAACACCAATTTAAAAAAATGTGTACAATATTTTGAGGTTTATTCATTCATTTTACTGAGTCTGTCTGTCTTTTCCCGTGCTCTCAGCTGTGTGCATCTTGCTTTATTTCATATATTCCATTCCATATATTCATATATTTATTTATATATAGTTTATATTTATTATATTTATTTATTTATTCATATAGTGTGAGAGACAGTTTCTGTCTCTGAAGTTAACATAGGTGGGATGTCAGTGTATAAAATGTGTTGCTTCCAAGCTGATGACATGTGGCTAAGCAGCCTTTTCTTACTACTACAAGTAAAGAGGTGGCAATTCTGTCTTGGGCAAGTGAAGCAGTTTGGCCTTTTCTGTGCATGCAGTGAAATGTCCTTGAAGGTGGAGAAAAGCCATCACAGATATTTCTCAGGAGCTTGGGTCAATAGCTCTGCATGGACAAATGTTTTAAAGAATTGAATGTGGGAGCTTTTGGGGGATTTTGCCTTCTTATCTCAGGAGAATTTTTGAAAAAATTAATTGCTCTCTTTTGCTGGTCAGCTTCACTTCTTGGTTTTCCTTTAATACAAGCCTAAATAATTTCTGTTTCTGTTGGGTTAAGCTGAAAAATACTTAAATCAAGGGGGTTATGCTGATTGAAATGCTGCTGTGTTTATTTGTGAAAGTTGAAAGTGTTGGCCTGTGGTACTTTTCAATAACCTCGAAAAATCCCCTCTGTTCTTGTCTTTTTCTGAATCAGAATGAAAAGAAAGCTTTCAGGAATCTTCACTTTAAAAAAAAAACCTAAAAGGTCATCCTCCCAGAAGTCAAATGTAACCTTGAGAGAAAGACACCACTTTGGAGCAGCTCATAGCCCAGGGGTTCGCATTCTCCCACAAGACATGAGGAGCTGTGGGCTCTCATTTGAGGCAGGGTTTGAGCACACAGCTTGGGTGAGCATCCATCCTGGCCTGTGGCATGTTCTTGGGGTTTTTCTGCAAGGTTCCATTAATTTTTCTTTCTCAACAAAAATGCATTTAATTGAAAAATTCAGAGGAAGTAGTATTGCTACCTAAATTTGAGTTACTGTACCCAGTACACCACTGAGATGGGAGATGGAAGAGCTGCAGCAACAGAAGGACTAAATTGTTTTAGCCTGTGAGCAGCACACTCTCACCACCCCTTGGGAATCCCTTTGGCTCCAGGAGAAGGGGAAGGGAGCTGCTCTAGCAAAATGCCTTTTGGGGCTGGCATCTGCAAGCTGAATTCCTGCTGTAGGGATGAATCAGCACTAGAAACATATGCAACTGGAGACCTTTGAGTTTAATATTCCTTACTGTACTTCCACTGGTCTTTTTGGGACTGATTTGATGCAGAAGAAAGCACTTGCAGTTCAAATGATGTGGAACTTCACTGCAAATGTGGTATTGTTTCCTTGTTGTGAGTAGTTTTCTCCTTCTTTTCCATGGAAGTTGTTTGCCCTGGTGGAATGAAATGCCACTTTCAGAAGTGGAGATCCGCAGTTTGTTGTAGCAGAGCAGCATAAAGGAGATCAATTCTCTTTGTTCAGTGTTCTGCACTGAAGAACTGTCCCACAGAGCAGGGTGAGGTGACTCAGAGGTCCCAGTTTTACTTTCTCTTCTCAGTAGCAATCTGCTGCTTTGCTTCTTCCATGCACCCTGAAAGAGGGGAATCATTTTCAGTGACTTCTGCACCCCCTGTACCAAATGCTGCATGCTCAGCTGCTGTCCATAGGAGCTCATGGAAATCCTGACTTAGAGTCTGTTGGGAATTGGCTGGGGGTGGTAAAGGTGTCTCTGTGCTGTTTGTTTGTGCACAGTCTCACAGGCTGAGGCCCTGGGTTTGGTTGAGGACTCTTTAAGAAGTAATAAAATACAAATGATGTCCAGGAGTAGCAATTTCCCCTCCTGTTCTAATACCTGTGAAATTGCTGGACCAAAGTGGGAGCTTTGGCAGAGCTGCCTTAAGTTATGACAGACTAAATCAGAAGCTTTTCCTTCCCTCATTCATTTATCCTTTCCTTCTTGCTTTGCTCTTTCCCTTTGAATATTTTTGATGAAATGAATTATTGCCCCACTCCACCATTTTCAGTGTTGGTTTTCTAAGCCATTGTTCCTTGTTTCAAGGGGAGCATTTCACATGAGGTCCCTATTCAAAGTGAATATATATGATAAATGTATATGATAAGACAAATTGTTTCAACACTTGCTTGCAAGGCCAGTAAAAAGAAATGCTGTAGTGCAAATTACCCTTGCAAATGCTCTCTAAAAAGCTAATAACATTTTTCCCCCCAAAGGATAGTTCCCAGCCATAAGGAGAGTTTCTCTTTCATGTTCATTTGCCACACAGATTTATAAAATGATCCCAAATCCTTGCATAGGCTGTGAGGGATTGTGGCTTTGAACTGCTGAATTGGAAAAGCTATTAATGGAAGAGGAAAAGTTTTCAATTTCAGTCAGATTGGGTCAGGATGGTATAAACTCAGCCCTCCAAGTTTTGGTGTAAGATGGAAGGCTGTTTAGTCTTTGTTGATAATTTTCCTAGCAAGATTCACAAGGTTTTCTGTTTAAAGGCATGAAATGAGATAAGAATGTAAGAAAAATCATTAGCATATTCACTGCTTTATTTTATTTTCAAGTAAAGACAGTCATTTTAATTTGCTTTCTGTGGAATATTGTATGATTGGGAACTTTTCATAACCAGAACTATTAGGGAAGTGTTCAAAACCTTTAGAGCAAAAGCCCAGCTGTTCTGCCCTGGAGCTCATGCTCTCTGCAGGACTTTGGGCAGTGCCAGGGCTGGTCCTGCTGCCTTGGCACAGGGTGTAGGCAGTCCCAGGGCTGGTCCGGCAGTTCCTGCTGCCTTGGCATGGGGTGTTGTCCCCTCTGTGAGAGCCAGGGCAGCACCAAGGGGCTGCCTGGTGGTTCTCAGCCCTGTGGAGCCCCACAGGGGCTGGGGCAGGAGGAGAGGGGTGCCTGGGAGCAGCAGGCTGTGCCCCCAGCACTGACCATCCCTGGGCTTCTGGCACCCTCGTGTACTATCCCTTTCCATGTACTGCCCTGGATGTAAAAGGACTTTGGGAACCAGAGCTTACCCCAATGACTTCTCCTCTGTGCCATTTTGACAGAAGGCTTTCACAAAAATGAAGCAGTAAATAACTCCTGTGGAATTGCATCTTGTATTTACTGCTTTTAGGGGTGGTGGGGTAAGGGATGGAGCAAGCTGGACTTGTGTGTTTTCACAAAGAATGTGTCCCACCACCTTCTCCTGGAGAGCTGCTGTGGGTGTGTTGGGAGGGGCACTGTCTGTTAAAGGGTGGCTTGCTTGTTTCTGGTTAGTTTCTGTGATGCTGTGGTGGGCTCATGTGACAGTAACTCCTGAGGCTAGGAGAATGGCAGCGTTTAAGAGTGGCACTTGTATGGGGTTTAGGGGTTTAATTCCCATGGGTGGTCATTGTCCTCCTAGTTCTGGTGTAGGGGCTAGACTTGAGTGGAAGAAAGCTCAGAAGAAGGCCTCTGATGTGATGAAGAAGGCTATTCCACATTGTAACCCTTTTTGTACAGTAGGGGTGTGGTGGCCTTGGAATGTGCTTTCTCACATAATGTCACATCATCGTTGGAATATAACGAGGACAGTGGAGAGTAGGCCTAGGATGGGGAATTGTGGTGAAATCATAATCATATCATTAGTCCTGAAGTAGTCAGGAGGGCAGTGGCTGCTCCAAGGATGAGTCTACTATGTGGTAAGTGTGCTTGGTGTGCCATTGTGAGAGTTAGATGTTTTCACTAGTAGCATGAAGACATAGGCTTGGATTACTGCTACTGCTAGCTCTAGGATGGTTAGTAAGAAGAGAACTAATGGGGTTAGAAGTGAGACTGCTGGTATTGTGGAGAAGAGGGCTGTGCTGGCTGTGGAGATGGGTTGGATGAGGAGGTGGCCTGCTGTGAGCCTGGCTCTTAGGCCTAGGGCAGTGGATGGGTGAGTAGGCTTCTTGTGTAGGCTTGTTGTTTTGATTAAGATTAGGGCCGGAATTAGTGGGGTTGGAGTGCCTTCTGGCAGGAGGTGGCCTTCCCAGCCCTCTAAGTGACTGTGGAGGGCCCTGGTCACTGAGCCCTGGGCTTGGAGCAGGGACTGACTCTGTACAGGCTCTGACTCACACCCAGTGCTACCAACCCTCAGCTGTTTCCAGCCTGCCCAGGGTTTGAAGCAGCAGTGTGAAGATTTGCCTGTGGAAGGCTCCCCAGCCCTACCTTGAGCCAGATGGGATTGTTGAGGTGGTGGCTGCTGCTTCTCCTCTCCTAAGTGCTCCTGACATGTTTTTGAAGCAGAACATGTGTGGGGCTGTGTCCTTGTGATGGAGCCAGCCCTGTCTCCTTCCCCCCATTTCCTTTCTGCTGTTAATCTGGTAACTGGCCACTTATGCCATTTGTTATCTGTGTAATTGGAGCTGGGGATGCTGCAGCAGGTGAGCCCCATGCCTGATCCCTCCTCCCACAGCCCCAGAACCCTTCCCCCTCTCCCTGCAGCAGCAGTCCCTGAGCACAAATAGCTCTCAGGAGCTGCTGTATATTTGATTTTGTTTGCAAGCTTGTCTTATGACCAGCTCTCAGCGTGGGAAGAAGCAGGGAGTGGGGAGATGGAGAGAGAGAGTTGTTGCAACATATTTTAACATATGTGCTTTAGGCCTCTTGGTGGACTCCCTCTTGGGAAGAGGGGAGGGAGCGTGCCCCTGAGCAGCTGGTTGGCTTTGCTTGTTTCTATAGCAGCCTGGAGGAGGAAAATCGTGTTTTAACAATAATATATTCCACCAAAAAAAGCCCCAACAATTACAGAAGAGTCTTTTTTATTATTATTAAAGAAATTGCATTAAAGATGAATGAGCATATATTGGAATAATTATGTTTTAAGGTGTGTAACATTAAAAGGTGCTGAATGGAATATCGACTGTTTTGTAGGAACGGTAATAATGAGATTTCTGTCACTTAATCTTACAATAATTGGGTTATTACTATGCAAATTAAGGTATTACTTAAAAAAAAAAGAGGAGGTAAGACAGATCCTTGAGGCAGCCATTTATCTGTCCTTAAAGCTATGCTGTCGATTCTCTTTAGGCTGAAGATCCTTTTTTAAACAATTTGGAGATGCTAATTTCATTATTTTTTCACCTGTGTTTCCTTCTAGGATGTAGCAAATCAGGACTGGTGGTTTTTAAACATTTTCTAGTCTCTTATGGATTCCTTTAGGAATAATTAGATCAAATAACTATGATTATTACCTTTTTGTTCCCTCTTTCCTTTAAATAAAATAATGATTTGTGTATTTTGCCTGAGATTTTTACAGCGGGATCACAGAGAATACACATAAATTATTTTATGTCTCCTTTCCCTTTAGCAAAGAATTATTGAGCAGCTCATTACAGATTTCCTGATTTCCATTAGTTATTCAAGTTTACTTACTCTGGCCTTCTTACTGGCCTTGAAGAGGAATTGAGGAGAGCTTGGAATTTGGGTGGTTTTTTTTGTTTTTTGTTGGCTTTTTTTGGGGTTTTTTTGTTTTGGTTTGGTTTTTTGGGGGGTTTTTTGTGTTTTTTGTTGTTGATGTTGTTGGTTTGTGGTTGTTGGGTTTTTTTGGGGTTTTTTTTGTTCGTTTGTTTTTTGTTGTTGTTGTTGTTGTTGGAGACCTTGGTGGCTTTTGTGGGATCCACCAGATGCCTGCTGGCATTTTGCTCTGTACTTGATTTTTTTAGAGGGAATATTTAAGACTGGGCTGCCAGTGGGAATTTCCTCATTTCAGGGTGAGTCCTTTGGTCCTTTGTAACACATGTATTTGTAGAAATTTTGTTTGGAGGACAAAAATTCTTCTCTGGTCTTTTTTTTTTAGTGATTCCAGGGCGACTCTTTCTCCCTTTTTGCTCCACTGCTCTCCCCCTCTGTAGTGAAGGCTGGCTGTGATTACACTTGGTTTTAGCACTTTCCCATCTTTTTTTGCCCCTTTTATTTTTTTAAAATGCACTACTCTCAAGTGGAGAGCTATAGAGAGCCAGAGTAGGAACAGAATTTTCACTGGAGGTCTTATCCCATCACAGGCAGCAGCTTCCTCTGTGCTGCTTTCTGCAAGCATTTTCTACTCTTTTTCTTTAGTGCAAGTGGGATGTAAGTATATCAAATTCACCAACCCTATGTGGAGTTACAGGAAAGGATATTCTCTCATGTTTACCTGCTTATGTAATGGGGTGAATAACAGCACACTAAGAGGACATTTATTGGTTAAAACCCATAAATTCATCGGGGCTTGTAAGGTGATTTGTTTCATGAATTAATAACAAGTTTATTAACAATGCTGAGTAGTTTTGCAGAAAGTACTTTGACGCTTCCCTGGATTTTTCAACACTGTGAATTATTTTTTATTTTTTGTGGCAGCAGTTGTGAGGTGCATTTATTTACATTATGTACAGGTGATGCCCAATCCATTCCTCATGCCCCCATCACCCCCTGGAAGTGGATGGGGCATCTGTGGAGGAGAAATCTTGGTGAAAGCTGTGAACTTCCACCATGACCTTGGACATAAAAACAACAACCTACACATTACCAGTGAGGTCACACTTTGTTTCATGGCACCTACTCCATCCAAGACCAAGCTGTTAACCTATTAGGGATCCACAGAGAGGTGAAGTCCTTTTATTGACTCTTCACTGGCAATTTCCCCTATGCTTAGTGTATTAATTCCTGCTTGATTAACAGCTCTGGAACAAACTGAGCTGTTGACCTTGTGCACCCCAGGTTGTTTGATTTAATAATCAGGAAGAGTGTCTGTTCAGGTGGGTGTGCCTGAAAAAAATGAGTTGTAATCTTCATTTGGATCTGAATCACAACAGTGTGGGGTCAAAGAAAAATCACCATAGTAGAAATAAGATGGCCAGAAAAAAAACCCAGTGCAATTTCTTCCTGGAAGGGCCATGTAAAACACCACTGTGACCCCTAAGTCTTTGCAGCCCTCTTGTTTCTGGGGTGAACATTCCTGTTTCTGAATGGCTGAGCTGGCTGCAGTGAAATAAAATAATAAGCCATTTTCCAGAACTCACAGTTAAAAAAAAAATGTTTGAAGCTCAAAAAGATGATTTTGTTTAAGATTTCAGTTTAACACATATGCATCCTGCCCTGGTGATTGCTTGTGGTTGCCAGGAAGTTCTCCAAGAAATCTGCAAAATGTCTAGTCTGTGTAACAGACGGGAGAGCTGGAGAAATTGTGTGCAAGTCCAGAGTCTTAGATTTCTTTCTCTCTTTTTGGACCGCTTAGACAGGATGTGTGAAGCTTGAATTCTCTCTCTACACCCATTTGAACAAAACCTCTGAGCCTTTATTGAGTCTGTTCTTCCCTGACAGTTCCAGGTTGAGAACAGGGTGAGCTCCTTAGCAAGCTGTGCATGGCAGAATTGATGAGGGAACAACACAAGCATTCCTTAGGTAGGAACTGAAATTTGAGCAGCTCCTTACCCTGTTTTGGTGGAAAGCCTATGGGATTAGTAGCAAGAAAAGAACATTTCCAGCCTCTGCCATGGCCTGTGGGATGCCTCCTTGGAGCATCAGCAGCACACCAGACAGGATGATGGGGACCCCACAGTAGCATTAATTAATTGATGAAATATGAACAAAGTTGCATTTCCTCTTTATTGAGTGACAAGGGCCACGATTTTCCATGCTGGGGGCAGATCAGAGCAATAGGAGAAATGAAACCTACCCATTTTGATTTCCAGGTTCCTCAAGCTTCACATGCCCCAGCAGCTGGCTGTGCCTTCACCTCCTTTAACCCCTTCTCTTCCAAGGATCCTTTTCCAAACAGCTCCCTTCCCTGCATGGCTGGGGGAACCAGAGCAGCAGGGGCTGCACTTACCAATCTCTGATTTAGATAAGGGCCAGCAACTGAGCTGAAGGAAGCTCCTAAAATCTGCCTCTGGCACAGGTGGGCTCTTTCCATGGGTGAGCACTAAGGGCAGGCAGTGTGGATTGCAGCAGGAAATCCTGCTTGGTGATTTTAGCATCTATCTGTGCAGATACTTAAATTTATTGCTGTTTCTCTGGGTTTGTTTTGCTGTTGGTCTCTTAAAGCTGTTACAAAGTCTTGGATAGACATTGCTAGGTAGGAGGTGTGAATATGGTCATGGCCTCTAATGAGCTGAACTTGGTTTTACCAGCCAGATGGAAGGAGTGCTGGTTCTTTGTTTTTTTTTAAAACCCATAATGATGATTTAAAAAAAATTATTGACTAATTTACATACCAAACCTAGAAGCACTATGATCTTTTCTAATGCTTTTGACTGTTACTGTAGATATCCATTAGATATTTTATAGTCTTTTAAAATGCAAATATAAAAAAAGGATAAATTCTGTCCCATCAACATGTCTGAAGTTACTGCTGTAGAGTCTTCAGCAGCAGACAGAGAAAAAGATTTTAACAGTTGTAAGTTGAAGCAAAACTGGCTGAAATATGTGTTTAGATAGAACAAGGTTGGCTGGGAGTGAGAGGTGGGAGTCATCAGCACAGAGGTGCTGAATTGAAGCCATCATTCCTCAATGATGTGAGAATACAGAACTATAATGCAAATAATTGCTCAGATACTAGAGGGATATTAAAAACACAGTGTTTTATGTAACGTAGCAATTTATAAAAATGCACTAGCAGTCAGTGTGAGGGTAGTGGGAAACCCTATAATTATTTGGGATATGATGTTAATAGATCCAATAGCAAGCTCAGGTGATAAGCTCTAAATAATTAATTTTTGTTTTACTTTTTGCTGGCTTTCATCTTTCCTCTCCATTTATATTTCTCCTATGAAACTCTGCCACCTCTTTCCATTCTCCCTTGCTGGTAGGTGATTTCCCCCTCGTGTGTGATGGCAGGTAGATGGCTCTCTCTGCAAATAATACTTGGTGCTGTTCTGTCACTTGGCCACTGAGCAGCATTGGAGCAGTAGGGTAGTTGGATTCTCAGTGTGAGAAGCAGTGACGTGCTCTGCCTTTCCTGGGAGCAGGTTTGTGATTCCAGGCTTGCTCATGAATGTGCTTTTTCCCAGGAGACTGTGCAAAACACTTGCTGAGGCACCAGGTCAGCTGTTAAAAGCTAATTCTCAAATGGGTTCAGCTCTCAGTCCATATGTGGATAACCTATAAGTGGGAGTAATTGAGACATTTAACCAGACAAAAATCCATGTTGCAAAGCAAATGAAGAGGTTATTATAGATTCATGATGCTTTGTTTTCACTTGTAGTCAAGGATGATGATACTGGGTATAGCTCAAAAGAAAGATGGATGTGAGGTATAAATGTTTATAAGTTTAAACTTGAATGAATAAAATGCTGTAATTTTAATCTTAACTCTTGACTGAAAGTGGATTATATGGAGCCACTAAAAATCTGGAAAGCTTCATGAATGCAAGTAATTTCTCTTGACCTTGAATTTCTCAGCTGAGTGTGAAGTATGAGGAATGACTTGTCAGAGAAGACTGGAATTAGCACTGAGTGTACAGTGAATTTGCAGTCCCAGGCCTGTGTGCTGGTTGGGGCTTTTGCCCTTTTCCCCACTTCATGAAATTGTCTTTTCAGTGCTCATGCAAGCCTTATTTCGGTTTCATGTTGCATGGTTTCATGTCCCTCTAGTTTCCCTTAGAGCTCAGGCTTTGAATAAACCCCAAACCCCAGAATGAAACAGCTGAAACCACCACCACATTTTGCATAGTTTCCACCGAAACTCATAAATTGATCAGGGTCACTCTGTCCTAGGCCTGGTTACACCAAAAAGTTTCTGAAGCCTTACTAAATGTTCTATAAATCTGGATCCCTTCACCTTCCATATATCCTGCTATACAGCTCTGAGGATGAAGTTTAGTCACAAAATTCTGGAACTGCTCTTTAGTATCTTGACTTTGGGGGAGCTAAGTTTTTTTATTGACCTAGAAGATTGATGTAGCTGGCCTGAATACTCTCTCAGAAGTGTCTCTTTCTTTCTGGCATGGTGTGGTAGAAATACAATCAGCAGAAAACAGCCCTCACCACGTTCCTGTGACAGGAAGGGTGCTAAGTGCAGGTTTTTCTCAAATGTCCCAATGAATCACCTCAGATTTGAGCATAAATATCAAAATATATCTTTGGGGGTGAGATCTTTGGGGTTTTTTTCTTCTTTACCTTGTGGGGAACCTCTTGAAAGGTTCTTGAAACTAACATAATCTCCTGGGGGTTCATTTTTACATTGAAAGTACTGTAGTCTTCTGGAAGTTAATGTTTGTAATTTGATGAGCAGTATTTGACTTTTGACATCTTCTTCCTTACCCTATTTTCCACCAAAAAAGTTGGTTGTAACCAGGTGAACAAAGATGCACACTGTGTGTATAACCAGTTACTGCCCCATTTCTCACAATCTGTGTAAAACCCCCTGTACCCACCAAGAGCCAGACCTTTGCCTTGGACCAGCTTCCAGAGCTTTCCCCTGTTGGCAGGCCCAGGAGTCACGTTTTACTCTGTGAGCCCAGCTTCTCTGATTTAATTTTGGTTAGGTTTGTGATCCCAGTTGTCAAGGCCTCCAGCTCTGGGTTGGGTGCTCAAGGCAGTTTCTGCTTTGGCAAATTGCCATTTGGGTAATTACATGCTCTTTACTTTTGGTATCTTCTTTGACTTCAAATCTGGGAGCAAATCCACTCCATTTCTTTTTTCTGAAGTGGTGCCACTGCTTGATGGTTACAATCTATTTGGGAACAGGGTTGGGAAAGTGCTGCCTGTCTGTAAATGATCTGTAAGTGGTTGCTGTGTGCTTGGGGTTACAGGGAAGTTGGTGGCTGTGGATATGCTCACATGGTTTTGTTTAGTATGGCTGTTGAACTTACTAATGAAGCTAATAACTCCAGGGATAGGATCTTTGGTGGATTTGGATGTTGAACTTGCCCTTCTGCACCTCCATCCACTCCAGTGGAATGCTCTGGGGACAGAAGATCTGGTTGGGTTGCAATGGGAAACCTCGTTTGTGGTGCATGTTTCAGGTTGCTTTTATTTATTTGTTTTCTTTCAGAAAAATCTCAGTTTAATTGATATGATTACAACATCTTCCTGGGCAATGGGGATGCCACACCTTTTTCTCTGTGCTTTGGGAAAATTGGCTTTACAAATGTTACTGGGGGATTTGTTTGGTGGTCATCAGTAGGTGACAATATTAGAGTTCAAACTCAAATCTTTAATCCTAGACTGTACCAAATATAAGGAATTTTTACCATTTTGGGCAAAACTTTTTCTTTGAAGAATATATTCCAAGATTTTCTTGAAACCAGGGAAGCAATTTGTAATTTCAAATGGATTTGTAGTTTTGAAGAGGTGACTGCCATATTTATTCTTTTACAACATCAGTATCCAAACTTGAGCAATATTTGATGCTGGGTAGAAATCAGCACTGAAATCTTCCTCCTGACCCATTTGCCACTATTATAATAATAACTGTCATTTATGTAACATCTTTCATCATGCTGAATATCCAAGCAAACACGTGCCTTGATTCCTCAGAGGAATCTGCAGTCAGTGGGGTTTAAATTTGTCTGGGGTCAGGGAGGTTAATAACTCCATTCCTTCAGAAGGTGCCGTGGTTTTAATGACCATGAGGCTCTCCTGCCAGAGCAGCACCTCTGGCTGTGGCTCCCACAGCTCCTGCTGGAATGCTGGGGCTGGGATCCTGCCTGGCTCGTGCAGGGCACAGCTCTGCCCCTGGAACTTGTGTTTTCTGCAGGACCTCTCATGTTCTGCATTCTGTTTCCTCCCCTCTGCAGAGCCCACCCGTCTCCATTCTTGCCACCCTGAGTTAGGGGATTTTTGGAGGGGTAGGTGGGCAGGTGCCAGGGTAGCAGGGGATGTTGTTGTGTGTGGGTTTTGCTTGTGTATAGGTTGTTTTTGTAGTAAAATGTGGTGAAGGGGGAAAAATACGAAACCACAACACTGTCAAAGCTGAGTTTTGGTGGGTTTATCCTTTTGGGCTTTATCCTAACATTTCAAATGAATGATGCTTTTAAATTAGTGGAAAGCTGGGGGTGTTTGAGCCTTGGTGATTCTGAAAATAGATATTTATGCAGATGAGAGTGATGTGTGCATGCTACAATTCACCACTGTCTAACTCCAGATGTCAAGCACTTCACTGTTCCCAGTGCATAGGTCTAAAATATGTTCATGCATAACATAAACTTGGTTTTACAACCACTCATATTTAGACTGATTACAGGAGCTTAGCTACGTCTGTGTACTTCTTGCATGACTTCTCGTTCAGGAAAGTATCAAAAGGGATTACTAAAAGGCATTTTCATTCACTGCTTGTGAGGTTTAAGAGGTTAGTCTTTGAAGAAATAGGTCTCATTATAACATCTAGCACTTCTTTGTTTCACTATGACAGATGTATATTTTATTTGGAGGTATTAGGTACTTATATATTTAAACAGCATTGAAGGATCTTCTCGAATTGGACCCTAAATTTCAAGCAGATATAGATGGAGTATTGGAATCAGGTAATATACTTTCCAATGTACCAAGTGGAAAAAAAAGTGCTAGTAGTTAAACTGTGTGTAGAATAATTACACCTAAGAGATCATGTTTAATGTTTATATTCTCCTGTTAACTTTTATCTGCATTCACAAGTCATTCATAGGTAAGTGCATATTTATCTAGATAACCAGTAAAGCAAACATGCAATTGATGAGATTTTGACTGTAGAAATCATTACAGCAAAGCTGGAATATTATACTATATATGCAAACAGAGTATTAGTGTGAGTGCTCTTACAGGATATTCTCATATGAACTACACTGTAAAATGTCACAGTAAAACGTGGCTGCAAGGCTATTGGAAATTAGTAATTTAGGTAGTATAAGTATTATTTTACGAGGTTTATCCATTTATCAGTGGTACTCAATTCTGTTGTATCCTAGAGAAATGTCTTAGCAGTATAGAGAGACAAGTGCATACAAATAGTTCAGTGTCTTGGGGGGGTGCAGAGTTATGATTTCAGCTGCTCCACAACAGAGTTACTTCTGTGGTTATCTGCCGCCAGTGTGACTGTAGTTGGTATAACTACTGCTATTTTTAATAGATACACTTTTTTTTTGGCAATTTAGCTCAAAATACAGATGATATGGAAAAATTGGTACAGTACTTGTCAGTGTGATTATAAGAAAATTTGTCTCCTGTATTTGAGCTGTTGTTTTAAAATCCCAAACCTCCCTTTAAAAATAAAATGCTATTTGCCTTGATATTGCAGTTTATGATGGCCTTACCTTTCAGTGTTTGGGGCTGTTACTAACACTCTTGCCAGGAATGTTCTGTGTCTTGTTTCTAATTCTGTCCTGAGCTGAGAAGCCCGAGCCCTGTGCCCAAGCAGGTTCTACTGAGCTCTCTGAAGCATCAGGCCCTTCAGCACAAGGCAGCAAGTGACAGAGCACAAGCACAACTGCCTTTGAAGGTGCCTGTCATGAAGCAGCATTAGGTCATTCCATAAATAGAATCTCTGCAACAAGTCAAGCCGAAGGGAGACCATTTAACAATTCTCTTTTTGGTTCTCTGACATTGGGTGTTGTGTATTTAAGCATTCACTGCTTCTCCTGCAGCAGCCACTGCACCCTGGCAGAGTCCTTAAGATTGTTCCCTGGGAGGAAGGGCTGTGCAGTGGTGATGCTGTGGATGAGGCATTTCCCAGGGAGGTTTTGGGGTGGCTGTGGGCAAGCAGCCCCATGGCAGCAGTGCTGGCAGCCTTGGACTGCTGTGCTCCAGACAGACAAACAGACACATGTGGGCCACAGCTGAACACCCACAGCAGTGCTGGCCATGGCTTTCTCTTGCCTAGATCTTAGATTTGTTTTGGCTTGTTATTTACTGTCAACAATTTCTGCAAAAAGTAAAACCCCAAGTGTGTAATTCTGCATGAGGAAGGGCTCATTAAGTGCTTGGGATCAGCTCAAGGTGAGCAGGATGTTCACAGGTGTCAGGTGCCAAGCTGTGGCTAAGGGCAGCAGTGTTCCTGCTTGCCTTGAGCATGGAGAACATCCTTGAGCACTGCTAAGTTGTGTTTTATTTCTCCTCTCTACAAAGTGGTGGAGACTTGAGGGGTTAATATGCCTTTTCCTTAAAGTTCATTAATTGTGAGGAAAAAGCCCTGACAAATATCACCTTGCTGACCTTTGAAACCTGCCTGAGTGTTTGGGTCTGGGGACAGAGTGAGCATTGTTGTGACAGCACCAGCAAGGGTTAATCAGCCCTGCCAGCCTGAACAATGGAGACGGGGGCAGCTTTAAACGAAATGAGCTGAATATTTCATTCGGCCACTCAGCTGCCTGCTCCAATTGCCTCCTCTGCTAAAATGAGAGCTTAATCTAAAGTGACAACAACATCAGTTTCTATGTGCTCCAGTCACACAGAACATGACTTCCTTAACATAAACACTATTTACATGGGCCATGTGCATGGAGCAGGGAATGGGAGCGTGCCCGGCTGAGACAGAGGCTGCAATGAAGGACGAGTAACAGGCAGCTGAGAATTAGCACTGGCAAATGAAAGCCTGACCCGCAGAGGGCATGTCCCTGCTACGTTTTAAAGCTGGAAAGCCTTGCACCAGTAACCTCACTGCCAGTAAAGACTATATAATTTAAAAGAAAATAGCACCTTTTCAGTTTAGACACTTAACCAAACGCGTTGCTTCTGACCCATTTTCCTGCTCTGTGTGACATGAGATGACAGGCCCCTGGCTGCAATTACCACTCACTCAAACAGCTGGAACTGAGAAATGTCCCCTGTCCTTGTGCACTCAGCTCAGAGCAGGTCCTTGGTTTGGGGATGCTGCTGGGCAGAGGCATCCAGCATCCCTCCATTGGGGCCCAGCCCAGCATCCCCATGGCACCAGAGCTCTGCCATGGTTCTGTGAGGGGCTGCCACTGCTGCTGATGGTCTTCTGCTTCCTGAGGCACAAACAGGAGTGCCACATCCCCCTGGGCTCTGGGCACTGCCTCTCTGCAGGAATAAATGCTGGTGCTCCATGGGGTAGCTGTGCCCAAAGTAGGGCTCTGTGGCGTAGAGGGTTGGATTCTTCCTTCTTTCACTCTGCTCCTAACTATAAGGTCACTTTGTTGATTCCAGCAATCTCTCTCTCTCTCTCTTTCTTTCTCTCTCTCTCTCTCTCTCTTTTTCTTTCTTTTTCTTGGTTTTTTTTCCCCCAATGCCATGGAGCTTAAGTATTTATTCTCCCCCCTGTGCTGTCAGACTTTTAAAAGGCATCCTCACTGGGCAAACTCTGGATAAGTTACTGGGAGGGAAGGCAGAGTGAGACAGTTTGAGGTACTGTAAGCCAGGAGGGACTAACTCAGCTCCTTCCCTCCTGGTGTGAGTGCTGTGCAGCCCTGACCTTGTCCCAGGGGTACAAAACTGTGCTCTTCCCCTGTCCCTCATGGTGGTGCTGGGGCTGTCCAGGCAGCAGGTTATTCAGGCAGCCCTGGTATTCCCCCCTTTCCTTATTGTTGGTGTGGAGCCTCTTGTTCAGCTGAGCAGGCTGAGCTGTGCAGCAGCACAGCACCAACAGTTCCAAGTGTCCATTCCCCTTTGGGCAGTGTTGGGAAATTCACTTTTCCTTGGCAGCTGTGTTGAGCAGACAGTTGTTCAAGCAGATATTACTCACTAGTTGCTTCATAGGATTTTTCTCCCCTGTTTCTACCACTCTCACATTAAAAGATTATCTTAGAAAACATGAAAGGAAGTGTGGGATTACTGGGGAGTTGAGCTGAACAGGACAAGAGAAGTACGTAGGTCTTAACCAGACCCTGCAGAAATTTTCTCAGGGAAGGCCTGAGAAATGGAGAAGGATTCTCTTCTGAAGAAGAAAAGGTTTCTTTCCCATCACTGGTCTACCAGCAGAATTTACCAAAAAACTACTGATCCTGAAAGGATTCCTGCTAATCTTGTTGGAGCATTTGCTATGCTGAAAATTCAGAACATGCTGTTTACTGTCTTTTATTACTGAATGTTACTCTTAAAACTTAGGACATTTATGAAGTGTACAAAATGAATGTTTGCATCAGAATGAGTGGTCCAGTCACCGTAACCCTGTAGCTGAAATCCAGAGCAGTTCCATTTTCATATTAAAGATTATTACTTTTGCCAAGTTAAGTGGACTTTTGTGACATTTAAAAAAACATACTGAAGTTAACTTTGAGCTGCTGCAGCATCACTTCAAAGAAGGAACATAGATCACTTACAGTGTCAATACAAACCTAAAAATAGTAGCCAAAATCTGTGCTTTTTGATGCTGTCTGACTACTGTCTTCCTTTTTCTCCACTTTTGGTTCCAAAAGGGGGTGTAAGCAGTCACAGATTTACAGAATTACAGATGTATCCCCTGCACCATAGGAAAACAAGGTCTACTATTGCAGAGCTGCAAAGCACTGGCTCTGGTTCAGGAACTGACACCTCTTCAGAGAGAGCACTCACTAAAATCAGCTCATCTCTGACGTGCAAGGGGAAAAAGGCAAGACAAATGTGACTTATGGGGTGGATCAGGGTCATCAGAAACTCCATCCCACAGGCAGCCTTTGTCAGGCAATGATGTTGCCCATCAGCTGGGAGGTTTCCAGAGGTGCAGGATGTGTTTTATGTTTCACGAAAGAGCCCCTCACAGCTTCAACTGAGGAGCCACTGATCACCTTGTCATGGAATGACAGAATGTTTTGGGCGGGGAGGGACCTTACCCTTATTTCCTAAAAGGGTCACTCAGCGCCTTTTATGGCGTGGATCATTCCCATAGCTTCAGTCCCAGAAACAGGCGTTGGGCCTAAGTGGGGTTTGGTACCAGAAGAACAACAGGATATGCCTCACTGTCTTCTTTTTTTCCTCCTTCCTCCTTCCTCCTTCCCTCTCTTCTCTCTCCTCTCATTTTCTTTTTATCTTTTTATCTTTTTCTTTTTTACTCTTTCCTTTTTTCCTATTTTCCCCATTTTTCCTTTTTTCCTGTTTTTTCTTTATTTCATTCATTTCTTTTTTCTTCCTCCCTCCTCTCCATTTTTCTTTTTTCTTTTTTTGCATTTTTCTCATTTTCTTTTTTCTTTTCATTTTTTCTTTCTCTCTTTTTATTTTCTCTTCTTTCTTTTGTTTTTTTTTTTCTTTTTCTCCCTTTTTTTCCTGTTTTTTTTTTCTTTTCTCTTTTTCCCTTTCCCTTTTCCTTTTTTCCAAGATGGCAAAACTAAAAGAAGCATGAGAAATGAAATGGCAAGCAATGCATCTCTTTAGAGCTGGATACCCATTTAGCCTTATTCCCTGGCAGTCCTGGTGAGCTCTCTGTTGTTGGACATATTTCTCCTGTAGGATCCCCCTGCCCATCTCAGAGCAAGCCCCCTGTGTGCCAGCCCAGGCTGCTCTTTGCCCATGGCTGTGGGGATGTTTGGGGTTCTGGGGCTCCTCTCTGCAGAGCTGGGGTCTCAGCTGCTTCAGGGAATACAAAGTGTGTGGGCAGGTGAACCTCACATGCCCAAAAAGTGGGGATTAGGAGCATTAACCCCTTCCTGGCCTGGGTGTAAGCAGGAAAGGTGCAGCACAGTGGCTTTCATGTTGCAGGGTAGCTCTTGGATGCTAATGCAAGGGATTACTAAAAAAATCTGGTTGCAGAAGATTGCTAATCTCTCTATTAGAAATATGCTTATTACACAGTTATAAAACTAATGAATGTATTTTCTAACATGCAATAATTATCTAATTAAATATAAGGCATTAGTTTAAGTAGACTAGCTCTCTTACTAAAATGCTGTCTATTACAAGTAGATTTATTGAGGATTAACAACTACATAATAGAACTGTATCTATTTCATGATTGTTAATCCTCAATGAATGTTTTTAATAATTAATTGGCACTTAACTAAAGGATTATGTTCATTGTGATGGAGTTTATGAAGCAATAGAACATTTTTTGTGTATGATGAAGTGCTAAAGGGAATATGCCTATGATATGGTTAAATAATTGGGGGGTGGGACATGATAATGACACATGTGACAGAGCAACAAAAAAAGAAAACCAAGCCACAAAACAAACAAAAAAAGGGCAGGGAGGGATAATCAGAAAATCACATGTAGTAGCAAAATTTTTATTTCTGTTGTTACTTGACACATTTTGGAAAGTATTGCATTTCTTTTATATTATGTAGGAGAAGCAGTGACTGCCTACTTAGACATCAAGATATTTAATGTTGGAAAATAGGTAAATGGGAGTTTGTGGTCTAAAATGGTGAAATATTTCAGTCTGGCTGGTGAAGATCTTTCAGTATTTAAGTTTCATTCTTAAAGTATCTACTAGGCACATGAATTAGTGAACTAGAACATAAATCCAGTGTTAATTGTGACTAAAGGAGTTGCAGGAATGTGTGTCTGTATATTGGTTTTTCATGGCCTGATTTTGGTGGTGGTTGGCTTTATTTTTTACTTCTAATTGTCCTCCTCTGACTTTGTTAGGAATAAACTCACTCTGTATCTCTAACTTCTGTTTTGCCCTTGGAGTGTTTTCTCCCAGTCCTTAACTCATGAACCCTTAATTAATTTTTTGTTCTTCTCTGCCCAGCTGTGGCAGGGGAGGGTGAGTGAGTGGCTTTTGGGGGTGCCTGGTGTTTGGCCAGTTCCAAACCATGACCCTGTGCCAAACTGATCCAGAAGGAGGGATATATTACTCCAGGATGCAGAAGGAAGTTGTATGTTACACTAGAATACAGAAAGAAGTTTTATCTTACACTAGAGCACAAAGAAATGCTGTGAATTTTTCATGGAGTCAGTTATGGAAGCAAAGAGGAGAAAACACATATTTTGTTGGTTTAGCTGACCCCAAGAGAAGGCACTGGTCCTGAAAGAAACTTTAAATTTTAGCTGTTAACAACAGGAAAGGCTGAGTCAGTGCAATTAGTCATCAGTCACTGCTGTGAACACCTTTGGATTTTTTGTGGATGAAAAAATTCAAATGCAACCATGAGGCTTTCTAGTGAATATTTGGTAACTCCTGCTACTAAGGCATTAACACAGGTCCCTCAGGTCTCGGCTCTGGGACCTGGGCTGTTTAATGTCACCCTTTATCAGTGACAGGGTGAGGCTGAGCACACCCTCAGCATGTTTGCAGATGATGTGAGATGAGCAGAGCAGCTGACACAACAGAAGGAAGGGATGCCATCCAAACAGACCTTCACAAACTCAGGAATTGGGCCCATGGGAGCATCATGAAGTTCAACAAGTTCTGCACCTGGGCTGGGGCAATCCCAGGCATGAATTCTGTCCCTGTGTCCTGCTCTGCTGGCACCACCTGCAGTGCTGCCTCCAGCCCAGGGGTCCCAGCACAGAAGGGCCCATCAGGGTGGTCCTGAGGAGGCACCAGGAAGCTCAGAGGGATGGAGCAGCTCTCCTGTGAGGAAAGGCTGAGGAATTGGGGCTGTTCAGCCTGGGAACAGCAGCCTTCCCACACCTCTTGAAGGGAGAGTGGCTTTTTGTGTGGACTGATAGCGATAGGATGAGGGGGAATGGTTTTAAAGGATAGATTTAGATCCCAGAGAAGTTGTAGATTCCTGGAAGCATTCAAGGAAAGTCAGGTTGGACCTTGAGCTGCCACCTTCCAGAGGGTGGCACCCCTGTCCATGACAGGGTGGGGTTTTGTTGGAGCTGGATGATCTTTAGGCTCCCTTCCAACCCAAGACACTCTGATGATTCTGTGAGCTGTACACAGATCCAGTGGGTTGCTGCAGAAGGAGATTGTTCCAAATACTGCATATTTTCAACTGGAAGGTGATAACTTGAAATAAATGGCAAATATTCAATAATGCAAGTTATTGATAAGTTTGTTCGTGTAACTGCTGTTATAATAATTGTAGCCAGCTTTACTGTTTGAAGACCTTTAACCTCACAATATCCTTGTATATTATATATATGTGTATATATATATCCTTGTAGTCCTCCTGAGTTGCCTCCCCTTCTTCCAAAGGCTATAAACTCCCCATTTTTCCCCAAATTCCAGCTGAAGTGAAATTGAAGTTACAAAATTTGTTGTAGCTATTGGTGTGTGTGTGTGTTTGCTTGGATGCTTTGTAATCCAGACGTCTTAAAACAAATTGTTTTGCCCTGATTTGTGCTGAGTGTTTTTGGAATTTGATCTTCCCAGACTGGAATGTGTTTGAGTCCCATTATTGTTCTGGTGAGTTTTGGAAGTGAAGATAATGATGCTGTCTTTGTTTTTGGCAATGTTGCAAGTGCTAGTACTACACAGGGCTCAGAAGAGTTTGGGAATGGGGGGAATCAAGAGGTACTGGATACCCAATTTCATTTCTGAAACCCATTGCTTGTGGTCCTTTTAAGACAAACTTTGGGAGAAAAGAGCAGAAGGGAGTTTAGAGCCAGATCTCAGGCTGAGGAGAAGTCCTGTTGTCCCCTTCAAGCCTAGGGGCTCTGAACTCAGACAATAATTGGCAAGCCCCTGGCAGCTGGGAAGGCCCTGAAGGTTCCAGTTCTGCAGACTCCCAGGAGTTCAGAGTGTGCCATCCTCTTTAAACACAGCTTTGCAGGCCCTTTGAAAAATGTAAAGGTAAAAACAACAAAAAAACCTCGTTATCAGGTGAAATGTGCTTTTCAAAGGGTGACAACCCTAAATGCCCACAGGATTTGGCAGGCTGGGAGACAAAGCCAGTCCTCCCCCTGAAGCCCAGCAGCAGTTGTGCTGCAGCAGCAGCTGCAGGAAGGTGGATGCAGTGAGGATATTGATGAGATTCCTAATTTGTTTAGCAGACAGGGAATGAGGGTTTGTCTGCTGGCTGTCATCATCCATCAGCCGTATGCTGCCCCAGGCAGTGGGTATATGCTGTTAGCCTGTTACTAATTTTACTTTGTTTTTTCTCAGCTTACTTCTTTTCTTTGCTTCATTTCATTCATTTGTTGTGACTGAAAACTAAACAAGAAGGAGGAAAAATAAGAGCCCATTGCTCTGTCTGTTTGTCAGAGCAGGTACCCCCAGCTCCTGCCTGGAGCCTCTTCCACCTGATTTGGCTGAGAGGTCTTGCTGAGAGGTGCTGTGGCCTATAAGGAGAATCTCTTTCATGATCTGAAAAGTTTTCTTTAGAAACTGGGGTAACAGCTGTATTTACCCTTCAGAATCAGTAGGAGAGAGCTGCACCATCAATACACAGTGTTGCACCAGCCTGGGAGTGAGTTGGTGATGCTTCAACATTGCCACACCTGTATTGATAAAGTGTTGTTGCATTTGAAATGACTTTTGAGGCTTTGGTTTCCTTTTTTTCATTTTTGACTTTTTTGTTCATTTTCTGTTTATGATTTTTTGTGGGAGTGGGTTTTTTGTATTGCTTGTGTTGTTTTTTTTTAAATTTGAGGCATTTTAGATTGTGCTAATCAAACCAACAATTCTGTGAAGGGCAGGAAGCTCATGCAAAGGAATTTGAGGTCAGAAGTATTAACTGGAAGCTCAAAGAAGGTTTTATCTCATACTCATTGTAGTTTCCCATTAGGCCAGTTTTGAAGGGGGAGATCTGATTTGGAGCTGCAGATTATTTGATCTGGATTAAGCTTTCAATGCTGAGTCCCCGTCAGAGATGATGTTTAATGTGGTACCTAAGGGGGCAGTTCCCATTAAATCTGTACCACAGTGTTGTCACACTCACTCAAAACACATTTACTATTGTGGTTGTGAATATCTTCAGCATCCTTTTCAGGCAGAGCTCCAAGAGCCTTAAAGGATTGTAAGGAAATCTGGATTTCCAGGCTCCATTGCAATGTCTCGTTGGTTTTCATTCTAATACTTCTAGCACTGATTTTTTTAGTGGCACTGACCAGTGCTTCAGGTATTTGAGCTTTGCAGAAGTCTTGAAAAACACCAAGGGACAATCCTCAGGGAAATGAAGCTGGTGCTGGTATTGTTATGGAAGATGACACACATGAATTTTAAAAAATGTAGTTAAAAACTCAACAGGAGGTAGATGCTGGTACATAGTGAAAAAAAAAATTTGTGGCTGTTGTTTTTTAAACTCTTCTTAAATCTTTTCTCCTGTCTATTTTCTCACTCAGTAAAAGTAATTTATGGCCCTCCTCTTTCAGTCTTCCCTCGTTCAGAGGGAGCAAATTTTGCTGATGGCTGTAGTGCCAGCATGGAGTGTACATCTGTTTATTTGCTGCCTGGATGGAGGTGGTGGGAAGCCTGTAGGAACCTCCTGTTGGTGGCTTTTCTGAGCCCTGATGAGCTTCTGGGTCTGAGGTTGGTTTCTCCTGCACCCTCTCCAGCTCAAGGAGTTTTCAGGGAGCAGACAAGGAAATCTGGATGAGATAACACTTGTTTTGTTTTGGGGTTTTTTTTGTTGTTTGTTTTTTAAGATATTATAATCTGCTTGCAAAACAAAGGAATTCCACTTATTTTCTCTAAAAAAAAAAAAAGGTGCATTTTTCTCACCAGAACTTTGTATGAGGCTGGTGGCTTAGTAATCCATGAGTTGAGTCAGGGGATGACTTCAGGCAGGCTTGAGGATCCTGAGATCCCAGCTTTGAAAACTTGTTAGTTTAATCAGCTTCCCACATGTAAACAATTTCAGCAGGCTTTCTGGGTGGCTTTTAATTTCTCTCTTTTTTTAAAAAAGTTTTTAAATACAGTTGTTGATGAATATCTAACATAGTTTTATTTTGCTATTTTTAACAGCTTTCTTTTGCTTGCTTGAGCATTGCTTGATGATTTATCCCAGTCTGTGTGGGATCCCTGGACAGGGGAAAAAAACCTGCAGAAAATGTTTGAGGTAGCAGTGGCTCACTGGGACCACTGCAATGCCATGATGTGTTGGGTTTGGTTTTTGCTTTTTTTTTAATTTTTTTTTAAATGGGTAGAGGAAGGAAGAACAAAAGAAGATCAGGATGCATTTTATGTTAAACATGGCTATGTTAATGATATTGAAATTTGAGATGGAGAAGCACTTTCATAGAATCATCTAGGTTGAAAAAGGCCTTTAAAATCTAGTCCAACCATAAAACTTTTCAATGAGCCTCAAGGGTAAACAGAATTCTTAGGGACTGTGTGGGAAATTGCTGTCTATTGGGTTTGCCCTTATGTTTTTATAGTCATGAAAGTGTCCATGTGCATTGTGATTTTCTTGTCTAAGGCTGCAAATGGCAGCATTTTTGTGGAATGTGTGGTGATGATTATGCTGAGAACTTCTCTGGTATCTCATAAATGACTGAGGTCAAAAGAGGCTTTTTTTGTCTAGGAACTCATCATGATAGTTTGTTTTTAAATAGGTAGGAGTAAAGTTTTCCTTCTTTCTTTTTGACTGGCTTCTGTGAAGAGCAAAAAAAAACCAACCAGGAGGTGATGAGAAATGGGAGAGTTCTGTCTGTAAAGCACCACTGCTAAGAGATGGCAATATTTGGCTTGCTAGCTGCAAGTCTTTTATCCAAGTGTTGTTTTTGCAGGTTGCATGTGTGTCTGTGTACTTAAAGAGGGCAAATTACAGCAAGGAGGGAAGAAAGGCATCCCTGAGGAGGCAGCAGCACAGCACTGGCCACGGGGGCACATCCTGGGCAAGGGGACAAACCAGTAGAAGGAGGAAAAGGGAAAAAAAAACCCAAGGAAGGGAGGCAGTGAGAGGGGTGGAGGGGGTGTTTTTGCTTCTGTCAGCCATGCCTGGAGCAGCAGTGGTGGTGCCCAGAGGATCCTGTGTGTCTCTTTAAAAGCAGTGGGGGGCTGGAGCTGGGGGAGTGCTCACAGCAGTATGTATAACACAGCTGTGCTCTGTTTATGCTTAGGCTACAATAAAAAAGCTATAAAATGTGAGATGTCATAGCTCCACTTTGCTTTATTTATACTGTTTCCTCTGAGCTCTGTCACACTGCACATTCATCTGCTAAGTTGCAGCAAGAATGGAGATTAAAATATCACAGCTCAAAATAGGAGTCAAGCGGAAGGAGATTCATCATAGCCCTATTAAAAAATATGTAAATATGGGAATGAAGTCATTTTAAAGCTGTATGGCTCTCCTTCTCAGTGGGCTGGGGAAAGCTGTGAGTGATGTGCTATGCGAGTGACAGATTTATGGGACTTGTTCTTCTTTCTATTTTTCACTCCATTCCACCAAAGTACTTTTAAGATTAAAAATATCAATTTGAATTGCAAATTTTCTCTCTATGCCATATATGTATTTTTTAAAAAGGTTTTCTTCTTAACCATTACCTAAACTAATAATGGAAAGAAGTATTATTCCCAATTAAAAGGGGTCGGAAGCATGCTCAGATGTTGAACTTGCAGTAGAGAGGATTTGCCCTTCTGGAGCACTTTCCATCCAGGATCCTGGGAGCACTTGCAGGCATTATGTCAAGCCTCTCATGCCCTCTGAGATAGGGGCCTGCACACCAAAGTACATTGAGTACTTGCAGCTGCAGTTCTTGGAAATGTCCTGTGGCACTCAAACCACAGCATTTTTAGTGGAGGTTGCTCCTTTTCCCTCCTACAGCTGTTCTGAAAATGGAGCTGGGGTAAGAAGTCTGCAATCCCAATTTCTCATAGTTTTCCACAAGTGCTGTGCAAAGAAAGCTGCCTCTGCTAGCAGGAGCGGTGATCTTTTGAACTTTGTGGTCTTTGATGTGGTCAGATTTGGGCACAAGTTTTCCCCTGGAAGAACAAAGCACAGATGTTACAAGATATTTGAGAAATGAGGGATTTTAATTAATGCCCTGAAGATACAAGGAAGCCACCAAAATATCTCACCCATGTTCAGTTCTGAAGCCTGTTTTTGAGCAAAGGAGGTGAAATGTGCTGCCACTAAATGGAGATGTGCTTTGTAGGTCAGTGTGGGTAGGGTGCAAGCAGAGGGGAGCCAAGGGAGAGGGCTGCTGTCCTTTCCTGCAGTGCACTGGGAGCTGAGGGGCTGTAAAAGAAGCTGGAAATTCTCTGATGCAAAGTGATGGAGGCAGAGCAGTGATTGTGTCTGCATGGACTTTATGGCTATTCACTTGGCCTGCCCCTGAAGAAGAATTTTGTGTGTCTGTCCATCCAAGTAGGATCCCTGTTCAGCTTTTGATCAGCAACTGAACAGTACAGAAAAATTTCATCCAAAGGAGGGATTAAAATTTACATTATATATTAAATGTTGCTGGAAAGAGTTTTTGTTTTTTTTCTTGAATGGTGGTGTACAGATGTCAGAAGTTAACCAAAATTTGACTGACTGACTGACTTAGAAGCTGGTGCTTTGTGGATGAAAAAAAGAGATTCAGCTGAACAAGACCAGGTCCTCTGTCTGTCCCATAGCTGTGTCAAGTGCAACAATGAGAACTGAGGGAGTCAGACCACAAGTTTCCAATCATCTTATTCCTGGGAATGCCAAAACGCCTCGTGGCTTGTGCTGAAGTGCTCATGTGAGTGGAACATTCCCCACCAGGAATGGGGCTAAACCAACCTAGTTCTTGTGGCATTGCTTTGTTTCCTGCAGTGCTGGCTTTTCTGGTTGGGACTTTTGCCCCATCTCCTACTGAGGTGTGGTGGTAGGAGTAAGGAGGAGTGTCCTTGGGTTCCCATGTCAGGTTTTTTGTTTGCTTTTTTTCCTTGGTTGCTATGAAATAGAGGAAATGTCAATTATTTTTTCTACTCCAGTATGTGATTCTGTAGTAGTCCTGGGATATATTGATGTGTTCATTAAGCTCTTATTGTCAGCAGAAGACATATTTCCTTGACAAGCTATTCTTGTGCTGTGTGTGTTTGAGAATTGCTGTTTCTGGCTGAGGTTTGGGGTTTTTTGTAGGTTGTTTTGGCCTGTCAGTGTAAGTCTATTGACCCTATAACATTAAAATATATACATGTGTTTTCCTAAGGCAGCTCTAGTCTTGTGAGCCAACAAAGCTATAAAAATACACTTGAGCTTGAGCATTCACAGCTCTGAATCACCTGTGGGTTGTAGTGTTCTCACAAATAGTGATCCTCATTCTCCCAAGTCACTTGTCCATTTTGGGTTTTTTTGCTTCTGTTTGGTTTTGCATCAATCAAATGATGAATTAGTTGGTGGAGGAACCTAGAACATTTTTCAAGATGCAGTGTGATTTATAAGCCCAAATCCCATTTCAAAAATGACTTGGGAATAATTTAGGAATGGCAGGCTTGTTGGAAAACAATAGATTTGGGCAAAAAAAAAAGTGCTTTGTAATCTATTTTTCTTGTGAAATTTATTGCCTGAGGTACCAGTGTTCTGGGTGTATGTGTTATTTCATTTAGCTAATGTTTCACTTGATCTATGTTTCTTGCATCAAAGGTTATTGATATATCATGACACAAAGGCTGTAATTTCAGTGCTGTGATATCTGTTCAGCCATGGTTCTTCTGCAGGGGACTCAGGAAATCCTGCTGTATTTCAAGGGACAAAAGGTTTGGAAAACCATTTGTCTATGTGTTAAGATGATGGTGGGAAGAAAGCTCATCAACTGAAATTGTGTTTCAGAGGGATACTCAGCATTCTCTGAAAATCAGATTCAACTTATGCTTCTTCAAGTTAAGCTCTTGATTTTTTTCAAGATCTTATCCCTTGCATTTCTAAAGTGCCTGTCTGACTGCATACATAACCTGAAGTATTGTATTTGTCCTTGTACTGGGTGCTGTGAAGTGCAATATTTAAAAACCATAATTTTTTGTGTAATCAATTCCTTTTTTATGCATGGCAAACTCGTAAGAAAAAAATACTGCTGTTATATTAACATAGCCAATAATAAATTTCATTGTGAAATTCTGTGAATGGAAGTCTAAAGATTAACAGGTTGAGATTATAAATATACATGATAAATATCAGAAATCTCAGAGAGTTCTTATTTAGATTTAAGTCAAATACTTGTATATACATATATAGGGCTTCACAGGGCTTATTGATTGATTGGATTTACATATGAAATCACCAAAGTATTATGCAGAGTTTAAGAAGCACAGCTATGATACATTTGGTTAAAATTGGAAATTAACTTTGGAATTAGTTCCTAAATTTGAACATCTTAGCCCAGGCAAGAATGTGATTTAATTATTTGGAAGTCTTTTAAGGAAATCTTAGGGCTGTGAATTCAGTTGATTATGAGAACCTAATTTGAGAGTAAGCTATGTTGAATTTTGTGATCTAAGTGAGCTCTTGGTTGCCCACAGTAATATGTCCAGTTGATATGACCTGCAGCTGTTTTCTTCTTTGTGTAAATCCAAGCAAGGAA
The DNA here is from genome assembly GCF_037042795.1 of Molothrus aeneus. Taxonomy (NCBI): domain Eukaryota; kingdom Metazoa; phylum Chordata; class Aves; order Passeriformes; family Icteridae; genus Molothrus; species Molothrus aeneus. Next base: position 1,148,446 of record NC_089650.1, on the reverse strand, counting down.
ATACTAGGTAATAATAATAATAATGATAATAAAATAATATACTATATAAGAAGTCAGCATTGCTGCATGTCTCTTCCTTGCTAGCAATGTCAATTTTCAACCAAATGCAGAGCAGCTGGGCTGTGCTGAATAATAAAATACAGGTAATCCAGTCAATCCACTGAAGGACTAATATTTACAAAACATAAGGCTCTCCCAGGCATACTGTATCAGCTTGACTAAATATAGCAGACTATTAAAGCTTGACAATATAACAGGGTAAGTCATTTGCTATCAGTTACATTTTAACAAGAGTGTTTCCTAATGCCAATTGACTGACACTGATGCTTTGCAGCCTTTATAACATTTATTCAGTATATTTAGTTGCAGTCTTAATACTTGTTTGAATGAATATCAAATTTGCTATTACTGCTGGCCTGATTATTTTTTTAAAGCAAACAAGAGTACTGCTGTTTTAAATATTTTTACTGTAAACTTAATTTTCCAAAGCAGCACATTCATACAGTAGTGTTGACTGTGAGGGTGTTTCTAAATGGACTCATCTGAGTTCTTTGACTCATTTCAGGGGTTGCAGGTCAGAGGTTTTGGGTTCCTTCCTGAAGTCTCTTGTGGTATTAAAGGTGGCCTCGTCTCTTCAAGTCCTTAGCTCTGTCTTCCACACAAGTTTCTTGCATCCTTTTCTCTTTGGTTCACTTTTGGTTGGATTAATTAGTGGCTTACATCTGTCTCCATGGCTGCACTGGGATCTCTTCCCTCTTCTGTTCTGCCAGTCTACGTGGAAATGAGCAGCCCTTAGTGCTCAGCTTCTTTCCTCCCAGCCTTCTTCTGTGCTGGTTCTTTCTTCTTGGCTGTGGAAAGGTCAGGTGAGGGGACTGCAAGTCCTTCCCAAGCCACCAGACAGGAAAAAACCCTGTTTTATCCAAATGCCACACTTCCATACTCTATATTTTAATGTGGGTCTCTGCTGGCTACCCACAACAATTTATTAATTTATTGAGTACTAAGACCAAGCAAAGAACTGGAAGCTTAAGGTGGAGTCAGCATCTTCTTAGCAATAAAATGGTCAATTTTCTTTCTTTTTTTTTTTTAGGTATTTGCAGCTCCTGTATGTCTCCCTCATTAGGTGCTGAGGTCTGCTTGCTCCCTGTACCTGGGGAGCTGCAGGCAGTGGTGGAGCAGCTGCCAATAAAAGTGCAGGGGATGAATCCAGACAGTGCCTGGAGCTGTCCCACCCCTGCCCAGGAGCACCCTCCCTTGGGTTAGGACATCCTCCAGTGGCCCCACATGATTTTGGGGACCACCCAGGTGCGCAGACCCCCAGCCTTGGGTGCTGCAAGGGATATTTCTGGGCAAACCAGAGGGGGTGCAGAGCAGGTCCAAACAATTTTGGACTCATTTTTAAAAATACAGTTCTGCAGAATTCAGCAGGAAAAAAAAAATTGAGTAAATCTCATTGCACGTTACTCACCTGCAACCCCTGCAGAGGCAATGAGGTTACACTTGAATTTACAGCTTAAAGAATAATGAGGAGAAGAGCTACATGGCTGTGCCCTGGAGAAAGAAAAGAAAGAAAACCAAAGATGAAGTATTGCCTACTAGGTAGCCTAAATAATGGCTAGGAGACCATGCACTATTGGTCCCACCATCAGCAACAGTTTATTATTTACTCTCAGTAGAGTCACAGTCACATTTTCTCATTAACTAAAATGGGATGGATAAGAAGGCAGATCCTTCCTTTGGATATGGTGGTGTTTGGGTTTTCTTCATTGTCCAGGAAACATCACAGTTGTGAGTCAAGCAGTAAATAAAGTGAAAGTAAATCTCCACTGAATTTCCTTAGCTGTAAAAGTTTTCAATAGCAACATGGGAGCACAGTGTCAGACTACAAAAATAAGCAAATAAATGAAAATAAAGCTGCTATTCTAGCTCAGCAGTCTTGTTTTTAAAACAAAGAACTCTTTAGACTTTAAATATTTTATTGACTTCTTTGGTACTGCAATTTTTCTGATATAAAAATATGAATAGGAAAATATTATGTAAATAACTGGGACAACTTTCTAGTGTTGCAAAAGATTACTGACAGAATATTGTGATGGCAGACTAACACGTTACATTATTTCTAAGATTATGCTTGTTACTTGCCTTTAATACCTTTATTCAAAGAATCTTTAATGCACTCTAATTGTATTATTACTAATAGAACTTGTAACAACAATGATAAAATATTTATTTGAATTGCAGTAATTACTTTAAGCCATTGTGTCTAATTAAAGTCCAAAGACTTTTAACATCAATGAGAATCTTTTCACCAACTTCAAAGATCTGGGCCCTGCCCTATGAGAATTTTCAGCTATATTCTTAATGCTATTGGTTATGCTATAGTTCACTCTGATAATCATCAAAATTTATAGAATCATCACACTTGCCTGTAATTAAACTTTATTTTCAGGGGTGTGATGATAATTGGATTTCTCAGCTAAGACAACTGGTGACATCAGTGCAAGAACAGCTCAGATTGGAGCTCCTTGGAGTCAGCACAGAATTTAGGCAGCAGCTCTGGGGTTTAATGGAAGCAGTGGCATTTTAAGGATGGTATATGACAGAGTCTTTCTTCCCCAAATTACAGGTTAAAGATCCAAAGGGCAACAGCCAAGCATATTGGAAAACATTTTTCAGTCCCTTGAGAAGGGAGTTCAGGATTTGGATGTTGTGTTGTGCTTTTTCTGGGCCTGTTTCTCCCTTGAACCATGCAGATGGCTTCTGTGAGTGACCTGTGGTCAGCACTGTGCTCTTGATAGTTATTGCTGCTGCTTTTCTGAGGAAACACTGCTACCAAACCTTTTTTTCCCCTCTGGAACCATCAGTATTAGCAGACATTAAATTGCATTTGCTCAGAACTGCAGAAAAGGTTTTTCTTATCAGGGAGAGAAAAGCAGGGAATAAGTCAAAATCTGTGAGTCAGAATTTTTCCTCCTTGGGTTTGCTGGGGTGAGACAGTTTTGTGCCACTCAGAGACTGAGAATGAATTGTAAAGGCTTTGCTAAAGGGGAGGTGCTCTTTGCTTATCAGTCAGCTGGAAAAAGACTAGAGTGAGAGAAGGAACTTATTTTTTATTGATTAAGGGAAGCATGCTAAAATAAATGCTGTAATAACTGCTTAACAAATAATATTTTAAATAGAGATTTTATTACTAAGGCACCTTTTCTGTTCTATACAGATAAAAAAATCAATGTGTCCTGTACAGTTTTATCATTGACACAATGAACACCTTGGGCTGTGTGATATTTGATGTTGCCACATCAACCAAAGTGCAGTTGAACATTTGACATGTTTCTTCTTTTGTAATAATAAAGATGACTCTTTTCCCTGCCCCCTTTGATACATGTACAGATACAAAGCACTAATAAAATTAGGTTTATGTTGATCAGTACTGTATTTTAGGGGTAGACTGCAATATACCTGATATCTTACACTTCCAAGCTTTTGGGTTCTCTCTGCTGTTGGGGTACTGAAGGCTCTACTTGGTCTAGTGAGCAGAATACATCTTTATTTTTCATTTCCTCAGTAACAATATTGGTTCATGAGCTGACACAGAAATCTTCATTAGCATTGGTTAGCGAAGATTCTCTGCTCTTTGCTGTGAGCTGGATTTACTCATGCTCAGCTCGAGGTCCCTGCTGCAGTCCCCTGTGTGCAGGCCAAGAGAGCAGCTGTCATACAACATGAGGCAATAACAATATGTCTTGCAGTGTTCCTGCCCTGGAAACACAGAGAGAATATTTAAAATCTCATGAGAGAGAGCTTGTCCTGATGAGCTCTCCTCTTTTAAGGAGATGTGATAGCTGAGTGAGCCATGGGAATGGATGGGCAGCTTCTGCAGGAAGTCTTGGAACAGAAAGTATCTGTGGCCAGCAGTGAATTTGAGTTTCACTGGTGCTCACATTAGACCTGAGCTGCTCAGAGGAGTGGAACCAGGCCCATAGGAAGCACTAAGATGGTGTATGAGGAAAGAGCAGGAACCAGCTGTTGTGGAGATGGAGATCTCTGTAACTGCAGTCCCCAGCAATGGCAGGTGTGCTGCTGCTGAGTGCCCAGGGAACTTCCTTCTGGCCTCTGTTCCCTCCAGACCCCTGCTCTCTGGGAACAATCCCCCAGGAATACCACCTTTCCCAAGGGGTGCCTGGTCCTGATGGTTGTATCAGCCTGGACTCAGTTCCAGTCACTTGTATTTGACATGTTTTACTCTAAAACTGGGATGACTTGATGGCTCCTGGATGTCATTGAGTGGAATGGAAGCAGAGGCAGCCAATGTGTGTGAACGTGGTGGGAGCAGAAGCTGGCTGTGCATAGCAGCACCCAGGTGCTCCAGGCAGCATCAGGACAAACCTGTATGTTTGCACTCACCAGCCTTCCTCAAAATTGTTAATTCAGGGTGGCAGATAAGGATGAGTACATATTTATCAGTGACCCACCTTTGCTGTCAGGAGGGCAAAAGGCAGGTGAGGAGTTGTATGCACTGGGATTCTCCCTAGTGTGGGGTAATTGCCCCACTGTTAGTTCTTCTGTATTCATAAAGAAGCTCAATGTTAAAAACGGCAAAATTTATGGATAGGTGCCATGCTTCCAGATTAGTTTAATTATATATTTTCATTGTGAGGAAAGATTAAATTTCTTACAGTTTTGCTGGTGCCACCAGTCCCCAGCATGAGTAAACAGCTGAATTCAGAGGACCCTTCCCTTGTGGCTGCCTTTTCTTTAAAAACACTCCAAGTGCAACGTGCAGAACATCATGGGGAAGTTGGCCTTCCTCTGCTGCCACTGTTTAGTGTCCAGGATTTATGATGGTTTTCTCTGTGTAGGCACAACAGGCATTTTATAAATTGGACTGTTTGCAGAGAACTACAGGACACAAATGATGCTGTTGCTAGCATTATGTAGAATATATAAGCACTGATGAATTTATAGCACAGGGGCCTGTCACCCTATTTCTTTTATGTGCTGTGGGTGAGGTCCATCACTTCTGTAAGTTTATTTATTCCAACAGCTCACTTTTGTAAGCATTATTGCTTACAGTGACTATGAAAAGGCAGCACCTACATTTTGCAGTACTAAAGGCTGTAATGACAATTTCCCAGAAGCTTTGAGATCTGCTTGTGATTTGCATAAAATATAGCATGTTTACATGGTTTTTCATCTCAGATAAATGTATGCTAATAAGGTATGTATTAACTGGATTGATGTATACTAATATTATTTGCTTCATCAATAATAATTTTGTGACTTGTGCTTTCTACCCATTGTGCCAGCATTTGTTACCATCACGTAATGTTTAATTCAGAATTATTTTTGGGAGGGGAGGGAGTTGGTGGTGTTATGCTTGTTTTTGGGGTTTTTTTTTCCCTCAGGTATTTTTTAAAAAGTAGTAAATACTTATTTGACTGATGAATAAAACATTTGATCTGCAGGATTCCACTGTGCATGAGGAGCACATTAGTAAAAAGATGATGAGGATGTAGCTGACACCAGTATCTCTGAAGGAATTTCTTTTCCTGCAGTACCAACCAGAAATGGCATTATCTGGCCTTTCTAAAGGGCATTTTAGCACTATCCCTGTGTTTCAAATCCTGTCTGTAGAGTAGATCAGCAAACAGTAATCAGCAGATGTGGATTCCAGGGAATGGGCAAAGTGTCTAATGAGTAACTGCAGTGATTAGTGAAGGTGGGATCAAGACAGCCATAATCCCCAGAACAACCAAGATAACTTTTTTCTTCCCAAAGCTAGTTAATACCTTGCCCTTTTAATTATCCTAGCATCAGAGGGAAGTGCCATCTTCTACCTGGCTCTCATTACTCCATCAGTCATGTCAATTTAAATACTTGTAAACATAGAAAACAGCCTTCTGAGCAAGAGGCTTTATTTTGTGCACACGCATTTTTGCATCTCTGGGGTTTTTTCTGTGTTATAGCCAGATCTGAAGGGCGCAGCTCTCTCCAGCTACACGGTGTGCAGGGCTGGGCTGTGCTCAGGGTGTCCATCACTGCTGCAGGGACCCCAGCCTGCTGTGACCTCACGGCCCTCAGAGAGCTCAGTGGCCTCACCTGGGGAAAGGTTTGCTTCTTCCCTCCGTCCAAAAGGTCCATTGTGTGAAGAGAGAAGGAAGAAGCTAACTGATTCTATATTTTTTCTAATCCTGACCAGAAAGCCTTGTGATTAAAAAAAAGTGGAAGAAAAAGAGGAGAGAAGCAGCAGGGGTAAGCCATGGAAAAAGGAAGTTAAAGCAGGGAGGGAAGTCCTAAGGAATAAGTGAAAGACATTTATATGCTTGTTAAATTCCTGCAGTTTCAGAGACTTTTTTGTATGAGACTCAAGCACGGATTTTTCTTTTTTTTTTTTCCCCCACCCCCTCCAGCTGCATGGATTTTGTCCTTCCAGTTCTTTGGGGATGCTGGTGGTTGTAATTAATATTGCAAATTGTTGATGTTTGCTATGAAAAGTAATGTTGATTTCAACAGGGATTGTAAAGCCCTGTCTGATTTCACTCACCATTCTGACTTTGCAAACCCATTTGGCATTGATAGCACAAGCAGAGCATTTTTGCAGGAGGGAGAATACTGATGTTTTTTGGCATTACTAGTTGTGAGAAATGGTCTTTTCTGAATTTAATGTTTGTCAAAATGAGTTGTTGCTGAAAAGTTTGCTCCTAACTCTCCTAATCAAATCTTAAGCAGGTGTTAATTATGGTTTGAGATTTTTGAAGACTTTATTTTGTTTGTTCTGATGTGAAAGTACAGCTAGAAGGGAAAATGAAATGGATCTCTCCTAAAAACTGTGAGCAATGCAAACTCAAATTTTGATGCATGATGAAGGTGTGGTCTATATCAGATATTTGACCCTTAAAGGAAATAAAAAGCAAAAGGCACACAAGGCCAGTTCTACTGAGGCACTGTGGAACTGTAATCAACCTGAATTTTGTTTGGCTTTGTGCTACTTGGAGGATAGAATGCACAATGATTTATGTTTCTGAGACTTTCTCTTTGCAAAGAACCCCTTATTTTCCAGCATCGCCCACTCATGACACAGCCCTGAGGCACAGTCTGCCTTCCTGGTGGAAATATTGGGATTTTCACTGGTGACATGTGGGTGGGATCCCCAAAGAACACCCTGCTCTGGTGGAAGGTGTCCCATGGAACAGGGGCTGGAACAAGATCAGCTTTGAGGTCCCTTCCAAGATAATCTGTGGCCATTCTGTGATCCTGGGATACTTTTCTCTGGCAGTGGGAAAGGATTGGTGCCTTCTAACAGTGTGCTGAGAGCTCTTTATAATTGCCATTGGTGAAACCCAAGTGGATTTTGGATGTTTGCAGGCAGTTCCTTGCAGATTGCCAGTAAAGAGTTAATGATAGGTTTGGCTGACAGACTCTTCTATGTGCTGGTGTGGAGGAAGTAGTGAGGAACTTGTGTTTCCTCTTGCTTTATTGATGTTTTCTTTCATTTTCATTTGACGTTCAAACCCTCTCAGTGAGTAACAGCACCTAGCAGGCTGCTGCTTTCATTAATGGTCTTTGGAGGATGACAAAAGGAATGGGTGTGACAGGCTGAAATTCTGCTCTCTGGGACAGTCAAGATGGAAAAGCAGTAGCCAAGCCTTTACTGCCTCTAGATGAGCAGTTTTTACTTTTTCACTCAGGCTCTGCTTGCTCTTTGGGGTGATTGACTTTTAGTATTGTCTGTGGTTTAATAGCAGCTTAGAAAAAATGTTTACCAAGAGAATGAAATCTCAACAGTGTCACTTACACAGATTTTTCCTTATAGACATTGTTGTGTTGATTTTTGGGTTTTTTTCATCCTACCCTCCACTTCAATCCATGTGTTGGTGATCACACAGTTACTTCAAATGCTGTGTCTGGTGGGTCATGATTAGAGATCCCTGAAATCATGAGAAACCAGGAGATAAGGAAGGAAGATAATTCTGCTGGGATTCATACCATGGGAGTGTAAAGAGGGGCTTTTTTGATTTTGCTCCATTGCAGCCTTACACCAGCACAGCAGATAACACGATAACACAAACTGCTTATGTTTATCTAAGTTCAAAATGGTGGTAAATGGCAAGGAAGTACAATTATTTAGTTTTTTCACCAAGCTTTTCTTTCTTGTGTGGAACAGCCAGCCTTCCCAGACATGGGACATGTTTATGAGTGTCTGCAATACTTTGATTTTTTTTTTTTTTTTTTTTTCCTCCCTGGGTTTTTCCCATAGGCTTGTTCACAGCAACACCCACTGGAGGTAATGAGCAGTGACAGTATCACTGCAACTTTCCCCTGGGGAGCTGCACAGCACTGGCTCCTGCAAGCTGATGCTGGGAGCGGTGGTTTTTATAAAAAGGGTGGGATGCCTCCAGTCTCCAGCAGCATGTTTCCTGTCAACCAGGAGAAAATGCTTAAATAAAAAAGCCTAATAAACCTGGTCAAAGCAAAGCTGGGTTTTGGTTTGCTCAGCTGCTGCAATGGGTAATGAGAATGACACAAAGTTTAATGCAATATAGTTTATTTTATTCCTGGAGTAGACTCATTGTAATCCAAGCAAGCAGTGGAGCTGTCATGATAATGTGAGCGTTTTCAGCAGAAAAGATTCTCTTCTGAACAGAAATTCAACCCCAGGCATATGAAAATGTGGGACTGAAGGGTATAAACACAAGAAGCTCCTGGTAAAGACATGGCAATGGCCTTTGTGTGGCCTTGTGATGGGAAGGGAGATCAAGCTGAATGTGCTGGACTGGAGAGTGGAGTTGCTGTGAGAGCTGGGCTATAATTCAGTGAGCTGACAGGAGGAGTGAAGCATCTCCTCAATATCTGTGTTTGGCACGGGAGATGAATGCATACATGGGGAAACAATGTTTAAGTGTTTTATTTCCTTATTTCAGCCTGTCAAACTGTCAGCGTAGTTAATGGCCACCAGGAGAGAGGCAGGGGAGGGGAGGGAGGGGAGGAGGAGGATAAATGGGAGGAAACAAAGGTGCTGTGGAGTCTGGAAGAAAGGAAAACTGGGAGAGATTAGCAGGGCACTGAGGCATAATGGTGCCCTGGACACAAACATCCAAACTCAGAGGTCTGTCATGCTCAGACTTCCAAGGAAATGTTGTGCAGACAATGAGTGTCCCAACACACTGCACGAGATAACTTTATTTGACTGTAATAATTTTGCTGTGATGGCACTGAAAGGCACTTCAGCAGTGTCATGCTTCAGCTGGGTGCTTTGCTGAAGCAGCATCCAAACTGAACAAAATGGAATTGGCTTGCCCAGATTTTGAGATCCTGGGGTTCAGGTATTTGTGTTGTTCTACAAAGTGTCTGTACCTGGACTTGTTCCTTTAAACAAACAGGGCTTGGATTGTTTCTGTGTTAAGTTACAGGGACATGTAAGGGTTTGTGACTAAATTCTTCTTTCTGACACACCCACGCACCTTCCACAAAGTCAGTGCAAATGGAATGTATTTCATAAAAGAAGTATTTTTAAGGCCAAGCCAATATTATGTATTATTTTCATCGCATGGAAACAGAACAAGAGTAAAAATAATTTCTTTTTTGTTTAATGCCTGTTTGGCTCAGTAACCACAGGGGAGGATAATACAAAATACTCCTGTACTTTAGGCAAAAATGACACTTTGTTTTCACTGCCTTGCTGCTCATGGGGGTTGGCAGCAGCAGGATTTAAGTGTTCTGCCATGGGAGGTGGGGTTGGCTTTGCCACAGCCCCAGGGAACTCCTCCTGAGCTGCCCTTGGGAGCTGAGCAGCCAGGCAGGACCTGTCCCAAATGGATCAATGACAAAGCTGGAGCTTTTTGGGCTCTGTGGGGAGTGTGGGGCTCAGCTGTCGCTTAACCTGAGCAACAAAAAATCCTCCCCTTGTGCATCAAGGCTGAGAGCAGAGCCCAGAACAGAGAATGGAGACAGGGATTAAACCTTAGGATGTGTAGTTTTGAGTTGGAGGAAATCTTTGGGCATTGCTTGGTCATGTCAGTGGAGTTGTGAGGCCACAGCTTTGCAGGGGAAGCCAGTCTGGTATCATGCAGCATGACAAGGTATGGATTTGAATCAGCTTTCCTTTGACAGGTCCTTGTTGTAATAGTTGTGTATGCTCCATCAAAATGCACCTTTCTAATTAATTACTTTGAAAGATTCATGTAATTTCGGTTGATCTTGCCTAATGCTTCTTAAAAAAATTTTTCTAGGTCAAAAAAATACTAAAATAAGGAAAGAATAGTGCAATAGAATTCAACATTCTATTCAACATGTAATTCAACATGTTGAATTCAACATAATTCAACATGTTTATTATGTTAACAGTCCAAGTTGTCAGTTTTTCTTTAGTCATTTCAATGAAGGAGAATTTTAAAAGGAGTTTTGAAAGATAATATAGAAGGCTTTTGTAGCCTTATGGTATGGTTTTGGTTCTGAGCAGGGCTCTGAAGAATACTCAGTGTTCATTTCTGAAAATAGTTATTAGGTGTTGGAGGGTGGTGCTGCCTTGAGACACGAGTCAGCCTTGCTGTGCAGAGTTGAGAAGAAAAAAGTAAAATGGCATTAGGGTGGGAGGAAATGAGGAGAGCAGGGGTTGGGAAGGATGACTTCTGCTGTGGGAAGAGTAGGGCAAGACTGCTTTTATGAACTCTGAGGTAGCTGTGTGCTTACATCATGTGTTTTATGGCTCTGTGGTGGGACTGGAGCTCAAGTGTCATGGTGTTGGAAGGGGTCTGCTTTAGCACCCTGAGGAAGAGGTGTTACTTATTTGTCCCTGTCATCATATGGCCAGCTGAGAGGATAAAGCCTGAACCCAACCCTCAAAGCTCAGAAACATGATGTCAGCAGGGTACTATAACACTTTTTTAAGGCACATTTAATCAAACCTGTGGTCCCTACTTGGAGCATGTACAATGATGTGCCTGGCTCCGTGGTGCAGCGGGGAACAGTGAGAGCTCAAAACCTGAGCTGGGCATCCCCAGTGACTCAGGGCAGGCAGAGCTGCTGGCTCTATCTGAGCTGAGTGGGGCAGCCACTGCTGAGCTTCCAGGGAGTTTTCCTCTTTTGTTTGTGGTTCATTGGGAAGGAGCATGCTGCACCTCAGACCTGGAGCAGCATCACTAATATATCTGCATACAGAGACAAGATGTGTCTCTGTATTTACATTTTCCATGCACATGTGAGTTACCTTGCTTTGCTGAGCTGTTCTAGGAGCTCAGGATTAAACAATTGTGTTTCAGCCCTGAATTCTGAGGCTCTTTGGGCTCATTTGGCCACTTCAGCAATGTGTAGGCTTGCATGGTTGGACAGACTGAAGAAATGAAGCAGAACTCTAAAAAGAAGTGACTTTGTTACTCAGGCAGTTTTTTCCAAAGGAAAGAGAGTTTATGTGAATCCCTGGAAACTGCTTCACATTGTTCTCATTCAGGAATCTACATAGGAGACACTTTTTGCCAATAAAAGCATTAATTCATGGGTAATGTGGAGCCCTGGCCATTCCCATGTGAAAGCTCTGCCAGATTGGGTCAGATGCCTCCACCTTCTGAAACTATGTATGTTTATGACATGCACTGCTCTGAGCCATAAATAAATCTGTGGCATTGTGCCTGTAATAATCTTTCTGCAGAGCTGTACAGCCTATTACCCATTAGCTGATGTATTTATCATGCTTACTGCTCTTTTCCGTTATGGCTGTAGTACGAGTGTGATGGTATCTGGTAAAGTAATTTAAAAAGTATTGTTTAAAGTACAAAAATACAGATCATGTGAAGCACCCTTGAAGGTAATGGAGCTCCATGTGGGCACAGGGCTAATTATTGTGTATCATTTTGTTGCTCATACAACTGAAGTTCCTGAATACACAGTGTGGGTGTGCACAAATACATTTATTTGAGATATATTGAACCCCTCAAGCTTGTGTACACTCGACTGTTATAAAGACCAAGTTAATACAAACACAGAGGATTATAAGATTCCATGTGTGGAGGTGTTCATGGGGAGATACTACTTTGATATGTAGAAGGAGGTGATGAAGTGAAAGATTTTGTTATAATCTGTATATCTACACTGGAGCTAAGGAAATGCCAACTGTGCAAGACTAATGTTCCTTTGTTCTTAATTATTTGCTTTTTTAGGAGTAAAGGAATAATTCTGCAATAAAAACCTTTTGGAATAATTTAGCTTTAATCTTATATCATATTGTTTACCAGTTTTTAGTTAGAAATACTTTAAAAAAAGGGTGTTCATAATTAAATGTGACTGTCATCACAAACTCCAAATTTGTCACAAACTCTGGCTGTTTGCATATTTTCTTCTGGCATTTCTGCGGGTTCCTAGAGTGTAAAACTAATTCTTCCTTGAAATTCAGAACTACCTTGAAGCCTTATGATTTTAGAAACCCCATCAACTCTGTATTTAGGTATTATGGAGCGTCCATGAAGAGTGTGGCGTTCTGGCATCTCCCCTCTGGCAGCAGCTGAACCCCATTAATTCCAAAGTAAAGAAATGTTTCAGAGCTGTCCTGGGGCTGCCCCAAAAGAGGAGCAGCAGGGGTATTCAGAGGGCTTTGCTGCACTCCACCCTGGCAACTCTTGCTTGTGATGCTGTGCCCACATCCTAAAGTTGAAGGTCTACAGTTTTGCCAAAAAAAAAACTTTGTTTTTTTGGTAGATGTTCTTGTACATCTTGTACAAGATGTTCTTTGTTGTTTTTGTAGAAGTTGTACGTCTTGTAGATGTTCTTTGTTTTTTTGGTAGATGATCTTTTATGCATTTAAGAAAAAGGCGCTGTTGGTGGAAACCTTGTAGAATTTCTGATTGGTACATCTCTGGATAACTTTGTGCAGTAGGAAGCTATGAAGCTATCAGAAAAAAGAAGTCAGTGGTCCTTTCAGGTCCCTTTTTCCTGAAATGCCAAGTAAAGGAACAACATACAGATTAGAGCTCAGTTTTCTTCCCAGAATTTATTTCTTCGTTCTCCTTCCAGGAGAGGAAGAAGGCAAGATGAAGATTGAAGGCAATCTTCATCTATAGTTGCTGGGGCATAAATTACGTCCAGGCCCTGCCACTGCCAAATCTATTGCTACTTGGCCTAAAAATTGCATGTGCCAGGTTCTCTGGAAGTCTCCAGTACAAGAAGTGTGAGCTGACAGGACACAGCACTCAATGGGGATGTGTCCCTCTCTCATTGGCACTTCTGAAACAAAACCTGGAGCTCAGCAGCAGCTTCCAGAAGCAGAAGCTTCTGAAAGTTCAGGAGAAGTCAAGCAGAAGTCCAGGAGACCAGGTCCTGTGCTTCTAGTGACCCTTCTGCTCTGCTGTCACCATGGGATTTATTTCTGCTCAATTTACCGATCTGCAAAATTGATATTGGTGATATTGATCTTGAAATTTGCTGGGAATTTACAGCCTGATTCATACTCCACCCAAGTCAGAGGGAGACCCCCATCTATGAGTTCTGGAATTTAGTTTAAGGCCTTTGGCAACACAGCAATTAAAGGCTGCAGTGATTTGCAGTAGAGCTTTCCATCTGCAGAAGCAGAGCTTTAGTTCACTGGCATTTCAGTCCTGTGAGATCCTTACATGAATCTAGGTGTGAAACATGAAAAATTACTCCTGTTTGGGCAGCATTAGGACAGTAAGGTAAATGCAAATGAAATCTCCTTGATCCTGTTTTGAACAGTCTACATGAGAATCATAGCATCATGGAATTGTTTGGGTTGGAAGGGACCTTGAAAACCATCCTTTTCCAAGCTCCTGCCATGGGCAGGGACCCCTTCCACCTGACCAGGTGGCTCAGAGCCCATCTAGACAAGCATTGGACATTTTCAGGGATGGGGTAGCCACATCTCTGGTACTTTACCACCATCTGAGTCAATAATTTCTTCCTACCTTCTCATCTAAACTTGTCTTCTTTAGGCATTAGATAAATTAGATATAACACAGCAAGAAGTTGTTGGGTTTTTTGGGGGGTTTTTTTGTTTGTTTTTTTTTTAAGTGTGGGTGATGAATCATAAGATAAATGCATTTGTGTCTTAAGTCTTCTAGAAGTGCCGCATTTTACAGCATTCTGTTCATTTCTGAGGCAGAAAAAATGCCAAAGATCAAAAGATCTCTCCATTAGCTCTGTCTGGTGCTCAGGTTTGTTGGAATCCCTGAGCACTGGTTGGATCTATGCTCCAGAGGCACTGTGACACAGCCACTGGTGTTGGTCCAGTAAAATCCAGGAGCAGCACAGGAGCTCTCACTCACTAGCTTTGGATTTGGCCTCAAATACAACATTTAAATAAAAAAGGAAAGGAAAAAAGAAAAAAGAGCTGCCGGGAGGATCTTCCTTTTTGATCATTAAGACAGCAACAACAAATTATCCCTGTTTAGTGTAGGTTTTGAGATTGCTTTGGTGCCAGGAGTTTTGCCACCTGTTCCCAGCAGGATGAGGTGGGGATATGAAGAAAACTGGTAATCTTTGAGAAATAAAATATACATGTGCACTTACAAAGTGAACTTTGATAATCTTTGTAGTGAATGAGGTAAACCATCTCAGCATTACAAATCACTCAGAGGATGAGCTGCTTTAGTGTAGCCCAGACAGCTGGGGACTATTTGTTTTCATTTATTTAAAGGAACCTCAGCAGGCAGATTCAAACAGAAATCTTGCATTTTCTTGTTTTATTAAAAGCAAAACAAACAAACCCCCAAACCCAAAGCAAACAAACAAAACCTCTACTATGGTAAAAGGTCTGTATATGATCTTATTTCTTCTTTATTTTTCATATTCAGCTTTTCCTACAGCTTGCAAATGAGATAGGGAGATCCATTCTAAACCAGAAGTGATGTTGCTTGGAAGAAGTCACACTAGAAGTGATGAGAAGTCACACAGGTTATGTGCTCATGTGAATGACCACAATTCCAAGCACCTCAGTGTCCTGGAGGACCTGACCTGTCAGGGACAGAAGCAAATTTTTATAACCATTAATAAATTAGAAGGTGCCCTAAGCAAAAATACCTTTCCAGGCTGGAGATGGGCTGGCTCCTCACCAGGAAGGTTTACTTTCTCAAAGGCATTTTCCCATCCTTGCTTCCCCCAGCAGGCGCTCAGAGACCCTCTCTCCAGCAAGAGAAGGGACAAGAGCAAGCAGGGAATTAATTAACCCTTTGCTTAGAAGAGACTAGGCTCCTTCTCATACTTGGAAAATAACAGTCAGAAGGTACTACCTAAAAAAAAAAAAAAATTAAAAAATAATCTACATTGCTCTAGTTAGAGGGATGAGAGGTATCAGATAAGACCCTGCTGTTGAAAATAAGATGAGCGCTGTTAAAATGGTGGCAGTGGGGTCTTGGGTCCTGGTAGCAGTGAAGGGGTTAAATAATTTCTGGCAGCCCATTGATCATGTAAAACCATGAAGCAGTTCCAGTAGAAAGAGATGTGTAGAGGTAGAAAATATCGGACGGAGTGCATGCTCTCTGTGGATAATAAAAATTACCCACTTTCTCACAGATGTCAAATCTGGCAGTTTTCCACTAAAAATTTGGACTGCATATCAACTATCCAAATTATTTTAGTGTCTGTTGAAGAGTGTGTTTGGCAGGGTTTCCAGCAGGAAAATAGGAAGTCGATTTGAAAACATTAATAGTATTTGAATACAACTGCTTAAGCTGATTGTTCCTTAGATGAACTCCAGTGGAAACACATTCTTCCCTGCAAGTCCCCAGAAAGTCTCCAGGTGGGGAAAGTGGGGATGTGAAATAAGTGCTGAAGAGGGCAGGGAGAGGTTTATCTCCAGGGGTTTTGCCTTCCTCTCCCTCCTGTTTTGCTCATTTTTACAGATCCTGGTTGAATAAGCGGGGATGTAATAACTGGGCAAATGTTTGAGAGGAAGGGGAGCTGAGAAGGGGTATGGACACTGAAGAGAAAAATATTCAAATAGCCAGTGTAGCTTTTGGGTTCTGCATGAACCTCAGTGGTGTGGGAGAGGCAGGGGATGTCACTGAGACCATTGTTATGGGGTATGAGCACTGGGCAGGTGCCATCAGAGCAGCAGCTGAGGGAATTGGGGTTAGATGCCCCAAAAATGGGAAAAAAGGACAGCAGAGGAAGCAGTCAGAGGTATGTTGTTATTTAAAATAGTGCATGTTTCACTAGTCTACCCCTAGAATAACACAGGATTTTTGGGGTTAAACTCAACTTTGTGGACAAGCACTCATGTTGAACACAGGGTTTCCTGCATCTTTGTCTGAAGCAGAGATGGAATAATAAATCAGAGTGTCAATACTGCTGTTAGGCCAGAACTGAGACACAGGAGAGTGAATCCAAGAGACGAAAGCATCAGAAGAATAAACTGAAAATTTCCTGATTGGGAGTTTGGCTAGGAATGGGCTTTTAACTATAGATCATGGATGTCATAAAATACTTGAAAACGAAGTAACAGGAGAGCAATGCACTGCTGAAAGGAAGTGGTGGAAGTCATGTTCTGGCAGGTTCTCCCACTGGCTTTGACAGGCTGTTTTAATGCCAGCAGAAGTAAGTTAGCACCTCTAACTGGGGATGTAATCACAGTAATGTAATCACAGAACAAAAAGTAATAGGAAACAAATACACTCTGGTCTCCTGGTGCTCTAGACACCTTCTGTCAGATCTTGAAAAATGTCTTGTCCTGGTTTGGGCCAGGAGAATGCTGAAACAGAGCTGTTGTACTAATTTGACTTTTTAAAAGTGGAATCAATTTCAAGCCAGTGCAGTGTTCATGGGGCTGCAGACACAGCAGCACAGTTATTTCTCTTCTCAAATCCTGCAACTCTTTTGTGCCCTTACGAGACTTAAAAGTGCATCAGCAGCAAAGCTCAGCCCTGCCTCCCTATTTAGTGCTGCCCCTGCCCTGCCAGGGAGATTGGCTCTTTGCTATAGCATGAACTGTGCCTGGGAGAGAGGGAGGGAGGTGCTGCTCCAGAGAGCTGATGCTCTGCAGAGGTCAGAGCCAAGCTTCTGATCTGCCAGTGCACTGACACGCTTCTTAAAAAACAGCTCTTGTGAAACTCTCAGGCTTTGCCACATTTGATCTGTTGTTCTGGTGCTTGGAGAATTATTGCCCATCCTTATCTGAAGGATAGCAATGGAAATGGAATGGTTTCTGATTTGGTGAAATTCTTGGTATAGTGGAATTGTTAGGTATTTATTACTTTTATTTCGGGGAGGAAGTCAGAATTGTATCTTTCAGAGGACTTTCAGGGCACTTCCAATAGGTGATCTCTGTGATCTCTGTGGTGTTTCCCTCAGGCTGAGTTGGATTCCCTGAGGTTTTTTTTTTGTCCAGCTGTTGTTTCCTGGGCAGCATGGCACTCTGTGGGAGATCAGAGCTGGCATTTACTCTGGGAGGGAGAACACAGCAGGGTCCTTGCCCTGCAGTGGGGCAGAGGGTTATAGTAGTTAATGTCTTTTATTGGTACTTCACCATGGAGTCAGGAAATGTCTTCCCAGATACTGAAATAGCCTGGAAGTGCTGAACTGATCTGTGGAGTATTTGAGAGCCTATCTTGTATATCTGTGTTAGAGCACTGTCTATCTTCACCTGTTGTATTGGCACAGGATGATTGCAGGATCCCTACATGCCCAGTTCTGGCAAGTGTTTGCTTTTTACTGTGCTGTCCCTGTGGGGAATGCCACCAGCTGGAATGCTCAGGGCCATCTGAGGAGGTTTTCCCCTTCTTTTCAATGCATGGCACAGGGAGAATAGGTGAGATAATGAAATATGCTGAAGCACTACCTTATCAGTTTTGAGTATTTAATATTTTCTAAGAGAAATTTCGGTCAAATCCAAAGCAAAGCTATGTCTGATCACCCAACCATCAAACAGGAAAAGAATTATTTTTATTTTTAAGGGGTGCATCCAACAGAATTGCTTTTGGGTCTCTCAATCTGTGTTTGTGGTATCAGTATTTCAGTAAATCTCAGGTTTTCCTTACATAATGAAGCTTGTTTCTTGTATAAATTCACTGTTTGCTCTGTATTCTGTGTTTGGCCATCATGAAAGAATGGCCAAGTCTCTCTACTCCTTCTTCAGTGTCAAAATGGGATGTCAATAGGACTTTTTGTCTAGATTTAGGTGGGTCTGCCCATGTGACTGGATTCATCACTTAAAGGCCTGTATTACTGTTTTGGAGGTTTTGGTGGTTGATTCTGTTTTATTTTGGTTTTTGTTTTTCCTTGGGAGAAGGCTTTCAATACTTCCCCTGTCTTTTAGGTTTTCTCCAGCTGGCAACTGGAAAGGAACTCTCTAGGAAGGAGAGTCAAATCCTGACACTGTGGGGGAGTCTAGGTCTAAATCCAATCTTTGTGACTTCACTCTGGTCTGCTCCAAAGATTTTAAGGGAGGACCCTTTTGTCATGCCTGTCACATGAAAACAGGAAGTTCTAGCAGTTCCATGATTGTCCATTTTTGTAATATTTCAACCCCAGTTACAAGAACTGTAATTTACTAAAAAAATAAAATTTATTAGTTACTTAAAATTAAAATAAGGCTTTGAATATTATTCTCTTTTTTTTTTCCTTCAGTTATTTAACAGAACCAATTAAATGTTTTACTCATACCTCCAACTATCCAGTACCCAAACTTAGATGGTCTTTTAACTTTTGGCCCACTTTTATAGGTAAAACAGGTTGATTTGATGACAGAGACTTCCTCAAAGCCAGAGGCACTTTCTCTTCCTGTTCTTTGGACGCACATATTTCTTCTGATACCATGGGCATAAATGTCCTTGATCTTCACAAACATATAGCTGGTGGGCATTATAACAAATCTCAGCTTGCTGGGAGAAGTCTGTAAAACTGAACATGTTTTCCAGCGTGGATAATAAAATCTTTTCCTGCTCCGTTATATGGCTTTAACACACACTGAGCATTGCAGTTCCTCTGAACCTGCTTCCAGATTCCTTTGGAAGTAAAAGTTGAGAGAACAGGACTGGTTTGGGTCCTGATTCTGCAGGTCCTGAGTGCTCAGAGCTGGCCAGAACCTGCAGCTGTGCACAGAGCTAAAGACTGTGGAAGTCTATTACTTGAGGTACTTTTGCCAATAGAGCTTGGATTCATCTCTTTAGGACTAGTAATAGAAATTTCATGAACTCTCCCCTTTTGATCTCAGAATCTTCTGTGAGATTTGAGCTCTGTGAGATTCTGTGGCTCAGCAGGAGATCCAGTGGTCAGGATTTTCAGATTGTTTCACTCTTGTTTTTTTGTTCAAAATGGGTTGGTGTACTTTATTTTTTTAATCAGCTCCCAGTTGCAAATTGGTGGCAGATGAAGTTTACATTGGTGAAACCTAGCATAAGAAAATAACCTGACCTTAAGTGAAACACTGACAAGTGTGCAAAGGCAATCCATCATTTTCTGGTAGTCCTCCCTTCTGTGCCCAGCTTTAGGTGAAAGTGATAATAACACATGGACCTCTGTGAAACTAAGAGTTTCTATCCTGTGACATCTTCCTGTGGTTATTGTTTCTGATTTTTGACTTTGGATAGACTGTAGTCTCAGCTGAGTGTTTGTCTTGGTGGCTGTCTGATATTTTAGCAGGAATTTCTGCTTGCTCCTGTCACTTCAGCATTATCCCCTGTTCCTGGAAGTGCTCAAGGCCAGGCTGGATGGGGCTGTAACACAGCAAGGTTTCCCTGCCCATGATAGGGAGGTTCTAATTAGACGATCTTTATAAGGTCCCTTCCAACTCAAACCATTCTAGAATTCAGAATTAATTTGTAAGTCTGTTTCTTCTATGATTTTCCTGCTTTTTGTAGCTTGGATCATTTTAAAACCTCTTTCCATGCAGATGAGGCCTTCCTTGTTCATCAGGAGTGACTTTGGCCACCTCTTCATTTGCAGCTTGCAGTTTTCTCCTGTCTCCAACCATCCTGCGTTTGAAAACTAATCAGCAATTGGACTGTTCACGAATCAATCAATTTCATAAATCCTTAGCACAGGAAAGGGGCTTTGCAGGAGTAAAAGGAATTTTATTTATGGAAAAATTGTTTGTGGTTGCTGAGTCCAAAGACCAGGAGTCACAGGAGCTCATTGGTTGTTTATCATAAGTGGAGAGTGTAACTAAATATTCCTTTATGATTTTTCCTTTTTTAGGGATAACATTTAAACAAACTTCTACAAACCTATTGGAAAAGGAGCTTTATCCTTTTAGCTCTTTCTTAGGCAGAATGGTCCCTGCTAGCTTTGGAACAAGATTGTCCAAGAAAAGTTAGCAAAAGAAAATTAATAAAGCAGCACATTTAAAATAAACTGCATTCTAAAAGAAAACATTTTATTACCCAAACCACCCACATATATGTTAACATACAGAATTAGTCCTAACCTGCCAAAAGAAGAAAATGCACAACACCTTTCAAAGATGCAAATTGACAATTAACAAAACAATAGAGTTCTAGCCTTCCATTGCTGAGGTGCAAATTGATAATCAGATTGCAAGGGGCAACTGGTGGCTGCTATTTAAGATTTGAGAAAAGGCTGCCTGTGGAAGGAGGGGAGGGAAAGGACTGAGTAATGCAGCCAATTCTACAGAGGGAAGATCCCCCAGAAGGAGCACAGGGATTCACCAGGCTCTATGGGCTGTGTGCTGTTAATTGTGACACCAGCAATCAGAAGGGAGTGGTAACATTTGCTTATGTTGTGGAATTGCAGATATTTTTCTCATATATATCCAGTGCCCTACAGTGATGTTGATGGGAGAAAATGCAAACCCTGTGTAATATTTTTTTTTCCACTTACCTTTGGCAGTCTTGCCTTCACTTTGCAGATTAAATTCCATCTCCTGTATTTTTCCTAATGTTTCATACACCCATGAGCAGCTGCAGGTAACTGCTAGTTTATTTTACCCCAACATGTCTCAGGTATATTTTGTCCTTTCCAAATATGAAATTTTACATAATGATTTCTACTTGAGTTTAAGAGGAAATAAATAATGAGAACTGCCATGGGCTTTTCTAATAGGAAATTTTAGTGCTCAGTGCTTGGGCAAAACAGGTTGTTGTACTACAGGAAATGTTCATGCTGCAAATTAAAAGGGACATGAGGAAATGGAGGTTTGTTTGGACAGTTGTAATTTGGATGCAAATTTTGAAGAAATGGTCATAAGCTTTGTTTTGTGTTTTCTCACCATCCAAGTTGTGTTTGTTCTGTGCTTTTGGCTAACTCCAATGAAATTGGTGCCTTAGGTTGTGGCCTCTAGGATTTCTGCTGCTGTGTAGCTGTGAAAGTTGATGGGTTTTAATGGTTTGATTTTAATTTACCAATGCTGGTTCCCAATGCTGTTTAATTTTTAACATCTGATCCCTCCTGAAATATCTGCATCATACCATGTGTAGTCCTTTTTAATTTTGTTCTTCTGAATTCTTTTCTCTTGAAGTTTTGTTACTATGGGATCTACATTTCAAAAGTAGAAGAGTAATTTAAGGATAAGACCTTTTTAATAATCGGAATAATTTGTGGCATTTGACAAATATCCAGATATATAGTCTGGATCTTTGGAGGCTGGTTGAAGTATTGGAGACTTGGTTGATTTGAAACCGAGCCGCATGATTAAATGTCCTGGGTATCACGGAAAGTTTCAACCATAATTACACAATTTTAATGAATTTGTTGCTCTTGAAAATGTTGAGTTGACAGCTGCTTAGGATGAAGTCCTGGCTGTTGCAGCACATGATAGGTGGGGGACTGCAGAGCCCCGAGCTGCTCGGCTCCCTCTCCAAAGGAAGCTGAAGATCACTCAGCAAACGAGCAGCTGAGCCCTCCCTTTCCATCAACTGAGCTGCAGCATTTTATTTTGTGGACAGCTGGCTGGTAGAGAATACTTGACATCTCCCTCTGATTTGTGGTCAGCATGTGTCAGGCCACCAGGATGGTTGTGACAGCCCCCATCGTGTCAGGACGAGTGCAGGAATTTTGGATGCTGACACCGGCAGTGGCAGCACTCTCCAGCCTAGATTCAGGAAATAGATTAATTCCTCTTCCAGGTGCCAAGATTTAGCACCTTTTATGTATTTTGATTAGCAGTGAATAGGAGATTTTTATGCTTAGTGGTGTAATGGCTTGTTGCATTCAGATACCACTTATTATGAACTAGATTCTGACATTCAATATTATCTGACTTCTCTGAAAGCCAGCCCCTCTTGAGTGGATGTGATGTTTGACAAGTAAATAATAGAGTATGGTGCCCCATGCATGTGTTTTAACCTGTTCCACTGAAGTTTTTTTAGCACTGATGCATGTGTTTAAAGAGTGTAGTATGCAAGGCACAGAAGGATGGAAAAGTTTGTTTATGCATTCAGTAATTTCTTCTTGGGCAAGATTCATGTAGATATCATTTTACACAGCATTTTATTATTCTGCCTCTGGTACAAAGGGGTCTGTAATCTGAAGGTTGGGGGTGGACTTATTCTGTTCAAATAAAAGCCACTAAGGCCGGTGCTTTTGTCCCTTTTCATGTCTTCTGAAGTCTGGGTGATTTCTAACCCTTTATTTCTTTTTTCCAGGCTATTCATGTTTGCTGTCGGGCAGGGCAAATCAATCTTTTCTAAGTACTCTTTAATCATAAATCCAGATGTATTAAGCTTGCTATTACCTAGCCAGTGGTAGTCAGAAGGAGGCAGGGGGGAATGTCTACTCAGTATGGCTGAGCTGTGATTGGAATCACAGGGCTACTTGCTCTGTCACCTTCACTCTTGGACTGCAGTGATGCTTTTGGTCTTGTAGGTGAGCTGCCTTTTTAAAAATTTTTGTTTTGTTTTTACTTAATAGAGGCTGTGTTCATATTCTGTCTGATTATTGTTTTTTGTGGTGTCTGTTTTGTGTGCACTGGATGTTCATTCCCCTTAGCTTACATTTCCCCTCTGGTTTTCAATAAATCTTGGTGGACCTTTGTATCCTGCCATCTTTTCTGCCCTTTTTCCCTAGAGTGCTAATTCCTCCCCTCCAAATATCTGTAAAATCAGCATTTTATTTTTTTCCCTCCTGAGCAGCTATTGCCATCAGCTGTTATAAAATAATGGCTTTAGATGTGTCCCTTATAATGCATTGACCCCTCTGTCTGATTTATCATTAATTTCCAGAGATTTGTTCCAGGCTTGAACTAATACCTTCCCCCCAGGGTCCTGAGTTAAAAACCACACTGAAACCCACTTCCTTTTGCTTTTGTTCCTGGAATATTAATTGTATTGCCACCAGCATCCCTGGCACACAGAGACATCCCACCACAGTTAACAATATCTGAGTGCTTTCCACTGGCTTCTACAGCAACATTCAAGCTTCTCACGCTTATTTCTGTGCTTTTATTCTATCTTGCTACTGTTTGCCACTCCAATACCCACACTCTTACCTATTGGAAAGCTCATTTTTTTTTCTCCCTGAAGTTCTTTCCAGCTGCTTCTTTCTATTTCTGTTTTGTGCCATTAAAAGCAGAAAAGGTACAACCATTTGCAGTGGAACTTGGTCTCTGCCTAACAGTGCAGGAATATTTGTAAATTATGGTTTTACTAGGCTTGGAAGACTTTCTATGCATTCATTAATATTAATTAAAATATAAAAAGAGGATAAGCTTACAAGTGCTGCAGCACAATCAGCAGGAACTGTTGAAACTTGGGGTTTTTTTCATTTTAATGTATTGCTTTTAAAGTGGGGTGTGTTGGAACTGGCAGGTTGAAGGCATGGTCCCTGGCAAGGCAGTGGAAAATCTCTGCTTGTTTCTGCTGAGCACAGGACACACAGATATTGTGTGTGTTCCCTGCAGGATTGCTGGGACTGGAGGTAAGGACTGCTGAGGCTTGGTACCCACCCACAGCTACATCTAGAAGTCACCTTCTCTGGGCACTGTGAAAGCCATGTTGTCTTTTAAACTTAAAATCAGAAATTCCAGCTAGTCCTTTGGAGATCATTCCCATGCTGGGGTGCTTTTATTGATGTCCTGTTTGTTCTCAGAATGACAGTCAACTCTTCCTAAGCCAAGGACTGAAAAGGTTGCTGTATAGGAACCTGTTCCTTTGCAGCTAAGGGTCATCATTGAGCCTAGCTTAGGCCTCAGGCTGGCTTGTTATTTTCCTGTTGCTGCAGTACAAACCTTTGCTTAGAACACATTTGCAAACCTGGTGGACCCATAGATCACCCTGCCAAGGCAAAAGGAGCTGTCAGTCACTGCTCCCTGTGAAAATTAACACCCCAGAAAAGCAAATCCACTCTGATCTGTTTTGAACTTTAGCCCTGTTGATATTAAACAAAAGAAAAAATGATATTTTGACAATCTGGAAATCTTAATAATTATTTGCTTGATTTGGAATTGTTTTGTATAGCTACTAAAATGGTTTAGTAGCCTTTGATCACTTTAATAGAGTGTGTGAACATCTATATAGGTGAAGCAAGAATAATGAGATGCATATTCTGTGTTGCTTCTAGTCTGCAAGCCTATTGCCAACCAAATTCAATTTTGACCTATGAGGATCCACTGACACATTTTTTTCTACATAGTTGGTGGAGCCAAGAGGTAAAAACAGCGCAGACAAATCCCCAGGCTGAAGAAAGAGACCAACCCCCCTTTTCCCCAGACCTGGAGAAAGGGCCCAGCCCCAGCTGAGCACAGGCACCTTTCAGGAGCTGTGCAGTGATGAGGGCAGCCCTGAGTCTCCTTTTCTCCAGGCTGAGCACCCCCAGCTCCCTCAGGGCTTCCTCACAGGGTTTGTGTTCCCAGCCCCTCTCCAGCCTCGTTGCCCCCTCTGGATGTGCTCAAGCATCTCAATGTCTTTCCCAAACTGGGAAACTGCAGCTCCTGCCTGTTTTGGTGGGCTGATTCAGCCTGTGGAGGTCGTTTGGGGTGGATTGGGATGTTCTCCCTCTCCCTATGCACAGCAGAGAGGCTCCTGCAGGCTGCAGTGAACGGGGAGGGAAGGAGCAGATTGTCCTCCCGGAAAGCAAGAGACTCCTTCAGGATTGTGTAGGTTGTGTAATTTGAAGATCAACATTGCTTATGGTGAACAGATGGAGGAGATGATTAGAAGCTACAAGTGCCCTCCTGTGCTATAGGCCCAATGTCAGATAAACTACCTCTACAGAAAATTATCACTTTCTGAAATTCTAGGACAACTGTAGGTTGTATTCTATGAAATTGAGAGAGAAAACTGGTGTGAGGAGGAGGAAAGGATCTAGACTGTTAACTGTGTGAGACTGCAAACTGCCTCTCAGGAAGCTCAGATTCAAGGTGATTTTAGTGTCTGTGAGTGCTCAACATTGTTTTTATGGAGCTGTGCAAGAGGAAATTCCCATTATTTCAGTCCTGGAGCTCACTGTGGCTATCATTAGTGCAAACCAGGGTGATTTTTCCCTCAGTGAGGGCATGCTCACCTGCCTAACGAGGTACAGTAGCAGTGCAGTGTTTGTACACCAGAGAACACGTGCAAAAGCCTGAACAAGCAGTGCATTTTCACATGGGGCTGGAGGAAAAGCTTATCTGAGAACGCCTGGTTCTCACTGCAGACAGCTTGTGTGTGTGTGTTGCAGCAGTGTGGTGGTGTTTAAAGCTGATCAGGTGAGCTTTTGGGGTTTGTTCTGAAAGATGTGTTTAAGGTATCAGTAAGTAACAGAGATGTGGAACCATGGACAGTGATTGGGGAATAAATGGTGCTTGTGGACTGAGTTGGCACATCTTCTGTCTGAGAGTGAAGCATCTTCCTTGGGGCTTAGCTGGCAAAAGTACCTGTGTGTTACAGGGATCCCAGCTAGAATCAGTGCTCCAGGGGCTGGGAGGGCACACAGTGGCAGGCTGGAAAATCCAGGAGCTGGGTAAGCAAGCATCAGTGCCTGGCCAGAGCTTGGCAGACAAAACAGGCAGTGTCATAAGAGTGCACAGCACAGTGCCCTAATGGAGCTCTTTCTGTGAGTTGTGCAAGGCTGGGATGAAAGTTGTGCTCAGGAAGTAGAGAAAATACTGAAATTGTAAGAGGGGAGAAAAAGTGATTTTCCCCAAGGATAAACCAAACTGAGCTAGCACATGTGAAAAAAGGATTTGGTTCTTGTGGTTAAATAAATCAAAGGCAGTGAGCAATGCCATGAGTCAGGAGGGAAGATGGTCAGGGGACATGGCTCTTATTGTCCTGCCTTTGCAATGTGTGTGTGCTCATAAAAAGATCTCTCCCAAAATCAGAGTGAGCAGCAATGGGAAGGTGTTCCTGACACGTGTATGTGATATATGGTATTACATACAGAAATGGTGGGTAAATGAACACTAAGATTGTGAAGTCAGGCTCTCGAAGCATAGGAAATGCCAGAATTAGATTTGCCTGCACAACCTTAATTCAGCCCCTTTGTGCATATGCATTATGATACAGTCTTTAATTACATGATCACATATCAGACCACTGAAATGGCAGTGCTGAGAGAATGAGAAGATATTCCATATTTTTCTTAATCCTTTTTGTCTGTCCTTGTGGCAGGCATATTCTGTACACATTCAAACCCCAGCTTAAAAACAGGAATTTCATAATATTATTGGTATAACCAATTGATGTGCTAATTAATAACTTCCTATAGCCTCCTCTGTGATGCTTATCACTGTGTTATCTGTATGTTGTATGGATGTTAATTGATTCTCACAACATCTATCTTGGTGGCATTCTGTTTTACAGATGAGGGAAGTTTTTGAAAGGGAAGGAAACAGTTCAGTCAAATTCTACCTGTATAGCCACAGTCATCCTAAATCCTGGCAGCAATCCAGTTCAGTGAAGCCTGCTTAATTCTGAATATTCATCTGCCTTAGGGAGTTTCTTGATTACGTGAAAGTGTCTGAACTCTCCTACCCAGAGCTATGCCCTTGCCACCTGTTTTAGGGGAACCCTGAGGAAAGAAAAAAGGTATTTTCTGCCCTTCTTCCAAAGTGATGCTGCTGTGCACTGAGAAGGCCAGAGCCCTGTGACAGTCCAAGCTCCACACTGGCCAGGTGGCAGACTTGTGGAAGGATTGGCTTTCAGTGGAGAGGTTGGTCCCCGGTGGATACATGCCCTTAGCAATTGATAGAGGGTGACCCCAAAGTAGGGAGTAATGTGCTCTGACTCCACGATTCAGGAGGCTGAACAAATGCTTTATTAAGCTATTCTGTATTACACTAACACTATACTATATTAAAGAGATACTATACTATACTAAAGAAAAGCCCATGACTGTCTGGAGACAGCCATGACACAGTTTTGACCTAACTGGCCAATCAATTTAAATAATCATCAGCAGAATCTAATTAACAAACTGTTTTTGGTAAACAGTCTCCATAACGCATTCTATATGTGCCGAGCAGCAAGTGGAGATAAGAATTGTTTTCTCTTCTTCTCTGAGCTTCTCACTGCCTTTCCCAGGAAAATCCTGGGACAGAGAATTGTCTCTCTCTGTTCAGAGAATGTGAACGCCACACTTTCCCTTTTCTGTCAGCCTTCCATGATAATAATGAAGAGGAGGAGTCTTGCTTCATCGTCTGTTCAGTCAGCAGAGAGAAGGAAATGCAGAGTTCACTTGGAATTAAATTCCCTGTGCAAGTCCCCAGAGGTACCTCCTGCCCCCATTTGATGTGGAGGGAGGGGAGCTCCTGTGATAGGCTTCTAAATGCAGCTGGGGCAGATCTGACTTCTCAAAATGTTGGTTTCACTTTATTGTAGTTGTTCATATCTCTAAAATAAAGCAGTTGAGTGCAAGATATAGCAAAAGTATATGTTCAAGTACAGCAGGTCAGAAAGTGGGACACGGATGACAAAGGGCTTCCTGCAGGATTTTGGATTCCTGCAGAACTGTCCTCCTTTTGGACTGCAAATCCCTTCTGCCTTCAGTTCTTGTGTTCCAGCACCTAAAACAAATGAGTTGATGGTCCAGCAGACAACTTTGTAATATGCAACTCATGTTCCTTCCCAGAGCTGGCTCTTCTGGGGTGATATTCTCCTAGAAAAATGGAAATTTGGTCATATAATTAGAGAGTATTGCAGTATGTATGCACAAAGACTGAATCCTAGCTTGGGCTTCCAACAGCTAAATAAGGAATGATTGTAAAATCTTAAAGCACAGTATTTTGTTGGATGCTCACTTTGGCTCAATATTTTTTCAGCAGAGAATTTTACAGTATTAAACTGCAAGTGTTGTAGAGGTCTACCACCCTTTCCCTCTCACTTAGGTCATCAGAGGCTGTTACTTACAGATACTTAGAGAGTCCTGCTGGTTTCTGCCTGCTGTGGGCAGCAGCAGAGGGGTGAGTCAGTCAGAAATCCAGCAGTTACTCCCTGTTGTGAGGGTAGTGGCCTCTGGCAGTCTTGGCATATTTTACATTAATTTTTGTCTTTCTCATCTTCACCCATACTTGTTTCTGCTCAGCTGCTGCCAGCCCTTCACTGCATTTCTTTAATCTGTGTGCTTTGCTGTGCTTGAGGTCTTTGCATGGAGTTAAGTTGCCTTTGCAATCTGGCAGCAAAGAGAAGGGTGTGACATTTATTCACTGCCTCTGCAGCACTTCCCAGTGCAAAACCTGGGAGCACTGGTGACTCAGAGGAGCTGCTGGAAGAGGCTCCTGAAGCAGGCTGGCACAATGAGGGTGGCATGCCCACCCTAGCAGGCCATCCAGCCTGTTGCAGTGATTTTCAGCAATTCTTTTCTGCCTGTGTGTAAAGTGAGAGCTCCCTGTTCCCCAGCCTTAGGCAGCATTCCCCATCCGTGGTTGCAAAGGGCAAGAGATGTTTTCCTCCATGCACATTTCAAGGTCATCCAAGAGTGATTTAAGCTGTGTCAGTGAGAGTGATTTAAAAAAAAAAGTGTGGTTCAGGTCATGAATGGCAATGTATGAAGCCAAGCAGTTCATTTGTTCAACTTTTACACTCACTGTTCTTGTGTATTGGATGCTGCATTTATTTTTATATATATATATAATATATTATACATTATACATATTATATATAAGAATATATCATATATATACAAATATATATGATAT
The DNA here is from genome assembly GCF_037042795.1 of Molothrus aeneus. NCBI lineage: Eukaryota > Metazoa > Chordata > Aves > Passeriformes > Icteridae > Molothrus > Molothrus aeneus. The sequence goes on along the minus strand of NC_089650.1, from coordinate 1,119,441 downwards.
ATTATTTTATTATATATAGCAAAATATATTGTAATTATAATATACTATATATAATAAAATATTATAATTTATTATAAAATAAAATATATTATTTTCACTATATATTTTAGGCCAACCACAACTAGGATGATGGTGTTCCCAATGGTGGTGGTAAAGGTCTGAGCAGTGGTGGTGTGGTTCCTGTGGTATGGTGGATATTTAGAGAGAAAAGCAAAGAACATAACAGGGGCCTTACAACACCAGTTGCTTGGAATTCAGTCCTTTGAAAACCACTACTCCAGAGGTTTAGGGAATTACCCAAAATTTACCTTTGCCTTTATTGTGCTGATTCGTTGCATGTCCCACAGTTGCTAAAGTAAGAAGGACTGCTTTGCATTCAAGGAAACAGATTTTCATGCTTGCATCAGGAAAAGAAACAAACTCTTAGCTGAAATAAGCAACATTATCAGCAATATAAATTTTCAAAAGTAATCTGCATTCTGTCATTCAGGTTTGGGGTATGTAAGGTGCAGCCATATTTGGAGGTTCTGCTCTGCCTGTTGTAGTGGTGATTATGTACTGCAGGGAGGGATGAGGATTTGCTGCTTTGCCAGTTTAATAGAGGCAAGGTAACTAATTTGATTCGGGATACTCTCATCATGAGTTGCTTGAAGGTGTTCAGATTTGCTTATGAAATAGTCCCTTCTGAGCTAAGGAGATGGAAATGAGACACTAAAAAAGCTTTCTTGAAATGCTTCCATGTTTCTCAGCTCAGAACATCCCATTTGATATTAATATTAGGTACTGAGGCAAAGTCATCAGGTAGAAAAGGGAGGAAATGTGGAAATAGTCATTTTCTCGTGTGTTTCCTCAGGATGCTATTTTGAGGCTTTAAAAAAAAAAAAAAGGCAATTGCTGCTTTGCTGCTGAGGCTGCTGTAAAGCAGGGAAGTGGCAGATGTAATTGAAGTCCCAGGGCCCTGCCCCAGAAGAGGTCCCATCCTGGCAGCGTGCATATTGCTTATATGAAAGCGAACAGATGGATGCGCTTGGTCAATTCTGCCGGGTTCATATGGAAACCTTCAGAAATTTTTCCTACTATTTTGAGTGGAATACTTAAATCTGTTCTCTGCTGGGAGGCTGTGGTTGCCTGGGATGGGTGCTCTGGTGGCTCTGGGCAGGGGGTGTTGCCTGGCTGTGGGTGCCTCCCGATCAGATGTGTTTATCTCCCCATGCTCCTTCTCCCCTCCCCTCCCTGCAGGACCAATTCAGCTCCTGGAGGAGTGAGCTGGATTTTTTTCAACTTCAGTGGCATGAGAACTGTCAGCTGAGTCTTAATCATGGAGCTATTACTGGTAGGCAATATGAAGGAAAGAGAAGAAATCCAGCTCACTTTTCAGACATGGATTGATTGCAGAAGCACGTTTTGATTATTCTTGGGGTGGAGAGAGAAGAGGAAGGAGGAGATTTGGAGAACAAAAACATCACATTTTCTTTAATTAAAAAACCCACTAATTTTCTGATACTAATTCTCTCTAAATTCTTGCTGACAGTTTCTGATGTTTCCTGATTCAAAACAACTGAAAGCAATGAATTGAAGGGAGAAGAATGGAGCATCAAAGAGGAGGGCTGTAGCTGCATTAGGGGGACACATCTTGAAGTGCTAATACTTAGTCTGGGAGGGGGGAGGAGGTAGGATTTATCTGTAATGCGTGAAATTCGTTGCTTTTGGGTATCCTCAGGTGTGTGTGTGCATGTGTGTAATGATCTAATAACGTGGCATCAAGGGAAGAATTGGTATGTGGCTAAATTCTAAAAGCCTGGCATGCAGATGTGTCAGCATCTGCATTGTCATCTAGTTATCTTTTTTGCAAGTGTGTAACCATATAAAAATATACACAATAAGTATTTGGACACTATCAATGACAGCTCTGTGCAGTATTAAAGTTCCTAAAGAAACTAGTTCTTACCAGAAAGCTTTAACTTTAAAAATTTCTAGGAAATCTGTTAAAAAAATATTTAATGGCCATCTTTGATATTAAAAGCATGTTTCTATGAAGATTGTAGTTGTGAGTGCTCATTTGTCTTTTTTTTTAAAAAGAAAAACTTATTTTAACCACTAGTGACAATAACTGTTGTTGAAAATGGGGGCTAGACAACAAGAGTAGAAGCTGAAATCATTGGGAGAGAGAGCTAGAGAGCTTGAATTTGACAAAAATAGTTTCTTCTCTATTCCTCTCTCACTCTCTTGAGCTGCATCCTTCTCACAAAAACGACTCCACCCACTGTTGTAGAAAATGGCCATCTCTTGGTATGCTCTTTGGAGGTCTTGTTTTGATAGTGCTACTGCTACTTTTGGGGTTTAACATGGATAACCCTATCAAATTTTGTTAAGACATGGAAGCAATACAGAAGGACCCATGTATACTATTTAAAATACCCTTGTTAGCAGAGATTTAACAGGCATTTCATTCTCCACTGTTCATCACATTCACACATGTGGGATGGGCATTAACAGATTGAGCTACATCTTTTCATTTCAATTCTGCAGCAGTCTCTCTTTGTAGGAATATTTTATGTAGTAATAATTTCCTTCCTATTACAGACTTTCTAACTGTGTTAATGGCAGTAGTCTGGCCACAGAGACATTCGTGAGAACTACCTTTGCAGTGACATTTAAACAATTTATTTGATCTTGCTTTAGCATACCTGCTTATGCCTTTTTTCACTCTCTTGATGACCTCAGGAGAACTTTGTGTATAACCACGGCTCTTTCAATCACATTCAGCTTAACAAAGTGGTATGCAAATTTCTTCAAGATGTTATTTCTGAAGTCTTTGGGATTTGCAGTGAGCCTGCTGGCAGGTGGGTGCCCCTGGACAGCATTGGCATGTCTAAGGAGCAGCTCCAAGGCCAGCTGGAGAGGGCAGAGTGTTTTAACTGAGGATGCTCCCTTTGATGGGGATGCAGTTTTTGGGTGAGCCTTGACTTACCCAAGGCACAAGGTGCTATAATCAATATATTTTTTTTCCCTTGGTGCATGATGAGGGAAAAAGCAGAGCCAAGGAAGTTTGATGGCAAGAGGGCATTTCTATACATCTCACATATGCACTATGTTGAATTGATCATCTTATCACCATCTAGAGAAGCTGCAAGTTGTGGATTTGTGGCTGAAATGTGTTACTGGTGTGGGAGTGCTCTTGGCTAAAAGCCTAAAATGAGGAATTTCTCTTTGGGAGGGCATATCTTGTCCTGTGCCTGGTGCAGCTTCTCCTGTACTGGACCATGTGTAAGAGTGCTCTTAGAAAGAAAATAATTTAAAAATATTACCGCTGCCACTGTAGATTTGACCACTTCTATCAGGTTCTATCAGGATCAAAAGTCCTGTTGTAAAGTGATGTTACAAAATCATCCAAGCCAAAATCAGGAGAAGTGAAAGGCAAGAAATGAACTGAATTAACTGGCAAAAAAATATATATTTATCAGCTCGTTAATTTTTAGTATAATTCATGGAAATGAATTCTGTGAAATTGTCATTCCATGACAGCTGATTGGGTGGGAAAAACGTAGGATTGCTGCTGAGTGCTTACATTGACAGGAACATTCCCATTTGCTAAAAATAAAACCCTTGGACAGCAACATCAGACAAATTTGTGTATGTGGGTTACCTATATGATGTGCCCTATGTGGGAAACATTTAAAGCACATTACTAGTCTCTTCAATTTCTTTCTGTTGAACTAAATTATATTTTAGGTTTGATTTGTTGGGGCATTTGGGGTTTGGGGCTTTTTTTGTTGTTGTTGTTTTGGGGGTTTGTTTTGTTTTGGTGGTTTTTGGTGTTTTGGTGGGGTTTTTCGTTTCATTTTTTGGTTGGTTGGTTTTTTGGTTTGGTGGGGTTTTTTTGGTTTGGTGGTCTTTTTTTTTTTTTTTTTTTTTTTTTTGGTTGGGGATTTTCTTGGTGCGCCTTTTTTTTTTTTTTAAGACCAGAAGGCAAGCCTACATATCTTAAGTTTGGCTTCTCCATAAAGATTTGTAGATTGAGGTGCAGCTCACACTGCTGGCTACCACTCATGCCTTTCCATTTCCCCATCCCAGTTGTGAAAATAAAGTTTCTGCCTTAGAAGTTGTGTGGAAAGAAAGCAGCTCTGCTGTCTGGGGTCATGGAGGTGGCCTCAGCATAAGTTGTGCACAATGTGTGTTCCTGCATCCTGAGCTGGGTTCCTTGCCTGCCTGCAAACAATAATGATCACTGCTTGTGTCACACTCTGTCCTCTGGAGCTCCTCTGCAGAAGGGGAAAATTCAAAGGAATCATCAGTTCTCCTAAAATTGTCAGCTTTGCTTTTCTGTGGTCATACCAATTTAGTGTCTGGCTCTGATGTTTTCCCTCTCTCCTGCCTCTTGCACACAACTCTGACTTGCTGTCGGAATTGAGTACTCCAAGGATCAGACAAGGGAAAATCAAGCTTTCTGTCCCTGGGGTAAGGGAAATTATATGTAGTTCAACTTTCTCAAGTGACAACATTTATTAGGCAGTCACTACAGATGTCTGTATGTAGTTACAGATAGCTTGGTATTTTCTGGGCACTTCCCCAGTAATAAAATCCCAAATCACTATTTGCAGAAGATGTTGAAGCTTTTTTCAGTGATTCCTTCAAATGTAGCATTTCTTTAAAGATCTTTAATGGAAATTTGCAGCCAGGAGAAGCTAAGTCATGGATCCACTGTGAATTTTTGCAGACATCCTTCTTTTGCCTCCTTTGCCTGCCAGTGTGGGTCCGGCCTAAAACATACCCAGCCCATGTGGACATTTTAGGGTTCCACTGTTGCAGTGCAAAGAGTACCTTAGCCATGCCTCTATCAAAAGAAATAAAACAGAGATGTAGATAAAGAGTGAGGAGAAAAGAGAGAGTCCTTTCCATTTATTTCTGTATTTCTTTGCATGATTTTTGGTTGGCTTTTTTTTTTTTTTTATATAATTTAGTTTTATTTGTTTGGGCAAGTTTCCTGCCATTTACCTTTGCATTTGCATTTCCTATTGATTGGCAATTTTTAAACTGTTTATTGTGCTCTTTTGTTTGGCTGTTCAAGAGCTAAAACAAAAGCCACCAGGCCCTGTGAGGGACACATTTGCATGCGGCGAGCGTTGCCCGAGGAAAAAGTAATTGCTAATGCATATTTATGTGGCACAAATTTGCCATTTGTTTATGCATAAAATTATCAATAGTGCAGGGCGGCCCAGCCGTAGAAAATGGTGACCTTTTTAGCTTAATAAAGAGAAATCAGCTGTTATTGTGAAGAGATCAGCCATTTATTCTGTGTTGAGGGACACTGTCGGGAAAATGGAGATTGGTGCTGGCAATATCATTAAATGGAAGGCCAGTGACCCTTTTGGTACAGTCTATTATACTTTATCTAATAGGGGATAGATGACTCTGCTTGGCAAATAGATTTAAAAAAAAACAAACTAGAGAGAAAAAAAAAAAAGAAAAAAGAGGGGAAAAAAACCCCAAAAGCAATAAAACCCTACTGACTTTGCTCTTACAGGAACAGGTAGGTACTGAGGAGGCAGTCTTGCACAAGCCACCTGGTATTTTTCTAGAACAAAAATTATTTGAAACATAAAATAGCAAAACAAACAACCAAAAATAACAAAACAAAACCAAAAATATAAATAAATAACGGATAACAATGAAAAAAATAACAAACCAACTACCAAAAAACTCAACCATAAAACAACTCTCAAGCCCACTCTGTTTAGAATAGTTTTCACTGATTTGGAGTGGGAAAAGCATCCAGAGCCAGCCTGTGATTCTTCCTAGGGCATGTCAAAACCAGTGTGCTGAAGGGCCAGAATGTGGATTGGATTTTTGGCTTGTGAAATGAGAAATCAGTGTTTGAAATTGGGAGATTCTCTGAAGACAGCAGGTTTTCAAAAGCATTTATGCTTTTTTCTTTTATGCATTCTATTTTTTAAGAGTGAAGAAGAATTTGCTGGATACTGAAGATCTCACCTGCAGGAGTTGCAGCAACAGAGTTTTCTCTATAACACCTGACTAATTCATCTCAAGCTTTAATAAGCAAATTCAAGAGTTGAAGAGTTAAAAACTAACAGCTGTAAGCCTCGAGGAGTTGTTGTGAAAATGAAAGTGGATGCACAAAACCTCATGTTTCCCTGTTTTTCTCATTCTCTGTAATGCACAGCTGAGTGGAGTTTTAACCACCAGGTGAAATGTGGTGAGCTGTGAGTCACAGTTGCTGGAAAATGTTGCATTTTCTGTGCAAAACGTGTCCTGGGCTGACGGTTTGATTTTTAAATTTTATTTTTGTCCCTAAGAAATATCCAGCAGAGTAATTGCTAGAGTAATTTTGGGGCTTTGCTCTCTTTGCTTCCTAAAAATATAACCCAAGCTAATGTCATCATCAGAGAAAAGTCACCACAGTGTTTGTCACTCTGTGTCATCTTCCTGGTGGCCTCAGTAAAAAACAGGCCAGGAACAATGGAACTTGCAGACAGTGGAAGCTTTTTCAGGCAGGGCTGTGTGGAGATGGAATTGGGGAGTGCTGCCTCTGTGGTCTACTCAAGGGCTGTTGCTGTGATTTCACCCCTATTAAAATTTGGACAACATTTAAATAAAAATACTTTATTTAAATATAAATATAATAGAAACATAATACAAATCAGGTATAATTAATTTATATTTACAATATAAATATAACACAAATATAATACAAAACATCAAACTGACTCTAGGAGATATTATATACTATATTGCATATCACTTTGTCTAATGTTGTAAAAGTCTTTGTAAGGGTGTGTGCTGCAGTTCAGGATTTTTATACCTAAGATTTTCTCCTATTAGGATTTTTTGGAAAGGGTTAGTGTAATTCCTGTACGTGGAGCTGTTGCCTGCTTCTGGAATGGGGCACTCCCAGTCCTCCCAAATAATGATTCCCAACCATGTTGCTGTAGAAACAAAAATATTGTAGAACTAGTTATGGAAATAGAGAGAGAATCAAAGAAATAGTTTAAAAGCAGAATTTTTCTTAGGCCCATCCTATGGAAACTGCAGTAAATATGAAAGTGAGTTTATTTGCAGAGCAGGATCTAGGTTATTTCACATGGCAGCAGGCCCTTTTTTTACTGGTTCTGTCTCTCCATTCAAGACTGTAGCCAAGAACCATAATTTTAGCAGTCTCTGTTAATGTTTGGTGATTGCTTCATTGCGTTGTTAATAAACAATTGAATCAGGTGTGGGCTTTTATCTTTAAAAACACATTTTTATTTTTACTTCAACTAATTAACTAAAGTTTGCTTAGTCCAAGTAAATCTGATTTTTTTTCAAAGGGTCTTTTTCCATCCATATTTCCAGCTCTGCTTCTGAAAAAAAAATCATCTCATTCCCTTCAAAGCTTGTAGGCAGTTGTTAGCCTACAGTTTTGAGTTTTGCTTTGTCTTTTCTTACAGTCATAAAACAACCCTTTTGAAGCTGCTTGACACCAGCTAGAAAGTTGTATGTAGATAAAATTACCAGGAAGAAAATGCTTAAGTCTGTATGGGAATAAATTGGGGGTCACCAACCTGTTCCTGTGGCTCGGCTGTAAGAGCAAAGTCAGTAGGTTTTATTGCTTTTTGAGGTTTTTTTTCTCTCTTTTTTTCCTTTTTTTATCTCTATTTTTTTGTTAGTTAGTTGTAAACAAACCCAAATACAACTGAGATTCAAATTCAGGTGGTGATGATTGTTAATGTTACTGGGTTTGTTTTTTTTATTTTTGTACCTGTGCCTGCCCAGATTGTGGAAGATAACTTCTAAGTGCAGAGAATTTAGAAGGAAAAGCCTCTTCAAAAACCTAGAAATATTGATGGTCATGGAAAATCATAAGTTTTGTAAAGAGTTTGTTAAGGGAGGAGCCAGGACAAGGACAAGCAAGTATCACTGGTCAAAGTTGGTGGTGGCAAACAAGAGAATGAGCAAAATGAGTATTCCTTTTTCTTGTATTCTGCTGACATGAGGAGGTCAGGCGTAGCACTCGGTTCCAGGTTGCTGGGAAAGGCTAAAAACATAATGGGGAATATTCTGTAAAGAAGTGTTACTTGTTCTGATTGTCCTGTGACCTGTTTTGTCCTGGGGTTTCATCCTAATTAGGGGTGAATTGAGTGGGGCTTGTTCTTTTCTCAGCTCGTGGTCCATGTTTGCTGTATTGATAATGTGTGGGTCAGGGAAGGAAGATAAAGAACTGGTTTTATATGATGCTGTTTAGTTAATGAATGGTTATTTTGATAACCAAGTAATAAGAGTGAAGAAATTGGTGTATTTCAGTTCTCTGTGATGCTGGTGAACAGGTAGTCTAATAGATCCCACAAAACTTGACTTATTTTGGTAGGAGGATATTTTGATAACTTATCTTCATTGAGGAATGACTTCCCACCCTCTTTTTTCAACACAGATTTTAGAGGTAGTTATTGTTCTAAGAGCAGAAACTGATGACTGAGGAAATTTCTATACAAAATATAGAGAGGACACATTTCTGTTTGTTCATCTGATTGCTCAAAAATAATATAGGAAATTGAGGTTTGTCTTCATCAAGTTTGCCTGCATGCAGAGCTCAGCAGGGAGCCAGGGATGGTTGGCTTTTCAACCTTCATGCACCAGCCTGATCTTGGTGGGTCTTACATGCTGCTGCTGCTGCTTTTCCTGGAGCTCTCTGAGCTCTAGGCTGGAAAAGCAATTCTGTCAAGTTAAACCAGTAGGAAAAACTTCTGGATTTCTATATCAAGGATGTTGATTTCAGAGTTTGGTTGTGTGTGTTTTGTAGTTGATAAATAAAAGAAATTCCCGTTGGTATTCATATGTATATTTCATGCTACAAATTGTTTAGGGTAGACTGGCTTGATAATAATACACTGTAATGAAACTTAGGGATGCCAAACCTGGCTAGAAGGACAAGCACTCCCCATCTGAGATGAACTTTGGCCTGTGTGAGCACAGGGTATCACAGCACAAACTCCGACTTGCTCATGCTTATTCCTCTTATGCATCCTACCTGTGCACACCTTGTGCCACTTTCTGCTGCATTTCCCCCCTCCCTGCTGAATATTTGAGGTGACCCAAACCCCAAACTGCGACCACAACTGCAGGAGGTACCCAGAGAGGTGTGAGCTGCTCAGAGGGGTGCTGAGCTGTGCAGGTGCAGTGGGCTTTGGGCAGTCCCTGAAGCCCTGGGTTGTTCTTGGGGAGATGCCACTCTGTCACCCCTGCAGGAAGGTCAGGTGCAACTCAGGAACCTCAGGGCAGTGTGTAAGCCATGGAGTAAGTGTGTGAGTAACCATCTACTCTGAGTGGCAGCTGAGAGCAGGAGCAGATGCAGAGGACCCCTTGCTCCCAGCACCGTGTTGGCACTGCTAGCTGTGCAGGCATGTCAGACACTCTGTACTTGATCTGCTCAAACACTCCAGAGAAACAGGAATATGGAGTCACAGCTGTTTCCTAGTTCAATCTTGGTATTGATTTATCATGATAAGAGGTGCTTCTTTAGTTCTAATAATGTCTACTTTTTTTTTTTCTTTTTGCCATTCCATATTTCTATGGCAGTTTTCCCACGTGATATATGTTGGGTCACACATTAATTTACACCAGCCTCTGTTCTGCAAAAAAGAGTTCATGAGCTAAATAAAAAGGAGTGGGGAGGGGTATGTCTAGCAGAGCCCAGGCTTTTGTTTCATGTTTTGGATGTATTTTCTTTTTAAAATAAAATTGTTGATATGCATTTGCTTTTATTTTTCTAGCCTTCCTCTTGCTGATGACCGGGTTCCTGTTTGATCCTGTTTACAAGCTTCTCAAGACTGAAAATAACCCCAGCTCCTCTGCCCTGGGTAGGAAAACAAAGCCTCGTAAAGACACAGTGCAATTATTCTGGCAGTAAGGAAGAGTGTGGTGTGAAGGAAGAGCTTGGGGAGGAAAAGGAGAAGGTTACTAGGTTACCACAAAAGGCATTAGTGTCCTCAGTTTTCTCACCCACTCTTGGACTGGGGAGGAGGGGGAGCAATGCCAGCCAGTAAATAAGCATTCTGCAGAGTGTGTATGCTCAGTGTTAATCTTTTAATTTGTCTGTACTTTCTGTTACTCATTCAACTTTGCAGTTGTGTTTCAATCTATTAAAAACATTCAATAAGATAACTATGGAGGAGTTTTGGGGTTGGATTGTTGTTTTGTTTTGTTGGTTTGTTTGTTTTTGTTGGGTTTTTTGTTTTTGTGGATATATGTGCAATATTTTACTTGTGTTGCTGTGTAAATATCTACATCCCAAGTACTAAATTTATACAAATATGGTGTTTCTTGTCATTAGGGAGACTGGATGGGGAGGAATCTGGTTAAATGCTGTTGGCCTGGCAGGAGACTCAGTTGCAGATGATCCCACCAGTTCTTGTGTCTTGTTGATCCTGATGCCAAAATGATGTTTGCTTTTATATATATTTTTCACATATATTCCTAGCTCTGTAGACTGTTGCTATACAGTTATAGAGTTTCCTAGCTTCAGCACTTTTCCTAATAGACAGTCACATTTTTGAGGGCCTGTTCTAATCTTGCTTCTTGTGGGAATCAAGGACAAGACACCTACCCAAGACCTTTCTCATTTAATGAGACATAACCAGCAAGCAGGGGGGCTTCAGAGGGGTTGCACCAAGAGGGGGAATTATTTCATTACCTCCTTCTAACTGAAGATTCTTTTCAATTTTGCTTCTTTGCTAAACTTATAAAATGTGCTTGCCATGTGTCACAAGGGCATTTTGGACACCCATTTCTGGCTTGTATTTGACACATGTATTTTGGGGTGTTGTGTACCTGGAGGGACCTTCATCCAAAATGTAACTGCATTTTGTCACCTCATCCTGTTTGGCTCTTGAGTTTAGGGGTTGAAGAGGCAACAATCCTGAAGTAGGTTTTGTGCTTAGTCTGGTTTCCACGAGGAGTAAATGCTGGCAGAATGAGGGTTTCAAAGACAAGCTTCAAAGGGTTTTAGGGTTTCAAAGAAAGCACTTCCTTTAGGTAGCCTTGTTTTTACCCTTGTCATTGTGGAGCTGAGGTTGGCATTGCTGAGTGTGATGGGTTTGCCATGGGTTGGGTGTCACCTGTCTTTGACCAGGTTGCTCTCTTGTTTCTGTATCATGAGTGGCAGTTGCTAAAACATCAGGGTTAGAAATGCAGCCCTGGTGGCAGGTGACACATCCACTTTTCCTGGGTGGAAATGAGGAGAAGCTGTGCAAGAGCTGTGCAGCTGAGACTTTGGGCCTGACTGAGCTAAAACCCAGAGACAGCCTGCTTGATTTCAGTAGGATTTTGTCCACATGCAGAGGGCTATGCTACTGTTGTTTTTCAGAAGAAAAAAAAATTCTAATTAAATTTGAATGCAGTATTATGTGAATGATTGATAATATTATGGTGTAAATCGATGTTTTTCTGCTTGGTGGTGAGGTCTTAGACACACATCTGAGATGACAGCCTAAGTCATGGTATTTTAACATGATTGATTCAGATCTGGAGAAGTTGTACCATTCACTTATATCTTTCTAAATGCCAGAAGTCAGTTGTGACATTCTCATCTTTTCCTCTTCTAAATAAGCTTATCAAAGAAGAAATCACTAATTTGCCAGGCAGTGCTTAATAATCAAGGAAGTGAAACTTCTATTATACTGAAAAAAAAAATCTTTTGCTGAGTTGCTGAATGATTTTTAAATAATAAAAGCTTGCAATGTACTGAGCAAGTAATTTTTTAAAATTATTTTTCTTTTTTTAAGACCTCATTCTGAGAGAGGTCACTAGCCTTTGAGAATTGAGCCACTTTGTTGACAAATCTGTCCTCTAAATTGAAGAGCATTAATTAGAACTTTATGCTGCAGATTCTTTCTTTTGAATGTGGGCGGTGATATCAACAAAAATGTCAAATGAATTTGAAGCTGATTTTAAAAGGTCTGCCACCTGTAGATAAAAATGTGCATTACTGCACGTGGTAATCATCAAGGTCAGAGGCTGTGATATGATCCACTGACCTTTTGAAATCATAACACTTCCTATAAAGAAAGAAAGGCCCTGATTTCTCTGTCTGTGTTAATGGAGGACACGTCTGTATATTCAGCTGTATTGATACACTGTAAAACAGCTACTGGAGAAAAGATAGTTCCAATTCTGTTAGCCCCAAAATTCCTATCATTTCCTCTGCAGGCTTACAAAGCTCTTGTTATTTCTGTATGTGTCGAGGAACTTTTTTTTTTTTTTTTTTAATCTAATGATATAGATTGCTAAAAATATTCAGGTGTCTGAGACAGCAGCAAAACATCTCAGAGCCACCCTACAAAAATAAACTAGTTTTGTGTGTGCAGGATGAAGAAACAAGTGTACAGGAACAGACTTCAGCTCCAGGCTTTTTTCAGGGGCATTTGCGATAGGGGAGGGGAGAAACAACCCAGCAACTATCATTGTAAAAATTATGAGGAGCACTTTGATGGTCCTTTTTGAAGTCATTTCATTGAATAGGGGCCAAAGCAAAAGCCTGAAAGGCAACTTGGAGTGGGATTTTACAGCCCCGGCCCCTCTGCTGTGTGCAGTGGAGAGCAAGTGCCTGTGCACACAGAAATGCTGAGAAAGGCTAAAGGGAAAAGAAGGACACGAAGGGAGGATTTTCTGTTTTCATCTGAGCACTTGGAAGCCCAAGCCCAAGGAGCAGCAATTTTAGCTAAGCTAATGCAATAGAAGGCCATTGCACCCAAACTGTCTCAGCAGAACTTCCTGCATAATTAGATTGTAAATCTTCTCAACTGAGGAAGTTTTGCCCAGGGTCAGATTGTCTAAGTAATAATCCATTCTACATAAATTAGAAGATTTGAACTGCTGGGATACATTATTACATTAGTTTTGGGTTTTATTCTTAATATAACTAAGGAGAACAAATGCAACAATTCTTTTTCTTTTATTTTATTTTAATTACCTTATGTCTCCTTAGCTTTAGTTTACCTCAGAAGGCCTTTGCTGTAGGTTTAGGGATTTCTCCTGAGCAATGATGATGAAGTTATATAGGCAAATTAATACATTTTTAATACACTTCAGAAAGTGATGCTACATAATCCTTTGGCCAAGTGATATCATTTCTTCAGTGAAGAATTTAGTCAGAGATGCTGCTGCTCTTTTTGTGCTATTGGAGTTTTACCTTCCATTATGACCCCCTTTTCAGCAAAGAATAGAAATTCATCTTTGGGGTAAAATTAATCGTGAAAAATTACTATTAACTGGTTTTAACCAGGTAGGGGTTGAAGTTAATAGTTGAATTATTTTCTCTGAGAAAAGGAAGATTATGGGTACTTCACATGCATATACAGCTACATGGAAAAGTGATGGGGTAAATCCTGAAGTTCTTATTCAGGCAAAAATTACCATGGAAATGTCAGTATTTGATCTGCTTGAAGAAAGCCAAGTTTGAAGTACAGCATGAATGAATTGATATGGTTTGGACTTGTTATTGTGTGTTTGGTGGGTGCTGATTATTTGGTGGTTTTTTGGTGCTTTTTGGTGTTGGTACATTTGACTTTAATTATAAAATAGAGAAGTAGGCAACTGCTCAGGAGGGCCTTTTGGAAGTAAAACACCTTTGGGGCTGAATTCTCTTCTTACTGAAAATCCATATGATACTTTTTTTTTTTAGGACAAGAAGGAAACTATCTGGGGTGGGAGGTACTGCACTGGAAGCCAGATTTTTTTTTTCTTATTTTTTTATAATATAATTTTTTACTTCTGCTTAAAATTCAAACTTGCTCTCATTGCTGCCATTATAATCCTTATAAAATTATTTCTACATAGTCAAAAATTCCATTATTATTGGAATGTGCAAGGGGCTGTGTTTCCCTTCTTTTTTTTTTTCTTTTTTTTTTGTCCTCAGGAGCATCAGATATAAAGAAAATCAGAAATCAGACCTCAAGACTACTTTTGAGGCAGAAATAATCCAACCATTATTTCTGGTGTAAAAGGTTTGTGAATAGCATCATTTGCCTAGAAGCTGTTTTCCAACCTAATAACTCCTGGAATAATGACTTAAAACTCTTTCCAAGAGGATTAAGGCCCATATAACTATTAGGAAGTATAAGTTTCTGAAAAAGCTTCTTTCTGATTGGTGAAGAGGTGAGTTCTGATTTGGGTTAAAGCTGCTTGCTTAGGAGAATCAGTTTCAATCTCTCTGAAGTCAAAAGTGTTGAAGTAATCCTCTAGAGAGGGATTGTCTGAGGGCTTTTTTTCCCTTTCTTTATAAATGTAATATATATGTGTATATAGATATATATTTATTGCCATAATGACCTGGGAGATGGTCATTTAAAGGAATTTTTAATCCATTTGGGAGGGGCTTTTTAATCCTCTGCCCTAGTGTGCCTTGAGCAAAAGCTGTTCAGAATGGGCTGAGATTGCAGCTGAGCACTTGGCTTGTTGGTTAATCATCACTTGAACACTCTTCATGGGAGAGGCTGTGGAACAGAATTTATTATCTGAGGTGATGTTGTGCTTTTAGGGTTGTGTGTGTGTTGGATGCTCTGTGCTCTTGGTGATTGCTTTTTCAGCCAGTATGGCCTGGAAAGGGAAGGGAGGAGAAGACATGGGCTGGGATGATTTGGGAATACCCCAGGTACAGGGGTCATTATGCATTAGAGGAGTGCATGGCTTTGCAGCTGAATCTGTTTGATAAAGAGCTGTGTGCTGAGTTGTACTTTCTAATTGGCCCAACTTCCCAGCCGTGCCTCAAAATGCGCTGGTGACAGAAGTTCACCACAGAGAGCACGTGAATTCACACTGAAATGGCTCTTGGGCACCTATTGTTCCCTTGAGTTAGCCAGAGCTCCTGGCTGAATCACAGAAATGTCTCAGCAGATCCCTCTGAAAACCTGGAATCATCAGTGGGCTCAGCCAGCTCCAGCTCCATCCTGGGTGCCTCCCCTGCCAGCAGCTGGGACTGGTTCATTCACAGCTGCCCCAAGAGCACACTCCTGTGAGAAGGTGAAACAGCTGCTGTTAGCAAAGGGAAATAGAATCGCTTTATTTGCTTGAGGAATCAGTACCACTGGCCATTCAGAAATCTGTAATAATATGTGTGTGCTGTGTTCACGTTGACCTTTAGAGACATGCAGCCTTGTGAGCAATTTGAAGGTGATTTAGCAGAGTTTCTTACTAATAAGGTAACAATGAGATCTGGCTGTCGAATCTTGTTGTTATACAAGGCAGAGCCAGTTTTGTGGGACACTGAAATCCATCTTTGAAAAATGCAGAAGGAATATAATCAGTGATGGTACTTAGCATGCAGCTGAACTGGGCCCTGTTTTGAAAAAATTGCTCTAATTTTTACAGTGGTTGACTGCAGCCACAATAGAGAAAAGTGAATAAGTGTTTTCTGATTAGGTCTGTGGCCAAATTCTTATTTCTGATGCAGGGTGCACAGTGCCAAAAATCTGATGCATATGCTTATGAAATATTTTTCTGGTTCTATATGTGCTATAAATACATTCCACATGGCTTTATACAAAGCTCTCTGTTATTTCAGTAAGTCACAAGCTACTAAGCCAGATCCAAAGAAGCTGAAGCTCTGAATAAGGTTCTTTAACATTTTATGACTTTGAAACACTGGTTTAGAGTATATTTGCTTCATTAATTTGTGGCTTTGATCTCAGTTGGGTAAGCATTGAAAAGATAGGCAAAATTTAATGGGAAAAAAACCTCTTTTCACAAAGGTCTCTTGTTGCCCTTAAGTTAACAGGCTGAAGAAAGTTTCTTTTCATTTTCAGCAGTCTGGGTTCTGATTTTGAACCAGGAATATGCAGTCTTACTTAAAAATATATCATTCAAGGCATGCTGCTGCTGAAGATCTTTTTTGGGTGTGACCAGGTTTGGCAAAATTGCTTGCCTAGGGTGAACAGGAGTCTCTCCTGGAATTTCTGGAAGGGAAAAAATATCTGAGCTCCCTCTGCTCCCAGCTGTGGGACTGGAGGAGAGGCTGGGTAGTTGGTCCTCCCTAGCCCCAGCCAGGTCTGGCCAGTGGCCCAGGAGCTCCTTGGAGTGTTCCCAAGTGAGAGTGAAATCAAGGCTGGCTACTGCCTTGCTGGCTTCTCTTTTTTATATTAAAACTTGAATTCCAGCATTACAATTAAAAAGATGAGGAGAGAGAATGTATTAGCTGCAGAGAAAGAGTTTGGTAAGCCTAAGCAGAAAACTCAGAGATAAGCTGCAGGGAGTTGCAGCAACAGGTTGTTCTAGTTCCTCCTTGTGTGTTTGGGGTTTTTTCGGTGACCATTTATATAGAGTAAATTCAAGTTAAATAAAGGAACACTTTTTTCCCTCCCTTCCCTTTTATTTCCTGCCCAGAAGCAGCTTGGCATGACCAATGGGAAGTGCAGCTTTGTTCCCAAGACTGGTGATACAAATACAGTATCAGCCCATTTGTTTGCTTTGTTCTTTGCTCAGCAGCTTCCTAATTGAGCCTTCCTCCTGTCCCTTCCCCACATCCCTGAGTTTTCATCCCTTGCAGCCTGGGAGAGAGCAGAGCCCCCACCCTGCCAGGTTCCTGTGGCCACCAAATCAAGGGCAGGTGTGAGGAAGGCTGGGGACATCTCTTACACCTGTGCAACAGCACAGGGATCGCTGCCTTGGGGAATTCAGGATGTTGGGAGTGCACTGTGGACATGGAAGGATGATTGGAGGGCAGAGACTGCAAAGCTGGGCTTGGACATCTCAGCAGTGGCAGCCAGAGCAAATGCTCTGGGTCCCTTTCCTCAGGTGAGGGGGGAAAGGAGCATCAAAGGGCACTGACATCCCACAGCTGATTTTTGGTCAGCTTCCCTAAACTCTGTTGAAACAGGTAAAGGTGACTTTTTGTCACCGTGGTATTTTTTGAAAAATCCCTTCGCCAGGATTTCTTCTCCTGGGAAGCTGGAAAGCTTCAGCTTCTCCATGCTTTGCTGCTTTGGAAAGAGATTTGGAGAATTGCTTACCCAGAATGTGAATTGCTTACCCAGAATGACCAATCATGGTCCAGCTGTGTCAGGACTCTGGTCAGTCAGGGTTTTTATCATTCATTCTTGTTTTAGACTTCTGATGTCTCCTTTCTCTTTTAGTATAGTTTTTTAATATAATATAATATAATGCAATACATAATATAATATATAATATATAATATATATAATATAATACGTAATATAATAGAATATATAATATAAATGCTGTCTGAGAACTTGGGGTCAAATTCTCATCTCTCACCTCCTCCTGGGAACTCAACACCACAACTTTTAATAAAGTCTGGTGTTTTGTGTCTTTCTCCAAGAGTCCAGCAGAAGATCATGGTGGAGCTGGGGGTGCTGAGCCCCTCAGAAAATTTGGCCTCCTTGCATCCCCTCCAGTGGGGTGTGACACACCTGGAGCCTCCAGGTGCTGTGCTCCTGAGCCCTTGGATGGGAACCCTCCTAAGGAAAAGGGGAAGGGGGCATTCAGCAACTGGGGCTCCCAGGATGGGAGAGCCATCAGCTTGTGATTTCCACCCCTTGGAAAGGGTTAATGCTGAGGTGCTCCATTGTATTAATGATGGCTGTGTCTCCACAGCCCCGTTGGGCTCTTTCAGGGGCCTCTCAAAACAATGAGTGCAGTGAGGCTGTTCTGTCTAATTACTCCAAGACAGGGATGCTAAAGAGGAATTAATGACAGTTGACAAGTGCAATTAATAATTATAGCAAAGCTGGGAGTCATGCAGCAGGCAGATGACAATAACAGGGTAACTGTACATGACAGCTTTCATCCGTTCCCCCCTGCCCCTCCTGCTTCTCCTTTCTTTCACCCTTTCATGTGAGCTGCTGCATGAGCTGGGCCAGGACACGTGTGGACAAGGAAGGAGAAGATCAGTTCCACAGATTTGTCCAATTCCTGACCCCACTCTTCCCAACCCCACTCTCTGCCTCCTAAGGAAAAGTGGAATTTAAAAAAAAAAAAAAGAAAAAAAATTACAAAAATTATCAACAGCACCAACTTAGCAGCACAGGCTTCTGTTAGCTTTCACGGTCAGGTGTTGACAAGACTACTTAAAATTCATGTTGTGAGATTGGAAGGAGAAGGGGACAGGGAAAGGCAGCAGCAAGCTGGAGTTGAAGTGGGATTTCCATATCAAAGGCCAGGCCTTTGGCTCTGAATGGTAATTAAAGTACCCAGATTTCATCTCCTTGGTCAGCTCATGAAAAGGAAAAAAAAATTAGAGAGAGGATTTTTTTACTCCCTTTAGACTACAGTACAGCAAGCAGTAAATTAAATGAAAGTTGAGCTAAAAGGTGCCTAACGCTTCAATCTTTTGCATCTAATAAAATCTATGATGTTTTTAAAGCATTTATTCAGTTCACATCTTCATCTTGCTGTGATTATAAAGAATATCATGTCTGCTTACATTTATTGGGCACACATCTTGGCCTTCCCAGGGTTGTAAAAGGATTTCACTTTTCATTATGTTGCTGTTGTGTTACGGCCTTTTGGCTTAAAAAAAAAATAGAAAAGGGGGGAGAAAAGGAAGGGGGGGAAAAAAAGCACATTTTTCTAGTAATTTCTAGTTGGTCATTGTAGGAACCACTAACAGGGTAAACCAAATAAATGCAAATTTAATGAGGCATTGGCAACTAGTAATGAATTCAGCAGCCTCTCACCTTGAGGTTGTTCGTTCAGACTGGGGCTGTGACACTGCTGGAAGTGGCCACAAACCAGCAGGCACGTGGCAGTAAATTCACAAGGCTTTGTCACTTTGGTCCAGCTCTAGTGGCCCTACAGAGCTGAAATGGGAGCCCTGCTTGCATTTTCAGGAGTCTCTCTTGGGGCTGTACAACCCTGTCCTCCCTGTCTGTGGCATGTTCAGGTCAGGCTTATGCTGTAAAAATGTGGGATGTCTTTCCCTGAGCTTCTCCTGGCCTGACCTGGTTCCAGGTCTTATGGAGACTGGTGTCCAATCTTTGGGGCTGGTGGGCTCTGGCCTCAATAGCAGTGGGGGAATCCCAAAATTGGGGGTTTGACCGGAACTGTTGGTGCCTGTTGTGCCCTGGAGTTTCTCTTTACATCTGTGCTGTACTCATCACCCTGGGCTCCGGCCTTTGGGTTTGCACCTCACTAAATCCACGGCTGCATCCTCTTTTTTTGGCTGAATGCCCTAAGGAGAAAAGTTTCTTTTCTTTTCTCTTTTCAATTCTGCTTCATAACTATGAAAAACTGAAACCTCAACTCTTGGGGCCAAAATGGACATAATTGGGGGTGATCAGGCTGGGTCAGAATCTGCTGCAGATCACTGAAAATATCTCTCCTGGATGGTGGATCAGTTCCTTGAGCTGAAATGCCAAAGTGTCTCTGGTTTGGTCCATTTTCCTACAGTTCCACCATACCAAATGTGTGCCTCCTGCCAGGAGCATTTTGGGATGAGTTACTGCAGGTGTGGGCAGCACTGGATGTATGTGGCTGTCCTGTGTGTGTTAGTGCAGCAGTTCTGATGGAAGGGGTAAGAAGAGTTCCTTGGAGCCAAGCATGGAATAATTAAAATTCAATTTTTAAAAGGCGGGAAAAGGGGAGGAAAGGCAAAATATTGTTGCTTTAACAGAGAACAAGAACTTAGAAATAAGTCAAACTAAATACTTGTTGAACACTCATGTACCCCAGACTTGAGGCTTACAAATATAGACTTGTATTCTAAATTCTGAGGTTATTTTTCTTCCTCCCTTTTTTACTCTCCCTTTCTTGCTCTTTTCCTTCTCTCTTCCTCTCTAAGGTATGCTTTCCTCCCCCCTTGCCCCCCAGCTCGAGTGCATCATTTTCTGCTATTGTGTTTAAGGAAACTCTGCTGCAGGGGCTCTGAAATGAATAAAAATGTAATCCTCTATGTGCCCATTGTGCACTCTCATTTGTTTTTGCTGTATCGATTTATCAGCAGAGGGAAATTACTGGCTGGAAGAGAGGATGCCAGTCAGAATGACATTTATTTCATAGTACAAGGAGCCTCTCCAGCGTGTTTCCATGTAACCCAGATATTGGAGCTGTAAAAGGGCTTGTAACAAGGTTTAGTGCTATGATTAGATTGTGTGGAGCACCTTGCTTTCATAACAGCAGGCACTTGGCAGGAGCCAGGGCCTCAGGTTATGGTCAACTTTTTATTTCCTTTTACCTTAACACAGAGTATTTGGCTTGCACCTCAAAATGCTCCTGTTGAAAACTCAGGCATGCCAGCTTGTGAAATCTACTTGGTATTTATAAGGGTCTTAAGCATTCATGCCACTGAGTTAAAAAGAGATAGAAAAAAAAAGATAAACTATTTACTTGTTAGCATTTCTAGCTTTGTCCTTCCTTGTGCTTCTAGGGAAGCAATTTTTTTCCTCAGTGGCTGTAAGCCATGGTTGGTCAAGGTATAAGTGGAGCATATTTTTTACACAAAACCTGTAATAGGTGTATATGAGTTGCAAATGGAGATGGGACTCAGGGGGCTGAATGGTGGTGCAGGGTTTGTGTTTGGCTGCTGTTGCTGGATGGTTTGTGCTGAGGGCTGTGCTGTGCTCAGCTCTGGGGTCTGTTCAGCCTCTTTCCAGCAGCTCTGAAGGGCAGGTGGCTCAAAGCAGGACTCACAAGTCCCAGGTGGGTCTGGCTCCATGGCACTGCTCCTCAGCAGGTGTGTTCTCCACACCATCTATGTTCTCCACAGCATTTATGTACCTCTGGAGCTGACACCACCTCCCCTGACTATCACAGGGACGTGGGGAAGTAGGCAGGAGCAGGTATAGGAAGTTATGTCTGTGCTGAAGATTGCTTGATGCTTTCCATCCTAAAACTCTCAGTTCAACTGTTCCTATCTTTGCCAAACAATTTCAGCTTTGGCTGATATTTTCCATTTTGGGTGTTTGCCTCAGACATTAAAAAAAAATTAAAATAATTTTTCAGCCAAAATGGCTCAGCTGTCCCTAAGCTGAGAGAAAAAAAAAAGGTTGTTTTGCTTTTATTAAAAATATTCTCACTGTCTCAATGGAAATCTCGGTTCCCAAGTTACAAGCGTCTGAAATGCTAAATTGTGTATCCAGTATCAATATCATTGAGTGATAAAATTAAACAGGTTTACCTAGCCTGTGGAGTTCTTTGCTAGACTGTGAAGCCACTGGCTTTCATGTATCTGCTGTCTTTTTATTTGGGATGGTGGCTGGGAAGTAATGGTTAAGATGAGCTTAGCTAGAACCACTTAGATCCTCTGCCTACATCTCTCTTTCTCTTTTAAACAGAGGATAATGCTGTTGATACAACTGTATCCTGCTGAAGTAAAAGCTCAGGCTGCATTTGAGCCACAGAAAGAGGGCTTTGCTGGCTAAGCTTGACCTAAACTCAACTGTTCCTTTCTAGTCCAGATGAGACGTGTCATTTTCCTCAGGTCAGAAATAGAGAGCAAAAGAGAGTAGTACTGACCTGTGAAAGAGAAATGAAATCAAATAAGTGGCTGGCAGAGGCAGAGGACAGCACTATTGCAGCTGGTCAAGCTGGGAGCATGCATTCAGACAGCTCTGATGTGTCACCACGATATTTTCTGAAAAATCCCTTCGCCAGGATTTCTTCTCCTGGGAAGCTGGAGAAGAAATCCAGAGAAAAATTAAAACAATAATTATCTGACTGCTTCTACTGTGTTTTGCTGCTTTGGAATGTGGTTGGAGAGTGTTTATCCAACAGGTGGTTGTTTCATTGTTTTCATGTGAATTGTTTTGACTCAATGGCCAATCAGGGTCAAGCTGTGTTGAGGCTCTGGAAAGAGTCACAAATTTTCATTATTATCTTTTTAGCCTTCTGTCTGTATCCTTTCTCTAGTCTTTACTATAGTTTTAGTATAGCACAATATAATATAATAATAAATTAGCCTTACAAGAACATGGAGTCAGATTCATCTTTCCTCCCAACAATGGGGGACCCTGAAAATGCCACACTGATGGAACTTGGATGGAACTTGTCACAGCAGAGCAGGAGTGTGGCTCTTCTCTGGGGTACCTGTTATTTGTGTGAGACATCCCCTTCATGCTTCGTGTGGCTTAGGAGTTACCTGCTTTGTCAGTACATTGGATGATGAGAAGGTTGATTGATTGATATATTGATTGATCTGTATTTTTTCCCCTGCATACCCAAGCAGCTATATTTGGAATGAAATATGGATTCTGATAATGAGAAGATAAATGGGAAAAACATGTAGTTTAAATAGTGTTGTTATCCTAAAAGGAATGCTGGAGTACCGTGCAGGCTGAAACAATTTAAGCATATGGAAATGTATGTGAAATCCTTACACCACGATGTCACTTTTGCGTCAGAATCAGCATGTGTCTGTGCTGACAAAATGCCGTGCATTACCTTGCCCCATCTGCTCAAAGCACATTTAGGAGTGCCTTGAAAAGCTTTTGCAAGTCATGACATAAATACACAACTGGATGGTGCAGTGTAGATAGAGCAGCAATCTAGCAAAGCTTCCTTTAAACGGAAATTATTTTAATCCTTTTCAGGCAAGAAATTAATTTTCAAGAAAAAAAAGGTGATGCTGGTATAAAAGTATAGTAGCATTTACCAGTCATATCCGCATTAAACATTTCTCCTCAACTCTATATCAGAAAATAGCTTTCAACATGGAGAAAATCCAAAATCAATTAGTTCAGTTTAAGTTATTTCAAATTTCATTGTTAGTTTTTAAAGAACATCTTCCAGACTGTCTCTAAACTTTGCATGGAAATTAATTTAGTTAGAAGTTTTCTTCCCACTTCCATATTCCAGCCCAGAGAAATTGAAGATTCATAGAGATCAGCAGTAAAAATAGTACCATTAATTCCCACACAGCAGTACCTGAGTAGTTCTTCAAATGTCACTTTCTCTGTAATTATTGACTTTTTACTGGTGCTTTAGCAGAGCTTCTCATGCTATGGTATGTAATAAACCCCTGCTACTCTCACTTATGGGTGTAGGTAACTACGCTCATCCTACAACATGAATGTAATTGTCCATCCTCACGGCTTTATTGATGATTTTGCATAATTTTCTTGTAAGAAGTGTCTTTTGCTCACAGGTGTGCAGAAGGCTGGGAGGTAGCTCAGTGTCTGTGTGCTTCCCTAAAATACAGAGCTCTGCTCACATGCCACAGGTGGTTGCCATTTCTAGGGCAGAGGAGCCTCAATCTTTTAGGCACCTTTTAGGACCACACAAGCTTGAATTTCTTATCTTTGGCTTCCTTCTTATCTGTGTAACCTGATTATAGTTCTATCCATCAGCTCACAGCTTTACTTTAGTAAAAATCCTGGTAAATCTTGATATGCAGCAGCTGGTGGTGTGAGCTCTTTGTGTCCATCTGTGTAACCAGAGGGAGCTGTAGATAGAAGGGAGTGCCTGGAGTGAGAGCTGCTCAGAGAGTCCAAAATGACCATTCCTTTTGGGTCTGGTTATTTGATAGACTGCAAGGCTGTGGAAGTTCTGTGGAGCAAAAACCTCAGGTTCTAGATATTGCTTTTTCCTGTTTCTGTGGCACCTGGTCAGTTACTAGGAGAAGGAGATGGAAGTACAGAGGAAGAAATTATTGTTGGAAGGTTTCTCTTCAAAACTGAAATGTAGTTTGAGAACCTTCAAGCTCTTGACAGAGTTGGGACCAACAGGAATCATAGAAGTGCTGTCTAATCTGGTTCCTCCTTAGAACAAACCTTAATTCCAAAATTAATGGCATGAAAATGTTTATAAAAGGGCAAATTGGTAGTAGCTATTTTTGTGACTTTCATCTTCTTATCCTTTGCTTATTATGATGCTATATTTGGAAAGTATTTCAAACAAGAGCCAAAAGCAATGGAAGGACCTTCCTTTTGAAGCAAAATTAGAAGCATTAGCTGAAAATCTCACACTGGTGTTTGTTCATCTCTTCACCACTGGTGAATTTTGTTTTGCCTGCAAGTGCGAACCAGCAGCTTAGACACTTCCAAGGGTTCATTCACTGCGAGGTTTGCAGGTGATTTCAGTTTAATGCAACCAGATAATTGTAGCCCTGGGGCTTGGCTAGGTTATAAAGCTGCTAATCCAGACAATATTATCCAATCATATGTTGTGCTTATATGAGAGACCTCTGCCTTTAATAGTCTCTCCCTGTGCTTGTAAGCCGTGGTTTTGGTTTGGTTTTTTGTAGCTGCTTTTTTCTTGTTTGGGTTGGTTTTTTTCTCAGCAGCCCTATAAAAATGAGACTCAGGAGAAGATTAGGCAAGTCACTGGAGGCATGCAGTGCTCTATAAATACTGCCCATGATGAAGTGCACATACACCATGGGTGAGCTGGCTCACCGTGCTGCAGTGTGTGCTCACCTCCGCATTTAGGAGAGGGTGAGGTGGTGGGCACTGACAACTCTGAAAAATAAACTCTATATTTAGTCCTAGGCCCACATGTAGCTGCAGCAAATGTATGGCAATGTTTTATAAGCAGTGCTGTCAAGTAGTCAAAAAACACATATTTTTGTTTTAAAGAAGATTGTGTGTTTGTCAAAACAAAAATTTTTCATGGCAATACCCTCGCTTGAAAAAAGATTTTTGGGGGAAGAGAAAAGAAGGTGAAATTGCATGTCAGCCTGGAATCTGGACCTTTCTCATTTGAGAATTATGTTTGCTCACCTCTAATGAAATTTACATTATTTAGTTACAAGAGGGACAGTTCCTGCAAGTTTGCCACCTAGCCCTTTGACATATAAGAGGTTGATAGGGGTCATGTCAAGCTGTGGCTGCCCTGTTCCTGGGAGTGTCCAAGGTCACGTTGGACGGGGCTCTGGACAACCTGGGACAACGAAAGGTGCCCCTGCTCATGGCAGGGGGGTAGAATGAGATGATCTTTGAGGTCCCTTTGAACCTGAAATCCTTCCATGATTCTCTAGAAAACCTTAGCTGAAATCTCAGGCCCATCATGCCTGTGCCATGGGAAAACAAAGCACAATGTCCTGTTGCTGGTACCTCTACAGCATTGCTTTGGCTCAGGACACAAAGGAGAAGGAGAGGCTACCTTCCAAACCAGCCAGCAAAAGGTTTGGTGAGCTACTATGGCTGGAATAGATAACAGAAATGGGGAGTATCACTGATAAGACTTGCATTGTAGTGATTTGCCATTTCAGAGATGGAAGAGACCTCTGTACTGCTGATTTTTATAAAGTGGGATTGCTTCCACTTACAGAGAAATGAAGAATATGTTCATTGGATATGCTCATGTGGAGGTGTGCAGAATATGTTGCTTGAGCAAATGTGAGGCCTGGCTGTGCAGGATATGTGCTGAAAAATGAGCCAGAGTCCTCAGCTCATTGGAGGATGTCAGGAGGCTGAGGATCATACCCTTTAAAATAGGAGTGCTGGGTTTTTTGTCTGGAAAAGCTGGGTGAACCATTGCTCTCTTCTGTGCTGCAGTACTGTCTACCTGTGCAGCTAATTTAATCTCTTTCTCACCAATTCTTTCTAAGAGACAAACTAGAGGAGTAAAATGAGTCAATCAAGATTAAACCATTCACATTTTTCCTCCTTGATGTAAAAGACAATCAAGTGCCAGCCAGAGCTGTGCCTGTCACTCGAGCCTGCTCTGGTGTCTCTTTG
Organism: Molothrus aeneus; assembly: GCF_037042795.1. Taxonomy (NCBI): domain Eukaryota; kingdom Metazoa; phylum Chordata; class Aves; order Passeriformes; family Icteridae; genus Molothrus; species Molothrus aeneus. The sequence continues at coordinate 1,093,825 of NC_089650.1, read as the reverse complement.
ACCATGCCCTGAGCAGAACCAGCTTGCTGAACTCCAGCCCTGAACAAGCATCAAGCATGTTCTCCCTGCTCTTGCTCTCAGAATAAACTGGAGCAGAGAGTGCCTGTTTCAAAGAAAACTGTGTGAAGATGCTGTTCTCTCAAGAAATAGCAGTGGCAGCAGAGAGTTGCTGGAGTGTAAAAGTCAACCCTCTTGGCTTTTCTGGACTACCTTCATCTTTAACTGGCTTCAAGGAAGGAGGAGATAGATAAAACTAGAGAGATTGTGCAGTACTAACATTTGGAGATCTGATTCAATAATTATTTTAAAGAAGAGAGACCCAACTATTTCTCCACAAAAATTCTGTCAGATACGTTTCTTGGAAAAGGGATTTCATTTCAGGCAGTTGTGGCAAAGTCTGTAGTATTCACTGTGATTTTGCAAAGGCTTGGCAAGTTCACATGTTGGTTTATGCACATGAATTGTCTCTCGACCTTCAGCAAGACTACTGACATGCAGAGTCACAGGCTTGAGAAGTCTGTGTAGGATGGAAGCCTCACATTTTACACTGGGGAAGAATAATGTCAAATTTGTGATAAGAAATCTTCAGGACAGGCAAATTTCTGAGCATGTGCAGTATCCTTTTGGTGAACCTCAGGATCCCAGCTGGTTTTGGTGAAAAACACAGAAAGCAATTAGCTTGCATCTTAGAGGCTAATAATAACTGAACCTTTTGGCAGATTTTGTGATGGGATGATTCTCTCTGTGTTAGAAGCCAAATGAATTAATAAAACAGATTTTTCAAAAATCACTTATTTTAACACAGTCATTTTCCTGTCAGAGGTGCATAAAAGCAAAGAATTTGCAACCTGGACTCTGTTACTTTTTGCTTTAGTCCTTTTGGTAAGGATTAATCTCATGTATTTGTGCCATATTAGAACAGTTTTCCCTTTGGAGTGACAATCTTGAGTGTTCTGCTTGAGATCTGAACAAATTCTATAAAGTCAGTCTCCTTTATTCCCTCTTTTTATATCCAGATGTTTTTCTGGATCTCTTTGGTAGAGGAAAATGTAATCACACAGAGAAATCATGATGGCAATGTCTTCTAAGTAATGGGAAACAGTTTTTGGGGGAAGAAGCAGGAGCTGCTGGAAGAGAAGAGTGGAGGAACAGTGAGATGTTCTCCAAGATATTTGAGTTTGATATTTGAGTAGTTCAGTTTAGTTAGGGCTGAGTGATATGTAAGCAATCATAAATGCTGCTAGTTATGTGAAAACATCACTCTCTGACACAGGAATTAGATGCTCTCTGAAAAAATATACATCACTTCCCCCTTTGAAAACATAGCTGGATATATTTTATCATGCTTCAGACCAGATATGAAATTCTCCAACCTTCCCTTCACCTTTTATTTCCCACCTGTGGAGTCAGCTGAGGTAGGACAGTGCTGAGAGACTGAGAGACTTGTTATGGTATCAAAGGACTTTTCCTCACTGTCCCCTGCCCTCATTCTCTGGTGAGGGGACCAAATGCCAGGGAAGTTTTCTGTGTTTTTCTCCTTCATGGCCAAACGTGCCTGATGTGCAGTGGGCTCTTTAGCTGCTGTTTTGGTCCTGTTAACTGCAAGCCTAGAAGGTGTTGTCTCTTTTGCTGAGCTGTGAAGCACACACTGATTCTTCTGAACAGGTTGTCTGGAAGCCAAATGGTTATGCCTCTTGTTTTTAAAACGGAGTAGTGCGATTTGCTCTTACCTCTGAAAAAGACTGACACCTCCACCAATATTCTCCTAAGCAACCAGAAAATGGTCTAAATGCTTCATCCTCACCTGGGGCTCCCCATCCTGATCTCATTCCTTATCAAAGCAGTCATGTGCAGAGCACAGACTGAAACCACTGCTGCCTAGGGCTGCTGTTTAGACCAAGAATAAACCTGATCAGAGGCAAACTTGTATTTTTCAGTGGAGCTTTTGCTTCTCCTGCCCCTTCTTCAAGAGAGAGAAAAGCCCAAGAGAAGCATTCACAAAGACCCTGCTAGGAGGATTAGGCTGCTCCCTTCAGCTTCTCATGATGCATCCATTGCCCCACTCTCTGAGGTCTGATGGTTTTGGGGGGAGAAGCTGTAGATTCTTAATGCAGGGTCTCCTTGTGCATGTGACTTTTTCAGTGGAAATGCAGTGCTGCTTTGCACCCTGGGGTTCAGGCTTCTTGAAAACAGCCATCTGACAAAGGGGGCTTTTTGGTTTGTTTAGGTTTTTTTTGTTTTGTTTTGGGTTTTGTGTGTATGTTTTGGGGTTTGTTTGTTTGGATTTTTGTTTGTTTTTAGGAATTTGTTTTGTTTCATGGTTAGTTTGGGTTTTTTTTTTGGGGGGTTTTGTGGGTTTTTTTTGGTTTGTTTAGGTTTGGTTTGTTTTGGGGTTTTGTGTGTGTGTTTTGGGTTCGCTTGTTTGGATTTTTGTTTGTTTTTTGAAATTTGTTTTGTTTCATGGTTAGTTTGGGGGTTTTGGGGGTTTCTTTGTTTGGTTTGGCTTTTTGGTTTGTTTTTTTTTTTTTTTTTTTTTTTGTAGTTTTTTTGAGGTTTTTTTAGATGCAAGGTAAGACTAGGGAAATTATAATTTGGTGCTGAAGTGAGCCAGTCAAACTCAAACATAGGCTTGCCATGCCAGCTTGGGTGTTTTAGGGTACCCAGTCTTGCCCCCCGGTGCCTCTATGGCAAGGTCTCAGCCTGGTGCCATGTCCCCATTGTCTGAGGGATAGGCACAGCCTAGCCACAGCTGGAGTTTCAGTTCGTGGAAGCTGGGGACAGCATTTATCTGTGGCACTGCTGCATGGCTGGCTGCCCCTGCGGTGCCCTGTGGAAGGCCAGGGCAGTGAGGCTGGCTGTGTGTTCAGAGCCCTGCTGGGCTGTGAGCCTCCAGCCCCCATCTCCCTTGATCTGGGGCACTGGAGGAAGCCCATTAAACCTGTCCCTTTGGATCCATGGCACTTGCTGTCACCTCACCTGCACGTCCCTGTCCTAGAGCCCTCCCTTTTCATTCCAGTGCCCAGAGCGAGTCCTGCCCACAGTGATCCGCCCTTCCTGCAGCTCCTTTAGAGAATAACAGCCTGCATGGAAGCAGGTTCAGAGAACTTAGAGAGCAGCACAACCTTTTGCTCATCTCTGCCTGGCTCTTTCAAGCAGCTTTGAAGAGGGAAGAGCTCCTCTCCTCCTTCCCCACTGCCCCTGTGCCCCAGCTCCTTCTCCTTGCAGCCTGGCAGCAAACAGTGGATGCTCCGTGCATTAACACTGAGCTCTAACACAATGCTCCTGGGCGTGCTCTGCGTGCAAGTCCCTGGCAGCCCTAAATTAATTAAAAGTAGACAGAAACCCTAGGAAAAAAGCAAGTTCCCTTCCCCCTTCCCCCCTGCCCCTCTGTTCCTTTCTCTCTCTGTGGGTAAATAGCTAATTCCTTTGTTCCTTGCTGCACTATTTCATTCCTGCCATCATTGTCCTCATTGTTCTCTGGAACAGGAGGGGTCTGGGCCAGGAGCAGCCAAGGTCTTGGCTAATGACGGGAAGTCTTTAAAGTTTGCGCTGCATTTCATCTTCTCTGTGGGAGTTTTAGGACGCATCCAGTGTTTGATCCCCACCGTGCAACTTTGCTTCTAGTTAATTAACAGATCCCCATTACACTCTCTCATCTGCAAGCACATGGGAGGCCTATCAGGAGGTAATTCAAGGCCAATCTGAGTGATGGCAGAAATTAGAGAAAACGGTTGTTTTAGGGTTCTAACATCCAGGAATAAAGCTCTCCCTCTGCAGAGGTGCCCTGTAAATTTGGGCTTGTTTTGTTGTATCATTTAAAGTTTTTAAGTGATGTCCCTTGCAATCAGATCTGTCGGGGAGTTTGGTGTTTTTTGTTTTTTTTTCAGGAAGAGTAGGTGGGAAAACAGCTTATTTGTGTTGCTGCTGCTTTGCTGTGCTGGCAGCCTGCATGGTGTATGGTTTTGAGGGCCAGTTGAAACGAAACCGCAGCGTTATTAGCAAGATGTTTTCACCTTCCTTTCATTCCCAGCTTCCCCATTTCCACCAAGCCTATTATACAGGTTACAAGTATCTTATGGCAAGTTTTTTAGTGTGGAGTAAAACCACCACAGGCCTCCCAGCTGCAGAGCTTTGTCAGGCTTTCAACTAAATACTGCCTCTCTCAGGAGTGCAACCTTCTGTCGGCTTTGAACGTTTAGAGTTGTCTGATATTCCCCCCTTCCTTCCTCTTCCCCACCCTATGAGCAATGACCCCCTTTAAGTAACGAATCAGGGGCTGCTCCTGCAGTTGCAATTCTCAGTTCAGCACTTGGCAGAGAGATCCAAGCCAGGCTATTTAGTGCAGCGTTAAATGGCACACCGCATTAGTCCCCCAGCACGCACAGCTATTAGCTTGTTTTACTGTTGGTAAAGTTACATTTGTTAGCTGGAGTTGCTGCTCCAACAGAAACTTGGTAGTGTGGGAAGGCTCAGGCAGTGTCTCGTGGTTGTGCAGGGACAAGAGAGCAGTTTCCCCTCTCCATTTTGCAGAGGAGTTCTCAGCTTGGTTGCGATGGAGCGATCGTGACTGGCCTTGATGCCATGGCAGGGAGTGATCAAATCACAACCAGCTCCTTAGCTCTTCCTTGATCACCTCCCAGCAGGGCTGCAGAGAGGTGGAATCACCCCAAGAGGGAAAGTCCAACATTTGGGGATCTCCAGGTTGTGCCACCCTGGGCAGGCTGTGTCCTCAGTGTGATGGGTCACTGCTGGTGCCCTCACTCAGTCCCATGGTTCCTCAGTACATCTCAGGGGAACAGCAACAGGTGGGGTTATTTATGCTCAGGTGAAAGATGCTGGGCTGAGGTGAGGGCTCTGAGCAACTGTGGCTGCACAGCCTTTCCCCAGAGTCTCCTCCAGCCTGTGTGCTGCAGCTCCAGAAATGTGGCTTTGTCAGAAATGCTCCAGACCTCCCTCAAAACAGCTTCTCACAGAAGAAGGACTGTGTCTGCTATGAGGGAAAAAGAAGTATTATTTTGGTCTTGTCATCAGGGCTGTGTGGAAGACCCTGAGCACAGTTCTTGTAGCTGCAGAGGTCACTGATCACACTGGGAGGTGGGATTCATGTCTGGCCATGAACTTAGTGTACACGTGTAGAAAATAAAGTAGAATGTATGTGAACCTTTGGTTCAATAGAGCATTCTAGCCTGTCCATTTCCCAGTCTTGATCTTTGTCTAAAAACAGTATTAATTGCTTATTTAAAGAATCTACTCTCCTATATTCTAAAGAAACATTAACTAAAATATGTTAATATATGTGTGTGTATATACATATATATATAGATAATGCCATATATTAAAGAAACATGCTCTAATATAGAGAAAAACCATAGGGAAAACATTGTAGGCACAGAGTGTGTGGTGATTGGGGTGGGGCTGTGCCCAATCATCCCTCATTGGCTCCAGCTGTGCAGCACAGGTGAGCAGCATTGAAGGGAACGAGCCCTGGAGTGCCCAGGGGCACTGCCCAATCCCAGAGGGCACAGAGGACACACAGGTGCAGGGCAGCAGCAGCAGGGTATAAAAGGCTGGGCTGGAGGACAGTTAAGAGCTGCAGATGGTTGAGGTCTTCCTCAGTGTTGGTTGTGCCTCCACTGTGGTCCTAACAGGAAAACACAAACAGGCTCATCAAAGTGAATTATTTAATATTTGAGCCTCAAATACTAGTTTGGATCCTGACAGGGTCAGCAAAGCCTTCAGTGTTCCTGATTTTCCTCCAGCCCATTGATGATTCCATGGATGAGAGGTAAAGGAGTGGTGCCTTTTGCTCCACGTAAGGCCCAGTGTTCTGTGGAGGTAGCTGCAGTTGCAGGAGTTTGCTCAGCCTGCCTGAGTGATGTCTTTTTCTCCTTGTTCTTACTCACATTGCAGGGATTTGCATCCTGTGTTTTGTAGCAGCAACCCTTATCTAATGCTGGGCACAGAGATACTGCAGGGCACTGAAAATTTGGGAGGGGAATGGGTGCAATCCCTCTCCACTGCAGGACAGGGAGATACTGCAGAACACTGAAAATTTGGGAGGAGGAATGGGTGCAATCCCTGTCCATTGCTGGGCACAGAGATACTGCAGAGCCCTGATTCTTTGGGAGGGGAATGGGTGCACTGGGGCGAAGGGAAGCTGTTTGATTTGATTTGGGCTGATGAAATGGGCAGCTCGCTCACAGCCAGGGCACCCTGTTGCTGCTGTGAGTGGGACAGACAGGGTGCTCAGCTGCTAGGCAGGGATGCTTGGATGTGCCACAGGGTTTCAGAGAGAATCCCCCTGCACAGGGAAGCCTGTGCCAGCATTGTAGAGCTCTCGTGCCAGCCAGCTTGCAGGGTTGATTTGGCATTTGGCGAATTGGTAGCGGCTGCCAGTGTGTGTGGTGGAAGGGAAGGGAATAGATGAGAAAAACACAGGGGTTTAAAATAAAAATGTAAAATTATTTGCTTTGTGCCATATGGACTTCAATATTTTGACAAAGCTAAGGCCAAAATGAATCATGCCAGGTTAGAGTTTTTGTTCAAAAGCATATGTATAACTGTCCCCCTGAGTGTGTGTTTGAGTTATGATTTTTGTCCAGGAAAACCTTAACCTTTTCAGTTTCTTGTTCTCTGCTCTACTACCAATTGTTCCACCCGCATGAACTTTTCCTATTGTGTCAAAGTTTAAAATAGTTTTGCTTTATTGAAAGTTTCTTAGTAAAATCTCTAAGGCTTTGTTGATTTCCTCTTAAAAATTTTCTTTGGAAGACTTAATTTTCTTTTTCTTTTCACAAAACTAAGTGGATTTTAACAAGAGCTGTCTTGTGTCCAGACTGGACTGTTTGGTCAAAAAGAAGGGAGAAAGGGGGTAAAGGAGAAGAGGGAACCAGGGTGCTAGGAATGGTTGGAGAGCTGTTGCATGGAAAGTGGAAGTCCATTATGCCTTTCCTGACTAAGATGCTGTTTCCACTGCATGTATAGCAAAGGGATTTAAGTTTAAAAATAGGGAATCTGCCTGATTTGGGTATTTAAATTTATAAAGTAACCCTTCGTAGCATCTACAAGAATAGAACCTTTTGCACATGTGAACCACTGAATTTTTCACTGAAATGTTTTCATTGAGCACCCAGAATCTCACTGTAACTGAGGACATTACTCAGGCTTGCCCTGTATTAGGCTATTAATGGACAAGCCTGGCTATGCAGTTGAATATTTTTCTGCACTGGTTCCTGTTGTGGCACTTTGCTTCCCCACTAAAAATGCCACATGGAGTGTACCTTAATCCACTTCAAAAGCCTCAGCTTCACAGAGGCACTCCTGAAAAGAAATAAGGATGAGTGTGGAGTGGAACTGTTCTGTATTAGCTTTTTGGGGCTGGTTTGTTATGTACACAAGTCCACATGATGATAGGAAATCTTGAAAGATCCCGTTTTTGTAGAGTTCAGGTGTGATTGAATTGAGTGGTTTTGTTCATCCCACTATAGAGATATGAGATGGATATGAAATTCAAATACAGATCTCTATCTTTTTAAAGTTTGGAAGTGTTCAAAGGCAGGATTTAGGCAATCTTTAATTCATGTATGTAAGCAATACTGTGACTATGTGAGGACAGTAAATATATCTCTATCTGTGATTGATCTCGAGATCAGCCTATCTATTATCATAAAGCCCCTCCTTTGAGAGTGGGAAGTGGGTGCAAATTTGAAAGAACAAATTTAAGCAACTGGTTTCCTTTCACTTTTAAAACCAAATAGTGAGAGAGGCATAAAAGACCTCCAGTTTGGATGATAGTGAAACATTGCTTTGAAGTTCCAACTAAATTGCATTTCTTGTTCTCTGCTGTTGCCTGTAAGACTCAAAAAAAAAAATTGGACAAGCAGTGATTAGTATATAATAATGTATGTTCAAATAGCTTATGGTATTATGAAAACAAAAATTCAAAAGGCCAATATACTGACAGTTAAAATCTGTCTAAGGGGCAATAGGGGGGAACCTTCACAAAAACAATATGCTGATTGCATGCAGCTACCCTGCCGAGTCAAATCTTAAATAAATTATACATACATAGCTGTAGTGGAGCTGGGAAATGAAGCAGCTGAAAATGTTCCTGGTTCTGTGCTTTAGGCAAAGCCTGCATCCACTCTGTGTCCTTAATGCAGCAAACATTTGGTTTGTTGGTTTGGGTGCTGGGTGCTTTGGAGGCCAGTGGAAAAATACAGTTTGCACTGGGTCAGATCTATGGAGAAGTGTGGGGGATAAATAATCCCTCTTGGTTCTTTGGTAAGGAATCCCTTTCTCTCAGCTGCAGCACGCACCCCCAGTCCCCTCCACCCACTCATAAGAAATCCTGATGAAGTACTGAAATGTTGCATATTTGGTAAAGATTTTTCCCACAGAAACAAATTTAAGCGTCCAAAAAATTCAGTTTCTAAGCAGCGGAAGTTTTTCAGGAATTTGGGTCAAATCTGATAAGTAGTTTCAGCCAAAATAAAGATGAAAATAAAATTCTGAGCATCAAAATGATTCATTTCAATGCCCATGAAACAAAGTATTCTGATTTCTTGAGATTGCCAAGAAGACTCATTAACTGTACAGTCTAGTGCTCAGGGCTGCTCATAGGTATTCATATCCTTATCCTCTTCCTTCCTAAACCAAAGGAAGGTCTTGGATGGAATTTTTCTTCACCTTGCATGCCATTCTTAGTCCATCTATACATACATAGATGGTCATGGAGGGAGAAACAGAATAATTCTGTAGGAGTGTGAGCAGGCTATTCCCTGTGGAACAGCTCTCTGAGCTCCACTCCCAGTGCCAGGGAATATGTAAGGGCTTATCCAGAACTTGGGCTGAAAATATTGATAAGGGGATCCTGATGTACCTCTGGTTAGGGCAGATATGAGTATGGTGCACACACAGGTCCTTGCTCCAAATCATATTTAATTTAAGTTCAGGTCCTGATCTCAGCGAATACTTGAATCACTAAGGTGCAATGGTAAGGAGGGTTTGACAGTAGCATCTTGTTTACAGAATCTATTTTTAAACTGCTGGCAGCATGTTCTTTTGCCCAGCAAAATTTTCCTTAATCCACAGTTATTTGTACAATTCTCCTTTTTAACAGTGGAAACTCAGGTTTCAACCAAAGGTAGCAAAAATAACTCAGAAACTTTGTTCATATTATCAGACTTTGCTCGGATTTGTGTGAGTTTCTTGGGATTAAATTGCACTTACTAAACGTGAACTAAAACCAATGTTAAATGAAAAAAGAAAAAAGGTTTTACTTCCTACTCAAGAGGTATTCCAGTTTTGGTCTTTGGCTAAAAGAATCAATCACATTAGGAATTGTAAGCCTAGCACAGGGGGATGCTAGCCAAGAATGCTACTGCTCTTTGTGTATTGTCATGAAATTCTGGCTGTTCTATCAAAATCCCCTCTCAAAGATTCAATTAAGTTACAGTGAAAAAGAGCAAAATTTGGCCCTTACTTCTGGCACAATATTGATTACTTGCTGCCTTTTTATCAGTTTCATTTGCTAGAATAGATACTCTTTAAACTTACTTTAAGAAGTATATTTCAACTTCACTTGGCCACAAACAGAGGTTAGTGTTTCCAGCCTTCGGTCGGCTTATTGCCATTTGAATACTCTGGAGATAAATTATATTAAAAAAAAAAAAAAAAAAGATGTTTCAGCATCTGACTCATTCTAAATGGAGACTTAGCTCTAAGTAATCAAAATTGCTGTGGTTGTGCAGAGCAGCATTAAAAGCCTTGCGCACTAATTGAGTGAAGCGGCTCCAGTGAAGCAGCCTTGCCCCCTCATTATGGGATCCTGCAAGTGCTGCTTGTCACCCCCCTGGCTGCTCCCAGTCTGACTGTGCGTTGCCATTGATCCATGGCAATTCCTTGTGGCAGGCAGAGGAACCAGAGGAACCTCAATTTGGGGCTTGTGCCACCCTGCCCTGCTCCCCTTGGCCTGGGGTGTCACCCTGGCCCAGCCAGCAGCTCCCTGGCGTGGCTGCAGGGATGGATGGCACCCCCTGCTCTGCTCACACGCTGCAGGAAACACCAAACTCTGCCACACAAAAGGCTCAGGACAGGGGTGGCATCCTCCACCACCCTGTGCAGCCCAGGGACTGCTGGCAGGGTCCTCCAGCTAGCAGGAGGCACCAGTGGGGAACAGTTTAAAATAAAATTTAGCTAAAATTTATTTAAAATAAAATAGAATTTTAAAATCAGATTTTAAAATCAAATTTTCATTACTGTGCTCTTACACTACTGGAGTTTTATTAATTTATAATATAATATAATTATTTGATAAATAAATATAATATAATTTATAAATAAATATAATTTATAAATAAGTATAATATAATTGATTTATAATATAATAAAACCCCACTACTGGGGTTTTATTAATTTATTAAATTTCTACTTCCATCCTGACTCCAAAAAAGGTGAGTTATTAGCTGGGAGCCTAGAACTCAAGAAATCCATGCCTTGCTTTTTTTTTTTTTTTGCTTTTCCTCAGGTTTGTCCCCTTGCAACAGATGCTTATACTCCGTTTTAATAATTATCTCTTCTTCTCATCTCTTGGTTTTGCTGTCCTTTTGGATTACAGAGCGTGCTGTGAGGGCTGTCTGTAGCTTTGTGTGTGGATCATGCCTGGTTCAGCTGGGGCTCCTGTCCCAGATTCTCAGCTGGTACAAGCTGGCACAATGCCACTGAGGCCATGAAGTGGATGGGAAGGGTCTGTGCCATGTCATTGTTGCTTGCATTGCTGGAGAGAGGGAATCTTCAGCCAGTGTCATCTTAGCCCAGGCCTTAAAGAATTAACACCCAGTTCTCAGGTGTGTGCAGTCTTTCCTCACTTCAGTTATTTTCATTTTAAATTAAAATAAACAATTTTTACATGAAAATTCAACACTTTTTTAAAAAAAGTACCTACTTCAGAGCAAAATATTTATACTCTTGCTGGGAGAAGTGTATGGGGTTGTTTTGAAATTAGTGCTTTTTAGTAAATTTTTCAATTAAAATCAACTCACCAACTTCTCACTTTTAAAAAATATTTTGGGGAGGAAGCAGGAAAAGCAGAGAAATTTATGCCAAACCTTAGATTTAATTTTTGGTTTTTTAAATTGTTCAGAAGAATCCAGAACTGATTGGAATCAAGGTTACAGCACCAGGCTCATCCTAACTAATGTTAATCATTTTTCTGAGGTCGCTAGATTTTGAACACTGTCACCTGAGCCTGCCTCTTTAGAACTGGAGTGTTTCAGCCCCCATTAGGATTTTACAGCCCTTAAGGCAGCCTGTCCATCTCTGCTGGAGGGATCCTGGGCTGTGTTCTTAACCCAAGTGAGTTGGAGTTGGGTTAACCATCACTTCTCAACAGGTTATTGACTTTGGAATTAATTTTTTTTTTAATGCTGAGTCCCCAAGATGAGCTGTTATCATTGAAATGTAACACAGCCCCATCTGCAGTGCTTTTCATCAATGCCAAGGTTAAAGCCATTGTCCCCATTCCACAGAGGAGACACCCAAAATCTGCCAGGAAAGACAAATTTCCACCCACACCCCATGGATGGCCCTGGTCTCGTGGTATTTGTAGTAAGAGAGAGCAAAAATAAGTTTCTTCTCTTAACCTTAAATCCTAGAGTCATGTGGGGCTTTCAGCTGCTTCCCCTGTGGATTGGAAGCCTGAGGATGTGATTTCTAACAGTTCCAAGCCAAGCAAATAATATCCTAAAAGAATTTTTGGCTAAAATGTCACTGTACCTTGTTGCTGATTGCAGGATTTGGGGGTTTTGAGGCATGCCTGGCAACAGCACTTTCGGAGCCTGCAGCATCCCAGTAGATCTCCTGTGGCTGCATGGACTGCTTCATGCCCAAGGTAGATATTTGGGATGCTGGGTCCCTGGGGATGGATCACAGGAGCAGGTCAGAACCTCTGAGCTCAGAGAGGCAAGGTTAGCTGCTTTTTTGTGTGTTCCACACTGTGCCCAGCTGACAGGACAAACACTGAGTTTGCTGCTTGAGTGTGAGCTCAGAGATCCCTGTGTTGGGTTGAAATAATGTCTCAGATTTACAGTGTATATATAGCTGGTGATACAGCCAAAACAACTGATACAGACACTTCAGGATCAATACTAGACGTGCAGGTGAATGCTCTCTCAAATGACTGTGGGAAACAAAATAAATCTTAGTTTTGCTGCTTCAGAAAAATAGAATTGTCAAGGTATTTAACTGTCTGCCAGGAGTCTCCATTGAAAGCAACAACAGAAATCTAATTGATCTCAGTACTCAGGTGTTGCAGGACACTTGCACATCCAGTGTGAAAAACTTTGGGTTCTTTGAGCTGGCAAAAAAAAATCTTTAATTTAGATTATATGTAATCATTTCTTATTAGAGCTTTAACTTGGTTAAGTATAATCAGGTAGCTATTGTATAATTTAAATGGCCACTGATTGTTATTTGATAATAACAATTTACATTTATATAGTGCTGTATATCCCAAAGGGATCCCAGATGATTTTAAAGTCTCAACAATAAAATGCACAACAAAGTGAAACATTAAATACAATTACAGCATTACTAGAAAAGATGAGGATATTAAAAGTCTGGCTGTCTGTGCCTTGCTTCTGCTCTCCTTTGAATCCGTTAGCCAAGCTCACCCAGAATATTATGGAATATTAGGGCTTCTGCCATATCCGATTCAAGAAATGTTCTGTACAACAACCTCCTCTGTGCTGGGAGGGTAGTAAAGGGTGTAAATGCCCGTCTGTTATTTTAGGAGTCTGTTGAGGGGCTTGAATTCCTCCCTCTCTTGTTTGGGTGGTTGTTGTACACCCTCAGGATGGTTTCTTGTCAGAAGGGAGGAGGCTAAACAAATGCCACATGCCTGCAACATCAGAGTGGGAAGTCAGACAGTGTTTTGTACAAAGAGTTCTTTTTTTCATGTACAAGTCTTGAAACATTTTAAAATTCAAGCCTGTTACAGTCATTTTTGGGTGAGCAGTGCAGTTTGTGCCTCCTGAGCTGCTCTTCCAGGCTTTTGCATGTTTGAATTTTGTCAAGCACTGGAGCAGGGTGCCCAGGGAACTGCTGGAGGCACCATCCCCTGAGGCTCTTACAGCATGTGCAGACATGGCCCTTGAGGGCAGGGTTTATTGGTGGATTGGCAGTGTTAGACCAGAGTCCAGTCGTAAGCCTTCAGGGTCCTTCCCAGCCCAAATGATTCTGAGATTCCAAGTGCCCTGCTTTGTTCTTGGCTGCTGAAATCCACATTGTCAGTGCTGGAGGAGGTGCAAACCTGGGGATGCTCTTGTGTCTTGCTGTAGCCGGCACTCCCCAGACAGGAGGCATGGAAACGGTCCCTGCCTTTTGGAGGGCGCTGTAAAGGACTTAAAAACCATAAAAATGAGAATCACAGACTTGTTTGGGAGGGGAATGACTGACCACATTCATTGCTGACCACAAAAGCAGAGCCAGGAAGGCAAAAGTATATTTGTGGATGGGTAATATAGGTCACTTGCTTTGTGTTGTTTCTTTTCTAATATATAATAAATTGTAGTCTAATTCTGAAATATTTCCAGAACCTCTGAACTACTGTTGAATGATGAAGTGTTTTCAACTGCTGAGGCAAGGTGTTTGCACCTGAAGATAAAAACTTATTGCTATTAAACATAAATTTAGGACTGTGCAAAATGATGTGTAAACTACTTTTTTTTCACTGGTTTGTCAGAGTCCTTGTCCACTGAGATGGTTTTCAGTTTCTGAAAATATTAATTTGTCCCTGTATTTTCATATGTTTCACAACATATGAAACCAGTTTACTTTGAATAATTTAGTCTTAAAACCAGAGTTCTTTCTCAATATTCGAGCTTTTCTTTAGTTTCTGTTTTAACACTCATAATGATTGTGTGAAAGTTGTTTGCAGATACTGCCTTGTTTTTCAGATTTGTAATGAAGCATGAGGGATTTTTACATTTTGTGGCAAAAGTTTTGCATGGGTCTTACTGTGAAGCTTTCACAATGTCTTTAAGTTGTTTTATTTTTGGGAGATGGAAGAAAGGCAAATAGTGACTTAGAGACAAGTTTTTCTGCTCCATTTCCTCTATGTAGCAGATGATAAATCTCAAGTACAAATGGTGCTACACCCAAGACACTGAGCTCTAATTTTTTATCCTGCATGCCCTGATGGCCTATTTACCAATCTGTAATCACCAATAAATTTGTTGTAATGTAGTTATAAATTTACTGTAATAGAGTTAAGAGCCTGATTCTGAGTGACATTGAGCAAACACTCTCAAATAAAGGTGGACCTCCTGAAATTCCTTTCCACAGTGTTGTGGACATTATCTTTCCTGACACCACTAAAACCAAGCACTGGGAATCAGAACTGCCTGTAACTCATGGGGCAGTGCTGTGGAAATGTTGTTTCTTTCTGAAACTGTATTTAAGATTAGGGCTAATAATGATGATAATAATAATAGCACTTGTTGTCTTTAGACCTTGTAAGAGGATGCAAGTCTTTTCCAAAATGGACAGTGTCTCGTGTGTCCTGCTTTGTTCAACACAAGTTGTAAATGTTCATACCTGAAAGACAAACTGACCTTCCATATGGGAAGTGTAGCTTTTCCCTTACAGCTTCCCAGCTTTGTAGAAAAAGCTCCCTCCTGTTCTGGTTAAAGTTGTACATTTTGAACAGTCTGGATGGATCCTACTGGACTAGAATCCAGCCAAGGACATCGTCTTCTCTAGAAAGAAATCAGTATTCTTCCTTAAAGACACTTGAATTTTTGTTTTTTGTTTTTTGGTGTTTTTTTTGTTGTTGTTGTATTTTAAGACATTTCTCAAAAGAAAAACTTTAAACATGTCTCTTTTTTTTAATGGTCTCATTATTAGTTGGAGTTTAAGGACTGAACTAGTAATTACTAATCGAAGTTTACCTGTGGGAGCAGAAACTAGATGGAACCTTGTTTCACTTATTTAAACATAAATCTCTACAATTTGAGATTAAATAGATTTCCCCAGGTTGCCAGCAGTACCCTTCTCTGTGCCTGTAGGCCATCTACTAAAAAGTAAAAAAATGCATGTACATGTTGGGGACAGAGATGTCACAGAAATGTGACTGGCGTTGTTACACATTGGTGGATTTTGTAGAGTCAGTGTGGAAATGAGGGGCAGGCTGCATGGAATAATTTCTTTATTCATAATAAAATGGATCATGTTCAAGTAATTTGAAATCCCAGTGGTGAGGGCTTTGGTACAATATCATCATTGCAATGCTTTTAGAGGGGAAACTAGAAGTAAATAAAAGAAAGATTTACTTGAGTCGGAGCTTTAATTTTTATTAAGGTTTGTGGTTTTAGAACAGGGAGTGACATGACATAAGGAATGGCAGTGCATTAGTGAAAGTAGGTGTCTGAAAGAAACTAGTCTGTGTTTGTGGGAGCATGAAACTGTTGAAAAGAAACTGCTACTTTCACACTGTCACATAAAACTCCCGACGAGCCTGGCAGTGAGGCATAGAGAAATTCTCCCTTGTTTGTCCAAGAAAAATAGTGCATGCAAAAAAAATAGTATAAATGGCTCTGGGTTTAGCTTCCAGAGTTTGGAAGTTTTTTAGGTAGTGTCTGATACCAGTCCTTAGGATCTAAATGAGAGCAGGAATGAAAGTCCTAGAATTTTGTTATGAAAACTCCTTTCAAAAGAATTTTACCAAACACCTTTAAAATGTTGGAGAAATCTGTTAGAACTAATCTCAGGAGTGGGAATAACTGTGAATTATTATGACTGCAAATTCTGTAAAGCATCTCCTTTGTGTATGTTTATAGCATGCAGAAAATATAAATAATAGCTGATTAGTAGTCTAGAGTGAGAGCTCTCTGTTTTCTCCCATATTGGATAAATCTCCTACTGATGGATCAAACATTTAATCAATGTGGTAGCATGGCCTTCAGCACTATAGTATCTGAGTGCCTCCCAGTGTTGGAACGCTCAATAAGGCTTGGTTTGTCTCCAGTTACTCTGTGCTCCTTAATTTGATTTTGTTCTTAGTTACACTGATGTAAATCTAAAAGTGCTCCACTGATATTGAGAGAGGAAGCCACCATTTATGAGCCTGAAAGCAAAATCTGACCTTCCTCCCCTTGCAATTCCTCAGCTGTTCTTAAATTGTACTATTAATAATATTTATTTGACTTATTAATCTGCTCCTTCATTTATTTCCCCTGTTCCTGCTGCACCTTTTTTTCTTCTGCCACTTTGGGTGTGATCCAAAGTCCCCTGAAGTGGCTGTCAGTCTTACTATGGATTTCAGCTGACTGGGGTTCAGTTTCCCACTTGTCCCTCCCTCCTTTTTTCCCCTCTGCAGCTCCTGAAGAGTTCTCTGTGAGTCTGTGGTCTGATTAATTAAAGTTACATGTATTCCTACAGTTTTGTGAATAAGCACCTTGCTGTACTGGAATCCTAATCCCTAAATTTTCCTTAATACCCACTGCTTCCCTCAGCTTAGTTTTCCTTTCATGAGAGCTCCCTTTCCTCCTTGTGCCACGGGTGTTGGTCTCAGGTTCAGCATCTCATATTTTAGGGGGAGCTTTGCTATGAGCCTGATCTCAGTTCTGTAGAAAACTCAGCACAGGAACCCCAGGAAACTTCCCTGAGATTTTTGCTCAGGACAATTGCAGTAAATATGGAAAGGGTTTTGAATGAGATAGTTGTGACTCGTCCTCTGATTGGCTTTTTTTTCTTTTCTTTCCCCTTGCTGCCATCAGCACTTGGAAGCAGAAGGAAGTAAAGAGGAGTGGAGAACTGAAGCTGGGAGACTTGGCAGGTAAGAGGTGTGTTTTGTTCCTTGCCAGGGAGGCGTTTCTGGAGGTGCTGATGTGGATTGGCAGCATGCTGGCTCTGCTCTGGAGGATGAGCCTGGTCCAGGGCTGGTACAGTCCAGCTGAGTTCCTTGATCCTTCAGTCTTTTTGTGCCAAAGCCTTTGCTTTGCTGGTCCCTCACCTGCAGCAGGGGCACGAAAGGCTTCCCTGTGGCAGGAGGAGAAATACATTTTCTTGAGGAGAAATGCAGGAAGGGCTGGGGAGTAAGGAGCTGGTGTAAAGAGCTACTTGGACAAAGGTGCCTGGTTTGAGGGTAACAGCTGTGCTGTGTGCACAGCTGGGCTGGTGTTTGCATTATTTCAAGAAATGTTTTGCTAAGGGACTTGTGTGCTATCTGTAACTTCACTGTGTTATCTCCTTTGAAGCCTCGTTTGATTACTTTACTCTCATTTCCTGTTCTACATGCCTTTAAATGGGGTGAAGGTGAAATACAGTATAAGCAAGATCCAACACTTGCTTTCACATAACAACCACGCTGAAAGTACAATAACAACGTTGGAAAACCAAGCACTACTCACTGGACAACTGCAGTTTGCAAAGGCAGTTCCTCAGGGCTCACTTGAGGCACATCTGGGGACAAAAGGCTTTTCATGGGAACAAAAGCCACAGCCAGACTGAAGCACCAAAGTGTTTTTCAGAGGAGGAGCTTGAAGAGCTTTCAGTGTAATACTCTGTACCCCTGTTCTTGGAGAAGCTGTCCCATTTCCAGAGCACACAGCCTGAGGCACTCATGCACCAGAGATAAATCAAGTGGCACAGTACTGGAGGGCTTTGAGCAGCTGCAGGTAGTTGTTTAATCTCTTGTGTCAAGTAATCTTAATAACAGGTATGGCTGCTGATCCAGTCAATTATAGAAATTGTCCTGCTGCCTTTCCTGGGCTCTCAGGGAGGCAGAGCCACTGATACCTACGATGTGACTGTGTGCAACTGCAGTGCTGTGACTGTCTTCGCTCACCCAGACAGGGAGGGACTGATCTGTTTCTGCTTCTCTGCCTTTTTTCTGTGGCACATCTCTAGTCAGAATCCTGGGTTTTCTTCCCCCTCCTCTAAATCTATGAGGATGCATTTAAATTTTAATATTCAGAGGCCCCAATGATGTAAATAGCACTAAACGTTGCCCTGTTTGAAATTCCCTGCTGGGTCCACCTGTCATGCTTTGTCTGATGTTGGGATAATAAGCTCTGTGGGACAGTAAATGCCTCCTTTACCCATCCACACAGCCCTTTAGTGCTACTGCTTTTTGGAGGAGCAACGTCATGGGAAAAACACCAAACTCCCCTGGCTGAGAGTTTGCAGGCACATGGAGCAAGCCTGGCTCAAACTCACAGATCAAAATAAGTTTGTGGCTCTTAAGAGAATAAATCATTTTCTAATCTGAAATAGTCTGGTCCCTGACACTTACGAGAAGACTCATCAGTATTATAAATAGAGATTTACTTGCAAAATTTTTTTGTCAGAGAATAAAGTGTTTGTGTTTTCAGTGTATGTCACTAATTGACCTCTGACAAGCTGGATATGTTTAGCTTCGAAGAATTAATCTTCTGGGTTTGCATATTTGTGTTGGTTTGGCTATTTTATTTGCCAGTGCTTTCTTGGATTTTGCAATTTTCAACCCCATATATTGGCATGTGGTTTTTTGCTGTGAAGTTATGTGATCTCCAAGCAAACCATGGAATGCATCAGGCTGTCTCCCTGTCCCTGCTGCCTCATGTGTTTACCATTAACGCTCCGTTTCTGGGCTTTTTCACGGTAGTTCAGCTGTCTGCAGGAGCTGGTAGTTAAAGCATGGCAAGATGCAGATAATTCTTTAGGCTCAGCCTCTGTTTCCACTGCCTTTGATCACCATACATTCAACTTTCAAATATTATTTATAAATTATTTCTTCACATGCTGCTTTTGATTTTTGTAGATGTGCCTTCCCACACAATAGGGACAGTGAGTGATTTCTTATTGTAGTTCCTTAGCATGTAAACATTATGTTACTCTAAACTCTGATCAAATTGGAACTGGAAGTGCAGGTAAGAATAGAAAGACACAGATCCCACTACAAAGACATTGCAGTTAGAGTGTAACAAATGACAGGGAAAAGGTGGAGAAGACAGCTGTCAAATACAGCATGTTCATGTATATACAAATGTACTTAGAGATAGCCTTGTTTATTCCTGCAGTTTAATTTAACATCATAGTGAAAAAAAGAAATTACAATAGGAAGATCAATGTATAAAAGAATTTGAACCATGTGGCAGAACTTGTCTTCCTGATAAAAAGGAAAAGCAGCCAGAGATTGAAAGAATGGGAATGTTGATATTTTTTAATGTATAACTTGTCTTAAAGTCGTTAAAAAGAAATTATTCAGCCTTTTTCCAAATAAAGTAGGCATTTTTTTACTTATCCCTCTATATGATTTTGATGAGAAAGGGTTGAGTATCAGTAGAGTTGCAGAAACCTCCTCCACACAAATGTGGTAAAGCTTCTTAGATCTCTGTGGTCTGCAACTTGTACACCCAGTGTGGGCTGGGGAGAGCAGTTCTATGAAACAAGGAAAGGAAGTTTGCCTGAGGTTGTATTCTTGCCTCAGATCTTACTTCCAGTTGGTAAATTATATCAATTTTCTGGGGCACATTGTGATGATAATCCCATTTTCTGTTGCAGATACAGTTTTTGTCAACCTGAGAATTTGAGTCTGTTTGTGTGGTGACAATGGGAAGTGGGTTGAGAGGAATTGCTGTTGCTGTATTACTTCCCCTCCAAAAAGGTCTCAAAATGAAACCTGTTGCTAAATTGGTGACCTACAAGCTCGCAATATTTGCATGCACTTCTGAGCATGGGTGTGAGAGGGAGGAAGGCCCCATTCCTGCACATCATTTATTTTCTGTGTCATCCTGAACTTTGAGATCTGAATCTCTTACTTGCATTGATGGCTCTGGTTTTGGAGCTTTTTGTGCCAGTTTTTGTAAAAATCCAAGACTGAGGCTTGTTTGCAAGAATGGTTTCTGGGTGGGTACCTCTGAGTGATTGTTAGACCCACCAGGTCTAAAAAGTATAATATTTATGTTGAGGGAGCTGGTCCAAATCATAATGTAGTGTTTTATTGGAGTGTTCATATGTGAGTTTGCTTACTGTTGTGTCAGCTGCAAGGACTGTCACCTTAGAAGGAATTCGGATGATTTAATGGCACTGAAGAGGCTTAGGATAAAGGGGTTTTTTGTGCCTTCATTTTGTACTCAGCAGTTGCTCAGGTAACTGAGAATCAGTGGATGAATATTCCCAGACAACACAGGTTAAAATCATGCACATTGTCCACATATCCATGAAAATGGGATGAAGCAGGAAATGATAACTGAAGAAGCTGAGGGCACCAGAAACATGTGTCAAATGTCCTTTCTGGCTGTTCTGACAAGCAGAAACCACAGGTTTGCTTCTCCCTTTACAAAAAAAATTCAATGCAACCAAGACTAGGTTCTTTAACATAATCTGCATGAGTTTGGGTATCATCAGGTAGGGTGGGTGACCATCTTCTTGTCTAAAAATCACAAGCAGTGAAAATCAAAGAAACAGCCAACTGATGAAATGTTATCTCTTCCCAAACGCAGTGAGAAAAGGTAGCTGAGATTGGGAATGGGAAGTGGCCCCAGAGTCTTGGAGAAATGCTGAAAACCTAGAATTGCCTTAGCTCAACCTGCTTGGGATCTGAAGTTATAGCCCAGTGGTTTATCTGCTTGTTTCTGCCTTCCTCTGTGAACAGATTCTCTGTGTGCATGGCTGGATCCTTTTCACCTTTTTAGTTTAGGTCAGAATGCTCCTGGTCACTTTTCTGGGAATGTTTTGGCTTGCTTTTTAGAAAACCTTTTTCCAAAGAAAAAAACATCAGCAATTAAAAAGCCAAGTTGTCCCTGATAGTACATGATTCCTCTGCCATTCTCCTGTGAGCCAGTTTGGGGTTTATATATGTGTGCCCTGCACATGGTACACTTTTTTTAGGGACATAATTTCCTTTCTTTCTTTAGATAGTGGGAGTAAGTGAATCAGCAGTAAAAAACTCAAGTATTTAATTTGTGCTCCCCTATGACAGTCCCATTGCTGTTCCCAGTGCTGATCTGCAGGATCTGACTGTTCCTGGCGTGTCTGGGCCAACTGAAGGGCAAGACTTCTGGAAATCTTTGTTTTTCTTTGCTTTTGAGGCTGTGTGTGGGTGTTCACTTCTTGTTCACTTTTTCTGAAATGGGAAATGCTCTTTATTTAAGAAAAAAAAATAGGTGGTTGAGCCTATTTGTCTGCTCTGCTTTCTATGCTTGTTCAGTAATGTCAGTTCCCCTGGGAGGTGTTCCAGGATGCCAGGACATGGTGTGCATTTGGACTGCTCGAGGACATGAGTTAGATCTCCTTCTGAAGGTGTTGTGGACACCTCAGAAACTGGGAATATCAGCTAGTGAACGTTTTTCATGGTTTTCTTTAAACATCTTTTCAAAGTTAGTTAATATTCCAACAAATGTCAGTTCTGTGGAGCTTCTCTAAAATTCAGGCTTGGTGCAGTGGACAAATCCTGCTGTCTCTTCTCGGCCAGTATCATAACATAACTTTGGGAAGTTTCTGCCTCCTTTTCTGCTTCTTGTCAGATATTTGTTCAGCTAAGGAAAGAGACCACTTCATTTAGCAATTTCAGTTCTGAAGTGTAAGTAGCATTTTTGGTGTTTGCCCATGGGAAAAAAATCATAGATTTTAATTTCTAGAATTTTTATCCTTTTAAACACAAATATGTGAAACAGATGAATGGGGCCATATGAGTAAGTCAACATGTATAAAAATAGAGTGAATTAATAAAGAAAATTAACTTGGTTGTTTTAAGGATGTGAGAAGACAGATGAGCCTGTTTTTCATGTGGAAGCCTTGATGGCAATGGTGACACCAAATCAAGCTGAACCCTCTGTCTATAAGAATTATCTGGGTGATTTGTGCTGTTATCTGCCACATAAACTCGCCACATTCTGAGCAGCTCAGAATAGTTATATTGCTGTAGGTGGTTATGTAATATGTATATGTAATATCTATGTGTATATATACGTAATATATAACATATAATATGTAACAGTTATATAGTTCTATAGCTGTTGTATAATATGTAATATATAATACATATATTCATGCATATATATGTAATAAAGATGTTATATATGTAATGTATAATACATATATATATGAACATATATAATATGTAATGGTTATATAGCTGTTATATAAAACGCATTATGTATTATATATTACATATTTATTACATATATATGTTTTTATGTAATATAGAATGAATATATAACATAGATCATATGTAATAGTTACATAGTTCTATAGCGGTTATATGATATGTAATATATAATACATATATACGAGTGTGTATATATGTAATAGCTATATAACATATGTAATACATGATATAGTTATATATATATATATATACTTATATTGCTGGTTTGACACAGGGAACACCCAATGCTGAGCACAAAAGAGAACAGAGAAATGATGAGATGAGGAGGAGCAAACAAAATAATTTCACATTGGGGGACTTGAAATCAAGTGAAATATTTTTCTGAAATATAAAAACTGAAAATTGAAGTATATTTCAGGTTTGGTGGTGGTTACTGCTGCTGTCCTAAGCACAGTTAGAGCTTTCAGTTTGTTTGCCCATTGCCCTGAGATGCTGCTGCCAGTTTTTGGGAGGCAGGCTGAGTGTTTGTGACATATCCAAGTGCACAGCTCTGCCTCTTCAGAGCCTGGACCAGCTCCCAGAGTCAGGAGCAGGAGTCAAACGGGCATCCCTGCTCCTCTGCTAACACACCCCACCATTAACAGGCTGAAGGCAATTTGAATAAAATACATAACCCTGCTGAGCTAGTCTCAGAAGATAAATAAGTGTTGTAGAAAAGAAGCTTTTGTTTAAAAGTAATTATTTAAACTATGCATTACAGGTAATTTTCCTTTACCAGTAAACCAAATGCTATCAGAATTTCAATAATAGCTCTGTGTTACTTATCTAGATAACATGATACTGTCATTTCCAGGAGCTTAAAACACTGTTTTATTTTCATTTGTGTCAAATATAAGGGTAAATGAGACCTGAATATATATGTATTAAAAAAAATCCCAAAACATGTATAATTTTCTGAGAGCAGCATTTTGTTTTCCAACCTTTTATAGTAAAATACCAATCTAATGATAGTTTCCTAAAATGTGGACTTAAAACAGTAGGGTGAAGAGCATCTTTAGATTTTCTGTTTTGGGTAAACATGCTGCATTTCAGAGTCGACAGCAAATACAATTCTTTTGAAGAGATTTGTCAATAAAGACATAACACTGTGGCAACTTTATAATGTGTATGCAGACACAGCCAAACCCTAACTGCTTCAATCCATATATTTCTTAAGACAAAGAGTGGTATAATTTTTTACCCACGAGATTTTTCATTTTCAAAAATTGCATGAAAAGTTCAGCCTCTGTGTTTCCTTTTTCTCAGCATCATTTCTACAGTGTAAACCTCTCTAATGATCCCAAAATAGTTTATTATGAGGAAGATGAAACAAGGAAGGGAGGAGAACAAGATTTTCTTTTTATTCTTGAAGGAGAAACATCTCTGTTTCAGGTCTTTAACTGAAAGGATGGCCATTTTGTTTCAATGGAAAGTTTTATTATTATTCCTTTTATTTATGAGTATTTATGTTTTCTGTTTCAATGTGGACAAGGGGATGGCTGCTGCCTTGAGCCCCTGTGAGGCTGGGCTGCAGCCTCACTTTCTGGCCAGGAGCCCCCTGGAATGTTTTGGCTGCAAGGAGGAAAAGCAGGAAAGATACCCAAGTGCATTAAGGCAACTTTTCAACCCCTTTTAGGCCTGGATTCCACCTAATCTCTACCCTAGAGGGTTTTTACTGGATGTGTCTGTGCCTTCAGAAATGCCAATGGGAAGTGGAGGCCCCAGGATCAGGTGGATTTTTAGATCATCTGCATCTGGCCATGGTCTGCACCATGGTTTGCAATTACCCAAAATGCTGAAAATGGCATTTCCCCACTTCAGAGAAGATTTGTGAGGATCAGTGTGGTTGAGATTGTGGCAGTAGGATGTATCTATAACCTACTTAGGTGATATATCAACTTAAATACTCTTAACAGAAGCGGGCACAATAATTCCTTGCTCTGTCACAGGAATATTGTGACACTTAGTGTTTGTGATCTATGTGAGAGAGGTTGAGATCTTTGCATTAAAAAGGGATACTGCTCTAACTGTGTGAATTATGAGCACTCCTGTTTGCCTGCTGAATTCACTTCTGGACCTACCCAGGCTGGAATTTTAATTTCTGAGTGGAAATTTTGCCTGTTTCAAGCCGTGCTCAGTTTCTGCTGTTCTGGGGAAGGACGGTGATGGGGCACAGAGCAGAGGCAGCTGGTGGCAGGCAGGGGCTTTGCCACCAAAGAGCCCAGCTGACAGCAAGGCACTGCCATGACTTGGAGCTGGCAGGCAGCAATCAAAATGCCACCCCTTGGCTGCAGAAAGAGCTAAAGATCTGTCTCCAGCAAGTGCCAGGAGCCAAGGTACTGCCACCAGCTTTCTAATTTTAGCAGGAAGGCTGGCAGGGATCTCACCTAGCCAGACAAGCCTTGCTCCTGCCCTGGCTCCTGTGCCAGGCTGCTGGGCTGGGTGCCTCCCTTGCTGCTGGGAGGGAGAGGGGAACCCCCTGCCCTTGTCCCCAAAGGCTGGGGATGGTTCTAAACCTGCTTGGAGACAGCAGAGCTCATCCCCTGTACCAGCTGTGGGCAAGGAGATGTCATTGCTAGTGCAGGTTGGGCTCGGGAGCCTTTGGGAGTGCTTGTGATGGTACAAGGAGTCTCACCCTTTAGAAGATTGTGGTATTTTCAGGGGCCCCTGTGGCAGGAGGGAAATGATGAATCTGACTCCATGTTCTCAGAAGGCTGATTTATTATTTTATGATACTATATGATATTAAACAATGTTATACTAAAACTATACTAAAGAATACGGAAAGGCTTCTTACAGAAGGTTTAACAAGATAATAATGAAAACTTGTGACTCCTGCCAGAGCCTCGACACAGCTGGGTGTGATTGGTCATTAAGTTAAAACAATTCACATGAAACCAATCAAACCGTGACCAGTTGGATAAACAATCTCCAAACCACATTCCAAAGGAGCAAAACACAGGAGAAGCAAATGAGATAATTATGGTTTTCCTTTTTCTCTGAGGCTTCTCAGCTTCCCAGGAGAGATATCCTGGCAAAGGATTTTTCCAGGAAATATGATGGTGACAGGAGCTCCTGTGTGCCCTCCAGCCTGGAGCCTTGGTGTGGTTCTGGTGCAGGAGCAAAAGAGGAAGAGGTGTTTAGGGGACATCACCAAAGGGGACAGAGAGGGGTCTTTCCCCCTGCAAAGTGACTGGGGTGTGTGTGATCATTACACAGGATTTTCTGCCAAATTGCTCTGATTTTGGCTTTTGACTTTGGAAATAAGTGTCTAGGGAAAGGCTGGAAGGAGTCTGAGATAATCTCATGTCACCTAATTCTTTGATTCACAAGTCACCTTCACAGCTTTAGGCTGTGCATCCACCTCTCTGCCTGTTGCAGAGGGGTGTGAGATTCACTTTAGGGAGCAGTGAAGCATTTTCTGCTGGTTTAGCTCACTCAGCTGGTTTACTGGCAGCTCACACAAATGCCAACAAGGCACTGGCTTGGAGTCTTAGGCAGCAAATGTGATCTGTCACATTTTGGAAATATCTGTAAGGATGCTGCAGCCAATAGTGCAGCTGTGCTTTTCCAATAGCCCATGTTCAGATGGAATGGGACATTGAAAAGAGCCTATTGGCACATTTTATTACCATATAATTAACAGTGGATTTTATTAATGTGTTTTTCATTTGTGTATTAATGACATGGGCAGTATTTAGCTATTCTGGGCTTTACACAAATCATTATTGGGAGTGTTCTTTTGTCAAATAGGTTTGGAGGTGGACAATGCAGAATTGATGTTTATCCCATCTTTCAAAGATCATTTTTACCATCTCCACTAAAAGCTATACTTGCTCCAAGCACATCTTGCTTGATGGAGGATAAGTTCTGCCATTTTGAGAGGGGTAGTTTTTATTTCTAATTGTGAATGTGTTTAGCCACATGAGGCTGTCAATCAGTGAGACGAAAGCCCAGTAGGATTATTTCTGTAAGTGGCCAATTTCCCCCACCCTTTTGCTCCAAATCAAGGACAGATGAAAGGTCATGATTAAAACAGTGATTTTTTCCTAAATTGTAAGTAACAGTTTGCAACTGTTTTTTTACCAAGATGTCAAAACTGTATTTTGTCTTGGGAAAAGGGGGGAGGAAGAAAATTATAAGTTCTTGAAAATGTTGGCAATTTTCCAAATGGTTGTGTTGAAATTTATTTTAATTATTGTACTTGTGTCAGTTCCTAGCAAGGGTAAAAGGGAGGGGGGAAATAATTCAGTACAGTATTATGCAGCTATGGATTAAACAATTAATGGTGAACCTCTGTATCCTATTAGTATATTTGAGTTCATTATTTCAACAGATTGTTTTATGAGCCAGTGACTAGGGGATTTAACCATTTATTTTATAGTCAAAACAGAAGAATAATTGGCTAGTTGGAGGGTCTTTCTGTGTATGAATCCATCCAAGGAATCAACCTGAGACTGTCAAATAATGCAGAATGTCATCAGGAGGTTATTTTGTTCCAAGAGTTTGGTTCTTTATGTGCACTCAAGGACCTTGCAGTCTGGGAGGGTTTTGGTTTTGGCAGCTCTCTGGTGACCATTGCAGCAGCCACCATCACTATGACTGAGGAGGGCTTTGGTGTAATCAGGAATTCCCTGGGAAGTCTCTCAGCTGGAACTATGTGTGTTCTCCTCCTGGGTATGTGCTGATCACTCAGGAGTCAGAAATAAACCGCATTGACCATGGCATCCAGGTAATCACCCAAGGAGATCCTTCTTTGGGCTCAGTTTGCTGTGCCAGATCTGCTAACAGTGGCCAGATAAAAAGGCATTCTCAGGAAGTACACCAGGGCAAATCATCTGAACCTGTGAGGATGTCACTGCTTTTTCTCTTTGCAGTTCACCTCAGAAGTGTGCCAGGCCTCTCATGATACCCTCATGCAGTTTGGGCCAGTTGTAGCTTCATAACTATTACTTACTTTAAATATTCTCAAATTAGGCATGGAACCAAGATGCTGTCTTTCTGTGTTGTTAGGTAGCACATTTATCTTGATAAAGAGGGTTAAATGAGAAATATTCTAATCTCAATAGCTTCTGGTTTGCCATTTCATGCTTTTTCTGTGATGGTAGGATTCCCTTTTTTGCTTAAAAGAGCCCTGTGCCTTTGTAATCCCTGATAAAATGATTCACCTTCCACCACAGTGAGGGACGTGTAAATGGCTAAATGTGAATTTTATCTCTGGTTATGTGGGTGGCACAAGTAAGACTGGGTGATTTCAGCCCTCTTTGCACTGTTACAGAGTTAACTCAAACTTTGATCATGCCTAGGACCCATGCATCAGGTTGAGTTGATTGTTTAAAGGATGGACAGTGAAGTGAGTAATTTCTGGGCTTACTTCTAAAATCCTCTCAAAGAAATATCCTGCACTTGATATACATTCAGGTTTTATGACTGTGTTTTGCCATTTCCTTCCATTTGTCTGTGCTAAGCTATTGTGAGTTACAAATTTAAGTGAAGAGCTTCCCTTTTCTATTTTTTTCATGTGAGCAGATGATGGGGGTGCCACCTTCTTTAAAGTATTTTAGGTCAGCTAAGAAAATTGACTATTGGTTTTGCTCGTAGTTTGGCTTTTTTTGGTGGGTTTTTTTGGTTTTTTTTTTTGTGTTTTTTGTTATTGTTGGGTTTTTTTCATTTGTTTGTTTGTTTTTTGTTTCTTTGTGGTTTTTTGTTTTTTTAGGGGTTCTCTTTTTTGTTGGGTCATTTAGTTTTTTTCAAAGTATGCAAATATTCTTCTGTAGTCAGTTATAATGACAGGCAGGAGGCTGCAGCAGCCTCTGCAGGGTCTGTGGTGGCTGATGAGCTGACAGTAAATTCTGCTTTTCTCTTCCTTTCTGCCTCTGGGTGAGTCACACAAATACCAAGTCCCAAGTGCCTGTGCCATGCTCATAGACCTGGGAGTGCAGCAGGAGATCCCTGCTCCCAGAGATGCTCAGATGTGTTTGTTTGTCACTGCTGGGGAGAAGGGGCAGGAGCAGAGGTGCTGTCCAGGCTGGTTTTGAAGAAAGGAGCTCTGTCATTTCCTCTCCTAGCCTGGGTTCACTGAAAGCAAAGCATTTCTTGGCTTAGCCCTTCTAAACTTAATTTATTTGTTCTCCTCTTTTCGAATGGCAGAATGAGATTAGAGGGATGTTAAAGAGGTGAAGGCTTGGGTGCCACCTGAGGAGAATATATCTGGGTCCTAATTGTCCTTTGTGCAAAAATTAGTGTTGGATAAAAGTCAGCAAGACAGTTGATGTGAAGAAAACCAATTGAGTGTGGTATTGGGGACACCTGCAGAGTGTTTCTGTATAAAATATATTCAGCAGGACATTGAAAGTGATGAAAACATGTGGAAAAAGTAAATTTTTACATGCAAAACCCTTCCCTTCTGGTAAAGAAAAAAAAAAAAATTTGTTTCAGAACCTTTTCTGGGACTCTGAAAGGATTTAAACAAAGTGTGCTGTGTACAAGAGTTTTTACTGTCTGCCTTGCCAAAGAATTAGGAATTGAGTAGAACCCTGCTAGGAATACTGTTCCTATTAGGGCGAGGTTGACGATGGTAAGGCATGCAGTGGTTGTGGGCAGTATTTTTTGGAGTCCTCCTATTTTTCGGGTATCTTGTTTGCCATTTAACCCCACAACAACAACAAAAAAAACCCTATTCTACAAAAAAAAAACCAAAAAAAAAAAACCTGAGCACTTCCTCTGCAGCCATCTTGAGCTCCATGGTGTGGAAGTCACGTGTAAATTCTGGCTGAGTTGGACCCTTATGGAGGCAGGGTTCAAATGGCCTGTGAGGAGAAGAGAAACCATTCAGGCTGGGAGCCTCTGCCTGCCTAAGAGTTCTTCCATCATTGCTATAATTCCCTGAAAGCAAACTAATAAACTTCCCATTGACTTGCACTCGTGTGTGCTTTCAGCAGTTATTTACAGTCTACCAGCAGCAGATTAAAAATCAATTAAAATCCATAGAAACAGTCAAAGTTACATGCTCCTCTTTGCTGGTAAAATTTTCTTTTTCAAAGATTTTACATTAATACTTGCTGCTTGGTATTACTGAAGATAATGAATCCGATTTGGACAGAGTCTGCATCTTTAACTCTGCAGAGCTGAGCATCTTTACCTGCTAAGAACCTCTGATCCTCTGTGCCTCTTGGCCTCTGTAGAAACAGGAGAATTTGTGCAATTCATTTCACTGAAATGGAGATGTTGAAAGCTCTCCAATGCTGTCATGATGGATGCTATTGCAAATGTGCAGGGAAAACAATAATCCTAATGATAAAATGATAAGTTTAATACCAGTAGCAGTAGTTTAATGATAAGTTTAATACCAGTACATCAGAGTGGAAAGTGAATGTTAGTACTGCTTATACATTAAAATAAAGGGGAGTTTGATTTGTATTCCAGATTAGTTTGGTTCTGTCCCACAATTCATGTTTGGGTGGTGCTGATCTGGGACTGCAGACA
Source organism: Molothrus aeneus (assembly GCF_037042795.1). Lineage (NCBI taxonomy): Eukaryota > Metazoa > Chordata > Aves > Passeriformes > Icteridae > Molothrus > Molothrus aeneus. Next base: position 1,064,211 of record NC_089650.1, on the reverse strand, counting down.
CCCAGTTCTGCCAGTGCCCTGCTCTGGGGGTTTTGGAGTGTGCAGAGGTATTTTTCCTGAGTTTCCTCTCCATATGTTTGCCTCCCATTCTTTGCAAGTCTGATCTGTTTATACCATTAAACACTCAAACATAGGGCTGCTTTTTAATTTCTTTATAAGTGTGTGCTCCAAAGACTATTATACCATTGAATAGTCGTGATACTTGTTCTAATGTAATTCATGTGTAGATTCCAAGGATGTAATCTACATTTCTAATTACTGTTTTTATTCGTCCTTTCTGTTTCTTATCTTAATGCAACTTTCATCTGAAATTTACAGTAGCTAAAGGAGCCATGGCTTCAGTGCATGGCAGTGATACTCAGGGATGAGCCACAGGAGTCAGTGCTGATTGCATGGCTGAGATACAAAGCCCAGGCACTGAGAAACTGGGGGGAGGGAGCAGGGGGAAAATCATAATTTAATTAACTTGTCCTACCTTAATTTAGTCCTCTTAATTTAGTGCTTAAGCTTGTTTGTAGACTGCTTCATTTGATACAGGATAAAGATTATGCTGATGGGTGACTTCAGGAAAGCTAAAAAGGAGCTGCTTTATCAATATGGAGTCAGAGCAACACAGAGTAAATAAGGCCAGGCTCTTCCAACTCATGCTGAAAATAAACACAATATGAAGTGACTGTTTGTTAAGCAAGCAGTTCTATCCTGTGGGTGACATTTGATGGAAAAAAGACTGGTGTGATATATTTATATCCCACCATGATACATCTGCACAAGACAACTGAGTTAAGATTGCACAGTGCACCTAAATACCACACCTCTCTCTTCTGCCTCTTTACTTTGCAGCCTGGATAGTATTTATGTATGTCTGGTGGGGAAAAGAGGAGAAATGTCACCCGGCCCATCCCCTTGGCTCTCTGGTGCTGTCCTTGCGAGCTGCACTGACTCCTGCCCCTCTCTGCCCAGAGGCTGCTGCCCTCTCACCCTCCTGGAGAGGGGCAGAGCTGTCAGAGTGCTGGGCAGGGAGGGCACTGCTCTTTCTGAGTGTTTTCCTTGTTCGCCCATCTCCACCAGTCAGTTCAGGGCTGGTCTGTACTGCTGAGGGTGGTCAATGCCCAGCTTTAATGCCTTTTCCCCCACTCTGTTAGTTCTGATTTCCACCTCTCAGTGGATGCTGTCACTCTTTGCTTGTCTTACCCTTGCTCTTCCAAGCCATTGATTCCAGAAATTATATTCTCACTCTGTCCTGTAGTAGCCCCCATGTACCTTCTCATATGCTCCCTCTTCCTGAGCTCCAGATGCCAAAACCCCTCTTGCCCAGGTTCTGCACTGCTCTCATTTCCTCATGCTGGGGTCAGTGAGTGCTGACTGCAAAGCCAAGCCCCCCTCCCCATGGGTGCAGGGGCTCAGGGATGTTTGGAGCACTGTGCCAGCCCAGCCTGGTCAGCCCTGGCCATCGGGGATGGGGGCATCTGCCCACTGAAGGTGGCATCTTCACAGCTGCAATTCTTTCTTCATCTGATGATATCTTCTGAGTCTTGTCTGTACCTGCAAAAAAATTCAGGTGTTCTCTGAGCTTTTTGCCCAACTCTCTCTCCAGGTTTGCATTGTTAGTGCTAAAGTATGAATTTGCTGAAGTTATTATATGAGGATACTGAATTTCTTTAGCTTTCCTTTTTGTTACTATGTCTACCTCCTAAAATCTGTCAAAAAAATATGTCTTTTTGAAGCTGTACAAAAACACTATTCTTTTGATAGTGCTACCATTTCATTCTTGGAACATCATATTGCTCCACTGCTTTCAGGATTGATTTGGCTGGATTTTTTTATGCTGAGCCCTGACTCATAACAATTAGCATTACCTACGTGCTGAATTTATTTCTCAAACAGAGATGTTTTTTCTGAGAGAGATTGTACCTCCCAACTGAGACTGCTCATGTGCTGGAGTATTGGAGAACAAAGGGTCAGAGTTGTCCTCCAACCTGATCCTGTTCAAAAAGAAACCAAAACTGATGAGGTTTTCACTTTTATTTGAATCCCAAGAGCTGTATTTCCAGATAAAATTTAAGGTTCCTACATTTCTGAGTTATTGTAACATAAAATATTAACTGCTCTACTAGAGCTATACGCTCTTTCAGTTCTTTCTCAGCATATAATTTCTCTTTTTAGATATCTGACCTTTCTGTAATTCTTCTAATTTATGGAATAGTGCAATTTATCTTTTCTTTATCATCTTGCTTAGGGTGGCTGGGTGGAACGATGGAGGGGATGCATATATCTTCTTGTTTCTTTTTTCTGACTCAGTGTTTAGTCATTATTTTCAGTATCATTTAATCTGTGGAAAGTTTCCCCATATGTCAGGCGTATTTTAAACACTCAGCTGAGATCTGTGCTGCAGCAAACCCTTTCAGATATGATGCTCAGCAAAGGGCAGGGTTCAAGCTACACCATTTATGAAAGTGAAGCTTTTCCAAATGCTGTTCTCTAAATACCAAACCTAGGTATTGTTTTGTTAAACATGTAAATCAGATTTCCGTGTACATAATTTTCCTCAGAAGTCCATTTATGTTGTCTGCAGAGAAACCCAGAGCTCCTTTGTGAGCAGATCTGTACTCTGGTACCCTTTGGTACAAGATATTGTAGGTATTAAAAGTTCTTGCAAGAACTTTTATGATTACTGTTGGCTTCCTGCAGAAGTTTGTTATTAGTTTGCTGAGAATGTGGAACCTCAGAGTACTTAGTTTTCTTTAGCAAAAATGTTTTGGATGTTAATTGAATGTAATAGGGTTTGTATGCTAATGGAATGGAGATCATGAGGAAAACAGGTATTCCTTAACGTTCTTCTTTGCTGTAATTACTGAATAATGCTATTTATGGTAAGGTTGTGTACATGTGCATGTCTTGGGAAAAGGATATGGGATTACTTATTAACAAAGAAATGGAATTCCTTTTCACAGGGAATTAGAATTGTGACTCCAGATTTGCTAATTTAAATAACTTGCAGGCTAAACAGACTTTTATAAAGCATTAAATGCTATTATGTCTTGTGAACATTAAACACATTTTCTGAAAATATTAATTTCCCATTGGTTTTCTTGCCTCCTCCTTGTTGCTTTAATTTCAGCCTGCCTGATAATCCATCCTCCACACACCAGAGGTTGGGGATTTCTGGCCCTGCTTTGGTTTTTCCAGTCCTGTTCCCCTCTCCTTGGGGCTTTTATCTTGTCCCCATGAGCAGGAGATGCTCCCTGTGAGCAGGATTCAGGATTAGGGCACCAACTGGTGATGGATTTGCAGCAGCCCCATACCAAGGGGTGCTGTAAACCCTGAGAGGGGAACCTTGGCAGCTGCAGCTCCTCCCAAATCGCCAATACCTGGCAGTGTGTTCTGAACCTGGAACACCAGTGCACTGCAGAAACACGGGGGAAAAACAGAGGATCTTTGGGTTTTGGGGGAAACCAGTGACAAATGTTCTAACTCCAGAGGCTGACACACATTAGCCTATTTGTGTTATAAAGACTGCCCAAAGAGGTTTGCTTGTGTTGACTTGTGTTTTAAAGACTGCCCAAAGAAGAGGTTTACCTTCTTCTTGAGGAGGGGAGGGAGTTAGAAGTAGTTGAAATTCCATATTTATAGCTGCACCTTCAGCAGCTACAAGCCTGAAAAGTTTGATTCTGATTTTAAATGTTTGTCGCCACATTTCTCTTCCCAGAGAAAAGCAAGGCACAATTCTTCCCAAGAATACTTCTGGGTTTCGCATTCTCTGAATATCAGAGAAAGAAAACACAATTCTTATCCTATTTGCTGTGCCTGTGTTGTGCCAAAGTAGAATAATATAGCATAATAAAGTAATTAATTAGCCTTCTGATAAGATGGAGTCCTCCTCATCACTTTCCCCTGCCACGGGGGTCATCCTGTTTCAATAAATGTTATTGTGTAATCAGTTTTATGATTACCGTTTGTAGAGAAACACAAAACAATGCAATTTAGAAGGGACTTGGAAAAATCATCTCATCCAGCCTTTCTCATTAGAGAGTTTTAAGATGAGCTATTTTTGGTGCAGTCCACCATGGCAAGGAGTTTTTAGTGTGAAGAAAAAGCTTGAAAATGGAGCAGTACAGCTTACTCTTATCCTGAATCAAGCAGTTCTGCAGGCCGTGCTCCACCCTGACAGGTTCATGAAAGTTGAATGAAATATGATTGTAATCTTGGACATTGGTTATACAGCTCCTATTAACTCATATTGGCTACTGATTATCAGTTTCTGTGCTGGTCACTTCGATTAGCCTTGATCATTTGGAAAAAAAAAATCAATTCACTCTCCTGGTTTTAATTTTGATAATTCAAATTCACAGTGGTCTTCATCTGCTTTGTTTGATGCTCTACATAAATCACGGTTATAGACGAAACCAATTCCTGAATGAAAAGTTTCAATTTTCTTTTCTTTTTGGCTACAACTATGCAAAGAAATCATCATTTGGGCAACTAATATGCCTAAGTATCCTTCAAAAGGAGCTGTGATATATTAGAGCTGTTCAAATGTCCTCACAAATCATGTTGCCTTGCAGCTTTGATCCTGAAATATGTGAAATGATGTCTGATTTATGCCACTGATCCTTCTTTTAGATAGTTAAGTGTTCTTGCTTAATGTTATTAAATAAGTTCAAAGCAGCAAATAGGCCATTCTGGGCTGAGGACCTTTGAAAAATAGCCCTCTCAGCAGGCTGCATATGCCATATATGTTCTTTAGTTTTTTTCCTTTGTGGTTTTTTTTTTTTTTTTTTTGTCTACAGCAAGCTACTAGGACTTTCTTCTGTCCACATCTCTGGTTACAACGCTTTTGGTTTTGTTGTTGATGTTTTTTGGTTTTTTTCCCCACCCCCTTAATAGCTTTTTCCTGCCCTTTGTATTCATTGGGGGGTTTTAGGAGTGTGTGTGCTGTGGGATGCACAGAACCAACTTTGGGACAATATGGGAGGGATCTCTCAGGCTCCCCTAGACTGATGAAAAGTGCAAACAATGATATAAAACAAGCTGAAGCAGTACAAGAAAAAAACCCTCTGAAAGTGTAAATTATTGGGGCAAATTCACACTCAAAGGAGCAGGGGAACTTTGACTGCTTTTAATGAAAAATCTATCCATACATTGCCACTTCTGTTTTAACATGCAAAAAAAAAGGAGAGAGATGAGAAAATTCTTGATTCTAAAATATTTATCAGTCTAAATATTCTGAACTTGCATCGGAATACTGAAGTGCAAATCTCTCCAGGCGTAAAGGTTGCATAGGAATCACATCAGCTCTAAATTTAGTAAATCTTTTAATGGAAATGTCACACAGTTCAGACACAAGATTTAGGGATTCTAGTATGTTATAGGAGCTTTAGAACTAATATTATACTTGGGAAATTTCAGTAGGAAATATTAAATCAGAATTTCCAGTGGGACATGATCATGTTGAAGCAATGATCACCATCTCAGTCACCTCCTGCTGGGGAAGAGCTGTTTGTGAGGGAAAGCTTCCCAGTGCTGTCCAGCAACACCAGGGCCTCAACATCAGCCTTTCAGATAGAAGATAGAAGACAAAGAAAAAACTTGGGCATCAGATGCCATCCCTGTACTCTCTAGTTGCGTTGATTTTGATGTCTACCTCTGTAAGAATAGGAATATTTAAATTTTGTAAGTATAAAAATATTTTTTGATAAGAAATACATAGGTTTGTACTCACTCTTTTATTTTTTTTTTAACTTTTTATGTGGCATCCTGAGGATATCCTGAAGAAAGAACAGGATAGCAGGTAGAGGCTCAGCAGTTGGTTGTGCTAGTGGCTTTTTATCTGCTCTTCATCTAACTTATCTGCCAGCTATCTAACTTTCCTTTTGCCTGCTTGAGAGAGGTTATTGCCCTGAGATTTAGGATGTCTGGATTGATGGTCATTGTCTGCCATGAGAGAGCATCACCATTAAATCATTTGATGTCTTCTTTACCCACAGCCGTGGGTTGTGTGTGCTAAATCACTTCCAGCTTTTCTGCTTGTACCCCCACTGAAGGGTTGGAGGAGTTCAGGAACTGCTGTGCCTTCAAAGAGCAGTGGAAGGTGGAGGTGCTTCAGAGGATTCCAACAAGGGAATCCTCAATCCCATCTCTGACTCTGTGCCAAATACTCTGGTGTCCCCAGAGCATTCAGTTCAGCTGTGTACAATTCTAATTTTCTAATTAGAAATTAGAAATTTCTAGTGTGAATTTACAATTAGAAATTTCTAATGTGAATTTACAATTCACAATTTTCTAATTGTTTTTTTTTTCACAAGGTGTTGGACCATTCCATTCATGGAGAGATGGGTTGCATTGTTCTAGATGTTTGCTTTTTTTATGCTTTAAAAAAGAAAAAAAATCTTAAATAATACGTGAAAACACAAAAGACAATGAGAGTGTTTTTGTGTGTGTGCTGGAGGTTGTTACTTTGGATGTTGGGAAGCTGCTTTTCTCCCACCCAAAGGACCCTGAGCACCGGGCTTGTGCTGTGCCTGGACAGACAGATGCAGGCATTAGAGAAGAGCAGAAATCAGGAGAGGCTGTGCTGGAGCTCAGTTTAATTCTGCAGTGTCACATCAATCTGCCCACTTCAGTGACTGAAGGCGACAAACGCAGGCTGCAAAAGGAACTGGGCCCTGATTTGTTCAGGGTCAGCAGCAGTGGTTTGAAACCATCTTGTTTGCAGACACTGCTTTCATGTGGTGGGGCTGTCAGCTGAGTGCTGGGCTGAGATTGATGGCTGGGAGCACCATGTTCCCGGGCTCACAGGGATGTTCTTGGGCTCCAGGGATGTTCCTGGGCTCATCAATGTCTCTGGGCACACAGGGATGTTCCTGGGTGTCCCTCTGATTTTTTTAAGATTTTCTAAGCCTTCTGATGTTCACATTCTTGTAACAAACCTTTTCACACGCTTTTATATAAATAACTTATTGTTTTGCATTCTTTTATGGAAGAAGAGAAATTTGATGGACTGTTGGTTTGTCCAGTGTTGTTGGAGAGGTGGCACTGTCACCCTCCAATCCACTGGGCACTTTTGGAAATCTATAAATGTTAGAGTCAGAAAAATAAGGATCCCTTTTTTACCTTAGAGCAGCAAGTTCGTATCATGTTGTTTCGTGTCCTGTAGTGACACCTGGGCACACAGGGCTGTCCCTGGGCACACAGGAACTTGGCTCCCTGGCTGGCAAATGCTGCAGGGAAAGTGTTCATTGGGCAGGGCCCAGGTTTGACTTGCTGGTGTCTCTCAAGCATTTTGATTTACTGAAATGTTGTCAAAGCCTTTGGCTGAGTGCTCCCTTGTCTCTGGTATCCTCGGAGGGAAATGTATTCTTGGAGAGAGAATTTAGAGTTAGCAGTGGTTTGCCCTGAGAGTGAAAATGGTTTTGTTTTTAAAAACAAGCAACCCAAACAAAACCAATTAATAAAAACATAAAAAAAGAGAGGGCATGACTTGATCAACCCAACATAAAATTTAAATTAACTTTGGGTGTTTAGCAGGAATTGGAGTTTTTATTTTACATAAGTCTGAAAATTTCAAAAATTGGATTTTTGAAATACTGGACTTTAATAATTCCTTTCTTTTCTTGGAAATTAGTTATAATTTTAAAAACCAGTTTTCTGGTCTTCTGCTTACCCAGTTCATAGCTGTGCCAAGGTCAAGGCATGCATTATTTTAAAGATGAGTAAGAAAATGTTCATGTCATAGGAGTGTTAGCTTTCAATTGTGGTGACTTTAAAGCCAACGAAATAAACTTCAGCAGCAGAGGAGTTGGTAAATGTCTCTGAAACAGTGTCACAGGGTTCAGCCATTTCAGTTTTACAACAGAAAGGTTTATTTGTATTTAGTTGTCCATAGGTTAAAGGAGTAAATAGAAATTGCTGATACGTTGTCATTCATTGAAAAATCAAACTTTACTACTGATCTGGCATAATTTGTGTGCTGGCTTTGTTTCAGCCTAGTCAAGTTAATCAGCTTAGAGGAATAGACTTGTTCATAAATGTTTTTAATGATCTGCCAGCACCTTTGGTATCATGGTAGGTTTCATATTCTTGACCATGACTGTGTTCTACCACAATGTGCATAGTTTTCAAACTAATGTTAAAAAATTCTGAGATATTTTCTTAATTATTCTCTAAAAAAAGCCCTTAAAATCCTTCCCTAGTTCTCTATTTTTTTTTCTGAAATCACCAAGAAAGCACCTGTTCTTTTTATCTGAGATAATTGTGCACATTTTGACCCTACAGTAATCTGATACATTTCAGCATAAATGAGATCTTGCTTGTACAGACACAATGATGCCATTCTTTCTCTATTTATGTAAGGATATTGATGAGAATCTGAGGTTATTAAGCTGAGTAAAATACTGCTTTTCAGTAGAACTTTCTCTAACAAGGTCCTACCAACAGCATGGATTGAAAAAGTGTCTTTAAGTCATCTTTAAGCCACCTTTAAGTCACAGAACTGAGTCTTGGCAGGCCCTGCTGTGTGACCTTGCACCAGCCCTGTGCTCCCAATCTGCTCTCTGTGCTCCTGACACAAAATACACCATGGGTTGGTTGGAAAACACCTGAGATCTTTAGGTGGAAAACAATCTGTAGTGGAACTGCACATAGGAGCTAATTTGATTGACAAAACATCTTGAAAATAATAGCTTTTATATAGCTCTTATAGCATTTATATATATAGCTTTTAAAGTGAGGCTATATGTAGCCTCACTTTATTTTTGGTCAAAAGGTAGATGAGGTTTTGGGTAGTTCTGTGCAAAAAATGTTAACAATTATCATGAAGAGAATTGCATTAAATCCTGAATTCTACCAAAAAGAGAACTTCAGTTCCTTTTGAAAGAATAAGTCATTCTGATAAACTGTGGGTAAACACAATTTTGGGAATTATAGAGGAGGAGCTGAAAAGACTTTGCCTGGGCACACAGGGATGGATGGTGTCAAGGCTGCCTGTTATTTGTTGTGCTGTCTAGCAAATAAGATTCCTGGTATAAATAATATTCTGCCTGCTGGTAAATGTTAAATGTGGAGATAATTGTTGGTAGAGAATGTTCAGTATGTTTCTTAAACAGTGAAAACTACTCTAAGGGCAGAGTGATTGGAAAACAGAAAAGGAGCTGGGATTATTTGGGGCATTTGCTTGATTTAATCAGCTCTTGAAAGCTGTCCTGCCTTCTTTAAATCCATGGTGGCAGTTCCTGTATTGCTTCGTTCCTGATTTTAAATGCTTTCTGCCCCTACTTTTCAGTTGCTCACACTTAGGTGGAATTAGGAAATCTAACTGTTGGGTATTATGTTTTAGACCTGCTGAAATGGCTCTTCCTGCTTGCATCCTTATGGTCTCATTAAGAGGATGCTCACAGCATGCCTGGCTCTGGTGAATATTTGCAGACCTCATTTGCCTACATTAGAGACAAAAAGCTGTAAAAAAAACCCCTTCTTGAGCAATAAAGGGCTGAGTTTGTCAGTACCAGTGATCACAGGGCTGGTGTCTCCCAGGGCAAGGGCTGGATGCTGCCCTTGGAGCTCAGTAACCATTGAAGCCCTGCATCCAAGCCCTTCCCACTGCTGGGAGCACACTCCAGGTCCTTGGCTCTGAGCTGTGGGTTTAAAGTGGGAGGGCTGCTAAAATCAGCGAGAAGCCAAAGTGTGCAGCACTCTTACAGCAAGTCCTGTACATCAAGGACTCATTCAGGCAGTATCATTCCCATTCCTGCATTGTTAAGATTAATTACAGTGTTTAGGAGTTTTTTAATTTTTTTTTTTTAAAGCGCTTCATTTTGTTGAGTCAAACTATGATTGACCATCATAAAGCAGCAAAAATGTGAGGCTTTTGCAGCAAACCCCAGGTTCCAACAAGTGCAAGTCACCTTCATGGCTTACCTTTGCCATTGTGACTCAACTGGTTTGTGTTCCCTGTGCCCAGACTTCCAGCCAGAGATTCCTGTTCTGCAGGGGCTTTAAAAAATCGTTGACCTGTTCTATAACCCTGAGGTCATGCTTTAATGCCAGAAAAATCTCCCTTCCCTCTCCACTCCACTGTTGTGTTGTGTTGTGGTTTGCCTGCCCACCACAGGTGGCTCATTTCATTGTTGAGCTGATAAGAATATATAATGGATATTTTTTTTAAAGCATGCTAACATCACTTTGCAATGGGAGATGTCATATAAATCCAAAGTGGTACTGATGTTAGGTTTTTATTCAGCAAAATTGAGCTGGAAATAATAGCAAAAATATTAATCAAAGGTGATGTAACTGTCATGTTAATGAGAAGTGCTTGAAGATTACTGAGCTCTACTATAAATAGATGGTACTTTATGGATTTACAGGCCTTATTTACTCTATGTAAATTTCATGGTCCCAAAGAACTGGGCCAGAAAACTTCAGATGCAAGCCTTTCCCTTGGAGCTATTGAATTTTCCTGACAAAACAGCTTTTAGAGAACAGTATCAGTTTACATATGTATAACATTTTCCCTTGTATTTGAGGAATTTTGCTGCTCCTGTGAAAATAGAGAAGAAATTCTAAAAAATCAAGTCCTTGTTAGAAGGGATAGTGTTCTTGTTTAAATAGAATAGATAATTCACCCAAAATAGAATTATCAAATTTTTAGAGAAAATGTAGATTAGCTTGTTTGATGGAATCACTAATGGAAGTGAAGAAAGAGGTAAAGGGATTTCTTTATCTAGAGATGGGTAAAGTGCCTCTTTATCTGTTTTTTGGGAATTTTAAATTTCATTTATTAAACTGTTCATATTGAAAAGCTCTGATTGGAAGTTTATAAATTTGTGCAAAACTGTTTCCTCTCTACCTCAAATTTATTGGCCTTTTTTTTTTTCTTTTGAAAAGTCCATCCCAGACATCCTGGAGGAGTACAGAATAATTGCCAATTTGTCTGTGTTCAATTTTGAAAAGCTTTTGTTTCTTTGGATAATTGTCACCGTTACCTTTTGAAGCAGTAACCTGAAATGTAAGAGTGGTGGATCTTTGAATGAACGTGGAACTTCTATGTCAGGAATGTTCCCTCTCTTATTCCTGTGAGTGTATAATTTATTTTAACCCCTATTTTTAAAGTGTTCATCAGAATTTCCCAGATTTTTGCAGACAAACCTCTTACAAATCTTGCTCAAACCTCACACGAGGCCCAAGACTGATATTTTTATAAATCTCCTCAGCCTCCCAGGGCAATGGGTCACAAACCATCTCACTCTTGGTTAACCAAACTTCAGCCATGTCATTTCCAGGTAGCAGCTACAATCACTCCAACTGGATATTTGCAGTTCCTGGACTGGAAATGAACCCTCCATGCAATAAAAAAACGCAGTTGCACAGAAAGCAGTGTTCCCTAGTTTGGGAGATGTTGGTTTTCCAACTCTCCTCATTAATTGCTGCTGCTATCTTCACATCTAGCCTTTAGCTTTTATGTGCAGCATATGTCACTGAAGCAATTCTTGCAGCCATCCAATCACTTTTGTTTATTTCCATTAGCTGGAAAACTTATTGAAAATAACTGGGTGGTGATGGGCTTCTCCTGAGCTCTCCTTTTAGTAGATATTGGAGTGTTATGTGGTCTGTGTAACAAATCTGTCTCACTTTTAATCAGGGTGCCTTGTTCAAAGAATGCTGGGCTCTGGCACTGCAGAGGGGACCAAATGAGAGAGCAGAGAACAAGATTTTTCTGTTTCTTTTTGCATGAATGACCAGAAATTCCATGAGCATCAGCACCATTCAGATTACTGTGGGAGCAGTGCACATTTCTGCTGCACACAAAAGGAATTAGAGCCCATTAACCTAGAACATCTCTGATGGGGTGTGGGGCATTTCCCAACCTCCTGACTTAGGATAGAGGAGCTGCTATTAGATGCACCATTCTTGAAGACATCAGTGAGTGGTGCAAAACAGTTTTTGTCTGTGTGTCTGTTTAGATCATCAAATTTGGGGCAGAAAATTTCCCACCTGACCACTGCCACGAGATTCCCTCTTTATGTGTCATCTCCTGGCTCTTTTTTCCCCTCCTTTTATATGAACCAAGGCATTTAACTTGAGAGTGCCTCATCTTAGGTTTCCTGTTTCTGGTCCACAATCATGAATTTCAATAATACTTCTGGAATTTGCTATGTACACTTACTGAAAATTCCAATTCATCTCTTGTCCATCTTCATTTCAGCTCACTGTTAGGGAGTTATGAAAGCCTCTTTGCACACCCCTAAAAATGTTCACTTCCACTTTGTTCTGTGCATCAGTGCAGATAGAACCATTATCTACCACAAGTTAGGGTTAAAGTTTAGAGGTGGTCAAAGGTTGGGTTTTTTTCAAATAAACCTTATTTTCCTCTGGAATTTTTCAAGTGAAACCATACGTTTCTCTTGGAATATGTCAAGTCCAATGAAACTTCTGTGGAGAAAAGTTTCTTATCTCCAGGTTCTATTTTCTCATGAAAACCAGATGAGAAAAATCTGTAAGTTATTTTAATCTTCTGAGAAGTCACTGTGGCTTTACTGATCTGGCTAAGTTCTTGCCCTACCTGATTCAAACTTGAGAAGTGCTTTTTGTTTTCCTTCACACCAGATAAAAGCCTTTGCCTCCCACTTGTTTGGCTGTAGGGGAAGGGACCAGGAGACCCAGCATATGCCCCCAAAATGTGATACAGGTAAAGGCTTTTGTCTGAATCAATTTTGGTAGAAACTTAAAGGTTCTATTATGTTCAAAGTGAGTTCTCTAACTGCTGCCAGGGCAGTTGATTAAACTGGTTGCTCATGTATGTTGTGCTTCTAACACTGCTGGTGTTTTCCCATTTTGGAACTTGAATTTTGAAGAATGGAGAAGCTATTCCCTGCCAGCTAAATTTGGGAATTTTGAGAAAAATTGTGTGCAGGTCTCTCATGTACTGTAATAATGCATGGACCTACTGAACAAGAGGAAAGATCTTTCTTTTTTTCTTCTTTTAAATTTGTTGGTAGCATAAACAGGTGCTTTGTAAATAGAGGATTGTGGTAAGAGAGCTGGCTGCTATTAACTTTCAGGGGTTGCAGTTTCATATGCAATCAGTAGTGGGCTTCTCTTTTAGGATTGTTGGTAACAGTAGTAGCAGGAAAATCATCTAAAGGTCTCCACTTGTGTTCCAAGAGTTGAGAATTCAGAAATTATATAAATCTTGAAGTATTTATTGCTTTTATAATAATATCAAGCCTTTCCTTCTACAGTACTCCAGAGGATTGTATAGAATTGTTAGAGAGAAAAAGCTCCCCTTCCTGTCTCTTCCTACACATAGGTCACACATCACCCAAAAAAGTGGGGGAACCCAAAATCTCTGGGCAGTAATTGTCCCCTTCAGTGAATTTGTTCTGATTGCTTCAATCCCCCTCTGTCAGGCTGCCTGGAAAGTTGTGAGGAGCATGAAGAAGAGCTCCTCACAAGGAAGCAGAATTACTGTAGGGAACAGCACTTGAATGTGCTGACAATTTTCCAGAAACCTTCCCATCCCATTGGCAAAAGTGTGTGGGTTTGCAGGGACCATGGAGGTGAAAGCCAGCAGCACTCAGTCCAGCAAATCTTCTTCTCAAAACCATCCGTATCTCTAAATAGGATTTAATGCTTGCAAAAAGCAGGATCCACTCCTGTGATATTGAAGGGCTTTTGGAAAGGGAATCATGTTAGAAGTAGGGGGCAGGGAGAGCTTTGGTGAGCTGCCAATTGCCAGGCACAGACTCCTAAAGAAAGATTTCTGGTTTATAACCTACATGGCCGACACATGGATGAAAGCAAGCAGAAGTAAATGAGTTTGAAGTGCTGGGGTGGTATTCAGGTTTGTGTTACCCCATTTTCAGTGGGGTATTTGTGTACAGCATCAGTGTAAGGCACAGAGGATGTAAGTTAATCAGATGGACTAACACTTGTTAGAAGTAGAAATAAAAACATGCCAAGTAAATCACTCAGTGCTGGAGCTATTACAGACTGCACAAAGGACCAAAACAATTCCATTAATGATGGAATATTTCTTTTAGTGGTGTTCACTTTAAGTGGTGGAAGACCAATCTGATTCACATTTCATGCAGTTGTAGGGTCCCAGCATGGTGCAGGTTGGAATGGAGCCCTTGTCTAACCCCTGCAGCAGGATGTGGAGCTGCCTTTTTAATCTTTGCAAGGCTGGAGGCTCCACAGCCCCCCAGCTCAGGTGCTAGCAGAGGTGACCATCCTCATGGTAAAAAAATCTTACACTCACCTGATATTTCCATTGCCTCCTGTCCTATTTTGCTGTGTGTCTCTCACAAAGTTCTGGCTTTGTCTCTCCTCTCTAAGGGACTTAGAGGAGCTCTTCTTGCAGCTTTCACTTCCTTTTCTGGTTCCATCTCACATCTTTAACCCCCTTAGACAACATATCAATTTGTTCTTTGTACCTTCTTCCATTGCCTATAGACCTTTTTTTTTTGCATTTGAGGAGTTCTCTGTCAGCCCTGCTGGCCCTCTGCCACCCTTGATTCATCTTCTACATGTAGGGATAAACTGCATTTTCTTTAGAGGAGGTTGTGGTTTGGAAACCAAGCAGCTCTTCTTGAGCCCCTTTGCCTTCAAGGGAAGTGTCCCTGGGATCCTGACAAGTAAATCCCAGAACAATCTGAAACCAGCTCTGCTGGGGTCCAAACAGTGCTTCTATGTCTTCCTCACTCCTCTCAGAAGCTTAAAATCCTGAATGTTCACCCTTGTCCTGTTCACTGTGGCTGAGCCTCCCCGTGACTTTCACATCCTTCACCACTTCTTGATGCTTCTTGAGTAGCAGGCTCAGCAGAACATCTTCCTTAGCTGCATTATCCATTTCCTAATTAGTTCTTTGGATATTTTGTGGAAAGTTTCAAAATATATCCCTAATGATAAGTACATTCCTGAGAGAATCAAGGACCTTGTTTTGGTTTAAAATGATCTAATGTTTGTATTGTGTGGTTTTAAAGTGAATCCATAAAATAATGCACAACCTCCATGTGTGGCAGTGCTGCAACAACCTATGGATTAATTGGGTTTAGCAGAACAGTGGGGGAGGGGTTTGGTTATTGGAACAGGATGGAGAGTTTTGCTTGTTTGTTTTGTTTTGTTTTTCTCTTGCAAGGGGGAAAAAAGTGACCTTGCTAGAGGGATGCTTTTTGTCTTTCTTGGATGAGTGTTCTCACTTGTTTTCAGACCTCTTGGTTAAATGATACTGAATATTTGTGATCTACACATAGGTGTAGAAGCAAGAAGTGTTCCTAGTCATGGGGCAGTTGGCACCTGCAAAAGGCACTGCACCAGAACCACCAGTTTACACACTCTAGTACTGATTCTGCTAGTACTGATTGTAACCACGAGTTTACACACTCTACTACTGATTGTAACCGTGTGCTTACACGCTCTAGTACTGGTTCTATTAGTACTGACTCTAACCACATGTTTACACACACTACTACTGATTGTAACCACGTGTTTACACTCCCTAGTACTGATTCTAACCCTGCGTTTACACACTCTAGTACTGGTTCTAACCCCGTGTTTACACACTCTAGTACTAATTCTAACCCTGTGTTTACACACTCTAGTACTGGTTTTAACCCTGTGTTTACACAGCCTAGTACTGGTTCTAACCCTGTATTTACACACCCTAGTACTGATTCTAACCCCATATTTACACACTCTTGTACCAATTGTGCTGTTGCAGACTCTCTCCCCCAGAGCATAGCTGCTCTCCATGGGATGGCTTTGCTGCACCTGCCCTGTGCTGGCCACCCACCTCATCTGTGTGGTGTGTGGGAGCCAAAATGGGATGTGGAATAACAATCTGGGATGTGCCAAGCTTTTAGATCCCTGCTATTGTGCTAATGTTTGCTTTGGGGGTTTTTGTTCTGCATAATCTTTCCTGCATCCACTGCTCACTGATTTGATAACACCTGTGTGCTAATAGAATTACAGAGTTAGTGATTAGCAAAGGTGTCTTTCTTTTACACTCCCTTTTTATGCTTTATTAAAGAGGATTTTTAGTACAGATGTTGTGAATGTTTTCCTCTGCTTCCTCCCACACCATAAGAGAATATCAGCCTGTGAAGTCTTGCTTTGTTATTGCATGAATACAGACAAGGGCATTTCTCTTCTAGACCCTAAATGAAAAAACTAAACATGTAAGGAATAATTTTTCTCCCAGAGTTTTAGGAGAGAGCATGCACTTTCAAGGGGACTAACTCATTCTCTGCAAATAGTAAAGGTTCCAAATTCAGGTGTAGTTCAAGATATATTTATCCAGCTCCTCAAAGTCTGAAGTGTGCTGATAGAGAATGCTGGCCTAAGATTTCTGTCACAGGGAATTTCTTGTTCCTGTTTCTGAAAACTGAGACCTAAAAGTCCTTTACTGAAACATTTAAGGGTTTAAAAAATTGTGCTGAATTAAAAAGTTATTAATTTATTTTGCTAATCTTAGCCGATTAATGCACTCTCACTGTCAGTGTTCCTGAGCAGAAATAATACCTTAACTCAGTCCGAAATTCCAAATCATTCAACTAAATGCTACTTGTTTCCTCTTTTCTGGACAAAACTCATTCTAGTTATGCATTCTTAGGGATTTTGTCCCAGTGTGCTAATGAGGGGTTAAACGAGCAAATTTCCAATCATCTGGCTGTCCCTGTTGTTAAAAGGATGTAAAGTGTCCTGTGAAGTGAACCCATCTACAACTGGCACACGAGAACGCTGCTTGTAAGACAAAGTGTTGGTACACCAAAAGATTTGAACAGGAACTCAGAAGAAATAGCAAAGTTTTAGCTATTTTAACATTTTGACCTTTTTCAGAAAATGAACATATTCTCCAAAGCACAGAATATGTTGAATCAGCAGCAGGCGATGTGAAACCAGATTGTGATGTAATCTTCAAGAAAACCATATTTGTAATAAGGTTAATTAAATTTGCTGCAAGCTTGTGACAAGCATGCTGTAAGTTTGCCAGTAAATCTGGTCTTGCTTTATCAAACTGAAGGGCAAGAATTAAAAAAAAAAAAAAAAGAAAAAGAAAAAAAAAAAAAAAGAGAGCGAGATAAAGGGCGGGGGGGTGGTGGGGGGAGGGAAAAAAAGCTTCCCTTTTCCAGAACAACTAGTGTGTAGCCAGAGGACATGCAGGCTGGCAACAATAACTAATACGTTATGAGAGGTTGAACAAGTTTAAATGGGATTTGTCTCTGAACTGAAAGGCATATTGTAAGAAATGTCTTTGTCTCCTTGTGATGCTGTTAAATTGAAAGCACGATGGGAGGCTTCAGTAGAGGCAACAAAGGTTGAAATGATAGCCTGCTGTTTGCAGCAAGCATCATGGCTCCACTGATGGTCCAGACATCTGGTAACAACAGCCACTCCTTGTCAGGTTTTGCCCCTCACTGGGCGCCCGAGCACTTTGCTCTGTTTAACTCATCAGACTCTTCTAGCTCAGTATGCTCTGCATCAAGAATGTTTATGTAATAAAACAGAGCTAATTAAACATTTCAAAGGGAAACATTATTTTAACTCTAATTAGATATGATTACAGTTTCCTTATGCCTGTGCTGGGTTGGTGCTGCAGCTCTCTCCTTTCGCCTCCTCACTGAATTCTGCAGCATTGTTGTTTCAGAATCATTTCTGCATCTGCTTAAACTGGCTTTGTGCTCCCAGAAATGAACTCACAGTCTCTTCTGCTTGCCCAGCAGTGAACTCACAATCTTTGAGCCCAGGTCCCTGTATTTAAAGTCACAGCATACAGCCCCCAGGCACATGAGGTGAGTTCGTACCTGGGGCAGGCAGGGAAATAGGAAAAGCCCTTTTGCTTGAGACACTTAAGGGTATTCCAGCCCTCTTAACACTGAAGGGTATTCCAGCCCTTTTGCTGGAAACACTGAAGGGTATTCCAGCCCTCTTCCTTGGAACACTGAAGGGTATTCCAGACAGCCACAAGTGCTGGCAGGTGGATTCATGCCACCTAGGAGGCTTTCAGCTATTTGTGCTGTGTTTCCAGCTTCTCCTGGTGATTAAATCCAGCAGGAGTGGAGGCAGGCAGGTACCACAGAGCTGCTGGTGATGCTCACACAGATGGATGCAGGTTCTGTGACCTTCCTGGGAGTCCACGCTGAGGCAAGGCAGTTGTCACAGGCAAGCATGAAGCATTTCCTTCTGTATGTATTTAATCGAGAAAGATAGCATCTGACAGAGCTTTGGAGACACATCATGTCAGGATACTAAACATCCAAATAGCTGAGAAACAAATACATAGGGAAATCAAAAAGAACAGGCTAATGGCAGTAATAATCAGTGAATATTTTGTCAGTTAAGCAAATGCTGTATAACTTGTTTAGTGTTTTCTAGCTTTTATGACAGAGCCAGTCTGCAGATCATATGGGAGAAGCAGACTGAATATAAGAACCCATCCTTTCTTTGTCATCCCTAAATCCAAGTTTTCATGAGGAATTTCTTCAGCTAAAGGATGTTCAAATGCAAGTTTACTTCAGCGTTTCTTTTGGCTTTCACCCCACCCAAGATTTTTTTAAACTCTACCTTGGGTTCCAAAACAAAAAAAAGGAGGAAAGAAAACAAAAAAAAAAGGGGGGGGAAAAAAGGCAGGCTTTCATTCAAACTGTTTCTCTGCAGCCCTAATTAAAATAGACTTCAATGAGAAGTTTTCTTTTCCTCTTCCAACTGAAGCTTAAGGGCATAGCTCTAGCTGGAGAGTATATTGTGTTCATTTTACTGTTTGAGTGGTTTGGTAGAGAAGCTGTCTTTCAAATGCAGTGACTACCACGATGCCTCAGGACCCAGCTGTCACATCAAGGCTGTTTTCCACATATATGTATTATATAATGTGCATATATCATCACCATCAGGTAGCTGAAGTTTGCACATCTGAACATGGAGGCAACTCACTCTCACATTTCAGAAGTTCTCTCTACAGTGGCTTTAGAGGTAAACCTGTCTTATTTTTAAAGGGGAATAATGACATGGGTTGTCCCTTTAGAAAGAAAAGAATGATGCAAATCAAAAGACACACGTATAAATCTGTCTCTCCATAAGCTGAGCTGCAGTTCTGGTGCAGGACTCTTTCCTTTGTTCTAGAGAAGCTGAAGGGGGGAATTATTTCCTTTAAATGTTACAGTCAACCTAAACGACTGCAAGTTACTAGACTGAGAGCAGCACTGGAAAAAGAAACCTCCCATTTAGCCACAGAGGAAATCTTCCATTTAGCCATTTAATTAAATAGGAAATGGCAGTGCATAGCCCAGGCATTGTCTCAGCCCTCGTGGAGAGGATCAGAAGAAGGTCAGGAGCTTGTTCATTTTCCATGCCCATGGCCCAGTCCTGAGACCACCAGCCAGGATGGCCAATTAATACCAAGTGCTTTAGGGGGTTTTGCCTTCTGGGGTGGTGAGGTTTTTGGTTTTTTTTCTTTTTTTGCCCGCTAGGATCTAGGCTGAGGTTGCAAATTCATTTCAGAGAAGCTGCTACACAGTAGGTGAGAAGGGTTTCAGTCTCTGCACCTCTGAGTAAGAATGAGATTTGTCAGTGAAAAGTGGAATCCTGGTGCCTCCTGGGTTTCTGTAACTAGTGCTGCCACACCACTGAAAGATGCTTTCTCAAAATCTGTCAAGTTTTGGTTTCAGAATTCGGTCTTGTGGCCAAGGCACTGAAAATACAATGTCAAAAATACAACACTTAAAAAATCCACATTTCCTCAACTTCAAAGAGCTGTGTTCTAGTTTTATTGCCATACTCATTTTCTGAATCACCTGTACCTCTGAGGAGTCTGTACAAAGCCATCTCTTCTTACTTGTAAACTTTTTTAAACCTTTCCAAAACAGCATTACTGCTGCTGGGCTCTCTTTAGCTCCATCCCATTATCTCCAATTATTAAGGGCTCAACTCGGGGCAGTGAAATTCTGGCAAATTTGAGCACTGGGAGCAGCTGCGAGGCAGGCAGCTCTCTCTGATAGTGTGAGCATCACCTGTAGCTGTCTGGCTGGGTATTTATAGTATTTATGGTGGTATCTCCTGGAAATTAGCCTGACAACCCCAGTTTGGGGTGTGTGCTGTACATCACCAGCAGATTTCAAAGCACAAGGATTAATTTTTTGCTCATAGTTGACCTCAGCTGAGGATTGACTCTCTCTGAGAGTCTGTGAAAGTGAGTGATGTTATGAGGGAGGATGGCTGTGCTTTGCTGGCTGCTGGCCTCTTCTTGCCTGCTCCAGATGCCAGTGCTGGTGCTCGTGGTGTGTCCCTGCCCTGGCACCACATCTGGGGCTGCCCATCAGGGCTGGTGTGCCCCAGGGCAGTTACACAAACTTGAATGTGCTGAGCTGGGTGTCTGGGCATCAGTGGAGCCTTGGGCAGATAAGTGAGGGCTCAGGAGCCTGTCCAACTCCCACAACAACTACTCTTCTGTTGGAGATGGGTTTTCAGTGCTGTCCTCAAAATGTTGTGTGATTGCAGATGAAAAAATGCTTGGCTATCTGTGGCTGTGCTTTTTGCTGCCTGTAAGGGACTAAAGAACTTATTTTGAACAAATGTGTGCTTGTAGAGATAATACTGACTTCTATGCATTGCCTATCCTGGTAGGAAAGAAAATGTTGTGAGGGCTTGTAATACACAGGTTTTTGGAGGAGCTGGCTTGCCTTTGACCCTGCAGGGTGGGTCACTCTGGGGATGTGTGGCTGTGCACACACACATAGTATGGTCCCAGTTTTGGTGGTGGCAAGAAGAGGTTTGGAGATTAAAAAAAATGGGATTTTTTTCTTAAAAATAATTAAGTTTTCAATTAACCATCTGACTGTACATATAAGAAAGGCAGGGACAGGGTGTGGTGGCCTGATTTAAGCAGAGCATAAGGTTAGCTGTGATCTTCCATTGCCCACATTCAAAAAGAAGTTTCAGGAGCCCATCTTTACAGCTAAGCTTCATATCACATTTAAATTCCCTGTTGGAAAACTCAGCTTCACTTATGGAGGTATCTATATGACAGATCATTGGAAATTCAAAAGGAAGGAGCATGAGGAACACCCAAGTACAAGCAAGCAGGGCAGCTGCAGCCTGGGCTGAAGGAGCAAGTGTAGCTTGGGTTTGTGCATAAAGCCTGCACTGGAGTCTGGGATGTTGCTGTGCTTACACAGGGATTGTCTTGGGGAGGTGAAAGGAGATAAATATCTGGAAATTGCTTCTTCCTTGATCTTCAGGGCTGCTCTGCCCAGCATCCCAAGGGGTGTGGGATCAACTGCCGTCCACCCTCTCCATGAGTTTTATTTCAAAATCCACTGGCATCAGGTGCCAGGCATTTGGGGCTGCATGGTTGGTGCTGGGAAGGGGTGTGGCTGTCACCAGGCCCTTTGCAGCCTCAGACCAGCCCTGCTGGCCAGCAGGAGCTGGGGAGATGATGCCAGGACGAGCCTTCCTCCTGTCAGCACGCTCACAGGATGGAAATGCAGCCTGACAAGTCTGAAGCCGTGCGCGGAAAGAGACAGATAAACTCTGTTAACCACAGAAGCAGGTTTTAAATACATTAAAATATTTTATCCCATTATTTGTTTTGACCAATTGACCACAATATTAAAAATTCAATCATGGAGCAGCTGACAAGTGCAGTTGCCTAATTTTATTTAAGGGTTCTCCCCCCCCCTTCCATTTTTCCATCCTGTTAACGCTGCTGCCTGTGCCCAGACAGTAATGGGCTTCTTGTATGCCCACGACTGTTATGATCATGTAAATTTATTGGTGCTTAGAAGAAGCGAGCTATTAAAACATTACAACAACCATTACAGCCAGGCTCGTGTTGGCTTTCGCTCCCAATGAACATATGCTTCCGAGTGAATGCCTAAACTCTTATTTATGGATTTAATTTAATATGCGGAAAGAATTCAAAATTAAATTTTGTGTCTGCCTCCAGAGAGTGTCAGTGTATAATAACATGGTAATTTTTACACATCTTTATGAGAAATGGGAAAATTAATTCTTTCTGACAAGTTGTAATTATTCGACTTGGAACAGTTGCAGCTGAGCAGTTTGCATGCCTGTTGTCTGTTATTGCGCAGTGCAAGGGGAAAACGTGGGGATGGAGATATATTGTGTGTCTGAGAGTTTCTAATAGCTTCTGACATTTTAGCCCTGCATATTATCAGGGTGCTCTTTAAAGGAGTGGGGACTGTAATCTGCTGCCTAGCCAGGGACACATTCAGAGCAGTGGCTGGAGATGGGGTTGGAGGGATTTTGTTCTGGCTGAGGCTGAGGCAGCAGCTCTGCCATTAATTTGCAAATGGTTAAAGCAGAAAGTGTGGCCACATTCTTTGTACTCTTTGACCTCACCATTTTCCCCCTTTAATGAAGACACAGGTGGAAGGAAAGTGTTTGTTTCAGCTGCACAAGCAGAGCTCTCCTGTTTAAGTGTGTCCTTTTCCTTCCTGAGAGTTGAAGGCACTCAGCCCTTCTCAACCTCAAGGGACTGCCTCCCCAAAAAGTTGAGCTGTCTTTAACAGTAAGAATATTTAAAAATTAAACACTCTTCTTGTTGAAGCAGGGGCTTTCCAGACAAGTATTTTCGTGAGGGTAACTTTGTTCTTGGCTAACTTAACTTCTGTTTCAGAGTTTCTGCTGAAAGGTAGGACACGTCCGTGAAGCACAAGCCTGAAGCATCACTGGATGTATTAGATAAAAAGGAAATTTATTCAAGTGAATGAAGTGTGTGTTCATGGCTTTGAAGGCAAACCTGGCAGTAGTAGGTGCTGCATTTTTTTTGTCCTCCTGGAATGGTCCCTTTGGGATAAACACATACTAAAGGCAATGCTTAGAAAACATTTTATCAGGCACACATTAAAGGAAATAGAAGTGCCACAAATGAAAAAAAACACTGTGCATACTTTCATTCCCAGTGATTTATCATGGTTGTGCTAGCTAGAAGGGTGCTAATGGTTTAGAAGGTGCTACTGCTTCCTGCAAGACACTGAAGAGGTTTTGTTCTCGTGTGTGCTTGGCATAGGAAGATACCATGGGTTAGAAATATAAATTTGTCCAAAATGTAGCATGCTAGCTTTGATTTATGGTCCCATCCAAACAAATGCCTTCAGGGCCTTTGGGCACTGTGGTGTGAGTGTGTCCAGGGAGCTCTGGTGGGAGGTCCTGTGCCTCTAAGAGGGACTGGTGTTAATCAGATGGCAGCACAGGGTGGCCTCACTGGCCTGGAATCAGGTGCCTTTCCTTCAAACCCAGCAGGGAACCTCCACTCTGGTTTGGCTTTTGGGACTCCCATGAATCCACGGGGAGAGCAGGCAGTTGGGGAGCTCATCCAGTCAGCACTGGATCCTAAAGCAGCCCAGGTGAATCCTCCACAGAATGGTATAGTCTGCTACCTTTTAACTCCCTGGGCAGTTTTAGTAATGGAGGAGTCAAATGGATCCTCACTGAGGAACCACAGATCACAGAAAAAACCTGAACTTTCCCTGTTTAATTGTCATCTCTATTTTTCTTCATTTTTTCAAACCGATGGAGGTTTTGTTTTTCATTGCATGAGTCAAGCATTGCACAAAGAGAGAGTTTCTCTTTTACATGCATAATAATTAGCCTCCAAAAAATCTATATTGGTGTAAGACTTACCCCTTGGTATGAGAATTACCCCTTTGTATGAGAATCACCCCTTGGTATGAAAATTACCCCTTGGCAAGAACTCATGCAAATCTTGGGGTGTGCCTTCAGGTCTTCATTTTTCTTTCTTTCCAGGAAAGGCTGCAGTTTATTCCCCCTCTGCAGAAACCTCTCCTAACTGCTGTCACCTGGCCCTCTTAGGCCCTTTTAGACACTCCTTGCTGCTTTTAAGGAAATACTGCTCAAAGCTCTGTTTCTGAGAGCATGGTCTTGTGCCCCACTGAGCCTCTGCTTTGAGGAAGACAGGAGTGCCAAGGGTCTGTCAGTTTTCTTCCAGTTCCTTTTGAACCACAACAGAAGACAAATTTCATGTTAAGAATTTTGTCTTCTGTTGTGGTTCAAAAGGAACATGTTAAGGCAAAGCCTGGGCTTATTTAGCAATAACTTAATAACAGTCTTGTAATTGCAAATTGAAAACAGAAAATCATAAAAATAAAACCCCAACCAAAGCCAAATAAATGCTGTAGTTGTGTCTGAACAGCTGGATATAATGATATATGTGCAATTTCTGTAGCTGATTGACTTCTTACCTAACCTAGGATCACCTAGAGAGGCCCAGGCTGGTGAGAACTCGAGCCCTGGCAGTGTCCTGTGACCTGGGATTATTCCCTTCAGTTTTCATTGCCCCTGTCTTTTATTACCTGCTTCCTCTCTTACTCCTCTTTGGAATTAAATATTGGCCCACAGTCTTACGTACTTAGCAGTGACTTCGCTTGGTTCACACAGATTAGCCAAGGGTATCCCGTGAGCTGTGAGATTGCAAAATCAATTTTTTTTTCTTTTCCCCCCCACATTTAACTTGGACCTGACCGACTGCTTTCCACCTACTTTTACCTATTCCCCTCTTGGGTGCAGAAAGGCACCCAGCCCTTGTTTGCTGGGAGATCTTGGGAGCCCACAGAGCTTTGCTGTGCCATCCCACGGGCTGTCATGCAGAGGTGTTGTTAGCCACATCCCAGGGGTAGCAGAGTGGGAGTGATTTTGGGATGAACTGGTGAAAGATACAAGAAAATCCATTTTGTGCTGGTTTTGGTTCTGCGGTGCACATGTGCCATGCATGGAGGTACTTTGGAGAGATCTGCTCTTTGTTAAATGGCTTCACCTAATCAAAGCTTGTTGACTGAACATTCATGTCGCCTTATTGCCATTGTTCTCATGAGATTTGTGCTGGATGTTTTGTTGCAATCCCCCTCCCTTCCCAAAACAACACAAAACAAAACAAAAAAACTCAACCCCAAAACACCCCAAAACATTTCAAGACAAATGCAGCTTCTGGAGAGGTCACTGCTCATTAAATAACTTTTTTTTTTTTTTTTTTTAAATAAGGGGGCTTGCCCTTCCCATCTGAGCATAGGTGAAGAGGAGTACTTTGAGAGTTCTTCAGGCTGTTTTGGAAAGCTCATTCTAGAAAATATTCCCACATTTCTGATCTCCAAGCTGAGTATAAATGATAGAGAAGTAAGCAAAGACAAGTCACCAAATAGATATAATTTACTTTCTTATTCCCAACTATCACCAAGCCCATTCTGAAATGTGTTTGCATGCATGGTGTTCAATATACCCATTTTCCACTTATGAAAAAGAAAAAATCCTATTCTGTGTTATTTCTTAAGGAGAAGAAGGGAGAAGAAGAGGGATTATTTAGGTTTTATTCCCATAGTTTCCCAAACTATCAGTCACACAGTGTGTCTGTGCTGTTGCTGGTATTAACACGGTGCTGCTCTTTGTGTTGTGTCCAGAAAGTTATCAAGTATTATTTGTTATGCTGGCCTGAATTCTACATTGTAAGTTGGAGTTTTGCAAAAAGTCCCGATTATGCCATTTTTTGGTAATTTTTAAAAATTATTTGGGGAACAGACGGTGGTTTAGGACAAGACATAGGGTTTTCATAACTGGTTTGTGAAACATAAAAATTGCTATTTAAACATAAGTAAGCTTTATCTGTAATAATGCCTCCCTTCTGTGGGGCATTTTCCACAAACCCAGTTTCTTCACACCACTTCTCTTTTACAGATGGCAAAATGAGACTCAGCTTAATTGCTGTGGGATTCTAAGAAAGATAGCAGCAGATTAAAGACTAAATCATGTTTCTTAAATTGCAGTCCAGTGTTTGAAAATAGCAGCATCTTTCTTTACTGTGATAGATCAAGCTTAGCAATGAGTGAATGAACTCAGCACCAATAAAATAAAGGAATCTGGTTCAAATGTATGTTCAGAAATCGGAATTTTTAAAATTTTTAGATTATTTTTTTCACATTTTTTTGAAGTTGCCAGACTTCTGTGAGATTCTTGCATCACCATACACATGCTCGTGCTCTTCTTGAGTAATCCTCTTCAGAGGTTTTCCTGTCCTAACCACATCCAATAAAATATTGTTCATATTACCAGATCTGGCCATCTTCTGGTGGGTTTTGCTGACTGAGCAGCAAAGTCACTGAAGAAGTTGGGAAGCCAATGGCTGATCATTGCTGCTGATTGCTCTGTCACTTCTGGCTGCTAAATTAATCTCCCTCTTGGTTTTCCTTCTGCAAGACAGAAATAACACCTCCTTGGGTTTAATGAGTACTATTGTGTTTGATGAGATAAAGCACTGTAAAAGTTTTATCACACTGCATCTGCTTCCAGTTTCAGCATGATTCAGGCATGCTGCTGAAGAGTTCTCTGTGCAATAGCAGGGATGGGGAAACTTTGGAGTGTGCTAGAATTCAGCTTGGGTTTGGAGGGGCAGGTCTGTACATCACGACTCCTTCCTGGTCTGTAGCTTTCTAGCTTGACCCAGATTCTAAGGCAGTCACGAACCTTGGGGTGCAGGCCCAGTGGGGAGCTTGGTGCCCCAAACCTGCCCATGTTTTCCTGCCCTCGGGTGGCATTTCCTCCAGCCTTCCACCGTCGGAGGATCGCGTTTCCCTTCCCCGTCTTTTCTGGTTCTGCATATCAGAACGTGATTAAAATCATTATATCCCTATCTATATCGTGCTGTCTGTTTTCCTTTTAATTAGGTTGTAAAACAATTAGTTACCACCATGTCTCTCTCTTCCCCCTCTCCTTCTCTTTCTCTGTGAGTCCCCCTGTGCGCCCAGAGCTGTTTGTTCTCCCCGGGCGGGGAGGAGGGGGCCCTACCGTCTTGCTTTATTTACAGCAGGGTGAAGGTCAGATATAAACAGTTTTTGTTCTTGTGCTGTTGCTTTCTTTTGTGACCTATCCTGTATTGTTTGGCTTTTTTCCTCCCCCGTGCTTTGAAGTGCCGCACACCAGGTGTTCCTGTTCTGAATTACACATGAAAGGACCACATCCCTGGACTAATTAACTAGTAAACTGCACCCGCCTCCCCTGGGTTTAATTGATGCTGCTCTTAAAAGGGGAAGCCAGTTTCTTATTCCTTCTGATTTCACACCATAGTCATCTCCTCTTTATCTCTCTAAATACAGAAGATACTCTTGAATTTCTCACTCCCAGGCCACACAGTGCTTAATATGTCTTCTCGTTTCACAATTAATAAAACAATTATGCTGTGCAAATTTTTTGAAAGAAATCCTCCACATTTTTTTTTCTTTTTTCTTTTTTTTTTTTCAGTTTTCCTTTGACTCCTAATTTCTTTGTGTCTGATGGTTGCAGCCTCTCTGGGGAGCGCAGCATGCAGAACTGCACTGCTACCCGAGAGATGGAAGATCCAGTATCTTGCTGCTAATTATTTTACTTGATAGTGTTGACCCACCAAAAGCATTGGTGTATACCAACATCTTTGGTGTACAGCCAATGAGCCATTCCACGGCTCACAGTTCCTTTCCTGGGGCAACACTTCTTGCAGTGTAATGAGCAGGAGTTATTGAGATTTCTTTGTTCAGCCTGGTGGGTGCATCTCGCTTGTCTCTGGCAGGGTGGGCCATGCTGATGACAGAAAACTGTGCAAAGTGGTCAAAACCAGCTTAAAAGTAGCAAGCCAGGATCAAAACCAGCTCATTTCTGTGGGCCCTCTGAAGCTGCTCAGAGCAGGTTTTTTGTGGAGTGGATAAAGACCAATCTTAGGGTCAACCAGAGCAGAAGGCTGGAGAAAACGGAGCAGGCTGTCATGTGGCACTCACTGTGCCACCTCTCCAAACTGGGCTCTGTGGGTGCAAAGCTATGTACAGATATTACTCCTCACTTTCCAGCTGTGTCCTGCATAGCTAAAGGACATTTTAGGCACAGCTGGTGGCCCCTGTTGCAGTGGTTTAGGTTTGCTAATTTGAGAGAGATCTACTCTTTGTTAAATGGCTTCACCTAATCAAAGCTTGTTGACTTTTGAGCTTTTTTTTTTGAGATTTGAGTTTATTTTTTTTTAATTCTTTTCGTCAGACAGAGAGTAAAATGTTATCAACTTCTCTTAAAACATCACTTCTGTGATGCAAAACCCGTGCATTCAGCCTCGAGGTCCTTGCACATTGTGGGGCTGTGTCAGTCTTGGGCACAGGATGGTCCCAGACTGGTGCTGCTCCAGGTGTGGTTGAGGAGCAGTGAGCCAATAGACATGAGCATTTCCATGAAAAAGGTTGATTCCTCTTAGGTATTTTTGAATCTGCTATTTGTATCTTGCTGGTGTTTTGACCTTTAGAGGTGCTGAGGATGCTTTCATTCCCAGAAATTACCTGAGTAGGTAATGTCCTGAAAGGCTGCTTGTTTAGGTTTATGGTTAGGGTATGTTTGTCTGTCTTACGTATTTTTTTCACTCATTCTGAACTTACTGTATCTTCTGTTAACTGAAGTCCTTGTTAAGTCCAGTGAATTCTTTCCTCTGATTTCAGTCTGAGCTAGTCCCTATTCATTTGATTTGTTTTCAACTTGAATTGGAATTTCAAACTTAACAGTTCTTTCAAATAGAGGAAAGGGATTCAGGTTACCAGAAAGTGAGTGGGCTGCAGCAATATTTTTAATAACTTAAAAGACATTTCTCTAGGTAGATGTTGGAGTGTAGGAATGAGTATCACCCACCTTCCTCTTTCATGGATACCTGGCAGATGGGAAAGTGACACACTTTGCTGTATGTGAAGGTTTGGTTTCAGATGTGGGACCTGAATATTACTCAGGTGTGTGTTTTCTTCAGGGCAAAAGGCAGTTCTTGAAGACAGTAGCTACCAAGCAACAGTTTGGTGCCAAATTAAGGCTGGCATAGAGAAATGGGAGCTTTGCTGTCAATGCGACAGAGCTTTGGATTAGGAATTTGGTGGTGCAGATGTAAAGTATTTTGTAAATATGTAACATACTATGTAAATTTGTAAAATATGATGTAAAATATGCTGCTTTCCTTGGAATCATTGCACTGTGTTCAGTGATGGTGTGAGTTAGGACTACAGTGGGGGTGCCATGGGGTTCTGTTGATCCCACAGCACTCCCCACTCTTCCTTCCCACCATGCAGAAGCTGGATGGTTTTGGGGTTTTTTTTGACAATAACCAGCAAAGTCATCACTTTGCTCTCCCTGAGAAGGGCAAGTTTTACACTTTTGTAGTGTGCAAAGTGACTTTTGTGGAGCATGCAATTTCCCAATGGGAGCTCAGGTTTTGGAGTAGCCCAGCTGGCACTGGAGGACAGACCTTAGAGCAATTAACTGTAAATTGACTGAAGGTTGTATGTCAAAGACAGTCTAAATTTTAATTACACACAGCTTAAGATAGGTATTTTTATATTCTAAAGCAGCTACTTTAAAATACACACACAAAAAAGAAAAAGCAGGAAATCACCTAGTTTTACCAGAAGGTAAATGCAGAACTTTTGCCTTCATAAGCTTCATAGCTCCTTGAAATCCAAGCCTCACTGTCTTGATTTAAAGGGTTTGAAATCTGGAGCCTCTTTTGCATCATATTTGATTGCTTAGATTTAGTAGTTCCTGAATTCTTAATTTTATTTTAATCAATTTCTGCTAAAATTTGCAATAACTTCCCTTTTAGAGAAATTTTGCTTTAAAAAAATACTTTCAACCTGGTTATTATTTTCGAGCAAAGATGTTTTCAGCTTAGGGCAGATACAAATGAAAACTCAAAAAAAAAAGACATTTTATTGCCAAAAAAGCACTGGTATAATTCAAAAGCACCTCTTGCTAAATCATTTGTGAGTGTCTCATCAAAAGCAGAGGATATGGTTTTGTTAGCACAGATCAGGGCTTTGAGAGTGGTTGTCATGCACCTTCTTAATCTTAGTCATTTTAACCCTTCTCCAATGTTTTCTACCTTTCCCTCCGAGCTCTGATGTTCTGTAATTTTTTGCTGCCTTCCCCTTCAAAGGCAACTTTGCCAGTATTTTTATGATTAACTGTTATATGTCTGAGTTTTTCAGAACACTATCAGGTTATAACATAGTGTTTAAAAGCCCATCCTCATCTTTTTTTATTAATCCTACCTTTCTTTATCAAACCTGAAAGTCCTCTTTACATTTCAGCTTTTATTTTATTTCATCCTTCAGGAAAAAAAAAAAAAAAGAGAAAGATACTGGTGTAGGATTTGAAATTTAAGGAAAAAACTTGCAGTGTCTCCCATTGTTCTTGCAATCTGGCAGCTAACTGAGCTATTCCACTTAGTTTCAAAGAAATAACAGTCACAGCAAACATATTTTTCTAACTGTTTTATTTTTCCTTATCTCTCAGTCATAATAGCCAGAAATGTAACATAATGGCTCTATGAACTTAGAGGAAAAAAAAAATCTGGATTTTGTTGTTGCTGTTTAAAGAAGAAGCTAGCAATGTTTCTGCTTGTAAAACATTTTTTTTAAAGTTCCACAAGTTTAGATATCAGGCAAAGGTTTAGCATTACCACTTGTGTGGTGGTTGGAGAATACTAATGTAACTTAATGTGTAGAAAAGCAAGGGGCAGTTACTGTTGTGCTGCTACATTTGAATGAGCAAAAGTATATGATATATGATATATATTAGTTTTTGGCACTTTACTCTCTCCAGCTGGCCCCTCTCCCTAAATGTCTCCTACCCCCTTCCCATCTTTGTTCTCTCCCAGAGCACACTCTCTGCATCTCCAGACTGTGTGATATGAGGAGAATGCACGGAGTTCTCACTTGCACTCAGATGAAAGACCTGATTTGTTAATTTGAGCTCTTTTTAAAAACAAGACCTAAATTACTATTATCTTAATCAGCAATAAAATACATTCTTTCAATTACTTGTTTCGCTGACTTATTAAGAGAACTCTAAATAGTTTCAGCGAGCATTGTTGTAATTGTTTCCTCCTTTGATTTTCATTTCCTCAGTTGTCATCATCTCCTGGCAGCGGCGGCAGCTGTAGAGCAAATCTTTCAGCAGCCTTGTTAATTGTGCAGAAATTAATCTGATTTCAAGCCTCTTATTGATACAGGGATTGGTGTGCCTCAATGTGCCTGCTCACCTCTCACACCCAGAGTTTTCCTCCCGTGCCAGCCCAACGTGCAGGTTGGGTCATTACCTCCCCTTGTTAATTGCTGTGTCCCTCTCAGGTGCACCGCCTTCCTCCATGGAAATACAGAAACTTGTGTGAAGCAGCTCCCATGTCTGTAAGAAACATTGGTTTTTAGCCACCCTGTGTGTTCCTTTTATTCACTTACATTCTGTGTATGCAAGAGGAGACTGTAAGTTATATTTAAGTGCAATTCCATTGAGGTGTTGCTGTTGTCTCGTCCAGCTACCTACTGCCATAAATCAGGAGATATCCTTAGGAGGTACCACACCCATGGCCCTGAAATACTGCCCAGCCAAATGATGGCACCAAAATAGTCCTGAGGTTTTCCTCTTGAGAAGCTCTCAGGTGAGCTGAAACTGCAAAATGCCCAATGCTCATTGTGTTTTCTGAGAGGAAAGATAAGACTCCTTAGTGGAAAAAAAAATTATATATTAAACAGTCTTTTGTAATAAAGGAAAAAAAATAATAGATTTCCATAACTCTACAAAGAATAGTGAAAAAAAGTTTTTGCTGCAGCTATTGGCATATTCCACTAAGCAAATTAGAGGGTTATTGTTATGTAATCTGAGTACTAATATAAGATGTATACAACTGAACAGCAGATCCTTTTTGTAATCCTATTTGTGATCTTTACAGCTTTTGTAGTATCAGAAATTAATTTTAGCACGGTATCTTAATTTCCAGACTGTCATCTGTCTACCTTAATTGCTCTGCCTGCTATAAAATGTTACCTGTTCCTGTCATCTGCAGCAGCTCTCTGGTGAAGAGCAGCATGCTCTCCTCATCTTTGTGCCGTGATAACTTGCACACCATCCTGGAAATGCTTTGCATTTCTTTAGGATGAGCAGTGACAGAGAAGGATAGCATTTTAATGATGACGAAACATCAGGTTTTATTGCCTGTGACAATAGCAGTGGCAGAGGCAGGCACAGCTTTCCCAGCTCAGGTGGGATTTGGGTCAAGTTCTTAAAGGAAGTTCAAATGGAAGCTGTGCTCTCTACACGTGTATCTGTCAGAGATGTGCAGAGCTCTGCTGTGGAGAGGAGCTGGAGGTGGGCAGCCCCTGCACTCTCTGGATGATGACTGGGGTGAGGTTTGTGTTCCTGTTCTTCAGAGCCCTTGTTCAGGGGCTGCTGGTGAATGGGAGATGAGGGCTGAGTGTTTTCTCCCTCTCTTGCTGTCATCTGAAGTCAAGGCATCTGGGGGAGAAACTTCTCATGCAGTTCAGGCTTGTGAGTACTTCAAAAAATGAAAGTTTTAACAATGGTTTTATTTGTAGAGTTGCTCTTTATCTTATTATTTGAAATGCAAACAGCAACATAAGAAAAAAAAACCAAAAACATCCAGCGGAAATGCTATTTGGGATTCATAAATAAGTTATTTATTAAATAAATGAAAATCTCCATGAAAATCTCAGACTCAAATCCCATCAGAACAGACTTAGCCTTTCAGCCCTATGAGACAGAAAAATTCAGTATCATGTAGTTTAAAACCAGCATTTCTTCTGAGTGAGAGTTACAAAATCAGCGTCCCATCTTTCATGCATTGGCATCAGCCTGCTTGATGCTTTATTTTAACAATGATGATTTTTATTTGGGAGACTATCAGTTCTTCCTCACACTAGCTAAGTTTTATTTCAGTGCTTGTATATGTGCTATATATATTTTCAAAAGACCTCATATTTGTTCAGATGAGAAGATAGGTCATGGAAATGAATGATAGAGATAAAAGGTGAGACCAGTTGGAAATTCATTCCTATTGTGAAATGGAGCCTTTTGCCAGTGACTTCTGGTTTAAGCTCTGTGTATAAACTTAAACCAAACCCAGAATTGGAGAACAACCCCTCTTCAGTCACTGTGCTGAAGTGGCATTTTCCTGCAAGCCCTGAATTTGTTATCTCAGTGCTGGTAGCAGTGTAGGTGTGCCTGCAGTCTTATGCATATGGAGACTTGCTTATAGAAAAAGATTCTGAAATTATACTATAAAAGGGCAATCCTGCAGTATTAAACTTGCAGTTCAATGTGGGTGAGACCACATATGCACACCTGCACGCCCATGCCAAGGCTTAAGGTTCCTTTCCAAGAGTAGAGGGCTTGGGCTATGGAATGTTTTCAGCGATGTGTTTGGGGTTGGTGACAATACTCCAAATCTTGCTGAGGATGATAATCCACTTTTCCTCAGCTTCCAGGGACCTTGAATTCTTCCCTGTACTGACAGAAAGCATTCCTGGTCTCATGTTTATGGTGCTGTAAGGTGGCAGAAATGAGGAGGCCTTCTGGTGTGATACTGAAATGTCATTTTTGTCCCAAGTATCATATCTCTTATTGGTCCAGGAAATCTCTTCCAGGTGCTTAAGCTAAGCTGATAATTTAAACTTGTTTTTCCTGAATACAGATATGTACATGAAGCAGTTTTCCCTGCCTTAGGTGCTGGTTTTCTTGGATGCTTTCTCTGCATTCATTGAAGGGGTAATTGACTGAAACTTGTCACTAAATTGGTAATTGTCACTGAAACTTTCAGATTGTCAGTTAGAATCAGGCAAGTCCTTCAGATTCTTCATCTTGAGTGTTTGTATTTTTCCTACCTTCTAGCTGCCACATATGTATTACAAGGCAAGGAGCCTAAAACCAGCCTTCAAATAGTTTTTTTTTTCCCTTTTTCAGATAGTAAGTTGTGTGTCTTATTTCAGCCACTTTTTCATTAATTCTGTGTAAAACCAGAGTTTTCATTAAATCTATGTAAAACCAGAGCTACATCCATCCAGCATGTCCACTCAACATCCCTGAGCAAAGGCAAGGTGCTGCTTTGTGACTAACCCATACTCTGCAGGGTCTGGGAAAGAGTAGAAGCCAAAATTCTCAGAGACTTTGAAGCTTCTTGAGCACATGAGGAATTGGAAACTCCTTTATAAGGCTGATTTATCCATGGTGGCCTATGCTAATGCATTGCTCCTTCCTTGCACACGCCTGCTTCGTGTCTCTGCGGAACACTGGGAAAATTGGAAATATCTTTGAAGGGATCACGAGGGCTGCCAGATGATATCAGATGAGTCAGAGGTCTGTTACTTAAAAGGAATCCTGCAGGACTCCTGTTTCACTGGTTTCCATTCTCCTCTGGTCTCCACTGGAGACTAATGGACTAATTGGGCTAAAATATTACTCAAATGAAGCTGCTGCCCTTTCCTAAACTAAAAGGGGTTACTGAGCCACTGTTGTAATTTAGTTATTCAAGACAGAAGAAATGAAGAATAAATTAGTTATAAATATGCGTGGGATGGCTTTTTAATATACAGTCTGCTCAGTGTTATTTTGCAGTAGGTGCTCTGTTGAAAACAGACAAACTTTGTGAGATAGAGCTGGTGCAGAGAACTGAGCTGGGATCTGCATGACAAAGCCTCCATGGTGTTAGGCTTTTCCCACCAGTGCTATCCTGCTTGTGCCAAAGTCAGGAGTAATTTTCACCTTGAATTTTATAACTGGCCTTAGATTTGAGCACCCAGATTTAGTTTTGTCTGTATTGGGGAGGTCTTGTCTGTTTATCTAAGTGTGTAGGATGCACCAGATAAGACTCTACAGGGTGATTCTGTGAACACAAATCTGCTTGTACTGCTGACAGAAAATACTCTGGATGTTGTCTGCCAGAACTCTGCTGGGAAAATGAGGGGTGGGGGAAAGTATCACAGGAGCTGAATTAACTCCCAGTGTCAGTGGGAAAGGAGAGAATTAAATCAACAAAATGTGGAGCATCAAATTGCCAGGACCAGGCAGTATTCATCCATGACTTGTGAAGGAATTCAGATGGGAAATAGACACCCTAACAGACCATTTGGAGGAAACAACAGCAAAGAATAGGGTTAGTAAACACAAAGATAAATATGTTATGTTGCAGAAGAGTTAATGTGGTTTCTGTAAACAGAAGTTGTGTTTCACAGATTGCTGCAGCTCTGCAGAGGAGTCAGGGAGAGATCCTGGTGTTATCTACTCTGATTCGAAAAGGATTCAACAGGTCTCTGACCACGGGCTCCTGGAAAAACTGACCTGTCATGAGATCAGGAGTGAGAGTCTCCACGGATAAATAATTGGCTAAAGGGAAGGAAACAAAGGGCAGTAATGAACAGACAGTTCTGACAGTGTGAGGAGCCAGTGGTGCAGTTTCACAGGATGAGTGTGCTGCTAGGGTATCTGCTGCTCAACAGATACCATAAATGATCTGAGAAAAGAAAATTTATAAAAGGTTGCAGCTTCTAACAGGTTATTCAAGGAGTTGAAACCAAAACAGATTGCAGAGAAGGATCTCGCTGAAACCAAGACAGATTGCAGAGAAGGATCTCACATTAGTGAGTGACTGGTTGGAAAAATTAATGGCAGGTAAAAAAAATCTGTGTGTATAAATTGTGAAGTAATGCATATGGGGGAAAATAATTCTAATTTTGCATACAGGGTGGTGAGCTGTAAACTAGTTTTCCTCTCAAGAGTGTCAGTTCACCGTGTTGTACCAACGAATAAAACAAGCAGCATGCTAAGAGTTATAAGGAAAGGAACAGTGAACAGTATTACTGTGTTTACATAATTATTACGTCCATTAGTGTTGTATCTATGATCCACACATGGGAGGCTGTGCTCCTTGCTGCTTGCTCTCTCCCCTGCTCTATCTCCACAACAGAAAAGATGTAAAAGAATTCCAAGGACACCAACATAACTCATTTATTTGTTTGGAAGACATGAGTTTCAAGCATTATGACACATGCAATCTCAAAGTTAAATGAAGTATTTTGGTGTTATATTAATAGCCACAGCCAAGAAATGTGAACAAATCAAGGTTTAGATCCAAGAGTTTGTAGAGAACCAGAGAGAAATGACCAGAAGATCTAAAAGAGATCTAAGCTGAGAAATGCCAGGTATAAGTTAAAATAGCTCATTAAAAACATCTATGTTAATAGGACCTTTCATCACCTAACTGAAAATGTCTTTTATATTTTACCTAGTCATTAACTCATTGTTCATGGTTCTGCTTCTGGTGTAATAGGGGCTTTTAACAGGTTCCTTTCTGAAGGGAATATCATTTTTGCTTTGTTCACATGGTAATGCAGGATAATATAGATTCCCATAATCTTGTTAATGTATTGTCATATTTGAAAGGCAAGATGTTGAAACTGTGTATGAATATATAAGAATGGAAGGATCTTTGCCATGTTGGCATGCAATGAAACTTATTTTCCATTCCTCAGTCCCCACTCTCTAATTGGAGAGGGCTCCAGAAACTCTTGGATTTATACATGCAGCATAGTTGATTCTTCAGACAGGTCTCTAGCTGAGAGAAGAAATGATGTTCGGAAATAGTTTTCAAGTAGTAAAAATACACAGATTATTTTAATTCTAAGGTAAGATATATGGTGGGGTCTCAACTGCAGGACTGTAAGTTAGTTTGCAAAATGTATTAGACATTTTTTACTCTAATTGCACTGATACCATGTTATTTTGGTCTTGTTATCATTTTTGTGTTGTTATTTTTGAACTGCAGTTTGAAGAAAAGGGAAGCAATTGCACAAATAATTACTGAAACCAGAAGGAGAAACACCCTCCCCAAAATACCCCCACAAAAAACCCCGAAGACCAATATCTCTGTGGACAAAATTCTTGTCAATGCTGATAATGCAAGAAATACTTGGAAGAGAAAGTGGAAAAAGCTGGGAGTGCAGCTGTCTGTAATTAATTGAAGGAATGCTATAATCACTGTTATTAACACAACTCAAACAATAGTTTTGGCAAATATTTTTGTAGCAACTTAAATCATCAATGAAGATGATAAGGCCCAGCATGGGTGCACTGGGGATGATCAAAGGCAGCAGTGGGCAGAGGGTGACAGGCACACACCCACAGCAGAAACCTGCCAAAACTCCTCATTCCCCCTCTCCTGGCATGGCATTCCTGGTCTTCCAGGTAAAAAAAAAATCCACCAAGGACACCAATATAACCCACTGAAGAAATGCTGGGCCCTAATTCTGTATTCTCTCATGACCAAACTGTGCCACTGCACGAGGCAGAAGACAGAGCCCCTGCTCTGCTCCAGTCCCTCCTGTGCCACCATTTTCTGTGGGGGTCAGTGCTTTAGGGGGCATGGAGGTGTCCAAAGTCTTTGCTCAGTCCTTGCCAGTGGATTACAACTCTCACACTGCTTAGCTGGGTGTTAGTAATGTATGTTATACACCTAATGTACAGCCAGAAAAGCTGTATTAATGTATGTTATATACCTGATGTACATCCAGAAAAACACCAGCAGCCTATAGCAAGCGCAGCACTTGCTGAGCTTCAGCAGGAGCTGTATGTTCTATACCTGATGTACAGCCAGAAAAGGTGTATTAATGTATATTAAATTCCTGATGTACAGCCAGAGAAGCACCAGCAGCCTATAGCTAGTGCAGCACTTGCTGAGCTTCAGCAGGAGCTGCATGTTATACACCTGTTGTACAGCCAGAAAAGCTGTATTAATGTATGTTATAGCTGTATTAATGTATGTTATATACCTGATGAATAGCCAGAAAAGCTGTATTAATGTATGTTATAGCTGTAATAATGTATGTTATAGCTGTAATAATGTATGTTATACACCTGATGCACAGCCAGAAAAGCACAACCAGCCTCTGCAGCTGGTGCCAGCACTGGCTGGGCTTCAGCAGGAGCAGAGCAGGGTGTGCAGTGTGCCCCATCCCAGCAGCCCCAGCTGGGAAGGGCTCCCAGGTGTGGGGCAGCTGCCAAGGGTCCTTCCTCACCCTCCTCAGCCTCCCTGATCCTGCTGCAGGCTGGTCCCACCTTGGGGAGCGGGCAGCAGCTCCAGCTGCGTGGCATTTCAGGGTTACCATAGTGATGGGCAGTGGCCACTGCCACCTTTCTCTCTTTAATTAAAGAACAGATGCAGGGAAAGCTGATCACTCGGTGACCCTCTTTAAGCTGACATCAACACGCTAATTGTTCTCAGTTCTGGCCTCCCCCCAGCAGGGCAGCTCTGTCCTTTGTTCCCATCAAGGTCTTGCCTCTGTTTAGGGTAGAGAAGCAGGAACTTTTTCCAAAATCTCCTTGTGGGGACTGTTTCAAGTAGTGGCTGCTTCACAGCAACTAAAATCTCTTCTCTCCATTATCAAGGTGGGCACAGAGGGATAAATGATCCTCCCTAAGACAGGAAACTTCTGGCTCCCCTCTGTTTAAAGCCTGGCAGCAGTGCCAAGCAGGGGTTTGCTCAGAGAGGATGATGATGAAATGTGGGCATGCATCCTTCCAGCCTCACCCTGCACTGTGTCAGCTCAGCACAGCCCTGGCTAAACAGACCAGGCAGGTGGGGCTGGCTGTATGTGACCTGGGAGGGTCTCCTGCCTTCTAACCCCACCCCAGCCTTTGTCCCACCAGGCAACCTCAGCTCTCTGCCTTGGCCCCCTCCTTTATGAAACAGCACTAGAACTCCTGTTTGTCTGTTACAGAAAATAATTGGGCTTTCTCCAGGTGTTTTAATGCATAAAATATTTTATAAAGAAAAAGTGCTGCTGGAGCAGTCAGTCTTCATCAGCAATTGCTCTGCACCAGTGTCAGAGATTGTTATGGCTTTTCTGTGGGGATTGAAATTGCACATGGTATTCATGTTAATGATAGGCAAAAAAAAAATACATTATTTAATGGCTTCTGCTGTATTATTTGCCCTTTTTGTTTAGCTTCAGGCTAGAGTCAATAGGCAATTTAGCTCAAGAAAAATAGTCACCAAACAAGAAAAGGGATATTATTCATCCCATGCAGATGTAAGCAGCACAAAAATAGTGTCAACTTCAGACTTGCAGAAAGCACATCATATAAGTTAACTGGTGATTGCCACTGGATGTCCTCATTGCTGAAGTGTAGAGTTCAGCTACAAGATCCTAAAGATCATCAGTGACAAGAAGCCTTGAAATGCAGGAGGCTATTCAGGCTATTTGTACAGGGAGGTGGAAGGGCTGATATCCTTTGTTGCTGTTATTGTCTCCTTTATCTCTGGGCTTGCTTGAGTTGGAG
Organism: Molothrus aeneus; assembly: GCF_037042795.1. NCBI lineage: Eukaryota > Metazoa > Chordata > Aves > Passeriformes > Icteridae > Molothrus > Molothrus aeneus. The sequence continues at coordinate 1,025,085 of NC_089650.1, read as the reverse complement.
CAAGATCTCATTTTCATGATAGCTTTACAAGGCAGGAGGTAATTTATACATATGAAACACATCCTTCTAACACATCCACAACACTCAAAAAAAATAATTACTTCAGCTGTAGAGCCAAGCTATCTGATGAAACAAGATTTACATTTGGGCTCATGAATTGCTTTGTATAGAGTGCACATGACTTCTTCCCATAGCACTTTGTTTTTTGGAGTGTAAAACAGAAGCACAGAATTTCTCAGTTGGTCCAGGAAGTCCAGATCAGTTTGTTGGTCATGTAAACACTCTTTCTCTGGCAGTTCTTGGTATTTGTTGTTTAAGAGGAGGAAAAAACCATAGAAAAGGCTGCTAAATATTTTACTGGAAGGAAAGAAGTTTTTTTTTTCCCTGTTATCTACAACCTCAACTGAGAATTGAGGATGAAGAGTAAAACACTGACTGACTCTGCCCCAACCCACTGTTCTGTTACCTGTAAGGGATGTGATGTCTTTTAAAATACCCCAGTGCTGTGGCCTCAATAAGTGTTTGAAACAAACACATATATTTCCTTCCTACGAAATGGGAAAGATTCCAGAGCAGTGCTGAGCTGCACAGGGGCAGCCCTGGTGATCTTCCCTGCAGTTTCTGGGTTTCAGGATGTAGGACTGTGCTCTGCTGCATCGTGAGGATGGAATGAAGGTGTGAAGTTCACAGCTGAATGTCAACATCCCAGAAGTACTCCTTTAATGCATTATGCTCCCACTTTAATTTGTCTCTAGGCATTTGAATGTTCTTTATCAAGTCAGGGGAAGCTGACAGCACAAACGTGCATGTTGGCCTTCTATTCAAGTGAGAGAGTGTGGGGCTGCCTTTCCTGCAGAACCAGGAGTCTGGTTTGTTTGACTATAGCTTAAAACTGGCAGACTATTCATTTAAACCCAAATGCTAATAATAACACTGATGTAGAAAGACCTTTAATAACCTCAAACAATGGTGATTTGTGACTTCATTTCTGCCAGGAACAGGACTGTAGAGGGGAGTGCTCTGTGCTGTAACAAATGGCATGTGAGATCCAGCTTAAGCTGAGACTAAATGCTCAGTAGGTCAGATCCTTCTGTCTTCATTTGAGCTCATCCACAGTCAGCCTTTTCTGCAGAAAACCTAGCAGAAATGGCCAGGCTTCCTCTAGGAGGGCATCTGCATGCTTCTGAGCTCTTATTGCAAGTTATTTGATGTTTGCTCCATTATGGCAGCGATTTTAGCAATATTTTGGAATGAAAATTACTTGAGCAGATTAGTAATTGGCCCACCCATTTCCTCAGCATCAGGAGGCCAATTTCCCTCAGAGAACTGTCAACTGCAAAGCCACAATGCTTGTAACTTCTCCAAAGTTGCATGTTTGGTTGTGTTTAGTTCCTTTGTCTCTAAATACTGGTTTGATGTTGCCTTTGTTACTGACGAGTTGTTGACAACACACCAAAGAAATAGGATATACAGCCTATACAAGGACCCCTGGTTTTTAAACATTTTTTTAAGATCATTCTCATTAAGCATTTGGGTTTTTTTATGTGCAAAGATCCTGCAGCCAAGCTCTTTAATATAATACATTCCTGTATCTGAAAAGCAAAAGGAATCTGTGTGGCCCCTTAGCAATGATGCACAGGGTCCTACAGCAGGTTCAGAAAGTTGTTTGCCACTCTGCAGTTAATACAGCAATGACTGCTTATATAAGCCAGAGGTTCTTGTGAACTTCTTTTAAAAACAGACATTTTCAGTTTTTGAAATGGAATTTGGTTTTATCTTACACTTTCCTTGTACAGTATGGCCTTCTAATGAAAGCATATAGATCTTAAAGGGAGTCTGCAAAGCTGAGCAGGAGGAACACACTCCCCTTGTGCGTCACAATGCATTATCCTGTCCCCAGTCCTCAGAATGGAAGCAGTTTTATTCAGGCCCTCTGCCAAAAAGAGGTCGGCACAAGGGAGGGGCACTGCTCAGAGCAACTGCTGGAGTTTGCCTGGGCAGGGCTGATGTGGTGTGGGATGGATGGAGGGATGGAGGGATTTGCTGCCCTCCAGTAGCTGCTGGCAATGGGGATCCCAGGGAGGAAGCAGGCATTGCACAAGGACGTGCTGAAAAGACAGAAGCTTGTAAAGCTGCAAGAGTTGTTTTGTAAAATGCCTGTGAGTGGCCAAATGGGACAATAGCAACACTGCTAATTCATTTAATTAATATGTAATTTACTTGGAGTTGTGTTCATTCTAGTCTGTCTTTCTTCAGAAAGATGTTTTCTGCTGTGGTGAAGCTGTGATTCATTTCCATTTCACTACTTTCATTTTCATGGTCTTTTTGTTAATTGTCGGAGCCTGTTTGATGATTACAGTGGCTAGTAAATGCATTGCTAAATTATGCTCATGAACAACAATGGGAAAAAAGACCCATTCATGTAGGGTTTTTTCTTTCTTTTCTTTTCTTTTTTTTTTTGTTCCAGCCATAGACTGTGCTCTGCTCCCTAGCAAAAACAAATAATGTAGTATTTCTCCCACCCCACTGCTTTGCTGCTTTCTTGTTTTCTCTTTCATATATTTTTTCATGGGGTTCTATACATTTGCTGTGTGACAATCTGGAATGGAGAAGAGGAAGCAGAGCAGAAGTTGGAGTTCACTGGACCTCTGAGGATGCAGGGGGCATCCAGGAATCCTGATGGAGCTGCAAACCCCTGGAGCATCCCATTTCTGCTGGGGGTGATGCTCAGAGGAGGTCCCCAGAAAGAGGGTGTCCAGCTAGGCCTGGAGAACATTAACTGACAGGTAATTAACTAATAATTAATTCTGCAGCAGAAAAGGAGGCCAAATTTCAAGGAAATGGAAGCACTACCCCTCTATATTGTGGTTGTATTCAGTTAAGCTGTGCAGAAGGAAACAGGACTTGAGACTTTTGCCATCTTGGTGTCATACTGGGCATTACCACAGGAATTCTGCACAGAGGGTGATATTTGCACACAGGGCTTTACATTTTCCCTTGCTTTTGCTTCTGGTGTTTTGTTCTTGCTCGACAACGGCAGCTATGAAAGCTGCTCCCTTCAGTCTCTCTCTAATTTCAGTCCTCTTCCTTTTTCCTGCAGAACTGTGGCATTTTCAGCTTGAAACCATCTTCCCTTTAGAATATATGAAAGCTTCTTACACAGCCAAAGGTGAGAGATTATTTTTGGCCTGCAGTTATAAGATGGCTTGGTGCTGTCCAGCCCATGAGGCCTGTTTGATCAGTTTTAGTGTGACATAGGAGCTTTCCCTATGCCAGGGCATTTCTCTTATAGACAGAGCCTGAATTGGTCTCAGTGTAATGGAATATTTTTTTTTCCTGGTTTAGAAGTGCTGTGATTTGAGAATAAATGTCCTGGTAGCAGTGGTTACATCACTTATTCTTGAAAGCAGTACAACGTTGGATAAATTTAAGATGTTCCAGTTAAGGAGTTGTGTTTGTAAATGAAATCTTTTGTGCTGTCCATTAAATGCAGTTCTGATTGACTCAGCTGAAGGGAGTAGTGCCCAACGTGTGTTATCCAGACATTTGTCAGATATTTTAGTTCATTTCATTTCATACATCTTGAACTATGAAGGCAACCTTGTCATTGCAATTTTCACACCCTTTCTTTTTCTTTGTTCTATATGTCAGTGAAATCTTATCTCTGCAGTCTTCTGTCATAGGTTAATAGTCTGGAACAAACTTCATTTAAGACTCTTACATAGGAAAAATGGAGAGAGATTATAAAGAAAGTTGGTGGCCACAAGCACTGTTAGAGAGATGGTATCTCACAGCCTCTGATAGATTTGAAATATCAACCACAAGTGTGGGAGAGGAGGAGAAGAGGCAGCCTCAAAAGGATTGACTCACTCAGTTCAGGTGCTGCCTGAACCCTGGCACCTCCTCTCACATCACAAAGTTCAAGTTTTCTATGGGCTTGCATGGATTTGCTTTTAAGGATGGGGAAAAAACCCACAAAGGTCAAGCCTGGATTTGCATTCCTTCAGTGTTGTTGTTATTGTACACAGAAATAAATCTACAGAAGTGTGCAGAGACTCCTGGAAAATCTGATACAAAGTTTTCTTGTTTCACAGTCTGACAAAAAGACCTGCACTTATTTTTCTTCAGTGCATCCTTTATTGACAGGTGCAGTTGCCTCTTCTATACAAGTGACTGTCTTGTTTACATGTTCCTCTATTTCCTCCATTTCCAACTGCAGTTTTGTTTAAAATGTCTCACAACAGCTTTTTAAAAGCTATTATTTTTGCAAAGAAAGATAAACTGCAGGGAGACAAAAAATGATACAACAAAAAGGGAAGGTCTGGGGTAAACCCCAGCCGACCTAAAATCCCTAAAATCTGCTTTTTGCCTGAGAGAAGCCCCGAGTAACATTTTCCTCAGTCCGCTTGCAAAACCTGCTTGATGCCCTCTCTGTTAAGGCTGTGAACTTTGCTGTCCCCTTGATCCTGTGCTCAGTCCTGTAAAAAATAAACTTTGCTGGCCTGGAATCAGACTTGATTAATGGCTTTTCTACAATTCTATAATTAATGCCTTTTCTGCTGTTTCCTCTAGGACATTGCTATTGCTTTTAACAGATAATCTTAACTCCCTAGCCATTCCCTTTGGTTTAATTGTTTGTGCTTCGCCAGTAATTATGACACTGTGACTGACATCAGGTTCAGAAAGTGCAGCATGGTTTGGGGTTTTTTGGTAAGGTGCACCATGGATCCTAGGCCCAGAGTAGGGGAATCCCTGGAGAATCCCTTCCTTCAGACCCTGGTAGAAGAACATTTCACATTTTGCTTCTTTTGCTTTACAAAAGTTCAGCCAAGTGGCTCTCGAGGCTTTGCTTGGATAGTGCCTCACCAAACAGAAACCCCCAGCTGCTCAGTGGGCAGATGGTTACAGATGTGCTAAGGAAATCGGAAGTGTTTGCTGGTGACAGGATTGCCTCCCTGAAATGGGGGACACTGTTCTTCCAAAGGAAAAGAGCTTGGGAACCTCTGGTAGACACAAAGTGCAGCTGAATTGTCAGCGTCCGGCTAGCTCCCAGCACTGCTCGCAGCACGAGGGGGCACTTCTCCCGAGAGCTGCCTTCGGGATAGCGCCTAAGGCAGTGCCCAGCTTGCGGCTGTAGGCACGCCTTGTGCAGGACGGAATCTGCTAAGAGCTGCAGCCAGCGGAAAGAGGAGGGCGGACTCGAACTGTAGCTTAATCCAGACTTTAATGAACCCCGGAGGAAGAGACAGGAGAAGACGATAACAGCAGGTTTTAAAGGGTAGGGAGAACAAGGGAGGTGCCAGCCATTGGGCCAATGGGGGTGCAGTGGGGAGTGGGATCCAAGGGATTGACACATGAGCAGCACCAACGGGAAACATTCTGGGGAGGGGCCCCGGTTCCTCAGCCAACCATCAAACTCCCCTGCTGGAACATTCTAGCAGTAAGGGTGGGGAGTGAGAGTGATTGGCGGGGTACCGGGGAGGGGTCAGAAGAAAAAAATACAAGGGTTTCCAGGGAAACTGGGGCGGAGTTTAGGGGATACATTGTCGACTGGGGTGGAGCCAGGGAGACAGACAGCTCCAAAGGCGGGAAGGGAGAACTGGGGCAGAACCATTTTCAGACATTGGGGGAGTGGAACAAACCAACCTAATAATTTAACAAAACACAGTGCAACAACAAAAGCCCAGATTTTTAAGCTGACCTTCACCTGCTGATGCTGGGCCAGAGCAGCTCTTGGCTGGAAGGTCCAGCTGTGGTGTGAGAGAGGAAGAACTTCCACCACAGGTGGTGTGTCTGTATCCTGAGTGCCCAAAACCTTGGGAAGCACAACTTGATACCAGCTGGTGCCCTGGCTCAGGCCTGGCACAAAAGGAACGAATTTACCCTTCCATGGGATGGTTTTACCTTTTCTTTGTAAGGATTTTCAGTGTTCCTAAAGCACAGAGGCAGCAGTGAAGGGGTGGTGGCAGACTTGCTTGTTGGATGAGTTTGCATCCTCAGTACATAACACAAGACTCCAAGCAGACCTGTGACAAGCAGAGCTTTTTCTTTAAAACCAGGCTGATATGAATCCTGTGGAGTAGGATGCTGAGGTGAATTTTTCTGTAGCTTGGGGAGGGAGATGATAAGTTGGGATGAAAGTAACTTCTTACCAGGATGTTTTGCACATGCAGAAAAAAATGACAGTCCAGGAGGATGGGTGATGTGCCAGAAGTGTTATTATCATATTCTTTGAGGAACTTGCTTGTTTTCTCTGATTGTGTGTTGTTATCTGATCTCAGGAATTAAGGCTTCTCCAGTGGGATTTTCAGAACATAACCAAGATTCATTGGGTGCTGCAGAAGAAAAATATTTTTGAAGTTGTCAAACTCTTCCTTCTATAAGACTGTAAAGTGTTGAATATCTGCCTTAGGCAGATTTATTGATTTATTTAAACTTACTGTTCCCCAGACATCTGCTTTGGTCACTCAATTATAGAGAAGATGCTGGGCAAGGTGGACCTTTGGTTGGACCTCACACTCTTATTCTTGTTTGTTTGCTTTTCTTATATTGAATGATTTGAGAGAAATCATTCAATATAAGAGAGAAATCATTCAATGAGAGAAAATAATTGGTTCATCCATTTGGAAAAAAACCAAACCAAACCAAAAAGCCCAAGCAAACAAAATAAAAAAACAACTAGTGGGCTTTTTTTTTTTTTTAATAGTCTTAATATTCCACAGCAGTGAGGCAAAGACAGAATTTCCCAAGTGATGGAGTCTGCATTTGCCATGACTTTTGCACCATGTGCCCATACCTATCACTACAGGAGATTTTGAGATAAACTGAGGAAGAGGTGTGGGAATAAAAGGAAAGATTTGGTCTTGGACAGTGAAGATTGGGAGTTAATACTGGTAGGCAGGAAGGGTGGGACTGAACTGGAAGAAAAGTGGAGAAAAAATAAAATAGGAAGGATTTAGGGGAAAGGGCAGAAAAAGTACTTTTTATTGGGGCCATGGGATGGATCCCCTTTTACTGGCATCAAATGTCTCTGAGACTTTGGTGGAAGGTTCACTGTGTAAGACCTACACAGACACAAGTTTTTTTTTGCTCTTGGTTACTGTCATTAGCAGAAGAGCAAGGTGCTGGAGGTTCTGAGCCAGGTGACAAAGATGTTGACAGTGCCATAAGTGTGGTGGAACTGCTGCTTCCTCTGCCTTTTTGGGAAATGCAGGAAATGGCATCCACAACAGCTCTGCTCAAATTGCCTTGCTTGCAAAGTCAAGCACTCTCATTCCATTGCTGTAATTTCATTTCAGGACTCCCATATCTGTCCATAGGGTGCAGTCTGCAATTAGGTGATCAGTTTTTCTTCTACAGGGAACCTCACTGACCACACAGAATGAAGGTGGTAAAAAACTGAGCAGCTGTTCAATCTCCCCTCATCCTTCCTGATTATTCCTTAGGGTACAGGGTGCAGACTATCCACACAATTCAGTCACAAATCATTCTTGCTCTGGAGATACAATCACTTACTTTTTCATAGGCTTTTGTTTGTGGAAGAGAACTTCACAAACTTTCTCTTCGCTCAGTGGGTGTGTTGGGGTCCTGAGAAAGGAGGGTATCTCAATTTCATAGATGGGAAACCAAGAAGCAGGAGTTTTGCTAACACATTGAATCCAGGACATTTGGGGACACTGTTGGGGTTATAGCTGAGTTGATATATTCCTTTTCTATATTCCTGAGTTTATATATTCCTTTTCAGGAGTAAATATTATCTAGTACTTCTTCTGTTCAGAGTGATGCCTGGAATGATTCAGGTGGCACCTGTGAGTGACAGTGCAGAGCAGCAAGGCAGGTTTGTGTCCCCCACAGAGAGGGGACAAAGACAGACTGAGGGATGCCTGGGAAAGCTCACTTACCGAGGGCACCTCACACCCTGTGGCAGGGAAGGAGATCCAGCCTGCCCAAGCAGGATCCACCTGCTTGGCTGCTGATGGGAGCTTCTGTTCCCTTCTTTCCATCCCTCACCTCGTTCCCAGCACACCTTCAGAACCTGCAGAAAGGGAGCCAAAGGCACATTCTCACTGACAGCCCCAGCTCCTTACTCCAGGAGTGTTGTTCTTGTGGAAAACATAATCTGGGATTATTTAATTGTTATTGCAGTTGATCTGCATGGTGAGGCTAAACAAAGGTGGTATAGGTAATTGTTATTTTTTATGTCCTAACCTTTGAATGCCAGATTTTGCAGCCTTTCTAGCATTTTGTGGGGGTATCATGCTGTCCTTTCAGACTACACACAGTGGTCACAACAAAATCTTCTTTTCATCTTCCCCTTCCCTTCCTTGGTCTTGCCACGAATATCAGGTGATCTTTTTATCATTTTTTTCCTTTTCTACTTTTTACAGCTCTAGTAGAGAAATTTCAATGTCCTGTAATTTATTCCCTCTCTAAATGCCAATTTTCTTGCTGCTGCTGATTTGCTTTCAGATATAATGCCTAGAGCAGGCTGTCAGCCATTCTGAAGGTATTTGATTCCTCTCTCAATATCACAACAGCCAAGTCTGGCTGGAAGGACAGGGGAAAACTAAATTGTTCTCATAAAAAAGAAAACATAGCACTAATATATCTTTATACTTATGTGCAGGTACCCCCTTTGTGTTATTAAGGGGACTCATGATCTCGTGTGTTTTCTCTACAGGGAATCACATTAATTTATATTTTAGGGTCTACTGTAATAGATGCTTTCCAGAAACCTGAAAGTGAGTCCAAAAGTTCTTTGGATGCTATCAAACCAGGAATGAGCAGTGCATTGTATTATCCAGTTGCAAAACAAGACCTCAGGATTGAAAGCATGAATTTTAAAGTTGTGTGTAGGAATTAGATGCTGCCACCCTTGTGGAGTTGGGATGATTTCAGTGCCAGGGAGCATTTTCACCAAGCATTGCTGAAAACCTGGCTGAGACAGAGGCACCAAGATGTCAGGGATGTGGATATGTTCTGTGCACTCAAATATTCAAGTCCTCCGACACAAATTATTTGCTGTAACTCAACAGGCTGAGCCAGCGTCCTGTCAGGGTTGTTGTTGGTCCCTGTGTGGGTGTGGTTGCCCATCCCAACAGCTCTGTAATGAACCTTGGTGGAGTAAAAGCAGTTTAAACTGAGCTTTGTTACCTTCTAATTGTGGAGGGCTGAAATTCATGTTGTTCTAGCTTAGCTGGTGGGCTTTCATGCCCAAAAGCACTTCTGACACTCATAAATATATTTTTCACTCCAGAAAATATGGTTTGAGGTTTTTTTAATTTAGAGTTGAACTTTCTTCACCTATCACTGTGTATTATGCACGTGTGATTTTGAAGGTGCCTCAATGTTCCATACCACACTGACATTGTGCATGGAGACACTGAAAAAATCTTTCAATCAATTTGTGCCCCTATCTGTGTGGCGCTTGATATCCTCTTGGATTTTGCTGACTGTGTTTTCAAGCAAATAATGGGTTATAGAAAAAGCTTTTAGACTCTGCATCCTGGTATTTCTTCAAGAAACTTTTTCTTAAAGACTCTTTTTTTACATGTGGGTGTTTATACAAATACATATATATATATATATGTGTGTGTGTGTGTGTGTTTGTGTATACATATACAAATAAAGCTATGCTAAAGAAAAAAGGAAAAGATAGCAGAATAATTGCATTAAATGCCATAGAAAACCTGGTTTATGGTCAGCTTTTTTTCTGACAGATGGGTCCCTGTGGTTTAGACCCTTCAGTCTTTCTTTCAGCCTGGCAACGCAGTGACTCCTCCTTTTGTAGCAGTCTGTCCCCAGTCCAGGCTGGGACCCAAGGAAATTCCTTTCCTCACCTGAGGATCTTGCCTCAGCATCGTTTCCCTGCCAGGCTGCTGCTTCTCCCCAGGAGCTGCCCAGGCATCACCAGCTGAGGCTTTTCTCTCTCTCAGGAACTGAGGATCTCCCACCAGGAGACAAAGCTGGACTTCTCACTCTTGCCTCCTCCCACTTGTCAAGTGCTGGCATTTAATGGAAAGAGGAGTTGAAACAAGGAATTTAAAATCCAAGTTCTCAAAGCAGTTACAGTATTGATAAGGGGCTCTGTATTTATTTAGTTCACTTGTAATTCGTTTTAATCTTCTTTTTTAAATGTGTGATTTGAATCTGAATGTGGTTCACAGTAGTTTATGATGACAAAAATAAATACCATCAGTAGGTTCAGCAGTTTCTTTGGCAATGGTGCTTCTCAGCCCTGCCAACAGGGGCTTTTTCTGGGGTGGAGCTGCAGCTCCTCCAGGCCATCACCTGCAGGATGAGAGGCATCCTCAGCCATGGGAATGCACAGCACCAGGGTTTTAAGAAAATAGGCAGCTCTTCTCTGGGGTGGAAATTATAAGCATATTTTGCCCTGGATAGACAGAGCTGTGGGCTAGGATTAAGTGAACAAGGACAGGTGGCACATTTTTAGCTAAATATTGTAAGATCCTTTCAATATTTTCAATCAGAATCTGACCCAAAAAAAAAAAAAACAAACCACCCAAAAAAACCCAACAAAACCAAACTTATATAGGAGGCTTAGATTTCTGTTCCATGTCTTCCTACATTTTCCTCCCCTTGTCCCTCTGGTTTTTGATTGTTAGATGAAGCATAAGCTTTTTGTAGGACCCAGATTAACCTACTGGAATTGAATACATCCTTTTCTGTAAATATGTTAGATTTCTTAAAAGTGTAGATCACAAAGGGCTAAGTAATTAAGGCTTTTTCATGTGTTTTGGGCGTTCAGGAGGCATTTCAAAGTCAACTTATGTGACCATGTTCACAGGGGTTTTTGGATGAGGGAAGAGATGAGAATCTGACTCCATGTTTCAGAAGGCTGATTTATTATTTTATGATATATATTACGTTAAAACTATAGTAAAAGAATAGAAGAAAGGATTTCATCACAAGGCTGGCTAAGAATAGCAAAAGAAAGAAATGATAACAAATGTTTGTGTCTTGGACAGAGAGTCTGAGCCAGCTGGGCTGTGATTGGCCATTAATTAGAAACAACCACATGAGCCCAATCCCAGATGCACCTGTTGCATTCCACAGCAGCAGATAACCATTGGTTACATTTTGTTCCCGAGGCCTCTCAGCTTCTCAGGAGGAAAAATCTTAAAGAAAAGATTTTCCATAAAAGATGTCTACGACAAACTTATCCACTTAATAAAAGTCCTTACCATGTCTTAAAAGAAAGCCTAATATAAAACCTCCAGAAATGGAACTCCCAAAGGTCCATCTTTTCAAGATAATGAGATACCATCTTGGTTTCTTATTAAGAAAAGTGAGCAATTTCAAGAAAAACACATTAGGAAAATATTTACCTAGCATTTATTTACCTAGCTGAACAATTTTAAAGGCAGGTTCACATCTGTATATCCCTGTTAAATGCTGTGTTATCAAGTGTTGGCAAAGTAGATTTTGTTTTTTGAATTCTTTCATTGCAGATTCTTTCTTTTTTAAATGCACCTCCTTAACACTTTATGTTGGGTTTTTTTAGAACACAGAAAGAAGTGCTATTGACCAGCAAACTCTCAGAAAATCCTTTTTCTAGCCTCTTAATTTGTTTTTGCAGTCTGACATAGGCTCCCATTTGCAGGCAGAAACCCTTGGCTACCAGCCTGTAGATGATGCTCATCTACAATCAGATATTTAAGTTTTACTCTATTAAATAAGAATGTGCTAATGGAACTGACTCATTTCTGGGTCTGCATACAATCAGAATGTGGGGAGCAAATTTGGAAGTAACTTAATGCTATTTCTTTTCCACATGTCTGGAACCCATGAGTCAGTAGTCCAACATTTTGCTGCTTGAGTGGAACATGCTATAGTTATTTTTTTATATTAACAATATGGTTCATCACTCTATAGAATTTTTTCCATCCAAAGATCTCATGTAGGTTTACCAGTTAAGTGAATAATTTATTCTTGATGGATCTTAATACACCATTGGTCTCAGCCTGAATTAGACATTTAGCCTTTGACTCAGATGAACATTCACACTGGGGGAGGTTCTGAAAATGAAGTCCATACTTATGGGATTTCCTGAAGTAGGTTGGGATTTTTGTACTTGGTTCTTTTCCTTGTGAGCCAAAAAGTGGAGTTTGGTGCCTGGCATCACACTGGCTTTGGACATAACTGTTCTAGGGAGCCTCAGTGTAATAATTCAGTTTATGTTAGATCCTGGGGGGAGGACAACATCCCAAAGCACCACCAAGCAGCCAGCAGTTTGGAGCCCTTGTTCTGTAATTCTCTGCTGAATTTGATGTGTGATTTAGGGAAGGTGTGGCTGGCTGTGCACATGGGCAGGTACAGAGCAGAGCACGCCTTGCCCTGGCTCTGGCTGTCCCTTCGAGCACTGGAGGGGCAGAGAGGGGGAAGCAGAGCCCTTTGCTGTGCAGGACAGCAGCCCCAACAGCAGTGGGATCTGCCTGAAGAGGCTGTGACAGGGTCTCTGGAGTTGAGATGACCCTGAGGTGTTGGAAAGTCTCTTTTTTCCCTGAGACTGAAGAAGAAGTCAGGATTCAGCCCTGAGACTGAAGAAGAAGTCAGGATTCCTCAGCTCTGGTTCTCAAGGCTGTTTATTTTCTGTTATCTATTCCATTTTTTTTCTGACCTGCTGAGGTCTGTCCAGCAGGTCAGTTCGTGGCACACTGTCCACCCTTCAGGCCAGTGTTATCTTTTTATACTAAGAACTACCTGTACTTTATTTACAATAACTTTCCAATACCTATCACCTATGTTAGACAGTCTGTCTCTACTCTAAACCAATCCAAAAGTGCCACCATCACAGCAGAAGATGGAGGACAAGAAGAAGCAGGAGGAAGGACAGGACTTGCCCAGATTCCTCCATCTTGCCTCTTGAACCCCCATTCGAAATCCCCAAAATTCTACTTTTTCACCCTTTGACAAATTCACTATCATTCTACTCAAACCCTCGTGGCTGGTAACTCCTCACACAAAGTTGGTAATTGTTTCTATGGGCTAAAATCGAAGGCACAGGTGTTTGTGACTCTGTGCCAAGGTCTCTGAGCCCCCTGCCAGGGTCTGGAGCGCTCCAGGGCAGCCAGAGCAATGTCCTGGGTTTCAACAAGGCTGGGATCAGATTTTGGGAAGGAGCCTGCAGCCACGCAATGCCGTACAAACAGCGCGGTGCCAAAGGGAACAAAATCACCCAAAAGGTCAGGAATAGGAAAGGAAGAAAAAGCATCACCCCATGGTAGGATGGAGCAGGCTGCAGTGATTCTCCAGCCATGCTTTGGTGGCTTTTGCCTGGCTGCAGGTTGGGTTGCTGCTCTCCCTGTTGTCAGGCAGGGGTGGGGGCTTTGCCATCTCTAAAAATGAGCTAGAAAAAGATGTGTGTGTTTTAGAGGTGCGTGGGTGAGGCAGTGCAAATGTCAAGTTCAGTACTGGTTATAAACAGTCTTTTTAAACAGCAGCACATTTTCATTCAGATCTTTTTAGGTTGTGAAGAATACTGTATCTGTAGCGCATATTTAAAATTTCAAAAAAAAAGAAAAAAATCCTTCCTGGCAGCAAGCTCGCCGTATCTAGTGCAACATTCTCACTCTGTCTCTCTCTCATCCTCATCTGTTGAAAGAGTAAAAACTTCTGAGGTAGGTCTTCAGAAATAGCAGCAGTAGCCAGCACAAATGTGCAGTAATTGGTTTGCTGCTGTTGTTGTTTGTGACTGGAGCAGTGAAACCTTCCCCAGCAAAGCCAAGGTGTGCAGACGAGCCCCTGCGCTGCTGCTCAAACAGGGATTTTAAAGGATAGGATGAAAAATAGTTCTGATTTACCCCTTGTTTCCACTAAAGTGTATCCTTAGCCATGCATATGCAGGCTATAATGTAGCATATTTAATCTTCCACTCCATCTCTGCAGCTTCTCTCTCAATACCAAAATAGCAAGGAGTGGAGCAGCTCCCCTTTCAAACAGCACTCGCTGTTCTTAGACGGCTTTTTTTGTTGTTTTTAAGAGTTTTCCGTTTTTAATCTGAGCTAAGTTTGAACAACTGTAATGGTGGGAAAATCTACCCAGGGTTCATTCTTTTTTACCAGGGAACTGGCAAACCAGGAAGAATAGACTTTGTCATGTGCAAATATAGTGACCATAAATGGTGCTGGAGGCTTTCTCCATTGTCCTGTGACTCTGCCACGAGAGAAAGCGCGCGCAGGGAAGAAAGGCACGTTTGATAGAGCTGTGAAGAAGGCCTGAAAGGCTGTTGGGTGCTGGGCATTGTCTGGCCCTGACCTCAATTCGGTACAGTAGAGACCCTTGAAAGCACTGTCTGAAGTCACAATGCCACCATTCTCCTCCGCTCCCCAAAAGGGATTAGTTAAAAGGGTGACGTTCCGTGCAGAGAGTTCCAAGTATTCCCTGAAACAAAGGGGCCTGAAATGTTTTTGAAGTTATTTTTAATTGAGTTGAACTAATTTAATAAAGGTCCCAAGAAGGAGGGGGGGAAGGAAGAAAAAAAAAAATAAAGGAATGTGATTGTTTTATGATTCCTCACAGATGGAATGGACATTTATAGCATACTTCTTCTTTAGTCTTCCAGAGAACAGTAGCCCCATTTACAGCTACTGTTAGCAATTTAAAACTGCTCCAAAATGAAGTCTTTCAAGAAGTTGACAGCTTATAAATAAATCTGTCTGATAAAATTGAACATAAACTGCATCTGTGGTTAGTTTGCCAAAATTAATTCTACATTTAATTAGAGATAGCAGTCAAACATATTTAATAAAAAACAGTCTTGGAAAGTAAATCAAATGAAGTCAGATTTTAGCAGATGCTTTGCTTTTTCTCCCCCTTTTTTCTTCCCTTTCCTTTTATTTTCTCTTTCCTCCCAAGGAGTGGTGAGGTGACCTCACCTCTGTGATCCTCAGATATTTAGAAGAGCAGGCTGAGGGGCAGCCTGGGCAGCTCATGAGATTATGTAGGAGAAGCCATGAATGAATGGCCTCAGACAAAGGGGGGTAATTATTGTGCTGCGATTTTTACCAATTTCTATAATTAAGATTTTCAGCAATGCCACCGTGTTTACGGTAAACGTTGAAATGAATTATTTTTTTATACTAATTATTAACCAAACATCCAAATTTGGGTTTGGTCTGGGCTTAAACCCTCTGCAGTTCTAAAGTTCAGGTGCTGGCACAGGTAAGCTGGAAGTTAGGCTGTGCAATTACTGCAATAGTGAATGAAATTTTATTGTTACATCTCAAAATTGACAAGCCAGTTCCCCACATGCAAAATTCATATTCACTACTTCACATTCTTTTTCATGTGCTGCTCATTCATGTCTCTTCAGAAATGTCACTTGATGGTCTCCTTTAGCTGGTGTAAATAGGTGCAGCTCCCACTGAGGGAAGGGAGTCTGTCTCTTGGCAACAATTTTAAAAATACAAGAAAATAAAATAATTCAGTGTCCCAGTTCGCCAAACAAAGTCAGTTGAGCGGCATCAAAAACATTTGATCCATCCCGTTTTGAAATTAAGTGGAACATTTTCCTTTTCCAAGCCTCTCTCTCAAAGCAGCTATCTGTCTGCCACCGAAAACAAACCAAACTTTATTTAAAGCCCAGATCTTGTATGGGAGATTTTAGCCCACGCTGTAAAGACATTCAAAACTTGTTAAGGCTACTAGAGAAATCCTGTCTGCTTGGCTTTTTTTTTTTTTTTTATGGTGCAGAAAATTACATGATTTCTAGACATAAGTCTGACTGCATGAGCTGATAATAGATTATCTTTCTTTGAGGAGTTTAGCTTGCTTTTTTATATTAAAGTACATAAATATTGTGGGAACTCACTGTTTCCCATGTGGAAGGCATTGATTAACTTTAAGTACAGCATTTTTTAATTTTCCTTATTTTTTTGGCTTTGTTTTTTTTAATGTAGCCATTATTTTCAGACCAATTTTAAGTTTGTAGAAATACTAAAAGTAAATTAAAAACTATACAGGAAACCTTGATAGGTAGAGTCAATTAGATATCCCTGGAGGTCACGGTTAAAACCTTATTTGGTTAACCTTGTTAAAGTTCTACTGTTACCAAAGCCCCAAATGACCCAAGTTATGCACAGGAGCCCCTAACAGAGAAATGTGGACCATTTTTCAGAATACTTTCTTGTTAATGTGCTGTTGTGGCAGCACAGCAGCTCGCAGACTGAAATAAATATTTGTTTCTGCTTTGAAATGCAGCAGAAAGGGATCTCTCTGCTTTCCTTTTGACCCTTAAATTATGAATGGCAGTGTTGAGCAGGGACTGGTTTTTAATCCCATTTATGAGGGTATCATGCAAGCACACACACGTACATCTCATTTAAAGGAGGCTGCAGCTTGCAGCCTAACAAATCTAACAAATTCTAACAAATCACAGTGCACCCAGTGTCTCAAAATAAACCACAGCAGTGCTGACTTGAACCTTCTAGGAACTGTGGCTGAAATTTCCTGAGCTGCCTGTGGAATTTGAAGTCCCTGGCCTTTTTTTAAACTACTTGGGCATTTAGATATAGAATTCTGAAATGCTCCACTCTTGCCATTCAAGCAGTGAAGGACTCTTTTCTGATTCCCAAAGCACTTTGTGTTAGCTAGGTCCTGAATCCATAGGGTATGTCAAATCTTGCTGTGATTTAATCTTGGGTCTGACCCTGCTGACATCTGTTTATGGCATATGTGTGGTTATTTTGGAGAGCTCTCCTCCAGTGAGACAGTTGACTTGAGCATGACTTCATCTGGTTAATTCTGCTGGAACAAAAGGGCTGTGCTGAACCAGGGGCTCCAGCACTGCTGAGTTTTGAGGAGCCCTTGGAGGAGTTTTAGGAATGAGGTGTGTGCCTGTGCCCATTACCTGCAGCACACATTCCTACTGAGATGGGGCTTTTTAAGAACAACTGATTCTCCAGGACTGAATATATTTCTTTGAATATGGCCTAGTGATGATATATATCATTCTTCTCTTTAGCCTTCGTAATTACTTATTCAAATATTTCCTACTTACCCACATTTTAAAGTTTTCAAAGGCTTATCTTTTTAATGTGATGTTCAAAAGTGCTGTGTGAAGGTCATTAAGACTAAAAATTGCCATTTTGAAGCCAAGCTAGAGATTTTACTCTTCACTTAACACAGAGTTACGATTTGAATTCAGAAGGAAAAAATTACTGCTTACATAAAGACATTTTTAAAAGTAGAGCACCTCCTTACAGAAATTAGCTCTTGCTTTTAATTGCATATCTGTGCTTGAATCTGGTATGGATTTCAGAAGCAATAGGATGCTTTGATGTTTTATTAAATATTTTTAAAAGGTGGGACTTTCTGAGAATTAAGCATTCATGTTGCATTTAGTGTACCAAGAAGATGATAATTTCTTTCCTGTTGCCAGTACTCAAGGCATCTAATATGGAACTGTTTTTCCAATTTTTAGAGTTTACTTTTAACACTCAATGAGTAATATCTGTTTTCCAAAGGGATTGGCTTAATGTAGGTAAAAGATAAGGAGTTTCTTTATGTAAAGAAAGCAGGGATGCACTTTAATTTTTTCCCCCAAAATGAGCAAGTACCTCCTCTGGTGAAGAACAGTTTCTGCATGAGTTGCAGTTGTAGACAGAATGGAAAATCATAAACTTTGCCATACCTCTGCAAAGGAGTAGTCAGCAGAATCCCTCAGCATCCTCTGGTTCTCTGCCATTAGAATATGCTGGAAAATTTTCTGAGGTTTGATTTATGTTTGGGTTTCTTTGTTTTTTAAATAATTTGGTGCTTGTTAATCACACACAGTGTAGGGATAACATAGATCAGTTCAGCTTCCCAGTGAGAGAAGAGGGCTGAGGATCACTGACAGACACTTGCACACCCTGTACCTGCAGCACCTTTGGAAGATTTGCTCCACTGCTCTTTCTCCGTCATCTGCTTCATTCTCAGGTTTTATGGAGTGGGAATAACTGTTGTGCATCTGAAAGGAAAGGGATGTTTGCTGCCGCTCCCCTTTTAGTTCAGAGGTTGGAACAAAACAAGAAGAGGTTCTTCATTCTGCTCTTCATGTTGGGCACGGCTTGGAGTGGCAGTAAGAACCTGTCCAAAGACAGGATGGCAAACAAAATGTGAATGAAAGCAGGAGAGGTTATCACTCTGCCTGGTTTGGATCTTTTGATAATAGTCTGAATGGAGTCAGTGAAATCATTTTAGGGGCAGATGATCCTGAGCTGGAAAATAAGGAGCTCTTCTCTGCCAAGGTTTTCAGGAAGCTGCAATTCAAGAAAATGTGCCTGCAGGTGCAATAGAACTTGAACCTGATTGCTCTGTTATTATCTCCAGACAACTGGCTTAGAGTATTTCTTCAGAGCTTTCCTTCCTGATTGGCATCACCTAAAAAAGTGGCCAAAAGGCTGACAGAAGGTTTTGGTGAAGGGAAAAAAAGAAAGAAAACAAGTTCTCATGCTGTTCTAGCCACCCCACCAATCTTTCTCACACTGTAAGCACTTTTAACTTAAAAGAAAAAGGTTGAAGATTTGTGGTGAAGAGGAAGATGATGTTTGAGTAAAGATACACAAGGAGCCATCCGGAATGGATTTTTAGTTTCTTTTTCTCTCTGACATCTCTGAGAGTACCAAGATGATTCAAAATCAGAAGGAGGGGGGGAAGGTCTTGAAAGTTTTACAGCTTTTTGTACAGAATTTTTGGCTGCATTTAGAATTGCTGGAACACTGCTGTTCCTGTGTGAAGGACTTGGAAAAACAGGCAAGAGTGTTCCTCTGCAGCCCTGTGTGAGGGACCATGGTGTTTACCCCATCTGGTGATTTTTGCCTAGCTTGGATGAAAGGGGAGGCAAAAAAAGCAGTGCCTGCAGAGTTCTCTGTGTTATCATCATTATAGCCAGTTCACCGGTGGTAAGGATATTATTGCCTAATGTCTCTAAATCAAACAAGACTGTGTCACAGAAATTAGTTAAGAGGATGATTTTGAATCTGTGTAAAGCTGGAGGTTTGATTTAGATAAGAGGCCACCACTGCTGCAAATGCAGAACTGGTTTGTAGCTGGAAAAAGCAGAATTTCTGACTTGGACTGATTTCTGGTTTTCAGGGCTCACTGTTATAATTAAATTCCTACCCTTTCAGGAAGTGCTTTAATGAGAGGAGCATTTTAAATCTTTTTATCTCTAGTAGTATTGGAAAGTGAACCTGTCCTGTCTGGGATACTGTCTGCATTTGGTAGCTAATAAGGGGTTCATATTGAGGGATCTTGGTGTAAACCCCTGATCTGGGGTTTGGAAGCAGATGATCTTTAAGACCCCTTCCAATGCAGATCATGTTGTGATTCATTGATATAATTGAGTGTAATTCTGTGGGCAGGGTAAGAGTTTTCAGCGGTTTCATTTGAAAAATGCACCTGTCTGCCTACGGCATGCAAAATGTCATTTGTACTGCTGGGCTTGAGCTGGCTTATAAGTCACCAGAGATGCCTCTGGAAAAAAAAAATAACAAAAACAAAAATAAAAGAGCAGCCAGCAACCACTTCATCAAGCTGCTGGAGAGTTATTTTGTATTGAAGCTTTGCTTCTCTTGTGTTTAGGTGAGGAGAGCCTGAGCCCAGGCAGCAGAGAAAGCACCAGTTCCAATGCAGATGTCCACAACTAAAATGATTATTGACTCAGCCCTTGAATCCTTTTTTGGGTTACAACCCCAAGGGAAAAAAAAAAAAAAAGAGACTTTAGCTTGTCATGGAACACTTCACAGTGTTATTGCTTGTTTGCCCATAATGAGAAATGCCAAAAGTTGTTTGTTTGTTTGGGGTGGCTTTTTTGGTTTTGTTTTGTTTTGTTAAAAAAAAAAAAATAAACTCCATCCCTGAAGGAGCCTATTTCCAAGCAATCCCTGGGCGTAGATCTTTCTGAAGATTGAAAAGATTGATACAGTTTGATTAAAGTTCACCTAAGAACCCACATTTTGAGCTGCCTTCTTTGAACTGACGAGAGCCTTCTGAGGATTGCTCATCACACCTGGAAACCAGACAAATTTCACTCCTCTGCACTGGAAACTCCTCTACTTTTGGCTCCTCTCCCACTCTGCATTTAATTATTTTGAATTCCAGCACGCCACGCCAAGTTTAGCTGCTACTTTCCTGCAAGTGCTCTTTATTCTCCAGCTCCTGTGCTGCCAGGGTGTGCAAGTGAGCAGCAGCAGTGTGACAGGGAAGAGGGTTTGTTAAATTCAGACCCTCTCAGTCCCAAAGGAAAAGGGTTACTCACTCTCCCACAGATGAAAAATGACCTCTTCCTCTCCCCTTGCCCCTGGGGGACATTTTCCTGATAACAACATGAGGGCTTGGCAGGCTCCATGTGTTAGGTGACACTGGATGTTGGTGAGGAGCATTTCTGTGCTGGCTCAGCAGGGGCACACAAGATGGTGTTTGGAGAGCAGGAAGAAAAGAAGAGGGGAGAAGAAAAGGAATTGGATGGGGGTGGAAGGGCAGGGGTCACACAGGCTGCTGGCTGCAACCTGCCAAGGCTCACATGGGCCTTTGAAATGTGTGACAAATACCCCAGAGCAGGGACAGCACAGCCAAGTGCAGGGGAGGCAAAAGGCACAGAGGGAATGTGGAATCTGTGGCCTTAGTGAATAATATGAGTTGTAACCTCAGCCTGAAAAATTTGTTATTTCTGATGTACTTCATCCTAGAGGATTACAAAGTGGGAGTGCCAACACGAGGGAAAGGGAGGTAAATTTTTACTCTGGGTGATTTATTTTAAAGGAAGTAGTGCCTGGGTACAATCAAGGATAAAATCCATTTGTGTGGAGCAATTCACGGGCAGGAGGAGGAAAAAAATGCAGTGGCCAACACGGCAGAGACACAGTAATCAAAACTCAGCTAAACAGAATTGGATATAAAGTTAGGAGTATACTTCATAGTGAGGGATAGAGAGCTGTGTGCTCCTGCTAGCAGAGAATAGAGCTGCTGACAGCAAGTACTATTGAGATAATGGAATTTCTTTCTTCCCTTTTTGTGCAGGGATGAATGTGAGATTGAAAGAGATATTCACATTTTTAAATAGATATTTAACCAGCTCGATTCACTCCTGGTGTTGGTACATTTACATCAGGTTTCACCCAGCAATGCTTCCCTTATTTTCCTGTCTTCCCTTTTTCCCTAGGTTTGTATCTCTGCAGATCTTTCTGTCACTCAGGGCTGATGCACAGCACCAGTGGGTGATGGTGTTTGTGGGGGGAAAACATCAGTGTCCCAAGGTGTGAGGAGCAGATGGAAGTAACTCATCCCACTGGGACTTTGGTTTGTGCATCCCTTCTGATTATTTCCCACTGTGTTTTTAAAGGACACCATCAAAGCACACAGATGCTGAAGGCTCTGGTTTCCAAGCACAATTTTACAAGTACAATTTTACAAGTACAAATTCATGAATTTCTGTGTGGGCTGGGCTGAGGAAGTGCTGCCCTCTGAGCCCTGGAGCCAGCACTGGGCACAGTGATAAGGTGGGGTTGTAGTAATGCTCATTTTATTTCCTAAAATATCTGTCTCTGGTTTTTAAAAAGCAATCAGCACAAAACACTGCCAAGGCAGCTCTAGGCTCTGGGACCCATCCCACCCATCCTTATGCAGGGGCACAGCCCTGGCAGGAGCAGTTCAAGGTGTGGATTGAGGGGTTCCATCTCACAGTGAAGGAGGAAAAAATCATAAATACACTTCATGGGAATTTCACAAGTCAGGGAAACCACTTGTTGCTGATAGTTGCTTTAACAGATGTTGATAAAGGATTTTGTCTTATGAGGCCCCTTCTAACCTGGCTAAGCAATTGGACTTGGAGGTTTGCACATTAGGATTTCCCCCAGATTCCTGACATTTATCGAGTGCTTTTGACATGATAATGGCAAATTGAGTTTTATTTTGAGTGTGATTGAAAACCAGATGAACTCTTGCTATCCAGCTACATCTGTTGTTTGCTCCTTCCAGAATAAATATGGCAGTTCCTGATGCTGAAACAGCTGGAAATCTTGCATTCAATTCATGTTCCTTGGGATGAAGTGCATCCTGTGGGTTTACCTGTAGATTTTGCTTGGGTACTATTTATTTAAGATGTGTAGCTATGAGAAAAGTGCAAGATTTCCAGCCTGGACTTCTAGAGTAATAAACCTTGATAATTTTTACCTTAGTGTTTCCAAGTGGATCCAATTCCTGGAAGTGGTGGATATTTCTAGTCCCAGGGGGTTTCTAAAGCAGACAAACGAGGGCTCTCCAGCCAAAGCAGCTCATCCTGATTTGAAGAAGCATGATGGGAGTTTGATCTGGGAGACTCTTCTGAGTAAGTAACTGGAACAATTTACAGCTGAGGGAGAGTGAAATGTGTAGTGCATTCACTCTGGAGTCCCCACAAACACACACATATAACCCTTGCAGAATTTGCAGTCGTAAATAGCAAGTGTTCATTCCAGTTGTGCAGTGGGTGGGGACGTGGGCTAAAGGTGCAGGGAGGGAGCTGAAGTGGCACAAACATTTAAACAGTGCCAAAAGAGGGGTGCAAAAAGGCACCTTTTGTCTGCCTGCTTGCAGGAGAAGTTCTTGCCTGTGCTGCTGGAGATAGGCTGAGGAGATTAGAGGGGGCTCAGGACAAAGGGAGCCTGTGTCAAGCAGGATCAAGGCTGTTTGCTTAGCGGGGCTCTCTGTCTCCCTGTTGACAGATGCGGCTGGTGCAGCATCAGCCTTTGCAGCCTCCTCCTCTGGATTGTCAAGTGACAATGGCTCGGGAGTAAATGACAGTGTAAAGTACTCCATGAAGCCTTTATTTGTTTGGTAGTTGTAGCCCGGGATGGGGATTTAATGTTGAATGGACTCCAGATTGTCTAAATTGCAATCACAGTGTTTGTTTAAGCAGTCTGTGGGGACTGCTGGGGCATGTTCACTTCTGCTTCTCTCCTCTTCGTGTTGCAAAGCACTGAGGTAGGAAAAAGGGTTAAGGGGTTTGGGAAGGAAAGGTTTGCACTCTGGAAACATGAGGATGCAATTCTCCTGGCTGCTGAGGAATCATCAGGAGTTTCAGGTCACTGAATTAGCACGTGATGGGAGGGACAAAAACCTCCTGCATTCCTTAAAGAGCTTTCCTTTTGCTGGGGCACTAATCTGTCACAGCCACTATCTCAGCTCACTGAAGCTGCTTTCAGTGCCAGATCTCTCTCTTCTAATGTCAGCAAATAGCACACACAGTAATTTGTACTTTGATAACGTTGAGGCCCAGGGAAAGCAAAAAGCCCCAGACAGTGTCAACAAAACAAAGATGGGGACTATCTGCTGAAGCAATTAAAAATTGCAAAAAACAATCAGCTTTCATTGATTCCTCTTTCAAACCATAAAGGAAAACTTGATCCCCTTCAGGAGACAGAGGTACACTGAATGTAGCCTTGCAACTCTGCAAGCCAAAAAGGTTAGGGAAAAACCCAGCCAGATGTAATGAATCCTGACTATGGAAAAAAAAGTGTTATTACAGATTCTGGGGGAGAGGAGGGTTCTCTTCAGCAGAAAAGGCCCTTTATTTGCTATCATGGCTCAGGACACGCGATCACGTTGGAAGTGCTAACAAACACATGGCTAACAGCTCAGCCCTTGTTCAGTCCATAAAGACCCTTTCTTGCTCCCTGTTCTGCAGGACCCTGAGCCTCAGGTACCTCTGACAGAGCTGTTAGCAATCCTGTGTGCTGTGTGTTTGCACCGGCTGATAAAGAGGGCTCCAACAGCCCCGCTGCCACATCTGGAGCACAATCCACCTCTGCTGCACCAGGATCCTCTGCAGCTCCTCCCCAACCCTCCTGCCCCAGCCAGCAGCTTTCCCCAGCTGCACACTGCTCTGCAGCACTGTCTCCCACTAAACCTTCCCTCAAAATGGGGAGTTGTGGAGGTTTCAGCCCTGGCCAAGAGGGCCTGCATGCAGCTTGGCTGGAGACCGTTGTCTGAATCCTCCTTGGTGAGCAGGTGGGGGTGTCAGAGCACCCCGAGTCCTTTCAGGTGAGCAGGAGGGTTTTAGGAGCATCCTGAGTCCTCCCTGGTGAGCAGTGGGGTTTCAGGAAAATCCTGAGTCCTTTCAGGTGAGCAGGGGGGTGTCAGAGCATCCCCTGGCTTGCAGAAGTGCAGGAACATGGCACTGGGCTGTGTTCATCACCAGCTAGGAGAGAACACTCTCCTTTTCCCAAGGAGCATTTCTTCCTCTGAGCACTCTGTTTTTCCCTTACAGCAATCATCCTTTTCAGAGCCATTGGAGATTTTCAGTGGGGAAGGAGGTTAGCAGTAATGATTTGATGTCTCAAGTGAGATAAGGACCTTCGTGTTTTCCAAGGAAATCTTGGCTGTAGAGTCTTGCTGATTCTCTGCATTTTGTGGGTACAATACAAAAGCACACAGGTGATTTCTTGCTTTTGTTTAAAACCTAGGAACACTTGACCCATAGCTTCCAAATTAGTCTTGTTTTTCATTTAATTATGCAAAAATTTTATGTGTCTGTTACTGCACTCCTGTGTGTCTGTAAATATGTAATTGAAAACTGGCCAGGTGACAATTTTTTTAAATTTCATTATTCATATACCACCAGTCACATCATACAGGCTCATTCTGGGAAACCAGTTTGCAGAAGGCCACAGGAAAGGGAGACCCCAGCTGAGAGAAACACCCATTTGTGTGAGTCCACCTTTAAGCACATTCCTAGGTACAGATCCACTGAACGTGTCCTGAGGTGCCCTCTCCATTCAGGGACCAGGAGGAGGCAATCATTCTTAGGAGGTGGAGGGAAAACCTTGAAACATAACACAGATTCTGCTTGAGGTTGGGTGGCTGATGTTGCTGTGACAGCATCAGGACTGTTAATTCCCCAGCTGCCATCTTTAAAAACTCTGAAATAGCTCAATGTGGTGACAGACCAGAGCTTTTATTTATAATCACATTGTGCATGCTTTCAGAGTCATATGTCTGCAGTACTTAAGCAAGGATTAAGCCAACTTTAATGTCCGATTATTTGTTTTTATAATTACTCTTGCCATTGTATATAAGGAAAGCTGACAACCAGTATAAAGTAGTTTTGAGGTCTGCACAGTCTCTGCTCTGACATCCAAATCAGCCCTTCCTTATTTTCTCTTTTTTTACAAATTTATTTTTGGGATTTGGGGTTACCCCACAATGCCCATTCCTCAAGTGAATGGGAAGAACAAATCCTGCTGTAAAGGACAGAGATCTTCTCTCCTTTATTCTCACACACGTGGTGTTTAAGGCTGCAAACATAAACCCCTCCTCACCCATTCCTTCAATCCCATGGCAACACTTGTGAGCAGGAAAAAACCTCCCTACCAGCCCCAGGAGAGATCTTTCATCCTCCAAAATAACCGATGTACATGTGCTTTAAACACATTTAACACGATGGGAAAAGCTTGCTGTGTGTGTCAGCAGCTCTGTGCAGTGTTTGTGCTTGGGCAGGGAACCTCTGCTTCCAGGTGCCCCTGGCTGCTCCAGGAGAGTGGGAGTGCTGAGAGCCTTGTCCAAACTCTTCTGGAGCTCTGTCAGCCTTGTGGCCACTTCTCTGGGGGAGCCTGAGTGCCCAAACACCCTCTGGGGGAAGGGTTTCCTCTGATATCCAGCCTGCAGCTCCCCCAAATCAGCTGCATGGCATTTCTGAGTCCTTCTCTGCCTTTTGCGTGGCTCTGGTGTTCTCCTTTTGAACTGATACTTTTCAAGTGTCCTGCCAAAGAGACAGTAGTGCCAGCCAGGAATTTTATTGAGCCAGCAGCCCACAGCAGCTCCCTGGGGCTGCTGCAGCCCTGTGCATGCAGGCTGGGCTGCAGGGGTCCTGCATTCCCACAGTGCTGGGACAGTGGCTCCATTGTGCTCCTGTGCATGTGCATCACTCCCAACTGCCAGCTGAGCTCCTCAGGACACTTGGGATGGGAGCTGGGAGCTGCAGCAGCCACATCTGAAATCCTCATTGCAGAAAACCCCAGCAGAACAACAATCATGAGACTGAGACTCATCTCCAGTGCTCAGGTCAGCCCCAGCCTTCCTCATCCTGCCCCTGCACACATGCACAAATTTTATACTAGTGGTAATGCCAATAGCAATACACCTCATCCATTTTAAAGTAGACAAACATTCAGAACATTTTTTGTAATAGTAATTTACAAATTGTAATAGTGTTTAAAATATTGTTTGCTTGGTCTGTTTGGGGGAATGGGTTTGCCCTTGTTTCAGGCAGTGAATTTGAGGAGCTGCAGAGATCATGCAGAGCCACAAAGAGCCATCACCTGGCTCTGTATTCTCCCTGCCTGATCTGCTCTTTACAGCAGGCCATAAAATTCCACATTATAATTTTATCATCAAACCTAGAACCATTCTGTCAGCTCCAATGTATGTTTGAGGAGTCCATTATGTAGCAAAGAGTGTGTTTTATAGCACTGGGAAAAGTATTGGCATAGTAGATCATGAATAGTATCTTGCATGTTATTTAGAGAGAAAATAATATGTTTTAAAACTGTGAATTCTCATATAGAGCTGACCTTTGGCAAAACCTTTTGCCTGATTGGGGACTGCAATTTGAAGCTTTTTTTTTAAATTTTATTTTAATCCCTTGTGGTGTCAGCTTTGAAAGTGTTCAATCAATCTAAATGTATCACAAGGGTTAAAAGGAATAAACAACCTAACAGTCTTTCAACAGAGAGAGGCTTGGGTCATGACAGTTATGGAATTAATGAATCAGAACCTCATCTGGGTGACTTCTGTTTAAAAAAAACAAAACAACAAACACACAAGAACAAACTGTGATTTACACAGTGAGATTTTCATCATTCATATACCTAAATAAAAGGGGCAAAGAAGACCAATAAAGAAAGAACAATAACTGTTCTTACAGTTATGTTTTAAACAGAAGCCAACCATAAACTTTGAGAGGCACTGTCATTTTAGGGGAGGTTCACAGTGCCATAATGCCAAAATAGATGACTTTGAAGGGGATTTATAGATTAAACTTTGCAGCACAAACAACAAGGTCATTTGGTTAAGGACTAATGATGTTTGCTCTACCTTGTCATCTCCTCCCTTCCTCAAAGAGAGAGGGAAAGTCCTGGGTATCTAGGTGATCGCAGGATTACTCTGAAATATTAAATGTGAAAATATGAAAAAGGCAAATTGCGTGCAGGATGTATCAGAGTTGGTATTCCCAGCTAAAGAGGGAAGGAAGCCATTGTACAATTCACATAGAAGGCTTTGTACAGCTCCATTTATGTGCGTTTAAAGGTATTACATTATTTATTTGGTATTAATACACCAAGAAAGAGAAGAACAATTTAAGAAAAAAAATGTTCCTACCAACAGATGATTCAATTTCAAGTGGAAATTAGAAACCATCTACAGGTAGTTCACATCTCTTTTCTAGAGATGTGCCCCAAAATTTTTCCCTCCAGATACCTTTCCAGTGATGAAATAGAATGAGAAAGTTTTTTCATGTACCTTCATGAATCATCCTGGTGTGGTGCTAGGGCTTTTCCACAATTTCATCATGGTGTTGGCTTGCAATGGACTGTAACACCCAGCTGCTTTCCCAAGGAAGTGCTCCCTAATCATTTGCTCCCAGTCCTGCATTTGTACACTTAACTGTTCTGTGTAATTGTAATTTCATCTCCTTATCCCCATTGCATCCTTTTAAGGCTGTTCCTTCCATTTTCAAGATTATTTAGAATTTCAATTCTGCCTTCCTACTTGCTGTCCCTGCCAGTTTGATGCTGTCTGTGGATTTCATAGGAACACTCTTTATTCCATTGTCTGAGCTGTAAATAAAGATCCTGGGTAGCATCTGATTCAGGGCAGATCCTTGTGGAAAGCTGCTCTATGCATTTTTCCATTTAAGTGATGGGCCATTAATGATGTTTTCATTGTTTTCCTTGTGGTTCTGTATTGTTTTCAAATCTGTGTTTTGATAGTTCCAGCAAGATCCTTTCCCTTGAGGTTCTTAGAATTTCCTTGAGTGAAGGTACTGTGAGAGAGTTTCAAAAAATGAATCACAAACCAAGTATGGCAACTGCTGCTCCTGCTGCTCTGCAAGGAATTATAAGCAGCAGAAAGAGATTCATTTAGCAAGGTATTTTCTGGACAAATCAACACTGATGTGTGCATTATTTTTCTCCTTGTTACCCGTTATGTGCTTACAAAAGTTTGCTTATTTTTTTTCTCATTTTCTGGGAACTGAAAGTGAACTGAAGTTTGTAATCCCTGCAATTTTAATTTCTTTTAAGCCAGGTACTATTTTGGTTTTTTTGACCCATACCTCCCCTCCCTTCATAAGTTTTATCCTCACTGCTGCAAAATTGCTTTAGTTGCTTGCAGGTATCTTAAATGTACTGAAAGTACTTGCATTGCATTGATCTTTCCCCAGAATATTTAATTTACTTAGAGTATTTTGGCACAGTCAGAATTTTCTTGTAGAGAATTTTGATTTATTGAGGGCTATTTTTTCAATCAAAAAGAAAAGCAGAGCAGACAGTTCCTGAACATCCCAAACTAAGAAACGTGGAGTCTGTGGTAATTTCAGCTTCTGAGCAGTTTCTATTTGAGCTCTATAAAAAGTATTTCTGATATTAATAAAAACGTTTAACTCTGGTGGTAAAGCCTATAGGATATATATGCTGGAATATTGGATGATGTGCTGTTCACCACTGGGATCTCCTAATTTTATCTTCCCAACAATGTTACTACAAATGTGGTCAGGTGAAACACCTCTGAGGAGGAGGTTCATTTCCCGTATTTGAGTTAGGGTCAACTGATGTTGTTCAGAAAGGTGATTTTCACAAGGTGAGCTCTGATCCTTGTGGATTTGTGTAATAGTGACCCATTAATGTGGTCTGGTTTGGCCTTTGGTATGTTCAAACAGTTGACCAAAGGAATGCAAATCTTATAATCTTTCCTCTTAGACACCCATCCTCAAGCTTTTTGTGTTGAAAATGAATGCTGAGTTTTAAAATTAAGTAGGTAAAAGGATGGCTTTCTTTAGAAAGGTTTTGTGGGCTCTTTATTGTTGCTGCTCTTCTTACATTACTTTATGGTTATAAACCTCACTTTATGGTTATAAACCTCACTTTATGGTTATAAACCTTACTTTATGGTTATAAATTCCCTGCAAAGGAGACTGTAACTGGTCCTTGAAAGTTCAGAGAGGAGATGATGGATGTTTTGGATTGGAGGGCTCAGGGAGGCTGGGTGTTGTCCTATCTGGAGCTGTGAGGTGATAGGATTGATTTCTGTTCATGGATGTCTCCAGATACCTTCTGCATCCATTAGGTCCTGAACAGGGAGGTTTTAATTCTTGTAGCAGCCCTGCCCTGCCCTGTTTGTTTGAAGCAGCAGTAAGGCTCTGGGTGTCCATTTAAAATTCACTGACCTTTGTCAGAGCATCACTCATCATGGAGCTCTTCTTCTTTTCACTCCTCTTCTTCTTCCATTTGTCCAGGGGGAAAAGTGCTGCACAGGGATTCTGTCAGGCTGCTAAAGTAGTCAGGTAGGGCAGGTTTAATGGAAACATCATGCATTAACCCTTTCCCAGCTGCTGCCTGGTGGCTGGAAGTTGGGTACAGAGCTCTGCTGAGCCAGGAGCACACGCTGAGTCCAATGCACCCACTCTGTCTAGCAGAGTGTACTCAGAGGAGACAAACACTGACTTTTTTCTTCTGCTTTTCACTGAATATGAATCAATTAAGGCTGCTAAGTCCCAGGCTTTCACCATTGCTCATGGTCCTGCTGCTTTTCCACTGCTGTGCCAAGGCAGTGGGGATTAGGTACTGGGTGGGCAAAGGCACAGAACAGAAATCACAGCAAAGTTAAAGTGTGCCTTTTCTCACTGTAAAAATGAACGGTTTCTTGAACTTGCACTTGTAACAGAAAAAGGACTAATTACTTTTCAAACTCTTGGGATTTCCATGCTTCCATGTGATTTGCCCACCCGCAGCAATAAATCTAGGTGGTTATGAGGGCATGCATAAGATTAATTTTAAAAGAAAATCAATTGTTCATTTCAAAATTATAGCAGTTCTTAAAGACAGATAGTTGAAAATAAATAATGGCTAAAGTGAATGTTATTTTAAAAGACTGTCTGCATGATGATTTTTCCACAGCATAGAATGAGGCATGATTTCTGTCTCAAAAAGCCTGCATATTTTACATAACAGAATTAAAGTTTCTTAGGCTTAGGTCAGAGCCGAGGGCTCGACCAAGAAACATTCTAAATGAGATATTGTCTTGAATAAGGTGCTAAAATTAGAAGCCTGAACTACTTCCTTTGAGTGGGAAAGCATGTCCTATTCAGTCCCCAAATTTTGGTGCAAAGTTAGTTTCATGTTTCTTTGTTCTCCTGTGCTTGTCGTGTTAAGTGGCAACATTACAATACATGGAAACTAAAAGCATTGATTGTAAGTTGTAGGAAAATAGAGGGGTTTTTGTAAGCACTCCCACCCATCTGGAACTTGCTGCTCCCTTATAATCAGTCACAGATTTTAAAATAAAGTCGACTTCAGTTCACCCTGAACTCTCACTTTATTCTCCAGTGAGCAGTCCAAAATAACTATTGGATCCCTTCATTAGAGCTGGATAATCAATTGGCTTGCATTACCTGCTGGCCTTCAGGGGTCGGCAGCCACTTTCCTGCTTCCTTCTCATCGCCCTGTATTAATGAAGGCTTTGCTGGCCAGCTGCCATACAGGGTGCTGGCATTCCTGGTGGCTGCAGTGAGGGTTTTTGTGCATCATTTGGGCAGTGCTGATTGAAACATTTCGCTGCACAAAATGCCAATGGTCTCCTTTAGCTGCCCTTTGTGGACAGAGCTGTTTGCCTGACTCTCTGTACGTGTCACCCTCCCAAGTGACATGCAGCAGTGTGGGATCTCACATTTGGATACTTCTCACTTGGCGCTGTGCTCATCCTTCCACTTACATTCTCAAGAGTAATTTTGTATTTTCTTCCCCATCATTTTGTTTGCCAGCATGGAAGAGAGCCATTCCTGGAAGGGGGTGTGCATGGGAGCTGGCACTGAGCAAACCACTGGCACAGGGAAGAGAAGCTGTTCCTGTGTCAGGAAGGCTTGGGCATGTCTAGGTTGTGCCGCCTCTTCCACTCTCAGCTCAGTGCCAAAATTCTGTGTGCACCCTTATGCCAAGGCCTGTGGAGAGAGAGACTGTCTGTGAGTGTGTGAATTTATAGATTTTTAATTAATAATGGAGCAGATCATTTTCACAGGGATTGTTTTACCTATAGTGAGGAAAGAAAGGTGAGGTACCAATGCATGTCCAGTGCTTTACCGTTGGCTGGAACCATGAGTTCATTTCCAACTTGAGAGTGACAGGTGAGGGATCTGTCTGTTTGTTTGTTTGTTTGTGCTCTGGTTTTTTGTGAGGAGTTGTTTGTTTTGCTTAATTGATGCCACACAGGGTTCTTCCAAAGCAGCCCCCTCATCAGGACCCTTAGCTCTGAGAAGCCTACTGAAATAAGGATTTATTGCACTCAGCCCTGCTAGTGTCACGTGTTGGTGAGAGTGTGCCACAGATACTCCTCTGCACTTGAGCTGAGCATGAATCTCTCAGTCCTCACTGGTGAGCCATGGCTGTTTAGCTTGAGCTGAAGCAGCTTGTGTTTTTAGCTGTAATTCTTTGCTAGTCATTATGAATGTTAGTCATTACAGAGGCTAAAACTAGACTCTGTTTTTTGGCCCTGCTGCAAGGAGGTGAGTCAGGGTAAGGCATTTGTTAAATAAATTTGCTGAAGTTGCTGATTTCTTCTGAAATGCTGGCAGGAGCTGGCACTGGCTCCAGCCCCAGTGAATGGGTAGGTCCTGCACACCCTCCTCCCTGCTGAAGGGACTGAGGGATGTGGGGTCTGGGAGAGAAGCTTAGGAAGCAGCATGAAGCTGAGACCTGGGCATGTTCCAGACAGAGCTGGCTTATTGTCTGGATCACTTGAGGAGCAGTCATCTACTGGCTGCTTCACCCACTGTTCGCAGTTGTCCTCTCACAATTCACAACCTGATGGATTTTCTCGTTGGGATTTTTACATAAACTCCAAAGTACCTATTTAGCTTTGATGCTATCATTATTGTTTGGGTTACTTTGGCATTTATCAGCAGCAAGGCCCAGTCCCCATCTTGTTACAGCAGTATTTGCCATTTAGGCAGCCCTGAAGTTCAGGGAGATGAACAAAGGCTTTTCTCTCACCCTTGGTACACAGCTGCCGTAATTCTACTTGCCCTGCAAGACTCAGCTGCTGTGCTAGCACCATGTCAGCTGCCTTTAATTACCAGTGAGGCAGCATATGACTGTCCTTCCACTACCCTAGAGCTCACCAGAGCTACAAAAATGAGGAAGAGACGAAAATGTGGCCATTCTATTGAGCACTGTATGCGTGTTCAGACCTGTGTTTGCCTGTCAGACTGGGAACACTGGGCAAAGCCCTGGCAAGGACTCCCAAAAAGCCCATCCAGACCTCAAGGCCAAGTGAGCAGACAGCAGGTAAGAGGTGAGCTGTGAACAAACACCTTTTGCAGAACTTCACTGTGATTTTGAACAGTTGTAGTCTAGTCACTGACTCATCCCCTCCTCCCCCTTTTCACTTTTCCTGCCACTCCATGAGCAGCATGTGAAAGCACTGAAAGAAAATAAGAATCTTAAACTCATAAACATACCTGCCTCCTATCTGGCACTCATCCCAGCAGCCTGGTGATCTCCTTAGTTGTCCAGCAGATAGTTGAGAAGCAAGAGTCCTGTGAAGATTAGCATGTCACCATATCCCTGCCAGATGGCAGTGAGTAAAACACGGGCAAATTGCATTGGCTCTGCTTCCTTCATGACAATCACAACAGAAACACCACAGCCTTGCTACTTCACTCGTTCTTAAGCTAAGAAAATGAAGGGACTGCAAAGTAGGGCAATCGTGGAATGCTAAACACTATTTAAACCTAATTGCAGTGAAAGAAGGAGACTCTGAAGGGTGCAAAGCAAAGTGAAGGTGGCCCACGGGTTTTGGCCACTCCCTTGAGGAGTATGGGGGTGAACTTCAGGAAGTTGGCACTGGGCATATTTGCCTCACCATCCTGCTGAAAAGCTCTTGCCAACTTAAATTCAATTTAAAATCAGTTTTTTACTAAATGGCCATTCTTAACTTGAGAAGCTTTTGACTCTTTAGACCTCAGTAAAAAAAGGAGTAGAGCTGGACCATAAAGCTTGACCATGTGTTTTTAAAGTGGTACACTGAGACACTCCCAGTCTGATGAGGATAAGCAATTTGGGGTAATGGCATAAAAGATAGAAACTTCAGCATGCAGATTGCTGCTGGTGTTGTGCTGCACTAAAGCAATCCTTCTGCTGGGATTGCCCCCCAGATGGCAAAGGACAATCTCTGCTCTTGTCACTTGTCACACAGCGCTCAGCTAAGCCACTGTAACAACCTCCTGTAGGAAAGGGAGGCCCTGCTCCTCCCTGTTTGGAGTCAACACTCTTCATGTACCACAATTTTTAGACCCTTATCTAGCTGTGACCAAGAAAATGAGTTATTTGAATCAGTGAGCACACAGTCCTTGTGTTTCTGGAATAAGGAACAAGACCCATCCATCTCCTGAGACACCCCTCCAGCTGGTGCAGAACACCATTTCCCTTTAGGGAGAACCTGGCTGGCCATGTGTGGGGATGTGATGTGATACTTGGGCAGCAGAATTCTGGGATATTGAGGATACATCTGATATATCTCACCTGTGCAGGTCAAAGCATCCCAGGGCAGAGCACTGGCTTTGTGTGCACACAGAGCTGCCCATGCCTGGTGCAGGGAGGTGGCACTGATGCAGTGATGGGATTTAGTGTTTGAGGTAGCAAAAGGCTGCCATCAGTGGGCCTAGGCTGCATTTTGGCTTTCAGTGCTGTTCAGGTTGTTTGCAAAGCCATCTTTCCCTTCTGTCAGGCTCCTGGCCCCATCCTGGACTATTTGTTTTGACTGGTATCAGACAAAAGCCACAAAAGCATCAGAGCTTGCAGAGTTACCCAGGGACATCTGAACCTCTGTAGACTTGCTGGTTAGCAGTGATTTGTGACTGCAGGCTTTCAGCATTTGGGTTCCTCCTGAACCATTGGGGTATAAATGCTGTGGGGATGACCTTGTCAAAAGGATTCTACAAAACAAAATTTGAGAGCAGCCTAAGATGAAGGATTTAGTGTGAAAAAGGTACTTATTCTAGTGTTTGGATGTGTTCTGGGCAAAGGTGACCATTCCCTTGTGCTTATCTGAAGTTGTGGACAACTTCCTTGAGCCCAATTTCAGGGATAGCAGCAAGAGTGTGGGCAGGCTGGAGCTGCATTCCCATCACAGTAAATGCACTGCAGGCTGGGGGGCTGGCAAGGTGTGTGTCTCTGCTGGCTGAGAACCAGCTTTGCCTGTTGCTTTGGATTCATTTCAGAACAGGTAAACAGGAGAAATGAGGTTTTTTAGCCCTTTGATGAGTCAGAAAGGAGTTTGGCAACTTTTGGCTGAGGTGCTCAAATATTATTTTTGTCCATAATAAAACTGACTGGTTTGTACCAAGGCTGTTCTGCTCCTGGTTTAAATTTGAGTGGCACAGTTTCAGCAGCCCAGCAATGCCTGGCACAGCTCCTTTTACAAGTTCATTTACTATGAATGTACTTAATGATGCCAGGCAAAGACTTACAAATCCTTCTACAAGCACCAGAGAACTCGAATATAATTCATTTAAGGACTGATGTTTGGTTTTCAGCATTTGTATGTTTGTTTGCATTCAGCTCTGCTCTGAACCAGATTCATTCCATGTTCCTGTGCTGCTTGATCTGCCAAGCTACCAAAGGCTGGAAATCTTCAGCAACACATTTAAAATTACTTGTATTTTGGTAACTTTGGTAACTTCTGGTAACTTTTGTATTTTGGTAACAATTTTGGTAACTTCTTCTCCTTAAATTTGTGGCAAAAATTGCCTGGCAATATCCTGCTTCCTTATGATAATGTTAGCATTAGTAGCTTTGTGAGAATCTATATCCAAGAGTTATTCTGTAGCAGCAGTTCAGCTTGAAGGGGATCTCCTCCAAACCAGAAGTTTTTAAATCATGTCTTAATTTCTTACCTGTTTCTCCCTCTGCCTTTTAGTCTCTTTTCTTGCCCTGAAGCCTCATCCCCTCCTCTCACATTGCTCCTAAGTGTGCCTGTACCCCTCAGGCTCTGACCCTGCCCAAGCAATAAGCACAAAGCCGTGTTATTTTGTGTTATTTCCAGTGAAGTAACACCAGTAGTCAGGAAGGAACAATGCAGTTCAGGCCAGACAAAATAAATCTTGCATTTCCTGTCAAGAATCTGGGCCAAAAGCAATGATGAGAGACAGAGGGGGCAAACCACACTGCTCAGAACCAGACACATATGGGTTAGAACAACCACAACCCTCACTTAGAGACAGAAAACAAAGAGCCAGGGTGCTGGGGGAAAGAGAAATAGCACCAGCTCCTCAGCAATAAAAACCCCATGATGTGGGGTCCAGCCAGCTCTCAAACCCAGGCTGTGTGCTGCACCAGCAGGGCCTGGATTTCCTGCTACTGTGCATTAATTGTCCCTTAATTAATCAATTTATTGCATTGACAGCTTGTGCTCTAAATTAGAGAGAGCTGATCTGTCTCTCTAATTCTTCACCAAGAAGATTCTCACCCCCAATTCTCACTCCTTCTTCACCAAACTCTCCTCCAGGCCACAGGACACCCACTGATTAGAGGTTGTCTCTACTTTTGTTGTGTTTTAGTAACTCTTGCTGGTTTGCAGAGCCATGAAAATCCCAGAACCTGTGCTGTGACACCCTTATCCCAACAGCCAGACACTCACCCAGCAGAGCTGGTGAGGGAATTAATATTGATAATATTAATGAGTGCCTGGCTAAAGGGTTCATCATCAGTCCCCAGATCCTCAAACCAGGGAGAGTTTTGAGCACGTGTTTATCTACAGCAAAGGGCCTGTAGTACCCAGGCAAACTGCACAGTTAGGGTTGGAAGGGCATTTTATTTCCTTTCTGGATATTGATGTGGGTGTGTGTGGGGAGTGGTTCCACCTGAGGAACATCCCAACGAGGCAGAAATTGAGGGTGGCTCTTTGGGGTGGCTCCTTGGGGGCTGCTGTTGCATCCTGGTCTGTTCTGAAGGCTGAACCAAAAGCAGCACACCAGGTGGTGTGAGAATGTTCAAACAGAGACAGCACTTTCTTCTTCAAAGTACTGTGCAAAGATTAACTAATTAGATTGTTTTTCCTCCTTCATAGGAAGGGTTTGTAAAATGGTGGTCAGGGAACCACTGGGGATATGATTTATTTAAGTGCTGAAAAGCTTTGTATAAAGTTCTTCACAGGAGGCTATTAAGAAGATGCAGTTACTTTAGAATGTGCAAAAAAAAAAAAAAGTCCTTTGGGATGAAGAGGCAGGAAGCAAAGAGCAGGCAGTGTTATTATGGACAAAGATAATATTTGAGCACCTCAGCTTTAAGTGCTGAGAGTTTGAAATGGGTCTTGAAAACGTACTGAAGAGGCAGCACTTTGTGTCATGAAACAAATTTGGATGAATTTGGTACTGAGAGGGGAGATCTGTAAGGCATTCCATGGGAATTTGTCCATTTTCAGGAGATAGATGTCAAAGAGGTGGAGAGAAGACTGGGAGGAGAGCTGGATATTGTCCTGAGGAGAGCATATTATCTCCTGATTTAAAATCAGGTTGTCAGCTGATTAATAATAATAATTAATAAATTATTACCATTAATAATAAATAATAATATTTTGTAATTTAATAATAATAATAATAATAATAATAATAATAATAATAATAATAATAATAATAATAATAATAATAATAATAATATAAACTTCCCAGGAGGCAGCATGAAAAGATGGAAAAGGAAGGGGCAGTTTGGAGCAGGAGTGCCTTAGGAATAAAGGCAGCAGAGGCTGGGTGGTGGCTGAGTGTCTGTGCTCTGTGTGCAGGGTGGAGCTCCCAGCACACCTGGGTGCAGCTGTGCCCTCACCTGGGCAGCCTGGGGAGGGTTGGTGCTCAGCACAGCCCAGGGATTGATCCTGGCCAAAATGGGCATCGTGAGAGGAAGCTGAGCTGGTCTGCCAGGACTGCAGCCACAGAGCTGTCCAGCAGGATATCAGACAGCAGCACACCCCACCAGGCTTAGAACGGCTTATCTTCAAAAGCAGGGTTAGAACAAGGCATCTTCAAAGCCACTGAGCACACCCTGCAGGTATCCTTGTTCCCAGGTATTTCTGAGAGCTCTCCTCTCTCTCTTAACCCTTTCAGGTGCTGTACCTCCAGCACACATGGACAGGTTGCACACAGGCATGCCCTCTGCCTGGCTGAATGTGATACCTGTATCAAAAATGATGGTCAGCAGGTCCAGGGCAGTGACTGTCCCTTCGTACAGAGCACTGGTGAGGCCAGACCTTGAGTCCTAGTCCAGCTCTGGGCCCCTCAGCACAAGGGAGACCTTGGGTGGCTGGAGTGTGTCCAGGGAAGGAAACAGCTGGGGAAGGGGCTGCAGCACAGTCCTGTGAGGAGCAGCTGAGGGAGATGGGGGGGATTAACTGGGGAAAAGGAGGCTCAGAGGGACCCTGTGGCTCTGCACAGCCCCTGGCAGGAGGGACAGACGGGGGGGATTCGGGCTCTGCTCCAGGGAACAGGGACAGGACAAGGGGAAACGGCCTCAGGCTGTGCCAGGGGAGGTTCAGGTTGGGCATCAGGATAAACTCTTCACAAAAGGGGTGTTAAGCTCTGAAACAGGCTGCCCAGGGAGCTGGTGGAGTCTCCATCCCTCAGGTGTTCAGGAAGTGACTGGATGTGGCACTCAGTGCTCTGGTTTAGCTGACAAGGTGATCATCAGTCCAAAGCTGGAGTAGATATCTCAGAGGTCTTTCCAGTCTAAATGATTGTGTGATTCTGGTTCCATCCTAGAGGCAGGATTTTCTTCTCAGCTCTAACAGGACTTTGTCTGCTCATTTCCCACTGCTGTGTGTTATAAGCTGGAGAGGAAAAGGAAGGGAGGTAACACTTTATTGGGGAATGAAATGCAAATCCCAGGTGAGGTGTCTGTGCTTCTCTGAGTTCTCTGCTGCTTATGAAGTACAGCATAAAAATGCTTCAGTAGTGATAACTGAAGGCTGGAAAAAAGGTATGTAAAAATTACCATATAATTGCAATGAAATAAATAAGAAACTTTTTGACAGGATTTTTATTGCTTATAAAGCTATAAATAATCCAGATTTCCAGGCAAAGCTATAGCATAGGTCAGAGAAACTTCCACCTAGGAGTTCTTTGGTTCTTAGAGCTTGAGGGCATCTGGATCTGCATCATCATCTGGGCTCATTTTTAGCAAAAACCTGAATTTAGCTCAGACCCCACTCGTTTGGGATGGAGTTAGCTTGTAGTGATTAGCAGTAAGGTTTGAGGATAAAATTGTCACACCATGGAGCCTCCTCTAAATCAGGTAGCCAAATTAGGAGCTAAAGCCATCTGTGTTATCAGCAGAGACAGGCAGGATCATCCCAGGAGCTTCAGAGCAGCCCCACTGGGAGCTTCCCTTGGCTCCATGGGCAGTCAGGTCCCTGAGGGAGGGATGTGACACCCCCTTCGTGCCTGGGCAGGGAGTCCTGTCCTTTGAATTACATTTTTAGAGGACCAAAATTGCACAAGCAGCTCCAGGCTTGCACTGCAACCAGGAATTGACGAATCTGAAACCCAAGATTTCCCATGATTTCACATAGAACATCTTGGATGATGGTGTTATTGAATTTCAGAGTTCAATGTGTATTCCTGATCAAATTCAGGATTAAATTCTCACTTTGAATGTGCACATCTGTTAATATTTTAACTCATCATATATCAGAATTCTCCAGATTTGCTGGCAAGTCGTGCTCAGGATGAAGCCTTTCCAACTGTTTGTATTCAAGGATGTGTTTATATATATGTGGGTATATACAAACACACATGCTCTAGACAGTGCGTAGGTGAGAATGTTGTTACAGGGAAGGATTATTCCAAATTATTTATTGCAGGAGACAGTAGAAGTCTGATGCCTCTAGATTGCTTCAGTTAACTTTAAATGATCCTGTTGGACCAAGAAAGTTTAATGTTTGCTCTGCCTTGGGCTTGCTTTAAAATTTGCTATTGAAAAAAATCCCAAGTTTTAGCAGTAGAACTCTGTGATGCCATGGAATTCCAGGCTTCAGCAGCAGAATGTTGTCGTGCCCTGAGGCTCTGTCCAAACCTGGTGATGGCACAAGCCTGTGAAAGCCTGTGTCTGACTTTGATGGTCATTTTGTAGGCAGGGACTCAGTGTGGGAGCAGCAGGCAGGGGTGTCAGAGGAGCTGAGCTCAGCTGGGACCCAGAGCAGCTCCGCTCCTGCAGCACAGGAGCTCCTGAGCTGGACATCATCCATCAATCATCAATCATCCATTCTCCATCATCCATCATCCATTCCATCCTCCATCATCCATGGAGCTGCCAGAGCAGCTGGAGCAGGGTGGGGAGCTCCTCCTCTCCAGTCTCCTCCCTGTGCTCCAGTTCCTCTGTCCTCCCTCCCCACTCTGGCAGCAGCTGGAGTTTCCCCTGCAGTGCAGCTGGGAAAAGGGAAGGACTGGTGAGCTCTCGTGGCTGGAGAGCAGCCTGTACCTTGCTTTCTGCAGATTCCAGCCCACAGCCTGAAGTTCAGAGAGCAGATATTTGTGCTAAACCTTGCCAGGGAGGTGTGTTTTGGGAAGCTTCAGCTGCTGAATGTAATATATTTAGCTTTTATATTATTTTGTTTCCCCCCCTTAGAAAAGGAGGAAAGTTCATGGAAATTGCAAAGCCAAACATTGTTAATTAAGACCAAATTCAGGTTGTCCCTCCATCACACTCCTGCCCTCTTGTGTGAGTGCCCTGTGATACACTTTTGAACTGCAAAAACCTGGGCTGGTTTTCCCTCTTCAGTGTAGACTATGGACACACAACAGGACAGAATTAATGGGCAAGTTGAAAACTGGTGTTTCCTAACCTTAAAATGCTTGATTTTAACCTTTTTCTCCCAATGTTTTCTGACTGTTTTTCCCCCAGTGTTTCTGTTGTCACTGATTTCAGAATAAACAGTTAACTGGATCTGAAAAGAGGCATTTCTATCTCATGCAGCTTCTCTGAAGTTACTGGTTTCGTCAGAGGTGAATTTGGCCCATTGCATCTAATGAATTGTATATTCCAAAATCAATATTAATAATGCCAGGTGCTCTTTTTAAATAGACTGTAGACATTCATATAGTCTGTGTAAAGGTCATATGAAATGATACTTGCCTATTCTTAATTCATCCTTTTGTTTAAAAAAATAATCCTTCAACCTTTCAGTGGTTGGTTTCTGGGATTCTCTTGGACATCTGTATTTATCATTTAGGAAGTCATCATCAGTAAATTCTTCCCTCCTCAAGTTTTTGTCATAAGGCCCAGGGCTTTCAGGATTGTTGACCACTTCTCATTGAGTTTGGGGTCTGCTTTTGTGGCTTTTCAATATATTTGTCACTTATTCTGTTGGTGAGTTGGCAGTTTATCAGTTGAGGAAAATGTACAGCAGGGTTAAGGCACAAGGAAGGAAAATCAACCTTGCACTTGCTGAAACTCTGCATTTTCTGCAAGGCACCATTTCAAGTGGGGGATATGAGTGACTCACAGAGGATGGAGGGACTCACAATTTCCATAGTAGAGCAC
Source organism: Molothrus aeneus (assembly GCF_037042795.1). Classification (NCBI taxonomy): domain Eukaryota; kingdom Metazoa; phylum Chordata; class Aves; order Passeriformes; family Icteridae; genus Molothrus; species Molothrus aeneus. Next base: position 984,307 of record NC_089650.1, on the reverse strand, counting down.
TGTTTGCTAGGATCTTCTGACTTTTGTATTTATCATTAGAGGCATCGTTACACAATGTGGAAGGGAAAAAAAACCTCCAGCCTTCATAGTGTGCCTTCCTGATTGTAAATGGGTCTGGATATCCTGTGCTAAAATGTCAGGTTAGATCCTTTGTAAACTCTGAAGCCTGCTCTCAGAATAGAACACTTCTGGAGTGTATTAAATTGGTGTTAATTGAGAAACACATATGCCAATGACATTTTAAGCTCCGCTAAATAAAACCAAACCTTTAGCAGGTCCCTATCACAGAGAGATCCTGAGATTTCACTGAACCTGCTGCTGCCGTCATCTTTTTTCCATCTATGCATATGTTGCTTGCAATGATATATGGTAACTCCTGATGCAAATACCACTCATGCTGTTACAGCTTAAAAGGCCCAGAAATAGAATGCAAACACAATGTCTGTTTTTTTCTTCTCCATGTTATAAAAACCTATGACCAGCAGCCTAAAGTTTGATTCCTTTTCCCTGCAGTTTTCACACCAGCTGACTTCAAAACATACGTTTTGTGATGAGAGTCATGAAAAATTCATCATTTTTTCTCTTTTTCTAAAGGGGACTGGTTCTGCAGGTGTCCCAGGGCTCTCTAGCTCCTGCCACAGGTCAGCACTTCAGGAGAGGTCCTGTCCTGAGGTGACCCAGTGCCCAGAGCATGCACTGACTCCATTCCCCAGCATGGCTGGCCCCTGTATCAGCCCACAACGTGTGTGCTTTATCTCAAGGCAAACAAAACCACTTGAAAAACACAAAGCAGAATGGGGGTTGAAGTCCCAGTTGTGTCAATACACACATGGGATGTGGCAATATCTTGTTGCACATTTGGTTGGTTGCAGAGCAGAAAGGGCAGCCTGGGGGTTTCCTGGGGCTGGGTGTGGGCAGCACTGGGTGTTCAGCAGTGAATTCCTGAATTCACAGTGAATTCCTGCTCCAGTGCAGCAGCACAGACCCTGCCTGGCTCTGCAGGACTACTGTTTTTGGAATAGCTGCCTTCTGCTGCAAGTCAGGGCAAGGGCTGAAGAGCCATTTATAAGTGTGGTACCACTGAGCTGGCATGGTACAGCTGCAGGTGAAACTCTCACTGCCCTCCCAGGCAGCTCCTGTGCCCTGTTGGGGGGAAGATATGGGGAAAAATTCTGTTCCTCCCTACTCAGAAATCAGGCAGCTGAAAGTAACAGCACCTCAGTTCATAATGCATGATGCCAGTGTTCTCTGCAGCTCACTCCTGGTGTTCCAGAAAAGGCCTCGGCTTGTGGAAGGTCTGTGGGAATGTGGCATCATGTGGGACACAGGCAACTGGTGGCCTTTCTCTGGGTCTCAGTGAGCTGGTGGTGGCCTGTCAGGAGCAAGGACTGGGGTTTATCATCTACCATTATCTAATAAAAGGGAATTAATGAAGCTGCTTAGTTTTTTCCCTTGCAAGCCTTCTCTTGTGTGAGAAGTACTAGAGTGTGTTTGTAGCTCCTAATTCAGGACATGCATTTTTGGGGTCAGCCCTGTTTCCCTGTTCTTTTTGGTTGTGTCCAGTACATTGCATGTTTTCAAGATGGATATACAGTACCCTACAAAGGTGGCAGCATCTGTGTTTGCATTGTGCAGATGAGAAAATGCAAAGCCATTTAATCAACCTGGCCGGGGCACCCCTCAGTGAGTGACAATCTGTGGGTGCAGCACTCAGGCTGTGCAGTTGTGACATAAAATATTTCCTCCTGTCTGTCTGCTTGTCCATCTACCTCCTGGACCTCCGTGCATGCAGGAATAGCTCGGGGAAGGTCAGGGGGAGTTCAGGAGCTCAGAGGAAAGGGTCAGTTTTTGTGTGAGTGCAGTGTTGCTCACTGATGAGGCGTCCTGGCAGGCTGTCCCACTCACAGACACCAGTGCCCTTCTTGTGAAACACGGCCAGCACTTACTGGCCAGAGGTGACTTTTTATGGCTCTCTTGCTGGCAGTGTTGCCTCACACATAACTCTGCTGGAAACCTGCAGATATCTCCAGGATTCTGCTGCAGTTGCTGCAGATAAGAGTGGTATGCACAGCAGGGCTGGAGATCTGGGACATCTGCACATTGGCACACGTGGGAAAGAGGGAGCAGAGAGTGTGCAATGCAGCTGGGGTGGCCTGAGTGTCCTGGGATGGTGGGACATCCCCATCCCCATGCACCCATGGTATGGTGGGGCAGCCCAAGCAGCTTGGAGCTGTTCCACTCCTTGAGCCCAACGCTCTTTTCCACTTTCAGCAAAGCTTTTGTAGTGGGTTGGAGATTAATCCCCCCCACACACACTCTGAGGATTCTGTGGCTGGTGTGCTGCTGGCACCTCGTTGCTTTGGAGCCATCAGTGGGAAGGGAGCAGCCAGGCTTGCAGCAGCAGCCTGGCTCACAGGGGGACTGTCAGGAAGGAGGAAGGCCCAGCAGGGCTGTGGACCAGACAGTCTCTCCCAAGGCAGGTCAAAGGCTGAGCTTGCTGTTTACAAAATGGGTAAATAGGCAATTATTCAGCCTGGCAGCAGGCAGAACACCCCACAGGATGTAAATCCTTGCCAATTCAGCATTATCTGTCGGGGAATGGGTTGGAGATCCAAGGATCCCTTGCAGTAGCAAAAGGGAGCTCTCTGCACTTTGAAACCTTTTAGGGTCATTGTAGGATGCCATGGAGCCATTAGGGAGCCCTCACGTGCCAGAAGCAGTTTAACAGGCCCAGTGTTGGGCACTTAATTGTGTCAATAATTATTCACGCATTAGCACCGGCTCCTCCTTAAAGTGTGTGCTGCAGTGACTCATTAAGTTATTGCTGGTATTCATTACCAATAAAATTAGCCTTTTTTCGAAGTGAAAAACTTATGTTTTATGGAAAAATATTGCTGGGAGTACCACAGCTTTGCTCTACTCCCTGCTTGGTGCAGAGAAAAGCAAGAGATGAAGCAGTATTTTTTGTCCTGAAAGAGGCCCTCAAATTATAAAGAGTCTTGTGCTTTTTTTTGTTTTGTTTTTTCTTTCCCCCACAGTGGGTTTTATGTACTTTAATTGGGGCAGGGGAGAAGCCTGGCTTTGGCTGTCAGTCCTGTGTGCACAAGTGCTATTTCCTGGTTATCAGAGGGAGGAAGATAACCAGTGTCTTTGGATGAATCAAGTGTTAATGTATATGCAGCTGTCTGTATGTGAAATGTGTCACGGTGCACTTTTTTTCTTGCAATGCTGATCATTTCCAGTGAGCCTGTACAGTAGATGTGCCTGGAAGGAGAGCAATTGTTACACAACTCCTTAATCCCAACCATGATTAAAACCCCTTTTGTTCCCCCCTCCCTGCATTACCCCAGCCTATCATCTTCTCTGAGAAATCATTTGGCAAGTAGAAACATGTGTATTTTAGGAGAATAACTCCTTTTTAAGCATCAGTTTTGCTTTTGTTCTGCTTTTAGAACTTAGGTTTTTTTGCATTCCAACATACAGTGCCGTTCCCAAGGCGTGGGAGGGTCATAGCCATTTTTTGAGTAAATAAGGTGTAATTGAAATATGATGTATGCAGATACCATCACTTGCACTGCAATGATCCAGATTGTTTGTTTGGTGGGAACATACTTTCAGCCAGGGGCTGGTCAGTGGCAGCCCTGTGGCGTGACACAGCTGAGAGAAATGGCAAAGAGCATGTAAAGTGTCCCAGTGTGAAATTTCACATGGCACTGAGTGCCCACAGGGGGAATCACTGGGAATTTTGGAGGTGAGGGCTGTGGCAGTTTCAGAGAGAAATGGAAAGGACAGGGGGGGCTGGTGCTTAGAGGTTTGACAGCCTGTTTCATGTGGAGACCAGCAGTGAATGTGGTCTTGTTGAAACTTGAAACAGCTCTATTAGCAGCTTGATTGGGGAAAGGAGAGGAGACCAAAAGTAAACAGAAATATGCGCTCTGGAGATGGGCTTAATTGTGCACAATGCATCTTGCCTCTGTGCAGCTTACTCTAATCACTCCAAATGGCAACACACACACTCACACACACAAATTTGATCTGCTCAAGCAGATAAAACTGCTATGTGTATAATACTGCCAGGCTAGGAGGGAAAAAAATGGACATCTGTTTAACAATTCTCCATTGTAGACAGGATCATAGAAGCACTGTTGCTTGCCTGTCGTGTTCAATCAAAATGAATAAAATGCTGATTTAAAAAGAGAAAAGAAATCAGGCAGAAGACCACCTCAAAGTATTTGCTTACACTATTTTTTTTTTGTTGTTCTCATTTCGGCAGCAAATGAGGAAGGGGAATCCCAGGGGCAGAGGAGGTTTCAGGAACAGTGAGGGGAAGATATTTGTTTTGTTTTGGTATTTATCCTCAGCACAGCCGAGAGAGGCGTGCAGCAGTCGGAACTAATTGTGGCTCACTCAGGAAAGTCTTCATTAGCACTTGCCACACATGGTTACCAGATGTGCTGAGGAAGGGCTGGGAGGAGGGAGGAAAGGCTACGTGGAGAATGGGCTACACACTTAAACCTAATAATCTGCCTTTTGTTTTCGGGTCCATTGTGCTGGGGAGGGGAAGAATGGGGAGAGGGAGAAATCCTGGCTGGCTTTTGATGCAGCCAGTTCCTCCCAGCTGAATGGCATTCCTTGTGCTGCAGCCTCCTCCAAGGGAGGAAGAAGCCCTCAATCACGGCCAAGTAAAGAGGGATTTATTTATTTATTTATTTATTTGTTTATTTATTTATTTATTTATTCAAGGGCTGTCAGCGACCCATTATTCCACCGAACTCAGCTGAAAGCACTCGGACACCCAAACTGGGGAAGCAGTATCTTTCTGACCAGCCTGGGAATTTGAGCTGGGATGGGGATTTCTGGGAGCATCAGTGGGGCTGGCAAACCTCACAGCCCAGCAGCATCTCTGCTCACCTGTGCCTTGCCAGGGAATGTGGGATGCAGGCAGGAAAGCCCAGTCCAGCAGGAAGGCAGGAGCAGCTCTGTGGTCCTGGTAGTCACCCCGAGGTTGGTCAGATGTTTAACCTTCTGTTTAATTAAAACAAATTCAGCAGACCTTCCATGCATGGTGGCTGTTGCTGCTGCAGACCAAATCCTGGCCTCACTGCTCACAGAGATGGCTTTCACAGGAACCACTGCTAATTTTACTGCAGATTTTAACAGAAATTTTGGTGGTTGCTGCTTAGGAAAAAAAGCTTCATTCTTCTTATTTTGAGCTGGTCATCTGCAGGGGACCCCGTGTTCCCCTGCCATCTCCCCCTGCTTCAGCAGCACTGCATATTCTTCCCCTCTCACAGTCCCTCAGTGCTCCCACAAGATGAACATTTTTCATGCTGGCATCAAGGGAGAAAGATCTGTGCCTGGAGGCCTCCTCTCCTCCTGTACTCCCCTCTCCATCCCAGTGGTAGGAGGACATCACTGTGTCTGGATGACAGGGCTTAGATGACTCTCCAAGGTCTGAATAATCAGGGCTGAAGGTTTAATTATGGCACTACACATGATGGCCACAAGATTTGTCACTCTGGTCATGTGAAAGAACAGCACTAGATGAACTTCTACTAATTAAGCACTCTGTTTCTCTTCCTTCTCAAAACTGGAAGGAGGTATAAATATGGGAAACCACTTATGTTAATGTGAAATAGAGACATTTTTGGAATCTTAAATAATCTGAGTTGAACCTAAATCTTTGTGGCTCTGGCCTTGTTTTATCCAGCTCAGTTTGCCAGTCTGTAATCTCATCCTGCTTTGGAGCCTGGAAATGTTCTTGCTCACAATCTCAAAGCAGAGCAGATGTTGCATAAATAGAAAATAGGTTGTGTGCACAACCTAATCTAAGCACAGGGCACAGAAGGAGGTTTGGATGAATGTAAGCTAATCAGGGCACAGATCTGCTATACTTTGGGACTTAGGACCAAATTTTTTTCCAGCTATATTCTACTTGGCAGATCCCAAATATGCCATTCATGTTTTCCCACTGCATGGCTTGTGGGTGTTTTTAATTTGTTGAGAAAAAAAGCAATGCTCATCAGCTCAAGCTCACTGAAAAAATGGGTGGTAAAATTTGTTCTATTCCATTCTTTCCTCCATGTTTGACAGATTTCTGCATTCACTGATCTTATTCCAGGTGCACAATAATCAAAATTCAGAAATTCATCTTTTGGATTCCCTCAAATGAATTAATAAAGCCAAATTAGCTGACTTAGTCCTTTCCTGCTGTGGGATGTAGAGCCTCCTTCCGCCTGACTGTATGGCTTCAATAAAATATCTTTATTAACTATCAGAAAGGCCCAAGGAGAAATTTGGTAAAACCCCCAGCCTATTTACCATCCCATTTTTGCAATTGTTGCTATTGCATCAGTTGTTTTCTTAATAAAATTGAGTGCCATATTTGCAATTTTTCTAATGCTATCCCCAATTATTTACACAAGAATGAACTGTGATTGTGCCAAAGTGTATTGTGTAGGGACAATGTGTCTGCCTACAATATTGTGTGTTTAGAAAACACAACACTGCAAACTTGATGTTTCTGTCAAGTTTGCTTTCTTCTGGAGATGCATATACATATATTTATTTTTTCAAGTGTTGCCCACAGAATGAGTTTCACATGTAAATGTTCCTGCCTTCGTGGTGAAACCACAGCCATGCACAACAGGCATCATCCCAGGTGATTTTCATAGTCAGGTATTCCACAGATACAGTAATTAAGATTTGGAAGGGGTATTTGGAGTAGTAAATGAGTTTTTGGCTCAGATGCCTGTGCTCACTGCTCAACAGGTTTGCAGTTACTTGGGGCTCCAGCAGAACTCAGAAGAGCTTCCAGAAATCTGACACACTGAATGCAATTTTAACACATTCTTTGTATTACTAACTTCATCTTTAATTATTATAAGTAAATTATTTTAAGCATTGATCAGCTTGGAGCTGGAAAGCAGAAAGATCAGATTTATTTCCTGCTTCTCTTGCATTTCCATGCTGAAGTCGAGGTTTCAGGCACCGAGGCAAATATTTTTATGCAGATGCAAAACTAATCAACCAAACATGAAAATACTCCTGTGGGGCTTCCTGGAGGCCTTGCTGGGGATACTGCAATGCAAATAATATATAATGCAAATAGTAAATAATAGAGCATCAGTATTGTAGGACAGTAGGATTCAGCTGGGGATGGAACACACTGGGTGGTCCATGTGAGCTGGTACCACCATCATTTTTATGATGCTCAAAATCTCATGGTTTTTCTGCCTGGATCTACTGTCAGGCTTTTTTCACTCTCCCAAAGTTCTTCTATAGAGTGCTCCATTAAAATGCATGTTTCCTCACAGATGATGTCATTTAAGTGGAAGAGAATTGGATATCCTTCTTGGGCCTCCTGTAGTTTTTTCCTCTGTAGCTGGCTGAGCTTGAACTACTTCTCTTTACAATAGGATGATAATAATAATAATAATAAGTAGTAGTAGTAGTAGTAGTAGTCTTATTTAGAATTAATTTTATCTATTTTAATATATATAATTAATTAATCTTATTTAAGATTATATTAATATATCTTACTTATATAAGCATATTAATATATTAATATATACTAATTATATTATTATCTTAATTATATAGTAATATATGATGATAATAATCAATATAATTATTTTTATCAGTAATTTGATTATTTTTATCAGCAGTACTCTGTGTAATTAGAGAGTATCCAGCACTAACCAATGCTGCCCAGTGAGTGCATATTGCACCCTTTTCTCCCCTGTGATTTGCCACTTTTCCAGTACCAAGCAAGTGACCACCTCAGCAAGGCAGGGTGGAAACTCAGGTTCAAAAAGAGCGGCTGGTAAAGTATAAAAGACCTTGGCATGTATACCACACCCCTCCTTTTGTTCTTCCTTCTCCATCCCTAGATCTGCTGAGAAAGATAAGGAATCAGATTGATACATTTGAGTGATTTATATCTTTTTAATTTTTAATGATTGGGCATTTAGTTTCATCACACACAGAAGAAGAAGCATGACTGTGAAGGAAGAAGCATTCCCAACTGAATAAATTTGGTTTTATTTTGTTTGACTTCGCTCTGTTTCAGGGGCAAAACAGATTAGCTTCCCAACACAATGTCTGCCATTTTATCATGAAGCTTACAATATGTAACAAGTCTTGCAGAGCCCTGTTATGAGATAATATGAATGTGAAGGAATCTCTACCTCCACTTCCTAAAAAAATACATTTTTGCTACAAGGAATTGCGGTGAAAAACTTGAAAATATGACATGGAGGGCAACGTAGAGAAGTAAGAGAAAGATAAAAGGATCTCAAATGCCTTGGGAGGCATTAGTTTAGGGGGGTTGTTAGTTTGTATGTTTCTAAGCATTATTGTTTATGGTAAATCTTAGGACTTTAAGTCTGGTCTGTGACTTTTGGGTAGTTGGGAGGGGTAGTAGCTACAATATCTTCCAGACCTTCTCCTCAAGTTGTTTATTTTCTCCTCTGCCAGAGCAGTGTGCTTGGTCTTTCCCCATCCCTGGGCTCTTGGGTCCTGGCAGTGCTGCCTCACTGTGACTGTGGAGTCTTGGCTTCTCTCTGACCCCAGTAAAACCAGTAAAGAAAGGTGTCTGGGAGAGCAAAGCACTTCCAGTCCTGCTTTCCCTCTCCCCCAGCTCAGCCTCCATCGTTTCCCTGGGTGTTGGTTATCTTCATTTGGACTTGGCTCTGCAGTGAGTTGTCTGAAGGGTCAGCTGTCTGCAGCATTACACTTCTGGGAGAACAGAAGGCAAGTGGCACAGATATAAAATGAGTATTTCAGCAAACATTTTGATCTCAGTTGGGGCAGTTTGACAAAATATGAAATCATACCACATCCAAATGCGTCTGCGCACCATCCGTGTCACTCTCATTTGCTGGAGCATCCCTGGAGATGTTGAAAGGAAGGGTGGATGTGGCAGTGTTGGGATAATGGTTGGACCCAGTGACCTTAGGGGTCTTTTCCAACCTTTGGGAATCTGGGATTTTAGGGAAGGTTGTGCTTGGGGTCTGCACCAAGCCTCAGCTCAGGGCAGCTGCATGTGTGAGCACAGCTCGTTGTCCTGCAGATCCCACTGGTTTTAGGAGCAGCCTCTGCAGCTGGGCAGGTACCTGCTGTGCTCAGCATGGGCACCAAGGGTTCAAATGGTAATTCCCCAGTCTCACCTGAAGGCATGGCTTAGAAACATCATTTCAGCCAGTTTCTGATCCATGATGGAGCAGTGAAAGCAGCAGTGCTTTCTAGAGGTGAGGCCACTCTGTAATCCAAACCAGGAGAAGAAATCGTGTCCTTGCCTAGCCTGTTATTAGTTCCAAATTCTATGCAAAAGTTTGAATAGATTTTTCTTTTCACCAGACAATGCAACTATGACCTTTCTCATCAAAAGGAAAGAAGCAGCAGCAACAATAATTTACATCAGTGCAATGACATTATTTGTACCATTGGTGAATTTGAAGCAACTTTAAAAGTTAAAAACAAACAAACAAACCCAACCAAAAACTATTTGAGTATAGGAACAGGAATTTCCAGATCATTTCTTAACTTCTGTGAGCAAATTTCCTCCAGTTGAGGAAATTCAGAATAGTTTCCATTTTGATAAGAATGGAACATCCATTCAGCAGACAATAGGAGCTGTTTAAACCTGTTAAATACTATGAAATAGATGTGTACAGCTAATTAAGGTATGTGTTGAATAGTAATTATGTCATCCTGAGGGATTTACAAATAGACTCTAGTTAAAATTTGATTCAATCTTTTATCATTCACAGAAGGTGCAAATTATTATTCATTTTACGTGCTCTGATTTCAGTTCTAAAGGTAATCCAGAAAAAAGGGAGAGGGATTTCTGTTTTATCAGCATTGTTTAAGAACTAAGATCCCTTAATTATCACACTGTACCAATAGTCTGCTACCCAACTCACTGAAGCAGTCATTCAGCTTTGAAACTAACAATTTACCCTCCAAGCAAAGGGAGATCCAAGGAAAAGTGTTTAGTCAGCAGGCAAAGACACCAAATTGTATGTTTTGGCTTTTGTTGGTGTTCCTGTTTCAGAGCTGTGCAAACGTGAGTCATTTACACAATGCCTTTCAATCAAAGGCATCAAAGCAAAGGAGACAGATTTCACAAGGAAACTTTAAAAAAAAAAGGCAAAGGTGAAATTATTTATGGGATCCAGTTCTTTTAAGCTTCTGGAACCTCTTTCAAGGCTTATGCAACATGAATAGACTCTTAGTCTTGCTCCTTTATGCAATATCTCATCATAGCAAGGAAGAATTAGATAAGATTCCTGATAACTTTGTTAAAGTGTATTACAAATTCTTTTACAAGAAAGTTACTGCAGTGTTTCTAGATTTATAACAATAATTGGCAATCCCCATAATTACCATTAAAGCTGGCCAAAAATGAAAAGAAAAAAAAAAGTGTTTAATGAAATATTTTTACATCTTGGAATGAAAGCTGTATCTTTCAAGGAAATTATGTCTTGCCCTGCTTAATGCCAAGTACTGAGGAGCAGGCACCTTTTAAGAGGGAGAGCAGCAGCTACCCAGCAACACTTAGAAATGGTGTGCAGTCCTTTAAGTTGAGCTTAAACAAAGGTGCTGGACTTCTTGGGAAAATTTATCCAGGTGTAAAACCTAATTTGCTGTGCTGTGATTTTATCTTTCCAGTGGAAGTGGCATTTTGGTAAGGTGAATAGAAGAACCCACATTATCTTTGGTTGGTTGGCTTGGTTTTCTTTGGGAGAGACAAATGGGCTTGACATAACTGGTTTTCTCTGCACATCCCATAATATTTAATCTTTTGACACAGCTGCTTGCTTGCAGTACAGTTTGGAGTGCTATCCACTGAAAAACTGGTTGCTTGGAATCTGTCAGAGAACTACCATATTTATGCATAATTTTTTTTCATGCAGGCTCTTAGAATGTTTAATAGGGGTGGCAAACACTGTAATGGAAGTGGAAAGTGTTCCCAGTTCTTAGCAAGATAAGAAAATGTTGTTTCTTATCTGTGATTTGAAAAGAGATGAAGGGTCAGTGAGGTAAAGATATGTGAAAGCTCTTTCACACTTGGTAAGAGCTACAGAGGAGGAATGTTTCTCACTGGTGCCTTGTTTGAGTGGAAAGGAAGAGAAAGAGGCAGCTCCTACGTAAAGGGAAAGGATAAGAAAAAATGTCAAGTAAAATCAGGGAAATGTGTTGGTTTATTTGCTTAAAGATACAGGTGCACAGGTCTGAGATTATTGCCACAAAGAAAAGAGCAAGTCAAGCTGAGGGCACCTTTCAATGCCCAATGTTGTGGATGCTTTGGGATTTATAAAAATCCATAAGGCTTCAGAGATAGCTGAGAGGAGCAAGGAGAGTGGGATGGGCTCCAAGCATGGTCAGTTTTGGGGGATTGCACAGGAATTTAGGGCAGCCTGCTGTTTTAGGCCCTGCCTGTCCCATCCAGTTCAGCTCCTTGGAAGCTGTTTTTGGCCACAGTGTTTGCAGGAGCTATGAAGAAGGGCAAAGTTTGATTTCAAGACTCAGCATACATGTACCAAACTTAATAGTGGGGCTGGTTGGGTCTGCAGCCACTTAAATAAATTATTTTCTTCCTCATCCTCAGCAGGTTTGTAGGTTATCATCTGATCTGTAGGAACTTTTGCATACCTGACCTGTGCTGGCATTTGGGCTGGGAGAGAAAAGATGCCCCTGACTCTGTCTGTAGAAAGCAGAAGAAAACTATCCTGAGGTGTTTTTTTTTTTGTTTTTGGTTTTGGTGGGTTTTGTTGTTGTTGTTGGGGTTTTTTATGGTTTTTGGTTGGATTTTTTTTGTTTTATTTTTTTGGGGGGGTTAGTGGTTTGTTTGGGGGTTTTTTGGGGTGTTGGTTGGTTGGTTGGTTTGATTTCGTAGCATTACAGCAGCAGTGGATGTATTTCATCACTGTGCTATTTTTTAGCACATCAGCTTTCATTTGCACACATTTTTTTTAAATTTATTTTGTTTATTTGCACACAATTGGCCTGTAAGTGAGAGGTGCATGTCCTGTGTTGAGAGGAGTAAATGTCATCTCACAGACCTGGGGACCAGCACTGTCAAGTGAGAGCCTGAACAACTCCTGAGTGTGGGCTATCCAGAGTGCAAGGCCTGTGAGGAGCTGCTGGGGGAGCTGGGGTTGTTTATCCTGGAGAAAAGGAGGCTCAGAGGGACTTTAAACTCTTTAAATTCCCTGATGGGAAGGTACAGAAGGTGGGGTCAGCCCCTTCTGCCAGGACAAGAGGACATGGCTTTAGGCTGCACCAAGGGAGGTCCAGGTTGGACATCAGGAGGAATGTCTTGACAGAAAGGGCTCTTAAACATTGGAATGGGCTGCTCAAGTGCCCAAGGAGCTGGCAGAGTCAAGGTCCCTGGAGGTATTCAAGAAATGACTGCATGTGGCACTTAATGCCATGGTTGAATTGACAAAGTGGTGATCAAAGGTTGGACCTGATGATCTCAGAGGTCTTTTCCAACCTAAATGGTTCTGTGATTCTTTCACTCTTGAGAAGAAACTGATTTGCTCTTGAGTAATCAGAATACATGAGAAATGTGTGACCAGTCTTTCTCCCTTTAGACCAAAGGCTGCAAGCTAAACTGGCTTTCAACATGAATGGCAAGTGAAATCTTGTCATCCTACTGCTCTTACTGGGATATGGGCACTCATTTCCTTCTTTGACAGATGAATACATGGGCTAAACTTTTGGAGCAGCATACTTAAAACTTGCATTTTACTTTTGTGCTGAAGAGTGCAAGTAGCTAAAATAGCTGGTAGTGCATGGAAGTCAATTTGTTGCTGAGCTTCTAATAGTAACAGATTTCAAAACTTATATTTTTTGAATACATTTTGGAGCTGGTGGAATGCTTGAAAGATTCATTTCTAACAGAATTTGCATTCCGTGTAATTTGGATTTAATAGCTTGGTATAACACAGGCAAAAGGGTTTCTGAGTATATGACTCTCTTTTTCCATGGCACAGTAGGTATTTCATCTTAATTTTTGGTTGCATGCTAAGAAATCAATATGTAAAGCAAGAGAGTATGGATACTTGAAAGGAAAGCATCAGAGAAGTTGAATAGTCATGTATTGGGTTAATATTTAAAACTGGAATATTTCTGAGTAGGAAAGGGCAATTCACAAACCACTTTTTCCCCTCCAACAGCTAATTCAGAGGCACAATTGTGGGAGCAGCCCCTTGACAAGAGGACCAAGTGCAGCTTGTGACAGAACTGAGTGGAGATGATCCCAAGCTGAGAGTCAGAACAGGACCTGCTTTTGAGTTCACCCAGCGACCTGCAGGTTTATTCCAGCACCCAGCACAGGTAAGAGATCTCCACAGATTCTGCATTTCCCAAGGTGTTGTAATATCCCAGCCATAACTCCTGCTCTGCAGAGCCTACAGGATTGGAAACTGCAGTGCTAGGTGCTAGTGCCAGGTTTTGTGGGGTTTCACTGGGCTTTGGGTGTCTCTTGGTAAGGTCAGCTCAGAGTCCTGGTGCATTTGTCAGCAATCCTACCCCAAGGAGCTCATACACAGAATGGTATCTGAACCAGAATTTAAGATTAGAAGAGAACTGTTGCTTGAGCCTTTGTATCTCATGTCCATGTAAATCAGGAGAGGTTTGTTAGAGTTAAACAAGAGGTCTAGGTCAAGGTGGGAAGTGTTGTTGGCTCTTGGCCTCTTGCTGGAGCCAATTCCTGGGGACAGTAAATTTGGTCCCAAACTGTGTTCTTGTTACAGAATATACAACAAAACCTCAATGCACTAAACCCTGAGAGATTCCAGGCTGCCTTTTGAGATGTGTACAAACAATAGGGATCTAGCTGAGCGGGGTACCTGCCCATGCAGGCTGGGCCAGCTGCTGGCAGCTCTTTGGCAAGCTGCTGTTCCTGGGCTGATGGGCTGAGCCCTTCCAGAAGGCACTGAGGGTGGGGATGGACCCCCCGAAGCTTCCTCCTTGCTGTTTTTTCATTTCTATATGCTTGCTCTTGGCATGAGGTGCCAGATTCCTAAGTAGACCCAAACTTTCCTTTTTTCTCTGTACAGAATAACTGTGTAGTCCATATAAAATGCTCTGCCATGTGAGTTATGAGAAGTCATGTTCCATGGGAACAGGGGGACATGCCCTGCTCCTGCTAACTATATCCAAGATCATGAAAACTGAGGGCTGTTCTCCTCCATCATCATTTCACTGGGGGTGTCAAGAGCAAGAAATTATGGGATTTTATTCTTTGTGGATTAGTTTTGGTCAGAGATGGGGTTTCAGACTGGTAATACACTTCTTCCTCAGCTAACATCCCCAAAAGACCTCTGCATGAAGATGCAGGCAGCGCACTGAGGGTGTCCCAAACACCTGTTTTAGACCCTCAAGTTTGGGGGTAAGCGACTCTGTGGTGTGGAATGAACCAGAGCACTTTGTGGCTGCTGCTGCTGCCACAGAAGACCCCCCCCCTTCCCCCCCCCCCCCCCAAAAATGAGGATCTACCCCTGCAGCTGCATGGGGACTGAGAGCCAGGATGCTGCCATGGGGCAGCAGCCACAAAAGCCCCTTTCCCACAGATACTGTCCTGTCCTGGCTTCAGATTATTCCTTAATCATTAGCCCTAATGAAGGGCTTTTGTCATAATGGGGGGGAAAAGAAAGAAAAAAGGAAAATAAAAAATTAAAAAAAAAAAAAGAAAAGGAACAGACAAGGAGGAGAAAAGATGGGGAATAGCTGGGATTATCTGTGTGCTGTCTCTCAGGTCCAGTGACAACAGGACTACAATGGGGAGCTTTCAGGGCTGCATATGGTCTTCCTTCCGAGGGAGTTGATTAAGCGACTCCGGATGAAATTGAAATCCTGTGATTTGACCTTTGTCTGGCCTGGGAGGACTGCAATTCGCATAACAATTTCCTTTTGTTCTTTGTTTGGAGTTATTAATCCAACATGAGCCTCGAATTAATCAGGGGTAGTGCGTTGTTACATTTCTAATTCACAGCTCCACTGCTTGTGTCTTTTTTAATTAAGGCCGAATGATAGCAGGCCTTAGCCCCTGATTGCAACACTTACTAACCACACATTGAGGGATGAAGAGGCTAAATAGGCAGAATGAGATTACTTCAAGGTTTCACTTAATTGTTTTTTCCTTTAAGTAAAGAGCACTGAACGAACATTGTTAATGCCAGGCTGCCAGCATTTCTTTTCTATATGTGTTACTTGTGCGCAGGGTGGGGGAGGCTGGGGCTGGTGCACCAAGGACTCTAATGGCTCAGGGGTTTGTAAAACTGAAGCCTTTGGTTATTGATTTAAACCATTCCTCCCACCTCCCCTGGGGGGCAGGGGCAAGGGAAGGAGGAATGGAGTTGGAGAGCATTAAACTGCAGTTGGATGCGTGGATTTCTGAGCGAACCCATGGTTTGTGTAGTTTTTCTTGCTGTTTGCAACTGGTTCAAAGGTATAAAAGGCAGGAAGATTGAAGGCTATCAGAGATGCTAAAGAAATGTGCTGACACACACAAAGCTCCCCAAAGGCTGGGAGTGGTAATAATCATAATAAAACCAAGGCCAGGCAGTTGTGTCGCAGCAGATTTTGCTCATGGGAAGGATGTTTGGGTAATTTTCAAAAGCCATTTGTAAATTTGTATTGTGAGAGCCATTCAAGGCCACGAGGGCGCAGGTGCTATTCCAGGGGAATGGTGTAGATGATCTCAGACACATCCTGGGTAACACAGTCTGTGCCAGACACTCGGGATGCCAGAGAAGAAAACACACTGAGTGTCCAGCCTTGCAACATTGGTTTACACAAACGGTTCTGTTAACTTAGAAAAGAAAAAGAAAGTAAGGGATAACAGGATTCACATTGCAGGTTTATGCCCTGTGTTTTTACCTCCTATGGTGCAGTGCTTTGGATGGGATTGTTGTGGAGAAAAGGTTAATATTCAGGCTCCCAAACCTTGAGATGCTGAATGCACGGAAATCCAATTGAATTTCATTTGTGCCACGCACCTGCAATATCAGCTAGAGCTCTGTAACTGTGGGGAACTAACTCTCTCTGAGTTGCTTCATCCATCCAAGGAGCTGGAGGAGCTCCTTGGATGTTTTCTGTGTAAAATGGAGAGCTGGTGTTAGGCATACCAGGTGCAGATACAGAGCTGCTGTTCTGACTCTGGCGTGGCATGTCCAGGGCCACAACACTGCTCCCACTTCTCTGAATTCTTGGTGTCTGGAGGCTGTTCCACACAGGATTATCTGAGCATGCAATGACGAAACCTCCAGGTAGATTAAGCAAAACTATGGTGTAAGCTCCAAGGAGAAAAATGTGCCAGGTAAAAAGCTTACTTCTAAATTTTAAACTTGGTCTGCTTTTTCAGATGAGCCTGAAAGAAACAGGCTTTTTTAGCCTTCCATAGGAATGTATAATATGTGAAAACAAAACAAAACAAAAAAAAAAACAAGCTAACACACCAATCTTTAGATCTGGCTTTCAGTTGATGCAAGGAAGTACTAATGACTTCTATGATCAGTAATGTCAACACAGGATTTACACTGAACTGGGTTCACAGGTTCAAAGCCATTTTCTGCACTCTCCTGCTCTTTTCTTGGGTGCTGCCTGATCCTGTGTGTCAGCATACTTCTGGTAGATTGCCAGCTCCCGTGCTGGGAGAAGTCAATGGGATAAGAAGATGCTCAGCATTAGTTGGAGTAGGGCTGCCTGACAAGCAGTTCAAGTACCTCACACATTATTTTGTTTTTCAGAGGCAGTTTTGATGCTGTTACATTAAATGACACCTTATTCTGCAGCTGAATCACACTTTGCATGGAGAGAATAGGATTGAGCACACAAGGATCTGACCATCTCTTGCTTGCTGTTTATTTCTATTTAAAGACTGAATGCTTCACATTTGTCCACCTTGTTCTCTTTTTCCTAGAAATCTTTGCTGTGTTTGTTTACAGCAGACCCAATTCCAAAATAGAAATCTATTTTCAGTGCTGTTCTGTGTCTCAAACCTGCATCCTTCTTTTTTTCTTATATTATTGTTTGAATGTTCACTGTTGTTGATTTAAAGGTGTCACATTACACTCCTAAAGGCTCTCAGGATCAATTTGTTTCTTATGTGAGTGTTTTGAATAATATCTCAAACCCCAAAGCCCAGTTGCCCTGTGTCCTGTTTAAACCTCATGGCAGTGGTCATTCAAAGTGGTACATTTGGGGTGCTTCTAAAATCTTTTCCTCATCCTTGCACATAATGTTCAGCGTTGATGTATTCAGTGGCTCTCCCCAACAAACTTACAATACCATGTAGAGCTTTGAGAAGGATGAAAGAAGTTGTATAAACAGATGGCAGTGGAGTTGCAGGGGTTCTGGAAAAGGTTAACCCTTGCTGTGAACTGTCCTGCAGGATCTTGCTGGAGCCACATCTCCTGTCAGATTTCAACACTTGGCTTGCTCTGTGTAATACAGCATAACTCAATCCTTTCAATTACTCTGTGAAGGAAATTAGGCTTCTTGCCATTCTCAGGAACCAAAAGACCGGGTCAGGGTTCATGATAATGCTCCTCCATCCTCGCCCAAAGTGGGCACAGTTGCTCTTCTTTGAGGGACAGTCCTGGAAGATCTGTAGGTCACCAACACTTGCAGCCTCAACAATCAACACTGCTGAGCCCACAGATCAAATCAGGAGTGACTTTTGATGCTGCTGCTCTTCCTGGCAGTTTTAGGCAATCTGTTGCTATTCCTGAAACCTTTCTGTTGGGATCAACAGCTGCCCTGAGCTCGATGTGCTCCCCACATCAGCAGTGAGCCTTGTGCAGCCCCGTGCCCCATCCAGGACCATGCCCATCCCATGGAGCTGCTCCCTTTGGAGCTGGGGAACCAGGCTGGCCCCAGCCCTGCTCTGCCTCCCCTCTCTCCTCCTTGGGACATAAGGTAGAGATTAGTATTTAATGGTGCTTTGAGCTGCCCAGCGCTCCTCCCTCGGCGCTGTCTCCCCGCCATCCCCCTGCCCTCCCTCCCTGCCATCAATGGGAGCCTTTGATGTGGCACAAGGGAAGACTGTTGGCTAACAGTCTGGAGCTGCCTCGTTTGAGCCAACCACCACATGAAAACAAATGCGAGCCATCATATTTCATTAACGGGCTGCCCCCCGCTCAAGTGCCCTTTTTGATGTGGGAGCTCATCCTGACAGGAATCAGGGAGATATCAGTGTGATTAAGGCCAGCAATAATAGTTAGTGCATTGTATTGTAAATTACCTTTCTGGGCCCTGCTACTTTATCAGCCCCACTGGCCTTGGCTTGGGTACATTTTTGACTACTCTGTATATACAGTGTATTAGCGCAATGGAGATCATTATGTGGCCTGTATTTGAGTCATTTTTATTTAAGATGCCAAACAATAAGCTGTTGATTGGGGGAACAAGAGGCGAACAATAATGTTCTGTGTCACATAATACACCACCATTTTCCAGCTTTGCTTTAGAAGGGCCCTCTTTATTGTTTTTGTATAAAAATGGTTCTTAGGAGGAGGAATATTTTGCTGAGGTATGTCATTATTTTGCAAATTTCTATTATCTCATCATGTTGTCTTCATTGTAAATTGCAGCTAATTAGGAACCTAGTTAGAGCCCCAGCTTTGAGGCTGGCTTTTTTGTGAAAAGAGCCCACCGATTACCGCACTACAAGAGAGGAAGGGAGAGAAAAAGGAGATTAATCTGGTTACCTAGGCGACACTCGCTTCCATCTGCGAGGAACAATACATTTTTGTTTCCTTGGCTCAGTTCAGATCTGTTTTGTTTAGGGGGGAAAAAAAGAGAGAGAGAGGGAGAGGCAGAGAGAGAGAGAAGGGGAAAGAGGGAGAGGGAGAGGAGGCAGCCCCACAACAATGCTGGACTCTGTCTGGCCCCGGCTTACCCGCTTCCATCCCTCCGCAAGTTCGGGGTCTCGGGGGAGTGGGAAGATGAAAGAGATAAGCTCCAAAGTTGTCAAAGGTCATAACCTTGCCACACAAAGCCAGCAGTTTTACTTCTAAATCCCCTTCTCCCAAAAAGCACTTAATGAAATAATATACTGTGCTTCTCAACACCCTGTAGTCTCTATTAGGCAGCCAGGCCCCAGAGATGGTGAATTTCAGGAGTCGGTTTAAACTTTGGGCTGAGCAGTTGCTGCCTCACTGTAGATGTGATGGGAATTTGCTTAGAGACACAGACAACTTTTCTTCCACTTTCTTTCATTAGCACTATTCTGGCTTCCCTGACACATGTTTTTAGCACTGCCTTCACACAAAAGGCACAGGTCTGTGAAGGCACAGCATTCTTATTTATTTTTATTTTTTTTTTAATTTCTATTTGGTTACCTTCACAAGGTCATGCCGTAGCAGTGACCTGTATCTCTCTTGCTGTGCATCAAACTGCTAAACCCTGGTGTGGCTTTTGCGTAGGGCAGACAATGCAGGCACATTATTTGCTTCTTGTTTTGGAGCAGCTTGCCAGAAAAGGGACGGAGGTAATAACCAGAGCTGATAGAGCCTGGCTGAGAGCTCAGAAATGCTCACGAGGTCTTGAGCTGAACTGGCTGAACCCACAGCCTTTCTGATAAGCACAATGCTTTCTCCAGGTGTTATGTCATCATGTATAATGTTTTACTCTACAGCAGTGTTATGGATGATGACATAAAGTCACAAAAATATCAAAGTTACCAATTTTAGCTTGTCTGAGCTTTCCAAACCTGGACTGTGCTGATCAAATCAGAGCAAGTATCAGGTTAACAACCCTAAACCTCTTATTCTGCATCGCTCTGGAGTACTGTACTTACGTTTTCTTCCTCTAAAGAGGAGTCTAAGAGCTGCTTCAGTGATGTCTTGCTCACTCTAACTGGAAATGATGGTCATTGAGTTACAAAAATTGCAAGTGCTCAGGAGGAAGGAATGAATGAAGGTACGACTGAATTTTTGGGTGGGGAATGTGAGATATCTTGGAAGTGAAATCATAGTTGAATTTCCAGTTCTGCTGCTTGCTTTCTGTTGGATCTTGGCCAATTAACTTGGCCTATTTCTGTCTCGGACCTTGACCTACATAAAGCAGGCAAAGCTGTATTTCTCCACCACGGAGAATAACTTGAGTCTTAATTAATTAATTAGTGTTTTAGGGAGAGTCTGAGGTGCAGGGCTCTGGATATAGGCAGGACATTTAATCCTTACCTATTCTGTTTCAGTGCATGCCTCTCTGGGTACACCTGAACAAGTTCTTCTAAGACCTCTCAAGTGAGAATTAAATCAAACATACCAGACTTCGTTAATTGGAGTGACTTGCTGAGATGTTTTGCAGATGTGTGGATGGAGCAGTTGTCACCTCACAGACAATTAGTCCAGTCCTCCAAGCTCTGAGAATGTCCACAGTAATTCTGCAAGGCCATAAAATGAGGTGAGGGAGGAAAAATGGCTCTGTGTTATCTGTGTGCAAAAAGGAGAAGGACAGCACCCTGCAGCACAAGATTGGCACTGTTTAGGGAAAGATTTGGAGAGTGAGGTATCAATCAGAGATTCTCAGCAGTATAAATAAAGGGAGAGGAATATTTTGCAAGTTATTTAAATGGTAATTTCCTATTTTAGTAGCAATGTTAATTCTGGAGAAACCAGAAATTTAGAATGCTCCAAAATTGTAAGGGACAGAGGGGTAGAAATCTTTACCCATTATTAGAAAGAACCAGAATTACTTCACATAACAAGTTAAAAATGTTACTTTGAGCTGCATGATAATTTGAGGAGACTCTAGAGTTAGCCTTCCAGTTCTTAAAGATGGGTGGAGAGTGGGAATTTAGTAACTTTTGTTGGCCTATATTGCTCTTGCATCTTGTGGAAAAGTGATGGGGTGTGGACAAGTAATGGGGTTCATCACTTGTTAAACAGGCATCATAACATAAATAAAGTCATGTTACTCCTCCTGGGGTGTGCTACCCATGCATTTGGTCACCAAAGAGCATTATCTCCAGCTAGGAATTATCAAGGAAAGAAAAAAAAGGAAGGCCAGGATTCAAGAATTAAAAAAAAACATTTTAGAAAACATTTACAGGGTGACCCAAGAGCCCTACTGAATGCTGAAGCTACAGAGGTGGAAGAATATTCACAGAGAATTGTTAAAGTCTCAGGAAAGGTCAATGTTTGCTTCAGCCCCAGCATAAAGGGTGGAGCATTTATGGTCAATTCTGTTATTTATTGTCATCACAGCAATGCCCTGGTATGCACTTTTAAGGACACATTTAGATGTTTTGTACTTTTCAAGAGGAGGAGTGTGATGGTGTTCACAGGGGGTCTTGGATTGGGGATGAGACGAGGATCTGGCTCCATCTTTCAGAAGGCTTGATTTACTATTTTATGATATCTATTACATTAAAACTATACTAAAAGAATAGAAGAAAAGGTTTCATCAGAAGGCCAGCTAAGAACAGAAAGGAATGGTGTCATGGTTTGACACTGGCACAATGCCAGTGCCCCCATGAAGATACCTTCTCCCTGGTTTCTGCTGTGAGATGTGACCAGGAATGAGCAAAGCAGGCTCCTACTTAGGGAAAAAAGAACCAGAACTTTATTAACTACTCTACAACTACAGATAAAAAGGAACACACACACACACAGGGAAAATGAAAACCTCACAAATGCATTTCCTCCTCCCCCCACCAAATTTCCAACCCAATACATTTGTTCCTCAAATCACCAACTCTCGGTCCAGCACCACCTTTTAGACAATCAATCCTCAGTTCATCAAGAGGAGAGGAGTCCTTCTTGTACCATGGGCTTCCCCTGGAAACACAGCTGAAGCCTCGTGTGTTTCTGTGTCACTCGTGGCACTGCCCGGAGTACATCTGCCATCGTGACGTCTTCCTTTTCATGTCCAGTGCTCTCACCACTGAACATGGACCAGAGCTGCTTCTAGGGTTGTCTTTTAAGGATGCTCTGTCCCGATCCAAAAAAGGCACAGTCTCTCCTTTGGGACACCTGTCCCCACAATCTCTCTTTTGGGACACCTGTCCCCCCCATATTTTTTCACCCCCTGGGGCCGAGGGGCATCAACACTGAACCCTCTTGGTTCTGAGGCCATTGCCTCCCCCTAGAATGCAGTCTCTGTATCACAAGGAACATGGTTCTGTCCATGGCTATACAAAAAGAGTCCAGCAAAAGCCACTCCATCATCTCTTCCCACTAGGATTCTTCTCTACTCTTCTACCATCTCTCGCTCGCCCAGACCTCTCTCACACTTGCACATTTCCTTCCTCATCTTCCACTCTATCTTCCAGGAGAGGTCAATGATCTGTAAAGTTCTCATTCTCCAAAAAGGGGTTAAAAGCTCGTACAAGCGGCCGGCTGAACCCCCCCCTCTTCTCCGTCCCAGCCGTGCTGCCGGCGCAGGCCCATGTTTATCAAGTCTCAAGGTTACAGTCCCAGGCAGCGGCTCTCTCTCTCTCTCTGTGTCTCTCAGGGGGGGCTGCCCGATGGCTCCCAGTCTCTCTCTCTCTCTCTCTCTCTCTCTCTCTCTCTGTGTCTCTCAGGGGGGGCTGCCTGATGGCTCCCGGTGTCTCTCTCTCTCTCTTCCACCCTTCCACCCCCGGGCTCAGGCCTACCTCTCCCGGCCACATGGCTTTTCCTCTCCCCCTGCCCAGCCAGCAGCTGGGCCGGGGGAGAGACCCGAACTCTTTCCCGCCGGAAACCCAAGAGGACCCTCCCAGGGGAGAGCTCTGCTTTTAACCCCGTGTTCTCAGAGGCGTGTCCATGTCCCAATGGCCAGGTTAAATGGCAATATTAAAGTCTGAATATCCATTGGCCAAAAACACAGCATCCCAAAAAACACATTTCCTGTCAAACCACCACAAATGGTAACAAAGGCTTGTGTCTCGGACAGAGAGTCTGAGCCAGCTGGGCTGTGATTGGCCATTAATTAGAAACAACCACATGAGCCCAATCCCAGATGCACCTGTTGCATTCCACAGCAGCAGATAACCATTGGTTACATTTTGTTCCTGAGGCCTCTCAGCTTCTCAGGAGGAAAAATCCTAAGGAAAGGATTTTTCATAAAAGTTGTCTGCGACAGGTTCCCAGAGCTCCAGGACCTTTCTTTCTCCTGGGGACTCCAGTGCTTCCCTGGGAGGCCTTTCCATCCTCATTGCTGATCCCTGGGAATTCTGCTTGGCTCCATCAAATCTGACAAAGCAAAAGCCAGAGGGAATATTTCTCCAGCCTCATGTCCCAAGTTTTGTGTTGTGCTTTGCAGCAATGCAGAGTGTCATCTTGTTAGTCTGAAAGCTCCTCAAAGGGTTTCTGTTCAGCCAGTCCCTCATCAGAGCCAGTTAAAGAAATTTAGCTCTTAAATTCCCTTTCTTTTGAAACTCTTTTTTTTCTGTGTTCTGTAATGGTTTCCCTGTGTTTCCAGTCCATTACTGTCAGTTCTTTTTGGAATGTCAGATTGCATAAAAGTTGCTATAAACATTCAAGCAGAGCTTGAAGCAACCCCTGAATGAATTTTGTCTTTGCAAACAAAGTCTTTGCTCCTGCACCAAAATAATTTCTGAATAATCACTGGAAGTATGAAGATCTGTGTTTATTCCAAGAATTGGTAATTATTTTTCATATTGGACTTTGAGAAGGTGTGAAGAACTTGGAGGGACAAGTTACAGTAGTTCATGTTTCTTGGTCTGGCACTTTAAACTATTTTAATTGTTAAATTCTCTTCACCTTAATGAGAAATTTCCCTGGGAGAATAGGATCCATGGCAAATATTTGCCAGATAAGCAGCCCTCAAGTAACCACTATCAGTGGGCAGTTTGGCCATTTAAACCACACTGAGTCAGAATTTATGTTGGAGCAAACCCTCTGAAAACCATCTGGTTCAACCCTTCACTCAAAGGAGGTACAGCTGGAAGTTAATTCAGATTGTTCAGGATCTTGTTCTGTTTCTAAGCACCTGGTCCAGTGCTTTATCACCCTCACTCCCATTTTTTTCTATATATTTATATTTTTTCTATATATTTTTTTTTTCTTTTGTGGTAATTGCACTGCTGAACAGCCTAGGCTGGATTCCAGTCACATTCCAGGACCATGTCAGATGTATCTGTTTGATGGAGGGAATTTACCTGGCATAGGATTGAACATCAGTGCATTTTTTGGCAAACATGGGAGATGCTCACTGTGGCTGGATGCCCTGAGATGACAGAACTATTGGTGTACCTTTGCTGCCAGAGATCTTGGTGCTCATGAGTGACCTCCTGTCACCAGCACAGCTCTCTGACTTCTGGCCATAGAGAAGAAATGAGGGAGGAAAAGAGAGAGAAAATCCTCCTGTTCCTTAGGAATCAATGTCCAGTCTAAGGCAGCAGTGTTCAACTCACAAATACACAAACGAGCTGTAGATCCCCTTGTGCTTTGTCCCTTTCTGGGCCACACCACATCAATGGCTTGACTGGGGGCACTTGAAAGGACTTGAAAGCAAACAGTTTCTGACCACTTTCACTTCTTCCTTGCTTTATTTTATCCATGGCTACCCAGCCCCAAAATGAGAGGGCTTTTGTGTGTCATTTGTATTTTCTCTGTGAGCAGGGAGCTATGTTTAGATTCTCATGACTGAATAAATTTTTTACAGATAAGAGCTTTCCTTAAGACAGGCTCTATCATGTGGGCATTCCATGAGACTCTTTCTCCATTCTACTTCATCCTCTTTCTGCTCCTTCAAAAGTGAAAAGGACCAGTGGAAACAGATTTTGGGGAAATATCCATGGTTTAAAGGCTTTCCCAGGTCAATATGGAGCCAGCAAAAAAACTGTGCCCTCCTCTGCAAATGGAGCTGTTCCCTGTTAGCTCTTGAGAGAAGCTGACAGATACACCCTCTATTTCTTATAAAAAATATAGACTGGGGGTCTTTGAGGAGGTTTTCAGTCCAGTGCGCAGAGATTTTGTTGGCTGCTTTGTTAAATCCTGCAGTTCAACAGTGCAGAGAGTAAAACAGGTATGTTGCCAGCAAATACAATTGAAAATAATAATTTGAAAATAATAAATTAATACAATTAATAGACACAATTGAAAATATATTGAAAATAATAAATTAAACCCCAAAATGCAAGCTTGGCATCGTAGTCTTGGTATTATAAAATAATGATTCCTGCATCTTTTTTTTTTTCTTTGACTTTTTTGTTTCTGGACTTCTTCAGTGCATTCAGCTGGGCATTAACAGTAAATCTCAACTTTTTAAAAGTGAATCCCAATGTGATCTAATGTGATCATTGATTGAAGGAGTTGCAGCTTTCAGAGAAGCACAGGGTGGAAGATTTGTGAGCAATGAAGGCTAATAGAAGATCCAACAAGTTCAGTTTGGATCAACTCCTGCAGTCTTGGCTATGTGTAGGTCAATAGTTCAGAGGTCTGGAGTACTAGTTAATGTCATTATTGCTGAAAACACCCCTTTAGACAACAAAAGGGAGTGCAACATTCACAAGAAAAAGATGTTATACACAGGTGTTTAAAGTGTGTACAGCATTTATCAATAACTCAATTTGAAACAATTTATATATGTATTTTTTTGTAATTGAGCCATTAAAAAATGCAAAGTTGATTGGCTGCCTTTCAGAAGGAAAGTTATTTCCTTTGCTAGTGCCCCCCATTGGACCTGCCTAGGGGGGACTGCTGAAAAAAATTTACACTTTCAGCTAGTAAAGAACACATTGATTGCTCCTTCTTCAGCCTTTCCCTCTGGAACTTCTCATCACTCATCATTGATGAGTAGTAATTAAAAAAATAAATAAATTGAGGGAAATTGAAGGACTGATGCTTTGAAAAATGTGGCCTTGTAAGTCAGATTGCAACAGAAGAAGACAAGGAAATTAAGATCTCTCAAGAGTTTTTCCTTCTCAGCTGTGCTTTTACATGGTGTTACAGTGAAACTCCCTAAACTGGGCTGATTGCAGACACTGGATTGACTGAGAACTTTTATAATTTGGTGTAAAAGTCAAGCACACTGTGCACCATTCTCCACACTTTCTCAGCTCCGCCATCTCATGTATATTCTGGCCTTGAAGGACACCCTTCCTATAGATAGTGCTTTGTTGTATGTAAATGGTTCAGCAGCCAGATGAAGGCTTTGGCCAGCAAGTCAATAAAACTTGCTGTGAATCTGCACATTTGCTATTGCATTCAACTTTTATGCTTCCAGAGTGAAGATGATTAACTTTTAAAAAGTTTGGAGAAGTTGACTTTAAACATTGTTGACAGTTTCAGGAATCATTGGGCAGCCTGACATAATGTTATTCATGATGAGAGTGCTGTCAGCACAGATCAGGAGTGATACCAGACAGAAATGGAAGGCAATATTTTCCTTATAGGTTGTGGGGATTTAGCCGTGTGACTTCTATTAATAATGGGAGTTTTGCTGTTAACTCCCAAGCATCATCTCCCCCCCACACAAAAATGCTGAAAACGTGCCCTGTGGTGTAGCTTGGATGAAATTTTATGTTGGTTTTGTTTGGACATTGAAGATCATCTCATCTGAGCAGTCACTCTGCTTCCAGTTTCCTCCAGGTGCTGCTGAGGAGCAAGCAGGGAATTGGTTGTGGTTCAACCCCAGCTGGCAACTAAGCACTGCACAGGCTCCCCTTCCCCTTCCAGTGGGGCTGGGAAAGGGGAAAAGTGAGAAAACTTGTGAGTTGAGATATGAAAAGTTTAATAATTGAATTAAAGAGAAATAATCAATTGCTGTAATGAAAAGGAGAGTAACAGAAAGAGAGAAAAATAGACCTCAAGGAAAACAAGAGATGCAAATGAAATTCAGGCATGATGCTCGGTGTTCCTGAGCCATCAGCCACCTTTCCTCCTGAGGTCCTGGCTGTGCCCTGGTGCTCCTCCAGCCCCTCCCAGGCAGGGCACTGACAATTCCTTAGCTTGGGGTAAATGCTGCTCAGCAAGAGCTAAAACTGCAGAGTGCTATCAATGCTGTTCTCAGCCTAAACCCAAAACTCAGCACTGCACTAACCACTGGGGAGAGAATTAACTCTATCCCAGCCAGAACCAGGACAGAACTGCTGTTTGGATGGAGGGAGGAGTGTGGGGTTTGTGATCTCTGATTTCTGTGCATTCAAGGATCAGCAGCTGTCTCCCAGCAAAGGCACTGACTTTGGGCAGACCTCACTCTTGGTGTTCATACAGCAGGACTGCTCAGCAGGACCCTGTCCCCACTCTGCAGTGGCACAGCAATGCCTCTAGTCTCACTTGACAGAATTCCTGAGTGAGTTTCTGCTTGGTCCTTTCTTTTCCGGGGGTGTATTCTTGCTGAGTTTCCAGTATATGGAATTGTAGCTTGCTTCAGATGATGCAGATGATATTGATAACTGGCCTGGAAAAGTCAACATGAGGGAAAGGATGAGATGATACCTGCAATCATTTTCTTTCTCTTCTACTCTCCAACTAACCACTCTCCAAGATCTGCAATGTTTGGGACATTAGGCAGAGGAGAGGACACTTTGTATGAGGAGTCCCTCTGTGCTGTCATCCCTGGGTTTGTGTATGGCTCAGGGAGGGAGTGGAAGGCTGCTGGGAATGAGGGCAATCCACAGAAAAATGTCTGAATTTTCTTTTAAATTAATTTATTTCTACTCATCTTTAGAGCTTATAGAAATGTAGGGACTGGAGAACTTCTTCTCCAGCAGCAGTGTGGAAGAAACAAGTTTAAAAAATGAAACCAGTTTAAAAATATTTTGTAACTGCCATTGCATCCCTTAGTTAATGAATTTCCATGCCATAAAGCCATGGCTGTGCCACTGCAGAGTTCACCTGTTTGCCTCCACATCTCAGTGGTGGATAAAGCCACAGGTGTTGGCTACAAACCCAGCCCAGCAAGGAGGTCCAGCTCCTCCTGCTCATTGGCTTCCAATGTAAACTCTTTTTTTAGGATGAGATTGTATCTCTGTGTTTGTAAAGTGTGCATTATTTTGTGATTGCTAATGTAATAGAAATAGTAATAATGGCATCTTTGTATTTTTTATGGCCACTAAGTGTTTTCTGTCTTACTGTATCCATAATTATTTTTCTTTTCCCGTACATTTTTTTTTCATTAAATTTTGATGCAATTTGGAGGGGGGGGAAATAGAGGAAGCAGAATGTAGTAAACCATCCAAATCTGTGCTGAAAATGTTTGCATGCTTCTACTGAAAGGTCTTGCATCTCGTTTTTAACCCACAGCTTCAATCCACTCTTGTTTCTGTTTGCCTTTTAAGTATTTCCAGTCATTGTATACTTATAAAATAATTAACATACTTCAGAAACTACAATTTCTGTAAAGCCAAGGTTTCTATGGTATGAATTTTTCCCAGCTGTGCTAAAACACTCTTGAAATTAACATTAGCTTGATGAGACTTATAGGGGACTTGGTAAACAGGAGCAGCCTTTGTGCTGCTCTAGCTGAGGTTACCTCAGCACTTCCCATGAAACCTGAGTTTTCAGGTGTTTTTGGCTGTCCCCACATTTGTTGCAGTGATGTTTTTTGTAATAATTTCAGGGATTTTCTATCTTATCTTATTCAAATTTAAGATATTGGAATGATTTCCTCCTTGAAAATTCATACCATAGAAACCTTGGCTTTACAGAAATTGTAGTTTCTATGGTATGCTAATTATTTTATAAGTATAGAATGACTGGAAATACTTTAGAGGCAAACAGAAACAAGAGTGGATTGAAGCTGTGGGTTAAAAATGAGATGTAAGACCTTTCAAACCTTTTGTTTGGGTTTTTTTTTTTCCTTAATACCATTATGCAGACTTCCTTTCTTTTAAAGCAATTTGTTAGACTTTTAAAGCAATTTGTTATTCCTGATGGCAGTTACCTTTGTTTTTGCATGCACATCTCTTAAATATTTCATGGAGGCTTGATCTTGCAGAGCCCTGAGCAGTTGCAGGATGGAATGGGAGGGAGTGCTTTGTGGGATGCTCCCTGGGAGTGCTGGGGCAGGAGCAGAGCAAGGGTGAGCCCTGGCTGAGCTCTGCCCCTCCCTGCTCCTGGCAGTCAGAATCTCACCTGCTGCTGGGGTTTGACCCACTGCAGAGTGGGGATGGGAACATTTGTGTCCCTTCCTGCAGTTTCCTTTGGTTAATCAAACCCTGCTTGAAAAATTCTGTGAATTCTTATGGAGGAGTGCATGTTTGACTTTGTTTATGGGCACTTATAAGCATGCAAAATATTTATTTATTCCAATTTGATGGAGTGGTAGTCCCAGCTTGACTGCAGATGTACTACAAAATGACTGAGAAACCCCTTTGTAATGCCTCAGACACTGTAATGTGCAATCCATGGCCCATCCTTTAAACTCTTACGATGCTAAAACTTGGAATTGCTGCAGAATGCCAGGTAAAACTCATCTTTTTATGTAGGAGTTTAGGACATTTATACATCTTTATGCTGATTTTGAACAGTTCTAGTCTCTGTGGCAAATGTTATAATTTATAAAACTTCTGAGACGAGCTTGAAGTGTTCTAAAAAATGCAAATACAAAGGAACTTGGTGTTCTTCAAATGCTTCTCCCCAGGGTAAGGCTGGGTAACCACTGATTGTTAAAAAAAAGAAGTGTGGCTTGCAAGCCTGAGCTGTGTCACGGGACCAGCCACAGGGGCACCCTCTGACAAGGTCTGGGAGCAGCCTAAATCTGGCACTGCCAGCTGTCTGTGGGGCTCCCACACATGCTCAGCCCTATTCTGACAGGGCACAGGGCTCGGGGGCTCCTGCAGAGCTTTTCCATCTCCTGTCTGTGAGCCTCCCCTCCCCGTGGCGCTCCATCTCTGACAAAAGTGATAGAAGTGCTGGTAAAAACCCAGAGGAGGATTTTTCATACAGCTCTGGAGGGCGAGCTCCCAGCCAGCCCAGCAACAATGAGTGTCACGAGCAGAGGGAGTGACTCTGAATTTCCCTTCTATGTTTCATGTTGGAGGAGAGCTGGGATCCTGGCTGCTTGAAGCAGCTCATGCCTTTCTGCTGAGCACTTTGTTGTGGCCTGCTCAGCTGATCTCCTTTTTCCTGGGTGCATGAGAAAATGGCATGATGCAGCCTGACTGCATGAAGGCCCAGGGCTATGGTGTTTAGCTTCTTCTCTTTTTTCTCAAAATGTGGTTTCACTCCTGTCCTGATGAACAAACTGCCAAAAGAGCCTTGAGTGTCAGGAGACACTCTCAAATTTCATGTACCTGGCTTTAATCCTGTTAGTTAGCAGCAAACTAAAATTCCTGACTTTATTTTGGTTAGTGTCCAGGGGATAAAGAAGATGACTCTTCCACCTACACCACACATGGCAAGGTTTGTGTTCTGTAGGGTTTTCTTCCCTCTGGCAGAACTCTGGCACTGTATGTGAATTAATTCCTTAGCTTTGGATGGGTGTTTTGGGTCTGGGTGATGATGTGATCTTTGCAGGCAATTCTGGGTGATTAATCCTCGTGCAATTACTGCACTCAAAGTGAATCCATCTACCCCAGAGACTGAAAAAAAATCTGCTTGTATTAATTCCAGGTGAAGTGAGGCTCTTTGTAATAAACACTACAATGCATTAGGCACTAAGGGATTCCTGGTTTACCCTGTCCAGCACTTGTTTCCTTGCTGCTGCCATCCTAATCACCAAATTTATGCAGATATTTGCTGAAGTTTATCCAGGTACATGGAGCACTGAGGTGTGAAGGTTTGTATTATAGAGTGACTTGTTTAGTGTCTCTTGCTGAGGACTTGGTGACATGGATTCTTTGTTCCATATATATTCATTTCCTTTATGCTTTTAGCACAACTTGGATTGAGCTACTAATCCAACAGCCATTAATGGTTTTAATCTGGCTATGAAAAGCACACACATGAGGCAAGTTTTATTCTTCAGTTCATCTTGGTGTACATGAAAGATAACCCCCTCAGGGGTTGTGTCTACAAGCACCAGGGACTTCTCAGAGGAAACTGCACTGACAGATCTCAGGTCAATACCATAATCATCCCTCACAGAGATTGATTCCAGGCATACTGTGGGTAATGGATATATTTTTGTTCTGTTGGGATTTATGTCACTTTGTGGTCCAATTGTGCCAGACATTTTGTCCATCAAAGTAGGAGCATCTACACAGAGCAATAAAATAACAGCTTGTCTCCTTGGATCTAGCAAATAAAAAACCAAAAATACCTTCTGATCCTTCAGGCTTCTCCAGATCTGGAGCACTGCAAAAGACATATTGCAGTAGTGTTTATTGGCAAAAGTTGGCTGCCTGTGGCTTTCTGGATTCTCTAAATAAGCATCTGTAAAAGGTGATGGTTTCACCTGGATCCTTTCTGGGGTCTTCCACTCCTTGCTCTGTACCACCTGTGGATGGCACATTGCTCCAGAGCAGCTGGATAAAATCTAATGGTGTGACACAGAAAAAGGAAAAAAAGGCAAACTGCTGGAGTGAAAAGGAACTGCTCAGAGTGTTAGGCCTGAAGCAAAAGATCTTGGGTGGCCCCTGTGCCTCTGGATGTAGTGGAGGGGATCTCTGGGAAAAGCCAGTCTTCTCTCTGGCAGGGGAATGGCAGAGCAATCTGTGTGTGTTTATGGGGCTGGGTAAAACGAGAATGAAAATTTGATGGATTTGGGTATAACCTCAGTCACTCACAGCTCAAATTCCTGTCTTGTCCTTCCTTGCCACCAACACGTCCCATGGCTTCCTTTACCCTCTTTCCTTCTGCATTTCCCTTTTGACTTCTTCCAGCTTCCCCCCCTGCACGTCAAGTCCTCTCCCTGTTTCCCTGGTCCTTTCTGTCTCCCTTGTTTTCCCTGAGGAACATCCCTTTTGTTGCTGTTCTCATCCAGCCAGCAGCCAGAGCTGCTCCCAGCTCTGGGAGCTCCTCTGGCCCTCGGGGTATCCAGGAGAAGCCCCTGGCATGTTGACACTCTGGGATGAAGTTGTCAGGATGGCTGCTCAGAGCCCTGGCTGATCTGACACTGTTTGCTTTCCCTGCAGTTTGGGTGCAAAAGAAAAGCAGTGTGGCTGGGGAGTAAAGCTGCAGCTTGCTCCTAAAAAAACCCCATCATTTTATAAAAACACTGTGAAATAGTTATCCATCACAGAAGAACACATGTTAGTGATCTGTGATAATTTTCTGAGGCTCTTAAACTTCCAGGTGATTTGTAAAAAATCTTCAATTGTTAAATCAGAACTTTTCTTTTAGGCAAGGGTAATTTATTTTTGATGGTAAATATTCCCTGTTAATAGCCAGATATCCAGCTAAAATATACAAATCTGATATATGGTAAATGAGGCAGATACTACTTGTGGAATAGTCTCCCTCTGCTTCAAATACCATTAATGCTTGTACAGGTAAATTAATTGAGCTCCAGGACTGAAATTCTCTGTCCATTCACACTCAGCACCAAAGTTCAGCCCCACTCTATTACAGAAATGCCTGAATTTATGGTGGATTTCTGACATCCTTACACAGGTAGCTCTCAGTATGATTCATTTCTTGGCCCATTTAGCTCTTTGCACAAAAGCAGGCTTGTCAGGCCCAATCCTGAATATAATTTACTGAATGTTGCAAACAAGCAACTGTCCTTATGAAATCAGTGCTCAGAATTGAGATGTATTGCTTTGGAGTGTTCTCAGCCAAGCTTTCTCCCAGTCCTGCCACTTGTGCAGGACAGGTTAAAGAAAAGAGCAAGAGCTGCAGCTGAATGCTGTGTCACATCTTCATTTCTAGTACAAGCCATGTTCCTTTTTCTCAGTCCTGAAAAAAAAAATAAAATTGAATCATTTGAGCAGGGGGAATATCTAATTAATGTAATATCAATATATAATATGAATCCTTAAATGGTGCCAACTGCAAATTCCTGCCTCTTTTGATGTGTTACTTAGGCATAATTTCATTTCAGCTGGAAAAAAAAAAGGAAAGGGTCAGATTTTGCCCTTACAGGCAAATCCAAAGGCAACATTTACATCTAAATATACAATTAGGTCATAACAAATCACTGGATCAGTCAGTGAGCTGCCTGATCTTTTCTGCCTGGCAATCAAAGGGCAGATTCTGATGCCATTTTGGTAAGTAGCCAAATTGGTTCCATCTACAGGAACAGATTCACAGGAACTTTAATGTGAGGGAACTTCTTAGCTCCCATTTCATATATGCATGAAAGCCTGTATCTGCCTTCTAACCTGAGCTCTCAGATCTGAGTGTTGAAGAAGTGCTCGAGTCCTGGCAGCCCACAGAGCTTCATGTGGATATGAAGAGTAGCTGGGACTGCAGCCCTCAGCAGTAACACCTTACATCATAAAAAACAACAACAAAAAAAAGTAAAATATTTATCCCCAAATTCCCACATTTATCTTGAACAGCTCCCAGTTCCAGCTGCACTTCCAGGGGTTTTCCAGAATTCTGTTGATTCCTCTGTCAGTTGTTAATTCTCCAGCTGTTGACAGTGACTTTCTCCTCCAGTACCCATTCAAACCAGAACCTAAGAGCACATTTTAAATACTTTTTAATTGCTCTTTCATGCTACTCTGACACAGAACTCCAGTGAGGGCAATCAGAAAACCAGGGGCTCCTTATCCTCACAAACCTCCCAGGGTGCCAGCTCCTACTCTTGCTTTAAACTTTACCATGTTTTATAATCTGTTCAGCTGCGTGCTCTCCTGTCATCTGCAAACATTAAATATTTACCTTAAAAATCTAATGCACATCCCAGGAGCAGGAGCGGCTGTTAAATCCTCACGGAGAGAATTGCTGAAGTGGTGGTGGGGAAACCTCAGAGAGGGCAATAACCACCAGGATTCTCCTCCTGTTCTCTGGGACCTGCTGGATTGCCCAGGCTAGAGTGCAGTGCATGCAAGGCAGGTGCAGAATGTCAGCTATGTGAAGAGTTACCTGCTGTGTGAATGGAATTGGCCTCTGCTGTTGGATGCACAGAAATTTAGCTGGAAATCAGGATGTGCTGCCTGCCCCACTCAGGGCACAGGGACTGCTTCTCCTGAGTAACACTGCCACTTTTTTTAACTGAAAGGGTCAACTTCTAGAATGTAACATTTATTAAAATGGGCAAATATTGTACAAAGTGAGTGCTCTAAAGAGTAGCAAAAATATTTGCCATCCTCAATTTCCCAGCTTTTCTGTCCCCATGTAATCCAGTACATGATATTGCACACTGGCTGGTATTTCCACCTTGCTGTTGTATTAACCATCACTCTGGTTGAGATCAACTTCATGTAATGCTTTTCAAAGGTGGTGCTCTTGATCTGCTCCATTTTATATCTATTGTGCATTGGCTGCTGACCTGCCATCAATCAGCTCAAATGCCTCCGTGCCCTTTCCAGCCATTTTTGTTTTCTCTGTGTGTGCTGAGAATGAGATTTAAAGCAATGTGCCAGTGATTAAACAATTACTCTGTCCTGTCTCTTTCATATCAACAATTTGAAAGAGAAAAAAAGCCAGCTATTCTTTTGTGTGTTTGACTGTGGCCTCGAGCTTTGAATCCCGTCTATGACAAAGTGGTGTCTGCTTAAAAAATATTAACAATAATATTGTAACACAGGTGGCCTTTTCAATTCTATTTGGAGACCTTTAACTATCCTAAAACAAAGAGAGCAGTTTAATGCAGACTTTGATAATGTCATTTTTGGTCACCTGTTATTTAATAAACATGAAAAGCCTGAAATTGGATAGATCTTCTGAGCTAATAATGGCAGCAGTGTGAACTCATTTCCAAAGAGGGTATTTGAAGGTTTAGGAAAAGGGATGGGATGACCAGCTACCAATTAATAGTCAGTTAGTTTTGGGCTAAGACTGCAGGACACTGGTATTGTACTGCTCTCCATGTCAGCAGCTGTTTTGTGCTCTAGAAGGACTCGTGGCAGGAGAAGTTTGGAACTGAGCTGAAGGGAAGCAGAGGACAGCTGACATCCCCACCAGGCTGGGAGGAGGATTGGCTGGCAGCCTGAAACATGTCTGGTTCATGTCTCCTCTTTGTCTCCACAGAGCTCTCTGGAGGGTACTGCTCCTCCATCTGCTCCCTGGGGAGGCAAAGGCAGGGTCCCTGCTACTGCAGCTCATTTCAGGACATGCTCTTGCCCTTCTGGATGCTCTTGAAGTAATCATTCCAGGTGGACAAGAGCCCACAGAGACTGCACATTGTTCATAAGGCTCCAGGGATTTTGTTTAGGTGGGGGTTTTCTGTGGGTTTTTTTTTTTTTGTTTGTTTGTTTGGTTGGGTTTGTTTTGTTTTGGTTTGGTTTTTTTTTTGGTTTGGTTTGGTTTGGTTTCCGGTGTTTCTGAACTCCACAGCAGCTCTGCTTCTTGACAAGACCCATTCCCAAACTGCCCCTTTGCAGGAGCTCATAAAACAGGGGAGGGAGGACACAAGGAAAAGCAGGATGGCTGTGGCACTGGAAATTACTTCCCATTGCTCTTCCATTTCTCTCTTGGGCAAACATGCCATTCCACCTGCAGTTGTGACCTTCCAGGGCTTAGGTCCTGGTGTTTTGGCAAATATAAGTTTGGTCCAGGCTCCTGCTTTGAGCTAAAATACACAGAGGAGCTGCAATGCAACTAGGAAAAGCAGAAGGGCCGTTTCAGTTTACAAACTTCTGAAGAAAGGGTGTTCAATGGCATTAATTGGAATATCAGGTGCTGATTATGATTATCAGGATAGCTTGTCTCTTAACAATGGCAGTGCTGTAACTGTGAGAGCCTTGTTCTTCTCCTATTGCTGGTAATCAATGTTTTGCCATGTGGCAAAAAAGATGGCACTTTAAGTTGAGAATATCTTGCAAAACTCAACAAAAAGTTGAGTTTTTAAATTTTCAGACAGTTTTTAAATGCTTCAAAATTCTCTTCATTCCAGTCACTGAATTCTCCAAATTACACAACAGAAAATCCATCAAAGTCCATCTCATTGGACAATAGTAACCTGAAGTGTGATCTTTGTGTCCCAGTGCTCTCCTTTTGAGTGGAATGGGAAGAGCCAGTGCCTTTTGCTGTCATGGCCTGAAGAGGATCAGTTCCATGCACCGCAAGGGGACCAGATGAGGAGGTCCTGAACACACAACCAGCAAAACACCTGTTGCCAGC
This sequence comes from Molothrus aeneus, assembly GCF_037042795.1. Lineage (NCBI taxonomy): Eukaryota > Metazoa > Chordata > Aves > Passeriformes > Icteridae > Molothrus > Molothrus aeneus. The sequence goes on along the minus strand of NC_089650.1, from coordinate 948,224 downwards.
CTTCTATCTTTCCAAATCAGAAATGTTGAATTTGAATCCATCTGCTGCCCAAAGCTGTGAGTTTTGCACATGGGGAAGGTGCTGCCTTGTGTCAAAGCTGAGCACCTTCAGTGGGCATCAGTGACACCAACCCTCCCTAAAATGTGGGATATATGAGGCTTTGTTTGTAAAATAAGCAGGAATATTCTCCAGTGACTCTGTTTGCCAGTTGGTTTCAATGTAAAATACCTTTACAATTCCTTCTATTAGATTAATCCTTAAGGAGATTTAGGATTACATCCATCTTTGGGGCCCCCAAAAGAAGAAGGATGTGGGTGTGCTGGAACAAGTCCAGAGAAGAGCAGCTGAGATGATGAGAGCACCTCTCCAAGGGGACAGACAGGCTGACAGAGTTGGGTTCAGCCTGGCAATGGAAGGCTCCAGGAAGACCCTAAAGAAACCCAGAGAGGGGCTTTTGCAAAGGCCTCTAGGGAAGGGGCAAAGGGGAAAGGCTTCACACCGACAGAGAGTGGGTTTGGATGGGATATGGGGAAGAATTCTTTACCATGAGGGTGGGCAGGCCCTGGCACAGGTGCCCAGAGCAGCTGTGGCTGCTCCATCCCTGGAAGTGTTCAAGGCCAGGTTGGACAGGGACAGTGGAAGGTGTCCCTGCCCAGGGCAAGGTGTTTGGAATTACATGATGTTCAAGTTCAAGATTAGATGATGTTCCAACCCAAACTGTTCTGATTCCATTATTTAAATTCCTGAATTTACTAATTTTGGTGGAGGTTAGCACCTAACAGAGCATTAGCATGGGTTTCTAAGTGCCTATGGTGTTGATGCTTATAGCACAGGTGTCATTTGAAATGGGAGGTGGTTCTCTGCCTGGGAAGAAGGAAAAACAACAGCTGAGGAAACTCAAAGGATGTGCATCATCCATTCCCACCAAAAAAGAGGATGTTTTGTGTCCCACAGCCTTGAGTTGAAAGTGCTTCCCAGATACTCAGGAGTGCAATTTGGCTATCAGAGCCACTGATAGAACATAGAAGTGAAAATACCATGGAACTGAATGGACAGGCACAAAGAACTGAAGGGAAATGCCATATCAGCTGCAAGTAGCAGGCACAATTTAAACCCCAGGTTTTTCCCAGAAGTGTATCTACCTGCATTCCCACTGGTGAATTGGCAAGAGCACATCCCAGAGTAATCCATTTGCAAGCATCTTTTCTGAAGTGAAAAAAAAAAGAGCAGTTAATGCATATGCAGAAAGGAAAATATTCTTATCTCATTAACAGACTTTCTTTAAGCTTGCTAAGATTAGAATACTTAGTTATTTCAAATTGGTAAAACATGCATTCATTATAAACATGATTATAATGATAACTTTGTAGATAATAATCAATTATTTAAATATGAATTATTTCCCTACATTAGAGTCATGTTTTCAGCTATAATCACCTCGGGTGCTCAATTCCTCCCTCCTTTACAGCACCTCTGGCTGCATGTGGAGCATTAACTATTTGCTTCCAGACACAGGCCAGGAGGGAGCCAGACACAGAACCAAAATTTACTGTGTTGTCCTGACCAACAAGTTAAACATGTGCATCCTTTAGACTTTCTTAGGTGGGAAAAAAATACCATGCAGATGACCATCTTAACTCACCTTTTTTTTCCCCTTTCATTTTCATGAAAAATCTTGCAGAAATGCACCAGGAGCAATGCTCACAGGATTAATAAATAAAAAACTGATGTCCTGGCTGTTTAGAAGCACATCCATTTTTAATAAGGGTTCTGGGAAGATTAGCACCCTGAAACAACAGCTTCACTTACAGCATTGCCAGGCTTAGTGGCACAACCATTCTCCTGGCTGGAATATGCTCCTGAACTCCAGATGAGGATTTAACCAAGTTCTCCTCTTCTCCTCGTGGTGTGGAGAAAATCCACCTTGAATTATTAGCTCTCCTGAGCATGTGTAACATGCTAAACATTTGTAAGGTAGGCTATTCACAACATTTATGTGCAGCCAGTGGAATTTAATCTCTTTTATTTCTTGCTCCAAGTCTTGTCAGTTGTTTCCCCCCATTCTTTAGTAGTCTCTTTAATATGGTTTGCACATACTTAATATATTCCCTCTGAGGTTCTCAGCACACTTTCAAGAGCTACTTTTGCCCTGCTATGACTCTGCAGCCTATCTAGAATGTAATAGCACTATAATATACCTTTTTTATAGATATATAAACTGAAACATTGAGAAGTTAAATGATTTGCTGGTGGTTATGTTCAGAGTCAATGACAGGAAGGAAAGAATTCATAGAACTGGACTATCAATATCCTGCTTTAACCTCCAGACACAGTGGTGCAATCCATCTCACCCAGCTTCAGCTGCCTTCAAAGCAGATGCTGGGGCAAAATGAGTTACTTCTTCCTTTCTTCCTTTCTTCCTTTCTCCCTTTCTTCCTTTCTTTCTTCCTTCCTTCCTTCCTTTCTTCCTTCCACCACCCCCTTCCTTTTCTTTCCTTCCTTTCTTTTCTTTCTTTTCTTTCTGTCAAAGCAGAGATGCAACTCACTAAACCCTTTGGTAGTTATTTAGGAGGTGTCAAATTAATTCTGTCCTGTGAGATCCCACTTCTCCCTGCTAGCCATGAATGGAGTGTAGATCTGATATTAGCAGTGTAATATTAGGTGAGACAGATCCCATCCAAGCTTCCCTTCCCATCCATTTTAATTCTGAGTGCTGAGTGGCTCTTTATCAAGGTTTCAAGAAGAATACTTTGGCAATGAGATTAATTAAATACTTAAAGGGAAAACTTGGCTGCTACCAGATTTAGCCCAGGAAGAAAGGGTTTATTGTCACAGAGCACTGAGATGTGTATGGGGAGAGGAGGAATTTTGGGGCAAAGTTTTAGCATGATGGGTCAGGGCCTAAGTTACTTAGGCACAGGAAGGTTCATCTGGAATTTTAAAATGTGCTTGAGCACTACTTCTGTAAGCAGTTTTGAATGCTACAGAGTGATTGTCTAGTTACATTTTAAGGCATTTTTTAGAATCCGTCCCCAGGTAATTCAGAAAAAAAAAATCCATGGATATCATAAGGCAGGTTGAAGAGAAATTCATATTTCAGAGGGGGAGTAAAACATGCTAGAGAAACTGTAGTGCATTTGGGCACAGTGATTTATATGCTTGTAGGGATTAATAACTTTACTTCATAAGTGCTTCAGAGCACAGCTGTGTCTGAGGCTGCACTCTCATTCCAGAGCAGCAGAGACTGCCCTGGACAGAAGTCCACTCCTGCAGGAGGTGAAATGCTACCAACAAACCACAAAACAAAGCCTGCAAAGCCTGACAAAGAGGGGGATGAAGTTGTTGAAACTCTGGCTGGACTGATAGTTTGTCTTAATATCTAAAATAACTTGTTAGGTCTCTGTGAGACCACTGCATAATAATCCTGAGCAAATGTATTTCATTACTTCCATACTGCTGCAGTCTAACTGCTGCCTCTTGTTTCATAACTTGCCAAATGCCTGGGGCATGATTTTTTCACAGTAGCAGTTACCATCCACTGGTGGCTGAGGTTCCCAGGCACTACATTATAACAGTTCTGTTCTGATAATTGCATAGGTAAAGAGGCAGATGCTCAAAATTTCATATATTCCTAGATGGCTCGCTGAATTGCAGGAATACAGAGGCAGAGAAAAGGGGGGGGTAAGGAAGGAAGGGAAGGAAGTGAAGGGTGTTATTGTATAATTTGTCATTTTTTTAACAATCTCAAGCCCTAAAAATAGGCACCCATCTTTAGAAAGTTCAGGATTGGGGCAGAGTGGGGAAGGATCCTGTGCTGATGTCTGAAAATGTTTCTAATGGAATTTGGCTTGCTTCAACAGAACACAATGATAGGTGTGTTTTATGTTGGGCTGGGAAAAGAAAGTAAGAATTTAATTATGAATATCTTTGTAAATAGACCATTTATCATCATGATGGATATAAAGCTGAAAACATGGCATAGCTGGCAAGCACATTCCTTAAGTGAATCTAACCTGAACTTAATAAAGAAATGCCAAACTAGCTGCTCTGCCAAGAGCCAGGCTCCAGTCAATCACCCTGCCAGGTGACACTGTGTTTAATGCTGGGACAATCCATCACCAGCAATCCCAGCTGCTCCCAGCTCAGCAGAATCACAGGATTTACTGCACAACTGCCAGTGGCACAGGAGCTGCTGTTCTCAGAGCAGTGGGAGCTGCAGCCTGCATGGGGAAGGAGCAGGAGGGAGGGACAGACAGCCCAAAGAGGACTGGTGGCAGCTCCATAGGGTGCCCTGCTGCTGGGTTGGGCTGGGAATGTAGAAGTGAGGGGACAGAATTCCAAGGCTGGCAGCAGTGCTGCCAGTTGTGCACAGTTTGGGAGCCTTCAGAGCATCACAGCTACTCGCTGAAAATCTGAAAGAGGTGGGATGGCTCTTCTCCCCTTTACAGCTTTTTGAATGAGAGTGTAGGGATGGCAGTTTTAATGTCTCAGTTAAGCTCAGAAACCTGCCTTGCCAAAAACCTCAGAAAATTACTGTTTGTTTTCTCAGGCATCTTTAATTTTAAAATGTGCACTTGCTCTCCGTTATCTATTCTGCCCTAACCACCGTGCTGTATTTATGTGTATTTGCTCTCTGACTAATTGAAAATGTTTGTGTACTCCTGGAAGTGAAGGAGATGTGTGAGTTTGTGGCAAGGGCATGTATGAGGAGCTCAGAATACAAGCCCACAGCAAGGGCCATGTATTTTAGGTGTTTCTTTTCTCTAAGCGTGTGTTCAGGCACTAGAGGTGCCCACACGCTTCTAGACAGAAATTCAAGAGTTAAAAATAAACTGGCACCACTGAGGAAGTTTGTATTTCCTATCACTGTGCAAGCTTCAGGGAATGTGAAATGCTATTTTGCTTTGGTCCTTTGCCTCCACGGGATGGCACATAGGTTATGGGATGGCACAGGGGTTATAGGGTGGCACACAGGTTATGGGGTGGCACACAGGCTATAGGATGGCACACAGGCCAGGGCAGGAGGCAGCTCAGGCTTCTGCAGAGCTCCTGGCTCCCCAGAGCCCCTGGCTCACCCAGAGGCAAGGCTGTGCCAATCAGCTGATTGGCAGCACGACTCCTCTCTGAGAGGCAGCGTCTGTTGGCTCCTGCAAAGTTCCTGCCAGCATTCTTAAACTCTAATTTGGGAAAGAAAATTGCAATCTGGCATATCCCTGCTGGAAGGGTGCCGACCCCTGCTCCAGGCTGGCAGAGCAGGGGGATGAGGCTCTCTCTGTTCAGGGCACCAGGAGAGCAGGGAGATGAGGCTTCCCTTGTTCAGGGCACTAGGGGGATGAGGCTCCCTCTGTTCAGGGCACCAGGGGGATGAGGCTCCCTCTGTTCAGGGCACCAGGAGAGCAGGGGGATGAGGCTCCCCTTGTTCAGGGCACCAGGGGGATGAGGCTCCCCTTGTTCAGGGCACCAGCAGTGGGATGTGAGCCTGGCTCCGCCGATTGCAGGGGGGAAAGGAGCTGCCCATGTGGTGACAGTGAACAAATTGTCCCTGCCCATTGTTGCTGGATGAGGCACTAGGTAACCAGATTGATTTTATGATCCCTCACTGAGTGTTCAGGGCTGCTGCTTGAAAAAGACATCTTTTATCTGTCAGCCAGTAAATCTCACATGGAGCTGCAAACATGCTGGAGAGCTAGAGCTCAGCAATGCCATTTTTATGAATAGAAACATTTTCAGAATAGACACTCTCCTGAACACACAGTTGTTTTACAGGAATTAAAGAAGTCCTTATGGTGGAGGGATAAGCCAACTCTGGATAAAATAAGAACCAGTCTATACTTTGATCTGCTGTTTGAACAGAAGCATTTTGAAGAACTTAAAAAGTTCTGACTTTTGTTGGTCTTTTTGCCTTCCTCCTTGCTTTTGTCTTTCCAGGTTTACCTGTAAGCAAATAGCAATACAAAACAAGATAATAACAAGAGGCTTGTTTGCCCTATTATTGACATGAAATCTACCAAATTTGCAACAAATGGTTTTTCTGGTTTATCAACATTACTCAAGATCTTGGATATTTGACATGCATGTAAAGCAAAATGCTCTGGTGACCAAAATCCAAACAGCACCCCAAAGAACATGTCAGCTATAATGGCCACCACTGTGAGCCTTATCTCTTCAAAACAGCCATAAATCCCCAAGAAGGCAAACCAAGCATGAGGTTGATTTTTTAATTTTTTTTTTCTCAAATGAATGTTCACAACATTTCCAGTTTACCCAGTGTTCCATCCCTTGCCCCATCTCTGCCATTTCAATAACAGATCATTGATGAGGGGACATCAGAGGAAGGTGCACAATGTAGCCCCACTGAAATCCACTCCAGTCTCAACTTTTCTCTTGTTTTCTACATTCCTTGCTGAGTATTAGAGAAGCAAATAACATACTAACAGTGGCTCAAAGAAAATAGCCTCTCAATGAGGGAAATTGTGGCTGTTGAAACAACAGTTTCACCAAAGGCCCATTGGTGAGTTTTTGTAGCAATTCTCTGCACTTATGCACTGTTCTGTAAAACAAGTTCTGTAAAAAAGCTAACTAGTCTTGGAAGCCCCATAAAACAACTACTGGCTTTTTTTTTTTGGGATTGGGATGCTTAGTGCTGGGGTTGACCTTAAAGACCTGAAAGGAGCTGGACCAACGGTGGCCTTGTGAACTGGGGAACTGCTGCCCTATGTCACCTGTTTGAACTACCAGACAGCTCATCCTTACTCAGTGATGCTTCTGTGACATGATGTGTAGGTTTTGGTGATGCACATTGAAATCAGAGTGTTCATGATGTAGTCACAACTGTTCAGAGATGGCCAAGTGTCTCTGAAGTGTTGTTTGAGGGAGCCCTGGTAATCCCCCAGTGCTCAGCTCATGCACAGAGTGCTGCTCTCTGATGTTCTCTTGCCTCAGTGTGTTGTTCAACTGCACTGCAAGGGCCCTGTGATGAGTCCTGCACATATCCTGGTGTGGCTTGACAGTAAAACTTAACAAAAATTAACTTTTGCCTCTCCTTGAGCATTTGAGTGTCTTCGAGCAGACATTAAAGGTGTAGCACATGTTTATATTTTTCAGAATCAAAGATGCTAATTCCAAGAGATTTCTCAATACCAGATTCAAGCTCTGGAGTTTACATGTATTTGCAGCCTGTTTCCTGTCAGGGAGCTTTATTCCAACCACATCCATTTTCTTTACACAGGGAATATATTGTTCCCTTGAACTGGAGCTGCACTTAGGCTCAGATCTGCAAGTGTTTAATGTGAGCAGTGACAGAGCCTAAGTGCCTAAATGAAATCTTGTGATCCCAAGAACCTCCTCTTAGCTCCTGTCTGCCCTGATTGTGCTGAAACTTCGCAATTGTGAGAGATCCTTCACTTAAAATAAAGTGCACTCAGCAGAGCAGCTTTCTGGGCTGAAATGAGCAGCATTTGTGGCACTTATCTGCCTCAGAGATCTCTCTGGATCCAGGGATGGGGGGCTGCTCTGGGGGGCTGCCCTCTCCTCCTGCCACAGGGGGATAAAACTGTGATTCCCACTTTTGAGGAGAATGCTGGGGCTGGCTGGGACCTGTCGTGTTTTTAATGAAATTGTTGAAATTGGCCAGAAAGAATGAAAGAGTAATTTGGCTGCAGAAAGGTATTTCTCTTCTAGCTTAATGAATTAGATAATGAAACCCTTGTAATGCTTCATCCGTGGTCATTTTCATGTAAAAAGAAGGAACAGGCCATGGAAGGGAGTGTGGAAATGGGAGGGCCATCTACTCAGGTGTGTGTTTTATTTGCAGTGCTAGTCATTGTGAGTAAAACACACTTTTTCGTGTTTTATCATTGTGTCATTGCCATTGTGCTACTTACATTTCCCACCAAAGTGTTTTTTGCACTTTGTACCAGTTTCTAGACAGACTCTAGGTCAGTAGTTGCAGATTTAGCACCTGGTGGTTGGGATAAACCTTTTTTTACCCTAAAAGCCAGCAGCCTAATAATGTCCAAAGGGACAGGACAGGCTGGAGTTGTGTGGCTCAAGGAGAAGGAGCAGTGAATTCACACACCAGTGGGGGTAGGGTTTAAATTCTGTCCCCAGGCTCTTTAATGAGCTTCCTTCAGAGATCAGACTGCAAAATGCCTGAGACACCTAGCAGAGTGTGTGGAGAGCCTACAGACAGACAGACAGGTGTATGGACAGCCCACAGACAGACAGACAGGGTGCTAGTGAGGTGTGTTCATGTATGAGGGCTGTGCTCCCACTCTCCTCTCCCTGAGGAAGGTGCTGGTGATGCTGGGTTTTATTTGCTGGGGGTATTACAGGCTGTAGGGTGGGATGCTGGGTTTTATTTGCTGGGGGTATTACAGGCTGTAGGGTGGGCTTCTTATGGGTGATGGAGCAGGGGTTATTGTCAGGGTGCCAGCAGGGCCTGGGCAGCAGCTTCACCAGAGGAAAATGGCTGATTTCTTCCTGCTCTGCATTTTCTGAGCAGCCTAACCATGGCTTTGCTTTCCACATCCTTTGAGATTAGTCTTTATTTCAGACAATGCTTTCAACACTAAAAGGGTCATAAAAATAGGCATTTCCTGAGAGCTTAGAAAGAAAAACTGTTAGTCTCCCATCCTTCTCCCTCCCCCAAATTATTTGATAATGGAATGGGAAGCTTTCCCATAATCTTTTGCTTGATTTTTGCTAATATGAACCTGTCAAAGATCGTGGCATTTCCTTACTGTGTGATGTGGAGCCAGCTGGAACCAAATAATCCACCCATGTTTTTCATCATCTTTGTATTCTGATAGGAGCTTCTGCTTAGCAGAAATGAGAAAATACCTGTTATTCCTTCCTTGCTGTCTTGGTGCCACACTGAGGCTGTTTCCTCCTGGCTGAAGTCTGACTAAACCTCAATAAATGTCACCAGATCAAAAATAAAGGGTTTTCTGCCTGGAACCAACACCTCACTCCTATGGGAGTTCAAGAGGAAAGTAAATTAAGAAATGACACTTTCCTTTCCACTCAGTGTCCCAAATCAATATTTTCTGGGATGAGTAAGGAACATTCCTCCTTTGGCTTGAAGGTACAGAGGTTTGGGTCTGAAAAAACACCTTCCTTTATGCTTAACCTTCTTTTCTTACAGAAAGGAGAGCTTTCAAGTGAGCTCCTGGACCTTAGAGAGAACATGAGTAATTTCTGCTGTTGCATGAATTGTTCTCTTCTTAACAAAGGCCATCTAAAGGATGGGCAGCCAGTGCAAAAACAGCTCCTCAGCCCCTTGGTTTCCAGGCCTGATGCCCCTGCAGGAAAGAATCTCTCCCATTTCACTTTCCCATTTCCTCCTCCTCTCTCAGTCTATATTGCATCTGTTTTAACCATCAGGGTTCTGTATGCAACATCTCTCAAAGTCTAATCCATTGCTATGGACCCACCTAGTGACGGCTTTACAGATCCTTTATACTCATAAAGGCACTTATAAAAATCTTCTCATTATTTTTGTTAGGCTTGGGTGGTTTGGGTTTTGGGTTTTTGGGGTTTTTTTTGGTGTTTGAAGTATATCTCAGTACCCAAAATGAACACTTTGAATTCTTCCTTCAGCAAGAAGGCAGTGGTACTTAGGTGGTTACACGTGAATAAAAGCCTGAGTGCAAGGAGTGTGGTCACACTTGTCAGAAAATGACCACAAATTCCATGTAAAACACATCACAACATCACAGAATTGGCTATGGTCTGAGTGTGAGGAAGCTTTTGTTCACTGTATGGGAACGGAGGAGATCTGTCCAGTCTGGAGTGATGCTGAGAGCCTGCCCAGGGCTCCTGGTCTGTGCTGGAGCCCACTCAGGGGATGCTCTCAGCCTGAAACTGCTCTGGACACACAAACTGCAAAGAATTAGCCACATGCTGTGGCTTTCAGAGATGATCTGCTGGATTGCTGTTTGTTCAGTGATACCTATGACATTTTTGGACAGCCAGAAACAGCTCAGCAGCACCTGGCTTCAGTGGCTGATGCTGAATATCTGAAAATGCTGGGCAGGTGCTCCTGGTTTGTGCAGAGGGGTTGTGTGGTCAGGATAATGAGGCAGAGGGGCACAGGACTGGCTGTTCATGTGATGTGGGATCCACTTCAGAGTGTGTCAGGTGTCTGTTGCCTTTGGGATGCTCACAGAGTGGGGGTGAGCCTCCTTCCTGCTGTTCCTGCTAGTCCTGAACCTGAAAATCTGAGTAGTCCAACAAACTGCTCCTCAGAGGTTTGCTCACTGTTTGCTCCCCATGTGGTAAAGCCCCTGTGTTATATTAATAACTGAATATTCACATATGAGCATTCACTGTGGTACACAGATCTAGTGTGTAACAACCTTTAAAAACACAGTCCTAGGAATTTTTCATTGGCTATCCTGTGTTTTAGGGACAGGCTGCAGGTCCTGTAAGGACATTGGAGACAGTGGCAGAGATTGTGAACATTTACTGTGTAATGTTTACTGTGTTTGCAGGTAAAGTTTTAGTGCAATGAGATATTTAGTAAGGTTTATAAGAAATATGTCTTAATTTCTATTAAAAAAACCCCAACCTCTAAGGTTTTGATTAACAGAGAAATTCTTCCATCCTGCTTTTATATACTTTCTCTCATGCTTATGAAAATACTCAAGCCATGCACAGCAGCCACACAAAACTCTGCAGTCAGATTTGTAAATGCAAGCCATTGGATCATTTCTAAAAAAACCCAGTATTTTTCTTATATTTACTAGTCCATGGTTGGATTAGTCCAGCCATGTCCCATGTGAGAATTTTGATAGTCCTAGTACTCTTCCATGGTACAAAATGTACATCTTTTGCAACCTCTGGTCCAATTCCTCAATTCCCTCAATTCTGGAGAGCTAATGCCATTCCATATCACCTCTCACAGCAAAGACAGGCTCTGAGTTTCTAGATATCCTTGGTATCAATGCATGGTTAAAGTTCATTATCCCCTGAAGGCTCCCCAGGTCTGGAGTATGGACTGGGCTCCAAGCTGCTGGAAAACCTGATTTGAACAGCTCAGTATTAGAAGTGTGGCATTGGAATATGTGCGGCTTAAAACTGGAGGACAACAGGACTATATTATTATTATTATTATTATTATTATTATTATTATTATTATTATTATTATTATTATTATTAATAATAATAATAATAATAATAATAATAATAATAATAATAATAATAATAATAATAATAATATCAATATAGCTAGAAGTGTGGGAAAACCCCATCCAAAACAAGCATCGTGTCTTGGATCTATTGAAGTTACAGAGAAGAAATTCAGGTGTTTTCTAAAAGGCTATCCACATCGCATTTGTAAATATTTTTTCCCTCTGTACTGTAACACATTAATAGTTCAGGTTTTCTTCCTTGCTGTTGTAATACAGAATAATAGGCAAAAAGGGTAACAGGTTTGCTGAAAAACCAAATTATTTCCTAGTCATACTCAATTGTATAAGGCTTAAGAGGGAAATCTAACCTGAAGCCATTCTTTTGCAATATTAAGGATTGGCTACTGTCAGAGAAAAAAGTGAAGGAAAAGCAGATGCTAAACTCATCAAATGAAGAGCAAGAGAGCAGTGGGAAAAGTTGGACATATCAAAATGTGCACCTGGAAATTAATGATGAGCTGAAATAGGGCTGCTAAATTAATATCTATTCTTTCCTTTTAATATTGGCTTCTAACCTGTAAGGTTGGAGAAAGCCATTTTTCTGCTTCTCTTTAATTGAACAGTAGAATTGATGCTGAGAATTACTCTAATGACTTTTCTTTCCTTACTTGATAAATTGGTTGAAGTGGTAATAAAAAATAAAATTAGGAGACATATAGATGAGTGTTGTGATACAATAGCTATCCATCAGCATAGCTTTTGTAGAGAAAAAAAATAGGTATAAAGATAATTGCTTGAGCTTGTCAACAAATAAAAAAATACAATCATTAGATTTTTTTTTCCCTTTAATGGCAGTTTTTGAAAAAGACCTTAACAAGGTGCTTGAATAGATTGACTTCTATATGAGGAAAAAGCTACAAGACTTTTTAGAGAAAAGATAAATACTAAAAATAGAAGTTTATTAAATAAAAGAAAGGGAGATCAGTTCCTTTTTATTTTTTCAGTTATAAGAACAAGTCAGTCAATTACAAACACACAAAATAGGAAACAGTCTTTTATGTAACTTGTAATTTACTTCTGGCTCAGAAGTAACATCTATTTGGATTTATATACTTTTATGAAGCAGTAAAGCAGTTAAAGCATTCAGCAGGAGATGAGGGACAGGAATAAGTTTCCCCCCTCCTTACAGAACACTTGTCCAGCCTGGGCCCCCTTGTTTGAAATACCCAGGAGATAAAATAATGCACACCTGACCCTTACTGTGATCAGGCTGCACTTTGTGTCTGAGGCAGAGTCCTCACTTCAATTCAGTGGGCATTTTTCAAACTAACATAAGAAAAAATTGCTTTTATTAAGTGATGTACATTTTTTTTTTCATGCAATGAAACACAAATCCTGGCAAAGTCATGTTTTGGTGGCCCTGTGTGTCACGGCCCACAAATCACCCTAAAAGCTGTGATCTTTTTACAGATTATAGGCACAAGGCTCTGTGTGGCTGCTTCTGTGCCAAATGCCTGTCCTGGCTGCACACAGCATGTTTTAACTTTAACTACAATATTGGGACCCTTCTGAAAAATTTATGGCAAGTTGTAAAATAAATGAAAAAGCCAAGGCCATTTAAAAAACAAAAGAAACCAAAAAAATGAAGAAGAAGAAAGTAGCTCTCTCCTTCTCCTTTTATTTTCACCCAATTTGCACTTCTGGAAACACCTGCTGCCAATCTGTGGCTGGCTCAGACTTCCTTAAGAGAACAAGTTTCACCTGTGCCATTCTCTCTGGTGAAACCCCTGCCCAGAGGCTGAAGCACATTGCTCCCAAAAAGGGCAGCAGCCACAACTGCAGGGACATGGGTGACAGGAATGATCCACTGGGGGCAAATGTTAAAAAGGTAAGTACAAATGGGATTTCATTTCTTGAAAAAGTGTTAAAAGACTGTCTCATAGCTGATGTGGTGACATTTCTGCATTTTGATGTTTTTCTCTGTATGGCTCAGACTGTTAGCATTCAGAAGCTGTCTAATTTATTTTATTTTATTTATTGGATGGGGTCAGGCACTTTGTAAATTATGGGCTGCATTCTCAGTGAATCAAAATATTTAGGTTGCTTGTGTGCTTCAGTCCTTGGCATCATGTCACTAATTATTTTAACACAGCTCTGAAATAATGACAAAAAGAAAATGCATCGAAAAGAAAGAGAAATTAAACTTTGTACAACAAAACAAAAGCCACATTAGAAATAGAAAATGTTATTGAAAGCAAAAAGTGGGTGACCAAATGTGCAGTCTGGATTCAGTACAATGTTACATGGCAAGAGAAGAGACACTCAGCTCTGGATCTTCTCCAGGCAGAGGAAAATTTATGACATAAATTTTCTTTGATAAACATTCCTGAGAAACTTCTTTGTATTTTTATCTTAATGAATGTCTGTTTGTCTCAGCCCAGTGGTCTTTTTTTTTCTGTGTTTTTATATTCTTTTATATCTCCTTTCTGATTCTTTTATATTCTGAATATACCTCAATGGCAAGTGTTGAAGATCTGTCTTAGCAGCTAATTGGTACTAGAAAGCAGTCAGCCCTGGGCCTGGGCTGCATTAGGGCTTCTGGAGAGGGTCCCCAGATATTCTGATTTTCCCATATTTATGCTTCAGGACTCTGTGGCAGTATTTTCCCTGTTTTTCCCTGCACAAGGTACAGAAGCATTCCCAGGGGCCTTTAGCATTCTGCCCTGGCAATGTTTCTGTCCCAGGTAATGAGAGATGAGGAGCAAGAGTTAAGCCTCCATAGAAAGAGCAATAACAAGCCATTGCTCTGCTTTATACCATACTTAGGTATTTATTTCTCTGTAATAGTGGCTGAATTGAAGTCTGTGTGCTGAAAGTAGGAGTTTAGAATCTTGCTCTTACACAGAAGTGGAAAATCACTTATGAAACTTCATCAGAGCCCCGTTAAAATAAATTAAGGGTTACATATGCTTTTGTAACTTTATAAGTGAGCTGTAACTCCACATACTCATTGATTGCTGATCTCTGCTCAAGGTGTAAGATAGCAATGTGTTTTATATCTCCTTCCCTTGCATTTAATGGCATTAGAATCACTGCTTAATTTAGAGTTTGATCTTCACAAGGACTCGTATAGCAAGTTAAATATCAATTGACTGCATTTAATAAACACTGATTTGTATTTATCTTATCACAGACTGTATACATAATGTAGGGGTTTCATGCATGGCATACTAGAAAGGAACATAGTTCCAAATATGTTCTGAATTTGACATTTTGGTATTTCTATTTAGGAAACATTTTCTAGATAGCAGTTACACGAGTCCTTATGATAATACAGAGTAAAAGAGAATAGAATAGATGAAGAGTTTACAGAAGGTAGGAATGGTACCTCTTTTTGTGTTCTAATTGTAATTGCAGTCAAAACTGGTTCAGACAGAGGATATTTCTTAGAAAAGGCCTAATTCTTCACTGTTCCTCCAGTAAAAAGTGAATACCTAATGGTCATATTATTTGAAAGAACTTTATATTGCTACTTTTTTTAATCCAATGAAGGGAGAGCAACCATGAATTAAACTCAGCTTGAGTCATGCACACCTGCAAAGAGTTCAATCTGGTTAGCTCAGGGTGGCTGCAGCTCTGTGCTAAAAGTGTCACAAGTGACTGCAGTGGCACTCCAGGGAAACCACTTCTAGTAAGGGAAGCAGACAGTCAGTGTGTGTGTGTGGGTGTGGAGAATCTGGATGGCAAACACCAGAGCAAACCTCATGACCACAAGGGGAAGGCTGGAATGCCTTCACAAAACACATTTCTTGGTGATGTGGACTGTTCCAAAAACAGCCTTGCACTTCTGGTTGCATGTTGCTTGATGATCCATGGAAGCAAAGCTGTTTGCTTCAAACCCAGAGCCCTTGGTGTACAAGTTAGAGCAGGGCAGAGTGGAAAAAGCAGTGGGATTAGAAATAGAGACAAAATGTGATGACTAACCTTGTGCAGTGGATCAGTCACAAAAGGGACAGAATCGTTGTTGTGGGAGTGATGAGGATGTGGTGGGATCAGCACTGTGAGAGCCATGAAGAAAGGCCCAGTGGGTCGAGCAGGGAGATCTCAAATTCAGCGCACTGGGCATCAGCTCCACAATTATTATCTACCATTGCAAATGGAATCAGCTCCACAATTACTATCCACCATTGCAAATAGACCAAAGTTGGGTTTAGGATACTCAGGCTCATTATCCACCATTGCAATGGACTGAAGTTGGGTTCAGGAGACTCAGGTTCATTGTCTACCATTGCAAACAGACCAAAGTTGTGGGTTTGGGATACTCAGATTCATCATCTACCACTGCAAATAGACCAAAGTTGGGTTTAGGATACTCAGGTTCATCATCTACCACTGTAAATAGACCAAAGTTGTGGGTTTGGAACACTCAGGCTCAGCAGCTGATGTTGCCTGTTAGGTGTTGATGCCCACCAGCGCCCTGCTCTGCGCAAGCACCAGGAGAAGGGATCATTCCCTTGGCTGGGAGTCTCTCTGTGTGCATGTTGGGTGTGGTGGCACTGCCACCCTCGCAGCAGGCTGTGGGAATGCCACTGAGGGAGAAGGTCCCTGCTGGCACTGGCACTGAGGGCTGGACAGTGTGAACAGCCCTGTCCCTGCTCACAGGAGCCGTCCCTGCGAGCAGGAAGGAGGAGGTGGAGCAGGGACACCAGCCCCAGGTGAGGCTGGGGGCTTTGGGCAGCATGGGATGTTCCATGCCAGATAGCTGCACTGGAAAAAGCACATTTAAAAAAACTCAGAGCAATGAGTTCCTATTTTAGTAACATTGCATGTTCAGAACCTTAATGAGGAACTGTAAATTTGAAATCCAGTTATTTTCTTAAATAATTTCAATCACAGTTCCTCTCTGTGGGTATGCTCTTTATTTTTGTGACTATTTTTTTTATGGTCCTGGTTTTGTTTAATTTTTTTTCAAAGTGTTTCTGTGCAAACCAAGGATACTAAGACAAATAGTAAAGAGACCTTTTATACAGAAATAATAAAAAAATAATAACCCCCAAAACCGAGAGGGATAAGAGAGTGAGAGACCAACACAAAACCAGGATTGTGCCACCTCACAAATATTTCTCAGTTCTACAATTAAAAGTTACTTATTGCTAAAATAGACATGTAATTTAATTTTCAATGTGTTTGTGTGTACTATTTTAATTTCTGAAAATCCCTACTTATATTACAGTTTGAAAATATATTAATGTTGAGATTCCTTTACCCTGGCCGATTCTGAGTGGACAGGATAAAAGAGTGAGTTTCAGCCTCCTTTAAAAAAATAAATAGGGACTTTATTGTAATATTCAGGGAAGTTTGAATTTAGATGAAGGTTCAGATTTCTTTTTAAGGGTAGCATCAGTCCCTTTTTACAGGGAGGGTTGCAGATGGTAGGGCCTTGCTAAAAGTGCAAGTGAATAACTGATAAATGAGGGCTTCCCACTTACAAATGAGATGGTTTTACTTTTCCTTGAAGAAATGCAGTAAATTGAAAAACTCTAAATAGCACAGAAATTTCAGTCCTCCAGACCGCCTTCTCCTTCTCAGATTTTGCTATACTATATTCAGCATTCAGTTTTGCCAACACTGAACATGCCTGATGTGGCATTTACATTCTTTAAAAAAGGCATAGATTAGTTTTATTTCTAAGAGTTAACTTCTCCTCTTGACACATGTACTTAATTCCCATTAATGGAAATGGCAGCTAGGCATGCACACTGGAAGGAAAAATCTGTTCCTAAGCATATGATCCAAACTGCATTGTAGCTAAACATTTCCATGCTCTGAAGTAAGCACTCATTATTTGCAAGATATTTTTCATAATAAATGCATCAGCCCCGCTCCATTCTCCCTCCACTCTCCCCTAGTGTGTTGCAAACACCCTTTCTTAGGAGTCTTACAGATTCATTCTTAATGCTGCAGTTGTTTGGAGTGTGTGCCTAAAAAAGAAAATCCATTTAGGATCTTCAGAGTTTTGCATATTTGCTGTGAGAATTTTCCAGTAAATCATTCTGTGGAACATCTTACATTGCCTTGGACTTCATAGGTCTCTGTTATTAAAACCTACAGTGGAAATAACAAAACCCAAAAAGCTCTTCTTTCTCCCCCTCAGATCCTCCTTTGCTTACAGTATTGCAGTATATGCCAAAGGCACTAGACAGAAGTGATATCATTTAAGGATTTGAAAAAAAAAAAAAGTTTCCTTTAAGGTTTTCCTTCTTCCAGTATGCTTGTGTAAAGACTTGAGGATTCTGCCTGTGCAGTATTCCAGAGTTACAGGATTTCTAACTTGAGCTGGGTGGATAATTGATTTTTTGGTTCACTTCTTGAATTGGAGAACCACAATAGCAAAAAAAAAAAAAAATCAGTTAAGCACAAAAATTCTTATAGGAGTTTATGATTTCAGTCATGTCCCCTCATCCAAATGAAAATCAGAGCTTTTTTTTTTTTAGCTCAACCCAAATTGTCCTCTTTTACTGGGCCTTTTTTGTTTGGGTACCCCTTAAAGGAAGCAAAGCAAGAGAAATGCAGATTCGCTGAATTGCTAGGGGAGTAGTAAGAGGGTTTTCATTTCTGTCATCAGTTAAAGACATCTGAACTTGTCTGAAATCTCAGTTTGAGAAGAAAGAACTGTGAGCATTAAATGTGGACGCTGGAGGTTGCACGTGGGTTTTGTAACTACCACCCACTCAGTAAAAAGGGCCAGCAGGGCTTCCTATTTGTAGTCAAAAGTTTCAGAAGAAGATAAAATTTCTCATGTTAAAAACTGGACATGCAGTTGCATGTTATGTACATTTTCTTCTTTCTTTGTGGTTATTTATCCGAATTTCTCAGTTTTTCCACTCTCTGATGTGCGAGCAGACTCTGTGACGTGTCCTGGCAATTTCTAAAAAGCAAGCTAAAAGTCAATGTGAAATGATTTTCAGAAGGGTTTCGAGATTCCCTCAAACCACTTAACTTGCCTTTTCTCCATCTTGCAATTGCAGTTGAACTTCTTATGAGAAAGTAATTTCATCAGAAAGTCTATACTTAACTGTCTATATTGCAGTAATATATATATTATCCATATAATCTAGTATAGGACAAGGATACCATAATACAGAATTACTACAACAGCAACAGTAAGTTGTTTTTTTTCTCCTCTTTGGACACCACTCTGTTTCCCCCCAGTTATCTGGGAGTGGGAGCTCAGTAGCTGCAGAAAACATAAAATGAAGGTAATGGGGAAGAAGGTACCTGAGCACAAAATTTATTGGGCTAGGAGTAATTGTAAACTAGGTTAAGTAAAAAAAGAGTTCATGTCAGAAGCATTCAGGGGAGAGATCTCGATTTCCTTTCCTACTTCCATTTCCTGTCCCTTTCTCAGCTGTCCCTTTTGCTCAGTTATCTTAGTTTTCTCTCCCACACTTTTATTTTTCTTGTTTCCTCCTGGTTCTTTCTACTTCTTCCTTGTCTAGCCCATGTCTCCTTCTGTAACTCCTGATGCTGATGGTGGCCGCTTTGGTTTATAATCATCTTAGCTGAGAGCCAGCAAACCAGGAGCCCCAGTGTGCTGGGAATAATACCAGCTTGGGGAGGTGTGTGTTCCTTGTCCTGCAATAGCTCAGGTGGGAAATGACATGGGAAAGGGGTAAATACACAACAGACAAAGGAAGGACATGGTGGGAGAAGGGCAGTTGTGCAGAGGAGCTGGTAGAAGGATGTGAGGTTAGAGCTGAATGGAGCTAAGATGCCGAGTATGGTTCTACCCAAATGCTCGAGATTTATCCTTCTTTTAATAAAAGGTGGTCCTCATTTTCTTCCAGATGTGGCTTCTGTGTAGCTTCACTCTGTGAACCCCTCCCAGGGCCAGGTGTGAGGGGAGGCAATAGAAGCAGGAGAAGCAAAGCAAGGGCTGGGACAGAAGGAGCAGCATTTATGGATGGGCAGTGGTGCATCAAGGGGAAAATGAAACACCAAGAAGAGGGGCCCTACAGAGTGGGAATGCAGAAATGAAGCATGTTTTAAACAAAGCAATAAAAGTAAAAAAATCTGCGGGGAAAAAAGCTCAAATACACATATATATTAAAAAATGTATATGTCTGTTTCAGCAGCATAAGGGCTGTTGTTGACTGTGAGGCATGTGGGGTCTTTGTTTTTCATCCTTTTGCTGGAGTTGGCTAACTGTGTCAACTTGGGCAAGCTACTAAGCCTGCCTGCATCTCAGTTTCCTTATTTGAGGCCAAATTCTCTTACTAAGTAGCCTCCTACTCCACACAGAGATTTGCTGATTTGAATGGAGCCCCTGCAGAGTGAGATACTTTTCAATACAAATAAAGTTTTGGAATCGGCCCTAATTATATTTATTACCTGCAGAGGAGTAATGTGATACTTAACATGGTTTGAGACCCTCAGATGAAAGAGAAAGTATTTGGAATTGTTCTTTTTAATCATCTGCTGCCTTTTCAAAGTCTAGTCCGTGGCTGTCCTAAAAGGGATAGCCACTAAAAAAGAAATTAAAAAAATCTGTGTAGACATGAACAGGTTTGTCAGGCTCACATGAATGGACCTCTGTGGAAAATATTATTTGCTGGGGGCTGCTGAAGGGGGGGAGCCAGGAGATCTCGGTGATGCCAGGAGCTGGCAGGTTGTGCTGGTGGGGAAGGCAGGCTGGAGGTGCCTCTGCTCATCTCCTTTGTGCCTGGGCAAAGTTGCGTGCCGGGGCCGGGCCGGGCGCTCCCGATGGATGCTGATGAGCACGACTTGGGAGTGGGATTGCTCCTGGTGATTAAAGGAGCAGCCCCGGCTCCCAGCTGGCAATGCCTTTATACCAGCGCTGGGCTGGCCGGCCTCCGCATGAGCCTGCTGCTTTCTAACATGTGCACCGAGCAGCAAATTAAACAGTGGAGCTGTTGGATATTAAAAATAATCAGCTTTTCTATTTTGGCGTTTTTCTTAAGCCAGCGGGCATGAAAATGTTGAAAGTTTTATGGATGCGCCGTGCAAAATATGTGTGTATATTTCAAAAAGTAAACTTGCAATCTCCGTGCCACTGGGAGGCAGGGATGAGAGGGGTGGCAATGGACCTAATCAAACTGCTGTGGGGTCAAAACCACGTGGGTTTGTAAGGCCCTTAATGTTGTCCAGCTGCAGATGAAAGCGGCGGGAGGGGGGAAAGAGAGAAAAGAATGAGGGCAGGGGAACTGGAAAGAATGGGGTATAGATACGTGCTCCTGCGTGGGTGTGTGCGCACGTGTGTGCGAAAGAACAGGGCGCCCAATTTTTTCCTCTACTTTTTTCTTTCCTTTCCCCTCCCGGCCCTTGCGGGGAGTTGAGTGCCAGGCCGGGGCCGGGCCGGGCCGGCTGTTGCGGCGTTGTGCGGGCAGGGCAGCCACACAAACGGGGGAACAACCTCGGGAGTTTCCCCGTTCGCTGCCCCGCTCCCCGGGAGCGCCGTGCCCGCCCAGCGCGCAGGGATGCGCCGTGCCCGGCCGGGATGCGGGGGCTGCCGGGGGCTCCGGGGCCCGATCCCCACCCCTGCCTGCCTTGCTGGCCCGGCAGATTTCCATCGGGATAACTGGAGTGCGGCGGAGGCTGCGCTCCGCCAGGCAGCCCAGGGGCTCCGCGCCTCGTCCACCTTGTTATCAGCGATTGTCTGGGCAGGGGAATGGCAGGGAGCGCGACCCAGGGGCTTTACTGCTCGCCTGGAGAGTTGGGGGAAAAAAAGGGGGTGTGATTAAACGAGAAAAGCCCCAGCAGATGAACGGAAAGTTTATTTTTGTTGTTGTTTGAACATCCGTGTGTGTGCGTTCGTGTGCGCGCCCGCTGTTTTGGCATGTGGCTACCTTTTCCCTTGCACACAACAGGGCTGTTTGATGGAGTTTGGAGCTGAGGAAACTTTGGGTTTGTTGCCAGGACGGTTCGCAGCACTTTGTGGAAAGCAAGAGCTAACAGTGAGACCGACAGAGTGAGTGACAAGTTGTTTACAGGTTTCCTTGAAGGGGCCTCTGCTATATTTCAATCTGTCAAAGTTGCTTTTCTTCCCTCAGAACAATGCCTGATTGTTGTGCGGGTGATTTTTTTTTTTTTTCTTTCCCCTACCCAAAGAGAGGGAGAAAGAGGGAGAGAGCAAGCAAGAGACCGGGAAGGGTGGGGGGAAAGGAAAGAAAATTCTTCGGAGCACAAATGCCTTTGGTAACATTTTTATGTGTTTAATCTCTTCTCTCGGAGTTGAAATAGGGGAGCTGATAACTGTTCCCATTTAATCAGTCTGTTCTTGTTTTATCTTCTTTCTCCACTGATCTTCCTCAGCGCAGGGGATTTGCTCCTGGTTCGCCGGTTTAGGTGGATTGTCGGACTGCTTTTTGTTTTTTTTCCCCCCTCCCTCCCCCCGCCACCACCCCCCCCCCCCCCCCCCACCCCTTTATCCCCTCCACCCCTCCGCGTTTTTTTAGGACATTGAAGGAGTTGACTTTTCCCGTTTGGCGGCGGCGGGCGAGCGGGAGTGAAAGGGAAGGACAGGCCCCCGGAGGTCGCGGCGGGGGGAGCGGCGCGGAGCGCTGCGAGCGCGCTGCCCCTTTAAGAGACTGGTCAAGGAGTCCTCGCTCAGAGCGAGCGAGCCGGGAGGGAGGGAGGGAGAGGGAGGGAGGGAGAGAGCGAGCGAGAGAGAGAGAAAATCAATCGGTTTAGAAGGTTTGGACTCACTTGACAGGTTCAGTTGGAGGCGACCATAGGTGGCTGCTGTGACAAAGGGAAATTGTGCTTTTCCAGCATGCTAACTGACCCTGATTTACCTCAGGAGTTTGAAAGGTGAGTCGAGTTGCTGGGGCGGGGGTGTGTGTATGCGTGTGGGGGTGTCTCTTCCCCTTTTTTATTTTTTTTCCTCCCGTTCTGTTTCGTGCTTTGTTTGTTATTGCACTGTTATTTCTATTATTATTTTTTAATTCATCCGAGCACGCCTGCCGGCGCGCGTGTGCGCGGATGGGCAGCGGGCAGACAGACACACGGACACGCGGGGCCGGGCGCGCAACTCGGGCAGGAGGCCGGGCAGGAGGGAGAGGATTGTGCTCCCTCCTCCGCGTCCCCCCGCGCTGCCCCGGTGCCGTGTCAGTGCCCGGGGTGGCGGCCGCCGCCGAGCCCCCGGCCCCGGGCGGCGCTCAGCTTTGTTCGGGGCCGCGGAGCTGCCGTGCCCTGCCGCCGCACACCCTCGGCTATTCCAGCCCTGCTGCCCGCCGAGCCCGGCAGAGCGCTCCGAGGATGCCCGGTGGCGGCCAGGCTCCCGGGCATCCTCCAACTTCCAGCCCCAGGCTCCCGTCAAACTTGGGAAGGCGCTGTGCCGAGCACATGACCTTTTGTTGATCTAGCAGGAGCTATTATTTTTAGGCGAGTTAACATCCCAGCCCTCCGTAAGGAGAACATCTTTCTGCCTGAGGAGAGAGGGGGGAAGGAAAAAACAAACCGAAGGGAAAAAGTGAAACTCTTGCCTCCAAGTTTTGGCCGTCGCTTCTCTCGCGGAGTGTCAGGAGCCGGGTCTGGGGATGACGAGCGGGCTTCGGGTGTGACGTAGATGTGCCCGACTCCCCCTGCCCGAAACAGGAGCCTTCCCTGCTTGGAATCGAGTTTTTGCTGTCACTGGTGGTGGCTTATGACCTCCGAGAGCTCGGTCCTCATTTCATACGGTCTGGTTCTCCCGAGATGTTTGGAAGCGTTTTCTCAGGCTCTCGTACGTCCGTGCGTTGATGGTCCCGCATCCCTCCCCTCCGGCTTCTTCTTGCGAGGTTATTAATAGCCCGTTGTGCGGCTGCAGTAAACAACCCAAACTTTCATTTCCAAGCAGTAAATGAAAAAATGCCAGGATGCGCGTTACTGAGGTTTTTCTCATCTTCGTGAAAGCTACCTCCTGTATAAACATTTGGTTGTATCTGACTATGCAATACAAGCTAGGTGCTAGACCAGCTGGTTAAAAATATGCTAAGTCAAGCTGTTCATCGTTCAAACCTACTGAATTTGATAGTAAAGGCATAGAAAAGAAGGCAAGATAAAAACATTTTAAGTGGGCTGAGGAACACGCATGCAAAGGAAGGACAGGAAAGAACACTTGAATTAAAAGATCGGAGAAAATTAAAATTTGGAAACGCAGGAAAGAACTATTTTAACACTTTCAATCCTTGTTCTGAAACTAGACCGCTTCCTTACTAGAAAGTGAAATTGGCTAGGTTGCTCTACTCTAAGGTTGTCTTTAATGCAATTAATTTTCCAGACTTGGAATACTTGGCGTTTTCCTTCGGTTTATTAGCATTACAATAATAGGACAGAATTGGTTTTGTTCACGTGCACTGCATTAACTTAGTTCAACTACCTGAGGAAACTGTTACTGTTTCTGATGTCAGATTTGGTCTGGGATCATGCTCATGTATTTGTCTTTTTCATGCAATCGATAGATTCACGTATTTCATGTGCCTCACTAAGTTTACACATAGAAATTTATAAGCGAGCGATTTTGATCATTCTTTGAACTTCGTGATGCACACAATGCTTGTAAACTCTCTGAAGCAGAAAGAAGTCCTTTCATTTTCCTGCTGGGGGACTGTTTTTTTTAGCTGAAGTCTCTCTGTGTTATAAATATAGATATTTATATAAATTTTATATATAAACAAGTCATTTGGGGCAACCATCATCCTTAGAATGAGCTTCTCTACTCCCTTCTTTTTTTTCTTTTTTTTTTTTTTGCCCCAGGCATACGTTTCATTTTCAGAGATCCCAGCTTTGCTCTTGTAAACATTCTAGTTAAATAATCAATACGCTGCTCTCCTTTTGCCATGCAGATAATAGCAAGCAGAAGAAATGGGAAGCAATAAAAATGAACCTCAGGACGTGCAATCTTTTTGAATTTTTTTTTAAACAATTTTCCCTCTGCAGTTGAAATTGGGGGATAGAGACCAGTGTTTTTGTTAATCATTACCATTTGTTTACATTGTGTGTGTTTGACTACAGTCACACACACACACAGACCCAGGCACTGTCCATGTCGTACGAGTGTGTTTGTCAGGGAGCAGCCACGAGGACACACTTCCTCCTGCACAGGGATCTCAGACCCACAAACGCCTGCAGAGTTCTGTGTGTGTGTGTGTGCATGATGCCCAGATCATTGCTTTCTAGATGTTCTTCCCTTGGATTCTCAGTCAGCACAGTTCTTGGAGCACATTTCTGCAGTCGCTTGGCGTCCAGCTTGTCGTAGCAGCGTGTCCCACTTCAGTTCTGTTACTATGACCCGTCTCCCACTGCTCGTTTTTAAACTCAAGCAGCAAATGACAAGGAGTTAAAGGTTTGTCAGGCAGAGTTGTTTGCAGCTCAGATCTCAGAGCACCCGTGTGTCTCTCAGGAGGTCGCTCCTCTCTCCCGGTTGTCTTTCCCGTGAGGTTTCTGTGTGTCTCAGTGAGCTGCAAACACTTGAGAAACTTTCAGCCACCCCAGCTGAGGAGAGCTGAATTCAGGGGGCTTCTCTTCTGTGTCTGTGGCCATCAGCGGGGGAATTTACGGCACGCACTTGGAATGAAAATGATCCTCGGTATCAGACAAATAAACACTCATTAATTCATTCAGCACCACTGGTAAATTGCAGTAGGTTTTGTGAATTAACATGTATAATTCATTACCGTGTCAAAATTGTGAGGATTTTCGTCCTTCCCTGAGAAGTTCCTTGCACGCCTTTATTTCTGTTTGTGGTTGTTCAGCTGCCTGATTGAGAGGAGCATCAGAATGCGTACGGTGAGGGGGATGATGTTTGCAGCAACATTGTGGGGAGATATTATAGCTGGGATGCACTCTGTGTGTTTCACAGGGAAAGGGGAACTTCTGGGGTGTGCTGTGTGAGCGCCTGTGGCACCCTGCATTGGCTCTAAAGGTCTTGAAAAGAATAAGTCTTTTGTTGCTTGATTTTTCTCTTTCTCTCTTTTTTTCTTTTTTTTTTTTTTTTAGTTGGGTCATTATACTTAAATAGAACAAGTCTGGCCACAATAGAAAGTTTACTTCACTGAGGACAAGGTAGAGACAATGCAGCCGGAACTATCGCGGACAGCTGGGAAATTTGCAGAATGATAAAAACTCAGAAATGCCCAACGTAAAGTTTTAATGTCTTAATAAAATCTGATTAATGAAAAATAGATAAAGTGACTGCTTAACAATATCCCTAGTGTACGGAATGTTCTTAAACCCAAGTTAATGACTGCATATTTACATTTCTCTGTAGGCTGAGAGAGAGGCTATGCTAGGCACCCAGACAGAGTGACATCCTTTCTCTTCTTCATTATTTCCTTCCCTTTTTTTGCTCTTTATTTTCAGCATGCCAGTGGAAGGTAAAGTGGCATGCAGTGCTTGCGGAAGAAGGATGGGTGGGTTGGAGCCTCTGTAGGGGAAAAAGGCAGAGCTGGAAAAGACAAAAGGCGTGGATGGGGAGCAGTGGGGATGGGGACAGTGGAACAAGTTCAATGTTGGCAGTCACCAGTGGCGTGCTTTCGGAGCGTTCCCCGTTCCACTGAATAGCTTGGAGAAGGGAAAGGCTCAGGGATGTAAAGCAAGCCTCTGCTGGGAGGAAAAAAATATACTTAGCTGCTTTACTGCTGCACTGCACGAGTCATTTCAGACTCCCACTGAATTTATTTTGGGGTTGTACCAACACTGTCAAATGGAGAAGTCATTTTCTTAAAAGGAAACTTTGCGTATTCCTAAGTGCTTTTCTTAGCTAAAGTTACCCTAAAAGCTTTTTTCTGCTGCATTTGCTGAGAATTTTGGGGAAAGAATAACACCTTTCCGTTGCTCGGCTTGCTCAGAACGCTGCCCCACTCTCCTAAAATCTACCTGTAGAAGTAGATTCTTTCATTTCAAAGATTACTATCGAGCTGAATATCTTTTAACTTCATTGAGACATTTTGGGAAAAGGACTTGATTGATCAAGTTCATGGTTCTAGGGATGTGGGATTTGAAGAATAGATAGAGTGCCAGTGTAAAGTTGCAGATACTAGTTTTTCACAGTGATAAAAATGAACAGTTTTATTTCCCTGAGATAATTCTGAAGGAATTAATGCGTTTGCAGACTATTCATTAATGTCCTGCATGCACTAATTTAATTTGTTGTGCTTATGCTTGGCTAGGAAGAAGTTGACTGTTACAGATTACAGATTTTAATGAACATCTCAATAATTTACCAGTTGCTGAAATTGTGAACTAATCTTGGAAGGCA
Source organism: Molothrus aeneus (assembly GCF_037042795.1). NCBI lineage: Eukaryota > Metazoa > Chordata > Aves > Passeriformes > Icteridae > Molothrus > Molothrus aeneus. Next base: position 921,833 of record NC_089650.1, on the reverse strand, counting down.
AAAGCCCAAATGAGAGAGCTGATGAGTGACACACCAGCCTGCACAATTCGACTGTTGTATTCGTTGCATTTGAATCAAATTGGGAGTTTGGCATTACTAATTCTGGGTGGCTGGCTCATCATATGCATTCAAGGAGTTAATTAAAACACACACAAACACATACACAGTCTCCCACCAAGCATCTTGCGATGTTTATGTGTGTAGTGTGTTTGATTGGTACCTTTACATGGGCAAGGAATTGTTTTTCCTTCTCTTTCTGTCCAGAGATCTTAAATATATAACTAGTTTACAAAATATTTACTGCCGCTCGGGGAGCTTTAACAAGCATTTATGGCTTTATCATTTAGGAGGCACAGAGTATCTGCTTGAGTTACTTAAATGTGAAGCTGCCTGATAGGATAGGAATATGTGTCTGTGCAGTGTGATATATCTGTAGGTGTATAAAATACACTTTAAACAATATTTATAGAGGAAAAAGAGTTTCTCTTCCCAAGGTACAGTTACAGTTTCTTTGCATGCTGTTCATACTAGACTTGAAATATAGGGTAACTTTATGTTTGTGTGAGATACCTCTGCCTTCACAACTGTTGCAGAAGTCAGTCCGACATCCTCTTGACTTTCCATTTTATTTTATTTTGTTAATTTCTTGCTCGGGCCTGGTTTATAGCATAATTAACTCTGGAGTGGAAGGGGAAAAATGTCGTTGTGCTTTACCAGACTGGAAATATTCAATGCCTGTGAATTCTGCTACTGTAGTCAAGAGAAAAGAAGTGTTCACAGCAATTAATCGATAGCTGTAGTGCCTCTCTGATGATGGCAAGGAGTTTGTTGTTTAACAAGTAGCATCCTTAGAAGCAAAGAGTATTTCCCTCTTAAAGTTTCTATGGATTTTTATGAAATACGGAAAACTTGTGAAGTCTCCTTCCTACAAAAGGTAAAATTATGTTGTACACAAGTATGTTAAAACCCACGAGGCTGCAAAGTAAGCAAATCTCGTCACATTACTGAATTACCCAAACCAGAACTTCTGGAACTTTGGGCTGTTTTTGTCTGGAGCTTTGGGTGGCTCTGGCCAGCGGGCGAGGGCCGGCAGGCGCGGGGATTTACCGACGGCGTTTGTCCCGTTCCCATCTCCTTCCACGGCCCCGTTGTCAAAACACCACCACCACCACCAAGTCCTCACCCACGCCCCGAGACGAGGGTGATGGTGTTGCCTCAGCTCTCCCACACCCTCCAGAGGGGCTGCCTTGCTCCAGTGGCCTTGGCCAGGCTGGTCCTGGGGTGCTGCAGCGAGCCCGAGATGCCGTAGCTTCCGCTGGAGACGCTGCTCGTCACCCCCATACCCAGCCCTGGTCACCCCTTCCGTGCCAGCTGGGAAGGCAGGAGTCCCCAAAAGCTGTTCCTGAGCCCACGTGTCCTTGGGACAGCGTGGAGTTCTGTGCACGGTGGTTCTTGGGAAACAGCAAATTCAGACGAGGTTCTGGAAGAGTTTTAGCGAGCCAGCGCTGCTTGCAGGGGCCATGGGACTTGAAAAGAATGTGAGAAGTGGATGGAAATTGTGAGGTGTACAGGAGTAATTCAGAGAAGCTGCCTGTCTTTTTTTAGGATAGGTGCAAAATTTAATTATTCAATTATTTTAAACAGACTAAGAAGGAAACATTGAATTCAGTTTGCTAGAACTATCAGATATTGATATGAAGTTCAGATGCTTTCCATGGTATTGGGGGAGCTGTTTGTTTTGAAAGAAATTGGCAAACATTTTCCAATGTCCTGGTTTTGATCGGGCTTGGCGCTTCTCTTGAACTTGTCTTTTTGTCACCTTGTTTAAAGAAAAAAAAATTCTAACATGATGATATTATTTTTGACTTGTGGGACTCAGAGGCAAAGTGAAAATGAGGAAAAGCTTGTGGCTTGCTTTGGAAGTTTGAAATTATATTGACCTTGTTTCTTTAAAAGTACTGTGGGATTAATCAGGTAATATTTCTCAAGACTCAAATTGCATTTATATTTTGCTATTTTTTAAATTTATGTTTAGTATTTTAAATTTATGTTTAGTATTCCAGATTTCCTTTTTATACTTCCATTTTTTTAAAGACCAAGTATTGAAATTCATTTTGGCATATGCTTCTTGAGATCTATAATAATTTTGTTTTGCCATGCAGTTCTGCTTTTGTGTTTTCTCAAGTTCATAAGGACTGTCTTCAGTTTTTTGGGTTGTGTTTTTCTTCCTAGGGTGTGGGTGTCTGACTGCTATTAGACCTAAACATACCATAAAATGTTGCCTTAGTGCTAATTTTATTTGTGATTTTATTATAGTTTTATCATTACTCATTTGTTTCTGTCATTTTGTTACATTTGGGGGCAAAAATATAAGCAGAGTGAATTGATATTTAATTTTCTTGTGTGAATACTCAGAATTCTTTTTAGTGGCGAGGAAGTTGTGGGAGAAGTACGTGCTATTTTTGTAGTTAAGAGCATTGTCTACATCTAGTGTTCTTCTAGTGTTCTTCATGGACCTTTGTAGCTCTAGAGGTAAAAGCCCTTGGAATGTAGTTCATGTAAAGAGAAACCCATACAGTTTGTCATCCTCTTGGTTTCTTTGGTGCTGGGCTTAATTGTTTTAGGAATTTGGGAATGGAAATACTGACCCAAGTTCCATTGATTCATCTCAGAGGTTGGGCATGGCCAAAGTTAACGTATCTGACAGCAAGCTGGACTTAATCACCATTGCCAGCAAAGAAGACCAAAACTAAAGAAAACATTAATGGTTCTAAACAATTTTTAATGTTTTTATTGCGTTTTTTCACGGTAGTTACATGGAAATATTTCACCCGATATTTTTTGTGGTTTAAAGCGGCGAGCCTCCTGGAATGTCGGGGGCGTGCGCGCCCATCCACGCAGATTTGTGTTTGCCCTCCGTGGTTTGGAGAGTCTGCTGGGGCCATGAAGGGACTACATTGCAGCAGGGTGGGATGAAGTAAAACTCATCACAGTCTGAAAGACCCAAGTGCATCTCTGCACGCCATTTTTATAAATTTGGAAGTATTCCTTGATTTAAGAGAGAGAATGAGTAATGAAGGGCAGGAAAAATGTGATGTCCTCTGACCTTTAGGGGTGGCCTGCCTGGGTTAGGACTAAAGCCCTTGAGCAGAGCTTTGTGCTGGGAGGGATCTGTGTGCTGTGTCAGACTGCAGAGAACTCTTCTGCTTCCAGATAATTCCCTTAGCGTCCTCATTGCATTCACTTTGTAAAACAAGACTGAAAACATCTTCTCCCAAGAATTAGTGAGGTTTCAGTTCGTTGGGTTTTATCCCTAAATTTTGATACCATGGCCTCACCAGGGCAGAGGCTTTTTTGGATAGACATGAGATGTGTGGGAAGGTGATGGTTGGAAAGGGCGGAGGGAAGGATGTTCTTACCCGTTTTGCATGTCTATTAACAAACTGGGTCATTTTGCTGTGTTGTATTTACATGACTTGTTCCTGGGATGGTGTGAAATGTGAATCACCAAAACATGATGATTATTTAAAAAAAAAAAAATAGGCTAAATGAAACATAACTGAAATAGAACTGAAAGGCTAAATGAAATCAACTGAAAACAGAACATGCAACATTATTCTTTTGGTACAGTTTCCTTCTGCAGTTGCTGAGTAAAGCCAAATAGTTCTTTTTTTTCCATGTCTGTTAAAAATATCTAGGCTTTTGAATTTGAATATAACAGGGACACGGAAAATACATTTCTCTCTTCAGGTTCAGGCTTTGATTTATTTTTTGCTCCTGGGTTTTGGACACTGAAGTAGAAATTTATGGTGTGTTTTAAAGAAGGCTACTGGTTCTCATCTTTGTCAAAACCCCATGAACATCGGGCTGATTCTGGTTTTACAACTGAGATTAGAATTTGGCAGAATTTCTCAGTGGAAGGCTCTCCTCCTTTGCTTATGTTTTGTAAGTTCTCACTTTTTCTGTTCTTGCCTAAAGTCTGAAATGAATATTGTTACTCGGGAATGCACATTAGGTGTTTGCATGAAATGCCAGGCAAATTATAGGGAAAATGCTGTGCCCCTCTGCAGTGTGCCATGCATCTCTTTTATAGATAATCTTCATGTGTATTAGTGTCATTGATTTAGTGTGTTTTTGTAGAGTGCAAGCATCCTGAATCAGGACCCCATTATGCTTGTCACTGTACAAACACAAAAAAAGAAGGTTTCTTTCCATTCCACAGAGCAGCCTTTGTGCTTAGAGCTTAGAGTAATATAAGTGTGTCTTTGTATGGGGAAAATTCAGAAACAGGGAGTAGGTAAGAGATCCCTAGCATGGTTCATGAATGAGATTTCAGTCCTGAAGCCATGCTTAACAATTTATAAATTGAGCTATATATGTGTATGGGTATTCTCTTTCTGTTTTTTTTTTTTTTTCCTGACGCACGTATGGAGAAGTTGCTTTACTGTTAGAAGTACTGATATTATTAATAATAGATTTGTTCTTCCTGTAAAGTCTTTTGATTAGGAATTCAGAGCATTTGGTAAGCATTGATATACAAATCATGAAGATTTCTGTGCTTTTTAGATTGAGAAGCGAGATTAGCCTCAACCTATAGATGAGTAAACTGAGGAATTCTGTCACAAAATCTTTTGCATGTGTGAGTTTAAAAAGTAGCAATGCTGACTGGTAGTTCTGTTTTTTAACCTCGAGACACCCTCCTTTTCCCTTCTTGAGATCCTAAGAACTGCAAATTGCAGACTTCTCTCTGTCCAATTATAATTTCTAAAGGTCTCATTCTAGCAAGATGAACTATAGTATTCAAATCGCTTAAGTATGTAAAATAGGGACTGTGGAGTATAATTAATAAAATAAATTAAAGGAATGTTTGCAGCCACAGTTATATCGTCGAGGGCTGGGAGGGAACACTGTTTGTAGACCCTCCAGTTATCTGAGTTGCTTCTAAAGCAGCTCCTTACCTGGAGGCAAGTTTGAATAGCTGGAGTTGGGCAGCAGTACCTGCTCTGTTTAAGCAGTAATTTGGGAAGCTGTGTGTGCTGCAAACAGGTAAACTTTGGTCCTGAGGAACAGTTTACATCTTCAGCTGTATGTACCAGAGCTATCATAGGTTTTATAACCTAAGGACCAGGCATGAGGTGAGCAGGGAAAAATTGTTCACGTGGAGAGTATTGATGTGAGGAACAGACTCCCCTGGAAGTGGCAATGTAGGCAGCCACAGTGAGCAAACCAGCCTAAAAGCAAAAAACCCTGCTGCAGAACACAAAATGCACGGTGATTCTTCCCCAAACACTTGACTATCCGCTTTTTAAATGAAATCTGAAATGAAGGAAGTGATACAGGGTTATTAAAAGGGAGGAATTATTTTCTTGTTCACGTTAAAAGTTCTTCTGATCTGTTTTGGTGGGTTTTTTTCCTTGTTTCCAAGTGCACACTCTGTAAGAGTAGAGCTGAAGTGCTGAGGTCTGCAGGTAGCTTTACATCTAGGCTGTGTGCTGCATCCTTTCCTACACACTGTTGAGAAAATGGGTATAAACCGAGGTAGGCCTGCGTGGATTTGATCTCTGCTGCCTTTGAATATCATGACTAAGCTGTTAAGTTATTCTCTTTGATGAGCTTTTTAAGAGTGACATTACTTTCAAGATAATGGATTATGATCAGGCCAGTTCCATGGTGCTTCAGTTGTAGTTTTTCAGCAGTGTGTTCACAAAGCCCTGTTTTGTGATAGGGCCAGTCCAGGCATCCTTTAAAAAAGTGCCCATTCATTCTGAGTGTTTGGGCTCAGTAGCACTGGAGTTCAGTGTCAGGTCCTAAAAACGCAGGCCTAATTAATTAATTAACATCCTGCTGAACTCCATGAAAAAGGCTGGTGTTCTTCACCCCAGTCCTCCAGGATGGCATGAACATGTGACTCGTGAGGAGATCACTGAGCAGAATCCTGACTTTCCTTAACCTGCAGCAAACATCCATGGGTTGCAGTGTCACCAGAGTTTCTGAAGCATCAGGAGGGATTTCTGCAGGCTTCAGCAAATTGGGGATTTTGGGAGTTTCCTGTTGCTGTGGTTTGACAACAGGTTAACTATCTTTTTCTCCTAAACAACAAATATGCCTGGCAGATCAGAATGATCTGAATGGCCATGATGAAAATTTACCTGAATTATGCCAGAGCTAACATCTGGCCCTTAGTGGACTTGGCACTGCACAGAAAATCAATCTTTGTTTTGAAACTGTGTGTTTCCTAAGGTACTAATTCCCAGTTGTGGCCAGCAAGGCCTATAGAGAGACTGCTGCACAAAAATGCCTTCTTCCAAATATACATTTGTTTGATAACCCCAGTTTTCCAAAGTGTGACCTCTGTTAATTTGTCACCAGGCAAATTATTGTCACCTGTTCACTGATTCCATGAGAAGCCCAGGCAGACAGCAGAGCCCCATGCTGGTAAGCATTTCTGGTTTTGCTGTTTGTGGTAATAAGGAACCCACTTAGAAATCGACTGAGGTGAGGTGCATGAGTTGTCCAGGGTAGCAGGAACAGGTTCATCTTGTCTGGAACTGACTCCTCTGGAGCAGCTGAGCCTATCTGATGTTTACTTTTTAAATAAGCTAAATGGTTATCAGATAAGAAAGATAAAGTCTTTGTCTTAAAATTACCAACAGTATTTCCTGCTAGATGTTTCTTAGAAAGATGAAAACAAGATGAATGGAGTTTCTGCTGTTGTATTTGGGTAGAATTTGATGTGGAAGGCTGTATTTTTAAAAGCTGCTATAAGCACTTAGAGCATAACAGAGAATTATTTTAAAAAGGAGATAAATACAATAGATTTTTACATACATGTGCAGTCTGTTGAAAGGCCATCCAAAGCACTGATACAATTTAAGAAGATGATCTTTTGCCTTGGTTATACATCTGGGAGGTATTAGCTGAACATTTTGTGGAGAACTGTGAATACCTCAGTTGCCAGTTGTCTAAAGTGCAGCTAATGATTGCTTCAGTGCCAGTGTTTTGATGGCTGGAACCTAGGCCTGAATATGAATACAAAGAACTCCATCTGAAAAAAATGCGTGTGCGCACACACTCCTTATACAAAACAGATTTCAACCATCTGCTTGGCACTTAGCTTTGCAACTATAGGCTCTGATATGAAAGGGAGCGCTGTCCAGATTATGAAGGGTATCACTTTCACTGGCACCTTAGGAAAATCCCAGTGTTTTAGAACGCTTGTTTGTCCAGTGGTTTTCTTTGGTGCAATAATGCAAACAACATGCTTTTAACCAAAATTTTGTGTCTGCTGTCGTTCCTCTGATGGTAGCATCCACCTTATCCTTGCAAAAGATATTTTGTAGTGAGGGAAAGTTTGTGTTCTGCACCTCAGCATTTCCAAGCGTATCAGAGGAGGCTGGATGAGTGGCCCTTGGAGCTGACACCCCAGATGGTTTATGACACAAAGCACTGTTTGCTCAGGAATACGTTGTGTGGCAGAGTCTGTTGCCCAAGCACTGCAGAGCGTGTCAAATCAGCATGGAAGTTAATGGACCAAAAGCTCTTCTGAATTTAACACTTTCCCATTTGATCGGAATTTACAGCTCTAAATCAGGACCACGGGCTTCCTTTAGTGGTGCAGTGGTGGAAAGTACAGTTGGTACCATAAATTACAGGAGTATAATATAATAATTTTGATCCAGTTTGTCTGTTTAAAGGTTGAGAATTAATAAGACTGACTAAAACTTTTGGTAAAACCCTATGTATGAAATGTATAGCTATATAAAATAAATTTTGAAAGTCAGGAAATTTGGGTATGTGGGAATTCAGTACTCTGACCAGTTCATCTTTTACCCTTAAGTTAAGCAGAGAAAAACCCACCCTAAGAGAAAAAGAAACAATCTGTGGAGCTTTCACTCTTTGTTAGCAATAAAGAGACCATAAAATATGCAGGGCAAAACAGTTTCTCCTTTCCTTTTCTTCCTTGAAAGTCCTTCTTTGAATGGGCTTGATAGTATTTTCCCTTAGGTGCATGTTTGGGAAAAGACGGCAAAAATGCAAGCTCCTATGTGTGCCCAAGCCTCTGTGTTTGGCCATCCTTTAGTGCCATGTCACATCAGTCCTGCATTGGTGACGCCTTTGGACAGGCTGAGGGGTCCTTGCTGCTGTGTCTGGAGAGCAGATTATGTCAGTTCATCATTTTCTGGGTGCTTTCCTCAGTAAATGTACTGCTGGTCTATAGGTAGGGCTGGATTGTTTGCTTCCAAGATGTCAGGAGGGTGAATAAAAAGACTGATTGATATTTATGTTCTCATTTTAATAAAAATTTCATTTTCTGTATGTTACATGGTCTCAAGACAGTGCTGCTTTAAACCATTACATTTTATTAGCCTTTTTGTGGAGAAGGTCCAAGGTACTGAAAGACGGATAAAGTTGGATTTCTATGGATGAAATTATGATAATATTGGGAACTTAAAAGCCTCTGCATAGTTTTAGTTGAATTGTGATCTGTGGACAGCAAAAATCGGACTCTTTTAAAAATTGTGTGTGAAATAAGCCTTAACAGTATTAATGTTTTCAGTCCCAGCAAGAAGATAGACTTGCAGCCCTCTCTCTGTATTATACCCATCCTTTCTCCTCCTCAGCTGCTTCCCTGTCACATTCTCCCCACTTGCAGTCACGCTTGCTTTCTGTTTTTAGGAGGAATGCTGTTATTCTCCCAGGTGGGGATTAAAACAATAAACCTGTTAAGTTTAAGGAAGCTCTGAGGCCCTTTCAGTGATGATCCAGATAGAAAGAAAGCCACTTCTGCCACCATGGTGTCACCACGAAGCAGCTCCAGTGGAGCTGTTTAACCATCTGACTGATGAAGAGCTCTTCATGTTGTGTGCCATAAAATGGGTTTCTTCAGGAGTGGGAAACAGCAGCCTGTTGGGCACTGATGATCGCACAAGAATGGGCTCCTGTATTCAGGGATGGGGAGAAGGAGCTCTGTAAAAAAAAAACAGTTTTGAGTGAATTCATAATGAGACCTTTGCTGCTCAGCCTTCGTGCTCTTTGAAATTTTAGAGGGGAAAGTTTTCTTGACCAATGTCAACAGTTTGGTAATTTTCGTTGCTTTCCCTCCTCCCTTTAGGTAATATAGTTGTATTTATTGACAGTTTATTTTCTGTAGATTCCTCCAGTCCTCTGTGGTTGGGAGGGATTTCTGGAGTGACTGCATGGCAAGGTAAATTAGAGATGGCAGTTGGTGGTGTGGGAGGAAGGGTTGGGAGAAGGAGGAGGCAGAGGGTAGGAGAATGCAGCTACAGTTTTTAAACAACCTCCCAATTGTCCCCCTTTTTATTAAAATGGCAGCTTTTAAAGCCAGACTCCTGAAATGTTTAATTTGATTTACACTGTTAAGGTTAAGTTTCCCCTATGCTCTAAATACAAGATGAGCAAATATCTTGCCCTCTCCCTTCTTTTTTTTTTTTCTTCTCTTTTTCATTTCTTCTTTCTTTTGCAGCACTGAAATTCTGGTTGTCTCTTTCTGGTCTCTTTGTGTTGCTTTTAAGCAAACTGCTGCATTCCATCACCCTTCCCACTAAAATTTAGCTCTCTGACCTATGGAAAGCTTGAGATGGAGAGAGGATGGTTTTCAGAGGATGCTCTGGTGATTTTCAGTGAGTTTTGTGTTACCATCAGGTTACAGCTGCATCTGCATTAAACCTGGGTGCAAATGACCAGATTTAATGGGTGGACCTCAACCCTCCTTGTGGTCTGTCTTTTCCATAATCCCAAATAAAGTGGGGTTTGCAACATGCAGGTGCCAGATGGCAATGGCATGGCAGCCTGCCAGTGTTGGACAGTGTAACTCCAGCCGGTAAGGGAAGGGTGAGCTCAGGCAGGTGGCAGTGCAGGAATTGGGAATCCCTTGGGTTTGGGATCAGGCAGGTGGCAGTGCAGGAATTGGGAATCCCTTGGGTTTGGGATCAGGCAGGTGGCAGTGCAGGAATTGGGAATCCCTTGGGTTTGGGATCAGGCAGGTGGCAGTGCAGGAATTGGGAATCCCTTGGGTTTGGGGGTCAGGCAGGTGGCAGTGCAGGAATTGGGAATCCCTTGGGTTTGGGATCAGGCAGGTGGAAGTGTAGGAATTGGGAATCCCTTGGGTTTGGGGGTCAGGCACGTGGCAGTGCAGGACTTTGGGAATCCCTTGGGTTTGGGGGGCAGTGCAGGACTTTAGGAATCCCTTGGAGCATTGTGTGCATCCTGTGCCTTCCAGGAAGCCCCAGACAGGTACAGGTTTGAAAGTCTCCAGAAGAAAGTTGTCTCCTGGTTTTAAAAGGCTGCATAATGCAGCAATGGGGAACAAAGACACACAGACCTCGTTCTTTGAAGAATATCGTTTATTGCAACAAACCAAGCCTTTTTATCTTCCAAACTTAACCCAAAGCAAGCATTCACTGGCTGCCTGGCACTGCAGTGTTGCTGTTCACACATCTTTTTACCCAATCAGCTTTTGGGTTGCCTGGTGTCCCCACGTGTCCCCAAACAATCAGTGCCCCATGCACAAGGTGACCACGTGCCAGCCATGCATGGTTGTGTTCCCTGTTTTGTGCCTGCTAGCTGAGCCTTTCCCAGAGGGCTTTCTTCCTGTAGCTCACCAGGAGCGAGCAGGGTTTCTCATCTCCCACAACACAACATCTGTACTTTCAAAGTTCCTGGTGTTATGTTTAACACCACAAGCAGGAGGAAGGCATGAGCGTATGTGTAGGAAGAGTACATGATTTTCATAAAGAAATAAAAAATTGTTTGGGAAAACATTGCGTGTGAGCCAGCCATACAAAGCACTTGGGAGTCCTTTTGGAATTTTGGGGCAGTTGTGAGTGTTTTTAGTTGTTTGGCTCATGCAGTCTCTTTGGAAATATACCCCTTCCATGGGTATTTTAGGGAAAAATGAGAGCTCATTTTTCCCTCTCCTTGTTTTTGTCTATGTGAAACATCCAAGTGAGGGCCTGAAATAAATTGTTTGCTGTTTTTAAACCCTGTATCAGGTAGAGTTCAGTAAAGCAAGACAAGTGCATTGTAACTGAGAACTATTGTGCAGATTACCTGTTTTTCCTTTGAGATGCAAACAGCGAGGGGGGATAGGAGGCTCTGTGTGGCACCAAGGGTGGCTCTTGTATTGTGATTTTTAATTTTAGAAACACCTGGGGAGAGTAGCAGATACAAATGTTCGATGTTACCAGGTGCCTGTGTCAGTCCAGTTTTCAGCTTTAGAAAGGAGAACAAGGGCTGAGTGAGTCCAGAGAGCAGTGCTTGCTTCCACCTCCAGAGCTTTCATTGCTGGCTCTGGGGCAGCTCTGGGTAGTGGGAACATCCCGGGAAGTTTGTTCTTCCTCTCCCTTTGCAGGGTGGTGGTGTGAATGAACAGAGGCTGTGCTTGTCACCCGGCCTGCCTGCACAAACCTCACATTCATGTGCCACCGTGGGGCTCTGTCCAGCTCCCACTGCAGACAATGGTGAGCCTCTCATTGACTTCCATGGGTGTTGGATTGGGCCCATTAGACGGGAGGAAAATAAAGTGGAAGTGTTGTTAGCCGTGCCTATTGATGCTTTTCCTGGCACAAAGTACTGCAGAGAATTGTTCCTAGATGAAATGCAGTTGCATCTCAGTATTACATTTATTAGCTTTTCAAAGGAGGGATAACCAAAGTGGACATATGGGGTATTTGAAGTGTGATTGTGTGAGACTAAGATAATTTCAGGAGAATAGCTTAAGTCGCAGGATATGTGTGATGCCCTTTGTATACGAGATGTGGGATTGTGGAATTTATTTTGCATGCACTGGTTCTCACTGAGAAGGAATCCAGAATACAAATATATAGTCATATTTAGAATAAGTGAGGAGTGCAGCCTCGCTGCTGTAGACTTCAAGACCTGTTAATCAGGCCTGATAGTGATGTGATCTCTGGAAATACTTCAGTTAAGTAGGTTTAATCCTTATTAACAGTAAGTTGCTTGAAAACCATTTTGGGTAAAGTCTGGGAAGGAATATAGTAGATTGAACACATAAATAAAGGCCAGCTCTGTTAGGCTTTGAGTGACTTTGATTCCTTTGAAGTTCTGTAGGGTTTGGACTTGCTAAAAGCATCAGACCACGAGCAAAAGAATTTTCACTTCATCTTCGATTTTTTTCTGCTGTAATTTTCAGTGTCATTTTCACGTTAAAACGGGGCACTGCTTACGTTTCTGGTATATTTTAGGTGTTTCCCCAGCCCTCACCATGACTTGGTTAAGCCATGTGAGAGACAGGAAGATTAAACAGTCTGCTTTTCTTAAACCTCATTCTGGAGTGCCCAGGTGAAATGATGGATGCAGTTTCTCCAGGTTTAGGAAAGTTTCCTGTTGACTGCAGAGTGATTTAGCTGTGGATGGCTGTGATCAGAGCCTGTTCCTAGCACAGAGGTGGCAGAGGGCAGTGCTTGTTTCTGTGCTGGTTTCAGTGCTTTCTCCCTATCCAGCATGGGGTGGAGGGAAGGAATGAAGGGGTGGAGCTTTTGTCACTACTGTTTTTTGGACATGTGTTCAAAGAACTATTTTGGAAGATGATGGTGAGCTTGTTCCTACTATTTGCACTGCATGGCCAAAACATTGTGCTCTTGTGTGAAGTAATAGATGTGGTTTGTGGTGGAATTATGAAAACATTGCTTTGTTATGATGATTGCAGAAAAAAATCCCAACTGCATGGTAACGTATTTGTAATATTTTATTGAAGTGAAACGTGGAAAATACAGCATAGCTTGGAGTCCCCTTGGAATGATTTCATGTCTGGAGAATGAAGAAGCAATTGTGAAACACTGAAATGGGTGTACATGACATCAGTTAAAGAATAGATTTTGGGCCATTTAAGTATAGTTTAGTTTTTTTGTTATCGTTTGTGCTTCCTTTGGAGTGGGGTTGTTCAGGATTTTTTAGTGTCCCTATTACTTGTTAATTCAGTGGGTAGCAGGATGCACTTTCATATGGCTAATAATCCAAATTAGAAGGCATATTTTTATTTTGTCCTGTAAAATGTAGGCAATATTACCTAAAAGATAAAAAAGGTAACTGCTGCTCCTGTAGGGTAAGGAATGGGACATGGTTAACACCTAACAAGTTCTGCACTGTAGTCACTGAAGGATGTCCAGGTAGGTAGACAGAGGCAAGAGGACCCCAGACTCATTCCTCTCAATATCTAGTCTTGAGGTAAGGCAATCAGAAAAGTAAACAAGAGGAGATAAATGCTGTCACTTCACACACTCCAACTGGGCAGGCTAAACTGCTATGCTGACCAAGAGGTTTGAAATAATTTTCAATGATATTTTTTGTGTGTGTGTGTGTTTGTTTTTTTGTTTTTTTTTTCCTTGCTTGGATGCTTGGACCTTTTATGGGTTGTTTGTTGGGGGTTTTTTGGTGTTTTGTTTTGGTTTTTTTTTTTGTTTTGTTTTGGGGGTTTTTTTTGTGGTTTGTTTTTTTTTTTTTTGTTTGTTTTGTTTTTCTTTTTTTTAGTTGACTAAGGGTATGCAATTAAAGCAACACATTATGGCCGGGGCACTTGAACATCCTAGGTGTATAAAATTACTTGTTATCCTGCTTTGAGAATTTTATATGCCTGCTAGGTGTGTGAGGAGTAATTCAGTTCTAAAGCTCTGCTTCATCTGCATTTGGGGTGTTCAGATAATCAGGTCAGAATCCCTCAGTGTTTAGTTGGAGTGTTGTTTGTATGAGGAATGGGTGCCAAAAAGCTGCATTGGAACAGTATGTCACTGAACCAGCAAACCAGCACTGTTACTTGTTCCATCTTCCTTTTTTTGTGTGACTTTTTTCATCATTTTTGTTGCACATTGTGAAACACTAACATATTTATCATTCAGAGAGCTAAAACTTCTGCAGTATTTTCTTACTGCCTCTTGGTAATGACATGTCTCCTATAAAGCAGGGCAGGATCTACAGCAGAGATGTAATGAATGACCCCAGTCAGTGACTGTGATGTGCAATTGATTTCTGTTTTTTGAAAATATACCCTTAATAATTACTCATTTGGCTGAAGTACCCTATTCTTCTGTATATGAGCTGTGTACAGAAAGGGGCATGATACATGTTATTACTCACATGGCTGTGTCAATAATGATACAAGCTATATAGATGTGAAAAATGGACTAGAACAAATCATGGCAGAGAAATGAACTAAAATATTTTCCTTTTGGTAATTAGTGGCACTTTTTGGTGTGTTAAAAAACCACAATCTCAGAACAATTACATTTTAAAAAATCTCTATAAACGTGTTATAATCAAGTCCATGGGGTACTTTTTCTCCTTTACCACTTTATAAAGTGATTTGACCAAATGTGCAGCATTACATTTATTCTGTGAAGACAGTAGTGATATTTGGGCTCATGTTCTGTTTGCACAAGAATGTCCTTTTATAATGTCACAGGTCATAGCAGACCAGCACAGCAGAGCGGTTAGACTGACAAGGTGTGGGTCTCTAGAAAATCACCACAGATTAATCAAAAAGGAGACATTACTAGTTTATGTTGTAAAACTAAGAATTAAATGCCTGGAGTTTCTGTTGGAATCAGTGGCAGCTGGAAGGGCTGAGATCTTTGCAGGGTTAGGCATCCCGCTCAAGTCAAAAAGAGTTTTTAACTCTTGGGGTTCATTTGGGCTCACAGAATCCCAGACTGGTTTGGGTTGGAAGGGACCTGAAAGTTCCAAAGAGAGGGATGGCACCCGTGGGTCTGGCTGCATCCAGCCTGGCCCTGGGCTATGGAATGCTGCTCCTTGGAGCATCCATGGTCCTGCTGGACAGTGAAAAGGGAATGGAAGAAGGAATTGGCACAGGAGGGATGGGGTAGGACTGCTTACATGGGTCAGCTTGTGTGAGGCACAGCTGTCTGCTTTCTGACCCATTTATGAATTTTAAATGGAGGGTGGCATGATACTGGCCCTTTGGCTCTTGCTGTTGGATAATTTTTAATTCTTTTAGGGTGTTTTAAGTGGTGGCAGTAGGTCACTCAGAGTTGCTTCCTTTTGTTCTGTAACCAGGGTGAAGGGGAAGGTTTGGTTGGCAATTTATAGCTTGGGAAGGTGCTGCTGGAAGTATACAGAGGTAGCAAAAATGAGAGAAAAGGGGGACAAAGATTGTTTTAGTCTTTTTAATGTGTATGGCTGTACAGGTTTTGAGATTCATCACCAAGTGGAAAACAGTGAGAGACCAAGAGAAATGATCCTATTTATTTGCCTAGGCCTTCCCTTGACTCTGTAAGCCATCATCAGCCTGATGCTGGTTGTCCTTCAGTGTATAATTAGCCTGGAAGTGAATGTGGCTGCTGGGTGGTATGGTGAAGTATTTTTTCAGAAAAAAATAAATAAGGGAAAAACGGGCTGCTGAGGAAGAAGAGCCTTGTGTGGCTTTACAGATTTTTGGTTTGGACAGTGTGTGCATGTAACTCTGGAAACCAGAAATGTCCTGAGTGGAGGTCCAGGGAGACTTCACTGGGAGCAGTCTGGCTGGAACATGCCCCAGTTTATTTTGATGATGGTGACATTTTGTGCTTCTGTTGTGGTCCGTGTGCTTTGGCCTCAAGGTGCTTTGCAAATATTAAGGGAACAACTTGCACAATGGCACTGAAAAATAGGGATTATTGGTGCCCCCTTACAGTCCTGGGAGTTGAAGTCCCAGGGAGCTCAGCTGTGCTTTTGCCTGCAGAGAAGAGCTCACATCAATTTCCCCCAGGGCAGAGAGAGGACAGGAGGAAAAGTTGGTTTCTGCCGACTCTGGAGTGTTTGAGCTCTTTCCTTCACTGCCTTCACGTTGGGCTTGGTGGACAAGCCTGCAGCCTTCGAGGGACAGGAGGCAAAATTGTAATTAATTCATCCCTAATTGGCATAGCAGTGAGTAATTCTGCTTAATCCATTGCTTGCTGTGAGGATGGAGTAAAGCTAAACATGGGAATTGTGGAGAGGACAGGCGGAACAGGGGGAGTGGGCAGTGAGAGATGGACATGGGCAGACATTTCTGAGGCCACCTAGGGAGAAATACCTTTACAAATAAGAAACCTTTCTTATTTTCTCCTCAGATTGCCTCTTAACTTAATTGGGTGAAATGCAAAGAAATAGACAATTATTTTTTTTTAAATCATTAAATTTTCTTTTCCACTTCTTGTCTTTCATTCGGTCCATGAGAGTCTCTGGAGTGTGAAATGTGAAGACACCAAATTGGAATTAATTTTGCTTTTTCATTTAACAGATTGTGTTACATTAACACCACACCATTGCCAAGCAGCAAACCTTTCCTTTCCTCAGATGTTAGCTGCTAATACAGACTAAGAGCTGCTGAAAGAATGCTTATACTGAAATGCTTTATTTAAGTTTCTCCTCCCTTGTGGCTCGAGTGGGCCCTGATTCTGCTAAGATGTATTCACATGAGCAGGCTCACTGAGTTCTCTTTTATTACTTCCTGGCAAGTGAGCTGGATTCTATTTCATATAATGTGGCCCAAGTTAGAATTTCAAAGCTCACTCAATCCTCAGAGAGACCTTTGCAAGACTCTCTTCTCCCATACCTAGACAGGCACTAAACACACTGAGGGCACAATTGAATTAATCAAGACTGCTCATGTACAGAAATCAACCAAGATTCTGTTTGAGAGATGACAACTTTGATATCATAGTGTTCATTACCAGCCCAGGAACTGTTACTGCTCGTGTAACTGGATTATTAAATTGTTTGCTGATGACAAATCTTATTTCCAATATTAAACATACATTGAGAGTCTTGGTGTAGTTCTCCTAGAAAGAATTACCTGTAAATCACATCACAGCATTTATTTTCTCTCCCTAAACTGTGTTTTACTTGCACTTGTGAGTGTGGGTTTGGTTTTTTTGTTTTATTTTCAGTCCTGGAAGTTTAACCCAGGCTATGAGAGGCAGTTCTCAGTGCTCAGAACTGTTCAGTGAGGTGGTGCCATTTGACATTCCCCCTGTCCAGAACAGAAGCAGACCTCAATAGTTTGGATGGAATAGTTTGGATGGATTCCTTGGTTTCCTTTACTCAAGATTGAAGTATTTATAGCCCAAGCTCCTGTAAGAGCAGCAGCCCATTCCTTGGCACCATGTCACTGATAGAAATACAAGTCTATTCCCTTCTTTTTTTGCCAGATTTGTGTCTCATCTCTCTGTAAGTTTCTGTTCCATTTCAGGCTTCCTGCCCTTTGAACTGGAAATTTCATATCTATTATTTAAAAGCTCCTGGGCTGCAACAGTAAACCTAAATTATTTGAATTTGAGAGTATCTGAGCAAAACTATCTTTAAAGGATGGTTCTTCTTTCAGCTGTGGTGCTGTTGTGTTTTTCCATCTTTCTGACTGTAATCCCACTGCATTTGGAATTATCAGGACTCAGTGTGGAGTTGTTGCCAGTGCACAGGAGTCATGAACCCAGTGAGCAGTCAGTCTTTTAAATGTTAGCAAAACTCCTTTAATCTGTGTGTGTGTGTGTGTGTGTTCAAGATGATGTGGTTGCCCAGTTGTAGAACTAGCCTGCATTTCAGTTTGTGCAAAACCAGAGAGATGTGTTGCAGTGCTGCTGGAACTGCCATCCTCAGGTGTGAAAGGCTTCAGCTGCTGCTGTGTTACACCTACAGCCCAAGGAAGTGGCAAAGCACCTGGTTTAGGTGGTATTTTTACCTGGTTCAGGGTGTTTTTACCTGTAGACCATCTTCAAGCTAAAGTAAACTGCTTTGCTTTGTAACCATGCAGCCTTTTCTGGATACTATTTCCAGATACTGTATTTCTAAATAATTTCACTACCTGCCTATATCTTCCCTCTCGTATTAATTCTTTGCTTCCTTTTCACTATGATATAACAATACACCATTAGATGGTGTCAGACTGGCAGTTTATTGTGCTCCTCTTTGGGATCCTGGTTGTTTTTTTAAAGTGGGTGTGCCAGGTGTGTTTGGTCACACTAAAGGTGAGGGGTGTGTGACACCCATGGCTGCTGCAGCAGCAAAGTCCACTGGGACTGTCTGTGGAAGGGATTAAAGTAGGAACTTATTCAGTGGAATGATAAACTTAATTAGTGGAATGTCAGGTGGTGTACTCTGGCCACAGTATTTCCCAAAATTCTAAGAACTCTCTTTAGTGTGTGTACTCAGCAATTCTGGAGAACAGCTGTCAGAATATTTGCAGCAAGGCTGAATTGAATTTTGACATGCAAACAACAACAACAAAAAAGAATCCTGCTCTGAGCCTGTGTGATGAGGACCTGAGATGGTGAACCCTTGGTCTTCTCCAGAGTTTATTTTCACGGACAAAGTCTGGAATGATCTTTCCAATTTTTTACTGTTGGGTTGTAAGCATTGACTTGCAGTAGAAGAAAATCACAGAACTGCAGAGGGAAGGATGAAGTTTGTGTGTGTCAGCTTGGTTTTGGCAGTACAAAACAATGCGCTCTTTGTTAAGCACAGTTGAATGGCTTTAAATTAATTGTGGCTGCTACTATGCTCGGGAAGGTAAAGAATGTAAAATATAACATTAGTAAGAAATGCTTTATTTTGGTGGATAACTCATTTTTAAGCTGCCTGGAAAATGCAGTGTCTGGACAGGATTCCCTTAGCAAGGCAGCTGCCTGCCCTGGAACTTTGCTGGGTTTAATCAGGGCTGATTGCACAGGTGGCAGTGACAACAATGGCAGATTTTCTGAGAAATCTATTATTTTCACAGTGCTGCTGATGGAAGAAACGCTTAGGAGCAGCTGATAATTAATGATCAATTTGGAGATTATCACCAACAATTTACAAAGGTTGACTTTTCCTTTAGAAGTCCCTTTGGATAAACTGGATGGTAAATTACCTGCCTAAGGCTTTTACTTTACTTGTGCTAATAAGATGAAAATGAATATGTTTGAAGAGCTCTGAACTGAACTTTTCAGACTGCCTGATAATCCATACAACTCTTCTTTAAACATCTTAAGTGAGTGAGCAAATAGAGACTATAATAAAATTGGAAACTGTCACGTGGACACGTTACCACCCTGTCTGAGTAATGGGGCATGACAAATAAGAGGCACTGCTGTTGAGTTCATATTTTCATTTTATGGCATGCATTAAATATTTGATCATCAGCCAGCAGAGAGGAACAATTGGGCTGAGAGTATCATTTGCAAATAGATGGGTGAGATTTAGATTGTCACTGGCTGAGCCCAGGATGGAGAACTTCTGTGTCTTGGTCTGTGCTTCAGTAGCTCCTCTGTGCTTTGTGCAGGCCGCTTAAGGCCCCCTTCTGTATCTCCTCAGACTGGAAAGAGGAGTTAGTAATCTGTATTTACTTCAGAGGGGATAATAATCCCTATTTACTTCACAGGAGAAGGGATATGTGAAGGGTAATTAGTATTTGTAAGTGCTTTTAAGGATGATGAAAAGGGTAGTGCAAGTATGGAATGTTTGCTAATAAATTGGGTACAAGAAAGGAGAGGAGTAAGATGAGTTTATAGATCTGTGAAGGTGCTTGGAGCCAGAGATGGGCTCCCAGTCAGATTTTCAGAAATCTAGAGGTATCTTAATATCTGAAGCATATTTGAAATTCTCTTAGCAGCAAGGCAAACTACGGTTTTGGCCCTTTAATATCTTTTAAAATCTGGCTTGTGCTTTATATTCCTATCATGGGGGGTGGGAAGGAGGTTGAGGGAGGTCAGCAGCTTGGTAACAGCTGCACTTTCTGATCATCCCCTGCAAGACAAGCATGGAGATGGAGGCTGAGGGAGAAGAGAGGAGAAAGGTGAATTCATTGGCACATCTGATGAGCTCTTGTACAAGGGAGGGGTTTAGAGACTGCTGAAAATGCCAGCCAGTGAAACTGGGCACGAGTGGAAAGGATGCAGTGACATTCTCTTGCTAAATGCTGCGTTTAGGGGGTTTGGCTTGTTTAGGGGTTTTTTTTTGTTGGGTTTTTTTTTGTTTGTTTGGTGGTTTTTTGTTGTGGTTTTGTTTTTGGGGTTTGGGGTTTTTTGTTTTGGTTTTTTTTTTGGTTGAGTTGTTTGGTTTCAATTATCACTGCCCAGAAAAAGAGGGTTGAATAGATTTTAATGTAAATATAGTCATTAGATTAAAACAAAACATTATTACAGTCTGTTGGCAGGACTCCATGTAGGAACTTCCTTGAGAGTTGGACTCAGTGAACCTTTTGGGTCCCTTCCCACTTAGAATATTTTGTGATTCTATAAAACTTAGTTCTGCAGCTTCAAAATGCAGTAGCTGATGAGAGAACTTAAATTTTGTCATCACTCAAGTGTCAGAGCACACAAACCCAGTGGGTAAATCAATGATACAAGTAAGTAACGCAAGCAGCAATCACCAATTGAATGTTTCCTTTTAAAGAAGGAAAATCTGAGCTGGCAGGGCATTTTATAAAGGCAGTTAAACATTCTTACCTCTTCTGTAAAACCAGAAAAGCTGGGAGCCAGAAAGGTTCAATAAATGATGTGGGATCACACATCTGTCTTTGGAATTCCTAATGCTGAGTCCTGGTTTCATGGTCCATCCTGGGGCAGAAGAGGCATCCAGGAATCATCAGTCTGGTCAGAGTTCCAGCGTTTGGGCTTCCTTGGCAATCATCAGTGCCAAAGGCCGTTGGCACTTCAGAAATCAATTTCTCTGATATATTGCAGTCAGTGCTTCTCAGGATTCATTCAGCAGCTCTACAACTTGCCAGGTGACCACTTACCCAAAATCAAAAGCTCTTTACTACCTTTTTCAAATAACAAACAGGATAGTGGACCTTTCCTGTTATGTTTTCAAGGTGAACAGTTTTGGCTGTTCACCTTGAAAACATAGATTATCATTAGCCTCTGATACTGGGGTGTTTGTTAATGTATGGTGCTGATGAATCCAGGAATTTTCTCCATGCCCCAGTTGTTGTGATTGTAATTATTCCTGATCAATTGCTTTGGCTGCAGCAGCTGTGCCACAGAGTGACCATAGGCATCCTCCAGTACAGAAGTTTTCTTTCTGGTGTTGCCTTCAGATCAAAAGGCTTTCTGTTGCCCATGGTCTGCATTTTTACATGGCTGAATTGTTCTCACTGCCAAATCCACGTAGCTCATGTAGGAAAAACAAAAATTGATATATGTGTGGGGAGTGGAAAAGGGAGAAAAAAAAAAGTGGGAAGTAAGGAAGTTTGTTGTTAATTTTTGGTCAAGAAATAATTTAATTTTCTGAGATGCTCAGCACCTTCTGCCTGAGGGAATCCAGAATCTTCCTTCTCCTGGGGGCCAGTGGTGCCTTTGGAATGCCTCATTTCCCATGCAGTGGTCACTTTCCTCATGAGCCTCCCGACTTGGGTTTTAGATCTGAACATCTGGATTCAGATTCACTTATGGTATAATTTAGTGTATCCCCAGCAGGGAGAGGGGTTTTGGTAGGAGAAGTCTTTTCAAGAAAGCTGTTATACCACTTGTTATGGCAATAGCAGCCAGGTTTACTTTACTGTAATGTGTGTTTATTCTTTTCAGAGGGCTGTTGCTGTCATCTGAAGTTGGACTTCATGGCAATATGTGCCTTGGACTGCTAAATTGTTCTAACACATCTCAGTAAAAGCAGTTGCAGGCAAGAGCATTTTAATGGTGGTTTTTAAGTCTGTTTGAAGGCAGTGTGATGGAAGGAGAAGAGTCAAATATTTATTTGAAGATGTGTTTGAATGAATCTTCCTACATAAATTTGCCAGTGTTAAGAAAGAGGGGCTCTGCCCCTTTTAGATCACAAAGGCCTCTCAGTGGGGGATGGCTTCGGTAATGGAAAAAACAAAAAAGGTTCCAGTGTGTGGTGGAGGAGGTAAAATAAACAAACACAATGGATAATTACTTCTCTCCATCAAGGCTTCTTTATCCTTGCATGCTCAGTCAGTGGTCAGCATGTCAGCCAGCTGTCCTGGGTTAGGGCAGATTTGGGAGAAAACCTCCAAAAGGGAGCTACATCCTCTGAGTTTCCTTGGGGGGAAGGATGTTCCCTTCAGGCTTTTTCTCCTCTCTACCCCACTCCACAGCTTCCAGAGCTTTTTTAGGTAGACCACTTATTGCAGTGCTGTGCCTGCCACTGTAGCCTTTCTGAAGGAATATTGGAGGCCCCTTATGATTCTTGTCTGTTCAGAGGGGTCTCCCATTTTCCCGTTTGTTGGTTTGTTTTTACCTTGCCTGCCAATATGCACTTGTTTGTGCAGGGATAAACGTGTGTTACGTGGCTCAGAGCTGTGTCTTTCTTACCTAGCAGCTCCAGCAGTGTCTAGAGTTAGTTTGTTAAGCTGGGTAATTATCAGCTGGTTGTGATTGTTCTTTTCTCTTGCAATTTTACATCCACCCCTTAGAATCAAACCAAGTAAAAAACCAGCTTTCAAGTCAGTCCATGCACCTACATGAGGAAGTGTGTTAACATGTGCAAGCATTGGTTATTTAGCACAGGTTCTGGAAAGTGCCCAGTAGAGCTGGAAATGGAACATGGATGCTCAGAAATCAGAAAATTACAGCTGTGAAAAGGGCTTCTGCAGCCCTGCTGTGAGTGAGCAGGTGTGTGATTGCACCACTCCTGTTTCTAATGTGGATCTTTAATTCTGACATTTTTCTGAATAAAACCTGGGAAAGGAGTACAACAGCCCTGAGGTAACTGAAGCAGATTCGCAGTGCAGTGTGCACAGTCAGTGAGGCAGGAGCCCTCACATCATGCCAGACATTTTTCCTGTTTTATCCCCTATTTGTTAGGCCAGAGATGATCCGTGAGTGTGGATCATCTGAAGTAGGAGATAGGAATGCAAAACCGCCTGAACACTTGAAAAAAGTTCATTTTTTCTCTTGGAATAGCAGAACGTCTGAGTAGAATTATTTTTATTTAAACAATTTTTGGTTTACTCTATTGGTATTTCAGAGTAATTTTCCGAGGCAGCAATTTTCACTGGTTTCTGAAAGGCAACATCTGGGCTTTGGAACAATCTCTTTTCAGCTTTGAAAATCCTACCTCAAATTGCTTGTACGTTATAAATGTTCAAAATTTTTTTTTTTGGTGGTGTTTTTTTAGCATAATGGAAAGGCAATGATGTATTTATTCCCTGTGATTTTATCTTCAAGTTCAGTTTGATTTTTCTTTCTTGGGGTCTCCAGGATTATTTGTTCCTGGGCCAAGAATGCACCTGTCATGTACAAACCCTCCAGAAAGGGAGGAGCATGCACATGGATGTGAACAAAAAAGAATAATAAAAATTCTGGGCAGCTGGAATTAACCTGTTGGCAAGAAAAGGTTTACATCCATTAGAGGCACTGCTCTGCTTAAGTTTAATTTTTTTTTCATAGCCCCCTTCATCACACTCACAGATGCAGAACTGATTTCACTTTCTGAAGTTCTTAAAGGTACAAATGGTTTCTCTGAGGCCTCAGTTCTGCTCCCACTAAACTTAATTAAAGGCCCAATATTTCAGTGATGCAAGTTTGTGCTATCAGTGGTTATCTGCTTTACTGGCATGATCATTTTAGCTAGGAAATGTTCAGGACACCTGTGGATGGATGTGTTCATGTGTGCTTATGGGTTTTTGCCTTTTTTTTTTTTTTTACAAAGTGCTGACATGGTGCAAATGTAGATGCAAGTGATGGTTGGAGCAGGAGTTAGATGATAAGGTAGAATGATACTACAAATTCAGATGAGTAAACACCAGTGGGTACCTTGAAAATCACTTTTTTAGTGTAATTATAGGTAGATTTACTGGAAGGAAACACACATGCAATATAAAGTTATTATTCTGAACTTAACAGTAGTGAAACTGAGAGTGAAGTGGGGAAAAAAAGAAACTTCTAAAAATTTCTGTGTTTCTGATTTGTGATTACACACAAACTCTGCAGAGGAAATGTTGCTTATAAAATAGTTAGAATATCATTTGTTGAGTTTAGAATTTCAATAAAGAAAGGGGAAAGGAGAGGGGGGGCTGAAGCTCAGTGGCTGTTTGCTTGGCACTCACATCAGACCACTGGCGTGGTAGAGGAGTGGGAAAAGCTGTGTCACATTCTACCAAGGTCTCAGTCAAAATAATGGCTCCTCACACTGAAATCTGGGCATTTTTTGGGGGAGAATTCTTCTTATTAATGTTGATTCTACTGAAAGTAATTAATCATTTAACAATGCTTGAACAAAAATTTGTGTCAGCTTGACTAGACAAATACTGTGAATGACCGAGAATAAGCTCCCAAAACTGCAAAAGTTTTAATATTTACTCACTTTCCAAAATGAGTCCATCTTCCTCAAATTTCTCTGTAATAACTCAGTCATAACTGTCATAATTTTAGAGCCATTTCAAGTCCTTGCCTTCATTTCTCTCAGTGGGAATCAGGTGTGTGATGTGTGGATTCCTTGTGTCTCCCACTCAGTGTCTGCAGCAGGACTGACGACTTTCCTGTCATTTTCAGGTATTAGTTTATGCAGTGAAATCTCAAGGCTTGGAATTTCTAATTATTTGACTAGATCCTCTTTGTAGTTCAACCAGCAGAGTGGTGATTACCTGATGTCACAGTGCTTGAGGTAGTGCTTTCAGCAGCGAGCCCTTCCTAAAACTTTACATGAAAATAAGAACAAAGCTCTGCTGTTTTTGTGGTGGCATGATGACAAATTTTACATCATAATAAAAAGTATAATAAATAAATCATAAAAAAGCAAGATGTATGAGGAGCTGAAGAGTCAGGGTACATTTCTGAAAGGTTGGGGGCTGGAAAGGAAAGGAAGCCAGAGTTAATTTGAGGATGCACTGGAAAATAAATGAGCTTGTGGATTTAATTCAAAATCATCCAAGCAGAGTCTTTTGCATGAAAGAAGCCAGTGATCAGGCTCAGTTTGCTTGAAACATCAACAATGACTGCATCCTGCTGTTTCAGAGTTTGTGCTGGTGGATGCTTATCGTCCCTGACACCGCGGCGCCACCGCCATGCGCTCGGTGCCACCACCACGTGCCTCTCCTGCCTTGGACAAGGGCTCCAAACTCACAGATTTTGAGGTTTGATCCCTTAGAAGCACACTTTTCAGGAACTAAAATCTCATCCTGGTTTAAAAATGTTTTACTGGATTTTTGGCTCTTTTAGCTGATATTACAGATGAGTGAAAAACAAAGGGGTGGTGAAGTTGGCAGGTGCCAAACACAAATCAGGAGAACACAGGTTCTGCTGCTGAAGCTGACTTTGAGTGTGTGTCTCTGGGTGAATTGCTGAATGTTCCTGCTTAGCACACACCAGTGAGATGCAAATTCTCTGTGAGATCTATGGAAGAATTAGGTAATATTCCTTACAGTACTATAGCAGATAGGAGTGCATTCATTACCATCCAAATTCTGTTTTGCTTGAAGTCTGCTTTCTTTCAGGCCACTGTTTCACTAAAAACTTGCTCATGCACAGTCTTCCCCAGTTACCTGCTGGGTAAAAAATCCCTGAAAAGCTTTGTGTAGCACATGGTGGGAATGTTCAGCATGAACTTCTTTTGAAAATTGATTTTTACTAGACTTGATTTTACAGTGGTGTTTTTGTGCATAAATCCCTTGCAAGTGCAAAAAAATGCAGATTATAAAATTTCAGTTGATGGCATGGAATTTTTCAAAAGTGGTTTTTGATTTTTTTTTTCATTTTTCTAATAAAAAAGGGTTTTGTTAACATTTTCTTGAAGGAGACTTATAACAACTTTAGTATTGGAGAGGTTCAAATCTTGTCAAATTGAAACTATTTATTTACCACTGGAACTTGGAGCAGCAGCTTTTCTCAAAAAACAATATCTTCGCTAGGTGGAATATCAGGTTTATGACCTGGGCTGCTGATATTACACTAAAATTTTAAATGGATTGGGAATTACATATTCCCTTCTCATTTTATATTCAGAATCCTCTGAACTGAAGGATTGTCCAAGATTGTTCAAGTTACCCCATACAGAGAGGAAATCTAGAAAGCCAAAGGGAGAAGGTGGACTGGGTGAAATGGAAATTATGGGGTGTCCCTAAGCATGGGATTACTTGTGGCAGCTCCAATAATAGGCAGCTGCACAGAAATATTACTCAGGTTATGCTGCAGTGATGTGGGTTTGTGTTAACAAAGTTGACTTGTTCACCAAACCCCCTTTGAATAGCACAAGTGATTTGTAGCATAGGTGTGCTTTAGAAGATAACTGATTGATATGATCCTAGAAAGTAGTAATTAACAGATTATCCCACCCCATGTGAGTGACAGAGCACGTTTCACTCACAGTTTTTACTGATTAGCAGATTACAGATTTTTGCTTCTTTTTCAAATTTTTTTTTTAATTGTGGAATTACTTCAGTGAAGAATTCCAAACCAGGCTGTAAATGACTCAAAGATATTGCCAAATGAAGTCTGTTTTTAGTGGTGTGTGTAGAAACAAGTCAGGCTTGCAGTTCCCAGTGGGACAGTGTGTGGGAGTCTGCCACCCTTACTCATGTTGAGTAATACCTTATTACACAAGTAATCTTGTCAAAATGAATAGAGTTGGTTTTTTTAGAGGTACTAGTTATTCAGTGTACATAAATAATGAATTACTTTGGGGCCAAAACAGAATGGAAACCGTTGTTAGTGTTAACTGGCACCTCTTGCCTGGGCTGTGTGTAAGGAGAGATCATGGTTTCAGGGAACCTGGGAAGAAGAAGTGTTTTATTAGCATTAAATGTGGTCAGGGATGAGCAGATGCATTGCTGGTGTTTTGTATAAGCTTGTGTTTATGCATCTATACGTGTGTGTATGGTTATACGTTAGATATAGTAGCAGTGCTGCTGTCTGTAATCATAATTATTTCCTGCGGAAAGGCAGTCTGCAGCTTCCAGCAAGGACTGTAATTAGAGGTAAATATCCCTGCAGAGAGGCAGACTGTGAATCCAAGTGAAGTTTTTGGGCTGCTTCAGCTCTCAGTATTTGAGTTGGACTCGGGCCGCGTTCGGGAGCAGATTCCTGGTGCTGGGCTGGTGCTGCTCTGCTCCTCATCCTCTGCTCTCAGGGCTGAGGGGTTTGAACCCTGCCCACGAGAAAGCCCCAGAAGGGTTTGTGGCTGCCAGAGGAGCTCAGAGGTGATGTTCCCATGCTGGTTCAGAGCTGGCTGTGCCACTGCAGTCAGGCCTGGTTATGGTGAGAAAACAGCAACGCCTCCCTTGAGAAGGGGGAAAAGAGATTCTTGCTCAGAGTTCTGACATACAGTTTAAATCATCCTTCTACATCCTGTGGACTTGGAGCTGTCAGAGAGGCAAAGCCTGTGTTTGAATGGAAAAGCTTTTTATTTCTTTAAAAAGTGTACCAGCTATAATTATCCATAACTTTGCAGGCCTGTTTTAATGCTGGTTTATAATTACAGGTCTTAATGCTAGATTATAGCAAGTCATTTATAAATAGTCAGAACAGAGGGGCTTGGGGAGTTTTTAACCTGTAGATTGCTGTGGGCTGTGTGATTGCTGTGACGGGATTTTGCCTGTGTGTATGGGGTGAGCTGTGCAATGATTGATGAATCCCTTAATTAACTCCCAACAAGTTAAGATTTATGGCCTCATATCTTTTTCTCCTGACACATCTGTGTTTGACACTTTTGAAGACATGGATAAGCCCCTTCTCCAAAAGCTTTTGTAGGTATCTGAAATGTTTCTGAGGTATTTTGCTTAATGTAACAAGATTAGAGTTTTATGACACAAAATTTATTAAATTTTATGGCACGAACAATCCAATTGGAAAGGATGCAGGTTGTGTGCTAGAGGGCACTATCTCCTTGAGTACTGAACACCACTTCAGGTTTATTTGGGGAGTACAATCATGGATGAAATGAACCGAAACCAATGAACAAATGGAGATGTAGTGGGGGACACTTAAGTGAGGTTCTCTTAAAAATAGTAATAATAAAGAAAATATAGCTATGGAAAGATCACTTCTGTGAGACCCTGAATCCAAGGGAAAAAGCAAGCAAGAAAAATAGTCATATTTACCAGCCTGAAATTATTTGGATGGAACCAATAAGTGTAGGAAACAATTCATGTGGATGTAGTGTAGCTCTTACTTGCTCCAGTGGGAAAATCCAGCCATGCTGAAGTCAATGCAGAAAATTCTGAGATCAATAGACACAGGGTGTCAATTTAAGCCTACAAAGAGTCTGTTACAAACTGAAGGGCATAAAGAAATATTTGGAGAAACTGTTGTAATATGAATCACATAAAATATTTGTTGGATAAGAGTGAGTTAGAACAATGAGGTTTTTACTTCCCTGAAAAAAACATTCTTCCTACCAGGAAAAGCATTTATTTAATGAGAATTGAACAAAAAGCATGTTTGGGTTTTTTACCTGTGGTTTCTGCATATTAAGAAGCCTTTCTGGAAACAGGTCTCTTTACAAGGAAACAGTATCAAATTTGAATTAATCATCAGAACTGAATCTTCAGTTCCAGGTGAACCACTGATAAATTCATATATGGAGATGCATTTCATAATTCCATTGTGTCTGTGGAATGGCCTGGGTACAAGCTGTGTCCCTGTGGATCAGAACTTTGCAGATTTAGGTTTCCTAAAAAATTGCCACCTACCTGTTTTTATTCAGTAGAAGTGATTAATGATATTTCAAAATGCAATTCTTCTTGAAACAATGAAGTTGCAACAGATTTCATCTGCAGTGACACCTTTTACATTTGGAATCTGGTGTGCTGTATTACTTTTGTACCTTTCTGGGTTATATCTTAGGGGTTTGGGGTGCTTTTTTTAATCCTATCCATAAATTGGTGTTTCCTGTTCCATTTTAAATCTTCTTTCAGAGTGATGTAATTGAAAACGATTCCGAGTTTAAATTTGAGGGAAAGATCTTGAAGTTCTGTGAGCTGTGAACTGTTATCACTGAGGGCAGATCCAGGATGTTTGCAGTCCTTTGTTAGGATGGGATAATTCCAGTACTTCTTTAGGTCTAGATCTGGTTAAAAGGGCTCAGTTTCAGGTACTGTTGCTGCTCAGAATTTAGCTGTTTCCCTTTCCCTATTGTTTGTGATGGGAACTCTGCTTGCATCTTAGATGTGGAATCTGTTAAGACCTGGTATTAGCTTAGTAGGATAAACCAGATTTATGAAAAGAAGAATATTAGGGGATGCATGATGTGGGGACATAGCAAATTTGGGAAATGAACCAATCAAGCTGTAATTTGTAGTTGACTTTTTCTTGTTTCATGTTTTCTACTTGGGAACCACTCAGAGATTTGATCCTTTGCAACTACAGACTTTGATAGATATTATCCTTTAGGAAGACATTTCCAAAAGTAGATGTGGATCTATTAATTTATTTATTTAAATATTCCATTTTCTTGTGGAAATTTCTTGTTGTTCATAAGGAGTAAGAAATTTCTGTGAAACTGATTTTGTCTGACTCGGGCTGTCTGTGGACAGACCTGCCTGAACACAAAATTGCATTTGATGGCTGAGCTGTCCAGCTTTGTGTGTCCATTTCTTTGGGTGTTCTTGGAAGATTAACACAGATTAAAGCTCAGCTTTTCTGCCTTAGCCATTTTAGTGATTTGTTAGTCTTCTAGGATGATGATGGGTTTGTGGCTTGTAATTTAAACTGGGTGTTTTAGAGAAAAAAGGAAAAGTTTCTTCTACCCTTTCTGCTTTCACTTTAGTTTGGTCAACAATCCAACCTGTAGGTTTTCATTTTAGATCAAAAGCAAAATAATCTCCGTTATTGCAAGTGCGTGGAGGTGGACACCTCTATTATCTTCCTTGTCTGTTTATATAAATTCCCTGCAGAAAATTATTTCATCCCTGTTGGGAACAGTTGGGAAGCAGAGGAAGATGATCTGAAACTCTATATTCACATCCAAAGTTAACAGAAGAGCTTTATTTCAGCGTGATATTCAAACTTTCCTTGTGAAGCAATGTGACAGAATCTGTGTTATTCTAGGTTAACAGCAGTAGGAGTTCTTGACACAGTTTGAGTATATAATGTATAATCCAAATCATCAATACAAAGCAAGGCATCCTCTCTCTCTGTAATTTATTGTTAGAGTGAATTGCAGTGGGGACTTTTGTGCATGGCTTACAATATTTTCAGTCATTTTATCAAATATAGCTGTTCTAAAGTATAGAAAATTACTGTGGAATAATTGAGTAATGATCTTGTGTCCGTCCCTTTTTGTTTGCCAAAATTGAGACAACTGCTTAGTGCTGATTTTCAGAGAGATTTTGTAAATGCTCAGGCTTCTATTAAAGTACGGTTAAAATGAGTAACCAAAAAACTTAAATTCTGTAGCAAATGTCGATCTCGGTGCAGTACAATGCAAATATGAATAATTCACATTAACTTTAGAAGGGAGCTGTGTGGTTTCTGCAGAAGGGTTTGAGATCTGTCACATCAAACATAGCTGTAAAATGCTGAATTCAGTGGGCTAGTAACAAACTGCCAGTAAGAGTCTATCTGGTGATCTCTGTCTTTGTGCATATGCTTTGCTGCAGACACGTAGGTGGGAAAGCCTAGAAGACAGAATTCAGGTAGGATGTATGAAGTGTTAGTCTGTTGGACTAAGGCAGACATTAATAGAAAATACAGATTGGTTCTCTGAGCGCTGGCAATAGGTGGTGTTCAGAACAGGCAATGTGCAGCTGCATGTAGGTTCTGGTAGGGAGTTTTTTTGTCTGAGTTTTTGTTGTTGGTTTTTCTGGGTTTTTTCCCTTTTTTTTTTTTTCTTAATATAATCTAACTTGGCTCAGGAGGCAAGGCTCGAAATGAGATCATTAGAAGCAAAATAAGTCTTAACAAAGGGCTGTTTAAAGTCGCTGTTTGTTTTCAGACCCAGTTGACTGCTGCTGAGAACCATTCCGTGCTCAATATGCCAAACCCTGTGGACAGGCTCCACCTCAGAGCAGCCCCACACATGGCTCAGGAGGCTGCTGGGCTCTTCCAGTGCAGCCCTTTAACTGTGGAGTGCAGAATAAAAAATGGAGTCATGAGAATCATAAATACGACATTTTTGAGGAGGGGCAGTATTACTTCAGCCCCTTTTTTTAACTTTTGCATACAAATAGTCTTCAGTTTCCTCATTTATAACTTTATTTATTTTTTTTCCCATGAAACATTTCCCTGTTTTTAATTTCTTGTTTTGGCTGTGCCTGGAGGATTTCTCCTCATTCTGCTCCTTGCAGATGCCCCTGGTTAGCACAGGGGCCATCCATGGACATACCCTGATTTTCATGAACAAGGTTGCTGTAATTAATCCCAGATTTTGTCTGCATTTTAAGACTTCATTGTACCCCCCTCTATTTTGGAGACCAAACTGGAAGCATTCTGTGTTCTGTAAGATTTTCAGTAGTGTTTGTCTTGAATGATATTTGAATTTGCCCATGATTTAGGTTTCTTTCAGTGTTTCTAAAAGTTGAAGATAAGCATGTCCTATCAGACATTAACAAAAACTTCACAATGTAGGCCTGATTTTCAAGTCAATATTTCTGTGTGGTTTTTCCAATGTGTGCTCTAGGTATCTTCCTTGTGTGTCCTTTTTTATGTAGGTACAGATATAAATTACATTTTCATGAGGGTTTTTATTCTGATCTAGCTACAGAAAGGAATAATTTGATATATAGCTAGAAAGAGTTGATAGCGGATCTTCATTCAATCCTGACCTTCTTTCAAAGCCCCTGACTTTATGTTGTCAAAAAGCTTAGATTATTAATGTCCAAATGTTTAATTGCTTAAGTATTCCAGATCTGGAGACCTGGAAAGATCCTTGCAACAGGACTGTAGTCCTCAGTTGCTCACGTGGGTGAAATATTGAAACACAGACGTTTTGGCCCGCTAGCAAGTTCTTTTATTGTATTGTATTTTATTTAACTTTGGTTTTTTTATCAGTTGTCGATAATGAGATGCAGATGATTATTCCTTAAAAGCAAGGTTGACAATGGCTTGTATCGGGAGACATTCTATCTTCATAGAGTCCCTTGCAAATGCAAAACTAGATGGGTATTTTTTAAAAGGAATTGCATTTCATTATGCAGTCTTAGGTGAATTTTCATGTTTAAGAAGCCAGAATACAAGGGAGTGCTATATTAGTGTATTATTCTCACAACAAACAAGGCACTGTTCTGTTGCTACCTGCTTGGCCATTGTTCCCAATTGCGTGTGCTTTGCAGTGGTATTTGGATGGTTTCCTGCTCTCTGCCAACACAAAAAAGGCATTTCTGTTACAATGGCCCCTAACCACACAATGACGGCATTAAGGATTTATTTGGAGGTTTCATTATTTTCTCCTCTTTTGTTCCTTCCAGGATGTCTTCCAAGCGACCAGCCTCTCCGTATGGGGAAGCAGATGGAGAGGTAGCCATGGTGACAAGCAGACAGAAAGTGGGAGAAGAGGAGAGTGACGGGCTCCCAGCCTTTCACCTTCCCTTGCATGTGAGTTTTCCCAACAAGCCTCACTCTGAGGAATTTCAGCCAGTTTCTCTGCTGACGCAGGAGAACTGTGGCCATAGGACTCCCACTTCCCAGCACAACACAATGGTAGGTTTGCTTTGCTCTATTGTGCTCTATCCCTTCTCTGAGCTCTGCCTCTGCAGCAGCTTGGCACCCAGAGCTGCCCTTGGTGGGGTGTGCAGGGCTCAGCCCCATGGACAGGGCACGCCTCATCCTGGGCAGCTCTGCCCTGCTGGTCTGCCCCTGAGCCCCTCTCAGTGCAGGCTTTTCCTCCCCTTTGCCTGGTGGCATGTGGGGTGCTGAAATTGTGTTAGCTGCACTGGTGTGAGTTGGAAGTGTGTGTGTTGAGCAAACGGGTTTGGAGCACTGGAAGTGAGAGTCACGTTTGGCATGGAGTCTGAAACATCACCCTGGTGCCAAGTTTGTGCAACAGTAAAGCTTGAAAGACTGTATAAAGGCAAAAGAAAAAAGAAACTGAATTCTCATGACTTCAAAACTTACATCTGATGTGTGATTCACGTCACAGATACCCACAATAAAATTTACCATGCTTATGAAATTAAATCAACTCACTGCTTTTTGGCTTGTGAGTTCCCATTCTACAGCTGACTCTGAGCACTCAATTCATGGCAGGCAGCAGTCCAGGGGAAGCCCAGAACTGGCTGTGTCTTAAAGAAGACAAAACAGTGCCCTGTTCTTGCTAGCATTGTAGTGTCACTGTGCTGGGTTTGTGCACATGGAGCACTGATGCATTTTCAGAAAGGTTGAGAGGTGCAGGGAAAGGCCCCCAGCACCCAGGCACTTGCACAAAGCTCTGTTGTAAGCACAGAGCCTGCACAGCTCTTGCCCATTTACAAATGGGCTGTAACTTTTCTGTCAGTCCCCCACCTCCATTAGGGCACTGGTAATTTCACTGGGAGGGAGGATAATAAGTGGACCTGCATATCTGAAGGCTTTTAAAAAGGCATTGCAAAATAGGTGATAGTGTATTCTCATAAAAGCCCGCAAGAGCTCCACAGTGGTATTTAAGCCCTTACAGCTCATTATGCATATATAACAAGGCCTAAGTAAAAAGCCTTAGGGATTATTATTTCTCATAGGACCAAGTCACTGGATATTCACTGAAGCTGCTCTCCTAGACAGAATAACTCATTGATCCTGATCCATTTCCCTTCCTTTTTTGGGCTAATGCTTAGGCTCAGACAGTGCTTTGGAATACATAATTTTAGTTTGTGTTATTGCAACTTTACATGGAGAAAAGAACATCACTGGAGAAATTACTCATGGGCAGACAATGTCATTATCTTTTTCGAACTTGTTTATTTCTCATCCTTTATCTTATGTTTTATGGATATGAAATTCATTAATGTAACAGTTCCAGCCAGTGGGATGTGAGGGTATGTAATGTATGGGCTTTGCTATGTTGTGGCCTTTTTTAAGAGAGTGTTTTGAAGATAAGGAATTGTTTCTGACAGCATTTAAGTCAATAGATAAAGTTGTGATGGCACCAGAAATGTAGAATCAGACCCTGATGAAATAAAAACATACTGTTTTCTAAGGAGCCAGCAGGAGTATTTCAGCTACACCTCACTGGGACATTTAACTGCTCTTTAACTGAGTTTAACTAACCCCTTTGCTTCTTTGGTCACTATAGTTTTTTAGAACAAGAGGTTTAGCTGATCATCTGGTGTAGCATCCTGCTATGGAGGTTGTGTGTAATGTGATGTCAAAACAGTGTTTTCTGTCTTTTTACAGTACAAGGTGCTGAATCATGGGGGTGTTTTAGATAGTTTTGCTGCAGCAGTGACACACTGCAGCCTTACCTGAGGCAGTGTTTGGGGGGCTGTAAGGGTCTAGTTTTGTCTTCATACATATTTAAGAATGCTGCCAGCCTGTATGAATGTAACATTGTGGTAATATCTCCCTTTCAGTGAGGACTGTGCTGTAAATCATCACTCAGGTAGTTCAGAAAGGATGCAGCCTGTGTGTCTCCAGAAGGAAGGAAGCGATCAGTCTAAATGGGTAAAATAGCCATAATCCCTCCCTCTGCTGTTGTGGTATGTAGTTATCAGACGGAGATCACTGGATAACATTTGGATGGCTTCAGTTCGTGTGCTTAGCAGTGACAAAAATCATTCCCACAGGGCATTCACTTTCTAACGCGGCAGAGGACTTTTTTTGTACAGTTGGAATTGACATTCTGCCGTTTTATCCTCTCTGGGAAGCAGATCCAGGTGTGTGCAGGTGTGCACACAGCGCCACAGACTGCAGTCTGATACAGTTTTATTGATAAAGCTCCAGGAGCTTCACACCTCCCAACTTACACTCCTGGAAATTGACCCTGTAGCACTTTACTAAGTTTTAACAGCCTGGTGAGACAGCTCAAAATTCTGGGTAGATTTTTATAAGAGGAGGGCAAAATTCCTATACGGACATCTTCAAAATTGGCAAAAATCTGCGCAGCCCATCAAAATGAACAGGATCTTTCTGAGGATGTTGGAGGTGTAGCTCAGTGGCCCTGCCTGAGCAGGGGTTTGGGCCAGGTCTCCTCTGGACATCTCCACCAGCCTCAACCAAAGCAGGCATCACTCTGTCTCAAACTTTTCTCTTGATAGAAGAAACTGGATACTTATTTCAAGTAGGAAAACTCCTGATAAGAAAAGAAACAATAATTTATCAGATTTAAAGCAACTGCTCAGTAGAAAATAAGAGACAAATGGTTTGACCTGGAATAACTCTGAGATTTTTCCCTGCCATGAGCCTTGCAGGGAAACACTTGAGGATTACAGTATCAGTCAATAGCTCTTCTGAAGAAACCTATTAAGGCTACAGTATTTGGATAGCACAGATAGTTGTTAGCTCATCTGAGTTACAAAGGTTTGTTTTACTTGTTTCTATTCGCCTGCCTTTATGTTCTATTTGTCTGCTTTTGCAACTCTCAAGACCACTGATCTCACCAATGGTGTCTGTGTGCTGAATTCTGGAAAATGAGAAATGTCAAGGCTGAAAGTACTGATTAAAGTATTCCACAGGCATGGTGTGTTTAAATCAGACCATCCTTTTTAGCTATAGAATATCAGTGAAATGCAGGATGGGATTAAAGAAAAAATAAATAAAAGAAGTACTGAAGAAGAGGTGAAAGTGGTAAGCCATAATTCTGCCATTCCCTGGTTGTTCCAAACTGATGGCTGTGACTGTCCTGGTAACCCACATCTGTCCTGCACTTTCAGTGGGATTTAGAATTAATTTTCAATAATTCTTTAAATTTATAGGAAATATTCTGGTACACTGTTCAGTAATTTTGTTGCTTCACAGTAAAAGTTGTGTTTCTGTGGTGAATGAAGTCACTCCTGTGTAACTTGGGAATAATATTGAGAATGGCAGTACTGCTGGTCAAAGAGCTTACCAGCACGGTGCTTTGTGCTTTTCCTCCACTTGTTCCAAGTAAAAGGTTGTTTAATGCTTCATTTGGATTCTCTTATCACATCTCTCCTGGCCTGTGCCTCACCTGTTGGTCTGGAGTTGTCAGCATATGAATGGTGGTGGATCAGAACAACAAGCACTGGAGCACTCAGCTAT
This sequence comes from Molothrus aeneus, assembly GCF_037042795.1. Classification (NCBI taxonomy): domain Eukaryota; kingdom Metazoa; phylum Chordata; class Aves; order Passeriformes; family Icteridae; genus Molothrus; species Molothrus aeneus. The sequence goes on along the minus strand of NC_089650.1, from coordinate 885,822 downwards.
TATTCAGACCTTCCGAGGAGAATGGAAATCTGAATGCATATAGCTTTTTAAAAAGTCAAATAGGACTCTAATTATACTGAGCTAAAGAATGCATATTTAAAAAAAAATAAAACAACCTCACAGTGGTTTTAGAGGAATTTTAATTTCCAGTGTACCTTTGAGCATCAAGCTTAGGATAAGTTATTGTGATGATACAATGCACAGTGTTGTGAACACCAGTGCCTTTACTGTGCCAGCTCTCATAATGAGAATTTCATTGTTTGGGGAGAGCAGTCTCCTACACTCTAGACAAAAGTGTAATTACTTTTGAACGATGTGGAATGTGCTCAGTTTAATAGCATGGAGAATAGATTCACAAAGATTCAGATAAAGCTAGCTTGGAAGCCATATGTGCAGTGTGGCAGTATGAAATTGTTAGCAGGCACCATAATTACAACACACACACACACACACAATTTCACAGTTTAAACTAGAAACTGTTGTTTTTGTAAGAGATAGGCCTAGCTGAACAGGACTAGTTCAATTAAAATAAACCAGAAACAGGGGTAAGTTTGCCTTTGTCTGCTGTTCTTTCCCTCTTCTCTTAGTGGTAAATTGATACTTATAAGATGATGAAATTGCAGTGTTGCAAGCACTGCATTATAAATGTCATCACAAAAGTGGCTGGTGGAAGCAGTTTGTGCAGATACAACTTTAGGCCTTTACCAGGGTTTAATCTTTATACTTGGAGCATTTCAGGGAGTCACCATGTGGGCTGTTAGGAAGGGGAACAAATGAAAAGGAATCATTGAAAAGTCAGGACCCATCAAAGAGCTGCAGAAGTTGCTACTGCATTGTTTGGTCCAGAGCCTAGAGAACTCTCTGCAGTCCTTGAGGATCAGCTGTGATGGAGCCAGAAACAGCTTTGATAACTCTTTGATAACACTTTGATAGCATCTTGCATTCGGGTTGGGCTGATCTGTGTGTCCCCCCTGTCCTGGTCCCTGTTCTCCCTCCTGTCCTATCCCTGTGAGTCCTGCTGACATTACCTGCTCCTAGTGCAGCTCCTGCCTGGGGCACACAAATGCTCTCACCTGCATTCTTCAGGTGAGCCAGGGATCAAAGCCATGGTGCTATTCAGGAGCAGTGTGCTCTCGTGGAAGTCTCCCTCTGTTTATTGAACCACCCTTTTAACACAGTGACTTTTGCACACTTGTGGCCATGGAAAACCAGGGTGGATACATTATTCCCAGCAGAAACACCTGCTGAAGTCTGAGGTGGCCCATTGGTGTTTTGATCAGACTTTGAAAGGTCCAAAGGGACATTAAATAAGTAATGAAGGAAGAAAACTTTTTTTTCCCCCATTCCCTGAGCAGGAGGGTTAAAACTACATTTAAACCAATAGCTTGACAAATCAAGACCAGACTTATATATTGCCTGGAATACAGGGAGCAGATGACTGTAGTTTTTAAAGGCCATGAAGAGAAGTGGAAACAGCAGTTGTTTGTTTTTGCTGAAGACCATCTTACTGTGAAGCAGTCATGTTTTTAATGGATTCATTTGAATTCAGTTAAGCAGAAAATAATCAACAGAAAAGTAAACACCTTTGTTTTATGGAAGTGCTGGGAACTGTATGTGTCCATTGTTTGCAAGTGATTATGTGCCTAGGCATCAATTCATTGACTTCATACTGGAAAATGTCTTCATTTAAACTTACTGCAGAAATACCTGTAAAATCTAATTCAAGTGAGTGGCTGAAAAATTCTGCAGAAAAAAAGAGATAGGTAGAACTGTAAAGCCCACATTTGGTAGGAATATTCCAACCAGATGCTCCCTCTTATGAGAAAAAAGAACTATTAAATGCCCTATAAAAAAAACTATGTAAGCAAAAACCTTGGTCATCTTTCTAAGCAACAGAGATAACTTCAAAATTGTGTTTAAAATCTGTGGTATCAATTTGAGGAGCACTGCTGAGGTCTGGGATATGGAGAAAGCTGCACTAGGACTGCAAGACCAGTTTATAGCAGCAATCCAAAGAGACTAAATGTAAATGTTCCTCCTTCTTGATCCATCTTTTGCTTCCAACAGACACTCCCTGTGTGTGACATAACACAGGTATGGTCTGTGGGATCTTCTCCATCCTGTTGGAAGTCAAACAATAGCTGTGGATTTTGTGTAGCTTCTGCAGTCCAGGTCCATCCCCTGCGGAGCTCTACCCAAATTTATTCTGGAACTCCACCATTTTTGGTGACAGTGAGTCTTTCTGGTGCTGTAGTGAGACACAAACTCTGCTGCCAGTTAAACACCCAGTTCTCCATGGTTCTGAAAACAGAAGCCCAGAGAAATGTAGTTTGAAATTTTTGTGCTTTTCCTTTCCTTTCAGTGGCTGTGTGTCCTTTGGCCAAGCTGCTGCACTCATGAGAAGCTTTTGGCTCACTGTAACTATTATCAGAGTAGAGAGCAGCATGCCAGGCTTCCATACTCTTATCTGACATATTCCCCTAGGCAAGGCTGTGGGAATCCTGAGTTGATTATGTTTTGCCCCCTACATAGCACAAACTCCTCCTTTTGGACACCACCTTGACTCATTTTTGCTTCAGTAGTTGTTAATTCATTTTAGAACTTCCAGAACAGTTTCCCCATGTGCTTTGTCTTTGCTCCACCCACTTTTCATACCCCTGGTGCTTCTTCTGAGCAGCTGGTGTGGCTTTCTGCCTTTCTTTTCAGTGCAGGTGCAGATTTCTCTGTTTCCAGCTTTACTCTATCAGTTCCTGTCTGCTTTCAGTTGTCCTCTGAAAACCTTTTTCTGCTTTGCCCATTTTCTTCCTCTGCTTGTAGACATATTTAGCTTAGTCATTTTTATTATTTAATCCATTCTAAAGCCTTTCAGTAAATAGCTCATATGAAGATGTTGCACAGTAAGAATAGTGTTGAGCTATTTGCCTGGACAGAATGTCAATAAAGTAGGGGATGGTTGGCTTGTGATATGCAGCTCTACTTAGCACAGATACACCAAACCTAAAAGGCATTGTGAAGGGTTGGTCATGGTTTCTTGAATTTCAGGGCTGCAAGGAATCCCTGTGGTTATAAACTCAGGCTCTGAGCAGTGCCAGGACCTTCTGCCACCCTCAGTGCTCACAGTTATGTTTTACAGTCCCTTCCCTCACTGTCAGAGGTTTGTGTCCATGGGAAGTTACCCACTGCAGTTGGCATTTGGAGCATTTCTTTGTTTTCTGTCCTTTCAACGGACTGGTGATGTGCTCATGGTTTGTGCACTGTCTCTTTAAGTGTGATTTCTCAGGTCATACAAAATTCAGCTGGATTAGGCTGTGCCAAGGCCAGCTTGCTTTCTCTAGTTTTTCTTCCCACTGCTAATGCTTTTTCAGATTCACCAAAAGTAGTGGTGGTTGTAGTGGGAATGGAAATGGCGTTTAAGGTGCCATGTCATCCAGTGATGATTTTTTCCTTTCATGGAGCTAGATGCATCCCCTTGTCTTCAGTACATCAGTGAAACACCACCTCCTTCTCTGCTGTAATAAAAGGGGTTATTAATTTTCTCTAGAAATTCACGGCCGAAGAAGGACCTTTGGCAAGTTAACTGCAGATTTCATTATGTGTTTACTTAGGAATGGACATTTACCACTGGTGGGTCAGCTCCTAAGATGTGTTCAGAGAGCTCCCTACAGGAGGAGATTGATGTGCTGCACTGTCTCTGAACCAACCAGTGTTCCAAAGTGTTTAAAAGACAATGAGATGGAGGAAACAAACTTTCTGAAGTAAAAAGAGTCCTTTATGCCTGGGGTGGCAAGCATGTCTGAATGGTTTGGCCGGCCTCATTTCCAGGTTCTCTTTAACACCCTCGAGTGCTTTGTTTCTGTTTCTGGTTTAGTTGTAGTTGTGGGATCAGATCATTTTTTGCTCTTTCCAAGGGAGAAGTAAACTTGGTGAATCCCATTAATTTAGCATCACTACATAAACCAGCAAAAGTCACTGAGTGGAGTTGTGCCTGATGTAACTTGGAATAGCTTTTGCCAGGGCAGTGTAAACAAGACTTTAATTATATGTGGAAATAGTGGAAGTGGAAATATGGAAATAGTCTGTTTCAGCATCCTCTTCTTATGCTTTTAAAACTGAATCCCCCCCCCAAGGAAAAAATAAAGAGCTCTAAAGATTAACTTTCTGTGGTTTGTACAGGCAGCAAGCAAATTACACAGATTGTCTAAAGCATAGACCAGTAAAATCTAATATCAGACTGTTATTATCTTTATTTATATTGTACCAAGAGCATGATTTATTTTTATAGAGACAGAAAAAAGAAACATTCCTGCCCCAGAATGCTTAGCTTATGACCCTGTTCCTGCAAAATAATCTGGTTGATTGGAACCTAATGCTGATGGTAGCAAGAGGGAGGGAAGGAGAGGTCACTGACTATAACTCCTTCTGCACATAGCTTTCTGTGGGATTGGATTTTGATGACAGAAAATAAGAAATATTATAGCAAAAAGGTAAAATCCTTCTGACATCTCAAGTCTGAATTACTGGGGTAGATTGTATGTGTATCTCTCCACTAAGTCATGTCAGAGGTGGAAGCTTGCACTACTTGTTAATACTGCTAGCCAGAAATAATGCAAAACATCCGTGCTTCCGAATCTGTGCTGATTTTCAGATTGAATTTAAAGTGTGGCTTTCATCTCTGTAAGCTAAACCTTCCTCTTTCCTTTCACTTTGGAGTGCTGCAGTTGCAATCAGGAGACCCTGCTCAGCTTTGATCCCTCTGTGCTCAGTATCTGCGGAGGGTTCCAGAAAACGCCCAGACACGAGTGCAGAGCTTAGCACTGAGGATTTAGGGCTCTGCTAGGAGCAAGCTACTTTCTTGCACAGTTTTCAGTTAAATTTATGAAGTCTCAGTGATAAATTTCTGGTGATTATTGGAGCCTTGGTGCAGCATGAGGACATTTTGGCTTTTCTGATAGAGGAAAGAAGTTATTTCCTCTCACAGAATGGAGCTGGCCACTAACACATCATACAAAGCCATGTAAATCTGAATGTCACTTTTGGGGTAAAGATTCAAGGGTGAAGTCTCCTCAGACTGTCTGTTTAAAAAGTACATGTTTAGAAGTGAGCTAGTAAATTCAGCTTTAACTTTATAGTTAATGGAAGTAAATGGGGAATAGTGCAGTGTGATTCATTTTGTCCTAACAGATCCTGTAAGTAGGTCAGGGAACTCACACCCCAGAAGTGCCTATTTTTCTTCATAGGTTACAGCTGGAGCTTAGGGTGTTAAGCTCAGCTGTTGATCCCTATAGTTTATAACTCTGTGGTTAGATAACTTCAAGCAAAAAAGCTTTGACTGAGAGGTAATTGCCTGGCCAGAGCATTTAATAATTAGTTGTTGATAAGTAAAGGTTTGCTATATAGTGCTTGGCTCTGTGGGAATAGAAAACATTCTGCATCTCAGAGTTCAAACCACTCAACTCACTTCAGTTTGTGCCCTGCATCTGAGTAATGATAGAGTCCATGGTATATTCTTTACTTTTATAAATATTAAATCTGCAATCCCCCACTTTTTCCCAATTTTTAAAATCCATATTGTCTTGACAGAGACAGCAGCAGAGTGTGGGGGAGAGCAGAATAGTTACGTGTATAAGACTTGTTTGAATTCTCCCTAAACCTGTTTGATAAACTCCTCTGGAAAGCAGTTTTCAGAATTTCATAGATCTACCAGCAGAGCTGCAAATAGAGTCATTCAGTCCTGCAAAGAATACATCTGTGACAGATGATGTACTTTTCCTGTTTGCTTGTGGCCAGTGTAAACTTAGCTTTTGGGCAGTGACCATAGCTTCAGTTTTGAAGCTGTCAACATGAGTATTGGGTAATATATTGACACAGGGCCACAGTGAATTCCTGAGCTTTCCTTGTGAATAAACTGATTTGACTGAAATATTTAATTTTATATTTAGGACCTGTATCTTTGTATTGCTTGGTAAAATATCACGGAATTGTTGGACTTGTAATTTGATAAATATTAACAAAGATGGCAAGTTTTCAGTTTACTGTGTGAAATTAGATGTTATTTCCAGCTTTCAGGTTGTTAATTTATCATGGGCAATTCACTTCTGTCATCCATGGCTGTGCCAGTACAATGGAAATTGTCCTTGCCCTTTACCCATGATGGTCTATGATTTATCAGAGTTTCCACACTCATGGAGATTATTGAATGCCGTACAGTGAGATTGGGGTTCAGTTCACCAAAGTTTAGGCACATAAAAGTTAGGGCTGTCTTCACAGCTTGTGTTAAAAGAAAGCCACCCGCCTAGAACAACATTTCCAATGTTAAAATAAGCACCCAAGACAAGAAAGATGAATTATCCTCTGAAAGTGCTTGTCTATTGACTACAGAGGGAGCCTTGATGACTGGGTGTCAAATTTGGGGCTAAAATTAAGTGAGAGTAATCCCATTCACAGTACGTGATGCTAAAGGAGTAGCACAGGTTACTGTGCAAAAATTCTCTCGTTTTTCTGGAGAAGTAGCCATGTTCTAGGTCATCCTTTTTTTGGGGAGGGGCTGGGGGTTTTGTGTGTGAATATTCTGTCAGAATTCTTTTTTAACCAGTACTGATGGTGTTTAGTGGGGTTTTAAGAATTGGGTATTCCCTTAAAACAAACCTTTTGTTGTATATCTATTAAGTAGTTCAGATAATAAATAATGTGTTGGTTAGCAACATGTATTGGAGAATAAAGAAACACAGAACACCTTAAAAAGGCTATTTGGGAAGGTTCTCTTAGTATTGAAAAATGGCATTAATTCTAGTGGATTTCTCCTTCAAAATTTAGGGAATTATCAAATGTTATTAGAAATTCAAATGCTTAATAAAGCATTTTTCTGTCTTAGTATCAGCTGCAATGAGCATCAGATTTTATTGTTCAGTTTAATTGATTACGGAAGACGTATGTAACCTGTTAAAGATTTGATTTAGCCTTGCTTGGTCGTTTTTGCAAGTCCAGCTGCTTTGCACAGGCATAGCAATGTGTTGGTTAAGAAACTGTAGCAAAATTCCAGCCTTATTCTGTAGTAAAAATTCCAGCCTTACTCTGTAGAAACCTGTCTGCTCCGCGTGTTTTAATTCTGCTTATGTCCTCCTCTGTGTTTAATCCAGAAAATGGGGATATGTACATGTGCACAGCTTCACATTTTGGCACCGTGTTTGGTATATTGTGTGCTGTGACTTGTATCGTGCCTGCAGGCCATAGGAAAACGACACAAATTAAATGTGAAATAGAGGGAGACGTAATTTTAAACTTGCATCTTCTAGGGATGCGGTATGGCATCTGAGAGTTGCGACATATTGCAGAAAATTCCCCCTATTTGCCCAACAAGAAGGGGGTGTTTTCAGCTGTGCAGGCTCGGCAGCATCCCTGGCTCTGTGGCTGTGTTTCATTTCAGGCTCTAGCCATGACCACTGCCACACTCTGTCTCTGCCTCCTCCTTGTTCTTGTCTCTGGCTGCACAGGTCCTGTTCTGCTCTGCCCTCCTCTGTAATTATATTTACTTCACACAGACACGCAAGTTCCCTTTTCCCTTTTACATATGTTGTTTTCCTTCGTGCTGAGAAAACTCCACAGCCTGACAGGGCGCTTTTTTTTTCCTTTCCCTTTTTTCTTTTTTTTTTTTTTAAAGCACTCCAAATTCTATCCAGCTTTAAACTCTTATGTTTATAACCCTGAATATCTCTAAAATGTCTTTACCTAAAACACTTTATGGTTTTATTACCAGGTTTATGCCAGTAATAATATTCACATCAGCTTTCTTAGGGATAATCTTTAAGCAGAACCTAGCAAGAAAGGCTTTGAAAACTATCATTCCCAGGAACGCAAATCTGGGAACATGAAACATCGGTTTAATCGCCCTCCCTGACAACTTAACACGACAGATTGAAAAATACAAGCCGATATGGAAGTGGGATCAATGGATTATCAAAGTCCTAAACATCTTTTCTTGGGCGGGGGGAGGAGGGGAGCTCTGGGGTCCGCTGGCATGCGTAAAACACCAAGTTTGCACGGCTTACCCCAGATCCTCTGTGCCTGACTGGCAGCGAAGTTGAGAGGGAGAGAGAGAGATTTACATGAGGGAACTCAGGGGGCTTTGTCACGGCAATTGTATAAAGTGATATACAGTGCAAATCGACTCGAGCATGTCCCTGGATAGCAGGCGGTTTACAGCCTCTTCAAGCAGAGATTACTGCTTTATCTTGTCATACTAAATTAACGTGGCAGCACACTGTTAAACAGTGGTGACCTCTTCATCTGTGGAAATTGCTGCCTAGAGGAGAGATGGTATTTAAGACTCTCTCTCTCCCCCTCTCTCTCCTTTTCTCCCCTCCACACTTTTCTCCATCCTCTTCCCTTCCTCCCTGTCTCCCTCTCTGTATCTTGTCTTTTTTTCTTTCCTTTTTTTTTTTTTTTTTTTTTTTTTTTTTTTTGCTGTAGGGCCCTGAGGCATTTTTGGGTTAGGTTGTAACATTAAAGACAAAAAGAAAGAAAGAAGGGGGAAGGGAGAGGCTTTTAACATCAAGGTGACAACAGCTATGTGTTAATTGGGCCTTTGTTGTTTGATTAATAGCCACTTTGGTGTAGAATATTAAGACAGTTGTTTGGACAACTTTCTAAAAATGACATGTCCTTTCAGTAAACTGGGATTAAGCGATGTTCTCCGGTCTGCACATTTTAACTCCTTATTGTTATTGCATTTAGTCCTAAGCTTGCTGCTCTTTTTTGGAGTGAGCGTTCCATCCTGGCACCATCCTGGGCTGGCATGGACTGCCACAGCTCTCCAGGGGCACTCCAGGGAGCTGCTCTGGGGCTGCTGCTGCTTCTGAGGGTCAAGGTGTGATGGAAATACCTCTGCAGCGTGGTCCATTTTAGAATTGAATAATGCTCTGAGCAGTGCAGCTGTGTGGGAAAAGGGAAGGAGCCCTTTCATTGGGATGGCAGTGCGGTGCAGAAGAACAGGAAAATTAAATCCCACGTTCCCGTCTTTTTCAGTAAACTGAGTCAGTTAAGGAGAGGATGACATTTGTCTTCTTTACACCAGGTTTTCTTTTCTTGGTTTTTCTATTTACTATGCAGTGCTTCACTGTGGGTCCAATCCAAAGCTCTTTGAAGTCACTATAAAGACTGCTTTGTCTTTAATAGGCTTTGGATCCCGGCCCACATGACCTTAGGCAAATTATTGCAAATCAGTGTTATGAAGTGCTTGGAAATTTGCAAGCATACATGTCCAAAGTGTTACTTTTTTATATACTTTAAAAAATGGTTGGGAGGCCAGGTGAAATCAGGTTGGCCTTGGAGGTATCCATATGTGCTGAAAATGGAAATGTTATGGGTGCAAGTTTGGGCTAAGGAGGCTTTCCCTACCTCCTCCTGTGCTGGCTGGTGAGTGTTTAACAGGTTCTCTTCCTGTGCTCTTGCCAGTGGACAAGAGAAAATGCTTTCACATCCAAAACTCAGCACTGACTCTGGGATGCCATAGGACTTTGCCCACTGCAGTCCTTTGAAGATGGCTGTAGAAATTTAATTATATGAGATGGAAAACGATGATGATCTATCTTGGATTTTTCCCTGCTGGAGACAATTGTTCCTTACTGTGAATTTCTTGAGCTGCCACCTACACAAGGATTGATGCAAAATTCTGTGCGTTTTGTATGTAACATTTTCAGAGGCAAGTTTTTATTCGCTTCCCTGGGATGCCAGCACAGCTTATTTTTGCAGCAGAATATTTGCCATTTCAGATGCAGTGTATCCGTGAACACTGATGTTATCACTGTTTCCTTTGGTTGAATTTTGAAGGCCATTGAGCTAAGCAGTTATACTAGAGATATGGAAAGGGCTGACTTCCTGATTTATTATTTGGGGAAATCAATGTGTTTGATAATTTATGTACAGCTTACAGAGGCCACGTTAGTGGCTCATGAATCGATCAGCAGCCTGCAGAAATGAAAGCTAACGAGCTCGTTTCAATAGCAAGTTGCTCATTAGCAGGTAGGCTCACTGATTTTCAGGGTTTCCAGTTCAAAGTCACATGCTTTTTCCGTGTCCTCGGAAGGAGCAGTTCCCTTGCAAAGAACAGGAGCAGAAAAAGAAAGAGTGGCAAGGTTCTGAACGTTTTCTCATCACTTTGACATAAATGTTTACAGTAAATGCTGGACTGGAGGGGCAGCCATCCAATGGCCTCAGCCTGTGTCCATCACCTTTCTGCCTCTGGAATGGAGTTTACTGGGCAATTAACAATGGATATGGGAAGAAGAAGGTAGAGGCCTTTCCTGTGTTTCTGCACAGAAATCTCTGCACCAGCAGCACAGCATTTTCAATCCAGATTTCCTGCAGCTCAGAAGCCGTGTGTGGGATGCCAGCCAGCAGGCAGGATGTCCTTTCCTCCATTGCCAGCCACCACTGTGACCATCCCACCAAGTGCTTTGGTGCTTCTGGGAGGTTTTTTTGTGGGTGTACACAAAAACTAGATTGTTTAGCTCAGTTGTTACCCTTCTTGGTAGAGATACCAAGCACTGAAAGAACATGGGAATGAACCTTCTTTGAGGAAATACTCCAAGGGTCAGTACTGAGAAGTTTGGTAGATTTTATGTGCTAAGGCTCATAAACATGCCTGAGAGCAGGGAACTGGTTTTAGCTTTGTGCATTAGCAGAGTATCCTGGTGTCCAGCACTATTGTTTGGTTTTTTCTTGTGGTAAAGAAGCAAAATAATTTTTAGCCTTTTTGAAAAATAAACCCACTCCTTTAATTACCAAACTTCTGATAAAATGTTCTTGAATCCTTATGTTGCTTTTATATAGAAGTATGAATGTAAAAATATTTAGGTGTATATGTACAAACACATATATTTCAGCTATCTCCTTTAGACATGAGGAATACACCACTCCTAATCAGACTGAAAAATCCCAAAAAACAGTTTCTTGACAAAGTTGCCTGAGGCTCTTGCAAAAGAGGGACTCTCAAAACATATTTTTAAAATATTTTAAAAAAAGACAGATTTTCCGAATCTCAGGAATAGATTTTCAACTGCCTGATTTGGCTTGAAACGAGTTGGCTGAATCAGTTTCTTTTTCTTTTAAGTAAGTCTATAAAGCTTTGATGAATCTGGCTCATTGTTTAGCACTTATCTCATGAGTAAAGCTTGAGAGGTTTGGCTTGAAACTTACCAAATCACATCTTTGGAAAATGGCCCAAGCCTATTGATTTATCTGAAAAAAAAAAAATCCAGAGCAAAACACAACTAAAAAACCCTGATCCAGCTTAGTGAGTAAGTCCCTTGCAGATCTATAGAGCTCCTACTGAATGAGCACATCCATTTCTCACCATTTGTCAGCCTTGCACTTGATGGAACTGTAGGGCTGAGAGGGATTGGGAGAGGTCACCCAGACCCAGCTTCAGTCCAGGGATCAGCTCCACCAATGTCATTTCCTTCAGATAATAGTCTGACTTCTTGAAGTTACTCAAGACAGGAGGCTCAGAACCTCCCAGTCTGTCTGGCCCAGGGTGTTGCTGTCTCTGCCTTTAGAAAATAGCTCCTGTGTAATCTTTCTTGCATCAGTTTTCTCTCATTAATTCTTGCCCTAGCCCCTGCAGCAAAAGGAAATACTCTCTTTTCTACAGTAAATGTTTTTGCATTTGAAGAGTGATAGCACATTCCCTTGTCTCAAACTGTCCTTTCAGTATATGGGACTATTGTCTCCACCATGTTTTTCTAAAAATTTTTTACGGTTTTGTTGCTTCTCTGGAACTCTGCTTAGAGTAGAATCATTCACATTTTAACAGCTATGCCTCCTGCTTAAAACCAGATGCTTTTCCATTAAGGACAGTGGTGTCTGCAGCAGGTGCATCTGAGGTGCTGCTGAAAAGCTCTAATCCCAAGTGAAAACATGCTCTGGGTGGCTCAGGCACCATTTCATAAACAATGCTGTGGAGATTTGTTCAATTAACTCGCAGTGAAATCCTCTCTTGTTCATTTTCTGGTGCAAGGAAGGCTTTGTGTGCTGCTCTCTTTTGCTTGGGTACCTGGCAGAGGACAAGTTCTGGGGCTGCCTAGCTTTGCTGGGCCCTGAGTGCAGAGCTCTCAAATAAGCAAAATGGATTATAGTGCCTTCTGCACATCCAAGAATTGTCAGTAAACCCTGAGTACAGAATCTTTCTTAGTGGGAAGAGGAAAAAGAAACGTTGAGCTTCCAAGACAAGGAGTTGGCAAAGGGGAAGTATTTGCAATTTAAGGCATTTAATCTGGAAGTCAATGGGAAAAAATAAACATTAGACCTCAGGATATCAATTTTAGGAGTTGGGTTTAAAAAGTACTCAGTCCCCTAAACATGATTATTTTAATATGTATAAGGTAAAGTGTGCAGAAGGTTTAAAATCATAATCCATTTCCTTTTATTATCTTTAAGGAATAAAGTGTTTGCACTAGCTGAAATAAGGTAACTAATATAATGAGGATTATGCTTTTCTGTATGTTATGAATGCAATAAATCCTCTGTTAAAAAGACATTATCAAGTCAATATTTCCCCTTTATTAGATGATATTTAGTAGAAATCGACCTTGATGTCAGTCAGCACTTCTTGTTCTTTTTACTGTGGTTTGGGCTACTTGATAAGAGAAAAGCCTCTTCCCCTTCAAATAATTTTTTTCTCCCTTGTCTAAATGACTTTTTTTCTCCTTTATCTCTTGATTTTTGTATTTTGGGGTTCTTGCCTCCAGAAAGGAGGTCTGAGGCAGCTGAGTGAGCTCTTGTGTTCATGGACTTGATGCATTTTTACAAAGTAGGGAAGTAATCCAGAGGGGAGAGCAGAAACAAGGAAGGTGGTTCATTTGCTGCACAGCACAGCTTTTTTTGGAGCTCTGCTGTAATAGCTGCAGCTCCAGGGGTGAACACCTGGGGATTGTTCCCACCTGAGAGAGGCTGGAGATGAGTCCAGGGTGTGGTGCAATAGAGGGGGTGCTGTACTGCCAGAGGAAGACCACTGTGCAAGACAAGATGGCAGTGATGGACAGCATTCCCAGTAGATCATGACAGAATCCTCATGGGGTAGAGCTGCTTTCTCTTCACTCTCTCTCCTGACCCTTTCCGGTGCAGGATTTTGAACAAACTTCCCAGTCTTCGGAAGTGCAAAGTGCTTCTTGCAGTCAAAAATTCAAAGTAGTTGATGGCAGAGGACAGCTGCTGATGAGCAGCTTAACCCCCTGCTTCAGTGCAGAATTTGGGTAGAATGTCACTACAGAAAGATGTTACAGAAATTTTGTGGAGTTCACAACCAGTACGCGTCTTGTAATAAAAGAAATAAAGTTCACGTGGTGGTGGCATGATGATGGTCACCTCAGCAAACAGGAATATTGGGAACAGGTGTCATCCTTGGGCTGTAACCAAAAGTGCAAAAGGGTCAGTGGTGGTTGGGGTGGGGCTGTGCCCAACCATCCCCAATTGGCTCCAGCTGTGCAGTACAGGTGAGCAGCATTAACAGGAACGAGCCACGGAGGGCACAGGGCACACAGGGGCACTGCAGCAGCAGGGCATAAAAGGCTGGGCTGAGGGACAAGGAGGGTAGATGCTGCAGCCTGCTGGAGTGGAAGGGTGTTACTGTGTTTGGGGTGAAGCTTTCTGAAATTGTAAGGTGATGCTCTGGGTATGGTGGTTGTCTCAACTGCTACGTGTGCTATGACAGGTAGGGCCAACTCTTTTGAATTTTCTGCATGCATTTGTGGGGGAAGTCTTTGGAGACTCTTGTAAATACAGAATATTAGCATGTATTATTTTTGAGAAAGAAGGTGGGAAAAAAAACCAAAGAAAACCCCACAAAATGAAAAAAGAAAGTGCTGATATTTTGATAAAGCAAATGTGATTTAAGGTGCAGCCCTTGAAAATGGATGGCTGTGTTAAAACTGGCCCGAGGACCTGCCACAGGAATTGTGGTAGGAAATAACTCTTCATCACCGGCAAAAGATCAGTTTGTGCTGTTGCAGTTTCCTTTTTTGCTTCCAGATTTATCAGTTCTCTGTCGGGTAGTCTTTTGAACTGTTCTGATAAATAATTGTACTTGTGAAGGTTAATGGAGTGTCAGTCCCTTATTTACTCTCAAGTCAAATGTAGTGCATGCTAGTCAGAAGTGTAGGTCATGCTGCATGCCCAGCTGACCTTAGTGCTTTAAAGTGTGGTTATAGTCAGATAAATGACTGGAAAAATGACATTAAAGGATCCTATGTTTTCTGTCTTGCTGTGGCTTTTGAGGTCAAATTTAGTTGCATAAAAATATGATATTTCTATTAATTGCCTATAATGCTATAACTTAACCCAGGGTTTGAAAATATGCTGTGTCTCTTTTTGCTTCACATCATCCCTAGTAATAAACACTTTGTAAATGGTACTTAACCATTTTTTTGATGATATGTCTGCAAAGCAGAGTCCAGTTCTTCTTTTGTAGCTGTATTGACTCTTCTGTGCTGAGGGCAGTTAAAAAGAAATGGTCAATAAAGCAAGCAGATAGACATGACTCAGAAAATACATGGGGAACAGCTGTGTTGAATATGGGTGACAATTTAAAGGCACTGTTCTGTTTATCCCCACACATAGTTGGACATTCTCCTCTTTCAGAAGCAGAACACAGATACTTTCATCTAAACTTCCACTAATCTGTGTCAAATTAATTCAGCCCTGCAGTCAGAAGAATGACCAGCAATTTCCAAAGGTGTTTCTTGCTGTCTGTTTTCCAGTTTATTCTCCTTAGTGTCTTCCCTGGATATTGTGTTTCTTTTCATAGTGCTTAAGCCCTAAAGTAAATTTTAGATTAGCTACCAAGATTTGAGGCATTTCAACAGCTAATTCTGACTGTATTTTGTTTATCACTGTGCATAATCTGAGCTCTTAATTTGCTCTGTTACTTCCAAGGAGGAAGGTTTTACTTTGTATTGAAGTGAATAATAGCTGACACGAAAATAAATAAACACCAGGGCTTGAAACCAAATGTGTTCAGGAAGTGAGATTTCCAGAACAGTTTAGTCTTCTGAAAACGTGATCTCATTGTTCACTGAAAATAACCTGTGGAGTTAAATGTAATTTGCTCATGAGGATCTCCTGAAACCCTTGCTGAGCTGTTCAGTGTTCTGGCCAGCTCCTGTAGAAAACAAAGGTGCTGAAATCTGGAAAAGCGTATTGATGATAAAGATCTTAATGGAAAAAAAGTTGACAAAAACATTGGTGATTTTAGGCAGTCCTCAGAAGTTCTTCATTCAGTCACTGGAAAAATAACTTAGGTATTTGGTTTGATTCTGTGGGCCATTCTAATCCCAGGTGTTCTCCCTTGGATGTTTTGGCTGATTTGGGTAGCTGTGCTTTCTGTATCACCAGTCTGGATGAGCGTGGGCTGGGTTCAGGCTGGTTCTGAGCTGTTCAAGCTGGATCCAGCCACATCAGACTGGTTCTGACTAGCTCAAACCTGCTTGGACCAGTCTGAACTGGCTGGATACAGTTTAGATCAGATGTTGTGACTTGGTGTCATTGTAGCATCTTTTGACCTTCTCTTTTTTAAAGTTTCTATGAACCTGAAATTGTGAGACTCTCTGTAGTGTTTGATCAACAAATCAAATAAATTAAAGTATATTGAGAAGGGCTTTATATAAATGTGAGAGAGCAGCCTCCACTAGTGCCAGGGGGTCTGTGGGGAGGACTGGGTGCCTTTCAGGGGGATCATTCTTACATGTCTCACTTTTACCCCCTTGTAACATACAAATAAACCCTCAGTGTAGTTCCCCTTTACATGTCATGTGCATGTGATTTTCACTTTTATTTCACGTAATTGAGTCTGTCCAGGCAATTTATTTTTCAAATAACTCATCTCCACATAAATGTACATCTGAAGATTAAAAAAACTGAAATAAAAAAAAAATTCATGTAACTCTTTTGAGTATGATTCAATATGTATACTGTAAGGGTGGACAATCATAGGCCAGAATAGAAGGGAAGAGGAAAATAAGAAAACTCTTCAAAATGCACTGTAATGTCTTCTAATGTGTACAGATACACATATATATATATATGCACACACATGCATCCATATATGTATTTATATATATATATATATATATATTTATATGTTTTTAATTTATATATATTTATATGAACTGTGACTCAAAACTAAATACCCTGTCTTTGTGTTCGCCCCTTCTCTGTGCTCAAGGTCTCTAGGTGCTCAATAAGAGATTTTTAATTATTTTTCCCTGTTTGATGTTGCTGGATTTAATGAATGCATTGCAGAGAACTTTTTGTTAGAAAGCCTCTGTACATCAGCTTAGTGCTGGTGGGCACAGTGGCACCTGGTTGGATCACATCCTGAGACCCAATTTTAATAAATTTTAGAGCAGAAAGAGATTTTGTGAAACCATGCTCTGTTAGTCAAGCAATGCTTCCTCACCATAAAGCAGCCTTACATTCTTTCCAGTCAAAGTGGAGAAAATTGTGCCTTTCTTACTTGGGTTGGGCAATTCTGTGGGTTTTGCAGCATCACTTCGTGATGACTGAAAACTACAGGGAATACTCAGAAATCAGTGATTCAAAGAGGAATTTGGAGAAGAAGGGCTATTTCCAGCAAAAGTTATTCATTCTCTGCTGATGGTGGGTAGTTGGCTGTGCCTGTAGAAGAATTGATGTTCCTTGGGGTTTTTTTGGTTTGTTTGTGAACATGACGTACATCAGTGCACGAAATTAATTGTTGAGGAAAATACGTTGTGCACTTAGTCATCTACAGGAATTTGATTTCTTTAATGAAATGATATAAGAGAATGAGAATGAACTGCTTTAAAGCTAATAAAGATCATTTGTATTACTCAGAATAATTTAGGTAAGTGATGAGAAAGGGGAGGGAAATTAGCATTTCTGTGCAGTTTGCTTACTGTGTAATTCTTAATCAGGAATGTCACAACATCCCTTGATATCATCTTATCACAAAGGTCTCTTCATAGTAGGCAATGTATGCTGCTGACTGCAGTTTACAGAAACAGAAGAAAGAATAACTCATCTGCAGAGTGGGAACAACTGTGAATCTGTCATAAATTAGAATTTATTAGGGTATTTTGCATCACTCAACCACAGTCTGAACTGGTGAGGTCTGTGTACATTTTAAATCTTGTTTAAGCTCTGCTTGGGTGAGCTTTAGAATGGGACTTAAATGGTAAAATGACATCATGCTGCTCCCTGGAGTAGAACATAATGGCTACACCATTTGAGGTGTAGTGAGAGCCAGAAGAGTGAGCAGGGAGTTGATTCCTGATAACCCTTGGGTGCTGAGTGTGCTCTGCCTTTCCTGAGCTTTGGAGCCTGGCAAGGCAGCTCGTGCCATGTCCTGACCTGTCCTATGTGCAATACCACAAAGGTGTTTTGTGGGGATTGACTAAATTCTGACTAAGCTCTAACCCATATTATGTTTATGTATCAGTGTTACATTGATTGGCTCCTGTCATATTGATTTTTAATAATTATCCTCATCTCTTTGGCATTTTTGATCAAATACTGTCCTTTGAAGTGTGCAAGATCCAAATAAGTTTGATTCCTACTCCGTAAGCATGTTCTGTGGAACTGCTTTTCAGTGAAAAGATTTATTCTCTGTTTATAAGCACAGAATATGGATATTCCTTTTCTTTTTATATCCTGTACAGTTCTTCCTCCAAAGGTGAGAAAACTACTTTGGTTTATGCCAGAATTCCAAATTCTGTTTCACTAAAATTGTGTAACGATTGTAGGTAGGAAAAAAATCAAATTATAAAAGAGCAGAATAGGTGAAATAAATTTTGGAGAGAAAGCAAGTCTGTTAATAACTGTTAAAGAAGATTAAACCAGTTACTGCTTGGCAAAGTGCTGTAACTTTACTTAAGAAATGTAAGAGTTAGTAGTGGACAAAGTAATTGAAGTTTGTGAGGAGCAGGTAGCCGAATAAAGAACTTGGGTAAAAGCAGATCCATCCGTCCCTTGGGCTGGATGATATTCATTGCAAAAATAAATTAGATGAACTTTCTGAATTAAGAGTTTCTTTTTTTTTTTTAATTCCTGTTCTTATGCTGTAGTAAACTCCATTGGACACAGTGAGGCTATTTCTCAAGTTGCTATTCCAAGTTAATAAACTTATGTTTTCTGGCCCTTCTTGAAAATGAAAACTTCCAGAAGAAAGAAATAGTGTGATGCTAATCTCTGTGGAGGCAAAGACTGTTTTGATGGTTATCATCTTGTAAGTCTTGTATTTGTTCTTTTGCTTTTTTAGATTATAACAAGGTTAAAGTAGATAAACAGATGTGAATTGAGAAGGCTCATGAAAAATACACAACGTGTATGAAGCAGAACGTGATTATTTAAAAAGTGTAGTGGATTTAGGCACATACCTTTCACAGAACTGATGCCTAGAGAAGGCTGCCCCAGAACAGAGGCTGAACAGAGTTACAGAATAAAGCAGGGATTTATTCAAAGCATCTCCTCCATGGATCCACCTTGGGCAGCACCAGAGCCCAGCCAGGGCTGCACCCAAGATGAACCAAAATGGCCCCAAAATGCACGGCCGGGCACGGGGTCTGTCCCTGGGATCAGTTCTGCTCCATTTGCATCTTGCAGTTCATTGTCCCATTCCAGCTTTAGCCCCTGCAGTCCCACCCTGCTTGTTTTTCTCTCTCCAGCCCACGTTGTTTGTGCTCTTGGGGCTGAGATTTGGATCGGTTGTCCTTGGTCCCCAGCTGGAGCAGGAATTGTCTTGTGTCCCTTCTCTGTGCCGAGAGCTCACCATCCCATAATGTGAAGCTCAGACCCACACACTAAAGCAGCGCAGAATGTGAAAAATAGAAAATCTAAACCTGAGGCATCATAACTATTTAATGTGTGGCTTTTCTTTACTTTCCTCTCAGCCTCCCAGCCAAAAGGATGGAGTGAAATCATCTGCCTGGTACAAGTTTTTGTAGGCTACCAAGATGAAGTAATCTGCCATCCCTTTCCATCTGTAGGGAACTGAAGTGTGAAGCTGGGAGCAGTCCAGGAGCCACTGCTGGCCCATGGCATTCCTTTTATCCCGAGTTCTGTGCAGATAGTCCTCTCCCCTCCTTCCAAGGAATTAGCACAGACAATGGGTTTGTTTCACAGTAACAAAGCTGGTGATCAAACTGGCTTTGACACTCAACATAGGTTTTATTACACTCACAAGCTAGAGTTGTTGTATCTGGTTAGTAAGCTTGTATTTTTACAAAGATAATCGTTTTATACTGCATGATTTCCAAACTATTAGAAGGATTTAATGTATGCTGAAGCCTCTACCAAGCTGTTTTGATAAGCAGTCTTATTTTTTGTTTAGCAAGGTCTTACGGGCGATCTTTAGTCCCTCAGGGAAGAGCTCATAAAAGTCTTAAAAGTGCTTTTGCAGAGCTTTATTTATTATTTTTAAGCATGAAGATTACTAGCACAAAGATAACAAGGCTCTTGTAGTACAACATGTTCTTTGTTTTTGCAGGTTATAGCTAACATATTAGGA
Source organism: Molothrus aeneus (assembly GCF_037042795.1). Classification (NCBI taxonomy): domain Eukaryota; kingdom Metazoa; phylum Chordata; class Aves; order Passeriformes; family Icteridae; genus Molothrus; species Molothrus aeneus. Next base: position 866,288 of record NC_089650.1, on the reverse strand, counting down.
GTTCTCAGAATGCCAGTTTTGTTTGTTAAGTGTTTTGAGAGCAAATAGATGTAATCCTGTATTGCGTTATTTTCTTGAAATGACTTTAGCCAGAGGAAGAGGCAGTAGGAGAGATCTGGTCTGAGTAGGGGTGTCAGGAATCATGGCACTAATCCCATTTACTCATTACAAGGTAGTTCTTACAATTTTACTGTATTTAATATCTAAAGATTTGCTAATTACTTTTATATATGGGAACACTTCATTGCAAGAAATGGGACGAAGAGGTGGGCTAAGAATAAAACCACAGTATAGACCACAGAAGAAAATAATTTTAAAAAATACCATGCTTGGGATTCAATATAAAGAAGTTCTAAAATTTCACTCACAACTTTTTCTCATATATTTTTACTACAAACAGATCCACAGTTTGCATATAATTCTTTGCTTTTTAATAAATCAAGCAGAAATTATGGGATAAGCAGTAAGAAATACTGAAGTTGTGCTGTATGTTTGGGGATGGGCTGGAATGCAGAACAGCCAGAGGAGAAATGTTTGTTTTAAGGCATCAGTTATCAGATTGTGCTCTGTGCTGGAGATAGGCTGATAATGGTCTGGTCTGGTGAAGAGGCACTCAGAGTCACCCGTCCTGGTTCCACCTATTTATTTTCAGACACTTAAAATAAAGTCAGTGAGAATCAACTGAATACGTGTGTTATTGTGCATTTTCAGAAATCCCACTAGGCACCTCCTTCTATCTGTAGATACTTAAATCCTTGAAAAATCTGTTCCTATGTTCTCTAAATCTCAGAGGATAAAGTTAGAAATCAGTGCAAAACAGATTATAAGTTATTCCTTTTGTGTCAGTGCGACCAAGCAGTTTCTTGCAGCTCATCTCTAAACCTTGTAAATGTTTGAGATTTTCTCTTGCTCGTGCAGTTGTGGCAGTCTGAGTATTGTGGTGTTTGGAAAAAATCAAGGTGCATTTCAGTGTTCCTGTCAGATATTGTGGGGTGGCACTTGATATATGAGAGAATTCCCAATTTCCGGTTTCAGGTGATTGGGCTGTGGTGCCCCACGGAGTAATGTAAGAGTAATATAAGGGCTGAGTATTTATGGCATCAATAAAAAGGAAAACACAACCACTGTGGGGCTTTTATCCAATAATCTCTAGGCTTTTTATATCAATTATATAAAATGCCTCAAGCTGCAGGAACTATTCATTAATATCTCAGTTTACATATGGAGGAAAAAGGTAAAAGAAAGGAAAGTGTCTGATGCAGCAGTTCCTATGGCAGATGGTTGTCTTTTTGAGCTTTGAACCATTTTCAGCCAGGTTCAGGGACACCAAGTACTGGAAATACCTGTTAGTCTTCCCGCTGAACCCTCTGCCCAGTGTATCTTCTGCTTCATCAAGAAGAGGTTGTTAAATAGATACAGCACTTCATGTCAAATAAATACAGACTGAAGGACAAGAGCTAGTAGTGATTGCTAAAAATAAGTTATATTCCATACAAAGTGAAATTTTAACATTTTAGAGGGAGCACAAGATGTCATCAGGATTGTATAAGTCTTGGAGTTCCACATGCATTGTGTCAGTAAAGCCAAATCCGTATTTGACTTGAATGTATTTCCCTTGATGGTGGTAGCATGGTCACAGTAAAAAGAAACCAAAAAAGTGCCCCTCTGTTCACTGTGTTTAGTTCACCTAATTCACGTAAAAGTTCTCCGCCACCATGGTCTCTTCAGCTGACTCTTCTGATCCATTCCCTTCCTTCCTCACTCTCTGTTGTGTTTGATTTCCTTGTCATCATTAAAACCACAGTCCTAGGATAAGAAATAATAGGAATAAGGACAGTGGTTTCTTTTCATGGATCTGATTGCAGGCCCATAACGTTTGAGTCTTCATGATGACCTTAACTCTTTTATCCCTCTTTGGGTTGTGTGTCAGTTCTCACTTCCTAACAGTGTATTTATCCTCTTCCACCTGATTTTCCCTTCTGGGACCTTCTGTAGTCTCCTGGTTGCCTATGGTGTCCTCCACTGTTTCCTTTTCAATCTCCTTGAGATCATTTCTCTCCACCACTGATGAGCAACTTTACTGCATGGAGGAGGCTTACAGACCAAAGACTATTTAAATACAAGAGAGAAGGAAGGAAATTCCTACATGTGAAAGGCACAGTGTCCTCTGGGAAGCCTGATGGAATATGGGTTTGTTTCACCTTCTTGAAGGTACCAGGTTGATATATATACATATATATATATATATAAATACAGCCCTCATAAACCAGGGGGCGTGGTGATCCCTGCTCTGAAGCCCCTGTGACACAGCCTGTAGAAGAGGACAGTTCTCCACTTAAGTGATTTGAAAATAGGATTCCCATTGAAAGACAATGGCACTTAAGCTCCTGAAGTAAGTTAATTGCATTAATTGAGGCAAAGATTGTAAATGGAAGGTTAAGCAAAAATTGAAGATTGTTCTTGCTTTGTGAATATTGTGTGTCTGATTTGTTTCTTTTAAACATTAACAAATACTGGAAATGTCAAGTTGAGTTTTCTTGTAATTGCTGGTGGGCCTCCTGTGGGCAATGGAAATATTTCTACAGCTTCCAGATTTTCTCTTGAAGTAGCTGTGCTGTTCAATCTTACACATAGATACTCATTTCCTAAAATATTGTTGGGGAAAGTAAATTTTAAAAAATAGAAAACGGTACTGAATTGCTGGAGAATCATTTGTCTTCAGAAGAGTGAAGTATTCTGTCTTCTGATTATCTCTTATGTCATACTGTTATCAGCTTCCTGGTCACTATGGAGACTATAAAATAGATAGGCCTACATGTGTAATGTAGAAAGCAGAGAAAAAAAACGTGCCTTTGGTCTTCTTTGCACATTCTGAAAGAGTGAAGCATGGGCAAAATTCCAGCTTTTGAAAAAAAAGAACCTTTTTGGTTGCTTTTAGGATCACAGGCTTCTTAAAATCAGACAATGTCTGTGCTTGTTTTAAAGGCACAAGTATTTTATTCCAGGTGTTTTTGGCTGCAAAACCAGCAGCTTGATTCTCATGATAGATATTTTTTTTTTCCCCTGCAGATGCAGACTTCATGCATACCATATGGTGGTAATTAACAGTTTCAGACTTACTTCTCAGTTTTCTTCTGCTTCGATTCTTGGTTGGTTTGGGACAAAATTTTAATGTCACAGAAGCAGAGTGTCTGAGTTTAATTGCAGACAGGAATAATGTGCATCTCTAGATGAGGAAGGAGAAGATGAGATCTATTTAGAGCACTAAGAGATATTTTGGAGATCTCACCGAGTACAACCTGTTTCTTTTCATTAAGCCTTTAAATGTTCCTCTGTAGAACTGAAATATGCCTCCCTTGGACCCTGGAAACAGAGGGAGACCATTTGAAAGACACAGCTGGAATGAAGAGTTTCTTTTAACAGCAGAATGTTTGCACTTTTTTATGAGAGCAAGGGTAACATTTTGTAATCTTTAAAAAAGATATTGCTCAGTGAGGACAAGTCCATTGTCCAGTGACATGACTTTTCCTGTCAATCACAAAGGTGACAAGGGGGCTAGATTAAGTAAAGCTTGCCCAAGATTAACAAAGGAAGATTATTGACCTCATCCTGAAAGGGCAGAAGCCTGTTTTATCATTAAACCTTGGAAGAGGTATTTCCTCCATAGGTGGAAAGCTGTTTGGCAATATCCAGGCGACTTTCTTGTAAATGAGCAGGTCTTCCTGTGGATTCTAGCTGGGAACAGGAGCAGAAGACACGGAACGTGGGCTGCTCCCTTTTGTGCTTGGGAGGGAGAGAAGGGGCTGGAGTGTTTGCTTCAGCAGGATCTGTGCAGTCCTTGTCTGCCTTTCTGAAGGGGAAAATCGAGACGCAGCAGCCTCAGGTGTTTGGTGAGTACCATCCCAGCCCAGGGCTGCAGGAGATGTTGGGCCAGCACCTATCAGCAGAGCAATTGGCAGTGCAGGTGAGCAGCAGAGCCCTGTGCACCAGGCAGCTGCTGCCTGCATCAGACTGCCACCAGGATTAGCAGTGCCAGAGGCTGGAATGTAATCAAACTTGAGCAGGTGAAATGGTTACGCAGCTGGGAGAGGCTGTTCTCCAGGAAAAGTCTTTGTCCTCGGCTCTGCTGGCTCAGAGATGGGTCCTGTGTGTGGCTTGATGGACTTAATTGTACAATGTCAGTGGTAGATACTGATGTTTCTTAATTCCACTTTACAGGGCTGTTGCTGTTCTCTCAGTGAAACTGGAGGAAGTCATGTCAGTTTGTCCTTTTAAAAAAACAACCTGCTAAATCTCACTTGTTGGGGGGGAACTTCTTCTCAGGGGATTGCTTTTTGAACTGTTGCTGACATGTCTTTCTTGCCCGTTAAGTATTTCTCTGAGTGTTTTCAGGGGGACAGTTAAACTTCTGAATGCAATATCAGAGGATTTTCTTCACTCAGAGTTTTTTGGCTTTATGCAGCCATTGACACGAGCAGGTTTTATGTGGTGGAAGTGTCCTTTATTTTTACGTGCTAGCAGTAAAAATCCAGACCCACTGAGAGCTTTTTCACATCTCCAAGTAATGGCATAAAAAAGAACAAAATAAGAGAGAGGGACATGAAGTGAAAGAAAGGTAACTGATGTACGTTTCATTTTGTTGTTGTGAATGGCAGAGTAAAAGGGATCCTGGGCTGTGGGGCAGCAGGTTCTGGAGCTGTGTGCTGGAGGACTCCTGCTGAAGTGTCCCCAGCAGCAGAAGCTGGGCTGAGCTCTCCTCCACAGCACAGAGAGCAGAGGATTCCTCTTGGATTGCGAATCACGCAATGGATGTGTGATTGCCACAGATCTTTCTGAATGAATAATTCACTGGTGTACTGTAATTTAGCCCACTGAGATGTGATTGCAGCTGTTCCCCTACTGTATATGTGTTTTGATTGAGGCTTAAATTCCACAAGTGTATAAATAACCATGTATGTGATATGCAAACACTGCGTACATGCACACCTAACCAAGAGCTCCAGAGAAACTTTTTGCAGGGGGGTGGTTTCTTGATTGTATATTTCAGTATCTAATTTATCTTTTAAAAAAATCCTGTAGAACACTTCCCTTTCCTTTCTCAGCCAGCTGTGAAGTCTGTGGTATTATAAATGCTTTTAGCCAACGTTGTAGTCACAGAGTATCTCTGTTATTAATGAATTTATCATTCCAAGACCTTTCTAATATAAGAGATTACTTGTGCCTGCTTTACAGGTAGGAAACTGAAATGCAAGGAAAAAAGTTTTATTTTCTATGGTTCCACAGTGCATTTGAAAGAACTAGGAATTGAGTATTCAGAGTCCTTCATGGTGCTTTGTTCACAGACTACTGCATTGTCCCCCTCACAATTCCTTTTCCCCAGAAAGCAAGGCAGAGTTTTAAAAATACTTGTGAGCTTCATTTGAAAACCAAGCAATTTGTGATTCTTAAAACCATATTATATTACTTTATACAGTCATTCAATCCTTGTCTTCTTGTGCTTCTTCTCTTATAACAACCTGGTTTTATATGAGAATATATTTGTAGATACAAACCCCCACTTGCATGTACCTCAAATGTGCATAGAAACTGCAGTGGTGAGACCTGAGGTTTAGGCAGGTTTTACAAATACTTTGTGTATTTGTAAAATACACAAAGTATTTGTAATACACAATGTGTGACACACAGAAACAGGAGTGAAAGTCTTTGGGACTTGCTTTGGATTAAAGCAAGAAACTAATTCTTGGTAAAATGAAGAAACACATTGTTCTGTTCATGACTGGTGGCATAGGTAGATTTACGAACTGTAACTGAGGATGATGATATTTGGCTTATCTATCTCAAAGTGTGAATAAGAAAGCAGCTTTCAAGATATTTCCTCTTTTAGCCTCGTGTGTAGGAAAAAAAAATTGCCACTTGGTGATAATGGTTTTGAATTTTAGATAAAGTCTGAAATGATGCTGAAGTTAACCATTTTGCTTGTTTAGATTGGTGTTAAAAAATCAGTTTACTCAAGTCTATAGGTGAAAAAAACTGCATTTGGCTTCAGCTAAGTTTTGAAGTCCGGTGTTAGCAAGTAGGAATTTCTCAAGTGCAGAAAAAAAATGGAGGGAGTTGGAAGGGGAAAAAAGGAGCATTTCTGTTGATTGGAGTTGGAAAATTTTTTAGGGCTTGGTCAAAAGCTCATTGACGTCAGTAGAAAGTCTCTCATTAACATCACTGGGTTTGGTTTTTGGGGCATATGATGGCCCAGATTGTAATCTCAGTTAAATCCGATTCTGTTAGGGAATTTATTCACTACTATAACACATTCAAGCTGCTCCAAACTGTTTGCATTAAAAGTTTTCTTAACCATAGGTAATCTTTTTGCCACAACAAAGTAGCCTGTGAAAACAAATCTATTTTCTTTATTGCGTATTTTCCATGTAGCTTTACTTAGATTTTATTAAAATAATTTGTAGCAATTTATGTTCTTTTATAAAAGTGGGGTTTTTTCCTAAAATACTGTGATTTATTAGAGCAGACATCAAAATTACTTCAAAAAATATAAAATTATAACAAAAATCACTAAACAGAGTGTGTGTACATATTTATAGGCATGTAGCACCTTCATACCCTCTTGAAATGAAGTGCAGAAATTAAAACAATTAAAAAATTAAGACTTTTTCTGCCAAATCTGTAACTCATATAACGTGATGATCCAGTGGCTTATTTAAAAAACAATATTCATTAAACAGTTAGAGTACAAAAACAGGATAGTGGAAAAAAAAAAACCTGGGAAATGACATCAAAATAAAAACTACTCGTGTTTACAGCATTATATTTTAGGCAGTTTATTACTCTGCTGCTATCTTTGTTTGGAGATGTTGACCTGAGTTTTTCAGGTACGGATGGCATATATCAGCAGAGGGAAAAATGGGCTTGGGAGCTGTGTATAGAAGGGTAGGGTACCACAGACATGAAAGGAGGAGGAATTGTGCAGAGAACGTTGCTTTAAGCTGGAGGAGATGTGGAGGAGAAGGCTCCTGTGTTAATGAAGGCAGGTTTGAAGATGCTGGAGCCAGTTTTGCTTTCCATTAAAATTAATGAGTAGAGCTGTGTGGACTCTCACGTGAGGAGGGTTGTGTGCATGTTCCAGGAAGTCACTGAGTTTTGCCATTGTGCTGCCAGGGAAAGTCATTAGGACCACCTTTGTAAAAAATACTGTTTCTACCAGAAATGAAGGTTTAAGACAGAAGAGAATAGAATTAGGAAACAGAAAGTAATTGCTTCATCCTTTATAGATGGGAGAACTGCTTGAACTGTGAGTAAAAATATGGCATATGGTGAAGGACATTTAATGTTTAGTTGCTATTTTATTTCCTAAAACAACTAGCCAATCAAGGCATTAAGTACTTTATAATAAAGTCAGGAAATTAATGGTCCTTGTAAAAATTGAAGGTTTTTTTAGAAAGAGAGCTGTAAAAGAACAAACAATTACAGGTAATCAATACCATTGTTATTAGGAAACCTATGAGAACAACACTTCTTCTCAATTAGGGAAAAACTGTATTTTATGTTTCTCTCTTGCAAGCTGATCTTTGTTCACTCCAGCCTGTAATCTTGGTTTATGCTTTATGGATAGGCTTTGTTCTGGCTGTTTTTGAAACATTGCTTGCCTTTTTTAAAGGTTTCAACAGAAGAACAAATAGCAATGAACTCAAAGAACAAAGGACCGTTCTTCCTTTCTTTCCTCCGATCCCCCCCCCCCCCCCCAATTTCTTCAAGAAAAGCAAGGAACGTTTCATCTTGTTTTTTTTCTCCCCTTTCAGGAAGTTGATGGCAATAAAGTGATGTCTTCGTTTGCCCCGCACAACTCATCTACCTCACCCCTGAAGGCAGAAGAAGGTGGGCGCCAGGGCGGGGAGTCCCTGTCCAGCGCGGCGCTGGGCACCCCCGAGCGCCGCAAGGGCAGCCTGGCAGATGTCGTGGACACCCTCAAGCAAAGGAAAATGGAAGAGCTCATCAAAAACGAGCCAGAAGGTAAGGCCTGGGAAGCTGGCCAAAATTTCCTGTGTTCTTTTCTTTCCTCCAGATCCTTTGGATTGCATATAGTTTTTAATCGTGCCGTTTTTCTGCGCTGCTTGCTTTTCCGTGCCAGCAGAATTAAAGATCTTACAGTTCTTTTCTGCAGTAGAGGTAAATTTTATCAGTGTCCCATCACAGCTAATGTTTTTAGCTTTTCCCAAAAAGAGAGTTTAGTGGTCTTTTTGTTAGAGTGGCAACCTCCTCAGTATGCCTGCAGTAAGCCAATTTTAATCACCTGGGAGCTTTTACACCACTACTCCCCTCTCCCCATGTCTAGAACTAAAAGAAGTATTATTTATCATCAATGTCAGTGGTTTTCTGAAATGATCTAGTGTGCAGGTCATTGTTTGAAAGGTAAGAAGGTAAACTGGGAGTTAGTGAAAGCTTTTGTGTGGGACACATCGTGGTCTGTTTTATGTGTAGTGCAGGTACCGTACAGGCAGGGAATGCAGGTGTTCTCTGCATTATATGTGGGCAAAAACATCATGCAGTGTCCTTTCTGGAGAATGGGTTTTTTGAGGGTCTTTTTGAGACTCTCTCCAGCTGGTGGTCATAGGACTTGTGTTCTGTGGGACTCGTGCTCTGGGACTAAGACCAGAGATGAGGATTTTTATTTTTTGCCTGTTTGAGGCAGAGCCCAAACCCTGACTGGAAGATGAAGCTCTCATTGTGCTCTCTTTAGGTATCTGTATGTTTATTTACAGCTGCATTTTTGGGGCACTGTGAGCCAGCTGTGAGAGCATACTGAGCCTTGTTTCCTAGGGCACAGTGAGGAGTCTCTATTCTCATTTACACTCACCTATCCTGTAACAGAAATCTACTCCAAATGTTCAATAGCAGGGCTCTCAGGGCCCACCTCAGTGCTGAAGCATGAAGTGACAGCACCTACAAGAAAATTTCAGGACAATTTCCTGCATACTGGGATGGAAGCATGGACACAAACATGCTGGCACATACAGGAGCATGGCAGGGTTGTAAATGAGGTTGTAAATGCTGCTCTTGACTGGAGCATGCAGTAAGGGTCTGCTGGGAAACAAATTCTTTGTCTGAACATTTTTTTAATATTACTTACAACATTTCTTTTGCATTTAGGTTGGTGTAATGGTCAGTGCCATAGTGTGCCTTTGGATGGAAGATTGCAGGGGGAATGGGTGGGAAGGAGAACAGGCTTTTTATCTGAGAGAGGAGAGAACAAGGAGCTCTGGGCAGTGCATAAATACTCTGCTGAGTATGAGGTTGTACAAGCTGCACAGACTCCATTAAGGAAAGGCCACAGACAGACATGAGAATGGTTACAGAGCTTGTGCATTATCTCAGCTCTACTAAAATGAAAATATACAGTACAAACAAAAGATCTACAGCTTTGTGAAGAGATTGGGAGAGAGAGGAGGGGGAGCAACTGAATGTTGGGCTTTGCAAATGCGTGCAACAAAAAATCTTTTCTTCCCTCTAGCCATTGTTCTATTGTCTTTCAAAGGCCATTAAATTGAACAGCAGGTTGTGATGAAAATTTCATTAAGCCCTAGTTAAATCATTATGAGGGTGCCATATTCATGTCTCTGCTTACTCCCCATCCAGGAAAAAATGAATAGGAAAGAGTTGAGCTTTTTTTTCCCTTTCTCCTTAAAAGAGAACTAACAAAAGTTCAGAAGTTAGAAGAGAATGGGAAATGGGACATGAAACAAAAGGAGGCCAGAGAGGTGAGGTGGCTAGGAAGAAAATTAGACTTGCATAAGAGCATTGAAAGGTGGTGAGGGACAAATACATCATTTTGACAAGCCTCCCTCCCCCTTCCCTTCAGCCAACATGGTTGTTTTTAGAGTGGCTAATTAAAAAATATATATTTCTGGGTGCAGATGGCTAGACTGTTCTTAGAGGTCCTCTGCAAATATGAGTCTTTTTCCCTAAATGAGAGATATTCTGATACAACGCAGTGTCTTCTCTGTTTGAACCCCAGCAGAAAATTATTGTCATGTCTTCTTCATGTAGTGCTAAAGTAAAATTGTCAGTCATCACTGGTTGCTAGTCAGGTAATTAGCATATTAATGAATTTCCCTGTGAATGAGGTGTTACAAGTGGGAATCTTTGATAGTACATGTAGGTAAAAACGCAGCAATTTGTGATAAATGCATATTGCACTAATGATTTTTAGTCTTGCTAGTTTGTAAAGCTTTGTGGGATGAAGATCAAGAATCTTGGTTAAGCTTTGCTGCATTATGTCAACAAGAATAATATAATACTTTATTTCCCTTTGGGAAGAAAGGGAAACATTTGCACCAGTAGTTGAGGTTTAATTAAATCAATTTCCTGTGAATCTTTCAAAGACCAGATACGAGCCAGATTCCCATTTCTTTATGTACTCAAAAGTTTATATATTATTTAACTTGTACAATGGGCTGTGTTTGCTCTCTTTTTATTGTTTGAAATAGTCCTCTGAATTGCTGTGGGAAACGTGCTTTTCAAGCATTCTCTCAAATGGCCTGTTTTCCTCAAAATCAGAAAAAAGGGAAGGGCTGCATAGACAACTTTAGGTCTCAATTCAAACCTTGTATCAATCAGGGAAAGGGCTTCTCTTTTCTGAAATGGGCTTTAAGGACAAGGGAGATATTCCAAATTATTGATTTTTTTGGTTTGATTCTTTCTAGGAAACTTCACTGATACAAGGGAAACAGTTTCTTACAATTGTTTGTTAGAAAATAAAAGTGAAAATTAGGAAGTTTTGTTGGTAAAGGACAAGAATTTTTATATTTTAAACACAGTGCTCAGAGTGCAGCAGTGCACATATGTAAACACTTCCCTGCACTCACACAGGAGCTGATGAGGGTAGCATCACTCTCCACATAAATGGGTTTCACGTAGATTTGTTGTGTATGTACCCTTGGTTAATGTGCCCTGCAGGAGCCCACGCTGCCTGCTCTTCCAAAAGTACAGCACTGCCTTTTCCTCCTTGGGTATGAGCTGGGGGGATTAGGGGGTGTTTTTATAGGGGTTTATACTTAGCTCCAAAGCTCCTTGCTCCTTTTCTTCTCCCCCTAATTTTACCATTTTCCTGCTGCTGGATGGAAGTGTGTGATTGACAATGAGTCATGCTGACACAGAGGCATAAGTGTTCCAGTGGATCTGAAACTCCCTGAATTTTACTCATTACTAATACAGTGCTCACTTTTCTTCTCTCAAATTCTGTGGAAAATCCTTACATGCAGCTTTAGCATGAGGCCCCCAAAGGCATAAACCTATTACTGAAGTCACACAATGTTATTTTACATGAAATATTCTGTCCTTTCTAACTTGGGCTTCAGAAGAGGAGTCAGTCCCCTTTTATTCCTGGTGCACAATAATGAAGATAATGGAGTGGGTTTGGAGAAGCCTTATACACTGTGACAGACCCCCAGCCCTTGCCCCGAGGGTCGTCTGCCGACCATGGGATTCCTTTTGCAGCTAAAATCATTAGGAGAATGAGATACAGGCATGTTTTTCTTCTGTTTTCTTCAGGCATCAGAGGATGGCAGAGGCTCTCTGTCTGTCTGTTCTCCTCATTTGTAGAAATGAAATGGAAATCTCTTTGAAGTCACTGAGCTTGACACAAGTTTGTGAAAGAAAAGACCAAAGCAACCACTTAGCTTTTCCTTGCACTATTAATGTGATTGGATTGCTGCATTTTAATTTATGGCCTGTGCTTGTGGAAAATTAAATCTCTGAAATCTCTGTAGCCTTTCCCCTAAACGTATGGCTTGGCTTCTGGAAAGGAAAGAGGCAAACAAGTAAATTCCTCCCTATATTTAGAATAAGCTGGAGAATTCTTTGGCTCTTTACATCTCCTAACTTTTCATTAAGAATCAATCCTCTTTTTCCGTGTTGGCAGTTTTAACAGGTTATGTATCTGTTCATCTTTAAAACCTTCATAGTGGGGCTTCTGAGGCCAGACCCGTGTTGTTGTATGGGATTTGTAGGAATTCTGTATAAAGAAATATCATATGAACACCTGATGAGCCTGTGTGGGTGCAGTCATTCATCTGCACAGCTCCTTCTTCCTTGGTCAGGACCTTTGAAACTCAATTCAGTTGGGCTGTTTAAGTGAATACTTTGAATTTTCCATAAAGACACGAACACAGATATACACGTGTACATCCATGCACACACACAATATATATAATGTATTATATGTATTTAGACATAAATATGTATGGACACAAACACAAAAATTATTCATTTATTGTGTTTTATATTTTGCCTGCTCCAAAATTTTGATCTTACAATCCTTAGGTCTTCAGAGGGGGTGCAATAATGTCAGCTGTTTGGTAAGAAGGGAATGTGTGTGTTTGCAGAGCTTTAGCAGGCAATGTGGGTACCAGAGCCTCATGTATTGTAGTAGGCAGCAGTACTGTAAGTAATTACTTGTTGTGAAAAAAGAGATGAGAAGAGCCTCTTGGGCATGATTTTTGTCTTCTGAACGTCCCCCAAAGGCTGTTTGTATTTGATGTTTAAGTTTACATTATAAATCACAGAACCTGTTAATGTGGTAATTTAAATGACTGTTGTTTAAGCAGTTCTGTAATCTGTAAAAGTGAGCCATGCTGAATTCAGGCTCTCTAGCTGGGGTATCTCCTAACATTATCAAACTTTTAATGAACAAATCTTGTAAAAAAATCAAGATGTCTCCCTCTTTTTAAGCCACAGATTCCAAAGCAGGCCATTCATGGGCACAAGAAGGGTGGCCTTTGAAATGCAGACTCCTGTTTTTAAATCACATCTGATGAGAAGGGATGGAAATAAAGTGCACAGATTCAGGAAAGGCCCAAGGATACTGTAATTGGTTGAGGTTTAAAGTTCTTTTATTTGGTTCCTCGGTGCCCCTTTGACAGAGTGTGTGTTGGAGAGGCTTTGTAATGCTTTTCCACTGAAGGACAAACAAGGGTACTTGGCAGTTGAGCACTTTCAAGTTTTGCTCGTGCACTGCTGCTGCTGTGGAAGGGTGCTTCAGGTGCCTTGTGGTTCCATGCTCATCTCTGCAGTCTGTCACCAGGAAATGTGTCTTTTCTTGTACAGCATCAAACTTCTCTTGCTTCTTTCAAAGACCCTGCCATATGGAAATATGCCTTCGCATACTGCTGATACAAATAAAAAATAATTAAAACATTTGAAAGTTTATTTGTGGAATAGGCCTGTGTGGAGAGAAGGCCCTGTTAAATAGTGTAGCTTAAATTTTTATTAACAAGTGCTTTAACTCTAGAACAGAGGTAGCCTAGTTTGAAGCCTTGCCAGCTCTGACTTGCTTTAAGTGAAGTTTATTCATTTGTTGCCTTCAGTTTTTAAGTGTTTTCCTTCCCAACAGTTTAGCCTGATAGTCACGGTTTATTTCAATGGATGTTTTCAAAATTTGCTTAGATTCCCTTCCAACTCTCTCTTCTTACATCCTCAAAGGTTTTTAGCTTTTGGATTTTTCTTCTTCCTTTTGATAAAGGCATCTGAGGTGCTGATACAGCATCTTGAATATAGAAGAAAGCATTATGGTCAAGTGAGATACAGGAAACTCGTGCTTTTGGAGAGAAGATGCAGCCCCTCTCTCCCCCTCCCTGGTTCAGAATGAAAGTCTCCTCTGACGAATCTCTACAATTAAAATTTCTTTCTGGGTTATCTTCACTCCATAATACTGAGCAAGCAGGAGCCAAAGCAGAATGCTTTCTCTTTTCACTTCTCATCTTTAACAGCACAACATACAAGTGGTTCAGCAAGGCAAAAATAATTATTTGGGCTCCTGTCTGCCCTTTATCCCCCAGACTCCTCACCAGCTGTGCTTCATTTCGGTAAGGTTTTTCAAAATTTGCTGTCACTTTTGACCCCACATCATTTTGCCATGCGTTTCCCCTGATGATTCCACCTAGATGCATTTAGCCTTTGCGTTTTTGTGCGCTCTTTTAATTTTTTTTAAAATTATTATTATTTTATTTGCATTTCCCCCTCCCCTGGAAAAGCCATTAGCTTTCTGACCCTGGTTTTGGTCCCTGGGTGAGAGCTGGAGGAGCCTCTGCCCCTGGTGCAGCCCCAGCTGTAGGTGGGGAGTGTGCCAGCTCCTCGTGCCGCAGCTCCCGGGGATGTCACTCATTCAGCAGTGAAGAGCCAGCCACCTGTTCCTCAGCCCTCTTGTCCCTCATATTAAAGGTTCAAGCCCTTGCTGAATAGTAACATCTTAATCTGGGCAGCATACACACCATTTAGCTGGAACCTATTTGTCGAGCTAGCAGGATTTGTGGGATTTTTTTTTTCCCCCCTTTCTCTTACCCCTGAGGCGCTTGTCACGACCGTGCATTTTAAAATTAATCAGACCTCCCAGGCTTGTGTGACGGCGTGGTTTAACATGAAGAAGTGGATATCAAGTATTTGCCCTAATTAAATAGGCCTGCTTGGTTTTGTTCTAGTGGGTGCTTGGTGTTTTTTTTAATAAGGGCTGCTGACGGAGGAGGCACGGCCGGCTCTGGAGTTGGTGGAGAGCTCACTTCAAAGTTTTCCTCAGCACCTGCGCCCTGGATGCGGAGACCTGGAGGGCTCCCTGTGTTCTTTCTCAACAGCACCATTTGTGGGAAGGGGGAAATTCAGCCAAATGAGAGAGGGAGAGCTGAGGGAAGGGGAGGTGAGGAGCTGGGAGGAGCATGTGCACTGGCTTTTGGAGCTGATTAAGATGACCTGTCATCCTGTCTGATTAGCTTCAGCTCCCAGTCTGTGCCATCAGCTATTCACAAGGCTGTCTTGTGTCTGCTGTTTACCAGAAGCAAGGGAAAGCCTCTAGTACGGCAAGGAGCAACATTTGCAGCAACTCCCACTTGCTTGTTTAGCTAATGAAGTAGCCTTGTAAAAACACTCCTAAGTTTGGAGCTGCTGCTGAGCTTTATTAGATACGTGTCTGCTTAGCATTGGTATTTTTAAGGTGGCTTGAGGGTTGCCAGCTTTATGCATCTGTACACATCTCCTGCATTGTACACAGGGTGTCCTGGGAAGGCAGAATTCCTTTCAGCACCTTCCCTTCTCATGCAGTTTAATTGTACTGTGGTTTCTGCATTCCTTCAGGAGAAAATGTGCTATATGTGCATGATTTCTACGTGTATCAATTCAAAAAGTGCTCAAAAACCCAAAAAAGGAGAGTTGGGGGGAACTCTCTGCCCTAAGCACCAAAAAACCTGTTACACAGTAATTAAGGACTGATAGCATTTAGCAATTCAACAAGTTTATTTTAGCCAAAAACTAGTAGAAAATTTGGAACAGTCAACATTTTTAGACAAAATGTTTCTTTGGAAATGATATTTTTTGTTTTTAAATGTTTAAGATGATTAATCTGAAAGAGAAATGAAAACATTTCAATTAGGATTAAATAAAACACTTTGGGTCAGGTGGAAACAGCTTTTCCCCTGACTTGGTTTGGCAGCTGAAATGAAAAAATGCAAACTAGTCGAACAAAAATGAGTTGCAAAACCTGGTGAGGTTTTGGGGGTGTTTTTGTATCTAATGACCTGAGAAGGACAAATGAACAGTTGTTTTAGACACTTAAATATATCTGAATGTTGCACACTGTGGTTTTGAGGGCAATCTGTAAAATTAGTCAGAAAAGCTTTCAAAATTTAATTTTCTCCAAACGTGCAAGTTTCTGTGCCTTCTGAAGTCTCAAGTCAGCAAAGTTCTGCAGCACCTAGAGCATTTTATTTTGGAGCAGATTTTAGAACATACAACATTTGATGTGCTTGGCCTGTCTCTGCAGCCAAAACCTCTGAATCTGTTTTGAGGACCTGGGAATCTGCAGTTGGTACACCCCAGAATTTTACTTTGCTTTCTATAAAAATTGCTGCAGCCAGCACACAGTAAAAAGAAAAAGCTCTATTTATTTATTTCCATAACAGTTTAAATTGCTGAAGTAAAACCCAGCAGGGTAGGTAGGATGATACTCCACTGATTTAAAAGTTTATTGTACATCTGTGCACTAACTCACTGCCATCTTTCTCTTCCTCTCCCAGTACTATTATCCCTATTTCATTTTTAATTTCAAACCTTGGCAGAGCCAAAAGGTAAAGAACATATTGACACTGCCAAGCATCTGTCTGGTGCTTGACAGCATCATAGAAACCCTTGCAGTGTTTCCTCTGGGTTGCCATTGGTTATTTAACAACACAATGCAAACGGTGCCGTGTGGGTGTGTGTGAAAAGGAAAGAAAGGTTGAGGTGGGGGGAAGGAGCCCTGCACAAGTAAATATGTCTTTCATCATATCTTTTGTTTGGTCTGTTTGCTGGGTGCTATTCAGCACTCAATGGGAGTTGTTTGACGGTTCTGCAAAGGGGTAGGAAACCTTTTCTTAAACTTTTATTCTCCGGCTTTTGTCTCAGTCCGTGAAGTTCCCTGCTTTTGTTTTTCCTGCCCCATTTTGTTGTCACCTGTCTGTTGTTGAAGGGGTTTTGTTGCTGCTGCTTGGCTGATGGGAGGTAAGCTGATACTCACGTCATGCTCCTGCTTGGGAGCATTCTTGTACAGGTGAAGTGGGCTTGAGAGAGCTTAGGAGAGATTTGCTGCTCTGGTCTTTGGGGCCATAGAGCTCTTTCAAGCTATATTTATTTATATAAATAAATATATTAAAATGAAAGCTTGAAGGAGCTCTATTGGAGGAGGAAAGAGCTCCAGAGGAGGAGAGTGAGAGGTGAATGAAGAGAAAAATCAGGCTCTGCTTTCTGCTGAAGAATGCCCTGTTAGCACTCGTGTGACTGGGTAAGGCTTTCTGAGATGTTTAGCCTTGATTTAATTCGTATTTAAGATTTCTCCTCCCAGCACATTAATATAATGTCAATGTAGAATGCATTGCATGGTGTAATTACTGGAGAGAGCAGGAGTTGGGCAAGCAGAGGTAATTGAACACATGGCTGTTTATTACAACAGGACAGTGCTCCTACGCTGGTATTTAGGGCATTAATAGGCAAGAATTGATTTGTTGTTTTAAGATGAATTCAATCACTGTTGCTTAGGCCTTTGTTTGCTCAGGCCCAGTTATGTTTTGTTTGTGTTATGTGCCCAAGAGGTTTACACACCACGGCGTGGCATTACTCATGCAGAGGGCTTGGGAGCACAGAGCCATTTACATGAACAAAGGACATTTTTCTTTTTGGCTCTGTTTATCTTCCTCTCCAGTTTTGCTGCCCTCTAATCTGTCTCCATCTCTCTCTCCCTCCTTTCCCCCCCTCTCCTTCCCACCCCAAACATTTCTAATCAATGCAGAGGTCCTCCCACATTCTTCCTTCCTCCTCCTCCTCCTGATTCCCCCTCCTGGAGACAAATGGAGCAGTGACCAACAGCTGGCTGTGGTGCGGGCTAAAAGGTGGAAATGAGTGGTGGCTTCAAGGTTTTCCAAGGAATTCTGGGGCTGCGTGGAGCAAGGATTGCTTCCAGAGTGAGCAGAGGGGAATGAGCTGTGCCCTGCATGTCTCCACTCTGGGTGTGATGCCTTGGAAAGGCTGACCTGGAACAGAGTTAAAGAATAGACTAGGAGATGGAGTTACAGAATAAAGCAGGGATTCATTCAAAGGATTTCCTCCATGGATCCACCTTGGGCAGCACCAGAGCCCAGCCGGGGCTGCACCCAAGATGAACCAAAATGGCCCCAAAATGCACGGCCGGGCACGGGCTCTGTCCCTGGGATCAGTTCTGCTCCATTTGCATCTTGCAGTTCATTGTCCCATTCCAGCTTTAGCCCCTGCAGTCCCACCCTGCTTGTTTTTCTCTCTCCAGCCCACGGGGTTTGTGCTTTTGGGCCTGAGATTTGGATCATTTGTCCTTGGTGCCCAGCTGGAGCAGGAATTGTTTTGTCTCCCTTCTCTGTGCAGAGAGCTCAGCAACACTGAATGTGAAGCTCAGACCCACACACTAAAGCAGCACAGAATGTGAAAAATAGAAAATCTAAACCTGAGGCATCACAGAAGTTTGGTGTGATGGGATGTGTGCACCTTTGGTGGGTCCTGCTGGCTTGTGCTCTGGAGGAGCCTTTGCAGAGCACATCCTGGGGCTGAAGGAGCATCCTGCCCTCTTCAACTGCTACAGGTTGCAGGGAGGAGGACAGAGCCATCTGACTGAAGGTGAATTGCTGGTCTCCCTGTTGAGAGCAGCAGGGTTTGTATTGTAGGCTCATTGTGCTTGAGAGGAGTCTCATCTTGATTTATTTTTGAGTGTGGGAGAATTAATGGACACTTCAGGGGATTGTGGGCCCAATTCTGATCTCAGGTGGGAGTTCATCACTCCCCCTGGATATGCAGGAGCTTTAGGAAGGCAGCGTTTGACCTACTCCAGGACTGGCAAAGAACCCAACGTGACTTGTTTTTCTATCCCTCTACAGACAGGGATTAGGCCTGTTCCTAGAAGGAGCAGGATTAAAAGAACTGAAAGGTAACAACAACAGCCAAGCCCGTGGAGTCACTAATTGGTGGAAAATTTCATTGCCTAGCTCTAAGATGCCTGTATCTAAGCCCAGCAGTGCAAGATGAGTTGCCTTTTGGGGTACAGAAAGCACTGGCTTAGGCAGCACCAGGAAGGAGAAGCACAGATGTGTGACACAGGGAGCCAGATCCTTCCTGTCAGGGAGAAAAAGCAATTTCCTACACTGCAATGTGCAAGGAACCTCCATTGTTCATCTGAGCCTTTTAGCTGTAATTTATTAAATTATTGAATCTGCAGATAAATAATAGACACACAGGAGATGAGCTCTGTGGATGTGAAGTCCAGCAGGGGCTGTTGGTTGTGTATGGGACATGCTACTTGGCTACTAATTATAACGTTTTCCTAAATATCCAGGAATTGCAGTTGCAAAGGCCAGCCCATATGCCCAAAGGAAAATATGATTTCCATCTCAAAAAAAAAAAAAAAAAAAAAACCCAAATAATTATTGTACTGCACTGCCAATAAACAAGAATGACAACAGCCAAAGATACAAAAGCCTCAAAGTGAGGAACAGTGTCCAAGGGCTTTATCAGAAAGGAAAGTGGCTCTCCTGCCTTGGAAGTGGTTATCCCAGTGGCCTGTTTTTGCAGTGCAGTTTGGAATGTGCCATCAGCCTTGTACTGTAGATTAGCCCACACAATCTTAAGGTAAATAGTCCAGAGACAAGGATCACATGGCAGAAGAAAGCCTCTTGGTTTTTCTATGCACCCTGATGTTTTTATGCTAAACTTCTTTTCCTTTTCTGTTTTGCCCACAACACATATCCCATTTCAGTAACCGAGCATCTTATCTCCCACAGAGTCAGGCATCAGGGGAAAAAAAAAAAGAAAAAGCAAAAAATTCACCAACTAACCAGAAAAATGGTTTCAGCTGTAGTGATTACTGTGTATTCATTTGATCCTGTAGGTTTGCTGGCTTGTTGCAAAGTGTAAAGCATGTTAGTGCATTTTTGCTGAGATATCTATATACAAGACCTAAATAAAGCCACGTATTTCCAAACAGTTATATTTCCATGTATATGAAATTAATATATGAAGATGAAACTAGAGGACAGCAGGCTCTTGCTAATGATTGTCAGCTGCAAAAATTCTGGATTCCACACTGAGCTCATGTACAGCTTTAATCAGCAGTGGTGTTTAACTAAATATGGAGACATTTCACTGAAGATTATTTTATTTTAAGTTTTTGGGTTCTTTTTTTTTTGTGCATTTCCTCTTGCTGTGTCATCTAATTGATTCACAGCTCCCATGAAGCTTTTGGGTATGGGATGTCTGGGCTGCCTCTCCAAGCAAAATGCATTCTTCTCATACTGGTCTGGCCAAGTCAGTCCTGTCTGAGCTCAGATGAATTAGGGAGCTTTCATTGGTAGTCATTCTATAACTAAGCATAAAATTATTAGATGAATAATATACATATCAAAGCAGTTTGGGACCCTATTCTTTCTGCTGAAAAAAATATGCAGTCTTTTTGAGCCAATAATGGGGCTTTTTGTTATTGTTATTTTATTGTTAGACAGGTTACTGGATGGGAGAAACTCCAGTTTCATCTTCAATATTAATTTCATATACATGAAATTAATATATTAATTCATTTCATATACATGAACTTAATACATATATTGAAGATGAAACTTGAGTTTCATCTTCAATATTAATTTCATATACATGGAAATATAACTGTTTGGAAATACATGGCTTTATTTAGGTCTTGTATATAGCACCAGTGGGTGCTGCACAGCACACATGACCCAATGTTTTAAAGTAATGGTGCCCACAAAGGCAAAACAATGAGAGGTGCTTTCTGACATTGCCAGGCTGCAGAATTTTCCTAATAGTTCTCTGTAAACTCCTTTTGTTGGCTGTTGCTGTTGTTCTGGCCTCATGCCATAAATAGAAATAATAATAAATAATATAAATACAGCACGGAGCAAAGTGCCATTGGGGTGCTGCAGAGAGTTCAGCTGCCAGCTCCATCTCATCCTTGGGCTCTCACAGGTTGGTGCTGAGCACTGATCTGCTTGTACTGAAAATTGGAAAATGTGCACCAGAAATGAGGCTGTGGGTACCACCCACAGCACTCCGGGATGTTCTCAGGGGCACACAAGGTGCAGTGTGCCTGTTTAGAAAATAAACCTTTGCAATCTGATTTATCTTGGGATGGGCAAAATACTAGTGGAGATTTGGTTTTGATTTTTTTTTAAATTATTTTCATTTGTTTATTTTTTTTCAATCTTGCTCCTGCTTGGAGAGGGCAGTGGGATTGTTTAAGCAGTGCTAGGTAGCTTTCCTCCCAGGCTGAATGCAGTCCATAAAGCTGTCACTTCTGTAGCTTAATACTGGGTCTTAATGTATTAATTCAAGGCTTTCAGTGATCTAGGACACAACATGTGCCAGGAGTGGGAACTAAAATTAGAGGCAGACTTTTGGCTGTGAGAGCTGCTCGAGGCTACTTGGGGTGAGAGAGGAGGGAAGAGACCTGATGTCAGTCACAGGCCAGGGGCTGTGGTATGTCCAAAGCATCCCCCAAAAGCAGTTTTTCTGCAGGTTTTTCTGCACCACACCCCCTGATGAATGGCCCTTCCTTTTTCTGTTTATTCCTCTTGTTGATACAGCACTCAGTGCTTCATTTCACACTCCAGATCCATGGTGGGAAAGCTGTCTTAGTTCACTTGTTATACCAACAACTGGACTTTGCTGAACTGGGGTTGTAATCCCCATGCCCTCCCTCTTCCCTTAAATGATAGCCAATCTTCTATAAAATGCACCTTAAAGTGAAAACACTGTGAAATGTGAAACAAAGTGAAATTCTAGTTAAACATTCTAAGTTTTCATTCATGGAAAGCAGCTCCTGATGATGTAAAAAAAAAAAAACAAAGAGGCTGAGCAACAGAAAAATAGTTTTCTTCCTCCTCCACTTCATTGGATGTATTTTGTTATGTAAAATTTTACGAGAATAATTTCCCTGTAATTTTTTTTATATATCATAATTGTGTTAAGGACTCTGAATGGAGACTAATTAGGCGTTATTGTTTGTTAATGTGGATTCTCTTGTGATTCTTTCTTGTTTACTTCCCTCAAACTGTGGGTGCTGTTCTGGCTGTGTAGAAATAATGACTGTGTTACCTCATGAATATGAGATTACAGGGACCCTGCTTGAGATTGCTGTGCCTCTCGTTCCTTCTCTGTGATTATTTCAGGCTATTTTTGAGTAGAGAAACACTCAGAAGCACAAGTTCGTAGACATTTCATCTTTTAGTAAAACATCTTGAGTCTTTACCTTATTCTGGCTTGTCTCTTTCTAATGAAATGAAGGCTGCACTTTGGCACTTCTGTGGGACTCACAGAAACGTAAGGGGGGGCTCATTCAGATGAGATACATTGAGATAATTCTGCAATATGAAAATTTTCCTTTATATTCAAACAAAGAAAGATTTGTAAGTTTTTAATGTTAGGGGGAAAACACTTCTCTGAAATCCGTACTGTGAATCTAAACTCTGATATTTTGCTCCTATTCATGTGCAGCACTTTCTTTGATGACTGCTGGAGTTCTGATCTCACAGAGAGGAGAGAATATTGGAGCTGAGATTTCCTGAGCACAGCTTAGGGGATAATGTGTTTAGTTTGTTTCACTAGATGCAAGCTAATCAGGGAATAATTAACAGTCAAAATGCCAAGGTCCTCGTTCATGTGAAGGATCTGGTATTGAAGTCCTCAATAAAGTAACACTCACATTGAATTCACTGAGACTTTAAACTGAACAAATGCTTCAGGATTTGTCCCCAGCTTTTTTGTCCCTGTCAGTTTTTAATGAGCATCCCATAAAAGTGTTTAACAATTGTACTGACTTTGATTTTTTTTCAAGGTTTGGGAGAAAATTGCTTTCTCAGGTTGAGGGGAAAAAACATGTTGAAACAAAAAAAAGCACATTTTCTCATCATGTTGTCTAACATAGAGTAAGCAGACTCAAAGAGTATCTCACATCTTGCTTTCTGATAGTTAGGGATGCTGCACAGAGAAAATGCAGGGAGGAAGGAGTACAGCTGATAGATGGAGATGTTTTAGACCGCATCCTAAATTCTGATAATTTTGCCTCGATCCCCTAAATAATTTGGGGTCGAGGTGAAATTTAGACAGCAATGCAGTTACTGGTGCAAGTTGTTTGTTTGTTTTATAAATGGGGGGGGGGGGGGGGAAAACGCCACATCTCAGCTGACCATGTAGAGACAGTGGTGTTTGAGTGCCATGGGCTGGTCAGGGGGAGCAGCTCGGTGTTCCTGATCCATCCCTGCCTTGCCTCCCTCCCTGCCACCGAGAGCTCCCAGGCTGAGACAGATGGCTGCTGCCTGAGCTGCGTGCGTGGGAGACAGGAACTTCCACATGTGATTTTTTACCATTTGGTAGTAATTAGTTTGTTGTATAAATTAACATTAACTGAACCATTCTTCAGGCATTGTTTGTAATTATTCTTCGAGCCTCTGAGTTGGGTAAAGAAATAGAAAAGTGGGCAAGAAGCTGCTTCTTATTTTGTGCAGGGAAAGGGCTCTGTCATTAAGCAGAACAGAGCAGCAATTATCATTGCATGCCCAGCAGACTGAAAACTTTGAAAAAGCCCTTTAAAAAGCAAGGATTTTATTTTTTTTTTCCTCTGGAAATATTAATGGAAATTAATGATTTAGATGTGCAGATAGGCTTTATAAAATTTGTAAGAATAAAGCATGGATGTAAGCAAGGGTAATCAGCCCTTCCTGACATCATCATTATTACTGCTGGTACAACTATCGCTGCTGCTACTTTGATGTGTATTTATAGGGAGTACAGGGTTTATTTATTTTTTAAATGCATCTTCTCTCAATATTATTCCATTTTCCCCCCATTTCTGTAACATTTCCTGATGTATTTGTGGTAGGCAGTAGGGATCTTGTGCTGCATATCAGGAGATGAGCTGTTGCTGGTTTTCTCTGGGGATTTCTGTCGTTTCCAGCACCAGCCAAATCGGAATTGTCAGGAGAACAGCCTCTCACATGTTCCTTGGCACTTCTGCTTCCAGACTTGGGCACAATCCAGACATGCAGAGGTTCATGGACATGAAAAATAACAGGGAAAGTGCCCTCTGGTATTAGCCCAATATTTTAGGAACATATTGGGAACCCCTGGGTTCATTTGCTGGAAAAGTTCAATGATTCAGCAAGTAAGGAAGTTTTATATCTCATTGTACTGAAGTTTTTCCCTTTCTTAGCCAGGAGTAGCTGAGAGCTGGTGTTGGTCTCTGTCCTTCAGTGTAGCTCTCCTGCCTGGGTACAAAGCTGGAAAGATGGGCAGTGTGGCCCTGAGCATTAAATCCTTTCACACAGGTGCAGAAGTGAAATTCAGGTACAGCCCATTCCATGGCACTCCCCAGCTTCATGAAAATTAATGTAGTGGCCAGACTATACCCTCCAGAGAAAGGTTCATGTGGCTTGAGTGTAAAGATGTCCTGGTGCTTTCTTGTGAAACAGAATGAAGGCAGTTTTACACCCAGACTTGAAACTTGTCTGTGTAAATTGGTGTTAATTGTGGTTTTACTTCACCTTGTTGCATGCAGGTGAGTTTTGGGTCTTATTTCTTCTCTCAGAATTGCTATTATACTTAAATTTGTCCAGGTAAGTAGTTTTGCCTGGACAACAAATGCTAAAAGAGGACTTGAAATTCTGAAATAAGTAAATAAATGCAGCTTAGTTAGAGCTTGTTCTGTTTTTCTTGGCACGGTGATTTAGCGTATATGAGGCTTTGTGCTGTTTGGGGAAGAGGAAGGTGGGAGGGAGTGTGTGGGAGCTTTAGTGGCTGGAAATGCAGAGAGAATCCAAGCTGAGTATGCTGAGACCTGCAGCTGGGGGACAGCTACCAGGGGTGATTCTCTTTTTGTCTTGCTTTCTGGCAGTGGTTCGTGCTGTAACTGAGGGTATCTGTGGTTCCCCAACTCTTGATATCAATGTGTATAATGTGTATAATGAATCAAACATTTTCTGAACCCTTCTATTGAACCTTTTTTCCCTTGAGCTGCCAAGACAGAGGGTGCTGCCCATGCTTTGGTGCAGGGTGTGCAGTCAGCTCAGGGAGCACTGAGCAGTTCACTTCACCCTTCTGGAGGGCTCTGGGCTGTGAGGGAAGAGCTGAAGGCTTTGTTGTAAGATGTGTGCAGCTACAGCATCGCTGTGCCAGTTGTAGGGCTGGGGTTCTTTCACCCCTGGAGGAATACAGGCAGAAAAGATCAGTCCCGTGGTGAAGAGCACAGAGCAGGCTCAGCAAACACAATTTCTTCAGGGTTTTTCCTCTGTGGTGTTTTCTCACAGGTTTCCCACATGAGCTTCACTCTCTGTGTCCAGTTTCTGTGGTTTTCAAGCCTGGTTGGCAGTGACAGTAGCTGTGTGCCTCTTCATGGGGTGAGGTTTGGAAGGCACAGCCTGACAGAGGCCCTGCTGTCCAAGAAGGGACCAGACACAGACCTGAGGAAGGAAGCTCCCTGGAGATGCTTTTACAGCTCAGCCCCATGTGCATAGCCAGAAATGAGCCTGCAGGTTGGGTTTGGGAGCCAGGCTCAGTAGCAGAGCTCACTTTGCCTCAGTGGAGCAGCTGCAGAGTCAGGCTCAGAGGGTTCTTGTGCCTAGAACAAGTTTTAGTGGCCTTGTGTGGTGGTTGCACTACCAGAAGATGTGGTTTCCATAGATTGTGCTACATTTCTTGGAGCAGACAGTTCTCCTTGCTGGACCTCTCGAGCTCATGTCCAGGGCAAGGGCTGTGCTGGGACATCCAGCTGTGGTCTTGGGGCTGTGCAGCCCTCCTGACACAGGACACTGCGGGATGATAGCCTCAAAAGCAGAGACAAAATCAGCCCCTCCTTGCCTGCCTCATAAAACATTTCTTACTGCCTCACATGCTTCTCCTGACAGGCCTTGCAGAATGCATTTATTTATTTTGTGGACATGGAGTTATGAGCTGTGGCATGGCAGGAAGGTGAGGAATTCTTGGTTTTGTTTTTAGTTTGGGGAAGGAGCTAAGAAGGGTGGGAGGGAGCGTGTGGGAGCTGCAGTGACTGGGAGCTCAAAGAGAATGCATTAATTAACCCAGGGGGATCCCTGGGATGCAGGAGTGAGGAGCTGCAGCTTTAAACCCAGTGATCTTTATCCATGGCCGGCTTTGGGTCACGGACCTTGGATCAGAGCAGGAGGGTGGGCACAATGGGAACCAGATGTTTGGCCTCTGTGCTGCTGTGTGACCAGGCAGCAGCCTGCCCTGCACTCAGGAGTGTGTCATTGTTCTCTGGAGCCTCTGTGCCCCCTGCCCAGGGCGGGGAGGGCTCACACATGCACACCCATACGCGCTGCACACATGCACGCAGCCCGCACAGACAGCCCTGGCTCTGCTCCTCTCCCCTGCCCTACCTTCCTCAATGGCCCTGGAAGACTAAACAGGTGTTATCTACTTTTGATTTCAGTGCATTTAAATTAATCCTGTCAGCTCAGCTGTTAAAACAACTGTCATCTCCAGCTGTTAGTAATTTTCGACTGGGCACTTTTGCAGGTTGCCAAGTTCTGAGCCTGCATTGTGAATCTCTCGCTGCCTTTCTCTCTATAGTAACAATTTGGAGCTTTTTTTAAAGGGGACTTGCATTGCACTGCTTTTACAGAGAACCCTGTTTATTACATATTGAAATAATATCATCACAAAACCCACCCTCATCATGCCAGACTTTGGAATAAAGAGCTGAGCCATGTGTGGAGTGCGGTGCATATCAATCTTCTGTGGGCTTGCTGCAGCCTCTCTGTGCATTTTAAATTTGAATGAGAGATGAATCAACCTGAGAGTTTGGGAGGGAGGAAGAGAAGGGGCTCTAAATTTTTATTGCCAAAAATAGAGCTTTCATTTTAGAAGTACTGGTCTCTCTTTTCCCTTTTGTCTTAGTGTGCATTTAATTTTCATGACTGAGTTTACAGGAGGTACCTTGAACTGAAAACACTTTAAATACCTTTCAGTTGTTAGATTAATGACATACACATGGTATGTGTAAAAATTGTGGGAGAAAAGCAGTACAATAACACTGGGTACATGTTATTGATTTCAGTAGACACTCTCTGGTGTGACTTTTCCCTGTGTGGCCAGGATCTATAGTTCATTAGCAGTGCTCCAGAGCCAGGAGCACTTGTGGATTCCCTGACCTGAGTCCTGCCAGGGAGGGCTCTGTGTTCCTTTAAGGTTTCCCCTCCTTGCACTTGTCTGGCCACATTTTCAGCTGGTGGAGAGCTGAGGCTGCTCCCTGGAGTTACAGTGCAAGCTGTCCTTAAAGCACTGGGAAGGATTATCCAGGTGGTTTTTGCCTGAATAATAAACCTGAAGGATTATTCAGGTGGTTTTTTACCCATTCCTAAGAAAAGGATGTACTTAAGAAGTGGCTATAGGTGATCTTTTCCTCAGCAGACCAAGTAGCCAAATAAACGGGAATCTTTAAAAAAACCCCATGTTTTATATAGTCTCCCACATAAATAAGGACAGTGTTTCTATATCTTTTAGTAAAATAGACTTTCTATTTAAAACCTCATTTTTTATGCTTTTCATTATCTTTTACTTTTGAATTTCTTCACGAAAATTCTGCTAAAATAGGAGACGCTCCCCAAATATTACCAGAATAATTATTTTCCTTTTACTTTTTATTCTTCTGCTTAGACAAAAACATTTTATTTAAGGAAGAAAAAAACCAAACTTTTCCAGTAATGTGAAAAATGCAAAGAAAAATATTCTGATAGTACCATCTAATTCAGCAGGGCAGGTGCTGATCTAATTCTCACCTTAAAATGTATCTCTGCTTTTTGGCATGTTCTGTGATAGAGAATTGCAGCTCTCTGAGCAACATCTCAAATTCCAGCACAGTTCTAAAGACCCTCACATTATTACCTTCCTGGAAATATTTAATTCTTTATGAAATAACTGGATTCAGATGTACCAGTCTTTGGGTGTGCCATCATTATCTTTTTTCTCATACTGTGGTGCCATTTTAGTAGAACATGAAGCAACTTTCCCATTTCTTAGTGAACAACTGTAAATTTTTCAGTGAAATGAGAAAGGTTTAGTCTCCCTCTTAGTACTGAAATCTGTGGAGTGCACAGTGTGGATAGCTAGGACCAAATGACAGACAGACATCACACAGTTGCCATTGCTACTTTTAGCAAGAGCTAGGGTTGCTTGTCTTGAATTCTGCTCATATTTCATGGCTAAATACTGGTTATAGTGGTGCACCAGACCTTTTTTCTGTATGGTTAACATTTCCTTAATGCAAGAATTTGATCAATGATATATTAATCTGAAGTTCTGGTTTCACAGAAGCTGCTACTGGGCAAGAGTGTTGTTAGATCAAAGCAAGTACTTCCTGAAAAAGTACTGCTTTTTTGGAAAACAGGCTGAAAAGACTGAAAATTCAAATAAAGGAAAGACAGACTGTGATGGACTTCTCCCCAGAATTACAAGCACTTTGTTTTAGGGAAGCTCAAGAGTTCAGGCCCTGATGCAGTTTCATTTATAGTGTGTAACACTTTGTTTAAGCCCGCATCAAACCCTTCTGGAGGATGCATTTCCAGATGTCCCTGCTGACAGGGATTTATCAGCATAGGTTTAGTTTCTGCTTTGCAGGAAGCCCCCAGCTGTGTGGACAGCAGCTGAATTTCGAAGGCAGGCCCACACTCATGGTCTCTGAGGTGATGCTGCTTCCTTGCTGCTTTCACCTCCACGTCTCAGCCCCACCAACCTCAGGTACTCATGGGCTCAGGGCTTCTGCAACCAGCTCTGGCCATTCCTCAGTGCCAAATACAGGTACAGCGTTTTTTAGGATTAGGTGGTGTTGACTCGATGCTGCCAAGTCTAATTTGCAGGTTTTCCTTGTCATCTTGTCTCTTCTGCACCTTCCTTTCCTTGCAGACTCATAGCTCCCGCCTTCTTTGGCATGGCACCACTGTAAAACTCAGGTAATTCCAGTGACATCAGTGAAATTACCTGTGTGTAAAATTCAGGTGACACTGAACCAGTGTCTTCAACATCCAAAATGTGTGTCTGCTTTGCTTGCTCAAATTAAACTATACTTCCAAACCTTTGGGGCTTTGTGCAATGTGAAAGATTCCATTAATCTTATCTGTATGCAGTAAAACCTTGTCAGTTCACACTAATGATTCTGGGAGTTAACAGGTAAGCACATTTTTCAGCTGGCTTTCCCGTAGATGAGGGACTGAACCTAAACTCTTGACCCGACACATCTAAATTTAGGGGCATTCAGAATGTGAATTTTGCAACTCGAGCCAATATTTAAATTTCCGTGACTTTGCGTGCCACAGTTTTGGCCAACTGCTTTGTGTTTGACAATCCAAAGGTGTAGGAGATATCCACAGAAGCCATAATCTCCTGGAAGATAGGCAGGGGCTGGGGGCTCTGGAATGGCCTGGCCTGGCTGAGGAGGAGTCTGCAGGAACACAGGTGTTGAATGAATTCAGAAAACCTCTTCCTATCCCTGGGGATGCCCTTCCATGGGCCAGAACCCCAAGGACTGGGAGGCAGGAACATCTTTTCATCCCTTTGTCCCTTTCCTGTGCAATTGAGGGGAGGATTTACCTGGAGTGTGCATTTGAGAGGGAGGATTGCTCCATTGCTTTTCACATTGACTGAAAAATAATACCACCAGAAGAACCAGACTCTCTTTATTTATTCCTTTCTGGTTAAGTCTTCCTCTTTCAGTTCCATGTCTTATTTTTCCTTTCTTCACGCTAACTTGTCCAGTCTTTCCCCTTGTATTCTTGGAGGAGCTCATTAGCATCTCTTAACTAGATTTGATGGGCATGAACAGGCAAGGAGAGCAACAGAAACAGCAAAAATGGTACTGAAGATTTGATATCAACAGGACATGGCTATGTGAAGTGCCCTGCAATGTCAGTAGAGTGTAGAATATTGATAGGCTTTTAATTAAGCAGTGATTTCTGTTAGATGAGATATTAAATGCAGTTCCTGACTGTTCTTAGAGATCTCTAACCCCAATATTCAATAAGCTGTGCTTCTCCAGTTCCTGTGTTCATAAAGCCAGGAGAGCAAATCTAAAATTATTTTGCCATGACCCACTGTGTGGTTTATTTTGGAGAAACAGTGACATTTTTAATTCAGCTTGTTGTCTAGCAGTGACTGTAAGTTAAGCTGAAAAAATCCTCATTTGCATTCAAGGCTGTAATGGTAAATGTAGTGCTAAAGTTGATAAAACTTGCCCAAGTAAACAAGCAAGAAATTCTCTGTCCTGCTAACTATTGCCAACAATAGATAGATATGATAGATATTTGATAGGTATACTGCATGTTTTCACTCAGAGCAACTTCTTGGGTAGATTTGCTTCCAGCATGAGAACAGAGGTTTTTCACTTTCCATGGTAAAGCAGATTTGGTACCTTTGAACAAAACCTCCTTTCTGTGCTGCTGTTGAGTGTTCCTGACAATGCAGTTCAGTGTTTTTGTCCTCTCCAGGGGGACTGCTTGTCCATGGTTGTGTCTGTGGATTTTTCTCATTCCATCTCTGTCAAGAAGATGACATTTTTCAGCACTTTTGGAAGAACACAGGAGATAAGATTTGCTGGGCTGTCCCAAACAAAGTCAACAGAGTAAAGATTAGACTCTGGATTTTTCTGTGTGCCTGCACATGTGCGTGTGTTTATGTTCCTCTGATGTAAACAGATGCCAATTTCTGCTTTTCTGTGGAGGACAGGAAGGACAAAGCCCCACATTTACATTATTTTTTTAAAATGTGTTATGTTACAAACTCATTGAAGCAGAGGTGATGCTTACTTTGTGTTTTCTTTACCAGTAACTATAATGTTAGTATAAAAAATAACTTACCTTCACATACTGTGCCCCAGTAAAGGTAATGTTTCACTATGATTTCCTTCAAAATTTTGCTTTAAAATTTTCAAAATCGTAACATTTTCTGAACAGTTGATGTGACAAAGAACTGCTGGAATTTTACCTTGAATATTATCTCTTTAAGTGGATTTTATTTTCAAATTGTGGAGAAGCCACAAACAGCCAAAAACTTTGGACTTACCCATAAAATATTTTTCAATAAGAGAAATGCTTATAAATATTTCACCTCAAGCTAGTTAGAGCAGACAGCTTCATGCTAAGATAGGGGAGTAAGTACAGCTTTTTCCCTGGTGAGAAAAATCCCTTTAAAACAAGTTCAGTGTATTATTGCATTTTTTTTTCACTTTCAGGGTATGGTTATGAGGAATTAAACGTGAGATAAAGTGAATATAAAAATGTGCAGCTTTTCCTCTCTCTGATTCTTCCCAGTTTTAGGAGGCTTGGTTGGTTGCCCTAATAAAGGATCTGCAGCAGGGCTCTTGAGTGTCAGTGGAAGGAAGGCTCGTGCAAACAAGAAGGCTGATGTGAAACTGTGAAATACAGGAAACACAAACAGTAAAATGTAAAAATTTTCCTTTGATCCTTTTCCCATAACTGCATAACAGTTTTCAAACTGTCTAGTCAGAACTCTTTCTCACCGCTTTTTTGGACTTAGCTGAAAGAAATGTAATGGTAAATAAAAAAAGTCAATTACAAGCCCCTTTCTAGACCTCAGCTCCTTCCTGTAGAGCTGCCCCTGCCCTGTTCTCCTCTCTTTCTCCCTGCATTGAGACAAAGTACTGGAAATGGTTTCTGTGGTTTAGGAGAAGCCATTCAACCCTTTCCATTGAGCATAAAAACCTGTATGGCAAGATGGTGAAGGTACTTAATGGAAAAAACTCTTGACATTTTGTTCCATATTTCTCTCCCATATTTTGAGAAGGGAGCTGGGTCAGATTCTGACACCACCTGCCCTGCTTGATGGAGTCCATGTGAGGTTTAGCCCTTAAACAGCCAGGTGGGAATTGCTTGGTGGCAGCTGAGGTGCCCAGGGGAGTCTGCAGGAGCAGCCTGAGCACACTTCACCTTCACCTGAGTGTCATGAACAGGAACTCTAATTCTGAACTTTGAATATTCCCTGCATGCTGATGCTCACCTCAGAGCTGGCAGGGGCAGTGCTGGAGCATCTCCCTCCCAGCTTGGATTCTGAGCTTTCTCCTGTCCCAGCCCTGCCTCTCCACAGTGAGGGGAACTCAGTATTTGAGGGGTGTGTTGAGACTGTGTGATAGAAAAATGCTGCTTCAGAATCCAAACATCTTTGATTTCAGTGTTTGAACATGAACTTTGTCATTTATCTTCTGCAATAGGTGATTTCTGACTATTCATAGCATTAAAATAGCTATAAAATATTAAGTCATGAGTTACCAGAGGGCATAGAAGTTGGTTGTATTGACATTCTGTGGATCCTCTAAATTTTTTTAGAACAGTGAATACTTCAGGAGGGATTTTTGTGTTTTGTTTTGGGCTTTTGGTTGGTTTGGTGGGGTTTTTTTTTTGTTTTTGTTTGTTTGTGGTGTTTTTGTTTGTTTATTTGGTTGGGTTTTTTTGGTTTTGTATTTTTCTTTTGTGTTTTTATGCAGTCATTGGTGACAAAGCAACAGAGAAACCACAGACTGACTGTATTGCATGGAATGGCAGCATCATGCTGCCTTGTGGCATGAAGTAAATAAATAAAACATTAACCATCCAGCTTCTTTGGCACACTTGCTGGCAAACTCAGTGAAAAAAGGGAAGAAAATGACCTAGAGCTGCTGTGGTGTGTCCTCCCCTCAGCTGCTCTATTTCAAAGATACTTGCTGCCCAGCATTACACTGGTGTGAGGTTGGTTTTCTGCGAGGACAAAATGAAGAGTTTATTTCTTTCAACACTTTCAAGAATCCAGCAAACCCCAGATTTGTACCTGTGATCATGTTCAGTGTTTGTCCAAGCCTGACAAAGTCAGTGGATGGCAGTGAGCTTTGGATCAGAAGCCCAGAGGGTCTCCTGCAGGAATTCTCTTGTGCTGCATGCAGGGCTGCAGTACCATGGGAGCTGTGAAGTGTTTCCCCTCTTTGGAAGAGTTTTCTCTGTTTTCTCTGTGGCAGGGCTGGGGCCTTCAGCCAGTGCAAGACTCCTGGAATGATTGTATTACACCTGCTGTGGAAAAGCTCCTGTGAGCTGGCATGGACAGAATTGAGGGGTGCTGCTTAGAGACAATACCCTATCTTAAAAATAATTCTGTGCATAAATCTTCAAATCTGATCCAGTGGAGTTCTGAGGAAATTTCTGGATGACTTCAAATGCAAATAATGAGGGAGGCAAGCCCTTGAGTCTTGCTTTGAATGGAAGTGGCAGTGTGTAATTTCACTTGAAAACAACTCGGGCTAATTTTGCCTTGACAGAATTGAACCAAAATAAGTTTAGTTAAAAGGATTTGGTGTGCCATTCGGAACTGATAGCTAACAGTTTGGAGGTTTGCAAGGTTTCTTTTAATGTGGTTATGCTCAGACTGTATATCAGACAGCTTCAGGCTATTAAATTACACTCTCCTTGCTAGCACTCACTTCTCAGCTTTTAGAATATTTTCCTTTCTGTTTGTGTATTAGTTAAACACCATCTCAGCAATTCAGAAGCCAGCATGAACCTTCCTCCAGAATGATTTTGGGAGAAGGAGAATTCAATCCAGAGATAGATCAATGTTTCATTTTGGATTTCTCAACTTTCAATGCAACTCAGGACCAGGAGTCCTCTGCTTTACCTTAAAACTGGGCCTGGTTTCCCACATTATTTAAATATTCTAAAGTTACATTCTAATAGTTCTTCAGTATTTCTTTCAAGCAAAGTGCAACTTTGTATTTAGCTTACATTAGAAAAAGAAACAAAGCTAATACTGTTAAATGTCTATTAAAAACCGCTGTTTTAAATCAGCAGCATTCTAGAAATGTTGTTCTGTCACTTCATTGTTTAGCCAGTAATAGGATGTTACAGTGACCCTCTGAGAAATAGCACATAACACTTCTGCTCTGCTTTACTCTGGTAGTCCCATTTGGAGTCAACAGAAAGAAGTATTTAACAAAAAAGGACATAATTTATCCAATATCTAATATCATGGACTGGGAAACCTGCCCATATAATTTCTCTCTCTTTTTAATTTTATTTCTGTAAACTAGAATTTAGGGGTTTTTTTAAAGAGAGTTCACTTAAATTCCCCAAATCCTTCTTCACAAATGTGCAACAGTTTTAGGAGAGGTTCCTCTTAAAATACTAGAATGGTGCTTTTGTAACAACCAGATTATATCAGTGGTTTTGATTAAAAAAAAAGTTATGACAATATTAGCGTAGTATAAAGTTCACTTAATCTGGACTCAGACCATGCTTTACAAAGGTGGATTTAGGGCCATATGTTAAATTTAGCACATCCTAAATAACTTTATGAATTCGGGCCATGAAATACTCAGCAGTCAGAAGAGTGGTGGTAGCTGTTTTCTCATGGTGTAGAGAATGCTGAAGAATTAAAAACTGAACTGTCCTACTGAAATATGCAGTCTGCATATTCCAGTGTCTACACTAAAAGAAGGACTTCGTTGGATTTATTTTAATTTTGAAAACAATAGATTTGCCATATTCAGGTTGGTTATCTTTTACCTGCTGGCTTTTGCCTCTGGTAATAGCTGATAACTGGAGATGAGCAGAGATTTAGCAAAGAAGAAAACTGGAAAAGGGGAAAAGGAGATAAATGCTTAATGGACCTCTGTGGACTGAGATGCACTGGTTTGTGTGAGTGGGAGGAGATCCAGGCTGGTTTTGGAAGGAATCCCTCCATGTCTGAAACATCGCTCCATCACTTCTGGCATAGCCCATGTGCCCCCAGTTATCACCCTTGGCCTTAAAGGTTCCTAGAACCTTTGGGCTGCCTTGCAGCTTCAATATTTGCTTTTGCAGTGTCTCGTGAATAGCAGCCAGGTCCCTGCTGGACAGGGAAGTGAAGAGCTGAGTTGAAATCCACACATGACACCAAAAGCTGCACCCCAGATCAAGGCACTCAGTGCAAGCATTGCCATTTGTGCTCGTGGAACAGATGAAGGCCTGTGTGTCAGGTTTAATTTGCAAACTTCTGTGGTTTGTGTATAAACACCAAAGTAACTTTAGCATTGCCTTAAACATGGTTTTGTTTGCTTTAATATCCTATAAATTTGAGTCTGGCATTAAATGTGTCATTGGGTGTGATGAAGCTGGAGGGTAATCTCTCACTCAAGTGCCATTTTTGTCGTCGTTCAAAACTATGGTGATGCATTGGATGATTCCTCTTCAGTGTCTGTGGTTACCTTTCTTGTTTTCATTCTCATACATATCTGAGATATGTAGGCTGGATCCGGAAGATTTGATTTGCTGTGTAAGTTGAGAGAATAGCAAAACTGATCCTCTGTTTTTATTTTATTTTCCTGCAATCTTGTAGACCTTGAAATCGAAGCTGGCGCATATGTAAATATGATCTTCTTCCTTGGATCTTTTGAAAGTTGATTTTCTCCACAGGTAAATTACTCTGTGATTCTAACAGTGACTGTGGCAAAATCAACCCAGTGGGGAATGGATTTAAGGGTTCTTCAAACCTCTGCAGTAATAATTTCCCTCTACTCCCGTGCATGGGTCTGTCATTGAGCTGGCTGTGCTCGTGGAGCTGACAAAGAGCTTTGCTTGCTAGGAGAGATTCCGACAGAGGAGTCAGTGTTTGGCTGGACACTGAATGAACACTCAGTCCTGACACTGGTTTAATGATCACCTGCCTGTCTATCCCTAGGAGTTTTTTGCTCTGGTACAAAGTCAGGTAGAATAATTCCACAAAGCCACAAAAGAATATTTTCAGTCATAATTTTTTTTTTTTGTTAAAATGTTTCCTTGTTCAAAGTAAGGAGCAGTATTGCCCTGCTTGATTTCTGAAGTCATTGTAAGAGCAGAAAGTTTTTTCCATGTACAAGCACATAGACATAGTGATGCACTTGAAAGTCTCAATGTATAAATGAATCCATGTAAAACATGTTTCTCATATTAAAAAATTTTCCCCTCTTGTTCACATGGGATGGTTATTACTGCAGTGCTAGGGCAGGATGTGTCATAATTAACCCTTCATGTTAGAACATAAGTACATATTAGCTTTATCCATCATGCTTACTCTTCCCTTATTCTTGGTGGTAAATATTAATAATCTATTGCATATGCAAATTTTAGACAGAATAACAGCATGAACCTTTTTGCAAGTTAATAAAGTTAGGAGTGAATGGTAAAAAAAGCTTCTGCATTGTACCATGCATTGCTTTTTTGCTGCTTCTGTTCTAACAGCACAGCCACGTGTCAGAGTGAAGCAACATTTAACATTTCCTATGTGAACATTAATTTCTGTCCCTCAGGTGTCTCCACATGCATGTTAGAGCTGAGCCCTGCTATGCAGTCACAGGTTGGTCACCAGCCATTTGGTCTGAATAAATTCAGACTCTGATGTGCGTGTATCCTGTCAGGTTAGCTCAACGTTTAAGATAACTCTGGAGCCAAACTCTGCAGTTCTCTGAATTACTGATTGTGTTTCTCCATTTCATTCTACTCTGGAGCAGGCTGACATGTCAAGGATAGGGCAAATCTTGTTTCTTCTGGGAATTCACTTCAGCTGGGTCTAAAACTGTAAGACCTGAGTCAGACTGGATCGCTGAAGAAAGCAGAGTCTCAGTTGCTGCAATATTTACTGGACGTATTTCTGCTTGGCTGCTGTGGAATTATGGAAAAATGCTAAAGAAATAGGGACCTTCCATAAGACCCCAGTGCCCACCTTTCTTCCATCTGCAGTGCACTGCTCCCTGGTTCTGCTTCTCCTTCACCCTGGTGTGCAGAACATTTCCCTGCTTGGCTCAGCTTCCCACAGCAAACCCCTCATTCCTGTCTGGTTCCCCAGCAGCAGCTCTGCCCTGACAGCCTGGGGTGGTTCTTTGGGAGCTTGTACCTCGTGGTTTAGGATTGGGAATGCATCTCCATTTCTCTGGGGAAAGCATCTAGCCTTTTCTGTGTGTTCCCACAGTTAAGACAGCAGGAGAACCAAGCACTCAGCACTGTTGGCCATACTTTGTTAAATAGTTGTGCTCCAGATCCATAGTTCTCCAAACAGGACAGTGGCTGGAAACCTCTTCCTGTGGTAACATGCATGACAGCTATTGGTAGTGATTTCTGGTTTGATTTGATTTTTTTTTGTTGAAATGCACATTTCATGAAAGTGCTTCTTGTAGCTTTGCAGACAAATGGCAGTGGATGGCTTTTTTCGGAAATATTTCATTGCTTATCAGAATCTTCCCAGTGATTATAAATAACTTCCACTTGCTCTGTTAGCTTTTTTCAAATGTTATCCCTAACCAGTGTTAGGGATAATAACTTGATGGCCCCACAAAGTGCTGTAAGACTATGCCATGTTCTTGTGTGGTTATGAAGAGAAAAAACCTCCACAAGTTGTAAGATTTACTCCATGTACTTCCAAAGGGCTTTTCCAAGTCCCAGGGATCAATAACGATGCAGAATATTAGAATATTGCATTAGAATATCTATTGCAAGTATTCAAGCTGTCTGCAGTCTTCTAACTTCTCTGAAGACAATGCTGAGCGAGTGTACTCATCTAATCTTCACTTGACAAAATTTGGCATTCTCAAGCAGCGTAGCTGTCTTTTACAAAGCACTTGAAGGAAGTTAGACACTTAAATCCAATGCTAATTTTGCTTAAAAATGGCAGCTTAAACTGTCAGATAGCAAGAAAGTAACGTTGCCCTTGTTACTGCTGTGTTTTTGTTTTTTCCCCAGCTCAGAGGCTGAGCATTTCAGTGTGGACAGTCGAAGTTTGAGAAGTTAAAAGCAATCGAAAACAGAAGGACAGAAGGGGAATTTTCGGCAGTCCAATTAGTATGAATTATTTTCAGCATCTTGTGTGGCATAAATTAAGTTTTTCCTTTGTTGGCACTTGTGAAAAAATAACAGCTATTGATTAGGCCTGTCGAGCCCTCCTGGCC
This sequence comes from Molothrus aeneus, assembly GCF_037042795.1. Classification (NCBI taxonomy): domain Eukaryota; kingdom Metazoa; phylum Chordata; class Aves; order Passeriformes; family Icteridae; genus Molothrus; species Molothrus aeneus. The sequence goes on along the minus strand of NC_089650.1, from coordinate 828,799 downwards.
TGACAAGATATTTCACTGGAGTGTTGTGGGCATGGGCTAGAAATGATGCTGAGAGAGTGAGATCCTCTACAATCATCTCCTCTCCTCGTTATTTTTAGTGGGCTTTTTTTTTTTTAGATGTACTGTATACAGTAGAACCTTATTAAAGCCTCACTTAAGATGCTCAGATAATCACCCTCAGCAGGCTGCTCCTGAGGAGTTTTCAGGGAGGCATTTTTAACTGCAGCAAAGTATTGATTGCTGAGGGGGGCAGGTGGGAGGTTGCTAATCTGGGCTCTCGGGTCAGAGCTGGTGCTCGTGTCCCCGATTCCTTATTTTAGGGGGAGTGGGCTGCGGGTGTGGGCGCAGCTCTGTCACTGATTAGAACTTGGTTGTGAGCTTTTGGTGCTGGCAGTCTGAAAAACTGTGAATGTTGTTCTCAAATGTGGAGCAGATGTAGATTTTTACTCTGATGAAATGAAATGAGGGACCAGCACTGACAGTGGCATGAGGAAGGATTTCAGAGGTGACAGTGAGGAGATCCAGGGTTTTGTTTTTGTTATCTGAGCTGAGCAATAAATTCTGTAATGTTTGCAAAGATACTTTGGAGCTGAGTATAAGCATCTTAGGGTGAGATGGGCAAGTCTAAAGACTTCATGTTGTCAGGTCAAACAGGTGGGAGAGACAAAGTTTTGAACAACTTGGTTTCCTGATTTTTTTTTTGTCCCTTTTAGTTCAGTATCAATGAGAAGAAACACTGCTTTTTGAATACCTTTTTACCAGCATAGCCCATGTTTAAATGGAGCAGCAGCCTTTGATACTTGGACAGCAAACAGTGTTAAGCCGTCAGCAATCCCCGTCCAGGGTGGTTGGTATTGCTTTGGGTGCTTCTCTGCTTCTGGATGCTAAATAATCCCAGACAGTTGTGGTCATACGTTCTTTTGGCAAGAGGTGTCTTGAGTTTCCTTACTGTTATCTACTCAGAATTCCTGGAAAACCATTTGGAGATAGATAGGATGTGATAAAGACCACAGTATGCAGACTGACATTATCAGTTATTATTCTGGTGGATAGTAGAATTCATTTTGTTTTTCTTCATTGGAGTTCAAGCTATTGTCAGGAACAATGACTTGTGTCAGAGAGGGTTTGAGTTCCAGTGCAAGGATGTCCAGCTGTGGCTGCCAGGACATCTTTGTCTGTGGTCAAGGAGTGCATGGAGTTAAGAACAAACCCCCAAACCAGCTCTGCTGAGAGAGCAGTAGGGGAAGGGATTTAGGTTTGGTGGATCACAGAAAGGTTTGGGTTGGAAGGCACTTTAAAGATCACCTCATTCAACCTCCCTGCCATGGACAGGGACACCTGTAGGGCCTGGGCATCCCCAGCTTCTCTGGGCAGCCTGTGCCAGTGCCCCACCACACCCACAGTCACCCTCAGGATGGTTCCCAGCCCCTCCCTCATTCACGATGCCCTTTCTCTCTCCTTTGCCAAGAGATGTCTCTGGTCCATTGTCTCTAGAGTTTCAGGTGGTTTTAGTTAAAAGCTTCCTGTGCTTTTTTGGCTGAAGGATTGCAGCCTTGCCTTTGTTATTGAACCCTACACCTGTACCCTTTGTCACTGTGGTGGGTGACTGAAATCAACCTGCAGAGGGGTGGGGTTTGGGCTCTGCAGAGACAATCACTCCTGAGTGTGTTTCACGTTCCTTAGGGATGGCATTACCCACAGGGGACACACAGCCCTCCTTTGGTCACCTCCCTGTGACACTGCTGGCTCCGCTGCCCCTGCCTGGGGGAGTGTGTTGAGGCAGTTTGGGCAGGAGTCAGGGTATTTCTGGCAGAGAAGGGCTTTGGGAAGCTGTGAAGAGGAGAGAGGCCTTGGAGAGAGCTGGGTCTGTCCCCATGAGGGCATCTGGGGACCAGGGAGCCGTGTCCTGGCCACCCCTCTCCTAAGGCAGCCAGGATTTTCCCTTCAGGCTGGTGTTTCACCTGCTTTCAGGAGGAATTTTTCCCCAGGAAAGAATGTTGGGCATTGAAACAGGCTGCCCAGGGAGCTGTGGAGTCACCCTCCCTGGAGGTGCTCAGGACATGCCCCTGAGTGCTGTGGTGCTTGGCAAGGTGGGGGTTAGTCAAGGTTGGACTGGATGATCATCATGGGGTCTTTCCCACCCTGACTGACTCTGTGTGTGACCTTGCCTCTGCCTCTGGGCCCTCCTGGGTGGCTTTGAGACAGGCATTTCTTTTCCTGCCTTGTTTTTCCCCCTTGGGAATAGTGATGCCTTTTCAACTCAAGCTGGAAAATCATACAGCTGCTAAGGTGTCCAAAATCATCAGAGATTCAATGGAATTGTCTGGGACGTGCCAGGAGAAGATTTTGTCTTGTGCTGCTCTATGGCTTCAGCTTCCCTAAATATGCTGGTTATCCAAGGCATGGAGCCTAATCCTTAAGTTTTCATGTCTGGACAGTGCTTGGGGCATGTGAGTTTGCTTTGTAGGTTTTGAGAGGAGTAGTAGATATGGAGCCAGAATCCTAGAGGATACCTGATTCCAATGCATTTATCACTAACTCTCCTGGTTTCATTGTTGTTGCTATTCCATGTAGGACTTGGATCCTTTCTGTCCTTACAACTATTCCCTAAAATACTGTGTCCATAGCTCTCCTGCTGATAGTTTTTTGGAAAGGCTCCTTTATTCCTCTCCCCTGTTGATTTTCATACTCAAAGGACTAGATTTAAATGAAAGGGCATGTCTTTGACTTTAATAAGCTTTTAATAAAATCTGGGAAAAAATGCCACCAAGACCCCTGGAGGAGCAGTTTTTACGAGGGTTTGCCTCCCCACTCCAACCCCTCAAGAGCCCATATTCTCTAAGAGCTGCTACCCTACACACCTGGCCATAATTAAGTGCTCTTTGTTTTTCTTTCAGTCTTACTTTTGTTTTACAAAACATGGTGTAATGTAGTATTGGGGAGAGCTTATAAAAGTATTAACTTGAAGTAAAGGAAAGCCTGACTGCCTGGTAAATGTGCCACCCAGAAAGAGACTTACTTATTTCAAGGCAAGCTTTAAAATGTTGACTGTTTTGAAGCTTTGGCTATTTCCCTTTACAGTAGGATCATTCATTTTCTTTTCATTTTATTTTCTGTTATGTTCCTCATCCTGATTTTTTGTTTAAGGGAAAGTTTAAGGGAAAGTTACAGGTTTCTTGCACACTCCTAGAAACCTGGCCATTTCAGGTTGAACAGGAGATAAACTGGTTATGTAGGAACAGATCCCCCAAATTAAAAATATTTCGGTGGCATTGGATAGAAAAGAAAACCATGGAAGAGGACAAGAAGGAGGTGCAGTATGGGCATCAGGCATGATCTTGCCCTCCTTTCAGGTAGGAACGAGCCCAGCAGTTTCTAACAATCAGCCCTTGTGCGTTTGTGTGTTTTCCTTCCCTCCGTGTTGTTTCACAGTTATCTGTTAGTACCAGCAGTATTATTACACACAGATTAAAAGACAGGCAGCTTTTAGGCTCCCTGACAGTTGGCCAGAGCAGAGATTAGAGATAAAAGTTAATCCCGTGAGGTAATAGCAAAAAAAGAGTACAAAGACACGAGATGAGCCGATAATGGTTTGTTTAGGTAAGAAGGCTTCCCTTGCCTTGGCGATTGGCTCTTGGTCAGTGCTGCTTTGAGTGAGAGCTTCCCAAATCCTTCCCAAGCTTCAGAGCAGCTAGCAGTGGGCTGGAGAGAGAGTTAGAGGGAAAAAATGGGAGCCAGCAGCGGTAAAACATAATGAAATCATTGCAGCCATAAATGGAAGGTGCCGGACCATGGGGGAGATGAGAGATGTTTTCTTGCGCAGCTGCAGAGCTATTAGTCAGTTAACACTTGGACAGAGGGAGGCTGAAACGGGCTCTAAGTCGGGGTTTAAAATATCAAAGGAACTTATGTTTATGTTTCTTGTAAAGTGGAAAATAATTTGAAAATGTAGCAACACGAATATGACTTCAGGGTGGTTAAAATGTTAATAGCCTGATGTATTTTAAGCTACATTTCTCTGTGGCATGCTCAGAGAGAAAAGTTTGCAAAGGTTTTTTGGACTTCGCATATATTTAGGAATGCTTTTAAATCCGTGTGACATCACAAATGAAATTCAAACAAATCCATCCCTTTCTAGTGAAGTTATGAAGGGGTATTCAGCAGAAGATTAGGAACATGAAACAAGTGACTCGTTCCTCTGCACAGCCCTATCATTTTGCAGCTAACACAGATAAATATGTGTTTGAAATAGGAGCTATCTACCAACCACTGGCAATCCAGCACTGCGCTGCAGTCGCAAAATTGAAGAGGTGGAAATTCATATCTTTGTTTTTTTAAACAAAGCCTGATGAAAGCAGCAGCATTCTGATTCTTGAGTACAGTAATAATATGATGCTGAAATAACCAATTAGCAAGCTGCAGTTACTGTACCTGCCTTTAAGCTGGCTATTGCTAGCCCCAGGCTAAGAGGTGAGCTGTAACAGAAATAAAAGTGTGCCTTATTGTGGCATCTAGCCGCTAGAATTGATGGAAGAAAAAAATCTGCCCTCACATTTCCTTCTTTGTCCTTCTCTTTTGATGAGGGCAGGGAAGTAGCAGGAATACCAGAAGATGCAATTATAAATAGGGAGAGTTCCAGAGTGACCATAAGAATGAGTTCCATAAGATATAATTTGTTCTGCTCTCTGAATGTCGTCAGTTCCCCCAAGAATCTGTTTCAAGGAGTCAGTGAATCAAACTCCGCTTTATTCTTCTTTTCTTTCAAGGGTAGAATAGCTAGGTATTAATTACTATTTCACTTAGAGTGTTAATGGAAATTATTTGTGTGCTCACAATAAGGAGGTCTTGGAAGGAAAAGAGATGAGAAGGTTGGAAACTAACCAGTCAGATTTTGTCCTTAAACTTAGAAGGAAGAGTAAAGCTGTTGTTTTTATGATTTTTTTCAATAGCATAACAAAACAGTTTGATCACTCACTGGAGTGTTTGCCAGTCTCCCAGGCTCTGTGAGCTGTGGGACAGACAGGGCTTGTCCCACTTGTGGGTTAGTGTTCAAATTCATGGATTCTCAATTGTGCTTATTCATTGTTCAAGAGAGCTTGAGGTCTGAGGCAGAAGTGTTAGTTAGCAATCAGTAAGAATTGTATTGTGTTCTGTTTCTGGGTTATGCATAACAGAAGTGTTTGCAAAAAGCCATCAAAAAGTGGGATGGAAGCACCACTCCACAAATCAGTAATGTGATGGTTTTGCTTGAGAGGTGCAGCATCTTTCAGGGAATATCAATTTCCTCCAAACAGAGAAGCACAGACTGATTTAGGTGCACTGCAGGGCTATAGAGTTCCATGTTCTCATGTGTGAGAGAGATCCCAGTGCTGCCAGAGCACCATGGGATGTCACAGGGACAGGATATCCTCCTACAGAGGCTGGGAATGGCCTGCGTGGTGACCAGAGCTGCCCACACTGGTAAGGTGCTAACCTGTGAATCTGAAGGGGGGGTGATAGGAAGGAATTTTCCCTTTCAGAATTTCCTCACAGAAAAAAAGAACACTTTTATAACTATATGTTCAAGTTAGACCTTTCTTCATTGTGTCTGTCTGAAATATGATGCAGTTTTGCATCCTTCTCTGCCTGAAAGCCTGTAAAAAGGTATTTCGTGTCCTGGTTCTTGTGGTGGTTTTTTTTTTTTTTTTGGTTTTGGTTTGGTTTTGGCCATAGAAATTCTGGCCCCATTTTCTCCTTTTTGTGCTTGAATGAGCAGGAAAAAGAAGTCAGAGTTAGGAGAATGTCCTTTTCCAAAGGAGCTCAGAGGAGTTGTTCTTCCTTAAACAATTTTGAAGCTCCTTGCTTCAGGCTTGGTTAGATTAGTACCAAGTCAGGTCATCAAAGTTTAAAAAGTTTTAAAAAACTGTGGTAACAAAATTGTCAATTTTTTTCTTTAGTACTATTAGACAGGAGAAGGAAACAGAAGCGTCTCCACTTTGCAAAAGAATAATCACCTTCCTCTCTTCTGTCATAGATAATTCTCATTTTTGGACAACAACAACTTGCCATAGCATTTATAAACAGTGCTGATATCATTTGTTTCTGATAGAATTTCATGGTGCACAAAGCTTGCAAATAATTGGTTTGGGAGTAAATTGAGGGAAGGGCTTTCCCCCAGTCTTTTTATCACTTGCTGCTACCTTGTGTCATTCAGAGTCCAGCTCAATCAGGAGTCTATTACTGATAGCTGAACAATGTGGTGCCTGCAGGTCCTTTGTGATGCAAACGTGGCCAGTTGCATTGTGAATCCCTCAAAAGGCATTATATGAAAAAGAGAACAAAAGAAAGGACTTTACATACAGGCCCTTAGATAGGAAAGTGATTCAACTGGAAATAGATTTTTGCTGTGGTTTTGTTGTTTGGAATCCTAAACTGAGTAATGGGACTTGTTGAAGAATTTGGTGGTTTTATTGAGAGTCAAATGTTGTGAAGTTTGGGTGTCTCTCCCATTGGTGTGTCAGGAGTGCTGTGCTCCTCCAACCCTGCATCCCAATGCTTCTCAGATCCCTCCTTTTCCCAAGCTAAAGGTTGAGAAATGAGGTGGTTTGGGCTCCCTGCAGCAGTTTGGAACCATGCATGAGGTGGTCTCTGGGAGTATCAAGGATTGTTGGTGTAAGAAGCCTGAGCACTCCTCAGAATAGAAATAGATATTATCCAAAACCTGTGTGAAGGTTTTTTAGAAGTAAACCAGAATATTTTTTGACAGAGTTACCCCAATGAATGACTTTGTATTGACTGAGAGGGGCCAGTGTACAGCTCACATGAGCAGTGTATTTCATGTTCCTTTGCAGGGGAGAATACTGGGAAAAAAATGCTCTGTTTTCCTTTATTGCAGTCAAACTTCACATACTGATGATGAGTTGATACCACCCTCGGCTTAGATGATTTTCAAATATTTGTGCACTTTCTCAACTGATAATCAGTAAAGAAACAATTAGGTACTACAAAAGTAGTCTTTTTAAAAACATTTTTTCTGTGTCCGTGGCTTTTACGGTCAGACACCAAAAAGATGAAGTCTCAAGCTGCAGGAAATTGAGGGAGAATTAAAATATCTTCAGGTTCTTTACTTGTCAGGATCAAATTCTTTTTTCTGAACTGCCCTACTCCTAACTAAAAGCTGGAATATTAAGTGAAAATCAGTGTTTATGATCAGGAATGAAGCTGGGCTTTGTAAAATAAATGCAGCTTTGCTGTGTTACCACTGGAGATCTCCGTCCAAACTGATCATCTCAGAAGCTGCACCTTACTCAAATGTTGGACCTTCCTGCCAGCGGTACCATGCATGCAAACAGCAGTCAGTTGTATTGCATAAAATCAAAATGGAAAATTTTGTCTTTGATTTCTTGCTAGATTTTTTAATAATAGGGCAGTAGAAAACAAAAAATAGTAAGTGAAACTTATTGAGATAAATTGCTTTATCTCAAAAAGTGAACCTGTAGAAGATTTTGAGTAATTTTCTTTTCTTACTGTTTTCTTTTCTTTCTGTTTTTTCACAGAAACAAAATTCTGTGCAGAGATGATCAGTTTGATTGGAGAAAATAATCTTCAGCAAAAGAGAAAAATAACAAGCAAATTTAAGCCAGATCTCTATCAGTAATTCACAGGAAGATGTAGAAAATTTTGGCTCTGTTTTTTTTTTTCCAGTCTTTTCCAGCCTCCTACGCGTCTGGGTTGTAGGTGGGGTCAAGTTGGGAAGTGTTAAAAATCGGAGAAGAACAGTTAGTGGTATGTTTAAAGTTTATCTAAAAGTAAGAAAAGGCACTCAGAAGACTTTCTTAGCAAGTGAACTTTGCTGATAATTTAAGAGGCCCAGGTGAGTCTCAGCAATGTCTGCAGGTTTAAGTGGTTCCCTGAACTTTGGGAGATTTAAAGGTTATTCCCGTCACTGGCGGCACAGAGCGCTCCCCATGACTGGCAACTTCAGGGAGCATGCAGTTTTTACTCCATTGACTCTTGGCTACTGTTTTGTTCGTGCTCTGCTCTGTATTCTTGACAGCAAATTGATTTAACTTGCAGCAGGAAAGAGTGTGCGAGCGCGAGTGAGCAAAGCCCGCAGGAGAGGGGGAGAGAAAGGAAAGTGTGAATGTGAAATGTAGCGGGGAGCAAGGCGAGGATACTGAATGGCAACATTTAGGCATTGACTGTGACATTGTATTAACCTTTTTAATGGATGTATGTAATAAAGTGACATGTAAATGGAGCACAAGGGGAGATATGACACTATATCTGGAAAAGGATAAAACAGTCAGTGAATACTGGGCTATTATAGCAGTTTGCAAACCTTGGATAAACTCAGTCAGCGGTTGTATAATTGGTTATTCAATCCCAAGCCTTGTTCACAGCTCCAAGCCAGGAACAGAGGGACCTGTTGCCAATTTGAGTGAATGCAGAGCCTGTGCTCGGCCGGAGCCCCTGGCTGGAGCCAGCCCTTTTCCTGTGGGCTGCCTTCCACCGCGTCTGCCACTGGCGCGCCCACAGTGGCCCTTTTGTTGTCAGGGGCTGGCTGCTGCTCCCCTCCTCTGCAAAACGGCTCACAGCTACACAAATATAAGAAAATGGGAAAAGGGACTTACTGTAGCTTTTCTCTCACCAAGAAGTTAAATGTGGGGGCTTTGCAAAAGGAGGCAGAGTCCCAGCAATGAGGAAAGCTGAAGCGTGCTATGGCCGGGTGGGGAAAGCGCCATCCTCTTCCAGGGTATGGTAGGAATTGTGAGCTTGTTCCTCTTAAAGCATGCCCCAAGCCCTGCTGAGCAGCCTGGGGAGCTCTCTTTGGACAAGGGATCCCTGCCTGGCCTCTTGAATGAGCAGGGCAGCTCCTGCAGGGACCCACTCCGTAAAAAGCTCCCCAATGTCGCAGACATCTTTTCATGAAAAACCCTTTCTTTAAGATTTTTCCTCTTGAGAAGCTGAGAGGCCTCAAGAACAAAATGTAAACAATGATTATCTACTGCTGTGGAATGCAACAAGTAGATCTGTGATTAGCTCATGTTACTTTGTTTGTAATTAATGGCCAATCACAGTCAGCTGGCTCGGACTCTCTGTCCGAGACAGAAGCTTTGTTATCATTCTTTGCTATTCTATTCTTAGCTGGCCTTCTGATGACATCATTTTCTTCTATTCTTTTAGTATAGTTTTAATGTAATATATATCATAAAATAATAAATCAAGCCTTCTGAAACATGGAGTCAGATCCTGGTCTCTTCCCTCATCCAAGAACCCCTGTGAAAACCAATGCATCCAAACATCAATGCTGTCGTCGTGGGTTTGTTTGGGAACCACTGGTGTGGAGGTTGTCTCTCTCCAAATACGGAGGCAGCATCATATCAGCCAGCTGGGGGATGAGCAGAGAGAGTGTTTTAAGTACCCTGGTTCCCTCCACCCTCATCCCTACACACACGACTTTCCAGTAAAAGCAAGGAGATATTTATGGAATGTCCTGACTCAGAGGCCAGCTGTTTCTCTTCTAGTAAAATGGTAGTTAGAAATAAATCAGAGGATGGTTTGATTTTGGTTGATGAAATAATGAATATTCAGTAATATATATAGAAGATGAGCTTGCATGAGCTAATGGTCCCTTCTGGTTTGCAGCTTTTTGTGAATGAAGCAGCAGTGCTGTGAATCCACAGTTTTCTCCCTCCTTTTTTTCCCCACTTTTCTCTAGCTTTCAGTAGGGGGATCTTGCTCCTTCACAGTCTTTCAGTTCCTCAGTGTACCTGGTTATACAGCAGTATTTTATAGTGTCTTCATTCCATATACAGGGAAGGGAATTATTGACACGGTAGATTATGCACAGGCTTTTTAAGTTACAAAATTGAGGTAATGGTTAAAAATTATATGCCTCTAGATCACAAAGAGATGGGCTTGGGGCTAATCTCTTTACCGTCCTGATTTACTCTAGTTCAGAGAAAATAATGCAGTGTGCCCGGTTTAATGAAAGGCTGCAATTCAATCAAGGGGTTCTGCTGAGGTCATATAATTTAAATAGTTACAGCACCTCTTGACTGAGTTACAGCCTTGATAATTCAGTACTTTGTTGTTATTTATGAGGATAACTTTTCAAAGCAATCTGCATATCTCCCACTAAAACCTGCTTTGAAAATTTTATACCATGATGTCATTGAAAAAGAATTTTTTTTTCTCTTGGTAAGAAAAGGAAAAAAAAAGACAAAACCTCACACCAGCAAAATGAGAGGGGAAAGGAATGCATTGTTTTAGAATAGAAAATTAATCACTTGGAAATGGACTGGTTATTGTGAAGCAAATGCAGAAAGAGGATTGAACTTGAGATACATGAGAAAAACTACAGAAACTCCTGCCAAGGCTTTTAATGGAAAATACACCACACGTTTCACTATAAACACAGCTCTGGGAGCAGAGAGTTACAGCACTGGACAGAAAGGGCCATTGTGGAAATACATTTTTTTTGATAATCATAGTTAATGTCGCCCAGCCTTAATTGAAGCATTGTGTGGCGTAGCAGGAACACGTTGTAGTAGGGGCTGCTGGAACAATTTGATGTTTGGGGTTCATGTAAAGAGGGATGTAGTAGATGTAGTAGTCTGGAGTGGTTTAGTCCTCAGGAGAACTGCTCTGAAGCCTCTCCCCACTGACAGAGAAAAATCCACTCAGCACACACCTCATCTTCTGGAGTCCCCCAAATATTATCTGTGTTTTTCATTACAGTGCAACACTGGCTGCAGCAGGGATAAGGCCCTGGTGTCTCCCTGAGGTCACTGTTTCCAATTTAGGGAGTTATAGGTGTCTGACTGGACATCCCACACTCTCCTGCACAAGGGTGAGTGCTTGAGATGCATCATTAATTTAATGGAGCTAAGGGACTGGTGGGGTTAAAGGAATTTGTGGTAGCTCCACAGAGAGCTACCCAAATGTAATTTAAATAGGATGGAGGAAATTTTTCGTGCCTTGATTTTTTTTTTCCTGAGTTAGAAATGTTCAAGGCAGTAATAGCTGCTTTTATATGTTTTAAACTCTCACCAAAAAAGTATCTGTAATATGTATGGAAACAAGTGTTACAATAAAGTCAGATGAGGGCTTTGTAGAAGCCTATCTTTTGTGCAGAGCTCTCAAAAAATGTGTACCTATGGTGATCTTTTTTTTTTTCTTCTGGTAAAAGGAGAGGGAAGAGGAATAAAAAGTACAACACACTGCCTACCAAGTAAACCACAAGTCACAGCTGAGCTACACATCTCCAACCCTGAATTCTTGGAAGGCAAATTAATTTTTCTCTGTTAATTGTTTTAGAATGGAATTTCATTCAAAAGGCTCACAGAGAGTTGTAGAATTTCTGTAGCCAAATTTAGAGCCAACTGATAGCTTTCATCTAGGTGCAGTAGGAATTTGAGCACTAGAGACTGAGTTTCATAAAGATCTGGAAAAAGTTTGATTTGGGGATTGCTGCATTACATTTCTACATTTCCCTTTTCTGCCTGAGTTAGAATGAGCTCGAGATTATTTTTTTTTCCTTAATTAAGAATCTGTTACTTGCATTAAGAAATTATGGGTAACTGAGAAATGTGTGTTTCTGCCTTTTTTCCTATTAAAAAAACCCCTAGTTGGTTTATGTTCTCCTTAATCCTTGAACTGCATAATACACGATATCCTGGCTCTTCTCTTATTTATACAGCCAAAGCTGATGGTGTCACTTTGAACTCTGCCATCCCTGCAAGGAAAGGTAGAACATGTTCTGGAAGGGTAGAACGTATTCTGGAAGGGTAGAACATATTCTGGAAAGTTATAACATATAACATAATAAATTCTGGAAAGGTATAACATATAACCTAATATATTCTGGAAAGGTATGACATATAACATGGCATGGTCTGGAAAGGTAGTACATATTCTGGAAATGTAGAACATGTTCTGGAAATGTATATTGTATTCTATATTACGCCCCAGAGTGTGGCTTTACTTTTTTAATTAGGTTGTGCTTTGTGTATTCTTGATTCAGCTTGTGTTTAAGTAGCTGGGAAAATGCTGTCTTTGATGTCTCAGGACCCTCTATTTCCATCTTCTGTTTTAGCAGGGCTTAAGGAATGGGACGTTCCCAGAGACAGGTGATGCTCAGGAGAGCCTTGCAAGGTTCACCAGCAGTTTTTGCACCATGTCCCTTACAGCACTTCAGTTTCTTTAGCAAGGGGGCTGAGTAAATTGGTGCTACAGAGCCAGGGAGCTCCAGGAGGAGCTCAGTGGTTAGAACATGGCAGAGAAGGTAAAACCAGCCCTGAGGAATTCTTTCCCTCTGGTCTGCCCTGTAACCACGTGTTTTACATGGCATTTGACCACGTTTGTGTGACTTGTCCCCCGTCTGCCCACAAAGGACACTGAAAAATGCTGCTGCAGAGAGAAGGGGGGACAGGGGAGAGCATGATTGTCAGGGGTTTGCCAATTGCAGAGTCTTAAGGCTCTGCTGAAAGCTGCAGTCTTCAGTGTGGTTATGTGATACAGAAATTTATTCCACAGGCTTTCAAGGTGGAATAGACTACTTTCTTTTATACCATAGCATCCCCCCAGGATTAAGCCATTTGTTTCTCTGGCATTCTCTACAAGCCTGGCCACAAAAGAGAACTTTGTGAACAATGGGCCTGTTCCCCTATTCAGCCTTTTCTGATCTATTAAATTCCCTATTACTCCATTCTGCAATTACTGCACACCCCACCTTCCCAGGCACCCTGTTCTCAGGCAAGCTGGGAATTTACCCTTGACATTTGCCTCACTCCACAGGAGCCCCACGTCCCTCTGCTCCACTCCACCACTTTTGATATTGGCTCTGGGTCCTTTTCTGGCACACTGACATGTACCTGGTATGGCTCTCCTTCACATCTGCATGCCAGAGGGACATTTATATACACTTACTCAGAGTACTCTAGCTTACTCAGAGAGAGGTGGGTTTAAGAGAAAATATTTCAGTCTCAGCCCTAGGTTTATCTCAGCATTGAAAAAGAAAAGCTGAATTGCATGTACTTCTTTTTCCAAGCATCTCTTGCTAGATGTGAAATAAATCTCTGTGTAAACTGCATATTGTTGAGCACTGTGTCTGGAAAAAAAGGTAGGTACCGTACTGAGATATCAGTGTTAGTCACAGAATTAAATCACAAAAGAAATGATTCCATATAACAGTTTGATAATGGTATTACTATGCAGAGTCCATCAGCATTAGCTGTTTCACTGTTAAAATTGAAGTGCAGTTGATACTGGACTGGGATTGATTTTTTTCACAGCTGCACCAACAGTTACCTGACTGAAGTGATTTCCATGCACACATGAAAATTCAGCTGAGTTTCTTAGGGACTTGGAGGTGTTTTGAGTCAATGTTCAGAGTTACCCCACAAAGAGTTGGAGCCAGAAATCCCAGCAGCAGAGCTGCACACATCCCTGCACAGAACTGCTCTGTGGCTTCTTTCATGGATCTTTTTTTCTTTTTTTTTTTTTTTTTGTGCAATATGCTCTTCTTTACAGGTTTGATCTTTATTTGAAGGAGTTGCCATTCCCAACAAGCACCCACTTTTACTGTCAGGTCTTGCACAATTGCATTCCTGAGTGGGTCCAGCTCCTGGTAAAGGTTTGTGTAGCCAGCCAGACATTACTCTGTGTGTCCCAGCCCCTGAGTCAGCTTTACCCAGCCAGTGCTTGGGATCACCATCCTACACACAAGTTTGGGTTTGGCTGTTCTGTCAGGAGGTGCATGTCCTACTGAGCATCTTGAATTTGAGGCCAGGCTCTTAGGAGAGACACCTTGTTTCAAGAGAGCTGTTTCAGAAGGTGCCTTTTTTCCTTTTGTGGCACGAAAGGTAGAAACGATCAAGATGAGAACACAAATGCAGAGATCCCAGGTTTGTCTGACAAAGTGCAGCTTCTGCCCATTCACAGCAGAGCCCAGATGTCCTTACCACCACTCACAGGCGAAGAATGAGGAGGATCCTGAGATACAGATGCTGCAGATCTGTTGTATGGTCTCTTCTGAGTGGTTCTTTCTTCATCTAAACCTGCTCATCCTGCTTCAGTTTGGTTTGAGCTTCCCCTTCACTGATGTTATTGGGGCAGCACAGGTGAATGCTCTGGAATTGCAGGAAGGAGTTGGTTCCTAATTTAAGTTCTAGGAACCAGGCACTAGAGCAGGCCCTCTCACATGGGCAGTGAAGAATCTGTGGGATGAGTACGCCTAGTCCTGTTGTGTTTTTAATGAAACAGATCAGGTCCCACAGTGACAGGGACAGGTTTGCTGCATGAAGAGGGAGAAGGTTATTTCTGGGTGGCCATTGATGAGGTTGCCAGTGCAGGAGTGAGAGAATTGTTTCTTGTTTCAGACTTCAGCAGAGGAAATGCTGGCATTCTCTATCTGTCCGTCTGTCTGTCTGGGGTCTGTGTTCCCTTTATCAGGGGGAATGTAGTGGCTCCTGATTGTGCTCACTGTGCCAAGAGCTGCCCAGTGAATGCCCTTGGCTCTGGGGAAGGGGTTCTGTTCCTGCCCTCCTCCTTGGTGATTCCTGAAGCCATCCTAAATGCAGATCAGCCTTCTTGTGGATCTGGACAATCCACAGAGGAAATTTTATCATCCTAACATTTCTGAAGTAGTCTGAAAAAGTTGTGCTGCAGGGTATGAGTGAGATTCCACTATGATAAAAAAGATGTTTTCTCTTTGGCATGCTGGCAGTGATTTGAAGGCACAGTTGATGCTTCAGTCTGAATCTGTTTGCTGCCTGGGGAGTGGCTCCATGTTGGGGACATTTTCCAGGGAGTGGCTGCAGAGCTGCCCTGACTCTCCTTCAGTGCACTGTGTAATAAAGTACATTTTGGATGTGGCAGATGAGGCCCCTTTCTTAGTCTTGTTCTCATTCTCAGCATTGTGTTCTTCATCTCCCTTCTCTTTTTTCCTCTTTGACTTTTGTTTTACTTTCTGACTTTCCTTTCCCCTTGTCTAGAACCATTATGTTAAAGAGCTGTGCATAATAGACTTCCTCTGATTTCTCTCTGGGTATTTGGGGATTACCTGTCACAGCTGCTGCACGGCTGAACCACCCGTGTATCTGGATGCTGTTCCCTACCTCAGAAAGAAAAATGCTTGATCAAAAGGAAACCCAGTCTATTTCCTCACCCTATTTATGCTGAAAATAACAGAGTCCAACAAAATCCATGAATGGAGACAAGTGAGAACAAACAGAGCACGTTGTCAAGGCAGATGGAATGCTGCACTTCAGTGGAGAAACCTGTGTGCAACTCCTGGGAGATTATTTTAGGCAAGTCCAAGGATGGCATTAGCCTTAATAATTTCTACCTAATTTGACATAAGGATTTCATGCAAATATCATTTACACCACAACTAGCAGCGTGATTTACTCTGAAACTACCAGCACTTCAGAAGCACTGATTTATAGTGTACCTTTTTTTAATGTTATTATAAATAATATGGTTGTCCCTGTCTTTCTGGCATCTGGCAGTGGATGGTTGAGATTTTGTGGTCACATATGTTGTGCAAGAGGCATTCAGGATGTGTAGTTGTTTAGCATCAGGCGTGTGTGCTTTAATTCTCACTTCCAGGGGTAAAACAGTCTGTCATGATTTGGAAAAGAATAGAAGTCTGGGCCTAATGTGTGGGGTTTTTGTTGTTTCAGGGGGATATGCTTTCCAGTTTTCTGGTTTCAATTTTTAAAATTCCTTCAATGGTTTTATTAGCATCCCAAATGAGTGTTTTCTGGTTCTTTCAATGTTATATTGGGTTCAAATTATAATAGTACACGTTTTCTCTGGGAAGTACATCCACAACCTGATGTCTGTAGCCCTTTCACTACACAATTGTGTCAACTTATAATTTAAATAAATAGGTCCAGCTGATCAAAGATGTACATACTGTTACCTCAGTTTGATAGATAACACATGACTCTAAACCAACCAGTTCCACAATGTGTCAATACTTTGATGGGTTTTAACTTTATATTTTCAACTTTCAAGTGTATTTGTGCTTCTGGGTCACTTGCTGGTTTATTGATTTTGCTTGGACATGGAATTGCCTGATTTTCCTTCATATTTACCTGGTTTGCCAGGACACTGAGAACACAGGGCCTGCATTTGATAGGGTTTATCTGTTGCATACCATTTATTAATTGAGTAACCTCATCTAGTAAATATACGTGGGTCAGAAATATATTAGGATCAGAAAACATTTTGGCACAATTTTTTCTCCTGGCAGTAGCACTTCAGAGTGCATTGTTTAAATGGGTGCAGTCATTTTCATTAAGGGAAAATTAACTTTCCTTCCACCTGCCATTGTTCTCTGAAGAGGATTATGATGCAGTCAGCAAAATGCTAAGGAGGGAAAAGAAAAATTACATCAAGCTCAAGAGAGGGGATGTCATATTTATTTGCTAATCTTGTAATTATCCTGAGGAAAAGCCCCAAATATGGGGTGAGAGCCCCTCTCTGTTGTGTCAGACCTGCAGCTCCCCGTGCTCCCGTTGTCACTCCTGGCAGGGTGAGTAATGGCCATATCTGGGTGCAGCCCTCCCCACCTCTGCTGGCTGACATCATAAATTATCCAGATCCAAATGGACAGCGTTCATTAGCTGTGCACTTTGCAGGAAGAGCCAGCTCGGGAGCCGAGCACTCGCCCGTTTTTATTAAAAGTTAAAAAGCTCCTTGCTGGCACGGAAAGGGGAGGCTGGAGGAGGAGGTACAATGGGGGACAGTGCCACAGAGCTAATAAATAAAAATAATAACTATTACCATTGGTTGAGTGACCCTGGGAGAAGAGCACTACTGAGCCATTTGTTGTTCCCTTTCACTTGTCAACAGCAGTGCCTTAAAAGCCTTCGCCATTGTTCAGGGCCTAATAGCACCTGTTGGGAAGACAGGAAGACAGCTGTCAAAAAAAAAAAGGAAAAACAGGGTGGGGGAGGAGGGTGGGAGCTGATGATTATGCCAGCAAGAAGCAGCACAGCTGCAGCAGGATATTTCCTGCTCCCACTGGGAAGCAGCTCTGCCCCTGGGCACAGCTCCCCAGGGTGGGCACAGGCAGCCAGGGGTGCCTCTGTCCCCCAAAGCAGGGAGAGCTGTCCCAGAATAATCCCAAACCCCTCAAATAGTGCACATTGCAGCTTCCTGACGAGGGTGCTTGTTTTGGTTACCTTTTCCCCTTTATTGCTCTGTGGCATTGCCAAATCAGACCCTTGGTCCAGACAGGTAAGGAAGGGTGAGGAGCCCCAGGCATCCCCAGCTCCCTGGGCAGCCCTTCCTCCCTAAAAGAGTCCAGAGCTGCTGCTTCCTGCTGGTGGCAAGTGACAGCAGTGGCCAGGGCTGAAAGATGAGCTATTTAGAAAATTGTCTCCTCAGCTTCATCACAGGTAATCCTCGCGTTTTTTCATTTTGAGGAAAATTACCACTGCTTCAGGACTCAATTTTTTTTCCATTTTTAAGTAAGTTGCTCTGAGATTTTCAGGTGAGAACACTGTGGTAACTGTGTGTGAAGGGTTACATTGCTGCTGTTGAATTTAGGATTTCAGAAGCAGAGTGGTTGAGCTTTGCAAGGATTTCCCTGGAATTCTAGCCAAACACTGTAGCTCTCAATTTATCTCTCAATTTATGTTTTATGGTTATTTAGATTACATACTTCTGGAGGCTCTTGCTGCTTTGTTTTAGGGTTTGTTTGAGAATACATTTAATTACTTTAAAAGTGACAGATCAGCATAAAGATCTTTTTGGTCAAAGGGTAAACCATGGAATCTCCCTAGAACATCCTTAATGGTGTGTCAATACCTATAAAAAAAGTTAGTGTATAGCCATCTCATTGAATGCCTTTTTTAAATCCCTCTTACTTAGCAAGGATGTGCTGAAGATGTGAAAAATTAGCAGACCAAAGCCATGGCCCTCTGTTAATATTAACAAGATATTATGGCCCTTTAATTAGAGACTGGCTCAGTTGGTAGCACTAACACAAAAATGCATCTCAGGGGAATATGTATTCTGGTGGAGTATCTCTGTCCAACTGAGATGGAAAAAGAAAACTGAAGTGAAATTTAATGTTATTTAATTACATATGTCTTTGTTTTTATGCTGTTACCCTTGAAATAGTCTCTGGAAATATTAAAATATCTTTGTGGTTTCAGGATTTCAGTGAAGCTCAGAATACTACCTCCTTCTGTCATCTGACACACTTTTATTGCTGGGTGGACCACTCCTGAGAAAATCAATTCCTTCTTTCATTTAGAGATGCCAGGAATTAAAGGGGCATTAGAAATCTGAAGGACACAGAATAAGACAGAATTCTTTTTTCATGTGTAGGAGAGGGTTTTCTTAATGTCACTGTTGCCCATCTTTTCATAAGGATTCCTACTGGTGGAACTTCAATTAAAAAGATAGGGGTTGCTGCTCAGGTGTTTGAAAGTGAGTTACTCTGTTTCATGTATTTATATTTTGTACATCAGGAAAGAACTGGGCACATTATAAAATGTCACTTTTGTTTTATTTAAAGTTTGATAAGGTTCAAAAACTTTCTTCATTCTGACACGTTAATTTAATTAGCGGTGAAGAAGATAGTGCTATCAGGTAGATGGAATCATCCTAAAGTTAGAGAATAAAGCAGGGATTCATTCCAAGGATCTCCTCCATGGATGCACCTTGGGCAGCACAAGAGCCCAGCCAGGGCTGCACCCAAGATGAACCAAAATGGCCCCAAAATGCACCAGCGCTCCCGGGGTCTGTCCCTGGGATCAGTTCTGCTCCATTTGCATCTTGCAGTTCATTGTCCCATTCCAGCTTTAGCCCCTGCGGTCCCACCCTGCTTGTTTTTCTCTCTCCAGCCCACGGTGTTTGTGCTCCTGGGCTGAGATTTGGGTCATTTGTCCTTGGTGCCCAGCTGGAGCAGGAATTGTTTTGTCTCCCTGCTCTGTGCACAGAGCTCACCATCCCCTGATGTGAAGCTCAGAACTACACACTAAAGCAGCACAGAATGTGAAAAATATAAAAGCTGAAACCTGAGGTATCACTGCTGTGGAAATGGGAAGGGCAGATTGCATCTGAGCCAGCCAGATCCTACTGTGCATTTTCAGGACAGACATTTCAATGCAGGGTAACTGAGCAGTGACTACAAACTGCACTGTTCTGGGGTTGTTTCACCAGAATAATTTGGGGTTGTCCTGCCCCAGCTCCATGTAAATCTGAGGCAGCCAGCAGTGGCTCCAGGCTTGGTGTGGAAGGGCAGATGGGTGGAGGTGTGAGTGGAGCATCCCCAGCTGCCCTGGCACACAAATGTGATTTCCATGCCCTCAGCAGTGGAAGGGGTGGCAGTTATCACCCAGCAGCTCACAGCCCTGTGCTCTGCAGGGTTATTAGCACACACTGTGTAGCCTTGGTGGGGTCTGCTGTCACTAAGGTAGGTAAGGCAATGGAGTATGTACAAGTTAGCATGTTAGACATAACAGAGATAGAGCTGGAATTCCTGTGCTGAGGTGAGAGCAGGAATGCAGGAATGCTTCTCACCTGGCTCAGCAGTGTGCTCATGAAAGAGGTGGCTCTCTCAGGTATTTAGACCTCAGATAGGCTTTTTGGACATCTCAGTGTCAGTCCAGAGGAGTGTTTGACAGAGACAGTTTGAGAAATGCCTGCATTTTTCACATCTGGAAGCAGGCTCTGTCCTATATACCCGCAGAGGATGGAAGCTGAGAAAGTCTTGGCTGTGGCTTGTGTAAGCCCCAAATGAACATGGACTCTTCTGCTGGGAGGCTGAGGGGCTGGTGTGATGTCCTGGCATTGCGCATCTGCTGTGTGAGTGTGACGCTGCTCAGTGGGACAGGACAGCCTGAAAAGCACACAGGCGATGGAGCAGCTGCCAGTGCAGCCAGGTGATGGGGAGCACCAAAATTTCAGACAACAGCCTGGCTATTCCTGAGGGTGGCATTGATGGAGATACTGGTTTGGGTCTCAAATCTAGTTTAAGAAGTCTCTTTGCTCTTCCCCATCCTGCCCTGTGCTGGGATTTGCCCAAGAGATGACTTGTAGGCACAGAGTCAGTGGTGGTTGGGGTGGGGCTGTGCCCAACCATCCCCAATTGGCTCCAGCTGTGCAGCACAGGTGAGCAGCATTAACAGGAACGAGCCATGGAGTGCCCAGGGGCACTGCCCAACCCCAGAGGGCACAGAGAGGCACTGCAGCAGCAGCAGGGCACAAAAGGCTGGGGGACAGGGAGGGCAGGTGCTGCAGCTTTCTGGAGTGGAATGGTGTTACTGTGTGTGGGCAGGTGCCTGAAGCCTCCTGAAGAGGTAAGGTGTTACTGTGTTTGGGGTGAAGCTTTCTGGAGTGGTTTGGTGTTGCTGGGTTTGGGTTGAAGCTTTCTGAAATTGTATGGGGACACTCTGTGTATTGTGGCCATCTCACCTGCATAACATGCTGTGACAATAATTACTTCAACAACTGGTAGTTGAGTGTATCTGAAGGCCATTCTAACCTTTCCTTCCCAGTAGACATCCTTGTAGTTTTAGGTAGCTTTCTTGTGGGACTGGCAGTGGGCATTGGTGAGCAGTTGTGAAAATAACTGCTTTGTGGGTAGAGTAGAATCCTGTTTCTGGTGGTATTCACAGATTATTGAGTTGGATATTGAAATATTAAGTAATTTATGGTGCTATGGAACCTTTTCTGGCTGTGTGAATTATTTTTTCTTAAACACAAAAGCAGTGCTCTTTTAACAGAAATGACAACAAAAATGTCTTATCATTCATACAGCATGTGCTTCATCAAAGCAGCATGGTGGGCATTGGAAAAGAGAGCAAACAACTTGAAAAAAGTGTTGTATTTCTGAGCAGACACAAAATGAGGCCCTGTATGCAGCAGGAATGCAATGGTAACCTGGTGTCATTGTGCACCACAGGTGACTGCAGTCAGCTGTGGGTACAGAAGTTGATTTTGTGCTCTGAAATGAAAAGCTCTGTGAGCTAACATGTGGCTGGGATGGGACTGGGGATTCCAGGAGCAGGAGGGCTGGTTATCTCTGCCAGAGAAGGGAGCTTTTTAGTGGCCTTGGAAGCTGCCCATGGACATATGCAGCCCAGCTGTTTCCTGCACAGTGGTGGTGATGGAGTGGTGCAGTAAGAGTCACACTGAGATGTGCTGGCCAGAGCACCACAGCTCCCTGATATTGGAACTTGGATGTTTGCTTCAGCTCTGGGAGTTTGTGCCTGAAGTCTAAAAAACATTTTGTGTGTTAAAAAAACAACCCCAAACCCACAGAACCCAACAGCACAGCACTTTTTGGCCAGTCACAGAAGCCCCAGGTAGTATTGTGCTCAGCGCCGCGTTTTTGCTTCTCACGCCTGAGCAACCATGTCCCACATTTGAACAATATTTACATTTATAGAGGTGTTTCCTAGTGTCTGCTCCGAAAGTTTCAACTGCTTTTAGACTGGTGAAAAATTGCAGTGCTTCCTGGAAGGCAAGAGAAAAATGTATGTTTTGTGGTCTTTGATTTCCAAATTTAAATACATTCTGTGTTGTGCCTGCTCATGATTCATGGTGTCTTGCCTAGCTGCAAGTAGTTCCCTAAAAGCATGATTCTGTTGATGGAGAACCATATGTGTATGCAGATGCTGCATGTCTATGTAACCTGCTGATACCAACCATTCCTTCATAATAGTTGCTTTATTTTCCCTGCTTTGAAAATTGTTTCTGATTTTGTATAGTTAGGAGCTTCTTAATAAAAAATGGGGGCATAAGCAGAGAAATTTCTTCTGTCTACATGTTTCTCTGCTCTTTTAAAAGCAGAGTGGAAATCTGCCCTTAATTTTGTTTCCTGATTTAGGCCAGAGAGGGTTTGTTGTGGTGCCTGAGCAGAGAGCAGGATGCCATGGGGTGGCATGTTGGAAGGTGAGGGTTGTAGGGACTCTGGGTGGAGCTGTGGCTGACAGGTGGAACGTATTTATGACCACAGCAGAAGAAAAAGGTGAATAATGGGTGCCAGCCCAGTGTTTGCCAGTGCTTTCTTAATACAAAGGAAGGTGCTTGCCAGAAGTGGGAGGTGTATCAGGCAATGCTGAAGTTCATTCATGATAATTTGTGCCAACCCAATACTCCTTCCTCTAGGAATGACTCGTGTTGGCAGGGAATGTTTGGTGGTCTGGCTGGGCATTGAGCAACCCTTGGCTTCTCTCTGTTCTTGCTACACTTTGTGTCATCATCCTTGCCCAGGCCAGACATCTTCTGTGGATGTTCTCAGTTCAGTCAAAGAAAGGACAGAGACAATTTCTCCCAGGATGAGCCTGGGAATCTTAGAGGAAAAGAAAACAATTATTATCTCTCTTTCTGTACCCATTGTTTATAGCTGTGGTTCTCCAGAGTGTGCTATTCATGGCTCACCAATAGTGTGAGAGGTTTTCACTTTGAGACCAATCAGGTCTCAGTTTAGTGAGTGAGATATAAAGCTCACCACTTCTTGCTAATAAATTATGATTCTATTTCTCCTTCTGATGCTGGAGTCATCCATTCCGTCCCTGACTCAACAGGGTCACTCTTCCTTTCACTTTTTTCCCAGAAGTATCTCCCTCTCAGCCCAGGGCAAGATCTGCCCACTGTGCTTACAGAGGAGGGAATCCTTTGGGCCCCCATTCTTGGATATCACACACCCTGCGGCTGGGGGGCTCCAGGACTCACCCTTCTCCTCCTCCTCCTTGTAGTCACCTTATAGCAGCCTCCTGCCCTTCAGTCGCTGCTGTCTCTGTAACATCAGAGCTTTCTCTCCCATTCCTTCCTCAAACATGGCTCTTTTGGACATGACTGGTGTGCAGAGCTCCTGTTCCTCCCCTTGTCACAGCACAATTGTTGGAATTGTGTGCCTTTCTCTGGAAGCAGGCAGCTGCAGGACACCCAAGTTTGCTTTCAGTCAGTGATCAGCCAGGGAGCAGAGAGAGGTACTGGAGATTTGGCACTGAGCACCATTCTCAGCTTGTTTAAGGATTTCTAGGACTGTGACCCTGGAGCATGGTTCCAGAGCTGCTGGAGAGGCTGGGCATGGAGGGAATGCTGGGTTTTGGACCCAGCATTGCTGTGGGACTGGGTTTTGGAAAGCTCCAAGGCAGGCCCAGGTACATGTGCCTCTGTGCTGCGAGCAGGATTAGGTCCACTCCCAAAGGGGAGCTACAATGCTCCAAAAAAAATGAACTTCAGGAAGTAGACTAAATTCAACAGAAGTCTAGCAGTGATAAAAATTGTGCTTCTCTCCTACTATGGCTCTGTTGCCTCGTCCCTTTCCTGGAAACAAACCACTCCTTTCCCAGTGTGAAAACTTCAGGGCTATTGAGCAAGTAAGTCAGTGAAGCTGTATTTAAATATCAATTGCAGGAGTAGAGTGACATGCTTGTTAGCATACCAAAAATCAGATTAAAAAAGCCCTTTAATGTTAATTTACTGAGATGATTTGCTTTCCAGTAGTGCACGGCAGTTCCATGGATGCACAGGCTGAATCTGCTGATTCAGACAGGTGCTTCTTGGACAGTGTTTAGTTGATGATTCCTGTTTTTTCCATCTCTTGGTGGAAAGAACGGGAATCTTCTCTAAAGAGAAGGAATCCTTCTCTAAAGGAATCTTCTCTAAAGAACAGGAGTTCTCTTTGGTGCCCTCTCTGTAATCCTCTTCTGCAGGAACCTGTAACACTCCTCTTGGTCTGTCTGGAACAAACATGTCAAACTCCACTGAGTTACTGTTCACAAACAGCCTGTGAACAAGTCTTGCAGATGATTTCATCCTCTGCTGTGACTTGGGACTGGTTTACCATGTGCCATAGGACACTGCAGATTGGTACTGGGGAGGACTCTCAGCTCAGGTGGGGCTTGGGAGAAGCAAAGGAAAAGAACCCAATTCTGGGTTCTTCCTAAAGGGTGAATTAGGAGGTGTTAGGAATACTCAGAACTCCATGTGTAGCTTTTTGGAAATGCAGAGCACTGTAATGCATAGCTGTCCCGATGCACATCCAGAATCTGTCATGATATTGCTCAGTTTTTGCATGTAGAAAACACGATTTTGGGGAATCTAAGAGGAGAGGAGCAGAGTAGGGATCAGAAATGGCAGTTCCTGTGTGCAGGCCTCCTTTCCCTGTTTCAAGCTGCACATTATATGTGCAAGCATTAAAAGTTTTACTGACTTTCCAGTGAATCCAGAGAATGCCTGCCTTGCAGACAAGAGACAGCGTTTATTTCTTCTCTTAATTTGAGAGCATCATCTTCCCAATCAGGTCTAAAAAAAGCTGAACAAAGGATGACTTTGTTCCTGTGTAACTCATGGAACCTCTCCTGTCGTAACCTTTTAAACAGTTATTTTTATTTAAGATGTGTAAATTTCAAATCTTTTTTTAATGGGGTACATAAATGACATAATAAATGTTTCTTTCCAAGACATGGTGCATAAGGTATTTCACAAGCAGTTACTGAAATGTGATAGGCTGAGTATATGAATAGCATATTTTATGTAAGTACAAGATGTTAACATGGTATATAATAGAATTAAACAAGCTGTAATCTAATCTAGGTCTTTGGCTCCATAAAGCTATAGGGGTGGGGAAGCTATTGTCTTTCAGAATTAAAGTTTTTTTTAAGTATTGAGAGAAGGATGATTATTTGCTGATTCTGTGTCAAAATTGTGTTGAAGTGTCTTATGTAAAAATGGCAGTTCAGATCAAGAGAGGTTTGAGACTAAGTTAAGACATCAATTTAATATGATTGCTTGGGGGTTTTTAAAGAAAAAAATCTATATAATATTATTTTGAATAGTTAACATACAGTATTTCAACAGGGGAAGCACTGATTAGATCACCACAATCTATTTTATGCCATCAGGATTGCTGAGGGGGCTTATAATTGTGTTAAATTTTCATATTACTCATATCCACACATTAATGAACAGATGCATTGTTACTATTGGGATTTTGCCATTTGGCCTTTCACATCTCTAATCGCGATTTCCTACTGAGATCTTTACCGTTCTCGCAGAAACTCAGTCATTGATACATGGCCGTTCTCGGCGTTCTTTCCTCCCCCCTTGTTCGTGCGCGGCATCGCTCGCAGTGCTGGGCCGGAGCGGGAGCGCTGCGGGGCCCCGGGGAGCGGCACCGGCCGTGCTGGGCCGGAGCGGGAGCGCTGCGGAGCCCCGGGGAGCGGCACCGGCTCGGCCCGGCCGCTCTCCGAGCCGTGCGGGAGGCACGGGTTAGGGCAGGCAGGGATTCGGGCAAACTGAGTGTTCTGGCAAGGAGGGATGCCGGCAAACAGGGGTTAGGGCAAACAGGGATGCCGGCTAACTGGAATTCAGGCAAACAGGGATGCCGGCAAACTGGGATTCAGGCAAGGAGAGATGCTGGCAAACTGGGATTCAGGCAAACTGGGATTCGGGCAAGCAGGGATGCCAGCAAACTGAGATGCGGGCAAACAAGGGTTTGGGCAGGCAGGGATGCCGGCAAGCAGGGATTCGGGCAAGGAGAGATGCTGGCAAACAGAGATTCAGGCAGACAGGGGTTCGGGCAAGCGGGGATGCCGGCAAACTGAGATTCAGGCAAGAAGAGATGCCGGCAAACTGAGATTCAGGCAAGAAGAGATGCTGGCAAACTGGGATTCAGGCAAACTGGGATTCAGGCAAGGAGAGATGCTGGCAAACTGGGATTCAGGCAAACAAGGGTTCGGGCAGGCAGGGATGCCGGCAAACTGGGATTGGGGCAAGGAGAGATGCCGGCCGGCAGGGATGCTGGCAGACAGGGATCGAGGCAGACAGGGATGCCGGCAGGCAGCGGGCAGCGCAGCGGGGCTCCGGCAGCCCCGGCTCCTGAGCGGCTCCTGTAGCTTTAAGGCAGCAAGTTAGGCAGCAGACTTGTGCTTCTTCACGAGCGTAGCACGGCGAGGGTTTTGTCCAGCCGCGGGGGAAAAGCTCTGTCGCGGACTTTGCTGACAATGGACTTAAAAGTAAGGCGGGCTGCTTTCGGTGCCTGGGGGCTCCGGAGCCCATTGTCAGCTCACAATGGATCCCTGTTGCCGCATTCCTGCTTTGCAAAGGTTTGTTGGCTTTTACTGACTGACGGCTCTCCGCCGCAAACGCCGCGCTTGCTCCGGCCTGCTTACACGCCGCTCCGGAGTTTGCAGAAAAGCACGGAGCAATAATAATTAAATATATATACGTATATATAAAAAAAAGAAACAAGGGAGAGGGGCAGTGTTTGTCTGACCTATTCACGCTGTGGGAAATGGTTTCCGTCGAGGGGACGGACGAAGTTGAGCAGTGGCCAGAGCCCGGCGGCGCCCCCGGCTCAGCGGCCGCGCTCGGGGCGGGCTCCGGCGGCATCCCCGGGGTTCCGTGGGGTTCGAGACACGATTGGGGATTCTAAGGGAGAAATTCCCTCGGGCAGCCCGGGATCAGCCCGGGGAACGCCCCCGGGGGCACAGGAGGAGCTCGGGGCGCTGCCAGGTGAACAAACCCGCAGCGGACCCAGCGCCTTCTGTGCTCTCGGTGGCATCCGGAGGTTGTCGCTGCTCCCCCGGCCGGACGCGGGGCTGCTCCCAGCTCTCTGTCTGTCTGTCTGTCCGTCCCTCTGCCTGCGAGCGCACGGGCTGATGGATGGATGGGGGATGCAGGAGGGCATCCCTGGCACGGGCGTTCCCTGGGCATCGGGGCTGCTCCCAGCTGTCTGTCTGTCTGTCTGTCCGTCCCTCTGCCTGCGAGCGCACGGGCTGGTGGATGAGGGATGCAGGAGGGCATCCCTGGCACGGGCGTTCCCTGGGCATCGGGGCTCGCCCGGCTCCGAGCCCCGAGCTGCGGCTGGGGACGCGAGGTGCAATTAGCCAAACGAGATAATGAAGGTGGCTCGTAATGGTTTTTACTGTGGGGAAAGTTAACCAGTTGCTAATAATTGTACGGTCTCTCGGCCAGACGGTCCCTTTGATAAGTTAACGTGCGCTCCCTTTATGCTCCTGGTAGGGGGTAAACAAATGCCTGAACAAATACAAATACACATAAACACCAATGCGGAGAATAGCGGTATATGTCTTAGATCCAGATAATAAGTGTGGGTATTGTTATTTAGATGGCACATACTGGGACACTTATCTTTTAGTACACTCCATTTTCTAACTGAATGCAGTGCTAATCGTGGGATTGAAAGCTATTGTAATTGTGTACCCATCTAAATGCTGACAAGAATATACAATTACATTGTTTGGAATTGAGTTTAATGTTCTCTGAATTTTATTAGCATTTATATTTACTTATGCATTAAAATTCTACACAAAAAGAGGTCAGAACACAAGAGTTGCAGACATAAATATCAGACCCATCCACACCCTCGCTGCATTTTTCCTGAAAATACTGAACAAATATATTTTATTTTATTTTTAAAGGAAGTGATAGAATCTGAAATGAGCAAATAATGGGTTTCCATTCTAAGCGATGCCTTTTCTCCCTCTGGATTTTGCAGTCTTTTAAAGCTTTTTTCCATACCCAACTTTTTATTATTATTTATAATGCGTGTGTTACCGGAAAATCTTTCCACAGTGTGCTTACCACCACACGATGTTTAAACACACATTATGAAGTGGATGTAATTGTAAAGACTCAGAGGGATATAATTACATGTAGCAGATTTAGGAGCTAATTCTTTGCTTCTCTCTCTCTTTCTCTCTCTCTCTCTCTTTACTCCGCATTTTATCAACATAATTATTTTTTGACTACAGACTAACACCCAGAAACTGACAGGCATCCATTATAGGCAGCAACTTGTTCACCAAATTGAAAAACAATGAACTGCAGGTTTACATGTGCCCATTGTAACACAGAATTACCGGAGCTTTGTTCCACTAGAGGAAAAAGCTAATGGTTTTGAAACAGCAGGTGACAAAACACATTCAGTTTTTTTCTTTTTTGTTCCTTTTTTTTTTTTCTTTTCCCTCCCCTCTTATCAGTTTGTTGATGAAGTCATTACGAACTGGGGGCCCAGAATAGGGTTGGCCTTATTTTTAGCAGATAGACTTTTAATGAGTTCTATTGTGGAGACAGTCATGTTGATTTGCTTACGTTTTTTTTCCCCCCCTTCACTCAGAAACTCCCAGTATTGAAAAGCTACTATCAAAGGACTGGAAAGACAAGCTTCTTGCCATGGGATCAGGGAACTTTGGAGAAATAAAAGGTAACGCTGTTTCTCTGCTAAAGGAAATTGAGAATG
This sequence comes from Molothrus aeneus, assembly GCF_037042795.1. Classification (NCBI taxonomy): domain Eukaryota; kingdom Metazoa; phylum Chordata; class Aves; order Passeriformes; family Icteridae; genus Molothrus; species Molothrus aeneus. Next base: position 800,574 of record NC_089650.1, on the reverse strand, counting down.
AATATACAAATACCGCTGGCTTTGTGGAACTTTGTCTGCTCCTCTTCCCCTCCCCTTCAAACACGGTAATTTGGGGTTTAAATGAAATGTATGCACTTCCATCTGTGATCATATAAATCAATGGAATGCTGTATTGCCCTAAGTGAATGAATTTACATTAAGCTTTTGTTGCCTATATCGTTCTCTGTTATAAACGAGCACATCCTATTGCTGGATAGGGGGAAAAAAAAGTCAGTATCAGACATATGTGGTACCAGAGTATAGCAGAGCTCAGCTTCTGAAATTGAGGGTGATCTGATTTCCTTGTTTATTTTTGGACCGATTTCGATGATGTAGTTTTTTGTTTGTTTTGTTTTTTTTTTTTTTTTACTTTTTTTTGCATGTAGGGAAGAATAAAAAGAGCAAAGTTTGTGTAATGGTACCTCTAGGTACTGAAATTAGCCAGTGCAGATTTTAAAAGACAGCGTACAACATCTGTGCACTAGAGCATGTTCTTTTAAAGCCGTACTCCAGAAGGAAAATGACAAAATTTGACCACTCTCCAGCAGCAGTAGTTTCTGCTTTGCCAAGATATTTCCCCATTTTATATATCTGAGGTCGTTTTAGGGAACCTGTGGTTGTTTGTTTTCATGTAATTTAATATTTTTATAATTCCTCTGCAGTGCTTATGATGAGGAACTCACTCAAAACACACGTGTCAAAAATTGCAAGTTTTCAGAGCAGCCATTATCACTCTGAAAAGAAGCAGTGACTCTGATTCTTCTCCCGTTTATAGCAGTGTGCATCTGGAGTAGCAAAACCCAAGCCAGCGTTGTTTTGGAAATGTGAAAGTAGAATGAAATTAAAATTAAGCCCTTCTCCTCCTGTGTTTATAAACAGGGTTTAGTTTCTGTCCATTACTTTGGAATGTTTACTTGCTAATGTTGTCCCTGCTCTAGAGATGCTCACTCAGGCAGGCTCCCAGACCTTGTGCTGGCAGGTTTAAGGGCCCTGTGCACAAGAGATGTGCAATATTCAGTAAAGCACACAATACAAGATGCTCTCACAGGTTCTTGGGTTGGTGCAGATGCAGAGAAAGTGTTATTTTAATTCTGTGGGCCTTCCAGCCTGTCACTGATAAGCCACCAGCATTAGCCTGTGCTGTTCCACTGCCTTACCCAAACAGGAAAATATTCCCCTGGTTTCCCCAGACTTCTCCCCAGCAGGCTGTAATTCAAAGATACATATTCATTACATCTGTGGAGTAACTTTATAACAGAATGCAGTGCTCCAGCCCCCAACAGGCTGAGATGTTGTGATGATGATGATGATGGTGATTATTATGGCTCCAGAGGGCCAAACCCTAATTTTTTCATTCCTGGTCCATGTGTGTAAAGCAACAGGTCTTAAAGAGGAAGGGCAGCTCTGGGCTTACCTTAGGTAGGAGGTCTGGGTTTTAAAAGCACTTTGTTTAAGATGAAATCACCCTTTGCCATGAACTGATGCATCTTTAGGATGTTTCAGGGACAGAGTATGGGGAGACATCTTTGATACCCACTTTTGGGCAGGTCTTGCACAGTGTGTGGAGCCTCTTTAATTCTTGACACACTGGAACCTTTAGAAGGACTCCCAGTGATTCTCCAGTGCCTCTGCACTCTGTGGAGCTGCTCTGAAGAGTGCTGTGCACTGAGAAGGTGGTCTGTTCCCACTGCCTGTGATCTTTTTCTTTTGGAGGGCAATCTTTTTTCTCCCTTCCTCTTTTTCCCTTTCACAAGCTAAACTTGAAAGCAGCAGCAGCCAGCTATATGCTACCACCAGAGAAATTCAACAGTCCTTTCAGTCGTGCCTGGGGGAAAGGATGGGGAGCAACAGCACAGCCTCAAAGAAGACTTTTCTTTGCTTTAATTTTTGGTTTTTAGCTTTATATTTTGAACACAAGTCGAGTTATTGTTCTGTAGCTCTGTTCAAAAGGCTCACATCTGAGGCTTTTTAGTGTGACTGTGGTTCTGTGGTTGGGGGCATGGTTATTAGGTGTTTGGATCAAGTTTGGCAGTAAGCTGTGAAAACAGGCACTGGTTTATTTTTCCTACTGACTGCCGTGACAGTTGCAATTATTGTCCATTGTTCCTAGGTGGCTGGAAAGGAGGGAGGATACAATAGAGCATTGCCCTCTGGGGGTAAATGAATTTGACTTACAGATTCTTGGGGGGTCAGGCAGGCTGATTATTTAGTGCCCAGGAATGTGGTTTTCATGGCACCATCAGCCCTGAGCAGCCAACAAACAATGGCTCAGCTGTACTGCAGCTATATTTAGTGAGGCAGCAGGAAAGGTGTGCAAGTTGAGCTGCTCTGTACCCACACACACGTGTACAAACACACGTATATTTGCTGCAAAATGGTTTTGTCATTCTATAGTTACGAAGTTTTCCAGTTGTGATTTTTTAATTAACTTCTTTCTCTGTACTTGGCCCGGCAGCTGCGTTTTTTCCACCCCTCATTTCTCTATTAGTGATATTTGGAAACCCCCATTTAAGCAATGTCTTATGTTTAATACACCCTGGAATGTGGACAGCACTAGGAGCTGTGCTGCCCAACTGTCTTACACACTGAACAGTTTTTTCCATTTAACTGTTCAAAATTTCATTGTGTTTTTCATTAGGTCTGGGGGAGTTTTAGTACATCATGTGCAAAAAGGCTCAGCACCAGGCTACATACTGTTAATGCCCAAGTCTGTGTTATTACCATTGAGTTTTATTATCTGGGAGAGATTAAAGAAAGGGAGATGAAGAGGAAGACTTTATTTTCTATTAGCGTGAGACTTTATTTTCTATTAGCGTGATTTCCTTTAAGCTAGAGAGCAGGGGTATTTTATTAAAGACAGGGAAATTGGTGAGAGGTTGGAAGTGGCCAGGCTCTCATGTTCTGTGCTCAGTTGTTTCTCTTGGTTGCTTTGTCACCTTTGGCTGCTATTTAAACCCCCCTTTCTTCGTCTGCACACCCATAAAGCAGAAGAGCCATCTCTGAGTGTCTGCAGAGGCAGCTGCAGATTGAAGATCACACTTAGAAGGGTTTATATCCATCCAGTTACTAATTGAAAGGGAAATGGGTTGTTTTATTCCACAGCTGGACCCAAAGGTACTGCCAGGGAATGCTCTTAAAAAGGGGCAAAGCCTAGAACTTTTTCTGTCTGTAGAAAATGTAACTCAAATACCTGTGCTTGTTCAGAGAGTTTGGGGCTAAATTACAATTTTAGCACTAGAAGTTTCTTAAGAAATTCTGTTTTGATATCTATGGAATTTTTACTCTGCTCAAAACAAGTTGCTGTATAGCAAAACCTACAAAAGTGCTATTTAATTGAAATATTTATAGTGAAGCTGTAAAACCGTATATTGACTTGGTTAAAGCCTGTTCAAACTTGCTTATATCCATCCCAGTCAAAACCAGGCTCAAAAGGCCTCTGGATTATCCTTGGATAATGCATTTTATTGGATTCAGTGGAGCAGAGAGATCCTCAGGTCTCAAAGTGGTGGTGTACAGGAAGGAAAATCATCCCCTTTTCTGCTGTCAGTGTAACTGCCTTGTTAGCTGTGCACTGCAGTGGGAAAGGAGGTGCTGTCCTCCAATGTTAGTAGGAAAAGCTATCAAAAATAGATGTATTCCTTAATTATCAGTGATCATTCCTTTATATAAAATTAACTTTTAAATTAAATTATAAAGTGAAGCTTCTCTTTCACTGGCGCTGGGCCTCAGGTGCATCAAGGGTTGTCCAGCCTTGCTCACACTGGGGTGAGTGAGGCAGCTTTAACCATGATGAAAACTCCTGTTAAAACTTCCTTGGTGTGCACAAAGCCTTGCTGCTAATCTTGTCCATCTCTCTGCTGAAACTTGGCAAGACACAGCAAGGCATATTTTTTATGTTCCCCACTTAGCTAATTTTGAATAGGTGTGTGGAACAAAAGGTCGAACAGGCTTCTGTTTCCAGTCTTTCTGAGCTGGTTTTCTCTTGAAGGCATTGTTAACAGTGATTGTGCCCAAATCTCTCAAGAAAGACTGGGCAGGTCTGAATCTGATGTATTTTTGTTGTTATTTGAAAGACCTTTTGTATTGTGTGGGTGAGTTTGTAAACAGCTCAGGTGAAGTTCTCTGCGCTCCCTGTGAAAGGGATTGGGTTAAAGTCATCTCTTCATTGTGTCCATGGAAATCTGGGTGACTCTGGAGGCTGCTCTGGAGTAAGCACAGATTTATGGAGGTGACTGAAGGTGAGATTAGCCTCCCAGCCCTGCTCTGCAGCTCACCATAGCACAGAGGTTTGTTCTGTGTGAGGAGCTGGGTTCCAGGTCCCGGGCAGTGCCAGTGCAGGTGGTTTGATGTGAGATGGAGCTGTGCTTGCTGCAGACTCTGTTTGTGCCCCTGTGCTCAGGGGATGGGGCACCAGAGAGTAGGCAGTGAGGGGTTTTAGGGCTGCCAATAATGGCTAAAGAGAAATAATCCATTCAGCGATACTATAGCTCATCAGAGCCCCTGAATTAAAGACATATGTTATGTAGATTCAATGTATGGATTAAAACGGATAATCTGGTAGGTGACACACAGAATCTTGAGATAAGTGAGCTGTGCAGATTCCTGTATGGATTGTGAGGGATAATTCCAGTTAAGTAATGCTGCACAAGTTGAAGACAAGTAAGCTCTGGGTAGTGCTCAGGTTATGTGCAGTAATCCAGTGAGTGACACTTTGGATCACATAATCTGTAAACTAAAGACAAGAAATTCTGCATTTACATGTGGACAGGAAGAAGGAGGGGGAAAGGGAGAAAGATTATTCATGGGGAATACACTGGGTTTAAACCTTTGACTAATACAGCGCAGATCCCCAGGAGATGTGTCAATTTTGCATTTGCAAATTAATGGTTCAAAAAGGTTTGCAAACTTGTGTCAGCTCTGGGTGTTCTGCATTATTTTTTCTGTGAGTAGTATTGTAAGTGGAGTGGCAAGAGAAGGAGGCTGAGAGTCATAAGTGAAGGAGGTATGTTGGATTGTCAGCTTTTAGTTGTGATAAATTCAGTATTTGTTGCAGCCTACTTGGTGTCTTCTTTGTGTTTACTTTTTTGAGGGGTTTAATAGCAGCAAATTGCCAATGGAGCTTTAGTGCTTTGTTAACATTCCAGAAGTGCTGGGGTGCATGGGGTGCTGCCCAGCTGCACCCAGGGAATCCTGAGTTTCAGGAGGAAGTTTGGCAGGTTGGTCACAGGGCAGTGTGATGCCCTCAGGCTGCAGAGAGGCATCCAGGGCTGGCTGAGCCAACACAGAGCTTCTTCAGGCCAGGAGAAAGCCTGGGGGAGAGGTGGTGGCTGCATGGAGCTGCTCTTGTTTGACCTGGAATGGGAGGTTAGCTGAGGGTTGTGCATGGGGAAGGCAGGGTTGGAGGAATCTTTTTTAAAGCATCTAAAAATGTTGTTTTATGGCAAAGCAGCTAATTCAGGTTGTTCCGGATTTTTGTACATAAAGGTATTTAATTTGTTCTCAGAAAGTCAGGTTCTAGTTTTATTTTTAAGATGTGATTATTGATAGAGATGATGGAATAAAATTGAACTAATTGAGGTAGTAAATGCCAATGGCTTTGTTTGAACATATGGGGACCAAACCACTGTATTTAAAAATTGTTCAGAGAGTTGGTTGACAAAAGGGTCCTAAAGCTGTGCTTCGTGGTTCTAAAATTACCTGATAGAGCTGAAAGCCACTGAGCTACAACTGCCAGTTTGTCACAACAAAGCAAATACACACACACACCCACTTTTTACTCTTTTTCCTGCTGCTGCATAAAATTCCAGCAGCAATTGCTCTTTTCCTGGCCTGGTTCTAACTTGTTGTCTAGACAGTGAAACAATGAGTAACCTCTGAGAAACAGTCTCAGCACAAACAGAGTTGTCTGTTCCTTTTGTAACCTTGACAATGAGTTGCTAACCTGGTTGAATACCAAGCCTTGTTTGTGGTCTGCTGTACCAAAACTCACTTCTGACAGCAAATGAGGAGTGCTGAGTGACAGCCTCTTTCCAGCCTTGTGAGACACCAAAGTGCTGGTTTGGTACAGAGCAGGCAGCTGAGCTTCTTTTTCCCCACAGAATATGAGTTCTTGAGGCTGGTAATGGCAAAAGAGGGTAATTGCTCATCATTTGGTTTTACTCATTCTTCACCTTGCTCTAAAATCATAAAAGATTAAGAAAGTCTGTCTGCTGAAATAAAAACCTTCCTTATATCTCGCTGTCCCACAATGGATTTTTACTTGTCAGACAGAGAAGATTCATTACATAAATCTGTAGGTACAGGCCAATCAGTTTGAATTGTCTTTCCTTGTTTCTCTTTCTGGAGCCTGTGGCTTGTCAAGTAAAAAGCAGTCAGAAAGTTTTCTTTCATTATGCTGACTCGCCCCAGCAATAGGATGAAATAATTGAATTTAGCAAGGTGGGTAGTTGTAAGATGGCAGTCATTGTGTAGCAAAGTTGGCTTAAATACTTAATGAAAAATGCCAGTTTTCAGATGTTTTTGTCCTGACAGCTGCAGGATTTAGTGGCCTGAGAAGCTCTGTTCTGGTCCATAGTGAAGCACTCTGCAGTATTGATCAGGGAAGCATCAGCACAAGTTCCCAAGCACAGACCCACACGTCCCAGCAGGTACAGAATTTAAAGTACAGTCCCACTGCTTGGCCATAAACGTTTCACATTGCTGTTCAGGAACAGGGGGAAGAAGATGTTAAATTGTGAATTTACCTCAGCCACTTAGATGTGTTCCTCAGCCTGCTTTTCCTGGAGGAAACATCAGCTCCTCATTGCCTCGTGTGTGACTTCAGCAGCATGAATGGGAATACTCCTCTTTACATTTATGTCATAAATAGAATTTTAGATTTTTATTGAGGGAGAGCATGACACAGATTAGTTTGCCTTAAAGTAGAAGACTAGGTGGCCTGTTTTACTTTTCTTATTTCCTTACTAAGCAAAGTCTTGTTGGGTTTAGATTTCTAAAATGTCAAGGTTAAAAGTAGCACAAGGAGTGAGGAAAAAATAGTTGAGACTGGGATGAGAATGATACTGTGGAGGAAAGATGCTGTAAGAAAACCCTCTAGAAAAGATAGTTATTTAATGAACTGCTGATAATTTTATTTATTCTTTGGCTTTGGTACAGTTAGGACTAGTAGGATTTCACTCTTTCTGAGGACAGCTTGGTTAATAGATTGTTCAGTTTGAAAAACCTTTGTTTCTGTATCAAGACTGTAACCTTTGGTGGCTAAAAAAGCCTGCTGAAAAAGCAGAGCATTGCAGGAAATGCTTGGAGGTGACTCAGCCTTTAGCTCATGCATGGGCTGCAGCTCAGCCCTTGTCTCAGGGCTGTTACATCAAAGTCACAGAGGCTGTGCTGTGGCAGGGCTCCTGCTCCATGAGCTGGATGACATCAATAATTGCTTCATTCATAAGGGTCCCCTTGGCTGAAACCCTACCTCGTCTCCAACTGGGTCAAACACAGACTTAATTATCTATTTAACGTGTATTACTGTTAAAAGTCAGTGGGGAAATTCTTGGCTTTGCTGCAATAGTTCTGCTGGTGACTTCATCAGGGCCAGCAATAAAACCTCCTACACCACATAAAGTGCAGAATGACTTTCAGAGAGTTGCTAAAAACTCTGTGCTTTAGTTTGCTCTTGAAAAACATAATGCATGCCATCACCTCAATACCTGCAAACAGTCTTTAAGAAGATCAATTAGGTGGTGCTTTGAAATTAAAAAATGCTTTATACTGCATGCTCTAATTATTCGTATACATCTTAGCATTATTTGAATACAGAGCACTTCAAAATATTCTTATTTCCATTAAATGAGTTTTTCCCCCATAGAAAACTTTGTAGATACAGGAGGCTTTTTTTTTCCCTTTTGTAACCACAGCTAATGATACGAACATAATACAATATTATTATGTCTTCCAGCCTTTGTACTTGCACATTGTTTTCTTTGATTTCCCTTTGAAAGACAGATCCTGACAGTTCAAAAGCTGTTTAGGCAGTCCCTGTGACAGTATAAACTGGCTTGGCAGGTGGATTTCAGTGCCTGGGTGGGTTGAGTGTGCACAGAGCATCCCCAGCAGTTCCTGGGGAGGGGACAGAGGGTTTGGGGACAGCCCTGCCCCTGGGACATGCACATCCCTGGGCTGGCTGGCAGCAAACACTCCCACTGCCTCAGCATTTGCAGCAAAAACTGAAAATGCCTGTTACAGAAAATATTGGCTTTCCCAATTTCTCATTTACATTCTCGTTCTGTCTAATAAATTATAACAAAGTATTTACTGTTTTGATCACAGAAGCAGTTCCTCTGCCTTTTTTTTGCTCTGGTTCTGTTTTGGGTGGGTATGCCAAGGTTTCTCCTGTTCCTTTTCTCACTTTATGTGTGTCATTTGGTCATATTGGTGTCTTCATTCTAATGTTTATTAAAATGTTACTGTCACTGCCAGTCTGAGACTGTGAATCAGAACTAAGAATGTGTAATAGTTTATTTCACATTTGAGTAAATTTCTTCTACTACTTAAACACTATTATGGGTAGTGTTGATCTGAGATGAAGTTTAGGTTTGCCTAGAATGCCACTAATTTGAGTCTTCTTTTATTGCCATCTGCTGTGGGTGCTGCATCCACAAACGTGGGGTTTTTTTCCTGAGTTTCTGTTCATGGTGATAGAGGACAAGCTGGCACATCTGGAGAGCATCTTTTCTTGGTTCTTTATGCATTACCAACCTGCAGTGTGTGCTTTGATGTCCTTTGCCTGACCTGTTTCCCTCAGTTGTGGAAAACCTACGTTCTGCCATTGCAGTAGGAGCACAGAGAGCACCTACAGCAACCTCCTGAAGGGCAGGTGGTTAAAGGCTTTGTTAGACATGAAATGTGCAATGTCTGTTTGCCCTGGCTCTCAGGGTAGTTCAGAGCAATTCTTGGGGCATGGTTTGAGGCTCTCACTCCGAATTTCTGTGGAGCGGTCCAGCTTGCTGTCAAGTGATGGACACTTGGGGTTTTCTGGCAGCCCTGCTGCCTGGCTGGGGTGAGAGCACTGCAAGGTGTCAAGGCCAACTGCAGGGCCATGCCCAGCTCCAGAACCACAGAGCCATGCCCAGCTCCAGAACCATTCCCATCTCCAGAACCACAGAACCATTCCCATCTCCAGGGCCATTCCCAGCTCCAGAACCACAGAGCCATGCCCAGCTCCATCTTGGAGCAGCCCCCAGGGAGTTCAGGAAGGAAGCAGCTGCAGGTAGCTGCTGGGGACAGGGGTCTGCACCCCTTCCCAAGTTCCAGCAGGGTCAGCAGCCGTGTGGATAATTCAATAATTCCTGAGTAGCATCATTTGAGCAGCTGTCTTTATTTGTTGTTGGGTTAGTTGCTTAAAATACTGACACGTTTTGCCCTGTGAGCTGCAGGATTCTTTAAATGGAAATCCCTTGGCTGCCAAGACACTTCACACCATGATGCAGGTTTGGATCTCGTGCAGGTTAACACAGAAGATAGTGAGGGTGGGACAAAAGTCCACCATCCTTGTTTGCCTACAGCACCTAGAAAAGGGTAGAGAACCAACTGGGGCTCTTAACTCTGTAGTGGTTTTTGATACACCAGGAAAAATTCCTGGAAGTGATTGTACTCATGTGGTGACCCCACTGTTGGCCTCAGCTCACCAATAAGTAAATAAATAAGTCTCTCCATGCTTTGGCCTTTGTATGTTATGCAGAGTAATACATGACTGGTCATGGCAATGTGAAATGGCACTTTTGTTGACCATTTTAAGAAAAGTAAATATAGGAAAGGTGTGCTAGGTAATAAGGCTAACATAAAACATACCAAACTTAAACTAAATGCAGACATTTAACATTATTATCAAGACTGTCTGATTCAAGTACTTCCCTTTTTTTTTTTTTTCATTTTCACACATTTATAAGCCAGTAGTTACCTGCAAGATATGTCAAAACTGTGGTTCATCATCAGTGGAGCTTCCATAGATGTGTGAGTAAGACAAGGGGAAATTGCACAGAACTCCCCATCTCTCATTAGAGCCACATCGCTGATCTTTAATCTTTTTTTTTACCTCTGGTTTTGTGCAGGTCACTTGAGAGTATGGCTATCCAAGTACTTACTTTGCAAGGAATTATTACCTCAAAGAATTGAAATTATCATTAAGTACTATTCCAGTTACTGGAAGGATGGCTTAGTCCTGGGAAAAAAAAGTACCTACTAAGCCATGTTTTCCTGGAAGTATTCTCCAAGAGAAGTTTTTTTTTTTATAAAGCTGATGCTGATAAATTTTCCCTTTTGGTGTATTAGCAAACTGAAATAGCTCGAGAAATATAATGCAAGAAGTCTGCCTTTTGTCAGACTACTTTCACTCCAGCTGTATAAACCCCAGGAATTATGCATTGTACTTGGTAAGTAGGATATAAAACACCCCTTGTGGGCATTTCAGATTGTCTTTAAGAATGGAATAATAATAGTGAAGAGACTGAGTGAATGTGTGCCTGGCTGCAGTGTGGTGTTGGTGTCTGCACTGGCAGTCACTGCCTGCTCTGAGCTCACAGTCATGGTTTGGGTTGGAAGGTCAGCAGGTCTCTCTGCAGTGCCCAGCGACGCTTTCATTGTTCAAAACCCTGAAAATTTAACATTTCCAAGGATGGGGCATCCACCACTCTCTGGGCAACTTGTTTCAGTGTTGTACCACCTTCACTCCTTCCTTATTTCTAACCTAAATTGACTTTCTTTTAGCTTAAACCATTGCCTCCTGTCCTATCACAGCAGGCCCTGCTAACAGGTTTGTCCCCATCTTTAAAAGCCCCTTTTAGGTACTGGAAGGTGTCTCTGGAGCTTTCTTTTCTCCAGGCTGAGCAGCCCAAACTCTCTCAGCCTTTCTGAGAAGAGAGAATAGAATAGATCTAGAATAGAGAATAGAATAGATCTAGAAAAGAGAATAGAATAGATACAGAATAGAATAAATATTCTCTGAGAATAGAGGATAGTGCTCCAGCCCTGGTGATGCCTGTGGCCTCCCCTGCACCTCTTCCAGCACATCCCTGTCCTTGCTGTGCTCAGCACCAAGAGCTGCAGGCTGCACTTTGCTGTTGGCACTCAGATGGAGCTGCTGAAGGGCTTTGCTGCTCTGTGCCAGCCAGGCAGGCTGGTGGGATGTCCCTGTCCCTGCCTGTGCCCTGCTCAGGTCAGTGGCACATGGGTTTCCTTCCCAGGGAGCCCAGCCCCAGCCTGGGCACACAGGGCTGCAGAGCAGCACGGCTTTCCTGCCTCTCCTGGGAACTGTGAGCTCTCTGCCTGTCACTTCACACATGTGGAAACATTTTCCACCTTTCAGATTAACTTAAAGATGGGGATTAATTTAACTTCACAAAGGGGTTTTTGATTCCCAGCTGAAAGCTGCTGTAGGAGCTGAAAATCCAGGGATGAAGCAGCAGTGTTGAGTGTTGGTGTGTTTGACAGTGATTTCTTTCTGCTTGCCCTCACTCAGGGGCTGAGGCAATCCTGTGTGCTCCTTCTTTCTGTAGGACCTTCTCCCCCTCTCTCATGCCTGCATCCACCCCTCAGTGAAAGTTAGGAATGAAATATCTGCTGAATAAATAAACACAGAATATTTTGTTTTCAGGTGTTTCAGTGGCAGTATCAGTGCATGGCAGTCTCCATTAGAGGAGCTTTTTGGTAAATCCACATGGACAGGCCAGGCAGGGGCTGCCTCCTAGAACAATTCTGCACCTCTTGGAAACACCGCACCTTTCTCCTGGGGAACAACAAATAAAGGATGCAAGAGAAACCTCTGATTAATTCCATGGCCAGGTGGCAAATGCATGACTTGTAGCAGCTCTCTGTCTCCAGTGCTGGAAGGAAAGCTCATAGTTAGAAGTGTTTTCTTCAGCCCTGGGAGTGTTTTAGCACTGGCTTCCATTCCTTCTCACAGCTTTTAGCAGAACAGGTTTAAAGGCCTATGCTTTCTGTTGCAGTGTGTTTCTCAAGTTTCCAGCTTGTACCACAGTTTTTCTGGAGGCTTTATCTGAGAATATTCTGCTGTAGTTCTTTGTTGTGTGGTGAGAATATTTTCACAGAAATTTCTAGAACCCTAATGAAAAACAATTCAGTTGCATTTCTTCTGTCACGTTGTTTCTGGTGATTCTGTGTGTTTTTCCACTTGCATATGGCTGTCTACAAATGGACTTAAGTGCCTGCACTTGGCTGACGTTGCAAATGGGATGGTGCTCGGGATCACATCATTGAAATTAGGTAAAAGTAACAAAAAAAAAAAAGGAAATTAAGCTCAGTAAAAGCAAAGAGCCCTCCCAGTGCCACCTCAAGGGCTTTCAGAGCAAGAGCAGAGGATTCACCATCACAGACATTTCAATCCAGTCTAGCAGGCTGTATGAAATATTGTGGGGAACATTCCTGCACTGGCAAGGGGGTAGGCTAAATGAGCTATTACCAGCAGCTCTTTCCATGTCTGACTGATAGTTGGCTAGGAACGTGCTTGCTGTAGTCGCCAATTTTTTTTCTTTTTCCTTTTTTTTTTTGGTTTATTTTTTTTTCTCACTTGGAGAGCACTGGTGACATTGGCAGAAGAATGCTCCCTTATAACCACTGTCCTTCTGGGTAGAAAAATAATTTCTTCAGCATGGTTCTGAAAGTGAGGTAGTGAGTTCCTCTGTGTGTGTCAGCTGAACTCCACTATAAAAACATCTAACAACAGTACAAATGAGAGTGATGATGAGTTGTGTTTAACTCCCATTTTGGATATGTTTATAAAAGAATTTGTCCTTTAAAATTGCACCTCAGTGGCAGCAACAGCAATGGGAGTTATTGACAGTTTAAATACTGTATCATTTAATCCTTATCAGGGATGTGGATGATCTAACAGGTTATAGAGGGATTTTAATGCTTACCCTACATCAATGCTTTGATACTACAGAAACTGCATCTTTTCCCTAAGTTTCTGCCATAAATGTTTTCTTACAAACCTTAAAGGGTTGATTTTTACTCCCCAGTGTTTAAAACTTGAAACTTCCTCAAAATAGGCAGTATTATTTCCCTCTGTTAATCTGACAGAAAGGCAGTGCAGAACAGATGAAAGGGCAAAGGAGCATTGAAGGGGGACTCCAGATGAAAGCCTGTGTACAGATTTATCTTCCATGTAGAGGAGCAGGTCTTTGTGTGCACCATACTGCAATCTGCTTCTGCTCTTTGCTTCTCCTGAAACTCTGCTTGCAGTAAAGCTGCAAAATAAAGAGAAAATAAAGAGCTGCATCGCTCTAAATGTTCTCTCTTCTCTTTCTCCCCCACCATGTGATGCCCAGGGACTCCAGAGAGCCTGGCTGAGAAGGAGAGGCAGCTCATGGGCATGATCAACCAGCTGACCAGCCTGAGGGAGCAGCTGCTGGCAGCCCACGACGAGCAGAAGAAGCTGGCGGCGTCTCAGATCGAGAAGCAGCGGCAGCAAATGGAGCTGGCCAAGCAGCAGCAGGAGCAGGTGAGTGGGTATTGTACTGCCTGCAGCTCCAGCCACCTCTGCAAGGGCTGCCAGCACCTTGGCTTTAGCCCTCATACCCTAAAAGTGCACCCAGAATCTTTTCCGTTTGTTCTCCAAGGTGGAAAGGTTTGAACAAAAACGTATCAGGAGAATGCTGCACAGTTTAATCCTAATTATGGATGTAGATGATATAACAGGTTATAGAAGGATGTTAATGCTTGCAAATTTGATTTGCAATATATCCATCTTGGAGTTGTTCAGAGCCTGCTGCCAGCAATGCCAAGGCTGTGGGTTCAGTCTCCTCGTTCAGGAGTTGGGCTGGATGCTCCCTGTGAGTCCCTTGCAACTCAGAATATTCTGCAATTCTCTATTACCTTCAATACCGTTAGGGTTTTTAAACTGTCTGTAAATAAACAGGCACATCCAGCCCTCCTGAATAATCCCCCAAAGCTGCTTTGATTAAGAAATACTGAACAGGTATAAAAAGAACAAAATGCAGCACTTGGATTGTAACGTGAGAAATGGAGAGGCTGGGTTTTGCCAACTGTGGAAAAAGCAGAGAATAATATAAAGTCAGTGAACAAGTGTGGCTTTTTTTCTTCTGCACTTGAGAGGCTTGATTTTCAGTTTTTGCAAATATGCCCTTCACTGGAAATGCAAACATGGTTTTCACATGTGATCACTTCCAATGGGCACACATGGACACACAACATTTTAGGCAAAAACTTAACTTCTCTCACAGATTTCACTGGGCAGATTTTAACAGAAATTAATGTCTGCTTTCATACTTGAATGCAAGCAGAGAATATTTAGATATCTACTTGAAAATTTTATCACAGAACTGCAGCTCTGTGAGTTTTAAACTCACAAAATTCTTTGAAATCTGTCATAGTTGTCATATTCAGTGTTGGTATTGTACTTAAGCAAGTCTTAAGATTTCTAAGGCACTGCTGCTACCTTCAGACATTTAAGCCTTGGTTTTCCCTGGTTTTAATTATTTAAAATTATTAATTTAATTATTTAAAAACCTTATCTTATTTTGGCCTGAACCTCCCACATGGGGAGAACAGAAGTGACTTACCTTGAGCTGCAGAATTTGTATCCTGCTGTTGTTAGGACAGCAAAGGTAGAGGAAGGAGTGAAGGTGGAATTGGCAAGATTCTTTCACCAGGAGACATCCTGTATGAAACTATTCTCTTTACCCTGCCTCCAAAAGTCAACCCTGCCACAGGGATTTGAAAGTGAAAAAGAAAATGAAGACAGTAGAAAAAGGCAATAAGAAATTAAAATAACTAAGATTTCTTTTAATTGAAGAAATTGTGTATACTTCTGTATTATGCGGAAATGAAAATATCCAAACTCTGAAAAAATGTAGTGATAAAAATAATTTTTCTTTCTTAAGGAAAGGCTCCATTCTTGCTTTTTAAGTTCAAGAATGGTTTATCTCCCTCCAGCCTTTAGAACTCGTAACTCCATTCTGTTAATGTCTGCTTTTTTCCTTCATGGGTGTAAAATGTGTCCACGGCAGCACTTGCAGTCATTTAGGGAGAGGGAGGGTGGAAGTCCTTCTGGAAAACTGCACTTGGCTTTGAGAGGAGGCTCAGAAGGACTTCACAAAGCAGGCTCATGGTGAGCCTTGTGGCCTTGCCTGCCCCCTCAGCTCCTTGCAGCTGATACACACACTGGAGAGCCAGGGATTTTTCCAAGCTCAGTTCCAGTCTCTTTGTGCCTGTTTCTACATTAATAAAAGTACACTAAGAACCTTCCTCCATGATGTCAGATTGCCATTTTTTAAAAACTTTTTGAGCAGGTGGTGCCAAACAGAAGAATATTTCTGGCCATGCTACCTTTTTGCTTTTTCTACCCTTTTCCACCATTTTTTGGTTTCTCTGCTGGGGTTGTTCTCTCTGCTGGGAAATTTTGGCAGTGCCATTATTTCAGTAAGATTTTTGCATAGGTCCTTGTCTTATGTGCAGCCCAGCATTTTCCATAAGAGTCCCTTTCTCACTGGTGTTAGCAATGAATTGAACACATCCCCCTTGCTTCAGCAGCAGCCTCTGCCCTCGGGGGTTCCTCGGCTCAGAGGAGGGATTTAAAGAACTAAGCAGGCTCAGAGCTTCCTGTGGATGGACTCTGGGAATGGTGATCCATATCTCACGTTTCTCCTGTGCAATTTCTTCACAGATTGCAAGACAACAGCAGCAGCTTCTGCAGCAGCAGCACAAAATTAACCTTCTTCAGCAGCAGATCCAGGTCAGAGACACATCTCCTCCCACACCCCTGTTATTCTTCCTTTCCCTTCCCCACTCCATCCCTCAGCCATTGTTGCCACAGTTTCTTTAAGAATCTCTGCAGTTGGCTGGCATCTTGTTTATAGAAACACAAGAGGATTGTACTTGTCATTAGCAAAAACAAGGTCAGTTTTTGGAAGGCCTTATATGATTAGCATGGTTTTTGTAGGGTCAGGAAGAAGCTGTTAGAGGAGCTGGTCATGCAAGCAGACATTTGCAGGACCAAATCCTCTTTCCTCAGGAGTGACAAAAGAATTGCCAGAAAGAGTTTGTTTGGAACCAGTGTCCTACAGCTCTGTTTTTGAGGCTGTGCTGAGGTGATTGATAATCTTCAGTGGTTGATAATCAAGTGCACCTTCTTCCCTCTGCCTTGAGGTGTTGGGAGACTGGATTTTTTTATTTGTGGGAAGTATTGTGTGAGTGAGAAGCTGGCCAAAGGGTTGGTTAGATTCTGGAGAGCAGCTGTGTAAGTTCCAGGTACCTGCAGGTTTGTCCCCAGGAGTAGAAGTTGGTAAACCAGCATACCCAGTAAACTTTATTTAGCCTCTTTCTGCCATACTGTATTCAGAAGTTTCTTTTCATGCCAATGACTGCATTTCATTACTTTTCTTCCATGTGCATGCCCCTGTTTTGGGAACAGTGCAAATCAGTTTGCTGTGGAATAACAGGAGTGGTTAATAAACCTAATACATGGGATAACAAAGGAAAGGTTTGACTTTTACAGATACCTGGGACCAGGATGGAATCTCTGGTTGTTCAATCATGCAGTTTTGTACAGAGCATTGTGAGTTGCTGTAGACTCTGTTCTATTTGTTCAGTAGCAGCAGGATTCTCCTTCCAAAGCTTTTCATCAGCATTTCAGAGGGAGTTGCCTAAAATTATCAATCACAATTGTAAGCCATTTAAGGAAACCTAATTCCAGCCACATCAGAGGAGTTTTACGGCTTCATACTGGAAGAAAACTTGGCTGTATTATTCCAGAGGACATTCTGTCCATTTCTGGACTTGGGCATTTATGAAAAACTCCTGAGAAGGTCCATCCCTCTGTTATAAGGCAACTTCTATACAAGATGTGCTTTGCTGAAAATGATTTTGAGATTGGTAAGGCTTGGTTTGGCCTGTACTCTTTTCTGCTTCCTAATTTGTGTGTGGGAGGGATTTTTATTTATTGCTGCATTTTTAACAGGACTTAAAAAGAAAAACAATAGCAAAACCTGTACAATAGCAAGGAAAATATTTGTATTTTTAGCATTTAGCTATGGCAGCAAGAGAGGAAGTTGTTTTATAAGCAGTGAATAAAAATAAATTGAAGTAATGTAATTTGACCCCAACCCTTTTAAGTTTTAATGCCCTGTAGATAAGAATGAAGTATGTTGTTTTTAGGGTAGTGAAGAAAACCCTGGTTATTGATAATGAGATATAGAGCCTTTCATCTCTTGATCCCTGGTCCAAGTTTGACCTAAGTCAGTAGTAAATGAAAGTCAGCCAAGTCCCATCTGATGGAAGCTGCAATCCTCAGGAATGATTTGGGGGTCTGTCTCAAGAGATTGCAGATGCAATATTGACCCTGCTGAGGTCAGGATTTCACCTCCAGGGTCCACTTCACACAGACCCCATCGGATTTGTGGCACCCTCCTTTTGGATGGTCAGGCAGGAAAGGTCAGGAATGGAGCAGGCAGGGAGGCAGTGCTGCTCTCTCATTCCCACAGAGCTGATCTGTGTGTGGTGAAATTTGGGTGATACTGCACAGGCAGTCTGGGCAGTTCCATGTATGATTCTGAAGTCTCATGAACCCTGGCTGAAGCCCATAACTCTGAAGGGAAAAACATTTAAAAATAAAAAAAAATCCTTATTGACAGGGAACAAAAAGCAAAACATTTCTCCTCAGCTAGTGACTGTCAGAGAAGAAACAGTTCTTAAAGAAATCACCCTTTGTATATAATTTAAGGCAATGAAGTTCCCTTAAGATGTCCATGTATAAAATAAGTGAGTGAGTCTACAGTCAGCCTGTGAGTTACAGGAGGTGGAAGAAAACTCTGACAGGAATGTAACTGTGAGTTCAGCTTTCCTGACCTTGCCCTAATTAATCTAACAGGCTTCTGTCACACTGGCCTGAAGTTTTGAAATAGCATGAGATTTATTGACAGGGAAATATTCCTACAAAGAGTGGATAACTGTTTGACTTAGGTGCAGTTGAATGATTGTGCTGTAGCTGTGAACTCAACTTATTTATGACAAAGGAGTCGTTTTACTTGAGCCAATTTTTTTCTAAGCTTGTAAGAGTCGCCATAATTCCATATAAATTATTACACAGAAAAAAGCCACTAAAATATTGTACTGAAAGCATAATACCCTAAGGTTAGAAAAAAGCATAACCTGGCCGACCCCATGATTTATGAGTCCTTTCTCTCAGTGTGCTAACTTGGAAACAGTTCCCTTTCTCCTTAGCCCATCACACAATCCATAACCAGGGAGAGGCTGTGAGTCCCTCTCCTCCTCAGAGGACTGCAGCTGCTCTGTGGAACTGCAGCTCAGTTAAACCAGCACTTCTGGGATGCTGCAGAAAGATGCTTTAGTTCCTTGAGCTCAGAAAAATGTGCCTGGCATGCGAGTCTCTAAGTGGCACGTCTTTTCCAAGCCCATCTCTGCTGAGTTCATTGGAAGGTGGTGTCACTAAAACAGAAAACAAGGAGTTTGTATAGAGAGTTAAGTAAGCTGGAGAAAAGTTGCAGATTGGATTAAATTTGAGAATGACCTCAAAATGCTAAAATAGGATCTAGATGGGATTTTGTGTTTTGGCAAACTTTTATAATTTTTTTTCGACTTTTCAGGATGTTCTAGACCTAATTTGTGAAGAGGTTTGAGTTTCTCTGAATAATTAACTAACCCTCCCCTGTTTTTATGGCACTTTGGGATGCATCCCCCCATGCACACTTTCTGCTCTGCCCAATCTTTGTGTGTGAGGTTTTCCCTGTGAGGTTCCTGCCTGCTGAGTGTTGGTGCTGTTCTCCCTGCACGCCTGGTCCTGCTGTTCTGCCATAGATGGAGCTGGAATCTGGGTTTGCACAGCCCTTGTGCATCAGCACCCCCAAAGGTTTCAGGCTGTATTTGAGGCAGAAATTGTAGGGCAGGCTGACACCTGGTATCTGAGGGCTCTAGCTGCTCAGAGTTAAGTTAGAAAGTCTCTTTTCCCAGCCTGGCAGTCAAAGAAGGAGTCAGAGCTCTTCACTTCTTGTTTTAAGGTTGTTTATTGTTTCTTATCTATAAAATTCTTTCTCCTGTCCTGCTGATGTCCACTCAGCAAGTCAGACAGAGGCACTCGGCCTGCCCCCAGGGCGGTGTTATCTTTTTATACTAAAAACTACATGTACAATGTTTACAGTTACTTTCCAATACCTATCACCTATGTTAGACACTGAGCGTCTACTCTAAACCAATCCAAAAGTTCCACCATCACAGCAGAAGATGGAGGCCAAGAAGAAGGAGGAGGAAGGCTGGACATGCCCAGATTCCTTCATCTTACCTCCTGAACCCCCATTCTAAAAACCCCAAAAAATCTATTTTTCACCCTGTGAGAAATTAACTGTCATTCTGCTGAAACTTTCGTGGCTTGTAATTCTTCATATAAGGTTGGTAATTGTTTTTTCCAAGGGCTAAATCAAAGGCACAGAGGGGTCCTGGGCAGGGGCTCGAGCCCTCCAGGGCAGCCAGAGGAATTTCCTGGGTTCTGACACTGGTACAGCTCAGCAAGTTCTTGGGTGTTCAGCTCAGTTTTGTCCTCCAGGGCCTCAAGGGAGCTCTCCTGGGTACCCACTCCTCTTCTGTGGGTCCCCAATCTCTCCCTGGTGCCCTTCCCCTGAAGCCTGGGCATTCTGGAGCTCTGCAGCTCCCATCTCAGCTGGGCATAGAGGGGCAGAGGCTTGGGATGTGCTCATGGGGCTGGGCTGGGCTCCCAGAGGTGTCACCCCTCCTTCCAGGGTGTCCCTGAGCCTCAGGGCACCAGGGAGGGCTCCTGCAGCCCAGAGACAAAGCCTGGCCCAGGATGCTGATGGAAGGCTTTGCTTTGGAGCTCACTGACAAATGTCACTTTAATTGAACTGTATTTAAAATGAAATATGGTTGTTAAAATTCATAAAGCAATTCATATTCAGTAGGGCACTGTTGATAAAATAGGTCAACCTTGCAGCCTAAATTGTGATAAAACTGATACTGCTAATCTCACAATTTTGTGGAAAACCTGACAATGTTTTATGTTTTTCCCTCAAGCCCCAGCTCTTGGAGTCATGTGATGACAAAAATGCCAGCTTTCATTTCTCCCAAATGTAAACTTCCAACTCTCAGATTTCCAGGCAAAATCTGAAACCATGAGCACTACAAGTTCCAAAATTAGAAGGCAAACAAAACAGAGGCCAAATGCTGTTTTCTAATCTGTTCTGATTTTTAGTCAAATTTTTTTTTGGAGAGCCCAGCTCAAGATCTTGGAACACTTCAGGTTGCCAATAATGTAAAACTAAGATCTCAAAGCAGCAGGCAGCAAAAACGCTGTTTTACAGTGTTTCTAACGTTTAGGCCACAGTTTTGTTTGACTTTTTTGGTTTGATACTGTCAGTAATTGGTTACTAATTTGTGTTCTTTTCTGAGTGACATACTCAGCCCAAGAACCAAGTGCTTTCTGAAATTGAGGGCAATTCCTGCCAGACAGCAATCTGTGTTTGAGGAGAGGGTTTCCTTTTTCGTTCAGAGCTAGAGCAGATGTTTTAATGGGACCCTTTTTTTGTGAGAAGGTTGGGACCCCTGAGAGTGAGGGGATCCCAGCTAAATTCTGATGCAAAGCTGGAACCAGTGTCTCTGACCTGTTCCACCTGGTACCAAATGCCTGAAATGTGGGAATTCATCTCTCCAGCCCTAAAGCTGCGTTACAGAGGGAATAATTTTATTCAGGGCTGAAGGTGCATACAGGAGATTCTGCAAGGGGTGTACAATCTCTCTGTGCAGTTTTTTAGAAGTTTTTTAGAGTTTTTTGGTTTTGTTTTTTTTTTTTTTAGAACAGTTTTTACCCCATTACCATAAACCCCAGGCCAGGTTCCCAATTCCCAGTCCTTTTGTCTATCACTGCATTCTTGGACCACATGTCTTCTTCTCATCTCCCAGCTCTCCTTGCTGAAAGCAGCTTTTGCAGGCCTTGCTCCTCTGCTGAAAGTCTCACAGGCACAGCAGAGTGGAATTAACCCTTTCAGTGTCAGCCCTGCCAGGGGGTTTGTGGCTTTGCCAGCTCCTGGGTGGGTACCTTGCTGTGGGCTTGATGGCCTGGAGCTCTGTAGAGCCTCAGCAGCTTGTCCAGAGGGGGATATGGGCATTGTGAGCCCTGGGGCTGCAGCCTTGGGACTGTCCTGGCTCTCTCCCTGCCCTGCATGTCCTGCCAGCTCCACAGAGGGCTTTCCCCTGGGGGTCTGCATCCAGGTTTGCATCCTGTCAGCTGGCTCTGTCCCCTTCCCCATCACTGCTGTGGGTGGATGAAGAGGTGCTGAGTTCTCAAACCAAAATATTCCCATTCTCACTGCCTTCTGAGGTTTGGGATGTTCCAATTTGGAACGCAATAAAAGTCTTGAACTTAGAATTTCCTGCAGGATGGCTAGGCCATTTCTCAGCCAGATCTGTTTTTCAAAACAGAGCTATGTTTTTGGGGAGGAAAGAGGGATTTGGTTTCTGAGTTTACACCGAAGTTCAGCAAAATATTTCTTAAGCTTGACATGCAAAGTTTTGAAATGACACAGTTGTTATTGTCAGAACTTTCCAAACAGCAAGAGGTTCTGGGCTGATTCCAGTCTTCCAAAACAGTGGTAGAGACCTTCTTCCAGAGTGCTTCAGTACCATCATTTACCCACCAGTTATGGCAGTAATTTTTGTTCTTTAGATTTGTTATTTGCTCTGCACTCCTCAGGTGAGCAATTGTGTGTTACCCAGAGCTGGCTGCTTGCTATCCAGGCCCATTTGTGTTCTTTTTGGTTTTTTTGTAGAAGGTGCCAGTTTCTCTCTCTTGTTGGGAGAAGACACAGATTAATTGACTGTACAAAAAGAAATGTGAAGATTTTTTTTCCCTGCCCCAACAAGTTTGCAGTCTTAAATTGTATTTCCAACATGGCTAAGGCATTTATTTTCTGTATGCTTCTTCAAAAAAAACAAACCTCCAGCAGACCACTATATGAGCTAAATACTTGGAGAACTTTGGGTTTTTAACAAGGAGGGCAGAGATCCTTACACCTAATCTTTGCCCTGTCAGTGTCTCCTCAGGACAGCCACAAGGTCTTGGGGCATTTCTCCTGGTTCCCAGCCAGAGTTCTTCAGGGGTTTTAAAGGGCTGGAGGTGGTGAGTCCTTCACTGGAGATACAGAAATGAGCAGGGGCTGCACAAGGGCCTGGTTACAGATCCAGTAATGCCTGTTGATCCTGGATTCCTGTTTTCCCTGGGAATTCTGCTGTTCTGAGAAGTCAGTGGCAGCAGAGCAGGGCTTTGTGCTGCTACAATCACTTTGCAAGGCAGAGCAGAATTAGTTTTTCCACAACCAGAGTCCTCTTTGCATGTTAGAGAGAGGTGAGGACAGAAGGTTTCCTTGGTAAGACAATAAAACTGCTGAAGTAGTGCCTGATCCAGCTCCCACTGAACATGGAGAAAAGGCTCTTGTTCGTATGAGCAGGACTTTATGGGACCTTTCTTTGGTAGGAAACTGTGAGAAAGTATCTTCCTCCTCGCTCTCCAGAATATTTTTAGAGCAGGCTCTGTCCACTGCAGCGGTTTGTTTTCGCTTTTGTTATTTTTTTTTGCCGGCGTGGATGTGCCGAGCTGTGAGTGCGCGGCCAGGCCGAGCACGCTGGAGCCCTGCTGGATGTGGGGACGCTCTGTGCACGTCCATCATGTGTCAGGGGCAGCTGTTCTCCTGCAGCTCACAGGCGGGGCGGGCTGCACTCGGGGAGAGCCCAGGAGGAGTCACACTGCAGCCTTTCCCATGACTCTGCAGCCCCTTCCCAAAGCCCTGAGCTGCCAGCAGAGAGGCAGAACAATTGCTCCTCACAGGGCTCTGCAGCTGATCTCCTATCAGTTATCAGAGGGACTCGCCTGTCCCTTGGGCAGCGAGAATCCCCTGGGAAAGAAGTTACTCAGAGCCACACACATGCATGCACAGAACCGAAAACAAACAAACAAACCCAAAGAGAACAACAACCCCAAAGAAACCCTAAACAAACAAACCCTTGGGGCTGGGGGGGAAACAGGGAAAAGAAGGGGGGAAAAAAAGAAAAATCAGTGAGAATGAGCTAATTGCTTTCTGTCCTCTCAGCTTCAGCTAATAACATTTGTGCTAGACTGGACTTTTGAGTAACCTGTGGGCCTTCATGTCCTTCCCTTAGCAGGAAAGTTAAGTTATATAAAAGGTTGTTGGGGTCCTTATGTGCACTTCTTTCAGTGCAGATGATCAGTTTGCCCCATGGTTTTAACTCCACAGGTAACCCTTAGCAAGTTTCTGCAGGTAGTTTGATCTCAGGCCTTTTCTGTACCCTTTTACCATCCACATTTGTGTACTGATGGTGTTGTGCCAGTACAAACCAGGAGTATCTGCTTAAAACTTGCATGAGCTCAGTTGGTCAGAGCATGGGTTGGGGGTTTGATCCCCATATATGCCACATGTGAGTGGGTCCCTTCAAACTGAGAGTGTTCTGTGGTTCTGTGAGCTTGAATGTATTGGAAATGCAAGGGCATGTTTGATTGAGGTAAATCAGCATTTTTTTGCCTATGCTGAGCTACTTGATGGCAATAGCACTTGTTTTCTCCACTGTTACTGGTCCAAATGTTCTCAAATTATAACACTGTTTTCAACTTCATGCCTTTTTTTCTTGCCATTTTAGCATCTTTTCTTAATTTACTTTCTGTTACTGAGCTTTCAGTGTTCCCATTTTCCACTTCTCTCACACAATCACAAGGAGAGGCCAGAAACTTTTTTTTTGTTAAAAACCAGAGCACTGAAACACCCAAAATAATCCAGCATCTTAGGCTGTAAGGAAAAGGCCAGGCCAGTGGTCAAATCCAGTCCTCACAGCTGGCAGCATTGTGCTCCAGGGCCTCATCTTGGTCTCTCTCTCCTCAGCAGGCATTTCAGGGCCCTGTCTTTTTTTTTTTTTTTTTTTTTTTTGTATTGTTTTCAGGTCCCCTCTCCAATTTCTGCATCTCTCATCATCAACTATCAACTTTGACCATCTTCTTTCACTTTCAGCTCCCTGGTGCTGAGTAACCTTTCTTAAGCAGCTGCCCACCCTTTCCTGCAGCAGCTTCTCCTTTGCCAGCCCTCCTTTTGCCCTCCTTGTCTGCATTTCTATGGCCTTATTGATGGTTTTGTTTGGCATTTTGCTGGCTGCAGAGCAGCCCCTGTCATCCTGTGAGTGTTTGTGCTCAGAGTGGGTGGCCTGGGGTGCTGTGTGAGCTCTACCTGTGCAGGTGTGGGCACAGCAGGGGCACAAGGTGCCACCTGGAAGTGCCTGGAGAAGCACAAGCTTTCCATGGCCGTGCTCTTGTCTGTGTAATCCTGAGCACTCCTGCTGTACAGCCAAAAAAAGGCTGCCACTGCTGCCTCTGCAGTGAGGTGAAGCAGGAGATAACAATAAATTTTTTACTGCTGGCTGGCAGAGGTGTTTAGGATGTGTTTTCTTTATATCTTCATCCGCCCCTAATTGAAGATGCTTTAAAATTGAATGACTAGCAGTCAAAACGTGTTTGCTTCAAACTGAGAAGAAAAATGCTGGTGTCTCTTCTTGCAAGCTGATTGCGCTTTGTACACAGCTGACAGCCACAGTCACTTTGAGTGACTGATAAGTGGGAAGCTTTGCCACTTATCAAGGAATGCACGCTGAAAAGAAAGGACTGGAGCCGTTCAGATGCTTTGGCATGTTCAAAATAACATCTCACATCAGTCAGGCTCAGAAGCACTAGGAGACATTTCAAAATAAACTTTCTATCTATCTATCTATCTATCTAGAGGCAAGAATTCAATTTAACAGACAGATCTCTGTGTGGCATCACACTGGCTCTGGAAACAAGAGCATCCTTATGAGGGTCACCAGTGCAGAATGACTCAGATGGCTGCATGGTTGGAGAGCATTTGTTGTAGGGTCTCACCCTCCAGAACAAAACAAATTTTGAAAATTCACAACTGCATTTTATTTTGGGGATTTATCTAAATTGGAGGGTTTGGCCCTGTTGGCCAAGTAATATTTAGTTTATGTGGCACAGGACATCCTGAATGATCCCAAAGAGAATGACACTCTAAGCTAAATTCAGATCTCATTTATTTCCTCTTCAGTATTATGGAATATGCTTGGGATTGCATGGCTCTTACTCAGAAAATGGCTCTTAAGGGTCCTTTAGGAGTTTTCTGTGTTTTGTAGTGGTGCACATCATGAACAGAGGATTTAGTTTTTTGGGTCAATGTTTGTTAATGTTACTGTTTAGTGACGTGCATAGGAGGAGATTCTGGCCTGCAGGAGTATGAGGGTGCATTTCCTTGTCCTGGCTGTAATAGCAGTGGTGTCACCAGGGCAGGGTTTGCGCTGGTCCCGCTGTGTGTGATGATGTTTCACCTGTTGGATGTGCAAGCGCAGGAGGTGGGATGGGAATCTCCAGCAGTGGGAGCACAGGGAGACACAGGCAAGTAGTGTGTCATGTCCCACATTGGAATTTGGACAGAACATAGTGTTGATCTGCATCCATTAGCACTACTCAAACAAAAAACCATCCATTAGCACCTCTCAAACAAAAAACCTGCTGCCAGGTTCACAACTCTTACTCTAACAACACTGGGGGTGTTGGTGTATAAGGATCATTATCTTTTGTTATGATTCTAAGCACTGGGCACCTCATTCTGCCCAGCTGATTCGATTTGAAATGATTGTTTTCCAGCCAAAATGGCTGTATTTGAGATAGGAATTATGTTTGGCATTCCAAGGTTGCCACCAGCACCCACACCTGTGTCAAGAGGAAGATCATTTAGTTCCTGTTGCCAGTGACTGATTCACACTTGCCATGTTAAGTGGTCTCAGATCTGTTTTGGTGGCTCATTCAAACCAGAGCCTCTCAAACTCTCCCCTGGGATAACGGTTCAAACAATTCAGAGGGAAAAGCTGGTTCTACTTACTGAATCCATACCATTGTCTTCACCACCCTGTGTTCTCCTGGGTGTGCAAAAGCTGATGGTGCATTACCCTGCATGGCTTAGGAGCAAGGGGAGATGGCAAGAGGCCAAGGGGGGCAGTTTTGATTTAGTTGGCCACTTTCTGTCACTTATCTGCTGCTGAATTGCAATGTGCAAATTACAGTGGCAGGCAGCTCTTAGGGAAGAGTAAATGAAATATGTCATGGTTCCTTGAGGGGCTGTGATTGGAGGGGTGATGTGAGTGACCCCCAGCTTAAAATTCTGCAGAAAGAGAGGGAGGGAAAGGTGAAAGAAACTGAAACTGACACTTCCACTCGTCTTGTGGAAGTCTCAGTTGAACAAAGATTACCTGCAGGCTCGTGGATCTCGTGTCAGCTGTCTGTATTTTGCATCTTGTGTGGAGTCTCCATTAAGTTCACTTTTCATGTGAAAGTTGAATAAGATTTGTAACGTTTAAATAATTTTAAGGAGCCATTTCAGATTTTTATTCAAATGGATTTAAAATACACTTTGGAGATACTTAGAGGTATATGTCAGAGTTTCTTGTATTTAGAAGTAAAAAAAAAGAATTTACTTCTAAATACAAGAAACTCTTGTTGCAAGATAAGCATAATAAAGTTATAAAAAATAAAATGAAGACTTAGATGGAAGGTAATAATAATGAAATGAGGCAAATTTAATTCACAGTGCTTGGAGCTCATAAATATTTGGTACAATTTTACAAAAAAATATTTTACAATGTGCGTGTTATAGTGTTTTTTATCAAAATTGGCTTATTTAAAAGATGAGAGTGATACTGTTCAGCAAATTATTCTGAAGTTGGAACTTGGATAGTTTCAACAAAATACTAATTTAAAATGGATTTGACAAATGATTGAAATATTCCTATACTCTTGTGTGCTGTGAACACTGTGTGCAAAGAAATACATTATTTAGGTAACCAAGTAAGGCATTTGGAAGTTACAAGTGCCAGAATGAAGTGAAATAGATACCTTTATTTTATTCTCATGTCTTGGTCATACATGTTGAATAAAAAAATTGCATTCCAGAATTACATGATAATATAACTGTAAATCGAAATCACAAGTGGGAAAATTAAAATTCTGTTGACAGCCTTAATTCTGACATTCCCTGATGTTCGATTCCTTGACTTTTCTGGCAGTGTGGCATTATTCTAACTGGTTTTCTGTGTGGTTTGATGGCTGTAAAAGCTCAGAATGCTGGTCCAGCAGCCCCTTGCAGTGTATCTCCAGGTCAGTTTGGAGTGTCAGCATGGGAGAGGTGCCAGCTGGCACTGCACTTACAGGAGAAATGCTGGCTTCTCCTGGGCCAGACAGACAGACAGTTCCCTGCCTGTGGTGAACAAGAGCCTGTCCTCTGAAGTTCCCTCTTTTTCTGTGTCACATTTCCTTTCTTCCTCCAGTTTGAGTTTGGTTTTTTTTACTTTTGGTCTCCATCAAAATAGAGAAGACTTTTTTCCTGTTGCTGTCCTCTTCAGAAAGGCAGATGAGGGATGGAGTGCCTTTGTTGAATTTGGACTGGTGGTGCTGAAAATGGAGTTTGACCCTTTTTCTTCAGCACCCTCCATTTGTTCCTCCCATTCTCCCTCAGTGGGGTTGGGACTGGATCAGTTTGTGCCACTAATCAATTATTTTCTCCTAATTTACCACATTCCTTGTGCTTTAGCAAAACAAAACCCTGAGGCTGATGGTAGAGTGTTTGATAGAAGCTGTTGCAGCATTTGTCCCTTTAAAGCTCTGTGGTGAGAATATATTTTCTTATCTTGCAAACTGTGTGTGGAATCTTGTCTGCCATTTAAACATTTCTGAGCTGCTGTGAATAAGCAGGAGGGGCTTTTTCGTGTGCTGTATGTAATAAGTTTTAAGTTAATAATATTCCTAAGAATCACATTCATCTAAATTGAGCATAATTGCCAATTTCTTTAAGCCTGGAGTTCAGATTTGTAGTGCAAGAATCAGTCAGCATCTCTGAGGCAGCTTTTGGTTCCATTCTCACCTTACACATACGTGTGAGATGCCTCAGACACCTTTTTATGCATGCATTGGAAATGCCCCATTTTAGATATCAAACAGGACTGCTTTGCTTTCCTAAACATTGATTTTCAATGACTCTAAAGGAGTTTAGGAGGAAGGAAGGATGTTTTTCCAAGTGGGGGCTACAGGTTGTGAGTAGTTACTGAATTGCAGCTGATGGTAGCTGGGAATTTTTCAGGGCTTTATGAACTCTCCAGCCATGCTGGCAGTTCTGATCTGAGATCATGGCAAATAGAGAGAGCCCTGAATTTAGGGCAGGGCATTGGTGATCACAGAATTTCCCAGGGATATGCAAACAGACTGATGCATGTAAAACAAGATGCAATATAGGCCAAAATGGACTCTAATTACTTCAAATTAGAAAAAAATCCAGAAATAAAACTTTCAGACTTCTTCTTTTCCCTTTCTGTGATTCTCTGAATGTCTCATGGCTGTAGACACCCTGTAAATGTTACTTCTGTTTTTCCATAGAACCTGTTTCTGGCAGCAGGAGGTTTCCCTGGGTAGGATAGCTCACCAGATACATGATAGATCCAGGAATTTCTTTGTCATTATATTGGTAAGCAAGGTTTTGGAGAGCTGATGTATTCTAGTGACCAGAATTAGAAGTATGCTCTATTTCTTGCATTTATTCTTTATTTAAAATGAAAGGCAGGCTTCAAATTATTTTTTTCAAGAATTTTAGCTTTCTGTGTCATGAGTATTAGGGTGTTTTTTAACTCTACTTCCCTTGCATTATTTCTCAGTGCACGGTTCAGAATTCCTGTCTTATTGGTACAATCAGAATAAAGAAACTTGAACTGTAATCGATATACCGACACAGAAGTCTGTATCCTTTGTTAAGAATATTTGCACTTCTTATGTAAAACAGAACATCCATTCTAGGAATTGTTCACATCCCCTTTGTGTACTTGGGTGGATTTGTGTAAATCTCAAGTTTGCTTTCTGCCCCTTTTGAGAAGGTTGGTTGAGCTCAGTGTCCTCTTAGCAGAAACTCTTGCAAAGATCCTGTGGGAGGAAAGTTGTCCATTGTGTTCCTCTGAAATCTGGCTATCTTTTTTCCTGGAGCTGGGCTCAGGCAAGTTTATTCTTCCACTCAGAAATATCTTAGGAGGTTCCTGTCCTTTCTGGTGCCTAGGAAGCAGGGCTCAGATATATTGTATTTGTTGCCATCATACAATCTGTGCAACTTCCCTGCAAATATAGAGAATTGTGCTTTCCCCAGCTGTTCATTTGATAGGATTCTGGTCCTGCATTTAGAGCAAACTGTGCTTCTGCAATTCCCATTGTTTGGAGCACGGCCTCCCTTCTATACCTATTGTTTGTTTTGTCTTTTTTGTTGTGCATAACAGGTGTTTCTTTCAGGCAGCCCAGGCAGAAAGGCAAGGGCTTCCTTTATGGCAGATCTCTTGAGACTTTGATGAAACTCTTCTTTGTGATAAAAATGCCAGTGCCTTTACATGAATTGCACGTGAAATGTGTCCTTGCACAATTTCTCTGTCCCTCTGCCCTCCCTGCTTCTCTGGCTCTCTTTTGGTGGGGTGGGTTTGCCTTTTCTCCTGTTGGCCAAAGAACTGATTCCTTTTTACCTTCCCAGTGCTGTGCTCCCCTCAGCCACAGGAAAGGTTTAAAAACAACAAACTGTTCCTGCAGAAAGAGCTTGCTTTCCTCCCAGTGTGCCTTGTCACTGCCCCCACAAATGCCATCATCCTCAGAGGAGCTTCCTCCCTGGGAGCCATGGGTAGAGGCTGAGCCCTTTCTGTGCATCCACTGAAGCTGGCCTTGCTCTGGTGGGTTACAGGTTCCACAGACACTTTTCTGTCTGCCTTGCTTTTTTCTTTCTCACAACCTCACCTGGAGCTGAGCAGGAGCCACTGCTGTTCATCTGTTTGTGGCTCAGCTGTGGAGATGCTTTGGGGAGGTCTGGAGTTGTGGCAGGAGCTGGGGGCTGTAGTAGGCAGAATGCCCACATAAATCAGAACCTGATGCCACTTTCTCTAGTGTACATTTAATATTCTTTCAGCTTTTTGTTTAGAGGAGGCCTTCCACACTCCAGTACAATCCGGGTGGCTGACTGTCCAGGTGATAGGAAAGGCAGAGAAGGGAAAACTGAAGAGGGGCAAGAGCCTTGTACTGTGTTTTTGGCTGGTTCATTGGCTCATATTGTTCAGGTGTCCTGACAGAATATTGCTGACCTGTAATGCATTATTTCCATGCCCTTCTCTCCGTGCCCAGACATTTATTGGTTGGAAACCCCAGGGGTGAGCAGATACAAAGCTGTGTTAGTCACAGGAGATGTAATGGATGTCCTGGGAGCTGTGCCAAACAATTAAGAATATAGGCATGATGATTTACAGGGTAAGCAAAACCTCCAGAGAGTGTTGCATCTGTACAGGCTGCCCTGGGAAGCTGCAGAAGGGAAATAACTTTCACCATTTCAGGGTTCAAAAGGCAGTGCATATCCAGGGAATGAGCAGAGATGGACTATTGCTTTCAGTCTGGGACAGAACCTTTTACTGGTGACTTTCTGTGGCTTTGATCAGTGGATCAGGCTTCCAAAATGTCACCCACAATGCCATCAGCTGCCCTCTGCACAAAGTGTGCTTCTCCTCCTGCAGTTACAGTGGCAGGGGTGTCAGCACAGCCTGGATGTGACACTAGCTTTGGATCTATTTTAGTGCTTCACTCTGTGGCACTGGCAGTGGCAGCATCTGTGGAAAATCTGAAGATAACTGTCAGAAAGTGAGTTTGAAGGGTGTTTAATTTAGAAACATTGAGCCCCCCCAGGCTGACATTTGCTTTAGCATGCAGTAGATAACAGGGGAAGATGGGACTTTAATAATGCTAATAATACTATTTCCTAAAAGGCTTCTTGCTCGTGAAATATGTTGTCTGCTTTTGGTGCTTCATTACTGATTGACTCAAAACCCATGAAGTTTTACTTGATCTTACTATAGTAAAATGTTTGCATGTTGATTGAAGGAGCCTGGAATTCCCTCCTCTTGTATAAAACAGCACAAAACCCAAACATGAGCGTTTAGAGACACTTTGTGCTGAAAGAAATGACCAAGATGAGGACAAGTGATGTTACAATTTTATCAAGTTCCACATGGCTTCTTCTCTGTATTCTTTTACTAAATGTTTAAGGAACCTGAGCCACTGTTTTAATACTTAACTACAAGAGAAGATGGATTGTTTTTAAAAAGCAGGCTGTTCTGAAAGCAGCCCTTTCTCAAGTTGAGGCATGCAGACTTCACTCCCAGTTCGAGTGTGGGCACATGTTCTGAGAGCCTCACACCCGTGGGTTCCTGTGAGACGTCATCTCCCTGCTCCTTCAGGAGGTGCCCTTCTGTGGGAGGTTAAGCCTTCTTTCTACCCAAGGGGGACTTGGGGAGGCTTCCTTGGAAGCCTGTCACCACTGTTCCTGCATTTCACAGGCCAAGGATTGTTGGGGAAGCTGAAACAGGGAAGCCTTATAAATATGATTGCCTGGCAAAAGATTTTGAGAATATGGAAACTATAAGTGAGATGGGAATGAAAGCAAGCTTTGAGATCCCTTAGTTGAACAACAGGAAAACAATGGTGTGGCCAGCTGAAGGTGATCCCCTTTTGATGAAACAATACCCTCTGCTTGCAGACAGCTCCAAGGGTCAGAGCAGACCCTACTAGCTTGGCAGAAGGGGCCCAAAGAGGAGTTTTTAGGGTTTCCAAAGAGTAGTTTTTAGGCTTAGCAGAAGGGCTCCAAAGAGGAGTTTTTAGGGTTTAAAATGTAACACAGTGTGGGAATGTAATGATTCTTATAGGCTGTATGGAAATGCTGTAGGCTTTGTATCTTGTGCTAGATTGGTTAGTGAGAATTAGAATATTCAACACAGAAGAAGATTTATGGTATTGTAACAGGAACTTCGTCCTCTTTCTCTCTTACCCTCTTTACTCTTCCTCTCATCCCCTTTGCCACGCTCTTGCCTTCTCTCTCTTTACCTCTCTCTTTACCACTTCTCTCAGGCCTGCTCCGAGCTGTGTCTGGCAGCTCCAAGCAGGACCCCTGCACTTGGTCCTGTGCAATAAACCCCAAGTTCCAAGACCAGAAGATTTATTGTATTGTAATGGGAACCTCGCTCTCTGATCCTCTCTTTTACTCTCTCATTTTCTCTTTACCATGCTCTTGCCTTCTCTCTCTTTACCTCTCTGGGGCCTGCTCCGAGCTGTGGCTGGCAGCTCCCAGCAGGGCCCTGCACTTTGCCCTTTGCAATAAACCCCAAGTTCCATGCCTGCCCTTTTGTGGGAGGTTTAGCCTTCCTTCCACCCAAGGGTGCCTTGGGGAGGCTTCCTTGGCAGCCTGTCCCCGCTGTTCCTGTGTTTCACAGGGCAGGGATGCTTCCTGAGCCACGTGTGGAGCTCACCTGCCCGCGAAGATTGCTGCTCACCAGCCTGCCTTAAGACGGCTTTGCATGCCAAAGGCTGATTTTCCCCGTTTTGGGACCATCACTCAGTGGAAGTGTCAGAAAGAGGGAGGATAAATAGCGAGTTCCATTAACCAGGGGGAGGAAAGTGCTCTGGAATTATCTCCTGGCTCCATGTTTGCTGGGGTTTTGCATTAGCAGCAGCCAAGTCACGGTGTGTTGACACAGTCTAATGTGCAATGACATAATACCTGGAGTATGGAGACAGCGAGAGGCGCAAAATCAAACTTATCTGAGTTTTCACAGGGAAAGAAGGGATTAAACTTTGCTGGTTAAAATATGGATTTTTTTTTTTTTAATAGAAACTATCCTAGTTCGATTGAGATAAACCTACTCAGATCTAATTCTATCCAGTCCCTGGGAAAAGTGGGCCTTAAGATGTTGAGCCTATTTGCCCAATCCCTTTTTTTAGAAATAAAGATTAGGGTAGGAAGTTTGGTCCTTATCTTTAAGGTTCTTACTGCTTCAGAAGGAAACTGAAATACTTACATGAAGGACACTTTCTTGAACTTGTGATTTGTCTTCGCTCAGATTATTTCATAAGCTTTGGCAATGTAGATTTCCCACAATGCTTGGCTATTTTTGTTTTACACCTCCTAGAGGAACTGTGATAAATAGTTGTTACTTCCTATTAAATAGCAGAAAGAGATGTCAAAATACTCCAGTGGCTTGAAATTCAAATGTTCCTCCCTGTGCATGGAAACTTTGCTCTGGAAGCATCATCCCTTATTTCATAACTGCCAGGTATGATTCTTCTCTGCCTTTTCATCCCTTGTAGTTACTTACAGCTCTACAAAATAGCATTAAATCACCAATTTCTACTTGCATTTCAGAGTCTATTTGCACGGATATTTGTGCATGATCCAGATCTTGTGTAGCACCGTCATCACTGGATCTTGGAATATTTTTCCTTCTCTTTTTTTTTTTTTTTTCTTTCTTTCTTTTTAAAGCATCCTGTTTTTCAGACCAGGGGAATTGAGGACAGAGGGGAAGCAGCTTGCACATTGTTAGGCTGCAGCTCATTGCCAGAACCAGGAACAGAACCCAGATTGTCAGGCGTCTCCCATTGGGCCACAGCACAGAATGGGAACTGAAGTGCAGTTATCAAAGATTCAGGCCGTCTAGGTTTTTATCTTCTGGCTCCACTTTTGCTGGTTTTCTATAGAATTTCCCATTTCACTGGAAGAAATTGAATGCAGACTGCAGTGTTTAGGAGAATGAGGCAGGGAAGCAGGCAGAAAAGACTCTCTTATTCCCAGAGTCAGATTTATGTTGGTGCCATTCCACTGAATCACTTCAGTGGAGTTTAATGCAGAAAAACTGATCTGCTCCATCAGTAAAATCTAAGTGAATAAGTGGTAAAAAGTTTATGAGGGTCTGTTTCTGTCCTCTTCAAGGTAGGAAAACAAGTTTCCTTGCATTTTTTGCGTTTGCTGTGTTTCAGTTTTTCCAAATCCATTCATTGTAGCAGAGCCAAGACTCTGTCAGCACATACCTTCCCTTTTGAAGCACCCCTCGGTTCCATGAGAACTGCCCAAACAAATCAGAGTGTAGGGCCCTTAGCAGTGACTGTGCACTGCCCTGGAGCACTGCTGGGTTTGTGCTCCATCCTAGCTGTGCTAAATGCCAGTGGGATGCCTGCCCCTGTGTCTTTTTTCTCCTGGATTGCTCTGCTCCAGCTCCTGGTGGTTTGTTCGCTGCCTTGCTTTCTTCTCTCTCCATTTCTGCTTCTTACCCTGCCTCCATGCCATGCTCTGCTTACCTAAGGCCAGCTTGGTGTGTTTAACAGGCACAAATGGCTGTGCCTTTCCCATCTCTCCCCCTTCCTCCCCTGTTTTTCCCATTTAATGGCTTGCTAATAATGGAGCCACAAAGGCGACGGTAGGGGCGGCATAAACACAGCTCACCTATGGCTGAGCCGCTGATGTTTTAGAATTAAAAAACAAAACAGGATTATTATGATAATAAAAGCCAATGCAGGTGCTGGGCACTTGGTTTATTTGCTGATTAAAACAGTCCCAGTGTGACATCTTTCTGGTATAATAAACGAAAGAGGGAGGAGGATTATTGCATCCCCAAGGAATCGGGGCTACTTGAACAGAAAATATTTGAGGGCCATCTCATTTTAAGGGACATCATATATCACTGCATGCTGGGAATATACCTGTTTGGCAGGGTGCTGGGCAAGAAGTCAAATATTCAGAATGATCAGTCAGCTGCCAGGGCATTCATTTCCTTCTAATTTGGCTTGGTCCCTAGTAAAGACCCCAAGAAACCAGAGGGAGGACTGCTCAAAGCTGTGCCTCTGTCACTGAACAGGATGTCAGGTAGTGGAGGCAAGGGACACGATGCCTTCCTTGCTTCTCCCATCTCCATAGTAAGATGCCCAGCTTCTGTTAGGGATTGTGAGCCCTTGTGCTTTCTTAAACCAATATTATAGTGTTTTGGATTAAGATTGAAAAATCCTTAATCCTGTTCATCCTCCTCTGAACATATTGTGCTTGTATTTTTATAAAAATGCTTTCCTAGATTTGTCTTTCCTGTTTTGTTTTGTTTTGTTTTTTTTTAATAAATCTGTTACTCCACGACCAGTAGAATTTTATTTTGTGAAAACAGGTTTTAGCCATAAGTGCCCTCATTTTTCTTTAGACTTGCATGAAGTTTTTGCATAGAAGAAACTTCACTGTTGTGGGAGTTTGATCTTTACACTTTTGTGTGTGTGTGTCACATGAATTCTCTGCATTATGCAATTAACAGTTTCTTCTGGAGCCTGATGCTCTAAATCTGCAAGTGCAGTAGATACTTTCCCTCTGCCAGGCAGCTTCAGGCTAAACGTTCAGACTGCCACTCTGAGTTAATTAAACACCTATTTGAAGTTAAGCTGTTGAATGGCAAATAAAATAAAATGGTCGTTCTAGCCCTGTGAAATGGTTATTGAGGTTGACACTAAATTTTCTGCTTTGTTCCTTCCTGCTTTTCAGTCTCTCTATTTGCTCCATATGGTGCTTCTTTAGGAAGGGACACAATATTTGACAAACTACCTTTAGCAAAGGTAGTGCTGGCTGATGCTTCAGAAAGTATGGATGCAGAAATAATGCTGGTGGTCCTAGTCAAAGTTTGAAATTTTGCAGGGTTCCTTGTAAGGACAGCACAATTTCATCTACCAACTGCAGCTGAAAATATCAGTCAGAAAAGGCAGCTCTAGATCTGGCCAAAACAGTTCACTGTAACTGTTTTCCCTTGGAATGGAAGAATACAGTGGGCTCTGCTTTTTTCCTCATTTTTTTCTATTTTCCATAGTTATTCTAATCTTCTGCTGCCAGTGGGTGTTCACAGGATAGGCAGCTCTCTTCACAAGACACCTATGCCTGTCTTGCTGCTTGTAGAAGTATTGGGTTTTCTTGGGTAAAAATACAATTCAGTGAGGTTGTGCAGGTAATTGAGGGATTCAGCATTCGTTTTAAAATAGGGGGATAATCTAAGGCATAAAACCTTGTTGCATTGGTAAACTTCTAAATTTTTTTAGTGAAAGACTGAGATTTTTACCCATAAGTGTTTTAAGCATGAAGTCTTAGAAAGCAGGGAATTGATACAGCACCCCTTATAAAAGAAATAATAAAATCTTTTGTCTTTAGAACATGTTGTTTCAGGAGAATAAATTTCTCTGGGACAAGTGGTCAAGGCAGAAGTCTCAGGGTATTTGTTAAAGATTATCACTTTCCTTAAGCTCCTTTTTGTGTTCACAAACAAACATACTTACCTGCATTTCTGGAATTCACTGAATTGCTTTACAACATCTGATGATTTTATTTAGCAGCCTCACATACTCTGGGAGAGGGGTGCTCTTGGACTTCAGAGGGAAAACAGAATGAGAATTAATTTCTTGGTCAGTTAATGTCAGAAGCAGCTAGACATATGAAAGAAATTGGAATCTTCTTAGACTGCCTGTTTGATTTTGGAGGAGGCTTAGATGTTTACTGAAATTTCCAGCCTTTCGGAGTTCACTTGTGAGTGCTTTGTTCATCGCTGCCTCTGGAAAAAAGTACATGTCACCAAAAGAATAATGCAATTTTTTTCAGCTGGGCTAATATCTCTCCATTGAAAACCGTGTGTGTGTGTATGAGTAAGTCAGACAATTCAGCAAGGCACTGGGACAGAAATGAGTTTGGCTCTAATAATTTCCAGAGTGTATCAAGTGATGCTGGCTTGGTTTTTCCTTAGACTGTATCCCAGTAAAACTCTAGTTGGTTTTGTTCACATGGCTGTAGCTTCCTTATCTGCTGAATTCTGCAGGGAAAGCATCTTCTTACTGCACTGCTGCTGTTACTGCTGATCCATTTGGCTGGGCATTGGACCTTTGCTGACCAGGTTGCAGCAGCTCTCCTTAGAAATGCCATCTTTCAGTTAATTAATTACAAACCTGGGTGGCAGTTCTGGATAAGTGTTTGCAAGTACATCTGCAAAGCTAGTAGAGCTCAGGAGAATGGATTTCACAGGGTCCTGAGCAAGAGAGCCCCCTTTTCTTCAAGTGTGTTTGCACAGAAATGTGGAAGGGCAAAACCATTTTTAACTTCCAGACATCACTGAGCATGAGCATTATACATAAGGGAAGGTGAGGTTTGGAGGAGTTAATGATTAATGATTTTAAGATAAGACACAGAAACCTGATTCTTACAGCTAGGCAAGGCAAGACCATGTTGTTCTTCAGGTGGGACTGATCCAAATGATCTCTGAAGGAGCTCTTCTACCATCATTCCTTTTTGTCAAGCAATGTGCTCATACCATGGTGAGATGAGATAGGGGTTAGAAATCATAAGGCGTAATTTGTAAAAAGAATCTTTCCATTGGTTACATCTTTGCTTTTTAATGGCATTGTAAAGTATTGATATATTTTCCCTTTCTTCCTTGAAATACACAGGATGTTCTTTAATAACATTATAATCCTCTCCACACTGCTGCTTGCAGCACATTATAGCCTCTGTAGAGTCTCAGACATTCTGAACTCTTAATTATTCAATGAGATACAGATTTAAAGCAATTGGATTGTGTACTGGATAAGGATACCAGTTTAGTCCTGTCCTCACTCTATAATCCAAGTTTCTATGGTACAGAGTTTATCTGGAAGCTGACCTGTGTCTTTTATCAAATTCAGATGGACTCTGTAGACAGTTAACTGTCAAGGTTCAATATTAGGCACCAGTCTGGAGTACCAGGTGCTTTTTCATGGCCAGCAAATCAGA
Source organism: Molothrus aeneus (assembly GCF_037042795.1). Classification (NCBI taxonomy): domain Eukaryota; kingdom Metazoa; phylum Chordata; class Aves; order Passeriformes; family Icteridae; genus Molothrus; species Molothrus aeneus. The sequence goes on along the minus strand of NC_089650.1, from coordinate 762,820 downwards.
AAAGTGATAAATTAGTTGTGATTCAAGTGCCTTAATCTCTAGCTAGAGGGAACATAAATCTTGGACAGAGTCACTAACCTCAAATGAACTCGTTAGATCTCTTCCCAGAGCTCCTTTGACTTCTCTGTTCTTTAACTTGCAGCACCATCATCTTCCTCCCTCTCAAGCACATCCATATTCCAAGAAACCATTTTGACTGATTTCTCAAATCTTCTTCTCTAAAATCCAGCTTTTTCTGCTGCCTAAAAATTTCAGCCACTGTTTTGTCAATCTTACAACTTGATTACTGAGTCTTCTGTTGTCATTCTGTTGTCATTCTGTGTCATTCTGACATTCCATTATCTCCCTGTTCTCTTGGCAGGACATTCCCCAAACACCATCATCTCTTCACTGCTGTTGATATTCTTGGACCCAGCTCTTCCCTTCAGCCTAGGCGTTGCTCCCTGTTTTCCATAACATGAAATTACAGTTTGGTGTTGTTTCCCCAAGGTTCTTCACAGGTCTTTCACTTGCATTTCTCCTCTCCATGGTTCATGCCAATTCTGATCTGCTCTGTTGGTGACACACACACCCCCACACCTCATTGTTTTGTTTGTTCACTTTTCCTGTGCTGTCTTGCACTTTATTTCAAATTACCTCAAGTCTGTTGAATAACCTTTCCAGAAGGGTCGAGCCTTTCATATTGCCCAAATTATTTATCAAGTTTTACTGCTGCTGTTGCCTACAGACAATTATCAAGCTCATGAAATCTAAACTAGATCCAAGCACAGAACCCTAAATAATACTATAATAGATATAATAACTACTCCTCTCTACTATATCATGTTTTCTACTTGTGGTATCTTGTCTTAAAAAAAGATCTAAAACATGCAGGACTCTCTTTGATCATGCACAGTCAGAGGCTGGACCTCTGCAGTCCTTTGAACTTCCTCACAGTCCAAGTAATATATGGTGACAGTAATAGAAAGATTAATTTACCTTCACTTGCTTTCCTTTCTGAATCAAGCTGGATTCTGAGAGTGTTTATGTGTGTAATTCAGGAGAGCCACGTGATGGTGAGAGTCACATCCCACCAATTGCTTGCTCCTGTACTGCACAAATTCCTGAAGTTTTTCCCTCTGATGGGTTAATTATCCAAACGAGCTCCTTCTCCATAGGCACAGATCAGTCCATCCATGTATGTTCAAGGCTCGTGACATTATTTAGGTTGGGGATTGCTGTGAAATCTGGGCTCAGATTTGGTCTTGCAGCATCAGTTTCTCACTGCTTCCCACCATCTGCTCACCAGAATTTCTGTTGCTGCTAATGCCTGGACTCAGGAATGCTGAGGAGATTTTCTGTTCAGAGAGGGTGTAACCAAATTTAAACCCACTTGTCCCATTCCCATTCAGTGCATGTGCACTTTGAATTCTCATTGTCTCTATCACACACAGCACTCATTCCCCTCATGCCACAGAAAGCAAATAGTGGCAAAAGGCAAGCTGTAAAAAACCCCAAACCCACCTGATGTTACCTATTCCCTTTCTGGAGCTCCTGCAGCCTTCAGAACGTTTGTGTGCAGCTGAGCCAAGGAAAGGTAGCAGTGGGATTATTAGTGAAGAGATCATCTTAGGAGAAACATGAAAAGGGGACCAGTTCTTATTCTGATCTCCTTTTTTCCCATGCAGTTAAAAAGAGAGAATCGTTTCAACATGCTTCTGTCAGACTCCTTTCAGTGGCCCCTTTTTCTCGGCAAAGTTACCAGCAGCTTCATTCATGAGATGATCTTGAAGGTTGTTTCAGTGTCACTGGGATACAGTTAAAGTGTTTTCTAAAGGGTACCACTCAAGTGGAAAGGCGCCTGGTAGGAAAAATAAGGCCCTTGCAGAAAAAGAGCAGCAGCCCATCAGATCTTGCTTTTTCAATCCAGGCAGGTTCCCCCTTGCAAAGATTAATTACATTCAGGTTTGGAAGACAGCCTTGCTGTGGTTTTCTTCTCCTAGCATTAGGAAAGATAAAGGGCGTGATTAGTGTGCACAAAGGCTCTGATCAAACCAGCACTGGGGTTTGTGACAGGAGCTTCAAACACTTTATGGATCACTGGTGCTGACAGGTAGATCACACAAGCCTTAAACAGATGTTTAGCAAGAAGATGAATGTGTGAGATCTCAAACGTGCAGGACTCCTTTGCCTGGCCATAATAGGCTGTGAGGCATTAAAAAATGTGGGGTTTTTTTGGGTTTGTTAGGTTTTTTTTAGCTGCCCTGCTAAAAAGGGAAAAGAGATCCTACTAACCAGCTTGCATTAAATTTTTTAATTTTTTTAAATTGAAATTAAATATGGCCAGGTCCTTGAAGCTGTTTAACTTCTTCTTTTAGACATTAAGGCTGTTCTTTTGGGATGTGTGACCCCACTTTGCCCTCTCTAGGAAAATGTAGCAGTGAGGCAGTGACTGTGAATGCTCTAAGGGCCAAGGTGCATATGAGATGCTCAGTTGGAACAGAGATATATTCAAATTAAATTACAAAGGTCTCTTTACCAGGGAGCTTCAGAGACAGTGGCTTTCCATGGGATATGTGTTCTCTGCATCAGCACAATGACTTGGAAATGCAGTAATTATGTAAGGCTTGTGGAGCAAACTGTATTTACTAGACCTCTTCAGACATTTTGAGATGTTGATATGACGGGAGGAAAATATTGCATCAGTGCCATTTATTATTACAAAAATTCAGAAGTTCTGGGCGTGATTTTTAGTACCTTCTCAAGAGAAATCATCTCTTGCCTTGCCCTTTGTAGTCACAGAATCCACTCCTTTGGAGGTGTGAATGTCCTGTGTGGGGGACAAGCAGAGACCCTCCCTATCTAGCAGGAGATTAAGATCTTGGCAGAATGTCTGATGGATGTCAGACACCTGGAGGGATCTATTCAATTTAGAAATGGGCTCAAGCCAAACAATTCAGAGCCCAGTCTCAGATTTGAACACTCCCGAGTTCAACGATTTTTTTTTACATAAAGTGTTTAAGCCAGTCCATATGATTAATCAAATTGCAGAATGTGGTCTGGGCATGGATTACAAGCACCCCTAAAATGCAATCGTATTTTTTAGTGCTTTATTTAGATGGTCTGGAAAGCCTCAATGCAGGGTTTGACCTCTTTGTCATCAGCCTTAAAAGAAGTTGGTTCATAAGTGTGGGGGCTTTATTTTTCCTACTCTCCTCCCCCATTTACTGGTTTTTAATTCTTTTTAAAGAAATGCAGAAGAAAAGGTGTTTGTAAGCAACTTCCCAAATTATTTTTTGCCATCCACAAGTTTAGAGCTGCCTGTTTGAATATTTCCCAGAAAGTATTGTTCTTATGTGACAACAGGTCAGAAAGACTCTGCATTAATTACACTAACATATGGTTATTAACAGATTCTAGCTCAGGGAGCAATACTTTACAATGTTATCTTCCACATAGTCAGATGTTAGCCATATTGTCAGTGCTGGCAGCTATTGTTTCACTCATTTACTTCACAGAGCTAATTACTCCCTAATAATAACTTTACCTTGGAGTTTTTCACTTGCTTGTGCCAGCAAACCTGTTCACACTACATATGCTAATTATTGGCACTTATTCATTATGTTAAGATAGCTTTAAGTTCAAGCTGTGCAGCCTGGCTTTCGGTATGGAGCCAGCTGGCTGCAAAGTTCCACCTTTTTTTTTTCCCTTTTTTTTCCCCCTTTCTTTTTTTTTTTTTTTTTTGTAACTAAAGTCGTTAAAAGTTTTAATATGGGCCTATCTTGTTCTCTTTGCAAGATTCAGCCATTCAGGAATTCAGGCTCAGAGTTGGTTACTCATGGACAATTCCAAGTTTATAAGGAGCTCCTGGGTTTTTTTAACTGTTTCTCAGAGTTTGCAGTGAGTTCTTTTCTGTTTAGTGGATTGCAAATTCATTTGTAATTGGAACTATGAGGCCATTTACCAAAATTTAATTTACCATTAATTTTGTTCCTTCCCTCACCAGTTCTGCCTCCATGCCTGGTGCATCATTCGTTGCATTTTTCCCCTGGAAGTCCCAAGGCTTCCTAGTGCCTGGTGATTTGGGGTTTGTTTCTCTGTGCTTTTGGTGTCCAAGGGCCTGAAACATCAATGAGCTTTGTAGGGATGGATTCACTGATTTGTCCTGGGATCAACCTAAGTACAGCAAATCAGATCATTCCGATTTGCAGCCTAAACCAGACAATTTTCATGGGATTTGGTCTATTCCATCTTTCTAGAGTTCTCAATGATCCTTTTTCACACCCTAGAATAGAGCATATTTTCATAAAACCCAGAGAAATGTGGTGTCTTCTAAAGATAAAAAGCTGTCCTTGATTTGCATGAAGAATTTTATGAATACCAACTGAACATCTACAGGGGAATCAAAGACAATTGATGGCTGATCCTGGTTAATGTTGTGTATAAAATATGGGATGTTAAAAAAAGGCTGCTTCAGCTCTTGGGGAGCCCTGTGTCACATCATCATCCAGTGCTTTTCCAGTATCTGCTGAACTGGTTATTTTGTGAAGTTCTAAAGAAACTAAAAGAAACTGGTTTTATGCAAGATAAGGGGAACATACGTGACATCCCATTAATTTTAGATCAGTAGAAAGAGGAGACTGAAATTTCCCTATGTATGAATTCAGGCCATAGAGGACAAAATTGCCTAAATCTGCCTCTCTGTCAGCTAAGGGTTTTATATTCTGTAAACTGTTGAGCTACCCTGACATTAGAACTAAAAGGGTTGTTTTAAGCTAATTTATTAGGAAAAATGTGTGCAGAAAGCTGCCATTTGGCCATCCTATCTTCCTGGTATGCACATTGCACACATTAGGGTTTCTCTCCATGCTGCTTGCAGTATCAAAGAAAACATGGAGGAATTAAGTAAGATTATTTCATTAACAGGAAAGGTGAAATCTCTCCTCTTCTGTACACATCTGTACTTCCCTCCACTGTCAGTGTGATCAGGTTTTGTGTACCTCAGTGCAGAATTTGGCCATAAAATAGGAGAGAAAAAGCAGGACAACCAAAACTGAAAGATAAGATTTAACTGAAATAAAACCACTGTTTCCTGCAACATCCCGTTTTCCGAGTGTTAGATTGGATTCTGCTTCAGCACAATTCCAGTATTAGCAATAAAGACTCTGAATACAATTCTTAATGAAGCTGAAGCAAGCAGACTTTTAGTTGAGCCATAATAGATGAACTTCACAGATCCTTTTGACGTGAAAGAAACGACTCATTATGTTTAGAGAAGGTTTGAACCAAGCCCTTCAAGCTTTGATACAACTTTCTCAGGAGCTGACCTTTTATGGGAGGCCAGGCCTAAATGCCAGATCTGATTTCACTGTGGAGACTGGACTGAGATTGGGAGCTTTGTGCCTTAGAGGAGTGTTAAAAGAGCCTGGTATCACTGCTCAGGCAACTGCTGGATTTTCACCTTGGTGGCCTTCTGCTTTCTTGATAGACCTAAAACACTATGAAAGTAGATATACCACCACAAAATACAGCTGTACAAAATATAGCCCTGTTTTGTTTTGTAGCAACAAAATATTACTGCTTTATCCAAGGAACTCGGGTGGGTCATGGCTGAAGAACCTGTGCTGGGAAGCTGTTGGAGCATTACAGGGCTGTGACTGGGAATCCTGGTTCTGAGGACAGTGGGAATAGGAGCCTGGAGAGCCTCTCTGGGCAGTTGGACTGCTCTTCAAGTTAGTTTTGCCACATTAGGCATGGTATCTCAGCAGTGGTAAGTGATAGCAATGAAGAAAAGACATTCAGCAAAAATGCTGTGATAGAACTCTTAGGAACTTGTTTGTTTTTAAAGCTGTTTCCTCAAGAAAAACTGAGAGAGAACACTTTTTTTCTTTTTTTTTTTCCCTTTTTTCCCCTTATTTTTCTTGGTTTTCCTTTTTTTTTTTTTTTTTTTTTTTTTTTTTTAAATAAAAACTTAGTTCCTCCTCAGATACTTGGCACTCCTTAAAATCTGCTGGAGCCTGACGGACTGTTCTGATGTTCTTAATGCACCTGAGAGTTCCTTCCCAAACATGCCTTTCCTTCTGCTAGATCTTGCCAAGATCTTTTGTATAAACCTAATTTGAAGTTTCTAGGACACAGTAACGTGGCATGAAGGAGCCCTAGAAGAATTTTGAAAATATGATTAACACCTCTTTCTAAGTCCCATATCACAAAAAGATCTTGGCCAAATTGCCTGTAATTCAGCTGCAGGTATGTTCTCTGACAGCTGACCACCTGTAAAGGCTTGGGAGGATAAATGGCCTCTCCAGAGATAGGAGGAACTAGGGAAAAAGTATCTAATCTGGGCATTTATCTGTGCTCTGAACCGTGCCCTCTGAATTGCTGGCTTTACAGCAAAAAGCCAGGCTTGCCTGTAGCTGTGGGCAGCCTGTGTGTGTTCTGCATGAGGCATGGGGAGAGCAGGAATCTGCACTGGTGCACTAGGGAGGGTTCATGGACTGGCTTAGGAGAGATTTGTTACTTGCCACTGGTGTGTTTTGCTTGATATCTCCAACTGATAGCAGTGAAACCTTTATGCCGCCTTATATTGCAGCATATTGTATGAAAGGAGCTTAATGTTTAAATTCAGTTTAAGGCTCAAATAGGTTTTGGAGCGTTTTAGGAGAGTTATTGGGGTACATTTTTGAGTCCTTCTACTGTTAAACTTTTTTTGTACCATAGTCAAATTAACCTACATAGCTTACATGGGCTAGCTTTTGTGTAGGTAGTGGAGTTTTCTGTTTTGATGGAGTGTTATATGTGGAGCTGCCTCAAAGCTACATTCACCTGCTGTGGGCCACATTAGGAAGCTCTGAAAAGTCTATTTCTTTTAATAATCATAGAATCATAGACTAGTCTGGGTTGGAAGTGACTTTAAAGATCATTTGGTTCCAGCTTCCTGCCATGGCATCTTCCACTGTCCCAGGTTGCTCAGAGCCCTATCCAGCCTGGCCATGGGCACTTCCAGGGATCCAGAGGCAGCCACAGCTGCTCTGGGCACCCTGTGCCAGTGCTCACCAGCCTCACAGGGAAGAATTTCTTTCTGATATCCCATCTAAACCTCCTCTCTGTCAGTGTGAATCCATTCCCCCTGTCCTGTCACTGCCATCTCCATATTTCTGGCGCAGGGTACTTCATGGAAAGACTTTTATTTTACCTCCTATGGGTTGCAAGACAGAAAAGCTCCAAAGTGCCTCTGGCCTAGGACTGGGTGTGGGTGTTCTTACTGAGAAGTTGGGAAGGAAAAGGCCTGTGTGTGTCACTGGGCTGCAGAGGAAATGCACTTGCAGGAGTCTGGAGGCTGCAGGGGTGCATCACTGCCCAGGAGAGCACTGCTGTGCCAGTGGAGCTGTCAGATGGATGTGCTGAATGTTCTGGGCTGGGTTCTGCCCTGGTAGCAGCATCTCTGCTCTGCTGCATGCCTGCCTGCTCTGCTCTGCTCTGCTGCATGCCTGCTCTGCATGTGCTGCATGCCTGCCTGCTCTGCATGTGCCTGTGGACTCTGTGCACAGGGCATCTGCTCCGTGGGAATGGTGTGGATAAATATGTGTGTAAATAGCAGTGCATGTGCACGTACACACACATTTACATTTGGGAATAAATAGCAGCAAGGAGGCTCAGAGATAGCTCCTCTCGTCTCCTGTGTGATGTGTGAGACGTGTGCACACACTTCTCCTGCAGGAACGTGTGTGTTTATGTGTCTGTGTGGGCACAGATGATGCATGTGTGGGTACAGACAGGCAAACATGCACACGCTGCAGTGCATTAGGTGCACTCCAGTCTGGAGGGCTCGCTGGGAACTTGAATAGAATATCAGCAGAGAGATCGGTAACTGAGTTATTCTCCCATTTTTCTGGCTACGTATTGAGCATATTGAAATGTCATGGAGACTTAATCCAGTGGCTGAACCTGAAGCAGGTTAAATCCCTGGGAAAATCAAGGTACACAGCCAGACCAGCCTGTGGGTGTGCTCAGCATTCAGTCATTTCAGGACAGACATTGTCATTTCAGGACAGACATTGTCAGATCCTTCTCTTGACCAGCTGCTGTTCCAGGACAGAGCCAAATCACTGCAGCTCTTGGGAAAAGGCTTCCAAGCTAAACTTCAGGCACTGCAGCACTTCTGGCTGTAAAATAAATATTGAAACCATTTGATTAGCTGAAGATGCTTCTTCATGGGTCCTCAATGGCGTGGTGGGAGTTTGAAGCTTGTCACCAACATTGTCATTTGTCTGTAGGTGCTGCTGGGCACAGAGGTGAGCAGGCAGCACGTTTTCACCCCGTGTGTCTGGGCACATTGCTCAATTTGCTGCATCAGGGCATTGTGCCCTGCAGCCCTGGGGGACCCCAGGAAAGGCATCTGCAGGCAGGACCTTGGAACAAGCACAGGCTGGGCAGAATTGCAGCCAAAGGGTCCCAGAGAAGGAGGGTGTGTGTTCACAGCCACAGTGCCCAGCTGTTCCAAGCAGGATTACCAGGGCTTTAATGGGGAGCACAGATGGAATCAGCACCATTGTCCAAAGTATGCTGGGGCAGAGGCTAAAGTGTGAAGGATGATCAGCAGAGAGCTGATTGGAAAGGAAAAGGAAAAAAAAAACCAAACAAAGTAAGAAAAAAGAGGAGGGGGAAAATAAAATCCCCTTGTTCTCAAAAAAGCAAAGGGATTGATGCTGTCCAATGGGGAGGGTGAGGAGGAAATAGTTCCCAAAGCTTGCTTTCATGGTTAGCAGGCATTGTAAGGATGGCACAGGTCATGTGTTGTGTGCAGCTGTTTGGAGGCTCTTACAGAACTGTTAGAGACTTAGCAGGGCCCATTATTCAAGGCAGCAAGGCAGTTTTACTGGATATGGACTGCTGCAATTGTATAAGCTCTCCATTGTGTGAGTACTAATTTAGAGTGCTGCCATAAGCCAGCCATACAATCCAGACTGCCCATGAATGAGTGAGTCATGCTGATGAAAGGGCTCAGAGAACACAGCTCTGACTTTTAGTCTTAAAGGGACCCAGTGTGTTCTGAATGGGTCACATTTTAATGAACAAACTCGCTGCTGGCTAAATATTTTAGGCTCAAACTGCTAAAATAATCCTTTTCTTTTTGGAGAGAGGTATTGAACCCAAACACTTGGGATAGTTTTTCATTTGCCTTACCACAGCTCAGACGTATCTTTACTTACTGATTTTTTATGAGATACTGAAGTGTTGCTAATGTGCTTGTATAAACATTACAGGTTTCAAGGGCACTGGGTAAGCCAGCAGTTTAAGTCCTGAACCATTCCTTTAGGTGCCAGAGAGCTCCATGATTGTTTTATCAAAAAGCGTTTGGCTGCAGGAGGGCAGCTGGTATTTAGTGGATGATGTCCATGCACAGATACAAACGTGGTGTTGTATTGCATCAGTGTCTTTTTATTGCCTTTCCTGCAAAGGATGTGGCAACAGTATTAGTGATGGCTCAGGTTTTAGCTTTTCTATTTTTCACATTCTGTGCTGCTTTAGTGTGCAGTTCTGAGCTTCACATGAGGGGATGGTGAGCTCTGTGCACAGAGCAGGGAGACAAAACAATTTCTGCTCCAGCTGGGCACCAAGGACAAATGATCCAAATCTCAGCCCAAGGGCACAAACACCGTGGGCTGGAGAGAGAAAAACAAGGATGGGACTGCAGGGGCTAAAGCTGGAATGGGACAATGAACTGCAAGATGCAAATGGAGCAGAACTGATCCCAGGGAGAGACCCCGGGAGCGCTGGTGCATTTTGGGGCCATTTTGGTTCATCTTGGGTGCAGCCCTGGCTGGGCTCTTGTGCTGCCCAAGGTGGATCCATGGAGGAGATGCTTTGAATGAATCCCTGCTTTATTCTGGAGCTCTGCCCAGCCCCTGCTCTAGGGCAGCCTTCCCAAGGCGTCATTAGGAACTCTAACATAGCCACAGCTCTTTTGGAAAGGTGATTTTCTGCATGGCTTAGGGTAACATCAGAAAAGAGACTCTTCTCTCTGGTGACAATACTCAGCCTTTGGGAATATCCAAAAGCCCTTCTGCAGCTCCCGTGCAGGTTCTGTCCAGATACCCTTTAGCCAGACCCTTTAAGAGCCTTGATCTGAAGGTGTGAGGGATCTGAGCATGCACAGCAGCTGCTGGTGGGATCTGAGAACTTTCTGTGTGCATCCTCTTGTGCATGCCTGGGTTGAACACCTGAATGTGAGCTCTGCCCAAGGGTCCCTGCAGTTCAGAGATGAGGCACAGCAGCTGTGGCAGGTCCTGGGGCACAGTGGCAGGGCTGGGAAGGGCAGTGCCTTCCTTCCTTCCTTTACCACATACACCAGTTTTTTTGGTTTTGGGGTTTTTTTGTTTGTTTGGATTTTTTTGTTCTTTTTTTTGTTTGTTTGTTTGGGGTTTTTTTGTTGTTGTTGTTTTTTGGTTTTTTTAATGAAGTGCCCTGGTGAAAGCTTAAGAAATTGAAGGAACTGGACTGGGACTTGTGTGTCCTTATGGCAATTCCCAGTGTCTCCCCCACCTCGTGACAGACAAGGCTGGGCTTTAAGCAAAGCAAGATGTACTGCTTATGTCATAGATATAGGAAAAAAATAGGTGATAATAATAGCAGGTCAGTGTCCTGCTGGTGAGGACATTTGAACCTGTGTTCTCCTCCATAGATGCCTTGTCCTTTTTAAAAAAAAAAATTAAATTACAGTAAATTATTATATATATATCTATTAAAATGAACGATTTTTTAAAAATTGTTTCTGCTGGGTGCCATTGGGATCAATTTGTATTGACTCCAGCAGAGCAAGGACTCAACACAAAAACACAAAGTTCCTACAGGTCAAATTTTGCCCTTAAAAAAATTATTATTATTACAAAGTCCCTTTTCTGAGCTAATACTTCTTAAAAGCTAAAGGCATTTAAAAATCGTTTATTACTTGATGTTTTCATTGTGTTTACTGCTGGTTTCCTTTCTGATCTAACTGTCAAATTAAGTTTATTGAGTCAGTTTTGTTTAATTAGTTTAATTTTACTTGTTCAGCAGTACTGCCAGAGTTGTACTTTTTAGATTCACAGCTCTGAATGAAAATATTCCCAGTGACTGGCAAGACAAAACAAAAAACAAGAGTGGAAATGGAATTACTAAAATATTTTTATTTGCTTGGGTAAAATGCTTCCAGAATTGAAATTTGGAGCAGAAAATTTGTAAGGATCCTGATAACTTGGCTTGCTAGCTTAAATCCTTTCCTGCTGAGGTGTCCGAACTTCTGCTGAATTTATTGGAGTCAGGTCCAGCACACAAAGCCTGGGAAGTGTTGGCCTTTCCATAGAATAAATCAATTGATCAGAAAATTCCTTTTATTACTAAAGAGAAGTGGATGGCTCAAGAGCAGAACTTAAACAAAGCCTGAATGCCCAAGGTTTTATGCTTAGAAGAGATGGATAACATCCCTGTAGCAATCTCAGAGATTTTTACAGTGCTCCCTGGCATCCTTCTGTCCCAGACACATCCCCTCCACCTTTCCCTGAGTGTGAAAATGCACAATTAAACACTCAACAGCTAAAGATGAATGTGCTAAAAGTTTATTTTCATTAATGGGGAGTGTGTGGGAGCACCCCAAAGAGCAAAGAGATGCTGGACGCTGATAATAGATAAGGATCTGCTCCCTGCCTTTGTGGAGGACAATGGATTTTGTGAATATTCTGCTTCCTCTCCAGGCAGCGAGCTGGTATGGTTAACCAAAATTGTTGAGTAATTGTTCTGTGGTTGAGAACAAAATGCTGAATTAAACTGTTCCCAGCACAATAATTGTGTGATTACAGCATTTATGTTGCTGGCCAAAAGAACAGTCATTAGGTTTGGAAGACTTACCAAAACCACAGTCGGAGGGAAAAAAAATGCAAATCACATGTAAATTGTCCTCTAATACCTATAGTGGCTTAAAAATTGATCCAGGAGTATGGTATGTGTGTATTTAAAGGCAGGCAAGCCAGAAAAAAAAGATTGTGTATTCAAGAACTCCTTCAGAGTAGGAAGAAAATACCCAGAGATTATTGATGTTCATTGTGCTGTGCTTTCCCCCTCTGCTGAGCTCCTGCTTTTCTTGCATTGTGCATGGGCTGTGCCTGTGAATGCTGCTCTGTTTCCCATTCCCCACACCTGCCAGGGGTGCTCTGGGTGGCAGGTGGGGCTGCCACGCCCAGCCACACCTTGGGCCACGCCCAGGTGTTTATTATTTATTATTATTTATTTCTATTATTATTTATTGTTATTATTTATTATTAATTTTTCATTATTTTTATTATGTTTATTATTTATTTTAGGGTTAGGACCAGGAAAATGAAAAACTGACTCATGGTGATAGGTGCCCTTGTGAGGTGGGCAATTTCCTTCTCCATTGCATGGTGTGTGTCTCCAAGTGCCAAGAAAACAATTGTGTATAGTCCCATTTTTTTCCTTTTTTATTTTTTTCCTCTTTTTTTCTTCTTTTTTGTGCTTTTCCTCAAATGGTTAATAATAAAAGGGGTGGAGGAAGGCAAGGGAGAACTGAAGGTGACAGCAAAGGAGAAGAAGATACAATGTTTTGGGCAATCAAAATATTTGTGGCTGCAATTCAGGGGAGTAAAAAGCTGCAGGATTTGGCTAGCTGCTTACCTGGCTGTACACAGAAATCAGATGATGAGATGTCTAAATTTTATCACTCTACCTACAGCTAATTGTGCTTTAACTGTATTGCTGTCACTAGATTGTAGGCACAAAATTAGAGACTGTCTTCAACCCTATTCAAGAAATGTTCCCAAACAAAATCCTTGTGAATAGGATTTTTTAATGGGGATTTTGGTAACAGGGGTACAAAAAGCATCAGGATGTGAATGGGAGAGTGGTGACGTTTCTGCTGAAATTGTATTTGTTCTGCAACTTGAGTCTGTTTTGCTTTTGAAATCAAACTTCTGATGGCAAACCTGAAGTGTGCTGAGGAGCAGCAGCTCCACTGGCAGCAGAGACAGAAACAAGTGTGAGCAGCTGAGGGATTGAAAAAGCTCTTTATTGTGCAGTCATTAGAGGCTGTTCAGCACTAAAGCTGTGTTTGCTGCAAGGATTTCTGATAACATGTGCTCAGAGTTCTCCTGGCCATTTGTTCATTGAGCAGGGATTTTTAAGATCTTACAGAAAGCAATGAAGCTCAATATACAGCAGTAACAGTGATGATGATAATAATGACAATATATTGTCTTCAGAAAAGAATGACACTGAGTTGTTGTAACTACTTGGGCTCTGAAAATGCTGCCACTGGAGACCACACTTACCCTGACACGTGTATCTGATATAACAGTAATAGTAATAATGATAATAATAATAAAAACTGAGGGAAGAAGAGGGGTCATTCACAGGGTTTAGTCAGTGCATTTTAGTCTAAGGTTTTATGAGCAGATCCAGTTCTGCAAGAGCCTAATGATCAAACCATGAAGGATGTTTTTTCCCCTGTAGTTCATTAGTTTGTATACAGTTTTATTAACTATGTCCTTGTTTAAAGAAGGCAAGGGGAGGTAATGACTTTTAGTGCAGACACTTTTTTTTTAGTCCTTTAAGTCTATTTTTTCTCTCTTTTTCTAGATGGTATGATTTTAAGTGGATGACTTTGATAAGACTTTCTTGTTTGTTTATAGCATTGCACTATTCAGCAGCTGAATGGGTTTTGAATTTCTGCCCACTACATGATATTAAATAACCCCTGTTTCTTCCCTGTCGCCTACACACTGAAATTGCTGTGGTTTTTTTTTTTTTTTAATTATTGATACTCCATTTGTCAGAGAGATACTGAGTGAAAAATACATCTTGAAACCTTAGGGGTTTGTTTGAAAGGATACCCTTAGCATTGTGTCAAAAATGAGGTCATGGAACTGGCCATCATCTCCTAAGTGCAGTGGTTTCCTAATTGGAACTGTTCTCCCTGTTTCAGTGTAAGAATCTGGGGTTTTAGAGCAGGAAAAATACTGCTGCAATTTATACATCAAAATTATTAGTTACTGGTGTTTGAGTATATTATGGAAAAATCAACAGGGGGTAAAGGGAGAGGTTTAGCAGCTGGCCTTTAGACAAATGCCTCTGAATAACTTCAAATGACAAAAAATACCACTTTTTAAAGTGTAATGGCATCAGCCGTACTCTTGCCACCCATTTCTTGATTTTTTTCAGGAAAATGCACTAAAGAAATCTTTTGTGGATAGGCTCACTCCCCAAAAGGTGCATTACTCCAGTCTACACAGGAGTAAGAACCATACTTAGAATAAATTTAGAAAATATTTAGAAACAATATGGATATTATTTTAGAAGATGGCTTAGAATGAATTACTTAAGCTGCATTCTCAACCTGAAAACCATTTTGGGCAGTTTTGTTGCTGAGCATTTTATGGTCCTGTTTGCACTCTGCACAAAAACATTCACAACAACACTTTGGTGTCAGGATGAGCCCAAAGGTGCCTTGGAAGCACTGAAAAGGTGGCAAGGTGGGGCATTTCTCCCAGGTGATAGAACTTACTGTCAGAAAACAGAACTTACTGTGAGAAAACAGCCAGGCTCCTGCCTGTGGTGGTGTGTAACACTAGAGTTTATTTCCTGTTCATTTACTTAGTACTGTTACTAATTTCCTTGTCCTCAGCTGAATCTGTTGACTTCCAACATTCATGGAAGTTCTTGAAAAGTCATTTTTGGATTATTCCTCTTCCTCTTCTCCCTCTCTTTTAACCCCATGCCCGTTCTGAGCCTTCCCACCCATTCCTACTTGTTTTTATAGTCTAGCCATCGATTCATAATTTTAAGATTTGCAGATTCGAGCTTGAAAAAACCCTGGGCTCCTACAGGAAAAGTCCTCTTGGTTCCACACTCCCCTCTGGAGCCCTCAGACATCCTGAAATAGAAATAGTGCTCTCCCTGCTGCCCCTGCAGCACTGCTCCCCACCAGTCCTGTTTCCAGAGCTGCTTTGGCAGCAGGCTGTGATGCTCTTGCACAAAAACTTTGGGTCTGCTGAAAGGAGAGCACTGAGTCACCAAAGCAGGGACTCTGAAAGGAAAAAGGCCTGGGTTAGCACCCACTAACTAAAAAAACTCAGCCACCTCAGTCCTTTTAACCAGGGTGGAGGAAATCAGAAGGAGAATTACCCAGATGACTTCTGAAAGGCTGCTGTCAGCAGTGACAAGGGAGGTGCATTGCTTTGTGTCCCTGATTCTTCCTGGCATGTACAAATAAGCCCAGAGTTCATTATATTTTGAATAACTGAACCCATCTATCATAGATGAGCTAGCTGCAGAAAAGAGCGCACGTGCTGCTGAAGGAATTATCCTGCATGCTGTCTTGTAAATCACATCAGGAAAGCTCACACCTGTTTTCTTTTCCCTGACAAATGTTTCACTGGATAGCTTTGTGCTGCAGCCATCAGCACTGGCCCAGGGCTCGCTGGGGGGAGCATTAGCCAGGCATATGGAGCCTGTGCTCTGTCATATGCTGCAGGCAGCACCAGCCATTCCCTGCAAGTTCAGAGATTTTCCACTCTCAGGGAAGTGACTTTGTGGGTTAACTCTTGATCATGACATTTGCACTTAGGAGCAACTTGCCGGTAGCCAACAAAAGCACAAATAAAGAACAATAGAGCATCTAAATCAGCAGTTCTGACAGCCAGAAGTCTGTGGCAGATTTCCCTTCCAGTCCTGGTTTATTCCTCTAGGAAGGGCACTAACATTTAGACAAGGTGCTCAGGTGCTTGGAAGCTGTGCCATGAGAACTCAGTGTTTGTGTGAATATTAAGGAAGGTGAAATAAGATGATTTGCCCAAAACTGTGGTCATTGTGCCTCAAAAGCCCATTTTCTAACTTCAGCCTCTTCATGAAACAAGTAGCTCAATCCACCAAACAATGAATCTTCTTCTTTTTAGAAAAGAAAGGGCAAATTATTTTTAATGTTGCTCTTGAGTTGGGATTAGGAGGGGCTCTTCTGAGAGTGCATTTCAGTCTTCCAGTGTAGCTTTTACCTGAATTCCAGTCACTGGCTCTGGGGGTCCTGATCTGGCCAGAGAACCCCACTCACTGAGGTGTTTTACAGTCTGGGGCAGCCCTCCCTGTGTGAACTCTTAGGGTTTTGCCTTAAAGCAGCTGGAATGAATTCTAGTTTATGTACTTTTTATTTAGGCTGTTTGTTCCAGTACCTTTGTGGCAGAGCTGCCCTGTAGGTAACTTACATGCCAAGCTGCACAAGCAAGAATACTTGTTTAACCTCATCCCCATGACAAAAAAAGTCCTCTTACTGCTTTTCTCTCCTCTCTATGTTTCCTCTGTACTAGCTCAAATATTTTAAAAAAAAGTCTTGAAGTTCTTTATTTTAGTTACAAAAATGAGCAACAAATGAACTGCCTTTTTCCTTTGGAAGTGTCCGAGGGTTGTTCCCGAATGTGAAAGGTCCTTTTGGCCTCTGTCCTGCCAAGTGCTGCTGGAGGTCTGTCTGTCTGTCTGTCAACATTGCATTTGGTGCTGTGGCATGAGCCGGAGGAGGGAAGCCTTGGAAGGAAGTTATCAACATGGAAACAGCTCCTGTCTGTATTACTTGGCAGTGTCAGGCACTTTGCTGCACTTAGTTGAAAAGGCTGTGTGTGTTAATTTACAGGCTTTATGCTGAGATGAATTGGAGATGGATGCAGCTAGTGACACCCAGGCTCTCTTGCAGGACTGAGCAAAGGTGGAAAGTTTCCAGCCTGGAAAGCCTTGCTTTTTTAAAATGGAAAATGCTTATGTATTTCCCTGAGATGCATTCTGCAAGTTTGTTCCTTGTGTTTTCCACGTGCCAAGTTGCATACCTTTAGGGATTGTGTCCATATTCCATCAGACTAGCCATTTTTTCCCCAGCAGCCCTCAGAATAAAGCTGTGCTGTGCCAGCAGGGTGGTGCTGGGGAGCCTGTGTCAGGTGTGGGTGTGGGTGATGAGCTGAACCCCTGGTTCATTCTCCCTGGAGTCACCACTGTGAGAGTTTTGTGCCAGCACTGTCCCTGCTTGCAGCTGGGGGAGCAGTGGGAGCTGCTGAGTGAGCTCAGCTGTGTGCACAGGTACATTTTGGTAAGCTCTGGGATGCATTGTCTAAGCCTCATACACAGCAAAGGGAAGAATAATATTTAGGGCCCAAATCATTCACTGCAGAAGAGCTCACAGGAGGTGATTAGGAAGAAAAAATTCACCTTTACTTCATGGCACCCACCTTGTTCTGTGCATCCTGGACACTCAGTGAGCACCCATAAAAAGGCACCTCAAACTCAGGAGGAGCAGGAGGGATCATCCCACAACTGGATAGGCAGGGCTTCCTGCTCTGTGGGCTCAGGACATGCTTGTGGCAACTTAGGGAACTGATACACAGGAGAGAAAAACATTTTCTTGTCTTATTTTAAACATCACTGCAAGGGAAAATAGCAGATTGTAGTTATATGGGGACATATATTTTTATTTCCCTTAAGATAGACACGGGGAGGGGGGTGAGGTAAGGAGGGCCAACACATGTGCTAATTAAAGCATGCAGGCCTTCAGCAGAGTGTGTGGCACTGGGAGCCAAGTGTTTCTGGAGGAAGGGGGACAAATGCAATTAAACATGTCAGTTTTGAAGGACAGATTTGTGTTGCTGCATGTGAAATGTGCATTCTTCCCTGAACAGTAGAAGAGATGCTTAACTTCCAGACAAGTCACAAGCAAGAAGATATTCCTACAATACTTTGAAGTTAATCAAATTATTCATGTGCATCCACTGTTCTAGGAATAAAAAAATCTGAACTTATTTGGGGCAGCTGAGACTAACTCAAATGAAAATAAAAATTAGCCACACATCTGAGCAGGTCAGGAGTAAAGTACTGTGCAGAGTTTGGTCAGGTTGTGGAGAACAGAGTGTTGCTTTTAGCAGCTGCCCTTCCCCACACTCAGTAATTCATTATCCATCACCAACCTCACCGAAAGGAATAGAATTGCTTCTGAAGAGCTGGAGGTGGGTGCGTAGCAGTATTTGCCCCTCAGTGGAAAATGTTATATATATCTATATAGATGCTGGGAAATGCACTGAGATACTTACCTTGGAGATAGGAAAACTTTTATATAAATGTTGATGCTAATAAATATGTAATGAACAGCTGCAGAAATGAAATTGGGGGAAGTGTATGAAGAGAAAATAGATAGAACTAATAGCAGCTGCTATTTTAGGGGCTTAGGTTTGCTGAAAGTATGGGTTTATGTTACTTGGGAAGTGGGATAAGCCTTCTAGATTAAGTAAGAGTCATGTGGAGGGGAAACTCTGAACTTTAAGGATTCTGTCGGGATGCAGGGGCAGTGAAGAGCCAAAATAAGGTCGTGCATGTTTCCCTGATCCTGGCATTCTCTAAGCCACAAATGTCTAACTTTGCCATCCTAATGTTCCTTTAGACTACTTTCCCTGTGTAGCTATTTACATAGTGACCCAGAGCACACATGACTTTTTACAGAAAATAGAACTGTAGTTGTCAAGTGTTTGCAATCTAAATTTGTGGAAGTCACAGCAGGAGCTAGTAACAAACAGTGGGGGTAACTGTTAAAAACATACTGCTTGGTGCTTAGGTAGCTGTGGTAACCATAGTATGTTCCTAAAAGGAGACAGGAGAGCAGAATTTAGGTGGAAATACTACAGTTATAACGAAGCTGAGAATCCTGGAAATATGAAGTGTGACTGTGTTGAATTCAGTGTCTTTGTGTGCTTGGATTTGTTATGGTCAAGTCATACAGGACACGCACACATTTGTGAAGATGCTGGCCCAGGCTTCAACAGCTTGACCTGGCTCCAGGTTTGCCAACACATTCCCTTTGATATGGTAAGCCATTTAGGGCCAGACTTTTCAAAGGCACTGAAACAAATAAAGATACATTGAGGCACTTCCCAAAATCAGAAATCTCTGCAGGCAGCTGTGGGTATTTCCCCCTTGGACAGTAGATTTACTATGGGCTGCTTGTCATGTGCTCATACTGATTTTTGCATTGATAACTTCTTCAGGGGTGGGCTCTTTTTTGGATTTTCAGTGGCTGTGAAGGTTTCCTGGTGTGGTGGCTTGGCACTGGCCAAACACAGCTGGACAGAGGAGAGAAAAAAATTAATGAAGGGTTCACAGTGTGCTCAGATAACCCAGTGACAGCAGTATGGAAAACCAGGAAAATCTCGGAGGATTGTGTCTGTGTCCTCCAGAATAACATCCTAAAGTAGGTAAGAAGTTACAAGGTGAAATTGTAGCTCATTAAATCCATTGGGAATTTTGTGAGGATTTAAAATACAGTTGTCTCCTTTAGGATGTTACAGCTAAGAGGTCACGCAGAGAGAGGCTGGCCAGTGGAGAATCTTGACAGCTGTGTGAATTATTAGATTGTTGAAGAGGTATTTCTTTTTATGGACATATGTCCTTTAGCAGAACAAATTGAAGGGCCTGGAAAATAGCCCTGATTTGCAGTCCATTATATTCAAATTAGAAATGCAGTATCAAGAAGTTACAATCCAGAAAATATTGGAAGGTATGTAAGCTTCCAATAAAAATAAAAAACTTTTGAGAGATTGAACTGAATTGAACTGATTATAAAAAACATTTGAGAGATTTAACTGATGTAGTAATACCTTGAAAAGAAAAAAAAAATAGGGAAACACCTTAGATGTAAAGCTCAGAAGGAGGGCCTGTATTCAATGCCACTTGAGGCAGTTGTATCCTGGCAATTCCAGTTAATAATAATAATAAACATAACGAGTTAAAATGCAGTAGTTAAATGAGCCATAAAAATGAAGAGTCCATAATTTGTATGATATTGTGTCATGTAATCGGATTAAAATAAACGAATGTTTGCATTTATTTGTGTTTAGGAGAAAATGAAGTGTAGCTGAGTGCTGCTCCATACATTCCATCCTGGAATGAAAATCACATTGTTTTGACTGTGTTATTTCTATATCCATGCAAACCATCCTCACCGCTCCATAGTTTTTACCTCCCTAATGCAAACAAGGTTGTGTCATTTGAAATGAGGGGCTATAAGGCCCCTTGGAGAGTTAAAGAGGAGCAGCAATTTGAAAAAAAAAAAAGAAATGCAGCAGTCAGATTTAGGAAGAAAGGGCATTTTCCTGGTAAATGTTTTCCTAAATGGGAATTTTTCAGTGTGGTGTTTTGCTCGTGTGTTTGGCAGTCACTTGGAATCAAGTGCAGACTTAGGCTACATTGTGGGCTTGGCAATGACAATTTGTGTGTGTGTGGTGCTTCAGTTATATTAGCCCTGGAGGCAGAGTTAACACTTGCAGTGGGACAAGAGTATTTGCAGTCATCAGAGAACTTTGCAGTCAGCTTCAATAACATCACTCCATTTTTTTCACTTTTTTTTTAACATTTTTTTTGGCAGCAAAGCACTTAGTAGAACCATCTGTCTTTCTATTAGTGTTTTTTGAGTCCTGTTTTGAAGCTTCTTCGCTTGGCAAAGTCACTTTCATCCTTGGAAACCATTTAAAAAAAAAAGTTCTGTGGCTTTTTGCCGAAGAAGAGTACTATGCAAAAATTCCGCATGGCTGTTCATTTTTGTTCTAAAAGAATACAGTTACTTTGTCTTTGTCTTTAAAAAAAAGGCAAAAAAAAAAGCAAACCACAAAACCTCAAATAAAACAAACAAAAAATGAACACGTGAAGAAAAGGCAGGTATTGGACAGCTCTAGGATATCTGTGCAGATAGAGAACAAATCACATTTTATATGGGTTTTATCCTGTAATTCAGCTGAAAATATGTATGCCTTCTAATTAACAGGATCAGAATAGAAAGACAAATATTGAAGTAACAAAAAATGGATCAAGCTGGTTCAGTGAGTGGAGCTACATCTACTCCATCTTTCAGCCTCAATCTTAATCTCTCACTGCAAGAATTTCTGTCAACAGTGCTCTTGAACTCTATCCTTGAAAATTGTTTCAGACCATACAGACACAGTCAGCACACACAGGGGTGTTGCCAGCTCCAGGCATAAATTAAAAGGGATGATAATCCCAAATTTTGTATCACTGTTTTGCCTGGTAGCAGTGTTGGGTGAACCAAGACGTGGCCTGGATTTTGAGGAGAATAAATGAAACTAGAATGAAGTGCAAATGGTGTATTCTGAGCAGAGGCAGCCAAGGGCTGGGGCAGGTTCTCTGTCCCAGTTCTTCTGTCAGGCAGCAGTGAAGGGAGTGACACCTTTGTGAGCCCCTCAGCATAGAAGGTTCTCTGCTGATGCTCTGATTTTCTGAGTTACTTAAACCACAAAATAAATTGTAATTTTCAAGGACATCTCCATCTCCAGTGCCTCAGCTTTACAGCACCATTAAAATCTAGATAAGCTGTCTTAAAAAGAGATCACTTCTTCTTGACTGACTGATCTGGTCAGTACAGGGGGTTTTACATTGAAACTAGACATTCAGCATTTTAACCCAGCAAACTTTGTGTTTCTCATCTGTGTGAAATACAGAGACAGCTTCCATTTCTATCAATTATAAAAGCTATTAACGGAACTGGGTAAAAGCAGCAGCAGTAGACATTGTGCCATGGCCCACTTCCAGCTTTGATGACTAATTTCTGCATGGCTTTAGTCCCCTGCAGTATCCACTTACAATATAATATTTTCCACTTCCTGACTTGCATGGTTGTGTAGAGTTGCTGTGCAAAGTTGAACACCTAACTCTTCAGACATTGCTGTTTGATTTGTGAGCAAAGGGTCTCAGCCTTTCTTCTGAGGCTTTATCTTTTCAAATGTACCAATAAGTGCACATGTATGAGCAGAAAAATAGCATTGGCTGTGCTGTGTGCTACTTGTGCACTTATTTTTCCTTTCTGAGGAGGTGTCTTTGTGTTTGGGCTTGGTCAGGGTGGAAGCTACTGTCTGATACATTACTGCTGCACAGTTCAGTAAAAGAGAAGGAAGTATCCCCCTGCAGCCAGAGATAAGTGAGTCATCATGAACTGTGGGGGGAATAATTAAGTGGGATATAGATATGCCTTTGTGAAACATTTCAGTTTATTTTGGGTTCATGTCATTCATATGAGGTGTTTGGTGATGAAGATGAAGCCCCAGAGCTGATGCTGCTGGAGCACCCCAATATGAAGAGGTGAATTAAGATCAGCAGTGAAAGAAAGCACATTGCAGACATTGTCCCCCCCAAATTGTGTGTTTGATTGTCCCTCTCTGTTCAGCAGGTCCAGGGTCAGCTGCCTCCATTGATGATCCCCGTGTTCCCTCCAGACCAGCGCACGCTGGCAGCAGCTGCCCAGCAAGGATTCCTCCTTCCTCCTGGCTTCAGCTACAAGGCGGGATGCAGTAAGTCCTGGGGGTTTCTCTAGCTGGAGTGGGTATTGCAGGTATTGCAGGGCACAGTCTGTATGAAAACAGCACCCTGTCCATGGACAAAGCCATCAGCTCGCAGAGATGAGTCAGAAACAGGGGATTGCTTGTTACAGCATGAGAAAAGCCTGTCAGAGGTGAAGGATGCGCTCCTACACAGCAGCCAAACATCTGACACAAGAGCTGCATTTGTGCACCTTCTCCCTGACAGGTCTTTCTGACAAGTGAACACGCTCATGACCACAAACTTGCATCTGAAGAGAAGCTATTTGAAACTTCCCAATAAATTTCAACACTGTTGTAAGAAAACATGTTTTTTTCCTGAAGCAGACTGCTTGCTATTTGTGAACTGAGGGCCTATTCTAGTCTCTTTCTTCACACAGAGCTCACATTAATCTCAATGGAGGTTCTGCACAGAGATCAAAGATAGCATATGCCTTTCAGTTTGATGGACTAACACAAACTCTGAGGATATTTGTGAGAGCCTAACACTTAAAAATACAGCATCTACTTTTTTAATCTTTGAAAGATTTGTATTGTTCTCTACATTCCACAGATTTTTTTTTTATTTTACTTAAGCCTTCTATAGGATTTCATCTTCCTGTCAACATGATGAGGATAAATACAAGTTAAGAAATAATGAAGGAACTTTATTTCTGTGAATAAACTTAGCTAGAGCATGAATTTCATAGACCTATTTTTCATGCACCTGTAGAACTCTTCTGCCATCAGTTTTCTACTGAGTTATCCTGGACTTGCTTGTTCTCCCCTTCTCTGTCTCTGGTTTGGGTGTTTGTTATGTCCATGTCATTGTATCCATCTGTATCCTTGACTAACTCACTAATTCATCAGTTGGTTTGAGTTACTCAGCACTTACCACTGCTGCATTTTTTGTAAACTTAGAACATAAAAAGATTTCTTTAGTTAAGCTGGCTTAGCCCACAATTTCAGATTTCTCTCAGCTTCTGAACATCACAGATGCAGTACTTGAGCAGTAACTCAGTTTCTTTGGCCACTAACACCTTTTCCTGATATTTTACAGACTGGGACCACTGTTGCAAATACTGTTCCAAACACTTCACATCCCTCAGCAGCTGCAGTGCCAAAAAATGGTCTCATTCAGTTCTTCCAGTGATTTCACACACTCAGCCTCTCAGTGATTCACATTGCAGAATGTGTAGCTGTGAGCCACGCTGAATGTGAATGCTGCCATCACTGTGGGTCTGGAAAAGGTCAGCAAAGCACACTGTTAGACAGGTCTGGCAGATGATATTGTTTCCATGTTAGTCAAGTCCAGCTTGGGTAGAAGGAGCTGAGGTGGTTTTTTCCCTTCTTTGTACTGCGTGCACATGAACTCCATGATGGTCCTGTAGTTCCTCACATCTGTGAAGTATTAACTCCATGATAATCCTGCAGTTCCTCACATCTATGAAGTGATAACTCCGTGATAGTCCTGTAGTTCCTCACATCTATGGAGTACTAACTCCATCATAGTCCTGTAGTTCCTGACATCTGTGGAATAATAACTCCAAGATAATCCTGCAGTTCCTCAACATCTATGAAGTATTAACTCATGATAGTTCTGTAGTTCCTCACATCTATGAAACAGTAATCCCATGATAGTTCTGTAGTTCCTCACATCTGTGGAAAAACAACTCCATTGTAGTCCTGTAGTTCCTCACATCTATGGAATACTATATCCATCATGGTCCTGTAATTCCTCACATCTAGTGAAATAGATGTGACATTACGTGTTTGTGTAACCCTGAAAATTGAAAGGCAAAAAGAGCAAAGTTTCTGCTGCTTCTGGCAGTGAGGCTTGGAATGAGCCGCGTGCCAAGCTGCAGGGCTGAGCAGGAGCCAGTGGAAAAAGGCAGCTCTGTGTTTGGTGGTTGCCTGGCATGTTTGGCTGAGAAGCTGAGGAGAAGTGATAAGTAGTCCAAAGGGTTTCTTCCTTTCACTCAGCATCTAGAGTAAACAAAAACTCACATTTAGCCACACCTGGAAAGTTCCACCTAGCTGCCTTCAAACCACAATATGTTCACATCAAGTCATGTTTTTGACAGACCACTAAAACTATTTCTCCCATTTTTTTGCTTGCCCTACTGTGTGTCAGTCCACTTAGCAAAGTCTGTGAACCAGAGAGCTTTGGGCACAATTTTGTTAAGCACCTGAGTGATTCAGGAGACTAAACCTCCCTATTAAGAGTGACAAATGCACTAGGATCTAGAGAATGTCCAGCAGATTAATTTCCTCAGCTTCTGAATGGGTTAAATGCCTGATTTTCACTAAGTTTGCTTTTGGGAGCAAAGCCCTCCTAGGAACTTCCAAAGACCCCCAGCATCATCTGTACATGACTGCCATTCTGTGGTTTAAAATCAGTGTCTGTGCCTGACAATAATGGATCTCACTTCCACATCTTCCCCAGTCAGTCCTTTTGGAAACCTGTCCTTCTTTCTGGACTGATTGCATTTTTCAGAATTGTTTTCTGTGGCTGACTGATGGAAATTCTCTAGTGATGATTCTGTTATTTATTAGCATTAACAACCTGCAGATAGGAATGATAAAAAGCTCCATGTGACTATTCAGTTTCAGTCACAAAGAACAAAAAACTGTGAAACCTTTCACATACTGTTCCTCAAAAAAAGTGAGCTTTGAAAATTTGGGGGAGAAGGAACAGAGACTCATTGCAACAACCAATATTTTCATAAGTAGCAAGTGATGCAGAGCTCCTTGACTTTGGAGACACATTGAAAGGGACATTTATGCTGCTCTGCACCCTGCCCCTGTGAGAATTTAGGATTCCAGGAGATGTATGGGCCAGGCTTCCTGGTTGAGCATTCTCAAACTTGTTTCTGTCCAGGCTGTTAAAATTGCTTAAACTGAGATGGTTCTTTTTCATGGAAATGTGTTGGGAAGGGCTTAAAGAGCAGCCTGGTCACAGTGGGAGCCTTTGCAGGGGCTGTGGTAGGAGCTGTTGGCCTCTTCAGCCCAGCCAGAATGTGTGATCAAGGCTCAGGGTGTGCAGAAGAGAAGAAATAATGAATAGCTGTACTACTGTTTTATTTGCATTCAGCTTAGATAACAAAACCTCATTTAACTTATTCAGTGCTTTCAGACCCACCTGTGCCTCCCCAGAGAGGGTGAAATGTGAGTCCCCCAATGATTTCAGAGTGAAAAGTGGGTTCCTGAGGCAGTGCTTACCAAAGGACTCATCACTCACCAGACAGAGGCTGGAAGAGAAGAGCACTGCTTTCTCTACACATACTTTGTTTTCTGAGCATTTAGACTGAAGAGAACACAAAAATAATCATAACAGTTGATAGCAGTGGTCCATTTGGACTCCTTTCATGGCAGATACCCAAGGAAGAACAAAAGTGCACTGATACTTTATCCCCATCCTTTGCCAGGTTGCAGTGACTGAGGACTCAGGAACCTTCTAACCCAGTGGTGGCATCGCTGTGAGATGTGGTGTTGGAAACAAAGAGTTTTTCTCTGCTTGGTTCCAGTCTGATGGAAAACATTCTAGAGAGATGAAATGCTCAAAAAAATCCAGCAGTATCAGTCTCTATTATGTGCAGAGCAAATGATTCAATTATGCTTTTCCAAATATTTTTCAAAATTGGGTAAATAAAGGGAGGAGAGGGGTAAATATTTTCTCCGTGGTTACATGGCAGGTCATGGTCTTTGGCTTCCGATTTGATGTACTACATTTCCTTTTCTTTCTTTTTCCCCATAGCAGACCATGCTTGGGAGTGGCTTGGGTTTTCATTTTGTTTTGTTTTTTTAAACAGATGGTTTGCATTACATAAGGGACAATTTACACAAGTTGACACTTCCCCTTTTTTCTCTATGGCATATTGTGTGGTGGTAAAGTTGGCAGAGATGAAGGGAGGAACTTCTACTAGGATTACATTTCTATTTGAGAAAAAGATTCATATTCTCTGGTTCCAGTTAATTTTCAACCTCCATACCTAGATATAATTGCATGTATAAAATGTTTAATATTATTATTTACAACTGAAGTACTTTTTCTTATGAGGAAAAAAAAAGTTGGCAGTATGTGATGGGCTATATAATCCACAATTAGCAAGGGAAATACTGATTATGTACTTACTTGCCCTGTATTTAGTTAATTATGCAATGTGTGCTATTTGAAATTGAAGTTTTTTGAGTTTTTCATGCAAACCTCTTTATATGTATTTTATGATACACATAATACGTCATTTTTAGATAGATAAATAATGCAAATCTTTTTCTGAAGGGCTGGTGTTTCAAGGTTAGTTGTTGACTAAGTTAGTGACTGGCAGCATGAGCAAATTTGAGGAGTGACCCAGTATCCCAACTATTTAAACTGGTTTTAGCAGCAGAGCACCTTCCTTTTCAGCTGATGCTGAAATCAAACAGACTCTGATTGTTGCATTTCCCAGAGCTTCTCCCACTTTTGGGCTCCCCAGACTGGCTCAGGTCATTTAACCCTTCTTTTCTTCTCGTCTCATACTCTTATCACTGGTTACTCCTGCTAGTTCAGCCCTCCTTGTGGTACTCAGCAGATAATAGACACAGCTCCCAGATTTTAGCAATGGCAAGGGAAATGTCAGCTCTGCTGAGGTCTGAGGAGCTGTTGCTGTTGACTTCACTGAAGTCAGATTTCACACCAGATGATACAGATCTGCTAGGGCCACTCTTAGAAATAATTAGAATTTATTTAGAGCTAATTAATATTTGAGAAGTGCTTTGAAAGCATAAAAATGGTGCAAGTGATAAAAGAGAAGAAGTTTTGTATTGTGCCCTTTAAAAACTGCGTAGTTCTTCCCCTGAGCAAGCTGCTCATCATTTGTAGGTAGTATGATCCTTTTATTAATGCACAAATGGGTCTGTATGATCCTTTTATTAATGCACACATGGATCTGTATGATCCTTTTATTAATGCACACATGTATGGGTCTGTATGATCCTTTTATTAATGCACACATGTATGGGTCTGTATATGGAATATTGGAATATTAAGGCATGGCTGTATCTCCTATATAAGAGATGCTGAAGGGTGTGGAATAAAGATTTGGAGAAGCACAAGGGATTGCTTCTGGGGGCTAAGATACAAAAAAGGCAGAAGGAGTTAGGATGAGAACAGTTCTCTGGGTCAGCATGGTCAGAAGGTTTCCATCTACATCTGCAGCACTGCCTGTCAGTGGTTTCCAGGTCAGCCACACAGAGTAGCCAAATTTTGATGGGTCTTCCCTAATTAGTGATGCTAAGTAGGATTAATTTAGGAAACTGCACTCCAACATTTCTTAAAACATTTGGTCATCATGTTAAAAGGAAGGAAATGTTGACTTGTGCCTAAAGGATTGTGGTGTGTTCTGTCAGTCCTAAATCTTTTCAGGATGACTGAAGCTGTTGAATTCCAGAGTTTCTTCTGTAGAAGATGAAGAACAACTCACCTTGTTTTCTAAACTAAGGTGTGCAATAAATTGAGTTATTTGGAGATTTTTAGGATTTGTTTTCTCAGGAAACAATAGTTGCCAAGTCTGTATTTCCAGCAATGGGATTTACCCCAAGTACATTTTCCAGGTTATTGGCAAATTCTCAGGAACAGATAGTCTTTTATTTGCTGATACCTGTGTTGTTTTTAGAGTAATATGACAAATTTTGGAAACAAGAATTGTTTTTCCTTGCCCATTTGTCCTGTGCCCTGTGGATAATTTGTTGTAACAAATTGTATTGTGTTTGCAGTCAGATGTCATCAACACAAGGGTTTTTTTGAAAGCACTTTAATCCCCTATTTCAACCATATCCAATTGAGGGGGCAGAGCCTGAATATACAGTAGGTACATTTTACATGTCTTACATATCAGCTTGTTGCTGCTGGAGGTGTTCTAAATAATTCACAGAAATTTATTGATGAAATATCTGATTACCTCTTAAAATTGGCAGAATATGAGAGATGAACAAGTCAAGCCTATATAAAATTGAAATATGCTGAATTTACCGTTCATCTATGTTCTGAACAATAATTCTGATGTCTGATAAAAGCGAAGCTCTCAGTTAATTGGTTCCTCACATAATACAATAAAATTAATGTTTAGGAGTTAAATACCATAAAGTTCCTCAGGGAAAATTGCTGATGTGCCTCTGTTTTTCAGTCAGTCACATGTTTCATGTTTAATGGAGTATCATGTGGATTGTCTTACAATTTTACTTGTGCTCTGTGTCCCTTTTTCTGTCTTCTAAAGAGACTTGAGTGCTAATTTCTGATTTAACTGTGTCAGCTGACATGCAGGTCATGACAATCACCAAATCACAAGGAAAAAACATTGACATTGCTGTGTTTTTATCAGGATGGCAGACACAGAAGCTGTGTGTTGTGAAGACCACATGCTGTAGATTCTTTATGAAGATAGATGTTAGCTATCTTCCAGGGCTGCTGTTCATGCCTTGGACAGGAAGGAGCATATGACCCAAGCCTCACATTCCCCCAGGATTAGGGAAGAGCAATGTGGATAGACATTGTAATGTGGATAGAGCATTGTGGGTAGGCACAGCAAGAAGGAGCAGTTTTTGGTTGCAGCTCTGGCTCTCAGCATCCATGGGGATGTGATGGTTCTGTGGGGTTGCAGATGTGGTGGAAGGAGACAGGGATGTAGAACAGAACACAACTGAAGGCTGTTTCTAAATGGAAGAGTTCCACAGCTCCCCATCTCTGTGTGGCTTCTCTTCATTATTCCAGTGACAGCAAAGCACAGGCAGAACAGCTGGGGACCTGTTAAACAGGCTGGCAGTTTCAGCTCAGTTTCCAGGCCATGAACAATGTCTGGTGCTTCACTGTTATCCATAGTTGGACAGCAGAATAAAGTCCTATATTTTTAAATTTATGAGCATGTACAAACCTTCGTGGAAATACTTTGGCTTTCCTTGGAAGCTGGAGTTTTTGAAGAAGTGTAATTTATTCTACAGGTATAGAACAAAGAGTAAAAAACATGTATTCTGCAATCATGGATTGTTCTGTTTGGCAGGGGTGTCTGAAGGCTTGCAGTGCAACCTCTTGCTTCAGGCAGGGTCATCAAGGAGATGGGCTCAGATCACTCAGGGCTTTATTCAGCTGGGGCTTGCCAAGCTCCAAGGACAGGGAGTGCAGCTGTTTGCACAACTCTCCACATCTGGCTGTCCTTGTGGGGAAGGTCTGAACCAGTTGGGGTTTCCTTTTGGAAGCCACTGGTGGTGTCTTCTTCATACTCTTTTTCTTATTAATTTAAATCCAGAAGTCAGGGAACACTGCTCATGTCTTCCACAGCCTCCCATTCCTTTTCCTGCATGTCCACCATCTCACCAAGAGGATGAGAGGAAAGTGAGGTTGATAATAAATGAGTGGGGAGAAGAGATGCAGTGCCTTACCTGTCAGCTGGCCATCAACTGTGATTATTCATTATAAATACGCTTAAGTGATAAATGGAGTGTAAAATTATTGTGGCTTTTTCTAGAAGTTGTCAAAAATAGGGGGAAAGAGAACATAGAATTCCTTTTCAGTCAACAGAATGTCCTGTAAGAAAATGGTTATTTTGGTATTTTTCATGGAATTTAGTTTAGCATACTGGTCTTGCAAATTATAATTTAAGAGTTAGGTTTTGTTTTGTACTCTTCATATTCTTTACACTGTTTTCTTTTCTCTTCTTCCATGGTCTCCAACTTTTTTTCATTTGCTGTCCCTGAAAGATAGGGAGGAGAAAAACAATGAGTTTTTTTAAAAATCTCAGGGAATAAATGCCCTACTTCTCCTCTTCTGGTATCCTTCTTTTAAGAGAAGAAAATTTCAGGGAAAAAAAAATTTACTGTTCTATTGTTTCATATAATCAGGTTCAACTTTAAAATCCTGTCAAAACATTATAATTTAACATTAGCATGTAACTTGATTTATATAGCAAGTAAGACAATTGTGCCTGCTCTGAAGAGCTTGCAGCCTGTCAGGAGACAAGACAAGACACTAGGGGGGATTACACCATGAAGGAGAATAAATGAGATGAGTGACAGAAAAAGGAATACAAAAAACATCTTCAGGGTTTTGGTGAATGGTGCAACAGACATTATGTTAACTCTTATGCTTTATTTTCACTTAAAAAAATTCCCAATGCTTTTTAACTTTAAAAAAACCTCCTTTGATAAAATTTTGCAAAACATATAAATGGTTTTAGAGCCATTGTTGTATTTCCACAAGTACAGAATCATTTCATACCTGTGAGCTGGTAGCCA
Source organism: Molothrus aeneus (assembly GCF_037042795.1). Classification (NCBI taxonomy): domain Eukaryota; kingdom Metazoa; phylum Chordata; class Aves; order Passeriformes; family Icteridae; genus Molothrus; species Molothrus aeneus. The sequence continues at coordinate 732,203 of NC_089650.1, read as the reverse complement.
GTCAGCTGAAAATGAAGTTCCTAAACACAGAGCTGTAATTTTGTGTGCTGGGAAAAAAAATGTCCCCTTGGCTCTGGACCACAGCTTAACTCTGCAGAAAAGGGCTTTCAGTGGAGGATCACAGGAGAGTTCATAGAAAGCGTGGTTTAAAAGTGAATGTGCTTCATGAAAAATCCTCTTGTAAGCAAGATCTTGGAAGATTATTTTGGGCAAGGATGAAGGTGTGATTTGAAATTGAAAGAAGTTGCAGTGCATAAATTATCAGGAAAGAGGTTCTGGGTATGTTTGTGGAAGATGGACCAGAAGAAGGATTGAGAAAGAAATAAAGTTTTGGCACAGAATTGAGGACACAGCCTTGTGCTCTAGCACTGCCCACAGTGGGCACCAGTACTATTCCTCTATATTCTGATATTGCCCATGAATTATCCCCCCTCAGCTGCCCCAGGCTGACATTTCCCCTTCCCTTCTTCAGCTGCTGCATCACCAGTGCATGAATCCTGGGTTCTCTTTATGTAGCCAGCCTTGAAGAATTCTGCTCTTCAAAGTGATGTCACCAGCTAGCTGGGAAATAATTATGTATTAGGCAATAATACACCAGCTAATGAAATGATTTTTACCTTGTTGTCACCATAAAAATCGCAGCCTTTGATCTGCTCCATGTTTTACCATATGGCCTACTAAAGAAAAACAACAATAAAACTTCTCTCTGCTGCTTTTTTTGTACAGAAAGTCCACACATAACAAGAGAGGTATTTTGGAACATGAAATGACTGCACAAAATGTTTCTTTTGGTGACTGAAAGATGCTCCTGCCTGCATGCATTCGATTAATAATGAATTTTGGAAATGGAAATATGCTACGGTTGTTTGAGATTTTATTGGTGCTTTCAGAGGTACAGACTTGTGAGTGGCTTGGGAAATACCCATTTCTGAGAACTGCCTGTCTTGTCTCACATTCCTGAAATGCTCCTAGAGCTTGGGAAAAAAATGTAGCTACTTCTTATATCTAAAAATAAGATGTAATGTAATAGTTGAGACGTGCATTTCCCAGATTTCAGAATTAGCTAAAACTGTTTAGTTAATAAGGTCACTGTGATATGGGAATAACTTTTAGGATACAATGAAAGATGCAGTATGTTCTAGAGCAACAGCAAAAAATGTGTGTTTATCAGACAAGACTGGAGATCTTTGCTGGTATTTTGGGGGCTGGCAGGTGCTCCTGCACCGTGTGGTGTCAGTATGTGAGTGCTTCATGGATAGAGTTCCAGAACCTTCCCTGGGTCTGCAGAGCTGTCTGTGGGTTTTAATCTTGGCTCTTCCACTGGGCTGTTGGTGGGAATAGTGGGATTTAGGAATTAGCATGATGGGCTGAGGCTGTGTGTGGAGAGAAATGTGGGAGAGTGCATGGAAGCTATCTTTTAATATCTGTGTTTTAATACAAATCATTCAGAACTAGAAATTTAATAGGCTGTAAGAATCAGCATCCTGCTATGAAAATTTCCCTCATTCTTTCTTTTTTTTTCAGTTGAAAAAAGAAAAATTTTATCTTCTTTCACAGCTTTTTTTTGATCAGAATGTCTTCTTTAGGAGGGAGTTTTGGAATGATGCTGAGCTCATTCAGTGGTGCTGTGGAAGCAGCTGAACACCTCTGTCCTTGATTCTCTGGCCACTGTTTCCTTTTCCTCTGTGCCCTCACGTGTCTGAGGCCACTGCTTAGGTCACAAGGTAGCTCTCCAGAAAATGCCAAGTCAGAAAGATTTTTTAATTCAGTCCCTGATAGGAAAAGGCAGGTGGGTGCCTCAGAAAGCAAAATAAGATTGGAAAATGTAAAACAATGGCTTTCTCTGGGGAAGAAAAAGAAAGCCAAGCATGCCAGGAAATCTGCTGCCCATTGACAAATAAATAAATAGAATTGTTGTGGCAGAGACACTTGGGAATGGGGATGCCTGTGGACATTTTGGTTTGCATTGCTTGGCTGGCCAGCCCTGGATGGCTGTGAGGCTTCAGTCAACAAAGCATTACTTAAAGTGTTCTTAAATATAAACAGGCACATTTATTTAAGTTAAATATCTGTTAGGATGCTTTGCCAGCCCAGTTGCTGTTGGTCCTCCATTACTGGAAGTTGTGGTGTTTAATTCTTAGCAAGAGGAGATCAAAATCCTTGAATGACAAGGTGTAACTGGAGAAGATTGCATTATAAAAAGGGAAGATAAACATTAGCCACTTACCTGAATGTGTGTACACCAGCACAGCTTATTTCAAACATTTAAAAAGAAATTATATAAATTTATTTCACTTTTTCTGTTTCCTGTAACTAAGGCTTGATAACATTTGAAACTTTAGTTCAATAACAATTATTAATGATTGTACAAGCACCCCGCGTTACCTCCTTAATTGTCTTTTGTATTTTTTCGCCCAGTTTATTCAAAAAAGCACAATAAATGGGAAAATTTTAATCTACCTTTTTTATAACATGTACAGCAACATTGAGGTAGATTTTCCTGATAGTGTTCTGCTTTTTCCATAGTCTGTTTTTGTGCTGTAGAAATCAGGCATGCCACCAGAACATAGGGATATACAGAAATGCTGTAGTGAGCCTTATTTGGATGGAAAGCATTAAAACATTTTATACCCCAGAGAAGCAATATAATGTGTGTAACATTTCTTATTATTTTTGCTAGTTTTCCTCATAGTTTTGTGGATGGGGTAGTATGAAGTTTATTTTAACAAATCGGAAGTGTTAGAGTTGACCAGAAGTGAGCTCTCCATATCATTAAAATGAGCCGGTCTCCATCTCAATTTTTGCCATTTCAGATAATTTTCCTTTCTAAATGCCTGCAATTTTTCTTAAAACCTTTACTGGCTCCTTTTATCTCATTAAGCACAATGCAGTTCTTACTAAAAGTTGAAGTAGTTTTCCTTCAGAAGCAAAATTGAATCTCAAGTCATGAAGTGGAGTTGGTGCAGGGATTTCAAAGGCTTGTATCTGATTTCCTTAGCTTCACGTGCTTTTTCCTGTTGCAGGATCAAACCCTGCCACTAAAGTGAGATTTTTTTCCTCTCCTGAAAGAAAACAGTGTTCAATTGAGTGCCATTTCTGCTCTGCGTGAGGCTCAGTTTGCTAACAGTGAGCGGAGTTTAGTTAACTTCATATTTTGGACAAGCTTGTAAATTTGTTCCCTTCTAATGCTGTGATCTTATCAAGGTTGTACTGTTTTCCTTTTCTTCTCCTCCACCCCCATCTTCTTTCTTTCCTTTTTTTGAAGTGCAGCCTTCTGATCAATGTGCACTTTTTTTTTTCCATTTCCCTAAATACATCATGAAAAAGGATGAGGTTTCCGCCTTAATTGCTTGTGCCTTTTATTCACATTCCTCTCCCAGCCAGAATTGTGAAAAGAGTGTTAGTAAAAGGCTGCACAATAGAGCTTTTCATTAGGCCTCAACAAGGCACACAAAGGAAGGCTTTTGGAAAGAGTGAATGCAGGACTTTAATTTGCAGGTGGAGAGCAGATAAAAGGTGCTGACGCCTCTATTATTCTCTTACTTAGGTGACCCCTACCCCGTTCAGCTGATCCCAACTACCATGGCAGCTGCTGCCGCAGCAACGCCGGGCTTAGGCCCTCTCCAACTGCAGGTAAGTCCCAGCTCAATGCAGGGGAGGCAAAGGTTAAGTAAATATGAAAACCAGTTTTCCTTTCCTGTGCAACACAGTGCAATTAACAGGGGTCTTGGGGCTGTTCTCTCCGCAAAGAATTTGCATCTTGAGCAGAAGAGTCATCAGATGATAACACGTTTTCCTCTCACCTTGCTGGAAGTTTTTGTTGCTTTTTTGTGTCCCTGTTGTCAAGTTAACTGCTTGTAGGTTTGTACTTTGAGTTTCCTCATAGCAGGACGTTTGCTTTTCTTGCTGGCGTGGTTTAACCCCAGACAACAGCTCAGTGCTACACAGCCACCACTCTGACTTCCCAGAAGTGGGCATTGGGAAACACAAGGTAAAACCTGGGGGTTGAGATAAGAACAGTTCCATAAATGATATCTAGTAAAATGCAATAGTAGTAATAGCAATGATTGTAATGGAAAAGAGAGAAGAATAAAACCCAGGAAAACAATTGCTCTTCACCTGCTGACCAGTGCCAGCCTGTTCCCAAGCAGTGGTTGACCCCAGTTCACTGACTGAACATGATGTTCTCTGCTGTGGAATATTCCTTTGGCCACTTCAGGTGAGCTGTCCCAGCCTTGCTGCCTCCCAGTGCTCTTGTGCAGCTTCTCACAACCTGAGAAATCCTTGGTTTAGGGTAAGGACTACTCAGCAACAGCCCAAACATGGATATGTTACCAAACGTTATTGTCATCCTAAATCCAAAGCACAGCACTGTACCAGCTGCTGAGAAGAAAGGCAGTGCTGTCCCAGCTGAAACCAGGACACTTTTCCATTAGATTGTTCTCCTGCAGGCTGTAAAAATACCAAAATGCTGGAATGGATTGTCAGGCAGAAGAGCTCTGTCCTGACAAGCACTTTTAAACTGCTTAGAAGTCGTTAACATGATTATGTCCTTTCAGGCCATAAGCTCTTCAGAGCAATAACTGGCCCCTCCTACTGTGTTTTATGGTACCCAGAGCATTTTAGGCACTGCTGTAGGGCAGATAATTAGTGATTATTCTAATTCAACATGGACAATGAGAGAACAGGTGGAAAGATACTGAAGGGTTGGAGTTGTTTTCAGCTACAATAGAGTTGACCTGGTAGCCAGATGTATCTGATTGAGACTGTCAGTATTCTGAATTTTGGAGGCATTAGGCTGTCCATGGGTCTTAATGCTAGCAAGTCTGGATATTCCTGATCAGCCACACAGCCCTTGGAATTGAGCAAGTGTGGTGTCCATTGCCACAGTGTGAATTTTGGTACCTGTTGTGTATGTTGGGCTGGTAGGAGGAGGCCAAGTAATATTTGGGACTGAGAGGAAATCAAGATCCAAAAGATCTCTGATTCTGCAAAGTCTGGATTGCCATTCTGTCCTAGAAACATGAAAAGCCCCAAGCTCTGCACTGCAAGTGCATCTCCCTCTCAGGGCTGTTTGGAGCAGCAGAGCTCTGTACCTGCTTGGGCAGGCTCTGCCTTTCTGGCTGGGCTCTGTGAAATGCATCCTCCAGCCCAGCTTGGCCCACACCACTGTGTGTGGAGCACACATCAGATATTCCAGTTGTTTGGCCAGCCTGCTGGAGCGTGGGACACAGTTCTGGGGAAGATTTTTTTTTTTCTTTTGCTTTATTTTATTTTATTTTACCACAGCCAGCGGAAGTGAGCTGAGTTTCACAGAAATAGCTGCCAGTGTGTAAGCTGACACATTCCATGCACCACAGAGGTTAATACATTCATTCCTATTGTGCCTTTGTATGAAAAGCAACATTGTCTGTGTGGTAGTTCTGATTCTCTGAGTTACAAATACTGTGGGCGGCTCAGGAATCATGGGAGCCATAGAAGTCATCCCTCTGAAATGAATTTTGAGGTGTTTCAGTATTGATAAAGTGCTTTTAATAGCCAAACACACATGAGCAGACATATGGAAGCAAGAGGGAGGGAAAAAGGAAAAGCAAACATGGAACTAGCTAGCAATGCAGAAACAGCACTCTGATTCTAATTCTTATCTTTTCAGTCATTCAAGCTGGTCCTAAAATAATGCCTCAGTGCTCCAGTGAGATGGTAGGATGGTTTCTTTTCATTTCAGGACCAGCTTTGGGCTGTATCTATGTGTGCTGTGGGCTGAAGTATCCTGGTTAAAACAGGCTCTATCACAATACCAGTTTTCTTGCTAAAAGATGGGCTTTGTGCAAAAGTGACGGCAGTCATGAGGATCTTTGGATGAGTTTGGGTTATGGAAAAGTTGAGAACCTCAAAGGCCTCTTGTTTCTGTGCGGAGGACATTAAAATGAAAATATTGACCAAATTCACCTATGTTGTTTTGCTACATGTCTGGAGTTAGAGGGAGAGTTTGGCAGCCAGTCAGTGGGAGAGGCTCAAATTCCTGACTTAGCAAACTCTCTTAAATGTTTCAGATCTGATCTCTAAGGGCATCTCTAGTATATGCTAGAAATAAACTGAAGCTGATTGTTCTTCACATCTTACCAGTGATTTTTAGCTATCATTGCAGTCTATCTGATAGAAATTGGACATGCCTCTTAACTTCTGGTGCCATTTGAAAGAGTCAGGCTAGATTTGCTTCTGGAAGGGTTTTATCATACAGGATTCAAAACAGATGCCCACCTATGCTAACATGAGTGGAGCTCAGCTTAGTTGCTAGACTAGAAAGACTGTGCCTTCCAAACTCTGTTCAAATCCAGTTTAGCTCAATGGTGACTTTGTTGAGTCATAAAGAAAGATTCATGTTTGAATGTTTTTGCTCCAAACCCACCTTTAAGTGTCTTGGCAGTCCCTTTCAAGGAGCAACTCTTCTTACTTCAGACATTCCCCTGCTTAACTTATAATTCTGGTGTTCCCTGCACACCCTGTGTCATCTGGTCATCAGGCAGTAAAAGGTCAGAAAAGTGGCATGTTCCCTCTTCTCTTCTCTCTCTATCCTCCCTATCACTCATCTTTCAGACTCTGTGTACTTGAAGCAGGGGAGATCAAAGGACCTGACACAATGCTCAGTTTGTTGCTCCCAGCAAAATCCGATACACAGCGTTATCTCAGTGAAGACAAAGCCAAGGAATGTCTCTTGTTTGTTTATGGAACAATAAACACGGCTTTGTTATTTCACTAGAGAATTTTAAGTCGGGTCATGGCTTCAGCAGTGTACTGTGAGATCAACAGGAAGTGCTTTTTTTATCACTCAAAATCGAGTTTTTGTTTTTGTAAATGAAATGCACACTGCATTTATAGAAGAAGAGCTAGCACCTGGTTGTTCCTGTGGCAAAGGAGCTCTCTGTCAGTGAAGATGCAGTCCCTCATTTTGAGGTCCCCTGTTGGCTCGCAGTGATGGATTTGGAATCCAAAGCCCCCGTTCCTCTCCCCACCTCTGAGTCCCCTCTGGGGTGTAGAGATTCTGATATTTGCCCTGTGGGATTGCCTTGATTCCCAGGATCCACAGAGAGAGCAGTGGCTCAGTGAGGATGGAAGCTGACCCCCCTTGCATTGTCAGAGGCTGTAAAGGAAGCAGAGGGATGGGGCTGGAAAAGATGGAACTGCCACAGTGCAAGCTTGAACCTGTCCTCTGATAAAGCTCTGTCTGTCAGCCCCCTGTATTCACTCATTCCCACTTTGAGTGACAAAAATGCCATTTGGGGGGAAAAAAGCGGTTTTAGTTTTCCTTTGTTACTGAGAAAAGTCAGTCCTGAGCATCAGTGTGGTGAAATCCCTCTGGGTAAGCACAGGGTTTCTTACATCAAGTTATCCCCTCATAAACATCACCTGGTCTTGTTCTTCAGGAGTGGTGCAGGATGGCAGCTATGTTTCAGATGAGAGAAAACTGAACATAAATTGTGACTGTGTTTTACTGAACAGGGCTAATGACTCAACAGTACTGCTGGATGCCTTGTATGATGTTTTTTTCCTGTGTGCTTCAGCAGGCAAGGGAATTCAGTTCCTCCACCCTGGAGATCAGCACCGAAAGCTGTAAACAGAGATGTGGGGTAGCAAGTTTTGCACAAACTAAACTGCAGGGTTTGTTCTGGTGCCAGTCATCGTGGGCATAGCTAAGTATGAAATAGATGTTACTGTAAATCTGAGCAAATTCTTTATAAAATTGCATCTGAAAGTTTCTTTTCTGATAAAAAGTTTTTTGTGAGTAGTTTCTGAGCATTAGGAAAGAGGGGAACTAATCACACAGCGTGAAAAGTGAGAGGAATCTGCACCATTGGGAGTGGGAATGGTTCAGATTTCCCAGATTGCTTGTTTGATAACCAGATAGTGACAACAACTGATTAATTGGCAGTGACACAAATGCTTTATATACCCATAACTCCATTGAGAGATAATGCTGGATGAATAATGACAGCTGCCTGTGCAGTCCTACTGTATGGACATTTTGTGTCCTGTCAAAACACCAGAGCAGTCTGATGTAATACAGACTTCCTGCAAACATCTGCTCTTGGAAAAAAAACACCCCAAAAAGTTGGGAGTGCCAGCACTCAAACTTTCTTCCCTCTTCATCTCAGTGTGAGGCAGGCCTTCATAATTATTTGTGCTTGTGTTCAGCATCATGTCCAAATCTGTCAGTGTGTGAACCAGGAGAAGCTGCCATCAGTGCCTGAGTGTGAAAGCACTTGAGCTGCGTCTGAGCTCTGGCCACCAGTCCTTAGGAGAGTCCTGGATTCTCTATTTGTATAAAGATGAGGAGCACATTTAGACCTTAAACAGTCTGACCAAGTTTTTTAGTCTCTTTATTTGTATAAAGATGAGGAGCATATTTAGACCTTAAACCATCTGACCAAGTTTTTTAGTGTCTACTTCCTTATATTAAGAACACAGTTCAATTGATTTTTCTTACTACAGACCTGTTCTCTTAGTTGTGTGGTAAGATGCATACCAGGGATTGGATTTAAATGGAATTTTAAAAACTGGACCACAGTTTTGGAAATATTTGGGCCTCAAGCAGGCACTGATGTAAGAGATTAGATTTTGACAAAAAATTAAGCCTGTTTGGAGTTTGAGGGCTGTGCAGGATTGTTCACCCTGCTGTTATTTAGGTGTCAGCTCAGTACAAATTTTCCTTTGGAAAGCCTTGCTTGTAGGTATCCCAAGGATCCATAGTCACTGGGAAGGACAGAGCACTCTAACAAGTGTGCAGGGGCTGGTCAGGAGGCAGAGTGTTCCAGTGGTCACACAAGTATTCCATAAAACATCTGTTACTCTGGAACAAAAGTAAAGCATGACGTAAAAGTAAAATTAAAGCCTTCTCAGTCAGAAACCTTTTTTTTCTTACATATCAGCTTCCTTTTGGCTTCTTCACCATTGCAGGGATGAGCTACAGATAGATCTCCACTTACCCCAGCTCAGGGTATTTCTCTGGAGTATCTCCTTGAGTTTCACTTGAAATGGTGCTGAGGACAGAAGTTCCCCTTGCTCTTAAAGAGATATTGCCATATTGGCATGCATTAATTGTCAAAACTGGAGGGGTTTTTGCGTATCTCTTTCTAATTTCTTGCTATAACCTCTATTTATAACCAGTTTTGCCAGGTTAGGCAGTTGACCTTCCAGTGTTACAGCACCTCAGATCTGTGAAAGGAGACTCTGAAGAAGCTGTACAGACACTGTAGTGGTGCATCTGAATATTGAAAACTTTATTCTCCCCTTGTTTTGGGAAGTCAGGTTGCCAGAGCTGCAGAGACATCTGAATTATTTCTGGTGAAGGGAAAGTCTAGCACCCCATTATTGTCCCCAGTGAATGCAGCCAAGAGAGGGCAATGCTTCATCCATTATTCATTTGCTCTGCACTGGGGACCTCTTTGGGATATTGCTGTCACCAGTTCTTTGCTGACAGGGAAGTAAACTGGTTTTTAGCAGTGCAGGGTTATTTCTTCTATTTGCTGGGCAGTGTCTTCCTTTAAATACCATCTAAGCTGGCTTTTCAACAGCGAGAGCATCCTGCCCCTGTTTGTTTTTTACTTTACCTGTCCTCATTAATTGGACTCTGACTTCATTGAATCATTAGTGCACAGTTTAATTACAATATTATAATACTCATGCAATCCACTTAAGTATTAAAAAAAAAAAAAGTAGAATTAGTTTTTTCACTGTAAGCACACACATCTGGGGAAAAAACAACCAAGTGCAGGAAAAGTGGCATTTCTCATTAGCATAGCCAGGAGATGGCAGTTGTCCATCTGCCATTAGCTCAGTGCATGTCTGTGCTGTTTGCTGTGGCCATCACAAATAACAATAATAAGAAGAGTAATAAAGCAACAGTTATTGTTGGATGCCCTTTTAAACAATTTTTTTTTAAATTGTTGCATTATGCAGGTTATTCTATATTTATTATATATATTCTATTATATATAGAATATATATACAATTATTATAATCTTATATATTCTATTATATATAGAATATAGCATATTCTATATGTTATTCTATATTCTCTGCTTCTGTCTGCCAGTTCTTTCTGGCTGTGGAAGTGAATTGTTGGCCACTGGGTATTTGCCACCTGTAATGCACACAGGTAGCCAAGGTGGGTATTTCAAAAGTGTCACTGAAGACCAAGGTCCTCCAGCTAGAAAAATGGGGCCCAGAACTCTGCATGTAAAAGAAGCTGCAGCCATCTGACCAGGGTGAATAGCTCTGTGTTGTTGTGGGGTAAGTTGTCTTCTAAAAGTTTTATCTTTCCAAGGTTTCTTAGTGATGGTTTTAAGATACTCGGTAAACTCTAAAAGTAAGGTGTGGGGTGAGAGGCCGTGGATTGCCAAGAGCACCTCTGAAAAATCCCAACATTTTTAAATGAAAAAGTTCTCAATTCACTCCAGAGCAAGCCTTGCAACTCCAGGTGCAACCACTCCTGTCTTTCTGGATACCTGCTGGGAACCAGAGGTTGTGGTAGATTGTGTAAAAGCCTGAGCCGCAGAGCACAGCTCAAATAAATCTTGTTCATGGTGGGTAAGTGTGCTTTGGAGTTGGCATTTAAATAGCACATCTTGCCTTTGATAGAATCTTACACAGCTTTATGGGTAAACCAAATATATTCTATGAAAATAGATTTGGATAAAAAGCTTGATCACATCATTTTATCAGAATGCAGTCAATGTAGGGAAGACGGTGATCACAGAAGACTGCATGGGAATGCTTTGTGTTTTACTGAGCACTGTGGGTATCTGAGAACACACCACAGTGGACATTTGCAGGCAGTAAATACACATGGTAAAACAATACCATGGCTACTCGGTGCCTTGTCAAATTAGAGCTCCCTCCCCTCTCCAGGGGAAGGAATTAGCAGGGGTAGCACATTCATTTTATCTAGATTAACAGTCCTTTCTGCAGAACTTTCAGACTCCATGCGTATCTATGAAAAATGAAAAAAAGACTGGAAGATGACCAGCCTGTGTGCCTTGCAGTGGTGGCTCAGGCCTGCTGCTTGCTAGCAGAGGTCTGTGTGCATGAGTGAGTTTTCCTCCAGGTCAGGCTGAATTCCCTCTCCCCCTCCCTCCAGGCCTGAGTCTGCAGGGCAGACAGACAGAAGCACACATATGATTAATACAGCACAGCTGCACGAGTGACTCATTTGCATATGTATTAATAGAGGCAAAAACAACAATTCAATTACACCCAGAGCCATTCTGCATACTAAGAACATATGCAAATGGGCTGCAAGGAGTGCAGCCAGCCTTCCCCCTGCTCTCCTGAGCTCACATGGGCTCAGCACTTCTCAGCAAGGAAGAAAACCTGTGAGGAGATGGTCAGGCAGCTCCTGCTCCTCCTGCCCCACCCCTGGCTTCCTCGAAGCCATTTGGCCAATGGAAATAACATCTTTTCTGTGTTATTCCCTATTTACCAGCCTTCAGCTCCATGCTGCTGTCTCTTTACCTATGAGCCTCAGCACGAGGACAGCAAATCCTTGTGTTCTGTATGCACACATTTATCCTGTTTCCTTTCACCTCATCATTTGTGTTGTTTCCATTTGGCTTTGTCCTTCTCTGCCACAAGAGTTCTCCTCTCATGAGTTATCCCAAAATAACCATTTCTGTGCCTTTTTCTTGTAGGGACCGTGTATGTCTGATCACAGTATTATTCAGTGATTTTCTGTTAGGGGACCATTAATCCTTTTAATGGTCTCAGAGAAGTTGAGCTGTTGTAGGTGGACTGTTCTAGCACGGTGCATTGGTCTTTGTCTCTGCTAAGAAAGCTGTGGAGTTCTCAAATGGCAAAGGTGAAAACCCCCAGGTGCTCAGTGGTCCATCCTGCAGCTGATGGGGAGCCTGATAACTGGTACAGAATCTGATTCTGGTGACAGGAACAGATGTTCTCTGATCCTTGCAGGGTTTATTGGGCAGTAGCTTAGAGCAGCTTTCAGAAGCAGTTGGAAGTACTGCAGCACTGGAGCTTATGCTATAGGAGCACTTCAGCTGTAAGTGAAGTTTTTTAGCTGTAAATTGTTCCCTAACTTCGTGTTTTAACTAAAAACCATCTCTGTCCTCAGTGTGCTTTTCATACAGGCCCTTCACATGCTGTAAGGTGCTGCAGCATGTTAGGCCATGATCCATAGCCATATCCCAATTTTTGGGGAGGTGAGACGTTGAACACTGACCTGCATGGACTAGTTAAACAAAGCTCTGTTTCATGTGGAGAAGAGATAACAAGTCACTAAAACCTTTGGAAACCTGACAAAGCATCAAGATGCCCAGCTGCCCTGGGTGGCAGCCTCAGTGTCCCTGAATTAGTGGCTATTTGTGTGAGACATCTCCATGGTGTGAGCAGGGAAATAAAATAGGTCATGCAGGGAGGAGTGTGTGCCTGTCTGGCAAGTGTGCTCAGGAGGTCAGGCCAGCCTTCATTTCTTTTCTCCTGCAAAAATGTTACACTTGCTCCTTTTTGGGGTTAGCCTGACAGACGGGAGCAGATTACTCCTTGATTATTTATAAGGCATTAATTTTAGATGAATATTGCTGAAGTAACTGACATCATAAGTAGTTTTAGCAGCCAGCAGAAGAGCCTGTTTGCAGATTGGAATATGACAGGCTTCACTTACTCAGTGTCCTGAGACAAAGTCTGAGTGTTTGAAGGAAGAGACAAGGAGTGGAGGCACCTGTGTCAGCCAGGACTTGATTTATGCTTCTGTGCCACAGAACCCCAGCTCCAGATCAGTGGAACTGTGGTGTCAAAGCTGAGTTCAGCAAGACAAAACCAGTGTCAGAACAGCAGCAGTGGCAGCGCCTGCCCGCCAGTGTCTTAAGCCAGGGTGGGGAAAGACCTTCTGAGAGTTCTTGCACTGCCCCAAAGTAACTTCTGCTGTAGAAGAAGTAGATAACAACCTTCACACACACCTTGAGATGCTTCCCTTCCTATAGTGGCAACAGTGCAGGTCTGTGAGGTGTTTGTGTTTCCCATTGTTTCTTGGCTTACATTCATTGGGAATTAATGCTCCTGGGAAAGGTCTGTATGAAAAATCTGGTAAAGGAACCAAAAAAACTTTCTTTTCCCCCCCCCCCTTTACTTTGTGTCCTTTGCACATTCCAGACACTGGGTTTTGAAAGAGTTGGCTTGTGCTGCTGGTTTTCCTATTATGTTGTTTGCTCTTTTCAGAGGGATGTTGCTGAAAAGAAGATTATATAATCATGCAAATCAGATTGTATAATCCTGAGCAAACTGTCCAGAGGGGGGAGAGGAGGGGAGCCACACTGAGTGGAGCTTGTCTGGCTGGGGGAGCTCTCTCTGAAATCACAAACTGGGCCCTTCTGGGGCTCCTGTGAAAAGTGGAAGCTGCAGTCAGCCTGGGAAGTTTTTGTGAATATTTCTGGAGTTCACCTTTCCTTGCTGAACTCTGCCAGCAGTGTGTATTTACAGTCCCCAGCAGAGCAGCACACAGGAAAAGTGCAAATCAGTGATGTGCTCACTCTGCAGTGCCTGTGGGACAGGGGGAACCCTGACAAACCTGCACTAACTGGTACCTGCTGATACAGACCTACTGCTGTGGGTCCACAATCAAATTACTGCAGTTATTCATCCTAAAACACAGCTCAGGAAATCCTCTCTGGGAGTGTTGCTCTCTGTTGTGCCCACATCAGATGACATGGTTTGCTGTCAGATGCAGGTTGCTGTAATATCTGAATGTGTAAGGATTTCTATTTGTGCCTTATTTCTCCCTACAGTCTGTTCCATGGCCATTTTTGGTGCCCAAAGTGCAGGTCACTTTCAGGAGCCAAGGCAGAAGGGGACAGGAGTGAGCAAACAGAACAGTAAATGTGTGCACAAGGAGTGCATCTCTGGCCTGGGACATGAACTGCATATGGCAAGAACTGTGCAAGCCTTTGGAAGTTTCTGAACTCTTACCCTTTCTTTTAGTAAACCCTGATTGCTTGCCAGGCTTGACTGTTAGCAGCCAGGGTATTTAATCACCCTTTTATGAATGGGGGGCTGATATTAGGCACCGTTTGAAACTATGAAATACCTAATTGCTGTAGATCAAAGTGCTAGACAGCAAACCACTGAGATCAGGAGCCTTGCTCTGTTTTCCTTTCCAAAGTCATCAGTGGAACTTTTCTCAATAGAAGACACCAGGTTATCTGGAGATGCAGCTTTCACAGTGTCAAACTTATTCTGTTGTGCCTGGATAGCCTAAGCTTGTGCCCGAAGTTAAGTCAAAGTGCAGTTTTTCCCCAATACATAAGCTCAGTTTCCCCAAATTCCTTTTCTCCTTTCAGAGGTTCTTCATGGTTTCAGCTCTAGTGAATTTTGTGTCCCCTGGGCTGCCTGCAGCAGCTCCCTGTGCTGTGCTGGGGCTGCAGGGTCAGCCCAGGGCTCTCCTGAGCAGGGAGGATCCCTAAATCTGCTCTAACTCCCTGTCCTGCAGTGCCAGTGGCTGCCCAGGAGCAGGGTTCCCTCAGGGCTGCCATCCCTGCTGATCCCATTGCCATGGCAGCTTTGCTCTGTGCTCTGCCCTGCTCCAGGGCTGGGCAGGGAAATTTGGGCACTGGGGATCAGTGGGGGCTTGGGAAGCATTTTCAAAGGCCCTGAAGGGATCTGGGAGCCCAGCAAGAATTCATTTCCTGCGGTGGCTTTGAGAATGGGATGTGCAGCACTGCACTTCATCCTTGCTCCTATCTACAGCTCTTTCATTTTTCCCATGTTTGGTTGTGTGGAAAGGAGAAAATTGTCAAAATTCTGTCAGCCTGTGTGATGGTGAGGTGGTGCTCATTTGGTGACACAGTTTTCATGGGATACACTGAAAGACACACGTGCTTGGCTTTTCCTGCCTCCAGTCCAGGTCACATTTGTGTGGCAGCATTTGAGTTTCAGTGCTTCTTCCACCTGCAGTGGGGAAAAAGAGAGAGAGCAGCATTTCCCAGTATGGCATGTTGTGCACTGGGGTGTCCTTGCTGCACACTGGTTTTGCAGGATTTTGTTACTACACAGGTGTGGGACTCCAAGCAAACTGCCCCAAAAGCAGGGTTTTATCCTGATTCTTACCCTGGGCATGGGGAGATTTGTGCATAAACTGAGCTCAGAAAGAAGTTAGAAGAGATTCTAGAAAAAAACCATAGCTTACCCAGTTAAAACTCAGAGTATTCTGGTTGGATTTCAGCATTTCTCAAGTCTGATTGCTTTCATTTTTTTTTTGTAAGAGTTCCCTCAGATTACTTTATTTCACTTCCCATCAATTGCTCCTCTGAAGCAAGTCCGTTAGGGATGTAGGATAGGGAGATGCTTGCACAGCAAATGCTTCTTTCCTATCACACTGGGTGGCATTCCAGGTTTGTTTTCACTAAAAGGTATTGTTCCCCAGCAAGTGTGGAGAGAAATGACTACTACAAACTGAGGAAATGTTCCATTTTTTTAGAAAAGCTGATTTG
Source organism: Molothrus aeneus (assembly GCF_037042795.1). Taxonomy (NCBI): domain Eukaryota; kingdom Metazoa; phylum Chordata; class Aves; order Passeriformes; family Icteridae; genus Molothrus; species Molothrus aeneus. Next base: position 716,709 of record NC_089650.1, on the reverse strand, counting down.
TCACTTTGCTCATTGACTATGAGCTGAATAGACATCCAACCCTTAAAATACTTTCTCCCCCCTTTTCCTTTTTATTGCCTGGAATCTTAAGAGCTTTATCATTTGCAGTCATAAAATGAAAATATACACCAAACCCTCAAAGGGCAAGTATGAAATTAAATTATATTTGGGCAGCTGTAACCTTTTAAAACGATCAGATTCCAGTTAATGTATTTCTTCCTGTTCTGAATGCTGCCATGGTGTTTGATGGTGGGAAGCAGTCCAAAGGGCATTGGGAGATAATAAATTCACTGGAAATTTCACCCTGAGGCGAGCCTCCATCCACCAAGGCTTCCATTTAGCAGGACTGACCTAAAAATCTTGTCACATCCAAAGGTCACTTAGGTTGGGCTTGGTGTGTCCCATCCATCTCTCCCTGGTGCAGAGAGTGACAGCTGAGCTCAGTAACAGCCATCAGGGTGTGGAGGGCAGGCAGGGCAGAGGGAGGCAGGAGGGACAGTTCTGCTGACAATTCTTGGGTTTCCTAGGCCAGTTTTGCTGGCCAGTGCGACCAGAGCCCATCTGTGGGGGTTCCCTGTGCCCCAAGGGCACTCAGGGGGAAGGGGGGACAGCTGACCGTGGGCTTTGGGGCAGCGCAGCCCCAGGTCTGAAAATGCCATGGGATCCTGCTAGGGCACCTCATCCTGGCCCTGAGCATCTCCTGCATGTTGCCAGCCTTGTTAGGCAAAACAGCTCACAGCTCATGCAGTGCCTTACTTCAGGGAGGGTCAGAAGTCTAAAAAGGTGTCAGTGATGACACTGAGGTGTCATCTGTAAGAGCAATGGCTCTAAGGGAACAATTTGACACTAATTCTAATCATAAATTTAAAATTATAATTATAAATTTATAAATATATTTATATAATTATGAATTATATCTTTATATATATAATTTATAATTATATAAATATATATAATTAATACTGTTTATCAAACATTATCATATAATATTATAAGTAATACTATAATACATAATCAATATAATATATAATATTATCTATTAATATATAATATAAATAGCATTATTCAAATACTATTCATTAAATATTATAATATAATAATATAAGTATTATATTATCATAAATAATGTATATTTTAATATATATTATATACTTATAAGTATTATATATAATAATATAAGTATTATATGTAATATATATTATTATAACATAATATAATTATAATATAGTGTTATAAGTATTATAATATAATCATTATATATATAATATACATTATAGTATTTATATAATTATAACATAAATTTATAATTATTTATTACTATGTATTGTTTATGTATTATATATTATTTATTATTATTAGAATTATTCCAGTTAATTTGGTAAGATATTTCCGACAACAATAATTTGGTAAGATATTTCCAACCTCATGAGGAAATCTGTGATGTGCATTCTCTAGGATGTTGCTTATCCTAAGCTCATTAAAATCAGTATAATCCCCTCACACAATAAATTAAGGCAAAGGGCCCTTCAGGATGACTGTTGTCTTTCAGTCAAAGTTCCTCCTGCTGCAGCTGAAAGCTCCCCGTGCTTGCAGGATATGGAATGCTGAGGTCAGGGCCTGCAGTTGCAGAACAGAAGTGTGTTTGAAGGACAAAGATCTACCTCACCTTAACTGGTCTGCCTTAACTGGGGATGAGCCCTGCAGCATATGTCCCTTGTGTGCTGGGGGTGTGAATCTCCTTCTCCAAATTCCCTGGCAGGAGGATCAGACAGACAGACAGACAGACTGCCAGTCACTGCTGGGCTGAGGAGGCAAGGGCTCCCTGTCCCGCAGCCTGGCTGGGTGGGAGTAGAAATTGGTCAGTGCCCTTCTGCAGTGTGGAACAGCCCACTGCTGAAAGAAACTACTGTGTGTGGTACAAGCACAGTCTGGTTCTCTGGGAGACATTAAGTTGAAGATAAAAATGAAAAGTGAATTATTAAATAAAATCTCTGTCACCTTGGCCATGGAAGAAAAGCCATCCAATGAAATTCACAGGTTCCCAAATTCACAGGATATTGACCAAGTTAGGTTTGTAACTCCTCCTGGAAATCTGCTGACGTCTCTCCATGAATTTCAGTAAATCAGACCCTTCTGAGGAGGATTGTAAATTGTGTGTTCCCATGCTTGTTATTTTCAGAAGTGTTTCACACATTCTTACAAACATACTATATTTGAGGCAAACACAGTAAAGAAGGGCAGGATTGGCCAGCTGTCAGTGTTTGTCTTCATTTTCCTTGGGTTCACACTCCACTTTATGTTAACATATATGTTCTCCACACAAAGCCAAAGGAATTTGCAGGCAACTGTGGGGGAGTTGTGTGCCCTTCCCCACATGTTGTATCCTGAAAATGCAGCTCTGTGCCTTACCCATTGGAGGCTTTGAGGGAGACAAAGCCTCTCTCCCTCTGACTTGTACAACAAGAAAAAAGGAAACCTGTGTTTTTCATGAGATACAGAGAGGACACAGTTCACTTTAAATTCAGCTGCTGGCACAAAATTTTTAACAATTAGACGTGCTGAGCACAGACTAGCTACTTTTTCCCTTTTTTTTATTATTCAGGATGGTGGGATGAGAATAACCTTTAACCATGGATGCCTAACACATATAAATCATCTGGCATAACATCGCAAGTTCCATTCCAATTTTTTTAAAGCGAGATGAGGGTGACTAGCTCAGACTATTCTCAGTTTATGTCCCTTTTCTGCTGTGTCTCAGGTTCCTTTTTCATTGTCCTAGGTAATTCCAGTTAGTAACTAGTAATGGTGGGCAGTAAAGTCAGAATATTTCTGTGGTGTCTGGAGCAGCAGGAACAGCTGCCTCTGCAGTTCTGGAGCATTTGGAATTTGGGAAAGCCACGGAGTAGGGGTCAGAGGGGACTCCCAGCTCCCTGTGTGAGTGGAGTTTTCCATCTCTGGGAGGTGTGAATATCCCGTGGTGCTGCTCTCAGGGCATTGCTTCCCTGTGCTTTCATAGCCATGTTCTTACCATTGCATGCCAGGTGACTTTGGGCAGTGGTCAGTGATGCTGATGTTAATGTTAACAGAAATATGGATGGGCAGGGTGAGTATTGCATTTAGGGGCTGGGATACTGGCAAGTGCTTTTTGCTGCTTTAGCCCTGGTTTTTCCTGTGGTGAATGTGATCACTGAGCAGAGGCCTGTGCTGGGCCATGGTGTGAGCTGGAGAAGCTGAGAGATGTTCTGCAGTTGCTGATTTTGGCACAAACAAGGAGTGTCCCTGCGTAATGGAGGGCTGCAGTGTTCCTGCCTCATTCCTGCCTCCCACGCTGGGCCACAGCCCTGGGCAGTGCTGCTGTTTGTCACAGAAAAGTTCCATGGCAGGAATGCTCCAGATGTCAACCATGGCAGGCACAGACCTTCCCTCTTCTGGATTGTTCTGGATTCCTTTTCCCTGGTCATTAGAAAGGAAAGGACTGCGGGGAGGGCATTACTGCTCTGTGGAGGGAGGCAAGGAGAATTTCTGCTTGTGGGATGGAGATGAATTTACCTGTGGCTGGCTGAGGAAGCCATGAGTGCTGCTCACTCTCTCTCTGCAGGTTGCAGCCGCCCTGAGCAGCCCAAAGAGGGTCACTCAAACAGGCTGTGCATCACCTGAGCAGGCAGGTGTTAGAACATCTGCAGTGGGCTCCTGTGAGCATGGCTGCTGGAGTCAGGGCTGGGGCAGAGCAGCCATCAGTGGTGTTTTCTGACCCAGTCACTGGAAATATCCAGTTTTGAGGAGAGTCTCTGAGCTCAGGAAATGAGAGCATGAGCATTCTGTTAGACTGGTGGGCAGAGTGCTGGAGGTAGCAAAGGAGCAGAAGCATGAGTTCCTCTCTAATACTCAATAATAATAATAATAATGAGTAAGTCTAGGTATTGTGTGTGCTTTGCCAAAGTCACTCTTAGCCTTGGAATGTGTGAGTATTTCACCTGAAAAAAAAAAAATTACTGAGTTCCAGACTGAATTAAACACAGAACTGTTAAAATAGCTTCTATTTGAGCAGTGCCCCTAATTCACACCCACTCAAACACCTCCTCACTCAGTAACCCCATCCTCAGACCCAAGAAACTCAAGTGAAATGAGAAATTTGGGAATGAGGTAATAAAGAAAGATTTCTGGAGGATGTTATTACTTCATGATAGCATTTATTTCTTGTTGGTGTGACTGCAGTAAAAGCTTCTTGGTGTTTCCATTGCAAACTCTTTGGTGCTCCCACCCCTTCTGCTTTGTAGGCAGCTACTCAGCCAGAAGCAATTTAAAATGTGCTTTTACATCAATTTTGACTCATTTTTTTGGATTGAAAAGAGTTTTGTGTTTTGATACTTCATTATAAAACATGAAAATTGCTGGGGTTTTTTCCTCCTAATCCAAATTTCCAGATGAACAATTTAAAGATATGGATTAGCTCTTTTTATAACCTAGCTGTATTATTAACAATTGAAAAATGTCTCCTAAGATAATTTCAGTATTTCATGGTTTTGTACAAGCAGATCCATCTTTCTGTTACAAATTTCCATACTGGAAATTGGTGTGGAGGGCAGTTTTCAAAAAGCGCTGTTTTCACTCAGGAGTCTATTTTTTTTTTTCTTTTTTTTCCAGTTTACTCAGTGCCTCAAAAATAGTTGTGGAAACCCAATTTAATAAATAATCAGGGATGGATCAGATGTGCTAATGGTTTATAGAGCTTGTTTCTAGTAAATCAGTGATAATTAGTTACTGTGGAATACGTGGCTATGTGGAATTCTTTGGGAGGTAAATGGCAGTTTGTGGCCTTGTGAAGGACATCAGGACATCCTTTTTGCCTCAATAACCAAAATTCAGAGGGGTGGGTTTGTGCACTCACTCTTGTCTAGTCCAGAGGGCAGAATGCTGAAGAGACAAAGCAGAGTGGGCCCTTCCTTAGGGTGACCTGTGGAAACAGGATGGCCCCATGGCAGGGAGGGATGGTGAGGAGGACTCCATGGATATCAGAAAGCTAATTAATTACTTTATTATACTATATTATTCTATATATATACTATATATATTCTATATATATACTATATATATACTATATTATTATATATATATTGTATATCACATTACATCTAAACTGAATCTGCCAAGCACTCAACCCTGCACTGCCCAGAATCTCGTGACTGTCCCGACACACACAGACACACCTGGCCCTGACAGGCCAAGGAAACAAAGCACCATCACTGTGGGTAAACAATCTCCACATTGCATTCTGCTTTTGCACAAACACAGGCACAGCAAACTTGGATATTCAGAGAGTGCGAAACCCAGAGATATTCTTGGGAAGAATTGTGCCTTGCTTTTCTCTGGGAAGGGAAATGTGGTGACATAACCCAGATGAGCTGGGGTAATATGGGGCAGTGGGAGAAGTGTGCAGTGCAGAAATGTGGGGAAGGTTGCATTTCCCCAAGCTGGACTGATGCTAGGGACAGAACTTGCCCTTGCTGTGGGAACAGGAGGCTCCAGCCATTCCTGGCTGTCCTCATGAGTTGGTGGCACCAGAGCAGAGCTCCAGAGTTCATCTCATGGCTCTTCTTGTGCTTGCACAGCATGAGAGGGACATGAAGGGTGAAGATAAAATTCCCTTTGGCTTTCAGTCACGTTGCTGTGCCCACAGCTCCTTAAACCTCCAGTGTAGGATGTGCCAAAGAGGAACATTGGAGGGAGATCCAGCTTTCTGTGCATGGGTGGCAGCCTGGCCTTGCAGTGTGACTGGACCTTGCTGGCTGCAGTTCCTGGTAGTGGGAGTCAGAAACTGAACCCTCAGGGATTTCAGATGTTTGCAGAGACCACTTTGAGGGAACAAATTCTCTAAGAATTAACGACTGAACTTCTGTACATGTCCTAATGGAGTATGGAAAGTGTCACTTTTCCCATTACATCAGTGTAAGCATGGAAATAGTGAGATGAACCAAAAAACATCTTCTTATGTTATTTCCTGAGAGGTTTGCCAAAGCTTCACAGAGGTTCCAGGCTCTGTGGAGTTTTATGGGCTCCATTGGAGGGGGAGTTTTACAGAGCACACCCATTTTATCATAAAAATCAAATAAGAAATCGAACAGCTATCGGTTCTGTTACTTCATTCTGTTAAAGAGGGACTTTCCTACAGTGAAGCTAACTCCAAAATAATTACATTAATTGAGAGCTTTCTGCTCTCTCAGCAAATCTGTGTTCAGATAACGGCACTCCCATACTCTAACATCTCCTCTGTGTAGCCTGTCCCCTCCCAAGCCCAAGCACCCCAGTTAAACTAACCCACATTTGTGGTTTTAAGCAACCAGGTTACCCAACTTGCAGCAGTGGGGCTCATTTGAAGTTAGGCACTCCCAGGAGTTTCAGGTTGATGGGACTCCCTGTTGAGAACATCAGAAGTCTGACCAAAGCAAAACTCAGCTGCTTTCTGGTTTGGAACACAGATTTGCTCTGACACAGTGAGGCTCAAAATATTCTGGTTCAAAACTGGGGCAGTCTCTTTGCCAGTGACTGGAATTACAGTTTCCCACAGGTCTAACAGGTTTGATGGACTTTTTCTGCAAGCCTTGACTTTAACAGTGCCTAGAACAAAAGAACTCTGTTCAGAAGAGGGGATTCCATGTGGGTCCAGGCCAAAGGAAAGGTGGGTGTGAGCTGGAGCTTTCCTTAGTCCTTGTGCAATATTCTGCTTCTATGGAGAGGGATCACAGGTGCTGCTGGGGAGCTGCTGCCCTGGACTGACACCTCAGCTTCACAGCAGGACCTCACAGGATCAGGTGGGACTTGTTGGCTTTCTTGGGGACTTGGGGAAGGAGATTTTAAAGCAATGAACATGAAAAAATATTACATGAGCAGTAAATTTAGTCAGAAACTGGAAAGGTTGCACTGGATGGGTGACATTCTTTTCCCCCCAAATAATAACCTTGCTCTACTTTCTCCACCTCCAAAAGTAAAATAAAAGGAAATAAAATAAAATAACTTACACAGCTAAATAAAGATGCTGTGTCACATTCTATTGGTGTTTCTTGCTAAGGAAAATGTGAAACAGGAAAAAAAACTCTTCAGAACTATTCTAGAAATCAATTTGGTTTAGTTTAGCTCTCGGAGCAAGTCCATTTTCTTCTGCAGCTCAGATGGTCTGTCCATCCCTGGCCTCTGCCTTTCAATATTCTCTCCTACCTGTGCTTCCTCCTTCCTGGGCTCTTCCCAGGGAGGCTTGGCACGATGGAAGCAGCTCAGGCACAGTCCTGAGCTCCCCTTCAAAGCACAAACATCACACTCCTCCTCTCTGCCAGGCTGGAGGAGAGCAGCCCTTCTTGTGATGGACTGGCCATGTGTCACTCTCTGCCTCCTGCACTTTACCCAGACCCTTTGGCCACACAATACAGCTCAGGTCAAAGAGCAAATTAAATTTCTGAGTGAGCTGAGTAGATGTCACTGAACTCCTGGATGTGTCAGATAAATGAGGAACCACGTTAATTTATCCCTCAAGGACATTGGATACAACCGTTGGGGATACTTATGGTTCAAAAATGCTCTTAGTGTTGAAATGGAAACAGACAGGAAAGAAAATGTTTCTCCTTTGACTGTTTGATATCATAGTTAAAAGATAAAGATGCAGCTATAGGGGGGCAAAAGGTATCCAAGTGTGAGTTTTTACATCTGTTCCTTTTTCCCTTCCAACAAACTAATTTGGCACTGTTGCTTCTGGTAGGTGATTATCATCTCTTTGCTACTTTAAAGGGAGACTTCAGTATTTTAGGACTCACTTCTTAGCACAGCTTTTCAAGAAAAGGTTTCTAGAGCAGGCTGAGTGCAGAATACCTGTGTCACTGCTTCATGCCTGAAGAAGGGGGGGGACAAGTCACCAAGGAATCTCAGAATATAATCAATATATAAGAACCTGATACCATATCAGCATTCAAGTCAGCAAATACGTGTTCTCAAAATAAGAAATGCAGTTGACCTTAATCTTTCCACTACAAGCTCTGCACTTAACTTCAGGAGACACGGAGTATTCAGATTTGGAGTAATTAATTCAGTATCAGTCCTAAAGCAGGCACAGATTTTCCCTGACTTAATTCCCTGTTGAATACAACAACTTAAAATGCAAACAGAAAATCTATAAATAAAAACTGGAGAAAGAGTTGCTTAAGGAAATGTGTGTAAAATAGTGAAATGCCTTAATTATAGCTCGGCAATCTGAAATATATAGAACCTTATTTACAGTAATTCTGCTGGCAGTGCTTGCTTGTTAACTACTCTGGGCACTTAATGGGTAACAATGAATGATTTTGTACAGCAGCAGTCAAGTCAAGCAATGCAATATGAAATAAGGGTTTTGTCAAACGGCCACTCAGAGAATTTTGGTCTCTCAAATGAAAAATTACACTTACTGGAGTCAGGTGCTCTGAGCTAGTTGCCAAAAATCTGGATATATGTATAAAAAACCAAAGCTCCTGGGAAGCATACCTGTGGTAAGCAAATAGGCAGTGGTGGGGTTTTCTCCTGTGCAGTAAAATGTCTGGGCCACTTCAGTGACTTGGAGCTGCTAATTTGCCAGAGCTGTGCTGGAGCAGCCGTGTCCATGTGGAACCCTCACTCAAGCACTTTGTCTTCATTACAGAGCAGTCAGCTCTGCTCTGCACTGTGGATGGAGTAGCTGCTGAGAAAGGCAATGCAGTTCACAGAACCAGTGCCCCTTCTGAAGCTGCACGTGCCTGTTGGCACTGCCCCACATCACCTCTGGCCATTTGCTGTATCCCCCATGAGCAACAGGCTGTCAGAAGGGTGTCCTTAGTGTAAAGACATTCTTTGCCCATTCTTTCTATGAAGAAGGTCCATTGGCATAGAAATAATTAATAATAGTGGCAGCAATAATACATTATATTCTGGTGCTGCACAGCAAACTAAAGGAATAAATTGTTGCCAGCTTGTTTTTTTTAATATTTTAGAATATGTTCAATATTAATTACTTTCCTCGAAGGGGACACTTTATCTGCAGCATTTCATCCAACAGGCTTTTTCCATAAGACATTATCAAATTTCCTCTCCAATTGCACTCCATATAGTCACTCTATTTCAATTAGTGTCACATGGTGTGAACATGGTGTGTATGAACGTGTAGGCCACTTGGGCAGTTTTCCAGTTAAAATCTCTTTGCTTGTAAGGAGCAGACAATCCCGAAGACACAGTTTGCAATGATATTTTATCCCAGAGACTAACAGATCTTGTTGGTCTCTGATAGGAAGTGTCCATTGATAAGTTCCTACAGCTACATCCTGTAGAAGGATTGTCTTCTTGCTCAGGCTGGGACAGAGGAGCCACGAGGTCTGGGCTCTAATCAGGAGTTTCCTTCACTCCTCCTGTGTCACCAGGAGCTGTCAGCTGTGTCGTGGGTGCTGCTTCTCACCTTGCTAATAGTTGAACAGAATTTATCCCCTGGCAGAGTTAAGGACTGCTTTTCAAGGAAAATTCTTCACGTTTGAGGGTGTTAGAGTTGGTGTCTTTCCCGTAGAAGCTCCTACAAATACAGAGTTGTACTTTAGTTAAAATGTGTGTCCTACCTATCAAAATTACACCAGTTTCTAAGAAAACTCAGAACTGCCATAAATTGCACATGCATATTTGACTTTATTCACTGTTACTGTTCTAGAGTCAAAGCAAGCATTGTTTGGCCTGGTGACTGCAGTGGGATTATTCTCAGGAGCAAGGGCTGCAGCCTGGAACCCCGGAGATCAGCTACCAGAATCCTGTTTGTGGTCACTGATTCTAGCAGTGATGTTTTTCTAACATGAGAGAGATGGTGGTTGCTGGGGCTGTGCCTGGGTACAAGTGGAGCCTTGTTCTCTTTGTGAATGCTGCACAGTTTTTCTAATGAGAACTTGTTTTCCTCAACATTTCCTTCTAAGTCTCAGGGTTTTTTTAAGGCTAGAGAGACTATTATGTTGTCTAGCCTGACAGAACAAGATGTAAAATATTACTGAGCACAATAAATCCTGTTTAAAGTTCACCTTCATGGAACACATCTGATCTTGACTGAAACATCATGAGTCAGAATTTCTCTAGGTAGAGAATTCCTCCACGTGTCACCAATGCTCTCTCATTAGAAGCAGTACATTAATTATTTATTGACTAGCCCAGTCCCAAATTTCTAATAATTATTATTGTTCCTTGATGTGTGATTTACTTACCTGTCTTCTTCTCTTTGGCTGAATGCAGAGAATAGCCAGGATGGGAGTTTAAAAGGAAGCCAGCTGGGTTTTGAGGCCATGGCAAGGAGCAGTGCATTGTTCCCATATTTAGCCTATTTTCTCTAGTCTCTGTGTGGTTCACATTTTGGGGTGAATTGGTGCAGTTTACTGGTTTTTGCTTGGTGAATTAAGGAAGCATTAGTGCAGACAAGGCTCTTTTCCCCAGAGAGTCTGCACACCTCAGCACTGGGAGAGGGCAGCTCCTTGTGGGAATTGTTTGGGACAAAGGCAGGTGTGAGGTGGGCAGCAATAACTCTCAGCTGTGTTCAGAACTGTGTGGAACAAACCAAAATAAAGTAAATCCCCAAATAAACCAAAATACTGTTAAGTGCATCTCAGGATCCTGAGCTCTTTATGTTATTAATAACATATATGTTATTATTGTTGTTATTATTATTGTTATTATCTGAAATTAGCCCAAAGTGGAAGCTAGCAAATTCACCTTGTAATGTGTTCTTTGGTGAGTTTTTAAAGGAGTCTTCTGTCCTTGTGTTTCAATCTTTGTTTTCTGACAATCTCCCGTTGGATGCAATCAAGGGGCACTTAAAAGCCTTTGCTGAAGTTTGGATGTACAAATTACCCTGTCCCTTTGAAATGTTTGACTAACAATCTTAGAAGGAAACTCAGACAAAAATAAAATCTGGCATTTCAAATATGTAAATAAAGAACTTTTTTTGGTAGAATATCTAGCAAGCATTGCTACCAATCACTAATGAGTGCAGCTTTAATTCTAATTTCTGTAGCTTTTATCTATGTTGCCAGTAATTATAAAAACCTGTCTCACAGTAGGATGTACATCAAATGTTTGTTTTCAGTGAATTCTTTTTTCCTTTCCAACTGAAAAACCACCTGAGCAGATTCAAAATTAGCAGAATTGCAAAATTACTTTTGCCTTAATCTAAGTTTTTGTGCCTTATGTAAGTGTAAATTTGAGGTAAAGAAAAATGAAATTCATGTATTCCGAGTGAGTTTCATTTTATACCATTCCCTCCTCCCACCCCTGATTATGCAAAATAAAAAAAAAAACACCAACAAAAAAAACAAAGAGCAAGGCCATTCATGTGTATATTTTTAATGATGGGTCTTGGAATGACAAAGAAATTGAGAAATTGAAGTGGTGGATCAGTCAACAGTTCAGACACTCGGGGGCTGTGATTTGTAAATTCATCACAGTGATATCTTCACTGAAAAAAACACTTTATCAGAAACAAATTTATTGCAGTCACTGATTCAGTTCCCCCTACCACCTGTCTGTCTCTGTGGTGGTTTTTTTTGTGAACAGCTCTTAATCTCCACTGTTCACTAATAAAAATATTTTAATAAGAGATAATACTGTAATCCAAATGCCTATAGGTGCTTGAATCAACTGTTCCTGCCTGTGTAATTGCTAGCACTTTGTTCAACCCTTTTGAAAATTGCTATTAAATCTCATTCTCCTTTTCTGTATTAATGGAACAAGAATTCATTTTGAGTGTAGCCTCGGAGCAGTAATGAGCATTGTTAACATGGAACAACAATGCCCAAGGGGAAAGTTTCCAGAGCTGGCCTCACCTCAGGGCTTTGCTGTTGGTGTGCTGCAGAGTCATCCAGCCAAGAGCTCTTGGTCCATTCACAGAGTTCAGCTGAATATTTCTGCTCAATATATTGGGAGAATTATAAATGGTTTAGGTGGTGACCAAGGGAGAAAGGGTTTCTTTTGTTTAATACCTTAAAAATAGAGGGGCAGCATTAAAAAATTAACAATAACTCCTACTTATTTTAAAGTGCATCATATTGTGCTTTTGTTCTGATGATTTTGCTTCCTTGCAGATTTTCACAAGAGGTTAATGAGAAAAGATTAACAAAACATGCAATATTGCACATGGGCAGGGGAGACAAAACATAATCATTTTGTTGTAAACAAACAATAGATGTTACTTTTTAATTGCTTTTTCAGAAGCCCCAGTTCTGCCTTCCCAAAGAAGCGTTATATATCTTTTTAAATTCAGAATATTACCCTTATTTATTATGTATAGCAAAAATGAACCTGCCCAAAGTGTAGTGCTTCACTGATTGCAAGGGAATGCCTTGGCCACAATAAAGCAGTCAAGGCCCTATAGATAAAAAGTCCTATAGATAAAAAGTCCTTATACCCTACAGAGAGTAAAAATTAAGAGGCTCAAACCCAGTGTATTACCAGTGTGATAGAGAATAACATTGTTTTTCTTGCATTTTTTGAGGTCTTGGTTTCATGACTGTGTAGGATGTAAGGACTTCTTATCTGTAGGGTCTTGACTGCTTTATTGTGGCCAAGGCATTCCCTTGTAATCAGTGAAGCACCACAGCTTTAAGTAGGTTTATTTTTGTCATATATAATAAATGGGTAATATTCTGAATTTAAAAAGTACATAACGCTTCTTTGGGAAGGCAGAACTGGGGCTTCTGAAAAAGCAATTAAAAAGTAACATCTATTGTTTGTTTATAACAAAATGATTATGTTTTGTCTCCCCTGCCCATGTGCAATATTGCATGTTTTGAGATGTATTTTAGGTGATAGTTTAATATTTCTGCAGAGATTTATTGATTGTTGCAAAATCTGATGCCATTAGAGAAGCAGGGGTAGAAATATTCTTTTGTTGGAGTTCAGTTTGTCCAATAAATGAATTACAAATTATTGTCATTTAGCCATCTTGTTTCATAGCACTTGGTCACCACTGCCCTTTCCTTGGGTACAGGCTGGAGATGCCCTGAAACTTTAAATATGAATAGACAAGTTCAACAATGCAAAAGCTCAAAAACAGTAAGACTTTAAGAAATGTGCTGCATGTTGTGTATTTCTTTCCATTTTTTGTAATAGGAGCAATCTTCCTGGTTAAATAGGTTTCAGACCCTTGCAATTTCATAAACACATATTTTTCCTTTGAGAGCTGGGCCTGATACTGCTTTTTCTGTAGAATAGTTGGTTTGTGTTGCAGACAGAGACTTTTAAGAGAGGACTCTAACAAGGGACCTTTTATAAAATTTTATTGAATGTTTGGTTTTAATTCTCAAAATAAATCAAATTGAGGTGAGATGTTGAATCTGATAACAGGAGGACAGAAGGTTTTAAAAAGCATGAATGAAGGCTTTATAGATTTTGTTTCACCCCTCCTTGCAGGTTACTCCACACCATACTGTGTGCTTCATTCTCTTCAGGTATGTCCATCCCTGAAGTGAGAGTAAAGCATACATTTGAAATTTCATATATTCCATTTTTTCACCTGAAAATAAGGTTTTCTTCTAGGCTGTTGCATGGAAAAATTCCTTCCCAGTATTTATTTCATCTTTGCATCTATCTAAGGTTTCTTAGATTTAACTGGGGCTTCTAATAATTAATGGACAGCATTTTATTCACATATCAATATATGTGTATATTTATATTGACTCTAGTGGTTCCCCACAACTCAACTGAGAGTGGACTCCTGCAGTAATTACTAAATACAATTTTGGCATTCCCTGTCCCAGACACCTTACAGCCTGGGGGAAAACAGGGAAAACACAGCAAGCAAAATAAAGAAACATGAAATGGAAGCCCAGAACCATCACACCCAGCAGCTTCCCAGGGCTTGGTGCAGTTGCTGGTGGGAGTGCTGGTGTGCCTGGGCTGTCTCAGGAAAGGAAGGATGGCCCAGCAGCTCAGGCAATGGGGATCAGCTTCTGTGCCTGCCCTGAGTCCCTGGGCACACAGGGGAGCTGGGACACTTCTCACAGTGATGCCTCTCTTCATCCCTGGAGGAATGAGTCACAAAAGTGAGGATGACAATTCATGTCTGTGTGCACAGGGGTCTCAGGATGAGGGAAGAGACGAGGATCGGACTCCATGTTTCACAAGGCTGATTTATTATTTTATGATATATATTACATTAAAACTATACTAAAAGAATAGAAGAAAGGATTTCATCAGAAGGCTGGCTAAGAATAGAATAGGAAAGAATGATAACAAAGGTTTGTGGCTCAGCTCTGTGTCTGAGCCAGCTGGGCTGTGATTGGCCATTAATTAGAAACAACCACATGAGCCCAATCCCAGATGCACCTGTTACATTCCACAGCAGCAGATAACCATTGGTTACATTTTGTTCCTGAGGCCTCTCAGCTTCTCAGGAGGAAAAATCCTAAGGAAAGGATTTTTCATAAAAGATGCCTGCGACACTTGTCTTCAGACACACAACTGCTAAATAAAAAATGCCCGTTGGAGGGAAAACCCTTTCTCTGCCGTGGGAGAAGTTTTGGGAAGATGCTTTATTTATTTATGTATTTATTGCTGGTTTCTGTGCTGTGTTGCTCCCCAGCCCATGTTTTCTCCTCTCTGTTTCTGTCTCCCAGCAGTTGTATGCTGCCCAGCTCGCTGCCATGCAGGTGTCTCCAGGAGGCAAGATCCCTGGCATTGCCCAGGGGAGCCTTGGTGCTGCCGTGTCCCCCACCAGCATCCACGCAGACAAGAGCACAACCAGCCCTCCTCCCAAGAGCAAGGTACTGTACCCAACCTGGGCCTCTGGGCTGCAGGAGCTGTGGCAGGGTGTCCCCCTGGAATGGGAGGACATTGTTGAAACATCTGGGAAAACATCTGGGAAGAATTCAGCTAAGGAACAGGGACAAAGCAGTCCTCTGTGGGTGACAGCAAGAGCTGGGTAAAAAATGTGTCCTTCCTTTTTGTTAGTGCCCTCCAGCATGATGTCCACGTCCTTCATCACGCCAGGAGAGATTCCTTGAGTTGACAGCAGTGTCTTGTTTGTACCCCAACAGTAAAGCAGCACAGATTAAAAATAACCAGACAAATAAATAATACCATTGTCAGCCCAGTGAGATACATGTTCAGGGAATGAGAGACATGGCTTGAAATCAGGAGCTGCTGTGTTGATGAATCAAGCTCTAGGTTGTCTCTTTTCTCTCTCCTTACTGCAGGGTTTCTGACTTCCTGTGGCTTTTCCTTGGCTTGGCCTCTCCTCTTAGAGGAAGAAATCACCAAGCTGTGCAATACTTGATTGTAGATTTTTGGGTTTTCTAAAAAGTGTTTGGTTACCCAGTTTGTGCATTTGACAAGAGGGGGAGTCGTGTGTGGCTGGCAGCTTGTAGATCTCCTGCACTTAAAGTCTAAGGGTTGAATTTGCTTCTCCTGTGCAGCAGGAAAGTGTCTCAGGAGATCTGAGGGGCACAGTGTGGATTTTGTGGCAATTGCAGGATTCCAAGGCCTGCCATATCTGCTGGTGACATTGAGCATAACCATTTTTACTGGCAGCTGTCGAGATCAGTTCTGTTCTCTCCTTTGTTTTATTGCTTTTCTGTATTTTTAGTTGTTCCAGTGCCTTTAGCTTGCAGCTCCGTAGGAGACAAACAGAACTTATTTTTCAAAGGCGGGGGGGGGGGGGGCGAAAATAAGCTAAAAAAGTGGGCCAGAAGGAAAGGAAGGGGGCTCCAAAAGGCTGTAGAATTGTGCAGAGTAAGTCCTGTGCTGCATGCTGTTTTCAATCTGCTGTGTGCCAGTTGGAGGCTGGGAGAGAGCGCGAGGGAAGGAGAGGGGATAATGCTGAGAAATGATAGAGTGGCTGTGACCTCCCAGCTCAGCCTGGAAATCCCAGACATTGATTTCACTTAGCAGTCCTGCTGAGAGAGCCGGGAGTTCAGCTGGGATAAAAGAACAAGGCTCTGTTCTAATGGTAATGGTGTGTGACAGACACATCCCTCTGTCTGTCCTCAGCAGCAGCGAGGTGGGAGCTGCACTCAGGGCACCTGACCTGCCTGGGCTGCTGGGCCAGTGCTGCTCTGAGCTCTGAACCCAGCCTAGGAGCACAGTTATTTATCATACTAAACGGTAAAGAAACCTTTCTGGAGCCCACAGCAATTAGAATAAGGCTTACACAATAGTGCAGCGGCCTGGCTCAGAAAACACATTGACAAATCCATCACAATGGCAGAAACTGAGGCTTATGTGTTGGAGCTAAACACCTTCCTTGGTGTCTGTGTGGACCTTTCTTTGCTTTTTCAAAGCTTGTTTGTGTTCAACAGCTCCAAAAGTTTATTTTCTTTGCTGATTTTTTATATGTAATTTTTTTCTAACTGTCGTCAGGGAATATGTCTTGAGTTTCATAGACTTTTTTTGATTTATTTTTTTTAAATCCCCATAAGCTATTTGGTTCCTGAAGTTAGTTTGTGGTGATCTTTCTCACTCTTATTGTACATCAGAGGAATAGTTAATGCCTTGGAATAGCTTTCAGTAGATGCTGTTTACTGAATCTCTGTTTTCAGCCCACAGTTTACACTGGCACAGCTTTGGTAATACCCTCGAGTGTTTGGAGACAAGGAGACAGCCTCACCTGAGAGTGTGTCAAGCTACTGGCAAACATCTAGGTCACTTCTGAAAAGCTGTGGCATTTTCTCCTCTCGTGTAGTGTTAAAGTTAGTGTGCTGCTCTTTGCAAGGATTCTTCAAAGTCAGCCTCAGCAGCAGATGGAACAACTGTTGGCTCTAGAAATGCTGAGAAGCATCAGGGGGAGTTTGCCAAGGATCATCCTTTAAATCTAGTAAGACTTGAAAACATCCCTGAAACTCCTCTAAGACCTTGGCAACTCCTGTCCTGGCAGGGCTTTTATCAGTGGCCCCAGCAGTGTTTGAGCACAGGCTGGCCCTGCTCTCCTTGCAGCAGCTGTGACCTGGAGAGCCCCATCCCTCTCCAGGCTCTGCCTTTCGGGGAGCCACGAGAGGGGCTGCCATTCTGCGTGCTGCACACATTCTGGCAGCCTTGGTGAGGAGCCCGAGCTGGGGCTGTGCACTCTTCCAAGGAGGAGAGCCTGCCAGCAGAGCTGAGGGAAGGAGCAGAGCTGTGGAGGCCGTCCAAGGAGAGGCGCGCGCGTCTTGCGGAAATGGGTTTCAGCACAGCTTCTTCTGGAGTGCTCAGAGGCAGCCGGTGTGCTGATCACACCATCCACATCCCAGCCTCCTCCTCCTCGTGCCCTGAAAGGCAGGTAGCTCTGGGCTTTGCCACGCTGGGCTGGATTTCCAAAGCCTGCCCGTGATGGTGCCGGTGCCCCCGTGCTGCCCTGCTCCCAGGTGGGGAGGGCAGGCAGAGGTGCAGGTAAGGACCAGGCAGAACAACTTCCCAGCCCCTCCCAGGGGTCATTTCAAGCCTCTTGCTTGTACAGGGCCAAGCACAAGATAAAATAGAGCAGTGTTATAGGCACTGTGTTTGTCTGAGCTGTGACCTGTGCCATGCCACCAGGGCTCCCGCCTGATAGCTCCAGCCCTCAGTGCCCTCAGATCAGGTGCTTTGTATCCTGCACAAGGACAGCAGCTCCACTTCTCAGTGCCTGCAGATCAGGTGTTCATACCTGCCTGAGCACAGCAGCTTCACCCCCACCTGTAAATGGTCAGGGCCCTGTTCATTCCTGCCTTTGTGTCTGGCTTTTTATGTGGCATGGATAAATACAGCATCTAGTGCCTGCACACTGCAATATTTTGGCCCTTTCCATGGAGCCTTTCAAGTGCAGTAGTTCTGGAGTGAGGTGTCAGTGCAGCTTGTAAATGCAGCTAAACATTCCCCCTGTTTAGTGGAGCACAGTGTATTGTCTGTAGCATCTGCTGTAAAACAGCAGCAATTCAGTGTGAAATGTGACAGGAGAGAATTCCTGGGCACTTTTCTTTTAACCTTGCTGTGGCCTCAGCCCTAACCCTACTCCCACTTGTGTCTCCATCAATGACAAGAGCACACAGATTGTCCAAATCAATTTTTTGTTCTATTCTATATATTCTGGCAGTGATGCTCTGCAGTAGCACCTGGGAGTTGTGACAAGGAAGGGAAATGTGTTTCAGACAAGGCAGGAGCAGGACTGAGCAGCTGGATACACACAGTCAGATTCTCCTCAGCTGCAATATTCAGAGAAATATCGATCTGAGTCTTTAACTGAAGAGGGTGCTTTAGTTTCACATTATCTGATCACATTATCTGATCACCAAAGTGAACACTTTGGATGGAATTTCCTTTGTGTCGCCTATGGGCAGCAATTCAATGGCCTTTGAAAGTTCTGGTGCTTGTGCAGATGGGCCTGGAGGTGGCCCAGAAGGTTCTGGTTCTCTCCAGAAGAACTCCTTCTGTGGGGAGCTGGTTGTGGATTTTCCTGTCCCAGCCATAACTGATGATGAGACTACCTAGTTTTGGTAGGAAATATTTTTTTATGAAAATATAGTGGAAAAAAAGAAAAGGAAATTCCTTTTCCTTATTTTCTTGTCTGAAGGAAATAAGAAAAAAGGCCCTAAAACAGTAAAATCTGTATCATCTCCATGATATTTCTGATTCTACTCCAGGCAAATTGTTGACTTGAACTTCATTTTCAATGGCCACTCTAAGCAACCCTGTTAAGTTGGGTGCATTTGTCTCCCTTCCTCTCATCTCTCCCTTTCATATGATGGTGCAGAATGTGGAATTTTATCCTGGAGAGATCTTGGGCAAACATTAGTCCCCATTATGTGCATCACTCACTTGCCACATGACTGAGTGTGGAGGAGCCTGGTGAAAAGTGGACATACAGACTCCTTGTGCCCTCAGAGCTGCTATTTTTGAACATGCTAATGGAAAGCATCTAATGTAAATTGATAAAATGCCTGTGTACAGGTGATTGTGTTGGAGGGGGACAAATTCTTATCCCTGAAGAGCAGAGAAGAGGAACCTGTCTAGAAGTAACCCACAGCACAATTGGGCCCCGTGTACTGATGGCAGTCCTTGTCCTGTTCAGTGGCTGGAGAGCTCAGAGCTGCTGAATGCCTGAATGCCAAGCAACAGGAAATTCAGGCATCCTCATTTTCAGCAG
This sequence comes from Molothrus aeneus, assembly GCF_037042795.1. NCBI lineage: Eukaryota > Metazoa > Chordata > Aves > Passeriformes > Icteridae > Molothrus > Molothrus aeneus. Next base: position 697,607 of record NC_089650.1, on the reverse strand, counting down.
AGTACTGAGGTATTTTAGAACGAAGGACAGCAGTTCTCACTGAAGTGATGCAAGACACAGCATCCCTGATGAAACACTGGGCTATATTTACACAACTTTTATCTCCAGCATTTGCAAGCTCTTCTATTTTTGAGAGTTTCCAGGCTGGACACAATTCTTCATATGCCACTGATTTAAAAAAATAAATCCTTGCTAAATTAATCTATTAATCTTTTCAGCACCGGAATAACAATTAGCACTAGAATATTATACATCAGTACATCCAAAACATTTCCAGTGATTGCATTTCCCAATCCCCTTGCCAGAGCATCAAACAGGTCAGAAATAGCTGTAAGATAATCAAGGGAAAGTTTACAGTGCAGAGGCAGTGATGAGCAGGGAGCTGTAAGCTCGTCTGTGCTGTGCTCTTTTCTTCAGGCTCCCTGCCCATCTTGTAGTTAATAATCTCTTTACCTGGGAGCCTCTCTCCTTTGCTGCCCATGCTTTTGATCCTAAATAGTAAAATGGGGAGCTGGTGACAGAATCTTTGAAGTTGTTTTCCTCTTCCTTGCTCTCCTGCCTGTATATGACATGCAGGCATATAAACAATGACTTTTTAAACCATTTGCTGGAGCACAGGGAAATGATGAGTATTAATGGAACTTCTTAAGGTGCTTTTCTAAAATAGCAAATGGGCTCCAAACAATACAAGCAATATTAATAGCAGCATCTAAACGGCAGCAGCAGGGCCTTGCACAGCATTCTGCTGCCTAACAGCCCTCCTTACTTTCCTAAAAATAAATAGATATGTGGAGGGGCTCCTAGGATGAGCTGTCCACAGCTCCTCTTCCCTGATCCCGTGGCCTCACCAGCAGAGCTGCCAGGCAATTAACCCTTGTCAGGCTCAGCTGGCACTCCTTACAGTGAAAACTCAGAAGAAAATACAACAGGAAGGGGAAAAAACCTTACAAAATCTCTGATAGCAAAGCAGAAGTGAGATGCACAAGTATCAAGCAAGACTGCTTTATTCATGAGAGAGAGGTCCTCAGAAACCAGTCAGGGAGAGCAGAGGTGTAGAGCAAGGGGTAAAAAGCAGGCACCATGTCCTTTCTCTGCTGTTTTTTGCTGTTCTTGCTTTCTGAACCTGGTATAAATAAATAAAATTGGTGGGGAGGGCAGCAGGTAGTAGCTCTGATCAGTTTTGTGTCAGTGACCCCCATTCAGGTTACTCAGAAATACCTGAGCATTAATTCTCAGAAGCTTTCCTGACAGAACTGCCCTTCTTCTGTCAGTTGGAACTAAGAAATGGGAAAGAGCAAGAGGAGACTGGATTGGTCCCAAATAAGAAAACAGTGTCACAGAGTCAAGGGGTTTTAATGCTACTGAGAGAGCTGTTGAGCTGATGGTGCCAGTTGTCCACAAAGTCCTAAAAATAGCATTAAAGGGCTTTAGGAGAGCGTGCAATCTGGAGCTGCATAATGCAACAGAGAAAAAAATTGGTTTTTTCTGGTTGCAGTGGTTTTTGCTGATACTCCTTGCATTTTGGGTGGCCTTGGTCTGTGGGGAGAGTTAAAATATATTTAGCAGAAGGTCTTTATGCTGAAGAAGGGGAACCAGCCATGAGGAGAAATACATGAAGTTCCTTCTTCACTGTGGGCTGCTGAGTGCAGCAGCCCTGAAAAGATGGGGAGCCAATATTAGCTCTAAGTCAAATACAGATAACAAACCAGGGAGTTATGCCAATATCAGATTAATGTATCGTTTCCTTCAGAATGTGAAATTCTTGTTAGAGGTCATCCTTTATTCCAGAGATTTTTTAGCCATCCTTTATTCCAGAGATTTGGTTTTCATACTCTGGGCTGTTAAGAGTCTCTGAATCCAGGGATGTGTTTATCCAGGAGCACAGGTGATGGCAGTGCAGCAATGTCCCTGTCTCGTGGATTAAAGGGGGAGCTTGGCACCAAGCAGAGAACTCTCACTCTCCCAGATAACTCCAGAGAGGAACCAGGTACTTCAGGTCCTGGGAAATTAAATCTTGAAAGGGAATTAAATCTTCCCTTTTGCAGCTCCAGACCAAGTGTTTGAGCATTTCCCTGTGTGTGCCAATAGCCAAAAGAAAAGTACAAAGGCTGTGTTGGCAGCTGTGTGTAGTGGCAGCAGCAGAGCCACCTTTTATCAAATGTACAACTCCTTTTCAACACAGGAAGGGAATTTCTGAGGTGGTGGAATGAAGTCCCAGTGTGATCAGTCTGACAGAAACTGCTTGTTTTGTCTGCACAAGGGTTTGTATCCTCACTGCATGCTGGATTTGAAATTAGCTCCTCCTGACATGCTCTGACAGAATGCAGCTCGAAGGAAGCAGCAGGGAAATGCGTCGTGCAGGAAGGATTCCTGAATGATAATCACCTAACAAGGGAGCTCCAAAAATATTTTAATCTGAAACATTTTAATCTCTAATCCCTGGTAGCTGTGGATATCTGAAAAGAAGCAAAATTTAGCAGCAGAGTGGAAAAATCAGTTTTCTTCTCAAATTCAACAAGACAGTTTCTTTTGGATTAGTATTAACTTTAGATTTACATGAAGTGCTTGGCAACTTTTCACTCAGGTTTCTCAGAACTACACATGTGCTGTACAGAAGGCAGTTTGAATTGTTCAGTGTAAAATGAGCTGTTGCAAAAGAGGGATTCAGAGACATTGTGTGGAAAGCATGTACACATATTTTTCAAAGCAGTGTGGCTACATGTTTTGGTTTTATAATGGAGCTTCCTTAAGGTCCAAGGTGCTGAAGTCTTGTGAGTATGTAAGAATCTCATTTAAACAAAAATCTTCATGTTGTCATGCCTGAAACTTAGAGATTGGTATAAATATATCTCAAAGGCTTAGAAAGCAGCTAAGAAAATAATCTGTGAGTTACTTTTTATTAAAGTGGGATTAATTTTGAGTCTCAAATGATAGAAGATTTCATCTTGACAATTCTGCTAAGACATAAATACCTCACAGCAGAATTAGACTTTCTAGTGTAGAATCTCCCAGGAAAAGTGTCTCAGTAGTATCCAAAGAGAAAATCCAGGGAGTATCCAAAGAACATCAGAGGCAGACGAGCTGCTGAGACAGGATCTACCATATGAAAACTGGTTTAAAACTTCACTCTTGCTCACGTGTCCTCATCCATTAATGCTGTCAGTGTGGATTCCAATGTGTATGTTTTGTGCTAATGAATGAGTTCAGTTTCTGTTTGCTACATTTTTCCTTGCTGCTTGTAAAGCAAAGATAAGCTATTGCCAGAACTGGTTAAACAAAAAAACAAAAAAAAAATTAGGAAAAAATTGTTTGATAAAAGATTTCTGAGTACCTTGGAGGGGAAAACCACGTCTCTGGTGGGAGCAGCACAGAGAGAGATTTTCAATTTAGAGTCGTGATGTTACAAAAGTATTTTAATTTTTGAGGTATTTCATAAGTTTGAGGTATTTCATAACTAAAGCAGCTTTAATTCAGTGTACAATTAGGAGAAAACATATGTATGTAGCAATGCTGGAGAGCATTTTTGTTGTGTGGGTCCTTGTGAATGTCCTTCTTTGCAAAGGTGGCTCTCTCAGGGAGAGCAGTCATTCCAGGTCACTGATTATTTTTATCTTTAGCCATGCTAGGAGCTGTATAGGCTCCAGGTTACAGCTGTAAGTTAATATATTTTGAATTGAGCTTGTTGGTTGCCTCAGTCAATCTTGAGCTCTGCTAATCTAAACTCTTGGCTTTTTTCTGCTTTGCTTGCAGATCAGAGTGACCCCTTTTTGTGCTTAAATCCAATACTCTTGGTCTTCTCTGAAATGATCTTCTTTCCTTTTCTGGGTACTCTCCTCCTAGTGTCAGATATCCACAGGAAATAGAGTCTGCAATTAAAACCTTGAAATTAATTAATTTATCTCTATTTGTTTATTACTTTTCATTTGTATAAATTATATCTCATTTGTATAAATGAGTGGATAGTCTGTACCTTCAACATTTTCTGTAAAGGCACAGACCAAGTTTGGGGTGAGGAAAACTCAGCACATGCACACACACAGAGACCTTGTGCACACTGACACACAGATAATGCTGAGGTTAAAAATCTCACATTTGCACAGCTCTCAGCAGTGGGACATGTGAAATCTCAAATGTGGTGTGTCCTGCTCCTGCCTTTCCTGTGCTGATGCTCCTCACCCCAAATGGGGATGGTTCAGTGCAGGCTGGAAGGATTCCCATGATGGCATCTTTGGGACTCACTTTGTGAACCCCTCTGGGCTCAGGCAGAGCAGATAATGCTGTGTAAATATGTGTTATTACTGGTATAAAGGAGATAAAATTATCTTGTGCTTTCCAAGTGCCCCAGTGTCTTGTCTTGATGGTAATTAACTGGTGACATACACATTGAGTCAGTGCTCTAGGATTTGTGCCCAGAATAAGTCACAGAAACACTGCAGCTTTAGCATAGGAGAAAAGGGTGAAGGGGGCTTTTTTTTTTCCTTTTTTTTTTTTTTTTTCTTCTGGATAAGATATGAAAACTGCCCAGAGCTGGCCCTGTTCAGAAAAAGCAAATCAGTCTCTTAGAATTCTTTTTTTAAGATGTCAACTTCCCTCTCGTACACTTCTGTGTGGACAAAGAATGTCTCAACATCTGCATTGAAGTCATCATTAAAATAAAAGGAGATCTGTAGACATCAGCTCTGAATCATCAAGAAATGGCTCGTGGGTAACCTTTGACACAGCTGAACCTCCTGGAGATGAGCCAGAGCTGGATTCTCTGCCTTCAGTGGAGCCAGTAGGTGCACTGGAGGTCCCTTCCCTCTGCCTGTCTCCCTTTCCATCTCTGACAGTGTCAGCTTCTGGGAGGTAGAAGTGCTCTGGCTGAGTGATGGAAATGCATTTGGATGTGTTCTTAAATAGACATTTGTTTTATGCCTGAAAAGAATAGGTTGGTCTTAATAGTGTGGTGCTGGGGGATTTTAAAGGTATTTTGTGAGGCAGTTGTCAGCATTACAAAAACTATTTTAACCAATTGTTTAGGCTTGAGGAGCAGCATGGAGTAGCTATTGTGTGTGGTTGCATGCATGTTCCCCAGAAATCACAGGGAAGGGGTAGATAAAAATCTGCCTAATTTGACATAATGGAATTTTAGCTTTCCTGTGATCTGACTTCAAATTCCTGCTGAGTTTCTACAGTGTAACAAAAATACTAGTTTGCTGTTGTTAATTTTAATTTCTAAGATGCAAGGTTTTAAAAGGAGCTGAAAGTATTCAGCATCTCATGGGGACAAACTATGAGTCTTACTAATGAATCCAGCAATTAGTGGTTCATTGTGCCTGCCAGCAATTTGGCCCCAGTTCTGGTCCTGATGGTGATTTCATTTCTGCTGGTGTGAAGCAGGAACGGGATCTGAAGCCTTGTGCACCAAGGGGGGCTGAATACTTCTTCAGCACTCTTCTGCATTCAGCAGCAAATACAATAAACACAGGTAGGGTCAATATATATAGATATAGATTATTAGATATAGATAGATATTGAGATGTAGATGATATAGATATAAATATAGATAGATATAGATATAAATATGGATAGATAGATATAGATATAGATATATAGATATAGATAGGAAGAGGAAGAGAGAGAGAGAATTAAGTATATAGCATCAAGAGTAGTTCCCAAACTTAAAGGGCTGCAAATGTTGCTGTTGCCATGCAGTTTCACAGACAAGTCTGATGTTTGCCCAGCATGGAATAAACCCTTTTCATGGGTGGAAGGTTGTCTTGTCCCCAGTTTTGTGGGAGAGTTGAGACAAAGGGGTGCCCCTTTGCCTTCTGAGCCATGTGCTCTTGTGCAGAACACTAGGATTTATATTTGGTGCCATTTTATGGTAACTTCACAGGGATGTAAGTGGCTGTGCACAGAAGGTTAGGTAAGGAGTGGCTCACTCAAATTCACAGAGAAAGTTTATTGTAAAGTCAGGAGCTGTACCTGAGTGTCTTTGGGATGACCTGAGGGATCAGCAAATGAAAAAAGGCCTGGCTGCAACAATTCCAGCCATTCCCAGGAGACGTTCTCTCAAGTAGTTGACCCCACATATGGGATCATGGATGGGGTACAAGAATTAAACAAATCCTTCTCTGAGTGCAGTATTTACCGAATTGTGTGTTGGCTTTCAGCATTCCCTAGAGTACCTTCAGCTCCCTCCAGTTTCTGCAGCTGCTGGTTAGATTTCATCTTGCTGCTAAAAGGAGGTGAGACATAAAGATATCCAGCAGGATCAAGTGCAAATTCATTTTGATTTTAGTGATCTGGGATGTTTTCAATGGCATGCAAACATTAAAGACAGAGGAGCTTTGTATTGATAGCTTTCCTTTGACAAGCTATTAGCTGGAAAACCAAATTGTCAAGCAGGTCATGGCTACAGTAGCAAAGCAGATTTTGCCATTTTTGTAGCAGTTGTATCTGTACATAAATGCAGTGTACATTATCCTTGCACTGCATATTCCTGGGGCTGTACTTGCTGCCTCTCCTAGTGAGAAATCTGCCTAGGCTGCATAGAGATATCCAAAGTCACAGAAAACACAGGTGTTTTTTGAAAAGGAATTTCTTAGCCCCCTGCCAGTTGTCCAAGCTGTTTGAAATCTCTTTTCTTTCAAGGTCTTTGGACTTGTTTCTTCTAAAGTTTTCAACAGCTGGGGTTTTTTTGTTTTGGTTTTTTTGGGTTTGTTTTGTTTGGTTGGTTTTTTTTTTGAGGGGTGGGGGAGGACTGGTTTTGTTTTGTCTTTTTTCCACCTGAATCTTAGCAACTGTGAGCATCCCTGCCTCTCCTGCCCGACCACAGCAGGATGAGGGGTCTGTTGCTAATTTGTTTTGATATGGTTCTCTTTGGTGTGTATTCTTTTTGAAATTAATTCCTTTTGCAGGTGTGGGGTTAGAGGTGGTGGTGTGCTCCCAGCGAAGGTGTCATCCACCACAGAGAGGAGGTGGGAGGCTTTGATCACTGTGGCTTCTGTTTTCTTGTTGTTCATTTAAAATGTACCAGTTTGTAATGCTGTTTGGCTTTGCAGGTCCTTGTTTTATTTCCTTCCAAGTCTTCCCCCATCCTTGCAGGTTTGTTGTTTTTATTGCTGCTCATTCTGCCTAATGTTTATGGGGATTATTCCTTGCAAGGTGGTGGCTCCAGGTTCAGTTTAGGCAGCAACAGAATCCAGTCCAATGTCTATTTCCATTTCTAAACAGCTTTGTTATGGGTGGAAGAGGGCATCAATAGGGACACAACTCCACACGTTCAGAATTATGCAGAAAGGATTTAAAAAACCAAAATTAACCAGGGCACTGACCACTACGGTTTCCACCCAGCACAATTTCAGGAACAGATAACCACAGATCAAACTGTCTGACCTCTGTCTGCTTTCCTTGGAACTCGTTTTGAAGCAGCTGGACATTTTAGAAGGTTCAGTGCAGTATCAGAGGAACTCCCAAACACTGCTCTGAGGAAGAGTGGCTCTGCTCTTCCTCGTGACTCAGCTTTTACTCACTGTGTGAGATTAGGCAAATCATTCAGCCACTTTGTGCCTTATTCTTCCCAGCTGGAAAATAAGGAAAAAGCTGTCAGAGTAATTACGAGCTCTAATTAATTAATATTTCCTACGGTACACTGGAGAAGTGATTTTTTTTTTCCCCTCCTGCACTTTATTGGTCCCATATATTTCAGTGGGGACAGTTTGGGAGAAGCAGTCTTCAGAGGAAGAATCCTTTCCCTTCCTTTGCCCCACAATGTTGTGATCCTCTCTAATGATTTTTACTGCATGTGAAGTGATTTTCATGGTGAAAATTGTGAAAAATCAGTTGTCATCTTCCCCTGCAGATTTGCAGTGCCTGCATCAGTCCCTGCTGATCTGTGCCTAAATCACTCCTCCTGCTTAGCCTCTGACCTGAGCACTTCATGAATAAATAACCATATACATAATAACATTATTATAATTATTAATGTTATTAATAAATAACATTATTTATAATAACATTATAAATAGGTGGAGCAGTGCTGTGAGAAATTCAGCTGAACAATAGATGCAAAAAAAGCCAACAGCAGGGCCCAGGTTTGGCATGAAGCACAGACGAGGAGAATCCCAAGTGAATAGTCTTTCTGCCCTGGCTCCTGTTTTATCCCTACTCAACATGGACCCTTCTCATGTCAGGACCAGCCTGGCAAGGTTTGCTCAGCTTCACTGGGGCTTTTCTATATATGAGGCTGCTGAGTTAAATTTTCACTCACTTAGAGATGCAGATGGGAAGGAGGTTTTTCTCTATGAGGTGCAAGTAAAGGCTAAAAGCTCTTTGTTCCTGCAGTTTATTTTCGTGCTGGACTAAAAATGCTCTTCCTGGGTCCTCTCAGCAAGGTGGTGAGCAACTCTCACTTCTGCTGTTTCCACTCCAACAGAAGAGCAAATGCCCAATTAGAAGAATAATGGTGATAGGACTAAGTAATTTACTTCTGTGTGGATGAAAACAAATGCTGAAATTTGGGTCTGCATTGGGATAAGCATCTATAACTCATCTGGTTTCCCTAGAGGTTGGTGGGGACTGAAAACTCATGTTCAAGGAAAATGAGCCTGGAAATCTCCTACTGGCTGCTTTCCTCAAACACATTGTGCTATTTGTCTGTGGAGATTACCAGCAGAGTTCACAAGGATGCTTGGGCATTTTGACAGTCCAAAGCCAGCCAGGAGCTGCAAGTGTGCTTTGGAGGATTTGTCTCTGAAGATTTGTGAAACTAAACAAATGCATTTTCAGTAAACACGTAGCAGGCTGTTCATTCTGCTCAGCTGCATGTCCTGCTGTGTTCTCTTGGCCAAGCAGCCACGGGACCCCAGAGGGCAAGGTCCCAGTGCAGTGTTCCCTGGAGACCTTTAAAGAGCTGGTTCTGTGTGCAGAGGTGTGAGCAGATGAGGACATCCTTTGTCCCAGGACATCCCTGGACTCAGACTTTGGAGAGCAGTACTGCAGTTCTCTCCCTAAACACTACTGCTTTTGGGCTGCCCTGCAGCTGAAACATCCCACTCTTCATGGCAGGGTAGCAGCAGGACTAAAGGGATCCCGGAGTTTTGTGGTTTCTCTCTGTTATTTCAGCCTCTGTGTTCTGTGCCTGACAGGACAGGTGCTGTAGAGTGAGTTCTGTGTGTCACACACACAAAGGTGTGGACTGGAGGGAAGGAGTCTGCCATCTCATGAACAGCTCACTCTGCATGCTGCTCTCTGTCCTTCCTGTATCTGTTGGGGAATTCTGCATCCAGCTTTGCTAAACACAAACCAGCCAGCAGCCCTCTGCTTTTCAGTGTGACAGTGTGCAGAGCAGGCAAAACCAGAGCTTGGGCTTTGCAGGGCAGCAATTTATGGTGTCTGACTTCTTTCCTGGCAACTCCACTCCTGTAGAGAAAAAGGAAAGGGGAGGATGTTAGGGATCTCTCTGAGAGGAAGAAGTCCCAGGATGTCCTCCCTGAGAGTCCCTGGTGTTGCAGAAGAACACTGGGGGAGATGTCCTCTCTGTCCCAGGTGCTACAGAGCAGATTCCCTTGCTGTGCTCCTGCACCACTTCTCTCCATGAACAAGGGTGGAAGCTGTGCAGCAATCCTCCCAGTGTGTAAATCACCCTTGGGGAGTAATTTATTCATTGAGTGGTTCCCTATATGCAGAGCAGAGAACAGAAAGAGTATTTGTCACTAGTGTAAGGCAGCTCAGCTTCCCCCTTTGTTTTGAGCCCCATGAATAAGAGTATTTGGGCAGTGTCAGTAAAGTATTAACTTGGGTTGGATAACATGCCCTGAGTCCAGAAAGTACTTGCCTCCTGAGAGAAACTCATGCAGGAAAAGATATTCAGCAAAGGAACACCAATAAAAAAAATAAATAAATTAAAAATGCTGCTCTGGATATAGAAAAAAATCCAGGCAGAGATCTTTCTGCACCATCACAGAAGTAAAGGTCTGTGCAGAACCAGAAGGAAGGAACACTGTTTTTCCTCATACCTGCCCTCATCCTTCTCTTCAGTGCCTTTTCCTTTCTAACCAGAGTCTGGTTCTACTATTGCTACTGAAACTTGTGGGCAAGCATACGATGAAGGGACTTCTCTGAACCTGAAGAATAATTCTGCTGTGTTTATTACAGTCTCATAACCAAGATACCTGGCTTTATGTCTCGTATGTGTTTTTCTACATAGTTAGAGAAATTTCCACCTTTGCAGGAAGGGACACATTATTCTTAATCAAAACTTGAGAATGTGGCAGGAGGAGGTACAGCTGCAGATGAGCATTATCTAATTCACCCATCCTGTCATGTGAACATCCCTGCTTAATTTAATACAATTATTTCATCAGCGAGGATAATATCAGCAGCATGATTCATTTATACAACATGGTTCACAACTGCCTTTACCCCTTGGCTCCTTATTATCACTCCTGATAGTTCCACCATGAGTGGCTCCAGGAGCAGGGGAGGTGAAGGAAGCTGCCAGCCAGTGTCTTTGTGTGAGTGTGTGGACAGCTGTATTCCTAAGGGAAACTGATTCCAGAGGGTTTTCTTTGCATCTCTGCTGTTGTAGCTCGGTTCCTTATATTGGTTAGACATTTTTGGATAAGCAGGAGTCTGGATAAGCCACTGAGTGGCTGCATTGTTCAGTGGGCAACAATAGCATCATTGTCTTCTGCCCCAGACATGCCAGTGAGTGCTCCATATTTTGCATTTCTATTGAAATTAAGATCTCCAGGAAACAGAACCAGGGTGGGGGAATGAGGCTTTGTTTCTGTTGAGGTGGCAGAGGCAATCTTGTAGAAGCCCCCCCCTCCCTGGCTTCTTATTTCTGACTCATTTGGCTGTAATTTGTACTGTCAAGGTCATTTAAATAGGCAGCAAGACGTGGTGAATGTGTTCCCAGAGGTCATGAAAAGCCTCTTTAGCAGAGCAGGCTGGGCTGTGCTTAAGCCAGGTCATTTAAGCACATTTGTATTGCCAGTCAGATGATACCCAGAGCAGTTGATGGTTTTGTAATAAACCCTGCAACCTGGGCTTGCAGCGTGTGCCACAGTGGGATCCAGCACTCGGGTTTAAAGGACAGTACAGTAATTCAGTGGCTGTGTTTTAATAGTACACTGCCCTTAAAATGTGTGAACAGGAGTGAGATTATCAAATCCTAATGAATTGTCTGGGTTCCTCACCACCAGCCCCACCCCCCTTTCCATTCTCTAGACTGGTTTATTCATGTGGGATATCAGCCTTTTATTCAGCTCTTGGTGTTGAAATAGTGCCATTTTTAATAAATGGTTTAGAGTGTTTCTCCAAATCAGATTTTATCCCCTTCTTTTCCCATATCTATTCTCCGTGGAGATGAATTAACCTTTTATCCTAGGAGGAAGTAAATAGAGACAGCATGATGGCAAGATTAGCAAAGACATCATTTCAGCCAGATATTCCAAGGCTGCTGACTGAGAGTCAGAATTCCTGGGTCTGTCTGAAGCTCTGCTGCTGTCCCTGCCTGGCTGTGGCCAAATCCCTTCCTTTTCCCCCTCTTTCACTTTTCCTGCCATGTTAATGAGCATTTTGTGTTAACCTATAGCATTTTACCTTTCAAAGGACCAAGCATACCTTTAAAAGCAGTGTGATCCACACTCAGCTTGCCAGCAGCATTTCATTTGTGTGGCATGTCAGGCACTTGAACTTGGAGATTTTCTGTGGCTGAAGTTTGAAGTGTGACAGCTCAGAGTTATACTAATCCAGGTTGAGTGAAGCTACAAAATATTTTGAATATTCAATGAATATTCAAATGAATATTTTACTTACTCCCAAATATTCAAGTAAAATATTCAATGGATATTTTACTTACCCCAAATTCTGGTGTACGTGGAGGGTTCTTTCTTTCCTCAAATACTTAGATACAACCTGGGAAAAAAACCTAGAGAAAATCAAGGATTTAAAGTTCCCTGAATCCAAGTTTTGGTTAATGAATCTTGCAGTCCTGGGAAGCAAATCAGTTCTCCCTAAAGCAGCAACTGTTGTGACCCAGCTGTGATGCAGGGGATGGGAATCTCTTTGCCAGTGCTTTGCTTTCTGTGGGTACACTTTATTAGCCCCTCTTCCTGTGTTTTTGCTTATGCTTTATTTTCTACATTTATTTTGTGCCTGTGTGAATTTTGTTTTGTAAGACAAATGTGCTACTTTAAAAGAGGCATTTCATAACTTTTAATCAAGATCATACTTTATTTTCATCACATTTGTGTTTATATCATTACAAGCCTTTTGGGTCTTAACGTCTTCTAGTCTCAGCATTAATGTTTTGGCTGATATATAAATAAATGTTTGACTTTAACTCTTTAAAAAATCCTGGCTTGGGAAAAAAACCCACCTTTTCAATGTCATCTTAGAATAGCTGCATTTCAAAAAAAGGCAGGGACCAATCAATGCTTTCTCTAATAAAAACTGAGTGCAGGGAGTAATCCTAGATTCTGTGATCCACTGCATAAAATCAAGTCTCCTGGCTGTTGAAAGATACCATCTACCTGAAGGGAAGATGCTACATCTGGACTTCATCTTTTATGTCTCTTACTTGCCCAAGCAGTCTGGCATAATTGGGAAAATTCTGCTAATCTGTAATGTGTCAGAATGTTAGCTGGGAGATTTTATAGTTAAAAAATAAAGGTGGACTAGCATCTAATTCTTATTGGGGTTACACAGGCTCAGATCAGTAATGAAGACAGCACAGTTCTTGGTTTAAGCTGGAAGAGCAGAGGATTCTGAATTGATGGCTGCAGAAAGGGACAAGAGTAACTTGTTTCACTGGCTGGAGTGAAGATCCTAACAATCATCTTCACACTTAGCACAATTGTATGTTATTACTTGTCCTCCAGATATTTTTTAGAGTCCTTTGGAATAAATCAGTGTAGTTCCACTATTGTAAAGGAAATGACTGAAGTTATTACCAAATCCTGATGCAACGCAGGATTTTTAATGCATTTGACTTCCAGCGAGGATTTGAGAATGCTCTTGGAAATAACAGAAGTAAAAATGTTATGAAGACCAAACAGTGAAGTAGTATCGTTTTGTAAATATATATAATAGCTGAAAATTGTTTACTTATCCTCCTTTATGAGAAGCAAGCTTCTGTGACCTCCGATTAATTTACCATTAGCCTGAGCACACAATGAAAGTGAATGAAGGGGCAATTTGGAATGACATTTATCAGCTCTGGAGCTGTCGGCTTCTATTATTTCCACAAGGCCTTATATTTCTTGGCTTCAGAGAAGGCTGTGCTGACTTGAATGAAGAGGAGCATTCTTACTCCCAGGAATAGTTGCAACACAAACAGCCTCATTGCTTGATACCTACAGTGGGGAAAAACCGCTCGCATTAAACGAGATCAGAACCACCCTGGAGCAGTGGACTTGGACAGGACCTTGCCTTCACACCAGGTTGAAAAAAAGGGAACAGAAGAGCTGAGAAAAGGGAGAGGGAGCAAGAGGAGGGAAGGAAATAAGCTTTACAGGGATAGGATGGCTGAGGGACAGAGGATGAGGCTGAAGAAGCCTTTCACAATGGGGATTTGGGTTGGAACCCACGCTGCCTTTGCCATGGTGAGAGCCATCCCCACCAGGACTTGCTGCTCCTGAGCTGCTGCTGCTCTGCCAGATTTCTCTGGGCAGAGAGCACCTTGCAGCTTTCTGCACCATAGCTGAGACAGATCAGCCCCTTCTGGTGAGACTTTCAGCAGAGGTCAAGAATCCAACGTGCATGGAAACCAAACCCTCTTGGGCTGAGCGGGAGCAGGTCTGTGGGCAGGTTTGCTTTGCTGCTCAGGCTGAGTTCCAGATAAATACATGGCTTGGCTGTTCAGGGATCCTTCTCTGGCACAGGGTCACTGTCTTTGGTGGGTTTGTTGGCTCATTTGTACTCAAAACTTCAATGCAACTAACTCAGTACCGATTTCACAACACTACAGTTGGAATGTTGTGAGACTTCTTTATTTTTTAATTGAAATCAGGGGAGCAGCAAAGCAAATCCCCTTCCATTTGGCTGGTATTTTATTTTACTCTAATTTTATCTTTATCTATTGTATTCTACTACAATGGATTTGTATTTCTGTAAAGTAACAAATCCCTTCTAAAAATGTCGAATATCAGTTTTACTGGTGACATTTTGAACCCTGCAGCCTAAATCTCCTGGCAGATCAACAGAACTCTGCCATCTAGGTAACTAATTCACTTCTGGGAGTGTAGTATGTAGGCTCCTGAGGCAATTCTATGCAGTGATTTTTTTCCCATTTATTTTATGCACAAGTTGCCTCTAGGATGGCTTCAGCATCACTTTAAGGATGACAGCTTTGTCCACTATGCCTCTGATAATGTTTATCTGCTATGACTGTCACAAAACTGTAGAAATATAGCCAAATGTAGAAATATAATCAAATATAACAAAGGTGCTTTGCTCAGAGGCAATGGAAAAGTTGCATGACAGAGATTTGTAGATTTGTCTTTATGTTTGGAGACATCTCCATCATAGTTCCATGAGCAATAGCAGCTGTAAAATTCCTTCTTTCCTGTGTGGAAAAGAATCACTGTTACATGATAGTTACAGAGACTTTGGTGATAACAGTAAAACACTCAAACACCAAAAAAAAAAGCTCACAAAAACCGAAAGCTGAGTCTAATCTCACTCAGCTTTGCACTGTTGTAAGTAAGTCAGGAATAATTCTATAAAACTAGATGTAGTTACAATTTAGGGAGGCCAGAATCAGTTTCCCAGTGCCTAGAGCTGGAGCCCAGCTGTCTGTGAAGCACTCCTTGTAGCTAAAGGATGACTTCTCTAAGTCACAGTGTCAGACAAGAGCCAAGCTATTATGTGATGATTTGATCTAATATCACATCCATTAGTTCTGCTTATTTAAAGTCAGTTAAAATCACTTCTAAAATGTTCCCCTTGTTGAAAATCCTTTTCTCCCTTCTCTGTTGTTTTTTTTTTTCTTTTTCTTATTGTATTTTACTTTGGTCGAACAAAAATACATTACTTGGCATTCTAATGTTTTTTATAGCACTGTCTGTCACTCTTGTCTGTAATCAAGCCAGGTTTAGGAATAATTCCATTACCCTGCAAAAAATGTCACCCAATTTTTCTATTTTGACATAATAATAATCATTGCTGAAATCCAGAAGTCCAGCTTTGCACCAGATAAAAACATCTGGGGGTGTGTGCAGAATTACCCAGGTTATTTTGTTAAGGTGGAAGACAAGTGTTTGATTTCCTATCGTGTTTTTGTGCTTGGGATTCTAAGTTCAGGGGAAAATACCAGTTAAAACAAAAGAAAAAAACCAAAGAAAAGGCACACCAAAAAAAACAAAAAAAAAAAAAACAAAAAAAAAAAAACAAACCCCAAAAAACCCCATAAAAAAACGAACTGAACCCCTATTCACTTGTTTGCCCAGTTTGGTTAGTGGTGGTTGAGTGTTAAGTGAAGATGGTCTTCAGGTTTTTTTTATTAGTGAATATTAGATCCAAAATAAAATATAGCTATAAAATTGCTCTTTATTTTCATGATAGAAGCGAATGTCTTGTGGATGGGAATAATTTCTTCAGAGACAAAGTGGATGATGTTCTCTGATCATGTCACACTAATTTTCCAGTTTATCAGTCACTGCAGTTCCAAGCTGGAGTGACAAGCTGGTATCACATTTGATCTTCATGTGTGTGATAGCAGCTCTCAGGTTTGGGTCCATGGGAGCTGCAGCCCCTGCCTTGGCTGGGCAGAGCTGTGCCAGCAGCACTTGGGTGATAACATTTCTTTCTCCTCTGCTTCCACAGGATGAAGTGGCCCAGCCTCTGAACCTTTCAGCCAAACCCAAGACATCTGATGGCAAATCTCCCACGTCCCCCACCTCTCCTCACATGCCAGCTCTGAGAATAAACAGTGGGGCCAGCTCACTAAAGTCCTCCGTGCCAGCAACATTAGCCAGTCCTTCGGCCAGAGCCAACACAATAGGTGAGCTCAGCCCTGTGTGTGTCCCACCCAGCCCTCTGTGTGTCCCCCTCAGAACCAGGGGTAGCTCCTGTTGGGAAGGGGTTCTTATCAGCCCTGCCCACAGCTGCCCAGGGTGCCCATCATGCTCCAGCTGGTTGGTGTGGGTGCAGAAGCTCAGAGACTTTCCTTTCAGGAGGGATATCTTAGCTTCTACAGAGTCAGAAAACAAAGGCCTGTGTCATTTCAGATGCTGCTTTAACTTCTGATGAATGCTGGTTTTTAATGGTACACATACAGTGACCTGCTGATGGTGGGCAGTGGAGACCCTTGATATTGTACCCTGTCATCTAAAAGTGATGGATGAGCTTTCAGAAACAAACTTTTAACCTAAAGTTAAAAATCTACATCTTTCCAAAATTACGAGTTCAATCCTTAGTCCATCCAAATGCTGATTGCAATATTATTTTACCTTGGTGTAATAAGCAAAGCAATCACCAGGTTCATTCAAGGAAACCCCAGATTTATTGCCCTGTGTTGCAAAAAGTCTTGACTGGCTGTTTTTAACATCGTTCCAGAAAATAGTGATAGTTCCTCCTCCTGCCAAAATGATGTCTTTGCCTAAGGACCATCTAAATAGTAACAGTCTTACAGGTAATTTCATAACTCTCATGTGTTCCAGGGACTGTCCTCTGTGTGTGTAAGGAAAATGTGCACACACCCCATTCCTGATCCTTCTAAAATGTTGTATTCCATGAAGGGATTGAGTATAACCTGGATCAAGGCTCCATTGTGTAAATCAAGCTCTGTTTTGGGAATTGAGTGAGGCAGATGTACTTTTTCTGCTGTCTCCTAGAGCATCTCCTGCCTTGCCACTTTCAGGGGTAGCACAGAAAACCCCAAAAGAAGCCCTAGGTCAAACCTATCAGAAGCTGTGTCTGTGATACAGCCGTGCTGTGCAGTGATATTTATTTGGTATGACACATTAGAGTCATACAAATATTTTTTAAATATCACATTACTAATTGTTAATGTCTCTGTTGTTATTAACCCTACACTCTTTAACTGTGATGCACAGTAATGTATTTTATATTCAATTTGCTTGACCCTGCTGCTCTCCATGCACTGTGCATTGAATTTCATTTTTTTTTCGCATTAGATTTTTGTCCTTACGTAGAGGGAACGTTGTATTTCCATGGGAAGTTAAGCATCTGACTCACATTTCAGCAGCAAGACATCTCTTGTTCTCCCCTCTCCAATCCTCTTTCCCTGCACACCTGCTATTTTCCACGGGTTTGAGACCCCTGCAATTTACTTCTTCTAACAAGGTGCAGATTTTGAAATGCTGTACCTTTAATGAGTGATAATGTAATTGGATAAAAGCTGGGAGGATGAACAGAGCTTTAAAGGTCACTCTTGTAAGAAGAATTAATGTGTTATACCATTAAGCAACCATGGAAAACTGTGGAGCAAAAGATAACATATTTAAGTTATTGTTAATGACATAGAGTTCACTGCTGTATATCTCTCTGCTACAAATATAGAAAGTGACTTTTTGAGGTTGCAGAGCAGTATCACTGTGCATGCTGTATGTGTAAGATAAGCTGTCTTTAGCTGGTGCAGGAGCTGGATGGACACTCCTAGCAAAGGTTTAAGCAAAGGTTTATCCTTAACTGGAGGACTGCAAGAAGGAAAAGCTCCTGGACTGCCTGCACAGTCTCCTGCTCACTGCTGGGTCAGATCCAGCAAGCAGGGCTCATGGCCATGGTGAAACTCTGGTGAGCTTGGGTGAAATCCCACGTCACCCTCCAGCAGGAGCACACCAGAGAAACTTTGGTGATGTTTTTAGCAAAGCTACAGTGGTCCCTAACGTGGCAGGGAAGCTGGATCCCTTTCTCATCCTGAGGGATAAATCCTCCACAAAGAGCCCCTGGGAAGCACTCAGCCCCTTGTCAGGCACCTCCACCTCTGGATTGATGGAGCTGTCAGTGTGGTTGTGTTCACAGGAGTCCGAGGGAAGAGACCAGGATCTGACTCCATGTTTCACAAGGCTGATTTATTATTTTATGACATATATTACATTAAAACTATACTAAAAGAATAGAAGAAAGGATTTCATCAGAAGGCCAGCTAAGAATAGAAAAAGAAGGAATGAATAACAAAGGTTTGTGGCTCGGGCTCTCTGTCCGAGCCAGCTGGGCTGTGATTGGCCATTAATTAGAAACAACCACATGAGCCCAATCCCAGATGCACCTGCTGCATTCCACAGCAGCAGATAACCATTGGTTACATTTTGCTCCTGAGGCCTCTCAGCCTCTCAGGAGGAAAAATCCTAAGGAAAGGATTTAGGATTTTCCTTTCCATAAAAGATGTCTGTGACATGTCAGCACGAGGCACAGGCTGTCTGTCCCGGGTGTGCACAGCCCTCCTTGCTGCATGCAGCTGGGCTGTGTCCCTTTGTACCACCCCTAGCTGCAAATTAAACTTTCTCTGTGCTCAGGCCCCTTGGCTCCCATGGCAAGGAGAAATGCTGTGTATTGCTCATCTTTCTGTGGGGACAGGAGCCCAGAGCCTCAGGGATTATCAGCAGGGCTGCACTCAGGCATTGCAGCTCCTCAGCCCTTGCCTGAGCCATCCCCACAGCACAGAAATGGTGCTACAGACTGAGCAGTCACAAATGTCATGGCTCCATGGATGACTTTAAATCCAAGCTTTTCTTTTTGGGAGCAGGCATATGTCCGTGTACTAAAAACAGAAACAACTTCTCCCTGCTCTTTGCCATTATCTGCAACATCTCTGTGCTAGTTTGGCAATCCTTGGAACTAAGTTCATTTTATGTAATGCAGTTCCCCTCTCTGTCAATAATTCACCACCTACCCTAAACAACAATAATTTACATTCAACTCGCTTCTATATTAATCATTTCCCTGCACACCAGCATCTTGGCAGCTACTGAAAAACATAAGGAGTGCTTGCTTTTATTCACTGTCATGTGCCAAACTGTCTCAAAGATAGCAGTATTCAGGAAAAGCCAAATAGTCTGGAGAAGGGCATGAATTCCAGCTCCTAGGCAAATTTGGCTCTGTTACAGACTGAAAGTATTATACCTAGACAACAGCAAAAGCAGCACTAATACTGCTGTTTGTTTGTTTATTTGCTTCCTTTTTTAATTTATTCTGACTACATGCAAGGTTGATCAGATGCAAAGGTTAACAGATGCAAACTGGGGAAGAAATCAGGCAAGTTGGTAAAATGGAGGTTAAGAAAAGGAAAAAAAAGAAAAATCAGCTGTGCTGGTGCAGGCTATATTCTTCCTTATGCTGGGAAAACTGGAATTACTGGAATTCCATTGGCTGGGAATTACTGAACTGGGTCATTTGATAAAAGCAAGGTGGATCAAGTTGTTTCATACAAAACTCTCAGGGTTCCAGGGGTTTTAGCCAAAAGCTAGCTGTTAGTGCAATTAGCAACAGTCCAACTGCACAGGAACTTTTCTTTCGAGCTATTTTTCTCCAAGGAAGATGGGAATATCAGTCCCACTCTCTCCACAGTCAAGAAAAACCAACAATAAAACCCCAGACCAAGCTAAAATCCTGACAGCAGCGCAGCACTGAACTAATCTGACATCAGCTTCTTCCCCAGAAATGTTTCAAGCAGCAAGACAATGTCCTGCGTTTTTGGCAATCAGCAGATCAGATAGAAGAGTCTAGCAATACAACAGGGATGTGTAATCTGACATGATTAGACAAGGCTCTTTAGGAACAGAACATTCATAATTGAGACAAAGAAAGAGTATTAATAACACTTTCCTAACACGGCAGTTAGCCATTTTATATTTCCTTTCTTTAATCTTAGTGTTTTTCAACAAATCATGGGATTTAATAGCGTGTTTTGGCAGATTAGAGGATTTATGGCCCAGATGTTTTTTGTTCTAAAAATGGATTAGGGTGTAAAGTTTGCTGGAATCCATGGAACATGTTGAGGCAAGCCGGTCATTTTGTGTGTGATTAGTGCCTGCCTTCTGTCTCACAGTCCCTCCATCTGTCACAATTCACCAATGGATCTGGTTAGATTTAGCCTCATGTCACAAACAGAAGTCCCTTTTCTGGGCAATTTCATATTACAGATTCATTTTATGCTGTTTTTATGCCCTAGTTAAAAGACAGAAAGAAGTGTGTGTGTGTGTGTGTGTGTGTGTGTGTGTGTGTGTGTGCACACGTGTGGGGATGTGCAGGGGGAGAGGGAGGTTGATAGATATTAGCCTCTGCTTTAATATCTGAGAAATAGACTGGGGCTTGGAGTCTCCCATCAGTATTCTACCCTACAAATCACATGCAGATCATAATAAGTATAATCTACGGTACGCTAAAGGAAAAAAATGACAAAGTGTCACATTTAAAATTAAATAGTATTAGCTGGGCCGGTGATGCTTGTAACATTTTAAAAGGAAATAATTCAGTGACTACTAAGGCTAAGCCCTAGGCTGTGAATTTGCAGCAAAACAGTGGACATTTGACCTACTATTAGCAGCATGAATAGGAGTGGGAATGTAGGTCCGTGTAGCTGTGGTTTCTTGTACATTTATGAATGACAGGTGGTGGTGGGGAGTGTTCAGTGGATGAGGTTTTTCTTCCCAGCCATTATGCATTTCATATGTATAGCAAACCACCGCCACCTGTGGTTTATTTTAATGTATTCACAAGTTGGAGAAGGGGAAGAATGAAACGGTCTGTTTTGAAGAGTTTGGGATTGCTGGCACGATCAAAGCTTCCCCTGACTCGTACCCAGCTCCATCCTGCTGCATGCAGAGCACAGGGCCAGCCTCTGCAGTGTCAGGGAAATATTGAGACTAATGGGATCAAATAGCAGCAGTGAGGATTTTGGCACTGAGGTTTCCCAGGCTCTGTGTCCAGGTGGCTCTATCATAACAACAGCAGAATTGCAGAGCGCACACAGGTTGGTGGGCATTGCCTTTTAACTCCTTCTCATTAATAATGATAAACTGCGTCCCACTGCTGGGAGCTGAAGTGTTTTCCTGTGACTTTCTGGTTTTTAAGGCACCCTTTCTTCTGTCCTGTCCCAGGTTATTTAAATGACCACGATGCTGTCACCAAGGCCATCCAGGAGGCGCGGCAGATGAAGGAGCAGCTACGGAGGGAGCAGCAGGTGCTGGATGGGAAGGTGGCCGTGGTCAACAGCCTGGGTCTCAATAACTGCAGGACAGAAAAAGTGAGTTTCCCAGACTCCTTCTGCAAAGGGTCAGAGTGTTCTGTTGCCTCTCCCCACAGATACACAGCTTCTTCCTCCCTTCTCGTCCTCCTTATTCTATTTTTCCTTCCCCGTTTTTGAAAGAGAATAGTTCAAAAACAGTGAAAAGCCAAAAGATGACATGACAGAGAGACCTGAGACCCCTGGGGGAGAGTGGGGAGGAGGCAGAGATGCTTAAAGCCCTCACGAGAACTTTGGAGACCACTAATTTTCTGTTCCAGCCTGTCAACATGTATTAAGGGAAGGTGATCTTGGAAATCTCTGGGTCTAAGTGGAAATCTTGCTTTATGGAAATGCTTACATGTGTTTGTGAGATGAGCTGGATTTGAAAATATTCAAGCTTCTTTAGGAACATAAGCTTTGCTGATACTCAGGCTCAGCTTCTGGGTATTTAGCCTCGTGAGGTCGTCATAGATGATATTTTGTGACCATTGCAATGTAGCACTGTCACATCACGTTAGATGACTGAACAGAATTGAAAAGCAGAGAATTGACAGCACAAACTGCACCAAATATTTGCAGTGAAACTTAGAGGCGGCAGAACGTACAGGCCTTACCACTGTCTGCTCTTGGACTGGCCTGTGAAGCTGTGCTGTAACAAAATACCAACAAAGTGGGTATTCTCTAGTGAAATTCGTGTGTGCTCTCACTGCCGTGCCTGTCAGTGAGGTTGGGGTTTGCTTCTTTCCTCAGTGAGTGCCTGATGTCTCTGTGTACACCTTATGGAGGATAAATAGACCTGCCAGTGCTTGCTGCCACATTCCCTGTGAGCTGTCCTTACAATGCTGCCACCCAGGATACACAGCTCAGCTCTGTTCTCATCTCAGTGTGCTTAGCAAGGCTTCCCCTTGCTCCTCTCCTTCCCTGCTATATTTTCTGGGGTGATACAGTACAAGGTTGTCACATTTGGTGTCAGCTACATTTAACTGAGAGCACTTCCACTGTAAGGTCTTGTGCAGTTCACTGAGACAGGCAGGCAGATAGATTGAATAAAAATGATCAGCTATTTAGCAGAAACTTGAAACCCAGTCATCCTGGGAAGCTTGCGAGTCAAACAATATTGTCCAGAACGAGCAGATTGCTGATTTGGATGGCTTTCCATTGTGCCTGGTTTTAGATGGAGTTTGATCAATAAGCTGTGAGAAGCCAGCAGCCTGTGTAATGAATGTTAAGTGTCCGTGTGAGTCTCTCACCGCTGCACTGTTATTTCCATCGGCCTGTCCCGGGTGCCAGTGATGTAGGAATGACTCCAGTTCCATCCCTTTCTGGAGAGGAAGGGGAAGGAGAAAAGAGGTCAGTGTAGTGGGTATGTGGCAGTACCTCCACTCTGTCTCAGGAGAGCCAGGGTGCTGCTGTGGGGAGAGAGAAAGAGAGGGCTGGAGCATGTTTATGGTGTTCCACAGAGAAGAGCACCAGAAGGGAAAAGGGAAAAGCAGAGTGTCAGATATAAGAAGTGATCACAAGCACAAAGGAATTTATATTCAAATATTTAAGCATTCTTGAAAGGATGCTCGGAGCAGAAATTCCTTTTCTATGCTCCCCATGTAGAAATGACTTTAACACTCAGGCAGATGCTAATGCAAAGTGACTCCAGCTATTCCTCGCAAGCATAGCTAAATTGCCCTTATTTGTTAAGCGCATTGAATTCAGCTGTGGATACAGCAGTTGGTTGCATTCAGAACATTCAGAAAGCATCTGTACCCTTTTTTTTCTTTTTCCTTTTTTTTAATCCTCCAAAGCAGAGACAACTGTACCTATCTTCCCCCCTCTCCTCCCTTGTGCTGGCTGGGAATTGTCAAGTGACAACCGACCAAATCCTTTTGGACAGGAAGCCTTCATCCTGAGTTCTATATACTTGCAAAGCAGGCCTTGTTGGTTGGATCAGGAAGCCCATTAAAAGCACTTTGATGGTATGGAAATTCATCTTCATGAAGCACCCAGGCCCCTAAGCAGCATGCTGTTTAGCTGTGGTTACAGATCAGTCATTCACATCGGAGGGCAGTAATTGTGCTGACGGCTTGTTCGGCAGTGGAAGCACATAAAATAATCCCAGGCCCTCCACCATGGCATTGCCAGTTAATCTTCTTTAATACAGATCAGCTGTTGTTCTAACACATGACTTTATGCTGGCTCTAGTGACTCTGCACAGCCTTTTGATTAAGTAACAGGAGTGGAACCATCTGCATTCACTTTATTCTGTTACTTTCCTATTCTTGGGATTCTCCTTATTCCTTCTGTTTTCACTTCACACCCTCAACCTCAGCTGAAGTTTATTTTCCTCTCTAATTCATACCTCCTGCTAGGCTCGTGGAGGGCAGACAGGAGTTCTTTTACAAGGTAGCAGGAAGAAAAAATGGTTTGCTCAATAGAGAATTTTTCTAAAGCAGCTGTAGGCTTTGGGGGTTTTGATACAATTAATGCCAGAACTTTATTGGGGCTCACTGATTTGAACTCGACGGTCTCAGAAATGTTTTCCAACCTAATTGGTTCTGTGATTTATTTTAATGTGTGATGTTCATATCCAGACAAACAATCCAGCCTCTCTAAAGTTTGTGTATTTTTGCTCTTGGACATTAAGGTTTTTTTACTAAGAGCAAGATTTGAGAGGACAGCGAGTATTGCCATTTTTAATTAATCTTTATTCTGGTTCTCTCTGTTTTCAGAGGCAGAGAATGAGATAGTTTGGAATTTGGTTGGCAAGAAATAGTGCTACAGTTTTTTTACAGAGTTTCCCTTTTCAGCAGCTCAAGGTCCCACCACAGGACTTAGTGGCAGCCCCTGAACTTTGGAGACATCCTGTCTGTCACTTTTGCTTCCTGACCAGAGAATTGGAGATGGGGGGTGGAATTAAGATGTAATTATTTTATTTTATCCTAATGTATATCTGTAGATCCCTGGGCATATTAGTACTTAGAAATGCACATTATATTTATAGGTAACAAACACTTGTTGGGGCTATCCCAGATTTTTCTCCCTTCTTTGCTGCAGTGGGAAGTGTACTTTTGGAGGCCTGTTATTCCCTGATGAGCTTTTTATTGCAAGAATTGCTTCTGCAGCCTTCCAGTGAGGGGGCTCTGTGCCATTCCCAGCATTTATTGGAGACTCTTGGTGGGGACTTGTCTGTCAGGGGTAGCTGGGCTGGCTTGGGGCTGGAAATCATCTTTGGGAGTCTCTGTTGAAGCTCTTTGGGCTCTTCAGATGTGTCCTGTTTTCTTGCTGATGTTCCCAGAGGGGTTGATCCCTGTGGACAGCCAGACATGCCAGCTAAGGCAGGAGTCAGACAGGAATTTTGTGGAAGTAGAGACAAGCTGTGTAAAGGGAGTCATACATAAGAAAAGATTTTTAAAAACGGCTAAGATGATTTGGGTGAGTCACTTTTTGGGCATCCAACTTGGACCATCTTGACGGCTTTGATTTTCAGAGGATTACAGTAAAAACTTTGAGCATCACTGTGAACACGGATTTCACTAAAGCCTATTTTAATTGCAAATGCAGTAAAACATATTTTTACATTACTTTTCTTGGAAACACTTCCTTGTATAAATGAGAAGAGTGTGTTTTTGTGGTTTCTTGGAAACCCGAGAGCATAGCTTTATATGTAATTGTCATCTACAGTTAATTATAGCTTGATACATCTCATACATAAACAGTGTTACCTGGGGTAAACAGCACAACAGGCAGGGAGCCCTGGCCTCTCTGCTCAGCCCCAGAGCAGCCAGGGAGGTGTACACAAGCACAAAGAGCCAGCAGGGTGTGCATGCACCCAGCCTGCTGGGCACTCTGCAGGGGCAGCACCCAAACATGCACATGGCCAGGCACAGATCCCCGCTGCTCCTGCTCAGGGCTGTACAGAGGAGGAGCAGGGCACACAGGCAGCACCTCCTCCTCCTTGTCACTGCTTTCTGAGTGCTGGCCAGCTGTGTGAGGACACCCCAGGAGCCTTTCTGATGTGCAGGGATGGAGCTGCATTCCCAGCTGAGTGCATCCCAGTACATCCCCCCTTCCCTTGCTGGGGCTGAACCTGCACTGCAAGTTCTCCCTGTTACTGCTTGCAGTGTGTCCTTTTAAAAGGCTCTGACATGTACTTGTCTGCTGGCTTGTGACTAAAGAGCTATTTGTAACAATATTTACTGCCGCGTTGTGAGCCAGCCCATTACTCATCCTCATGGAGCACGGGGTTCAGGATGCCTTTGCTCCCGTTCCCAATCCCCCCTCCTCCCTCCATCCTCCCCACTCCCACCCCCAGCTCTCCCTCTTCCCCTTAAGAAAGTGCCAAACGTGGGATGACAGTGACCAATGTTGACTTAATGTGGATGTTTAATAATGAAAAAAGTGTGTCGGTTCCAGCGCTGCTTACAAATGGCAGGAAGTGTCTCGGGTGGCAGCCCTGCAATAATTTTACATCCATCATCCCCTCTGATGCCTCGCTGGCTGCCTGATGGATGGGGAGAGCACAGTTAACTCTTAGGACACCACTGTGATCTGCTGAGCTGAAATGGATTTCGGCCCTGCTCTCCCCTTGGGAAGAAGGGCAGTATTAAGGATCTCAATCCCGCAGCTCCTGCTGCCTTTGAGAAATAAAACACTGGAGCTCACTTTACTGAACACACATGGAGGAGCTGGTTTAATTCATTGCATTTAAATTTTTCTTGCAGTAGAGAATTTTGCTTCAATAACTTCTTTTTTTGCTTCCCCTAATGGTTAGATTTGAACCAGAAAGTCAAGAGAAGGTTGCAGGACAGAAGGGCAGGCAGGAGAAGAAAAGAGAAGGGTTGGCACAACAGAGGAACCCTGGCCTTGCTGCAGACACTGAGAGGCCGTGGGTCAGGCTAGGCTGAGGAAGTTGTGATGATTGAAACTGAGACCTGGTGCAAGCAGGAGAAGCCCACTGAAAATTACCCCAGAGGCACAGTACTGACATCATAAGCCAGATCACTTTGCAGGAGTTGAAACCTGCCCAGGTTCATAATCTCTGTCGTATTTTACTGGAAAATTTTACTTCAGCATTCTCAGAGGCTGTGTGAGGCACAGATACTACACACACTTCTCCCTGGAAGCCCAGCAGACCTGATGGATACACCCTGCAGCCCACTCTGTGAAACCTCAGCGGAGCTGGTCAGTGCAATGGTGCTCTTGTTCTCTCCTGCAGGGTGAGCAGAGATCCCTTGGCACAGTGTGGGACCGGGCTGTGTCCTGCAGCAGTGACCTGCACATCCCCCTTAGTACCCTTCTCCCTACTCTCTGTCTGAGTTTGTTTCCCTTTGCCAGCAGAAATTCCTGTGTGGGGATTGCAGTCCTCTTTGTGGGTGCTGTCAGCACAAAGTTCTGAAAGCGTGTCCCGAGTCAAGCAGGTCTCATGTCATCACCCACCCATCACCAGGTGTCAGACTTCAGTCAGCAGCCCCAACAGGGTGGTGCATGGTCGAGGAGCCCTGTTCAACAGGGCTGCTGCACCCACTGCCATTTCTCCTGAAACTTGGCACAAATTTAATTTAAAAAACACAGGTCAGGCTTGCATGCTGCAAGGATCAAAATTGGTTTTGCCCAACACAGAGTAATAAACACTTTGATTTACTTCACCTGAAAGTTTATCCACTTATTATCTGTCCCCCCCCCCCCTTTTTTTTTTTCTTTTTTGCCATTTGCTTTGTGGAGCTTGTGTATATTTATATTTACAGCCTCTCCATCTAATGGCCACATGCCTTGTTTTCACAGATGGCCAGTGGAAGAACTCCCCTCCCCCTTTTCCTTTAGCAGAGCCTGCCTTTGGTTTTGCTGCTTTTGTCACAGTGCCACTACTCTCAGTTGCAAGTGCCTACGCATGAGAGGGAGAGAGATTCTGCAGGGAGGACTTCTTTTATTCCCCCAAAGATTTTAGCTCTTCATTTTAAAACACTGCTTTTTCCCCCACCTGATTGACCATCATTTATTAAATGCCCAGTTCCATCTTTTAAAGACAAGCTATGGATATTTCTGGGTGTCCTCAGTGCCTTGTGGTGGCGGGGATGCATAGGCAGGGTTGGCTATAAAGAACAAAGCCTGCAGAGGGAGGGATGGGTTCTGCCCACGGATGTGTGTGTGTGAAAGTCCAGCCGAGGTTCAGGAGAGCAGCAGTCAAGGGGAGAACCTTAGGTCCAGGCAGGTGCTGAACTCCAAATGGGAATTCAGACTTGGTTCACTCCGAGGGGCAGAGATTGGGAGCATTCACAGCCCAGGGTGGGTCAGGGAGCACTGCAGCTGTTTATGCTCTTGTGGAAGTTTTATGAAACCCAATAAAGATGCATAAACTTCCTCCTGAAAGTAAAACCATACAAGTGATGTGGAGTCCTTGTTACGACTTCGGAGCTTTTGGAGTCGTTGGGTTTAAGTTCTAAGCCGTGCCCCACAGCCATGAGATCTTATTACTTCCTGAGATTTTTTATTATTTTTATGTGATCACATGGCTCAAGTCACTGGGGCTTTCAGCTCATTTGGGGACTCAGCATCAGTGCAGTATACCTCTCTCCAGTGTAATAGAGGCTGGGCCTGGTTCTTCTCTGATTTGTGTCCATTTGGGCTCCTGAGGGCTCAGCCTGACCTGTTCAGCAGGGCTGGAAGAAGTGTAAGCACAGGTACAGCAGCCTTCATCATTTCAGTACCTGCAGAATTTGAATTCCTTCTAGGGAAAAATGGGGAAAAAGTATTCTGTAGTGGCTATATTGCTGCTGTGCACTTGAGTCACCCATTGTTAGTTAAACAATTGCCAGGAAAGCAGGGTCTGTGTTCTTGCTTTCTCTTTGCATGCATGCAGACCCTCCTTCCCAGGAAATCCTGTGTGGGTTGTGATTTTCCTCTTGTTTCATTTTAGTGTGCCACCCCTGTCCCCCAGCTGGTGCTTCCTTTCCAGGCTGATCAGCTGTACCAGCTTTCTGACTCGCTGGGAAGACCCTGATTAAAATTTCCATGGCACATTTCATCCAGAGACCTCAGAACTCCTCACAGTGGTGGGAAAGCATCACTGTCTCCATCCCGTGGAGTTCAGGAAATTAAGGTGCAGTGGCTGAACAGTTCACAGAGAGTTGCAGGCCATGTCAGCCCAAGGATCAGTCTGGATGAGAAACTGGGTCATGGAACTCTTAACCTATTTGCAGTCGGCAGATTACAGCTGGATCTGCTTGAGGTCAGTGCCTCTGCTCTAACAACTTTCCTGAGAAGGAAACAGCATCTCAGCATTCTGCTTTGATTTCCTTTTCCTTTTTATTCCTTCTTCAAAATCATGGGCAGGGCCAGTCCTGTGTGCATTTTCATGTGAAAGTCCTGACTTGCTGTCTCTGAGAGAGCATCACGAGGGAAAAGCAGGACCTCAGTGTCCTCCAGAATTGCTGCTTCCCATCCATTTGTTTCCAAGCCAAATAATACACTTTATGAATGAAGTCATTCTTTCTCAAACAAAGAATTAATAAAAGAAAAGAAAAAAAAAACCCACCTTAGGGGCCTGACCCTTGCCAGGTTATTGAGGATTTTCCTCTTTTTATTTCAGTGGGCTCTGTCATGCCTTCAGTGCTTTTAAAGACACTGACTTGAGAACCCTTAGAAACTGAGGCCCTGTGTCCACAATGCACAACAAAGAGAAATGAATGTGTAAGTTGCAGCAGATTCTCTCTGTGAATTGGTGTCTGTTCCTGAGAGGGCAGTAATTAAATGTCTTCATGGTCATTCTGATCTTTTCCCTATACCTCCCCATAAGGAACTCTCTGCTGAGTCTGTGTGACCCTTCATGTAAGATTGCAAACCAGGGACAGTGATTTCTGGGCACTATTGAGGCAATTTGGGTTTTAATAACTGCTGTAAACCAAAAGGTATGGTTCCAGCTGATGCAGCCCCAGCTTAGACTGCATGTCATAATTTTGAAAGGAGTACCATAAAATCAGGAAGAGCCACATATAAAGACTGTTCTTTTATTTTCTTGTTTCTAATGCTGCTTTTAGATTCTGTGGGTGGATTATTCCATGAAAAATAGAGATCTTGGATAAGCAAGATTGAAAAGGCTGAGGGGGTGGTGAATGCATTGTTTCTTCATACTCAACTTTGATGGAACAACAAAAAATCTCCCAAATGATAACTTGCTGTGGCATTATAAATAATCTTTCATCTTCTTTGGTGGTCCACAGAGTTTATATAATTGGAAGGCTAAAGCCTTTCTTTGTTGTTTCTTGCGTTTTCATTAGTACAGTAGAAGACTATAAAATTGTGCAGCCAGAAGGGGTTTAACAATTACTGAGTCAACATTTGAAAGCCTCACTCTATTTTATCATTTATGCATGTGCTTTTTATGAGTTTTACAGCCCTGCAGGCGTTGCTTAAGCAAGGTCCATTGCAGTGGTGGATCTATAACTGCTTTTTTTTATTTTGCTCTCCTTGGTGCCCTGTGCCATCAGCAAGTCACAATTCCACACTCATAAAGAAATTACAGGCTTGAGATGGTAATTTTTGTGGAAGATTCAGGAGTGCTAATTTCAGTTACTAAAATGTTTATCAGCCTTTCTAAGGAGCCTTTGGCAAATCCCATAATGTGTGACTCAGTTTCCCTTCTGGTAAGCTGTTAATAATCCTGCCTTTCTTTGTGAAATGTGGGTAATTCAGTGATGAGTGAAGAGCACTTGGGGACACATAAAAACCCAAATCTCTCTGAAAGAAGCTGGCAATTGTCTTGCAGCAGGTAGAGGTGTGGCAGGATCTGGGCCATAGCAAGGCTTGGGCAGAGTGCACAGCACCTGTTGTGGAGCACCGTGGCATTCATGGGCAGGAGCAGAGCCTGCAGTGCAGATAATCCATCCTGTGCCAAGCTCTGGGCACAGCTCTCACTGCTGCCAGCTGTTCCCTGAGTTCTCCCAGCTCTCCACCATCCCTCATGCCTGCCTACCTTTTGTTCTCCAAGCTTGGTGGGACTCTGGGGGAAAGTGTAGAGCTCAGCCTATTCTGATGTTTGCTATCACAAGAGGCAGAGGGATTGCACACAAAGATTACCTTTACAAAGTCTTCATTTGTGCTGGATGGAGCATAGGACACTTCACTTCTCGGAGAGCTGAGGAGAACACCACAGGGTTGAATGGATAACACCTGGTGCCACCACCTTGTCTAATAATTCAGTATGTTTTTCTGTCATAAACTGAACTTTTATTGTGCAATCATAGCAATTAATCTGCCCAAAACTTTAAGATCTGGTGCATATTGAGCAGGGCATGTGTTGGAAGGGGTGATATTTACAGGCCCTTGCTCATGTGCCTCAGTACCATGAACCCCATCAGATGCTGCCACAGGTCCTGCTCATCAATCTCAGATAAAAACTACCTCCTCAAAACCCAAATCTATTTGAACATACCACCTTTAGCATTTAGATATGGGAAATAGCTGGACATACTGTAGTTGGAGGGGAAGGGAAGAAATGAGACACACAAAAGGACGGTAGCAGGCAACCATCTGTTTCTTTTTAGTTTATTGACATTGAGCAAAGGTAGCAGGCCGTGTCCATCTGTGTGTGGGGAATTCCTAGGTGCAAGAGGTGATCAGCAAGCTTCTCCTTGCAGTCCCTAGGTAACTGTGTTTGGCACTCTCCACCTTTCTTTTTGCCTGGCCCTTCAGTTCCCTTGGGATGTGGAAAGCAGGAATGTGAAGTTATGGTCCTGAATGTGAAGTTATGGTCCTGAACTCCTCCTCTGGAACTGGCTCTTTCTCTGCAGGCATCAGAACAGAGAGAAGTATTCCTGTCAGGGAAAGCAGGGGTAGAGTGAGGAGAGCAGCAGAGGAGAGAATCCTGCTCCAGTGGCAGTGCAAAACTGGATTATGCCATGGGGAAATGGCTCCTGCCAGAGCACTGCAGGGATTGCCAGGCAGCCCAGGCTGGAGGATGGCTCTAGAGGGAGCAGGGAGCCAGGCCATGTGCCCAGGCCATGTGCCCAGCCCTCGCAGGATGGCCCCAGGGGGAGCAGGGAGCCAGGCCATGTGCCCAGCCCTCGCAGGATGGCTCTAGAGGGAGCAGGGAGCCAGGCCATGTGCCCAGGCCATGTGCCCAGCCCTCGCAGGATGGCTCCAGAGGGAGCAGGGAGCCAGGCCTTGTGCCCAGACCATGTGCCCAGCCTGCCCAGGGTTGCAGTCCCCTTAGATGGAGGTGTGGGATGCTCCCAGTGCCCCCTGAGCCCTGGTGCTGGGGGAGCAGGGAGGACAGGAGGCGAAGCCAGCAGGATGTTTTTGTTCCTCAGACCTTCCAAGGGCTTGCTTCACTTTCATCTAGTAGTGGGAGGAGTTCTGGCAAACAGGATCAGGCTGTTCTACATATGTTTTGACTCTTCTTGTTTTATGTTTCTTCTATGAAAGAGACTGCAACCAAGTTCTTGTCATTTTTTAGATCAATGTTTTGTTAAACTACGACAGCTATCCATGACAGAGAGCCAAGTAACTTTTGCAGCTGACCACAAAACTGAGTCTGACTTGTGGTGCTTAGTCATTTCTTATATTTTTTTTTTACATGACATACTCCATGTGTGTATGTGTTTTTGTTCTTTTAAATATAATTAGGGCATTTGTAGAAGTTATGGTGCAAATCAGTCTTCTGTGGCAGGTTAATTTCTTTGATTAATAAAGTTTTAGAAACTTCTCATCACATTGTGGCTGTTGATGAAACCTCTCTGGTTATACTTTGAACAATTGAGCTATTTTGAGATTGCATGCTCTCTACAGTATTATCTTCTCTGGTTTACCCATTAGAATTTTAAATGATCCAGTCAACAGAGCTCTTGCTGCCCCTCCAGAGAGTCTCTCCTACAATCCAATAGAAATGATCATTAGGAAACCCTTCAGGAAGAAATAAAATACTTATGAAATGTCTTGCAGCCTTCTGAGGTCTGATACAAAATTCAGAAATTTGGAATCCCTTTCTGTTTAACAAGAGATGGCTATGTTTCATGTTTCTTCTCCTGGAAGGACAGGAGTGCTCCTTGCTGTTTGTTTTTGCTGCTTTGTGCTGTCTAATTTTTAGAATTGCTTGTCTCACAAGTTGAGTCAGGCTCTGACCAAGGAACCAAACCTGGGCTAGGTCAGGCTCCCAAAGAGCCATAGCTGGGCTGTGCCTTGCAGGACTCTGGCATTATGAAGTTGACAGTAAATAGATTTTTTTTTTTCTGAAGAAAAAACTGTTGACTTCCATCATATATCTGCAATCAATTTGGAAGAAATACAAATTCAGCTTAGTCCTGACTTTTTGACTTCTGACAGGCTGCTTTGGAAATGAGAGCTGAGTTAAAAACGGTGGATCAAAGAGCTGGGAGAAGCTAAATGCCTGGCTAGTTGAGGTGCTTATTTGAAGGTTCTCCAAGTTTTCTGGATCTGCTGTGCCTGGTAGTGTTATGGAAACCATTTTCCTTGGATAGGCTGAGTGTGCTGCATGAGCTCTTCCTGCAAAAGCCAGGAGGATAACTCCTCTTGCATGCTGAAGTGTCAGGGTGTAGACAAAGCACCAGGAGTGTAAAAGGGATTTGTAATGAAGATGAATGTGAGGAATAGGAAAGTTAACCTCATGTTCCCTAAACTCTGAAAATACAAAGTTGAGCACATTAGCCTTGTTTCTAACTGTTCCTGAGAAAATCTTTGTGCGGTGACTTACATGAATTTGAACCATTCTTTGAATTGCAGATGCAGGGACATCACTTTGCAGGAAGCATTTCTGTATTTGCATTGTTCTCTTTTCTGTTTTCCTGTGTAACACATCCCAGTGACATTATTAGGCTACGTGAAACAGTTGCCATGTGGAAACTGAAAGTTTTTTTAGTTTATTGATCTTTTACAGCCAGCAGGAGTAGAATAGAGCAAGGAAACAGAAATCTTTTCTTTCAGGAAGAAGCTCAAAAGAATTTTTTCGACTGGAGCCGCTTCATTATCATGCCACATCATTTCATTTTCTTAGCTTTGCAAAAGGCACAGTGCCTGAGATTTTGAAATGTTAGTATTGCTTCCCTGAAAGATTTATTTTTAAACATATGATTGTCAGGAAGAAAGAGTGCTCATGAGCAGAAGTCATTGGGAAAACAAAAACAGTTGGAAAATGGAACACCTTTGTGTTTGTAAAGTCAAATTCTGGGGGAAGCGAGGTGTTTTGAAGAGGACATTGGAATGAATTGCCCTAGCATGTTGTTCTGGCAGTCTTTAGACAGATTAATTGGCAGCACACAGCAGCCTGTTGCAATCCAGGGTTCACAGTTAGTTCTGACCACATGAGTGATGGACGGGGTGTTAGCAGGGTTGGACAAAACAGTCTGGACAAGAACACAAACTGCTGCCCAAGGATCATGCTTAATTCAGGCTGAACCTTTCCCAAGGCCTGAGTCAGTTTGAACTGTAGGATGTTTTTTCTTGCCCTATGGGCTGCTTCCTAAAATACTGCCTTGTAAAAAAGAAACAGAGCAAAGCCATGCATGTCTCTGCACTTGGATTGCAGGCTAGAAATAGAGTGCTACAGTAAATGCATTGCAAAAGAGCATGTGTCACCTAAACTTCAGGCCAGCTTTGCAGCCCCAGGAACACAGAGAGTTGAAGTTTTCTTCAGATGTGCAGCCAGTTTTATCATGCCTAACTAAGCCAATCTTTTCAACACTATGGAGTTTGCTTATCACTAGTTAATGAGCAAGTTTTGAAAAGGACTTTATGGCAGAGTCTGTAACCCTGTCTCTTCCAGAAGAAGCATTGTTATTTATTCTTCAATACATGGCTCAGTAAACTCTTGTGTATAGTTATCTAGCTTCCCTAAAAACCTCCTAAATAATGTCCAAACTTTGGAGTTACAACATTTAATTATTTTCCTGATCCAAATCCTGTCATCCTGCCCATATAGGACAAAACCACACTGGAGACCCTGACCCAGCAGCTGGCAGTAAAGCAGAGTGAAGATGGGAAGTTCAGCCATGCAATGATGGATTTCAACATGAGTGGAGATTCTGATGGTCAGTACCAATGATTTTACTGATTTCCAGGTTTGTGTGTGTGTGTCAATGGGATCTGAGGGAGAATCCAGTGCTTTGGAGGCCCATGAGGAATACGAGCTGTTAGCAATAAATGGCTATGAAACAAGGCAGGAGGAAGTGATTCATCGTGGGGTGTTTTAAGTCTGGAGATGATTTTTAACCTTCCCTCTGTCCACTGAAGGTCTCAAGATGGGACCAAAAATGTATTTCTGATAATAGAAGGGACTAAAGGAGGCAAATATATGTTGGGTAAATGAGATCACATAGGGAAGCCATGAAGTGTAGGCCTGATCCTCCATAAGTGCTGTGTGCTCTGCATCTGTGGGGGCTTTACTGGTTTGATGAAGTGAGCACAATGTTTATTTGTTTCTCTGTTATTGCATATATTGTTAAGGAGATGTAATCACGAAAACAGACAAGTATGTAAATTTTGCTAGTTAGAGAATTGCTTAAGAAGAAATGCCCAGTATTGCCATCTATCACACCCTTTCTATCACAGAAACGTGTCACTCTGGTTTTTTAAGATTTTCTAAGCCTTCTGATGTTGACATTCTTGTAGTGAACTTTCTCACACACTTTCTGTAAATAACTCATAGTTTTGCATTCCTTTATAGAAGAAGAGAAAGTTGATAGACTGTTAGTTTGACCAGTGTCATTGGGGAGGTGGCACTGTCACCCTCCAATCCACTGGCACTCTTAGAAAACTATAAATGTTGGAGTCAGAAAATAAACTTCCCTTTTCCTTCACCTTGAGAACAGTGGTGTGCGCTTGTGTTTTTTTGTGTCCTATAGTGACAGAAATGTAGAAGAAAGGTGACATAATATGACCAGCATTCTGTAAGCAAGAAAGGATGAAAACAAAAAGTAAACCTGCTTGATAAATACATATTTGGTTTATGTAATTAAGCAGTAAAAGATGGCTTAGAAAAGCTATGTTACAAAGCATAACACTTTGTATTTAAAAGCAATGAAAACTCCTGATCAGGTGCGTGATGCTGAATTAATGGAATAACTAAACGTGGCAATATAAGATGTATGAACCATTACATGTTGTGAATGCTGCCTCATGGGGCGTGCAGCAGCTGAGCTGGGTGCTGCTGGCAGAGGAGTGGAGCCCTTTTCCTTGCCTTGCAGGGAGCGCGGGGGTGTCGGAGTCGCGGATCTACCGGGAGTCGCGCGGGCGCGGCAGCAACGAGCCGCACATCAAGCGCCCCATGAACGCCTTCATGGTGTGGGCCAAGGACGAGCGCAGGAAGATCCTACAGGCCTTCCCCGACATGCACAACTCCAACATCAGCAAGATCCTAGGTAAGAGTGAGTTGGAGAAGGTTCTGACCGAGCTCAGCCGAGCGCCTGACAGAACAGAATTGCTGCTTTTTCTCTCACCCTTCAGTCACTGCACCAAGAACAGCGATGGGAGCTTCCCCTGTGCTGCCCAGCAGTGTGGATTAACCACACTGAAATATTCTATGTAATTATTGAGGTTGTGGTGGCAATTTTGCCATACACAGGGGAGAGATGGAGTAGCCTGTAGTTCCCAGGTTTTCCTTTTTAGACATGGGGGTTACGTTTCTCCTTTTCCAGAGAGCAGTAACTTCACCAGACTGCCAAAGCTTCTCCAGTAGTGGTTTAGCCAGTTCATCTGTCAGTTCTCTCAGGCCCTGCAGATGCATCTCAGCAGGCCCCACAGATTTGTGCACCTGGTTACTTATTCTAGCATTAATTCTCCTATTTAAATATAGATTAGCCTGTTAATGGGGAGGGAGTCATAAAGTTCTTATATTTTTGTAGTGTAGAGCTTTAACGCACTCTTTGTTGGTGGCTGCTTGAGGGCCCACAATGTAATTGTGGGAAATCAGTATTTATCCGCTCATAGAGATTGTATTCTTTTTTAAAGGAGCTGAACCCCCTTTAAATAGCCCTTAATTCACTTCATTAGGGTTCGTGAGTTTTGCTTGGAGAAGAATTAAGAGTGAACTTAGATTCATTTCAGAGGCAACCAGCTATCACCCAAACCTGATCTTCTCCTACACTTGGTGGTTCTTCATTCTTTGTACATTGAAAAGAATTTTAAAAAAACCCTGATTTCCATATTGTCTGCTCTTCACGTCCTGATCACTATCTGTCTCAAGCATCCTCTGCTGAATCTCATGCCAAATTCTTCCAACTGGTCAGTATTTGATCAGGTTCTCAGGACCATGTTCTGTCCAAAGTTACTCCTCTGTACTGTGCTGGAGGATGCAGTAGGTGCCAGTGAGGCTCACTGAGGCCAGTGAATTACATCTCAGCAGAAAAATAATATATCTGCAACCAAATTAGAAAGAATTTTTTTTTTACCAATAAAAACAGCTACAGGACCTAACCATCCTTCAGGCCAGTAGCTAAGCAGGGAACATGTTTACCTGTGCTGCAGATCTCACTGGTTTTGCAGGCTGCTCAAGAGATGCAGTGCAGTTTTAATGGCAGCATTAACCAGCTGCAGGGCTGGTAAATATGCCAGGTTTAGACTGGTCAGAGGTTTGAGGCTTCCCTTGATTAGAGTGGTATTATGAAAAGTTAGCAGGGGGCAAGTGGGAATGAGATAAATTGGTTGGAGAAGCAAAATGTATTGCCACGGATGGCAGATGTGATGATATTAACCCATGATTTAAAGGGTGGTACGAGATGATTGGATTAGCTATGGGAACAGGATTAGAAGGCTAAATTGGCTATGTTGATGGCAGTAGAACCTTATACTGGTTAAAAGTGATTATACTGGTCAGAGGTGTATGATGTGATTAGCCGGAGGACAGGGCAGTAATAGTTTTGGTCTGGTTCTAAATTGAGAGTAGACCTGGTTAAACCTGTTTTTAAGTAATCAGCCTCAGAAATCTACAAGATCATTCTGAATGGCCCTTTTCATATAGAAAGTACAAAGGGAGCTTGATGTTTTCCCTCTTAACTGATTGTTTTGGATAACAACCTCCGACAGCACGCTGCTAATTCATTCTGCTTAAAACAGGCGCTTGAGCTGGGCTGACATTTTACGCAGTCTCTGGGGATCCTGGTTGACATTTTAAAGGGCTTCTAAGCATTTTATAATACCCTAAAATCTGGTTTTAATAAGCCATTCTGCTGAAATTGTTAACATAAGGAATCACCTTTTACTATTTGGCGCTAGATCAGGGAGATATGGAGACATCTTTTTCTGATTAGATATACAGTAGTTGGAGTAAAATGTGCAAATTCATTACAGATCCTGTTGAGGTGACAGACAGTATAGCTGACTCCAAACTCTCTGTTTTGCTGCCAGATATGGGGAAAAGCAAGGTCTGAGACAGTGAAAGATGATGTTTCTATTTCTTTACAGCATCACATTTGATTTTTTTTCTCATTCTACATGTGCGATAGAGAGGGATGTCCTGGCATCTTCCTTCTTGACAGAAACATATTACAAAGTTCTTCCCTTAGCTGCAAAAGGCCAGGCTTTTGAAGCCAGCAGGGAGCTGTCTGCTAACTGGCACAGGGTGACCAATTAAATCTCACAGTTCAACCAGATATTAGGGTGTCCTTATTAGGAAGCCACAATTTCTCTTTCCCATTTTTCCAGCAGCACTGCTACACGTTGAGGTCACAGAGCTTGTTGTCACACAGAGTAACTTAGATAGAGTTCTACCAGTCCAGGGTCATTTTTATAGTAAAATGAGAGGAGGTGCCCTTCCCAGCACTAGAATTCTCTGGGGATTATGTTTGACACTGTGGTATTATGTTTTGAGCATAAAAATGAGATACACGGATTTGTCACTAAATTCATCTGTGCATACGTTTGTCATCCATCTGTTCATTGCAACTTAAACTTGTGGATAATGGTTTTTTTAGTAAATTGTTAAAAAGTGCTAAAATGGGACTGCTGGACCCTGTCAATTTAATAATGCATTGTTTAGATATTTCGGTAAATATTTTAATTAATTTCACTGAGAAATCTACGTAAAGATTTTAGGAAAAAAATGAAGTTAATGACTAGCTTCAGAAATTCTCTTGGAATGTATACATGTTTACATGAATGTGTACTCATACCTATACATTCCATGAAGGGTTGGTCTATGTGAGAATGTTTTTAAGCATAAAATCCGCCTGATTCAGGTACTCAGGTTGAAAAATGTCAGTCTAATGCACTGAAAGTTAGAGAATATTGCAAACAGCTGAAAAGTCTTGTCAGAGAAACTTGGCTTAAAAGCAGCAGTGAGCAGAGCTCTGAACCTTGCACGTGTGTGCCTGGAGCACAAGTGTCTGGGCAGGGGTGAGGGCATCTCTCTTCTTCCCTGGACTCAAAGATTTGCCCTCTCCAGATGTGCTGCCAGTCACACACAGCTGTGTGAGCACAGCTCTGGCTGCCCTGGCTCAGCTGAGGGGCAGGAGCTTTGCTTGGTGCTGCAAAGCCTTTGAATTTGGGGTTTTTTCCTAAATACTTGGGCCACCACATCAGGGGGAGTTGTGCTGGCATCCTGCTTGTGGTTTTGCATGCAGCCAGGGAGGGGAATGGACTCCTGTTTCATGGTCAAGCAGAAAAGCCCTGCATGCCTGACCCACTCAAAGCTTCCCAGCACGGATGGTGAGCAGGGAGCTCCCTCAGGTTGGTGTGCAGTCACTGTGTCATCCACCCCCGAGTCCGGGAGGAAAGTCAGTGTCATTTTTCCAGCCACTGTCTTTGCCAGGAAAAGCTGGGAATAGTTTCTGTGCAGGAGCCCCAAGCTGCTGAGCAGGGTCCTGGTCCCAGGGGTGCTGCCCTGTGAGGCACCAGTGCCCAGGCACTCTGTGTGGCATTAGAGGGGATGTGCAGGAGTTCCAGTCCAGACCCTAAAAGCCATCTAGTCATGCAGTTATGGTGCTGGGCCTAAGCTAATATCAATGCCATTAAACTCCTTCCCATTCCAGGGCTAGCTGGGGGATCTCTGCATGCTGTAAACAGGATGAAAAATTATGGGTTTGAGTTAAAAGCAGTGTTTGCTGAGAAAGGCATGCCCACTGCCCTTCTCAGGACAAAGACATCACTGTTCATACACTGCTTATCTCTGGATGTGTGGGCAGCTGGTACCAGCTCTTCTCTCTGGAAGCCCATGGAATAAAGATCCAAAGAGTAACGGGGAAAATGGTGTCCCCGGATCCTAAGGGGCCTTTCTAGAGGGAATGAAAGTGTTTTCTTTCCTGGGGAAAGGATAACTGTGCTCCCTCTACTGCAAGTCTTGGGGGTACAGTGGGATAAGACCAGCCTGAGGAGCAGCATGAGCTGACCATAAAAAATGAGGAACAAGAGGAAGTCAAGTATGACATATGGCATTATGAACCCATTAAATTGAGAAACTATTCAAACATTTTTCCAGTGGGAAACTTGACTATTTTCCAATAAAGTTTTCTTTCTAGGCCACAGGTTTCACAGCTTGAACTATTCCTGTTATTTGAAATGTATCTTACCCTGAAGCACTTCTATATTTAATGGAAAAATAAAATGGGGCAACTGATTCCAGAACTTTTACTTTCTGCTCCCATATTATATCCTTTAAGAAATACTAGTTTATAACTTTCAGCAGGCAGTTGAAAACAATTTTGAAGTCTTTAGTATATCCCTATCTCAAATATCCAGGTTAGCATAGTCAGAAATCAGGGCTCCCAGCAATGAAGCCATAGTGCAGCTCCTGGGAGAGATGTGCCAGTAGCCCAGTGCTTTTCCCTTCATGATACAGTAAATTCTTTCAGTTGGGGCTGGCAGTGTTTCCCAGCACTTGGTCCTGGAGTTAAAACCCCACTGACACATCTGGGATAGTTTATAGCTTTCAGAGGCATTGCTTTAGGGTCTTTGCAGGCTCGTGTACCTGACTGCAGAACATTTACAGTCAGTTCCTCTCCTGACCACCAGCCTGGGAGCCAGAAAGACACAGTGTTTGTCAGAAGGATTAGGCTGTGGACTTCTGCAGATCTGATGCCTCGATCCAGCCGTGGATCACAGACAGCAGCATGTGGAGTGGAGCCTTCCATGAGCAGGAGCTGTGAGCAGGCACGTGGCCAGGGGAAATGTGGGGCCACAGCAGAGCAGACTCTGTGTGTCCATCCCTCCAAAATACACTGCCTTCTTTCCTGGAACAAAGTGTCAGGGTTGCCATTGTCAGGATCATGGTTTTACTGCCCATCTGAAAGGCTTTGTAAGGTAGATAAATTTCAGTAAAATATTGGGTCAAAATTTCCAGTGCCACCTCTCTGTGCATCTTGGCCATCCCCAGGACGTTTATGAGTCAAACACAAACAAGAGCAGAACCCTGTCTAGAAGCTCTGACAGATTCCCAGCCCGAAGCCAAATGGCCTTGGGTGTCTTCTTCTGGGTGACCTACTTGTTCCCCTGCCTTGGCAGCGTTTGGGGACGAGTGGCATCTCATCTCTTTTTTTTCTCTTGTTTTCTGTGTTTTGGTGGCAGGATCTCGCTGGAAAGCTATGACAAACCTAGAGAAGCAGCCATACTACGAGGAGCAGGCCCGGCTGAGCAAGCAGCACCTGGAGAAGTACCCAGACTACAAGTACAAGCCGCGGCCCAAGCGCACGTGCCTGGTGGACGGCAAGAAGCTGCGCATCGGCGAGTACAAGGCCATCATG
The DNA here is from genome assembly GCF_037042795.1 of Molothrus aeneus. Lineage (NCBI taxonomy): Eukaryota > Metazoa > Chordata > Aves > Passeriformes > Icteridae > Molothrus > Molothrus aeneus. Next base: position 656,756 of record NC_089650.1, on the reverse strand, counting down.
CGCAACCGGCGCCAGGAGATGAGGCAGTACTTCAACGTCGGGTAGGGCACCTCCCACACGCCCCTCCCTTCCAAAAACTAGCCAGAATCGGGGGGAAATCTTCATTCTTTATTGTAGTTTATTGGAGAGAGCGTTAGGTGTTGCTGACAGGAAATGAGAGCTGTGTTGCACAGCAAAGTGTTCCAGGAGGAGGCTGGGCAGCTTCAGGAACCTTATCGTTGGCTCTGCTTTACACTCAACACCTCAGCCACTTGTCTCATTTCCACTCTGATCATGAGAAAAAAGGCTTTAAGATTTTCCAATGAAACTTATTTCTAAAGAAATGTGCCATGTGGGCACAAGCTCTGCTGCCCAGGAGGGTCCCGTAGTGCAGGGGTTTGCAGATGGACACGTAGCGGTCATAGCACATGATGGTCAGGAGGGAAAACTCTGCTGAGGTGAAGAACAGAAAGAAAAAGAGCTGTGCAGCGCATCCTGTGTAGGAGATGTCCCTGGTGTCCCAGAGGGAATTGTGCATGGCTTTGGGGACAGTGGTGCAGATGGAGCCCAGGTCACTGAGGGCCAGGTTGAAGAAATAAGTCTTCTAGTAATAAGTCTTCTAGTAAAGCCTTACAGCTATTGAGAGGCCTCAGAGAGAGTATCTGAAGGATTCTGTGGTAGTGCCTCAGGATCCAAAAGCAAAAAAAGTTGGCATTCAGTAGGATCTGTGGCAAGTGGTCTGCAAAAGGACTGCTGAGCACACTGAACTTGAGCTGAAATATGGACATGGCTCAGTTCATTGATGCCAAGCTGTGTTTCCATCATGTCTGCATTGTTCATTTCTCCTTCCAGGGAGTGTCTTACAGTCCAGCAAGTTAAATCCTTTCTCTTGAGCAGAAATTTTAAGGCCAGTTCTGATAAACAGCTAATAGATCAGAATGTTACAATATGATTAGAATAAAATATGCCTAGAAGACTAGCATATATTTTCCCTCTGCAGATATTCCTTGGTGTTGGTTACAGCAGATCAAAAAGAATCCAAAGTAATCAAATATTACACGATATTTCTGTACTCACATGTGAAAATTAAAAGCTACACAGGGATCCTAAAAAAACCAGGCAAAACCAGCAACAAGAGTGACCCCCTGAAATAATGGAATTTGTGTTCTTTTTCATCTGAGTTTGGAATCCTTTCGGTATTAACTGGGTTGCACATCTCTTCAGTTAATGGCTGGAAGTAGCAATAAAGGAGAGAGCATCTATCCAGTGACTGTTAAGTGTCAGCAGCCTGTGTTTTAAACAGCTACAGTGTGCATTGTTAGAATAAGCTGCTCAGCAGAGAAATTTGAGCTGCTTAACCCTGTGGTGTTGGCAGGTCCAGTGATCCCAGTGGTAAGCACTGAAACAAACACAGGGAAGTCAGCCAACATTTGGCATCAAGAGATTAAAAAAGAGGAGGAGGCCTTATGGAAAAAGAATAGGTGGCAACAGAGCCCCCCAAACGCTGCTTATCTGGTTAACATGCATGCCTCATCATGGGGAAAAATTAACCTTGTAACATTCTGCCTACAGAAATTCAGCTTTCCAAACAGGGCTGACATTGAAATCAAGACATTTCTGGAGGTAATTTGCACTGGGGCAGAACCCAGGGCGAAATCTTTCTGGAGGCAGTTGGCAGAGTGGCCCGTGGCTGCAGGCACCAGTCCCAGCATTGCATTCCTGGTTTAGATGGGTTATTTAGGTGGGTTTAGGTGCCCCATCTGTTGCATCCACCCGTACAGGTCATTTAGGGCTAAACTCCCCAACACCAGCCCAGCTCCTGCCTGGGCACCACAGTAAGGGCTTGGTTTAGCAGGAGCTGTGGCTGTGCTGGAGGCATCCCAGTGGGAAGGACTGGGAATTTTTTAATGTTCGCTATTTCAGTGTCCTCATCTTCAGTGGTAGCGTGTCAGGCAGGGCCTGCTGAGCGCCCTAATACAGTAGTGTCTGAGGACTGCTTCAAGATCCTCTAGGCTGGACATCCCATAGAGGTGGAAGAATACTATTCTTAAATTATTTAATATTTGAAAAGCACTCTGAAAAGCACCATTTAAGTGCAAAGTGTTCCTATTGTTAAATATTAAAACCAATTTAAGTGTGCTGAATCTTGTTGCAGGGATGCTGACTCCAGAAAACAAAAGCCTTCCTCCTGAATTAAGAATAAAATGCAAATTAGATCTGCTCCCTACTTTAAGAGCTGTATCTTCAGCTGAGACAACTTGGATTGTTTCAGAAACGTGGAAATAGGGGCTCTGTGGAGGGAGGCCTTGCTTGGATGGCAGGCAGGAAGTGTCTGAAAACGCAGCAAGCAATTCCAAACAAGTATAAAGCTGCTTGGCAGAGGAGAGCCTTTCAGGATCACTGTACTGTGTGAGGCTTACTGTGCAGCCAGGGCACAGGCAGGCAGGGGAACAGGGAAGGGTTTCATTCTTAATTAAGAATGTTCATCTCAAGAGACTCTGCCCTGTCTCCTGTGGCAAGGCTTTTCAGTGCAGATGGACACACCGCTGATGACATTACAATGTGCAGCATGTACTGAACAGAATTACTGCAATGGAATTACTTCATGCAGGAAGGCAACAAAAGCAGCATGAATTTTAAACCTCTGGGCTTGTCAGGACTCTGAGGCTTCTCAGGGAAACAAACACTGGTATAACACAGCTAGTGTTCTTGATGCTGAGGGAATTTCTGTGCCCTGGAATAATTCTTCTTTCATTACTGCAGACAGGTTTCCAAGGCTTAGACGCTGTGTAAAGGCATCCTGTAGGAAATTTTCTCAAATGCTCTTGTTGTTTCCTTGCTTTTTATTTATTTTTCAGTAATGCCCGCTTCCGTTTTAAGTCTGCCTTCTCCCAGTTTTATCCACCTTCCTTCAGAGAATCTGCTTTTCACAAGGGCTGCTCCCAGTGGAAGCTCTCACTTTGCAGCAGGAGGCTTTTAGTGACCCATCCTGTAAACTCATCCTGGCTCCAGAAAGCCCACTGTTCCTCTCCCTGGTAATGAGCAGGTCCCTGAAGGAATGTGGAGGAAGCATTGTCTCTGCTCTCTCCTCACCCAGAGGCATTTTCCTGCAGCACCTTCCCGATCCTGTGCAGTCTACCTAGGCTTTGCTGCCTCTCTCCTATTGGCAGTTTATGTCTAGTTACTGTGACTCTAATGTCCACTCCTGATAGCAGGCTGGATTTTTTAAAAGGAAGCTTTTCAAAATACATAGGTTTAAGTTGGACCACAGCTGGCAAGCATGTTTATTTTTGGGCACCAAAGCTGATGCAGAAAAGAAGTTTCCCTCACAAGCAGGCAAGCTGAAGCTGTGTAGGTCAGGTACAGCTATAGATGGGGTTTTCTTATCAGTGGAGTTGGTTTGGGTTCGTTTGTGTAGCTCAGGTACAGCTAGAGATGCTTTCAGAAGTGGGGTTTTGTTATCAGTGGAGTTGATTTGGGTTTGTTTGTCAAGCATGGCTCAGTGAATTTCAGGTGCTGGTGCAAGAATTCCTGTGCAGGCCCAAGAGTACCCACTGTTGAACTCGCTCTCCTTGTGTTCCATGCAGGTTTCCAACGCCCTGCACTCTCTCCTGTTGTTTTGGTTTTTTAAGTTTTTTTAAGTTTTTTGATGTTGATATTTTTATAACGAATTTTTTTTATGTACTTAATGTAAATTATTTATTGTTTTGCATTTTTTTTATGGAGGAGGAGAAGTTTGATGGATTGTTGGTTAGTTTAGTCATTGGAGAGGTGGCACTGTCATTTTTCAATTTGCTGCCGCTTTTGGAAATCTGTGAATATTGAAGTCAGAAATTAAACTTCCTTCTTTTTCACCTTAGAAAGTTGCATGTCCGGGTCACTTTATTTCATGTCCCCTAACAGCGCTCTCTCCCGGCACGCAACAGGCGCAGCTGCCGCTGTTGTGTACTTAATGTAATAATTTATTGTTTTGTGGTTTTTTTTATGGAGGAGGAGAAATTCAATGGATTATTGGTTAGTTAGTGTCACTGGAGAGGTATCATTTTTTAATTTACTGTCACTTTTGGAAATCCATGAATATTGGAGTCAGAAATGAAACTCCCTTCTGTTTTGCCGTAGGAAGTCGCGTGTCCACGTTGTTTTATTTTGTATCCTCTAACAGCGCTCTCCTCCCAGCAGGCAACAGGCGCAGCTGCTGCTGTTATGTACTTAATGTAAATAATTTATTGTTTTGTGGTTCTTTATGGAGGAGGAGAAATTTGATGGATTGTTGGTTTGTTTAGTATCATTGGAGAGGTTTTAGTGCCGCTTTTGGAAATCCATGAATGTTGGAGTCAGAAATGAAACTCCCTTCTGTTTTACCGCAGGAAGTCGCGTGTCCAGGTTGTTCCATTTGCCATCCCTAACAGCTCTCTCTCCCGGCAGGCAACAGGCGCAGCTGCCGCTGGCCACGGCGGGCGTGGTGTACCCGGGAGCCATCGCCATGGCGGGCATGCCCTCGCCCCACCTGCCCTCGGAGCACTCGAGCGTGTCCAGCAGCCCCGAGCCCGGCCTGCCCGCGCTCCCCGGCACCTACGGGCCCAAGGGCGACGAGCCGCTCGTCAAGGAGGAGCTGCAGCCCGACGAGGCCAACGGCGACGTCTACGATGACTACGACGAGGAGGAGGAGGACCCCGATGCAGACTATGGCAGTGACAGTGAAAACCACATGGCGGGCCAGGCCAACTGATCGGGGCCGCCGCTCGCCCGCGGGACTTCAAGGAGGAAAGGAAACGGATCAATCAATAAAGCCCCATCTGGTTTATCCTTGCCAGTGGCCAAGCACATTAACTTTCTCATACACTGACTGTTACTTTAACTGTTAGTCTTAACTAGTTGGGACATCAGCTGACTAATAGACATCAGCCTGCATCAGAGGAAAAAAGGCTCAGAAGAAAGGAAACGAAGACGACGACGACAACAACAGAATGATATAAGCTATGGGTAAAATAATGCCAGTAATTCAGCTGCTATACCCAAGCACTGAAGTCTTACCCGTTGACCTTTTATTATTATTATTTTTTTTTCAAATAAACTTTATGGCTGTTTGTTCTACAATGTTCTAGAAATTCTCACTCAGGTACACAGTGCCAACAAGTGGCTTGTGAATGTGTTTTGTTGTTTTGTGCTACAGTTTAAAGAGAAATAATTTTTTTTTTTTGGTAATGCACCTGACAGGAAAAAAAAAAAAGATAAAATTCCTTTTAACCCCCTCTGTCTCCTCCTCCTCCTTCTCTTCTTCCTCTTCCTCCTCCTCCTCCTCCTCCCTGTCAAATCTGGGTCAGAAGTGTGTGTGTGTGCGTGCCTGTGCGCGTGGCTGGCAAGGAAGGAAGTGGGGAGTCTTTCTGTTAACCCCAACAAGCATTTCCTTTCAAGAGAGGACTTCTCTTCATCAGTTGCACACCATACTGAGTCTTTGAGCAAGTGCCAAATTTGTACTAAAGCGCTGAACTAGTCCAATTTGCTTTTTTTGGGTTGGTCTCTTCTTGTTTTGTTTTTCTTTGGCTTTTCATTTGCTTCTTGCTCTGTCTTAAGTTAGGACAGTGTTATATCTTAGACAATCCCTTGAAGAACCTGATATACCAGCAGCTGGTGAGATTAGACATATATTTTTGCTTTTGCTTTTGCTTTTTAAAGGAAACTGTAGGTGCTGTTCTCAGGTGAAAAAAAAAAAAAAGAGAGAGAGAGACATAAGAAATTTAGAGAAAAAATATTTTATGGTCTTGGATTTTCATGTGTGCGTGTTTATGGTACTAATAAGAATAATCTTGGACTATCGTGAGCAAAAAGCATGTTCCAGAATGAAGCCCTGCACCCTCCAAGGGACTTGGTCTGTAAGAACCCTTTACTTTTAGTTTGCACTTCAAGTGGCAGCATAAACAACATAAAAGGCTTGTCCAAAATGGGGTTTGTTCTGCATGGGACACTGGAAATGTTACCAAGTGCTGAGCATCATTAAGTTACCACCACCTGGGCCCAGTTCTGATGAACTCGTCCCTTCAGGGTGGCTGAGTGCTGATCTCTGATTCAAAAGGCAATTTTTTTTTCCAGTGACTTCTTTTTGTCCTGTGCACTGGCAGAAATTCTTCTTTTACCAGTGGGATGTTTGTGTGGGAAGGAAGGCTGATGGCTGTGAGGAGATTTCCAAATTCCAGGTGGGGTTACAGGAACTCAGACTGGTGCAGGGCTGAGTTTCCCTCGCTGCTGCCTCTCACAGCTGGAAAATCATTCTCTGTGCTAAACTATTTCCATCTTGATGTGGAGCACTCCCATGGCTTGGGCAGCTCTGCCTTCCTTGGGCAGCATCAGCGTGAGGAAAGGGGTCTGGGAGCTGCTCTGGAAGGTCTTGGCATCGTGCTGGGGCAAAACCTTCCTCTGAATTGTTTCTTCAGCTGAGGATGCCAACCCTGTGCTGCTTCCCAGTAAATTCCTGTCCCAGAGGGAGCTGCATTGTTGTTGTTATCCCCTCTAACTTGTAAAGTTAGCCCCACACCCCTCAGTGGCAGTGCCAGCCCAGGCACTCACAGAACCCTGCTCAGCACTGCTTGGCAGCCCTGATTTTGTAATCAGTCCCTCAATCAGGCAAATTCAGCCCTTGGTGCCAGGTGCAGGACCATGAACAGGACAGGTAGGAGGGGGGGATGCCTTTTTTTGCCTCTTGAAATCCCACTTGAAGTGTAACCTGACCTCTGCAGACCTGTGCAAAGCAAAAAGCAAATGCCATTGAACACTTAGGACAATACTCCCATGTTTGGGCATGTGACAGTTGCACCCTGCTACATCTCTTTTCTTTTCTTCTGTTTTCCCCATTTTGATTTCCACCTCTGCTTTGAAAAATTCTTTTCTATTTTCTCTCTCTCAGAAGATTTGCTCTGAAATTATGCTTGGAGTAGCTGATCATATCCTCCGTGTCAGAGAGGGTTCTTTTCTGTTTGTATTTTATGACTGTGTTGGGGTTTGTTTTTTTTTCAGTTGAACTGCCTCTTCTTGCTAGTGTTGAATGGTAATTATAATAATAATAATAATGGTCAGCTGTTCCCAGATTAGTAAATTATGTATAATTTATTTACACCCCCCCCCTTTTTTAACTTTATTTTATTCTGTTCTAATTTGGCAGTGCAGCAAATGAAGCTGTTAGGCTATTTAAAATGGATACCCCTCCCCACCTTACCTTTTTATATATATATAAATATATATATATATACATATGAAAACAAATCGCTTCTTCTTCTGCTCACACCATTTCTCTTTCTTTTATTTTAATTTTGGCCCCAGCCATGTCAACTTCTGATGTTTATTATGATGGAGTGAATTAATGGGAGTGTTGTTTTCAATCTTAATTAACTTCTGCTCTCTCATCACTCATTTTAGTTATTTAATTACACCAGTCATCTAGAGCCAATTTTTTTGAAGCACTCTGTTTGGATAAGAAGGAAGAAAAAAAAATAGACAATTGTTTTTATATCATTACTATGTACAATGTGAAAACAGATATTTGCTCCTTTTTATTTTATTTTTTTTAAAACGTTCAAATTCGTTCCCTGTCTTTGTGAACAAATGACTTCTGACTCTCGTGGGTTCGCCTCACCTTTGCTGGATGCTTGATTTCCACCCAGTTAAGCTGAGAGACTCTCTGGTTTAACTGTGTCACTCTGGGCCACTTTGTTTTAGCTCCAGGTGGGTGCCAGGGGGGCTTGGAGCAAGCCTTGGGCTGGCAGGGCTCGGTGGGAAGGGGCCCTTGGGCTTCAGTGGGACCAAGCTCCAGCCCTGGATGCCCTGGGAGAGGCTGCTGGGGGCACCAGGGATGGGCAGTGCCTGCTGTCCCCATCCTGGTGTCCCTGGCACAGTGGGGTCAGACAAAGCCCTCCCCATCTCTCCCAGCTGTCCCCCTGCTCCAGCCAGGGCTGACAATTCCGTGCACATTCCCTTGGAGAGGCTGTGCCCAGCCTGCCCTTCCCTGGGGCTATGGCAATGGGCTGCTGTAGCAGACTGTCCCCCTCCTCCACCTTTGGGATGTTGAAACCAATGCAGAAATGGTAAAAAGTAAAAAAAAAAAAAAAAAAAACGAGGCCGAAAGATGAAAACATAAATTTTTCAGAGATGGGTCTGGGGTTCCAAACCAGCAAAATGCTTAATGCCCATGCTAATGTTTTCTGAGGTCCAAGGATGAGCACCCACATATCCTTCAGCAGTAGAAGACCAGATTTGAAAATAGGGTACTGTTTGTCCCTCTTGAATTTTCTGGGGAAAGAAAACCTAAAAAACAAAAAAGCAAAATAATGCATTTATAAAAATTATCTTGTCTTGTTTCTTTTTTTTTCTTTTTCCTGGGCTCTGTGCCCTGGAGCACGTAGAAAAACCAGGTTAGAAGAGATGAGGATTTATTAACCTAGAAGCTCACGGAGGCCCTGATGCCAGGGTGGGCTCTGTTCCCCTGTTCCCTGGAAGCTGGAGAGGCAGGATGCTCCTGGGGGGCTGCCTGGCACCTCCTCCTGAATGGGGGAAGCCACCGTGCATCCTGGGAGCTCGAGGAAGAGCATCTCCAGCAGTGGGGAAAAGGGGAAAAGAAAGGAAAAAAACTGAGGCACTTGCTTCTAAGCTCAATTAAATAACACAGAGTATATCCTTTTTTCCATTTATTCATGCCTTATATTAGTAAAATAGGATTTTTAAGTGCATTTAACATCTTTATCTAACCGTTCCGCTGTATTAATCAGGCCCCCAGAAAAGAACACTAGCTATTATTATAGCATTTAATTAGTTTTGTAACCAAATCCTCTTATTATGAATGCATATGGAAGAAATTCTTTCTTCGAAGACATTATTTCAAAGATTTGGTTACTGCAGTAGACTGTCTTTAATTAAATCATTTTTTAGAAAGTAAATTGTCTTTAACCTTTTTACAGCACATTTTCAGAGCTTTTTCTTTTTAATCCAAAGAGATGAGCTGTTATTGTCCCCGAAGAAGCCTCTGACATCACATTTGTAGCATCAGAAGTAATTACACTCCGTGGCAATGTAGGTCTGAGCAGGAATTCGTGTGCTGCCAGGAGAGGCAGCTGTGGGGCAGCAGGGCAGGTGTGTGGCACAGGAACCTCCTTTGTCTGACCACTGCTGGTAGAACCATCCCTTGCATTCTGCAGAGAACTCTGTCATTCACTCGATGTGGATCCAAGTGTATCCTCAATTCACAGGGCATGGGCTGTCTGTTTAGCTTGGTTTATATTTACATTTTTTCGACTTTATCTTAACTTGTCAGTTTCCCAGATTGAAGAACGTGTCAAGTTCGTTTTTTTCTACTGACTGATTTCTCTACTCCCCAGTGTTTTTTGTCACTGGTTTGCTGAAACAGTATTTATATAGCTCCATTGGCTCTAAAGCTCTTACTCCTTCTAACGTTTTGGATTTTACAAGTGAAATGAAAATAGAAAAGAAATAGAGACAATCAAATGCCTGGAGCTTAAAACAAAGTATGTGCAACCTACCATCTCACTTGAAATTTAATAAAAGAAATAATTATGTAAATATAACATAGAGTTATAGATTTATATTTTGTTCATAACACATAGTGTAATATAAGTTGTATATTTTCATGTTTTGGTTTTATGTTATCATTCATGCCACAATAAATGAAAAAAAACAGGAGTTGATGTACTCTTTAAAAAAAATACGATGTGGATCGCCACCATCCTGGGTTTTCGGTTTTGGTTTTTGGGTTTTTTGTTTCTTTTGCATTCCCCTTTTTCAGTATTACTGCCCTGCAAGGCACCAATAAAACAGCAAATGTGTTCTTTACCTATCCTGTGGTCTGTTTCCCACTTCTTACAGCAAAGGGCGTGCTGGCCAACCTTCCTGCCAGGGGAGCAAAACACCTGGGCTCCAGCAGCAGCAGCAAATGAGATTTAGACTCAGCTTAGCAGGCTGCTCCAGGATTGAAGATTTTCATCAAAGCACAGGACAGAAATCACCTCCCCCTCCAAACCCAGGTGTCAGAGCAGAGAGAAGCTGGTCCTGAGCAGAGTGGGCAGGGCAGTGTGCAGGATGATGGGCAGGGGTTTGCCCCATGCCCCCTGCCCAGGCTGGGTTCCCCCTGAGCCTGCTGTGCCCAGGGAATACCCAATGATAAACAGGGACACCGAGCTACAGAAAAAATAGCTCTGCTCAGAGTTAGTCACAATGTCCCAACATGCTGCCTAAACAGTTCATGGAGTTTTGACAGCAGCATATGGCACCAAGTGGGATGAAATGAATTTGTACCTGGTTTTGACAGTAAGTTATTCTGATGGGTGCTTACTCTCAAGTGCCTACGGCTTGACAGATGCCACTCTGTGGTTCCAGATTTCCTGAAGGGAAAAGGCAATATTTGGGGAAGCAGGAGGAGAGCCTATGAACCTGTCCCCACTGCTTTGGTTTGCCAGGCTGGGCTCTGTGCTCTTCCTGTCAGTGAGGTGGCACCTGAAACCTCCCAGCAGCAAACCAGGGACCTGCTCTGGCAGCTCCCTGAGACAGCCAAGAGCACCTGCAGGGCACCTGCCAGTGGCACTGGGAATGGGATTGAGAGGAGCCATGTGATGGGGGCTCAGGCCAGTAAAGGTCAGGATGGTTTAACTCCTCAGAATCCCTTGTTCTGGTACTGTCAGTGACCTGTGAGGAATGGAGCCCCTCTCTGGTGCTGCCAAGGCCCACACTGCCCACCTGGATCAGCAGGTGAGATGAGTGACTTAGAACATTTTTCTTTTCTCCTTTTTTTTTCTTTTTCTTTTTTGTTTTCCTTTTTGGTGGGGCTGGTACCTGACAGAAGCGAAAACATTCCCTAAACCTGTGGTGGAAAAATGTCAAGGAGAACCAGAGACAATCTGAGCTGAGGATACATCTAAACTGTAATATGTGTGGATAAGGCTGGGCTTTGCAAAACCAGGAATGACAACTAGTTAAACCCTGAGTATGCAGCTGAAGTGTAAAAAAAGTTTCTGGTGTCCTTAAGTGATATGGCCCAGCCTTGGGAGTGGTACAAATTCTCTCCCTAGACAAGTTGTCAGGGGGTTTTGCTTGTTTTTTTTTTTTTAATTTTTTTTTCATAAACTTCTAAAACACTGCAGCAATTGCCTGTAGCAGGAAGGAAGAAAATGAGGATAATTATGACATTAGACTATTTTAAAAGACAGACGTGTGCCAATTAGCGCGCTCCTCCCCAGAAGGGAGCGAGGCAGGCTCTGTGCGTGTGGGAGAGTGAGGAGACCCCCCCAGGAGGCAGCAGAGGTTATGGGAGCGTATGTGCCCCCCCAGGAGCTCAGCACTGGGGCTCTGCAGCACTGGGAGCAGGGCAGGGAGCTCTGCTGATGAATATTCAGCAATGCATGGCAAAGCAACGTGGGAGAGGAGCAGGCAGCGTCTGTCTGTCGGGCCAGCCAGGGGAGAGCACGTTCTGCAGGGGGACAGACAACCCTTGAACATATTTAGCTCAGGAATCTGCTGCCTGAGACCAGCCAGAGAGCTGGAGTAGCTCATTTCAGTCCCTGGGATGCTGCCGTGCTGTCTGTGGTGTTACAGTGGCACTCGGGCACTGCAGTCAGGGATTCTTGCTGGCCACAGGCAGGAAAGAGAAACCAGCCCTGCAGCATCCTTGGCCTGTTCAGGTGGTGTGGGCAGCCCTGTGAGCACCAGCTGTGCCCCAGCTGCAGCACATCCCTGCTGGGTGGCAGCACAGCCTGCCCTCCCTCTCTGGGATGGACCAGCAGGGCTCTGCAGCAGCTCCTGGGTGCTCCTCTCTGGTAGGTAAATGTGATCCAAGGCCATGCAGGAGAAACCCTGCACGTTCCCAGCTGGGATTTGGAGCTTCAGCCATGCAAACATTGCATTCACCACTGCAGCCATGCCCTTATGGCACTGCTCATTGCCCTTATCCCCCTGCCCACACACAGCTGTGCACCTCTCACCCTCCCCGACCCCACATCTGGCCTGGCCATTTGGGAATCCAGCCCCAAGGGCTGGCTGGCTGCATCCAACACCCTGAGGGACCAGCCAGTGCTTGGTGGTCAGGGTTTGGGTGTTGGGTGTTTGGGTATTGGGTGTTTTTTGGGCGTTGGGTGGTTTTCCTGCTGGCAGAGCAGCAGGTGTGTGCAGCAGGGAGAGCAGCACATGGAGCTGTCCTCCAGCACAGACAGATGCTGCTCAGAGCCCTGGATGCCCCACAAGCTCAGGAGGATGTGAGGGGGGTTTCAGAGAGAACTGCTTGACATGAGATTTATAATTTCTTGATTTTGGCGTTGGTTATTTGCAGGTTTCCAACCATTTACCTTTTAGGACGCTCCTAAACTTGCTGTCAGAGGCAGCATGGAATGTTAGTCAGGCCAAGATCAGGCATGCCCTTCACCCCTTCCTTGGGGAGACCAGCCCTTCAACCCTTTAGGAAGAGGTTAAAGCCACACCAAAATGCAGCTCTCCACTAAAACCTAAAGCACATCAAGCAGGGAGACTCCCAGTGGAGCTGGGCCTAAAGGACAGTAGAATGGTACCTACATCACTGAGACCCTCCTCAAAAGCAGGAATCAGCACAAACTCTGCCAGCCCTGTGTGGCAATTCAGGTTTGAAGGGCTTTTTGAGAGAAGTTGGGCTTGGTTTGAATCCCCACTGGGTGTTCAGTCTTAGCAAGGTCAGGAAGGAGGAGGAGGGTTGGTGTGTCCCCACATGTGTGTGGCAGGGGCACAGCTGTACCACAGGGACCCTTTTTAGTGCAATGAGCACCCCTGGATGATGCTGCTGCCATTTCTGGCAGCCCCTGGTGCTCAGGTGGGTGTTGACCAAGCTGATGGAGCTGTGCAGGGCTCAGTGGGGCTGCCTGAGGATGGAGCTCAAGCTCAGCCCTGCTCAGCCCCCCCAGAGCATCCCCACCCAGGGATTTGTGTCACTTTAGCTCCACATTATCATCACAGCTCCCACAGCACTGAATGCCTCACCCAGCACGGATAAATCGATGCCTCCCCTTGTATTTAACAGAGATATGGCTTAAATACAGTCAGTAAATCAAAGTAATTATTTAAAATTAAAATGATTTAAGGGAGTTAATCTGGGAGGATGGCAGGGTGGTTACAGCAGCAGCTGAGATGCAGGACTTGAGCAGCTATTCCTGACTCTGTCAGGGACTTGCTCTACAACTTCAGGAAAATTACTCAGCCCATCTCTAAGACTGCTATAATAATGCCTACTTCAAAGGGGTGTTATGTGGTTTAATTCATTAATGCCTGCAAAGCACTTTGAGATCTTTGGATTAAAGGCACTACAGTGCAAAGTATTATTAGCTACAGGAAAAGCTCTCAGACAAGCATGGCATTAAGTGTCTGCAGTTTAAAAAAATAGGGAGAAAAAAACCCCGAAGATGAGCAAATTGTGGGTGGTTTGGGTTTGTTTTTTTCTCTGTGGCCAGGTTTCCATTAGTCAGATCTGTGCTCTGCTAAACCAGACAGGGATGGGACAGCTCAGGGGCTAATTTCCTTGTCACTTCTAGAGCTCCCATATTTTTAACAGAACTGTTTGGATTTGGGGCTTCTTTTAGGGGCTTCATTTTATCAAAATCCAGCTTTTGTGCATCAAAAGCCTATTCAACTTCCCTCTAAGGATATATTTACCCACTGAGTTAAACAAGAAGAAGAAAATAATTTTCCTTTGTATTGACAACTTAAGGGGTTATTTAATTCAGTTTGTGCATTTACTTTCCCAATGAAAAGTCTATTCCATTTGATTTTAAAGGGCTAAGATTTTCAGTACTGGTAATTATCTGGAATCCAGAGGGATTTTTTTTATCACAAAACGGGGTCTGTTTAATTATCTCTAGTGGAGCTGATCCACCTACTGTGAGTGTAATTGCAAACAGACAAATTGGGACTGACACCCAGAAATGGGCTAAATGGAGGAATTCTTTCTAGTGACTGCCTTGCTCCCGAGTATGAATTCATTTCTGATGTTAAGTTTCAGGAGCAAACAGCCAAAGGGAGCAGGTTGTTTCTGTAGGTCCAGGTTTAAATCCTGCCTGATCTCCTCCTTCACTCAGTGCCTGTGATGAGTCCCACAGGGCAGGGAGCAGCAGGATTCCTCCCAGCAAAGGTGGGGACACAAGAAAGGCTCCCAAACAATGTGCTGGGGCACAGCCCCAAAGCTGTCACATCTGCCTTGTCACCTGAATTCATAGGGATCTCACTTAGTTTTTATTCTTTATACTTTTGAAACTTTTCAAGTGGAACTTATTGGCTTAAAAATTAACATAACCAACAGCCCACCCTCGCCCCCCTTAATGAAAAGACAGCAACACAACAGCTTAGAATTTTATTTTTAAAAAAAAAAAAGCATTTCTGACTGCAGTGAGGGAAACCTTTAAACTTCACTTTGTTTCCTGGTCCCATTGAAAGAGAAGACAGAGGGAAGTGAAGTATAAGTGATTCTGGCTCCCAGAGATGCTTTGTTTCTCTCCTGATAGAATGTGAAACTTCATGTAGGTGGTGGGTAGAGCCATGGTAACCTGCTTTCTTCTGACTGAATGGGGAGGGTCAAGATATTATCGTATCAAGGAGGAAGAAATTACATGGGCATTCCCCCCAGACAATACAGACAGTTCTGACAGCATGATCAAAACAACTGGATAACTTTTTTCTTTCCTCACAGACACACCAATGTTTAAATGACAGCTGAAAGCAGATGATGGACTAAACACATTATTCTCTGTTCCATGTACTTTTTTATAATGGAAGTATATCTTGAAGACTATATTCAAGTTGATCAAATAATAAGTCAATTTGTCAATAAAACAGATTAGGCAACCTGTCTGCTGAGATGATATCTGTCAAACAACATATTTTTGTTAACACAATTTGGAAGCAAATGCCTTCACAAAATACAATGCATAAAAAACCCTCAAAGCCACTTTGAAGTTTATTGAAACAGACTTCTGCCTTGTTTCAGTCACAGGCATTTAGACTTCCCTAAAGTTTTAGTAGCTAGCTAACAAACCACGCTTTGGAAAGGACTAGAAGCAAGTGTTCCTGGCCTGGTGGGCACCGGCTGCTGCCAGGATCTGGATTTATTCCCAAGTCTCTTGGCAATGTCCACTCTGTGGGCACCAGCCACCAGCAGTGGGCTTGGTGCAGGGTATTCCCATCTATCACTCCCTGGTTTTTGGTGCAGGGTATCCCCATCTCTTACTCCCTGTTTTTGGTGCAGGGGATTCCCATCTCTCCATTCCATGGTTTTTGGTGCAGGCTATTCCCACCTCTCCACTCCCTGTTTTTGGTGCAGGGTATTTATATATATATATATATATATATATATATATATATATATATATATATATATAATATATGCAGGGAAACTTGCCATGTGCACTAATGAAGAGGCTGATAATTCAAATAGAGCTGTTCTGGGTTTCATTTATGTTTTGTTGGTTTGTTCTGGTATTTTTTCACAGACCTTGGGAAGCTGCTCAGCTCTCTGATGCAAAGGGATGCTGAGGGAACCTGGAGCTGCTCTGAAGTGTGAACAGGAGGATCAGCTGTGCTGCCTGAAAACCAAGCAAACAAGCAAAAGGAGGGATTCAATCCTGACAGATTTCAGGACTTTCCCACCCAAGCTTGACTCTACAGATTCAGGCTGCTGTTAAGAATTAATGGACTAATTTGCTATTGCTCACAATATTGCATCAACACCTCGTGGGACAGAGGAGCTTCCATTCAGAAAAAATCTTTCCAAAATCCCCAGATGTGGAAAGTACATTCTGAAAGATATAGATTGTTAAAACATGATAAAACTTTGCAGAAGATGTTTAAAGGCAGCAGAGGAAAGAGATGGGTATTAGAAAAAAAAGGTTCAGAAACCCTGTCAAAAATTTATGTCAAAACATTACTTTTTGTGGTGAAATTATTATCAAAGATCTTCCCATGAAGTGGACTGAGGAGCTCATTCAAGTCCTTGTGGTGGAAATGCCATTCACAGAAGGGGCTGGCACACCTGGTAGGAACCTGAGCCCCCCTCCCATTTATTTTTCCAAACTTCTGAGTTTATGTGCTCACATGGTGATGTCAGGAATGCTAAATTATGCACCCAACCCTACAAACCTTGAAGCAGGAGAGAGCCAGCAATCCACTCTCATTCAGAATAACTCCAAACAGTTTGGCTTGTCTCCACATTGTGAGTAACCAGTGTTACCCCTAGCAATTGCTCTTTAAAGCAAAAACATGTGCAAAATGTCTTCATTCAGCCTAGTAGTATCATATGTCAATCAGATTCAGGATGCAGAACTGGCCAGCAATATCCTAAAAAAAAAAATAAATCATCTCTCTTGTTTGAATCACTTTGAATTAACTTGACTCTGTCATGTTACTGGCAAGAATATTCTCTCTTGAGCATCTGATTTCTAATTTTCTCTCTCTCTCTCTCTCTCTCTCTTTTTTTTTTTTTTTTTTTTTTTTTTTTTTTATGTTTGTTGGTTTTTTGGTCTTGGTCTTCGGATTTGTCTGCAAGTTTTGGTCTTGGTCTTTGGATTTGTCTGCAAGTTCCAAGGATCTGGTTTAAGATTTACAAGACCAGCTTAGCCTGAGGCTCTGGCAAGCAATTGAACAATGGCTACAGTGCACTGGGTTATTGACTCCAGTCAGAACCTCTGCAGGTCTGTAAACCAAGCTCATTCTACAGGAATAACAATTTGTATTTGAACTTATGCAAGCAGAAATGACAGGCATTTATGACAACATTTGTGTGTGTGTGATGTACATATATTTATATTTAAGTGGCATTAGCTGTTTGCCTTGTGTCCCAATGGTAGCATTGACACTTATTAAGCTAAAGCCAGAGAAACACAATATGGATCTAAAATCCTATCAGATCCTCAGAATTCCTCTTTTTCACCAAACAAGTGAGCTGGTTTTGCTTTTGACCATAGCAGCCAGGTCTTCTGCTTCCCTGCTGCCCAAGGAAATGGCGCTGCTGACACCTGATGCCAACAGGAGGCAAATCCCAAATATCTGCAGCACAGCTTTTGGCATCATTCCCCTGAAGCGTTTCTCTGGTCCCAAACCCAGTTCTTTTACTTTTTCTCTCTGCACTGGATGACTTTGTTAGGACTCACAGATGCACAGAGAATTACAGAAATTTTGCAGTGGTTTTTTTTCCAGGTTTGAGGAAAAGGCACGGCCCCACTGAGCCCCCCCTTCCCAGCAGAGCAGGGACACCTGGAACCCTCAGGGGGAAATGATGCTGCTGCAGCTCACCAGAAAGCAGAAAATGCTCTATTTTTAGTGTGCCTTCAGCCACCATGATGCTGTGATAATCCTCAGCATGAAATGTGTGTGTGTGGGCTGCTCAGGGACCTCAGGAAGGTGTCAGAGGGGTGGGCGACACCTCATGGCCCTGCTGTGCCAGGAGTCACCTCCAGCAGGCACATGGGGGGACAGCACACACAGAGGGCACACCCAGAGCTGGAGCATGAGACATCCTGTGCTCTGAGCAGATCAGGGGTGTCTGGTGTCCTAAACAGGCTGCTGCAAGCATGAGGGCACACTGACACAGCAAAGCTCAGAAACTGGACTACCTGGGCATGGGCTTTCCTCATGCACTATTTATATTTCAATATATAAATGTAAAATAAATTTATAAAATTTAAATTTAAATTTATTTTAAATATATTTTTAATTTGAAATTTAAATTTATAAATTAAATCTAAATATAAAATATATATTATATAAATAATATATATTATATCTATTATATATTATTATATATATTATATTATACATATTATGTATAATATAATATATAATATATACAATATATAATTTATATATATATCACCCTGGCAAATGTACCCCCTTCTTTGGGCAAATGGACACCCTCCTTCTCTGGGCAAAGGTGCTGCCACACCTGGCTGTGTAACTTGCATTTTCCTCACCTGTTTGCTGTGTAATTTACATTTTTCTCACCTTTTTGCTGTGTAATTTTCATTCTCCCAGCTCTTTGCTGTGCTCAGGTCTCGGGGAGGTCAAGGGCAGGGTAAGCATCATTTTGCACTGAATTCATAGTGATTTAAAGGTGATAATTCGGCTGATTTCAGGCACACAGGTGCATAAGCCCCAATTGCCTGTTGGTTGGAGCAGTTCAGGTCCTCAGCCACTGCCCCAGGCAGGAAAACTTTCCAGCAGGCAGGTGCAGAGCCAGGGTCAGAAATGGGGGCCATAAAACCAGTGCCAAACCCACCTCTTCTGTCCAGAGCAGCTCAGGTGGGTCAGGAATTCAGATCCTCTTTCTTGATTCTTCCACTTGCTGAAAATCTTCTCCTCCCACACCCACTGTGACCACGTTAAGGGAGGCATAAATCCTTCTTTCACCCTCAGCTGGCAGCAGATCAACCCCACTGCTTTGGTGGCATTGGGGGAACATTATTTACCTTCCAAAAGTTATTGAATTTGCTGTACCTCGATGTTGAACAACTTTTTGTAATGTTACCAAGAGATGACATCACTGAAACTTCTTTTTGTGTCGTTATCCTCACCCAAGGCAAATATGGAATGTTGTCACGCCACTGTGTGATGTAAATATGTCATCATAATTTGTCCTTACACATCATAAATATTTTATTATATGACATTATTACACCTCCAGATATCTTTTTCCATATGAATAGTAATTACTCAAAGTATTTACTGTAATTATGTCACTTGATGAAATTACAGTAATTGCATCGAAAAATGATAGCCCATGACTAATGAGTTAAAATAGCATGGAAATTCCCGTTAAAAAAAATGCATTTAAAATGTTAAGGGTCTGAGGCAAACTTACAAAACCAAGGAAATTCACAATTAAGAATTTAATCTCTAGTAACATTTCAGTGCACTACAATTTTACCTTATTTGGCAGAAGAAGGAGAGGGGAAAAAAACCCCAAAAAGAGGCATTGCCTGAATAGGAATAAAGTGGAAAAGTGAAGTGTGCACAGCACAAGCTGTGTATTTTGTCCAGGGTGCACAGCATTGCACAGCAGCACTCCAAGGTGTTTTACCAGGAACAGGGAGCAGAGACAGGGAAAGAAAAGGAGAGGAAAAAAGGAAACAAGGAAAGGGGGAAAGTGAGAAGGAGAAATTCTGTTTCCAGTTAGAACACCCAGTAATAATTTAATATATGGTGCCATGTTAGAAAATGTGCTATTCATATTTATGAAAGGCTTAATAGATGCAGCTGCATCCTTTAACAAATGATTCTGAGGCCTGGTATGAAAGGCATTAGTAAGAAATGCTGAACA
This sequence comes from Molothrus aeneus, assembly GCF_037042795.1. Taxonomy (NCBI): domain Eukaryota; kingdom Metazoa; phylum Chordata; class Aves; order Passeriformes; family Icteridae; genus Molothrus; species Molothrus aeneus. The sequence continues at coordinate 637,462 of NC_089650.1, read as the reverse complement.
GATGATGCTGTGACAAGCTGTTACAACGCCTGCTACAAGACGTCAATATTATTAAATCTATGGGCTTGCTTAGCACATGAATATAAATAATTCTTATGCATGCTACAAATTGCCATGCTTTATTAATAATGAAGTGTTTATAAATGGAACCTTGCTGGAAAGCATTATTAAATGCAGCTACTCAGAGGACCTTGGAGTAATGCTGTAGTAGAATTACCATGCTGAGACACAGCCTAGAAAGGCTGCTGCTTTATTTTACTGCCTGACTCCCCATGGGCTTTCATCCCTGAAAACCCATGGGGCAGGGGCCACCAGTGGTCACTGGATGAAAGCTGCTGTTGTCACATCCTTTGCTACTCTGAGACCACTCTGGCCTCACCTGGACGGGATTTACACCATGGAGTAACTCCTGATTAACCCTGATGTAAGGGACATGCGCTGTGGCCACTTCATTTTACCTTTTCCCTGGAAGGTGACTGTGTGCTGTAAGGATTCTTCTGGGGGAGAGAAAAAGAAACTGAGAAGAACAGCATGTAGGTTTGGAAAGGGACATTTCCCTGTGTCTCAGATATCCTGCCCCTCTGGCAGACACCTTCCTAAAGAACCAAAAATTAACATCTTTGCAGGGCTTTCTACTGCACAAAAAATTCCTGCTTTTCCAGAAGTGACCATGACTCAGCAACGTGCAGTGGTGGCTTCATTCATTCTGCTCTGAGCATCATGCAGGAGAGCACTGCTGGCTGTCACTCTTTTAACCATTTCATGCCTTCATGATGGGTTTGGGGCTCCATTCCATCCCCCTGGAATGTCCCCATGTATGGTCTGTATGAAGACCATAGATATTGTGCCTTGGCCTGCAGAGATTGAACTCCTTTAACAAAATGACAGACTGTGTGATGGCAAACAAAGAAAGAAAGTTTTTTACATTCTCAGCTACTTTTCTTTGTTTTCCAAAAGCATTTTAGTTATTGTTTAAAGTGGATTGGTGGAGGGTGGAGTGGTTTTTAATCATCTCCCTATTCTACCTTTTAAGGCTAACAGTTTTTAAAACAGTTTTTCACAAACCCTGTGTTATTTTGATGACGGGACCTGAGATATAGTGAGAGGGCTGTGGCACAAGGGGATGTAGAGCACTTCATGTATCACCTCTGTTATCACCCAGGAATTGAAAAACAAACCAAAATATTACCTAACTGTATGAAGCTCGTAAATGGTGCAGATGGTTTCGTTCTGAGCTCTGGGCAGAAGTTCAAATAGATTTTTTTCAAACAGATACATACTTACACTGACCAAGGCCTTGGCCTTCCCTTTTTTTTTTCTTTCTCGCTCCAGTGTTTTGTGGCACACACAGATGAATGTGAACCAGGCATGCTGAGGGACTTGTGTTTATCTCTTAGCCTTGAAGTGATTGCAATCTTCTCTGTCTTCATGCAATAGTTTCTGCTCAGTTTACAGTCCCTCCTGCTATAATTCATCTCCTATCACTTTTTTTCTTTGTTTCCCCATCCTTCATCATTAACTTCTGAGCCAACTTTTCACTCATTCCAAGACTCCTGCACCCAAAACATTATTATTAACCTTGGATGTGGAACCGTGTCCAAAACTTTCTCTGAAGTGTAAACAGCTCTGGCATTCCGTTACAGAATTTGCCATTGTGTTCCAAAACGCTCCTCACTGTGAACCTCAGGGTCACTCCCCCCTTCCCTGGGAGGGTTTCAGCTCCAGGTGCAGAGGTGGATGTGGAAAGCACAGCAGGAATCTCCCCTTGGGCAGGGGGGCTGTGCCGGGGGCACTGTGGGATTTCCACACCACCCAGCTGGCCAGGAACACGGAAAGGGTCACTGCTTGTGCCCCCAGGGAGGAGGTACAGCCCTATTGGGGCAGCCTGGAGCACACCCAGGGGTGCCATGAAGGGTGGCAGAGCCCCTCTGTGCCTGGCATGTACTGCCTGCCTGGCACCCCAGCTGCCCTCGGTGCCCCCAGGAACAGCAGAGCAGCCCCAGGAGTTTTCCAGCTCTGAGCTGCTGGCCAGCATTGCTGAGCACATCTCTGTGTGTGCAGCCAGCAGCAAAAACCTGTGCTAAATACACCTGCAGGAAAGGGACAATAACACCTGGCAGTCAGCACAGCTCATCAAAGGGGCTCAAAGAGCTCAGCAAGCTTTAATTTAGCGTCTTGGTTTGGAAAGACAGGAGTCTGCTAAGGAAGGCAGGAGCCTCCCCTGAAATGGAGAATGTAAACCCTCCCCACCCCTCCCAATTGCTATAAATTTTAAATTTAGAGGCTCTCAGGCAAAAATATGGGAGCAGGAAACAACAGTTCTTTAATAGGGAAAGGAAAAAAAAAAGGATAAAATAAACAATGCAGTGAACCAAACCAACGCTGCCAGAGTCAGAACCCAGCCTGACACCCTGTGGGTCAGGGTGTTGGTGGCAGTCCCATTGGAAATGTGGCTCAGCCCTCCTGCAGTGTCAGGGGTGGCTCTGCTGGAGCAGGCATCCTGCAGAGAAGGATGTATTCTTCCTCTGAAGATCCAGTGGAAGGAGAGACAGCTGCTGTTCCTCTGGGGAATCCTATGGAGAAGCCGCGCTGGTGTCTCAAAAACCTCTGGATTATATCTGGGTAGGAATGCTTGGCTCCTCCCTCTGGGCTCACATCTCCCAATGGGATGCTGTAGTTCTTATCAGCCATGCTGTGACATTCAATAGCTGTTATCAGCCATGTCCCCTCTCCAGGGAGGTGTGATTGTGGTCACTCAAAGGCAAACTGCCCACTTGACAAAGGCAATCTGCCATACAAATGGGAATTGAGAACACCTTGCATTGCAATCTTCAACATTTAGACATGGGATACCCAGTGAGCCTGGAGATTCTGTGACAGCCAGACTAAGCCCAGCCCAGGGGGGAACCCGGGGTGCAGCAGCAGGGCTGTCACCCTGGGGTGGCACTGCTGGGGCGATGTCACTGTGGGACACCAAAGAACACAAGCGCACACCGCTGCTCTCAAGGTGAAGGAAAAGGGGAGTTTATTTTCTGACTCCAACATTTATGGATTTCCCAAAGTGCCAGTGGATTGGACGGTGACAGTGCCACCCCTCCAATGACACTGGACAAACCAACAGCCCATCAGATTTCTCCTCCTCCATAAAGGAATGCAGAACAATGAGTTATTTACAGAAAGTGTGTGAGAAAGTTTGCTACAAGAATGTCAACATCAGAAGGCTTAGAAAATCTTAAAAAACCAGGGTGCCAGGGTGTCACCTCCCCTGCCCCTGGCACAGCCTCCCTGTGCCCAGCCCTGCCCTCCAAAGCCCTGGCTGCTGCCCTTGCTCCTCCCTGCATCCCCAGGGCTCACCTGGAGCATCCTCACTCCTCTCCCTCTCCTCTGGCCTGTCCTTGCTGTGGGACACCTGGGTGACAGCAGAGCAGGGCTGGCAGTGCTATTGATGCTCAGCCTGCATTTACACACTCAGCCCCTGCAGCATTTCTGATTTATACATTTCTCTATTTAGATGATGTGTGAATTCCTTGTACACTTTTTTTTTCTTCCTCAGAGTGATGCAGGGAGTGTTTGTGCATCTGTATTGTGCTCTACTTCTCCTCATGTTCACAGATTTTTATTAAAATGTTTCCATAAAACAGGTTGCTACCAGAAAATACACGAACACATACAAATTAATACATAAAAACAGATGAGTTCTATAGAATATTTACAAACAATGGGAGAGAATTCAAAACTTCTCACAAACACAGCATACAAACAAGCACATACATACCCCATGTTTACCAGCATTTATTTTAAGGGTTCCTTGGTGGATCTGAGGTAGGCTTAGGCTGGCAGACAATCTTTTTCTTCCCATTGCAGATTGAGGGGAAATCAAAAGAGATCTTAGTTAACAGCCAAATGAAAAAGATCTTATTTTGTGTCCAGCCTGTGTTTCCTCAGGCTACAGAAAATATAACTAAAATATAATGCAAATATAACAAAAATAACACACAGTGTAAAGCTGGGCTGCAGACAGTGCTGGCATGAGCAGGGCTCAGCCCCCACGTGTGGAAAATGGAGCTCAGAGCCCTCTGGGCAGAGCTGGGCTGGAGGTCAGAGCTGATCCCATGCCCTGGCTGCTGGCCCTGCAGCCCTTCTCCTTGCTAGCTAGAACACTGGAAGGAGATAAATGTCTTGGTGAATGAAAAAGTACCCACAGGACAGCACTCAGAGAGCAGGTGAACTCTGCCACCAAGCTCTGCAAAGGCAGAAAAATCCAAAAGGCTGATGGGTTTCCCAACCTTCAGTCCAAAAGAAGAGTTAAACAATAGGAAAAGTTAATAGGAAGAAATGTTAAGTTAAACAATAGGAAGAAGGGGGTTGAAATGCAATTGTGGCTTTATTAGATCAGATCAGCGAAGGCAGAGGAGCCAAGTGATTTATTCAATTCTCATGAGAGCCCCTGGTTTGCCCTAGAGCTGAGGCACCCTGGTGGGGCTGGGGGCTGAGGTGGCCTCTCCTGGCTGAGGCTCCATCTCCCTTTTCCAGCAGGAGTTTGTTCTGCCCACGTTTGGCCAGAGCTGGGAGTGTGAAATTGGCTGTTCCTGTGCTGCCTGCACCAGCACTGCAGCTTGAAAGTGAAGGCAATTCATTTTAGTTGTTGACTTAAGCTGCTGTTGAAAGGTACTTCATTTCCCAACTCTTCCCCCTATAAATAGATCAGGGGTTGCATGAGAGTCAAGTTGTGCTTGTTTGTCCTCCCTCCAGATGGATTTCCCGTGGCTGCTTATCTGTCAGCTCCCCCCTGCCCTTAACATAATTTGTTTCTCAAATTAATTTAGCTCTCATTGCCCCACAGCCAAAAGAAATTGTCTCTTCTTTCCAAAAAAAAAAAAAAAACAAACAAAACAAAGAAAAAAAAACCCACCCAAAAACTAACAACAAAAAAAAAAAGCCACCAAAAACAAAACCACCATTTTGGAACCAATATTTTCTGGAAGAGAGCTTGAGCAATGTGTGTCTTGAAGTCATGACTGAGAGCTAAAGCAAATGTGTCTTTTGGAGAGGTAAATGTTTGTGTCAGCAGTCTGGGAGGTACCAGGAGCTCCATCAGTGGTTCCAGGAGCTGAGTGTGCCCTCACTGTAAATCCCTCTGTCTGTCCATCCTATTGGGACATTTTTCTCAGCATTACTTCCTCATGCACTGGCTGTATTTATTTTTCTTGCTTTCTGTTATGGACGGCAACCATGAGGTCTAGAACAGCAAAGGACATTTTTTCCCTATGAAGGGTTCCTTGCAAGAAGGAATATTCCCAACAGGATGAGATTTCAAGTGTTCAGCTTGAACACTCACCCTAGACACACAAACAGGCTGGTTGATGCTCAGTGCTGTGCCTGCACAGGTTCAAGCTCCATCCTGTGTTTAATGCAGATTAATCAGAGCTTGCCCATGGGCTGCCTCCTCCCTGCCCTGCACGAGTCCCATGAGCACACAGTGACTGTCCAGCAGGAGGGTTTGGGGACAGCCACATGTCCTGATGCAGATGAGGACATCTGGGCAAGCAGGAATCACTGCTCTGAAGGCAGCACTTGTATTTTTCATGGAGTGCACATTTAAAGAACAAGAATCCCTTGATGTAAAAATTCTGTGGTTGTCTTGCTGCCACTCACCTGATCTCTGATCTGGAGCTGCAAAATTCATTTAGTCCTCACCATGTAACACAGAGCTGAGCAGAATTAGAAAAGGTCTGTGTCTTATCTCTGGAGATGCCAAATCCTTATCTGCTAACACGGCACTCCACAGCCCTTGACAAAAGGGGAGGAAAGCCACCAGTTCTTCACACAAAACAGTGAATAGCTGGAGATTTCTAGGTGTGCTTATCTCTGCAATAATGGTGCACTGTGGCACAAATAGGAATCTGTGCTTGCTCAGGGTACCCAGAATATTCTGGTAACCCAAAATGTAGATGGATGGGTTTTAATTTGTGGAAGGGCTGTGCCATTCAGCCAGAGCTGTCTCACAGAGGTTTCCTGGGCACACTTTGGTTGTTTGTGGTGTTAAAATGAGAGGGTTTCACATGGCTGTCCCCTCACCTGGACCACAGTCATTGCTCCCACGGCCCTGCTGTGGCTGTTCTGAGTTCCAGTTGGTGAAACACAGATCTTGCTTAAATGTTCTTGAAGTCAATCAATGGAAGGTGTATAAGGTGGCATGGCTTTGGGCCATTCCTTTTCCTAAACTCTTTGGATGGGATGGCAGGAGAATACTGAGCAGCAGCCAATGAGCAGTGCAGCCAGATGTTTGTGATTGTGTGTTCAGGTGTAACAATAAATGCTTGGTGGAAAGCTGCCCACCAGAGCTATCCACGAGGCACTCTGCTGTCTTTACAGAGAATTATTATACTTTAAAAGGGCATTATCCTTTTGTTCTAAGAACTGAAACAATCCAACATGCCAGGCAGCCCCTGCCCAGCTGAAGTCCCAGTCACAGCACAGATCCCAGTGGATGCTGAGTGTGGCAACTGCAGAAAGAAAGTGCAGAGTGGCTTTTAAATAAGGACTCTTCAAGATAAACAAATAAAAGTGCCATTTAGCTGTCACGTTTTGCATGGTTTATGTCTCACCCAGTGCTCCTGTAATTGTTGCCAGTGGTTCCACACATGAATTGCATGGTGGGGCACAGAAAATTGTTAAGGTAATAGGTCAGGGTACATCATTGCCACCAGAGGTTTTCAGGAGCTCTCAAACCCTGCTCAGCACAAGTGTGCATTTAAATGAGGCTCACACTGCATTTCAGAGAAGCCTACTTAACTCTTGCTGGTTCAAAATGCACAGTCCAGAAAGTGGCATCCAAACTGAGCAGGCATTTGAAAACTGCTTTAGGTGACCCCCACACTCTTCAGGGGTTTGGTGTGCAAAGCTTCCCTATCCCTTTGCTCCTGTGACTTGGATATTGGTCTGTTCTGAAGTGACTGCTGCTATTTTGCTGCACCTGGATTTAGGAATATTTTTTAATTATTAATAATTTTTACTTCAGAAAGAGGAGGAATTCCTCCCTGTGGGAGTGGTATTTTGGGCTGGATATTGGGGAGGAATTCCTCCCTGTCAGGGTGGTGTTTTGGGCTGGATATTGGGGTGCAGGGTGCCCAGAGCAGCTGTGGCTGCCCCATTCCTGGCCAGGTCAGAACCTGTTCTTTTGGCAGGTGTCCCAGCCCATGGCAGGCAGGTAGGAACAAGATGATCTTTCAGGTCTGTAGTGGTTTTGGTTTGTTAATTTAATATTTGTTAACTTTTACAAGTGTTGGTTAATGTATTGATTTTTTCTATGATATCTAAAGGGGACAAGCATCAGCTTTGCTCCTCTCTCATTACTGAGGTGTCAGAACAGCTCCACTGAGGTGTGATGTCACTCCCAGGGCTGCAGGAAAACAGACCTGGGATCTCCCAAACTCCTCTCTCCCATGGCATCCTGAGCCCAAATTCATGCACTTCAATGCCAACCAAAGCCAATAAACCTGTTCAATAGCCTTTCACATTTCCCTGTCTCCAAAGGGGTTTTTTACAGCTTTGGTAAATATTGTGTTAGCAAAATAAAGAATTGTACTTCCTCTGGGCTGCACAGCAAGTGCTGCAGCAGTGTCAAACATCAATTAATATGGTTTGCATATAGCAAAAAGCATTAACACAATACCAAGTTATATTATGTGATTTTATTAACTGGTATAAGTAAACACAGATTGCATTAAAAGCTGTTCCATTTTTATTTTTTAAATGTTTATATGTGAAAGAATAGCCCAAACTATAGAAGACAGTTATTTTCTGAAGCTACAAAAATTAGCTGCCTTCAGATCAGCTTAATTTAAAGGCTTTCTGTCTTCTTTGAAAAGGTTAGGGAAGCTGTGGCCAAAGAAGACCCTGTGAACCTACTTATTAAGATTTCAAAAGCTTTTTGACAAGTTCCCATAAGATGAGAGCACGAAATAAAATAATTATGAATCAAATGCTAGAAAAAGCTCATAAAGAAATTAAACCCACTTTAAAGTCAGACAGCCTCACTTTGTTTTAATCATTTTTCTGCCACAGTTACATGTGGCTGCAGCAAAAGAAAAAAAGCAACTACAGTGCAGTGTTGTTTCATCTGGGCTTCAGGCTTTTGTATGGAAAAGTTAATTCAAAAACTTTCCAGGCTGTCTTAGAAAAGTAGCTAAAAGAGCACCATCTTGCTAATGGAAATGCTTTAGGAAAAAAGAAAAAAAACCCCAAAAACCCACAAAAACCCAAAAAAAATAATCAAACAAAACAAATTTCATTTGAACTTTAGGTTTAGCAGAGTGTCGTGCAGAACACAAATCCCAGGCACTGCTGTCACCCACTGTGAGATGTCTTTATCTGCAAAGTCTGCAGAGCAATGGCACTTGACAGTGTCAGGATTTGGGCTGATAGGAGAAATAATGCCCTGTGCATATGCTGAGACATCCAGAGCCACGGAGGGAACTGCAAAGACAGCACTCATAAAAGATGCTGCGTGTTTGCTGTCAATATGTTGGATGAACATTTGCCCTCTGGACTATATATATTTCAATAGATAATCATCTTTTCCAAGCATTTCCATTCTGCTGTCAGAATTGTACATGACAAGTCTGTGTTTTGCTCCTGATGATGGTGGTGCCTCAGTCTGGGCTGCATTTCATGGAGCAAAGTGTCTGCACGGAACGAGGAGCGCTCTGCCTCAGCAAGGATGGACAGACACAGCTTTCACCAGCACAGAAATTCTCTAAAACATGAAGTAGACACTAATACCTCTCTGAAAGGCAGGAAAAGCACATTTCCTTGTATTCACTGTGGGCTTTTTTCATTAATGTTATCTAGGAACAGTGTAAAGGTAGACAGATATGCACACACACAATTACTCTTCACGTAATCACAGTCTCAGTGCAGGGACAATGGCCTTGGTATGGAAATCACCTTGACTAAGACAGATAAATGGTTTCTGTGCCTTGAAAAGGCCTCCTTGCTTAGGGAAAATAAAAAGAAGTAACACCAGCTTTCTGTTTACCAGATAGAGGCAATGCATTATCAAACCCCAGAAGCCTTTTCAAAACCAAATTATGTGAGCTTTTCTTTAACCCAAGGATGCACACATCACTGAACTGGCATAGTACTTCACACGTGTTAGAAGACAACAGGATAGCATTGCATGCACTAAATTCACATTTTCCACATCTGCACTTTCCCTCAGTATATCACAAGGGATCCCAGAGCTGTCAGAAATACCCAGGCCCAGTGAGATGCTGCAAAATTAACCTTAAACCTGCTTTAAACCAAGGGTTTTGCACACCTGTTGCAGAGCAAAGCCAGGCTTATGTTCCATCCATCCATTTGCATGGCCAGATGTGCCAGGACAGCTGGGAGAGGAGATTCCACCCTGCAGTGCCCGTGGGACCACTGAGCACAGGATCCCTGGTGCAGCTGATAGCACTGGTGCTCACCTGGTGTAGCTGATAGCACTGATACTCACCAGATTCCTGGTGTCACTTCATGCTGACAACTTTTTCTTTTTGCCTGAGCATGCCAGCAAGATTTGAGAGTGATTAAATAAGAGAAAGTTATAGATTTTATACCGTTATAGTTGATTTTTGTACAGTTACAGATGTATGAAAATTCCAGGCACTAAACTAATTCCATCCGAACCGGTACAATTCTGATTGTCCCACTAATTGTGCTGGCAAAGCATTCCCAAACTAAGACACCTCTAAATGCCCAAGAGAGCCCCATATTGTGATCCCCCAGTGAGACCTGGAAGCCAAGCTGTGTTATCAGAGCATCCTGCAGCCTGACTTTTAATAATTGGTGCTGGGATGGAGCCCGACGAGATGGCAGCCAGTGTCACTGTGAGTCAGGGAGGGAAACACAGCAAAACAATGTCACTGGATGTCTGCAGAGACACTGTTGTGATCTGAGGAGAGGCAAAATGCTGTCAATGGGAGTCTATATGCTGTAGATAGCATCACCACAGCATGTGAATAAAGGCAAAATGATGTCAGGGCAATACACAATATGCTCAAGACAGGATATATTTAGTCTGAATAGAAAATCTGTCATGTAAAAGAGCTGCATTGATTCTCATCTTCCACAGTGATGTGTTGTCATTTCTTACACTGACTGTCTTTTTTATTTAGATTTACCCTATAGCCCAATCTGAGGGGTTTTTCACATTAACACTTCCCTTACTTGCCATAAGCAAGCCCACTACCACTGACTTTTTAACCTCTGGATTATGCTATTCAAAAGAAAAATGGATTTTATCCAAAACCTCAACTGCAAAAAAAAAAAAAAACCAACCCAGCTATATCCACACTAGATTTAGCAGGTCCAAGAATTGGATTGAAGAAATTAAACAAACTTGCCTATGAAATACATGGCTGCAGACACACACATGTGTACCCAGACAAAATTCTAACCACCTATGATCAGGGCAAGTAAAGTTATTGAGGGGAAAACAGAATAATATTTTTTAAATAAATGTATGGTATTTATGCCCAGAAAACTCTGGTCATAACCTTGCATGATTCACACTTCTGTAAAATGTGGTCTCATACCCAAATTAGTTTAATTGGTATAAAATTAATTCCTTTTCTTAGGTATAAGAATATTAAACTGCCTCCAAGTAATTTCTGGTTTTCTCTATGGTCCTTACAATGTCAGTGACACCTCCATGTCCTGAATTGTCAGGTAATTTCTGTCAATTAATAATCAGGGCAGGGATGCTTCAGCTGCCAGGGGAAATTAAATGTCTCCTGTGTATTTTGGGCCCTGTTCACAATGGAGGCACAGCCTCCATCTCAAAGCTTTCCTAAGCAGCAAAAGGATCTTTCCAAAGAAAGATTTCTAAATTGTGGCAAAGTTCTGGCTCTCCTGATGTGCTGAGTGCCTGCAAGGATGCTCCAGTGTGTTGAGTAAAAATACAAATTCAGATCCAGCCCTGATAATCCTTAAGGGTTTGTGTGGACAATCTTAGCCCAGATTTTTCCTGCTTGTGCTGTTTTGAATTTCAACCTTTACATTGCAGCAGCAATGGTGTTCCCATGTTTAATTTGCCTCTCATCTGGATAATGATAATGAGCTGTTATTGACTGGCATTTCTAGTTCAGTGCTGCAAACATTGGGTAGGATTCATAAAATGCTCCTCTTGTGCCAGCCAGAATTAGTGGTGGTTTTGAGGCAAAAGGCCAGATTCATCAAAAGGATAATGGGCAGATATATTTTTGTTTGGTTTTTTTAGAATTTTAATGACCAAATTGCATTGCTATTCTTTGTTTATCTATTTTTGAATTCTATCAGATAGCTTTGGTGATAGCTACCTAATTTCTGTATTTATAGGAAACTGGCACAAATTGAGAAAACAGAACAATTCCATGTTTATGAAGCATGAATTCTCACAGTAAATGTCAATATAATGTGCATTAATAGGAAAAATTCTACAGTAAATCACATATACATTATATATGTGATTCTTGTGCAGGGAGCCTCCAGCTTGGCTGTTTAGTAATGTAGTGCCCATCTGCAATGATGCTCCAGAATTACCCAGAAACCAAGATTTAAAATTAAATCCTGGTTTAAAATATATCATGCACGTGGATATTTGTAAGGTGAGCATGGTCTGTGTTTGCCAGACTCACAGAAAATAAGGAGAGGATGTAACTTTGGCAGTTTGAGAACTCCATGTGTGCTGTGTACATCTTCTGCCAATGCCCACTTGGATCTCATGCTTAAATTTAGCATGGGATTTCCTCTCCTGGTGAATGTCCTGGAAATATGAGAAAATGTGGGGTTGTTTCACACTGAAGTGGTTGGGGAAACAGACCTCAGAGCATCTTGAATTGGGCACAGGAGGAATGTGCCCAACTCAAGCCCAGGTGGAGCACAAGCTTCACAGACATCTTCTATGAAAAATCCTTTCCTTAGGACTTTTCCTGCTGAGAAGCTGAGAGGCCTCAGGAACAAAGTGTAACCAATGGTTATCTGCTGCTGTGGAATGCAACAGGTGCATCTGGGATTGGGCTCATGTGGTTGTTTCTAATTAATGGCCAATCACAGCCCAGCTGGTTCGGACAGAGAGTCCGAGCCACAAACCTTTGTTATCATTCCTTCTTTCTCTATTCTTAGCCAGCCTTCTGATGAAATCCTTTCTTCTATTCTTTTGGTATAGTTTTAATGTAATATATGTCATAAAATAATAAATCAAGCCTTCTGAAACATGGAGTCAGATCCTGGTCTCTTCCCCAGTCTGAGAAGCCCTGTGAACACGGTCACACACAAGGAAAGGGCTTCTGCCTCATACAGGACCAGCCTGTCCTTTGGGGGCCACAGGGGCCTGCAGAAAGGTCCTCTTAAAAATATATATAATAAAACATTCAGGTAAAATCATCCTTGTCACAGCACACTGGCATGAAAATCACAGAATCACAGAGAATGAGACTGGAAAAGGCCTCAGGTTACCAACTCCAACCTGTGACCCAGCACCATCGTGCCACCCTGACCATGGCCCTGAGTGCCACATCCCCTCTTTCCCAAGCAGCTGCAGGGATGGTGGCTGCCCCAGCTCCCTGGGCAGCCCATCCCTCTGGCTGACCACCCTTTGTGGGAAGGAATTCCTGCTGGTGTCCAATCCAAACCCCACCTGGTGCAGCCTGGGGCTGTTTACTCTCATCTTGTCACGTGTCACCTGGGAGCAGAGCCCAGCCCAGCCCTGCCTCTTCTTGCAGGTGCTTGTGGAGAGTGAGAAGGTTCCTCCTGAGCCTCCTTTTCTCCAGGACAAACACCCCCATGTCCCTCAGCTGCTCCCCACAGGACGTGTGCTCCAGACCCTTCTCCATAATGTGCTGGGTCAGGACTTGGGCTCCTGCAAGCTGAAGCAAAAATATCAGAGGGTAGAGACTTGGAGCTTCAGTTATTCATCCTTTGCCTGGATTCATTAAAGTCAAAGTCTGTTCTGCATGGCTTCTGTGAGGCAAGCCCCTGATAACCTATTTGTTCTGCTTCATGGCAACGTGGCACCTCCAGACTCTTGGTGTTCCAGACAAGAAGACAGAAATTGTGTCTGGATCTCAAAAATCTCCCAGAGAATGTCTGCCCAGGCAGAAGCCTGGCACTTGTAGCTCATAGCACAAATGTGGCTTCTCCTGTCTGGAAATCTGTTGAAGTGAAGGCTGTGTCAGGCAGAAAAAAATATTCCACCCCTTGGGTGGAGAGATGGCACCTCAGATGAGGAGACACGAGCTGTGCCACATCCTCTGCTCCTCCCTGATGTGCTCCTGTGGCTGTCACTGCTCTCCCCAGACACCAAACTTGTGCTGCCACCAAAGACAGGGACAGAGGGAAGGGTCCAGAGGGAGCTGGGTGACCTCTGGTCCATGTGTGGGTGATTTTTTAAGAGATCATCTGAGATAATCTCCTGGGAAAGGATCCTTTGGGTTAATCCCCATGACCTTGGGTCCTGTTTGCCACCTTTGGGGAGGAGGAGCACAGGAGCCCAGCCTGTGCCTGCCAGAAGCTTGCCCTGGTCAAAGAGCAGCCCCAGGCTGTGGTGTGCAATCGTGGAGCTGCCGTGCTGCTCCCAGGACCAGGAACCTTGGAGATGGCTCTGAAAATGCCTCACTGCATGGCTCTGCACAAGGTTTGCTTGCTCCTCAGTGCTGCCATCTGTACAGCACTGTTCATAAATTCTTTACTTCTCATCTCCTGTTTCTGGGGGCAGTGAGCAAAAAATTCCAGGAATCTCAGCACAGAACTTCTCAATAACTGCAAAAATCAGGCAAAGCTGATGAAAACTTCCCCCCCATAGCTGCAGGAGTGGGTGAACAGTTCGGTCGTTGTGGGGAAGGAGATGGGCAGGAGAGGCAGGAGTCTGTGTGAGATGTGAAATCCTCCTTCCAGCTCCATCCATCCATCCATCCATCCATCCATCCATCCATCCATCCATCCATCCATCCATCCATCCATCCATCCATCCCAGCCCCCTCCATGTCAGCTCCCTGAGCTGCAGGAATGTGGCCCTGCAGAACAAGGCTGGGTGAGCAGCTCTTTAACCCAGGGAGGAGCTCCAGGAAGGCTGCAGAGCCTGAGGCACTGCTCAGGAGACACCCAGGAAAACAAAACCCAGCCTGAGAGACAGGAAAATTGCTGGGCAGGAAAAGGTCATGTTAAACACAGCAAAATCATTTCTTTAAGAAGATCCACCCCCCTGAACACGTCTGACACTCACAGGCATATCTGTGCTGCTGCAGAGACGCGCAGCCCCGAGTTTATTTCATGGTGGAGTTTCAGGGGGTTCTTTTAGGCTGTTTTTGTAATTAAACCTCGAAAATAAGGCAAACATGCAATAAATTCAAAGGTTCATAGAACCTCTGCCTTCCTGGATGAGGTTTGCCTTTTCTTAATTCACAGTGAGCTCTTCTGCCTTCGTGTGCACAGAAATGTGACTGTGAGGGACACAGCAATCCACACATCCTCCTAAAACAAGGAGCTGCCTACAGAGCAACCACAGTCTGACCCATTTAGGAGATTTTCCTGCTACTTTTCTATAAAAATAAATTATTTCAAGATAAAATACTCAGATTAAATTTTAAGAAACATGAATGCTTTCCTAAGAATTTGAATAATAATTGTAGGAAGCAGTTTAGTTGTTTGGTTAATTATCCTTTTTACTCCCAGCTCTTAATGTGATGATGTTGATTTCACTTCTAGAGAAGTGCTAACTGGATATGACTAATAAATGGTGTTAAAAAGATAACAGCTTCAGAAATAAAACCTTCTGAGTGATTTTAACCTCTGTCATGTGTACACAGTAGGTTTTGGCAACTAATTGCTGTCTACTGAGATGTAGATATGGCTCTGACCAAACACCAGGAGTTGTTATTTGCTTTATTCTGTATGCAGCACGTCCAGGGCTTCATGGAAAACTTTGGAAAACTTTGCAGATTGATAAAATTCTGCCAGAATGCCAAGTATATTCCTTTTTTTCTTTTTTTGCCCCACACCTGCTGCCTGCTGTGTGAAAATGCTGAAGGTGTCAGCTGCTTTCTGAGCACCAGCTGTGGTGGCACTTGGTCCCAAACAAGGTCCAGATCCTGACAATAATTATTTTGGGGCACCCTTTGGGTGTGAGAGCTGCCATTCAGAAATGCAGGTTTTAACCTGATTTATCTTGACAGGGATTAGAGAGATGGGGTCCCAATCTAACAAGCTGGGGAGGCTTAACAGTTTAATACACCATTTTTCTAGCTGAAAAGAGGCTAAAAGCTATAGAGCACAACACAAAAACCTAAATATTAAGTCTCTGAAGTTGTAATTCAGACCTCTCTCAAGTGTATACATTCATATTGCCCTTACATATACAATCAGATACCTATTTTTCTAAAATCCCTGGTTCTTCCACTCCACTGTAGGTGCTGAATATTTTCCATGGAGCTGCCCAGCTAAGTGCCTCTTGAAATCTTCTCTTTTATGACAGGGTCAGAAGCAGCACCCAAATCTTGAATTTCCTGATTTTTTCCACTCCAGTCCCTACTGCCTTAGAGCCTCAGCTGCCAAAGAATCCCAATTCTCCATTAAGCTTTAGTTCTAAGTGAGATTTTGGGGCTGGGCACGGCCTGACATTTTTCTGGGGGTACAGACAGACCAAAGGGTTCCCTGGATCCCTGAAATCTCTACTCCAAACCCAAATGCTTTTGAACAAAATGCTGGTAAGAATTTTCTCAGCTGGCTAAACCCATGGCATTCCTCCTTAATGGCATTTTCAGAACTGTCTAAAGCTGAAACTTTCCAGAAAAATTTTGCTTGAGACACCTGGCATGGAAAAATTCAGTCTAAGTAATTTAAAGCTGCAAAATTATAAGCAACTAAAAACAAAGTCTTGTAATGGGAAATGTCAGGCAGTTTGGGGTTCTGATGGTACTAACAGCTCTGTCTGTTACAATGTGAAAAATAAAGAGAGACAAGAGGAAAAAAAAGACAAAATTATAAATTATATATTATAATAGGAGAAAGCTTGCTTGCTGGAAGAGGTGGGTTTAGGAGATTTTTGGATGTGAATGAAAGGACATTTGACAGATGAGGTCATGGAGACTTCAATGTGTTAGGAGGCACCAGGAGTGAAGGCAAAAAGCTGAGAGTGAGCAAGGGGGGGGAAGAGAGATAAGGCTGTTGGAGGCTGCTGTGGGAAGCAAATGGAGCACAAAATGTACAATAGCACCAAAACGAACTATTATCAGAGTTCCACTGTTATTAGCATTAAGGAAAAATCTATGGAACAGCATCTGGCTGCCCTTGGCATCCTCTGGTACCTTGTGGTGCCAGAACAGGGCCAGGAGCCAGGGTGAAACTGCTCCTCCTTAAGAGATACCCTGTTTAAATCCAGCTGCTTGGAAACACCAGCCCGACCCCTCTTCTCCTAAGTCATTGCTGCTGCTCATTTCTAAATAAAATATTTCCCAAGGTCCTTATTCCTACTGGCTGCTGACTCCAGTGGAATGCAGCAAGAAGCAGAAAATATCTCAAAGGCAGAATCTGACTTTGAGATTGTTCTTTAGATCCCAGTGCCCAATTCTGAATTCCTTCATTTCTTTGGGACCTTTTGAAGATCTGTGCACTGCAGAACCCCTGCCAGCTGCCACTCTAAATATTTCTTGACTTGGAAGGGTCCAGTTGAGTTTAATGAGTTTAATACACGGTTCCAGTTTTTCTTTTCTATCTAATCATGGTCTAATTCCAGTGGCCATAAGATTTTACACAGCATAGTATTACTCAGAACTGCACATTATTTCTATCAGTTCTCCTTGTCTATGGGAATACTATATCTCTGTCCCTTATGGCATAACTATATCCTCCAGCCCTGGAAAAGTGTCTTTATTCATTCAAGTCCTTTTGACCGAGGTCAGTCATGTCTAATTTTGTGACAAAAGGTCAGAAGAACCAACCTTTATTCTCCCTTGTTTTCCAAATAGAAAAGCTTCAGACTTAACTGAATTTGAACCTCCTACAAGTTTTCATGGTGGAGGATTGGCTCCTAAGTGCTCCCCCTGCACCCCTGGGCCTGGGGCTTTGAGCCACCCACCACCACTTAGGGAAGGCATTTTTCTCCAGGAACATGCTAAGATCATATTTATTTGGGAACTGCTTGGAAATCTGTCATTATGGTGCTTGTGACAGCTTGACAAGGCCTGTTGCCATGGAAAAGATCTGTGATGTTGTATAAATATATTCCTAGGTCAGAAGTTCTGTGTGCTTTTTGGACACGGATGTTAAAGGGAAAAAGAATGACTAAACATTTTAAAAAGCAGAATAATACAAAATAACAACAATAACTAACATTTGATACCACATTTCTGCCCAGTAACGAAACAAACAATTCCTCAAAGCATTTAATTTATGCTGCAGCAATCCTGCCAGCAATGAAAGTTCATTTATTTCCAAGGTTCACCCCCATCCTTAAAATATTCTTATTCCCAGTCATTTTGCAGTATTGATGCCTCCTCTATGGAGAGAGCAGCAGACAAGGGAGCTGTTGTTGCTGCCCTCTCTCTGTCGTTCCATTAGGTAGGGCTGGCAGCCTCTGACTGCTCTGTAACCTATTGTGTGCCCAAGGCACTCACTAACACCCAGCCTCACTGGGTTCTGGTGAAAACTCTGAGTGGGCAGAGAAAGGGACAACAAAACCATGGAGAGGAGCAGGAGAGACAGCTCAGTGCAGGTTTGCCTCCAAAGGGTGCGTTTGGCTGGGTCAGTGGTTCTGGCTGGGGCGTGTAAGAGCCAAAATGAGGGATGCTGGACTCCAGGGGCTCTCCAAAATGCAGTTTATTGTGTACAAAATGCAGTTTATTCCATCCAAGAGTTACAGCAGTCCAGGGTGGTGGGTGACAGAGCTGTGCCCACAGCTGTCAGCTCCAGCTGCAGGCAGGCCTGGACACCCTTTGGTTTTGGTAACAATGCATTATATTATATATAATGCATTGTATTATATATAATTGTGTATATAATATAATATATATTGTATAATAATATATAATTGTATATATAATTATATATAATTTATATTATATCATATTATATTATATTAATTATATTTATTATATTATAATTAGTTTTCATTACAATGCATTATTTCTTTGCTGAGCATCTTCATACAGCAGAACCAATCCATACCTTAACTATTATCTACAGCCAATCATAACTACTGTAATTACCATATTCATGTTACTGTTCTCCCATCACTAAAAGTCAGTACATTGCAGTTTAAGCTAGAAGTTGTTTTTCAGTTTTCTTGCAGTGGAAAATTCTGAGACCTTTTTTCTACTTGCACCATTTGCTGCCTTGTTTGCCTGTGCTCTCTTTCTGCTTGGTAAAAACATTTTCTTGTTTGGGGTGGGTTTATCCTTTGCTCTAAGCCATACAAACCCCTTCTAACTCACACACCCTTTGCCTCCTTGGTTATCCAGCAAGGCTGGCCAGCTCTCCTCACCTGCACTGGCCAAAGCAGATGGCCCAGAGCTTGCTGGGTTTCCTCAGTCATCCCCCAGGACATGAGCAGTTTGCAAAAATAGAATTATGGTCTTAAAAAAAAAAATCACGAAGAATCACGAATCCTCCAAATCTGCTCCTATCCACAGACACTGTGATTAGCCAGTTCTTTTCCCACCACAGGAACTCTCTCTGTTCTATTTCTTCCAGAAGGTTTTTGGCTTCTGTTTGGGTTTTTTTGTTTGTTTCCTTAATTATATCCCATCAAACTCTGAAGCACTGCTTTTGAGATCCTTAAACATCAAAATACCATATATTTTCATTTAAAGTTCCCTGACACTTTATCCCAATTTTTAAGTTCTAACTTCAAACAAGAGGGAAATGTCTTGAGGCAGAGAAATGAGAATTGATCTATAGTTTGAATGCAAGCCACAAATATGCCATGAGAATATAGACACATGCACATAGTGCCATCAAGAAAAAGATCCCAACCCTCCCACACTTTTTACACATTACAACATATTAAAAATTATTTCTGGACATAGTGAAATATGTTAAAATTAAAAAAAAAAAAGCCTTAGAAAGTTGCAAGTACCTCCAGAATTTTCTACAGTAGCAGGCACAGAATTAAACACGCTTTTTCCTCAGAAAAACTTCCATGACAGTTCAGTGACTTAACCTTGATTTTCAGAGGCTGTGTTCTACCAAAGGGAATGTAAATCAGAGAGGTGGAATCAGCTGGCTGCTGCCTGCTCTGGTGGGAAGAGCAGCACACATAGGATCAGGATTAAGACACCATTGGGCAAACCAGGTGCACATCAGATGCCTGTGTACAAAGTGCTAAAGATCATCATTTCACTGCCTGTGTCACAGCTGGGCTGCTCACCAGCTCAGGAACACCCCCAGGGGCTGCTCTAGAATAATAAAATCAATTGGGCCTTGGCTGGGGAGCACCAGTGGCCATGAATATGGAATGCTAGCATTCATTAATTCATTAATTCATTCATTCATTAATGTGCACACGCAGAAGCAGAGAGGATGTGGCTCCTGGTCCCGTGGAATCTGCAGCCAGGCAAAGGTTCCAGCCCTCCTTGGAGAGCTGCTGTGACACACAGCCCTGCTCAGCAGGCACTGCAAACCTCCCTTGGCAATTCCTCTTTCAGCCTGGGGTCCATGAAGGCCTTTAAGCGCAAGATTCTAAATAAGGAACCAGAAAATGTTGCTGTTTCTCACCATAATTGTAAACTGAAAATAAGCACTTATACAGCCTAGCCCAAATATTTAGTTAAAGAACAGGTTTATAACTAAGGATGCCTTAAAAAGTGTTTGAATTATTATATACACTACTTAAACTGTTAAACTGTCAGCTTAGACTTTTGTATATCTACCTCATTAGCCTACCTCCAGCACCTGTGGTAGGTGCATCTGCATTTTTAAATTTTGTGGTTTTTCCATGCTTTATGCGTCCTGTAAAACGCCTTGAGAACTTTATGGGGGATGCTGTGTTAAAATGTGTGATTATAAATATGATTTAAATATCTGAAACATTACAGTGATTATTGTTCAATAAGGCAGCATTCATAAAGGGGATATCTGCATGCTGGGCTCTGCACAGAGCAGTGCAATGAATTGTTCAGTGGGGTTTGTGTGCTGTTTGTCTCTGCTCTTCCCCATGCCCCAGAGATGCCTGAGATGCTCCAAGCAGGCTCCCATAAATTGCTGAGCCATAAACAGCCCTGGGGACTTTGAGATGGTAGGTGTGAGCATGTCATCCATCTCCAGGAACTTGATTTAATGCCACAGAGGAGCATCCCTGGCAGTGCTCAGCACTGCTTTAAACTGCTGCTAAATCAATTACTGCCTGTGGGAAATGGCACACTGCTCCTGCTCCCCTGGAAATCCCTGAGCAAAATCACTGAGCAAACCCAGCTCCAGGCACTGATAAGGGAGGCCCAAAACCTGCCCTGAGCTGCACAGCTCAGATGCCATTGGGCTGGATTGGCTGCTGTGTGCACCCAAAAATGCCTCCCTTTGGGTCACTGCTGTGCCATGGAGGGGAACAGCAGCAGCTCCCCGGTGCCTACACAGAGATTGTTGTGGTTTTGTGCTGCTTCCTGTCACAGACATCTTTTATGGAAAATCCTTTCCTTAGGACTTCTCCTCCTGAGAAGCTGAGAGGCCTCAGGAACAAAATGTAACCAATGGTTATCTGCTGCTGTGGGATGCAACAGGTGCATCTGGGATTGGGCTCATGTGGTTGTTTCTAATTAATGGCCAATCACAGCCAGCTGGCTCAGACAGAGAGCCCAAGACAGAGCCTTTGTTATCATTCTTTCCTATTCTATTCTTAGCTGGCCTTCTGATGAAATCCTTTCTTCTATTCTTTTAGTGTAGTTTAAATATAATATATATCATAAAATAATAAGTCAGCCTTGTGAAACATGGAGTCAGATCCTTGTCTCTTCCCTCATCCTGAGACCCCTGTGAACACCACCACAACTCACAGCCAATAATCTTCCCTTGCAGCATCCCAGAGAGCTGGGAAGTGCTCCTCTCCCTTTTCAGGGATGAGAAGCACCAATTACTCAGGCAGAGGGGGTGAGGGGGGCCAAAGATGAATGGGGGTGTCTTGGATATAATGATGGTACAAAAAGTGACCCCAAGAGTTAAACAAGGAAAGGCCATTTTTTATTCCTTTAATGTTTTACTCTGCTCCTCTGCTGGGGCAGTTGCTGGGGACACTGGAGGCAAGAGATGGGCACTTCACAGATCTGAGCTGCAGCCTTGCCCTGCTGCTTTGGAGACAATGAATGAGGATTCCCAGGCAGTGTTCTCTACGTCCCAGGAGAGCACACAGGAAGAATATTGAGATGAGTTATTACAACAATAATGTCCTGACATATTTCAGGAGCTATGGCAGCCTCAGAAATGTCACTCTCATTGTGAGAAAACAGACTGCAGGGGGGGAATCCTGAGATCAAGAGAGAGGATGGCAAATTGTGCAGGGTTCATTACTGAAGCCACAAGATGTGGTTTCCCAAGGATTGATAACACTCTCACAGTCTGCAGGTCACAGGTATCCCATCTCTGCCCTCAGACTCAGCTCCCCTGCAGGTGTTGGAGCTCACCCCTCTTTTACCTGTGTCCTTCTGGGTGTGTGATGGGGTTTGTGGTGTTGAGAGGACTTTGAGGTGTTAGAAAGTCTCTTTTTTTTAGCTTTGAGACTGAAGAAGAAGACAAAATTTTTTGGCTTTTGTTTTCAAGGTTGTTTATTTGCTTTTATTTAATATTTAATTTAATTTTTAAATTAAATTAAATTAATAATTAATTTAATTTAATATTTAATTTAATTGTTTTTCTTTGACTTGTTGAGATTTGTTTAGCATGTGGGTTTATGGTACATTTACTGCTTTGGGGTGGTGTTACTTTTCTACACTAAAAACTATGTGTACATTATTTACAATAATTTTCTAATACTTACTACTTATGTTGGACAGTTTGTCTCTGCTTTAAACTAATTTAAAAGTGTTGCTATCACAGCAGAAGATGGAGGATAAGAAGAAGAAGGAGAAAGACAGAACACGCTTTGATTTTTCTATTTTGCTTTTTGAACTTTCATTTTAAAAAGTCTAAAATTTTACATTTTTACTTGGTGATAAGTTTACTATCATTTTATTTAAACTTTTTAAAATTTACTATCATTTTATTTAAACTTTTGGCTTGCAACTTTTGGCACAAAGCTGGTAATTGCTCTTTTGGGTTAAAATCGAAGGCACAGGTGGTTTTGACTTTGTGCTGAGGGTTTTGAGCTTTTTCTCAGGGTTTTGAGTCTTTTAGGGTAGTCAGAGGAATTTTTTGGGTTCTGACAGGAATGGTCCCACTGCCAGCCCTGTCACCATGTCAGTGCTGGTGTTTAACCCCTAACATGCTGGGCAGGGCAGCCAGCTGTGGCTGTGAACAACAGCAACCACTGGCACAGACCCTGCCTGGTGCTGGCACTGCCCCCTCTGAGGAGATCCAAATCCCTGGGAACCAAATGTTCCTGTGATTCTGCCTTTGCTGCCAATGCAGCTCATGTACAAAGCCAACTTGTTGTGGTTTGTGTTTGGTTTGTTTCGTTCCCCCCTCTCCTAGCTTGGCAAGTTGGTCTGGCTCAAACCCCCAGTTATGTCAATCACGGTTTTCCCCTCCTCATTTTCCCTCATTATCCCTTATTTGTCCTTGTATCCCCTCCCCAGGCCTTCTGCCAATCACCGGCACCCCGCCCCAAGTTCCAGAATCTTCCAGCTAGGGTGTCGAGTGATTGGCTGGTAGGCCTGGGCTCCTCCCCTGACCTATCCCCATTGATCCACACCACCCATCAGTCTTCAATGTATGCAAATTTTCGTTCTGTGATTGGTTTCTTGTGTACCCACCCCTTCCCTGTAAAACCTGGTCCCCGGAGGGGCCCGGGGCTCCTCCTCCGCTCGCCACCTTTGGGTGGCCACCCTGCACTTCCCCTACCCTGGATTAAACCAAGTTAATTCACCCAGCAGAGGAGGGCCGTCTCTTTTCTTCACTCCTGCGGCGTGGTTGCTACAATATCGGTGACTGTTTCCTCTCACCCCACCCACGGTCGGCACATGCTTCTGGCTTCGTGCCAGGGGAGTGCCGGTGTAGCTGAAGGTGGCTGGACTCTCTAAATCCCTTCAGCCGGGCCCCCCTTAAAAACAGCCACAGCTTCACCAACTGCCTTGTAACTTTCCTTGGGAATCCCAAGGGGAAATGGACAGGTGGCCTTGGTTTATGCTCCGATGTGCCAAGGCTCTGCAGCAGGATAAGGGGAGAAATATATACAGCAGTAGCCATAAAAAAGGCAAAGTTTGCCCATCTTCACTACACAGTGGTTCCAGAGGCATATGAGCAGCTTTTCCTTCGTGTCAGGACTGTAGGGGCTCTTCTGGGCTCTTTTGTCACTGTGAGGAATAACAGCAGGCAGAGCTCGCTGCACAAGAGTCTCTGAATGAGCTCCTTCAGGGAAGGAATTCATGTGGAATTTGGTCCCTTTGTACCAAAACTGGGGCCAGTCAGCACCCAGAAAATGGGGACTAAATCCTGTGTGGAAGAATGGTTCCTATTTTCATTGACCTGTGTGGAAAGGATAAGTTCGTGACTGAAGAATACCTTAATTTTCCTTTGCCTGCTTCCTCCTAGCCAGTCCACTCCTGACAGTAACAGCAGTAACATTTACATCTTCTGTGGAATTCTTCCAGCCTTAGAAAAGTTGCTTTAGATTTGGCCATCATGTTAGGATTGACTTTTGCTTAAATAAAAAACAAACATGAGGACCATTTAATTTTGAATGCTGTTTAAAAAAATTTCAAGGAGAACAGTCGTGGAAATATAAAATCCTCAGTCCTACATATAAAATATGTAGGACAGAAGGAATTAAGATTGAAATTCTCATCAAAAGCAGCACAAGAAATAGAATCTAAACAGTGTGGCATGGAGGGGGTTAAAGTCCCACCATTCTGTCATTCTTGATGGGTCTTTTTCTTTTCTTCCAGTTCATCCTTTCCTCAAAAGAGTATGCACATTATTTTTACCTTAGGTGTATCTGCTTCACTTGTTTTACTTTTCAGACAGTTACCTGGCTGTGAGCCAGCACTGCAAAATCAATCCCTGCCATTTATTTTAGGATTTGCTTTTATTATTCTTTCCCGAATTCCATATTTTTTCATTTATTATTACTTTATGCCATGCCTCCTTTTTTTTAAATTTTTTTCCCTTTTCTCTGTTAGCTCTGTTTGGTTTCTGCCACTCACCATTGGTAGCTGAGCTATCAGAGCAGAATGAAAAAGCTGCACAGTATAGCTCAAGTTATGGATATATTATATAGATATATAACTGTCACTTCCCCACCACTGAAAATGCAACCAGAAAACCAGCAGAGCTCAGTGAGGTCAGCAATGCAGACTGCAGCTCTTTGAGCTATGCCAAGTCACAAGGAATTTGGGCTTGCTAAGGATACCAGAGGCATTGGGCTTTTTGTAAAAAAAAAAAAAGACACTGTTTATTGGAGCTGAAAGCAATACAATAACAATGAGAGTAAGCATGGACATGATGAAAAGCAAACAAAAGCAGCCCAAGTCTCAGCCTGAGTGTAATATACACATTGATTCTTTTTATTCCTAAAAAGAGCAAGAAAGTATTCAGAACAGCTGGTCTCAGCCCAAAAGTTTGTTTGGATCACTCAGTCATGCCCGGATACTCTTCAGGACTATACACAGCTGTCACTGGAATGATCCTGGAAAAATCCCCATCCAATGCTAAGAATTATTCCTTTTTCCTTGCTGCTAAACATATTTGGCCTTTGTTTCTCCGCCAGTTTTTCATTTCTCTGCATATCTTTAACAGCAAATCTTCTAAGACTGGACACTTCAAATTAGTTTGTTACACTTGTAAGAAGCAGCCTGGTTTCTCACCAGAGCTGGGCTTCCAGTGTGCTCTGGGGGAAAAGGGAGCCATGAAACCTGTGGGGTTCTCTGGGCAGCTGTGTTCCTACGTTGCTGCTGCTGCTCGCTCTGTGATGGGAAATCCAATTACAGCCTCCACTTGGGAGATTTTGTCCCTGCTTTTCCCTTGTCCTTCCCCCTTCCTAACAGGACCTGTGCCTGCCAGATGGGACAGAGAGCAGCCAGGGTGCTGTGTGCAGAGTCCATGGGGAAACAGGGACACTCTTCCCAGCAATGGCTTGTCTGATATCCTCAAGTTTTCCCTTAGTTCTCCTCAATTTCCCATTATTTTTCCTCTTGTTTCTCTCTTTGGAGTGTACAGCAGATCCAGTGCTGCCTTTCAGACCCTCCTCCCAACCACACAATTCCCCACTTACACGGAGGCAATGAAACCCATGACTGGTATGACTTTGTTGCTTGGGCTTTTCAACATTTAATTCCTTTCTCTGGGGTAATTTTCCCTTCTCATGAATGCAAGGAAAGTCACTAGCCTCAGCCATGTGCACTGCAGCTTTCCCTGTGTCTGGAGAGAAAGGAAAAGGCAGAGGGTGGCTGGGACAATGGGTGGGAGGCAAAGAGGCACCTGTAAGGTTTAACAGCCAGACCATGTCTGTGTGTGTGTGCCATTCACCTCTCTCCAGGCTACTGACTCATAACTCCCAAAAAAGATCTGCCTCTGGGCAGTTCTGTGAGCACAAAAGGACAATGCTCTCTGTCCTGCACGTCCTGACCTTATGTGCCAGTGTAATATGCACAAGTATGTCAAATGCCATTTAATCTTCATAATCCAAGCAGATTATGCTCAGAACTTCACCTCTATCTGCTCACAGCATTATCTCCTTGCAAAAATGCCACATGGCTTTTTTTAGTCAAGATTCACCCTTTGCGGGACTCATTTCAGCGCCCAGATCTCAAATCCCACCTGCCCTGGGGCACTCTCTGGATTTCCACATTTCTTGGGTGCTCCTCTCAAAGTGCAGCATGGCACTGATATTTGCCTGTCTGAAATCTGGGGCAGCTGAAAGCAGCAGTGGGGAAATGGTAATTAGTGTCCTGATTATTGTTTTCACAGAGTAGAAAGTTTATGCCTTCCTTTTTAAAATAGTTGTTTCAGTGGCCTGTCTTAATTAAGGGGGCACATAACTCCAAAGAGGGGCAGGAAAGCAGCAAGAGCAGGAAGGACAAGGTGTCCCCCTTCAATGTCATCATTTTTTGCGAATTATTGACAGCCATGCTTGCACAACAAAATTAACAGTCCTTAAAGAACCTTTCTGTGGTGATGCAGAAAACTTTTGTCACTGAGTTCAACTGCAGCAGGTCCAAGTTCTGAAAGCCCTCAAATCCTGCTCCTTTTGGCTATTCTTGTGCTTAATCCTTGATGTGAACTGAATGAGGCAATGAACCTACAGAAAATAATGTTAATAATAATAAGAATACAAATCATAAATAATAACCACAAAATTGCGAACTGTATTATGTGGTATATTCATTAAGAGGGCTAAACTGAAGTTACACAGCCTTAATTCTGGCATTTCCCAGCTTATTGATGTTTGACGTTGCATCCTTTCTGATGGCCTTTGAATGAAGTTTGCAGTGGTAGCTAATTTAACTAATGAATACTTTTTTATGCTATTATTACAACTTTTCATTGGTGTCTCATGGAGAATTTCACAGCTGTGCCCTTCATAAACAATGAGGACAGAAATTTTCCTGTCTGCATGTTTAAGTTGCTGAGTTTTCATCAAGATTTTTTAGGGTTCTGATAGCTTTGGACAGCTCTGTCAGTGCAATTCTTTCCCTGTGACTCAGTAACATCAGCTGCATCACTCACAATGAGAGCTGGGTAACTGATCTGGGGGGACCAAAGCTGGAATAAGCCCTTCATGAACTTGATTTTTTTATTTTTTCAGATATTTAATCTTTTATCTCTTTTCATTGTCACTGCCGTTTGATGGTTCCTTACACCGTATCCAGGGCTGAAATGCCGAGCTCTGAATCACTTTAAAACCTGTGCTGTTCTAATGAGTAATGATCACTTTAACAAGAAGCTCATGTCCCATTTTCAAAGCACAAGAAGTAACAGGGATCTCCGTGTGGGCATGTTCAGTTCTTGGGGTTTGGGTTTGTGTGTGACTGGGCACAAAGATCATCTTGGTGACCTCAAGGTTTCTGAAGGGAAGTCAATCTAGATGAAATATTTAGAAATGACATCAAGGGACCCTAATTTGAGAGCACAGCCCTGCCATTCAGTTGTTGACCCTGCAGTGAAAGAGTGCAATGTACACTGTTAAAACTCTCTGTGTAGGATAATGTGGTGCATACATATCATGCATGAAGTGAAATAAAATATCTCACTTAGGCAGCTGTTAAATTAAATTTTACTCTCATAAATCTATTGTCCCCTGCTCACACAATTATTAAAAAAAAAGAAGTCAAAACATCAGGAGAGAGTGTTAAATGTTCATGTCATATTAAGTTACAGCTGTGCTATTTGTAGTTTACAGTAGATAATGTTACAGCAGACAATAATCTCACCACCTGCTGGAGAAAGCAATTAGAGGACAGGAGCACTCAATAGCTGCTTTTCTTTGCCACACCATTTTCATTGATGTACATTAGGCTGTGAGACAGTTTACTTTGAATGAAATGCAAAATAAACACCCAAAATTTCCAATTCCTTTGGTTTCAGGCACAGCAAAATTTGAAGAAATTCCAATTAGACACTCTTTGCAGCAGTTCACAGGGTTATCTAGCAGGAACTTAAGTCTTGAAATAGGTAAAATATGACTTTAAAATCCTGGTTTCAGTATCTGACTAGTTATACTAGTATTATCTTACCTTTAGAATCATTTGGCCTGCAGACCACCCCCAGTGAGAAAATTGATTTTCACAGCATTTCCATTATTACTTGTGAGCCAAGTTTCCAGAGGTTTAAAAATTAATTCATAGCAATGTTACTGCAGGGTAGGAATGAATTTAGAACGTTCCTTTCCTGTACTCCTTCCTCAGACATTTTCAACATTGCAATTGGTGGAATAAATTGCCAATGAATGGGAGAAGTTTTCCTTGGTGCAGGGTATGAAAAAAGGAGAGGACAGGCAGAGGGAAGGGAAAAAGCCCCATCCCTTGCTGACAGCAGTGGCTGTGCCAGCTCTTGGGGGATATACCCAGGAATACCCAAAACCAAGGCTCAAGCTCAACCCTCAAAAGTGTTGCCAGTAGGAGCTGTGGCAGCATCCTGTAAATACAGATGAATTTTAAATTAAAAAAGAACTTAAACAAACCCAACATAACCTTTTCCTGAACTAGAAACATCACTGTCTCCTAATTACACTTTGTATGCAAATGTCTTCAAGAAATCTCTGCTAAATGGGTCCATGAACAAGGCTGGGGACTGTGCTTGCCATGCTGCTATGCCATGTAAATTCTAATCATTCTTTTTGAAGGAGTCTAGATCCATTTACTTTTATTTAACTCTTCTGTGACTGGTAGTTTACTAGTTGTGCTTTTGTTCTTAATGGCTATCCAGCAATTATACATGTATTTATAATTCATTTTCCATGAACTTATTGTTCAGAAATATTTTAAAGAAAAATGGAGGTAAAAAGTAATGAAGAAAGAGTGTTTTTACCCTTGGCTGAGAACACAAGATGTACTGGAAGGAGTACACACAGTGTAGTATTCACATTCTCTAAACAGAGAGATACATAATTCTCTCTCCCAGGTTTTTTCCTAGAAAAGCACAGAGAGAAGAAGAAAAACCAATTCTTATGTCTACTTACTGCTCCTGTTATTTTTACACATGTAGAATGTGTTTAAAAGATTATTTACCTGAAAGAATTTAATAATTAGATTCTAGTGATGATTGTTTTTATTAATTAACCAATCACTCAAAGCTGTGTCCTGGCTATCTCAAACAGTCACGAGTTTTTCTTTAATATCTTTTAATATCTCTTTAAGATAGTATAATAGTGTATATATATCTATATATATATATATAATGTAATAGTATATGTATATATATATAATGTGATAGTATATATATATATATATATATATATATATACACACACATATATATAGTATAATGTTTGTTACTAATATATATAGTATAATGTTTGTTACTAACTCTGCTCACATCTCATCTCAAGGCTCTCAGCTTTCCCTCTGCTTTCTGAGAGTACCAGAGGCATGGAAAAGGCACCAGACTGGGCACAGCTTTTGCATCCTTGTCTCAGTGCTGCACCATGCCTTGCTAATTGAAGTGGAGCTCGTTTGCATCCATGGCCCAGTCTGCACACACAGGACAAGATGAAGCTGTCTGTGGCAGTGATGCTGTGCAGAAATTTGGAATTGATTATGTCTTATTTGTCCTCACCAGCTGAAACCTGGACAGGTCTCATGGGAAATGGAGAACATTTGTTGCACAGCTTATTTCTGCTTTTCTAACATTTCTTAGCAAAGAATTCAGTAGGGCTTGGCCAGTGATGCCCCCTACTCAGATATTTCCTCCTGTTGAATTTTGTGCCCAGCTTTACATCCTTAACACTAATTCTTGTGCTGGATCCTCCACTGTTTCTCTCAGACCTTTTGTGGAATGTCCTAGGATACGAAGAAAAGTGCATCCATTCTGCAGCTTTCCACACTGCCAGGGCAGGCTAATTACAGGACACACTCTGCAAGTGTCTTATTAACCATTCATCCCACAGAAATGCAGACAGATGGCCTGAGAATCCTTTCAGCAGAGTCCGAATTTAATTTCTTTTTCTCTGTACCTAAAGTTTCCCTGCTTGTTTTTTCACAGGTTTTTCAAATAGCCAGCACTCAGGAGCAGGACTACATGGGCAAGCCAGTGCCTCTGCCATCCCCAGTTCTCTGCTTTGAGCAACTCTCAGGGTGAGTTCCTGTCTGTTCAGAGGGTTTGTGCCTCTCCTGAGGTCTTAGCATTACCTGTCTGATGCCTGAAATATTCAAAGTTTGTGCTTGGGCACGTGCTCCTAACATTTCTATGAAGACAAATCATAATTAATGCAGTCTCTGGTGGAAATCAGTGCCTGCTTGCTCCAGTAAGTGCTATCAGCTGCTATCAATCGGCTGCACTGCTCTGCAAGGCAGCTGACAGACAGACAGACAGACAGACAAACCTGGCCAATTAGCACTGCCTGGTGTGTCCAGCTCTCCTCAAGAACAGCAGGTACCCCTCACTGTCTGCTCAGCTCAGTGAATAGTGGGTGCCTCAAAGGGTGCTTCAGTTTAATTAAAATGAGCACGTTTTACTCAGTTCCTCCACTGCCCTGATTTGATGGGATATCCCTTCACACCTTTTTGAATCTGGGTATCTTTATTTTTGTCTCCTCAAGGATTTAATATACTGGGGATTTTTTTTCCCCGGGTGGTTGTGGGGAATCAGTCTGCACCAAGACCTCTCCACGTTTAGGAAAGAGATGGATAAACAAATGGCAAACACCCCAAAGACTCATTTGTACACAAGCAAGGGAACAATTCCATGTGCACAACCAGCATTTCAGGGTGGTGCTGAAGTATCCAAAGGTTGTTTCAGTGGGTGAGCAAGGGAGCATCCAAAGCAGGCTCTCCAAGCACTGCGGTCCTGTGTCCTCCAGCTGGCACTCCTGACTCTTCTGTTGCTCCCTGCTGCCCTTCCAAGCACTCCCAGAGGATTTTCCTGCTGCTGCCTTGGGAGGAGGAGGAGCAGGAGCAGGGCAGTGTCCCCTCAGTGCACCACTGCAAGGCAGCTCACCCGGCACACGAGGCAGCAGCCCCTTCCTTCCCTGAGCCTGATTCCAGCCTGGGAACAAACAGGGCTGGATCTGCCTCTTTACTTTGAAATTTGCCATCTCCAAGTCAAATAAGCTCCACATTGCCTCTTAAAGACTGAAAAATAAATAGCAGGGGAATGTGCTCTGCTGGATGGATTCCTTTCAGCAGGTAGCTGCATCAACTAAATCTTGGCAGCAGAACTTCAAGTGAATGAAGTATTATGGCTGATGGGCTTAAGCCTTTCTTCTGCTAATGCTGTGCAGGAAAGATTGTGACTGAAATAGGTATAATTAGTAAACCGTGATTGAATTCTCAGCATCAAGAAGACAACAACTCTTTCACAGTTTCTACTTTGATGTCATCTCTCATCTGTAAAGCTGTTCTACTCAGAACCACTTGAAGGTATTTTTCTTTTGAATTGGCTGCTTTAGACTGTCTTTAGTGCTAGATTATCTGTGTCAGGTTTAACACAAGCTGTCTGGATGCAGGATGATTTTTCTTTTCATGGTAAAACATAGCATCCTCCTAAACTCTGCTTCCAGTTTATGATGAAGGTGCTTCTCGCTTGAATCTCATGTTGCTGATTTCCAAACACCCAGAATCTGGATCAACAATCTTACAATCTTCTGCATTGCTATTTTTGTTTTATTTACACTTCACAGTAACAACTTGGGTGATAATGACTTGCTACAGTCACTGTCTCTCTGCTGACAAGAGCAGAGATCTGTCATCATCTCCTATCTCGTAGCATTTTGCACTTTTGTATCTGCATGTAGTGTATTACCAGCACTTCACAAGTCCTGAGTCTCAAGCACTTGTTTTTGGTTGGTTTTTTTTTCCTGGAAAAGATACTATTCACATTATATGTTGCTTCCTCCACTTGGAGCTTTTCTTGGTGCCCTCCTAGCAGGGTCTCCTGAAACAGAGAGCTGTTTTTTTGCTCTTTTGATGTAATAATGCACAAAAGACTTTTCTTGTAACTGCGCTGCAGAATTGTTGGCAACAGAGCTGATATTTCACCAGCATGCAAGTTTCTGCCATAACCACACCTTGAATGTTGAGGAAATTGATTCCATGATTTTATGTCTTAAAATGTTATATTGGCTTGTTGGTCTAAGGTTTTGAAACACACACTGTGTGTGCTTGGAACGATGCTGGCTGGTACCACCTTGTTTTCCAGTTCTCTCTGCCTCTGCTTCAGAACTGCAATGAAAACTGCAGAAATTTGTGCTTTATGAACAAAAACAACAGCAGCAGTATGGAAGCAGGAGCACAGGTAGCAGGCATGCAGATTAATTGATATTGTGGTACCCAAAATCCATTTCAGCATTCATTCTGGGAAAGCTGCTCGTGCAGAAAAGTTACCACACGTGAAAAAAAATGTATGGAAACCATGCAAACACACATCCCTCAGTCAGGCTTCAACCCCTCCTTAATGTAACCAGCTCATGGATGAAATTCTTATATTCCAAGTGGATATATGGATTGGAAGCACAGAGTTAACAGGACACTCCCTGTCTGCATCTGAGAAAAAGCATCTACCAATTTTCTGCTGATCATCTTTTAAAGAGAGCTTTGACATCTAATTAGTTATTTTCTTTTTAAATATCATCTTTTGTCTTTGGAGTATTACAATGTCCCTGTGAAATACAAGAAATCTTGTGGGTTTAGGAGCTTTGTGAATGAGGGGAATAATTAAATGAGGTCACCGTGTTGATGCTTTGTAGCATGACATGGAACTAACAACCACTTATTTTTTTTAGAGAACTAAAAAAAAAAAATCCTTAATCTAATTAGTTTCTTTTATCTGGCAAGCAAAGATACCTCCTCTCCCTTTCTTGTGAATGCAACACCTTGAAGATGAGAGGTGCTCCATGAGGGATTGTACTGGGCTAATTGAGGCAAGGCAAGGCTCAGTCTGTCTCTGCTGCATCAGGGTTTGCACTGCAGCAATGGCAGTGGCACAAAAGCAGCCAATAAATGCTATCAGGGGAATATCTCCAAGCACCCCTGAATTAGTTCTGCCCTGAAAAAGGAAATTCACCTGTGCACTGAAACCAGCCAACAGTGAGTGTGGGTAAACTAACATTTTGTCTGTGTAATTTGGCAAAATATAAGCAGCAAAGCATTGAAAGGAGGGAAGAGCTGGCTATGTGAGGCCACAGAAAAGCTGAAGGCAAATTTGATTGGAGTTCAGACATAATCCTGGCAAACCAGCATTGGGTGTTGCACAGCCATGCGAAATGAAGCCCCAGTTTTCATTTTCCTTCTCCACACTTCAGGGGCATTGTCACCAGGGGGAGAAGAAAGGCACATTTCCCTACCAGACCCCACTCTCCCCGAGCCTCCCCGAGCCTCCTCTATATATAATATGTAGAAATAATATATAATATTATAATATATTAAAATAATATAAAATATTATCATATACACAATTATAATTATGTAAATGTCATGGGTCAAGCACAGGGATAAAGCCACTCCACTAGACCTCCAAAGACCAAAGCTAAGGGAAGTAGCAGCACTGAGTTAAAATAATATAGAATATTTATTTATTTATTTATTTTATTTATTTTTCATATACACATATATATATTTATTTATATTTTTATATGTATATTTATATATACATATATATATATAATTTTAGATTATATAATAATTTCATTTATATATAATATATAAAAATAATATATAATATTATTATATACATCATTATAATTATGTAAAGGTCATGGATCAGGAACAGGGACAAAGCCCCTCCACTGGACCTCTAAAATCCAAATCTAAGGGAAGTAGCAACACTGAGTTAAAATAATACATAATATAATAATTTATTATAGATATAAATAATATATAATATTATTTTATATTTATAATTTATTTATATATTTATAATTATATATTATTGTACAATAGATCTAGTATATTATAATATAATATATTTATAATATATTTATTATATATATTTATGACCTATGTATATATTTTATTAATAAATAAATAATATTATTATTAAATTTATAAATTAAAATAGAAAACATAAAATAATATAAACTATAAATGGTATTATTATGATATGAATAATATTATTATTTTATCATATGTATTGTATGTAAATAATATTTAACATTACAATGTACGTAATTGTAATATATATAAAGATACAAATAATATATGATATAATATATTTTATATGTATATAATATACAATGAAAGCCAAGGTTTCCCATTTCCAAGCATGCCCTCCACCTGCCCCATGCCTTGCAGCCCCGGGAGCCGGGGCAGAAAGCTCTTGGCAGTGCCACGGGGAGCTGAGGTGCCGCTGCACACAGACAGACAGACAGACAGCCAGGCAGACAGACAGACAGACAGAGCCGCGGGGGAGGGTGGCTGTGCAGGAGCAGACTCCTCCTGCTGCTCCTGTGGCTGGCACATTTCTCACCACACCTCTCCCTCTCGCAGGCACTCGGGCTGGATTAAAGGGATTAGGAGCTGCGTGATAAATATGAATGGAGCTGCGGGTTGATGTGGAAAAAGGTTTTCACTGTTTCTTTCTCTATGAATGAATCATGAACCGAAATTTCTTCAACTGCATTAGAAATTAATTCCTGGAGACTTTTTTTTTTTTCTCCTCAGGCTGGAAAGCTGAATACCCAAATTTTCTAATGGAGGAGGGGGGGGGAAAGGCGTTTTAATTTATCTGAGAATCTCTTGATTCAAAGCCTAATTTCTAACTGCAATATTCACTATGTAGATTATTCCAATAAAACAACATAACATTGCAATTTATTTCAACTACAAGGATCTACTTATAGGAAAAAAGTTCAGATTTGATAGCAAGTTTTTGCTGTATCAAATGACTCCATCTGATCAAGTCTCCCCAGTGCTGTGCTTCACACTTTCACTGGTCTGAAGCTGAGAAAAATTGTGCTAAGAAATTTACCTGCAGTTTTGGGTTTTCTTTTTCTTGGGTTTTTGTTGTTGTTGTTGTTCAGTTGTGGGTTTTTTTTATTTTTCTTTTTTTTTTTTTTGGGGTTTTTTTGGCAATTTTTTTTCTTTTTTTTGCAATAACAGGCTGCTGTCCCAAAGTTTGGAAATGTTGATTTGCTCTATTCATAATCTCATATGTGGCTCTGTACATACAGACATTTATGGATATAGAATCTTGAGATCTAATTTTATATTGGAAGCACCTTACAAATTCATCCTTGTTTGGGTCTAACTGCACGTGTAGGATGGCCAGGCACTGTAAACATGTTTTGTTTGGAATTTCTTCATTTTCCTTGCACTGAAGGTGTGCATCAATTCCTGGCTGAAAACAAAACTACCATGAGCACAATCACAAACTTCAGAAAGTGCCAGGGCATGTACAAAGAAACTCACATTTATGAGCAAAATCTGGGGAACTTTTGGTGTCATTTTCTGAGGAAATGGGGCTTATCTCATTGTCCCACATAGGGATCTGTTGCGCTGTCTGTCTGCCACCACCCCCACGTCCTTCAATAAGGTGTGAACACGTTTCCTGCTGCCAGCCTGATCTGTTGGAAGTCTGAAGGATCCTGAGAGAGGGAAATCAGCAGTAAAGAACCCAGCACTGCCTGTCAGACCGGTGAAACTTCTCTTTTCCAGGCTGTGAATGGCATGGCAGAGCTAGGGACACAAAGGGCAGCACATAGGGCAGGCCAAGTGAGCCCCAAACTTGATCCAACACCCAGAGTCCTACTGAGTGACAGAGAAAAACACCTGGAGGTGACCATGGACATTATTTATGCCTAAGGATAAAAAGGGAGCATTCCTGTGGTGTGGGAGAGCAGAAAGGTCCTTGTGGCACAGGCACAGAGCTTCCAGGAGGGCTGGAGATGTTGGGATAGATTCTGGAGAGGGGGGAAGACTCAGGCTTTGGGGGAGGAATGCAGGAGATATGCACAGACCTTTATAAAACTGGGTTTGCTGTCACTCACAGCATTTGCCTGAAGGGAGGAGAGAGGCTATCTATCCCTTTTAACACCTCTGAGCTCTCCAGCTATGGCAGCTCCAGATTCAGTGCAAGGAAGCCTGCTCCAGTACAGTACTGGCTGGGAAGCAGCACTCGAGGGAGCCCCACAAGAAATCCTTCCAGCTGGTACAGCAGCTATGGAAACCCTAAAGCAACTCAGCAATGGGAATGTGACCATTTCTGACCTGTACAGGTGGGCTGGATTCACCTGTGGGCTGGATTCACCTGTGGGATGTCCCTGCAGCCCCTGCTCAGAGCAGGGGGGTTTCAGCAGGGCAGAGCAGCAAAAAGAGTGGTCAGAGGAGGAGAGCCCAGCTGAGTGAGCCCAGCTCAGGGACCTCTCCCATCCCTGCAGGAGCACAGGGCAGCCCAGGAGCAGCAGCCAGTGCCCAGGGAGAGCAGCAACACCCTCATCCTCACCTTCCTCCTTCCAGAGCCTGCAGCTGCACCCCAGTGTGCCTTAGAGGAGGAAGGCTCAGTGCAATTAGGGTGTCCATATGGAGAGGCAGTGCAGCATTGCTGTGCTCTGCAAATGCAGAATTAATTATCCTGCAGGCCAGCCATGTGCCAGTGCAACCCATTGATTGCTGTGTGGAATGTGTGCTCCTTGAGGAAGGCTGGCCCTAAAGAAATGGGGGGCTGCAGCTATGATTGGCAAGGGGAATGCGTTGGTAAGAAATGCAGTTTCATGCCAAGTCACTTGATTCAAAACAATCTGGCTTGGTTTTCAAACCCATTTCCCCCCAGTCATCTTGGGCAAACAAAGTAAAATAATAATAAGAAAGAAAATAAGAAAATAAGAAAGAAAGAAATGTTATATTTTGGTTTTCTATAGGAAAAAAATAGACTTTTAAAATTAGAATTTAAATTTTAATCTGGGAATTTTTTGGTGTTGTGTCTCTTGTAGAAATTGGTTCTTCTGTTGAAATAAGGTTCCTATAGAAATTTTTCATTTGGTTTCAGTTTAAAAGCCTGAGTTGTCCAAACCTGCATGTGCTATACCTTCACAGAAGTCAACAAAGTTGAACCAGAATGAGCAATCATCTTACACAACATGCTTTGCAGGAATTACAGTCTTTTCTTCCTCCCTGGAATCAAAATATCACTGGAAGTAAATCTGCATCACCACTGTACCTCTATAGCAAGCATTGTTTTAAAAATTCTTATGATTTGAAAACTAGGTCAGTCAATTGTCCAAAAATAATAATAAAAAAAAGAAGGAGAGAAGAACTGTATGAAACGAATCCATATTTCAAATTTCAGTTATACTGCTCTTGAGGTAGTTGGGCTTGGGTACAGTTAATGAACCTTTGAGATGGAGATTGGGTTGTGTGTCTCTTATCTTCATTCTCTGTGATTTTAGAAAAACACGTGCATGTGCGAGGGCACTTGGTTGTTCCTCTGATGATTTATCAAATCTTTGTGGGATGGTTTTGTTTCCTGCTATGAAATGCAAATGCAGCCTGCAGTGCTCCTGCTGTCTGTATAAAGGTTAAAAAGATATATCGATATACATTTAATGCTATTCTTGCTACTTTAAGGACTGGCTTTGAATGATGATTCTAGCACCATAAAGATTTTTCACTGTCTACATTTCCTGATTTTAGTTGGAGGACTTTTAATTACCTTTGCTTGAAACTTTGCAGTTTCAATTTTGAAAGCATAGCCCAGCTGCAGATAGACCAAGATTGTCTTGGCTGTGACAAAAAAGTGGAAGCAAGGTTATGAGTATTGAAAATCAGATGAAATAGAGGTTTTTATATATCCTATTGGTCCTGTGGACCAATCTGAGCACAGATTTTTTTTTTTGTGCATCAGCTGATTATATATATTCATTTTTTTTCCATTTTTCCATCCTTTTGCTAGTGGGTTCCATCCCAGTGAAAGGGGATTTCTTTTTTTTGGTTGGTTTTCATTGCTCCAGAGTGGGTTTCATACCAGTCTTGTGCTTTGCCTTCTCAACAGATAAAGATGCCTACCACTTTATTTCTCTTACAAGATGCCTTCATCATGCATCTGTTCTTTTAGGTCTTTTTTCTCCTCTGACTCATTTTAACACTTACCAGCTTCAAGTTCTGGTTCTCTCAAAAATCCTGAGAATGCTGATAAAAATTCCTTTCTCTTAATTCTCAATCCTTTGCTTTCTAACTTGTTGTTCATATAGTTTGGAGCACAGGATAAGCTGGGAAGGAAAATACATTTTCTTAGACTGGCCTGGCCATGTTCTGAGGCTGTTTTTAGCTCTCGTGCCAAGGTGTGGCAAAGACAAGCTATAGAAATTAAATCTGGATTCCACATGAACCGGGGGGAAAAAAATCATCTTTCAAAACAATTCTTTAGCCATTTTTAAAGTTTAAGCTCAGATAAGACAAATAGATCCATGTAATTCACATGCCAGCAGAATTTTGGCTCTAGTGAAACCAGGGGAGTGGGAACAGCTCAAAAAGAGGAGCTGGATGCACAGAACCACACTGGGTGCTTTTCTTTGTCACACACTTAATTCAGGCAAACTGGGAGGGTGGGGAGGAATTACTGCTTCAGCCCTTGATTTTTTTAAACAGTTGTCATCCTCCAAGACAAAACTCTGTGGTAATTCCCTCTGTTTTTGCTGCTGCTATTTCTCAGCAGGGTTTGCTGCCTGTTCTTGCAGGGGGTCAGCCAGACTTTGTCTTTCTCACAGTTTCAGTTTCCTACTGGGATTAAGGGTCCAGCATATTTCTGCAACAAATCAACTGAACCTAAAATAAACAAACCTTCTGAACAACACGGCTCTGGTACGTGCCTGCCTTTTTGGAGCCAGCTGAAAGGCTTTTGTAAGGTGCTCCAGAGGGAAACTGAGGCAAATACATGGTTTTAGTGAATGCTCATCAAAGTTATGGCACATTTTGTAGTTTGTGAGGCTTATTTTTTAGGACGTGAATCGTTTCCTCAGATGTGTTTTTTTCCAGCCATGCACTCTGTGATTCTTCCCAGAAATGGTACTTTGCATTACTTTGAAGAATCCCAGGGTACCCTGCAGACAATGAATAATAATTTGTCACTGCAAATTTATGACAGAAAGCAGTGCAGATTTATCCACAGATTGAAAATCCCAGATGCTGGTCCATGGTATTGATTTTCACACCTCCCTCTTTGGCCTGGGGACCCTCCCCAAAGGCTGCTCCTCCCGGGAATGCTGGTCTGGCTGGTGCTGTGTCCCCACAGTGCCACCAAGGGAGGGGACCAGAGGCAGGTTCCACCCTGCAGGTGGTGAGCAGATGCTCAGGCTGCCAGGGGAGCTGCCCTGCAGGTCACTGTGTCCTCATGGCCCCTTCCCCTCCCTGCTGGCCAGCCCTGGCCTCCCACAGCCCCTCTGCTTTCCCACGGGCTCCTGTTCCCTTCTCTGGGGCTCTCCTGCCTCTGGTCACAGAGGGAATGTGGCTCACCTGAGCAAACAGCACCTCCTGAGCAGCGTTCCCCGGGTGTGCAAACCTGCCCCTGGCCCAGAATATCACACAGCAACCAAACTGTCATCACCCTGTCCCCAGGCAGGGGAATAACCTGCAAACCAGCCCACCCAAGCCAAGGAATAACCTCTGGCTCATCCCTTCATTGAAAGGCACTCACAGCCTTCAGCACAATACTCAGCTGGGGCACAGCCTGCATGCCTGTCTCAAGTGACACATGTTAATTGCTGCTTAATCAATAAATGGAGAACTTCTGGAGAGGAACAGAAATGTCTCCACAGTGCTGAATGCACTTTAAATGGGAAACAGGGTGAAACTTTCACAGAGATACAACTAAATAGAGGACTGGTAACAGAAATAAGGTGCTTGACAATGAAACACAAAGTTATCACTGGCGCTGGTGGGGAAGATTTGTATTGGTCACCTCTGCTTGCTCCTCATGAGCAGTGAAGAATAAAATACTAATAAGCATAAAATGCCCCTGTAATGATGGCCAGGAGTGCTGTGATAGCACAGCAAATGTGCTGTAAGAGAAACAACATTGAGGCTCTGTGCTGCAGCAGGTGAGACTGGAGCTGCACTCCAGGTGTGCTGGTATTGGGATGTGTGTAAGGTTCAGGTGCTCACTGTGCTGAGAAGCTTTGGGGTGCAGAATTAGTTCCTCTCCCCTTTATTTCCTGGGCAAATGCACAGGTTTGAGGTGAGATTAGGAACTGCACTCCAGGTGTGCTTGTGTTGGGATGTGTGTAACTTTCAGCTCAGGTACTCACTGTGCTGAGAAGCTTTGGAGCTTTGGGGTGCAGAGCTGGCTCC
The DNA here is from genome assembly GCF_037042795.1 of Molothrus aeneus. Lineage (NCBI taxonomy): Eukaryota > Metazoa > Chordata > Aves > Passeriformes > Icteridae > Molothrus > Molothrus aeneus. The sequence goes on along the minus strand of NC_089650.1, from coordinate 597,431 downwards.
TGTTCCATTCAGGACTTTATTCTCTGAGCAAATGCACAGGTTTGAGAACAAAGGTATTATTAAATTTGGCTCACATATAACTATTTCCATAGAAATGTTCTGAATCTGAAAGGTCTTTGAGTGAAGTTCTTGACAAGTTTTCAAATGATCAAGTGTCACAAAAAGGGGTTCCTTTTGATCTCATTAACGAGCTAAGTGAACCATACTCTAAACGTAGACTGGCATTTTCATGATTTAAATTTTTATCAGCCTGTTTCAAATTAAAAGGCTGATTAATTTTAATAGGATTTCCACCATAAATGGGAAAACTGTCCAAATTTTGTTACCAATACATTTTTCACTTGAAACACTCTGGAGTAAAAAGATATTTAATCAGGTAACTACAGCCAAATCAGGCCAGCCTGCACTATGAGCTTCTGTCTAACTCATAAGTCTCCCTTAAATTCACCTCCAGGTGTTTGTGGACAAGCAGAGATGTCCAACATGAAATGGCAGCTCTTCGTGCAAATTTGTGTAAATACTTCTTATTCATATCAGCTATAAATTACAGCTAATTTGAAGTCCTGTCTGAAAAACTTTGTTACAAAAGCTGTCAGACATTAGTTTAAAAAAAACAGAGAGAGGAGAAAAAACTCTGTTAGATTAATGTCACTGAATTTAATCAAAAATGTCTATTGCTTAATAGATAGAGACCTGCAGAAGCTGCAGAATTGTAAGACATGATTTCTCACTTTAAAAAGATGAGTTTCTATTGGTCTGAATGTGTAAGGTTGTCCTCAACTAAGCATAATTTTGACCCAAAAAGTTTGAAGGGTTGAGATAAAAATGCAAATCTAAGCTATGGACTTGTAGCACAAAAGGTTCTTTGGAAGGCAATGGAATACTAAATATCACATGGTTATCTTCTTATTTCTATTTACTTATTGGGGAGCTTTGCTTTTTTTCCTTGCTTTTCTCCCTTTTTCATTATTTCAGTGTTTTCTTTTATCCTGGAAATTTGGTCTGTGCAGTATGAGTCAATAATGCTGTACCTACTTGAAACACAAGGACCTCTCCTAATTAGAAAAGAGTGGTTTGTGTGTTATGCTGTGTCCTGCATTTGGATAACAATAGAAAATTAATAACAAGCCATGAAAGGAAGCTAATAGGTAGCTAATATGTTTTGTTTTGTAAGATTATGAAGCTGATCAGCTTTTTTGAAATTAATTTTATCACTGACATCCCGTAGCAATAAATGATCAGATCTATTAAACATAATTAGCTATCATTTATTCTTGTACCCACTGTTTGTAACTCCACAGATAATTTCCTATTCATTGTGAGCTAGGACAGACACTCAGCAAGCAGAATAATCTGCACAGTGTCAGTTTGTAAATGCAGCCACAGCCCAAAGGGAAACTGAGGGGACTGGAAACCAAAAACCCCAAAGTTTCTTCAGTTTGTGGTTGAGTTTCCAAGACCCTGGAGATTGAGGCACAAAAAGTGTGTGCCCCATTTTCCTCCTCTGGCGTCTGCCAATGAAGGGCTTTCACAGTCCTGCCTTCCTGAAGGGTTTTCACCGTCCTGCATCAAAGTCCAGGGTATTATTACAGTTATAGCTCTTATAGCTGTGGTTTCCTAAGTCTTTGCTAGTTGATAATGCAGTGTGAGCTGCTGCAAATTGAGAAAATTTGCTTGCAAACAATAAAGGATATTTGCTTCAGCAGCCCTACCTCTGCTCATCTTCCTGGTTTTCCTTCTAATGGTAGGTAGGAATGTGCATCTTTGCTGCATTGGAGCAAGAGTTACTTGCCCTCTCCAAAAAAGCAACAGATTATTCTTCAAAGTTAACTGAGGATGGAATATGTTTTCCCCTTTATGTTCTTTTGTTAAAAGAACATAAAGAACATGGGTTTTTTAATGTTCTTTTGGGAAAACTGTGGGATTGAACATGAACTTGCAGGGTCTGTGGACATGAAATTCAGTGGGGGAGCAACACAAATCTCACAATGATGTTCCTGCATTTTAGTTGTTTTAAACACAGATTTCTAGAGCAAAGTAAAAGCAAAGATATTTCAAGTGGCAAACAGTCAAGAGAAGATCAAATCAGGAAGGCCTACTCTATATACAGAGATCTGCTGGTTGAAAGGTTGTACCATGCCAAAAATAATTTCAAAGCAGTGCTGGGACACACAGAGGCACAGAAGGGGGGTTGGAATGAACCAGAGGTCATCTGCTCCAGCATCCCCACAATCCTGTCTGGAGGGAAAATGTTTAAGGATAGAGACTCTGGACAAACTGTTCCTGTGCTCAGTCACCCACACAGCAAAAAAAAGCATTTCCTAAAGCTCAGATAGAATCCCCTGTGCATCTTAAAATTCCCAGGTTTGTTAAATCCACCCCATTTCCAGCTGAGTGTCAACACCTTGTCGCTGGATTCCCCTTCTCTCTTAATTGTATTTAAAAGTAAATATTCCCTGTGGAAACTGGTATCTGATTCCTCACAGTTACTAGCAAAATGAGCACTGATTTGATCACAGAATGGGGAAATAGATCAGCCATTATTCAACAGAAATAATCTGCCTGTGGCATGTGGAATTCATTCAGGAAAAGCTCCCAAAAGGGATGCATCTCTCAGCACTCACTCACCCAGCTGAAATATTTGTCTTGGTTTATGAGAGAAAGGGGGGGTCCAGCCTCTTATTGATGGGAGAAGCAAAATGGAATATTCCCTAAAGGCTTTCTCAGTTCCACAGATGGACAGGGAGCTCAGCTGGCACTCAGGATCTCCTCACCTGCCATAGGCGATGCAGGTGTGGGGTGACTCAGGAGAGCTGGCCAAAACACTTTTTGGGTTATTTCCCTGTGCAGACCAAGGGAAAAGCAACCAACTCCAAAGATGTGGGGTCTGACAACTCCCCTGGCCGTTTTCATGGTGCTCAAGCCCTTAGAACTTCGGAGAGGGGAATTTGTAACATCCCAGCCCAAAGGGCGACAGCCAAGGGGAAAAACATCATCTCCAGGCCATAGACCAATTTTCTTGTGCTCTGAAACAAGGAGTGATTATCCTCACCGTGCTCCCCTGCTCTGAATTTGGCAGGTGCTCCAGAAAAGTGGAGTTATCCTTTATCTCTCCTGGAGCCTTGAGAGCAGATCTCCAGTCACCACGTGCAGCTGGAATTAACATTCATGGAGGTTTGGGTGTGACTTCAGCTCAGGGGGCAAAAAGGGTTTCTCTTGTTCCAGCTTCTTAATCCAAGCACTTTTCTATGTTTCTCGGCTAAGGGAGGTACATATTCTAGGGGAGGTACATATTCTAGGGCACTCACAGATATTTGAAGGCAGCACAACACCTGAGTTAAATCTTTTTGACCTGCTTTTAGTCCATACTGGGACCAATTTACAGCAATACAAAAAGGTAAAGGTTTGAAAGTAGGTGCAGAGAACTTTATGCACCCATTGATAATTTTAAATCTGTTCTCATACCCTCAAAATAATGTATATCTAAAAAAAATCTTGCTTTTTATTGTCAGCACCTTCATAACAGAGCTTTTGTAAAAGCTAGCAGCTTCAGCACAGGTTTTCCTTGAATACCTAAAAACCAAAAAAGAGGCTGGTAGAGGAATGTGAATGATTTAAGAATGAGATGCTTTCATCTCCTGAAACATTTCAAACATGCTGAAAAATAGATTGCAGCACTAAAAAAATAAAGACTTAAAAATATTTAAAATAAGTTCGTTTTCTTTTTGCTTGAATTACTCTGCAAAACCTGAGACCTAAAACTCCTCAAACTACTTGCATTGTAATTTCTTGCTTATATACTTTCAAAAGAAAACCTATTTTCACTTAAAGTGTGTCAAGTAAACATTTATTTATATATTTTAGCAGAAGGAACTAGAGCAGGCAGCAAGTAGAATAAAAACACCTAGAAACATTTCAGACTGCTATTCTTCTTACTTAAACTTGAAATATTCACCAAGAACCTGTCAAAATGTCCCATTCAGCATCACTGTCCAGCTCTGGTTCTATTTTAAGGAATAAGATTTTCAACTTTCCTTCTCTTCTTCTGTTTTCAGAGGTTATCTCCCATAAAGATTGCAGCATCAGTCATTCATTGATTTTGTGGCACTACTTTTGCTGTGGAAGGTACATATTTGATTTTTAATTATTTTTTCATAGGAATGGATATTTTTATAAATGTAAATATATACATACACACACACACACTTAGCTGCCACTTTGAATGGTACATGTATTTTCCCAAGACTCTGAGAGCAAAATAAATCAGTCAGGGGGGCTCCTAAAAGAGGATGGTTAACAACCCCAGCAGACAGGAATTTGGAAAATCGGGATTTTTGGTGGCTCCAGTTCAGACTTTGATTTTTCTGTTGGAGCAGTTTTGGCATGTTTTGATTTTTCTCTGTGCCCCAAAGTGTGCAGGGAAGTGTGGCAGGGAGTTCCTGAGGTGTTGGACAGCAAATGGCAGGTTTGCTCAGAATCAGAACATGGTAATTGGCCAAGGGACTGGTGACATTTTGCCAGTGTGATTTTAATACCTGCCACAGCTGTGGCATCCCCAAACAGCCTATAATTTAGCTAAAACATCATAAAGATATTCAGTGTCATAAAAGCACCATTTTATTTAACCTTCCTGTAACAACTTTAAGAACAGTAATCTGTTGGAGTAGGCTGCATGTCTGGCACATGATAGTGGATGAGAATGAGTAATCAAATCTTAAATATGTATTTGTGGCAATATTGCCTCAAAGTTTTTGCAAACATGGCTAAAAAGTATGTGATGGGAAAAAAAATACAGACAGAGAAAGCAGAATGACATTTCATTGTCCTTAACTGGGAGCTGAAAGAAGAATTTCCCAGTACATCAACAGGTTTTTCATTTATTGCTGCACATCACTGTGAGCCAAGGCAAGCAAAACCAACAGTACCCCAAATCTAAGCAAAATCTGATTCCACAAGAATTAGCACACAGGGTTAAAATAGGGGGTAACTATTTAAATAGGGGGCAACTAATTGCATTTTATTATTAATTTTTCTTTCCTGATTGTCTGGGGTTTTCTATGTCTTAAATATCTACTTGATACGTTCTTCTGCAAAGTAAGAAGGAGCAAAATGTATCTATGCCTCAATTGTGTAAGTACACAAATCCAAAGACAATGAAGAACCTTGGGAGAGGACTTTTTATAGTGCTGAAACCCACAATTTGTGTGTTCTGTGTGCTGAACCCACACTTTGTGTGTTCCCTGTGCTGAACCCCACACTTTGTGTGTTCCCTGTGCTGAACCCCACACTTTGTGGGTTCTCTGTGTTTCCTCAATTTCCTCCCATGTTGTTCCAACCCATCTCAGTGCTGTTGAAAGGATAAAGTGATAAAACTGATGCAGTGAGAAGCTGAACAATGTTGGGCTGAAACTGAGAGTCTGAGCTCTCAGAAGTTATGAACTCTCACTCTGGGCAGATTTTTGAGGCTGTCCATGGATTGATTTGATGTCCTGCCCTTTCAGAGCAGCCACCAACTGAGCCTGAGCTTTACCCCTCTGTTACATATACACCTTATCATAATGGTGAGAGAATTAAGATGGAAAAAAATATACAAAAGCACTGCATTTTTACACATGTGAATATGGGTCATTCCTCTTTCTCAGACCCATAAAGCAAAGGCAGAATCCTGTCACAGTTTTGAAGGGGGAAAGGAGCACTGAGACCTTTTTTGCCATGTTTTCCTCTAACTACTCTTGTGCTCAGTAGTGTTTGGCTAAACCTGCCTGTTCCCTGGGATGGAGATCAGCCCTTGCACCATCTCACACTGGCTGGCAGAGGCTGTTCAGTCCCAGTGCTTTGGATTAGATCTCTCCAGACCAAACTGTTGTGCAAAATTAACCCAAAAGTCACCCAGGGCTCAGTGGATTTCCCCATGCCATAAAAATGCACGTGACCTGGAACATGGCATTTTCTGTGTTTGAAACAAGGGCCAAGCTCATGGCTGCACAACCTGGCTGATGGGAATTCATCTGAGGAGCTGAAGAAGAAAATGTGTTGGTGATTACAGCAAGGGTTGGTGCTCTGGTTTCTCTCCCAGGTGTCTCAGGGACTCACCAGGGTGCCCTCTGGCATGCCTAGGTATGTTCCCTTCCATGTCTGTGAAATGGAGTTGTATTTATCCACCTCACATCCTGTTTCAATGCAAAACCTTTCATATCTGTGAAGGAATTTGCACAACAGCAGTGTAAATGTAGTGCATGCACTTGTGATAATGGGGAATAACCCTGTAATGGGCTAGGGACTTATTTTAATCAGAAGAAATCCAAAAGAACAATAGTGAATCAAGCCACTTTTAAAATTTACCATTAACTTACTATTAATTTAACTGAGACTAGAATTTGCCCCAGTGTCAGATTCTGGAATATTCATAAATACTGCCATAAATAGCAAGCCCAGAATGAAGCAATTAGTGAGTTCTCTTTAGCACATGAAAGGCCCCGCTGCAGCCCCTTTAGCTCCTGCTAATGAGAACAGCAGACAGACTGTCCCACAGGCAGCCTGCCAGCCCTGCCCAGGCCAAAACTCTGCTTCACAGTTTATCAAACTTAGGTAAAAAGACTTAGGTAACTTTATCCTTATTTATCAAGCTTAGGTAAAAAACTTCCAGAGTCTTTGGAAACACCAATTTTTGGTGCTTGATGTCACAGACATGTTTCATGAAAAAGCCTTTCCTTAAGATTTTTTCTCCTGAGAGGCCTCAAGAACAAAAGGTAACCAATGGTTATCTGCTGCTGTGGAATGCAACAGGTGCATCTGGGATTGGTCTCATGTGGTTGTTTCTAATCAATGGCCAATCACAGCCCAGCTGTCTGGACTGTCAGTCAATCACAGGCCTTTCTATCATTCTTTTTCTATTCTTGCTAACCTTCTAATGAAGTTCTTTCTTCTATTCTTTTAGTATAGTTTTAATATAATATATATCATAAAATAATAAATCAGCCTTTCTGAAACATAGAATCAAATTCTCCTCTCGTCCATGTTGGGGGTGCCTGCAAAACTCCCACAGCTTTAAGTTGAGGTTTTCCTCCTTTGCCACATGAATCCACTTGGTGAGAACAGACTTGAGCAGAAGAAAGCCAATTATCTGCCAACTTCAGAGGTGGGGGGAGTTAATACACTTGCTAAACAATAATGAAACTAATGTTGAATAGCGTTCAATTAATATTTATAACGTGCAGCAATATTAACAGCAGAATTAACTTATTTTTGTATGTCTGACAGCTCTCTAGTTGATTAAGAATTGCATTATGGTACTTTGCATATTTCCCATGCAAATACAGTATTATTTGCAGAATTATTTTTATCCTTAATTGAGGCTTTGTTTGGAAATCACTGTTTTCTCCTCTGCTGAAGCTCTGTAAATGATCTTATTAGGGATGCAATTTTTTTCCCTATCACTTTCTCACACAAATTTATATTAAAAACATTTACATATCATGTATATCTAAAAGTTTTGGGTCAGACTTCCTCATGCTCCTTCCTGGCCTCAGTTTTAAAACCATCAGGGATTTGACTGAGTGGCTGGGTTAGGACAGTGGCAGCCAAACCTGAATGAAATCTGGCTGTAATGGCAAGAACAGCTAAGAATAATAACTTACTTCATCCAAAACATCATTTCAGAGGAGGAGTGGGAGCCTCCATGACATAAGTAATTTCAAATTTCCCTGGCAAAAGCATGAGGCAATAAACAGGCTGAACCCTGCACTGGTTCAGGGTGATGATATCCTAAACTCCTCTTCCTCCCACTCTAGGGTTCTGTGCTAAAGGTCTGGGAGAGAAAAGAGCATAAAGGTGGAGGGAGACAGAGGGAACAGACAAGGAGGCATTTTGCTGGTGCTTTTAAATATTTTCCCACCTTTATCATGATCTTTTCACTTACCTCCAGCCCTGCTTCCAACAAGAAGGAAACAAAAAGGATGAATGTGGCAATGAGAGCTTATCTCTGCCTCTGCTTTCTTACTTTTCTCCTTGGATGAAATTCAGATGCCAGGCTGTGGGGGAAAAAAAAAAAGAAACAAAAAGCATCTTCCTGTTGCCAGTTTTTCAGGCACTGCAGAGACAGCCAGGGTGGCATGTTTTGGATCTACATCTGTATTTTCATGCTCTTTTGGCACTCCTTTTCTTCCAAGTAATTTACATTCTTTTAGATTCTGTAGAAACAATAACTGCCAAGCTATTTAGAACTTTCTATTAAAGAATAATAATCAGATTCTCTATAAATCACAGTAAAAAAAAGCTGTAAAGGAAAAAAGGGAATCAGTTCACCCTGGCAGACAAGCATAAACTCAAAAGAGCTGAATTCATGCCCTGCTCTGTCAGAACCTTCATTTCTGACATTGGCTGGACCATAGCCTCTGTCCATCTCTGCTCCCAGCCTGCAGGGCAGGAATGCTGTGCACATTTGAACATTTCCCTTCTTGGCTGCAGTTAAGGGCTGGGTGAAGGGAAATCTTGTGAGCTTTAGAAGAACCAAGAACACTTTCTGCAGGACAAAAAGAACACCATGATTAAAAATGTACTCAGAACTGTGAGGCAACAGGAACCTACTGTGATGCAGACATGGAAGTACCAAATTACATTGCTGGTCTGGGTGTGACAGTCTGTTAAAGCATATTTGAGAGTACAATATGCACAGCCTTGGCTTGGGCTAAGTGCAGTGCTGCTTTGTACTCACAGTATGGATGGAGTGACTTCTTGTGTGCAAATCCACATGGAACTGAAGGTATGAGTCAGTGAGCAGCTCCCCTTATTCCCCTCCACAAACAAATAATTTTTTTCCCAACATCTTGACATTCAGGCTGTGTTCTCATATATACTCTGATAGATAGAAACACATGTATAGCATACAATGCTTCCTGAGAGAGATTCTGTTTTGTGACCGTGTTCACTGGGGTTTTTGGATGAGGGAAGAGATGAGGATCTGACTCCATGTTACAGAAGGCTTGATTTATTATTTTATGATATATAGTACATTAAAACTATTCTAAAAGAATAGAAGAAAGGATTTCATCAGAAGGCTGGCTAAGAATAGAATAGGAAAGAATGATAACAAAGGCTTGTGGCTTGGACAGAGAGTCTGAGCCAGCTGGGCTGTGATTGGCCATGAATTAGAAACAACCGACATGGGCCAATCCCAGATGCACCTGTTGCATTCCACAGCAGCAGATAACCATTGGTTACATTTTGTTCCTGAGGCCTCTCAGCTTCTCAGGAGGAAAAATCCTAAGGAAAGGATTCTTCATAAAAGATGCCTGCGACACTGTTCCATTATTATTATTATTATTATTATTATTATTATTATTATTAGTCCCCCACTAGCTTTAAACTGCCCACAAACAGGCAGGACCTCTCCTCAGAAGTGGGAGCATGGCCTCAAATCCCCTAAGAGTAAGAGCAATAGAAAAAGAAGTAATATATAAACAATATAAAATTCATAATATAATATAATATAATATAATATAATATAATATAATATAATGTAATATAATATAATATAATATAATATAAATTACTATTAATAATATAATAATAGATAATATAATATAAAAGGGTCAGACGAGCCCAAGCACGTTCCACCCAGCAATATTGGGACTTAACTCCAATATTAAACAACAGAATAAGAGCAAGAGTAAAGAAGTTTCTGACACCACGAGTGAGTGCTGTCATTCCTGATGCAGGGAGTGGAGAGGGAAGGGGAAAGCATCCCCTTTACTGATGTTTGATGGTTGTACCTTCACCCAGCTGGGAGTTCCTGCCTGCACCCCCTCCATCTCTGATGTGAATTGGGAATGGCACAGGTACAGCAGCTGCTGCCAGCCCCACAGGAGTGCATCCCACTGAGCACCCAGGCTGAGGCTGCTCCTCTGAACTGACCCTTATTTCACCTTCTGGGGTTTCCTCATCCTGCTGCAGCTCCAGGGCAATGTGGGCTCCTTCCCTCTCCCAAAAGGAGATGCAGGGTGGGGCAGGGTGGCAATAACAACTGTGGGAGAAATGTTAGCTTGAAGAAAATGAAGAAAGCACTTAGATCCCTCTTTGGTCATGTTTTGAAAGTGAAATGAAAGAGGCAGCCTCCTGATTTAAATTGTTTAAGAAAAAAGAGAAACAGTAAGAAAAGTGCACTGTATATACAAAAAAAAAAATTCTCGAAAATTTTCCTGAGTGTAAGTATGCAAACGAGTTCAGAGTTTTCCAAATATGGACTCTGTGCTAGTCAGAGGGGCATAAGCCAGGTCTCATGAGTAAACAGAATAAAAGTACCAGAGGGAATGTTTTAATAGGTCCTTTTAATTCCCAGTTCAAACAGATTCCTTGCTTGGTTTGCCCAAGTGAAGCCACGTCATTGGGGCTGCCATGGGTTTGTGTTCCTGAGCACACAAACAGGGCCTGGCCCAGGCTGCACCACTGAGGGCACCCCAGCACCATCCCAGGGCACAGGGAGCTGCCCAGCAGCAAGCCAAAACACCAAACCATTATTCCCAAAGGGCTGCTTTGGAAATAAGCATTTTAACTGCTGGAAAATCACTGTGAAAGCACAAGAGTTAAAGTTTTGCTAAGCCCATGCAAATCTTGTATGCTGACCTTTCACAGAAAAGCACATTAGTCTGTCAGCTAAAGGGGCTGCAAAAAGGAGTGCGGGCAAGGTGCTGAGCAGAGATTTGGGGTGCCCAGGTTCAGCTGAACAGAGGTTTGGGGTGCCCACATTTATCTGAATGGAGAATTAGGGTGCCCATATTTATCTGAGCACAGATTTGGGATGCCCACGTTAATCTGAGCAGAGATAGGAGGTGCCCAGGTTTATATGAGCAGATTTGGGGTGCCCACATTCAGCTGAACAGAGATTTGAAGTGCCCACGTTTATCTGAGCAGAGATTTGGGGTGCCCACGTTTATCTGAGCAGAGATTTGGGGTGCCCACGTTTATCTGAGCAGAGATAGGAGGTGCCCAGGTTTATCTGAGCAGGGATTTGGGGTGCCCAGGCTCAGCCCCTGGCCTGGCTCTGTCACAGCAGCTCCAGGGCTGCCCTTTCCCAGCACGGTGCCTCAGTTTGCACACTCAGGCACTGGAGGTGATGTAACTGTGTGCAATGGTTGCAGATCTGTTCCCAGGAGCACATTCCAGCATTTCCAGTGAAACCAGGGCCTTCTAGAAACCTCCCTGCTGTTGGATCACCAGATGTCTGTGTGCAGGTCAGGGAACTTTGCTGGTCCCCTGTGCAACCTCCTGCCAGCTGGACACACACCTTGTACCCACTGTGCAGAGGACCAGGAACAACAAATTACATTTTCAAAGTCCTTTGGAGGTATTAAGCACTGAAAGTGATCATTCAAATCACCACAAAGGGCCAGAAAGTTGACCACATGCAGCTAAAATTCAAGGTACCAATTCTCATTCAAATTGCTACCAATTTTCTTAACTTAAATGAATTTCAGTGACCCAAACCTGACTGAAAAACTGTTACTTGTGAATGGTAAAACCATCTATGGTTTTTAAACCTGATACCTCTCTTTTATCCATGCCTGTGTGACTGACTTTAATTTTCAGCTAAATTACTCCAGAGAGATCTATTTCTACCTGGCTCTATGCCTGCTGTCCCATTGCACAGAGACATTTAGTCAGTAAACTCAGTGCCATTTCTGTGAGGTTTCTGAAGAGGGATATGTAGAAAAGAAGAAAAATGTCCCAGTGCCATGAGCTACTGCTCAAAACTCATAAATAATATCTTGACCAGGACCTATGAAGAGGAAGGTTAGCTGTAGCAATATGAATTATATTTTGCCTCCACCCCACTGTAATATCCTTTACTCCTCAGACACCTTTTTTAGCAGGTGGACAGGCAGGTTTGTAATGGGAGCAGGGCTCTGGCTGGGATCCCAGTTTTACCTTCAGAGCTGGATGGATGTGATCAATTTATCCCTTTCCTGCCCTGATTTGTCTGCTGGCACATCACCAAGCAATTCCCAGCTAAGAAAACGCCACTGTAAGATGATATAGAGGGTGACATGGAGAGCAGCTCCCTCCTCAATAGAGCTGCAGATGATGTGGCCAATGATGGGCCTTTAGGTGGAAAATAAAATTCAGCAGCTAAAAGGCAGCTCCCCCCTTGTTTATGGACACAAAATGTGTGGTTCCTGGACTGACATAGTTTGTGTGCATGGCCAACGAAAGCTACTTTAGATGCATTTAAGTCTTGTAGAAAGCAGAGCTTCATTGTTTAATGCACCCTGAGGGAGACCTTACACTGAAAATGTCCCTGCCAAGGGGCTCCTGTGTCACAGAGCCAAGGATGGGGCCAGCACAGGTGAGTCAGACCAGTTTTTCCTGGATGTTTGGGGTTTTCTATGTTTTAAATATCTACTTGATATATTCATCTGCAAAGTAAGAAGGAGCAAATTATACCCATGCCTCAATTGTGTAAGTACAGAAGCCCAAAGACAATGAAGAACCTCAGGAGAGGAGTTTTTATAGTGCTGAAAGCCACACTGGGGTCACTTCACAGTGGGGCTCAAACTTGGCATTGATCCCCCTGACCTGTGGGTGCCCTGAGCCTGGGGGGCTCAGCACCTTGGTGGCACAGCTGGGGGAGCAAGGTGTCCTCAGTGAGATCTGACAGAGACCTAAACCAGCCAGGAAAGAACGTGGCCTGGGGTTCTGCCACCCCTGCAATGACCCTGGGGTTGGGGAAAAGGTACTGTGTGTATGCCAGGGTCAAAAACATACTGGTGTGTATTCCAGGGTCGAGTTCTGAGGGTGTCAGCTGGGGTGCTCAGCCTGTGGCTGGTCATGGAGGCTCCCAGCTGGGCTGAAACCCCCTTGTTTTTCATCTCCTCCTGGCTGGAGCCCTCTGGAGCAGCTCCCACTTTGCTGAGGGCACAGATGAACAGGAGGGAATGTGCTGGGAGGTTTGCTCAGCTGGGGATTGCTGAACTCAGCCACGAGGCTGTTTAACCATGGGCACAAGGGGGGCAAAGGCAGGCAGGTAACACCTCCTGTCTCCCTCTGGAAAGCCCAGGAGCCAATCCTGCCCCCAGCAGGGCCTGCTGTGGCATTCTCTGGTTGTGGCTGTGCACATTTCTTTGCTGAGTGACAAATCCAATCCAGCAAGAACCACTGGATCTGCAGACGACACTGGAAGAAAGATGCTTGACCTCAGAACAGGAAAAGAAATATTTCAGGATGTTTCTGGCAGCAGTGGCAAGGAAGAGAAGATCTCAAGAACCTGGAACTGCTTTTTGCATGGATCAGAGTTTATGTGTCTCTGCTTTCTTTTCTCAATGACTGGACAAAGGGACTTCCACCCCTCAGGCTGCCTGAAGATCCCATCACAGCAGCACATCACTCCCAGATGGCAGATGTTGCTGAACCAGCACAAAAGAAAGCTAGCATGGAGGAGTCATGAGGACATGAGTCACTAATTCCTCTCAGTCCTCGTTCCAATTACCTCCTGCCCCTTAACAGGAAAATAGCTACCACAGAGCAAAGGCAGGAACATCCACGGACAGAGAGAAAGCTTGGGAGACCACAAATATTATTTAAGAAGCATCTGCTGATTGAAAGAAATTACATATTACTTCTTGTATATTTGCTTATAGAACATCATAAAGGAAAATTCGATGTCAGCCTGCTAATTCAGCCCAGGGTAATCAGCTCAATTTCCCAGATTTGCATGGTGCCCCAGCAAATCCTGCAGCACATTCCTGTTTCCAGACCCACCCCACGGGTGCTGACAAGGGGAGAAATGGTTCTTTGCTGTCCTCACCACAAGGAATTCCTCACAGGGCTGAGGATTAAACGTGGTGGCTCTTCCAAACAGATTGCCTTCTCTTCAAATGGATGTCAGTTAAACAAAGCTATCTTTTCCTATCACAATATTTATGCTTGCTACTGGCTCTTCTCTCTCCAAGTTGCTTGCTAGTGAAAGGTGGTGATCAGGAAGGAGGAAAAGTCTGGGTTTTGAGACTCTTCTATTTATGAAAGAGAATGGAAGAAAGATGAAGTAGCATTAATTCATCTTACAATGTTTTCATAGCAGAAAAAAGAGTTGGCAAAAATTGTATTATGTAAGCTCAGTCAGTCAGCTCCCAGGGCTGTGCTGCCATTTGCCCTAGGCCAATTATATTTTACATGATCCACACACCCAATAATTAAATAATTAATTGGCTTCTTTTGGAAACCCTATAAAACGTCATGGACCAGAGAGTGTTTATCCTGCCTCTGTGATTCCTGCTGAAGAAACATCTGGTTCTTTTTTTCTGCAATCAGCATGAAACCTGAAGGGGCCTGAATTCAAAAGCAATTATATTTTATGTCATTTATGTGCATTACAGGCTGACAAATTTAACTTGTAGGAATATGTGATCCCACCCTCCCTGTCCAATTTATGTTGATTGCATTTTCAGACAGCCATGGAAAGAGCTGCTGCAGCCTGATAAAAGCTGTTGATCCATCAACTCCTATAACTTCTCCCCAGAGTTCACAATAACAAAATAGTTGTTCTGACCAAAAAAGCTGCTGCTAGACTCTGCTTCCCTTCTAGAGGGATTACTGTGAGGGAAAACCCCAGGAAATTTCTCTTTACACATGCCTTGTAGCAGGTCCTTCATGCTCTCAGCCTTCATCCCTTTTGAAAGAGAAACCTGCTCCCTTTAAAAACAGCTTTTACTTGGCCAGCAGCAGAAGACTTCCCTGAGAAGGGTCCACAGATGCAGAATTTGGATGGTTTACGTTCCCATTTCCCACAGAAGGCATCTTTTGACACTGAACCTTTGCTGTTTCCCTCACAAGCAATAAGGCAGGTATATTTCAGCACATTAAAGCCTTTCTGTGCTGTGGTGGCAGAGCTGGAGAGTGACCCTGGGTGGGACACCCTGGGTACCCCGGTGTCACTGCCAGGGTGGTGGCAATTCAGCCAATGGGGACATTTCCTGGGAGCTTTCTCTGACTCAAAATCCTTTCAGTGCACTGTGCTGGGAAGCCTGAACAGCATCATGGCAGTGCTCTCAGTAATGCTCACATTTGTGGGTGCAGTGTCAGGCTGCTGCAGGTGCTGCCTTGGGAAGAACAGAAAACCAAAGGCACCTCATCTGCTATAAGCATTGCCATGTGTCAAAAACAGACAAGTTCAGCCTTCCCCATTTCTAACAGGTCATCTAAAAATTCATAAGAGTTACAACCAAAAGAAGCAATAACACGTGTTGGGAGAGCTATTGGGATTGCTCTACCATCACTTTGCACTTTCCTCCCTAAAACTAACTTTAAAAATTCTATCTGCCTCCACCAATGTGCTGGGATGTGAAACAATGCAGCCAGGGCTTGCCATCTTGTAAAGGGGGTGTCTGGGGAGAGCTGGGAAAATTACTTTATGAGTCACTTATGAGTCTAGAAGTCAGTTCCAGGATGGATGATTGCATCTGTCAATGTAACTCCCTGGGGAGCTGTGGGCTCTGTCCCATTCCCTGGGAGCTGTGGGGCCAGGAGCCATTCCTAGGGAGCTGTGGGCTCTGGGCCATGCCCTGGCCCCTCTGCAGGGTGCTCACCCTTCCTGCTGAGCTGCCTCAGCCCTTGGAGAGGCTCTGCCAGGGAGTTTTGGGGATGAGACCTGGCCAAGGCTTTGGCCATCCCCACCCACTTGCAGCTGCAGGGCTATACATCAGCTCCAGCACCATATAGCCAGACCACAGTGCTCCTTCTATCCACTAAAAATACCTTAAATACTTTCCTAATGTTCCTTCTCCACATAAACAACTTCTGTGGGAGGAGGAAGTGGCTTGCACATTTTTGTCTGGTGGGGTGGTTCACGCTGAGAAAATATTGAAGAACGCCTGGATGAGACCATGCTAGCAGATGAGCAAAGCAGCTGCCAAATCTGGGCTAAAAAGAAGGAAACTAGGTGGGCCCTGTGTAGCTGCTGAAGTTCTGAAAGCTTCTTGAGCTCTACAAATAACCTTTAGGCCATCCTGTAACTGGAAAACTTTCAGGAGAGGTGAGAGCTCGCACAACCATCACCTCTTGAGAGTCCCAGAGTCCCTTCAGAGTCCCTTACAAGCATTAGCAGGGACTGATGGTGTCTCAGCACCTTTCAAAATCAGGCCCAAAGCACCTCAACTGGTGCTCAAACAGCAGAAACAATTCCTGCAGTTTTTACTTAAACAAACAGCAGTTTCCCAGGCAAGCTTTGTAAGCACAACACAAGTGAGGCCCCTTTTGTACAGAGAATTTGCAGCGATAGGAACAAAGGCCACTCACCTAGGCAGGTAACTTGCCCAAGCCAGCATTCCTACCACCTGTGGAACATTCCTCAGCTCACCCTCAGGCCATTTGTGTCAGCCAGTCCCTGTAAAGACTGAAAGATTACAAAACAATCACAAATGTTTAAAATAATGCAGGACTCTGTGTTACAGCCATCTCCTGTAACCATTCTGCATCAGAATTCTTGCTGATGTGAATCCTTAATACAGACAAACCTCCAGATCCTTCACGGAAACCAATGCCCACATGCTTCCAGATTTTAATGAAATGAAGAGTCTTTTCAAAGTATATTCAGAGAGGATGGTTTTTTGGGTTTTTTGGGGGGTTGTTTTTTTTTTTTTCTTTTGTTTTGTTTTTTGTTTAGTTTGGTTTTCTGGAGTTTTTGGGTTTTTTGGGTGGGGTTTTTTTGGTTGGTTGTTGTTTTTGTTGGTTGGTCGGTTGGTTGGTTGTTTTTAGGTTTTTTCTTCTCATGTAGGACCTCAGCTTTACAGGGCTGAGACAATACTCCTCTATTCTGCTATACTTAGCTCATCAGGTACAGTCTGGAGGAGTCAGGCCTATCCCATTTACAGGGTAAGCTCCTCCAGAAGCTCTGCCAGGCTCCTTGCCCACATTCCCAGCAGCTGTTCTGGGTGGCTGAAGGTCTCAGTGCCCTGGGACCCTGCTGGGAACAAGCAGCTCCTTTGTTCCTGCTCTCCCTGGGCACTTGGTGCCGCTCAGCTGGCCGCAGCCAGGCAATGAGCTAGAGGCAGGCACACATTCAATTATTTGTAACACCTCAGGAGGGATTCTCAGACCAAACTTCTGAGCCACAGTGGCAGTTTAGGTGGGGAAAGCTTGTCCTAGTCATGCCTGCATTGCACCTTTTCTGCACAGAGAACACAAATCCCCACAAAACACAAGGCCATTCCCAATAAAATATGTCCCCTTCCTTGAAATATATGGTTCGTTTTTATCCCCCAAATCATTATTGTTGCTAGAAGAATCTTGGTGTATTTATTCAAACACATATCAAATGTAAAAGACATCAGAAAGATCTATTAGCCTGTTCTGCAAACCAAGAACTTAAGAGATATAGTGAGGCTCTGGACAAACAGGTTTTTCCTAATTCAGATGTGTTTTAACAAACCCACCAAACCCAGAATTTACCACTGGCTGACCAGCTGTTCCCACTTCTTGTGGCATTTGAGCTCAGCCACGCTATCTGAAACCCTTCTTCAGGCTCTGGAAGCTGAAATTTCCCTGTTCCAAGTTAAGAAGTGCTCACAGAAATTAATGAGGGCAGTAGCACCAAAAAAGAGAAGGAGCAAACAGGCTAATGATGGCAATCTGTTACAGCACACAGTTGTCCCCTAAATTAATATCTGTCCATGGCATAATGGCACACTCCTGATAGGATTTAGCTGCTTGCATCTTGCCTCATTGCCTCTGTGAATGATGGAGCCTCTACCCACAAAATCTCCTGCTGGCTATCAGTCCTTGCAGTTTAAGGGCACACAGGTTGACTGTGGTTTTCCCAGGAAATCTGCTCTAGACTTCCCTGGGAGTCAAGTTTTCACAGCAACAAACAGCCAAGCCTTCCATGGGCTGGAGCTCTGGAGGAGCCCTCCTCTCCCTGCAGTGGGGTTTGGGCTCCCATGGCATTTTGGAGCACCCCTCTTGGTTCAAGCTCTCTCAAACAATCCTCAGAAAAGCTGAGAACTCTGGCTTTTCCCCAAATACCCCATAACTCAGTGCTTAGGGGTATCCACCAAGGCTTTAGTAGGTTCAGATTTATTTCTCCCCTCTGCTTGGGCAGGTTTGAATCCACACCTTCCACTGTGAATTCTCTAACCAGGGGATGATGTTGTGTACACAAGGAGGGCTCCTGCAGACCTCTTCTGAAGCCCTTCCAGTGTGCTTGGACTGATGAAGCATTCATTGGGCAGAGAGAGTACAAGTGAGAGAATAAGCATGACTCCATTGCCTGGTGATGAGGGCACTCCCAAAGGGAGGAGACCTCAGTTTTGTTCCTGCTCTAATGGCCATTTAATGTTGTACCATTAGATTATATCATCCTCTACCAATACCCTCCATATTACATGTACACATTTGTATTCAAGTAAAATGGAAAACAGCCACTTAAGTGAGACACAGATTCCTTCTCCAGCATCCTTCTCACAGGGTGCCACCAGTGCTGCCCTCTGAAGTCATCCTTGTTCTTTCCCTTCTCTGGACAATCAGCTGTGACCGTGTTCACAGGGGTTCTTGGATGAGGGAAGAGACAAGGATCTGACTCCATGTTTCAGAAGGCTTGATTTATTATTTTATGATATATAGTACATTAAAACTATACTAAAAGAATAGAAGAAAAAGTTTCATCAGAAGGCTGGCTAAGAATAGAATAGGAAAGAACGATAACAAAGGCTTGTAGAATCTGAAGAAGGAATAGAGATGGAAGCAAGTTTTGATATAGAAGAAAAGAATTGCTGAGCCAGTCTTGCTGGATAACCAAGGAGGCAAAGGGTGTGTTAGTTAGAAGGGGTTTGTATGGCTTAGAGCAAAGGATAAACCCACCCCAAACAAGAAAATGTTTTTACCAAGCAGAAAGAGAGCACAGGCAAACAAGGCAGCAAATGGTGCAAGTAGAAAAAAGGTCCCAGGCAAGAAAACTGAAAAACAACTTCTAGCTTAAACTGCAATGTACTGATTTTTAGTGATGGGAGAACAGTAACATGAATATGGTAATTACAGTAGTTATGATTGGCTGTAGATAATAGTTAAGGGATAGATTGGTTCTGCTGTATGAAGATGCTCAGCAAAGAAAAGTCTATAATGCATTGTAACCAAAACCAAAGGGTGTCCAGGCCTGCCTGCAGCTGGAGCTGACAGCTGTGGGCACAGCTCTGTCACCCACCACCCTGGACTGCTGTAACTCTTGGATGGAATAAACTGCATTTTGTACACAATAAACTGCATTTTGGAGAGCCCCTGGAGTCCAGCATCCCTCATTTTGGCTCTTATACCCCCCTCAAACACCTCCTGTCCTGCCAGCTGTGGACAGCACCTCAGAGGCCAGCAGGGAGCCTAGCACAAAATTTCAGATGCCATTATATGGAATAAGTGCTGGCTGTTTGTTACCTGAGCCCTCTCCTGCATCCAACTCAAAGCCACCTGCTGAAGGCCAGTCCATTCAGCCCAGCAGAGTCCTAAATTCTGGACCAGACTCCCTCCTTTTCCTTTGATTTCCCAATATAAGCAGATCTGTGTCTAGCTAATAAGCAGATGGGCGAGTTCAGAGGAAAACTGAAGTGATAATGTTGCTAGGAGTTTCAGAACTATTTCATAGTGGCTGCAGTGTTTTAGGGAGGGGTATCTGTAATCATGCAGCTTATGATTCATGGTTGGTATGATGAGGTTGTGGCTGAAAACTGCCCAGTCTTTGCCCTGGTATGGATATTTATAGATGGGTAAGCCAGAAGCAACTGGATATCAACAGGGAGAGCCCTTTGGACATAGTTATTAAAAGCAGAACAAAGATATCAAGCAGTGAGTGTGGCTCTAAAATAAATGCCATGCCATAAATAAAGGCCATGCACATAAAAGTTAGCAGAATAACACCAGTCCTCCAAGTCAAGAATGCAAGAGTAAAGGCAAGTCCTTCCACCAGGGAGGAAGGCACTGCACAGAAAATGAAGGCACAGCAGGAACTCCAGCCTAAAGAACACATCATGGTCCTGTGGCAGGAGGGAGGTGGTGAAGCACCAGCTTGGGGGCATTTCTTGAGCTACTGGAAACACATGAGGTGTGTTTAAAAAGTGAAGTTAAGGGATGCACATGGCTGCTCTGCAAAATCTGCAGGGTTTGCTTCCTTACTCCAACTTTGTTTTGGTTCTGGGAGGTTGATGCCTTTTGGCATCAGCATCAAAAGGTTGATGTCTTTTGGAGGTTCTCAGGAGAAAAGGAGTGCAGTATGCTGCTGCTGGAGGATCTGGCCCAGAGACCCAAAGCCAGAAGCAGGGACTGAATATTGGTCACTCTCTGAAAACTTAAAAGTTTTGTGGCTCTGGCCACCAGGATTCTTCAAACAGGCAATATAACTTCCTTTAAAAACTGTGAAAGTGAGATCTGGAATGAACTGGGAGCAGGGCATGGGCTACTTGTGCTTCCCTCAGCTTTGTACACACATTTTCTATTTCTTTTCTTGGCTTTGTGAGAGCTATGAATCAGCCCTGCCATGGATACAGTCTAACAAAGAGGTGTCTGTGTTTTATTGGGGGGAACATATGTCTTCCTACATCACTCATGGTTAATGTTAACAAAACTGCCTAATGCCAGTAAAAACCTATACATAGAGACACGTAGATATACAGAGACATCTTGGAAAAAAATGAAAAAAAAAAATTGAAAATTTTTCCGTAAAACTTCAACTTAACAAATCCACTGCAAAAAGATCTCCATCCATTGCTCATCATGGACTGCTGCATCTTGCTTATCTGCCAGAATGTAAAAAAGATCTTAAAATATCCTACTATCTCCATGCTTAGAGGATCATACTCTTTTTCACTCAGTCAAACATTGATTATAGAACATTTTTCATTACACATTGGCTGAGTTAGACTGGGTGATGCTGCCCCTGACGCCTGTAAATCAGAGGAGAGGTGTGCAGGGCTGTGCTGCTCTGACACCTCATCTCTGGCACATTCTCACCTGCTCATTGTGTGAACAGCAGCTGGGAGCTGCCAGCAGCTGGGCTGAGCTCAGTGCAGGCTAAACCAGGCAGAGCTTGGTCTCTGCCCCTGGGTCACTGTCCCAGCCCTGTTCCTGCAGGGTCTCAGCTCTGGGCTGAGCAGGGATTGTCCTTGCATCTGCATCCCTCCATGCAGTTTATTTCCCATGCTATGGGAAAGGTGGATTTTAGTGAGTGTACCATGAACCAAACTCTTCTCTGCCTTGAAAATTCCTTTAAAATATCATACCCTAAGAAGTTATTCACTTTCATCTAATCAATCTATTCGTAAAGTAAAAATTCCAGAATGTAGCACCTATATTAAATTAGTTATTTTAATTGGGTAGACCTAACCTGAACTCACTGTAGCCAGGAGCCTTTCTTTCTTAGGCAGTGCACCCTGGATGAATTTGAGAGGAATTGTACAAGTACTTTCCCTCCTGACCTCTCAGACATGTGTGCATACACATGTATAGACACACACATATACCCCACACCTAATTTTTTTAAATGGAGATGTGATGCTGCTTCAGGCTACAGGATTCAGAACCCCAAAACTTTAAGAAATGGGAGTTGGATATTCTGCCCCCTGACCAACCTATGGATTTTTTTCATTACAGAAAAATGTTACCAGACCCTCAGCCACAGTAATTTTATGTACATTTTGGTCAAGGCTTTGCTGTGTTTATCTCATGAGCCTGATAAATCCTGTTTTCAAGAACCTTCCCACTGTCTTCTGTTGTCTCACTCCTCTGACAGTCAGGAGTGACATCTCACAGCCCCTCCTCCTGCACTGTGGCCATGTATGAACAGTCTTTAATTCCTTCATGCAGAAAGGAAAAACACTTGTCTCAAGTACAGCAAGATTCTCAAATGCAGAAACATCTGTCTACCAGAATTTAAATCAAGAACAAAGCTCATTTCTTGTAAGTTTTCCCACCAGCAGCAGCAAGAATACACCGTGTTTCCTGTCATGATGACCTTTATCTTTGAGTAAGAGAGCAGCAAAACAAGAAAAGAACAAACACAAAGTTCCTAGAGGAGAGCACAGCATGTCCTGCCTCTACAACACATCGCAGGACAAGCAAGAATTAAAAGCCTTAAAGAAAGACATCACAAAGGCAGATGCCAGGGCAAAAGCAGATAAAACTAAAGGAAGAAAAAACAATTATTCAACTTACCACGTCCTCTGGAACAGCAGGTTTGGGATTTCCAGGAAGTTTAATGCCATTGTTTGTGGTAAACATCAACCTGGGCACAGCTCAGTACCAGGATTTGTTGTTCCAGTGATTGTTGCATTGTTTAGAAAAACAAATGTGGAAGAGGTGAAACAGGTCCTGGGTCTGTGCTGTCCCTGAAACAGAAGAGCACTGCTGAAGGGAGGGAATAAAGGAAAACACAGAGACACACAAAAAGCCACCAAACTGCAACAATAATCCCAAAGGCACTGGCAATAAAAGGAGAAGCAGACAGGAGCAGAATGTCTCAGAAATAAATTAACCTCACATTCAGAATCTTCCCCTTCTTTCACCAATTTTTGGTGGTGCTTTTTTACTGGTAGCTTTCTTTCCAGGGGAGAGTGCTCCATATTAAGCCTGACTTTCAGAATATTGTTTTAATATTGTTCTTTAAAACAGAGAAAAGCACTTCAGTAACAAAAGCTGTCATTATCTCGGTCAGGAGACAACATATCACCCCCTGTGGACAAAAGGCAGGAAGCTGAAACAGAGGCAGGCCCTGCTGTGGTTAATTCTTCTTTAGTTACCAACAGCACAAACCTTTGTTTGTGTGCAATGATTATACACAATGCACAGAAACTCTGCAAGGCCACCTAAGCCTGCATCAGGGAGGGTCAGTTTCAAGATTAGAGCTCAGGTTCCAGCACTCTTTCATGGATATCCCAAGCTTGGAAAAAGTCATGCTGAATTTGTCACCAAATCCTCCTCTCAGGCCTGTGTAAGCTCGCTGAAATCTGCTGTACTTGCAGCAGAACCTGACTTCACTTACCCCCAAAACAATCAACACACACCTTTTACTGCCTGGGGTGGGAGGGCTGTGTGCAAAGCAAGGTTCCCAAGTAAGCTGATTTCCAGGAGCACCAGCTTGAAATCAGTCTTTGCCAAAAGCTCTTCAGAACTTCTGAAAAAAAAAAAAAAAAGATAGAAAAAGTTACATTTTTTAGTATCATATTCTGAATTTCAGACACTCAGTTTGGGGTGCCTTTCTGCTGGACCTCGAGCCAGTGAAATGTGCTGAATTCACCATCAGTTACCACACTGCAGCCCCTTGGTCTTGTGGAGGTATTTAACTGAAATGTGCAGAATATCTTAAATGTGCACTACCAGGGAATTTCAAATTTTCTCACATTTTGCAGCTAACTTCAGGTGCAGCCAGTCCCTAGGTTTAGGTAGAACAGGTTCCTATGGAAAACTTGAAAGCAACAGATCCACATTCAGCTGCAGGGAAAAAACCCCCATGTACTGTGATAGAGCTCACTTTTCACACCTATTCCATGTCAACACCTGTTTGGCTCTAGGTATTTGAAAAAGCAATGACTTGCTCTAACACTTCTGCAGAAGCACTTTATTTCTACATACATGATTTATTTTAATTTTATTTCATGGTATTCAACATAAGCTATTTCTAGTATATATCTATAATGCATTGTGGGCAGAAAGAGACTCTCTGATGCACACAGAGCAGTGAGTCCTAGGGAGGCAGATCATTTCCTTCACTTAATAATAGTTTTCTTTCCTCTTGGCTGCAGACTTTCATAACTAGCACCATGCCAAACATTCGAAGGCTGGATTATGGCCTGTCGTACTTGATTATTTTTGTCAGCAGGCTGACCCAGCCTGCCCTTTTCTTGTGTTGTTCCTTCTGTTTCCATTTTTCATGTCATCCAGCTTTTCATCTTGTCAATCAGCTTTTGACTTCCTGATTAAAGTGTCTGTCACACGAGCAGCCTGGTCTCCAGTCAGTTGTTTAATTTGTTCCTCATGGCATCCAATTGAGTTATTCATCTGGCCCAGCTGTTCCCAAGTGCTTCCAGCATCACTTTCTCGTGTGTTTGGGTTTAACCTCTAGATCTATGTACAACAGTGTGAATTGTTCCATTCATTCTGTTGACTGTGGGTTGCTTTGCCTCTGTCTGATGCCTTGACATTGCTAGGAAGGCTGCTACTGTATTCTGTGGCTTAACCAGCTGAGAGAAAAGCACTATTTCACCCTGCTGTTATGGTAACAAGTACAACCAAACACACTCCTACCCCAGCATTCTAGCAGGCCCAGTCTTTAACAATTAGGAACACGTAATGGAAAACTCTGCTCTCAGGGATCTGAATCCACCCAAAAAATAATGTTGATGACACTTGGCAGGAGGAGAGAAATGTTGCTTTGCCAGGAATTTTTAGCATTCACTTGAAACCAGTTCTCTTCATTATCATGAGGGCTGTTTGCTCAGTGCCAAGTCTAGGCCTGGTATAAAGCAGCCATAACTCCCAGTGACTTATGTGGGAGTTGCACAAGCTCACAGCAGGGCTAAATTTGGGGATCTGACTGAAGTCACACAGTTCTGCTGGAACAATGGAATTTAAATCAATTCAGTGTCATCACAGCAGAATGCTTAAATCTTGTTGTGTTGCGTTAATTGCTGCTTTTCAGCAAGAATTAGGCAAGAAGGATTAGCATTAAATTCTGACTCTATTCCACGTTTTTTCCCTCTGGAACAATAACTGTTGTGCCTCAGTTTCCCCACAGGATATAGCAATGCACACTTTACATTGGGATGAAGGAATAATTGTTATTAAATAACTTAGGGATGAAAAATGCTGATTATCATTATTTATGATTCATAGAAGCTAACCTAACTGAGAAGAATGCTGGATTGGTTTTGAATTGTGTGTCACAGGGGAGGAAGACATTGTCTGATAACAAACTTCCATATTTTTATGGGGCTCAGGTGAAGTCTATGCCATAGGGCACATGCTGATTGTTCAAGGGTTTGGGAAGAATGTCTCCTTCTTCTCAATTCCTCCATTGTTTCATCCTTTTGCCCTGTCTTCTACTGTATCAGAAAGTATTGCCATCTGCTGCTGGCAGGATGACTCAATTACCCTTCTCATACAAGAAATCCTCTGCCTTAGTGTAAATTTATATCACATTTACATAAGATTTATCTGATAAAAGTATAGAGCGAAAAATTCCATCTCAAGCTGGGTAGATTTTCAGCAGATTGCAGCTTTTTCCCCATTGTGCTGACACCAGTTTCTCCACAGACACACCAGGACTCAAAGTGCTGATTCCGTAGCGCTGTGAGTTTTCAGCAGAGTTTCATGTACCAGAAGAGCTGTATCAGACCAGAATTAACTCAGCCAGCTCCCTGCTGGATGCCTGTTCACATCCCAGGAGCTGCCAGCTGCACTGGCACTCCCTGGCACCCCTGGAACCTCGCCTGAGGAGCCCTTTCATCCCCACAGGTGCTCCTGGGGCTCAGGACTGAGGAACTTTCCTGGAGCAGCCCTGTACCTGTGCTGGGGCTAAACAAATTACTTCAGCTTTCACCACCTTCACAACAAAACTTGCCAAGCCTTACTTTTCCCTTCTCTTATTCTCTCTCCCTCTTTCTTTTTTCTTGGATAAACAACCTAAAGTTTCATTTGCTTGTTAAGAAAATTTTCCAATTGTGATTTTGCATTTATTTGGAAAACAAAGGTGTGCAAAGGATCAGAAAAAATCTCCAGCAGCAGCTGGAGCTTGAAGCCATGATGCATCTAAAAGATTCCTGCTTTCCTCTTACTTTCCCTCTGACCCTGTAGAGACACCCAAAGGACCTTTTTGACAGAATGCAACCTGGCTTTAATGGTACTAAATGGCTTCCATTCTACTAGAGATTTGTTGGAGAAGGACTGGCCCTGAAAAACACTGCTGTGAAACAATAATAAAGTAATAATTTTTATAATAAATAATTTGTACGCAAAGTGTAATTTATCTGGTACAAGTTTATATTTTCTAACTTTACAATATTTTAGGACAGGTTAAAAAATATGAGAGAACAGGGTGCACTCAGCCTAATAAGTCTGCACTTTCTGTCAGTATCTGAGTCTCTCCTGGGTGGAAAAGTAGAAGGAGATAGTTATGGAAAACAAGCTGCATCCCTGGGCCACATGCAATGGACCCATTCACAATGGGCTGAGAAGTTTGCTGGTACTGCTGGGCTTGCTTGGAAACTTTGCCCTCAGTCCTGAATTCAGTGTCTTGTACATTTTCCATGTAGCTCAACTCCTTCCTGGTTAGTCAAGAAAATAATTGCAGGATGTCTCAAAGCTGCCCTTCCCCCAGCATCTTGTATCACAAAATAACTCCAGGCGCAATATGTTATGCAAGTCTGTGATCATCCCTCTAATTTCTTATAAAAGATATGACCTCGTTATCAATGAAGATATTTTTAAAGCACTGATCATCTGAGTTAAAACTTCATGGAGAGAAATGCAAAATGCATTCTTATCTCTCTTAAAGGCCAACTCCACACTGGTGGCACTCAATTCAAATTCCATGTGGTTTTCTTTGCAACCAGAGCCAACTACACCACTTGTGGAGATGCACAAGATACAAGCTGAAATTCTGTGGTGCAGTGAAACTCTTGAGAGGTTAAGCTACAATACTCGAGGGGGTACTGACTTTACTAACACCTGAGAATGACATTTGTCTGCCAGGCACATAGTTCTCAGGCTAATTCTAAAAATCTGACCAGTATAAACTATAGATCAGGGGGAGTTATTCAGCTGAATTTCAGGACCATACCTGAGCAGGTTATGCAGGAGAATGCAGCTGTCAGGTCCTGACACCTTTTGGTTTGTGCATTACCCACTGATCAGCCAGGAAGGCATTTTATTCCCAATGCTATCAATATGGACTGCAATAGGAGTACAATCAATACTCTTCTCCACAGACATTTTACATTTGCTCCCTTTTTTCCCTCCTTTCCTTTTTTTTTTCAGCCTGAAAGAAAGGTTTCTTCAGGTAAAGGTGAAGCTCTATGCATACATTTTGCTCTTTCTGCACCTACCAAGAGGGTGTCTGTGCTCTGAGCAGACAGAAGATCTGCAGCCCCCTCATTCCTTTTACCTTTGATGTTCTCAAGAAGTGACTGAAATATCAATATGTTTACTGAGCACAGAGGAAAAGCACTTTGCCCAGGGTGAATAACTGGTTTTAGGATGGCTTACAAGAACCTCCTCTGTGGAAGAGGATGAGCTTCAGGGCACATATAAATATGCAATCTAGACTGTAGTCATCCTCCCAGCCAGAAGAAATGCCTGTGTTTAACAAGCACATTTCATATGCAACCTGGTTTAGCTTCTGTGCTCTAACGACTCCTGCAATTAAGCAATGCTGGTAGCCAATTAACTCACTTTCTTTTCATATTGAAGGAGCAAACACAGGCAGGTATTTAACCCCTTTTGTGCCCTCGGGCCATCAGCATGCCTAACATGTGGGAGACTGTAATTGTAAATCCTCACAGACACGGTTTTCTTCTGTTATATTAGGAGGTGACAAAATGAAGCAGCATGATTGAATATTGAAAAGGCTGGAAAACTTTATGGGTATTGCTACTACTAATAGCCACCTTATGTGTAAGTGAAAACTTTGCATGGGAGGATCTAAAAACTTCCCAATATGCATATAAGGATAATTTCACCCATCACTGAACTTCTCTGAGGCAGCCCTAGTGTGTGAAAGGAAGACTCCATCAGACTCACAGCCAGCCCAGCACTCAGTGGCAATCCTCAGTGCTCTATAACCTCACATCAGGACACGTGCTGTGGTGGGAAGGGGACACTGTGTGGTCTTCCCCAGTTATAAGCCACTAATTGTCACCAGAAGAGGTGTCATCAAAAGCTATTTTATTCTCCTTTGTTCTTCCTGAGTATAGGCAGTTGTCAATTTTTCTACCACTATAAAGAATGAATATTATATATAATATTATTATTAATTTACTTCCAGCTTCAGTACATTCAGTTTCAACACATCATCCCATACCTACCTATACTAAACACTGGACTAGATGATATTTTCATGCACTCTCATTTCCATTTAAAATCCTACTGGAAAATTGTGAACTATCCTTTTTTTTTATGTGTGTGAATAGAGCTTTTAATGCTTGAGGTTAAATGAGTGGTGTAGTTTTTGGCTAGGTGTCAAAGACTTAACAGAACTTGTACTATAGTCAGTCTTCTCACAGGAAAAAAACAAATAGTTTTACACTGAGGTATTTGGAAACAGGTGTGCTGAACAATTACAGAATGTTACAGCTCTTGGAGGCAGCCCTCCAAGAAATGAGGTCTGAAAATGCATGGCAACACTATCACATTGATAAAATGTCTGCTGCCAAATCCCACTGGGCAGGAGAAAGCCTGAGTGCAGCACCAGCAGAAGATGTGCTCAATGTTATGTCAGGGCATGAAGCAGCCAGAGCTGCTGCCAAGAGGTCTGGGAGGAAAACAAAAGGAAAGTTTCATTTTGCTCCCACCCCAGAGCCACCTCCTGCCCGGAGCAGCAAACCCCCCTGGCCACAGCCAGGAGCTGGATGGAGCCATCAGCACCTCCTGGTGTGTGCCCACCCAGCTCTACAAACTGAGCAGCAGCTGCTTCTGCTGGTTCTGCTCTTTCCCAAAGCGCCCCATCCCCATCCCTGGTTTACCTCATCTCCTTCTCCTTCCCATTCTCTGCTGGAAATCCACTCTGCCATGTTTCTCTTTCCTGGTTATGACCTAAGTCACAAAAACTCTTCCATAGAAGCTGCAAAGCCAAGATTTCACTTCCACCTCCTGATTTCTAAAAGATATCCAGAAACAATAGCAAGCATCTCAAAGTTGTTATTGGTCCACAAAAACCCATCCTCTGAAGTACGCTCCTGCTTTTACAAAAATTATTTGTTTCCCCAGGAACATTTGCATAACGGGTCTTTACCAGGATGTCTTAACTTCCTTTGCACCTTTGCACTTTGAGAAAAATACTGTCAGAAACTAATTGGTCTTGTTAATGAATTCTGATGTATCTGCTGCCTCGAGATGAGGTGATCCCACCTCTTCACCCCACAAATCCCCCACTTCACATCTGCAGTGCTTCCATGTGGCATGCAGGGAGTTCCTCTCTGATTCCCTCCACGTTCAGGTTATGGCCCCACCATTATTTTAGTATCTGTAGCTGCCCATTTTCTTCCTGGTCACAGAATTATTCTTCTCCGTTTTCAGATTCAGGGGCTCTGTTTGACTCCGTGCCCTTCCAGATCCCAGGGACAATTCCCCGCCTTTGCCAAGGCTGCCAGGGAACGTTTCATGCTGAAGGATGAAAACACATTAGCTGATCTTTGATGCTTAAAGAGAGGGGAGAGACCTCCAGACCCCTCTGCACATTAGACAGGGTAAAACATTTGTATGCTCTCAGCAGAGCTGGCATGTCTCACCCAAGGTCAGCTCTGCTCCAGCCTGGCCCAGTAACCTCCCCAGCCAGGACTGCACATCCCAGCTGCAAACCAAGGGCTAAAGTGGGCTGAAGAAATAGAAACAAACCCTAATTCTTTGTCCTGCTGCTGTGTTTCTCTGAAAAGATGAACTTAACATGCATGGAGCAGAGAGAGGGGCTGGAAAGGAGCCCCAGAGCTCAGAAATGCACACACACTCACCTAAGGTGGGGAAGTCATTTCACTTTACAACCTAAGGCTGCATCATCTGCTGCTTTAAACACCTAAGAGAGGGAAAAATAAACATTTCAGAAGTGTCCATGATCCTCTTTGGGCTTGCCAAGGGAAAGGATGTTCCCACCCCAGACTGGTGAGATTCCCTGACCTTATTATGGCTTCTAATGGGACAGAGACTTCCTAATCATTACTTTATATTGTGAATTCTTATCAGATGCTGTTGAAAGAAAAGCATATTTTTATTGAGAAAACTAACCTTTGTTTCTAAAAGAAACTAAAACATAAGACCACTGTCATTCTGTTTTGTGCTAACAAAATGGCTTTTGGCATTTTATCTTTAAAATAAAAATAATAAAAAAGATATTTTTGCTCTCAATCAAAAGGTACCCATCTACTATGTTTGGTAGTTCCTCTTTTTGGATCTGCCATTCCAGCCAGCCTCACATTTGGTTGCAAAAGTGCTCACCCGGTCCAGATTGCCCACGGATTTTGTTGGTAGAGATCACAGAAGGGACTCACAAGGATCACCAAAGCCCAGCTCCTGGCCCTGGGCAGGACAGCCTCAAGGGGTCACACCAAGAGATCAACGATTCTGTGATGAATTGTTAATTTCTTTTGTGTTAGTGGAGGGATGGACCACGAAAATGGAACCTCAGTACCAACCCCAGTGATAAAACAACTCCCACATGATACTTCTGCATTCCAAATGTATAAAATCTATACACACACAAACACACACTCACACACAAGTTCTGTTGCACCAGTTCTTCAGCAATCCTTGTTGTATGTAAATGTAAGTCATTATAATCCCCATACAAAATTAATTACAGTCAGAAATTCCCACATTCCTATTTTCAGAGAGTTACCAGATAGGATTTTAATTTGGCTCTACTGTCTTTTCAAAATAAAAGCTCTTTCCCTAACATTTATGAGGACTCTAAGATTAATTGCATTCATCTTTATCAAGTCTTGAAATTGGCTGATATATTTAAATGAGCTAAAATTAAAAGGTTTGAGGCAACTGAAGTCTCTTCAATAAACTGAAGAAAATTTTCCAAAAGACTATGGAAGCAGTGTCGACCAAATCTGTAAAGAAGAAAGATTTTAAACTAATGAGTTGCCAAGTGGATCCTTTTCTTAATTATTCTTCCTTCCAAAGAATTAGTGAGTGAAAAGCTTAAAGAAGATGAAGAGAAATTGGAATGTTACTCACAGTCTATAAATAAGACTTAAATTAGTCTTTCATTTGGCCCATGATAATTCTATTGTATATCCTGCCATACCCTAATGTCTTTGTCTCACCTTTCTGTGGCTCTGCAATCCCAAGAAATGTGATTTTGACTGCTGGAGGAGACCTGGAATGTGTTTCAGCCTATAAAATAATGAAGTACATTGGTACTCTTCTCCGGTTGGTTTTTTTTTGGAGTTTGTTTTTGGTTTTGGTTTGGTTTGGTTTGGTTTGGTTGGTTGGTTTGGAGATTTTTCATTATTGTTCTTGGCTTTCAAGGCTAAATGTTGCATTTTAAGTTTACCCTTGGGAAATGGTAGTCAGGGGTGGTGGGCTGAGCTCTGAGCTCTGACACAGCCTCAGGAGGCAGCAGCAGGGAGCCAGCCTGGGCTCTGGTCCTGTCCCTGCTCCCCCTGGGCCCTCACCCCTCTGGCACTGGCACCACCAGGGCTCTGGTCCTGTCCCTGCTCCCCCTGGGCCCTCACCCCTCTGGCACTGGCACCACCAGGGCTCTGGTCCTGTCCCTGATCCTCCTGGGCCCTCACCCCTCTGGCACTGGCACCGCCAGGGCTCTGGTCCTGTCCCTGCTCCCCCTGGGCCCTCACCCCTCTGGCACTGGCACCGCCAAGCTGTGGTCTGTGGCTCAAAGTCAAATATCCTGGCAGCTGGTACGAAGAGCAGCACCAGCTCCAGACCATTGCTCTGACCAGAGACAGACTGTTAGGCAGCTCAGTGAGAGGACACTTGTCCAGAAAAAGAAAATACCCTCCTGTGGAATGGCCTCCCATGCCTGAATACAACCTTAATTTCTCTGAACTCCCAGCTAGAAAAGAGATGGAGCAGTGGGAATGTTGGGAACGTTTCCCACCTTGTCTCCTCTGTTTATTTCATAGATAAATACGCTCACGGGTTCCTTCTGCAGAGTTTCTCCTGTCTCTGCAGGCAATGCTGCTCTTTCATCTGCAGTTCTGAGGAGCACTGAAAGGGGGGTCACTGGTGAGCTCCTTCTCCTGCAGGGTTCACCCTCCAGAGCATCTTCCATGGGTCTGAGCAGGGAGGGCAGCTCAGCCCACACCACCTTGGGAGCTCGGGGCTCAGCTTGTGACCACATCAACAATTTGAAATAAATGCAAAACTGTGACACGCTCAGAGCCCCTTTCTCCATTGTCCCAGACTCTCTCCCAAGTGGATCTAGAGGGCCAGGATGTGCAGGTCTTTATCAATCCATGTGTTAGAGGCCAGGAACCCACCTCTGCTTTATCTCAGAGCTCAGCATTGCCATTGTCTGCCACACAGTGGGGGTGATGGATGTCTTATTTTTGCTACTTGTCTTATTTTTGCTACAGCCATTTTCATCATTCCAGACATTTAAAAGGTTACCCAGACTTTTCCCAGCTTTAATAGGAAGAGAGTCCCTGGTCACAAGGCAGAATATAGGAAATTTCAGGCAGATTTGAGGAAGAACTTTTTCAAACTCTAAGCAAACAGCCCAGGAAGTTCAGCTGGTGCCATAGAACCAGATGTAAAAATTAACTCTCATTTAGATCTGTGACAAACTCCCACAGGAGCTGAGTTAGTCTCATGGCTGGAATGAGGAGGTGCAAGCCATGGCAGCTCTAAGCAGATTCTTATTTTGACAGGAGCAGTGACTCACTGCGCGACCACGGACAAATCGTTCAATTTTCTTGTGATTTAGTCAACAAAACTATAAAATTATTAAAAGACAAAAAAAAGAAAAACATAAAGTTCCCCAGATTTTACTGAAAAACAAATCCTCCTCTGAGCTCAGCTGGTGAATAAATGACAAAAACAACAAGATGAAACATGGGTGTAACCCACAGCTTTGCCAAATATACCACAAAAATATGGAGAAGTAGAGAGGAAGAAAAGGCAGGGGGGAAAAAAGAACAGCAGGCACACTGAAATGCCCCAAAGCACATGAAATCATATGAACAGAAACAAGTCCAACAAAAGAGAGTATGGATGCCCACAGGGTGCTGAGTGGGAGGATGCATTCCAAAGAAAAACAGCAACCAAATGATCTAATGCTCTTTTCATCACAAGGCAGCCTTTAAAACCAGATAGGCTCATCCTTCCATGGGGTGCAGTGTGACCATTGCTGAAATGTGTCTGCAAACAAGGCCAGCCAGGCTTTACCCCAGGGAATGTGTGGGGTCTGCCCTGTGGGAGAAGCTTGGGTGCCCCACCAGTGCTGGGACCCCATTTCCATCTTTTCCAGGATTCCTCGTGGAGGATCCAGGGCAGCCTGGGCATCCTCACTGACCAGGAGCCTGGGGAGCAGCAGGAGGAGCTGCCCCAGCAGCAGCAGCAGAGCAGGGAGGACATGAAACAGGCAGGAAAGCAGTGAGCAGCGGAACAGTCAAAGTCAGGCCTGCAGCAGCAGAGAGCCTACAAAGGTATCTTCAAAGGCTTTTCTGGGGGATAAAAAACAGGAGCAGACAGCATACATATTAATGAACCAGAAACAATATTGAAAAACAACCTATTATCCTTACTCAGATCAAAAGAACGTGGAGATTAACACCTCAGACATCAGACCCGTGCAACAGGAGAGTGGGTTTAGCAGCAGGCCTGATTCTCCCAACTTCCTTTGGTTTTGTGACTGGGACCAGGCAAAGAGGGGCAGGTTTGTTTTGAGGAGCAAGTGAGACTACAGCTGCATTGCAGAAGGTTAAAGTTAAAAAAAAAAAGCATTAAAACTGAGAAAAGCTCAGCAAAATCTGGATGAGCATGGGAGGAAGGTGAAAATGAAAATAATATGGGCTCCAGTGCAAAGGCAAGATTGCCTTTCCTTGCTTGAGGGGAGTGCCGGAGAACTTGGGGATGGATGTGGAATTATTTGCACAGGCCTCACTGAACTGCCCAAGGGGGTTCCTGGTGGCTGCCAGGCTCCTCCATGTCCACCTTCCACCACAGAGCCCCCCTCTCCTCCAAGCCTGGGGGGCTGCCAGGTCCTGCAGGGGAAAGAGAGGCCACACTGCTTGTCCCTACAAAGGCATTTGAGTCTGAAAATCTGAGCCATTCTCTGCTGGGGCTGAATCCATTTGCAATGGGAACGGCCCCATCATCTGACAAGTCTTTTCCACATTCAATTTCTTTGATAGGTAAAATAGCAATCTGACCAAATTAGATTTTCTCTTGACAATTTTCCACAGCACAAACTATTATTTTGGAACTCCTACCCTTTGCATGAAACTATTCCTGCACAGTTAGGGCATTTGTGATAATGAAACAAGAGCTGCTCTAGAAGGAGTTACAGTAAGGAAATGAACCTTTGTGATGGCAAGAGACACCACCATTCTCTGGCACAGACTTCATAACAAAAACCCTTCTTTCTGGACACCCAGCATTTGCTAGCAGCTCTCATCTGCTCAGGGCATTGAACTTCACAACATCTTCTTTCTCATTTTCTGCACTCATTTTCATACACGCACTGGTGAAGAAATAGGCTCAAAATAGAAAGTTAGAATTGAGCACATTTTTCAACACAACTATGATGCTTCAGGAATCAAACAATCTGAAAGCAAACCTAGGTTTGCCACAAGTGGGACTGAACAACCTTCCTGAGTCCAGCAGAAGCTTTGCTGCTGATGGCAAAGATTTTCACTTTATTTTATATGCAGGATTCATTAGGTAAGAGGCACTTGTCTTATTTTTGCTACAGCCATTTTCATCATTCCAGCCATTTAAAAAGGTTACCCAGACTTTTCCCAGCTTTGCTAGGAAGAGAGTCCCTGGTCACAGGGCAGAACATAGGAAATTTCAGGCAGATTTGAGGAAGAACTTTCTCAAAATCAAAGCAAACAGCCACTGGAGCAACTGGCCAGGCAAACTGTGTGGACTCCATCTCTGCCCTCCCACTCTGCAGACATGACTGGAAACTCTGTCAAACACTAAGGATAAAGCCAGAGCTGATGAATTAAATCACTTGCAGGAAGATGCAGATTTTGGTCCAAATTGCTGTTTTGCTCAGTAGAAATGCTGTTGTGCTAAAAGACTCATCATTTAACTGGACCCTCATGTATCTTACTGAAACTTGGCATAGGGGTGTGAAACCCACTCCAAACGTTCCTTTTTGCACAACAGTAAGGTCACAAAAGGTTTTGGTTTGCCATCAAGAAGGTGGAGCAGGTTCTGGGTTGTGCTCTGCCTCCTTCAGCACCAGCAGTGACCAAATTCCACAGTGAGGAGGGACAGGACCTGTTCCAGGGCTCTTCAATCCTGCAAAGCTCCTTCCTCTTCACACTGAGTGGGAATTTTTTGCATGAACAGACTGATGCCTGACATTTCTAATGATTGCTGGTCAGGCCAGATTTGAAATACCAAAGCCTTTTCTGTAGTATTTTTGTACTAATGTCTCAAATTTTCCCCCTCTCCAGATTTTTTTACCTTCTTTTTCCGTGCATTCACTCTCTGCCTCACTCCTAAGAAGGTAAGAAAGAAAGAAGGATGTAGAAACTTGCATTACTGTGTAGGTGGGAGGAATTAGCAAACAGTTTTTTAAATTTCCATTCCTGCTGCAATCAGGACTGTTCCAGTTTTATACACAAAATCAGCAGAACCCATTTTCCAGTCCTTCCTAGACCAGTAAGAGGGTTTCAGATGCCTCCTGAAAGCCACTCAAAGCACTGAAGTTTTCATCAATTAACCAATCTAAAATTACCATTTGTTCAATTATGTTTAATGCCAAGCAAAAATATATAGAAAGTGGCTAAGTGTATGAATGGGAAATAATGAAAAGAGGTTTAAGCAGATGAGTCACAAGAGATGATTGTTCCTAAAGTCTGAGACAGATCCCCTTGTGGGGCATGAGGAGCTCACAATGGGTCACAGAAGATGAGTACTTTACAATGGGTGTGTTTTTAACCAAGTGGTCATTTAGCAGAAGAAAATTTATTTTTTTCCTTGATGCAGCAGGGCTTGGTTTCCAAAAGATTGGGAAACAATGTGGAACATCATGGTCTGAGGCAGTATGATGCTGCCAGCCCATGGCACAGGGAGTTTCTATAGGAGTTTCAGGAAATGTTTGTGCCTAATAGAGGTTCCCATGACCACTGAATTATAGGACAAAAACCTGACCCCATTCCTCTGACAAAGTATGCAGTCACTTTCTGAGCTACCTGTGAACTGAAAAAAACCCAAAAAACCAACAGAGGTTTAAAAGACAGATGGGAGGGATGATTTCTTCACACTCTGAATGGAATAGAAATTGTTCCTGGCCTTTGGTCCATCCATCACTCAAGTGATGCAGCTCACTCACAACTGCTCTGACTCCAGGCTGAGGTTAAATGAGCCAGCCCTCACAGCTCATGCCTGAAACTCAACAGCTCAGCAATCCCTCCTAAAGGCTGCCCTCCCTCAGCAGCTCAGAGCCACCAAGGAAGGGCTGCTCTCTGCTGTTATTCAGAAAGCACATTGCTCTCCAGTGCAAACTGCACTTCTGGATAAAATATGTTCTATCCTCCTGACACTAGTCAGGAGTCAGTTTTCAGCTGCCTCCTTAGAATGGATTTTTGAGAGCACCCATCCACAAACCAACTAAAAAAAGTTATCAGGGTTTCAACACAGCCAAGGAAGCAGCGCAAAGTTTTCTCACAGATAAGGACAAAAGCTTCACAAGGGCTGGGGACAGAAGAGTTCTGATGAAAATTGTGCGCATCAGCCCTGGACAGCCTGGGGCTGCAGTGCAGCAGGAATATTCCCCCTTTTGTCTCTACCATCTATCAGCCCCCAGCCTCACTAGCAGTGACCATAAGCTTGAACTTTAAGAATTAAATCCAACATTTACTTACCCTTATCAAGTTCTGTGTCAGGTGTGTGTAGGCACTTAGGTGTGACACAGACTGCATTCCTCCTTCCACCACAAAAAGAGATCCTTCCATTCTTTATTGTTATCCTAACCCAAGGGTAATTTTCAAAGCTCCTAAGCCATTTATGGGCTAGGAAATGTAAAGGCCAAATTGTGTTGGCCATTTATTTCTAAAGAGAACAGCTAATCAATTCCTAGTTGAATTTAGTCCAATATAACAGTTGCAAAATATGTTCTATTAGCTGTTAGTGCTCTCTGGGGATCTGCCATGCGCTGCATGTTTTGAGGTTTTTTTCTTTCAGCTGTGAAATACTTCTCTAAAAGTTAACTTTCAATTAAAAAATAGAGACATGTAATTTAGGTCAGGGACTAGACTGAGATTAAGAAGACTGGAGTTCTGTCCTTGGTTGCACAACTGACCCCTTGTGTGGTCTAGGACAAGAGACCTTCTCTTTGTCTGGCTTATTTTGCTCTGCTTTTGCTGCCTCTTGCCTGGTTGAATAAAGAGCCCTCAGTGAGGTAAGGCATGTCTGACCAGCTCGACTGCTGCCTACAGTAAAGTGATGGAACTGTGGAAAAGTACAGAGGAGCAGATGCCATTTACCTTGACTTCAGCCAGCCTTTAAGCACCGTACACTTGTATCCAGGTTGAAATCCCACAGCTAGAAAGATGGACAACTTGTTGGACAAAAAAAATTGGCTGGATGTTGAAGGCTCAGAAGGTTGTGAAGCAGTGGGTCATACTCTATGGGCCCTGTTTAATGACTTTATTAATGTCATGTTGGACTGGCAGTGCAGGGCTGTGTACCTGCAAACCCAGTCTCACCCAGCTCATTTCACAGCACACACTGAATATGTGAGCTGGTTCTGGACCACAGCTCACCAATTACATCTCACCAGGACAGAGGGGAGACTCTGCTCTGCCAGGCTCCCCTGTGCCCTCCCTGCCCCTCTCCAGGACCTCCAGGGAAGCAGCTCCAGCTCCTTTCTCACAGCTGCTCTGTGGGATTGAGAAGCTGAAGCACTGCAAGGTTCTTCAATAACCCCTGTGTGACCGTGCTCACAGGGGTCTCAGGATGAGGGAAGAGACTGACTCTATGTTACAGAAGGCTTGATTTATTATTTTATGATATATATTACATTAAAAGTATACTAAAAGAATAGAAGAAAAGGTTTCATCTCAGAAGGTTAGCTAAACTAAGAATAGAAAGGAAAGCATGATCACAAAGGTTTGTGGCTCGGACACTGTGTCCAAGCCAGCTGGGCTGTGATTGGCCATTAGTTCCAAACATCCACATGAGCCCAATCACAGACCCACCTGTTGCATTCCACAGCAGCAGATAACCATTGCTTACATTTTGTCCCTGAAGCCTCTCAGCTTCTCAGCAGGAAAAAATCTTAAGGAAAGGATTTTCCATAAAAAGATGAGTGTGACACCCCTGTGCAAGGAACAGGAGCCATGGAGGAAAAGGCATTTTGGGCAGGTGCTGGGGAGCTGCACTCCAGCAGCTGCTCCTCAGCCTCTGACAGGAGAGGGGACAGCCCCACCTGAGCTGCCACCCCTGGAGCATCCTGGGGCTCTCAGCAGATGGGGAGGTGACACGGACACATTTTATGGAAAATCCTTTCCTTAGGATCTTTCCTGCTGAGAAGCTGAGAGGCCTCAGGAACAAAATGTAACCAATGGTTATCTGCTGCTGTGGAATGCAACAGGTGCATCTGGGATTGGGCTCATGGGGTTGTTTCTAATTAATGGCCAATCACAGCCAGCTGGCTCAGACTCTCTGGTCAGTCACAAGATTTTATTATCATTCCATTCCTTTCTATTCCTTGCTAGCCCTCTGATGAAATCCTTTCTTCTATTCTTTAGTGTAATTTTAGTGTATCATTTTCTTTTAATATAATATATGTCATAAAATAATAAATCAGCCTTCTGGAACATGGAGTCAAGATTCTCATCTCTTCCCTTGTCCTGGGACCCCTGTGAACACCAGCACAGGGAGGGATCCTGGCCTCTGCCTCCTGTGCCCTGGGCAGGAGCCTTTTGCCTCTGCAAACCCTGGATTTCTGTCCCTGTGCCAGGGCACACGGTGAGCTGGGGGGTCACTTCCCAAGTGCACACAAATATTCAGCATTCCCCATAGCAGCCGAGAGGTAAAAAGCTGTCACCTCTGAAAACCTGGCAGATCCCAGTCCTTTATTTCCTTTCCTTTCCCTCCTCGTGCTTTAAAATGAACATTTTTGTTTTGGATGAAATGGAATGTATGTTTGCATTTTACACTAAATAAATGTTTTCAGATTTCCATTTTGGCAAGAAAAACAAAAAACGAAGTTCCATTTGGTTTGACTCTAACTTATTTTTTTCCTCCCTCTTTTTTGGTTTCGGCACTCTAGCTGAAAAAAATCACAATTATTCTCACAGCCTTAGTCACACGTTTTCCAGGCAGCGCCTGAAATGTTTCCTTTCAAATCTTTGCAAGCATTTTATAGGTTGTCATTTCACTGCTGCCTCAAGAACAAGAGGCTGCAATTCTTCCAAGTGAACAGCTTCGATGACTTTCCTGACTGATGCAAATGTGTTACACTGTTGACAAATACTAACCACAGAGATGACTTGGCCATAGCTGTTTGCTGGAACTGGTGTTTCCCCTGAAAATTCTCTCCCCCCACCCCGTCAAGCAGAGCATGCTGTTTTAACAAGTTAGAGTTCATTTTTTTGTGGGCCTTATCTTTCATCTAGAGAAACAATAAGTGATTTGTTTACAGGAGCCATGGTTAGTGACGGCAATGGGTATGGATTGGGTATGGGTTGGGTATGGATTGGGTATGAATTGGGTATAAATTTGGTATAAATTGGGTATAAATTTGGTATAAATTGGGTATAAATTGGGTGTAAATTGGGTGTAAATTGGGTGTAAATTGGGTATAGATTGGGTGTAGATTGGGTGTAGATTGGGTATAGATTGGGTGTAGATTGGGTATGAATTGGGTATGAATTGGGTATAATGGGCCCTTCATTCCCTGAGGAAGGGCAGGCACTGAGTGCGTGGCAGAGCAGCATTTCCCCTGCCATTAAATCTCACTAAACCCATGGCCAGGATGATGTGGGCAGCTCAGCAGTAAATCCACATGTCCTCATTGCAGAGAGGAAGCAGAGAGTGCTTTGGGTGCCCCAAGCCAGGCAGGGTTTGAGACTCAGAGTTTGGGCAATGCCATTGATGTGCTTTAAGCTGAGCAGCCCTGGAGAGGCCAGGCCCCCAGAAATGAGGACATGTGGATTTACTGCTGAGCTGCCCATGTCACCCTGGCCATGGGTTCAGTGAGATTTAATGGCAGAGGAAATGCTGCTCTGCCATGCACTCAATGCCTGCCCTTCATCAGGGAATGAAGGGCCCATTATACCAAATTTATACCAAATTTATACCCAATTTATACCCATTGCAGTCACAAACCATGGCTCCTGGTCCTGACCCAGCTCCCTAAAAAACACAGGTTAACAGAAAGGTAATGGCAGCAATTTGGTCAGTGTGGTTTAGCTGCCACAGTCAGTGCCAACAGGCTTCAAGAGGCAGCAAAGCTGGTGAATCAATCCTAACTCCATGTCCAAAAGCAGTTCTCAGCCACATCAAAATTACTACAAGGGAAAGAATTAAAACAACAAATAAATTGCTTTTTAGAACTACTAATCCACATGGATTAACAGCCATAACTCAATTTTAGAGAGATGACTGGATTTTCATAACACATGCAGACGCACACAAAATAGACATCAGGATATTTGGGCTCAGTTAAATATTTAAATAAGATCAAAATAAAATTAAAATAGTTTTTGTATTTCATATTTGTGGTTTTAATTGACTGGAAAATGGAAATAAGACATTGAAATACTGTGTTAATATCTATGCTATCTCCACTGGCTGCACAAAGATTTGCTTCTGATTTTAAAGTTTCTCAGCTCAAGAAGATGTAGATTTTCTTGGCAACAGCTGCTGTGTAAAATATTCTGAGATAGAATTTTTTATCATAATTAATAATAGATGAAAATTTCTGCGTTTTTGATGTTCTAAACTCTATGCTGTTTGATTTACGATGTCTTTATAGTTGTTTTTCTAGTAATTCTCTGCCTCTTTCTGTTGGCATAAGGGTGGTAGTCTCTTTTATTTCCCTAGTGGAGTTGGTAGGGTACTCTTTTCTTCCTTCTCTCGCCTTCTTTTTTCTGTAAATATATTTCATCAAGTTCCCCTTTCGTCCGTAATGAGACTCATTCCTACGTTCTCTAAGTTTGTTGCAGTGGAATTTTTTTCTTTCTGTGTTTCCATTTTTTTGTTCACCCTGCCCAGAGCAGTGATAAAGCCATAGTGGGGACTATTGCAGTGAGGGGCACGTTCTGCCCATGCTCTCTGTAATGAATATTTCAAACTGGAGGGTGGCTGGAGGGCTGCAGTTTGGTCTGGGGGTTGGGGTTTTGGGCTTGCATTAGGATCCTTTCCTTTGGCATTGAGGTTTTAGGGATGTGTGCCTTGCAAAATGTACCAGATAAGGTATTTATGGTATTTATTAACACACCACAATTGGTGTTAATGTGGAGTTGGGTACAGGTGCCCACAGGTGCTCCTGGGTGAGCAGTGAGAGTGGGTCTGTCATGGCTGGGCTGCTACTGACAGCTGCACTTAAAGGTGTAAAAGAGGCTCAGGATGTTTTTTCAGGAAATGTTTACACCTCAAAGGTAAATGTTTGGAACAAGCCTGACCAGTTGTTGATATGTGAGAATAATTAAAAAACAAAGGAATCAGGGGTTTTCTTCAGAACTGCATTGACAGGAGAAGGGTTCAAACTGAAAAGGGGAAATTTGGGTTAACAATCCTGCCCTGTGAGGGGGTGAGGCCCTGGCACAGGGTACCCAGGGAAGCTGTGGCTGCCCCTGGATCCCTGGCAGTGTTCCAGGCCAGGCATCTGCAGCAGCTTCACTCTTGGGACAGCTGCTTCTCGCTGTATTTCCTTCCAGAAGAATAAGCTCTGCCCCCTATATCACTCAGCTTCTGCACTCTGGGTTCCTTTTTCCCATCAAAGCAATATATTTCTATATATACTGCAATGTGCCAGATGGGTGCACTCAGGGTAGTGTGGCTGTTTCTACTGACTGCATTTTATTTGTAACACTGCACTTTCCATAAAAGACTTTGGCAAAGGCAATGGAGAGTCATAGTTTAAATATAATAATATTAATTTACCATCCTTCCTTTCCTTCCTTCCTTTTTTTTTTGTTTTTTGTTTTTTAATTTTAATTAACAAACAACTGCTAGTGCAGAGACACTAACTTCTTCTTCAATAATGCCAGGAGATTTTATTCTGGCATTCCTCAGTAAATTGGGCCTTCTAAAAGCTATGTCTGGATGGTCCCTGATCACCCTTCTAGAACCAGGCTGTTCTCAGGCAGCATTGTTTTCTCTTTAAAAAAAAAATGCTGAGAAATAAGTGTCCTTCAAATCAATGCAATTTTAAGTGCTGGTCAGGAAGTAAGAGTTAGGCTTATTAAATAACACTCACTTCCAGTTTAAAGCTACTATCACTGCTGTCTTAGAGCCTGACAATCGTTACCTGATACTGCTATTTGGCACTCTGGTGATCTGTTAATTTGAGAAATGGTATTACTGCATTCATACCTGGCATTTATACAACATTCCTCATCCTGTTTATGTTACTCAGAGCCTGGCCAGGCATTGACTCATCTCCTAGAACAAACTTGGGGTTTGTGCAGGAACAAAGTGGGTTCCTGCACACACTTCAGCATCCAGCAGCAAGGTCTGTGTGAAATAGGGAGAGGTGAGGAAATCCATCAAATGCACGTGGCAGTCTGAAGCATCAGGAACTAATTGAGGCAATTAAATACTCCAGGCAAGGATTGGGCCCTTTGTAGCAGTGGAAATACAGTCATGCATCAAAAGAAATTACTGTGTCTGAATGTGGTAAGAGAGAATTCATTTTACACCTGACACAGCCTCTGGTGTAACAATAGCCCAATGCTTCTAACAGGGATGACTTTGGAAAAGTCTGATTCAAGCAGGCAGGAAAGGATGACTTAAAAAGAGGTACTAAGCATTTCCCACTCTCACAGACCTGCTGCACTAATGCCCATAACTTCCCACATCCTGCTTTTTTACCTCATCTAAGATGGGAGGAGCAAAGTGGGCTTCAGAGCTCTTTGTGCAGGTGTGTTCAGCCTGCTGGAGAGCACAAACAGAACCAAAGTACAGAAAAGGGCCCTGATCACCAGGGCAGGGAACACCAGGGGTGAAGCAGCTCACACTTGGACTCCTAGAGATGGCCCCTAACTCATGGGGTAACAGCAACAGCAAAAATTAGGTATATTAAACCATTGACTACTGCAGCTGATCACAAATTATAGGTGCCTTGCTAAAGAAATAATTTCCTAACAGCCCCAGCAATGCAGGAACTCTCTGACACTGGTCCTCAAATCCAAGCAGGCAGTGCACAAGCAAGGTACAGAGCCAGGGCTGCCCCAGGGGATTCCAAACCTGGTGAATGTGTTTGTCACAGGGAAGCACTTGAGGCATGCAAGGGCCTAAAAGTGACTCACCAATCCACAAAACTTGTGAACCTCTGGCTT
The DNA here is from genome assembly GCF_037042795.1 of Molothrus aeneus. Lineage (NCBI taxonomy): Eukaryota > Metazoa > Chordata > Aves > Passeriformes > Icteridae > Molothrus > Molothrus aeneus. Next base: position 554,049 of record NC_089650.1, on the reverse strand, counting down.
GGGAGAACAAGGAGAACAACCCTGCTGAAATTAGAGGAACACAGGCAGAAAAATAATTCCTATAACAGAGCTTGGTCAGGTTAGTAGGATGTCTCTTTCTTAGTAGGATGTCCAAACACCCCACAGTTTTTAATAACCATAGAAAACCAGAAGTTCATTTTGTGTTTTACTTGGAAATGTACCTTCTTGGCAGTTGCAGATCCATTGATATAATTTATTCAGCAAAATATTTGCCTACTACTGATTCAGCAGGCAGGTCAAAGGTTCACTTGGCAATGCTCTGTGTGCATTATCTAACCTCAGCCCTCCCTGGGAATTGCTCCTTTTACAAGTTCAGATGAGATAACCACCTACAACAGTGGGACAGTTGCCAGAAGAATTCCAGAGGAATTCCAGAGGTGCTCACTTAGTCATAAATGCTTTGAACATATATTTTAGTCAGAGTTAATAATACTGAGAGCATCATTCCAACAGTCCAACAGTTTATAGATAAAAATTGCAGGGCTTACCAATAAATGTGCAAGTTCCATTTGCTCTATTACACCAACTGAGACCATTTTTCCATGAAATAGATTTCTTTTATGTGTCCATTAACATAAGATTGGGAGGCAGCTCTTGAGTCATCAAGGCCAACCAACCTCCAACTATCACTAAAAATCACATCACACTGTCTCTTACACAGAGCTAGAATTAACTGCATTTTACAAGCAGTTCCACTTTGACTCCTGCTACATCCCAGAAGATGCTGCTCAAAACTTCAATAATATAATGTTTGAGGACTTTCTTTTGTCTTCTAACTTCCTGAAGCTTTTGTGTCTGGTTAAATGCACTTATCTTTTATCCTGGCACTGAGTTTAACTCCACTGCTTAATTATTTTGATGCTGTAAGTACAGAAATGATAGAAAGACCACACAGCAAAAACATACAGTCTAAGGAGCATCTACAAAGCTCTCCATCCCTCTTCCTTTTAAACAGCAGTGAAGAGGAGAACATAGGAGGGAGGAGCACACTCTATCAGTTCAATCATTCCTGTGTTACTTCTGTGGTGCCCTTCATGCAGAATGATCACAAAGAGCTTCACTTTAAAACTAAATTCAAACACTTAGCAAACTGCAACAGAAGGAAGCAGAATAAAACAAATAAGTCTAATCAAGACTAAGGATTAAAAATGCCAAGGCCCTATTAACCAAAAAATCTTACAGTGTCTGTACAGGTATGCTCTTCCAAGCACAAGAGAGAAATTATATATGTACATGAAAACAGAAGGAATTTACAATGGCAAATTGTAAATTTCCTGCTCCAGGAAGATTGTGTACTTCACTCTTGAATCAGAAACAAAAATTGCCTTAAAATTGACCCACATTCAAGAACTTCTTAGGCTACCATGCAGATTAACAGAGGTGACAAGGCTGGTCTGGAATAGCTGGAATGTGCCAGAAATTCAAGGATGGTTCAGTGCACGGGCATGTGTTTCTGCATGGATTTAGTGTGGGCCTTACCCATTGGGAGGGAAAAGCATGGCACAGCATTCCCTGTCCTCAGAAACACTGGAAACATGCAAAGTGCAAATTAGCTGGAATTGGCAGCACCTGTACCTGTTACAACATCCGACTAAAAGGCTGCAAGTGCTGGCAATTTCATGGATCATGCTGCACTAACATTTTGTTCATGTTTTGCTGGGGGGGAAGAGAAAACAGCTGTAAAATTTCCCTGCAGAATTGTACACTTGCACATTTACAGAAAGAAAATCAAGGAGGGAAGCAGCACAACCAGCTACAGACGAGCAACCTGCTACAAGAACATTGAGGGCACAGTCACACACAGCTATTCCTTTCCTTCTCATCTCATCCTCCATCCTGAGCTGCCTCCTGTCACTACAGGACACGAAATAAAACCACACACACGTGCAGCTCTCTAAGGCAAAAAAGAGAGCCTTTAATTTCTGACTCCAACATTTATGGATTTCCCAAAGTGCCAGTGGATTGGAGGGTGACAGTGCCACCTCTCCAGTGACACTGGACAAACCAAGAGCCCATCAGATTTCTCCTCCTCCATAAAAGAATGCAAAACAATGAGTTATTTACAGAAAGTGTGTGAGAAAGCTCATTACAAGAATATAAACATCAGAAGGCTTAGAAAAACTTTAAAAAAACAGGGTGACATCTTCCATGCTGGAAAATGAGAGATCAAGAGAGGCTTAACAGGCTCTGAGAGGTGGCCAGGGAAGGGTAAGGGGGAAAGTGGGATCCACAGCTGTTCCTGTTAAGTATTTAGGATAACTGGGCTAGACAAGGCAGAAGACCAGCAGAAGCACAGAACCACTGAGTCACAGCATGGCCTGGGCTGGGAAGCACCTCAGAGATCACCAAATTCCAGAGCAGGAACCTCCACTGGAGCAGGCTGCAGAGCCACCTGCACCTGGGGCACAGCTGGGACACAGCTCCACCTGTTTGCTCCACCAGCCTCACCGGGAACAATTCCTTCCCAATTCCCCATCCAAACTCCCTCTCTGTCAGTGGGAAGCCATCCCTCTGTCCTGTCCTCCCAGGCTGTGGCAATAGTGTCCCCACCTCTCCTGAAAGCTCCTTTCAGGTCCTGCACCCCAGACCCTGCGTGACCCCCTTCACAAAGCTGACTGAAGGGCACCACAGCAAACTAGGTGTTTCTGACAGGGCTCTATCATTAAATGAGAGCATATGTCTCATAATAAAATTTAAAATAATATTAAAAAAAAAAAAAACTTAGGCAGAAAAACCCACCCATGGAAGAGCTTTTCAGCTATAAAATTATTCCATGGCTTTTTCTAAGCAGGTTGATTCAGTAGAAGTCAACTTCTTGACTTGGTAGAAGTCAACAAGTCTTCCTAAGACAACTCAAGGGAAAAAATACTGCCAAGATGTCATTTAAAACGATATCAGAAGGCATTTTGAAAAAGCTATCTATGTTGCAGGGGAAAGTAGTGTCTCCAAATAGCTATTTTTTTCCTGGACAAAAATAAGTATTTTTGTAAACTTTTAAAAACACTTTATCTGTAATATTTCTTGGGCATCCTAGTTCAAAGAAATTAAAGAACTTAGAGTTTTAAAGGACAGGAAAAATTTAAATTAAAAAAATAATTCATTTTTTTCAGCTATTAAAAGATTGTGTCCAGGCTTACTGCTGCATTAAAATCCTGCACAGTCTCTATGGTTATTTTCAGTGTTTCTTGTCACTGAAAAAAAATCATATTAAAAAAAAAAAGTTGAAAACAAAGTGTTTAAAGAGCAATATTAAGCAGATTACATCCTTGCCACTAATTAACAGCACAAGTAGTAAATACTTAATAAAGGCAAGCTGGTTATGTAAAAATGTAAAATGTTTTAACATGAATTGGTATATTTTAGGATTACTGACGAAAACTCAATGGACTGGATAGGCTGTGTAATTTTATCCAGTGATTCTTGAATCAAAGTATGGAAGGTACAAACACAGTTGAACACAGATCTGTGTAAATGTATGGTTATATTTATAAAGATGCCAGTCTGGATTTAAAGCCTTTCATTAACAGGAAGTTACAACACCTCTAACTTCATCATTGCAGTGCTCACTAAGTAGAATTTACACCTCCTGAAGAACAGGCACAGAAGAGACACAGCTCTTGCTGGAGAAGAGCAAAATTTTATGTGAAATCATGCTTTAATGAATTAAAAGCTCTGGTCATAAATCTGGAGGGGAAATTAGTGTGGCAATTCAGAACAAATAAATAAATTTCAAGGCAATGTATTGTGTGTAGATGCAATTGCCAGTCAGGAGAGATACTCTGTACAAACTGCCAGTGGTAGGAAATCACTGCTCACACAGTTACACTCTGCTGTCTTGGCTACACCAGATTCTCATAATAGGAGTTTATAAAACATCCATAATAAAAGGATGAAACATCTTTTGACCATGAGACTTCTGCTTCCATCTCACCACACCAAAATTTTCTGAAAACATACAGCCTCATAGTTATTAAAAATAAATTATCAGTGATACTTCTTTCTCATGCTATGGATGTCATATGCTATTATGTGCACACATAATAATACTTTGTTCTGTCCCACATCCAAACCCTCCTGCTCAATGACAGAGCCATTCAGCAGGATGTCTACTCATTCCTAAATGGAAGACACAATGAACCTTTCTCAGCTGTAGTTGCATTTCACAAGAAGAGCTGAACAGTTTTGAACTAAGACATTGTTTGGAAACCTATTCCATCCTTTTACAGAAACATGTTCTTCAGCTAAAGCCACAGCTGTAACTATTGTACAAGATGAATAAAAAGCACATCTTCACCACTATTTTCCAAGATTCCCACTCCCCATACTTGTATCTTGCTGGAAAACAGCAACTCTAACTTTTCCCAAACCTCATTTATTTAAAAATAAAGGTTACACCCAGGCCCAAGTCCAGCAGTGAAATCAGCAATGTAAACAGGATGGAAAAATCAGTTCTCCTCATATATGGAGAGTTATAAAAGGTATGTGACATGTGGAATCTGTATTTCAGTTAGATCACAGCTTTGCTCTAACACTTCCCTTTACTCTTTGACCTGTTAAGAAAATGGTTTTCAGTCAAGGAGATGGAGATCCAAAAGAAAACCCATTGAGTGCTCAATCTGAAGCCTTCTCAGGACAGGATGTCTGCACCCAAGAAAGATGTGGTAAACAACAAATCTGCAGCCTGTGTGGAGGGTAAGTGCTTGGATTAAAAAGCAAACAAATAAAAACTCAGAAAAAGTTTATTATGGGAAACTCCAGGTTCTTTCATATTCTGTATATTCATGAGAGTAGGAAAATATGAAAACTAAAATTTTTGTGGGATGGGAAAACTGTTTCCTGCCCATCTTTGACCTCTCAGTGTAGAACTGCTTAGCGCTTTGCTTTGCAGCACAAATATTTCTGGCTATGGTTCCATCTGTTATGTATTAGTGAAATATTTCTGATATTCAGCATTCTTTTAAACAGCACTATTACAATTTCAGCCAGAAAGGTTAATGGCTAAGTAATAGTCTGACAGGCTTACAGTGGATGGCATTTCTGGAAAGAGTATTTGCTGTTTAGCATTTCTAAAGGAGAGCTGTTAAAATTTCAACCAAAGCGTTCCTGAAACTTCAAGATGATGTATCATATGTGGGGTGATTACACAGAGTATTACTCTTAAAATGGTTTTTCAAGGAAATTTGACTATTTTTAACACTTAACTTAAGACTTTAAATGGTAATTTTGAGTTCATCATAGTTAACCCTAAAGATAACTTGGTATCAGTTTTTTGAAATGTTCCTTCTCTGGGCTACATGTTGATTGAGGGTGTTTATTTGCACAGTAAATTTTATAGTCCTTACAGCAATGGAAGAGATGCTGTAATCTTAAGAAGCCAAAAACCACACAGAACAAGAAAGGAAACGAAAAATCCCAAACTGAAGACCTCCAGACAATGTCTGCTAAAACAGCAAATGGGTCTCACTCCCATTCCATTCCAGCTCCTTTCTGCATGGAATTCCTGCACTGCAGCTTTCCCTGCCAGCCTTCCCAGCCCCATCTGCACTAACACCTGGGCAGCTGTTTTCCCAGATGTGCACAGCTGGAGGAGAGCTGCCCCTGGCTCAGGGCTGAGCCACAGACTCATGCTTCAGAGCCTTTCTCTCAGGATCAGGGTCCCAGGGGCTTGCCTCGAGTGTTTATTCTGAGCTCTTCTTATAAGATCTTTAAATAAAATTGTAAGATCTTATAAGATCCTTAAATAAAATTATACGATCATATTAGATGATCTCGAAACACTTGGCTCCTTGTCATCATCAGGAGATGTGAGCTGAGCTCACTTTTCCCAAAGCAGGCTCTCCCAGTATCCCTGTGGCGCCTGCTGTGGCCTTTTGAGTCCCCAGGGGCAGGACAAAGGAGAGCAGATGCCAGATGCCTTTTTCCCTGTTTGCTGTGAGGGTGACTGAGCCCTGGCACAGGTTGCACAGGAAGGCTGGGGAGGCTCCATCCCTGTTTATATTCCCAATCTGCTGGCCATGGTCCTGGCAAACCAACGCTCTACCCTACCTGAGCAGGAGAATTCAGGGAGTGGGACAGGGCTGCTTGCAGAGCTGTGCTGCTTTGCCAAGAGAAGGGAGAAGCAGTTCAGGGGAACATTTCCCATTCACCCTCTCCCCAGGAGCACTGCTCCTCTGCTCCCGAGCATGCTGGAGCAGTTCAAACACTGGGTGTTGTATCTACAGGCACAGGAGAGTGACCTGGGCAGCATTTGTGCATGGACGTCTCAAACCAGGGGGGTGTGGGACACCAGGAACAGGTCCTGAACACCTCAGCAGCACTTCTGCTCCGGGGACAGGACGAGGAGCGCCAGACAGAGCCCGTGGTGGAGCCCTGAGGGTGAGGAAGAGGCAGATCCCCTGCACAGCACGGCCAGAGCAGCTCTGTGCCTCCAGTGCTTGGCTGTACCACAGGAAATGCCGACACTGAGATGCCTTTTCCCCACCAGTGCTGCAAGGGCCCATAGAGCTGCCCCTCACCAGGTTCTCCCCAAAGGAGAGCCTTTCTCCAGCTGCAGGTTCAGCTGAAAATGAAGCTGCTGCTGCTGAAGGGTTTCCTGAGAAGCTCTGGTTGAGGAGACACCCCCTGCAAGCAGACCCATCTTTATGCAAAACTTCACTTTTCACAAGCTCCTCAGCAAAATGTTGGCAAGGCTGACAAACAAACAGGAAATCTCACATGCAGGATCTACAGTTTTAAACTAAAGAGAAACCTTGGTTTAAATGTACATCACTTTAACCTGGGAAGAAAACAAGCAAATATGGCACAAAGAAGAGCTCACAGATAGACTGCAATGAATAAATCTTACATACAGAGAAGTTAGTCTGCAATTCTTGCAGCCCAAAGCTGTCAGTCAGGAGGGACTGGGAGAAGTGAGGCAGTGCTCTGTGATGTGGACTGGAGCTCACCAGAGACCAACTGATTTGCTCCTGTGACCTAGCACAAATTTGAAATTCCTGTCTCCAGAGGTAAAAGGTTAATGGAATAACCTATTTTTCATCTAGCTCCCTACTGCAGAACACCCTTTTAATTATTGCTATTATTTATTGATTTATGGAGTAACATGCAACATAAGGTACTCAGCAAGGAAATTATGAAGCATATAAAACACATTTAAAATGATCAAAGAGATGTCTGATCTGAAGAGATCTGTGGTGACAAATATGGAAAAGCACTTCTCCATCTTGGAGACAAACATCAACTTCACTGGGTCTGGTTATGCAGACACAGAAAATACACACACAAAAGAATCCATCCGTAAGTTAATAAAAAAAAAAGAAAAAATAAAGAGGGATGTTAAAAACCTTCACTTGTTTTGAAATGTGAAAACTGTCATATTAAGGATCCAGCTATGAAAGGATCGACATTGTGACCCTTAAGACCAGTCAGATAACTGATCAGTGACCCAAACTTCTTTCAGTGTCCCTGAAAATCACCTTGGCTCTTTTAAAGCCACAACAGGTGAAGCAGCATTTGAAGCCACGTTGCCCTGAAGCAAAAAGAACCAAACCCTGCTGGAGTCAGAAGGGATGTCCCAGTGCTCTGACCCACAGCAGGGCTGCCAAAGGGTGCAGAGGGACCAGGAGAAGCTGCAGGAGCTGGGAAATACCAGGGATGCTGATGTGTCCTGAGTGCCCAGCAGCAGGAATGGGAGCAGGGAGAGGAGAAGGGCTGTCCCTGCTGTGGTGCCTGTGCTGCCCTGGCCCCAGAGGCACAGGGGGTGCCCCAGGTGCCCTGCACACACACACACACACACTCCCAGCCCCCACACGCTCTGCAGGGCTGCATTTGCTGCTCCCCAATGCAGCCTGGAGCCAGCAGCTTCAAAGGAGCACATCAAAGCTCGACGCGCAGCACAGAGGAGCCTGGGAAGCAGGGTGGCATCTCTCCTCTCCCCAGCGAATATGGAACTTCAGGGGCCTTCCCAAAGGACATGTGAGTGATTAAAAAAAGGGAAACTGTCCTTCATATCCTAGGGAAAGAAGGGTAGAGACCCCATAGAGGCAGATGGAGGAAGAAATGAAAATTTCTGTCTATTAATGCTTCTCCTGGATAGCCTGCTATGCTGACAAGGGGGGGGGGGGTGGAGAAAAAAGAAGTTTCATCTTTGTTTCATTGGTACTTTTTCTTTTAATATGAGTAACAAATGCTTAAAATGATGAAATGAGCATGTGCAGCCTGACTGAGAGAGGAGACAGGCAATTACTGCAACTCTGGGCCACAATATCAGCTGCCTGCTGACTCCTGCCATTGAATTAAAACAATTGTAAGAACGGTGCAAGGACTTGCCCTTGTCCTGCTTGTCTGTGTGTTTATTTAATTTTCTGTCCAACTGACTCTCAAATAAATTGGGAACAGCTGCCGTGTTTTTGATTCAGTAGCTCCATTACCCCCCAATGACATCATTCTGGGCACGCTCACCAACAATAGGTCATTATGCAGCAATTACTTTATTGATTTATGGAACTTTCTAAGCTCCACCAGGAATAAGCACATTCAAGGGAAAAAAGGACTTTTCCTCCTGCACTGCTGGGAGTTGCTGCAGTGGGCAGGAACAGTATTATGGGCACAAAATAGAATTTTACAAAGGGAAAAGACATTTTCACTATTGGTTACGTGGTCAAAGGAAGAAGAAGAAGATCAGGTTTCAGAGGAGGATCCTGCTGTGAGCTGATGTTTAGAAAGCATGATTTCATGTGGCAACTCAGGGTGTGATGCAAATAAAAGTGCAAAGTAACAGACTGGCAGGAAGGACATGCAATATTTGCTATCATGGGTTGATGCATGGGCTTTTTAGGGACTGCAAAAAGCATTTAGGAATTGTTATCACATGCAAACATTTCCTTTCTTCTGTTCCTACTGGTATACAAGATCAGCCACACTTCGGACTTCAGACACTACTCTAAGGGAGGAAAGCAAAAACACTGGAGTGATCAGTGGTATGACCTTTCCTCTCCTAATCATCTCCTTGGTCTGAAATAAAGAAATCTTGAAGACACCTGAAGTTACAAATTAAAGCAATTTTCCATCTTATGTATTTTAAAAAAACCAACCTGTTGAAACACACACCAAAAAGGTGTCACTGTTAGTAATATAAATTAAATTAAATTAAATAGAGGTAAACAATGGATGAATTTACAATATTTTAAAGCAGAAAGGACATTCATCTATATGGAACACAGACAGAAATATCCCTTTCATGAAACTTTCAGAAGAGGGCAAATACCTGCAGAAACTCTGTCTGAATATGTATCTGAATATAGGAATGAGGCTTATGCTTACACCTCTCAACGTTTACTTGTAAAACTTCATTCACCTGCTTTTCTTTGCACTAAAGAACATAAATTTCTTTGCAATGGAATCTGAAAATGCCTCAGTGCCTCAGTCATCAGGAGAATAACTGATGTTATTCTATCTAATTACTGATGCAGGTGTGACCTGCAGAACTGGGGCATGGCTGTGGATTGCCATTGCAAGTGTTCTGACAAGGTATTGAAATGATATTTGTGGGTTTTTTCTGTATTTTATAGATGCATTTTGTAATAATTTCATTTGTTGTGATATGACCAATCATTCTTTCCACATCAAATATATGCTAATGTCTGAAAAGTTGGGTGTTTTTCAGCAAAGTTACCCTGGATGAAAGAAATCCCTAATTTATAGGAGGTTATGCTTTGAAATGCAAAAAAACCCTAAATAGCTCATTAGATCTGCTGGTACCACATTAGCAAGAATGACATAAAATGAAGTAGGATATTATGATTAAAATAATAACATACCTGTATTTGATAATATTTTTTGCATTTCATATATTAAATATAATCAAATTAAGTGGATGTTCCAATGGCAGAAGTTTAATTCCTTTTTTTTTCTGCTTGTGCCATTTGCACTTTGATTGAAAAACATGAAGGGATGTGAGATTCCTTCTCCTCAGTCTGATTACTCTTTCCATTTCTGCAATACAGCTGTTGGATTTTACTTGCATCACCACGAAGAGTTTGCCATGCAGTCAGGCATGACTGTTTTAGCAATGCCCTTGTAACAGACTGGAAATGCAAGCCTGGCCTCTGAGGTCTCCCCACAGTGACCCACAGTTACTCAGGTTGGGTTTTTTGCTTATACTCTTTTTATGGCATTCAGTACAAATGTAAGATTCCTGTGTGGCCACAACAACGAATTGCATCACTCTGATCTTTCTGGCTTTGTCCACTTTGCCAGACTTCTCCCATTTACGAGATCAACTGATGAGACAGAATGTCACAGACATCTTTTGTGAAAAATCCTTTCCTTAGGATTTTTCCTCCTGAGAAGCTGAGAGGCCTCAGGAACAAAATGTAACCAATGGTTATCTGCTGCTGTGGAATGCAACAGGTGCATCTGGGATTGGGCTCATGTGGTTGTTTCTAATTAATGGCCAATCACAGCCCAGCTGGCTCGGACAGAGAGTCCGAGCCACAAGCCTTTGTTATCATTCCTTCTTTTTGTATTCTTAGCTGGCATTCTGATTAAATCCTTTCTTCTATTCTTTTAGTATAGTTTTAATATAATATATATCATAAAATAATAAATCAGCCTTCTGAAACATGGAGTCAGATCCTGGTCTCTTCCCTCATCCTCAGACCCCTGTGAACACGGTCACAAGAGAACCTCTTGAAATTACAAAATTACTACAAAAATTGGGATTTAATTTATCAAAGTGGCACTCTCAATGCCACAGCAATGCAGAGAAGTCAAAAAGCTGCACTAGAGAAAGAGCCACCCAGAGACACCAGGGCACCCCAATCTCATTTTTGCTGAGCATGATCCCCCATGGGCAGCACAGGAGGATTCCCTGCCAGTGGGAGCTGTGGTTCAAGCACAGGTACTGAAACTCAGATTTCTCACTCTGGCCAGGAGTGCAGAGGCCAGGGAGCCAAGGCTGAGGCCAGCACAGACAGAGCACCCTGGCAATGCCACCCTGTGTCCCTGTGGTCCCTGCTCTGGCAATGCCACCCCATGGTCCCTGAGTGCTCCCCTGGCCCATGAGCCCACAGAGCCCTGCTGGACCTCGAGGAACAGGCAGGGACAGGGACAGGGACAAATCCACGAGCACCTGGGAAAGGAGAGCAGGGCAGGGAGCACTGGGTGCTGAAATTCCCCTCTGGCTGCTGGAAGTCCTTCAAAGGCAGCAGGCTGGCGTGCCACCAAAGGCAGCTGCCAGGGCCAGAGCACATTTCTATGGAACATCAAGGGACAGATTTTGCAGCCATGCCATAAATAATGCACCTTTTCCTCAGGAGAGCTGAAATGGGGTTCTACAATAGCGCTAACTGGATTTGTAGGGGCACAGAATCTGTTTCAGCCTGTTAAGGTCTCTGTTGATGACTTCTGGGTTTAAGTTCTGCCTCCTTAGTTTAAAAATTCCACCTGGAGTTATTAGCAATGAAAAGGAAATTCCTCCCTCTGCCAGCAGCCTGCAGGGGTTACAAAAGTGCCCATTGTGAGCCTTTGCAAGGAGCAGGTTTCTCATGAAATGGACATTCTTCCTGACAGAAGTGACTGAGATAGAACCCCACACTCCAATGCAGGGCTTGGAACTGGATCTTCATCCCAACCCAAAGCATTCCATGATTTCTACCAACTGATGCAATTAGCCTGTATCAGTGTGAAATGCTAAACCTCCATAACGCCCCTGTGTCACTTTTCCACCTTGAAACCTTAGGCAAACAGTTCTCTCCATCATTATTTATCCCCAAAAGGCACAGGAGGTAAGAGAGACAGTAGTTAAATGAACTGCCCACTGCCACAAAAGAGCAGCGCCAGAGGTAGGAGCAGAAGTCAAGTTCTGGATCTTCTAACAGAATTTCTCCATGTAATTACATTCACCATTTGCAGATATTAAAGATATGTACACATTGAAAAATGCCAGGAAAAACCCCTCCTTCTGTAAGGGTCTCTGTCCCATTGTTCCCAGAAAAACACACAAAGCTACAAAGGCAGGCAGACAGTCAGATAATTGCAGACACAGCCAAGGGATGCATTAGCCATAATAATCACTGCCTGTCCCCAACTAGAGAAGATTTAAATTTTGCCCCTTGGCCTGGGCAGCCTGGCTTTCAGTCCTGTGGGGTTTTTTCTCTCTCTTTGTACAATTTCCAGTCGCTCTGGACACTTTCAGCAGCTTTGGTGTTTGAACTTCACAGCAAACTGGGGCTGGGCTCAGACGCCATCCCTGGAGCCACCAGGGCTGGCCCTGGCCCTGTGGCCATCCCTGGGGCTCAGGCATCACCAGAAAAACTGATTCCTGTGACTTGGCAAAGAAGGTTTTCTGCCCCGAACATGGTTTTTCAGCTGAACATTGCTGTTCTGTGGAGATACATTTCTGAAAAGTAGAGCTGAGCATAAAATCCCATTATTTAAGTGGCGTGTACCAGGGAGGTATGGCCTGAGAAACCTGGCAGTAACTTACCCTGTTTGTGGCTTCTACTTTGTTAGACTCTGAGGAGCCATGAATCTATCTTGTCCCTAAAAAACTGAAAGAGGGGGCCTTTAAAATGAACATAATGCTTAATTTATGTGCCACAGGAGCAGCATATCAAGGCCTCAGTGCTGATTAGACCCAGATGTTGGTAACAATGTTAGTGTTATGGACCAACTGCAGGTGAGGGAATAAATCCCTTTCCCTGGGACCCTCAGCAATCAGACCAGTGGTTTCTTCTGGCTCTCAGCTCAGTTTTCAATTAGCACCACAATGGTATTGTTGTTCTCCAGCATTAGATCATATGTCATGTAAATGAAGTTGAATATACTCTTTAACTTGACAAGGTGATTAAGGCCAAGGATACATATGTTCACTATTTTAACACGATCAAGGTTAAAAATAATAATAAAAAATAGCCCTGACGTGCCATAAAGTTGTTATTATTTTGGCTTATCAGTAGATTTTCACATTTTATTTTCATAGAACAGAACATAGTTCAAAGCAGGGCTAGAGTAGAATTTGAATAAAAGGCAGACAAAAACATTATATGTGTAAAACTATATGTGTGTGTGTGTGTGTGTGTGTGAGTTGAATGCTGAATTATGGACTTCCATGTTTCTATGTGACATCTGAAAACTTGGATCCCTCTTTACTTCCTTTGCCAGTTTTCTGTGCTCTCCCCTTACCTTTCCTTCTCATGTCAGTGAACAGTGCATGCACCACTATTTCCACAGGAGAAGAAACAGAAATATTCCTGAAAAGCCATCGATGTTAGAGCAATGAATCCAGCTCATCAGTGCCAGAGCTATTCTCCCTCTCTCCTTTGGGCTTCATGATATTTAGAACACCACCATGGCTCACTAAAACATCTTAAGGGCTCTGGAAGTAAAGGGGCCACACTCCTCTCCACACATGCATAATTCCCATTAATGTCAGTGGCCATTACCTCTGCTAAGAGTGCAGCTACCAATATTTTTCTTATATGTTCACCTTCATCAGGTTCTTTCTGCCAGAGCTCTGGGACTGTGTATTTTTCAGTGGTAGCAAAACAAAAATAAAAAGGGAAAACCTTATGAAAGTACAGTTAAGGAATGACACAACCAGCACAGAGACAGGTTCTGATATATTGTTTGCAGGACAAGATGATTTCTCTTTTCTGGTGGTACAAGGGAATTGCAGACACAAATCCTTTATGCTCCCTGAGGCTGTCAGGTGTTACCAAGGGTTATCAAGCACCAATTACTTGCCCCCACGGGCCATCACAAAACTTGTTCTGGGACTTACTCTGAACTCAGGATAAGTGCACAAGGACCAGAGCCCACTGCTATGCAGCCCCAGTGAACCTCCACACAGGAATCTGCATCTGCTCTCAGAGAGCAGAGCTCAGGGGTTTATTAAAGAAGGAATCTCGTCTGTTCTTACACGCAGCAGGCAACAGTGCAGGTGCTCGTGGTGTTCCTGGGCAGCTGGACAGGACTCACACAGAAATATCCCTGAATGAGGTGCAACTTGGTGTGACAGCCATGAACTGCAGGTCTGGGATACCACACTCACTCTGTTCCAATCCTTTGTTACTCTGCACATGGGAACCTCCTACCTGTCCCTCCTTGCAAGGAAATGGATACAAACAAGGATTGTCCTGACATACTTTCACTTTTTCAGCAGCCAAAGAAAACTGCATAGCACAGACCACATAAATGTTCAATTAATAAAAGGAATTCTGTGAACCTTGATCAGCAACAAATATTTTCTATATCTTGTTTGATCCCCAGTAATTCCAAAATATTTTGTCCACTTCCCTTAAGTACGTCCCTTTCTCTTTCCTTAAACTTTTCCTGCCAAGCCCTTGTGAGAGAGGCTGCAGCTCTGCATCCAAAGGCTGTGACAAGGTAAAGAATGAAGCACTGACTCTGGGTGTTATTGTTATATACCACACACCACTGGCACTATTCACAGAGTCACCAGTTGGTACCCCAGCTTTTGTTTCAAAAGCACTGACCAACATGTGTTCTACCTATGAAAAGTAATAGTTCAAGATGGCCAGAGAAAAATAAACCTGGTTAGTGCAGGATCTGAGAACTCAACATTTCTTTGCTGCACAGGCTTGAAACAAAACCTGAGGGAAGTCATACATTTCTCTATGGGGAGCTGCAGATCCTGGGAAGTCTGGGATTCCTGACTTGGGGAAGATGGGGGAGAAAACCAGCACGGAAGTGGCAAAATTAAAAGCACAACAATTCCAGAAAGACAACCAAGGCAGAATGCTACCTGGGCTTTGTTAGAATTTACAGCTCAGTCCTGGAAAGCCTTTGGATTTCCACGAGTTCAGGTGTACTGAAAGAGATGTTGTCTGACCTGTTCCAGCTATTTCTGGTTATAAAGATTGAGAGTAATATTCTATAGTGATGAAGTAATCTGGAAACTTGTCTCATGCAGTTTTATCCACCCTGCATTGACTCAGGACACTGAAAAGCCCTAGACTAGGTGATGTGGGAAATAAAAATAAAAACTTCAGTTTTAAGGATTGATCAATGGGGGCCACTGGCACACTCACAGGTGACAGGGCTCCCACAAACAATGTCCTGTTTGTGCCTTGCACAGAGGAGATGCATTAAAAATCCTTCACCTCTGTTAAAAAGCACTGCCTTGGTAACCATGTCAACATAAATTAACTTCAGCAGAATTGCCAGCAACAGAAGTTATAATGATATGTAAGATTTAACTTACAGAAGGCCTTCAGAAATTTGCACATTTTTGAGGCAGGAAACCATAAACTTAATATAGGGACAGGGTTCTTTCTTCTGGCTTTGTCTTCTGACCATTCCCTCAAAGGTGTGCCCTGTATGGTTAACAATTCTCCTGAAGAACAATTAACCCATTGTTAAGTGTCAACAGGTTATTCCCAATGTACCTGAACAGAGGCCTTTGTGCACCATTTCAGCAGTAAATTCTCACAATAAGAGTGCTCACACTGGTATTCAAAAGTTGCATTAATGACATTTGACTCCTATATGGAAGCTTTAGAGTCCGAGGCTGCAAAGATTTTTCTTTTCTCTCATGCAGCTGGATATATTCTTTGAATGGTGAAGGAATTGCTACACAAGATTTGTCTCCAGCAAAGATGTTCAGAACACGAGGGCTCCTCCAGGAATTCATTCTACCAACCTTAAGAGAAGTCTCAAAGTAACCCTCAGGGTCAGGGGAGGCAGAACAGAAAGGAGCTACCTCAAGGTCAAATCCAGCTCCAGTAGCATGGCCACAGTGAAGACAGAGGGAAATAATCGAGAACTCTGAACACAATTTCTTTTCTTGCTTTTCAACTAGCAAGAAAAGAACACCACCATGGTGGTGGTGCTCCACCTGCCTTTCACTTGTTATCCAGTCACTTTCCTGGACACCAACTCCCCTTTTCAACTGGTAAGAACAGAGCCCACAAAGGCAAAGCTAAAGGTTTACTCAGGCAGCTGAGTAAAGCAGCAGCAGGAAACAAGCCAATGTAGTACTAGCTCTGACTTAGAACAAACTGTTAACCTTGTGTAGTATCAGCTCTAACTTAGAGCAAACTGATAACCTCATTTAATACCAGCTCTAACTCACAGCAAACTGTTAACCTCATTTAATACCAGCTCTAACTCACAGCAAACTGTAACCCCATGAAGTTCCAGCTCTAACTCACATCTCTAGCACCCTCTCAGCTGCAGTGTCCCCTCTGTCATTTGCACCGCCTGGACACAGTGCTGGAAGTGATCCTGAGCTACCTGCATCCCTGCAAAGTGAGCATGAGCTCAGCTGTCATACACCCCTCAGTGCGAATTAACCAGGCCCTGGGTTTATTGCAGTGCAGCCTGCTGGACCTCCTTGGCTTTTAGGGTCACTTGGTGTTTCTTTATGAATCCCCTTTATGAAAGTTTTCAGTGCTTTATAGCCCAGCCATTAAATTTTGCTCCAGGCTGAAGCTTCTTACAAAAGGTTTAATTCTAGAAGCTTTTTTTTTTTTTTTAATGTATTTTCAAAGGGATCTCAGTGGTGATTTTTAAAACATAAAAAAGGTAGGGAAAAAAAAGCTAATTGGTTTTAGGCCATCTTTAGGGCTCACCATAATTCAGAAACAACTCAGAGCTGACTATTTTTTGTGTTTGAAGCCTGTCTATTGAGTTTGTACTGGCACTTTTTATTGCATTTCTAATATGCATGTCTATAAATAAGTAGTCCTACACCTTTTTATGGTTATTACAGTTTCTTTTTCACCCCCATGGGCTGAAATCCTGTTTGTCTGACTCATGGAGAGTGATCCACACAAACATGATAAGCAGTACTAGGCCTCCATTTTTAGCAATTAAATGCTAGAGAACTAAGTCCTTGCTTCATTTAGTTGGGCTTTTTACATTTCATATTAACACAGAATTTCAGTAGCGTTAAATGTTGCTTGACACTTCAGTGTTTGTGCTGAAATCAATTCCAGCCCTGGCCACTCTGACGTTTTTAATTCCAGGTTTAGGAAGATATGTTTGTCAGCAGTGCTGCCTAAACCTGATCCTGCTCAAACTGCCCAGTTTTGTGCATTTTCTGCTCCTGGAGACAGGGAAGAGCCCAGTCATCGTTTAAAACCTCCCAAACCCCCGTGACATGGGACTGGCACAACAAACCAAACGGGACAGATTGTCCATGGGGCACCACAGGAAGGGCACCAGGGCTGATGTTTGATTTCTGTGTGAAATCATCCCCAAATGAGGAGCAGCTCCTCCTTCCACAGAGCCACAAACGAGCCCAGACACCTTCACATCTCTGTGGGTACCAAGGGAAGAGCCTGGAGCAAAGGCTGCCAGGAGCTGCACCAAAAACCCCCCATGCCTGACCTTGGGCTCGGGATCTGGAGAGCTGTGAGACCCCAGCAGCAGCTCAGCTGTCCCAGAGCTGCACAGCCTGTGCAGCCTTCCCTCAGCAGCTCCACGGAGGCACCAAACCACATTTACTGCAGAAATCTGCTGCTTCTAAATGCTTCATTTCCTCTGGGAGGACAGGTCCTGCAAGCCCAAAGCTCTGGGAAGGACCTGTCATGTCCTGCAAGCCCAAAGCAGGAGTAGATAGGAACTGGTATGTTGGTTTTTAAATAAAGGGTTCCCTCCATCAGCAATAGAGGCTTGTACAAGCAGCTGTTAAATACAAATCTCAGAATTGCCGTGGTGCCCCTGGAACAAAGTCTAACTGCAAAGGGTGATTAAAAGTTGCCTCCTAAATTGTTTAGCCAGAAAATGCAGCCAGAGGTTCTGAATGTGTGAAGGAAAGCATATGCACATGTTCAATTTCAGATGCTTTCAGAGAAAAACTAATTAATCTTCTCTGCAATCTAGTGAAGCAAGCACACAACCCTGTGAAAAGCTACACTGTCAGGAGGAAGGAAGACAGAGAAGAGGAATCAGCCTGGCATGGTTAAACGATTTGTTCATCAATAAGATCTACAATCAGACTTAAAGAAAGACCCAGCTTCCTCTGAGTTCCAAAGAAGGAGTTCAGCAGTTCCAAGCATGATTCTTAAACACAGCAAGTGTGTGATCCTTCTGCACCTGTAATTATTGAATAGTTCTTTACATAGTCCCATGGGTTAGCCTAAGAATCAAAGGCTGTTGGTTTTGTTATTGAGGATATCTTTCCAACATCACTGTCTACAACAAATACCACAGCAAACATTACAAGAAGTCAAATGATTTGCCTTCCTGCAAACAGATTGGCCAAACACTGATAATACTGTCACTCTGGGTTTCTGTGTTCAAAAGAAAACAAAACAAACAAACACCCAAATAAAACCAAAAGATCCCAAATCCTAAAATGTGGCTGGTTTGAAAACACCTTGGCCCTGGTGTGTTTGGCTGTTTTCTAGATCATCATCACAACTGCTGCTACAATTACAAATACTTAGATCTAGATCCTTCCAGCTTTATCAGCATTTGCTTTGAGGAGGAAGAAAAGGTAACTTGGGCTTTTTCACTGGTTGAGGCATTTTCTGAGGTGAGGGAATCTTATTTTCTAGTGCAGTTCACCTAGGTCTGTTTGTAGTATAAGAGACTAGCCCCCCAGTTATGTGGTTTATATTTTTCTAAGGTTCTCAGCCGATTTATTTCTGCAGGAAAGTGTATCTTTAAATTGTGAAAACCACTCCATAAATTCCGAGTGAGAACAGCCAAGGTCTGATACCTTATCTGTGCTCTGACTGTATAGAAGGTCACATCATCAGCATGCAGATGTACAGGATATTTCATGACCTATCCAGCGCTGACAGGTCATTAATAAAAACTGCGAGAGTAATAGCCCTCTAATTAGCTCCTGAGGTAACTTTGTGTGTAACATTTTCACCCCAGATCCAGCACCATTAAACAGAATGAGTGGTGTGTGCTCCCTGATACAGCCAGAGAGCCACGGCACTGAGTTAAACTCAGCCAAACTCACAATATGTTGTGATTTACTGCAACAAAGGCCACAGCCAAACCAATACAGATAGTCCCACATAAAAAATGATGATGTCTGTAACAATATCAAGGTTACCTTGAAAAGAGCAAAGTGGCAGGCCAGAAACATGACTAAAATAGGGTCAGTGCATTCTCTTTAAAGGAACACTCGTTAATTTCTGAGTAATTGGGAGAAAACAGAAAGCACCAATAGCTTATAATTAGGGCAGTACCAAAGGGTTAGTGGAGCAGCATGTCAAATGGTTGGTTATCTCAAATTAGGAAGAAGATATTGCAATAAAGGTCCAGCAACAGGTTTGAGAAGAGCTTCCAGAAGGCATTTAGAGAAACACAGGGTGAGGCTCCCAGTGGTCACCACATGGACTAGGAGTGGGCTGGGAGCAGGGAGACACTTCTTTATCTGGACTTGGCTTCTCTGCTGCATTACAGATCACTGAAAACACATTTTCATCAGCAATTTGTGAGGCAAGGTAAGGCCAAGCATCCAGATGCTACCAGACAGAAGGCAAAATGCCTTTTTTTTAAGGCATTTAAAAAGAAAACCCAAACTTTTCATATGAAAGGTGGGAATGCAAGATTGCCTGGGTGAGAGTGGCTGGGTTAAAAAGGAGTGAAAAAAAATATTTCAGCCTATACCCACCTACATAAAATGCTGTCAGATCTACTGCTGACAACTGTATTCCATTCTTGCATAAATACCATTGGACAAAAAGAAAATAAAATTGGTATTCGTTGCTAAATGTTTAGCCTGAGTAGGAACTTGGAATTGGGGCACTATAAGAGAAACTCATTAGGATGTTATCCAGATATGATGGGGAAGTTACCTTCCCATATCTCTGAATGTGAGAGATACATACAAATTATTAGAACCTACCATAAGTAAGATATTTAAAGAAGAAAATGCTAAAACCACAGGCATTTAAACTTCAATAATGAAATTATTTCCGCATTATTGTGGTATTAGCTTGTTAATCACATTAACAATTTTCTGTTTCATTTAATAAATGAAAGCCCTATGCTGATTGAGTTGTCAGTGTTGTCTGTGGCATAAGAAATTCCAACATAACAGCAGAAAGTTAGTGGAGAACTTAAACTGTAACTTGAAAGATATTATAACTGAATAGTTACTACTTGACACGCTGAAATTGTTGCTCACTAAAGGTGATTTAGGTAGTGACCAATGTAGAGACAGAGTCACCACTTTTGTGCACAATGGTTTGGTTTGTGTCCTTCTCCAGACTGAGCCATGGAATGGCCTGGGTTGGAAGGGACCCTAAAGATGATCCCAGTCCAGCCCCCTGCCCTGGCAGGGACACCTTCCACTGTCCCAGGCTGCTCAGAGCCCATCCAGCCTGGCCTTGGGCACTGCCAGGGCAGCCAAAGTTCCCTGAGCAGCCTGTTCCTCTGTCTCACCTCCCTCACAAAAGGAATTGTTTCCAACAGCCCATCCAAAACCACTCTCTGTCAGTGAAGCCATTCCCCCTCTCCTGCCACTCCAGACCCTGAAAAGAGTCTCCACTGTCCTGCAGGCTCCCTTCCGGCACTGGGGGCAAGGAGGTCACCCCAAATCCTTCTCCTCCCCAGGCTGAGCAACCCCAGCTCTCTGAGCCTGGCTGGGCTCTGTGTGTCCACATCCCCCTGGCTGGAGTCAGTGTTTCCATGTCCCCTGTGTTTCCATGTCTCCATGGCTCTGTGTTTCCATGTCCCCATGGCTGGGCTCTGTGTTTCCATGTCTCCATGGCTCTGTGTTTCCATGTCTCCATGGCTGGGCTCTGTGTTTCCATGTCTCCATGGCTCTGTGTTTCCATGTCCCCATGGCCGGGCTCTGTGCTTCCATGTCCCCATGGCCGGGCTCTGTGTTTCCATGCGTCCCTGGGTCTGTGTTTCCATGTCTCCATGTTTCCATGTCTCCCTGACTGTGCTGCCCCTCCAGACCCTGCCCAGGTGAACCTCCCTCCCTCCCCACCTGGCAGCAAACCCCAATCCATGAACATGGCATGACCTGAACAGATGGTCAGCCATGCTTTTTGTCTCCAGACTCTCTTAATCTGTACCAAACTCAGCTGGGGGAGAAAGGCTGATAATTTCCAGCCTATCAATCACCCTCATTTCCCCTCATGTTTTGCAGACACGTTTAGATGGTGTTGGTTGCTTGATGAATATGCACAGATATTTACTCCAAAGCCTGCAGCTTGATGTTCTTTGATAGGCACTTCCAGTATTTTCTATTCAAATGAACATAACTCTTCTATAAAAGTAGACTAAATGTCAACTCACAAGCTGATTAAAAAGAATGTTAAAACAAATTGTAAGTTTTTAGTGCAGAACTAGAGACATGCACCAGGGCTTCAGCCTCTTCTACTGCACAGCATTTTTTTTCCTCCTAGAGCTACTGAGATCCAGGGATCCCCAGTCTGGCTCTTTCACTGATGAGCAGGGATATTCTTTCATGTTGTGTTCTCAGTTGCCCACACTGGACACCCGGCTGATATCCAGGACCCTCATTTCTGCCTCAGTCACTACCAGAAGAATGATCTTTAACATGGACAAAATCCTGAGCAAAACTGGAAGACAAACACCACCTGAGAGGGACCTTCTCAACAGTGGGCACTGCTCTTGAGATCTCATCTACAGAGATGCTCTCAGGGAGTGGGGCTGACACAACCTGAGAAAGAAAAATGTGTGTGGAGCAGATGCAGACATGTTGTGACAATCAGATTTAGCCACAGGAGGCAGCCAGACAAATGGGACCAGGCTGGATGGGAAAGGACCTCATCCAGTTTTGTCTCAGCTGCCATTTGTTCCTTTCTCTTTTTTTTCTTTTTTTTTTCTTTTTTTTTCTTTTTTTTTTTTTTTTGTTATAGCTGAGAGCAAAGTATTGCAATTATGGAACACCCAGAGCCAACTCTCTCTTGAGCCCAAGTGAAGAAATGCACAAGTACAAAACTTCGCTCTAATATGCAGAAGAAAACAACATGCTGCTCTCTTCACCTAAATCTAAGCCTTCAGAGAAATCTGATGATCTTATTTAGTCCATAGATTAAGATCTCAGCCAAAATGCAATAAAATTACAATAAAGGTTGTGTATCAATAAGATGTCAGTTGTGCACAGGGATGAAGTATTCTAGTCATAATTAAATTTCAAATCTAATTACAATTTGAGGAGTCCTTTTAATTACATTGCAATATTTTGCTTTTTTAGGAAGATGATTGCTATAGCATCTTTTATCTGTAATTTTATTTTAATTAAAAAATGTAAATAAATCAAAACCAGCTACTTAAAATATTTACATCTTAAATGAAAAACAAACAAAAAAAGCAGGGATTTCACCATCCAGGTCTTATCCAGTGAATCACACCTAGGCCCAGTATGGAGGGCAAGGGGGGGGTGCCTCCTTCAGTCTGGGTTTGTCTTTGCTGCACAGAACACACAGGAATTTTGTCAGGACTAAGGAATGCCAGGCAGATTTCCCTCTGCTGTGACATAATCCATCACTCTTCCTATGATAAAAGCTCTTTTACAATGTACTAAGACCAGTTTTACCTTTGCCACAAGTTCTCATCCAGGAGGAGCCATCCCCAGCTGTTTCCAGTGACCCTGTGTGATTTTGCACTCCTGACTGTAAAATATTCCTGCTGGGGGTTTTTCCATCAGCAAGTTTCATTGCCACATTCTATATCAAAATTATTCAACCAAATCAGCCCAACACTTGGAGTGGAATTTCATTCCTTAAAC
This sequence comes from Molothrus aeneus, assembly GCF_037042795.1. Classification (NCBI taxonomy): domain Eukaryota; kingdom Metazoa; phylum Chordata; class Aves; order Passeriformes; family Icteridae; genus Molothrus; species Molothrus aeneus. Next base: position 531,332 of record NC_089650.1, on the reverse strand, counting down.
TAATGACTCCTTTTCTAAGAAAAACTGCAAATTTTTTTGAAAGTTATTAATTTAGTCTGGCTGTTAGAGTTCATGTTAGGACATCACACGAGCCTCAGCAGACAATTTCATTTTTAATCAATATCCCAACTTTTCTGTTAATAGTTCTGGGTTGTCGGCTTTTAACTTTAGCACAAACGTTTTCTAATTTTCAATTACAATTTATGTGTCTAATGCAGCATCATAATGTCATTGTGCACCAACAGTCTGTGTAGAACCTGAAGATAATTTTTAAAAGTCCTTAATTGTGACTATTTTGTGCCACAGACATCTTTTCATGTAAAATCTTTTCTTTAGGATTTTTTTTCCTCCTGAGAAGCTGAGAGGCTTCAGGGACAAAATGTAAACAATGATTGTCTGCTGCTGTGGAATGCAACAGGTGCATCTGGGATTGGTCTCATGTGGATGTTTAGAATTAAATGGCCAATCACAGTCAGCTGGCTCAGACTCTCTGAATGAAGAACAAGCTTTTGTTATTCATTCTTTTCTATTCTTAGCTTAGCTAGTCTTCTGAGATGAAACCTTTTATTCTATTCTTTTAGTATAGTTTTAATGTAATATATATCATAAAATAATAAATCAAGCCTTCTGAAATAGGGAGCCAAACCTTCGTCTCTTCTTTCAACATAAGACTCCTGTGACCACCGTCACAATTTTGTAACATGAAAATGATGTATTCACATCAGCAGAAAAAGACCAAATATTGGCATTCATATGCAATATGTGCTCTGAAGATGTTTCTGTAGCAAGAACCAGAGCTGGTGTTCTTTAGCAGTGAACACAGGAGCAGTTTTACACTTGGTGGGACCATTCCATTGATAGCACAGCTTCCTAAAGGTGCCATCCCTACAGAACTGAGCTTGCTCTCACTTCTTTTCTTTCTGGTTTTATTTTCCCCTCTGGTTTACTCTGATTTCCTGTCTCCACGTGCCTGTTTTTGGCCAGAGGGGCAGTCGGTGTGGCTGTGCAGCTCGGCCCTGGCCAGGCTCCCCGTTGCTCACGGGCTGTGGTTGTGCTGCAGCTCCCAGCCCAGAGCTCGCTGCCTCCCCAGCCCTCTGGCCCGGTAGCTCGGCACTTTGCTGCCCTGCCTGCACCCCCAGCAGCTGCCAGTTCCCCTGCAGCAGCACCAGCCAGGCTTTCCTACAGACTGCTAACACTTTCCACTCCAGCATCCATCGCCAAGCTCTCCCACGGCTCGCAGGGAGTTTCCTGACGAGACGCGCTCACAGCACGACACAGGAGAGGCACCAGGGCAGCTCCCACTGCTGGCACAGGGCATTCCTGGGCACCAGGGTGGCACCAGGCCAGCCTGTGCTGCCAGAGAGCACCTGGGCAGGGGGGTGGCACCAGTGTGACCCGGGCAGGGCAGGGCAGGGCTCCTGCAGCAGCAGGGACGGAGCCAGGCCAGGCCAGGCCAGGCCAGCAGCCCTGGGGACACCAGAGGTGACTCAGAGACACCTCTGCCTCTGGCCCTGCTCCCCGTCCTTCCCACGCCTGCCCTGATGGGGACAGGGCCAGCCCCAGAGAGCAGCGAGCCCCCGCTGCCCCCTGAGGTCACACACACAGACATGGACAGACACACGGACAGGGGGTGCGTGTGTGCCCAGGCTCCTCTCCTGGAGCTGCCCCGTGAGGACACACAGACACAGACAGATACACGGACAGGGTGTGTGTGCCCAAGCTCCTCTCCTGGAGCTGTCCCATGAGGTCACACAGACACAGACAGACACACGGACAGACACGCAGACAGGGTGTGTGTGCCCAGGCTCCTCTCCTGGAGCTGCCCCATGAGGTCACACACAGACAGACACACAGACAGGGTGAGTGTGCCCAGACTCCTCTCCTGGAGCTGCCCCATGAGGACACACAGACACAGACAGACACACGGACAGGGTGTGTGTGCCCAGACTCCTCTCTGGAGCCCCCTGCCCATCTGGGGCTGGCAGGCAGTGCTGCAGCCCAGCCCAGCCCAGAGCTGCCCAAGCCAAGGCAGCCCTGTGGTAAAATCTGATCTGGCAGGAGGCAGGGACAGCAGAAACTGTGTTTGCTGCCAGGAGACAGAGAAAGGGACCAGCCAGTGCTGCTGCTCGAGAGAAAAAGAGTCCTGATACTGCAGCAGTTTGTGGGGGCTGAGATCAACACCCTGCCAGAACTGCAAACCAAGGGCACAGGCAATGTGAGCCACTGGGTCCCCTCATTCCCACTGTAACACAGAGCAAAATCAACAAATGAATCAACCAAGAGCTGGATCGAGAAGTTGCATTATTATTATTATTATTTTCCCAAGGAAGCTGGGCAAAGGGGTGACCTGCACACCAGTCTGAGGTGATGCCTGGCACAGATGCAGGACCCAGGAGGGCTGGTGTGGAGCTGCCACCAGAGCCTGCCACCTCTGCCATGGCCGAGCTCAGCTGGGCACCACGAGCTTCTGTGAGCCCTGAACCAGGCACTGATGGCAGGGGCGGGCAGAAACCTACCCAGGAGTGGCACAAACCCTGCTCACAATGCTTCTGCTGCTGCGAAGCTTCAAGCCCTGAGACCTGGAGCTGGGTTTCTGAAAATGCCAAAAGGCTTGCACGTTTAACCTACAAGTATTTTGAAAGGTACACACACACAAAAAAAACCCACACAAATCCACAAAAATCCCAAGCTAACCAACTCTACAAACACTCGTGACTTCTAAATTGGCCTGGAATTATTTAGGTGGGTTAGCCAGTGATGCCACACACCAAAACACCTCAGGAAAAGCTGCAGCATGTACTGCACTCACTCTCTGCCAGTCAAAAATATGTTCACTTTTAATCACAGCAGTAAGGAAGAGCTGCACACCCTGATGGAGGGAATAACCTCCCAGCACTGCAATTCACTCTGCATTCACTCATTTTACTGCACATTCACCCTGCATTCACTCATTTTACTGCACATTCACTCTGCATTCACTCATTTTACTGCACATTCACTCTGCATTCACTCATTTTACTGCACGTTCACTCTGCATTCACTCATTTTACTGCATGTTCACTCTGCTCAGGCAGCCCCATTTCCTCTGTCCCCTGTCCCAGGGTGCTGCTGCCCATGCACACACTGTTTTCCCCCCTTGTCCTCTACCAGCCAAAGATTATCCATATAAAGCAATTTAAAACACACCATTAAAAAGCCTCCTTGCCACAGTGTTCCCAGTTATTTTAGTTTTAGGCTTCTATCCTAGATTACTACAATTTTTTTTTAAGTTCATTTTTCCAAGATCAAGTCCAAAAATATCTGATCTGGCAAGCTGTGGTAGAACACTGCAGGAATACCTTCACAAAGTCAGGAGCAGCTGCATGATTTACAGCTTCTGTTCCCTGTTTAGTTCAGTGTTTGGAAAGGCTGGGACCTGAGCATTTGATCCCAGTTGCTTTTGCTAATTTGATTCACAGCCCTTTTTGGCAGAGCTGCTGCCTCCTCAGTGCAGAGGACTAGCTGAGGTACTGGCAGATAGCGACACTTGCAGAAGTCAGGTTACTCAGCACAAGGAAATACTGAGGGTAGAGCATGGCAGCAGTGTCTGAGGCTGGGCAATGAGTAATTTAAATTCCCGAAGAGAGAACCTGAGCTAGCAAAGCTGCACCTGGAGGAGATGAAGCAGCAAGGTCACCAGGCTGAACTGCAGGAAGTTTGACAGGACCCTGAGCCAGGCTGGGAGCTGTTGATGCACTGCAGCGGGCTGGGGTGATGACAAATAACACTGGAAATGCTGCTCTCCAAAATGCTCTGCACTGAGCCAAGGGCCAGCCTGGAACTCTGCACCATGACCCCAAGCTTTGAGCTCTGAGTAGCTGCTGAGCTCCTCAGGTCAAGTTTAGACCCTTAATAGACGCACTGAGTTAATTAGAGGAGGTAAATTGTCTCTGGTTGTTAACTGGAACAGGAGCAGCAGTTGAGGGGACAGGGGATGGCAAAGGGAATGCATTGAGATTACACTTAGTGATTACACATTGAGATTACACGGGATTTTATTTTATTCTCAGGAATAAAGCTTGTTTTAATGAACAAAATGAGCAAGGTGGAGACACAATATCATTTCATGAAGGGATTGAAAGAGAAGACAGAGCCCTGGGCAGGTGGCAGCACCTCAGCCTCTGACCTGTTAGAGTGCTGGTCTTAGGAGAGGAGAAGCATTCGCAAGACCTATAATATATTTTAGCATCATGTAGCAGAAGTATTAAGCTGCTCTTGAGCAATCTCCAGAGTGAAAAGGACCTGGTATCAGGTCATGGCCAGGGATTTTATTGGTCTGCAGGATCACTGAGGAATGTATTTGAAATGTTGATTAATCCTTTAGACCCTAAGTGTGGACTGACTTCATTCCTTTTGGCATATGTGGTTTGCATCTTTGAATAGGTAATATGACATATTTATGTATGAGATTATCAATTACTGTGTGATGAGTGATTAAATTTATATGTTCAAAACCTGATGGACTTTGACTGTTTTCCATTTAAAGAAATCCGTGCTTATATGGAAAGCATAAATCATTAGCCCATTCTTAAAAGGCAATGATTGCAGAATAATCATTTATAATAACAACATTAATATCAATTATTCTGCCTGCAAGAACAATTCCTGCATACACTAAAACATGAATGTGAAAGCCATAAGATTATATGTTCTTTTTCTTCTGACTTACAAAGGCTCCTGCACTGCCCTTCCTGAAAGGGGCAAAAGCTTTTATAGTCACATCTAACTGCACTTCTGATAGTGCAAATATCACACACTGTGACATTTTACTGCTGGATACACTGAACTCAGCAGCGTGTTCAGCCACCACCAGTAACAATCTGGAACTGGAGCAAGGCTGCAGAGGGAGAGAATCCAACCAGGAGCTCCGAACCAGTCCAGGGATGCAACAGAATCCCAAACAATAAACTAAATCTCTTGTTTCAAGAGCAATAAGTGAAATGGGTGTATTGATAATTCACTGGGATTTTTTGTTCTTGCTGGTAAGGCAGCCTGGAAGATTATCAATTATCCCAGACAAAGCCCGTGGTCATTATTTAGTCCCTCTCCCAGAAAAGTGGGAAGTGCTCTGGTGTTAATGGAAGGTATCTGACAGGAGAATGTGCCCCCTTGGCTTGTTGTGATCACATCAGACACTGCCTTGGCAAACACATTCTCAAACTCAAACAGCAAAGCTTCAGCAGAAAAAAAGTACAGCCAAGAACCATGTTGACTTAAGAAATGAGCATGTTCACATAAAGTAAGAGCTGACCTAAACCAGATCATTACATTTTCCAAGGTTTGTAAAATAAGATACAAAAAAAATTGGTTTTGTATGTCTCTGCACTTCAACACCCACTGGAGAGGCTGCAGCTATGGGTTCTTTGGAAATGCAAATGAGACAACAGCGCCTGATTTTGCCTGGCACAAGAAAGGGAAGCGCTAAAATATTTTGTGATGGGTCTGAGCCAGAAGTCTAGAAGCCTAGATTTAAAGCTAGAGGTTTAGATTGATCTTTAAAAGAAAAGCTATTGTCACAGATTTTCTATTCCCACGGAATTCAGGACATACTGAAATCTCCTGAAAACTGATATTCTCCTGAGATTTCCTACCTCCCATTTTCCATCAAGTTCATACAAAAGCACTACCTCATTTCATGGCTAATTTTGAAAACTTGCCTAAGAAATGTGAGACCAAACCACAAAGTTTGGATAGTGATCTGTACTTTCTGCAAGTTTGGGGGGGGAGTATTAGAATCATAACTGCACCATTTTGAATAATTCCCACTAGGTCTGAACTGAAAAATAATACTGGGCTTGTCTCTAAACCCTGGAATAAGCTCTGCTCCAAGTTATGGCCAGCAAAATAACAGGGGGGCGTTATTGGCCTGGAGCTCTCTTCCTCCTGGGACCACTTAATGGATATATATCTCTTCCACCAGTGAACATTTGCAAATTAATGTCCTTCCATTTTGCAATGCTTCCCCAGCATTGCCCTGTCCTTGACGTCAGCACGCACATTTCTATTCAAGAGATCGTTACTATTATTTTAAAACAGATGGTTTGAACATAATCCACATAAATAGTAGATTGGCAGTGCCAGTCATGATGGCATGTGTAGAAAAGAGCTGGCTGATACAACAATATTTAAAGATTAGCAGTCTGGGACACTAGAAATGACAGTGTCTCTTGCCACTGAACCTAATGCTTGTGCTGTGGCATTCAAAGAAAGGCACAGCAGTCATCGTGCCAAGAGATCTGGTAAACTCACAGATTAAAAAAAAAAAGTTTGAGTTTTACTGTAGCTCTCTACTGCAAACAGTGGGGAGTGGCACAGAGCCCTTCAGAGAAAGGAGGTTTGAAACTCACACTCCTTCCTGTCCTTGTGTTGGCATCAACAGATGGAGGGCTCACAAAAATCTGTGCCTTGGCCACTTCTGTGAACATGCCAGGCATGGCTCTGACTTTGTCTCTGGGACACTAGGAAATTACCATTAATGCAAAATATGTTATTGTTTAAAATTACCTATAATCAGTGTCCAGCAGAACCTGCAAAAACACCATATATTTTAGAATAGATGTCCACATCAGTGCCTGTGTGCTCTGCATCTGAGCCTGCTGCAGCTGTAACTATCTCAGGCTGCAGCTGACAGGAGCAATGAGACATCACCCCCAGCCATCCCTTGTGTGTCCAGGACACTTCATCAAAGCCCCCATTTAACAGCCCACCTCTCTGCTGCATGGCCAAATTATTCCCTGTGCTTGGGATGCCAGGCTGACTCATCTCCCACTCCTGGGCACATTCATGGAATCACAGGATGGTTTGTGTTGGAGGGGACTCTAAAACCTTCCTGTTCCCACCCCCTGCAAGGGCCAGGAGCACATTTCATCAGACCAGGCTGTTCAGAGCCTCATCCAGCCTGGCCTTGAACACTTCCAGGGATAGGGCATCCATCCTTCCCTGTGAAACCTGTTCCAGGGCCTCGGCAGCATCACAAGGAAGAATTTCTTCCCCATCTCCAGTCCAGTGTAAACTCTGTCCTTCAGTTTAAAGCCATTCCCCTTTGTCCTGGCTCTTGCCTGCCTGCAGGCCTGTTAGGTCTTCTTGAGCAACCCAGATTCAAATTTTTCCTACCTACAAGATCAGCTTGGACCTGTCTGGGTTTTTCATTAGGGTTTTGACACACATGTCCCCATTTTAGCTCCTAGGGCAACATTCTCACTGAGGTCAGGAAAGAGAACTGAGACCCATGCAGCACCCCATAAATAGTAGGGAACAATAAAACTAGCAAGGCTGTCAGAGTGGTTTCCATTGTTGTAAAAGGGAAGGGATAATGTGCTGCTTTGAACAACAGAGCTAACAAACGACACATTTTTAATTTCAGTAGCTTGTCCAAGGACTAAAAGCTTCAAATGCACAGCAAAGCCTTGGAGGTGTTACACGTGATGCACGTTCACAAGTCCTGCAGGCTGCCCACAACTCTTGTTTAACCACATGACACTTCAGTGGAACAGCCAGCCTCATGCTCAGAGTGCCACTGCTGCCTCCCCAGCCACGTGCTGATATGCCTCAAGGGCATTTACCCAGGATTTATCCAGGGGGGAAAGAAAAAAAAGATAAATTGGTTGAAAACTTCGCTTGCAGGCTCCTAAGAACATTACAGCATATGTGGAAATGTAAAACAGCTTCTTGTGCAAGCCATAACGCACTAACAGAAAAACCACTTAAAACATCTTCAAACTATCAAAGGCAGAGATAATTTGATAGAACCTCACAAATCCCATAATCGACTGTAAGTAGTAGCTAAGACTTTGGCTTCACCCATGTGTCTGCAACTGGGGGAGAAGCAGGAGGATAATTTATCCAAGTCTGGGGTAATGAAGTGTTAACAAAAACCATATGAAGTTATTACCACAGCCACAGGTCGCAGAACGTGAAGGAAGGAGGATCTCAGGAGACCCACCTATTTTCAATCATCTCCTGCTTCATAGCTCATCCAAAGGTGTTCACCAAAACAGGAGGCAAGCAACAGAAATTAAATGATTCATTAGGCCTAATGAACAATGCTGATCATATCTTCTCCAAAATGCAGTCAGCTGACATTGATGTATACATAGTTTAAGTCGTTCTTCCCAACTTTATTAGGTACATATGTCTACAGCAGACACAAATGGAACATTCTACAACTAGGCTCCAAGCCAAAAACTAATTTATTCTTTAATGTGCTAGTGATTACTTGGTGGTTCCTTGAGCAGAGATGACAGGTCTGAGCTAATGGAGTTGTACCGTAAGTTAATATAAATCATGACAGAGCAATTAATTACAGAAACCACTGTAAATCCCTTTGTTAGTTTTCCCCATCACCAGAAGGATTTAATAATGTTCATTTTGCTAAGTTCCAGTGACATTTACAAGTCTTAAAACAATTTTTAATCAAATCAATATCTCTGGCTGCTAAATTTAGTTGTGCTTTGCTAGCAAGTGCTGGAATGCATGGATGGTAATGTTTCCTACCTTCTGTTCAAGTAAATGGTGCTGGAGCCCCACACTTCCTCTGCAGCTCCTTACAATGAGTAATTGGGATTATTTTCTTAATGAGCAGCATAAGAAGTAAGTGCATCCAAAGGAATTAGGAGACAGTGAGCGAGACAGATATAAAAATACCAGTGCTTATGATGCATCTCACAGTTCAAAAATTTAACAAAATTTCCCCTAATGAGCAGAAAACTCTGCAAACCAAAGGACTGTGGTTTGTTTGGGAAGCAGGGCACTCCAACAGAGCTCTGAGCAAGCCCACATGGCAAAGACAGGGTACAGGGCACAGTGAGCTCTTTCTGTCCCTAAATCCAAATTGCCCCAGTCTGTTTCAGTGTGAGCTGGAGACAGCCCTGAACACCCCAGGGCTGTGGGTGGTGCCCTCACACGTTGCTGGGCAGGGGAGAACCTCTCTGTGTCCCTGCAGCTCACATTTATAAATCTAGGATAATCATACTCCCTGTGTTTGTCACACCCCTCACGTCCTCAGTCCTTCAGAGGAGGCACAGGATGTCTCTAGTTTTTGTGAGGATTATTGACACAAAGGGAGTTGTGAGGCCAATTGCACCACAAGAAAATCAGCAGAACTGGCAATAACAGTCCTGCAGGATTATTGCAGGAAGGTTACTGTACAACACTGAATGTTCACAAAGCAGTTTGGAGAGCGACATTATAAGCATCAAACACAATTAGTTCCAGTTTGTGTTTTCCTAAAAGATTTTTAGTTTTGAAACTTTTCTAAGAGCAGGATTAAAACGGTTCTATTTCAGCAGGGCTCTTTCCATTTATATGGGGTTTTTTTAACATTATTGCCATCAGCCCCCCTAAAATCCAGCTGGTTACTAATTTTTTCAGCAAAGTACTTCAGCAGAGATATTTCATTTTACTCTGTAAAAAACAGAGTCCAGAAATTTACCAGCTCTGGATTGTTATTTTGCTCTGTCCTTAGCAGCAACAACAACAAAATCTGGGGAGCTTTGGCAGTGCTGCATTCAGATCAGTCCCTTTCCCTTTATTCCTAATGAACACAGGCACAACAATGGCTCTCAGATCTCTGACATCCCCAAGGGACTGCACAGGGTCGTGGACTTTGAACACCAGCACATCAGCACAGAATAGCAACAAAAAAAAAAAAAAAAAAAAAAAAAAAAAAAAAAAAAAGTAAAACTTCAAAGTCACTGCTGGGTGCAAGGTTTCTTCTTTAGAAACCTTGTAGCAAGTTGTACCTTATTTATTTCATTTCAAGTACTTATTTAATTCATTTGGTGGGTTTCAGCACTAATGGAGTAATACAGTTCCTTGCTCTATGACCTGTGTGCTATTCCCCATGGACAGGAATGAATTGTTATAGCTTTTTTTCTTATTCTTTTTTTTTTCTTCAAGTGTAAAAACAAAACAGGAAGATCTAAAGAAAGAATAGGAGAGAAAAAAAGAAAAATCCAGACTTTAAAAAAATAATTACTCCTACTGAGGTTCAAAGGATGAGCTGGTACAGAGTTCTTCATCTTCAGTTTCCATTTCTGTTGGGCCTTTGTGTAAATAGCACAGATTGGTAACTAGAGTTCATTTCTTTTGTTCTTCCTCTGGACAATTGCTTTCCATTTTACCTCAGATGACACCAAATCATTGTGACAGAGGCCCCCAAGACCTTGCTGTGATTCTGTAATAACTTAAATTCCCCACTTTCCCAGAGTGCACCAAGACATTAGGCTTTTAAATCTTGAGCTGCTGCATTAAATCCTAATGGAAAATTTCTCTTCTAACTTAGGAACTACCTTATCCCCCATGAATAAACAATGGCAGCATATGGATCAAGAATGACCTCTGACACCTCTGTCTTTAATGCAGGAGTCACTGTAAAAATTGATTTCCTTTCACCCTCAAGCAACGAGGTCTTCCCTGTGTAGAATTAAACACATACAAAGCAGAAGATGCATTCAAATGCAGTCCTGTGAGTAGAGGCATTTCATTCAATATGCAGCTGTGCTGGAGGCTCAGACCAATCTGAGATCCAATTTGCATTATAATTCTAAAAATAATAATTCTCTAATGAGAATATTTGAGTATATGTAACTGTGCAGACACGAAATTCACTCCAGGAAAAAAACCCAAACAAGCACAACTGATTTTCTGTGGGGAGCTTAAAGGAAACCAAAGAAAGTCAAAAACCAGAAAACATAACAACATCAAAAGATCCATACCACCAAAACATAAAGAAAATCAAAAGCTGACCTTTTTCGCAATGTTCCTAGTTGACTGTGTGCTTTCTGAAGTAAACACTAAAACTCTACAAGACATCCAAGCAGGAAATGCTTCCCTTCTGAGGAAGGACAGGACACACAGCAGCAGCATGACTGTGCTGTTACAGGGATGGGAAATCATGTTCCACAAGTGGCTGGCCAAACACAGCCTAACTCCAGTTCAGATCCATACAGCCATGGCCATTCCCAGCAGGAACAGCCTTCCCAACCCTGTGCTGAGGGCAGGGGGAATCCTGGGCTGCCCCCAACACCAGCCCCTCTCAGGGTTTCTGAAGGTGCTGGAATTGTTCTGGTGCTGGAATGTGGGAATCCACAAGATTAGAGGGTTTTGGGAAAGCTGCAAAACCACAGAGAGTTCTCAAAATCTCACAGAGATGATGGATGAAGGTATAGACATGGAGGAAGGTTTTGAATTAAGACCTTGGAACCAACAAGAGCTTTTCAAACAATGACTTGTAACTATTGTCAGGTGCAATTGATTCCCTTTCCACTGACTGGACTGCCACAGCATTAAATTGCTGTGTTGTGATATAGCAATGCTTAGTGCAAGCAAGAACATGCTTTAAGCAGGTAAGAAGCAGAAATATTATAGCAAGGCTACAAAACACAAGTAATGAACGACAGGATTGTGAAAGTTTCTTTTTAGGAGAACAGAGAGGGGGAATTGTGGGAATCCACAAAATCAGATGGTTTTGGGAAAGCTGCAAAAGGCAGGCCCCAGAGACAGCAGAATTGTGATTAGAGCTAAGCAGCAGCCATGAGATTGGTCAGTAGAAAAATTATTTAAACTGTAGAAAAGCAAGGACAAATAGAACAATGGTCTGTGTATTAATGCTTGTCTAGAATAACTCCCTAAGCTACAGAAAAGTTTATCTAGCAAGATATTGGGAAGGTTGAAGCTTAATAATGGAGCTCTGTGCATTGTGTTTGAAGGCTCACAAGCAGGTATTGTATTTGAAATAAGCAAGCATTGTTTAACCAAAGGTATGTGTGCTTATAGTGTTGGATGGAGCTACTGTCAATATAGGATATATACTATACAGATATAAACACTGTCAATGTGCTTTTGCTTTGTGTGATTGGTCAAGAAACTCATAAAGTGAGTTGTGACATTAAATTCTTGGTCTGCTGCCTGGGATGTGAGCTGCTGGCATCTTCCCATTGTCACAGCCATGGAATGAGGCTGATGCTGGAAAATCAAGCAGCTCAAGGCATGTTCCTCAGCAGCCCCGTCCCGTCTGTGATTTGTGCACAGGCCCCGACTGGCGACACTGGGGCTGCTCTCAGTGCAAGGGGCTGCTCCTGCCCCAGCCAGCACTGCACTGCAGAGGGCACTTATTAACAGAACCAGCATTTGGTGTCATTGCTGCTGCTGCTGCTGTTTGTCCTTCAGTAAGGAAAACCACAATTCCTCAGAGAAAAAGACAAACCACACCTCTAACCTAAATACTAGGAACTATTAATACGCCTCCTCTTTTTTTCTGAATGGAAAATGGACCAAGAAGCAAAACTTGTTGTGCCTTCTAAATGTAACCAGTAAATAAAAATGAACTGAAATATCATATCCTTCCAAACAGCTGCTTTTTCCTTTTAATGGGATACTGAGCCCCTCCTCCCCCAGTCACAATCTATCACATTGCAAACACCAATAAAACATTTACTACCAACTTGTTAGAATACTAACTAGGACTAATATTTTTCTTTTTTCATCATTTTCTAGGATCTGGCCTTCAGAATATTGTAGAGTAAGGTGTCACCCTACACTATATAAAAAATATAAATTTTGCCACATTCTCTTTGTCTAGCAGTGGCTTCACTTTAAATTCAAAGTTTAGATGTACCTGAGAAGAAGGAGGATGGCCAAGCTAAAAGAAGAAACAGAGACAGAAGCATTCACAAACAGACCAGACCTCAGCCCAAATAAATCCACAGCTCATTTCTGAGGAATACCTGTGGCCACATCTGGAGTGAAACCAGCAGCCAACACAGCGTGTGGCTGAAAGGAAGAGACAGCATTGCCTGACTTCCTCCTTTTCTGAATTCCTGCATTGTACTTAGTGCTTCTCCAGGCAGACTGATAGCTGGCTAGGCAGCAACTTACTGGAGAGCATTTTGAAATTACTGATCTTTGTTATAGGCTTCATTATTTGATACTTACTTGGCTTGTATAATTTCAAAAAAAAAGCAGTTTCTCCACAGCACTTGGATTTAACTTCTCTATCAACAATTTCCTGATACCAAGCCTCAGCTCCTCTAAGGGAAGCTGAGAATTAGATTTACTAGCTTGATAACCACCTTTTCTAGATGATGCTTAGCAGGGATAGGAAGATGATGACTATTTAAATGCTTTTACATCTTCTATTGCCATTTACAAAGCACATTTGCCCCTGTTGTTCTGCACCTGTGGAATGTGTTGGGAAGATTGTGTACCTGAAGGGATTGTTTACCTGAGGGGATTTGCCAGTTGGATTCTGCTGAGGATTGTGGCCAATTGGAAAAACCCTGTCCTGGCTGTCTCAGACAGTCACCAGTTTTCTTTAGCATTCTTTGTAGTACAGTTACAGTATGGTATAATGTATTATAATATAGTTTAATAAAGCAGTTTTTCAGCCTTCTGGATCAATGGAGATAGATGCCAACCATTCCCAGACATTGGGGTCACCCTGATTTTACAGTACCTGGCACCTGCCTTGCAGGAGGAGATGCCCTGCATTCCCTCCATGCAGCTCCAGCACTCTGTGAAGCTCCCATCAAAGCACTCAGCAAAGAGCAGGATTACAAATTACACTGGCACAGCCTTGATCAAAGCCAGCTTGAGTGCTGGGCAAGGTCCCCTTCACTTCAGAACTCTTTAGCTCTGTTTTTGGAGTAGCCTGTGGCAAAGGGGATGATGAAGAACTGTCCCAAAGACCACGAGCACTCAGAGGAGGAAGGAACCAGATTTTGTGTGGCCAGATCAGCACCACCTCTCCTCGTCTGTGGTTCTTTCCTGCCATTGCAAGTTGCCATCTCTGACTGACAGATAAGTTTCCCTCCAATAATGATACTGCACACCTGAAGAAGTTGCTTGTAATGAGGTTTACATTTTAACCTTACAACACCTTTTTTAATTCAAATAGTGCTGACCATTCGAGGGAGCTGAAAGATTCACAGATCCTAGAACACTCTTTGATTAGAAGTGGTTGTTAAATGTGAAGATCAGAGTGATTTCTCCTGCTCCTTGCTCATTTTCCTGCATTCTTGCTTTACAGGAAGCTCATTAACAGATCAGTTTGCCCAGTTTGTCATCTGTTTCATTATGCAAAATACATTGGTTTCATTTACTTTTCCTGTGAAAAACTCAGTTATCTTCAGCTAGATAAAATGATTTCTTTGGGTTTCTTTTCAACCCCTGAACAGCTCAAAAACCTCTAAAATCTCAACTGGTGGTAAAATAGGAGGGAACCCTGATGTGTGCCAATTGCAAGGTAATGATCTTTATGTTCCCTTTTAAGTGGGAAGTGCAATAGCTTCGAAAGCTGACCACTAGGCAAACTTCACATGGACCTGAAAGGAAAATAAAGTAGTTTAAAAGCTCTCTGAACATTATCAAAAGATCTATTTGACAGAAAAATTAAAGAAGGAATTCCTAAAATGGAGCTTTAGTTCCCAACTGTTTTACAATATCTATGGGAATTAAGTGCAAGAAGATTTTTGGTTACTTTTCTGATTTCTTGACCCTTTAAGAAAAGTTCTGGTGTTCTCTTCACTAAATAAATCAGAAACTCCTAGGCCTATGGACCTGCTTCAATATCTTTCTGAAATGAAGAAGATCACATCTGTCCAGCCCCAAATAAACACATCAGGACCCTACAGAGATGGAATGTAGTAAATAGTGCTGTTTCCTGGAGATGCACTGCAGACTCACAGAGATACATGAAAAAATACTTGTTTTTCAACTACAAAAAATTCACAGAATCATAGGATGGTCTGGGTTAGAAGGGACCTGAAAAATCCTCTCATTCCCACCAGTGGGATGAAGCTCAGCCCTTGCAGGGAAACCTGAGGACCTGGTGGCTTTGGGCACCTGAACACCCAATAAAACCCAGCCAGGCAGCTGAAAGTTGTGTGCTTTAAAGTCTTAGTCATGGCAAGAAGTGTGTGTGGAATAAACCCTCGTGGGAACAACCCCAAAAATTCAGTGTTTATTTCCTCCCTGCTTGCAAGACCAAGGAGGAAGACAATCACTACAGACAGGAGAAGACTGAAGTGGGGAAGGACAGAAAGAAGTCAGTATATTTACATGTTCATTTGATTTTTATTGACCCATCTGTAAGATAAACAGGGCTCTGCTGCAATCACAGTCGGGATTTGTGGTCATTTGAAGCCCCTGCTACTGCAAATCTTGCCTTGCCGAGAGTGGTGGGAATGGGAGCACAGAAGAATCCCTGTGGCAGTGCCATACCACTCCCGGGGAAATCCATAAAACAATCATAGATTGTGTGGGGAAACTATTAAAGTGTACTGCTGAAAAAGAAAAACATGTAGAGTGTGAAAATATTAAAAACTGAATTCTACTCGTAACACTAAACCACGATATTTCTTTGGCTTGACCCTTGTTCCACCCTCAGACCCCAAAAATCTGTTTCCTACATAGGGAATTACTGCAAACAACTTCAGCCTTGCAGGGTTCTTGAGCTCCCCCTGGGATCTGCTCTGCCCAGGGACACCTGAACAGGTTCCGGTGAGCTCTGAGACAGCAGAGAGACCCAAGCTCTGCCCAGAAGGACAAGCCCCATTCCTGTCCATGATAACCATTAATATTTAATTATTAGCCTCTACCAACAGAGCTCACCCTCCTGACACCTCTGGAGTCCTTTATTTCAGCATCCCTTCAGCTGCCTCAACATCTGGCCACACAATGTGCTCCAGAACTGCACAAAAGAGTGACCCACATGGGACTTTGTGCACACACATCCAATTTTGGGAATTTGCTGCTTTGCACACAGTGCTGGAGCAGCTCCAGGTTACACAGAGAGAAGGCAGACTAATAATTGTCTTGCTTTTGTTTCTCCCTTTTGCCCACAGAAAAGCTCAAAAAGGAAAGTTAGAGGATGCTAACAGCTATGGAAAGTTTTCTTGCTGTCATGCAACACACCTATCTGAAATCCGAGTTATTTCAACCCATGTGTGCCTCCCAAGATTTCCTCACCCATTATAAGGGAGCTCTCTGCACTGCAAGGCTGTGTGGTGAATACTTCAGTGGAATCAAGTCAAGGCAGAGAATAAAACTCCCATTTTCCACAGAAAAAACAAACTATGTAGGAATCTGCATCTTTCAGCTTTTGGAGGTTTTTCAGAGAGACTTTAAAAATGCATTACAAATAGAATTTTCTGCAGCAAAACCAGTTATGAAAACTGCTTTGTTTCCATTTTTGCATGCAAAATCAAAGATAACCAGATGAAGAAATTGGCCTCTTCATTTAGTTGTAATTCTTGGTCTTTTCTTAAGCTTGTGTTGCCAAGGTGTGAATAATTCAACCACGGAGATTGCATAAAAATGGAACTCCCAACACAAGGAAAAAAGCTGAAAAACCAAAAGCTTATTTTTTCTCCTTTTTTTTTTCCTTTTCCCCCACAAAGACAGCTCTAGTTTGAAAATTCCAAATTGTTCCCAAGGTAGAACTATCTGAATATAAATACGCTACTGGATTTTTTGGCTGCTGCCTGCCCAGCTGGCAGGCTGCTCAGCTCTCTGTTTGGGGAAATGTAGAACCCAGGGAGCAGAGCTCCTGGGAAAACCAGAGGAAGGATAACAGGCAGCTCTGGTTTTTTTATAATTTTCCTGTCCTTGAGTTTTTCTCCCTCTCTTCTTCTTCTAATTCTCTTCTCACAGAAACCTTGAATGGGTTTCTATGCTCAACAGGCTGAATCTTTGCTGTGATAAGTGACATTATGTTGTAGTTATTCTTTTGCCAATGTTACCTAATTTTCTGTAGTCTGCCAGTAAACTTTTGTGTAAACTTTTTCTCTACCTCCTGAGAATATTTGGTTGAAATTTCTTCCTTTGCATCTACCCAAGCAAAAGAACTTGGGTTTGGTCTGAGGTTTGAGTGACTGCAGCCCACCTGGTAATCTGTGGGATTCATCAACAAATCTGCTGCCTGAAATTCTGGAGATAAACCACTGAATGGGATGCAGGGATGCTGGAAAACTTGCTAGCAAAAAATTGTGGTACGGAGAATTGAATGATAAATGCAAAAATGCAACAGCTTGAGTGATGAGGCAGCTCTTGCTTTAAAGCACCAGAATGCAGAGAAGCTCCTCTGACAATGACTTCACAAAAAGCTGCAACATTCCACATTTGCCTGGGGGGCGTTTATTATTTATACTTAGGTATGCACAGATCTTGAGCATGCCATGATCCGTCTTACATCTGCCACCCTCCCAAATTAATTTTTATTGTAGGAATCATTCAGAGTTCATCGCTGCTGGGGAGCCTGTTCATTGAAACTCATTATTGTTCTAATGAATTACACACAAGAGCTGTAAGTGATTACATTATAATAGTCAGAGTCAGCCATTCAATGAAAATTTAATTACAGACTACAGGGACGTGACAAAAAGAATCCATGGCTGTGTTCTGGAATGCAGCCTCCCCAGGCACAGCTGGATATTGAAACTCTCCTTGCACTTGTGCTGTCCCTAATCACAGCCACGTTCTGAGCTCCAGAACAGCAGCTGCCCTGCCTTCCCCTCCAGAGGCAGCTCTGAGCATCTTCTCTTCAGTCTTTGGGTGGCCCAATCTCTGCCAGCAGTGGTGGAAATAACGCTCACCCTGCAGAGAATCAGAGTGCTTCAGCTCTGAAGGAAGGGACACTGAGCATCCATTCCAGCCCCTGCCAGGGCAGGAACACCTTCCACTGTCCCAGGCTGCCCAGAGCCCATCCAATCCAGCCTGGAGCACTCCCAGGGATAGGACAGGCACAGCTGCTCCTGGAAACCCCTTCCCAGTGGCTCACCACCCCCACAGCAAGGGATGTTCTTCCAATATCTAATGCAAACCTAGTCTCTTTCAGATTAAAGCCAAATAAATAGACCCCACTCTTTCCTTCCATGAATCATCAACAAGTTAATTTCTTCACTTCCCTTAAAAAAAAAAGAACTGCACATCAGCTGGAATTATTGCTGAAGTTCTATTTCAGTCCAATGAGATAATGTAATTGCTAACACATGCCTCCAGATGATTAAAGCTGTGTGTGCTCCACACTGTGGGGTGCATGTCTGATAGCAGCAGGTCAGTGCTGCTGCTCAGATAAAGGGTTACAGCCTGCCACACTGGCACCCTTGTGGTGTCTCCAGTTTATTCTCCTTTATACAAACACACAGAGTTCATACTGGCTTGGTCTGTGGGCACTTTAACAGAGTATTTGGCATTAGATATTCACATTAGGAACATCTGCCAGAGGTGTATCAATGATGCTCAACCTTAAACCACTTCTGCCTAACATTACACTTGTCATAACCTGCAAAATGCAAAGACAAATTTACTAAATTCAATTCACTTTGGGCTTACCTAAGGAAATGAGCCCTATAGAAAACCACTGTAAGCATGAGTGACAATACAGAAAGTCTGGAAATTGGGAAAGTGCTGCTGATGCACCATCATCAGATTCCCTTGGAAAGGGCTTCTATTTTTTGGATTAAATTATCCAAAAGCCTGTGCCTGATTCTCATTTCCACCTGATGTGCAATTATAAATAGCACATTACTTTAAATAACTTTAAATTTCTTTTTATAAGGACCAAATTTTACAAATGAGTTTCCAGGACTTGCAGGGTGTCAGGGATAAATTGCAGAAGTCAAGACCAGCCTCACCAAAGTCAGCTAAGAACTGCTTTAAAAGAGGTTGAAGGGTTTTGAGGTGACTGGGCTTCAGCAATCACTTGCAGATATGAACTGATTTAAGAAGAAATTCTTTTTTTCCAAGTGAAAATGAAAGTGTTCATGGAAAAATTTGGTAAAGCCAACATAACACTTTTGCCTTCAGAAGAAGTTGTTCAGGTCTGGAATATTCCTAAACAAAGGGCTAGGGCCTAGTGATAGCTGACCCCAGATGGATTTTTCACAGAGCTGCTACTTCAATCCATGACTGCTGCCCAGAGCACCTGCCAAACTGGTTACAGTTTGGGTATCAGAGCACATTCCAAACTGGTTACATTTTGGATATCGGAGCACCTGCCAAACTGGTTATAGTTTGGGTATCAGAGCACCTGCCAAACTGGTTACAGTTTGGGTATCAGAGCACCTGCCAAACTGGTTACAGTTTGGGTATCAGAGCACCTGCCAAACTGGTTACATTTTGGATATCGGAGCACCTGCCAAACTGGTTATAGTTTGGGTATCAGAGCACCTGCCAAACTGGTTATAGTTTGGGTATCAGAGCACCTGCCAAACTGGTTACAGTTTGGGTATCAGAGCACCTGCCAAACTGGTTACATTTTGGATATCGGAGCACCTGCCAAACTGGTTATAGTTTGGGTATCAGAGCATATTCCAAACTGGTTATAGTTTGGATATCGGAGCACCTGCCAAACTGGTTATAGTTTGGATATCAGAGCACATTCCAAACTGGTTATAGTTTGGCTATCAGAGCACCTGCCAAACTGGTTATAGTTTGGATATCGGAGCACCCACCAAACTGGTTATAGTTTGGCTATCAGAGCACCCACCAAACTGGTTACATTTTGGCTATCAGAGCACCTGCCAAACTGGTTATATTTTGGCTATCAGAGCACATTCCAAACTGGCTATAGTTTGGATATCAGAGCACCTGCCAAACTGGTTGTATTTTAGATTTCTGTTGGCCATGTCAGGTATATGGCAGGCACCATCACAAAAGGCATTTAAATAAGGAGCAAATCTGTAGGGTACCAAGAGAGACACCAAGGGAGATGAACTTCAAAAATATGTTCTACAAAAGGAACACAAGAAAAGTACATGTAAACTATTTCTACCGAGTGATATCACAGCATAAAATGTTTAGAAAAAAATCTTCCAAACTACAGAAGAAACTTTTGGTATCAGTAAAACTTAGGAAGTATCACAACCCTGCAACACTTGGGCAGTGTTTATCCAACTTGAGAGAAAGCAAAGGTATGTGAAGTGTCACAAGAATATTTTCCACTATCATAAGGGAATCTTAAGTTTGGACAATTTTCATACAAATAGGGTTTTACAAGTTGGTTGTGATCCAAAAGAGAATAAGTGAACCACTTCACTTTGCATATGAGCAATTAATTATCCTTCTAACAAAACTGATTGTACCAAGAGCACATTTTTTCCTCCAAGGAAAAAAAACCCTACAAAATTTTAACCAATTAAAATCAAGGAACTAATAAAAACCATCAGCAATTAGCATCTAAAATGCGAATATTATTTTCTCTGATTCTGTTTGAAAAAGCAGTACAGAGGAAGCAAGCACTTTGCTGTATCTGGTGGGGAAAGAGATATAAAAGAAATAAAGGAAAGGATGAATGAAGAGGGAGGGGAGTTAATGTAGATTTGATACTGTAGTGATAATTTAGCTTGGTTCTAAGTACACTGGGCAATAAATAGCTTCATAAATGAGCTGGGTAAACTCTGAGGGTGCAGCAAGGAGCCATTTACTGCCTTGTAACCTCAACAGCAAACTAAAATTATCTCCTAAATAACAGGTTTTCTGCTTGCACTGAATCACTGTGAAACAGAGGGATATTAACTTGCCTGTATCTCTCCCCTGGTTACCAGTAAAACAAGCAGTGTGAATTAATTCCAGGTAATGTAAGCTGTCACTATTTTTAGCAAATTCAACCTTGAAAACTTTTTCAAATCGATGGAAGTGAAAGCCAGGCTGGGTTTGGGGTTCATTGATCCCTTAGAACACAAAGGAATTGCTGCCTTCTGAGGGCACTCCACTTGAAAACCCACCCAAAACAAAACTGGCACTTGAACTGTGCTGCTGCAATTAATGCTCTGGCTGAAAAAACCAACCTGGACACTCCATGAGATTTCTACCAACTCTTCCTCTCACCTATGTTTGTCTCTCATCTGCAGGAAGCACTTTTGAGTTGTGCATATATTGGCATTATAACCAGGAGTTAACTGGCCTTACAAAATTCTATAAATGGCAAAGACCAACAAACAGTGTAAAAGGGTAGAACAAAATGTTCTTTGTCAAATGCAAGTTCAAGTTTGCACTCAGAAATACACAAAGATCCATAACAATAATATTTATGTGTCACTTATCTAGTATCTCAGATATTTTACAATGAAATGAAAAATCATTCCCAACTTACAAGAGTAAAAGTTAGTATAAAAATACAAGTTAGTATAAAAACATAAATAAAATCAAGATCCAATGCCAGGAGCTTTCTGTAATGAAGATGTTTTTATTTCAGAAGAACTAATGCTGTGTTGGTTCACAGGTCAAAAAGTCACATGGGCAAAAATGCTGGCAATATGTCAAGTGCTCTTGAATATGCCAACTGTCCCCTTTCTTTCTACAGGGGCTGAATATTGATATAAAACCAGCTTTTCCCTTTGAGATGCCCTGGCAGCAGAGGGAATGGAAGGTTCCTCTGAAGAGGAAGGTAAAACAATGAGCAGTGAGCTCCTGGTGCTGGGAACTGGTAAATCAAGGAGAGCAGTGAGCTCCTGGTGCTGGGAACTGGTAAATCAAGGAGAGCAGTGAGCTCCTGGTGCTGGGAACTGGTAAATCAAGGAGAGCAGTGAGCTCCTGGTGCTGGGAACTGGTAAATCAAGGAGAGCAGTGAGCTCCTGGTGCTGGGAACTGGTATATCAATGGGCAGTGAGCTCCTGGTGCTGGAATGAGCACATGGCCTGGAGGGATTGTTGCTCCACATGGGTTTCCCCAGCTGCACCCACTGCCATGGGAACAATCACCATCCATCCACAGCTTTTCCGCAGAGCCGGCACAGATTCTGGGAGCAGGGAAGGCAGGACAGGCAGGGCAGGGCTGGGTGAGGGGAGGATGCCCAGCCTGAGGCACTGGCAAAGAGAAAACCTTCTGAGAGCTGAGTGTGCTGCTCCTGCTCAGAGGATCTGGCTCTTCCCTGCCTCCCAAATACATGGCAATTATCTAAGAAAGCACACTGGCTCCATGGCACCTGTTGGTCACCCTTTGCCACACAGAAACCAACTTCCAGAGCTCTGAATTATCTTCACTCATTAATCTAGGAAGCAAGAGCATAATGTAGTGAGACATTACCAAAAATCTTAGAAACAAGGTCTGTAAAAGACTGGAAGTGAAAAGCTGCTGGTTTTAACCCTGAGCTCCAGCTCTGCAGGAGTCTCATGGCACTCTCCTGGCAAACTGAGCTCAGCCAAGCCCTTCAGACATGTTCTGAAAAAGTAAATGGTCTGTGGGGTCCTGGGGGTAAGCAGTGACATAGTCATCTTCCTGGCAGTGACATTTGCCAAGCAAAGCCACTGGATAAACATAACACCCCTTAAATATGAAACACCTAATCAAGGCAAAAGTTTAGGCATGACATAAGAGATATTAACAATTATATCAGGCATGCTCTGCCAAAAACTGGGGGAAAGGCACAGACTATGACAAGGAGATGAAGGAACACCTTCCCTGGGGGCCCTGCCAGAGTCCCTGAGCAGCAGCCAGATTGTGCAGGGCCAGTCCCACTCTGGGGTGTCCTGGGCTGAGCACAATCAGAGCCAGCCAAACTCGGGGCTTACACTGAGTCACCACCAGGAGCTCCTCACCTCAGATTTTGTACACCACCTGCCTTCCAGGCTGCCTCCACAATCCCCAGCACAACACAAACCCCACCAAGCAACAGAGTCTTCTGTCCAGCAAGGGAACTTTTACACCAATGGACCGGAATGTGATGGCACGTGTCGCACTCTGAAGTCACAGAGCTAAAAAGAACCTGGAACACAGTTCAAACCTGCCTGTTATAAAGGCTCTAAAATTATGGAAATCCTCTTGCCTAACAAGTACATCCATCAACATTGTTAAACTAGCCAACAGAAAACTAAGAACATATCAGGGGAAAGTGCAATCAAGATTGTTAAATCAGCTAACAGAGAAAGAACTAAGAACATATTAGGGGAAAGTGCATCTTCCACATAATTCTGCCAACCCCAACGCTTGTTTTGACTCCCCAAGTTGAATGCAGCAAGTTATTTCTGTTCCAGTCAGGGAAAAATGTGAAACTACCAAGAGGTGTTGTAAGACACAGAAAAGTCTTTTGAAAGGAGGATTCATATATAAGAAAAAACAACTCTTTTGCTTTTTGCTAGCAGAAGGAGGAAAAAAATGAATGGAGCCAAGTCCAATGCGTATCATCAGCACATTTATTCCTGAAACACTTGCTGAATCATATCGATTGCCTTATCATAGGCAATTATTATTGCATTTAAATTATTAAAAATAAAATTCAATCTGGCATTCAGCATACCTCTCTAATTCAGGAGTTTGACATACACATCAGCTTTCTGGAGACGTAGTGAAGATTTCAGGAGTGTGCCAAAAGCAGTGAATATTAGTGAATCTATAGTCAAATCTGTTGTGAAGTAATTTCCCTTGAAAACAGAAACCATTGAATGAAGTTTGGCTTGGACAGCAAGGTGCTATCAACACTTTCAATGTCCATTTTGAAATTTTCATCTAGAGAATTTTAATTAGGATTTCCTGAGTGCAAATTTCTCTGCTAGCTAGAGCCTCTGACTTCCTCTAAAAAAAGAACTTAAAGTCCATTTCTTCCACAGTGGCTGGAGGTGAACATGGATCATTGCCCTCAGAGGCTGCCAGTTTTTCAATCACATTGAGCAGTTCTGCATTCTCAGCTCAGTAAGTGACTTGGACAACCCTACTTGTGAAAAACTGCTTCCCTGGGGAAGCCAAGTGAGGGAATCCGTGCAACATCTTCAGGCAGAAAGTCAGGGTTACATGTAAAAGTCATATAAAAGTACATATGTATATATTTCTGTGTCTATCTATTTTTATGTATATCCATGGTTCTCATGAGCAGTCCAAAATTATGCAAAGTCCACTGAAGCCTATAGAATAATTCCTTTTGTGCCAAATGCAGACTGGAGATAAGCTGGTATAATACAGAACTGTTCCATACTCTTGGAAATGCATCCACTTGCAAACAAAACGTGGAAATCTGAATAAGAGTCTTAAGAATTGTAATTGCACAGACTGGCCAAAGTCCAAGCATTGAGAATATTGTCACAGAACCCCTGGCAAGCCCTAGATAATCTTACAGAATGAGAATACATGGTGAGAAGTTCACACATAGGTAATTTTACCTCTTTGCCATAAAGCAGTTCAGCATATATGGAGGGAAAGAAAAATGTATTTGTAAAGAAAAGCAACGTGGTCACTGCCTGTTTCTAGTTAACAGCTGAAATGAAAAAAAACGAACACATTAATACATTAATTTCTCCTGCCAACCAATATAAAATTGCCAAATCCAAAATGCAGATTAGACACTCTTATTGCCAGTCTCTGCCTGTGACATTTTATCTTTTTTTTTTTTTAATCTCCTCTTCCAACCTTATCTCAAGGTTCACATCTTGTGCCATTTCCTGTCCTTACATTACTTTTCCCTAGAACAAGGTTTTTAAAGGCTTTTTTCTTTCTGTGAAGAGCAGCACTTCCCCTGACCCATTCTGGCCTTTCAGCCAGTGTTAGCTGCTAATTCTCTGCTATGGACAATTTCCCCCTCTGATTCTCTCTGTTTTTAGCAGGCTGCAAGAAAGCACTGGAAATGCTGAACCCTCAAGGGCTGCAAGCCCTTCTTAAAATGTTCATCTGTGGCTTTCTTCTAGGGGTTCTCTGGGATCTCTCTCATCACCACAGCACCAAACCTCTGCAGCAGTCCTGATGCCCTGGTAACCAGGACTGCAGGAAAATATAAAAAATCCACAAAACTCTGGATCTGAAAGTCCCCAGTAAAAAGAGATACTCCCATAAGGGTATTGATCCATACAGAAAGGAAAGCTGAGTTTCCACAGAGGTTCTGCCAGAAGCTGAGGGAGAACAGAGGTGCCCAGACACAGATCCTCTGCCAGGGTACCCAACAGGCTCACCCATAACCAAGGCAATAAAACCACAGCAAGAGCAGGGCAGGCACATTGCTGGCAACAGAAACCACAGCAGGGGTCACGAGGATGCAGTTAAAAAGAGCAATCTTTCATTGTGTATTTTCTGATAGCTTCAGAATACAAAAGTTGGTCTGTATGGGTGGTAATTAGAGTTCTGATTCTGGGATGATGACAGAGATCTGAAAACATCCATGGGACCAGACTCCTGAGACTCAAACACTCATCCTAAAATCTATTATGACATCTACTCATTAAAATCTATTGTGAAAAATCAGTATTGCCTTTTTCCTTTCTTCAAAGTTACATTAATTCAATAAAACAAGCATCAGAATTTTGAATGTTAATCAAAGAAATAACAGTTTCACAGGACAGGTCTTTAAAATTCTCCCTCTTGTACTTTCATAGAGAAGACTGGAGTTGAAAAACACCCTGAAGAAATGTTTTCCTATTATTGCTTAACAAGAAATAGGCAGCTAATCAAAAGAAGATGCAGTGAAAACAAAAATACACAAAGCCCCACATCTGCTATCTCAATAAGGTATCAGAAAAATCCTCTCTATTTCTGTGTAATGAGACAGCATATTTTAAAATACAGCAGGGTAAATTTCCAAAGCAGCAAACTGATAAACCATCCAGATCCTGTTGGCTCTACTCTGGCCACCCAGCTGAATTCCCAGTGAATCTTTGACAAGATATCCCCAAGGATGACCAAAGGTGCCAGATGATGCTGCTATAAAGGTGTGGACTGCCCACATTGCAATCACATTCATTTTCACAAAATCATAAAAGTTACAGCAAGTCCCCTTTTCCTTTCACAGAGGACCATTCCCTTCTGTGCACCAGGAGAGGCTTCCTCTGGGAAGAAGAGAAAATTGCATTTTTAGCTCCAGGCCACAGAGCAGCAGAACCTGACTTTGTCCCTGACCAACTTTCCATGGAGATTTGAAACTGGGTTTTGTACCTAATGGTGCTGCAGCTGTGGCTAAACCCTGGATGCAAGGGCAGGAATGAGCACTTTGCCAAGCCCACAGCGAGGTGCCACCACCCTGCCAGGCCCTGCTGCAGTTTCCCACCCTTTTGTTCAAATACAGGAGATGCAGGTGCAGCAGTCCCTGAACATTGTGGAGATTTGCTCTTGGGGGAAGGCAGGGATGGCCACAGGTGAGCTGCTGGAAAGCTCAGAAATCAAAGGAGAGCAGCAACACAGCAATGATTTCCACAGAAAAAGATATGTCAAGAGAAAAGAAAACACAATGAAAGAGATGATCCTCTGGGTTTCTGACCACCTCTAGGGGAATCTGTCTGGTAGCCTCTTAAGGTCCTGTGTGATTTTGTTCTCACAAACACAGTCCTGCATAATTCTGCTTTCAGAACATTCCAGGTAACTCTGTAAATATTTCCTTCAGTGGGCCTTTTTGAGTGAATTTCATACTTTGGAATTTTACTTTGAATTTCTGTTTTTAAAGAATCATGATGGAAACTCATTTTCCACTTCTGGAAGTTGCCTGGTCTCACTTGGAATTGTAGAACCAAAACCATGCCAAGCTTTGTAGCTTGCAAATGCTTTTAACCATTTGGGTTGAGATTCACAACTGCATTGCTATTTGGTTTCATGATTTGTTGTGAAAATATTCCATGGTAGAGTTAATGTATCAGGGTCAAGACAAGGCAGATGAGTTCTCAAATCCAAAATAATTATTTTAGAACAAAACTGTTTCTTGACTTCTGAATGGTTTTGGAAAACCTTTAATTACTACAGCATAACAATTTTTACTTTCCTTTCTCTTTTAGGCCAGAAAAGCTTAAAGTGGTAGAGGAAAAGTTCTTGATACATACTTTAGCTCAAGTCAGAAAAAAGTGATTGATCACCTCCAGCCCAGTTTTCTCACCTGTGTTTGAGGGACAGCCAGGCCACTCTCAAAGAGAAGTCAGCTCTAATGCCCAGATCCTAAATAGCAAGCACCAAGTTTTGTTTTCACAGATTAAAAGCACGCAAATAAAGGGAAGGTGTCAAAATAACAGCAAACAGAACACTTAAACGTCAGCACGCAATGGTAAACAAATATTAAAAGTGGTGCAGAAGCTGCAGCCTTCTCTCCTTCACATAAGGGCTGCTAAATTACCACACTGCCCCACCTCAGAAACTGTTACATAGAACTTCAAACTAAAAATAAGGGCTGCCAGAAACACTGAATTTTGGGAATGAAAATGAGTCCAACACGTGAAGACGTTTCCAAAGGCTCCCCCAGCTCCAGCCCACTCTGCAGGAGCCCCCAGGAGTTCCCTGCTCCTGCCCCAAGCCCCTGGACACTCCAAAACTGGACACTGGCCTCCTCCTGCCCCTTCCTAACCTGGACAGGGAGGGAAGGAGAGGGAGACCCAGGAGGGGGCAGACCCAGCTCCGTGTTCAGGCCAGGGGCAGCGGCTGCAGAGCAGCTCGGGGTGCAGCTGGGGAGCAGGGGGTGCCCCAAGCAGTCCCCCAGCTCCAGGACTTCCAGGGCAAGAAAGGGTAAGAGATTCCTACCCACGTACTTTTATTAGTTTCCAGTCACAGACACCCCAGTTTCTTCCCTTTCCACACCCGTGACCCTTCTGGGTGCAGGTGGAAAGCTGGTGTGAGGTGCTGTTTGCTCTGCTACATGATGCAAGCTGTGATGCTTTTCAAACTCAAGTGGTGTTTTGTAATAATTTCTCAGATATTACATGGCTTTGAAGCTCCTCTGAGGCTAAAGTTGTGGTACCAACACAAAGTGTCAGCTTGTTCTGGGTGGCTTTGCAGACACAAAATCTGCAGCTTTCCACAAGCTCCTATTTTACAGCATGGAGCCCAAGTAGTGTTTGGGTGTAGAGTGAAATCCTCACCATATTAAATACATTTTTAAAATTGCTGATGACTTCAACAGAAGAAATATTTGGCATTTTGCTTTTAAGTTGAACATTTCAGAGAAATCTTTTTTCCTCCCCCTTCCTGACTAAAGGTTAAGAAGCAAACTAAAGCTCCTGAAAAGATGAGTAAAATTTCATCACTTGCAATCCACAGTGACTCTGTCAGAACATGACAGGGTAAGCTCTGATATTCATGTTAAAAATAGGGACAAAAGAAAAAGCAAGCCTTTCCTAACAATGAGGTGGCAGAGTTTGTTTTCCAGTAGCATTTTTTGGAGTGATAGGAATAGCATTGATCTGTATATCCTGTACTGGTCAGTAACTGCTCTGCAGCATTGGGGTGCAAAGTTCATTTTCTTGTTCACAAACAAAACTCCATCCAGTATTCCAGGGCTCAGCTCATAAAAGGAGTAGGTTCTCCTCCATGCTAATTCTTCTTCTTCTTCAAATGTTTCCATCTGTGCCTCTCTTTGTGGAGAATGCCAGCTATTAATACTGCACTGGCAACTCCAGCTCTAATTCCTACAATTCCAGCTTTTCAATGTTTTCAAGATTAAATTATTAACAGAGAAGAACTTACAATTAATAAGTGGCAGGGGAAAAATTTTTAAAAAGCAAAAAGAAGAAGCAAAGCACATCCCTAAAAAGACAATATTTATAAAATAGTGTATACACCATCACTTGGGCATGCTGAGTCCCAAAAGCAACACAAAGAGACAGTGCTTGTTTTCCTTTTCTTCTGCAAAACTACAATGAAGTGATAATGACCTCAGGAGTGTGAGTGTTTATTCCATCCTTGGCCCATCTGATGTGGTTTTGGCCTATGGAACAGTTAAAGGCTAAATGTATTTTAAGTGGGCTAAACCCAAGATAAACACATGTCCCTGAGGTCATTATTTCCATTATATGACAGATTGCATTAAACACCAACAGCATTGTAAAAACACTGTAAACTTTTAAAACATATTCTTTTGTAGGCCAGCACATCTTTTAGAAAGTGTATACTGTTTCTAAGCAATTGTTTCTTCTATTGTCAAAGTTTCTTCTTCAGGAACAGAGAAACCAAAGTTTATTTGGACTTTGGCTATACATGAGATAGTCCGGGCTTTGTAAATCCTACCCACAGCACTGGAAAATGCAAACAGCGTATCCAAGCATTAATCATGCTCATAACAACTGTGTACATGGAAATATCTATCAGCTGCACTGCAGCCTGGGAGATTTGATCTGCATGAAGAACATTGTCAGTGGGTTAAAAGCACACCAAGACTTGATTATGGACACACAAGCAATTGAATGGACAAGAATCCGTTCCTGTAACCAAGTAAATCACATTTGAGCGGCTCCTCCTTGCTTTTTGATGCATGTTTGGCTGTGAATAATGGCAGGGGAGCCAAGGAAGCTGTTTGGAGAACACTCCTCCTCCCCCACAGGTGAGCCAGGGGCAGGGGGCTCTTTCCCAGTGCCAGTGCTCCAGATTTCCTCTGCACTTTGGGGTTGTGCTGGCCAAGGCTGGCAGTAGAGGGTTTAGTGACTCCCAGTCCCCTTTTTCTTCCCACCTTCCCCAGACACAAAATTGGCATGGTCTGCACCGCTGGCTCCATCCTGCTGCTGCCCTTAGAGTGCCACAGTGCATCAGAGCCTGAGATCTATCCTCCACATAGAAAGTCAGGGATGCAAAGGCTCATTTTTGAGGAAAAAATAACACAAAACTCCCAGAATAATTCTTTTTCTCACTTTCTGCTTAAACACCTAATTCTGCATACCCTGAAGTTACCCAGATCATCTTTGTTTCTGCATTCTGAACATCAAAAAGGAACCCAAAATTCTACATGTTTTCTCAAAATGATTCTGCAGATACAGGAGGAGGATTTGGGAGGCATCGTGCCCTCAAGATATCAATTGTGCCCTCAATATGCCCACTGTGCTGCAGTTCATGTACAGCACCTCTGTCCCAGCCACCCAGAGCAGAAGAAAGTGAAAAGCACAGACCCTTATCCATGAGCAGGTTACAAGACAAAACCATGGCTGAGTCTAAGCCCACACCTGGGTTTCACCTGTTTTCAGTCTGCCTCCTTCTCCTCAGCCCTGTTAGACAAGGAGAGCAGGCAGGTTCTAATCATACCATCACTTGGTTCCAGAGTGGAACTTGCCCAGATTTAGCTTTTGGCACATTTGTGTTTGTGGAAGCTGAAACTCTTCTGCCCTCCAGACTAAGACTATCCTTTCTCATTAGAGCACTCATCCTTTCAGAGATAACCAAATGCTGCTGCACCACAACACTCCCAATAACTTACCTAAGCCAGTTACCAATGTGTGTGAGTATGTGGATTGATTCCTGTAATGCCTGAAGTAGTTCCATGCAATTAGAAAATACATAAGCATTGTTGTGGGTGAAATAGGGGCTGGATTCTAGAAGGAATTTAAGGATTCAGATTGAAAGATTGAGAGGTTCAGCAATATGAAAAACACTGTTTACATGACCTCAAAAGGCTTAGAGCAGATTTCAATTTTGTCATTCCTGCAGAAATTTCTCCCATTCCTGTTTGTTACAATCTGCTGAACTGTCATTAGCCTCAGTGACCCCACACCCACACTGACCTGGAATTGTTTGCAGGTAAATCTGCTGCCATTGATGCATTTCTGCAAGAGCAGCTGGAGCCCTGCTCAAAGCAAGCAAGGACTGCACTGTCCATTTCCCCTGCCAGCCTCTCCTGGACAGCCACAGACAGCAATGTGTCACTGTGCCCCTCTAAACAGTGACCCTGGTGAACAAATCTCAGGGCCAAAAGCATCAGTGAGGTGGAGAGTTCTGGCTCCATCTGCTCCTGCCAAGCCAGGACCTGAGATAACTGCACCTGCCCTGCCACTGCTGCTTGTGATGCTGATAATTTCATTTTTGGCCTTGTTCTGTGGCCAGCTCTGGGCTCTGCCATAAAATGTCCCTCCTGTCAGTGAATGGAAAGAACCAACACCTGCCAGTTGTACCGGCAGAGAAGAACAGAAATATTTACTGGAAACTGCTGGGTGGGGGAAAAAAAAAGGAAAATAAAGCAAAAAGAAAGGACAAGGAAGAAGTCATTCAATAGGGAATGTCTTGTGTGGGAGAGACAGCAAAAAATGGGGCAAAGTGGACAAAGACAATGAAGAGAAAAGGATATTTCATCTCTTACACCAGAGAAAGTCCACTGACTTCAGTGGAGTTACTGTGACTTTTGTCCACATTCCTGTTTTGAAAGAAAACAAGGAAAGATTTACTGTGGGGAGGAAAAAAAAAAAAGAAGGTAAGTCAAAGAAAATACAGAGATTTTATGAAAGAAAGGGAAATCCTGATAGAGTATTAAAAAAGAACCCTAGCAACTTGTACAAAACAGTTTCCCTCTCTCCTGTACTTCTCCAGCTGTTTCTTCAAACTAACATCCAAGCAATTTTTTTTTTTCATCCCTCGACATTCTATAGGCATATTTGTGTATAAAAATGTTGCAGACATAAAAACAACAACTTTCCACCTTAGGAAGTGAAGCAAACACAGCCATGGTGCTGCTGTGAGCACATCCTGCCCACCTAGGAGCAGAAGGAGGGAGCTGACCCTCAGAGCTTGGCAGGCAGCTGCACATTTAGAGGTGTTTGCATCCCAGGATTTTGGTTGCTGGCAGTGTCACATTTAGAGGTGTTTGCATCCCCAGGATTTTGGTTGCTGGCAGTGTCACATTTAGAGGTGTTGGCATCCCCAGGATTTTGGTTGCTAAGATTCCTGGCCCCCTTCTTCCCCTCACTCCCTGTGCTCCTTATGAAATGACACTGAAAAAAGGGAGGAGAAATGGCTTTACAGCTTTAATCTTATTTTCCATTCTCTTCTTTCCATGTCCAGTTCTCCTAGAATGGCAACAGCCAGACATATTTTTTTCTTCCTGAAATGGTCCCATTCTGTGCCTTTCCAGTGATATCTGTATTTTTTGTTTTATTAGTGGTTCTCTAATCCCTCAATTTCTTTTTACTGTCTGATCTTTGTACCATCTTCCACTGAATTTTTTTCTTTTTGACAATGTATACAATTGTGTTTATCTTTTTTTATAAGACTACAATATGCAGGGACAAATAAAAACATCTTGGAATAAAAGGATAATTATACTTATATAACACTACATTTCCTGTGTTGAATTTGCACACGGTATCAATAGTTTTCACAACAGTCCCAAGAAATAGCAAAGAAAAGAAGAGGGGTGGTCTATGCCAAGAACATCCCTGAAGAAAAAAACAGCCATTCTTTTTGAACACTAAGAAAACAGTGTTTTACTGCTCAGAGCTCACGGTATCCCCCCTCAGCAGAGAAATATCTGCAAGCTGTAAGCTGTCTGCCCTGGCAGAGGATTCACAGACCACAACAGCTCCCTGCTCTTTTGGATATTGAATCAGCTCATTACACACCCAGGCTTGGGCTGGGCAGCTGCTACCTGACTTATTCTGGTACCCACCACTGAGAGCTTCTTGGCAGAGGCTTCCATCTGCTCCCCTCACCACCTCTCAGCTGGAAAATGCAGAATTACTTGGACACTCTCACTGAGCCTTAAGTAGGATACTCTGGCCTGGGGTACCTGGTCCCTGGGTGGCTGATGGGATTTCTCCATGCTTCAGGCCAAAATGAATATTAATGTAGGTAGGAGAAAAGTAAATGAGAGGAAGAGGGAGCAGAGGGGAAAAGGAAAATAAGTGGAGAAATAGCCAATTAAACTTCTGGTGGGCTGAGAAATAAATAAGCAGTAGCCCCTGCTGGAACATGGGTTGCAGTTTGGCAAGCACCAGGGCTGAATCACAACATCTGGCAGCCTAGGTGTTACTGTTTATCTGAGCCACCCACAACATCTGCGTGAGCAGGTCCTGCCAGTGCCACTGCCTGGTGTCATCTCTGGTGTCAGGGAGTGCAGAAGTGTTACACAAGGCTCTGCTGAACACCCCCATGTGGAGCCCTGGGCCAGAGCTCCCTTCCCATGGAGCACATGCAGGCAACGGGCAGCCACACTGAGATCACAGGAACTTCCACCCACGCAGACAAAGCATGGCTCTGCCCCAGGAATAAAGAGTTCTGCTGTTTAAATTAATTATTTGTACAGAGCCAGCAGCTTGGGGTAACCAGGGTAGGAGCCTAGGCATCCTGACTGTTGTACATGGACCCTGATACACACCCCAAATAATATTCCCTTCCTGGTCTCTGTTTGAATGCACCAAGCTTGACTGTCTGAATTCATTGCCCAAATTTAAATATTATTATAAAAGAAACATTTTAAATGGCATTTTAGTAAAAGAGGCTCATTCCTTCACATGAGGACCATATCCAACATAAACACCATTCTTCACATTAAGAAGGAGGAACAAGGGGATCTCACCTGACCAAATCTCTGCCTTTCTATGATACTGGAAAACACAGAACAGAAAAACCTAAATCAATAATTTGCCCTGGCACAAGAATTAGAAGCAGAATACCATTGGTCTCATGTTATAAAAGGTGAAGCACCATATTGCTGGAGTGACACATTCTGCTTTTGTGTTTCATTGGAACTCATGGTCACATGAAAGGGGGACTTAAAATTGTGCTTTTAGCTTCAGAGCTGAAAAACTCCAGCTGAATTTCTCTGTAAGCCCAGTCATTTTCTTATTAACCAGAAGGAAAAGGATAGAGCCCATTACCAAGTCCTGGAAAGATTTCATTAATTATGTGGCCACCCACTAGGTTCAGTACATACCAAGTATCTGTACCAGTAGGAAATGGACAGAGATACTTTGATAACTTTTAAGCATATTCCTATACATTCTGCAATTTAACACTGCAAAACATATTGTAGAACTATCCCTGAGGAAGTAATTGTGAAATACAGCACCTGTTCTTAAAAACCAGGGGGAACAACCATCCAGGAGGGTTTGTGTCACCCTGCTGCACACAAAGTGCCACAAGTAGCACAGCACAGCCAGCTCTGCTGCTGCACTGGGAACAGATCACTGCCTTTGCCATTGCCTTCTCCACAGAACCTTCTCCTGGCCATGGGTCTGTGCATGGCTCACCTCTGGGATCACTCTGATCCTTCTCCTGGCCATGGGTCTGTGCATGGCTCACCTCTGGGATCACTCTGATCCTTCTCCTGGCCATGGGTCTGTGCATGGATCACCTCTGGGATCACTCTGATCCTTCTCCTGGCCATGGGTCTGTGCATGGATCACCTCTGGGATCACTCTGATCCCTTCTCCTGGCCATGGGTCTGTGCATGGCTCACCTCTGGGATCACTCTGATCCCTTCTCCTGGCCATGGGTCTGTGCATGGCTCACCTCTGGGATCACTCTGATCCCTTCTCCTGGCCATGGGTCTGTGCATGGCTCACCTCTGGGATCACTCTGATCCCTTCTCCTGGCCATGGGTCTGTGCATGGCTCACCTCTGGGATCACTCTGATCCCTTCTCCTGGCCATGGGTCTGTGCATGGCTCACCTCTGGGATCACTCCGATCCCTTCTCCTGGCCATGGGTCTGTGCATGGCTCACCTCTGGGATCACTCTGATCCTTCTCCTGGCCATGGGTTTGTGCATGGCTCACCTCTGGGATCACTCTGATCCTTCTCCTGGCCATGGGTCTGTGCATGGATCACCTCTGGGATCACTCTGATCCTTCTCCTGGCCATGGGTCTGTGCATGGCTCACCTCTGGGATCACTCTGATCCTTCTCCTGGCCATGGGTCTGTGCATGGCTCACCTCTGGGATCACTCTGATCCCTTCTCCTGGCCATGGGTCTGTGCATGGATCACCTCTGGGATCACTCTGATCCCTTCTCATGGCCATGGGTCTGTGCATGGATCACCTCTGGGATCACTCCGATCCCTTCTCCTGGCCATGGGTCTGTGCATGGCTCACCTCTGGGACCAAAGTCTGCCCTGACCTGCATGGCCTCACCTGTGCCAGGTGTTCCAGGGCACTGACAGCCTCAGAAAGAACTGCAGCACAGAGGCAAAGTCCAGACTAAAAGTGAAACACTACTCTTTAAAAGTCAGCATTTAGGGAGAACTGGCATTGCTCAGCCAACAGGAGCCAAGGCTTCAGGGTAACCTCATTGAAGCCTTCCAGAACCTGAAGGGACCCTACAGGAAAGGTGGAGACTGTTTCCAAGGGTGTGGAGTGAAGCACAGAGGGAATGGCTTCACACTGACAGAGTGGGTTGGGATGGGATATTGGGATGAAATTCCTCCCTGTGAGGGTGGGCAGGCCCTGGCACAGGGTGCCCAGAGCAGCTGTGGCTGCCCCTGGATCCCTGGAGGTTTTCAGGGACAGGCTGGATGGGCTCTGAGCAGCCTGGTCTGGTTGAAGACACCCTGCCCATGACAAGGAACTAGAGCAAGATGATCCTGGAGGTTCCTACCAACCCAGGCCATCCTGGGATTGATTTTGTAACATGTGCCAGGTGTCCAGGAGCCAAGTCATTCCACATACAGAATACAACAAAACTAAAGTCTATCTTGTTTTATTTTTTTCTGTTGAAAGCTTTTACAGTGCAGACATACATTATTGAAACAAAGTTTGGTGATGTTGGAAATGCAGGGAACGTGTTTTAAGAATTTCATTTGATGATGTAACCAACAAGGTTTACTGTACCAATTGTATTATTCAGGTACATATTTAATTCAGTACAAAGGAACTGGACCTGAACTTATTTGTAGCTGCCACAGAATCCCCATTTTATCCCAGGATTCCCCAGGGTGCTGCAGGAACAAGAGGCTCTTGATGCAGAATTTAGATCCAGCCTCCACCCAGCACACGGAACAGCGAAGGGCAAACCACGAGCAGGCAGTGAAGTGGATTTTTCTCCATTTACACTGCATTATTGAAGGTAACAGCACTGCACACAGCCACACCTGCCTGAACCCAAAACCAGGCCAATGAACATCATTTAAGACCCTTTAAATTTGAAACACAGCCACTAAAACCAAGCAAATCTAGAGGGGCCAGAGATGGCTTTCAGCTTAGGACATGGACCAGAAGTGGAGCCATTTATCCAAAACTCACTCACTTTATTTGAGCTTCCTCCAGCTCTTGATGAATTTTGCATTTCCCTGAAGTTGCTATTGTTGAGAGTCATGGAACAAACTTCCTAAATTAATCATAGGCACGAACAAAGCACTGTATTTGTCATAAGAGTTTCTCAAGATCCATGAAAAGGTGCCTGCATTTTGATAGAGATTTACATTAATGAACAATCATTTGCTCTTCTTTCACAGTCAGAGTGCATTTGCAGCCTCCTATGTGCACATTTTTGCCTTTTTGTTCTCTAACTAAACCTTGGAAAAGGTCTGGAAAAGTGCATTTATAGCAAGAGGTGACAACTAGGGTTGAATGCCTAGAGTTTACTTTATGAAAGGAGAGCAAATTTGTTTTTTCCATGACTTGCAACAATAGCAACTTTGGCTAAATGCAGAGAAAGAAAATAGGACAAAACAGCTTCTGCTCCTCCTTACCAGGAGAAAAGCTGGAAAAAACAATTTCCCTTTTTATCCTGGACTGATTTTTTTTTTAAGCTGGCTAAGTACTAAATCTTCCCGGGTATCTGAGGAATCAAGAAATATGTCTCACAAACATTTATCCTTCATTACCAAAAACATAAAAGAGAAGATTGATAAGAATTAGCCCTAACGTGGTGTTCAGCTTTAGCTGTCACCCCGGGGGTGACCACAGTCTCCTTTAATTACAGAGATGGTTCAGGATTCCAGCCCTGAACCTGGAGGTTGGTTGTGTTTTAAACAATCCACAGTAAAGAATCCAAGGTGTGCATTAGCACCTGGGGACCAGAGGGACCAGGAGAGCTCAGGAGGGCCTTGGGCAGTGAGAGGGCTGTCTCCTGAAGGACTCTGAAGAAAGCAAACACTGGCAGAGGGCTCTCCACAATTATTCTTTAACTACAAATAACTATCAAACACTCCAGTCTTCCATGAGCTCATTTGAAATCCTCCACAAAGGATTATTTAAATGGCTTTTTTTAGTGGAAGGAGGTGTGGAGCTGCCTGTCCTGCTCCTCACCCAGCTGAACACCTTGAGTCACCCAGCCCAAATTCCTGGAACTCTGTAATGCCTCTTCTTCCTCACATATTTCTAACTAGGGTGCACCAAGGTCCCTGACCCGCTGTGGGTGGGACAGAGCGGGGCTAAGAGAACAGGAAATGCCAGAGTCAGTTCAAAAGGCCCCAGAAATCTCACCCCAAACCATGGGAGGGTGTCTGTGGAGGGCTCTGCTCCCACAGCCACCACTCCAGTCTGGGGCTGACACCATGGACAGGAGGGCCTGGATTTGAGGTGGTACAAAAGGAGAGAAAGGCACTGGGATGTGGGCACAGAATAAACAAGGATGGCAATATTGATTCATGGGCTGAAGTCTGGAAAGAGTAAATATGGGAGAGGAATGGCAAGAGTTTAGCAACAGCAAGCAGTGCAGTGGAAGTCATTTGATAAGAATAAGCAACAGAAAAGTTTACTCTGAAGAGGAGCAAATATTTCTCAATGGCAAGGTACCTCAGGCTGTGGAACAGCCCCCCCAGAGACACCTCAACTGCAGGCAATTGAAACTAGAGGAGACAAAGCACTTGAGAACTCACTGGAGACTGGGGGAACAGTCATGGCCTGCCTTTATCCAATAGGAGTTTTCCATCTCTAACTTGTGGGATTCACCTGACATTCACTGGCATTAAGGTCTACATCAAACTAAAATACAAGCCCTAGATTTTAGCAGACATCACAGTGGATCAGGTTTCCTGTCACAGCTTTTCAGCAAAATGGACAAAAGTAACAATAACTTTACAGACCCGAGTGTCACAATCAGCTGCAGAAAATTTATGTCATGCTAAGAAATATGTTTAGAGTAATGCCATTCTGATATGTTATGCTGACAGATAAAATCTGTAGCACCTCCAAAAGTGCCTCTCAGTTGAGATGCTGTGTGTGCTCCACAATGAGTAACTGAATCAAACTGAAATCTGAGGTAGGAGTGAAAAACTGTTTTCCTGAGAGAACTACATCTTGAAGACAGGGAAGAAAGATTAAGGTTTTCAAGTGAAACAAGAATAAAAATCATCTGTGAAAAAGGGGCAGTTACATTAGGGATATTCCTTCCACATTCTCGCTACTGGTATTTAAATCTCCCTCTCTCCAGCAGACACCTAAAGTTTTGTGCTGCACTGAATTCCTACCACACTTTTGGTCATTTGGCTCACATTTTTTGCTGTGTCTTCTACTACAGCTACAATGCAATCTTCTTCCTCAGTGTGCTCAGTTTTTATGTTAGTTTACCTCTGGAAGGACCCCACAGCAGCAGAAGACTCCCCTCCCTGAGGGAACTGAAGGAAGATTTTGAGTGCAGAACTGACCAAAGCTCCCACACCCTGTGTCCCTGTGCTGTTGGGAGGAAGAAAGGAGTGGGGGGAAAGCTGTTTTAAAGGTTTATTTTATTCCTCATCATCCTCCTCTGTTAATAATAAATTTACTTTATACCTTTAAGTTTAAGCTGGTTTTGCCCTTAGAGTGTTTTCTCCTAATCTTTATCCTAACTCTTCAGCCCTTCATTTTTGGGTTTTTCCCCCTCCTCTGCTCAGCTATAGCAGAAAAAAATGAGTGAACAGTTTTTTGTGGATGCCAGTGTCAAACCACAGCAACAGGGGACTTGTGTGTGAAGTGAAGAAAACCTGTCAACTGTAAAAGCCCAAAGAGCTTCAGGTCAAGTAATTCTGTGTGAATGTGCCTGGGGAGTGGTCACCTAAAAGGATGGCACAGCTTCCAGCACTGGGCTACAAAGGTGTAGAGAGTTCCCTTTCCTCCCTTCCAAAGAAGGCCATTTCTCAGGCAATGATTCCTGCTGGTGATTTGGGATCATTTACACACTGAGCACTACAAGTTGGACTTTTGTAGGCTTCGGGGTAGGGTGTGAGGTGACACATGGATAGAAATTTCCTGAAATTCAACCTTGAACTTTGCCAGTGTCAGTCCGTTCCTGTCAAAATGTTTCTGTGCATTCTCAGAGCATTCCTGTTGATGCTTTCAGCCTTCATTCTGCAGGAGGTGCTCCATCCATCCTACAGAGCCTGGGCAAGTGGCCCAGCACTGAGTGGAGCCCTGCAGCAGAGCACAGAACTGCAGTTTGGGCATCCACAGCCCCCCAAACACACCAGCCCTTGGGTCACCACCTCTCCTCAAGCGCAGAGCAGGGTTTATCTGTGGTATCTGAAATCTGACAGGATTTGATAAGCCCTGTACCTCAGGCCCAGGTTTGCACAGGAACTGACCCGTGCTGGCAGATGGAAGGATGTGAATGAGAGAGGAACTCCAGCAGTTACACGTCACTTATTTTTCTTCAGGTGTGAAATTGCTTTGAAGAAAATTATCTATAAATTATTTTGAATTAAATTATCTATTTTTCTGTTTTCCATGGGAAAAACTGTTAAAAATACCAAAATATTGCAAGAAATGTGATCATCATTTTGTCATCATCCTGTCCAGGACACAAAGTGGAAGGAACCATACCAATCCTTTAAGAACACTGATTTTAACAACTATCTTTTCTCTAGTTCTTAGGACATGTCATTCTTAGGACAAGTCATGATGGTTTGGACATCTACAAGCAAAATCCTACCCACTTTTTGCAGTTAAATTATGCCAACCTCTCCTCCCAGGGTTCAGAGCCCTAGTGAGAAGGATTACCTGAGGCAATTTAAACTGCTCCTTCACTTAGCACCAGATTTAGCCCCATTTATAGAAGATTTCCCAGCAGGTAGGTTACTGGGTATCTGCTCTTTCAGACTTTTTGTGTCAACCAGAAGCTGACTGATGTGAGCCCAGTGCCATGGCTGGGAATGGTGGGCAAAACCCACCTGGAAAAAAGATCTCCAGCATAAAAACCAAAGTTCTGAGCCACCAGCACCAAGGCCAAGATTGCAGGAGGGTGCAGAGGAGCACAAACACGGGTTTGGGTCATTAAAGAGCAATTTGGATTCAAATAAAAAGCAGAGTGCATTCCTCTGTCCTGTCACCCAGACCCCTCCTCTCAAAGGGCCATCTTCTACAGCAGACTTGGAGGACTGGCACACCTTTGTGGGCCACTCTGCTCAGCATTTTTACATTTTCATTGCCCAAGTCTGTTTATCTCCAATTAAAGTGTGCAGGGTGGTCAGGAGTCTTCCACCAAAACATACACACTCATTTGGCCAACTAAATTAATTTCATGCCTGCTACTGAACCCTACTCAGACACTTTTGATGTTCTACATCTTTTCTGACTGGGAGCAGATCTGAACAAACAAAAGGAAAAGACTCATGCTGTTAATAATGAGCCACCTGAGCTGCTAAGTTCCCCATTTTTTTGCGCATTTACATTTTTTGGAGACATTGGAGTTATTTAAATAACCTTTGTTGGGTGAAGGGCTCTCTCTGAGCCCTCCATGCCATGCAAGGCACCCCAGACTGAAAGTCAGCTCCTTGACCTTTTATTCTCAGGCTGGGGAATGAGACATGCCAGGCACTCACAGGATCTGCCCCTGGGCACCATTCTGGGTAAGTTACTTGGACAGCACCTCTGCCAGCTGATTCACAAAGTGCAATCTGCATAAGCTCTTGAAAAGAAATGCTCATTAATATTCCTAGCCAGAGGCAAGTGCGCTACAGCTCAGTGAGAGAAAGGGTCAGGGAAAGGGGAAAAAAAGAAAGGAAAAGAAGGGAAAAGATTGGAAGGCCCCATAGAACAAGTCAGTACCCCAGACAAATGGAGCCTTTGTTGGGGGAAGAGGAACAGACCATTCTGCTCCAGGAAGAACTATGCAAATAGGCTGGGAACAAGGAGCTATTCTCTCTTCTATTTTTATCAGTAACCCAAGAGCATCAGAGAGGCTGAGACAGCCCCTTCCCCAAGGATACTGGGGCAGTTTAATGGAACCAAACAAAAGGAATGGGAATTCCACAGAGCATCCTCCTTCAGTCAGCAAAGCAATTGCAAAAGCTCTAAGTTCAGCCCAAAACTTTCTAGGGGTACATTCCCTTTGCCCACTGTGCTGCCTTCCCTCAATTTGCCATCTCTGTTCCCCTCCCCGTGCTCCATCCCTGGAATTAGGCTTCTCCTCAGCTATGGAAATTTCCATCTCACTTCAGTAAATGCAGGGATTTTGCTAGTACAGGGAATCAAGAAGGTTGTGACAGAACATATGTTTTTATCTGAAAACAGGAATCGCCTGCCACTCTCCTCCCCCACTTCAAGAAAAAGGAGAAAAATAGAAGAGAAGTGGTTATGTTATAGTTACTAATTTTCTTTTGATCTAAGTGATATATTGCTTTTCCTATTAGGATTTCATTTGCTTTAGCACGAAGAGATCAGCAAGTAAGTTGTTTTAATTAGACAGGTACTAAAGAGTTTGATAGTAATTTGAATACTGACAAGCTGGAGTGCTCACTGGTCCATGAACAGAAAAGACATTACAGCGTTCAACCTGCCTGAAGAGAAAAACTCCCTTAAATATTTTACAGGCAAGAGAAAAACAGAAAAGAAAGCTATGCCAAATGGAGAGATGAAACACAAGCAATAAGGTGCCAAGGCTGACCTGTGAGCACCTGCAAAACTTGTTATCTCCCTGTCTGGAGTTGGAGCTCCTTAAAGAGGCCTGGTTAAGCAATATTTGCTGCAGGTAGGGTATAAATAGTTGGATATGCTTAGCAAGAGGCCTGGTTAAGCAATATTTGCTGCAGGTAGGGTATAAATAGTTGGATATGCTTAGCAAGAGGCCTGGTTAAGCAATATTTGCTGCAGGTAGGGTATAAATAGTTGGATATGCCTAGCAAGAGGCCTGGTTTAGCAATATTTGCTGCAGGTAGGGTACAGACTTGGAGCACAGAGCCTAGAAGGCCATTTCTCACAAACGGGATTTTGGAGCATCACTGTAGATGCAGTGCCCAAGAAGGGTGAGTCATAAATGTGCCATAAAGAGCAGCTACATGCACAGAAAGGGAGCAGCACACAAACGTGGGGCTGGTGCAGGTAGGCTTGCTGCTCCTGGCCAACTGTGTGCCTCCTTTGGGCTGTCCACAGCTGTGGCTTCCTCCTGTCCCACACCATTTCCCACTGGAGCTTTCTCCCAGGAACACATCTATGACAGCAGGTTCCCTCACCCAGCACGTGTGCCAGCTTACCAGTGATCAATTCCTTAAAATTCCTTAAAAAAGGCTACCCAGGAACATTTTCTGGATTGCAGGATTATCATCCCTTCACTCATCTCTCTTCTACTGCTGCTTCAGGAGGAAATTCTTCTCTCCTCTGCCTTTCTTCAGGCAAACCATCCCTCCAGGAGCAGGGCTGCTGGCCCAGCAAGCAAAGGCTCTGCTTTGTCTGAGCTTTCTCTCTTACTGTTGCTCAAAAACCCAAACAAAAAGGAGCACTCTGATAGCCTTACTGAGCCAAACAAACATAAATATATGTATAAATTCATCCATATGCTGACAAGGCAGCTGGGATCTCCAGCTCCTGAGCACACGAACATGAGCCCCTGTACACAGAATTAACTCAGCTGTGCCAGTCTACATCACAGCCACTGAAACCTGGCCTGGGAGAGACTCTGAATCATCACAGGTGTCCCCTGCAGTACAGGCTGCTCTCTCCCCTGTCACTGTTTGCAGCAGCAGAGAGATTCCCATTGACTCCAGCAATGAGATGGGTAATGCTAAAGGTGCAACACCAATAAAAAAGGAAAGCAAAGCTGCAGTGAAAGTGCTGAAGCAATATGAAACATATTGGTTAATGAAAGGTCTCCTCCAAAAATGCCAAATAGCCCTGATCTTCCTCTAGTGGGCAGAAATAGAGGCATGGCTCTATTATCATGGCATAGAAATAGAGACATGGCTCTATTATCACAGAGAGCCTGGTGTGGTGCCCAGATCCACAAACTACCCTTCAGCACTTCAAAAGAATGGCACAGCTGCTATCTTTAGGAGTGAGAGCCGGGATTTCAAAGTTGCCAGAGTCTTTTAATTTCTTTGGGTTATGAATGTTTAAGTCGTGCAAATTTCTTTGAAAGTTCCATTAAAATATTCAAAAGTGGGACTTGTTTGAAGATACTGCACAGCATTTGTGAGAGGCAGACTGAAGAGGATTGCAGGGCAATCACCATTACTCATTTCCATTCAGGACTCTTGCCCAAATTGCTGGGCCACTGTGGGCAATACACCATTTCCTCAGCCCACATGCAGATAAAACAAACATTATTTCCTATTCCCTGAGAATTACATGGTAAATCTTATTTAGTTACAATAGGTATGGTTGTGTGTTTTCCATACAATCACCTGGAGTTCAGACAGTCATTTAAATGGAGACCTGCATCATCTCATGCTGCTCTAAACTGCACAGCCAGTGCAACAATGATTTCTGAATAATTAAGGGCATAGCTTACAAATCCTTAATTTTCCTATACTTTGGATTTAGGTAGAAACTAAAATTAAATTATAGTTGACACAGCTATTTTCTCTCTCTCTAGTTCATGACCTTAGTAAAGTCCTCATGTCCCTTTCTTCATTTTTTTATTGAAATGCACTTTGTTTTGAAACTAGTTTTTCTTTACTATTTAGAACTGCTGGCCAGCCAACTAAAACTCCTCTAGCTAATCCCAGCTTTGTGTCCAAAGCACAAATAGGTTGCACTCAATAGAATCAGGAAAAAGAAGTAAAGCTGTGAAGAAAAGCAAATGTTCTGCTCAGACCCCACTGAAACTCAAGTTACAGAAGGATGTGCTGCTGTTTCTGCAGTCATGTGCAGGGTTCTGCAGATCCATTCTGCAAACACACCTCCTAAAAAGCAGCAGGGTTCTGTGCTGCTTGCTGTAACAAGAGTCTGACAAGCTGGCATGTTTCTAAAGGGAGACAGGTATTTATTTTCTGGCTCCAGTAATTTGGTGGTGGTCAGATTTTAGAGAACTCGCAGCAGTTCAGCTCATCAAATGCAGAGACAACAGCGAGTATGCAGGAAGGGCTCTTAC
This sequence comes from Molothrus aeneus, assembly GCF_037042795.1. NCBI lineage: Eukaryota > Metazoa > Chordata > Aves > Passeriformes > Icteridae > Molothrus > Molothrus aeneus. The sequence goes on along the minus strand of NC_089650.1, from coordinate 487,495 downwards.
AAACACATGCAAAGACATATTTAAACCCCAGTGAAGGCAGATAAGAATTGACTAATGCACTGAATTATGTGTCAATCATTTTGATTTACATGTCTCTAATACTAATTTTTCAGCCCCCAGTTTCTCTCTTCCTGACTTCCCCAAAAACTCCCCTTCTTTTTCCAAGTTCCCTGCTCCTGCTTTTTAATTTGCTGGAATTTCTGTTCCATCTCAATACAATCTACTCTAGGTAAAATCTCATCCTCCTGCCCGTCTCTGTATTTCTGATGTTGTCATCTATGTCCATTCTCACTTAGAACCACTTGCCCTTCTCTGCCCTTTTCAGTGTGGAGAAGATTTTGTGATGGAGATCCAGAATTAAAAATCCTGATCCTTCAGCTCTCAGCATTTTCATGTCCTGCCTACCTCACTTTTTTTAGAGTTTACCACTTCTGCTGCTTTTTCCTTGGCTTTCTCTGCAGGCTCCCCTGCCCTGTGAAACACCTGAGGAGCTCAAAGCCTCTCCCCCTGCATCCTGTGCCAGAACCACTTGTCTTGAGTGCCTGGAGTGAAACTGTCAAACAGCAGGACACAGGTAGATGGGCAGTATGGATTGCTCAGAGTTTTTGTTTTACACCACTGGTTTGGTGATTTAGAGCCCTCAGGCAGGCTCATCTGCTGCCCCACACTCTCCCTGGTTTTATTCTCCTGCAAATGTGAGTTTGGAATTGGATGGCAAATACAAACATTCCCACAGCTCTTGTATGAAAGTGACTGCAGGAGCTATTCCCACTGCTTGAAATCCATCCCAAGATGATAACCCATCTCCATCAGCTTCAAAAGTGAGTTGGAATTCAGTGGAGTGTAGATTCTTAAGTGCCTGGATCACTTTTAAAAACAGAATTTAGAAGGATTTTTTTAAATATTACCCTCTTTAGATTTGGGATCCTCATTTTTCTGTCTTTGCTCATAGTCAAAGCATAAGTCAGACACCTGCGGTCAGTATTGCAGAGCAAATAATATCAACACTCCTCAGCATTATTTTCCACTTTACAATATTTAAGATATAGTAAAGTCAAACTTCCAAACTGAACTTTTAGCTACACATCTGTCAGACCCAAAGGCTTCTTTCTAGAAATAAAATATTATTGTTAGTGCCTGCACACGAGTATCTTAAATAAACTCTCCCTTGATTTCTCAGTGTAACACAGTGATGACTGATGCTTTACCTGTGTGAATTAGGACATCCAGCCTCAAATGAGTCAATCCAAATGCTTTCTAAAAATTAACATTCAAAACAAACCAGGCATGACTGAGATCCTGTCTGTGTGCAGCTTCCACCCAATGTGGTGGTCCCCAGCCTTTGCCAGGGGATGTGCTGCTTTCTCCTATCTTCCTGTGTCATTCCTGATGTTCATGTTTCCTCTGAGACCCAGTGATGGAGTTCCCACAACCTCTCCTGCATCATCCCTCTGCTCTTCTGCAGCTGCACATCATTGCCACATATGCCCCAGTCCTTGCTTTTATATCCTGGGAGGAAACTAATTTACTTTCCCTTCACAGGTGACATTTCCTGGGCCTCTGGTCACTACCCCTGTTCTCCTCTGCATTTTCTCTGGCCAGTGCACATCTTTCTCAACTGCACTACACAAAAGCAGATACAGCCTTAAAGCTGAGGGATTTCAGATGCCAAAAAAAGCAGAAAAGTGTCATGGGCCATGCAGGTTATACTGCTGTTGATCCTTTCCAAAATGGCATTTGCCTTTTTCACAAGAGCATGACATTGTTGCCTTACATTTGGCTTTTGCTCTCCTGTCTCTCTCAGGTCCTGCTCCACAGTGCTTCTATCAAAGGCTTTTCCCCCAGCTTGAACTTGTGTGATATCAGCCCGAGTGTGGCACATGTTTAAATTGCATTCAATGTCATCTAAACTCTGAATCTATTTTAGCAAGGGGTACTTTCTGCTCTGATCTGGCTCTTCTGTGTCTCTCAGTCCCTCCTAGCACCATATCACATGAGAATTCACTGTGTGCTCTCTTTTGTCACCCAAATTGCATCCGAAGTCCTGACTAGCTCTGCACCCAGGACAGACTCCTGCAGAACACCTTCAATTCACCCTTTTAATGTGACAGCAAGCCCCTGATAATTCTCTACATTCAGTCTCCTAACTGATTTTCAGCCCCATCCACAGTAATTTCACCAGCATTAAGTTATTTATCAAAAATATCACAAGACACTGATGAAAGCCTGAAGAAAGTGAAAATATGTCCTCTGCTGCTTTTCCTTTATCCACAGGGTATGACAGCCTCTCACAAAAGGAAGTTAGACCACCTAGCCATGATTTTTCTCTTGACAAATCCATTTGGTGGCTATTCATCTTCTTAACTTCTCTCTGCTTACAAAGAATTTTGTTGGCTGCTTCTCCCAGAATTTTTCTGGGCCTTAAAGGAATGGCAGCAGGGGCCAAAACACCCCAGCTCCTTTTCCTGAGAGCTTTGTGTCTCAAAAGCAAGCAGTGACAGCTCTGACTTCAACCATCCCAAGCAGCAGTTCCTCAAGACCACTGACTAAGTCATTTAAGTATTTTCAGTCATGTTTTAGCAATGAGAGAGGCAGCAAGAGTGTTCTTGCCTTTGAATTATTGATCATCAAATTGCAGTTTTAGCATGGAAGTATTTCCAAGTCCTCCTGATCCAGTGTGTGATCCTGGATCAGGCTGGAAGCCTCAGCCCAGAGGGTGGCCAGTACTCACAAGATCCATTGTAATTAAGCCTGTTTAATTGACCCTGTTACAGCTCACTTTCTCAGCTCTCTTGTGACTTGAGAGATGATATTTTCCTATTTCATGTCTCTGAAAAACATGTGAGTGGCATTTGTGGTGGTAGGTCATCTCTCTCCTGACTGTGTGAAGACAACAGCCCAGTGTACTTGCACTGAGTTAATATTTTACTGCTTCTAAAGGAAAAAACCAGAAACAAACAAACAAACAACAACTCCTTTTGTTTGCTGTCCTTTTCAGTATCAGATAAATCACAAGATGCCTGAAGTTACCAATAACAGGGACAATAAACGCAGATTAATGCCAGCAAACCAGTCACATGCCTCTTGCTTTTGCAGGGCCTGATCATGAGTTGCCTCCTGCAGCCAGAGAGGATGCAGTTTTATAGGTGCTTCAGATCTTTCTTTGACTGCTTATCAAAGCTTTTTCGCCCTAAGATTTGTGACCATTACAGGACAGAGATGCTGGCAGCAGCTACTGACTCTGCTCACATGGGAAAAGCCCAGAGGCATTTTTCTACAGTTGTTTTATTTTCCAGCTCTACTTTAATTTGGAAGATGACCAATTAATGGATTAATTTTTATTCTCTTAAACTCACTGACTTCAGCCAAGCAGCAAAAAGCTAATCTCTTCCTGAAGTTCTCTTCACCCACTACCATTAAGCAAATTTTTGCAGACTTTCTTCAAAGCTTGCCTCACTAAAACACAAAGTGACGGAACTGTGGTATTGTCCAGCAAACCTGGTTTGTGAGATGGGCACTCTCCTTAACTGAGGCAGTTCTACACCTTTCCAGAGAGCAGCACATGATCCTGCACGGGGGGTCACTGCCCCCTGCCCCTTCCATCTAATTAATAACATCATTTAGGGTCCTAATAATCCACCAAACCAAAAGTAACTGCTAACCTTGGCAAATCCCAAAAGAAGCAATGCTTGCAGACAGCCTGTGTGATCCTCCACTGCTGGATGGCCTGGGCTGGTTTCTCCCCACACAAAATACCATTAAAGCAGCTGTACAGTGGCTGTGCCTTGAATTAACACAGTGAAAGCCTCCCTATCAGGTTCCTAATGACACCTTGCTGGATGGTGCCAGCTGAGGACACTGCCAATAAACGTGTCTGCTTTTCTATCTCTTTCAGACATAGGACAAAATTCCAAGTGGTTGCTCCTTGGTAAAAGATGCTCAGATGTTGAGCAGAGCAAGTCATTCTGGAATACCAGCACCAGGGAAGCTGGAAGTCCAAGTCCTCATTACTCTAATCCCTAAAGCTTTCTTGGAAATATGATTCTCCATTTTCCATCCTCCCCTGGTTTTGATTCTTTCAAATACTTGAATGCACCACTCATTTTACAGTCAGAAATGACACCCCATTTGCTTTCTGCCTTCCCCTGGATCAGCATAATTTTCCTTTTACTTTAGAAAAGCCAAAGCATTCTCAGGTTGCAGCTCTTGACAGGCAGCAGTGCTGCATCTCTATCCCTGCATGTGCACCCAGCAAGAGCAGCAGCAGCTGCCACTGGTGCCCAGACCTCCTCCCCTCAGCCTGACAACCTGTCTTAATGTTGAAAAACAGTTCAAGGTAGCACTTGAGACCAAACATGCCATTTTTCTTGTCAAAATGAAAGCTGTAAATTTTAAGCCTAATGCTTAATGTATCCAGATATTGAACAGAGGGACTTTTATCCTCAGCTTAATGGTCTGTCTAAAATCATCAAAAAAGATTACTTAAAAATTCAAGGTCCTCAGAGGTCCCATAAAAATTGTGTGAACCATTTTTTTCAGAGCTTTTGGGGAGGCTAGGGGATCCTTTCATATCTTTTTCTTTCCCTTTGCTTTTTCTCCAAATGCAAGGGGAAAGCATGTACAGAAAGATTTCTATCTCCTTTTTTCCCCGAGCTTGAAAGACTTGCAGGGAGCTGTGACTACACTGGGGGAGCCAGAGCTTGGGCTGGAGTGAGTTATCCCAGCTCCAGCAGTTCGCAAGGAACGAGAACAACTCACACGGGGGATGAGCACGGGGATGTGCCCTGGCTGCTGCATCTCTCTGAAATGAGATCCAACACTCCCAGCACTCCTCAGAGACTCTCAACCTGCCTGTTTGTGGGGTTTGTTTGTTCTGCTGACCTGGGTGAGATGGCTGAGGGTTTCAGGTGCTGTTTGTTCACTTTGCAGATGCTAAACGGGGAGGGTCAGCTGTGATTTCTCACAGGGATTTCAGAGAGGGTTTGCACAGTCCCACCCTCACATACAAACCCTGGAACTGCTGGCAGAGCACCCAGTGTCAGTGCAAACCCCTCCTTTCCCCAGAACAGCACAGCATCTCCTGGGGCCCTGGCCCTGCAGCCCTTCCAGTGCCAAGAGCTGCCTGCCAGGGCTGGGATCCCTCCAGGAAAAGGCAAAGAACACTCAAAACAGCCCTCACCACCTTCAGTTTCCATACACACCTACCCAAACCTCCCATGGACTGAAAACGTACAGAAATGTGTACTGGCAAATCTTTTCCCCCCACTTCTGCAGCCTTGCAGAACTAAAATCTAAATACACTTTGAATCCATCCAACTAAAAGCTTTTTAAGTGTGTCAACATCTGTCCATACCTACAAGCCACACTGTACTCAAACATTTGTGTTTGTCTGTAACTTGCAATAAAAAGCATTAATAAAATAACAAGTGTACACAGATTATAGGCTGCATTTTGAAATGTTAGTAAACACAGTGCTTATATGTCAGACCATAATGTTTCCAGACAAGCTGTCGGTAGGAGCCAGCTTTACAAAAACTTTCTAATTGTTTCTTTATTTCTGTTCCCAACTTTCCATTATACATTCTTTTTTTTAAAAAAAAAGAGTACACATTGCTCACACTGTGGCAGCCCCTTGGACAAAATATATTCAAATTTAAGGCTGATGTACCATATCTGGAAATGACAGTTCCACAAATAAGTAAAACCCAGAAAATTCCTTGTTCAGTTATGCTTCTGCAAAAAGCAAAAATATCAGGCAAGAACTTTGCTTCTTCTGATTTTACACACATGAACTGAAATCTTGCCAAGATTTTAGAAAATGGGGATCTGTAAACACCAAAGTTTTAGGGTATCATTTCTTTAATCAAGCATAGCAGTTGTGCACACATGCAGCTTCAGTGAAAGGACAGAACATACTTACCTCCCCATGTTCAGCTACTGTAAAATCACTTTTTCTCCCCAAACTTTGAGCTAAATCAATTTATATAATCTGTGGATCTGTCCCTGCCTCTCCAACATGGTGCTGCAAACTTTACCAAGCTTACATGTAAGATTTCTAGCACCTCCACTTTCTATTTTTGGTCAACAGTATCATACAAGCAACCTGATTCTTGTTTTCAAGCTAGTCTTTCAGTCCTTCCATGGCCAAACTCCTTCAGCACTTTGCTACCTGTTTAAATTGCTAAGGGGATTTGGTCTCACTTCAGATCTAGAAAAAGGGCAAAGGTTTGGAAATGTGCTTGTTTGCAATTTGTTGGTTTGGGTTATTTCCCTCTCAAAGGTAATTATGTGTGGTTGTCAGGTTTAACAAAGGACACTACACGAGAAAAAAACAAGTTTTCCACAGCTTTGGCTGTACAGATAAGGCTATCAAAAACATATAAATTTGAGTTTAAAATTAATTGCAACTATTATAACCATTTTGCAAGTTTTCAAGAAAACACAAGAGTTAGTAGTTAATTTTTAAAAAGGAAAATTACCTTGTCTTTACAATAACTATGTCCAGAGGGTGTGAAATATATTCTCCTAGTGCCAGATCCCCTATGCTGGGAAATCAAATAGTTTCAGGGGGAGGCAAAAGTGCTGCTCAGCAATCCTGGGGCAGCCCCAGCCATGTGTTATTCAAGAGGAGGCACCAGGCAAAGGCAGCCTGCATTACCTGTGCCCCTCCCTCTCTGTTCAGTGGAGTATTTTTAAAAAAACAGCTCTAATAAATGCATTCCATAATTGTTGGAATTGCTGCTCCGCGATCTGTCATAGATGGTTTATGGACAACCATCAATTCATCCTGCTCATCACTCTAACAAGTTCAATGTACTGCTCAGAGCAAAGGATGACTATTTATTTAACAGCTTTTGGCAGAAAAATTTGTTGCGTGCCACAACTTTACAAAGAACATTAAAATCAATGACAATTTATAAACCAAAGACTTGGAATTGTGCTTTGGATTCCCATAATTCATCAGAATAAAGCTGTCAGATACCTTTTATTATAAATTAATAGCATGCTGTCTGGCAGCCTGGCAGCAGCAGCCGGTTTGCCAGGTTAGCAGTGACATCTTGTGGTGTTTTCACCCATTGCTGCTGCTTTCAGCTTCCCTGGAAACGCTGGGTTATCTCCTCGTAGCACAGAGAGAGTGCAGAAAAGAAATGTATCTCACCGTGCACACATCAACACTAATAAGGTAATAACAAAAAAATCACCTTGGCAAGTGTGCTACTACTAATGTAATCCTGAAATTTGGAATAGAGGAAGACATTTTCATGTATTCCTTTTGCCCGTCACGTTGGGTATTTATTGGTCTGATGTTACAGTCACTGACAAATTTACTCATCTCCTAATGCACACCTTGGTACCTTTATAATCAACATTTATTTAGTGTGAAGATGGCCTTTCATGTTATATTGGTTTGGGAAAATCACGTTTTAAAGGTCTGAGATCTAACCTTCCTAAACTCTTCCATTGTAAAGTATTCTTTTACCTTTTTCAGATGCTCCCACAAAACCCACACCTCTTAAATTCCTCTTTTCAGGATCCACTAAAATCATGTAAAGAGAAGTAAAGCACTATTGGATGCTGCAGGATGGAAAGTCTCTGATGCTTCCATGTTCTGCAGGGCAGCTACTCTTGCTTTCATGTCAGTAAAAATGAAGGAGCAGTTCTTTATAAACTCCTGGTTTTCAATTATTTTTCTATTTCCTGTGACTACAAAATGATATCTGTAAATTTTAAAGGAACTGAGAGCAGACATTCCCACAGAGCAGAGCCCAGCCATGGGAACATCCTCCCACTCCTGCTGGGAGCTGCTGCTCCTGGCGTCCCAGCCCACTTCTGGAAACAGCCAAACCTCGCTGGCATGACAAGGCAGGGTGTTAGAGGAGCTGCTTCCCTAGCTGCAGTCCACAGCTGCACACTCTGATTCAAACCCACCTAGGATAAGGAGCAAACATCCTGCCTGACTTCAGGCACCTCAAGACAGGCATCGAGGCCGAGCTGCCTCTCCAGGATCTTCCGCTGGCAACAGGAATGGATACACATCTCCAAAAGCAGATTTATCTCACCTTCCTGAGATAAGGCACTGGCTGGAGGTGCTTATCTCTTTCCATTAACTACAGAGAGAACCCTGATGACTCCTTCAACTGGATGCTAGAAAGCTGAAGTAAATCTTACCCGTATATAGGGAGTTGTATGAAAAATAAAAGGTAAAAAGAGTGGGATTTCCAAGGGGCCTGAAATAGGCAGCTGCCTGACAGTCACTTGACTGCCAGCCCCCAAATTCACATTTAAATTCCAGCACAACACTTTTACAGCAGACTTACAATGACCTCTAAAAATATCAGCATTCTACTAACCAAAAACACCCCATCAAAGATTAAAACATAATGCATATTCCAGTATAGAGGCATATCCCAGTGTTCTTAGCAGGAATCTACACAAGATAAGAACTTTTAATATTTAAATCTCAGAGCACTTTGAAATATTGCCTGTTCCTGCAACTTTATAACAAATCTTATACAGGGATGTTCATTGTAAACCCCAGGTCTTTTAGCATCCAACAGTGCAAAGTTTTTTGGGAGGGAATGGGGGGTGGGGGCCACTGGAAGGAAAAAAAGCCCAATCCATCCCCCCTCACACTCCACTGAGAGAATTTTACAATAGGAAGACACTAAATGCACTATGGACCTATGGATACCAATGTTTCAGGTTCAAAGGGCAAGAGAGGAAAAGTGCATGCTCTGCAATTTAAAGGATGTCATCTGTAATGCAGTGTTTTTGCACCAACACTGCTGATTTATGATTTTTCTCATACAGCATTCAGAAAATAGTCATAGAGATCCTAGAGATTCCTTGCCTGGCAGAGGTATGGATTATAATTTCTGACATGGATTAAGATTTCTAGTGCACCCCTCGTGGGCACATTGCTCTCAAAGAGCATCTATCTGCTCTAACTTCCAAGGCTTGTTTACAGCTGCTCACACAGTGCTGGAAGTTATTCCCAAGAATGACAACCCCTCCTTGCCATGTTTTCATGAATTATTTTTACAATAGGCTCAAAACTTGAGCCCATACTCATCATAAGAACTTTTTTTCCTCTCTGCTCCCATAATTGATCCTTCACAATCCATCCTGTTTGCCACCAGCACCTAAAAGCTGGGTTTGGCCTGGTGCCCAAGGTCACTCCCTGGCTGTCCCAGGGAACCTCTGCCACTGCTCTGGCAGGGCTCATGGGGAATAATGTGTGTTCAGAAGGCCTGGGAGCAGGTCCCTGCCTTTGCTGGGCTTTCTGAGTGAAAGTACAGGCTGTTTTAGGACAGTCCCAGCCCAATAATACAACACTAAAGTCATAAAGCAAGCTAATATAGATTAAAATGGGATGGAATGGCAATAGCCTGACACAGAGAGGTCCCAACACCGTGTCCTCAGTGTGCTCACAAGCCTGGGAAGGGCTGTCACGGCACATTTTAACAATTGATGTGGCATGGGTGGTGAAAGGCACTGCCCACATTCTCTGTTTGAGCCACCACGAGGCACAGAGCTCTGTCACACCCCACGTGCCATGCTGGAGGACAGGGAGCAGCCATCCACAGACCACAGGGTCCAAGGGGCCACGTTCAGCAGCAGTGAAGGGTGAACTGGAACATGCCAGGCCCCTTTGAGCTGTCCATGACCCCTGACTGCAGGCACACGAAGCCCAGGGTCCCTGCAGTGGCAGGAGGGGTGGCACAGGAGGGAGCTGGAAGGGACTCACTGCCACGGCCCCTTCCTGCCCTGGCAGTGCTCACCTACACACACCCAGCCCCTCTGGCCCACCACACTGCTGGGCAGCCTCCTCTTTTTAAACCACTTTCAGGACCCATGCATCAGTTCCAGCTGTCACTGGGGCTTGGCAGGTCAGCTGTGTTATAAACTTTGGAGATGGCACAAAGGGAATAACCTGGGATCAGCTGGAGCACAGCTGCAGAACCTGTTCTGCACTCACTGTAGCTCGTGATACCTTTGGCTTCATTCTCAGCCTAGGATGATCTGTTTCCACACCCTAATTTCAGCCTGGGAGTCGGTCACACTTGTCCTAGAAAGCTTTAAATAGTTTATTTTCTCTGGCCTTGTGAACGATGTGTGCAGCCTCACAACTCACCTCTGGTTCACCACAGCTGGAGGTACCTCAGAGAGTCACATCAGCAAAGTCTCACATGCTGGGGCTGGTGTGGCACAGCACCCAGAGAGCAAAGCAAGGAGAAGCCAACACCTGGTTACTCTGCAGAAGGCACTGCCACAAGAGCTACAGAGACACAGGTGTGAAACCAGAGCGAGCAGACAGAGCCCTGTGGTTTCTGCATCCATCACTCACAAGCCAGCAAGAAGAAATGTGGTCTGTGATGGGCAGGACTGCCCAACAATTGGCTCTTTGGGAGCTCCTGCAAATGCCACTGAGATTCCTAAATTCCTGCCCTCACATGGTACAATGCAGTGATGAATGGACTGCTGCCCAGGACCAGGCATGAAGGTTCCTTCATTCCTAAATATGCATCTAAAAGCTTATCAAAGCCTGTTCTCAGCATCTGCTCTCTCCAAAAAATCACCACAAATACTGCAAATCTTGCTTCCTCACGAGACTGAGATTTTCTGCACTTCTTGTTCAAGCAGGACTGCAATTACGCTATCACAAAAATAGCTTTATAGTGATAGAGAACAAACCCAAGAGCATACAAGGTATCACATACACACATATTGCAGAGCTCCAATTCCTGCAGTGCTTTACTTTTGAAAAGTCTTGGAGGTGGATGTCTCTGATTTTCTGAAACCAGACTGAAGATACCTGAAAAGAACTGCTTGAAATTAAATGGAGAGTTTGCTACCACCATCAGTACTTAATGCAAGACTTAGGCAGTGACAAACTCTGTAAAGCAAATCAATTGTTGAAATTCAGGCAAACTAAGCAGAAAAAAAATATGTAAAGCCCATTCCCTAAAACCTGGTTTACATCCACTTTTGCTTCCAAGTCCCTGTGTATTAAGCAGGTCATAAAAGCATGCTGGGAAGTTGTTTGAATTCCTCTGGTGAGGAGTGCCAAAAGCTTTCTCCAAGCTCAGAACTAGAGCTAGTTAGAAAACAGGAAATGTTTTGCATAACATTTTTGCAAGCCAGGGAGCTGAACATTATCCATGATTAAGACAAACATGAAACAAGGGCGTTTTACCTATAAGACCAGAAAATGTTATGTACAGGACTTCACCTTTAGAGTCAGGCCAAGAAGAAAAAGCTCACTACTGGCTACACCTAGTTCCAGCTGAAATTTTTTTTTTTTTCATCTACTCCAGTCCTGTCCTAATGGATTTTTTTCCCTGGGTCTCCAAGCAGTCAGAATGCACAAGATTTGCTCTCTGTTGTCACCTAAAGAAAGCTGAAAGGGCAAAACTCCAGGGCTTGCTCTGCTGGTTGGCTCTGAGCAGCAGCTCTGCCATCTCCATGACTCCCCAGTTCCCCCCATTTCCTGATATAATTTCACATTACAAATCTGCTACGGAAGGAATAATGACATGGATAACACACCAAAGACTTTATTAAACTAAACACAGCATATGGTGCTCGTTTGCTGGCAACCAGTCACACCAAGGAAAGGCAGAAATCCCAGCCCCACAAGAGTCCTGTCAGCAAGCACTGTGACAAGGGAATATTGCAAATACCTGGCTGGAAACAGCAGCCTCACTCAGCTCACAGCAGCCCCACCACTGCTCCAGAGCTGTTCTAAGCATAGCAAAGAAAAGCAGTGTTGGTGTGAAAGCAAAAATGAAAATAGCAAATAAAGCTACAAAGTGCTGGGGAGAGGCATCCAGTCAGGTTTTCAGCCTTGTAATTTGGAGTCCTCTTTGCACAACTGGCACAGAACTGTGCTGAGATGCATCCTGAGCTAGCTGAAAATCTAGAACAGGTCCAAAATGCCTGCTCCCAAGACTCTCTGTGCTGAAAAATATTAGCAATTCAGTCTTAAAAATGGCTTTTGGTTTGTACTGGAATTCTTTAGCTGGAGTCTGAAGGTGCAACATGCAAAACAAAAAGTGAGTGGGGAAAGAAATGCTATCAGCTGAAATTAACTACCCAATGGGCTAGGCTTAACTCTACAGGAAAAGGTCTGAGTACTGGCTATGTGAATAAGTGCTGAGTAAGTAAAAAAACAGGTCTCCAAATAACCTAGGTATAAAATTATTTTAAAAACCATAGGGGAAAAATGCTTTCATCCTGTAGCAATGAAGTTCAGTGACAATATGCATTAGTTTTAAATGTAAGGAAAGTACAGAAGGTGATAAAACTTTGAGTGGTGCATGCTGTCTCTACACACTGAAATGTTTGTATAAATAAGTATACAAATCAGTATTCATAAGACCCTGAGCAGTTCATAAGTCTGAAGCCTTTCTACCAAATGTGAAGTCATGATAAAAACACTTAAACTGTCTAAGACGGAATAGTCCCTCAGCATGGAAACAGGAAAAAAGGCTCCAATTCACATGTTCAGAACCTGTGCTTGTCCTCTATACTTTGTGTTGCTTCTCATATTTTTTTTTTAAATAATCACACTTGAGCACAGAGTGTGCTTTGAGCATAGTTTGCAGAAAGATGACAGGGATGGCCTTATCTTGTAAAGAAAAAGAGGGGAAAAAGGAAGAGCTAGCACATATTTATTACCATATGGGCTTGGGAGATATTAGTTACAAGACAAGAATTCAACCCTGTAAACAGAGAAAAATAACTGTGGCAAGAGGAGCTGAACTGCTTCAGTAAGGAACAAAAAAGAAATATTGCTGGTGCAAATTAAAATCACAAGTTCACAGTGAGATTTTACGAAAAGGTAAAATCTTTTCTTTAGATAGAGAATGCAAATACTAAAACCCAAAGTGATGGAAGTTTCAGGCACAAGCAAATGTCTTTTTTTCTTGTTCCTGGATGCCTCTCACTGGGACAAGTCCACAGGGTAGGTAGGAGATGCTTTAGCTGGTAAATGGCTTTGGTGTTCTTTCACCTCTTATATGCAAGTGTCCATTGGTCAAAACAGCAAAGCAGGGAAAAATGCAGCCCATCCAAGGTATAATAAAGGAGGAAGAACACCTTCAGCAAAGAAGTTCAAATTTCCAATATCTAGATTTCAATGACTACAAACTGAGAAAAGTTAAAGTATTTAGCATTGTACAAGCTATATATTCAGACTTGGAACTGCAGCTATATTTGTCTCACAGAAAATATTGTCTGACAAGCACATAGAAAGGAGAAAAAAAGTAGACCAAAAAAAAAAAAAAAAGGCAAAATTCCCATTGACTTCACCAGTCAAGACTAGGATTATAGTACATTTTGCTGCTCTCTGTTTCAGGAAGAATAATTTTTTAAAAAGACTTGTTCAACCCTACTGTTCTCCCTGGCCACAGTCACCCAGCCACTGTGTTCCTCCTCAGTCCCATCCTTTTTCTGAGCCTGAGCTGCCCAGTCCTTCCCAGGCTGCTGCAGGAGGCACTCAGGAATCCAGGACACACCATGGAATTGTTCGTGGGCTCTGCCTTGCAAGAGTGAGGGAGCCAGACCAAACCAGAGACAGATCCCATGCAATATCCTCCTGCATTCAGTCAGGAAAAACCATTTTATTTTAACTAAAGAGCACAACAGCTCACACAGAATATGTATACACTAATTGAGGTTAGCTCTCCTAAGCTTTCCTGAGATGTATCTAAAAACACAACTTCAGCTTTTCAAGTTTTAAAGTGTTTAGATGTAACTGAAGGAGGCAAATCACATTCTGCACTCTTAAAATGTGGAGAAGATGCTTGATTATCTGCATAACTCTGGCATACTTTGCCGGAGCTATGAAAGGATAAATCTTTCCCTCTTCTTTGAAGTCTTTTTTTTTTTTAATGGCATCTTAAAGATTTTGCATGTCCTTTCCTCCCCCTGCTTTGTAAAAGAATATAAGTATCCTAGGATTGCTGAGTTTAGAACATGTGAATTATAGAGATCTTTAAGTCTTCACAGCAGCTGTTTTTCAAGCACTGTTCTTAAATCATAAATGATAGAATAAAATGAAAAAAAACCAAACGGAGCTCTGGGAAGAAAGCGTATTTGATCCTGCAAGACATTTCAGGAAAGCACTTAAGAATCCTCTTAATTAACAGGGATTATTGATTTCTGCAAAAGGAATGCCTAAACACTTAGCTGGGCTGGAAGCCTGGAGTCCTGTGATCACGACATCTCCCATTCCTGAATGTCCACATCTTGGAGGAAATGCTGCAACACTCTATCAGAGCACAGCACAGACAGGTTGGGGCTTTTAATCAGAAAAGCTGAAATAGAACAGTTTTCAATTCCTCACACACAGGAACAGCAGCGTGGGCAGTGCCAGGGAATCCAGCCAGGCCCTGGCCAAGCACTGCTAGTGCCCAGCCATTGAGCCCAGCCCACTGTGGTGCCAGGGGGACAAGGGACACCAGGAGCTCCTTGTGCCTCCAGGCTCTTCTCTGGTGGGCAGGGTCTGTGCAGCTTTCTGGGGCAGAAAGCCATCAGCATCTCCATCCCACCCCACCTCTGCAGGCCCTCAGGGCTTGTGCCCAGCTCGTGCCCTGCCCAGCTGAGAGTCCTGGGACACAAGGAGGGGCCTCCATGGGCTGCTGCTCTGCCCGTCACCAACACATGGGCTCAAGGAGCCTTTCCTAGTGTGCCTCCCTCCTGGGAATGTGGCCACCCCAGCCCGGGAACAACCAAGCAAACGTGGCCACCCCGGCCCGGGAACAACCAAGCAAACGTGGCCACCCCGGCCCGGGAACTCCAATAACTTGGAGAAGACTCCAAGGACATTTTTGCTCTTCTGTTACTGGGAAAAAAGGCAATTTGCAACTCTCTCAGAAGCTGTGAGTCCCAGCAGGTGCCTTGGGCACTGCAGCCTGGCCTCTGCAGTGGCCTCAGTGCACCCAAATCCTCACCCCACAGCCACAGCATCACCCCTGACACCACCACTGGAGCTGCTCTTCCTCTCACCTCAAAGAGGTCACCACAAGGCAAAATTCTGGTCTTACTCACCTCCAAAAATTATTCTAAAGATTGACTCTCAGTTTACTCTTCTGGCCTAAAACAAGAGCCAGATCTTTAGCTCAAAATAGGTTCTTAGACATCAGTATGATGACTTGATAAAAAGCACCATTTTCACCATTGGAAACAATCCTGGGGCCATCCCCACCTGGGAACAAACATGGCCCATCCCAGCCTGAGCCTTCCCCCTGCCCTGCCTCAGGCTCAGCCTTCTGATGCAGTGAGGAGCAAACACAAACATCCCACAGCAATCAGCTCTTCACCCAGGGGTGGCACAGCACTGCAGAGCAGGGGAAGGGTGAGGGACAGAGACAAAAGGGAGGGAGGGTACCCAGCCTGACCCCAATATGCAGCTGCAGAGCTGAGCACACCTGAGCGGCAGTACCTGAAGGGTGGAAGATGCTGGAGCTGGCAGTAAACTCCTGCTCCTTTGCCAGAAGGGTGCTGGAGACATCTCGCCCCCCTATACAGCTACAGCAATAGGGGGAACCCACTCCAACCTACAGAAAAACCTCACTTCCCTCCGTCATGTTTCTTCACCTGACACTTCTGCCTTAGGAGTAAGACACTGTTTTTCTTACCAAATTGAAGGAAGAAGCTTATCTCCCATAAGAACACATCGAAAAGCTTGAATGCCCTGAATTTGCTCAAGAGAAAAAAATTCAAAGCATACAAAAGCAATTGCAAGGGTAGTCTTGCAGCATCAAAGATTTATATCTCACTGTGTTGGACCTCAGCCTCCCTCCTTCCTGTTTTCCTGAGTGCCAAGATTTTAGCTTTAGCACTTCATTTCTAGCTTGTGAGGGAGGATATGTGGAATGGGCTTCACCCCCCTTACAACAAACACAGAAGGAAAGAAAGGTTTTTACTGCTTGCTTTTCCTTTGTCCCATAAATGCAGCATGGCATTTGTGTTGCTGCCACCAAGAACCCAGAGCCCAGTGCTCTGGGGTACCCTGAGGGACAGGAGCACAGGAACAGGGCACAGGGACGCTGGAGCCCACATTTAGCCTTTGTGCTCTCACATTCTGGGGTGCCCTGAGGGACAGGAGCACAGGGACAGGGCACAGGGATGCTGGAGCCCACATTTAGCCTTTGTGCTCTCACATTCTGGGGTGCCCTGAGGGACAGGAGCACAGGAACGCTGGCGCCCACATTTAGCCTTTGTGCTCTCACATTCTGGGAGCCAGTACATCACAAACCAAAGCAGCTGGAGAAAGCGCTTCCTGGACCATGCCCAAGTGGAGCAGTTGCATGAAGGATTTCAGCAGCTTCCAAGGAAGAAATTCAAAGACATCAAGGCATGTGACAACCCTGGCAAACTGCTATAGTCTCCTTGGTGGAAAATTATGCTGAATATTGTTGGAAAAAGTGTCTCTTTCTCTTACCTACAGAAGATGAAACAATTTATACCATTGAGTTTAATCACACAATTCCCTCAGGATGCCTACTTAAAATGCCTCAAGTTATCCAATTTCTAGTAAAAAAACCCCTAATAATTTATTTTTATAAAACAATATCAAGAATCCTAGCACAAATTTAGTGCAAATGAGTGTAAATAGGCACAGCTCCCCACTGTAGTCAAGGTTACTAAACTGATGTGGAAATGCTCACTGGATAGAAAGCAAAAATATTTGCAGAAGCACTCCCTGGAAACCCTACAGACAAACAGGATCAAATTCTTTTCAGCTGCACAGCTGGACAACAGATAAAATTCACTGACAGCAATGCAAGGGCTGTGATTTGCAGTGAGGTAACAAAGAACTTGGCTCCTGTATTTTTGTGGATAGCATTAAGAAAACAAGTTCTTTGGCTAGGCTATAAAAACAACAGAATCTTTAACAGGCATCATCCAAAGGAAGCTGGGAGCATCACTGAGTCAGGGAAGCCAGACCTTCTGCAGATGCACATTAAAAGTGGCCTCACTGGAGAGCATTAGCTGTGCTAATTTACAGCACTTGGAGGCTGAGTGGCCATCTCAGCAATGCTCCTGGGGAGGAAACACACTGGATTTATGAAGGAATTTTCATCTTCATGGTGGGGTAATAACTAATTCCTCCTGTTGCCTTTTCCAGCCCAGAAACGAAACTCAAGATAATTTCAGTATGGGAGGTAAAATGAAAGTGGATCTTCATTGAGGGCTTTCAGGGGCAGTTATGGAAAGGTGTCCACAAAATCTCACCCACACAGGGTGAATACAGTTTTTATACATTTAGCAGGATGAGTGGAGATGGAATTCCCCCCAGTCAAGCCCCTTCTCTGGAGCCCCCTCGGCATGGCTGTACTTGTCCATGAGAATCTCCAAGAGTGGCTCCCAGCCCTGGTAGCCAGGGACAACAAAGGGGCCTTGGAGCTCTGGAATTTGTTTGGTCTTTCTGCCTAGGGAAAGGGCATGGGAAATTACTAGGGAAATTAGCCACTAATTCAATAGGCTATAGAGCTACAAATCTATGTGTGAAGAGCATAGGGAACACCTTAAAGAATAAAGGCTAAAGCCAAAATGGCACCACTTCAGCCAATATCCCTAAGGTAACCAAACCCCTGGTTGCATCTCCAGTGTATCTCAGCTTCACACATGACAAGAAGTTGCTGCCAGCCCTGACAAAAATTAAAATACATGAAAGCATGTATGAATGCACATTAATTCCTCCCTATTCACCAGGAGCAGTACCTCCTGGGATGCACATCCATCATCTGTCCTCCACTGAAACTACCTGCTCTTTCTTTCCTAGAGTTCCAAACCCAATGCCATGTACCTGCCACACAGTGTTCTTACAGAAACTGTGTGTGGGACAGAAACACCACCACACCCAGAAATTATCAACAAGCTCTTAAAATGCAAATCCAAAAGCCCCTTTTGTATTACCTGCAGAGCAAACAAAACACAATTCAACCTTCAACTGTCCATAACCAAAAAATACAAATGCAGTTTATTATTGTACAATGCTGGATTAATGGTCCAGTTAGGCAATAATATTCTACATGCGTCTCAGCTCCCAGTGATGCAACCATACAAACCCATTAAAAGGCTATTTCTATTGAGTAAGCAATCCCATAATTAGGCTGACTTCTCCAATTTCTGGGCACTTAAGAGGTTGTTTTAATAACTTGGGGCTAAGACTGCACATATCTAGCCTGGCCATGTCCCCATGCCCAGAAAATCACCCTAACCAGCAGTACTGGGCTCTTTTCTAAAGGTGCTCACACACTGTTTAGGTGCCCTAAGTAGCTCCTGAATAAACTCAAAGTGGCAGTAAGTTATCTGCTATATCTCTGCACAATCAGCTCCCTCCACCAGCAAGCTTCAGACTGAGTTTTAAAGAAAACCCGAGGTCACAGGCAGAACCTGGCTACTCTCTTGTGGGGTTTTTGGTTTGGTTTTTTCTTTCCCACATCCAGAGAAAACTCTGTTAATGGGAAATTTTGCAACAGCGTTGCTTGCTTTGATGCCAAAAAGAATTCAAGGGGCTGAAGAGCTCAAATACCTTTACTTTGTGCTTGGAAGCTGTGAAGGGTTCTTTCAGAAAGTGCCACCAATGCCATGAGAACTATGAACCAGGTTTTACATTTGGGATGGCAGGAGGCCTTCTACCCCCTTTTAAACAGATTTTGCTTTTAAAACATACCAGTCAGGTGGAGCATTGCAATATTTTGCCCCAGACTTTACAATGTCAGTTCAGAACTTACAAGTGTGAGTAATCAGCAGTGAGCTTGCTGCTTTTAGAAGGGAGAAAGTAGAAGTGAAGAGTGCTTCTCCTCTCACAGAAATAATGTGCACAAGTTCCCAAGAGCTCCAATAACTTGGAGAAGACTCAGAAGACATTTTTCCTCCTCTGTTACTGGGAAAAAGGCAATTTGCAACTCTCTCAGAAGCTGTGAGTCCCAGCAGGTGCCTTGGGCACTGCAGCCTGGCCTCTGCAGTGGCCTCAGTGCACCCAAATCCTCACCCCACAGCCACAGCATCACCCCTGACACCACCACTGGAGCTGCTCTTCCTCTCACCTCAAAGAGGTCACCACAAGGCAGAACCCTGGTTTTAATCACCTCCAAAAATTATTCTAAAGATTGACTCTCAGTTTACTCTTCTAGCCTAAAACAAGAGCCAGATCTTTAGCTCAAAATAGGTTCTTAGACATCAGTATGATGACTTGATAAAAAGCACCATTTTCACAGAGAAAGAAGGAATACAATAAGCACATTATTTTAAGTATCTTATGCTGGATTACAGTTTATGGGTATGTCCATCACCTGGCAGCACAATTTTTTGTGGCTATGAAGGCCAGCTTGTTTGGAAGAGAAATTCACTATAATACGTCTTTTCTTGAAAAACTGTGTGCCATAAGCATTATTTTGTAGTAGTTTATCCACTAAAGTAAGAATTTATGGCAGTTTAATTCCCTGAGTTAAAGGGGAGAGAAATGTAAATGATGCTGCAAAGGTAACTAGGCTACCAAGAAGCAGATGGCTTTAATTACCTATTTACAGGATTGTTTATACTGGGAATTTGAAAGAGACACACAGTTTAGAAACAATACCATTGTGGGAATACTCTGTACATTTTAATTAAGCTGGATTTTAAATGGGAATAAAATGAGATTATTGAATGCCACCGAAACTCAAACTGAAACCCGAAAATCAGGAGTGCCTCGCACACAAGCATTGCGTGGTATCAGATGTGCACCAGGATGCACAAACCCGTGCCTGCCAGGACTCACTTCTGCTCCTGCTGCAGCAGCCCTGCCTCCAGGCCAGGCTGGGAGAGGCAGCACCAAGCACAGAGCCAGGCTCACTGGTGTTTCTGAGCTCAGCAGAGCTGGCTGAGGTTAATTTGAACCCTTGTGCAGGACCTCAGTGACCTGAGCCTCCTTTGGCAGTGCCAGAGCCCAAAGCACCTCCAGCCTGAGCAGGTGAGACCCGCTGGCCTGGCCCAGCCCTGATCTGGGGTGAAGGTGCCTGGAGCTCACACCAGTGCTGGAGGAGAGGGTTCCACCCAGAAGGGTTCCTGGCCTCTCTCACCTGCTCCCAGACATTTTCCATCTTCCCTCAGGAGGCTGGCTGACCCCCAGGAGTGTGAGCCACCAACCAGACACAAAAGTAACTCAGCCAGAAGGAAAGGTTTTTCCAGAGGCAGCAGCAGCAGCAGGCAGGAGCAGCCAGCCCTCCCTGCAGCAGCAGAAAGCAGAGCTGCTGGCATGAAACACCAAAATCATATAAATATATTGCACAACAGCTGGAACATCAAGGCCCCCTAGGGCTGCCCAGGGTCTTGGTTAAAGGGTGCTTTCCTTCAGATCTCCTGTCCCACCCAACTCCTCACCCAGTGCTTTCATGGTGCAAACGTGGGCACAGGCAACAAAACCAAAAGCAGCCAAACCAAACAGCTTGAGGGTGCCCAACCTCCGCACATCCCTGGCACACCAAATCCCAGGGAAAAGTGTTCACTACAGCACTCCAACCCACCTCTCATACCTTGTAACAGATCAGTCTAAAATTACTCTTTAAATTAAGCTGCTTAATCAATGCCAGGCATTACCAACAATCCAGGCCCACAATGAGCGTTTTTTATAATCAAGATCAAACACAAGGAGCATAAACACACTAATAATTTAAGTGAGCAAATTATGTCTGCACAGAAAATACACTTAAGGAAGGGCCCCTCAGCTTCAGTGACTCAGCACAAACACACCCCTGGGGCAAAGAATGATTACAGTACATTGTCTAAAATTCAAATGTATGGCAGAGGCTCTGAGGTGCTCCCAGGTCAGAACAAGAGAAGACATATTGAGAATTTTGCATCTGAGACAGAACAAGAGCAGCAGAAGCCCTACCTCTTCGCATTTCCTGGAAAAACTGAGAATACTCGTGACTCCACAGAGAAAAAGCTGAGCCAAGACATATTATTAGAGAGAGAAAAGGTCACCAGGAATTTCCCTGCCAGCTTTTGGTACAACAACATGCCCTCCACATATCCTGCCTGACACAGAGCAGTTCCCTCAGTCCCCAGAACAGAGGTACACCACCAGAAAGGGACAGCAAGTTGTTCTTTGGGACTTCACAAATCTGAACTGAAAAATTCCTCTCTTCAAGCTGCTGCTTGTTCTGGAGGGCATTGAGTTAAAATTCAGTTACTTCTGGCTGTGGTCTCAGCAGGATAAACCCACACCCAGCATCCATGAGATTTTCTGCCCTTCCAGACTCTCTGGGCACACCTGCATCTCTGTTAAAGCCCACGGCAATGGGACCGGAGCCAGTCCCTAAAGTGCACGCTGTGAGTGAGGGTCCACTCCAGACCAGGCTGCCACAACAGCATGGACCAGAGATCACCTGCAAATTCCTCACAAATTGGGAGACTTTAATCTCACATGTAAGCAATCTAACAAAACTGAAAGGGAAAAATAAGTCTAGCAGGCATTTGAAGCTTAGCCTGGTATTTTTTCCATTGCCAGTAAAAGTGATTATAGCAACAAGAGGATTGAATTATTTCCTTTGTCCTGTAAAGTCTGAATGATCCAACTTGCTCATATTGATATGAAGGAGTGCACAAGGTGCAAAGCCTCAAACTGGGCCCATCCCACACTGTTAAAGCTCCATGGAACTCCAGAGCTGCAGCAGCCTGTGCCAGCTGGGGGCCCACTCCACATGCAAAGCTCCTGGCCAAGAGATGGAAGTGGCAGAATTTCCACTGCATGCAGCAGGGCTGGAGGCTGTCACTGACAGCCTCTGCTATTTTTTATCAGTGACCAGTTTCCAAGGCTGATCTTTATCACACTTACAGATTTCAGGTACGGGTTTACCGTCCCATTTTATTTATAAACATTGGCTTTCTACAATTTTTTTAATATTTTACTCCCCCTGCCAAAACCACTTTTTGGCATACTGACTGCAGCCTTCTGGACTATCCTAATCCCTGAGAAGACTGAGACACAGAACTAACTAAAATTGTCTAGTACAGCCAACACTGTGCTTAAAATAGTTTCCCATGCTTTTAATCTATTTTTACTGGCTAGGGCAGGATTTAATCCTTCAGTTACAGGGTTGTGCCTTAGATTTTATTTTTAAATGTGTTAGAAACTTTTAAATATCTGTTTTACTACATGTATTTTCTGATGAGTGTTAGATAACTTCAAACCAGTATAAAATTAGGAGACACGAGTTAGTCCTCAGCAAGCAGAAATACCACAGAACTTGTCTTTTCCAGAAGGGTGCCTTACACTGAAAGCCTGATTATCTTCATGTCAGTGCATGGCTATCCCTGGGGGACATCCATGTTTGCAATGCATGGTCACCATGGTGGTCTATTCTTTTCTTTTTTCCACAAACCGGTTGCCCACAGTGCCATTTGTATCCACCTCATGCTACTAGAAAAACCAAAATAATTGTAGTTATTTATATATATATATAAATATATATATAATTGCTCAGAAGTTTGCTCCGGTTTCTGTTCAGCTATGGCCATGGGTGAGAGCAAAGACCTGCAGGAATATCTCAGTGGCAGTGTAATCAATTTTAGGATTATCTGGAGGACAGAGCTATCAGAAGGTATTGACAATGACAGAAATTATGCCACTCAAGTCCCTTACTTGTATTTAAAAGACAGAATGAGCCTGCACTTTCTCAATCTCCAGAAACTGTTTTTGGTATTTTAGTTACCAAGCAGTAGCAATTTGGAATAATTTTATGAAGTTAGCAATTGAATTTTAGTGTTTAACATTTTTCCCCTTTCAAGGCAGACACAAGGTGAAATCCTGGCAGTCCTTGAGAGCAGGAGCCCACGTTTTAAATGCAGTAACAGGACTGGACAGACACAAGGCTTGTAATGTCTGACCCAACACCCCAAAACCAGCCCCCGCACCCTGTGACTGGCACATCTCTGGTGTGTGGGAGTGTTTTGTACAGCAGGCCTTGCAGGAGAGAACCTGGACTTCAACTGCAGGAAACTGAGATAAGAATCTGGAGACTGCTCCAGGGCTTCCTACAGCCCTGCAGCAGCAGCAAGGGGCCAGCAGGAGGGGTCAGACCCACCAAGTAGCGTTATCCTATCCCACCTGCTCTACCCCACCCCTCCAGGGCTGGGCCCTTCCCACAGCCCCCACCAATCACAGAAATTCAACCTTGCAGGCTGCGGAGAGCAAAAGGGCATTTCCTGAGGCACAGAGCACCCAGGGCCGAGGGCTGGACAGAGCAAAGCCCTGGCCATCCTTCCTCCCCGGTGAAAGGCACCCAGCAGGCTCAGCTCCCTTCACTGGGAGGGTCAGGATGAGAAATTCTGTTCCATTTGGTGCCACGTCAGCCTGAGCCTTGCACTGAAGGGTCTCTGGTTAAGTTTCTGCTGTACAGAGGGCAAGAGTAAAGTCTGAGTCTGCTTCTCAAGGCTGGAAAACCAGCCCTGATAACAAGAACCTTGGTCCCCTGCTCTTGGCTCAGGTTTTAGGTGTATAGTGACATTTGACCTGCAGCAAGTGACAAGCTTGGCTATTCAGAGCCCTACACACATGAACAGCATTTGTTTGAGAGAGTTGTCCTTAAATAACTTAGCTCTCAGTTCCTCCTCAAAGCTGGGCAGGTAATGCCAGCCTCTATCAGAAGTGCAAAAGTGGCTTAATTAATTTTTTATAAATTCATTTGAGATGTCAGAAGTACTACTTAAATATCAAAAGCTTAGTATGAGCTTCTTCCAGCCTATTAGAAGTGGAAAAGTAATTTGCTCCAGATTTGAGGAATCCTCTAGAAGTGATCCATGACTGAAATGATGAGACATCAGTGATATCTACACAACTAATAGGCAAGCAAACAAGCCTACAACTTCCATTAAATATTTATTAAGGTTTTATTAATTTACAAGTACATACTCATTAGGAAAACTCCTACATATCTACCACTTGACAAGCAGTGCCTCTAGCATAACACTGTAACTGGGACCTGTGATCAAAGATAGCTGCCTCAAACATATTGGATCCTAATAATAAAGTTAACCATCAGAAACAATTCCAGTTATTGAAACAGACTTGTAAATTAGTCACTTGGATATCCAAAAGTCACTTACATGTAGCATATGCATGAGTCAAATATGCCCTTTTGCTGCAGCTCCTTCTCATGTAGAAAAAAGCAGGGCTGCTCTGCCAGGCAAGTTAAGCAGCTTTCTGCTTTGTCACTGTGTGGACCCACCTGTAATCTGACATCTTTTTGGAATTAGAATTGTCTCCTACATCAAATTCTTTCCTGTGAAAAAATGTCTTTTTTCAAGGTCGAGGGATGGAGGGAGAGGTGTTTGCTCAATTTTAGGGACACTTGATTTTCTCCTCATGTGTTTTCCATTTTCTTTTTGTAATTGAAAGAGAGGAAAGAGGACTTGGAGAAAACTTTTTAAAAACACAATTGCATAAAAATGCAGAGCACTTACTTTAATTATTAAAATGAGACTAATTTAATAATTTCCCAAAAACAAACAAGAATACTTGCTGTCTTATTTGCAGGTTCCAAAAGTGTCCCAATGGCTGCTGGGTTACAGCTTAATCTGTGGGGCAGTTATAACTAAATATTCTTGCAGGAAGCACTCAAAAATAGCTACTAGTTTCCATTTGTAGTAATGTAAATTTACCTGATTATGGAAAAGGAAAGCTACTCCCAGAACACAGATCAACTCCTAAAATACAGTTAATCACTCACTAAAAGCAAATAAAAAGCTGATGCTAACATTTGTGTGCCTTGGAAATGTAAAGTATTGCATACAACTAATGCCAAGTATGAACCTGACCATATTTGTTAGTTAAAAACGAAATAACTTTTATTTTTCCTATGTTTCTTGGTCAATCTTCTCTCACTGTTTCAGGTTAACATGCTGCTTTGCTAAAAAGGATAGAATGTAGGTAAGGAAAAAAAAAGCCTTAAAAAATACATATAAAACACAGCCTCATGCAGGAGAACTTTCTTCACAGCAGACCAGTAATAGGGATACACTTGGCATATACACAAAGATGCATTTATTTTACTACCTCTAAAACACTGATGGTCCCAGACTAAAGCACCCACACATCATCCTCCCTAGAAAATTAGGCTCTAATAGTTTTATTGGTAAACTGAATCTGGAACTGTGGCTTCCAGGCTCTCTCTCTTTCCCAGTCCTTAAAGTTCAGAAAAATAATCATGGTTTCTAAAATTAAGAAGATTTTTAAAGCAACTTTTCAAAAGCCAACCTCCCACACACAAAAAAAAAATAGAAAAAAAGTGCTTGCTTCCTCATTGGTTTTAATAAATGCAACACCAAGTTTCTAACAACACACATTTTTAAACCATGTAACAATCAGTACTGCAGAAGTGACTGGCAGCTCAGGTGCACTGACTTCAAGGTGCCCACATGGAGACATCCCCAGCAACTTGGCTGTAATCATGAGGATGTATTTAATCATTTCTCCCATTGAAAATCTTGGCCCAGGCCTCTCCCGAGTGTCAGTGCAATAGAAGCTGTGCCCTGATTTCTGCCTGAGACAAGATGCCTTTCTTCCCCTGTGCAAGCAGGGACTCCATCTCCCTGCTGCTGGAGCACACCTTCATCTCCTTCCCCCCATAATTAAGGCTGACTTATCTTATGTGGGCCATTCACCTCTTATTTAACAGGAGCAGCCTGCTAAAAGAGCTGAGAGGTTTACAGGAAGGAAGCAGTTAAATGATAAAAATGTGAAATGTTATGCAGCAAGCTGTGTACAATTAACTGGAATTCAAATATACACCTTGTTCCAATCCAAGCCATTTATGAGATAAAAATAGTCTACTAGAAGAATGTCATGATTAATGAGGTGAGACTCCAGCTAATTACTGTTTCCTCCAGAAGTAATTAGGTTGGCATTGCTAATCAAGATGAATGAACACTCTGACCCGCTTTTTTAAATGTAAAACTATGAGCTGCAGCAGCAATAACATCATTTAGTTCAGGCAATGTAGTCTTTATTAGGCTTGTAGTTTGATTAAATTCTTTTGTTATACCAGGCTTTCCACACATGAACAGATGAATGCTGTGATGTTCAAAGAGTTTGTCACCCTTAATTAAAGGCTGAAAAGGCTTGTTCAATTCACGGGGCAGCACACAGGACAGCTCTAAATTGATAGCTTTTAAGTGGGGGATAACTGAGGGAGTCAGAGGGTTTCCCATCTGCAAGAGGATCCCTCCCTCCTCACACAGTTTCCTGTCATAGTAGCTGGAAAATCAGATATTTTTGTATTGATTCCATTAGCCAACTCTCATTTTATCCAAGCACCTTTTCATACACAGCTCCACTTCTACAGAGTGAATCCACTGTGAGTTCATTTACTGCTGTGTCTGACTGTGGCCCTTTTGTACCCAACCCCAGAGCAGCCTCATGTCCCACCATCCCCATCACAACTACACAATTTCACCTGGGAAGGAGGTTGGGAAAGTGACACCTGAATGATGTTATAGTGCAGTTAACACCTGGTACTTTCCCTTTTTTACCTCTTACTAGCAGATAAAGCACTCCCTTTTAACCCAGATTCATCGCAGCCAAACATCAGGTCCAAATTTTCACCTAGGACTTTTAGTTTAAAGCATAAATGAGTGGGGAAGGAAACGCCCCTCAGCCTGGTGTATGTGTTTGCTGCTTGAGCAGCACAGCAGGTGAGCAGAGGGACCAAGCCATGGGCACAGGGAGGGACAGGGCTGGCAGCACAGGAGCCCTGGCATGTTCCAGCAGCAGGGGCAGGTCCCTCCCTCACCACACGGTAAATCATTGTAAATGTGGAGCACAAAGACCTACCTGAGCCCCCTGCCACGCACATTCCTCTGGGAACAGGCCATGGAATGAGCGGGTGCCAAGGCTTCCAGCCCAGCCTTGCCCCACGGCGCTGCAGCCCCTCAGCCCCAGCACACTGTGCCTCAGCTGAGGGCAGAGCTCCCACCCGGTCACCATTGCCCCCATGGAGCTGCAGCCCCTCAGCCCCAGCACACTGTGCCTCAGCTGAGGGCAGAGCTCCCACCCGGTCACCATTGCCCCCATGGAGCTGCAGCCCCTCAGCCCCAGCACACTGTGCCTCAGCTGAGGGCAGAGCTCCCGTCCGGGCGCCATTGCCCTGCCTCGGGCCCGGCACACACGCAGGCGCCATCGCCCTGCCTCGGTGAGGCTTTGCTCATCCCTCAGCAGGCACAAGAGCCACCCCCAGCAGGCAGCAGCTGCTCACAGCTCCCCACACCTTCAGCACGGGGCTTGTTGGACTGGGGTGGCCGCCACTAGCCACAGCACCATGGACGGACAGACAGAGAGCAGTTCTTTCAGGCAGGTTTGAGTCACTTTTGTTTTACTTAGAGAATCAGCTTGCTGGTTACAGGTTGTTGCAATGACAAACTCGCTAGGAAAGCAGAAAGAGACACATCCACCATTCCTCAGAGCGCCATTTCCCCTCCCTGCAGCGCCCCTTCATGGCTGTGGGCAGGATAATACACAGTCACCCTCTGCCTCCTTTCGGTGTATAAAGTTACTTTAAAATACAAAACCAGTGAAAGACACTTCCTACACCTGCACACCTTGTTTCTCAGGCAGGCTGAGCTCATAAATCACAGAGTCACTTATGTTAGAAAGGCCTCTAAGGTCACCAACCAACCTTTAACCCAGCACCACCACACCACAATCCTAAGTGCCACATCCAAATGCCTTCTAAAAACTCCCCTGGACAGCTGGTTTCAGTGATTTACCAAAATTTCAGTGTAGAAGTTTTTCCTTGTGTCCAATCTAAATCTCCCCTGGTGCAATTTGAGGCCATTATCTCTCATCACTTCCACCTGTTACTTGGCAGAAGAGACTGATTTCCCTCCCATGCTCTCCTTCTTTTTATAGCATCAGTTCAAGGAGTTGAAGAGAGTCATAAGGGCCCCTTCTGAGGCACCTTTTCTCCAGACTAAATTCAAATTCTCCTCTTAAAACCCATGCTCCAGATCTGTCCCCATCTCTGGACACACTCCAGTACCTTGATGCCTTCCTTGCAAGTGAGGCACCCAAACTAAACACAGGATTCAAGGTGCAGCTGTGTCACAGCAAATGGCACAGCACATGTCACAGTTGAGACAGCCACCACACTCAGAATATCCCCACACGATTTCTGAAAGCTTCACCCCAAACCCAGGAACACCAAACCACTCCAGAAAGCTTCAGGCACCTGCCTACACACAGTAACACCATTCCAACTCCAGAAAGCTTCACCCTAAACCCAGTAACACCATATTTCTTCAGAATACAATAAGACCTTACCTCTTTAGAGGGCTTCAGTCATATGCACATGCAGAGTAACACCTTTCCACTCCAGCAGGCTGCAGGATCTGCCCTCCTTGTCCCTCAGCCCAGCCTCTTGTACCCTCCTGCTGCTGCAGTGCCCCTGTGCCCTCCATGGCTCGTTCCTGTTAATGCTGCTCACCTGTGCTGCACAGCTGGAGCCAATTGGGGATGGTTGGCACAGCCCCAGCCCAGTCTCCACCGACTGGGTGCACCTGTGCTCTGGTTTCCTCCCAGCCCAGGGACAGTGTGAGGGGCCAGGCTTCAGGCACTGTGCTGACCCCAGTAAGCAAGGCTGAGTGTTCCTTCATTAACACAGTCGGTTCATGTGTTCCTGACTATCAGTTACACGGGTACATGGTTACCTTACACAAGGTATCATGTACACAGCTTATCAATTGCCTGTGCAGCCCCTAAAAGCGAAGCATGTCACTTCTGAGCTGCTACATGCTGCTGAAGCCACTCTAGTGATTTACTGATGGAAGTTTC
The DNA here is from genome assembly GCF_037042795.1 of Molothrus aeneus. Classification (NCBI taxonomy): domain Eukaryota; kingdom Metazoa; phylum Chordata; class Aves; order Passeriformes; family Icteridae; genus Molothrus; species Molothrus aeneus. Next base: position 458,670 of record NC_089650.1, on the reverse strand, counting down.
ACTGGCCTGCCCAAGCTGCTCATTCACTCTTACTGTCACATCCCCTTAATTCCTGATTGAGAGCATTGGTTAACTGACTCCAATTTAAACAGGTGACCCCATAAAGCAAGAGATTTCTACATCTCCTTTCCCTGGTCACAGCTGTGCCACGAAGGTGTTTCCCTTTCTCTCCACACATTATTTCCATGCATTCCCGCTGGGTGTGTTCCAGGGCTCTCCAAAAGGTCCTGTTGCACAGAGCATGGGCAGCATCTCTTCTGCTGCTTCAGTGTAATCATTTCCATCTCCCAGCCTGCTGCTGCCATAGTGCAGTCATGGCATCTGTGCTTTCCTTGGGCTCCTTCAGATGCATCACTCTGGGCTGCTTCTTTCCCTGAGAAAGTGTAGTGTATAGGGACTGTTGGATATTCTTTGGCTCTTCCCTTCCCTATATGCCCTCTAAATATGTCACAGTGAGGTGTGGTGTCCCCTCAAAGGTCTGCCAGGAAACAAACCTGGATAGACAGGGGATGTAGAGGATGAACTCTCATTTTGTGAGATCTGATTGGTTGCTTTTTTTTTTTAAGTAATTTTTTATTAGTAGAACTACAAACATCTTTGCTGCCAAAGACCGATCTCTACCCTAGCTGTGCAAGTAAAATTATTCTTAGTTCCCCCCCCCCCCTTTTTTTCCTGATAATAAGACCCAAGGGTAGCCTAAGAAATACTGAGAGAATTAAAATTTTGGATGGCTAAATGAAAACTTCAAGCAGAAAAAGGCAAATGAAGTAAGAAGAATGAATAAGCCCTTGAGGTCACTGCTGGTGTTCATGTCAGGGGCAGGGACCTTGCAGTCATGCACATGGCAGCTGTCCCCCAGCATGCAGAAAGGAGGGTGGAGCCCACATCCCACATCCCAGTGAGCTCATCTCCGTGCTGATCCTACGCTCCCCAGACTCTGGAGCACAACTGCTGCTGTTTGAGCAGGAGCTGAGCTCAGCCCTGCCGGCCAAGGGGCCGAGAGGGTCAGGAATTTCCAGACTGCTCCTCAGGCCAGTCCACCCCCACCAGCTGATGTTTGTAAGTCCCTGTACCCTCTCTGCTTGAAGAGAATCTAGATCCACCTACTCTGCACTTCCTGAGCTGCTGATGCACCACAGAGCTGCACTTGGCCAGCCTGGGGATCTGTCCCACAAACACTGGTGCATGCACCAGTAAAATCTGGTTTGCACAGGTTAGGTGTCTGTGGGTGCCTAAACCACAGGGCAAATAAAGAGATCAGTCACATTTCTCAGATCCAAAGTGTATTAATCTGAAATGGAGAAATATTTATGGAGTATTCAGGGAGGCTCCCAGTTCTCTCCCCTACTACCAGCCAGAGCATCACATACAGTGTTTAACATGCACTGCCCTCAGTCTGGTGTGGACAGCAGATAGCAGAGGGAGCTGGTTTTCCCACCTGCACAAGCAGCTGGAAGAGCTTGTCCCCATGCACAAATGAGGAAGAGCAGCTTTTTAATATCAGCAGCAGAGCTGGGTGTACAAAAGTGGGCACAAGGACCATGTAGTTCCCTCTTCCCATGTCGTTTTTGGGCTGGCTCTTTTGAGCGGGAGGAGGTAGAGCTGGATTTTTGGTGGGTTTTTTTGCTCCTTCCAGCAGTTTTCCAGCCTTCAGAGCTTGTCAGGTTTGTAAAAAGAACAGCTGGGATCTGAACAAAATTGGTTTTGTGCTTTTTCAGAGCCCCCTGCTCTTTGTACTGCTGCAGTGATGGGTGAGAGAACATGGGCACACAACTGGGCTTGTCTGCTGTAGCTTTCCTTCAGCTAATTCAGGTTCTTCGAGTCTTGATGTGAGTTTTTTCTCCCTGAAAGAGTAAAATTGAAAAAGTCACTGATGATTTGTTCTTTGGCTCTATTTTGGTGCCAATGCATCATTTAGCACAACAGCAACCATCAATACCCATTCAGGCACTATCACAAAGCTTTTCCCTAACATTCACTGTGTCATTTAGAAAGTGATAAAAATCCCAGTTAGAGCAGTATATTCTTTTGTGGTCCCCTAGTTCCAGCAACCTTTTAAGGTACTGGACAAAATTAGCAACAAATTACTTTATGAATACCGAGTCCTTTTGTTGCAGTGTTCTGAGAGTTTGCAATACTGTCAGATTTGAATTAAATATAACAAAAATTAAGCTACTTTGTGTGGCTGCTTGCTTAGACAGTGAGGTAATTATATATAATAAGGAGATCTGATTAACAATCACTCCTAGTCATGGCAACCTCACACCATTATTGTGCTCAACATGAAGACAGATTGTTATATTGTTTTGGAATGTGGGAAACCAGCAATAGCAGCAGCACACCATCAACTTAATACATAGAGTAGGATTTTTAACATTGCCAGCTGCAGTGAATTAATTGTTACCAATATTTTATTTTTTCGGGGAGTATGGTTTTGCACATGGGTTAAAGAACTGTAAGGTGCTCAGTAGCTTGTACACTGTTCCTTCAGCAAAAATACCATAATGTCCAAGCTTTTGTAGCCCAAAAGAAAAACAACTCTATGGGTGCTGGTTTTTTCTTGTTTTGAAAGGGGACCACAGCACAAAATAGTCATTGTCCTATCACAAGGAGATGTGATGGCAGTAGTAACAACAAACATCCTGGAAGAGACATCTTCAGCACTGAGCCCAGCCCCAGCAGCTCCCCAGTGCCTTCCTTTGAGCCACCGTGCCAAGGGCTAAGATAACTGGAGTATATGCTGCGAATTTGCAGTGCCAGTGATTTTTCCATTTGGGCAGCCTAACAGAAGCAGGGAGTTCAGACACAATATTGCCTTCACACATGGCTCCAGGGCTTCTGTTCCCTCTGCCCGAGCAGCCCTGAGGGCACACACCCTGTTCACCCTGAAGGAGGGAAAGGGGAATTTTATTAATAAAGCATTTTTCCCTGTGGTGGTAAAGTGTCTTGTCCAGGGTTAGAATAAGCAGCTCTATTTTGGGACTCTCCTTCACAGGCTTGTGGCATTTTAAACTCGGGGAAGCAGCTGGAAAAGAAAATGTCACATTCAGTTCTGTTCAGGACTGAGTTTTGAATCTTGGCTAAGCTTAACCAGCCAATCAAGGGATGTAAGTCAGCTTGGTGATTTGTGCCTCTGAAAAGGAACAGCTCCAGCCTAACCACACACCAAACAAACAGCCCTGCTTTTCCAGGGGGACCAGGCACAGAGCTGGGAACCTCTTTTCAGCAGAGCAGGAGGAGAGCTGGGAGGCAGGCAGCACCAGGAAGAGCTCATTGGTACTGAGGGGATTTGGGAAACATTGGAGACACATTTCAAAGCTGAGAGTGCACCCGGAGCAGAAACCTCTGACAGGCAGCAGCGGCCAAGCTGAGCTCCCAAACACCCCAGAGCAGCCCCCACGCTGGGACTGCCACCAGCCAGCACAGCCACTTGGCATGGGCAGCACCTCACACACACATCCAGAGGTCCATCTGGGGGAGAGTTACTGCCTGAGGGGGGGATAAGGCAGCCAGGAAAAGCACATGGGCACGAAGAGAAGCAAGAGCTGTGCTCAGACAGGGAGTCAGTGGCTATCAGCAGGAAAGGGTTTGGTGTCACCGTGCACAGCCCCGCTGGGACAGTGAGCCCCTGCTCCAGGGAGGCTGGAAAGGCAAATGAGGCACAGACAGCCATGGGACAAGCAAGGCAGAGAGGACAGGAAGGACAATCACTGTGCTTGTGTTTGTTACCCCTGAAAATGACCCAGCATTTATAGAAATAACGCAGCAACAGCTGGATCCCTGTTCAGGGTAACATTTGTGTGGCACCCTGGGAATCTCCAGCCTGGAGGAGAGGGAACCTGATCTTCCATGGGCTGGGGGCTGCAGTGAAGGGCAGGAGGGGGAGATTTGTGGCTCCTTCTCAGTATCTAAGACCTAAGGACACAAAATGAATTATCTTGCAACAGAATTGGAATGAGCGGAGGAAGCACTTTTCCATGTGGCACATAATTAAGCTCAAACACAGATAATTCTGGAAGCCAAAAGTATAATATGGTTGAAAATGTAGTTTGACAAATCCATGGAGGAAAATCTATTACGGGCTGTGCAACACAAAGCCACAAGTCTCCAGCTCAGAAATCCCTGAGCAATGGGGAGGGGAAGTTTTGTGACATATTAGACCCCTTCCTGCACTCCTTTTTTGATTTTCAGAGGAAGCAGAAGATGCTGTCTGGTCTGGCACACTGCTGCCATCCCAGTGTTCCCAAATTAGCTGCCCAGCCTGGAGTGTCCCCAGACCCAGCTGGGTGGCTGGCTGTACCCTGCAGGGTCTGTTGGGAAAACTTCCTGTCTGCACCCACTCTCCCCCTGGGTAGGGTGTGCCCTGTGTCTTTTATAGCTCAGCCATACAGAGATTCTTCTACTCCATGAGGAAGATTACATTAGAGAGTGGAATAAAATACTAGTTTGAAAAGCTTGATCAGGGTCACATCCTAAATTAAGTAGAAGGAAGATTCCTGTCCAAATCCTGCAGACGGCTGGGGGTGGCAACCAGTCTGCCTCAGGTTTCAGTCCTATTTTCTCCTAGAGCACATTGAACTCATCATCTCACTGAACAAGCTTTAGCAGTGAGCAACTGCAAATAAGCTAAATCCAGAGAAGTCTGCATAGATTGGAGGCAAAATGCAGCATTCTTCTTCAGGGAGCAGAGCTATCCATGAAAAAATGTAGAAGTAATCTAGTCCTTCTCAAAAACAAACAAGGAAACATAAAATCCTCCTCTTTTCTTTGATCATAGTGATCTTTATATAATCACCTTTGGGTGCAAAGCTGGCATGGAAAACTCCTGTCCAAATGGTGAAAGTTTGAGAAAGTTAGAGACATGAAACAAGGAAGATATAGATGGAACCAGGTTTTAACCACCTCAGGCACATGCAATCAGTCTTCTCATTGCAGGCTGTGAAATCCATTTTCTGAGGAGACAGCACAGTGAGGCCAAGCTGGAAAACCCCTGTTCCTGTGCACAGCACCCAGGGTATGCAAGGGCACCCTGTCTGCCACAGGCTGCTGTGCCCACCCTGCTCTTCATCACCTTCACAGTTACAGGGTCTTACATACAGGTGTGATCAACATTTCAGATGGACTGGACTGAAAATGAGCAACTTTTCACAAGGGCAGGCAGTGATAGGACATGGGGAAGAGTTTTAAACAGAAAGAGGAGAGATTTAGGTTATGTGTTAGGAAGAAATTCCTCAGAGTGTAGGGAGGTACTCAAAGAGTTTACCCAGACAAGTTGTGGATGCCTCATCCCTGGGAGTGTTCAGGGCCAGGCTGGGGGGGGCCATGAGCAAGCTGGTTTAGTGGGAGGTGTTCCTGCCCAGGGCAGGGGGCTGGAATGAGGTGACCTTAAAGGTCTCAGCCAACCCAGACCATTCTGTGATTCTATGTTTTGTATCTGTGTCCGTCTGAAAACATCAGTTCTGCTCCTGCACTGCCCAGAGACCTTAGGGGGCACCTGGCAGACTCCTGTTTAGAGTTAATTCTGTATTACTGTTTCACACATTTTTGCTGCTCTTGGACAGGTTCAGCAGCCCTGAAGGCAGCAAAGCACTGTTTCTGAAAATCCAGCTGACAGATAGCTGTGTCTCCACAGGCTGCCTGCTGGGCCCTCTCTGATGCAGCAATGAACAGAACCCTGCTGTAAAAGCCTTGCTGCTCAACAGCATTCTCCTGATAAACTCCTTCTGAATAAAAGAAGAAAACTGCACATACCTGGTCATGTTACAGTGAGGATAAAGCACAACCTGAGCAATAGAGAGGTTCATATGTTTAATGCTTCCAGGTGTTATGTAGTCTTCCTGCTTGCACTTCTCTGCTTCTGTTTCTTCAGTATCTCTTGCTACATGACTGCTGCTTTTGTTTGGGTTGAATGTTTTCCTAATTCTCTTTCACTCCCTGCTTTCTTTGAATTTGTTAGGTATTGCTCTGGGACACAAAGTGAGCAGGAAATCTTGTGAGGCATCTTTTTATCTAGTTCTGTGAAATGCAGTTAGAAAAGCAGAGGCTGTGTCCTCTTTAGACAGAGGAGCCAGAGAAATTGCACTGTGCATTTATAAACTGCACAGTTTGTCACTAAGCCCATGTACTCTGCTACCAGCACTGAATATGCTGCCTTAAACACCAAAATCCAGCCCCTGTCTCCAAATCTGTCAGCACCTGAATCCAAATCCCATCATTTCTCCCGTTCTTATCAGTGTTCTTTACTGTCTGAGTGCTGCAAGCAAAGCATCTTCCTTATGCACCACTGGCATTAAAGGTCCTTGAAGAAAAGTTGGGTTCTCCATCAAAAATGTGATTTATCAAATTTGCATGGGGGATATAAATAAAGTTTAGAAAAATTCTCTTCCTGAAGCAAAAGAGCATCCAGGTCAGTCATTGCTACTGTTGCTCTGCAGGGCTAATGACAGAAAATGCAGGAATTTTTTGTCACTTGGAACATGACTCAGAATAAGAGACAGATGATCTACAGATTAGGAGTTGCTAATTTAATTAAGGAGCCACTTAATGAGGTAAAATGGTACTTTAGATCTAAGTATCTAAGCCTGCAGAAATTTTAGGAACACTGTAAGCTTTTGTATTTCAGAAGCAGCTTGGGTTAAGATTATTTTTCCTTCAGAGGTGACATCTCAGCTTTGCAGATGGAGAGAGGACTTGGAGTTCTAGAGAGATTAGTCACTGCCAGTAACATCACCACTATACAATAAAGAAAGAATATTTTGGGGTATAATGGTACTGCTACACAGGGAGAGCAGTTCCACAGCTGAGCTAAAAGTTTGTTATTTTTAATGAAAAATGTTGACAACAGTAGGCAATGAAATTTTTTTTTCTTAATTTTTTTTTTTGTCCAAAATTCCAAACCATAAAGGTTTGGATGTGTACAAGCTGAAATACTGAAGCTGAAAATAGCACACACAATGTTTTAGCCAAATATTTCACCAGGCAGGATAGTTAGCGGCTATTATTAAAGAGTTTTACAGTTTAACTGTACTTTGGAAATAAAATTTTTCTTTTTAAAGAAAAAACAAACCAAACACTTACTAAAAAAATATTTTTGTTGAGAAAACCAAAACAGTAACAGATTTCAGTCTTGGTGGATGATACAGAATGGAAAACAGACATTTTCCCTAGGAATGTCCATTTCATCAAATTTTCCACTTTGACCAAGCTGTTGTTTTTCTACACACAAGGTGGGGGAGGAGTTTCATGACCATTTTTCTCTTACTTCTGCTGTAATTTCTTACTTTCCATATTCTGCCCACCTTTGCTTGGCTTGCAGAGCTGCTGGCTGCCCCCGCCCTATCAGGTTAAGGCACTTGCTGGGAATCACAGGACAGTTTGTGCTGGAAAGGACCTCAAAGATCATCCTGTTCCAAACCTCTGCCAGGGCAGGGACACTCCCAGGCTGCTCAGAGCCCATCCAGCCTGGCACTGGACATTTCCAGGGACCCAGGGGCAGCCACAGCTGCTCTGGGCACCCTGTGCCAGGGCCTGCCACCGTCACAGGGAGGAATTTCATCCCAACATCCCAACCCACTCCCTGTCAGTGTGAAGCCATTCCCGCTGTCCTTCACTCCAGGCCCTTGTGAATAGCCCCTCTCCCCTTGTGGGCTCTCTCTGGGCACTGCAAGGCCACCAAGGTGACCCAAAGCTCCTCCTGCCCGGGTGAGCAATCCCAGCTGTGCCAGCCTTTCCTCCCAGCAGAGCTGCTCCAGCCCTGGCATCGTCCTGGCGCCTGCTCCGGGCTCTGCAGCAGCTCCAGCTGCTCCTGCGCTGGCCCAGCCCTGCAGGTGAGAGCTCGCCTGAGGGCAGCGGAGGGGCAGAACCCAGGCTCGGCCCAGCACGGGCTTTGGGCTCCCAGGGCGCAGCCAGGGCACCTCCCACCCTGCAGCACCCTCAGCCCCTTCTCCAGCCTGCCTCGGCCACTAAAAGGCTTCCCTGGGGCTCGTTTGTCACTTGCTGGCTTTAAAGCAGCTCTCTTGCACCACAGCTTGGCACAAGTGTTTCCTTCACACATTCATTAGGGAGCAGATGCCTTCAGCTCCTCTGCGGTGTAAAATCTTCAGTCAGCTCCCAGCCCCACTTGGTCACGTACAAAGCCCCCCACTGCAAGGGGCAGGTTCTAGGTTGCCCCTTGTCCCCTCAGTGTGCTTTTCCAGGTTCTTGTGTGGCAGGAAAGCTGAAGAAGAACAGGGCAAGCCCCAGCTCTGGCCTCTGCCCCTCTCTCCTGCTCAGATCCAAGCAGCAGCACTGTGGGACCTTCTCCTCTTGAACCACAACCCTTCAAGATGAAGAGCTGCAAGAACACAACTCTAATTGCTAAAGATTAAGGAAAAAGAACGACCAAAGCTTTAAAATTTATATTATTCCAAGTATGAAGAGACAAAATGAGCCCGCTTTAGTTGGTGGATAAATGTTATTATTGTAACTAAACCACTGTTATTACTTATCATTTGCAGAGTGGGTGTTAAACAGACCAAGATTGCAAACTTACCTTGTGGAAAATTCAGGGCTGTGGAGAGGAGCTGAAAAGGTTTCCAAATCAGAGCAAAATCTTGTGACTTCAAAATTCAGTAATGGATTAAAATTTGCTTTCAATTTAATTTAGAACAGTGAACATATTTCCAATAATTCATTTGGATAGTGTTTATCCATCTCATTTGAGCATCTCTTATAATGTGTTAGCTGGTGTATTTAATATGAAACATGTTAAAGATAATTTAATATAGAAAGAAATGAAATGAAAACATGATAAAGTCAAAACAATTTTATCTTATATCAAAAAAATGTTTTGATATTATTAAAATAAATCAAGAAAGTAAAAATGAAATGTTTTGACTTTTCCTTGTTAAAAATATTTGTCAAAATTGACACGTTCTTGCAAAACATTTGGACTTTGACAAACAGAATTCTTTTTACAGAAGAATTGTTTTGCTGAGCTCTAATTAAAAACTGGCTAACTCACAGATCTCAAAAAATAGGTGTCAGTGGTGAATTCTTACTGGGAGTCAAGTATATGATGCAAGGGAATAGTTCATCGGCCAGTGCCCCTGAATATTCTGACCTGAGATCCTGAAATAAATACCAAAACGCTTGTGAAAGGTTTCTGGGTGCTGAGGAGTGCAGCAGAGGGACCAGGGCCATCACAGGGTGATGGGATCTCTTTGGGAGACCTGTGACTCAAATATCAGCTGTTCCAAGCCAGGAGAATCCAGAGCCTGCCCCACAAACATCCCTGCCGTGTCAGGACAGGACCAAGGGGTTTTAGTGGATAAATAACTGAGCAGGCAAGGAAAGCAGAAACAAGCAAGATACTGAGAGAGCCCAGTGCAGGGAGGTGGAGTCCTGCTCTGACACCAACAACTCCAACTGGGAGAGTGGAAAAATCACTGAGGAAAGCATAAGTCACTCAGAGCCCTCTGTTACTTTGCCCATCAAAGACTGAAAAGTGATGAGGGAAAATGAGGATAAAAGGTTACTGGGGGCTCTTTAGGGACAGAGTTTGAAAAAGGAGTCTAAGGCAGACAAGTGCAGAGGAAAAATGAAGCAACTTCTTTTACTGGTGACAGTAGAAACATGGTAATTATCAACATGATAAGCTCATCCTTTCAGGATATCTTCAAATCAAAACTCTACTGAAGGCACAAGTTACTTTGGTTCAGCCCAGGAGAAGAAGGGGAAAATTATCTAACCTGAGTCACAGAAAAGAACAGAATAAGTGTTTTTTTAAATATCCACTACATTTATAATCTCTGGGAGTCTACACACCAATTATTTGAACATGGTGAGTAATCTGAAGATAGCCAAGATTTTTTAACTGAATCAAATTATGCCAAAAATCAGGAATTTATTATCAACGCTGTCAACGGTTGTTGAAAGTGGATGATTGGATTAAAAACATTGTCCTGGACATGGTTTCACAAAATTCTTTCTAATTAAAAAATTTGGTACTAAATCTAATGAGAGTGAGCTTTTAACCTCTGTTTTAGGAACAGAAAAAGAGAGCAGATCTAGAATGACTGCCCTGGTGGCAGGGAGACACAGATGCAAGAGGGATACCTGCTTTCCTTCCTGCTTCAGAGCTTCCCTGGTGCCTCCTCCGCTGCCCAAGGCCTCAGGATATTTTCAGCAAACAGAACATTTCTGTAGAAACATTTCACTCTCAGCAAGCACCATTTCATCAGGAGAGAAATTAAAACTTGATCAGTATAATATCAGTGTTCAATTCCTGCTCGTGCTACAAAACTAACTGTGCAGAACTGGGTTTGCAATTCATATTTCTATTATGTTCTTCTCTACATGCAAAATGGGAATCTGAGTTTCTTCTACCTTTATATCCATGGCTGGAAGAGTTTCTCTCTCCCTGTGTGTGTATACTTACACACAAAGTAAGAAGCACATCAGCTCATTTGTAACATGGATGATGCTTGTCCTCCTTCTGCTCTATTTTAAAAATACAGCCAACAGCTAGGAAGTGCAAGTCAGAGATTTTATCTGCCATCCATTACTTGAATATTATATATTTCAATAAAATATGGAATTATTTGAAGAAATGAATTTATTGCACACCATGTGTTTCTTTGCAGAACAATGTGGCAGTGGGATAACATTTTGCAATTTCAGATCGTTTCCCGTGGCAAGGAAATTACATTTGCCAGCCAGCTGGTTTCTGTAACTGCATTTAATGTACACATGGTGGGTCCTGGTTAGAGTGGGAGACAAACCCTGCTCACTCTGGCTAACAGCAAGCACCCGGGGAAAGGTTCAGCTGAGAGTGAGGCACAAACCAGCTCCTGGAACCAGAGCTGGCATCTGCTTGTCACCTCTTCAATATCTCCTCCCCTCATCTTGGCTGCTCCCTTTCATGCCATGTCCCTGCTTTTAAACCCTCCACTGTCTCCCAGGTCAGTGCACCTTTCCATTAATCCCTTTTTTCCACTACCCGTCCCATAAATCTTCCCTTGCCTTTCTCCTCTTCCCATCAGGGAGGCACATTCTCCTTTCTGATCCCTGCAAATGAAGATCCCCTATTTCAATATATGAATATCTCTTGATACTATTGTTAATACTGTTATCTGTGATAAATTAGGAAATGACTTGGCACCCAGTGCTCTAGTTTAGTTGACAAGGTGGTGGTTGGTCAAGGTTTGGTCTTTTCCAGCCTCAGTGATTCTGTGGTTCCATAATTTCACTCTTCCCCCTATACCTGAGCTCTACCTCAGACAATTCCTGTTTTAACCACAAATATTAGCACTCACAAGGGTCAAGATCACAGTAAAACATTTTGTTGGTCTAGTTTCTTCTTTCCCTGCATAAGATACAGAAAATAGCTTTTCTTAGTGCAGAATTACTAGACACAATTTCATCAGTTTTCTTTGGTTAACCTGTTTCTGAAATCTTACTTCTAATCAGCAACCTGCAGTGAGAGACTGCACCTTTTGGCTCAGACACAGAGTCACAGAACCATGAAGGTGGGAAAAGACCCCCAAGACCATGGAGCTCCCTTTTGGCTGAGCTCCTCTTCTCAATAAACCACAAGTGCCTCGTGGAGTTACTGCTAGAGCCCTTCCAGGGATGGTGACTCCAGCACTTCCCTTGGCAGCCCATGCCATTGCTGGACAACCTCTGGTGCAGAAACTCTTCCTGTGTCCAAGATGAGCCTGCCCTGGCTCACTGGGGCCATTGCTGGACAATCTCTGGTGCAGAAACTCTTCCTGTGTCCAAGTGAACCTGCCTGGCTCACTGGGGCCATTGCTGGACAACCTCTGGTGCAGAAACTCTTCCTGTGTCCAAGTGAACCTGCCTGGCTCACTGGGGCCATTGCTGGACAATCTCTGGTGCAGAAACTCTTCCTGTGTCCAAGATGAACCTGCCCTGGCTCACTGGGGCCATTGCTGGACAATCTCTGGTGCAGAAACTCTTCCTGTGTCCAAGTGAACCTGCCCTGGCTCACTGGGGCCATTGCTGGACAATCTCTGGTGCAGAAACTCTTCCTGTGTCCAAGTGAACCTGCCCTGGCTCACTGGGGCCATTGCTGGACAATCTCTGGTGCAGAAACTCTTCCTGTGTCCAAGATGAACCTGCCCTGGCTCACTGGGGCCATTGCTGGACAACCTCTGGTGCAGAAACTCTTCCTGTGTCCAAGTGAACCTCCCTGGCTCACTGGGGCCATTGCTGGACAACCTCTGGTGCAGAAACTCTTCCTGTGTCCAAGTGAACCTCCCTGGCTCACTGGGGCCATTGCTGGACAATCTCTGGTGCAGAAACTCTTCCTGTGTCCAAGATGAACCTGCCCTGGCTCACTGGGGCCATTGCTGGACAATCTCTGGTGCAGAAACTCTTCCTGTGTCCAAGTGAACCTGCCTGGCTCACTGGGGCCATTGCTGGACAATCTCTGGTGCAGAAACTCTTCCTGTGTCCAAGTGAACCTGCCTGGCTCATTGAGCCCACTGGCTCCTGTCCTGTGGCTGCCTGGGAGGAGCTGAGAGTCCCCAGGACACACACCAAGGAAAAGCTTTGGTTTCCTCTACAGCTCTACCAGTCTGGCACCCGCACAGCAGCTGAACTTGCAGAGGTGGGTGAATTAAGTCAGCTCTGTTTCATGCAAAGAAGCATCAGGAGCTGGAGAGAGTTTGGTGCAGATAAAACACTGCCACTTGCTGATTACCAGAATTGCTAAATCTGGACAGGTGTGCTGGGAGAGCCAGGAGCCCACTGCTCCTCCTGTAGCCTCTCAACACAACCTGTTGCACAGTCCAGAAGAGTTAAGACCAGCCAGTAGACCCCTAGACATCATTTTTCCAAACTTATTTTCAAGTTTTACCTTCAAAGCTTCACTGAATTCTGTGCTAGGAGCCAGGGGAGCCCAGCAGATCCATGTGCAGAGGTTGGATCAACACTGCAGCTCAGAGCAACTTCAGAGCTCTCACAGTGTCACCAGAGCCCAGAGAGAAGTGCAGCAGCAGCTGCTCACAAGCTCAAGCTTCAGCACAACTTTAAGAGAGTAGCTTAAGCATTTAAAAGGTCAAATAGAAGTTTGTGTGTCTGCCTCTCTCCACAGTCTTTTCTTGTTACTTCACTGATAAAATCTGGGGAGGACATGCTGCTGTTGTTATAGTGCAACAGTATTGGCAAAGCCCCACTTTAGAAAAGTGTAGGTTGTAGCATGCATGACTAATGATTAATGATGCTCATTAAAAAATGAAGTTCTGATGAAATTCATTAATGCTTGGCTTGAGTCTTGCTAACAGTTATGCAACATTAAGAGCAAGGCAATTACAGATCTTGGCTGCAACTCATTGAGAAATAAAAGAATACCCTTTTTCCTGTTTAACTCAATGTATGACATGCTGCACTACAGAAAAGAGCTGTCTTGAAAAAGCTTCTCCAACAATGAGACACAGCCTGCAGCTCCATTGCCACCTGCGGGTAAGTGCTGGAGTCTGTCATCCTGCTTTATTTCCCACAGCACTGGGGGATAAAGGATCCACAGAAAAGAAGGAGGAGAAGTAAAAGCCACGCTTCTAACTGGCCCTGGGGATGAGAAGTAAAAGCCATGGTTTTAACTGGCCCTGGGGATGTGCTGAGGCTGAGGATGAGCAGCAGGCCTCGGCCAGAGCTGCCTTACAAGATGCACCCTGGGCAATACGTGGCTGACACCATCAGTATTATTTAGCTAAAAATCCATGACTGAGATGCTGGAGCTCTCTGCTTAACACCAAACCGACTGCTTTAGAGACTTGCACGTAACCCTGTGCAGTTATCTGCAAGAAACACAGCATTTCAAGGATCTTTCCCAACTGAAAGGAGCACAGACTTGGCTGTAGGGTATTTTATGGGGTATTTCATGGGGAACCCTCCCAGCCAAGGCGGGGCCCTGGCCGAGCCCTGGTCCCTGTGTTGTGAAGTGTGCCATCAGCTCCAGGAGTTTCTGTGATAAAATACAATCCAGCCACTTGGACGTGCTGGTTTGTGCCTATAAACGCTGGGCCCACTTTGGGGTGAATTTGGAGACCTCTCCTGTGGGTGGAAGCCCTGGATGCAGAGCTTACTTCCAGCATCATGGATCAGCCTATAAAATGGTCCCCCAGAGGTAAAACAGCACTTATGAGGCATAAATTGAACTCCAGTGCAGCCCTAATTTTGCATGCTTTCCTCCTCTTCCTTGGTGGCAGTGATCCCTCCTGACAGCCACAATCCATCCAATTCCTGTCTCCCGCTAAATTTCAGCAGACAATGACCAAGCCTGTTGAACGTGCAAAACTGTTAACAGTTCACTTGGTGCAAGGCAAATGCTGGCTCAAGATATTTATTTTTAGCTGCATTGTCAATCCCATGGAGAGGCATGCATATGGGCACCTGCCAAAACCCTTTAAGAACTCCTGGCTATTCTGTAGCAAGAGTTCCCAAACCTGGGGAAAGCAAAATCATCACAAAATATACCAACGGTGCCATTAGAAACCAACTTTATTGTTGCACTTTGAAATTATTTACACAATATAAATCTCTTTGAAAGGTACATTACTTCATTTAATCAGTGGTAGAAGGCCTTAGAATAGTTTCAATCACATTTAGCTCAAAAGAAATACAGTTCACTCCAATGAATAGATGATGCACCTAAACACCACAACACACAAGAGGCAGGGGGACTCTTTGGGGGGATGACAGTGCTAGAGGATGACAAAGGCTCTTTTACAAATTGAGCTCAGTTTACTCACAGGACACGAGTGGACTTGTGTTTAAAAGAACACTGAAAAATCCGCAGTAACAAAGAAAATGACACAAAATGGAAAATATTCCTCATATGCTGTGGCCCTGTGTCTGCAAGCGCTCAGAGGGTTTCAGTGGAGAGGCTCAGAACCAAGGGCTCTAACTTGAAGCCACACCTCAAAGACTGGGAACATCCTCCGTGCTCAGACCATCCAAAGCATTGTGCACTAACAGCAGCATTAACTACCACACTGTGATACAAAATGGTACAGGGAAACTTGCTACAAAATAAAACAACTCTTTCACACACTGAAGGCTGGACACATTTTCTGATAACACTTAGGAATTACTACTACCAAAAATTTAGAAACACACACTTGTTCTCCAGTTCATGCTGTATTTTATCCATTTTATATGATATTTTTACATTTCTCTTCCAGGGTCTCTTTCATCTTGCATTTTGTAAGGGTCTCTATGTGGGGAAAAAACCCAAAACCACTAAATAGAGGAAAAACAATTGCAACACCACAAAAATAGGCTGGTGCAGCACCTGAAGTTATGTCAGCATTTAGCATCAAAGTTTGCTTGCTAGATTTCAAGTAACTTGTTTTCCTTTCCTTTTGATTTCTATGAAGTTTCCCTCTGTGTCATCTCTCAGTAAGACATTGGGGAAGTCCATGAACTAAATTCCACAGCACAGGGAACTGTGAGAGCAGCTTGACAACTTCAGAGGGCTGCAGAAACAGAGTGTGAAACCTTGAACCAAAAATTTGGTCATCTGGTCAAGTCTGGCCATCTAAGGTCCCAGTGGTCTTCAGGGCCATGCCAGTCAGTTTTCTGACATTTCCCAACAGTAATAAAACCCTTTATGACAGAATTCTGTGCAGAGCACCATCCACACTATCAAATACACAGCAAAGCCCAAACCACAATGTATTGCAAACTAATCAGCTACAAAGGTGCTTCCTTTTGTATAAATGATTTTTTGAACAGTCTCTTCCCTCTCTCCACAGGTTGACTGGTTTCCTAGTTACATAATCTCTACAGATCAGAAAAACTGTAAAAGTCACTTAAAAAGAAAAACATTTTAAAATCCAACAATGCCTTATCCAGTGTCTCAGCACTTCACTTGGATGGAGCACCTCCTATAGAACCAGCCTGTGCAAACATTTCACACATTTGCCTTCCCACTGGGGGTCTCTAAGCCACAAAGTCTGGTTTGATCCATCACATTCCATCTGGAGTGGTGTGATTTCTCACCGTGGAGAGCCCTTTCCTGAAGATCCTGTGTCTGGTTAACAGAACATCTACCCTGCACAGGCTCAAAGCAGGGCTTGGTTTTTCCTGTCTTTCACAGCTATTGAAAACAATCAGTTTGCCACTCACAGTCATAAAGAGGGAGGAGAAATCATCTGCAAGACTGCTCCACATCAGCCTCGCATTCCCTTCAGGTCTGAAAACACTTTCTGCTCCACTGCCATGATTACAGCCTGCTGCGTGGGGAAGATGACAGCAGACAGTTGCCAAGTGCAGCAGTTCAGCAATCTTAACACACAACAAATAACAAAAAACCGAAAAACAAGGAGCACACAAGCACCTGAAACAGACACTGAGACATGCTCAACCTGCTCTGCTAACCAGAACAGGGACTGCCCCAAACAAGAGATCACAGCGTCACTGCGGTTTGGAACAAAGCTTTATTTCATCAAAAGTTATTACCCAATGTTAAGATTTCTTTTGGTATGAGTAACAAAAGAGTATTTGAAATCTTTTGTTACCTACCAAAGGCTTTAAAAAAATCTGAGCTTCATTCTGAAACAAACTTCACCCTTTATAATTTGCTCTTGTCCTTAAACCATGAGAGTAAACAAGCATATTCAATACCTTGCTACAGCAAAAACCTGAGATTCCAAGTGAGTGATTTCCTTTTACTTACATTTATCAAGCCCATCCCTCCTCTTGACTAGCACTTCTTGGATAAACTCACTTCCCAGGATCTTTGTAACCTCAAGTGTCACCACAGGTAAGGCTGAGAGGTTCTACAAACTGCATCAAGGTCAATTTGTCAGATGGAGAGCAAGATTTGCAAACCAGAATTCTCCAGCTGAGGTATTCAACACACCAGTGAGAAGAAGAAACTAAGAGCTTGAAGGACACCATGGAGTTCAAAAGAGACAATGAAAGGCAACGGTGATGAAACACAGTCAGGGAAAAAACTAACCTTTGTTATGTCTGTGTTTCCAAGGTTAAAGGCCTCTTCAGAAAGGGACTTCTTACACAAAAAAAATTCTGATGAGGTCAGAAGTCATGCACTGACAAAGCAGAATGTAATTTTAGTCCAAAAGGAAATAGTGATAAGCCAAGTATGGAAAGGAAGATTTTAGATTCATGTTTATGCTAAAAGAAATAGGACTGTGGGCACAAGGAGGAGGGGGAAGGAATCACACACAGAGAAAATATCTCAGCTATAAGTTTTAAATACTCTATAGTTCTAATGTTGAGGTAAATTAATTCACAGAACTGAGTGATTTGGGCATTCAGCATTAGCATTTACAAGTTAGCAACTAATCCTATTAGGAGGCTACATCCACCAGAAGCATTTGAGGGACTCTATCACAGCTACCTCAATCAACGTCCCCATGGGAGCACACACCTCAGGAGTGCTTCAATCCAACACCCTTAGTTTAGAAGTCAACAGCATTCAAGAATGAATGGGAAATGTTTGGAAGTTTAAAGAAACAACTTAAATAGCTTTCCCTGTCCCACTGGTACTGCAGACACCTCTGACACATGGTTTGCCCTATTATTAGAACAGATTTTCTCTTAATCTAAGTACTGAATAGATCTCTTCATTCCCAAGAGCAAGATTTCAAAAAAGCTAATGGGGGGGAAAAGACACTGGGCGTCCAAGGCTATAAATGGATATCTTAACATGAAAGTATTATGCTGCATTATAAATCAATCTAACAAAAGAAGTCCGCACACAGAGTTAGATTTCTTCTTTACAACAAGATTTCTACAAAATAGGAGAGAATACAATGCAATACACAAGTCCATAAATGCAAGATAGAGTACAATTCACACTAATTTACAAATGGTTATTTACACTGTTGTATATACAAGTACAGTCAGACCTGGTCAATGCAAACTTCACATCCTTTTAAAAAGCAAATCAACAAGTGGCAATGAAGGGATTTAAAATTCTGTGACAGGAGACTAGTGACCGTTCAGAAAGCTTTAGTGCTTGAGTGACCTAAGAAATTAGGTCTGGATCAGCCAGATCTGACTGCAGAAATGAGAAGGAAAAAAAATCACACTATTCTGCTTTACAAAAGCAACCAGGCCACTACAGTCTATTGACTTGATGCTATTTCTGCAAGAATGCCCAGATTAATGATCCTCTTTATATTTACAATATAGCTTTAACTACAGCAAGAATTATTAATTTTGGCATTCATGCCCTTAGCTTAAAAAAGGCAACAGAGTATCTTCTTGGCAAGTCACAGTCAAAACTACTACAGGATGTTTCTAGAGCTCAGTCATTTTTTTGTCCTCCTTCCAGTATCTTCACATTGCTATTACAGAGACCAAGATAAATTAAGTGAAACAAGTACATGTTTTCTAGTACCTAACTTACATTCAGAATGTCCTGTATTCACAGTTTCAAGCTACCTTACCAACTGCAATGCAAATTACTACTTCCAACTGAATGCATCTGCAGATATCCCCCAGGAAACGAGGATATCCGAGTGCTACTGGCTCAAAGGGACGTGGAACAAGGCTCAAGGCAACTGGCATTGCATTTTGGGAGATGCTTTACAGTATTTCCTCAGAGATGATCACAAATGGATTTAACCTGCACTCCTCTGGAGAGAAAGCTGATGCAGAGCAGTGCTGAAGTGAATTCCAAGGTGCAAACTTAAAGCCTTGACCAGTACTGCAAAGTCCACCACTGTAACCTGTGACAGTCCTTGTGCTCCTTCCAAGTGGCTCAGGAAAAGCTGGGACTGTTTGCTACCTGCTTCAAAGTGCCTTCACAGGATTCCCTCCACAGGGATGAGACTGAGCTGCACTCAGGAAAAGCTTTGGTTCTGCGGAAGCAAACTTCCACTCCTGCAGTTATTGCTACTTGAGCTGTACAAACAAAACACTACTGACAAAAATTACAGTAACTCCAAACCTAAGTAGTACTGGTACCTGAAAAGGGAATGTGTTTTGCCAGCCATTGGGAAAATTAGGATCTGTCAGCTGTTGGATTTCCCAAGACCAAATGAACTTCACAGCCTTCTCTCAAAATACTTCATAAATACAAAGCAACACTGTCAGAAATAAAGCCATTGCTTGGTAGAAAAGAGTAACAAACAGTTCAAAAATCTTTAGCAATCTTAGTTCCAAGGACATCTTGCTGAACTTAAAGGAAATACAAGACAGCAGGTTATTATTCATCAAATGTCAGTAAAGTCCATAGGGAGAAAGTACAGAATATTAAGGACTTCAGTGCCTTCATGAGCTCTAGCAACATCCTTGATAACTGCTACAAAGTAAATTATAAATGTCTATTTAAGCCATTTGTTTCAAATCAAAGAGAGTTTGTCCAGTATAGTAGCCTCCAGCTAATGAAAACGGTTACCTCATTTCAAGTTACAAAAAAACTCCCAGCTCTCCAATTTGTATAAAGATTTTTAAGGTTTTGACTGAATAAAAATAAAATGAAAACATTCATAGATTAATATAAACAAGAGGAAAAACAAATCCTAAATGGTGCTTTTGTAAAACAACAGAATACCATTGGAAATGGTCTTTATTGGTGAAGATTTTTCATTCACATGAGTTTTCTTTGTCCTGAATCACTCCAAGCTTTTGTAAAGCACACGTGTATGTAGGTGTGTACATGCTATACACACACACACACACTGCCATGTGCCATAAAGCAATTTTGAATAAATATCTTTGCTGGAGTCTGCACAACAGACTCCCCAGCTAAGTTTGTGTTTGCATGTGCTCGTGCACACGCACAGACTTTGTACACGTGGGCACTTATGTGACCAAAGTGCAAAGTTTTTCAGAGTATCATCAGAGTCTGCCTAGCCCCAAACCACATTGCTGGGCTTGAGCTTTCTGCTGTGGGTTCCTTCCCATCTCCTGCCCCCCAGCCCCACCCTCCCTTTCACAGGTAAAGCCTCTTTTCCACACAAACTTATGCATTGTTCCATTAGGTAAACATTTTCTTTTCACTTAACATTTTGTAATCCAGACCATTCTTGGTATAATAGCTTTAAGAAATAAAATGTGTGAGATGATCAAAGCCTCACTGCCAAAGTCATACACTTTCCCATAATGTCCTTCACACTGGAGGCTTTCAGAAGCAATTTGCTGACAGAAAAGAAAAAAGAACCACCAGACATACCAGAATTTGCACAACTACAGGGCCAGGCAGTTAAGACTTAAGAGTCCAAGGTGAGAAGGGGACAAAGCAGAAAGTTGTCATCGATACAGGAGCTGTGAGCCTGTGTCTTGCTCCCAGTGCCACAGGAGCTCTGCTCTCCTATCTCGGGTCCAACAGTCCGTTCTGCCACTGGAGCACAACAGATACAGACAGCAGAGTTCAAATCCAGGATCAAGTTGCAAAAAGGAGGAGAGATTTGGAACAGTGGTGCTTTGATTCTAAGAGTACATGTAATAAAACAGCAGCTTTCCCAGAAGTTGGGCATGGCAGGCTGTCCGCCCAACACCAGCGGTCGGGACAAGATCCTCAGAGAATCTTGTGGCCACAGAACTCCAATATTTCTGCAGCCCAATCCAGGCCAAAAAAAAAAAAAAATCAAGGTGTTATTTATCATTTCAACAAGCTGCTTGATTCTTGTGCAAAAAAAAAGTACCATTTATGGAAAGCTACCTTTAAAAAAGGGGGGGAAAATAAAAGATCATTCCAACCCTTCTCCCTAGCTACACCACACTAGAGATCTCACAAGTCTATTTCACTCCTTTTGCTCACAGGCCTCTAAAAGAACAATTGTCTCTGACATGTCTTCTTCAGCATAAGTGAATGCAACTTCAATAAAGTAAGTTGTTACACAAATCCTTTGGAACAACTTCACTGTCTGCACCCAACTTTAACACAAACTGATGAAAGCAGCAACGGAATCATGTTAAACGTATAATAAATAATTCACATACAACATATGTTAACTTACAAAGAAGGATTAAATTGCCATTTCTACAACTTTTTATAGATTTAGCAAGTTTCTAATCCGTTTTGTATCAACAGCAGTACGTATGTTCTTCATAATAAATTTAACATTGAAGGACTGTCTAGAGGCATTATTTATAAAGCAAGAACCACCAAGTGAGCATTACAGCACTTCAACAAATGTTTAGCTTTTTTCCAGTATCTGTTCTCAGAAAAGATTCAGGGGTTGTCTATCCACTTGGTAAGAGTCCTCCTCTTCGTTACTCAGGAAGAGTTAACGCCATGACCTCCAGTTTCATTTTGAAATACTGGTTAAACCGAACAATTGCATACCTGGGCAAAGGGAGAGAGACATTCCAGGTTAGGAACAGCTAACTCTTCACATGACAACAGCCATACCAAGTAGGACCAGTCAAAGTTCCACTGACCCCAGCAGCCTGGCTCCAAAATTGACTCTTAGCAGCTGCCAAAGGAAGAAACCAGGAACAGAGCAATATCATAGGACTTCTTCTCTACCACCCCCCAGTCCCAGCTTGCAAAAGAGATGCAGCTCCAGGATTATCAAGGGTAGAGGTTTAGTGTCTGACTGTTTTTAAAGGACTGTCCCCAGGTGCAGTGCCACAGGAATTTTGGATCCCGATGAAAAAACAGAATCTCCAGATCTCACAAGTGTTTGGGTTATCCCGGTGTTCTCACGCCCTCCGGCGGCCGCCGCCCGGTACTGCAGCCACCCGGGAGCCCACATCGGCCTTCCCCACAAAAATGACATTACACAGCCCAAAAAACCCTCAAACCTGGGACCTCCTGCCAGGTAAAATGATGAATCCTATCACCTTACTCGGTCCCCAATGGAGACGTTAATTCCTCTGCTTGTTGCCATGAAAGACCATTTTAAAAAGGCCACAGACACAGATATCCACCTGAAACAGAACTTAACTTCCAGGATCAATATTCCATGCAATAAGTAATCAAGCTCTTTTGCACTACATCCTTGACCCTCACTGTTGGAAATGTAGGTCTGGCACCCGACCAACAGCACACCTTACTGACCACCTTAGCTTCCATGCCTCTGTCTCCCCAGCAAAAAAAAACACTTGATTCCCAAAAGCATTATGTTCCTTGCCTTGAAAACCATGTGTTTTAGCCCAGGGACACAATTTAGAGAACTCTCAGCAACAAAAAGCACTGGCAGACAGCTTTTACTGCCTTCTTCTCCCTAACAAATGAAGAGTTTTAGTGTATGATCAGAGAGGTCAGGTGTGTAGCTCAGATCTCAGTGTCTGATAGCTGGGGTGTTGGACTAAATGGCCCCACAAGTCCCTTCCACCCTTCAGTATCCCGTGATTGTACATGGCAAGCACACTTACCCTAGAAAATCAAAATCAATGGTGGAATATTTGGCTTGAATTAGAGCCCACAATCCCCAAAAGAAGTGCGAAGCCTGAAAGAAAAAGACAATAGCAGCAAAAATTAACCTTATCTTAAATCTAACGTGTGAACATATTCTCACAGAGACAAAACTTCATCTATAAGAGAACACTCAAACCCCAATCTTTTTGTAAAGTCATTTGATCTCTCTTTACCAAAGAGATTTATAAGCAGTATTACAGAATAAATTACTCACAAGCAGACAAGGAAATCCATTGGAGTCTAACTTCCTCCTCATGTTGAAAGCAGCAACTGATTGCTGCTTTTCAAGAGAAACAATGTTCCATTTACAAACTATGTCATCTATTAAGCAGATTGTTGTATGACTATATACACTATGCTAAAAAAACCCACAGAAATGTAACCACCACCTCTGCTGCTGTAAATTTCTATTACTCCACATGTATTGAACTCCAGTGCAAACAGGAAACGCCTTTTGAATTTTCAATTTCACCCTTAGACCTGTATTATTACACTCACTTTCTCTGCTGGCTTGGACAAAGAGAGATATAATGCTTTAAGAAAAGCTCTACTTCATCAGCATTTACACAAATTTCTCATCTGGTCCAGACTTACTTGCATTAGGAGCCCAGACAAGTAGCCTGGAGGCCTCTGCTCACTTTGAGATTGAAATGGATCATATTAATGACATGATGTTAACACACCTCAAAAAGAACACATGATGGCCATAAGCTTGCCAGTGTCCCCTGGAAGACACTTCTGGACAGACCCTGAACCTCAGTACATGACTGCTCATACTAACTACCTAAATGGCTTCCTGAGGCTTGCATGGAACCCTTGACCAGGAATTTAGTAGACATCCATGGACACAGCTGAAAACCCCTCAAAACAGCAACTGATCTGTGCCCACGTGAATCCTGTGCCTCTGGTTCAGATAACTTGGCCAGAGAGCTGCAGTTCATCACCCTGCATCAACATCCATGAACTTGCTGTCAAGTGTTCCCTTCCCAAAGCCCCCCACATGACCTGACACAGGAGCCACAGGGTGTCCACCACAGGCAGTCTACAGGCAAGTCCTGACCTGCTCTCTAAACACGTCTCCATCCTCTTAAACATTACTATGGCCACTGTTTGGAACTGACAAAAGACTGCTATTTATTCTCAAACAGACCTCCAGCCTGCTAAACTGCAGCTCCAAGTACCCTAAATGAATGGGCCAGCCGAATTGGACAGTAACAACTAACATTTTAAAAGAATAGCAGCACACAAGCCGTTGTTTGTAAAGCTTGTTTAATAATCAGCTTCCTGTTAACTCTATGTCCTCACTGCAGCCAGTAGCTTTTGCCAGAAAACCCAGGGTATTGCAGTAACAGAGGAGTGCTTGAATTAGTAGGAAAGAGGACTAAAATTAAAATAAAAATAACTACAAATGTTATTCTCAGAAGAAAAAACATACAAGCACTTTGGCTGTAACATTTCATGTCACATCATCTAGGCAAAACAAGATCAGCAAGAGATTCTAGAGTGACCTACTTATCTGCAAAAGACAAAATAAATTAAATCCATATATTCTAGTTTAACAGAATGTTATCATCTTATTTTAAAAAGGCTTTTAAAGTTGTATGTCTTCATGAAGCACTACCTTGTTCTTCTGTCTTCTTACCACTACAAGCAAAAGCTCAACACAGATCCACAATAAGCTGTGGCCAACTTAGACTTGCCAGGCCAACAGAAACCCTCCCTCAAAGTTCATCTCCTCATTTTCTGAATGTGCAGTGCCTCCTTCATCAGGAATATCCTACAGAGAATATTTAATAGGCAACAGAGAAGCAAGTTTCCATAGAACAGCAAAGTTTTATTTCTCATGGAAGTTTTCTTTACATGTCACTACACTCAAATTCAAGAAAATAGCAACTACGTTTGTCCAAAGAGTATCAGGTTTCTCTGCATCATTTAAAATATTCTAATCAAGTGTTTGTTACTCACCAGTGCAAACTGATTCACTTGGACATACAGAACTTCAACTTCTTTTTCACTGACTTCTGTGCCAAATCCTTTATATTCTTTGTAGGCCTCAAGGTAAGATCTCAGCCATTGCTCCTGTAATTTTCTGTTGGGATAAAGGCTGTAGTCTACCTCGTTTACTCCTAGGAAAAGACAAGAACACTATCAGAACCTTATGCTGCACAAGAAGACCATGAGAAAGCCTTTAGTACTACCACTAGTAGTCCATTTCTGTGCCCCTTCCCACCCCAACACACAGGCACAGACTGATGTGAACAAATAACCACGTTTTTACTTTAACCTCACCTTAAATTACAAGCTGCCAAGAACGTCCCACATACAAATCAGAGTGTTCCACACTACAAATTTATGTTTTCAGCCAGATGGAGTCTGCCTGTATGCTGGGATTCAACACCATGGGCTTTGAGAAAAAGCTTAGAAAAGGTATTTGCTTTATGAAACAAAAAGCCTCACAAATAGATCAAATATGACATGTTTTGTAGGAAAAGAGACTTGTATGCCACAGCATCCCAAGCCAAATCTGGATGCATCCCCAGTTATCTCTGAGCCCACATCTGAAGAAAACTTCCTGTGAGTGTGCCTCTCTCCTCCACAGGGCACTGGAAGAATTAGGAGCCCATAACTCATTTTTATCCCATTTTTCCTCCTATACCGGAGGTGCTTAGTCACAGGCCATAGGGAGTCTGCCCAGAGCCCCAGGCCTGGATCACAGTTCACTGTCACTCCCAGTGAATTCAGGAATCCTCATTAATTTAACTTGCTTTCCAAATCTTTAAATTACCAACTATACAACTCAAATCACCAAGTACACACTCTGATTTCTTTTTTTTTTTTTAAGTTATCTAAACTGAACATTGTGAAGCAATTGGTAGATTAAGGCTCTTCATTTCACCACAGTGTGCTTTCCATCTGCTCTGATCATTATGTAGGTTTTCCCTGCTGGCCCATGCTCTGAAATAGTACAGCACACACGTGAGGTCATTTCTCCTTTATGGAGTAAGGGGAATGGGCACTTGCTGTAAAAAATTTGAGCTAGTTAATAAATTAATCTAAAAACAGCATATTCCTAAAACCCCACCTTTTCCCTATGACATAGTCTGAGCCTTTACTTCTTGTTTTGGGACAGGCCAAGTACTTGGTGCAGAGGTTGAAAACCACCACCAAACACAGAATCCTGCCTTTTGGCACCGTGGAATCCCACAGGATACTGTCACCACAGTATTTCAGCACAGTGGGCTGTCTCTGCTGTGCCACCTCACAGGAGGAGAGGGTGAAAGCTGTGTGTTCTGAGCTTATCTAACTATCAGAACTTAGGACACGATGTTTCCAGCTCTGGCTTAGAACACCTGCAAAGGAAGGGCACAACTGGTCTGCAAAATGAGGCAGCAACACATCCTGAGCTGACAGCTGTAAGCATGTAACCAGATACACAAACAAAAACAAGAATGAGTTTGCTGGGGTTTTTAGTAAAACCAGTCAACTCTCACCTCAGAAACCCAATTCTCACCTGCAAATTCATTGAAGTGATTTCCAATGTCATAAGCCAGGTAGTTGTACCCAGAGTACTCATAATCTATGAACTGCACATCCCCTGTGTGAGAGACAACAGCAGCAACGTTAGAGTCCACATCAAATCAAGCACCAGCCTGATCCTCTGGTGTCCCTAGAAGATTTCTGGGGAAAACAAACCACAAACCCATTTGCACCGAGTTGTGTGCACTCAGACATTTCAGGGTAAGGCTGTGACTTGTACAATATGAGATATTGAAGGGTAAATATTCATTCAGCAAAGCTCTTATGTTTAGAGCTTACCATTCTCTCTGCTTCAGGTCTGAGTAGGAGAATTTCAATTTTAAATTCTACCACATGAGGGCCTCCCTTACTCTCAAAATGAGAAGTACAGCAGCACATTCTTTCTTTAATCTTTATGTAGAAATAGCAGATCAGCTTCTCCCTGACTAAAAAGTAACAGTCCTGTTTATTTACCACACAAATGTGCAGCCACAGTGGACCAACACATTGCAACACGCTGATACTTCCTGTTTCCTCTACCACTCTTACAGAGCAAGATTACACCAAACTGTTGCTTTTTTTAGGCTGGATTCAACCAGCCTCAAGAAACCATCAGACCAAGGTGGCCAAAGCTACCAAACTATGTAGCATTGTGCAAACAAGGGCTGATCAAGCAGCAAACACAGCCCCAAATGTTTCCAAACTATGTTCACCTGCACTGAAGCTGGGGAAAATGCATTAAAGCTGCTCAAGAGTGTCCACAGCACACAGGACACTCAAAATGTAAATGGGATTGATCAGGTAAAACTAGAGCTCTTGTATCCTAAGGAAAACCAGCAAAAATACTAAAAAAACAGGAAATTAAGGAATGGGTTAACATAAGATCTGTTTGCACTAGAACATTAAAAAGTAAAACCTTAAATTTCTCACTGCTATACTGAAATAAGTAATTTTCACTATTGCACCCTTCTCCCTCTCTATACTCTTTTTTTATCACTACCTGCATTATTTAATTAACAAAAATATTCATTCTATTACAATGAAAACTCTTTTAACATAAAACTCTAGGCTAAAAAGAAAATCAAGAACAATGTTGAAATTAAGTACATTATGTATGTATTTCCTAGACTAAGGATTTTAAATGCCTATTACACTGCCTCCTTAAGATTTAGGAATATTGTACACCTCAAGTAAAATAGTTTCACCAATGTCCTGACCAAGTCAGCACAGAAAAAGTTTGTTAGAAGTGTTCTTTGCTATGCAGTTCATCTTTGCCATTCTTGAACTCTTAATACAATTATGTTTTTCAGATGGACAAATCTTTTTGTCTAAGCACTTGAAATGGAAATTGAACTGCTGAACCTGTGCTCTGCCTGACTGGCAGGGTCCCAGCCTTGCCCCTGCCACTGGCTCCCCTGCGCTGCTTTTCACAGCACACGCCTCTAGAGCCAGTTAAAATCCCAGCCCTGGCTGATGTTCAGCTACACAAGTCATCTCCTGACCCCCTTCTGCCCCCAGACATTTAATATCACTTGTATTGAGAGGTTTGTTTTCTTCCTTCCTCGCCTAAAGTCCAAACACGGCAGGTGAAAGTCTGCTAGTAAAATATGGACATAAATACTTTAAATTTTTCATTAGCAGATTTCACCTAGAACATCCCTAGATGCCACCATGAAATTTTAATTACATTTAAACAACTTACTTCCAGATATAAAGAATACTACACAGAAGCAGAAATTGAAGCTAACGAGATATGGGTGGGGCTGTTACCAGGCACTGTCCTCACAAAGCAGGAACAAGGACATACCCAGCCCTTGGGTAGCAGATGGAGAAAACCTGGCAAACTCCCATTTGATAACACAAAAGTTCAAAGCAAAAAAGCTTTGCATTTACACTGATCCATTTCAGACTCATACTACTGTGCAACTCAACCTTTTAAATTAGCTTTTGCACAACTGCTCAAAATAAATATGCACAGTTCTTTCTGTAGAACTGAAAGCAAAAACTCTGACCTTTGCTGCTTCAAAAATGTGCAACATAGAGGAGCTTATACATATAAGTACATACACACACATACATCTGCCCTGCTTTAGGAAAAGCAGAAGAAAGTCTGCAGTCACTGTTTAAATTTATTAAAATAAATGTATTTTAAGATTTACTGCAGTTCATATGAGAAAGGCACTTCTAAAAGCCCTGGCTGACGTTACTGGCTTAGCAGGTAGCTGTTGTTTCAAGGTTTCCAAAAGATACACAAATTGTACATCCCATCAATATTCCTGAGAGCAAGAGACACTGGTCTAAGTGTATTTGTGCTTTACTGAAATGAGAAAATTTGAAAACAAGCTCTCTGGAGAAGCTACGGCTATTGACAGAAATAGACATGTCAGGAGTGGGGAATATTTCAAGCTGAAACACATTTCTTTTTTCCAGGCATTTTCCTAGGGCAGACAACATGCAACACACCGCACAGAAGGCACAGGAAGATGCAGAATTCACTATATTCCATGTCCCAGAAATGCACTTTTACACAGATCAAGTAGCAACCAAGAAAGCATCTGCTGGATCTCCTCAGGGATCTGACAGGTAGGACACCTCTCCTGCCAGCTGCTTTTCCTTTCCAATGGTTTCACAGGGAAAGCACCTCCCCTGCCAAGTCCTGGCTGCAGCTACCAGAGCTGAGGGATGGACCCTGAGTTCTGTCCCATCCTGCTCACTGAGCCCCTGGAAAACAGCCTCAAAGTCAAGGATCCGTGCTAGGAACACGCTTGGAAATTCACAAACAGCTCACCCACCCAAAGGATAATTTTAGCTATAAATACCCAAAAGAGCTCAGCAAAACAAAACAGGTTTTTAGATCAAAAGCAGAAGCCTCCATCTTCAGAAGCACTGAGCACCCACACACTCCTACCAAGGATCATAGAAAACATTGGGTAGGCAGAGGGAATAAACAGAACAAAACTATCCATCTACCTACACAAAACTCCCTGCCAGCTGATTTTCATATATGCAAAAAGAGCACACACACAAACAGAAACAACCTCTGATGCTGGATCTTGTTGAACAGCAAGTATTTGAATACTCTTAAAATATCAGGTATTTTTGGAAATTCCCAGGTCATGCTGGGAAAAAAAAAAAACCCAACACAACCACAAAAACCAAACAAATTTAGGAGCATCAGAACACAAGGTCTATAAATAAGCAGCACCAAGCCTCAAGCGTATTTTGAATATTCTTGATGTGAAAACTGCAATAAAAAGTAATGTGAAGTGCTGAACTATATCCTTCAAGGGGTAGATGACAGTGATAATTATAAGTTACGTAAAGTACCACTTGCAGATTTCCATATCCTGAGTGACTGAGAATGGACATTAGCAAAACAGCAAGAGGCAGAGTTCTCTCAGCCACAGCAGGAACAAATTCAAATCAGATGAGTGAGACTCCATTAAATGAAGTTAACACTCAACATGCTCTTCCAGGCTCATAAATAAGGACAGGAGACTGACTTTGCTTAGAAGCAGTATGTGGCATGACTGTGATTTTTCTTCCAACTCTGAAAACTTGATGTGAATTAAATGCAGAGGACAAGTCTAAGGCAAAGCTCAGGAACAAGCCAAAATTATTCATACTGCATTGGACACAAGTCCTAGTACATCCTGATAGTCTGTAGCTTAAACACATCCCCACACATCCCTCCAACCAGTAAATGTGCAAATTAAGCATTCAAAAACAAAATTATAAATACAGTATTACTAAAACAAATAAATGATGTTTTCTTTGTGACAGCTTCTGAAAAGCCAGACAGTACTACCAGTTTTGCACAGATTTTAGTGAGGAATAAAGAAAAAATAAAGTAGTTAATCTAGAAAATCCATTTTCTCTTCTTTTCAGTTTAGGGTCACCAAGGTCTTTTGGACACACAGAGGCTTTTCTAGATGGAAGAGTGAATTTAGTCAGAGTATTGCATTCACCAAAAATGTTAACTACCTTCAGACAATTGGATGCCATGCCTAGTGGAGCTCATCTTTTAAAAGATTACATTTTGTGCTCTTGCACAATTTTCTTTTATACCAAGAAAAGCTTTTGCTCTGCCAAACACAATTCCAGTTATACATGTTCCTTTACAGTTAAAGCTGAGCTTCCTGCTGATGCTCTGTAAAGTGTGCTATAAAAAACAGCTTCCAAATGACAACCATCCTTTCTACAGATGGCATTGAGGATTGGTTACTATGAAAATGGTCCCTGCTGCACCCAGATTGCACAAGTTTCACAACACAGTACACGTACAGTGTTCAAACATAAGTTTAATAACATATTTACTTCACATTTCCAAGTGTTTCCCCCAGCTGTTTACAGCTTGCTTGAAGCCTAAGTACTTTACAAACCTCCCTCTCCCCACCCAGTCTCCAAACTCTAAACACTCACGCACTTGTTACTGCAGGATTGCTCACAAGGGATGCACTGCTGGCACTGTTTTTCCCCCATTCTGCTAACAAAAAGAAAAGCACGCAGCATTTGTTTTTCCAATTAGGAGCTTCAAGCCTATCGACCACAACAGGGAAGTTTTGAAAGGGATTCCTCAGATCTTTTTCTTTTTGTTGCATGCATCTGCTATGAAAAGTGACTACAGAAATTACTTTTATCTCAGTGGGTCTGCTCTGGAATGCTAAAAGCCAAGGCAATTTCAGCACTAAAAAAAGCCACATGGTAAAAAGAGATTTCGTTTTGGTACTACAGTATCACAACTCCAAGTGTGTAAGACCACAAGTCTGGTCTTATGCACACCTTTCATGCTTCCCCCCCTTTCTCTTTTTAAGAAGAGCTATAGTCCATCATTGAAACTCAGTAAAACCTCTCAAGCTTGGTACTGAATTCACAGAATTTAAAGTTTATGTTACTAGCATTGTTAGTGTGCATACACACATACAGGCATATATAAATTAAAGCAATTCCCTTCAAAGGTAGCAATACTCAGAGGGAAACTTGGACACAAACCACCAAAAGAGTTTATTCCCTCAGTTCACATGGTGATGCAGAAATGTGTTAGCACATACAGCCAGTTTTCATACTGGAACCAGCACCAGCTTGGTTTTGTTCTTGTCCTTTAGGAGTTAAGGCACATAACTTGCATACCAACAGTCCTACTCAGCTGGCACAAAAATATGCAGCTACTAGAAGGAATGTGTCATCCTTGTTTCAAGAGAAAGCCTTGTAATCTGATTAGTCACATTCAGCTGAGCTCAGGTATTTGAAATGGGAGGAAAATGGTGTATTTTTACTGCACAGTGGCCATTTTAGTGTCACAAGTTTGCCTTGCTTGGTTTAATTCCTGATTGATTCACTTAGTAACCGAGCCCCAAAATACTAAAATCAATTAGCTGTGGGTTTACATGGAAGCTTTAACAGATCTCAATAACTTGAACTATGAGTTAAATGTATAGTAATAGAAACAAAACTCTAATTCATTTTTGCCAAGATGTGTGCTGCCTACAACTGTTTAAACAAAGCATTTACAGAAGAAATCTTTCAAGATGTCTGTGTACCTCATGCAGAAAATAAATGGAGCTACTGAATGCAGTAATTAATATCACTAAGACACTTCATTATGAAAGGGTATTCCCCACAATCACAAACCAGAACAAAATGTTGCAGGAGACAATTTTCATGTTATTTTCTGTACTTGCACGATCTTTTCTTCCAAAAAGCTTTATACACCCAGAACAGAATTAGCCTTCAGTTACATACTTTGAAGCCCAGGCATACAAGCAAGCTGGGGATTAACAAATTCATGAGGTCATTAAAGAAAAGCAAGGAACACTGATTTTCTTCCCCTATACAGTAGCATGCAGAGGAGAATTAGCTAATTAAGCACAGGTATCACTGCCATTACACTGGGTCTCCAAAGCTCACACTGAGTTCACCCAACAAGTGAGTAAAACACCACCACTGCTGCAGCACAGCAATTACAGCTCAGACAAAGCCCCTCACTACTCACACCTACCTCTTTTCTTGTTGTAAATAATATTCTTACACAACAGGTCGTTGTGGCAGAGCACCACTGGTGAGCCTAAATTTGACAGTCTCTCCTTCATCCAGGCCATCTCTTCCTGAAGAACCTGAGGACTCGGAATGTCCCTTAGGAACCTTTCCAGGTGTAAGGAAACAGAGTTAACAGTTAGGACTCTGCTCCAAAGCAAGCATTTGTAATCAAGTACTTTTCTCTACATTCTTCCTGCCAATAGTTCAACAGACCCTCTCCCCAATCAGGGCATTCTTTCCCAAGGCACAACAGCAGTCAAATTATGACAACTGTTTTTCTCTGTCCTCCCCAGAAAACAATTTCTGGGGATTATCTGTGCTGTAAACACAACAGCAGTCCAAGAATCAGGAGCAGAACATGAATACACTCCCACACATTTTAAAGGTGCAAAGATTAAAAGAAAGAATTACTGCATGAATTTCATTCACTTTTTGTTCACATTCCAGTACTTCCTCCAAGAAGAACACACAGCAGTATTAGGTACCACATGTATCTATACAGAGGAAATCAGCACTGAGTTTTAGTCTAGTCACAGATTACACTTCAATGGCCATTTTGTCCTCTGCATTTTCAGCTACCTATTCACGTTCTCTCTGTTTCTTAAGAATTTGATGTTGTAAAAGAAAAACCACTTTGCTAGAGCATTCTTTAATTGCAATGCAGCAAGTCCATGATTTCAAAGTCACACGAAGAATATTTTTAAGCTGGAGTCTGCCTTCTGAGCGACACAGTCTGATGATATTGTACAAACACAAACTGCAGCAGAAGGAATGTGAAGTCTGGAAAGAACATGATGAAATACCCACCTTTTATTTACTTCCTCATCTGCAAATTCTGTGGGTATGAGAGAGAAGTATTTCCCCATTTTCAGCCACAAATTGGATTTAGGGATCCATCCATTGTGTGCATGAATAGTATGGATTTTAGCAAGCTGTCTAGCAATGAGTCTAAAAAAAATTAAAATTAAATTAATGTTATATTTAACTGAAAAATTTTAAAAAATACAGCTCAGGAATTCAAAGAGGGTTTAAACAAGAGGAGCACAGCCATAGGGCAGCACATTTCAGGACTCAAAGTTCATTAGGATCACTACCTGTGTGTAGGGAAGGGGGAAGGATTGGAGTTCAGTTACAGCACACAAACTTCACCTGCATTTACAGTCTACTCTTGCTTATTTTTCCAAGTATTGATTTAAATTAGCTGCTATTTTTAGGCAAATACATTTCAGCGCACTAAAATCTTACAACATCAGCACTTTCTGCTCACTGCTAAGAGTTTAAAAAAATCATTTCTCAGTGGAACTTTCTGGTATCTATTCACAAAAGGAATGTCTTGGAAACAGCTGGAAATACTTTAACCAAGTTGAGCCCCCATTCAATGACCTGTGCAATGGTAAGATGTGCAAGTGTCAAGCACAATACCCAGACCTTTAATGAGTACAGTGCTCTGTGGAGGCAGTGGGGATCGCTGTTCAGCACTGAAATACCAGAACTAAGGCAGTGTGAACACCAGCTTAGCACAGGCTCACAGAAATACACATTTTCTGCTCAAACCCCAAAGTCCCTCAGGCCAGGCAGAACTTCCTACACACACAATGAAATGAGACTTCACAGAGTTTCAGAGCTCACCTGAAGATGTCAGGGTTGCAGACGTGCTCTGGGTCCAGGGCCTCTCCCTGCATGAACTCGTAGCACAGGCCGTTGTTGAAGGTGCAGTAGAGCTGCGGGGCGCAGCCGTGGGCCTGCAGCACGCGGAAGCTCTTCACCTCCTCGTCCCTGTCCACCAGCAGCTCCGTCCTGTTCCCGTAGATCCGGACCAGCACCACGTCGTCCCTCGTGTCCCCCACGTAGCAGCCAATCAGCTTATTGGTGATGCCATCAGTGAACAGCTGCAAAGCACACACAGCACAGTGGGCAACCCAATCTGCATCCCCAGCAGGGACAATGGGAACGCTGAGTTATTGGGGATCCCACCATGAGCAACCCCACTCTGCATCCCCAGCAAGGACAATGGGAACGCTGAGTTATTGGGGATCCCACCATGAGCAGCCCAATCTGCATCCCCAGCAAGGAAGGGAATGCTGAGTTATTGGGGATGCCACCATGAGCAACCCAATCTGCATCCCCAGCAAGGAAGGGAACGCTGAGTTATTGGGGATCCCACCATGAGCAACCCCAATCCGCATCCCCAGCAAGGACAATGGGAACGCTGAGTTATTGGGGATCCCACCATGAGCAACCCCAATCTGCATCCCCAGCAGGGACAATGGGAACGCTGAGTTATTGGGGATCCCACCATGAGCAACCCAACTCTGCATCCCCAGCAAGGACAATGGGAACGCTGAGTTATTGGGGATCCCACCATGAGCAGCCCAATCTGCATCCTCCACAAGCACAATGGGAATGCTGAGTTATCCCTTAGCTCCCCAAACACACGTTTACTAGACTGTTCACTAGGAAATAAAATCTTAAAGACAGAGGAGTATCATGAAGAAAACACTTGAATGTAAATGTGGGGGTTTTTTTGTATTTACAGTCATGTCTCTTCTTCCACTCTGTGCACTCAAAACCCTAATTCTTAACCCTCCCACAAAACATCCTCACAGTAAAACAAGCAAGCAGCAAAAAGCAGCTTCAAGTTGGATAACAAACATTTTTTAATTCTTAATAGCAATGAGGTCAGAAAGCCAGCTGAAGAGAAGAAACCTATTTATCAGCATCAGAATACTAAGTGTTCAATGACAACAGTTTGATTTCCTTATTTACTCATGTCCAGTCGTGCACCCTCTGATATGACTTCTGCCTCAAGCCCCAAGGCAGGCCCAGCACAAAAACACTGACAAATGCAGTGAGCTGTTGTGTGTCAGGTATTACTCTAAGCCGTAGTATCTAGTGAAAAAGTGCTTTTGCTAAAAACACACAGCAACAACAGCAAACACACCTGCAGGCATCATCATTCTTTAGAACCCTGACAGTTTGGGTGGGGTTCTGTTATGGGCTGGGGGGAGGGAGGTGCCTTTTAACATAAACCCAGAATTGATTTATTTAAAAAGTATCAAGTTCACTTTGCAGAAGTGATTCTTGTTGAGCTGTTCAAGTCAAAAAATCTCGTCTGCCATACTTAGATGAAAGCTTCTAAAATCTATTTTAAAGAAAAAAAGGTACTATGAAAAAAGGTACCATGAAAAGCTCTAAGGTAATCAGAAATAGTGATACTACCAAAAAATATGCTCATGGAGCTGGTGCAAAGAAACAGTAAGAATTTGAGTTGTTATGCAGTTGAACAGAAACTGCTGGGCACATTACACCTTCTGTCATAGGTCTATTATCCCCTTAAAACAAGTTTCATTAGCACTAATAAAAAGAAATCTGCAACAAGGAAATTGGACTCCCTCAACTGTTAATTTAGGAACTCTACTGATTAGCATCTATTTGTAACATGCTGCTACAAATAATTATTTACACCCAGGAGCACTTTAGCTCTTGCTTCTGAACAAGGCAGAAGGGTTCACTTACTTTTCTAATAACAGAATTCAAAGCAGACAATTTCCATATTCCATCATAGGAAAACATCTAGTGTTTGCCACCACCAGTAAAAGAACACAATAGTCACTTTACTCTTTTATTCAGAACGCCTTTACCATTTAAAGAACCAGCTTAAAAAGCCTTGCCCAAAACATAACCTGGAATGAAGCATAGCAACACAGGAGTTCTACAGCCAAAGTGTCAGCTGAGCATGAAAAGCAGAGAACAGACTCTGATCATGTGGATAAGATCATCAGCAAAGTTTCAAGGCCACATGGAAGAGGATGGAAGAATCTACAGAATGCAATGAAAGTAGAGAATTCTGGGAATAAAATAAAAAAAAATACCGAGAGAACAGAGGTTTAGAACGCAATGCAACACATAAAAAACCTCCAGCAGCAAGGTTCTGACACGGCTGAAATCCACAAAAAGTTAATTACTGTGATATGTGCTTATCACAGCTCAATACATACTTTCACATGAGCTGATACAAAGGCAAAACTAAACTCAGAAACACTTCTGGAAATTATATTTGTATACTGCCCACGATCAGATCTAGCCTGAATCCAAGGCTTTCTAGAGAAAAAGAAACTCTTTGATGAAATGCAGACTCAAGGTGAGAAAGCTACAAATAAGCTTAAGCTACTCAAGTGTCAGAGAGCAGCACATGGTACAAGCAAGACATGAAGCACCTTTGAGACAGCTTACCCTACAAGCACTGTTACAAGGTTATGAGATTCCTGGAAAGGGCACATGATGCATCTGCTTCCATCTAATAAGCAGGTGTTCCATTGAAAGCTTCTTTCTAATCCCTTTGTTCCAAGCGTTCAGAAGAATGAAAACGAAATTGCAATCACATGTAGCAAGAACAAATAGACAGAAATAAAAGTGTCATGGGGCAAAGTAGAAAGTACTTATGACTCAGAAGGGCTGACTTTTCCCTTCTAGACTGAGTTATGACATCCACAGGAGGAGGAACTCAGGAAACAGTACTGCAGTGCCATAAAAACACAACAGTGATGTGAAACTGAAGCACAAACCAGCAGGAATTCCCCAGATTCTGCTGCTGAACCCCAGACTTACTTTAAGATCTCCAGAAAGGAACAGACTCCAAAACATGATTCTTTAATGCTCACAAACCTTCAACTGGGTATTTTAAATCCAAATTGATCTTTTTTCTGGAAAAGTATAGTCTACACAGGCACACCCACAGGTATACAGGTCAAGAACTGAACTCCTTGGAACAAGGCTAGTTATTTCTGTCTGTAGCTATTGTAGCTGCCTTCCTGTAGCTATCCACAAAAGAAGGACAAGGTACAGCTGCAGGCAAATGCCTTGGGTAAATTCCCACATGACCAGCCTCATTCAGAGGTCTCCAGGCTCTGGAGCCACATGCTCCAGGTCACTTCACTCAGCAGGTGAAAGTGGCTGTCTGCAGGATTTAGGGGGTCAGATGATCAGGAGCGACATCATTTGGTGTTAAGAACGCCAAAAAAGCAGGAAGGAAGGAAGGGTGCACACTGCTGTGTGCCAAGCTCAGCCAGAGGCTGAGCTCCTGGGGTCTGTGCAGGACAGCAGGACGGACACAGCCGTGCTGGCAGCAGATGGAGCTGCTGGAACCTTCCCAGGGCTCTCCTGGCCTACAAACCACGCACGCTTCACCCTCACCGTGTCCGGGGTTTCTCTTGGGCTGAGGGCTGCTTTTGACTGGAATGCATGACGAGATGTCAAAGGCTTTGGGGTTGGGTTTCGGTTTTTTGTTGTTGTTGTTGGGAGGGGGATTGTCTTGGTTTGGGGTTGGTTTTTTTGTTTGTTTGTTTTTTGGGGTTTTTTTTTAATGCCAGGGGAAAAAAACGAGTTACTTATTTCTCACCTTGTTTCTGAAGAATATTCTTCTACCTGAAAACAGTCAGCATCAGGTAACTAGTTAACACTTTGAAAGTGATGAATTGGCTTTACAAATTTTGTGATACTGACTAAAACAGCTACAGATTTTTAAATAACCATAATAGTTGGGGAAAAGCTAATAGGAAAAGAGCCTAATACTTTATTCTAAATCAAAGGATGGATTTGCTGCTCCTCCCCCAGAAGATTTTGAGGTGAAATGCCTGGGGGCTGGGGAGGGAGGGGCAGAGGGACAGGAACTGAACTGTCTTGGACTATTCCTTTCAATGCTGGGAGCCTGTAGCATAATTTACCTCCCTTGCCATGCACTCCTCCAAGCTGTGCCTAAACAAACATTGATTCCCTGTAATCACAGCCTCAGTCACACTAAGCACCCTCTACCATGCACAGCTGAATTTCATCAGGCACATCACTCACACAAAATGCCACTACAGTGTCTGCCCCACACAGACACCACACAAACCTTTAGAAACAGGGATTGAGATTATCAGGCTTCATCAGAAGCTGAAACAGACTGGAGAAACCAACCCAGCCTCCAAGGACATCCAACCCTGCTGCCATTTCCCCTTGACTGTGGCGCTGCCTCCAAGGCCCACCTCAAATTACA
This sequence comes from Molothrus aeneus, assembly GCF_037042795.1. Taxonomy (NCBI): domain Eukaryota; kingdom Metazoa; phylum Chordata; class Aves; order Passeriformes; family Icteridae; genus Molothrus; species Molothrus aeneus. The sequence goes on along the minus strand of NC_089650.1, from coordinate 420,736 downwards.
GCTTTTCCACAAAACATCAGTAATGCAGCCCAGGCTGCAGCTCTGACTTCTCTCATTCTTCTCCTCACTCATCACTTCTCCATTTGGAGCCATCAGCACTTCTCTGTGGATTCAGCCCTTCCTCTTTATGTGGCAACTGCTTTCTCAACTGCTCGAGCCAGTGATGTGCCAAAACCAGCTGAGCAATAAACATCTCACTTGAAAAATGTTAACAGCACTGAGATACAAAATAAAGTTAGTTTATTTACTTTGTTTCCCAGACACTAACATTTTCAATTATTTCAATGCTTTTAAACCCACGCTCAGTCTGTTTAAATAAACTAACAAATATTCCAACAAGTTCAGAACTCTGAACAAAATGACAGTTTGTTATAAAAAAGATATCAAGATCAACACAAGCAAATAAATTCGATCAGCAGACAGAAAAGACTGCCTGAAGAAAAGCTCCTGAGTGCAAGTCGGGATGAAAAATCAAAGAAAAAAAGACAAAAGCTAAGCTGGTAAACATAGAAGCAGGTGGGTGGTTGTTTCACTGGCAAAAGTACAATTTTTTGTAAGCCTTGGGTCCATCCCATTCACATTTCATAGCTGCAGGAACAAATCTTTGCAAATTATAAAGTGTTGCAGTGGCAAAATCATGCCAAGTGCTGGTAAGTGCAAAGACATGTAAATCCAGGAGAAAAAAAAAACACAACCAAAAAAACCACAGTACCAAAAAACAAGGAACGCCCAGATATTTCAGAGAATTAAAAAAAGCAAATTAATCCAACTTATTTGGAGGTGATAGCTGCTTGCAGGATTTGCATGGGGAGGTTATGGAGTGTCTTTATGAAAAATTTAATCCCCTTTGCAAAACAAATTCTTTCCACCTCTCCTCAGGTTGCATCCAGGACAGGAGCACTGTTTGCCAGCCTAACATTTTCATTATTTTAGATCTTTGAATGATTCCTCAACAAATTTTTTTCCCACCTATACCATTCTGGTCTACCCAAATAATGGTATAAATTAACACTATTGGTATTAAGCCTTTTCACCAATAAGAAACAGGCAGCCTTTATTCTCAATACTACATATTATTTCAGAATGGGAAGAAATTCTGACACAGTGCAGGTTTTCCCTGCACTGTAACATTACACTGCAGAGGAGAAATTGTGCATTATCCTACTGAACCCTCCTTTGCCACCAGACTTACAAGAGGCAGACAGTCATGGGATAAAAGAATCCTGGATCAGCACTGCTGAAGGGGTAACTAATTCTCCCACACTGTAAGCCAACACCCATCTTCCCTGAACCTCCACCAAAGGGAAAAACCAAGGAATTTGTAAGGTGGGCAAAAAAATCCAACCTGTGAGCGCATTTTTGCGTAGGAAGGGTAATACAACCTCTTTTAAAAAGTAAGCAGTAAAGACAATTAAGTTTTGATATTTCATTAAGAATCATGCAGAATATAAAAAGTGGAATGCCCACTGTCAAAATTCAGGCAAGTTTACAAAACTCAGAAGGCCTGTTTTGAGCCAGAAGAGCATTTTTAAATGAAATTTAAAAAACCCTGTTTCTGATGTTCACAACAGCCAGTTTGTGAATTTAACAAGCAGTGAGTTTCTCAGCAGAAGTTTGGGAGAGACCTCCAAAGATTACTTCCAACCAGAACTGCTCAACATTGCAATTGCTAAAAAACACAGAGAAAGCAAACCTCAGCATTCAGGATCTGGGAAATCAAGCACCCAATTCCCTGCAGTTCCTGAGACCATTTTCAGCTGACAAGTGCACAACATACACGAAGATGAGTGTTCATGCAGAAAAATTCTGTTTCTCCCTAGCAATGTGGGGTAACTTGAACATTTGTACTGGCCTGTAGGGACAAAACTCACCTATAACTTCATACAAAGGAGATACATTACAGTGTAGCTGCTTCCATTTCAAAAAGTAACAGGTGATGCTTCTGATCTTACAGCCTTGCTGATAAATAATGCAATAAAAATTAATACCTTCAGTGCTTACTTTCATCTTCCATCCTACATTTGTGTTTGATGCTATGGTGCAAAAAAAATTCAAATGTTAAAATATATTCCTGATATCAGGTACTTATAAATCTTAGGGAAAGCAAGGATTAAGCATTAACCTATCCTAACTACAGTTTCAAAGTTGTTTAGCTGACTAAACAAGTTAACACACAACAGTAAATTTTTGCAAGAGAAGTTAATTAACTTTTTCAAATCAAACTCTGGACTCTTCAACTGCTTACTAAGTGTTCTGACCCAAGAATTACTAAGAGCAAAGGTAGCAAATGGCAGAGTTCACCTGAAGAAGCAGCAGTAGTTCATTAAACCCATCACTGTGCTATCATTAAACCCATTCTTTGTCCACTCTGCTGTTTCAGATTAGTCAGGGACATTTTCCTGACAGGAGTGCCACCCTCATCTCCCTCCTGAACACACCCATCTGGAGGGAGGGCTCCAGGGCATCCTGCTGCTGCTGCTCACTGCCGGAGAGCCACCACCCGTCTGTGCCCTGCAGGTGCCCCGTGGATGTGCTCCGGCTGCTGCTGGAGCCGGCTCCAAAGCACGGCACTGCTGCTCCCGCTCGCCCACTGCAGCCTCAGCAGCAGCCAGAGAGTTAAAAACAACAGGCCAGGGCTGAGGGCTTTGTGAATAGAGCGCTCTTCCGCTGTTCCAAAGGAAAACACCGAGCTGAGAGGCTGTGCTCCGACAGTAACTCGCTTAAAACTAAACTCAAGACATCTTCTAGACAGAAACCTCTAACTACAGACAGTGATCTCCTACTTCACTTCCGTGTGACCAGACAACAGAGACTCTGTTCCACACCAATGGTACTGGTGGTTTTTATCCTGTTAATTGTTTCTTGCAAAGGGAGCGGCAAAAGGAACTAACTTTTTTTTTCTTAAAGCTACTACCCCTTTACCAAAAGGATAGTCATCCCTGCTTAACAAAATAATGTTTTGGTTTCATTTTTCAACAAAGCCGAAAGAAAGACATAATTTTTTTTTGCTGAGAACTGCAGTCATCAGAGAACCAAAAAAATAAAACTATTCATAACTTTATGTAGCCCTGCAAGGAGCAGCAAGTTGGATTATGCTTATGGACCTCTCCCAACTCAAGATATTCTATCAACTTTAACAACCTCGTTTAGTTTTACATGTTGTAAAAAGTTATTTTCATCTCACCTTGAGATGTTGGGATTGTGCATAACTTATGGCCACTATCTGAAACAATTACTTAGGAAAAGCTCACCAGCTTTATTTTCATGCTAACTGAACTGTCATGTGTCAAGTTCCATTTTTCTTTCAAGACACCAGAAAATTTCAGTCAAATTATATGCCATTACCTCAATTTATGCCCAGCTTTCCTACACGAATTACTTCAGCAGCTCTCCAAAGGGGAACTTCATTGAGATGAGACACCTCCAGGTAATAACAAGTGCTGAATAACACAGCCGAGCATATAATAAAGCGCTCAACCAACCACAGGCTGGACCGCTATTTCCACCAGGCAAACTGGCTGGAGTTTTTGAGTCCAGGGGCCATGTTCAGTATATTCTAGAAGCACAAAAGCAGCCAATCCTCCGGCAGATGACTCGTCATAAGTCCCAATGCCTGCTCACCTAGAGAGCAGCAGAGACAGCAGCGGTGCTTGTGCCAGGAGCAGCGAGCGCGGGCCTCAGCGGGGCCCGAACCCCATGCCGGATGCGAGCACAAGACAGATATTTACTGCGGTCTTTATTGCAGGAAGCACCCGACAGGGCCGCACCGCCCGTGGGAGCGCCCCGGGCGGCGGAGGGCCCCGCTGGGCCGGCCCGTGCCCCGCTGTGCCCCGGCTCACCCAGCCGGCACAGGCACGGCGCTCCCGCTCCCTCCCTCGGCCCGGCCCCGGAGCGCTCCCCGCCGCCGGCGCGGGCAGCCGAGCTCCGCCGGGCAGGGCACGGCAGGAGGAGGACGGAAGGAGGGAGGGATGGAAAGAAGGAAGGAAGGAAGGAGGCAGCCGGGGATGCTGCGCGCCGCCCCGCCCCGCCGCCGGGCCGCCCAGCAAATGGGGCTCCGCGCAGGGGGCTGCGGCGGCGAGCGGGGGAAGGAGGGAGGGAGAGAGGGGAGGAAACAAGGCGGCAGCTCCCCCGCACAATGGCCGCCCGCCCTCGCCCCTGCCTCGCCTGCCGCTCCCCGCCCTGCCGGCCCGGGCTGCCGCAGCCCCGCGCCAAGCGGCCCGCGGACCCCCGTACCTGCAGCGTCACCTCCTCGGGTCTCCAGTGCGGGCGCAGCCGGCGCAGCAGCTGCAGGGCGCCCTGGCGGTAGCCGGGCCCCTCCCGCTCGCTGACCGTGATGTCCAGCTTGGGCACCTCCGGCGAGCCGGGCGGGACGTGGATGTAGTTGGACATGACAGCGGGCAGGACGCGGCGCGACACGGGGACACGAGAGTAGGAGGCCTTCGCTGGTGCTCCCTTCGCGGCGGAGCCGGCAACTGACGGGGAAATTTCCACTTGGGCTCCCGATAAAGCGGCTCCTCCTCCCCGGCTGCGGCGCGGAGCAGCCTGGGAGAGCGGGCGGAGCCGGAGCCCCGCCCGCCCCTCCAGGGTCCCGCCCGGTCCGTCAGGTGCCCGCCCGCCCCCTCCAGGGTCCCGCTGTCCCCTCCAGGGTCCCGCTGTCCCCTCAGGCACCCTGCCCGGGAGGGAATTTAGCGAATGTGTCCGGGACAGCGGCCGTGAAGGAATGCGGGCAGCTCCCGGCTGACCCTCGCCGGCTGGAGTTACCTGCTGCGGTTCATTTTTTTGTCTTTAATTTGGCCCCGGCTTTGGGAAGCCCTCACCGCGCCTCCCCTCAGGGCGCGCACCTGCTCCGCAGCGCCTTGATCCGCTCCTCCTACACGGCAGCTACGTTCTTTCTTTTTTTCCCCCTCACTTATTTTATGCTGGAAATCTTGTTGCTTTGAAGTTATTTAAGGCGGAAAGAAAAAAAAAAAAAAAAAAAAAAAAAAAAAAAAAAAGCTCAGACTGCATCACAGGTTGTGTGGTAGGAAAAAAAGGAGAAGAAAAAAAATCCCATCTTTTTCAAAAATATTTTAATGCTCCCCCTAATAGTCCTACGAGTACCTGCCTCCTTTGCCTCCTTTCACATTCTGTGATTTTCCCACAGAGGAAGCACGGACCAAGAAGTTCCTCTGTAAGTACAACTGAATGGAGTTGGACAAAGACACAAGAACTATGTAAGAGTAATGGTCAGGCTCTGAAGAGCTGTTGCTCTGAAACAGACCCAGGTCAGCGCATCTTTAATCTTGGTATTCTTTTCCATCTACACTTTGATTCAGACCAGGTATTTAAAATCTTCAGAGTCGGGAATCTGGCTGGGACAGCTCAATAAATAAATTTTCCTTATGCTGTATTTTAAATTAAAATGTAATGTTTATGGATTTATGTTATTAGTGTAAGTATGTTATCCTACATTAACAGGATTTTTCTATCAAGCATTGAAGGGGAAAGAACATCAGGGTCTGAATCAAATTTCAAATTCTATAAAATTTCACCCATTTTTTCCAGTAGGCTGTTTCACTGTTTCTTCTTTAAAAGTAAGGATATTCTGAAATTTCAATGCTTTGAAAAATAGTTTTCTTTTAACACATTCACCTTCATACACTCGTCAGCCCTATAAGTCAATATTGCCATAAAGGCATGAGATCACTCTACCAGATCAAACATGTGATTCATAGTGGCCTCTGCTTCTGCTTAGGCAGTTTGGTAGATGATAAACCAAGATTTATTTGTAGATTAAGTCCAAAGAGATATTTTGTTGAAATAAAAAGGTTGAATGCTCCAGCTTCCCCATGTTAACTTCAACAAGAACTCGTCTAAACAGAGATTCCATCTTGCTAATGCTGAGAATAATAAATACACCCACCAGAAGGTTTCAGTTATTAACTCTGAGAAGCCTTGTGAATTTACCCAAGTCTGCCTAGATTTCCATAAGTTGTTTGTGAGTGTATTTTTAACAGAAAAGGGGGAAGCTGGAGCAGTTCTGGTGCTTAGACTGTTCAGGAACGATGAGAGCTGAACTTCTGTATGCCAACTATTTACAAAGGATGTGAAAGAACCTTGAACACTTAGGCAGCAGCACCCTCATCTTTCTGGTCATCCTTTTGGCTTGTCCTCATGGTGCATTGGGAATTCTTAATTCCTGGGGTTTTATTTTAAAAAAATCCTATTTTTCCTAATTCCTGTTTTTTTAATCAATAAAAGTTACAGTTATCTACTCACCTGGTTTTCTTCCCTTTTAACCTTTTGTGTCCCACAAATATTTGCTGTGTCCTGGTCAAACCCCAAAGAAATGTGTTTTCTCTTAATGCTTGGTCTGTTTGCAGGTACACCACACCAAACCAAACTCATTCCAAGGCTGGTCAGAGATGCTCACTACAAGGAACTGGAGAAAACAGGATGTTTTGCTTCTCTCCCAGGCCTGTGCTCTACCAGTCTGACCTGCTTATCCTCCTTGTTCTGCCATTCTCCTTGCCTTTTCTGCTATTCAGCAACCAGGTTGTGCCATTTAATTTATTCCTACACTTTTCACCTTGCCTTTATCTCAGTGCTGGACGTTTTTAAATGCTTAAAAAAAAAAAAAAAAGGCATAGAGAGCAACATCAGGATCAGAACCAGTTTTAACTTCCCAGGTGCAGTTCCCCTGGCTGCTTTCCAGAGCCAGTAATTCAGTAATTGCTTCAGGACTCATTGCATAAAAGTGACCAGAAATAGGACCCCTTCTAGCCATAAGTAATTTTAACAGCATTTTGCATAGTAGTGTTTCAAAATGCTTTATGTTGTCCTAATCCCACAAGTAAAAATCTGAGCCATCAGAAGGTTTAAATGTGCCATTAGACCAGACGGTGGGCTTGGACATAATTTTCTGACTTCCAGTCCTGCCCTTTGATCACAGGATTTCTTCAGTGCATTCAAGCATATCATTTCTGTTCATTGTCCCACATGTATTACTTGTGTCAGGATGAATCACATCTCTGTGCTGACATGGTATAAAACTGTAAGTCAGCTCTTCCAGATTTATTTATTTATTGTATTTTAGAAGTGCCTGGTGGCCTAGCATCCATCCAACAGCATCCTAGCAACAACTCTTGACACACAAAGTTGATCGTTCTGTCATGTTTATTGTATTGGTTTCCAGCTGAGCTGCTCAGGGTTTCACAGGGAACTCTCAGAAGTTTCTGGAGGAAGCCTGGACATCTGTGAATGGCCTTGTTCCCTCCAGGGCCTCTCCAGGTGCGTTCTCTGTGTGCTGTCCCTGCTCATGAGCTGTGTGTGAGCAGTGCCCCAGTCACACCCTGCTGGAAACCTCAGCAGCCTAAACGAGCCCCTAGACCAGGCCTGCTCATGCACCTCAAGCCCAGTGAGAGACAAACCCGATAAAACCTGCCCAGCTCACTAGGAACTAAATCAAAACAAGCAGCTTAGAAAGGAGTTCTGCACTTTCTCCATTTTCTCCATGCTGTATGTTTGTTTAGGGCTATTTATAAAACAATATAGCCACTGAGTTAAAAGAAAGAAAAAAAAATCTTCATTGTAGTTACACTACTCAAAAAATACCTGTACCAATAAATAGGATTAAACAAGGCAACACAAAGTCATAATTAAGGCCAGTGCATGTATTCATTTTAACAGATTAAGCTGGATTTGAAAAGCAGTTACAAGCTGACTGATCCTTGACTAACTTGAACTCTACATGTGTCCAATGATTTACTCTATCCTGGTGTTTTTCTCAAGGGCAACAAGTACACATCTTGCATAAGTACCCAAAAGAGTCTACTTAAGCAAATTTAAAATCTCTTGCATTCAAGAATAAATTCTCCTGCAACAATACAGGAGGAGGAGTTGAATGGCTTTTGTACTTTCTAGAAATTTATGCTTTTCTAACATTTTATTGACTAATCAAACATCCTCCTACAATGGAAAATTATAAACATCAGCAATTTAAAACAGTCTGTGAAAAGGACAATATCAACTATGCATTTAAATGTCATGCAAGCTGTAAAAGAAGCCTAGAATACTTTTTTGTCTTTCTAAGGTACTACTAGAATGTCATTGTGTATTCTCTAGTGAAATCTGTAATCAATTTTACAGTGTAAAGGGGGGCAGAGAGGAGATGGCTGAACTAAATTAAAACAATTAAAAACTGTGTAGGGAATTACCTTGAGGGACTGAGAGCATGGTTATCACACATAAATGACTGCCACTTTACATTCAGCCTGAGTCAGGGAGAAAGGAGAGAGAAACTCATGGGCTGGGAGGTGGCAGAGGGGCAGGTCTCGGGTGCTGGTGACCAGAGTCCAGCTGCAAGCGTGTGGCTTGGTGTCCCCAAGGGCCAGCCCTGTCCAACCCACTCCCCAGGGACCTGCCTGGGTAGCCAGCAGCAGCAGCACCTCTGCTGGTGATACCAAGCTGGCAGGAGGGCTGGTCCCCCTGACAGCCGAGCTGCCTGTCGGCCAAACCTGGACAGCTGGGCACAGCAGAGCTCCTCAGGGGCAAAGCTCCACCATCCCTGCAGGGACCAAAGGCTGTCGTGAGCCAGCACTGCGTCCCTGTGGCCAAAAGGGCCAGTGGATCCTGGGGTGCATTGAGAAGAGCAGCGCCAGCAGGTCAAGGGGGCTCCTCCTCCTTTCCTCAGCCCTGGGGAGGCCATCTCTGGGGGGCTCTGTACAGCTCAGGGCTCCCCAGGACAAGAAAGGCTGGAAATGCTTGAGACAGCCCAGTGAAGGGGTCTGGAGCTCCCAAAAAAGACTGGGAGAGATGGATCTGGTCAGCCTGGAGAAGGGATGGCTCAGGGGGGACCTCACCAACACCTCTCAAGGGCAGAACGTGCTGGTGCTCTGTGACAGGAACAGGGGCAGGGGCACAAACAAACACAGGAAATCTGCCTGAAGGAAAGGGAAAACTACTTGGAAGGTGACAGGGCACTGGACAGGCTGCCCAGAGAGGCCATGGGGTGTCCTTACCTGGAGATACTCAAAACTCACCTGGACTTGATCTTGTGCAACCTTCTCCAGGTGAGGAGAGAGGCTGGATCAGAGGATCTCCAGAGGTGCCTTCCAACCCCAACCATTTTGTGATTCTGTGAAAGGCAAAGAAAGGTGCCAAAGAGGGGAGATGAGAGGCAGAAGGGAATGAGCAGGAAATTGTTGCAATTCTGTGTTGATAAGAGAAGAAATTGCTAAACTGGTTTATGTGTGTTCCTCACAAAACCACCTTCCCACCAGCTTTCTTCGTAGTTTCAAGAAGTCAAGGACTGAAAACCCAGAAATTATGCAGGTGTTGCACTGCATTCTTGTGCTTATGACCAGCTCCTTTCCATTAAATTGACAGATGGCCAGGAGGACTCTGGCCAGCAGCACAACGTCCTTTCCATAAGCATTCCAGCTTGTGTGCTGAGGCCCATGTGTCCAGCAGAGCCCAAGCTGGATGCTCTTTTGGTGCCCCTGTGTGCATTTTCTCTCTAGGTCTTGCTCCCAGCTTTGTGCAAAGCCCATTTCCTACAGAATTAAGGTTCATGTGGCCAGATTTTGTGTCTGCCCTGCATTAACGATTCAAGAAGGAGCAACTTTAGAGTTTCACTAGGTCAAATTCCAAGGATAGTTTTAAATCCTGTAATTGGGAGTTACTGAACAGGTGGAGCCTACAATCTGTAGGTCATCATCTCAGGCTGCTTTTGAAAGCCCTACAGATTATTATTATTGTTTCCAGGATTAGTTCATTATTCACCTTAGAGATTTTATTTACCTCAAGGCATTGGTTCTCAGGGGGCTGGCAAAAGAAGTATCGTGGGCACAAGAGAAGAACAGCTCAGAACAGCCTGATATTTAATCACAGGTTGTAAATATCTTTTACAGACTTGTCTGTTTGCAACTGTCGCTAAGCATAGAAAATTACTAAATTAGTCAGCTTCATTTATATTTTTCGTAAGGGAGATCTTGGAACATTAGTTACATTACATTTCAGGTTTAAGGATAATAAAGCTATGTATTCCTCTTGGAAAAGTAAAACAATATTATGATAAAAAAGAAATAAAATGTAACGAAATTATTGCAACTATACCAAAGGTGAAGGGCCAAACTTTGCCCAGTTCTCTATGTTCACTTCCACAGGGCTCCAGAGCTCTACAGCCACAGGAAGCACAGAGGACTGCTGGGGAGGAGAATTGCTTCCCTGGCTCCTGCAGCTTGGACAGCAGCATGAAGCAATCAGGAGGGTAATCAAGGAGAAAGGTATACAAGAATTGCCACAAGAACATTGTGTCTTACTAGGAGTTCCCAGTGCTAGTGAAATTCAGAGTGTACGTTTTCTCAAAACATCGTGAAAGAGAGCTGAAGTCTCACTGCAATGGAAGCAAACACAGAATCTTTACTGGCTTCCCTAGATTCTTGTTCCTCTTCCCTTAAAATACTTTGGATTGAGTAGCAGATCCAGCTCTGCGGTCTGCACTTGAAGATGTGGCACACTAGCAAGGTTTGTGGTTTAGTGAATGCACCGAGCTTTTAACATGTGAAAAGCAAGGAATATTCATTCCGGCTCCCCCCAGGCACCAGAGGTGTGGAGCCTGCCTCTGATTCTTTCTGGCTCGCTGGAATTTTGCATTTCTGTGTCAGCTGGGCCTCCCTGCCCGCACTCCTTGAAGGCTGAGCACACCCAGAGCACAGAAACCCTTGTGCAAGCAGCTGCAGCATTTTGGTTCTATGGGATCCATATGTCTATGGCTTCGGTGTATTGTGATAGTTCCATTTTTATCTAGATCTGAAGTTTCTAAGTGAGGAGAATTTTTGTTTGGAAGATACAGATTTCCCTGGTATTTGTTACAATTGGCTGTATTTCGAGTATGTCAGGCGCTTAGTCAGCTGTTCCTGCAACTGAGACTTGTTTTTCTTCTTTTTATCCCTTTCATGCAGTGGAAAAAGTTTCCTGCTGCTCTCCCTACTGATATTTGATATCCTATCTCCAACTGATGCACATATTTAACTTTTAAAGAACAGCATGTTAGCTAGCTCTGCTAAATAAGACTCTTTCTGGTTTTGTATTGTTTCGTTTTCTTTTGTTGTTTTGTGTTTTTTTGGTTTTCACTAGAAGATTATTTTGGAGGTATTATTTCTCAGAGGAATGACTTTTTCTAATCCAGCTCCCTCTTCTTAGCAATTATAATTTTTAAAAATCAGCTGCTCATGCTTTGTAGCAATGTATTTATTTAATCTTCAGCATTAAAGGAATGCTTACAGGAGCAAAGCAGCCAGTCAGCAGCTCTCTTGAATGTCTGCTACTAGTCATTATAATGCAAAAAAGTAGGGAACTTGAGAGATTTGTTTTAGTTTCTCTAGAAGTGTTTTACATTCTAACAGCATTCCTGATAATCATCTTTCCTCCTCTTTTTCTTATTTCTTTTTCTTTTTTTTTTTTTTAAACAGGAAATAATCTTTCTGGCCCCCACCAGCAACTAGTTACAGTGGAAAGCAACAGTGGGAAGCCATTTATTAATGTAGTTATTGATGATGTTAAGAGGAAGGCTAAAAGCTGTCCACTGATATTTTTATGATGACTCTGGGACAAGAGGCTTCCAAACCATTCAGTGAACACTGACCTCCCTGCTTACCTGGACAAGTATTTTTTCCCCCCTGTCTTTGGGCACAGGAAGCTCCAAGTGGTAGAAGCCCACAGGTACACAAAAGCAGGAGTACTGAAGGAATGTTAGAAGGGTAGATGCTGAATGTTAGAGGACTGATGCTGTCCTCTGATGGATTCATTGCCCAGGTTTATGTGTTTAAATAAAACCTGCAATGCTGTTCACAGACCCTCAGTGGTGGACCAGTGGAATTGGTGAGAGAGCAGCTCTGGGACAATCGCTTCCAGTTCAATAAATCTTTGTGTTCCTTTGCTTTGCTAAGTTGCATAAAGTCATTGGTTCAAGGTCAATTTCTGTGTGCTTATTAAAGTGCCCCCAAACCAGCTGTGACATAGCCTCAATCAGATCTTTCTTACAGGGCAGCACCACAGTGTGATGAAGTGATGAAGGAAGTAGAACAAACCCAAATATCTGAACCTTCAGAATCTACTTTAAAAAAAATAAAAACAACCAAAAAAATCACCTTTAAAATCCCCTTGACGAATTTCAGGTCATGACTTATTGGTGGTTCACTTTGTGCCAGTCAGGGTTTCACATTTCCTCCACCAAGAAGGAAAACCTTTCCACCACCAAAGCTGATGCCAAAACCTAAACCTCTGGCCAAAGCTATTTTCCCTACAATAACGTCTCCCTTGCTTACTCTTTTGTAAAGCAAACTCCTTTACTGCTTCCAGAAATATTCTGGGCATCTGCTCCTCTCTGGTGTATTTTATTTTGCCCTTTTTATCTTTGTGGTGTTTTTCAGCATTCTTTCCTCAGTTAGCTGTTCACATTTGATCCTCATAATTCCCTGGATGTTTTCATTAAAAACAAAAAAAAAAAAAAAGAAGAAATAACAAAAAAAGAGAAGAAAAAAGTGAAAAAAAAAATCTTCTCTTGGATAGAAAAGATCACAAATAAGAGGTTTTACTTGGTCAAAAGAGCATTGAAAAATCTGAATTTTCTATGGGAAGGGTCACAGAGTAGAACACAAATACAAGACAAAGCACTTTTGATGCTGTTGCTGAAGCTATAATCAAGATCAGAAAAAGGTTAGAAAATGAAATGTAATTAGTACAAGGTTTGGGGTTTTTGAATACTTGATTGGGAAACACCACCTCAGTGGGGCAGGGGGGATGGCAGAAAAGCTGCATGGTAGAGAGCCTTAGGCTTGAGGCTCAGCAAGCAGCTGAAACAGGCACAGCAGCAGCCATGGAGAAGCACTTGCCATGGCTGTGACCCTCTTCTCCAAAAGCCCGAAGGTAATGCCAGTTTTACACAAGGAAAAGCTGTTCCATGGGAGCACAGGGTGAGGGAAAGCAGTGCAGGCATTTAAAAGCAAGATAAGCTGTTTCCACAGGTATAGTCTATGGAAACCTTTTCCAAAAACCAGTCATTACTTGTATGGCCCTTATCAGCAAAACATGGAATTCATGCAATAAAATCTATGTGAAATGAAATTAGAACAAATTGAAGAAAGGCATTTTTTTTAGCTGAGATAGGCATATAGAAAATAGTGCTTCAGGCACTTTAGGTAAATTTTGTGGCTGAATAATTTTAGAGCTGATGGTTATACATGCAGTTATTGCACATACCAAGTTTAGGATAATTAAGATAAGGGTGATTAAATGTCATTCTCATATAGTATAAATTAAATTGTCAAAAGTCAGGAGGTGGTATTTTCTTCCAAACTTTTTTATTGCACACTGTATATTTTTAGGGAATATTAAAATGTGTTCACCTGTTTCTGGAAGCCTCTGCTTCTTGGATACAGCTGGTAATAGCGGAGTGGGTCACTGATATCATCTGGCATTAGGTTACTTTTGGTGTCTGTGGTGCAAGCACACCTCTGCAGGAATTTGCAGGGACACCCATGTGTTGCACTGTGGATATATTCTAAAGAACGCTAAAGTATCCATGTAGCCATCTTCAGCACATTTGAAATTTCCTGGTTTGGTGTTGTGTAAGCCCTGGAAGCTTTTCTCCATTGAGTATTCAGAACAAGTGCTGCTGAGCATTGGCGTGGAGATCTGAGGGAAGCAGGGTGCTGCCACCAGGCCTTTCTGCCGCCTTAATGAGCTGCCAGCCCTGCAGAGGGAGAGTTCCCTGTGCTTCCCGTGCCCAGGCACGGCTGGCACCAGCTGGTGCTGCATGCGTACAGCTCACACAGAGCAGGTGTTCGTCCTGTACCTCCGTGTCTGCAATTGCACTGTGACTGGGCTCTGCTCTGCTTTAAGGACCTGTCTGCCTCACTGATGTGGTACACTTGTCAAGCAGGCACAGGGAATCCCAGGGTGCACTGGAAAAGGTGCTCACAGCAGGGACTACCTGCAAATTCAGAGGGAAAGAAGCAGGGGGACTGTAGCACAAACACTGCCGAGACCTCACACGAAACACCAAGTCCACTTCGGGCCTCACACATGAAAAAACAAACCAGAAAAAGAAAACAAGTATGGATAAAGGAGAACAGCATACTGAAATAAATGGAGATCCCCCATCCTCCTGGAAGAGAAGCCTGGCTTGTTCCACCAGGACCAGCAGAGTTGTGTGGACAGAACCGTTCATCACAATGCACAGATGTGTCCTGAAGGCAAAATGTGCATTTGGGCTATAAAACAACATTAGCGTGCAAAAAATAAACCAGGCATAAACTGATACTGGAGTGTTGCTGGAAATTTCTAATTGTGCACAGAGGTCCTAAAGCAGACTTCAAATATGAACAGTGGGGACAAGAAATGTCTCAATTAAACTATAACAACAACAGCAACAACAACAACCCACCACAAAAACACACACACAAAACCCCCCAAAAACAAAACAAAAAAACCCAAAACTCCAATCAAACAACAAGCCAAATTAAATCACAAGAATCCTAATCACTCTGTCCTCTTTGAGACTGAGTCAAAAATAGCAGGCTTCTTCATGCTGGGTAGTGTAACGTCTGTAAGGAATACCAGACATTCCCAGGAACGCTAGAGCTGTACTTTAAATTCAGCATCCCAATATCTTCAGTTGTTGCAATTTGGAATGAGGAGAGCTATGCAGAGAAGCATAACCCAGCATGCGGCCAGCCCACCGCCAGCCAAGGGTTTTGATACTTCTGTGCATCTGACCATCTGCTTGTAACAGAATTATTCTTTTTCCAGATTACTTTTTAGCTGCACCAATTTCAACAACCTGATTTTGCTCATCACAATTTAGATACTGCCAGTTAACAAGGCTGTGAGTGAGGATTGCATTTTAGTACACAACAAAGTCATTTTCAGTGGCTGTGTGAAAAAGGCATGTCTGCCACCATGAATAGAAAATGGAACTGACACAAAGCTGGTTTAGGAGGGGAAGGAGCCGCTCAGAATCACAGAGAGGTTTGAAACACAACTTCTCCAGCAGCCTGCTCTGAGAGCACAGCCTCAGCTAGAGGCTGGGAAGGATCAGAGCTGCAAAACCTGCATCTGAAAGGCTGAGCTGCTGCTTCTCTGCTGCAAGCAGATAACAAAAAGTGTCCATGGAAACCATTTTTATGCTGCTTATCTAACAATCCCTGAGCAAAAAACCTTGGAAGATGTGAATTGCAGAGGACAGGCAAGGATCTAAATGGCAGGGGGGTCATCATCCTTCACACACCTCTCTGCTGGTTGCCCACCCTGGTGGCATCACTGCCAAAAGCATTCTGTACATGGCAGGTATTCAAGAAAAACTCTTCAAATGTTATCTGAGACAGTTTGTGCTTTTTTAAACTTGAAGATCTGTGCTATCAAGCTGTTTCCCCACACATGCAAACAAAAACGAGGTTAAAATAATATTAGGTCTGTCTTAATTTCAAAACAATCCGGCAAAATTAAGTGAAGGCTGATGAAGTGATTAATCTATTGATTTGAGGCACTGAAACTTAACACGGTGCTTTGAGATAATCTCTGGCATAAATGGAAAATCACTGGAAAGGAAAGGCACAGATAAAATAGGAAGCTCCACGTACTAGCAGTTAATTTGTTGGATTTAGAATTAGGCCTCCACAGACCACAGCTCTGCTTTGTAACGAATTCTTGGAATGGTTGTCCTTTGCAAACTGATTATATACATTTCTTCGCTCACAGCAGTAAGATCAGGAGCCCAGTAAGTTTTCATACTACTGAAAAGTCATCTGTGAAATATCTCAAGACTGGGAGTGTAAAATTATGACACAAATGTAGTGAACGTGTTCAAAAATGAGGATGGATGTACTGGAATATTTTTATTCCTCCTTGCCTTTTTCAGACTGCTAAAATTAGCAAAGGATGGTCTGTTCTTAGTCCTGATATTAATAACAGCAAGATAGTGGAGATCTTTCTTACTCCAAGAGCCTAAAATGTGGGATGCAGCTCTTACAGAATGGCAGTCCTATACCTGTGTACATGAAAACTCTCATGTAGCTACTGTAGAGAGGAGGTTTTTTACTACTTCTTAAAATACAATAGTGTATCTCCTCATTTTGGTTTAATATTAGTTTAATTTTAATTTTGGTAGAGTTTGCCCAGCTGCTAGGTGCTTTGGTGCTAGGAAGATGCACAGTCATTTTGCAGAGTTCTGTACAATTAAGCAATTTATTTAGCAAGTATTTCTCAAGCCATGCTGTTCATAATCATCTTGGCTAAGAAAATCAAAGCAGCATCTCCCTCAGCTGCTATCAAGAAATAATTCCAAGGTGATGATCATAATTCTCCCGTACATAAAAGCAGAGAAAGGCAGCACAGGCCTGACAAATGAGAATTTTTGTGCTTTGAAGGCAGTCTGAAGACCCTGTCCTTGCATTTCAAAAGCCCCATAAATTTCTGTTAACAGGGTCAAATGCGGCACTGGAGACAGCTCTGCCTGGAGTGAATTAAGACAGTACTAAAGAGCAAGCACCAATGAGAGGTTTCTCCTTTAGCCAGCTTGTACTGCACAGGAGCTTTTACTTGAGAATTAGGATGGCAAATAGAGTTTGTTCAAATGGCTAATAATCAAGAAAGTGAACTGGATAATTCCTGTTGCATAACAAGGAATGATCCTTCTATCTCCTTCCCACTGTACATAACTCACTTACATGAATCCACAGAGCTATATAAATTAAGAGTTTTTAAAAGGTTTGTGGGGCTGTCCTGCAGTTCTTGAACTTTTCTGCTTTGTCTGTGAATGTATAGTTCCTTCTGACCTCAGGTGGGAATGCATTCAGGAATGAAGATAGGTCCAAAGTGGTTATTTGCTTTGTTAGAATTATTCCTCCTGTTCCATTAACCCATCAGCCATGGATTAGGACTCAGAATTCAGATCCTGAGCCTCTCCAGTCTCCTTTGGCTTGGCACAACACAAACCCCTCTGTATCATGTTGTGACAACAAACAGGTATCACTGTGTAGACACAAGCTTGAATTCCACTTTTGTAAGAAGCTGGATGTGAGGCATGGCATGTGAGGCTTCTAAAACCAGAACTCAGTGGTTTGCTTTGTTAATGAGTTTTATTTTTGATACATTTGATACTTGAACATTTAATAACTCACATCACCACGTCCGTTTCAAATGGAACACATGAAGCAAAAGCATCACATGGTTATTAAGAGCTGCACTCACTCCATGTTTTAGAATATGATTGCAATCCAATTTAATGTCATTAATGCACCAGAGAATAACTTGCATATCTTGTGAAGTATTTTGAAGACTATCCTAAGGACAGTTTATGCAGTTACCACAGCTAAAATAATTTCCTTGGCAGCACAGAGTGACCTGAGGAGCAGCACTTCTGTGCTCCTCTTGCCTGTGGCACAGCTGCTGATGAGACAGGGACAGTGGCTTTAATAAGCATTACAATATTTCAAAAGTGCAGGATCATCACCTTTGATTGTGACAGAAATTTCAATATATAAATACAGGCATTCATTAATATGCCCATGGTTTGGTGTGGGACCTGAATAAATGATCTATTGATTACATTTAGGCAGGAAAAAGGAAAATACCCACATAACATAACATTACATAATGAAATGTAACATAACCAGCAAATATAACTGTTTTAATAACTGTGGAAGTGTAATACATATTACTGGCACAATTAAATATCTCCTTTGTCTCGACTCTTAAAAGCAAAAAAGGCAGAAATTCTGAAAGTACCACTGAAGGACTATTTATTTTTTTAAGGCTATAAATACTGCTGCTGACAACTGCATGTAATTAAATTATTTACTAGGTGTTGCCTAATTAACTAGGACACTGTCCATGGAAGGACTCTGGGTGGCTATTATTATTCTGGTGTAACTCAAGATCTGCGTGGAGCACGTGCACATGGTTCTGAGTCTCTGGGAACTGATACCCCAGTTATGCCATTGCCACTCAGAACAAGCACCAAGGCATAAGCAATCTCATTTCCCTCTCAGAACTGTGAGAAAGAGAAATGAGATCAAATTACTGCCTGACAACGCGGCATCAGATCCAGTTGCTTGATTCTCCTGTAGGCAATTGCATTCATTCCTGGGTTAGTGAATATTTATTTTATCCAACTTCTTTCGAGGCTAGATGGAAATCGAGACCCTCAGACAGCAACAGCACAATGAAACAGAGTTATAATTATTATGATTTGAACGCCTCTATTTTTACAAACTGCTTGATATGGACCAACCCCCACACTGCTGGAGTCCACAGAAGATTGACATGAGTAGACTGCTGGAAAGGTGTCACATTCAGAAGAATACAAAGTGCTGAGATCCCATTTCCAAAGGAAATAATTTCCTTTGATATACAGGAAACAAGTGTACATAAAAAACCCCAGAAATATAATTTTAGGACTATGACATATGGGTTTTATTTTTACCCTCTTGAATGTAAGCCTTGAGAATAATTCTTGGCTTCTTTTATCCTTAAAGGACAACTATGTTTTATTTAATCCAGATCTTCATGGGAATATTACTGTGAATATTGCTGGAATTAGAGTTCATTGGATAAGCTTTTTTCATACATATTATGGGGTATTGAAAAGACACATAGGTGTGGAACTAGGTCATTTAGTGGTAGAATTGGCAGTGTGAGGGTAATGGTAATTGAGAGTCACCATGAAGCACACATTTCATGTTTGGATTGGTGCTGCTCAGGCTCCCCTGCTTCCACCACCACACTGTTACATCAGAGATCCTTGTGGTGGCAGGATTTTGTTCCAGTGGCTGGTAGCAGACATTCCTATTGCTCTGCCCTTGTTTCTAACCAGTCCAACTCCAGAGAGCTCCTCCCGTGTAAATCAGAGCCCCTGCTCATAATAAACCCCATCTCCTCACTGCAGGGAGGCATTTCCACCTTGCTGCCTTTCCTCAGGGAGGATTTCACACTAATGGCAGGGGCTGGGGCTGCAGGCTCAGCCAGACACTCACAGGGAATTACAAACAGAAATGACTGGGACTCTGCCCCTGTCCCAGGATTTGCCCACCCAAATCCTTGCGGTGGACACACGGCACAGCACAGACAGAGCAGAGGGAAGTTTGGGGGTTTTCCTGGCATGCAGAGGTTCTTTACTAAGGATCCATGACTCTGGATACAGAACCCCTATGAGCATCATTAAAAATATTTTTATATTGGTGTCCATCAGATTTAAGCTGGATTGATTTGAAACGTGTGGTTAGTTTTACAGAGAAATACAGGGATTTTTCCAGAAACCAAAATCTGACCCTGCAATTTCCTGTGCTGATGGTAGCTGAAAGATTCCTCTTTCAAAGAGTACTTATGACAGTAACTGCAGTAGAAACAGGGCCGGTATCTTCTGTGGGCCAGAGGTAAAAAGGATTTTTTCTGTGTTTCAACAAACTAAAACCCCTCCAAGAAGTTTTTCATTCGTTTCTGTTTAAATCAACTCAAGGCAATATAACCCAAGAGCACTTTTCCCTGTGGAGAAGACAGCCCACCACACCCCAGGTCCTGCTGTAACCTGAGGAAAAGCCAGACCACCACCTTCTGATCTGCACCTTGAAGGGTGGTAAACCAATGTAACTGAAACCTGCCCTGATGGGGTGGGTCAGCAGACTGAAGTTACCTTCAGAGATAAGGAAAACCTTATCTCTGAAGTGTCCATTTCCAAACTAAGGGTTCAACATGCATATCTATCTCAAACTCCCTCTCTTAAAACAAGAAGGGATGCATGGATCGTTACCTTCAAGTGGCAAAATCACCCAGAAAAAAATGCTATTTTTCTGACACTCACTGTTCCACACAAGATGCCTTTAATGCTGTAATTAGCAATATTCTTGTTGTTTAGTTGAGTTACAGTGCCATTCAATACATAACAACACCTGCTCAAGTGAGACAATGCTGCTCTTTAAGCACAGAGTAGCTGAAACAGGACTTCCATTGCCACGACTCACTAAAACAGCATCGCTTCCAGGCAGAAGGGAAAAGCCTCAGCAAGAAACAATCCAGATACTGAAATGCAAAGTCAGATATCACATCTCATTTTTTCCTTATTATGAAAAAACACCTTTCAGTATTTCCTGTGGAGTTCTGAGCATGTACACACTATAGCTTTAGTGTCCAGTATATCCATTATGTTTGCCTAGAACCGATGGAGTTTAATGCTGCTTTGGAAGCCTCAAGTAATTTATAAATTCTAGGGGTCTGAGTATACTTTCAGCAGTCCCTGATACCTTCCACAAGTCCCTGCTGGCCCTAGAGAACTGGAATGCCATTGGTAGGAAAGGTGGGAGCTAACATGATAATTTATGGAAAGCCAGTCTCATTCTGCCAGTATAGAAAATCCTCAGCCCCGAGGAAGGTCTAATACACCAAGCAGGTTTCTCGCTGCATTAAATCAAATCTAATTCATCTTTCCAAGCGCCTGAAAACCAGATTGGAACTGGCTCTCCAAAACAGGTGTTTTCTGATTTCTATCCTTTGACTAATGGAATCTTCCACTGAAAAAGCTGGATCCTCAGAAACCTTTTGAGAAAGATTCTGCTGCCTCTGGCCTTCCGCCCGGAGAGCGCGGCTCCGAGGGTCCCGCCGCAGCCATCCCGTCCGTCCATCTGTCCATCCCGTCCGTCCCTGCGGGCGCAGCCGGGGCACAGCGCCGCCTGGCGGCGCGGGGCAGCAGCGCAGCCGAGCCCGCAGCGCCCCTGGCGGCGGCGGCCGGAGCTGCAGCCGAGCCGTGCCGAGCCGTGCCCCGTCCGAGCCGCGCTTCTCTGCCCTGCTACACCGCACACAGCGGCAAAAAAACGGCCCGGCCTCTCCCCAGGGCTGCGCCCGAAAGGCCCCGAATTTAAAGTTATAGTAATTCCGAGGGAAGGGAGTCACATCCTGCATTGCCGCCTCCCTTGGCAGACACCCGTCTTTGAAACCAAGACACCTGCGCTAGGGGTGGTCTCATTTAGGTTGAACAAGACCTCCAAGACTGAGTCAAACCCTGGACCCATCACCACCTTGTCGATTAGACCAGAGTGCTGAGTGCCACATGCAGTCACCACCTGTGACTGTGTTCACAGGAGTCCAAAGGTAAAAGAAGAAACAAAGATCTGACTCCATGTTTCAGAAGGCTTGATTTATTATTTTATGATATATATTACATTAAAACTATACTAAAAGAATAAAAAAGAAAGCTAGCTAAGAATAAAAATAATAATAATAACAAAAACTTGTAGCTCAGAGTCCGAGCCAGCTGATTGTGATTAGCTATTAATTAGGAACAACTACTTGAGACTAATCACAAATCTACCTGCTGCATTCCACAGCTGCAAATAATCATTATTTACATTTTGTTCCTGAAGCCTCTTAGCTTCTCAGGAAGAAAAGATTTTTCATAAAAAGTGTCTGTGACATCACCTCAAGCACCTGCAGGGACAGGGACTCCATCCCTTCCCTGGGCAGCCCATTCCAATGTTTGACGACCCTTTTCATGAAGAAATGCCCAACCTGAACCTCCCCTGGCACAGCCTGAGGCCGTTTCCCCTTGTCCCTGGAGCAGAGCCCGAACCCCCCTGTCTGTCCCTCCTGCCAGGGGCTGTGCAGAGCCACAGGGTCCCTCTGAGCCTCCTTTTCCCCAGTTAATCCCCCCCAACTCCCCCAGCTGCTCCTCACAGGACTGTGCAGCAGCCCCTTCCCCAGCTGTTTCCTTCTCTGGACACAGTATGGATTGTTCCAAACAAGCCCCAGAGACAGAGTGCTGTGTTGGTGGGACTCACTGCAGGCAGCCAAAGATCCCCGCACCACACGCTGCAAATCAGTCATATGATTTGTTTGGTGTATCACACTCCAGCCCATAGCATTATTTAGTCTTTTTGTAAGATTAGAAAGAAGGGGAAATAATCCCAGCAGATTTGGCTCAACACCTGAGGAGCGCTTAAGCAGAGCACAAGGGCTCCTTTCTGCTCCTACTGCTGAGCAGCCCAGCGGCACAGCCACCGCCCCGAGGGCTCTCACACCGCCCCCAGGACCACCCTGCCCCAGTCCTGGCTCCCCTGCTCTGCGCCAAGCTCCCGGAGTGCCAGTGCCCGAACAAAGGGCTTTTTCAGGCATCACAAAGTTACAGCCTGGCTGCAGGAACCGAACCAAATCCTCCTATTTCTGGTAACTAAACTCCATCTAATCTACCCGTAATCCTGCAAATACTGTAAATGTTTGTGTTTCCATTAAGAAAACAAAGCAATCCCACGGGCGGGGGGGGGTCGGGGTGCTGTTTTTAAAGCCTTTACAGGAGACTCCCACTGAGTGTCTGGGGATGCACGCCTGCTCCCGGCTCCCTTTGAACGGGAACTCATAGGAGCAGCTCCTTCCCGGGGCCGGCAGAGCTTCCCGGGGCTGCTGCAGCGGGCACAAGGCGGGGGGCGGGATGGGGGATTCGGGGTGCGGGATACGGCACGCAGGGTGCGGGTTTCGGGGTGCAGGATAGGGCATGCAGGGTGCGGGTTTCGGGGTGCGGGATGGGGAGTGCAGGATGCAGGTAGTGCAGGATGCAGGTGGTGCAGGGTGCGAGTTTTGGGGTGCGGGATGGGGCACGCAGGGTGCGGGTTTCGGGGTGCAGGATGGGGCACGCAGGGTGCGGGTTTCGGGGTGCAGGATAGGGCATGCAGGGTGCGGGTTTCGGGGTGCAGGATGGGGCACGCAGGGTGCGGGTTTCGGGGTGCAGGATGGGGCACGCAGGGTGCGGGTTTCGGGGTGCAGGATGGGGCACGCAGGGTGCGGGTTTCGGGGTGCGGTACGGTCCCGTCCCGTCCGCTCCAGTGCCGCCATCGATAGCTCGGCGCTCAGCCCGCGTACCCATCGAGTAGCCGGAGCTCGGCTGTGACCGGCAGCGCCCCGAGGCCGCGGGCGCCATCTTGGAGCCGGGCAGGGCGGACCCGCGGGCTTAATAAGGCCGGGCTTAGGGGCCGGACCTGCCGAGGGACAGCCTCAAATACCGGCACCGGGCGGGTGGGGGATCGTCCAGAGACTAGCTCTGCGGGAAAGGAGCGGGGAGTGCTGCTGGGGTACAAGCTGAACATGGCACGGCCGCGTGTCCTTAGCTGGGGGCGCTGGTGGTGTCTGGGGTGCTCCGGAGCGTGGCCGGTAGGTGAGGGGAGCTGTCCTGCTCCTCATCATCCCTCGCTGGGGCACACCTGCAGAGCTTCCCCGGTACAGCAGGGACACGGAGCTGCTGGAAGGTGTCACAGGAATGATGAGGGCTCTGGCCCATCACTAAGGAGAAAGGACTGGGAGCTGGGCCTGTTTATTCCGGAGAAGACTGAGAGGGGATATTTCAAATGCGTGCCAAGAGGATTGGGCCAGACTTGTCAGGCGTACCAGTGGCAGAACAAGGAGCACCGGCCATAAAGTGAAGTATAAGGAGTTCAGTACTGGCCATGAGGTGAAGCACATAGAGTTTAATCTCAACATGAGCCATCATTTCCTTACACTGAAGGCGGCAGAGCTCTGGAACAGCTGCCCAGGGGCGGGCTAGATCTCCCTCTCCGCACCGCAGGAAACCCCCTGGGCCCGTTTCCCTGCCCCCTGCTCTGGGTGGCCGTGCTCTGGCAGGGGGTTTGCCCTGGGCGCTCCTCCGAGCTCCCCTCCCAGCCCGGGCAATCCCCGGTTCCGGGGCTCCGCTCCCGCCGGCCGGCTGGGGCGGCCCCCGCGCATGCGCAGCGGCGCCCGGCGCTCCATGGCACAGGCGCGGTGGCGCTGCCGCTGCGGCCGCGGGAGGAGGAGGAGGAGGAGGAGGAGGCGGCGGCGGCGAGGGGGGGCACGGCAGGAGGAAGATGCCGGGGAAGCTGAAGGTCAAGATCGTGGCGGGGCGCCATTTGCCGGTGATGGACCGCGCCAGCGACCTGACCGATGCCTTCGTGGAGGTTGGTGGCGGGGCGGCGGGCCGGGCCCGCGCGGGGAGGCACCTGCCGGGCCCGAACGGCGCTCCGGGAAGCGCAGCGGGGCTGCGGGGCACGGGCAGGAGCCGCTCCGGGAAGGGGGATCAGGCATGGGGACGGGCTGCCCGGGGCAGGAGCCGCTCCGGGAAGGGGGATCAGGCATGGGGACGGGCTGCCCGGGGCAGGGGCCGCTCCGGGAAGGGGGATCAGGCATCGGGACGGGCTGGCCGGGGCAGGGTCCGCTCCGGGAAGGGGGATCAGGCATGGGGACGGGCTGCCCGGGGCAGGAGCCGCTCCGGGAAGGGGGATCAGGCATCGGGACGGGCTGGCCGGGGCAGGGTCCGCTCCGGGAAGGGGGATCAGGCATCGGGACGGGCTGGCCGGGGCAGGGTCCGCTCCGGGAAGGGGGATCAGGCATCGGGACGGGCTGGCCGGGGCAGGGTCCGCTCCGGGAAGGGGGATCAGGCATCGGGACGGGCTGGCCGGGGCAGGGTCCGCTCCGGGAAGGGGGATCAGGCATCGGGACGGGCTGCCCGGGGCAGGAGCCGTCCCTGGAGGTGCCCGGGTCTCGGTGCCGGTGGTGGTCGGTCACAGCTCGGGCTCGGTGATCCCACAGGGCATTTCCAACCTAACCGGGTCTCTGATCAGACAGAGGTGTTGCAAGGAGGGTGGCGAAGTAGCAAAATAATCTTTAAAGCGGTTGTATTGCTGAGTATATGACTGGGTGTACAGGCTTTGCTTTTAAGGCCAATGTTCGTCTTTCCTTTTAAAACATTTGAAATACTAAAATGTTTTTGAGGGGGGCTTTTTGTCAACGAGTACTTAATATTGTTTGCGTGTTTAAATCACTTTATTGCACCCGGAGTATCCAGCTTCAACCTTCTTTGCAGTCTCGTAGCTTGCAGCAATGTGTAGGGTCCTTCTAGGAAGGGATTGTAAAATAAGTTGAAGTGCAAAGTAACTGGAACCATTGGAGGCCCGGGTTGGATGGGGCTCCGAGCAGTGTGCTCCAACGGGTGACATCCCTGCCCATGGCAGGGGGTTTGAGTGAGATGGACTTTAGGGTCCCTTCCAATCCAAGCCTTTTTATGATTTCTGTTACATGATCCTTATGTTTTTTGATTCCTTTTTTCTAATATGGATGACTTAGAACATTTCAGAAGCATTCTGTAGGTTTGGGACTCATACCCTGAGAAGAATCAGAGCTATTTAAAAATGGTGTGCTCTGGAAATGTGTGTCTTGAACCCCAAATACTCATTGAGGTGTACCATTTGTAGTTGAAGTTGGCACAGTACTAGAATTAAATAGGAAGACAGAATGCCTTTCTAGACCTGTATACACTGGGAAATATGATACTATCAGTATAAAAATAAATTTGGGGTATGTAAGTCCTGATTTAATTTGGTGCTTAAAAATTTGGTTGATGTTAGACTCTAAGGATAATGCTTAATGGGAGAGTAGCCTGGTGGTCAAGTGAGGATGTATTCCAGCCTTTCAGAGGAGCAGAAATAGTACAGAGCTTTATTTTATTAAATGGAACATAGTGTTTCACTGTTTTGTCAGCTGTTTCACTGGTCAGCTTTTAATTTTTAAAAGCTTCTCTTGCAGGCTGCCTGTTAATCTAGTCTGAAATTGCCACAACTCTGATGCTTGCTAATAGGAGACAGGGAAAACAGGACTAGGAAATGCAGCTCACCGAGTTTCATTTGGCCTGGTTTTACTCTGTGTTAGGAGAAACAGCTCCTCTCTTCTGTGGGTCTTGTTCCCAGCCCTACTGTCAGGGCAGCAAAGTAGATTGTTGAAATTCATATAGTAAAATACTAGCATAGCAGAAAAGGAAAATAACCATTTTCATCAAGATCAGCTTGCTTAGCTGGGTTGCCATGCTGGTCCATGGGTGCCTTGGCACAGATAAGGGTATAGAAATACCCAGGTGGGGGCCTTGCTTTCAGGATTGTTAATTAGGAACAGTGTGGAGTAACTTCCCTTTCCCTGCATGGAGTAGGCAGTGCAGCAGGTGAGATTTATTGCAAAGTAAGTTGAGATTTAAAGTGTTGTTTTGTTTTTCTGTGTGAGGTTGCTGAAAAACTACAATGTGGTTTTCCTTAAATGAAATGAAATGCAAATGTTAAGGTTCTAGTTGTTTACTAACCTTAAATTTCCTTGTTAAATTTTGCAATATAACCTTAGAACTCGAAAAGAAAATGAGAAGAGACTTCAGAGCTCTTACTTGGCTCAGGTTATGCAAAACTTGGACTTCACTAGCATGAGCACAATGATCCTTGTCCCAGCTCAGAATATTTTGTTACAATTTCTTCCATAAATGTGCTTTTAACTTTGCACAGTGGGCAGCAGTGTGGTGTTTTATTATCTCTACCAGCTTCAATGACCTAGCTGGAGCAGGGGGAAATTCAGTTACAACTGCCTGGGGCTCTAAGGGAACTGATTTACTCCCGAGATAAGGCCTTAAAATAGGCTGGGTGGAGCTCAGGATGCTGGATCCTGGCAGCTTCTGGAGCCAGAACTGGTATTTAATTGGCAGCGCCCTTGCAGCAGTGCTACCATCACTTGATTGTACTTCAGCCAGTGCAGGATCTCTTCAGAGCTGGGAGATGCACCTGTGCACAGTAATCACTGTGTTACTGAGGTGTGCCAGGCGGTCACTTAACACTGTCCCGAGCAAAATCGCCACAGTGCTCACATCCAGCCCTAAATTGCCTTTCCAAAATGCGTTTGGCCTTTTAAAAGGTAAAAGCTGTCAAAACCTCTAACTCCAGCACTTCTTTTCCATCTGCCTAGTCACTGTTTTCCTTAGGAGTCTTGAATAAATTTAAAAATGTAAATTTGGGTATTTGTAAGTACCTGGTATGAGGTGTCATGCTTCTTCGAGAAGCAGCATTCGGAGAACTGCAGGTGTTTGGAAATGGTTTGCAGTGAAGGCTGCAGAGAAATAAAGGCTCTTCCGTGTGCTGTGTGGCTTCCTGATGTATGGAGCATCACAGAAATTCAGTTTCACCTTAAAAAAGGAAAGAAGAAGCGCCCACAAAACCCAAATGGGCTTAGCCTGAAATAGATGCCTGTGGAGACCATATGGGTACTGCTGAAATGAGTTATTATGTGGTTGAAGGTGAAATAAGAGATGAAAGCATGGAAAATACTCAATTTTTAGTAGTCCTCTCTCTGTATATATCAAATCCAGTTTGTCTTTATATTTATTTTATCAATTGTCTGTGAAGCTGATTGAGAAATCCTAGAGAGAAGAGTAATAAGCTATCAATGTTTAGAATATTTTTCCTTGTAGAAGGCAAGGAGAGTATGTAAAGTGACTTTGAATAGCCAATATAAGTTATATTTTTGCCTCTCAAGTGTTTGAGGAGGAAAAGAAACAATTTTAGTAGTGTGACAAGATGAGAGAGATTGATTGGAAATGTCATTGACATGTGGATACAGATATATATATATAAATTGAATTGAAAAGCCACTCAGTGAAAAGAAAATTTGTTGAAATATGTATTTGAAATTATTTGCATATGTCAATTAAATGAGTTTCAAAATCTTTTTGTTAATATTTGTAGTTGCTAATTGAATGTTTTTGTTTTTAGGTGAAATTTGGAAATACAACATTTAAGACAGATGTGTATCCCAAATCACTTAATCCTCAATGGAATTCTGAGTGGTTCAAATTTGAAGTAAGTATTTTTAAGAGTTGGCCTGTAAGTGTATAGGCACTCTGGTTTAGCTGCCTTAATGAAATAATTGCATTTCCAGCAGAGAGTGAGCACTGAAGTGTATTTGTGTTTGCATGCACAAAGCCTTTCCAGCAAACCCAGCTCCAGGCAGACCCTGTTTGCCAAGGGCGTCTCCTTGGCTTTTTAGGAGTGCTTGAGAAGATAAAAGCTTGCCAGGTTGGAGCCAATTGAATGCTGTTCTGTTAGAAGAGAGAGTGCTGCAGTGAAGGTGGGCAAGGGCAGCAGGGCAAAGGCTTTTTCAGTACACTTATCAGGACATGTGTGTGTAAATAAATACATACATGCGAATGTTCAGGTGTTCTTGTGGGCTTTTTTAATTTTGAGCAAGGAAAGTTAATTGGTATTTGAAGCTTACATTTGGTGGCAAGGATAATGCAGAGGAGAAAACAAAATTCCTCTGTGAAGATTACAAAATAAAGAGCTTGGACAGCAATTGCTGGACACTTTCTCCTCTCGTTTCCTTACGTAATAATGAGGGCATGCAGCATTTTCCTGTAATTGCTTGTTGCTTTCCAGGATCTAATTTGTTGGTGTCCTTTGACATTATGCCCTGAACGAGTGTTTACATGTTTCTTTCATTTTTTTACTACTTAAAAAATGAGGATTATGTTTAGAATCAATTAATTATTGCAACACTTGAATGTGTAGTTCTGGTTCATTTACTGTGCACTAAGGCAATATTGCAATTCTGCAAACACTTAGATGAGTCATCCCATTGCAGCTAGCAAACTTCATTCTTGGTTTGTGAATTGAACACAAAAATTTGTTAAATGGCTGTCTTTGTCCTAAAAGAAAATAGTCATTCTCTGTAGATGGATTATTGCATTTGTTTAGGAAATTGCATGTGTAGAAGTACTGAACTCTTACTGCAGGCCGTGTAAAATACCTGCTTTTAAGCCACTGGTCAGTGATGGGAACACCATAAACTTCAGAGCATAATAGTCCTCTGAGGTATTGTATCTTAAATTTTTTTTCTTTCCTTTCTTCCTTATTTTGTCTATTTATTTGTCTATCATATGTATTGTGGAGATAGGTGGGGCAGTATTTTAAATGCGACTTAAAATATTGTGGAATTTTAAAATGCATATTCTCTGTAATTGTGCTTTTGTGTTCCTCTGCCAGTGATGGGACAGTTTCCAGGATCTCACCAGTCTCTGAGGGATAAAACCAAAATGAGTGAGAGTGTTGTTTAGCTTCAGGAAGTGACATTGCAGATCTATCCTTGTCACTGTTCATTACTAACTCTCTTCTCCTCTGGATTTGTTTTTCAGCAGTGTTTCCCTGCACATTTTTAAGTACTCAGGTTTTTGTTAATATTTGTGTTGCAGGTGGATGATGAGGAGCTGCAGGATGAGCCCCTGCAGATCACGGTTCTTGACCACGACACGTACAGTGCCAACGATGCCATTGGCAAGGTGTACATAGACATCGACCCTCTGCTCTACAGCGAGGCAGCCACTGTTATTTCAGGGTGGTTTCCAATTTATGATACCATTCATGGTGAGCTTTGCTGATTTCAAACAGGCTTCTCTGGAATCTAATCTGCTTCATACAATCTCATAAGATGTATTCAGAAATTTGTAATAACTTTAGCTTTGGTGTTGGAAAACCACTTTCCTGGCTTTTTTCCCCCTTATTTTCTGACATGAGAAAATTTCTGGCAGGGGAGTAAAGACTAGTGCTTGGCAGAATGCCTTCCACAGGACTTGTGACAAGTGGGAAAACATCCTAGTTACTAGTTACTGCAAATTTCTGATTAAAAAAAAGACTCAGACGTATTTGTCTAATTACCATGTGTTTGCTAAACAAATGTAATTTTGCTGGGGTTACTTGAAGTGTGCCTTCCTGGGATTTGGGATAAACTTCACTTGAGATGAAGGGACAAGGATGTGAGATATCTTCAACAGGATGAAATCTCTTTTCCCTGCATTAAGTGCTCTCAGTACTAGGTGGATTTCATCAGAATGTCTTGAAGGTATGAGAAAATAAAGGCAGTGATATTTTTGCTTTTGATTTGGATGGAACAGCTTTTGTCTCAGAGAGCCAATGTCAGTTTAGAGCAATTAACTTGCTGCTTGGATGCCTTCATGCAGGACATCTCTGTGGCTGCCATTGTCCCCCTCCTTCATTATTCAGGGCGAATTAAATGACCTAATGATGTTCAAAGCTAATTATAAGGCATTGTTGGGAAATAATTAATGGTGTTCACCAGATGCTCATCATAACTGATGCACAGTATTTTTTGCATTTAAACCAGTTATAGCAAGCAGAAATATTAAGAAATATTGCAAAAATACTGTTTTTCTAAATTACCTTTTTATCCTATGCACATTCTCCTATCACGCATTCTCTTCTGAGCTAAATTATGCAAACACTTGTTTCAGGATGTGTACAGCTGGTAGATTAGAGGGAGTTTGAATTCTCTATATTTTTCCAGATATGTTGGTATTTCATAGGTTTTTTCTATGTAAGTAAAATTGGAATTCTTTTGTTTTCATGCTCATAGCACTAGATTCCAATTATTGTGATTCTTGGCAAACATTAATTGAGCTTCGTTAAAAAAGAATAAATACAATGTTCATAACTTTGTATTAATTTTTTTTTCTTTCACCTCAACGTGATTGTTTGTGAAAATGTATAGCCCTGAGGCATTTTCTGTTACAATAACTGAAGGCTTCTTCCTGTTGGCATTTTGGAAGGGAGATGCAGCTGATTTTATTGCAGTAATGTCTGAGCTGAACAACAAATCCAGTGCTGCTGTTTCAGTGTCATGTGCTGGTTGATAAAGGCTTCTGAAGACACGAGAGATTAGACTCATCAAAAAGTTTAGTCCTCAATATGTCAGAACCTATAATGTGTGAAATGATTTTGTTACTGGGTGGGGAAAAGAAGGAAAAGCTCAGAACAGGAAAGTAGAGAAGTCAAAAAGGAATGGTTCTGTGTTGGAAAATAATCCATTTCTAGTAAGGTTTAATCATAGTTGAAAATTAACCTTTTGTCTAGAAGGACTATAATACCTTATTTTTATTTATTTCTTGTCACAGTTGAAGTATTTTGCAAACACTTCCTGTGTCACTTTGTGGTTCTAGAAAGAACCATAAATATTTCTCCTTGGGCTGAACTTCAGAGAGGAGCTTTACTGCAGTTGTGGAATTGTTTCAGGGAGGAAACTGAGCAGAGAGAGCACCTTGCAGCAGAGGCCACTGCAGCATCAAGAGGCTGATGGCTTCTCCTTGCCATCTTTCTTATAAAGTTCTGTTTGCTCCAGACAGGCATTTGAGGAGTGTTGCTTTCATTGTGCCACAGGCTTGGCAGAACTAGAAACTTCCTCTGAGCCAGTGTCTCTGCAGCAGACCTGAGAGGCAAGGCTATGGCTTCCTGCTCCTCTGGCATTAATAATTAATAACAGGAAATAATTTATAGGTCTAGTTTTGTATTGGTGCAGTTACATTGTTATAACTTCTGGTATTTCATGGTTTTTATTGTCAGGTATACGTGGGGAGATCAACGTGGTGGTGAAAGTAGATCTCTTCAATGATTTAAACAGATTTAGGCAGTCATCCTGTGGCGTCAAGTTTTTTTGCAGTAAGTAGAGGAAAAAAGTTTATTTGAACAAAAACTTTTTCCCTCCTTTTCCTTCTTTGCCTCTTCTGTCTCCCTTCTCATGGCAGAGAAGGGAGCTCATTGCATAAACCTAGTGGAGATAACATTTACACAAATTGCTTTTCTTTTTTAACACATTTTTACTGTTCACTTTTCATAACAATGTAAGTAACTGATGGGGTTTTTTTAATGCCCAGAAGTTGCATTTCAGTGCCTGTGCATGTGGTTATTTTGGGTCCATATCCTTTGAAAGAGGCCCAAAGTGGAATGGTTTCATTAAGGCACATGCTGTAACTGGTACACTGGACAGTTACCTGAGCGGGGTGTGTCCATGTTGTCACAGAAAACGGTCTGGATGAAATCACTGTGTGTGTAATGGATGTTTTGTTGCTGCCCTTGGCTGGGAGGCCTGTCTCTCACCCCTTTGCTGTGTGTCTGCACCAGCCACGTCCATCCCCAAGTGCTACCGGGCCGTGGTGATCCACGGCTTCGTGGAGGAGCTGGTGGTGAACGAGGACCCCGAGTACCAGTGGATCGACCGCATCCGGACCCCGCGTGCCTCCAACGAGGCCCGCCAGAGGCTCATCTCGCTCATGTCAGGTACTGCACTGCCCCAGGGCACAGCCACTGCCCCCAGGGCTCACAGGTGATGTTTGCCACGTGCCTTATTACCGAGGCAATCCAGCCACACAGAACCGTTCCTTTTTTATTATGTCCTCCTAAAAAAGCATCCGTGGCCAACCAGCTCCCTACAGTCACAGCCTTTCAGTCCTTGTGTGCAGTTAATAGGAGTGGGACTGTTTGGTTTGCAGTAGAGGGCAAAAAGTAGGAAATGAGATGAAATATGCTCAAATAAATTGGTACATGAAGAAATTATAGATGCTTGTTCATATAGATTTTAAAGATGTTGCATTGTTTTGAAGTATTATATATTATTATATTATATGCTATATATTATTATATAATATATATTATTATATTATGTATTATTAATGTATTGAAGTATTAA
Source organism: Molothrus aeneus (assembly GCF_037042795.1). Taxonomy (NCBI): domain Eukaryota; kingdom Metazoa; phylum Chordata; class Aves; order Passeriformes; family Icteridae; genus Molothrus; species Molothrus aeneus. The sequence goes on along the minus strand of NC_089650.1, from coordinate 388,408 downwards.
ATATGAAGTATTTAGAAACTTACATGAGTTCAACAGCACATCTTGACCTCTCTCTGAATAAGTAGGAAAAAAGGAAAAAAAAAAACTACTGGAAATAAAGACTAGTGGGAAAAAGCTCTGAAATATGTTGTTTTGGCAGTCAGAATGGATTTGGAGAGAAAAGCAAAAAGCTGTGTGATTGGTATCACACAGTGTTGTAGGAGACAGAAGTTGTGGCTAGCTCCTTGGCCCAGCTATGTAGGTTTGGGTTTATCACCTGTTCTGCTGACTTGGTTGGCACTCCAAAGGCTGAGTCAAAGACCACGAAAGAGAATAGAAGTGCAACTCTCACTGCAACTCTGAGCTCTTTACCTTTTGTTTTGTAGGTGAATTACAAAGGAAGATTGGCCTGAAGGTGCTGGAAATGAGAGGAAATGCTGTTGTTGGTTATTTGCAGTGTTTTGATTTGGAAGGAGAGTCTGGACTCGTAGTGAGAGCCATAGGAACAGCCTGCACGTTGGATAAATTAAGTAACACATCAGCATTTTTACCTGCATGTAACTCCCCATCCAAAGAAATGAAGGAGTAAGTATGAATTAGTAGCTTGTAGGGAAACAAGTTTCACCTCTCTTCCTTTCATACTCATTCAGTTTTTCATAACCAGTGTGATTTCTTTTTTCCCCAGAATTTGTTTTTCTTTTGTAGTTTTAGTTGTCTGCAATAAGTTTTCTGTTCCACAATTCTGAAATGTTTTAGGTTGGATGAGTTGTTATTCCAGTAGAAGCTGGAGTGGTAGTTCTTACTTAAAATTACTTTCTTTGTATTTATGTAGCAATAGTACTGCATATCCTTGGCTTGTGATCCACCACTTTAATTAGTTCTGCTTTGATGCTGTGTTTGTGCAATGAACATTTTTTGTGAGGATCTCTCACAAATATACTTTTGGTTCAAGCTTAAATGTTTGTAAGTGTATAAGAGAAGATAAATTTTGGATTCTGATTGTTCTGTCAGTGATTTAGACAATGACCCCAAAGAGGTCTCATCTTTTATTGTGTGCTTTGCTTTTTACCGTTGTAAAACAAGGACTATGGCAAAACGGGTAGACAGTGAATTTGCAGAGAAATCTTTTTATGATGAGAATTAGAATTTTGTGATTTTTGTCATATGTACTGCAGCACCAAACAGTTTGAATGTTGTGATATGCATACAAATTAATAGAAATATACTTGCAGTCTTCTTTCAACTGTTGCTACTTTTTTGCATGGATAAATTAGTTATTTTCTGTTTGGTAGAGCAATACAGGAAGGAAAAAACTGCACCAAGAAGTGTATTACGTGTCCTGTATTTCTAGATGTATTGATTGAAGTAGCCATTTTCATTAACTTGAGCTGTTTTGTCACTGCAAGAGAGATGAGGCATTTTGGTTGTGCAGACATCAATTGCTCTGCAAAATTTTGCAAAATATGAGCTGACTTTTAAAAATTACTGGTTTCTATTTCACGGCATAGCTTGTTTGACTTGTCTTGATTTTAAAAAATTGCCTTTAAAAGGACTTCAGGATGCAGTGCAGCATAGAGCAACAGCATGGTGTTTAAAAACATAAAAGGTAGACCTAGTAATTATCAACTTAAAAAGCACCCATAAATAAACCAGTGGCTTTCACTCTGCAGCAAAATGTGGAAATTCCACCTCCCAAATTATCCACGTTCAACTCGGTGATGGATATTGTCTCAGTTCAAAAAATGGGAATGTTTCTCTAAGGCAGCAAAATCAACTGATTTGATTCTTCTTATTCTTGGCTTTACTAACTTGATGGCCTGTTGCCAGAAATCAATGATGCAGTCACAAGCAAGTGCTTAAGCTGTTCCTTTCCCTCCTTTTATTTCATCTGGACTCTTGCATGCTAGGAATTGCAATTCTTAGAGTCTGCTTAGAGTAAGAGATCTCCTCTATCTGAACTTCCCTGAAGTCATTGGTAACATAACTCTGCAACCTGTTTGTATGTATTGTTTTCTTTTCTCCCGCCCTGGCTGCAAACTCTCTCAGGTCTCCGCTGGTTCACGCGCCCAGCCATGGATGCCGCTCGACCCACAACAGCCCAATTCACACTGCTACTGGCTCACGGCTCACTCAGAACTTCTCTGTGTCTGTTCCCACTCTCATCTACACTGGTACGAGTCTGCTGACCCTCGCAGCTGGGCAGAGGCAGCCGCAGGCACAGTGCCCCCGCAGGGCAGGCAGGCAGGCAGGGTAGGCAGGTACCGCCCTCTCTCCTCCCCCGTTTCCTCACGGACACGCCTGCTGTTCCCAGGGTGCTGCAGCTCCAGCAAATGCAGGATAGGTCTTGGACATGCCTCGCAGTCTCTTCCACAAAGCCACGCTCTTCACTGTCACATGCTCTTGCTTCCTGTGAAATTAACTAAAACAATAAAGTGATGTAACTGGGAAACGGTGATTTGAGCTCCTAATTGCTTTCAAACATAATTCACATACAGTAGGTTTTGAAATGGTTCTAGGAAGGGTCTGTGCCATTTGTGGAAGAGATGGTTTTAGAGAGCAGGTAAGTCAAGCTGTGCATAAATAAATTGTTTGTCAATAGAGTTGTTCCCATAAAGATTCTCCTCTTTGTTCTGTTTTTAGCTGTGGCATGCTGCTGATGCTATAGGATAAGGAAACATATCTCTTTTTTTTTTTTTACCTTAAAATGCATATGTGTATATACATAAGTGTATAAATATGTATAAACACAGCTATAATTTGAAATCATTTTTTCTTTATTAAACTAACTCAAAGCATTGTGTATTTGACCAGATTTTTAAGCCATAAACTTTTCAATTTTTTTATTTTGCATATCTATATATAATTTTTTGTCACATCTCATGCCTTTCATTTGGCTTAATTGTTTCATTGTAGATGACGAGCATCTGTGTGTAGGATGCTGAGAGGGTAAAACAGCATTTCTTTGCCTCTGGCCTCATTCCCAGCCTCGCTCCTAAGGAATAGCTGCTGGCCCTGCCCCAGTCCCATCCTGGTGTTTGGATCATGCTGCTGTCAGCCAGGTCCTTTGGCACAGGATTACTGAATATGTTTCCACCTTCTTCTGGCAGGATTCCTTTCAATGAAGATCCCAATCCCAATACATATTCATCAGGACCCTCCACCCCTCTGAAAAACCAAACCTATTCCTTTTCACCTTCCAAGTCCTACAGTCGACAGTCCTCTTCTTCTGACACAGATTTGAGTTTGACACCCAAAACTGGTAAGGCACTTCCACCCACTTTTTGTTTAAGTTGTTTCTCTTTTTATATTTTCATTCAACCCCTTTTGCTTTTTGGCATTTAAGTTATCAAAATGATGTGAAAATTGGAGACCTCACACAGCACACCTCAAGCTCTAAAGGGTTTCTGCAGGGTCCAAATTTCAATCCTGCCTGCATTTCCGCTGTCCTGGATAACATGAAAATTGCTTTTGTAACACAACTGTGTTGTGTTGAAGTCAGAACATCTCAGAGCATTAAGGGAGTCCTAAGTAATTGCCTTTTCCTTATTTCCTCCATTTCATATCACAGATCATAGGAGTGTATTTCTCACCACAATATGTTAAAGATGGTGTTACTAAAACCATGTAGCCTTCAAGCCTACTGTGTTGGGCCCCAAGTTTACTGCATATATTTATATAATTTTGAACTCCCTTTTGCAAATTCAAAACTACAAATGTAGCAGCCATTGTCTTTTTATTCTCTTGGTATATGGAAAGAGCTTCACATAGACAGTATACACTTTCAAGGTAGCTTAAATTACATTAGAAGTAATCCAGCCATCTTCAAAAAGCATTTTTCTTTTTCCATTGCTTTATCATAATTTTTTCAACTTGTTTTTTTTCCTCCCTCCTTATTTTTTAGTCTGTGGTTAGAATCATGTCAGTAATAATGCCAGCAAAACTCAAAGAATTAACTGTATGTTTATTTTTCATTATATGACCAATGCTGTGAATTTTGCTACCATGGGGCAAAGTATTTTGTAGAATTGTATATAGAAGTGTGGTTAGTTTTTAAATGATGTTTTAAATTGTGGTGTTTGAAGCCCAGAACATCCTTGGCTCTATATCATGAGACAGATTTTAAGCATTTTAAGGTAGTTGATTCAGCTTTACTTGATAGCACTCCTTTCAAGAATTTTTCCAAGCAGGTAAATTGAATATTACGTTCAAATGGAGTTGTATTAAATATTTCATGCAGTTTATTCCCTAGATGTGTTTAAAATTTTCCTAATTAGCAGGCTGTCTTTCTTAGTGCTGTCTTCTCTGTCCCATTTTTAAAACAAACAAGCAAAAAAAAAGCACACTTTAATTTTTGTCCTTTTTGAAGGATGTCTGTCCTCTGGGTAACCTATGGTGGTCACTCATTTAAAGGACCTACAGGTAGAACTGGATGCTCATTTTTTGGGAGCACCCCAAATTCAGGTGTTTGGTTACTGAATATTTGAAAACCTGTTTCTTTTGATCGGATTTTCCATGGTAGAGATGATGTCATGTAAAGGATTTAAATGTAACATAGGTGGTCATCTTTCTAGATGTAAGAGTTGTGAGTTTAGGCACGTGCAGCTCACTGTGAGTGAGTGCAGGTTTTAAAGCAGCAGCCTTATGTCTTTCCTGGCAATGTTAGGTGGGTGATAAATCCTGTTGGTTTTAGTCAGTTCCTTCAGAACTGAAACAGATTGTCATTGGTGCCTCGTGTTTGGAGGGATTTTTCAAGTATGTAAAGATGTTTTCAGCTGTCTTTCTAGTATTAAAGCAAACAGTGGGCATAGTTTTGCTTATTAGCACTCTCTTTTTGGCAACTTTTAACTCTGCTGCTGAAACTTGTCCGGAGAGGATTTTCTAGTTACATTTAAACATGCTCTATCTTGCTATGACAAACTCAGTTTTGAATCTTAGTAGACTAAAAGGACAACACCTCATGAGCCATCTGTTTTACCCAAAATTTGATGATATGCAGAAGGCACTTCCATAGCATACTAAATTCAGTATGTTGCTTTTAACAATTACTGTATATGTTTAAACCTCTGTTTTCATTTCCCAAGGCTGTTACCAAGTTCAGGCATCTCAGTGTGTAAGTTGGTGATCTCAGTACTTAAATAAAGTTAAAGAAATGCAAATTTCTCATGTGACACATCTGATGTTACCAGGTTCGAGATACCCATTACTCAGGTTGGCTGATGTGAAAAAAGAAGTATTTTCTGCTATTTCTGCAGTGTGTCATATTCTCCTTTATTTCTCAGTCAGGTAGTTAGTGTGCTGACATATCTGAGATGGACATTAACCTGGAGAAATGGTGCAGATACCACAATTTCCAGGATGAGTAACAAAACACTGGAGGCTGGAACCTGGATCTGCTTAAGCATCTAATTTTCAATAGCTCCAAATCCAGAGAATATTACCTTGATGTCTTCTGTGAAATGCAACTGTGCTTGTGTTATCCATTCTGGTCTATAAATACATTTGCTGAATTTGGGTTAGAAATTAGAATTCTGGGAGTAGGGATATAGTTTATGACACTGAAAATGAACAGAATAAGGCTGACAAAAAGCATGATATTTTTTAATCAGATAATACATTCTGATGTGCCATAGCATATGTTTGGAGGAAATGGGTAAGGTGGGAACTCCTTTACTTGATGGGAACTTAGAATTCTACAAGATTTATTACTCTAGAAAATCATAAAACGAATCCATGGCCACTTCAAAAAGAACCTTTTCTACCAAGATAATGCAAGTAATCAGATTAAGTGTGTGCAAAGACTCTGTTGTTTGGGTTTTATTCCATACTATTTGCTATCAAATTTTGATTGGCATTTAAAATGTTTAATTAGCAGGTCTCTAAAAAATTAATTTCAAAATAAAGTTGATCAAGTAATGATTTTTAAAGACACGCTTCTCATGTACGTTGTGGAGCTGTATTGTCATTCCATTTCTTTGTATGTCAAGAAATATTTGCAGTAAGTGTTGATTCATTTAGAGAAAACAGAAATGCTTCATTTTGATTTCTTTTGTCCATTTCTTTAGTCATCTTCTGAATCTACATCTTTGTCTCTATTACTTTCCTCCACAGCACCTTCCCCACAGGGACCTAGGATTTTCCTGTTTCCCAGCTCCCCTACACTCTCTTGTGATTCCCCACATCTTAAAAAGTCCTGTCTCCTCCTCTCGGGGTCTAGCATTAAACCTCTACACTCTAGCCATGTCAGCCCAGTTGTTCTGAGGAAAAGTGTATCTTTCACTGAAGAGCTGCTTCTGGCTGCTTCTGGTAGGATCTGTCTATTATGGCCTTTTAAACAAACTTTGAAGGAAATGTTGTTATTTGATTAACACACAGCTGCTTCTGTAACCCTGGGTTTGCTCAGTTAGCCTCTGAAAACTGCTGGCTACATGACTATGTATTCCATCTCTCACCTCTGCCCCAGAAGCTTGAAACACCTTCAGAACTTCCTAGAGGATTTGAAACAATGTCATTTATGCTGCAGAATTACTTCTTTACCCTTGAAAATTAGCCTTTGCTGATTGGATTGAAATAATTTGCTTTATTTCTAATCCCACACATTGTCCTCACTTTGTTGCTCCTGCATTTTGCATGGAGCAGCTCTCATTGCACTTGCTCATGAATTCATTCATAATTTGCTGAAATAATGGTTGTCAGATGCTACCAGCTCTGCTTTTTAATTTAACCTTTTAAACAAAGCCCATGCTTTTTATTTTTACTGCCCACTTTTTCATTTCACTGACATGGATTATTTTTATAGATTTCAATTAAATAATTGTTGGTATTATTGACTTTGCTTTTTTTGTAGAAACTCTTTCGGTTAGTTTGTATTTTTTGAGTTTGTTTCATGTGTAGAATTTATGCTATGTTTGTCTGTATTTAGTCTTGTATAGTCCCTGACAGTGATGTTTAGAATCAATGCTAAATAGTAAAAGCAATTTAATATTGTTTAATGGGACTATACAGATACTAATAGTTTTGTTTCCTTATCCAAGAACAGCTAAAAATACTCATTGAAAATTACAGTGGTTTTATATCTAATTACATGGTAATGGTAGCTTAGTAACTCTTGAAAATGAATGAATGAAGTTAGGAGTGAATTTATATATACATTATTAAGTCTGGTATTACTTCTAGATCTCCCAGTCTTAGGTAAAACAAATAACTGCATTTGGATATATATTTTCACTCTTTTTCATCCTTACCAGATTCTTGATCAGAAGGAAAAGGAAACTAGCGAGGAATTATTATGTTGAATCAGTTAGAAATTCTGGAGAAGAAAATCGTGGCTTCATTTCTAACTGTTTGCACTGTGCTGTTTGTATTTCATCCTGCTCCTGACACCTTTCTGTTCTTTATGCACTGCTTTCCTCTGCTGCTTAGGGGCTTCTTTTTGCTTTGTCCTCTTAGCCCTGATGGCTTTAGACTTAAGGAATAGCAAGGAGAATGTGTTTTGGGCATGACCTATTACCAAGAAAGTCTGAGTCACTAGTACTGTGTTTGCTTTAGGAAAAGTGCACCTTGGCATGTGTTTGCAGTGCTGTGTGAGCACAGAGCCCCCAGGTCACTGTCAGACACATAACCTGCAGCTCAGCACACTCTGTGAGGGGACATGGCCCTGCAAGTAATGCCCCAGCAAGGGTGCTAGTGCACAATCAGGTGTCAGTGCAGCTGCCAGCTTCCTGTGCACAACCCCTGTGTACAGGCAATGCCCCAGCAAGGGTGCTAGTGCACAATCAGGTGCCAGTGCAGCTGCCAGCTTCCTGTGCACAACCCCTGTGTACAGGTAATGCCACAGCCAAGGTGTCAGTGCAGCTGCCAGCTTCCTGTGCACAACCCCTGTGTACAGGTAATGCCACAGCCAAGGTGTCAGTGCAGCTGCCAGCTTCCTGTGCACAACCCCTGTGTACAGGTAATGAATGCCACAGCCAAGGTGTCAGTGCAGCTGCCAGCTTCCTGTGCACAACCCCTGTGTACAGGTAATGCCCCAGCAAGGTGTCAGTGCACAATCAGGTGTCAGTGCAGCTGCCAGCTTCCTGTGCACAACCCCTGTGTACAGGTAATGCCCCAGCAAGGTGCCAGTGCACAATCAGGTGTCAGTGCAGCTGCCAGCTTCCTGTGCACAACCCCTGTGTACAGGTAATGCCCCAGCAAGGTGTCAGTGCAGCTGCCAGCTTCCTGTGCACAAACCCCTGTGTACAGACAATGCCCCAGCAAGGTGCTAGTGCACAATCAGGTGCCAGTGCAGCTGCCAGCTTCCTGTGCACAAACCCCTGTGTACAGGTAATGCCCCAGCAAGGTGTCAGTGCACAATCAGGTGTCAGTGCAGCTGCCAGCTTCCTGTGCACAAACCCCCTGTGCTAGGGAGAGGGTTGGAGGTGAAACTCTGAAAGAAGAAAAGAGAATTGCCATGTTATGCAAAATTGGAGTTTATCTCATGTTCATAATCTGCAGGTTATGTGTGTGCCAATATATAGTAATCAAATAAGTGTAGTTCTAAATGCTGAGCAGTTGTAGCCCCTAGTTTATTTGAGTGAATCAGATGAGTATTTCATAGTGTAAAATAATTAATAATTTTTTTCCAGAGTTTATATTCAAATCAAAGGATATGCATTGCATTTGTACTTTCTTCTTGCTCCTAATCATGCATTATGTAACTGCTCCTATAATTATGTGTACAGTCTTCTGCTTGTAGTTAGGAAAGGTGGTTTTAGTTACCTGAAACTCTCTGAAAACCAGATTTTTATTACTTCTATTAAATAAAAATATTATAATAATATTAGTGAGAGATACACAACTGTAGAGTAGTCTGACAGAGAGACTCTTTTTGATAAGGGCAGATAATATGGTTTTATAAAAACTTAATGTGAAAATTAGATCTCTATTTAAATTAAAAAAAATATATTGTAGGAAAGAATTTTAAACCCACATATTTAAGTTTTTATATTTTAAAATTGATTTTAATTCAAGTTGACAGTAGGAAAAAATCTTAGATCGGGGGTGTTTGTTCAAATACTTATAAAATCACTGCTAGTTGTGTGAGAAGGAAAACCTAGAACAACCCTCAAACCAAAATTAAATTTTTGATGCTTTTTTTTTTCTTAGAAATTAAAATTATGGGGAAAATTTGACTGTTTTCAATGACTCATTTTTATCTATTTTGAACTCACTCTTTGATTACAAATTATAATATATGTTTCTTTGAATGTCATTTGTACTGATATTCTTCAGGAATGGGCAGTGGGAGTGCTGGAAAAGAAGGGGGGCCATTTAAAACTCTTTTAAGACAACAGACTCAGTCAGCTCTGGAACAAAGGGTAAGGCATTTTATACTTCCATTTCTGGTTTACTGAAGTGAAAATTTATCTTGTTCTAAGTTAATGTTTGCTTTTACTTTGTTTGAAAAAATGTTAGTTTTGGTGTGAACTTAGTACAACTGTTGACTGTTTAATAGCCCTTTTACACACAAATTATTTAAATATGAATATATTACTAAGGCCCTGGGAGAAGTGGAGCAATTAACTATGCACAGCACTCAAGTAATTCCAGTGGTATTAAGAAGTTATGGGAGAAATTACCATTGTGTGGTCTCTGAAAGGTACTGATGCATGTTAAGTTTAACACTTGAGTAAAGACATGATGATAAGGTTTTCACAGAAGCCAAATTCAGGAACATTGGCAGGGCTTTAAACAAGCTGAAAATCCCATTTGGGTTTGGGAAAAGTTTCAGGTTTTGGGAATGGAGTTGTTACCTTGTGCTCTAGTCAATGGAGTAGAAGGTAGCCTTTATTTGGGAACTTGAAACTGAACTACTTGCCAAGCAGTAAAAGGCATTTATAGATTTAAACTTTTCCTCTATTGCACTAAAAATGCCATCTGTCATTAAACTGAACAGACTATATGATGAAAATAGTGGTTTTAATAAATTGTTTACATTTGGAATGAGTAATTGCAGCTTTTTTTTATAAACTATACACTGCTTTGATCAAAATGTTGATAATGAGATGTATTGAAGGAAGAAATGGGAGTATATTCGTACTCAGAAATAAAGGTATTGCACCCAAGTGTGGTTGTTTTCACAGGGGTCTCAGGATGAGGGAAGAGATGAGAATGTTGACTCCATGTTTCAGAAGGCTGATTTATTATTTTATGATATATATTATATTAAAACTGTACTAAAAGAACAGAACACAGGATTTCATCAGAAGGCTGGCTAAGAATAGAAAAAGGAATGATGACAAAGGCTTGTGACTGAGACATTCTGGACAGCTGGCTGTGATTGGCCATTAATTAGAAACAACCACATGAGCCCAATCCCAGATGCACCTGCTGCATTCCACAGCAGCAGATAACCATTGGTTACATTTTGTTCCTGAGGCCTCTCAGCCTCTCAGGAGGAACGATCCTCAGGGAAGGGTTTTCCATAAAACACGTCGGTGACGCCGGTGCCGTGGGCCGTGTGTGTTGGCTGGGAGCAGAGGCCCTGCAGGTGTGGGGTGTGACTGGGGTTTGCACACACCGGAGCCTGCCTGCAGCGAGTGCTGACTCTGTTCTCCTCTCTTGTGTTCCCGTGGCTAAGGGAGGATCGCCCCGCAGGTTCTGTGCCAGGCGGGTACGTGGCAACAAACGGGACCCCTCAGCCCTCTCCCTGCTGCTGGGGCTTCCAAAGCACCACCTCGCGGACGGGCCTTCGGGAGCCTTCCCAGAGTTCTGTGTGATTGTGTTCATGCGGAATTTTTTACATTTGTTGGTTTTAAGAGCATTTCTTAGATCGGTGTATTTTGCATGTTGATACATTTCAGTTAATGTTTTCGTTTAGGTATGAATACAAATCCGTGGCTTTTTGCTTTTAATTTTTTATTTGGCTGAAGGGAATGCATTAAAACAAGCCTTTTTTCTGTTTACCTTTGATTTTGCTAGCATTTAGACTTTCCATGGCTGATCTTTTTATTTCCTTAGGAAGCTTTTTAAAGACAATTTAAAAAGTAAGATAAGAGCCCTTAATGTATTTTTAGAGCCTGAATTATTTGCGCATTATTTTGATAAGGTCTTTGTATTGGCTAGTAGAAAAAAGATACCGTAAAATGGGATGGAGACATGTTGAATCTGTTATTGATGGCAACTGTGGTGTAACAGCAAAGCATGTGGACAGTTAATTGATAAAAAATATGTTCATTCTGTCTTCTGAAAATTTCATATTGGATGTGGTTTTGCTGTGGTGTTACCTCTTTTGGTTACCTTGAAGCTGAGTTAACTGGAATGAATAACATCTATAAGTTATCTTGTCTGTTTTAGTACTACACACATAAACAGTGCACTCTACTTGTCTGGGTTACTTAGGATAGCAAGTATTTGGGAAAACAAAGAATAAATTCAGTATATATAATGCAGTTTCACATGTATTAGATATATCATAAAATCCCAGAATACTTTGAGTTTGAGGGACCTTAATGATGATCTTATTCCAGCCACCCTGCCTTGGGCAGGGACACATTCCGTGAGACCAGGTTGCTCAAATAGTTCTTTTGAGTCTTAGATTATTGGGGTATATGGTAATGCTGAGGTACCTGAAAATAAGCTCATTTAGTTGCATGTCTCAACAGCTTTTTTTTAACCAAATGTGGTTTTGGTATATTACTTAAATAACCCTAACTGCAAACTGAACAGAGTTAGTTAGAAGGGTCATATTCCTCAATTTCTTCCCTGAAAATGGACCTGCAGAAAATACAGCAGTGGAAAACTCAGGTACATGTTACCTTGCACATTAATAACTGTTAAAAATCCCCTGGACATCTGTAGATAGCAAGAGTAACTGTAGCACTGCTGTCTCTCTGTATATTTTTAACTAAACAAAAAATACATGCTGCAAATTTTCCATCAGTAGGAAAATTTGATGTTATCTTACTCCTCAAACATTAGCCTATATTTTTGTAGAAATGACAAAAAGCTGCTCTCAGTGGTATTTCATGTCTCACTTCCACAAATTCTGGACAAATTCTGTTTTCTTCCTGTTTTTACATTCTGCAAGTGCTTGAGTGATCTCTTCTGTTGCCTTTTCAAAAGGGGGATCTGGTGGCCTTCATCTCTGAAGGGCACTGCAGGAAATGTGTTTTCTGGGAGATTTGCTTGGCTGAAATCCTGACTTGAACATCTTTCCATCTTTTCTTTCCAGTGACTTCTTACCCACCCATCCCCTCAGTTCAGGTGAAGAAAAGCTGTGAGGTTGTTTGGCCACCTTGGGGGGTGGCACAGTAACTTTGAACTCTTACAGTTTACAACATGTAATTGAGGCTGGAACTTGTATTTAAGTAAGATAATAATAGCATTTTAGAAACCTCTAAATTAAATTAGAAAAGGAAAAAATTCTTCATATGAAGTGACGGAGTTCCATCTGTGTCAGAATGAGTGAGAGATTAACAGAATTCTGTCAGAATGGTGCAGTGAGTCTGTCACCCAGATTTGTCTGTGGCTCCAGTTACCTGATAAACACCTTCTTTTATCAGGTGTCATAATACAGGCTTGGGAGTATTGATACATGCACTGAGATAGAACCAAGTTGTTGTTTGCAGTTTGGCCTGGTTTCTAGTGTAGGGAATCAGGCAAACTGCAAGTGTGAGCATGTTAAAATTACTTGCAGTACAAAGCCTTATGGAAAGGAACAGAAAGTGAAAAAACTTCTGAATTTCCATTTAGATGAAAAAACAATGGATTTGCTCAAGCTTTAGAGCATGGAGTATTGTTTCCTTTGCCCACTCCATACTGCTTCAGCCTGGTGTAAATGTGTGTATACAGAGAATGAAAGTGTAGTAAAGGCTTAATGGAATTTCATAAAGGTGGCACATTCAGAAAACTCCTTTCTTCATTCCTGCAGTCCTGGGAAAGCAAGTAATTTGAGTATTTTGACTATTCGGGTAACTTGCAAGGCACTTTGCAATCTGTTAGAACCTTCTGGGGGAATCTTCACTGCATCCCTCTCTAGAATCCATCTCAGCTCCTGGAGACCCATCAGTCAAGCAGGTTTGCAGAGTCCTGGGGTGAAATCTTCCTACTTCTTCATTGCATCATAGGGCAAAACTGCAGGGTTTGGCTTTTGGGATGGTTCTTCTTTTTCTTCTGGTTATTGATACTATGGTCACTGATTTAAAGGTTTGCCTCCTAATTTTGAAAGTTTAAGCCAAATGAAAATCCAGAAAACTTGAAGTTTGTAGGAGCTTTTAAAAGTTCTAAGAGTTTCTATTAGAAGGGTGGCAAGAATCCTGAAGTATTAATTCTTAAACCTATGTTGGGCTCTAGTTTAAGGTAACTTTTCATGCCATGTATTGCTGGCAGAACCTGATCCTCGCTGAATCTGCAGCATGTGTGCTGTTCAGATAGAAGCTTGGTTGAACTGTACTCTTTCCAAGTATGTGAGAAAGGAATCTATCCTCTACTTTCTCTCATATAAAAATAAGGTGTTTATTTGTTCCATTTAATCAGTTACTATTATACGAAACATGATTGCATGATTTTTCTTTTTCTTTGCTTTCTGCATTTTAGAATGCAATTTAGAATTGCTGAACACGAATTGTTGCCTTTCCCCCATAAGTGTGCTATTATGGATATATCAGACATATCACAGAACGTCTCTGGAGTAATTAAAATCTGGGTTTGGGCTCAGTTTTTTGAATGTGACTTTTATTTCATCAAATGAGTCTTGAAAAATTGCCATTATTACTTACTTTGCCCTTTTTATGAATTAAAAGCTGGAGTAGTTACTGAAAGTTAAGTCTTTATTTTACTTATTAACTGGAAGTGAATTATTTTAGTTTGAGAATTTACAGTTGTGTTTCAAGACCTGAGCTTTATTTTAAAAGATGTATATTTACTTGTTATATTTAGAGTTTACTAGCAGAGCAGTCCTTTGATATTTTTAGGTTTGTTTTCCTGTAATAAGACCGTCCTCATTCTTGCAGGGCTACAGTTTGTTCCACTCTGTGCTTCAGAATCAAATTGCAGTCAGTTGTAATGAGAACACCTAAAAATGGAGAAAAATTTTATTTTTTTATCAGCTAATGAAAGAAGAGTTGTGGTGTTTAGCAGCCATGGTAAAAGTGGATCAATAGAGATTTTATTAATCTAAAAATATGTAAAGTTTTGGTTGTTTATCACTGTTGTGCTGAGAAACAACTCTGTGGGGGAAAAGCACTGAGTGTGTGGAACCTGTGCTTTTCTGGCCCTGGGTCTGTGGGCACGCGTGGCTCTGGGGGTGCCTCTGGCCCAGGGCGCCGCTGTGCTGGCATCCAGGGCAGCGAGAGCTCGGTGCATGTCACTGCCACGCCGAGCCTTGCTCAGCGCTGCGCTAATGCTGGTTCTTGGTGCCCACAGGAATTCCCCTTCTTCACCCTGACCACCTTCCCACCCGGCTTCCTGCTCCACGTCGGGGGCGTCGTCAGCGCGCGCTCCGTGAAGCTCCTGGATCGCATCCACAACCCCGGTACGTCCGCACGGGAATGCGGGAGCGCAGCACGGGAGCACAGGAACACCTGCCTGGCACAGCCTGCCTCCCTGCCCGGTGGCACCTTGGGGAGGGACAGATCTGTTCCAGCTGGGCACAGCCAAACTGGCACAGCCTGCCTCCCTGCCCTGGTGGCACCTTGGGGAGGGACAGATCTGTTCCAGCTGGGCACAGCCAAACTGGCACAGCCTGCCTCCCTGCCCGGTGGCACCTTGGGGAGGGACAGATCTGTTCCAGCTGGGCACAGCCAAACTGGCACAGCCTGCCTCCCTGCCCTGGTGGCACCTTGGGGAGGGACAGATCTGTTCCAGCTGGGCACAGCCAAACTGGCACAGCCTGCCTCCCTGCCCGGTGGCACCTTGGGGAGGGACAGATCTGTTCCAGCTGGGCACAGCCAAACTGGCACAGCCTGCCTCCCTGCCCGGTGGCACCTTGGGGAGGGACAGATCTGTTCCAGCTGGGCATTGCAGAGAGCCATTGAGGCTCGGGAAATGAGTTACTCAAAGGTTGTGGTTTTGGTGAGAAACCTTTCAGCAAATTAAGCTAGTAATAACAACAATGCTTGGAATCAGTAACTCTGCTGAAAGCTAGCTTTGAATTATTGAGGGATTAATTAATTTTTTGCTGCTTTTTGTGATTAAAACTCGATGCAAGTTTTTCCATTCAAACAAAAATGCGATTAAATGCTTGATCTTAACTATGAATCTTTTCCCATTTTCAGCTCCTTGAAATCTTTAAGGACTAATGGCTACAGCTCACAACGTGGTTTTTCACCTTTACAGTTTTGTTTCTGTTCTTAAAAGCCTTTACTGAACAGTACTTCAAGATTTTTATTTATTCTTTTCCTGGGATCCCCAGCACAGGAACTCATGGGGTTTGCATGTCCTAGTTCTAATGTTAGAACTGAGTGACTTTTGGCTCTCAAGACTTGGTTGGTTTAGTTACTGAGTCCAGATGAGGAATGCTTTGCAAAAAGCTGGAGTTGACAGTGCACTTAAAAATGCAGAGGAGAGGAAAAATAGCACCTGCAGTGGTTTTGCATGCACTAGTCAGGAGTAATAAAAAGAAGTTTATGCAAATACATTCTTAAAAACAAGTACAAAAAACCTTATCTTTTCCTTTTCTTCCTATGGCCCAAGGCAAGCAATTCTCCAGGCAGGTAGATCAGATTGTTGCTGATCTAAAGATTCAGTAAACTGGCAACATGTAATTAAATCCAAGACTTAATTTGAATTAGATCCTCCTTGTTTAAGGGATTTTTTTCAAGTATATTAGTACACAATGTTGCTCTTTTGTTTTCCTATTCTAAGATCTATTTACGCAGTGAAGATTAAAAGAAATGTCAGAATATAATTAATATGTGAGTCTTTCTTTGCCACAAAGTTGTTTTATGATTTTGTGCTTTCAACAGATTTCTGATACTGGTCTCTTATGTGTAAAATTAACTGTGCGATAGATACAAGACAGAATATTAAAAAAAAAATCAATTTTGCTCAGAAGTTTTAAAAACTGATTTCTTGTATTATGCACTCCTTCCTTTTTACCAGCTGACTGGAAGCAGTATAAGCCATAAGGCAAGAAGAGATGTGTGTTTGCAGAGCTGCAGTGTTTCTGTGGGACTTGCACATTGCTCCTGACAAGTGAATGTAAAATGCATGATCCTTGGAACTCACATTGCAAAACAGCAGGAACAAAAGGGGGAATGAAGGCACGTGGCTGTGGGAGGGAAGGTGGAGGAGTAGGAAAAAATTCTGATATAGTTTTGATTGTGAAGCATTTGAGTCAAATAAGTCTGTAAAATATTAAAGGAAGCAAACAAACTGGCAAAATAATGAATCAGGAGAAGGTGGGAGAGGAGAGAACATTTGCAGGTGGATTAAGAGCTTGCCAGTAGGACCAAACTGCAGATACTATCCACGTTGGTCACTAGTGCCAGACTGCTCTAGCATGCTCCTTTTTCCCTTTCTATTTCAGCCTCTGATTAACTCTGCTGTCTGTGTCTTTCCAGTTCCTGTGGAGTGGTGTTGTCAATTGTGTTCTTGTTGGTAGTTTTTTCACTATTCTGCTGCTATAACTGATCTACTAATTTGCTGTTTTGAACTCAGCCTTTGTCGGAATTATGGGTAACACAAGATCATACAAACTGCTAGACTGGAATAGTTTCAATTCAGGTATTTTATTAGTCATTCAGTACTACATATGCTGACAGAAATTATGGCAGCTCAGTGAAGTTATTAGAAATGCTCTAGGATGTTTAGGTTAATGCCTCAAATTTAAATCTATTTAATCATCAAATGCCTAAATGTCACGTTTTCATGCTGTTAAAGACTTTCTTTAAAATTGCAAAATATTGTTTTAGTATAAAATAGTATTGCTGAGAATAATTTAATATCCATCTGGAAAGCTGAATGTTCAGATGTTTATTTAATAGTCACGTTCAGCTCAGCATCCATGAAGGAAGTAATTTAGGATAAGAGAATGGATCCTTCCTTGCACAGTTGGGATCATGTCAGGTGTGATTTTTTTTTTTTGGGGGGTTTTCTTTTGGTTTGGGGTTTTTTTGTGTAATGAGTTTTTGGGTGTTTATTTTGGCCTATTGGTTTGATTTGGGGGGACTCTTGGTTAGTTTTGTTGTTTTGCATGGGCTTGCATTTTCTTCAACAAAGGCTTTCCTCCTGTTAATTTCAGGATGTCAGTGAATGTTTGTTCTTAATACTAGCTCTAAAATAATAGTTGTATTATAGATAATAATAGATCTAAAAAATATCCAGGAAAAATAGAGGACTATCAGTTTAAAGAGAAGGGTAATATGTAGCCCAGGATTTGTTGGTTCATAAATCTTGTATTGTAAAATGCAGCCAGTTACAGGACTCTAAACATAATTATTTGAACTTTTTAATCACTTCATTACCCAGCTTGAAAAAAGCCCCATTATCCTTAATTTTTATGCAGTTTCAGTAATCACAGTGTGTAACTTCCCCTTATACAGCTGTAGAAGGAATGGATGAGTTGGTGCAGTCTAGATGCAGTGGAGGTTTCTCTCTGTCATGTTTTCCCTGTGGGAAGATGGCATGGTGTGGCAGAGGGGCAGGAATAACTTCCTGCACAGAACATCCAAGCCAGCAGGACTTGTCAGACTGTGGCATTTATAAAGCTGGCACCATAAAAAGGTACAAAGCTGACCTCTGAGGGCTTGCTTCCCCCACACACTTTCCTTCTTGATAATTCACTCTTGCCATGCAGCTCTGTATCATGCTCTAAAATTCAGTTTAAACATGCAGTTATTAAAAACCACATATTTTTCATTCTGCATATTCTTCAAAAGCAGGGAGAGCTTAAAACTATTGGCTCATTTTAATTGTTCCTTTTACAGTAAGCATCCTTTAAAATTATGATTGAGCTTTTCTGATTTTGTTTGGTTTTTTTTTGCTTGTTCTAAAGTGATAATCTTTTAAAATTTCAGTATATAAAAGAATATTGTCAAATTCTCAGGTCTGTGACTGGTATGGCATAGTCTGATCCAAGGTGTTAAAAATATGTTGAAATTTTTGTGTATTGTGTGCAACCTTGAAAAGTTGGAATTCATTGTTGCTTCTTCCAGATTGTTTAGTGGGATGTTTTTATTGAAAGAATTTTGTTAGAATAATGGAGTAAATGAGTTTATGTACTGACACTAAACTTGCCTTGAACTAGGCTGGAAAGTGATCCACAGTGTAAGATTTGAAGCCAAGTGCAAGTCAGGAATTCAGTTCTTGGCAGAATATCCAGAACTGTTGTCTGAATTTTTTAGAGGTCACAGGAAAATGAATGTGCATTTCTATGGATATAAAGCATTTTCCCCGGAGGTGTTGGTTGGAGTAGAGAGGTGTAAAGCAAGGAGTACGTGTGGAGTGATCCCTGCTGAGAGCTGGCAGTGTTTGTGTAGCCCTGGTGTCAGGAGCAGAGCAGGTTGGCCCTGCTGCTTTGGGATGAGCAGGTTGCACTCCTGTTCCTGCGGGTGTGCATGGGCTTTGCAGGGCCAGCTGTGCTGCTGGACAGAGAATGCTGTCACAGCCACAAGTGGGATAACGTTATTTTCCTTCTGGAAAACGCTCAGGCTTCATTTCAGCTTGCTTAGTAACTGTGTACTGCAGAAGGATACTTCTTCTTCTTTTTTTAATTTGTCTTGCCAATGACTTAATTGTATGTAAGATACAGCAGGAGCATCCAGTGGTAGGGGAACGTCAGAGATTTGAAGGTGCTTGGAAATCAAACATGGAAGTAAAGACTATTTCATGAATGGAAAAGAAGCTGCTTAAATATCTGGGAATTGCATATAGTTCAATGAAGAATTGTTTAAATGTTTGTAAAATACAAAAAGGTGGGTTTGAAGATGAATTTGCAAAATGAAAGTAGGGAGTTGAGCAAAAATTCATAGAAAAGAGGGCACATAGTACAGTGGAAGATAGACGGCCCCAGAGACTCTGGGAAAGAATCAACTCTCAGGATAAAAAGATGCAAGGAATCCTCAAGGCAGGAGGCTGGCTCTTTGTTAAAGGATGGCACTGAGGTTAAACACAGAGCACAAAGGAAGGCAGTGCAAGAACTTGCTGAATAGAGGCTGCTTTTCCATGTGGCTGTTCATAGCACCAGCATCTTGTTTCTCACACAATGAAATTTTACACTCCTCATTCAGGAAGCTGCTCCAGCAGTGCATCTTCAGCTCTAGGAGTCTGAAGTATGGGAAGAAAAAAGATTGTTAAAACCTTCCTAAGCATCTCCTGAGCTCCCTATGTGATATCCAGTCTCACTGTTGGAGCGTGAAATTCTCCAGAGTTAGTCTTGCTTATGAGGAAACACACGAGGAAAGCTTGGCTATGTTTTGTTTCTGTAACTGTTTTTCTTCCACAGAGATACAGAGAATGTGCAAATGGCGTTTCCAGCTGCTTTCTGGGGTGCAGGTGTGGCCCAGTTGTGGGAGCACAGCAGGAAATGTCAGAATGTGCCTGTGTGTGTCTGGTGTGGTTATCCTTCAGACCAAGTAGTAAAAGCCCCAGCCTTTTAAGGTTGACCTCTTGCCTTTTCTTGGAGAATTTCCAGGTTGGCTTCTTGCCCATCAGTGTGTTTTGAATGAAACTGGGAGGTTAGAGCAGTTGTCAGAGGCTTTTCCTGAAAAGAGTGAGGGGTGTGATGTTCTCCAATAATAATTGACTGCAGTTTTCCGCAGCCTTTCCAGAGGAGTGAATGTTCCCAAGTCATTTCTATGGTTAATGTGAATGGTGCTTGAATGTTATTTCTGGAAGCAGATACACCCTTATGTTAATGAAATCATTTTCATTGGGACTGTGCTTTTTTTTTTTTTGAGAATTCTAAGTAGGTATTTGTGTAACTGAAGAAAGGGTGGTCACTGAGCACAGAACAGTATTCACATGTTCTGTTAGAGATTCATAAATAAACTTGGCATTTCAAATCCTTGTTTAGAATTCTTTGCCTACCTGAGTAATGCTATTTCATACTGCTTTAAAACTCTCCCTAAATTCTTGCTAATGGTGTGAAAGCCAATAGAAACTTTTTTTTTTTTTTGCACGAGTGCTCCAAAAAAGCCATTGCTTATTGCACAACTACACTTTGGGTTTGAATTGGTAGTACACGAGAGAGAAACCTTGGTCTGGCAAAAATTGCATTTTTGCACATAACTTGTCCTGATTTCAAAATGCAGGGCTTGACTAAAACTATTGTTTTCGTAAAATTTCCTTCATGGATTGCATTGAGTTTTTTCAGCCTTCTGGTATTTGCTTCTGTGGTTGCAAACACACAGCTGTAGTTAAAATGTGTTATTGTTAGAAGAGAACCAGAATGGTTCTGGTTGAACCAGCACCTTCCTTACTGCTACATAATTACAGCTAAATGTGGCCTTGTAAAATGTCTGCTGGGGTTTTGTAGGAGGACACACAGGCAGAGAGCACAAGTTCTACAGCAATAACTGATAAATGTCAATGGATAATAAATATGAGGCACAAGAGATTTTCTTTTTAAGTCTCCTTGCATGCAGAAGTTCAAAGAGGCTTCTCTGCCTAGTTTGTCTTAAAACAGATGAAACAGTTGTGAGTGCACAGAAATAATGAATGCAGAGGTTCTGCATGCCTGAGGAGTGCAGACAAGGAATAGGAAACTCAGAGACTGTGTCATTGCATAGCAGCTGATGCCATCCCCTCCTGCAGCAATAAAGAGATTAAATGGGGTTTAGAAAGCCCTGTCTTGTTACAGCACAGAGTCCCCACAGCACAGAGCTCTGGGTAACAGCCCCTGGTTGTAGTCATTTGAAGCTTTTCTTTGAAGATTGCTCGTGTTTTAAAATAGGTTGTACTGATTGTGCCAAGGTGACAAAGCAACAGAGACACAGAATAGAATAAATAGTTTCTTTATTACCTGCTGAGTCACCATTCTAGGATGAGTGACTGAAATAATCACTAAAAGCTGGAGTAACAAAGGCACATATTTATGCATGGAAATTATTTTCCAGAGGCAAATTTATTTCCCATATTTCATGTTTTCTAATTTCTGGGCAGTATTTTTGAGCTTTTATAATTCTAAGTATGATGCAATTTAAACCTTCATTTTAAAATATTTTAATTTTTAATATATGTTTGTTTAATTTTTAATATATTCTGAAAATATATTTTTCTTCAAATGCCTTATATTTTGACATTATATTTTTCATTTTATTTAAGTTGTATCACATGGTGGTTTCTTTTCTTTTAGGTCTGCACTAAATTATTACTGCTGCTTTCACATTATTACAAGATTTCTTTTCTTTAGATGATACTTTTTTCAGCTTGTGCTCTTCCTATCAGACTTCCATCTACAATTAAAAGTTACAGCCACTGTTGTGGCTGTATTAAGCCGTAAGTGGAACAACCCTTCTGCTTCTCCATCTTGGAGTATATTTTGGATTAAAGCTATCAATCCCAACAGTGAGCTGCCACAGAAGGGAATGACAAATGGAATTTTGTGTCTGGTTTCTCTTGGAGTCCTGGTGCTCATGTAGGGATGTGGCCTGACCGACCCAGTAGAAAGCTGCCCTGCACATGGAGGGGTTTGTGTTTAACCAGCCAGCCCAGGTCTCATCCTGTAAATGCAGTTGTAATCTGAGTGTTCTTAAAATTGTCTCCTGAGTAATTGAGGAATTCCTTCCTTTCAAGCCCTGTTTTGCTCACTCAGCAGTGTGGGTTTGAGAGGTGAGGTGTGTGCTGCTCTGACTGCATCTGGCAGAGGAGCCCTGGCTATCAGTAGCATTTTGCAGGCTGGAGGTTTTACGTGGAGTTTACCTTTGTAAGAGCAAGTGCCTGCTCCCTTTGGGTGTGGTTACACTATTTCCTGCTAGTTCAGTGTATCCTAGTTTTCCTTTGATGTATCCCTACAATCTACTTCTTTTGCTTGCTATAACAAAGTTTTCATTTGTACATCTTTTAGTCTTAAAGATGAATATAGGGAGTAGTATTTCTAAACAAGGATGGAGTGGCTTGGAAACTGCTTTGAAAGTTTTAGGTTAATCTGCTGTAGATATAATTATTTGCTACCTGAATTATGTGGTAATCTTTACAGACCAGAGGATTTGTGTTTCAGTACAGTTATTTAGTTGCTAAATGTTTTACAAAATTGATAATGTCAATCTTAATAAGATAACCAGAAAGGATTAAATAAAACTTCAAGGTCCAGAGAAGGTTCCTTATAAACCTAACAAAGGTGTCTGTTAAAAGGTGTCTGTCTAGGTTGTTAAAAAACCCAACCAGCCAAAGCTACAGAAAAATACCACACATCTTTGTGATAAGCTGTTAGTAGGTTTTTAATTAAGATGATGTAAAAATAAGGGAATATTGAAGGTGTGGATAATGGCTTTGCCTAGTGAAAGATTCAGAGATTGAGTTTGAAAGAATATTCACCTCCATTGCCATTTCTGAAACAACAGAACAATGACTCATTTATAGATGGTGAAAATTTTCCTCAGATCGTTGTCCTTCTCCTGTGAGAGTATTGTGTTATACATGTAAATATTTCCTAAATGATACAATGTAAAATTGGTTGAAATTAATCAGACAGTCCCTACTTTGGAGCAATTTCCTCAGGCTGTCTAAGGATTCAGCTTTAAGGATACAGCAGCTCTTGGGTATGAACAGTGTCATCAAGAGGCCATTCTTAATCTGTCTTCAGTTTTAAAAATCTATATGGACCAGCAAAATGCAGCTTCTGGCTAAATCTTGAAAGAACCTGTGCAAGTGAACCTCTAGCAGATAACTTGGGAAAACGTATGAATCAGAAAGTGGTAGTGTCTAGGTGAAAGATATATAGAGGATATTGTCCCCTGGATAGGGCAGCTCAGGCTTGTATTCTAAGGGAGATGGGTGACTTGATGGTGGATAGAGTTAGCTCAAAGAACATTCCAGGTACAGAAGTGCTGGTTGTGGCCTGTAAAACTGCTGAATAAAATCTGTTTGGAAAGTTGCAGTTGGAGGAGGCTTGAGTAGGCACGATTTTTATAGAACACTGTACTTTTGACAGCATTGTTTCTCAAGTCCTCAACCATAGAAACAGTGTGCTTTGCTTCCACTTGGTTATAAATGTCCTGCCAATTTGGAAACATTAATGCAGTAAGTTTAGTGTTCAGCCTTTGGTTTCCCACAAAGGGGACATAATTAGCAGTGGAATTTCCTGCAAACCTTTCTGCTTCAAGTTGTAGAGAACCCTTGGTCCAAAGGACTGGGTACATTTGCTAGAAAAGCTTGTGACTGAGTGCTCTGTATGCTTGCCTTCTTGCTTCCACCTAGAATCCAGGGCCATTACTTTCTGTAACCATTTCAGTGAGCTGCCATAGTTTTCAGTCTGTACTGTCACCTGATCCAAGCATGCGCCAAAGTACCCACCGTTTCTGGCTCCTGTCTGCTGAATCTGCTTTGCAAACCCTCAGCTCTTGAGCTTTTGCCTCAGCCAAACAACCAACAGGCACTCCATGGAGTGTGCTGGACACATGCCATCCTGCTTCCCTAACTCCTCTGATTGTTTATCGGAATCCTTAGCTTTACTAAACTTGTAAATGCTCCGACAGCATCCCCATGTGAAATTGTGTGGCTCATGTGTCAAAAAAGGCTGCTTGTGAAAATATTTGTCAGAAGAATATGAATGCTACACATTGCACTGCATTCAGTGTTTCGTATCAACCTATTATTGCGATGTCATGGTGTTTGATTTTAATTGTAGACAATTATTTTGTATTTTAATACGCAAAGGTAAGTTATGTAAACTGAATGTACAGTATTTATATATAAAGATAAGAATTATTTTTTGGCCTCTTTCTGGAAGAAAAAAATAGTCAAATATCTTAAGCAGAGGTCACAGTCTTCTTTACAAACAATTGTTTCTGCATGACTCTTATAGAAATATTTGTTCTTGTATGATAAGAAATTGTTGGATTCTTTGAAAGATATTGGGACTGATCCTGTTAACACTAAAGACAATGCTTCTTACCTCTCAAAAGAATGAAAATGATCCATTATATTTCTGTAGTTAATAGTTTTGTTAGTGAGGATATTGAACAGATTCTTAGAATAAAGGGTTAAATGTTGTTTTAGCAAGACGCAGTGTTGAGCAACTTCACAGCAGTCTGTTTGCCATAATGGTAAGGTGTCCTTGTAGATGTTAGGTAAGAAAATTAAGTCTCTTAAGTTCAATAATTTAAACTATAGATTTTTGTGGAGGAAAGCTAAATGTTTGCATAGAATTTGGGACCCGTCACTATTTCTACCTTTTATGTTCACTTTAAGGATCCCTGTTTCTTTTCAACATCTCATTCCATTTCAGTTTTCACTGTGGCTACATTCCTTTTCAATGTCATTCTTGTCTTTATCACTCTTTCCTTTATTTCACAGCACTTTGTGTTCATCCTCAGTCACTTCACCTGTTGTTACTCCCAAGTCCTCATCATGACTTCACGTTTTGTTGCACTTTGACTTTGAATGCCACTGGTGATAAGTAGAAGCAGTTTGTACCAGATGGAACCAAAAGGTGTAAAAAGTCGTAGTTTTGAAAATTGGCACTTTTTTGTCTAGAAAAAAGGGTATTTCTTCTTTGCAGGTGTTTTTCTGTGAAGTACAAGAATTTGTGTGTCTGTGTAGTCAGTGTTTATAGCCAGCTGCCTGTGACCCTGTCTCACTGAGCAGGTGTTTTTCTGCATGGTCAGAGAACCACTTTTGCTGCTACTTACGCTTTTCATGTATAAGGAGAAACACGTTGCTTATCGAAACAATCTCTGGCCCATGGCTGGAGGGGAGAGGAGGAACTGCTGCCAAGGTCCATGTCCATGTCACCCAAAGGAGTTAAAAAGAACTTCGACACAGAATGTGCTTGTGCTCTCACATCCTCCATGCACTCTGAATTTGTCAGATGTTGTGGCCTGGCCTTACAATCCCTTTCCAGAGATCATCCCTTGGTTCAGCCAGCCCTGCTGCTGTTCCCTGCTGGCATCAGAGCAGCCTCTGTCCAGAGGGGTCCCTGCAGAGAGAAGGCATTTCCCATTTTCTGCACCACAGGTGGTCCCGACAGCTGAGCTGGGGAGCTCCAGCCCTGTGTGTGTTGGATTATTTCTGTAGGAATCCCAGGAATTCCAAAGCTGGGAAGAGCAGGTGCTCCAGGAATCTGAGTCAGGATTGTTGAGTATCATCTTAAGCATTTATTGGCCCAGTCACTGAGAGGATTTAAACAGTTTTTTTTTACCCTGAGAGTGAAGTGCAGCCCCTCAGGAGTCTGCCAGTAGTGCACTGAAACCTGCTAAAGTGAGCTTGGATTACAGAACATGATTGATGGAAATCCCTTGCTTTGTGTCCTGACGTGTATATTTTTTAGTTCCTTGCAGAGAACATTCCTAAGAACTCTCACTGTAAGGTTTTTTCTGTTCAGTGTTTGTTTCTTAAAGCAAAGGCTGAATAAACTTTAGTCTGAGCACCCAGGCTGCTGCTGGTCAGTGTAATGCTGTGAGTTACACAAGCAATGCCATCCAAAGTTAGGTATAATTGAATATACAGACCTCTGCTCTTCCTTGGAATTAGAAAATGATCAATAGTTCAGTTTAGAAAAATTAGAGCCCAGTTCTAAATGCAAAGTTGAGGTAAAGTCATGAATGAATACATCTTACTTTACAATATTTCTGTTTCAGTAACTTTTAAATTGTGTATATCTGCATCTTGCATTTTTGTTTGTCATGTTGTCAGAGAAGCAAGTGTATGATAATGTGGTTATCATACACTGTGTTGGTAAATATTCCTGGTAGTACAAAATTGGTTCCAAATAAATTCCAGGTTTTGACTGTGATAATTAAATTATGATTCAGCAAGGAGAACTCAGTAGCCAGAAGTTTGTATCTGTGCCAAGCTCAGTTAATTTCAGAGAAATTCCATAAGAATCTCTCTACTCAGAACCCTTGGTAGTGATTCTTACTGGTTTTCCCTTTTTGTATCAACAATTAACACAGTTGCTAACTACATTCATTGCAGCAGGTAAGTTTTGAGAGAAGAAACAGCTGACAAATTCTAGTTGTAAATTCAGTATTTGTTGGCTCCATGTGTAAAGAGCTTGTAAGACAAGAGCTTTAGTTGTGGGAATTAATTGCTGAGAAGTTAAAAAATTAATGGACTGCATGAACTTACTCTAGCAGCACACTCTTGTATTTTTGTATCTTGTGGTTTTCAAGAAAAGCAGGCAGGGTATATTTAACATGTAACCTTGGGGACAATAAAGGTAATTCAAATGCATTCATGGCCATGGAGGGAAGGTGCAGTTTCCAGGATACTGACTCAAAAAGCACTGACAGCAAGCATCCTGTATTTCTTCATGTTGTAAATGTAGAGGTAGTTTCAAATCCTTATGGCTTCTCACAGCTAGAAGTGCCACAGAACTGTCTGCTTGATTAATGGTACAGTTTGGAACAAATATTTTCAAAGTCTGGTTAACAGAGAGAACTGCTTCCAGTAGGAAAACTTATTGAGGTTATTTCAGAGATAGCAAGTGCACAGCAATATAAAATATAAGTTCACTACTAGAAAATACTGTTTCATTACTGTTAGTTTTTCAGCATTACAGAGTATCTGATGTTACACACTGCTCTGGTGTTGGAAGCTGAGGGTGTGGTTTGGGACTGAAAACAGGTAGAGACTGGAAGAGCACCTACAGTATTTTAGTGTTACCTGTTGTATGGACAACAAGAATGCAGTGATCTGTGAGAGTCTGCTCACCTGGGGGAGAAACAAGATAATGAGTGAAAAAGTCCTGTTAGTGTGTCCTTGAAGTGGATAAATAGGAGGGAAAGAAAGTGTCCACATTGAAAGCACGTGCATATGAAAACCTCAGCTTTTCAGGTTAATTGCATGAAGCTTTTTGTCAGCCTGGTCCAGAATAGTGAACTGATTTATACTTTGTCTTTCAGATGAACCAGAGACACGAGATGCCTGGTGGGCAGAAATCAGACAAGAAATAAAATCCCATGCCAAGGCATTGGGTTGTCATGCTGTAGTGGGCTACAGTGAATCAACCAGCATTTGGTAAATCATGATGATGATTTGATTTTCAAAATGCCACAGAAAACGTATTTCATCATCAGTGGATTAAAAATTAACTATTCCAGTACAGATGTTGGTACTGTCTATTCTATAACTACTTCACAGAGTTTAAGTGAGATTATGAAGTTTCAGTATTAGGCATTTTTATATATGTTTAGATCTGGGTTTTAAGTTTTTTCTAATGAATGTTACAATTTTTTTATTTTAAACTAAAGCTTACAATTTGTTTTGTAGTAACAATATTAATTTATCCATTAAGCTTTCTAAACCTAATCTACCTAAATAATTAAGACTGTTCCTAAAAGTATATGTATTGAAGTTTCATTATTGGATAGCAACTGGCAGACCAGAACTTAAATGGAAAATTTCACATTTCAGGCCCAAAGAAAGCTTGTCCTGGAGCCAGGTTTGGCTGCTGATATTAAACAGAAAATTACTCTGGTTCGCTATTTTGAATTGCATTTGGGAAGTAGTGAGCAAATTCAAACATCTGAATTTATTTTCTTTCAAGTTGATTTTGCCTAAATATTTTAAAGTAAAAGCATTAAAAATCTGCTTTTTTGAGGAGAGAAGTTGGAAAAGTTGTGGTTTACCATATTTTCCTCAATTACTCCCTCACTGAGGGATGAACACACCAAAATGAAGCATTTATTCCTTTGCTTGTCAGTCCCCTGGTAAAAAGCATGAGTAGTTTGTATTCTTTTTCCTACCCTAACTATGGGGAAAGAATGTTGAGAGCACAGACAGGCAGTCAGGTATTGGGTTATTTGATGCTTGCATTTCTCTATAAGGAATTTAATGTTGTAGTGTTTGATTATTGATAAAATATTTATTGGAATTCCTATGCTGTATTGCCAGTTCAGCTTTATTCCATGCTCAAAGCACAAGCCTCTGTGTGTGTAAGTACTGGTCTGCCAGACATTATGTATGAAAAATTATTTTGGAAAGAGAAACAACAAAAAAACCCCCAAGTGTATCATTCTAGAAAATATGGGAAAGATTTTCTCTATTTTTTTCCATATAGTACTTTCTACTGAATGCTTGAGGTTTGTTTTTTATTTAACAACTTGAGAATTATTAAAGCTCTGTGGTTGTTCTGAGAGCTTGAACTCTGCTAAATCCTAAATATGGTTGTTTACTTTACATGCAAAATGTACCATTTTTGTAATTCTTCCTAGTAAAACTTTACTGTTTTGCCACTTCTTATCCTTCATAAACACCCTTGTCAGTGTTGAGTTGTGAAAATTGAAAGTTCATTTTGAAAATTGAATGTTAATTAAGATGCTGGGGCTCTCAACTTCTCTTTTACTTTGGTAAAAAATTATGCCTTGGTTATTTTTTAACGTTTACTTGTTTTGCTGTAGTTCTTTGCACTGTTAAGCACAGAACTGAAAACCATACTTAAACCTGGTTTGCCTTTCTGTTGCCATATTATTTGTAACATGAGGCAAAGCTCTGTAGTCTTTCTGTGCAATCCTCCTTGGCCTTGTACCTAGGCAATGGTTATGGTTTAAACACCAGAAGAGGATTGTGAGTTCTAATGGGTAAAATTGCACAAGTGCACAGAACTAGTGGTGATGTTGAACCTCACTGAGACTTGCAGTAGCCTTTGAATCTGATGATTTGCTATAAAAGCACCAGCAAGCAGTAGGAATTCACTGTGTTGTTGTTCTTTTCTCTTATAGTGAAGAGGTCTGTATTTTGTCCGCATCTGGCACAGCAGCTGTACTGAACCCTAGGTTCCTTCAGGATGGCACCATGGAAGGCTGTTTGGAACAAAGGTTGTCATGGCAGCCTGGCTTCTTTTCCATAGGGTCAGAGAAGGGAGAGGTTGATTTTTTTCCTCAGAGCCAAGATAGTTCTTCTCTATTAGGGTAGGTTACAGTGTTACAGTGCAGGATGCGGGACCAACCACTTTACTGCTTTTCACTAACAACAACCACCACAGGAGTAATGGAGCTCTGCACCCAATTAGATACTCTGTTTTTATTTCTAACAGTCTCAATAAGGTAACACGTTTGACTACTAACACAGACCATAACTCGGGTTTTTCCTTCGCTGCTCTT
Organism: Molothrus aeneus; assembly: GCF_037042795.1. Classification (NCBI taxonomy): domain Eukaryota; kingdom Metazoa; phylum Chordata; class Aves; order Passeriformes; family Icteridae; genus Molothrus; species Molothrus aeneus. The sequence continues at coordinate 359,249 of NC_089650.1, read as the reverse complement.
CAGGTCTCTTTTCTCTATTTTGTATTGCACCATAAAAAATGACAGATGTTTGATAACTTAGATGAGCCAAAAGTGGCTGTGTCTGTATGTGTGTATATCTGCTCCATTAAATACTACTTATGTGTGGGAGGTAAAGCAGCTTGATTATTAAACAAATATGATGCCAGGTTTTTCCAAAATAGGTATGTGTTTGTTGAAGTTGATGAACAAAATCATGAAACTGAAGGCCAAACATGAAGTTTCCCTTTGTCTCTGCTCTTGCAAATAGAATTTGAAGAATGAGCATTGCCATGAAGTTATTTTTGGGGAAAAAGAGTTTAATTAATGCTTATTGGTAATTTATTATGTATTCATCAGGATAGTCATCAAATATTTCAAGGGATAATTATAGTTGTAAACAAGGCTATTGATTACACTTTAGCACTTACATTGCTTTTTCCATAATAAACCAGTCAACATGGTTTATTTAGAATCTATTGTTCTTTTACTTTGTTAGCAGAAGACCATTGTCTTCTGGTGTAGACAGTTTTAAAAACTGTAGCCAGAACTAAAATACTTGGTTTTGTAGTCACTATATGATGGAGAGAAAGAAATATCATGTCTGTAATATAAAGAAAATACCACTTTTTCAAAACCTGTATTTTGGTGCTACTAAGAGTCGTGTCATGGATTAGAAGTGCCAGAGGGAGGTAAAACGACAAAGCTCATGCTCAAGGCTAGATCTGTTTGCCAAAGTCTTATAATAACTAATGTTCCAAATCTGACAGACTTGCTTAAGCACCTCTGCAAAATCCCTGAGAAGAATTGTTGATGTGAAGCAGAATCCATTGGCAGGGATGCAGTTGGCCTGTGCTTTCCCTGTTCATATTTTTATAGTGCTCGTTCCTGGGTATTCCTCATGGGGGGGAGAGACTGTGTTATAAGGAAATAATTCATTTTACCTTATTGTGCTGCTTCTCAGAAGGATGATTGGTTTGTTGTTTGTATTCTGCTCTTATGGGGTTTTGGGCACAATAAGAAAAAGAGAATTTCTGGTGTGTTTGGTACAGCAAATTCTGTGTGCAATTGTTGTATCATGGATTATATTTGGAAGTTACACTGCTTCAAGCCAGTTCAGTGATGTTACAGGTTTTCATGAATTGCTGGTCACTGAATGTCCTTTTTCTCAATCCCTGCATAAGAAGTTTCAATGCAAGTTTTATTGATGGCATTTTAGCAAGTAGTGTGCAACCTTTCCTTCTTGTGGTTGGTGTATTGTAATACTTGTTACACTGGTGTAATGGAGCAGAGTTCAGTTGTGGTGGATGATTTGAGTGGGTCTCTGTAGGTGTTTATTCACATGTGCACTTTCTGAGCATGGTTAACAAGATGCAGATGTTTTAAGCTTTCTCTCCATAATGTATTTTTAGGATTGAAGAAGCTTCACCACCAGGTTGTGGATTTTGCCATATCCCATATGATGAATTGAACATGCCCTTTCCTGCTCACCTCACTTACTGTTACAACTGCAGGAAGCAAAAAGTTCCTGATGTCCTTTTCACCACAATTGACCTTCCTGTAGAGGCAATAGTTGTTGGGAAGGGATGTCTTATTCAAGCCAGGTATCTGTCTAAATACTTCCTTAGTCTAGTAAAGTTTTGGAGACCTCTGAAAGAATTCCTGTTGCTAAGATCCAACGTGTCATCAAACCTTATAGAACATACAATTGTCATGTGTTCTTAAATAACATTTCTCTCTGAAAGTATCACTGCCCTGGTGTGAATTTCAGCTTGTAGGACTAAACCCGAAGAGGGGAAGATGACTAACATATAGTCAGAGATGGGATTGCTATGATCTGCTTTGTTACTTTCAGATCAATATAACTAATGCTTTAGCTGTGAGGGCACTTGGGTTTGGTTTGGTTTTGGGATTTTTTTCTTCCAATGTGTGTCTTGAATAACTGTATTAATAGGAATTTTAAAGGTTCTACCACTAGAAATTACAGTAGTAATTTTCTGAAATGCCTGAAATGTTTGAGGCTTGCAGCAAGAGAAGCAGATGTTTGCATGGGAGCTCTTACTAGAAGAAAAGCTGAAAATAGAAATTTTCAGATGGCACTGTCTCAAGGAGTTCTTGTAAAGAGCTGGCATGTTATTGTACTGCTGCAGCAATCAGAGGAATTGGAAAGAAGCTGCCTAGGCTATCCAGTGAGGAAGGAATTGCAGATGGTCCAGGCATTGGGAAGAAGCTCCCCTAGGCTATCCAGTGAGGAGGGAATTGCAGATGGTCCAGGCATTGGGAAGAAGCTCCCCTAGGCTATCCAGTGAGGAGGGAATTGCAGATGGTCCAGGAACTGGGAAGAAGTTCCCCTAGGCTATCCAGTGAGGAGGGAATTGCAGATGGTCCAGGCATTGGAAAGAAGCTCCCCTAGGCTATCCAGTGAGGAGGGAATTGCAGATGGTCCAGGCATTGGGAAGAAGCTCCCCTAGGCTATCCAGTGAGGAGGGAATTGCAGATGGTCCAGGCATTGGGAAGAAGCTCCCCTAGGCTATCCAGTGAGGAGGGAATTGCAGATGGTCCAGGAACTGGAAAGAAGCTCCCCCAGGCTATTCAGTGAGGAGGGAATTGCAGATGGTCCAGGAACTGGAAAGAAGCTGCCCCAGGGTATCCAGTGAGGAGGGAATTGCAGATGGTCCAGGAACTGGGAAGAAGCTCCCCCAGGCTATCCAGTGAGGAGGGAATTGCAGATGGTCCAGGAACTGGGAAGAAGCTCCCCCAGGCTATCCAGTGAGGAGGGAATTGCAGATGGTCCAGGCATTGGGAAGAAGCTGCCCCAGGCTATCCAGTGAGGAGGGAATTGCAGATGGTCCAGGAACTGGGAAGAAGCTGCCCCAGGCTATCCAGTGAGGAGGGAATTGCAGATGGTCCAGGCATTGGGAAGAAGCTGCCCCAGGCTATCCAGTGAGGAGGGAATTGCAGATGGTCCAGGCATTGGGAAGAAGCTGCCCCAGGCTATCCAGTGAGGAGGGAATTGCAGTGGCCCCTCTGAGCCTCCCCAGATGTGTCAGAGCTCTGTCTGTGCTCTCGTGTTCCAGGCTGTGCCGGCTGAAGAAGAAAGCTCAGGCTGAGGCAAATGCCACCTCCATCAGCAACCTCCTGCCCTTCATGGAGTATGAAGTGCACACACAGCTGATGAACAAACTCAAGCTGAGGGGAATGAATGCCCTCTTTGGGCTGAGAATTCAGATCACTGTGGGGGAGAACATGCTGATGGGCTTGGCAGTAAGTACTGCTGGGATCCTGGGGCGGTTCTGCTCTCTTACAGTATTTTTACAGGAAGACATGCAAGTGTTGTGGGATTCAGAGTAATCAGACATGTTAAAATGGCATTTTAAGAGCAAGTGTCTTAATTATTGTAAAATCAGGGCAGACTTGTCTTTCATAACCAGCAGAAGAAGATTCGAATAGCTTGAAAATGGTAAAGGACAAGATGATTAAAAAGGGAATGAGAGGAAAAGAAACTTCAAACCGTTAATTGGAACAAATTGTAGAAAAATGATGCTATTCTTTAAAGGTCCTGTCAAAGAGATCCCTGTTCTTCAAACTGAATTTGCAGTTCCATGACAAATAAAGGTCAATTAAGCCTGTCAGGAAATCTTTTGGTCATTTGGCAACAAGGGGAAGTTCTGTTGCCTCTTCTTTGATGGAACTGAAGAAATAAATTATAGATTTGAGAAAGTCAAGAGAGGTTCATTAACAATATTTTCTAACCCCATTCTTTCATGCTAGATAAGAATAGTAAATATGCTGCTTCTTCCTGCATCAGGGGATGCTTGGGTAATTCTGGCTGCCATCTTCTTTTGTCTTTCATGATCTGTTTCCTGAAAATAGAAATAGGGTTGTCACAACCTCACTCATGCTGTAAATGGTTTGGCCAAATTTTAGATCTTCAAAAACTGGAAAAAACTATTTGCTTATGCAAAACAATCTGGGGCAGAGGCTTTAATTTTTAGTTTGTTTGGAATTTTCAGGCAAGTTTCAGAGTTCCACCATGAGAAATGGAAAAGAGGGAGTTTTCTAAAAGAATAGTGAAGTTTTTTCATAAGTGAGCAGAAGAGAAAGATCCATTTGTTTATTTACAAGAGATGCTGCTGTGATTTGCATGTTACAATGCTGTTCTAGCACAAGCATTACGGAAAGTTTATATGAAAATTTTAGGAATTCATGCTCATATACTTGTCTTTTTCTTTGTGACTTTGTGAAAGTCTGCAACAGGTGTGTATTTAGCAGCTCTGCCAACACCTGGAGGTATTCAGATTGCTGGCAAGACTCCAAATGATGGCACCTATGAGCAGCACATATCCCATATGCAAAAGAAAATAAATGATACAATAGCAAAGAACAAGGAGCTTTATGAGATTAATCCTCCAGTAAGTAAATTTTTGATTCTTAAAAAATAAAGCATGCTGATTCAAATATATGCACTGTATATCCATTTTTTCTTACTGAGTCATTTGGAACAGAAGTTTATTTACAAATAGAGATACAGACTTGTTTCACTGGATTTTGGAAAGCTGCTGGGATTTTCAGATCCCTTTGCCACATAGCCAAATCACTGTGGTATTATTTAGATGTATTTCTCAGTAGAATGATTTTCAGAATGATCTGATTCTTAGAATTGTTATTCTAACAACTTGCAGAGAGTTGAATTTTTTTTAAGCTGGGCAGAACATCTGTTAATTTTTACATTCCTTTTAGGAGTTACCTGAAGAAATTATTGGGTCTCCCATTCCAGAGCCAAGACAACGTTCCAGGCTATTGAGATCTCAGTCAGAAAGCTCTGATGAAGTTACAGAGCTTGACCTTTCACATGGGAAGAAGGATGCTTTTGTCTTGGAGGTGATGAACATTTGCACTACTCATGTTCCTACTTTTCTTCTCCTGAAATATATATTTAAAAATTTTTTCTTACTCATCTCCAAGAACAGTTCCTAGCTTGTGTATGGATTTTTCCCTTTTGTATCAATAGAATAAGTGAAGTACTACATTTTGCTTTGTCTCTCTTTTCCTGACTCTATTTGCTTAAAGCACAGCTCTGTCTACAGACTGTTTGCAGAAAGATTGCCCTGCTGTTCATGAATATGTAGCAGTCTCTAGATTAATTAATAGGAGCTGTTAAGAAATGTTCTTCTGCTTGCTTCAAGCAGCGGATCAGACTAATCAAGAACTCAAGATCTATTTTCACAAACACCGAGGTTCTGTGTTGCCACACTTTATATCTAGCAGATAAAAAGATTGTATTTTCTTCCTGCTTCCAAACTCTTACTGTTGTAGATGAACATTCAGAATTATTAGTTTCCAGAATGGGATGCATTCAAAGCATTCAAAAAACTGCATGTGCCAAGAGAGCACATAAAAGATGATTTTCTGAATTTCAGCTATTGCTTTTCATAATTTAAGAATTCACAACTTGTGACAATACCTTCCAGTTCTTTCTACAGCTGCAACCAGAAAGAGCAACACCTGCAGATAAATAAAGGGTGTGGATTTCTGTCACCTCTCTCTTCACTGAATTCAAAGACACAATTGAACATTGTCTGTTTTGAGGTCTTGAATACTCCAGCAAGTGTTTACAAAGGGCTGGAGTTCAGTCATCCTGTAGATACAGACAGTACAAATTCCTGTCACTGACTACAATCCACTTCCAAATACAGCCTGCAATTGCAGCCTGAGGTGCATCTAAGGCTTTGTTCATCTTCACAAATCACCATCCTCATGGAAAATAATCCGGAAGAAAGGTGGTGGATAGGAAGAATGAGGGAGCACTATAACAGGAGTTTGTTTGAGAACAGGAGTATGAAAGGAGAGTGAAAAGATAACAGGATAGGAGAGTTTGGGATAATAAATATAGATTGGTTGGTGCTTTTGCAAAAAGGGTCGAATACCTTTGTAAAAAAACAGGATTTTTGCAAGGCATGTATAGAAAAAATTACTTTTTATCTGTGGAGTTATTTACTACTGTCTTATTTGAGAAGTTGGGTTTATGATTAATTGGATATCAGAAACAATATCCAGAAGGTTTAGTTGAACTCCTGACCAAGCTTTCAAGAGTGAAATCATTGTTCACTGGAGCTATATAAGAAAAAGTAGTAAAAATGTCATTGTGATGAGGATGTGCTGAAAGAGGCTGAGATGCAGTTATGAGAGCTAAAGATACCTGGGTTGGTTTTGTATAGTTTTTGAGTTGTTTTTTGAAGGAGAGAAAAAGACAACCCCTTTAAATGGAGTGGGAGAAGGAGACCCATTACTTGACAGAAAACCCTTCAATACTGAAGCTAAATTATAAACCATTTCTAAAACACTTGATAAGAAAATGTTGGCAGTTACTGGTAAATGTGGATCTCTTGCAGGTCAGTAAGACAGGATGAATGTAAAGGCACACCAGAATATTTACAGCAGGCAGCAGGGCTCTGCCTGATCTGAAATAGGAGTGTTAAAGGTTGAATGGAATGCAGGTTATTTGATTTCTTTTGGAAGCTTCCTACTGGCACAGCAACGTGATTTTCTCAATTATTCCCTTTTTGCAGATTGATGACACAGATGCAATGGAAGATGTGCATTCTTTACTGACAGATGTTCCACCACCTTCTGGTATAGTTACAACCATGTTTTTCTCATTTATGCTGCAAAATGACAAAATTTGACTAGTTTTATTAAAAATTACTTTAAAAGTTCCAAGACAACTGACAATATTGCTGTTTCTGCAGATTTTTAGACTGAATTACAGATTTCAGGGTAATGAAAGTAGAATGGAGAACTAATGATGGCCTGGTATCAGTTGTCTTTATGCTATTTATTGTTGTATAGCTATGTCATACCTTTCCCAGCAGAACTGCTGGATCTGGATAAGAGGCAAATGTAGGTGTCCATTATTGGAAATGGCTCTGGACATTTGATTTGTCCTTGTCCTTCCTCTTGTCATTGTGAATTTCCCTGTGTTTCTTCTGAGAAAGTCTTGGTTTCCTACCTAATAACTGATACCAGTGTTAATCCTGTCAAGCTCAGAACTGTCCTTGTATTATCTATTACTGTCACCCAGGCTTTTATTCCTCACTGATTATCCAGTTCTGCTGCAGTTGATTTTACTGCCCTAAATTAAGGCCATCAGCCATCATCTTGTTTTATCCTCTTCTGCATGTAAGCCATGAATGTGTTTGAAGCACAAAATCCAAAATTACAGATGTGTTCACCGTGTACATGAAGCATTTTTGTCCCTCTTTTCCTAGTCTTACATTTGCACTTCATTTGGTAGTGCCTCACTGTTAGTTGGTGAGGGGCTGGGGGTGCTTCAGCTGCTCTGGCTGAGCAGTGACACCCACACCCCTACACTGAGGAGAGCAGCAGGAGCAGTCACTCCAGCACCTCATCACTTGGAGGTTAAAGAGAGTTCTCTGGTAGGGGAGTAAGTTGGTGCTTCAGTGTCAATGAGCTCTTTGATCTTTGGCCTCTTCTGTGGTTTATAGGAATCCTTCTTTTTCACTTGCCTTTTGTTCAGTATCTCCTTCAGACACTTGTTCAAGACAAACAAACAGGGCACTGGTTTTCTGCTCTTGTGGAAAGCTCTACTACACTGCTGTAAAAAGAAAAGCATGGTTTCTGCTCTCATGTTATTGTTTCTGCATATCCTTTCTAAATCTTATTTGATTCTTCAACAGAATTCTTGCTTTTGATGTTCTGGAAGACAGTCCATTAATATTTATACCCTCTGCAAGCTGCTACACAATTTCTTTTCTAGCTCATTTTGTGTTTTTACATAGGCCCTACCAGACTGGGCTCTTTTCTGCCTATTTAACTCTATCTTCAGGATTTCAGAATCACTGACTTGCTGTTAATAACTTCTTTTACTCTGCTGTTTAGTCATTATAATTCTGTTTTTCATTTGCAATCAGTCACTACTGTAGTTCCTTTACAGCCTTTACTGTGCTCTCCATTAAGGGTTGGCTTTTTAGCTTTTCATATCACACCTTTTTTAAAAATTTCCTCGTTTGTGCATAGTTTATCTAATAGAAATAGGTGGAGCAGTTGTGGATTTGGGGTGTTGGCTCCTCCTACAAGAATTCTGTATTTGTTTTTTGAATGTTGATCTCATTTCTGGTCTAATACTCAATATTCAAAACCACAGGAGGGAAAATACTTGCAAAGCCTTGTCACATATGTTTCCGAGTATTTTTATATCACAGCGTATAAAATAGATTTTTTTCACAAATATTTTCTTCACAGGATTCTACAGTTGCAACACAGAAATTATGCCTGGTATAAATAACTGGACACCGGAAATTCAAGTAAGGTTATTCAAAATTGAAACTTTTGCTAAATTGTGTTGAAATGTGCTGTAGTAATTTAAATATATATTTTGAAAGCTAAATTCAAAGGACACCCTTCTGACAGAAATAAAAGTAGTATTTTGGTAAGAACAATAAGGTATGAGAACCTGGGCTTTTGTCTGTTTGGTTTTTTTTAATGCTGTCATGTAACAAATAACCTAACACAGAAATATGAAAGTAATTACAGTAAATTTGAACTTCAAGGGTTTGGCTTTGTGAAAGGTTTGGCTAGATTTGAAGCCCCTTAAAGGGAACAGGTTGACCGTATTGCTTAGCTAACTTATTTTGTTACTTATTGAACATAAATATTAACATATTTTACATTATTTTCCTTCTTTATGAATTTGGGTTTAAGACAGTGGATGAAATATATTTGCATATGTTGGCAAAAAATCCCCATGTTTGTTTCTAATTCAGATGTTCACAGCAGTTAGAGTGTCCAGATTAAGCAACATTAACCCAACAAATCAAACACTCAATAAGAACTTTAATGATCTCTGTGAGAATCTGCTGAAGGTAAGAATCTTATTTCAAATACTTTTTTATGTGTTCAAATGGGGGCCAGGGAAAATTCAGCTGTACTGAAATTAACATGTGCCTCATCATTTTGAAAATAGACTGCAAAGTGTCTGTAATTAGCTGTGTAAAGATGGGTTCAGCCTGTTTTAGTATATTAGGGAATTCCAGAGCTTGTGGAACCTGGAGGAGTCCTTTGACTAGCAGGATACTCGAGAAATAGAATCAGCTCCACAGGAAATTGCATTCTGTCCTGACTTCACAAATGTAATTCTTCTGCAAGAAAAAATTAATCTCATGAGATGACTTCTGCTATGAAGAGAGTTTTGATCCCTAATTTCTCTGACATAAACCAGCCACCCCTTTTCCCTGAGTAACACGGAATGATCTCCTGTCTCCAACAGAGTTTGTATTTCAAGCTGCGGTCCATGGTCCCCTGCTGCCTTTGCCACGTCAACTTCACCGTGGCTCTGCCAGAGGATGAGCTGGTTCAGGTGAGGGAATTGCTGCCTCCAGGCACAGCCCTAGGTGCTGCTTGCTGCTCAGGATAACCTGGGCTAGGATTTCATTTACTGCTATGGCTGCTGAATTCCTCCATGACTTTTCCCTGGTGTGTTTCTATGCAGAGAACTGCTTGTTTGCAAAATTATTTTTCAGATTGCACAAGAGATGAACTTACCTAATATGCCAAGTATTTCTGATTTGCAGATTGCAGTCACAGCTGTTGCCATTACATATGACAAAAACCAAGCACTACAAGCCAACAAAGCACCTACAGAAAAATCACAGCAAAGAGGTAAATATTGTGAGGCATCTTTCCTTTTTTATCCCCAGTGCCTAATGAGTCTGGATTTTAATTTCAGTTACACGTACAGACCACAGAATATTCTGAGTTGAAAGGGACCCACAAGGATCATCAAGTTCAAATATACATATTTTTCAGAGAGGGTCTTTCAACACGTGGAGGTTTTTTAGAGCTCATGTACTTGACCTCCAGCAGGATGACTTATCAAGTATTACATATTAATTAATCCACAAATTTATGGTACTTCTGTCTATGATACTAATTTGATTAAAAGGTTGGTGTAACAGATGATGACATTTCTGTTGTATTTTGGAACATGTGTAAATCATCATCATCAGGGAATACTTGTTCTTATAAGTATAAATTTTGTCTGTACTTGAAGGACATGGAAAATAAAGTATTTGTAATACTTTTAAAAACCCCAACCTTCTGCAAACCCTTAGGCAGGTCAGTAATAGTTTTGGAGTTCAGCGAAGCACATGGAGGGGATGGAATAGACTGCTGTGGTCTGCATAGGTCACCTTGCTAGTGAAGCACCAGCTGATGCTAGAAATGCAAGTGTGCAGTCTGCAGGGGGGATTCAGACAGAGCTCTGAGCATACTCAGCTTTCAGACTGGAATTAGATAGTAGAACAGAGCCACCTGTTTCTAAAACATTAGTTATAGCTGATATATATACTGTATTCTTCAGTACAGTGAAATGTTTCCTTGCATGTGAAATAAGGGCTAACTTTTATTGTAATAGCTGACAAAGGTCCAACTGCAGAATCAAAACAAAAATGCATGAATGGCCTTCATTTTTCTCCTAAAAACCTCAAATCCTCTTCAGTGGAGCACAAGCTCTGTTCAGTGTTGCAGCTGGATTTGTTTCTGCAGAACTGCATCACTTTATGCACATGCTGAAAATAGCTGTTCAAGTCAGACCTGACTAAACTGACTTTGCTTGTAATTACTGGCAAATCTTATTTTGGGGGGTAATTATCAGTTGGCCATGTTTTCTTTGTTGAAGCATCTACAGACAATGAAGAACAGCTGCAATTTCCCTTGGAACTTTCCTCTGATCCCCTTTCTTCTCAGCCATTCTCTCCAGCTAAAGGTGAGTTAAGGGGAAGAATATTCAGCTGTTGTTTTTTATGGATATTGAGTTCTGCTCTTTCATAGTTGTAGAGGCTTTAAAATATCTGTACTTCACAGGCTTTAAATGTGCTTTGCTGCCTAAGCATAAAGGGTGTATTTACTCCTTTTGTGAAATTTTTTGAGAGTCACAGAAGATGGCTTGGCTGGTCATTCTGTCTATATTTCCTGTCTTTGCATTTAGAATATTGGAGATGCTGCAAGCCACTGGGTGTAGGGTGTCATCTGACATAACTATCAATTAAATAATAATTAGCCTTGTCCCATACTGTAAATGGCCCATATAAAGTACCTCCGTGTTTTCTCAGCCTCACAGAATTAATCTCATTGTTTTCATGATGGGAAATACTTTATCTGCCAGATACTGATTGCATGCAAATTTCCTTTAAGTGAAAGGAGACTAACCTTGTATAGTAAATAATCTGTACAGTGCTTCACACTGTAGCTGTTAAACAGCTGCTTTATTTTACCTGAGATAGAGCTGCATTTCAAGAATGGCTGTCACAGCTCTATGACTGCTTTAAAAATTCAGTTCATTGAAATCAGCTGTCTTTAATTCTTTCTCCCTTGTTGGATTATCTACCAAAATGGTTACTGAGAGGAAATTAAATATCTGGGAATTACTGTAAATGTTTGAGCTCCCTTTTGCCTGTTACTTCTTTTGTATAAAGAAGGGTGCCTTCCACACTTACTTGTAGTTTCAGAGGCCAGATTAATTTCAGCAAAAAGATTTTTATTGTTTGGGGTTTTTTTAATGCTTAACTTTAAATTTGCTACATTTTTTATTTTTGAAAAGAGAAGCTACCCAGAGATTTCTGTCGGTGTCTGTAGCCATTGCTGGGCTGTGCTGTGTGTGCTGGGCACTGACCAGAGGAGGGCAGCCTGTTCCCATGGACCCCTTTTCCTCTGTTCTCCACATCCCATATCGTGCTGCAGGCAGGGCAGTTCAGCCTGAAAACTGTTCCATCTGTCATTTCTCCACAACCTCGTTGTAGTTACATTGGCTTAAAAGGTTATTTGATATATTTTTACTTTTCTGTAGGATTGTTGTTTTAAAAATCCTGATTTACAGTCTTATACAGTAGTGACCTTTGAGGAGTAAACATATTAAAATTGCAACGTAGATTTAGTAAAGTGAGTTATTTACACTAACTCTGTTATCAAAGTACACAGGTTACTATATAGAGGGTGGGGTTTTTTCATACTTGACTCAAAAATCTTTTTAAGGGTCAGAGAATTGTGGAGTAGTTTGGGTTGGAAGGGACCTTAAATCCCATCCCAATCCAGCCCTGCCATGGCAGGGACACCTCCCACTGTCCCAGGTGCTCCAGCCCCAGTGTCCAGCCTGGCCTTGGGCACTGCCAGGGATCCAGGGGCAGCCCCAGCTGCTCTGGGCACCTGTGCCAGGGCTGCCCACCCTGCCAGGGAGGAATTCCTGCCCAATATCCCATCCCAACACCCTCTCTGTCAGTGTGAAGCCATTCCCCCTGTCCTTCACTCCAGACCCTTGGAAATAGCCCCTCCCATCTTTCTTGGAAGCTGTTTTCCTGTAACTCTGCTGAATAGATGATCTGAACGCAATTAATTTTGTTTTGTTAGAAGCCCTGGAGGGTGCAAGTTCCCACACAGGTATTCCTGCTGCTCAGAGAGGTGAGTTTCCTTAATTTAGCCATCTGCCAGAACAGAATGAGCATTCCTGGGATATTGGTATACTCTTTTTGGATGTGTCTTACTCCAGGAAGTGTTTACTACTTAACTGAGAGTGCATGCTCTGGTGTGGCTTAATGAGATCCTAATATTTTGATGTGATTTTTCATTATGAAGTTAGATTTGTAGTAATGACAGCCTCTCTGTCAGGTACATTGATGTAACTTGATGTGACAGACAATGAGTCCCTGGTCAGAGAGCTGTTTTGCCTGTGTCAATTTGAAGTTAGCATGTGTTCCTCCCGTTTCTTCAGGATAATGAAGAAACGGTGTTTGCAACCCCCCCCTTTTTTTTAAAGATGTGCAAACACCCCTGCAACTAATAGCAAAAGTCATAGCAGAAACAACTCTTACTTCTCATTGTAATGATGGTGGGAGGGGTGTTGGAGGGAGGATGCTGGGGCAAGGAAGACTGTTCTGTAAGGAAGACTCATTTGTGTTAAAAACAGAGGTGTTGTTTCAGTTTGTGACTCTTACCCTCATCACCAAAGGTTTTTCTTTTTTCACTCTGTAGCAGGTTAGTTATTGATAAAGACATTTGGGAAATTTAAATCCTGATCAGCAGCTCTTTGTAAGGGAAAAAAAGCAATGAAAATTAAAAAAGGCTTAAATAAAGTTTAAAAAGCCATAACTTACAGCCTAAATTGAGATGATAAAAAAACCTAATCTAGCATAAGTCCTTAATGACTGTATTTGCATGTTTTTTCAGTGCTGAAGTCCCACTCAGGCAGTTGGTTCAGAGCTGGGACACCACCAGAAATGGGTACTCTGGTTTGGACAAGTCCAAGCCTAGCCTGTAACTTTTGCTCTTAGCCAGACCTGCACACGGATGGTTGTTCTCTCTCAGACAGGAAGCATTGCCTCCTCAAAAAGGAGCACTGGGATGAGCAAGAGACATCATCCATATATTTTTTTCTGTTTTTTTTTTTTCTTTTGTTTTTCTGTCTGTGTTTCCAGCAACGTCAGTTGATTACAGTTCCTTTGCAGACAGATGCAACAGCTGGATAGAGCTCATTAAACTGAAAGCTCAGACCATAAGGCGCGGATCAATTAAGACAAGTAGGCGGCTGTTTCTACCACGTTCTGATAATCTGAGACATATCTCTGATTTCCCAGTGGTGACTTAGTGGAGTGCCCTGCCCAGCAGGAGCATTGCAGATCACGTGTGAGGGTGAAAACTGCTGGCATTGTCCTGTAACCTCACGTAGGGTTGATAAACTGTAGCATAAAAAGCAAAATAAAGTCTTGCTGTAATTAGTTCTCCATTCATGTGTACGCCTACTAATTGTATAACATCCACTGCATGGATGTAGGTGTATGTATGATCTTGGAAAATTGGGGGTGAGAAACAGGAAGCAATCACCAAGGGGACAGTCAAGGCAATGGTCACTAAATTAGCAAGTGGTGAGTTGGTTTTCAGTAGTTCTTTGGCCACAGGTCTGACTATCTTGCTTAAATTAGCAGAGATTAATACCTGTTTTAATGGAAAATGCTGCACTGGGGAAACACAACAACTTTCACACTTCCTATAATTTGTTCTTCCAGCAGAATACATGTTTCAAAATGTTGGCACTTTTTCCTTTACCTTCACATTATAACTGATGGTTGTGTGTGCAGCTGCTCGCCTCAATGTTTTCCTTTCGCAGGAATGCCACTCTTTCAATAAATGCCATTCCAGCTTCTTGTCTCCTTTTGCATGCTTTGCATGATGATTTCCTTTCTCACGTATGTGGCTGAGCATCACAGGCAGCTGAATGTTGTCACCAAGCTATTTGGAAAACCATAAAGAGGAGTTTTTGTGTTTTGAGGAACGCTGGTGGATCTTGATAGTTATTTTCTGCTGTTTTTTCCCATTTTTCAGCTACTTCCCTTGAAAAAGCAAGTCCATTGGCTGAGGGGTACCTGAGGCACCGTTCTGTCCCGTCGGGCACCAATTCCACTGTCTCAGTTGTTAAGATGACTCCTCTTTCCTTCCTCCCTGGGGCGAAAATAACCAAGTACCTTGGGATAATCAACATGTTTTTTATACGAGAAACCACTTCTTTGCGCGAGGTGAGCTGTGTGGCAGGGATGCCTTTTGTGCCAGGGAACAGTTTCTTGTCATGTGCAAGAATCAGAGGTTTGAGTTGAGGTGTGGCACAGCCAGGGAGTAGAATTGGTGCCACCTGGGGGAAGGTGCTGAGTGCAGAACAAATTCCTTTGTGCTGCTCTTGTCACAGAGCACATGAAGCCATTTTCGGTTTGGCACCGTTAGGAAGGGGTTAGTTAACAATTGCCACTGCTGTTGATTTGGGTAGAACACTAAACCAGTGAGTTCTTAAACAGAACTTTGTGGAAAAAACGTGTCTTTGACCAGCAGTGGTAGAAGTTGGGATCATTTGAACCCAAATTAAATGCTAAAGAAAAAAATAAGTCATCTGTTCTTCTCTCGTTTAGCAAGCTCAGTGAGGAAGGTTCACAGTGTATTTGGTTCACAGTGTATTTTGTTAATTCTTTGGTTAATATAACATTGCCCATATCATAGATAATGTTGTGCTGATTTTTAACATTACATTCTGTACATTCTCTGTAACCAAACTTTGTGTCTTGAGCATCAAAAATTCCACCATGAGTCTGTGACCATACAACCAGCTTAGAGGTGAGGTTCAAACCCTGAGCTCCATTCTGCATTGGGAAAACAGACAATCCTCTGAGCATGTCAAAATGCAAGCCATGTTCCTTTTAATTTTCCTGTCCTTTTGGGAAGTCGCCGTATCTTTGCTTTTGGCCACAGAAGGAGAGTCTACCTCTTGCCTGGCTTGTCAGTGCTGAAGAGTTTGCTAGTTTTTCCTAATTACAAATTGCTGAAATTACAGAGCAGATGTTAATAAAAATGATCAGTCTTCCTGAAAATAGGCTGTGAACTCTCTAGAGAAACTTGGATCAGACAAACATTTTGTTGAGATCTTGCAAGTTACTTTTAACCTCCCCTTTTAACTTGAGAAATCCATGTGTGAAAAGGACAATCCATGTGTGAGAAATCCATGTGTGTTTTCAAAAGGATGTCAGAGCAGGAAAATGGTCACAGGACATGGCTGGACTAAGTGCAGATTCTGTAGGTACAAATTCAGTAGCTGAAGAGCTTTGGGATCTGTGATAGCAGATCCCAACAAGGATTCATTCCATCTTGTCCTGTCACTCCAGGCCCCTGTGAATGGTCTCTCTCCATCTGATTTGTGACTGTGACCCTTCAAACACGAATGGCTTTTAAGTTCTCCACACCATGTGGGATTCACTGGGCTTTTCAGCTGATAGATATGTAAGAGAAATGCTCAGCATCTTGTAGCCAGGCCCAATGCCATATGTGATGTGTCTTTTTTCCATTCTAGGAGGGTGGTGTCAGTGGGTTCCTGCACGCTTTCATTGCTGAAGTGTTCGCCATGGTGAGGGCCCACGTTGCAGCTCTGGGAGGGAATGCAGTTGTGTCATACATAATGAAGCAGTGTGTTTTCATGGAGAACCCAAACAAAAACCAGGTACTTTGGGGTGTGAAGTGACAAGTGGTGTTGTGGTTACTATGATACAAATATGCATTTTATGTCTTAAAAAACCAGCAGTGCTGTAAAGCCAGAGCTGCACAACATTTCATGATATCTTGGATTATGTTTGAAGAATCCAAGAGTGTTCTTGTATTTACACAAAATTATGAGGATGTTTCATAAATATCCAGATGAATGAAAGAACCAAGCTTGCTAGAATAAGTAAATTGCAGGAGACAGTTGCACAGTAGTGCAGAACTTACTTGGTATTTCTGATGTTGCCGTGTAGGATTTCATCCTAACTCCATGTAAAAGTACCTGGAGTTGCTGATGCAAAATGCTCCATTTTGTACATAAAGGGACAAACCTTGATTTGTGAAGACAGTAGCAGAATATTCAGTAAATTAAGTATGTTCAAAACAGTAGGGAAAGCAGGTACAGATATGCAGGTATTTCACTGTGGTGGTCTCCAGGGATCCATCTGCATGTTTGGTAGCACACAAGGGAGCATATAGGAAAGAAAGTGGCACGGGTTTCCTCAGCAATAAATTGTAATAATTTGTCCTTCTCCAGACAGACCCCTGTTGATTTTTCTGTGCAGTTGTAGTTGGCAGCTATGAGCAAGCAGAGAATCTGTGTCGGTGTGGTGACGGGGCACTGTCCTTTTGCAGGCCCAGTGTCTGATCAATGTCAGTGGGGATGCTGTCATCTTTGTCCGCGAGTCGGAGCTGGAGGTGCTGCCCGCGCCGCCTCCTGCGGCTGCTGCCCAGCCCGCGGGCTCTGCTGGGGACGTCACCACGTGAGGGCACAGCACCTGCACTGCTCTCTGCTCCTCAGAAGGCTCACTTCAAACGGGGCAGTCTTCAGGTGTGCATCTTCAAAGTCAGTGTCTCTCCATGGACTCACAGCCAAACTCCAGGACAATCACTCTTCTTTTGTTGTCGCGTGACTGAGGTAAGTCAGAGCAGGAGCTGGCAGCTGAGCTCTGGTTCTTCATTACCGTTCCTGGCCTCTGTGAAACCAGGCAGCAGCTGAAGCACTCACAGGACAACGTGGATTACAATAGCAGCCATCTCATGGAACTGTGGAAGGAAGGAAGGAAGGGAAAATTCTGTTCCATTTTTGAGCTGTTCAGGGGGACCATGCTAAGTTGTCATTCAGAGCCATTTCTGAGTGTGAGTGTTGTCTGTCTGTCTGTCTCAGGTCAGGGTGGGAGGGAGGTGCCTGAGAAGTCTGGGTTGGAAACCTTTGATGAAGAAGGGAGACATTTGTGTGCAGGCCAAGGAAACATGGGCTGGACTCTGAAATTCCTTTACATCATGGAGTGTGGAGCGAAAAAGCAGTACCAAAAAGTTACAGTTTTAATTTCTGCTCGTTGAAAGTATTTTTTCTTAATTTGTTGTTGTTTTTATATTTGGGAGCTGGGGGGTGTTGTTTGTTTCTTTAATTGTTTTTTAAAAGGTGCCAGACCACAATGCTGTGATCCTGGGCATCCCTTGGTGGGACAGAAAACCCTCAGACCACAACAAAGTTCCAGGGTGTGTCTGGTGCTAATACAAGATATTCACTTCAGTATTGACAAAGCAGGCCTTTTTCTTATTTAAGACTTTGGGAAAGAATTGTCCTGAGGTTCATTTTCCTAAGGCAGGATCTGTTTCAAGGATGACACAAACAGTCCTCCAAAAATGAGTTGTGCAGAGGTTATCCTGCAGCCTCCTTCCTGTTTGAATGCCTGGCTAATTGGAGATTGATTTGTGTGTGACACTGGTTCCACTGGGGTCTTTTTGTTCTTTTCCAGTGCTGTGGCTGGGAAATAAGGGTACTGCAAAGACAGGAAATTTGTCATTTCCAGTAAAAGTCTGAAAGGTGATGATACTCTATTGTAAAAAAAAAAAAAAAAAACAGAAAAACCCACAACAAAAAACCTTTGATTTGAAGATGCATTCTTGCTTAATTCTGATGACATTGTACATGGAACTTGAACAAAGATGTAAACTTGAATGTAAATATTCTGTTTAGAGTTGAAATTAAGCAATGGCATGATTATTTGTTAAAACTAATTATTTCATTGTAAATGAGCATGAAAATCATTCTTGCACAATAAATATCTTTATAAAATTCACTGTCTAAATGTATGTGCATGAGGTAAGTGTGTTAGCTGGATGTACTAAAGGTGTCCCAACCCCATTCCTCTCAGAGGAGTCTTTTCTGTACAGCGTGTTACAGCCTGGGCTGAGAATTGTGTCGTGGGCTGCAAAGAGAGCCTACAGGAAAGGTGAGAGAAACTATTCCCAAGGGTGAAGGACAGGGGGAAAGGCTTCACACTGACAGGGAGTGGGTTGGGATGGGACATTGGGCAGGAATTCCTCCCTGTGAGGGTGGCAGGACCTGGCACAGGTGCCCAGAGCAGCTGGGGCTGCCCCTGGATCCCTGGGGGGGTTTGAGTGAGGCTGGATGGAGCTGACAGCAGCCTGGGACAGGGGAAGGGGTCCACTCCCAACATGCACCCAACAACCTCCTCAGCACCTCCCCTCTCCTCCCCACAGATGAACTTCTAAAGCTGCTCCAACCCAACCCATGCTGTGATCCTGTAATTCTGATATGTTGGGTGTTAATTATCCTTTGTATTTGAAGTGTGTGAATTTGGCCCTTTCCAGAACACATCGCTGACACAGTTAAATCATCTTGCTAAATTCTGTAGCCCTTGCAGCCAAAGCTGCCATGAATTAATTTGCCTGTAAATAGCTGCAGTTCTTGATCGTTTTGCAAGGCAAATCTTGTTTCCCTTTGAAGCTAGTGGCAGAATGTAGTAACTTCAAAAGGTCTTGGAGTGGCACAAAAAGTTGTGTGCAGCGTGAGTATTCAGCACGAAATCTCTGCAGTGGCACACTACAGTAGCTGGTTTGGATTATTTCCCTTCTGAGGGGTGGTGGTTGCTTCTATGGAAGCATCAATGCCATCTTTTCATTTCCAGCTGTGTAAATGTCACAGCTTCCTCTAGTGGGTTTCTGTAGACACAGAGGAGCTTTCTTATCTAGAAATTTTAATTCTTCTCCAATTATTATTCCAGAAGTGACAGACACAGGTTTTAACATGCAGGGTCACAAAGTTGTCACTTCTACTTTATGTTTGTCAGTTGTGCAACTGACAAAGGAAAAATCCCAACCTCCACCACATGGACATTGCTTTTTACAGTCACCTGTCCTACAAATAAACTGACATTATCTTAATAATGTAATTAGAGTGGCATCGAATTCAATGAAGCTGTTGTTGACTTCCTTGGAAGAAGGGTTTGTTATGATTTGTCTGAACTCATCATAGACTTTAGACTTTTAAAAATGCAAGCAGGCCCCTCTGAAATAAAAGGGGTCTGTGTTCCAGCAATTAAATCAGAGTCCAGACTAAATGGGAATGTGAAAATAGCCTGGACAGAAATCTGCTCAGATCCCAGCACAAGCAATAATTCCAATTTCACCTGGTTGGTTTTACCTGATATTCTGCAGTAAAACAGCTACATTGTCTCATAGAACTGAATGAAGCACAAAGTCCAGAGTTTCTGCAATTACAAAGGTGTGTGGGACAAGCAGCTGATCTCTCAAGCTCCCTGGCTGTACTTTAGGGCCAAATCTGACAGGAAATGATGTGAGACTTCTCAAAGCAGTTGCCCAGGCCATTAGAAAGCCTGACGCTGGAGCTGAGAGTGACTAATGGCTTGGGTGGGTTAGGCAGGGATCTGTTTGATAACAAACAGCCGCTCTGGGGAGAGTCCAACAGTGCTCCATTAATTTCCTTGCAGCTCCTTCTGTTGCACAGCCAGCGGGCTCCAAATGCCTCCTGCAAGGTGGGTGAGGGTGGGGATCCTGCCAGGGAGATCCCGGGCTGCCCTGGGAGCCCCAGGGAGGCTCTGGGGCAGAACTGAGAGCACAGTGCCAGCCTAGTGCAGGAAACACCAGTGCAGAAACACAGCACCACACAGACCTTCTGAGGGAGCAGGAGCTGCCTTCCTGTGGGGCTGGAACACACAAACACTCGGGTGCAGGTAAAAAGGACATTGCAGGTCCAAGTAAAAGGATATTGCAGCTGGGCAAGTACAAAAGAAGGTGTGTGGGTTTAGTGCCTTCTTTGGTTAGAAGTTTGTTCAGGATGAACAGCGGCACAGTTCTGCAAGAGCTTTGAGGAAATCAGAATAAATATTTTAGGAGAAAGGTAAAAGATGGTGCTCAAAAAGGAAAAGAGTTTGGGTGTTGTTCTTCCTTTATGCAGTCCTTGCCCATGGAGTACCACAGGGAGCAGTTTTTCCCTCTGTCTGCCCCGGTTCCGTCTGGGACAGGGTTACCAGAGGGATGGGGCACTCTGGCTCTCAGCTGCTGGCTGGCCTTAAACCACAACTCTGTCTGATGATGCTGCTGGAGAAGGGAAAAATGCACACTCCGATGACAACCACAGATATTTTTGGCTGGCTAGACACAGATTTAATTCATATGATTTGCTTGAATGGTATAATTATGATATTAATTTTCATCATGTTTCCTAAATACAAATGCAAGCACAGAAACAGAAAACTGAATTGGCAGCCAATGAAATGCAGTTAACACACAGGAGATATCTCAGACTAAAGTAATTTGCAGATTATGAGAATAGGTGGGAGTGAGGCAGCAAGAGCAAAGGAAATTACTATCTATGGAGATGACAAGAAATCAAATTAAATTTTACTTCTATGCATTTTACCAGCTATGCTTACTTTTCCCATAAGAAAATCCCATATTATATTAGACCTGACTACCTTAATGACAGGGAATTCATATTTTTTGACTGTTCTCTGGCATCATGTCCAAAACAATTCTTCAGTTGCTAAAATGAGGGGACTGAAGGCACCTGAAGCTTCAGAGCAGTCAGAATTAGTGAAAAAAATGCAGTCATGCAAAGAATAGAGGGATGTATGGCTGGAAACCAGGGCACAGAACTGGAGACACTGGGAATCAAACTGGTCGGACACAGAGGTAACACAGAAGCCAATGAAACAGTGAGTGGCTGATAATCATGGTAATTATGTTATTATTGGAATATTTAAACTTATGTTTGGGTTAATTTCTATCCTGTGAGAAAATGGAGTTAAGTGAATTAGGACACTGCTGTACAGTGCTCAAGTGCTCTTAAGTTAACAATCAGGGGAAAGAAAATCTTAACAGACACACTGAAAATCAGCTTAACCTCTAAATGCTCCCCATTTTTTTTTCCACCTTGTGACAAATTCCCTGTGAAATCAGGTAATACACTTGGTTGAAGCTGGTCTAAAAGATCCTTCTTTATTGGAAGGGAAGATGGGTAGTTAGCTCAGAAATGTCTTGCTGAATTTCTCTAGGTTTAATATGATCTTCCTATGGTTTTGTAATAGTGTTTTAGAGCTACTGAATCGTTTGAGTTGTGAGTATTTAACCCCTCTGGAACTCTGACACCTGAGGGCATTTCATGTTGAATAACCACAAAATGAATCACTGGAGTGAGGCTTGGAATGTTTTGAACTGATCACCCAAAAATTTGGAGACACTGTTTGGACACACACTGACTGAAAACCCAAGGGGATCTGCTCCTGCAATCTGTGTCATTGCAGGAAAAAAAAACAGGTTTTGAATTAATGTAGGTGGCATCCAAGGCAGAGCAGCACAGGCTGTAGCTAAACCCTGGGGCTGAAATTTTGCCTGACTAGCCCTGATCCCTGCTCCAAACCCAGCAATCATAAATCCTCTGACCCCAGAGACAGAACACTCTCTGTTCCATCAGTTCTGGGCTGATGAAAAGCATCACTCGCAGAGTGACCCGGCTGTCCTTCCACATTCACCTCCTGCTCAGCCTCCATGAATAAACGTATCCTTGTGAAGCTGCAACCAGATGCCAACAAAGCTCCCAGATTTCCAGCTGAGGAGTCATCTGCTTATTCAACATCTGCAGTTTGGAAAATCTGTGCAAGGAAAAGAAAAGCAAGATGTTTGATGTTTGTAATCACGGTAAGGGCAGAACAGAGCACATTGTTTGTTCCAGTAATGCTCCCACAGCAGCAGAGTTTCTCTGTGCTCCAGGTCTCAGCTGTGGGAAGTATTTTGACAGCTCCATCCGCAGTGTGGAACTCCACGTGGGCAGAGTTGTGTTTTCTTGTTGCTGCTGAGGAGAGCCTTCCCAGCTTGCCACAAATCCCAGGCATGTGAGCACGTGCTCCTGCTGGAACACCTCCTGACACTGTCACTCACTTCCAGGGGAGGGAAGCTGATCCACGCTGGGGCTGGGCACTGTCACCCTCTGGGAGTGCTCCTCTGCTCCTGGTGGGACACGCAGTGCCAGCTCCAGCCTCCTGTCCCAGAGCCGTGGCACAGCTGGCTCCAGAGCCTCCCTCACCCCTGGCACTGCCCAGCCTGGGGTGTGGGCCCTGAGCTGCCCTCTCCAGGGCACTGCCCCACACCTGGCAGCAGCAGCAGCTGCTGTGCCCTGACCCAGCCTGGGGATCCACTGGTGATGTCTGCATTTCCACTTCCCCTCTGAGGACAGGCATGGATATCTCTTTCTGGAGCTTTCTTTTCCCTCAATTTGTGATTACAGTGACTAAAGCAATAACTTTTACCACAATTTACAGCTTTCTCATGTCCTGACAGGAAGGGGCTCAGTGGTTTCATGTAGGTTGGTTGAGTGGCCTACATTCCAAAGCTGTTTCAAAGCACTGCATGGCACCTCACTATGCTTTTCCCCCAGCATTTCTTTTCACATCTGTTTGAATCTTCAAGTCTGCAAAAGTCACCATGCTATGCAAGTAAGGACTTTATTCTAATAATTGATTTTTGAATGGCACTCAATAATGTGTTACCTCAATTCAGACTGGTTATTTTACACAGCAATGTATATTTTGATCCCTCCAGTTGAGCAGAAATCATGGTAATGATGGTAGATTACACCTGCTACCAGGTGACTGATTATTTGCACATCAAAGATTTTGTTCTTTGCTCAATTGCTGATACACTGGCAATTTTCTGTCACCCTTTCAGAAGGCTATTCTTTGTGCAACACTGCTAAAATACTGTAATTTTATGATGCCATATTCCCCACAAAGTAACTAGGCAGTTTGAAAAGTATGCTGAGTCTCCAAATAAAAGGCCTTTGTTGGTATTTATGTTATCTCTCAGGCTCTCTCCCACCAGCTGGCTGAACTAATGACTTGTGAAGCCTGCTGTCCTGCCTGACACGCCTGGCAGTGTGACATTCTCCTGGCTCTCTTCTCAAGAGAGAAAACTGTTATTTCCCTGCCCTTCAAATGGTTTACAGGACTAATCTCAAAACAGAGGCAAAGCACAGCCCCTCAGATCTTTCCAAAGGGATTCACATTTGAGCAAGTACCTTGAGAAAAATAAGAATGACGAAGCTCCACAGCTGAAGATGCCTGTGTGTCTGCAGTCCATGGTGGGATCACGGTATCTGACAGCTGGGAAAGAGCTGCTGTGGTCTGGGATGCAAAGTGTGGCTCAAGTTCAGCAGAGGAATGTGCAGGGGTCCCTGGTCCTGCTTTCCTGGGGTTTTTAGCCGTGGTGTGTGTGTGCAACAACTGCAAATCCCTGTGGGAGGCTGCTTTCCCTTGGAAACCACACTCAGGCCCAGGGTGCTTCCCTCTTCCTTCCCTTGCAGTTTTGCCACCCAGCATGAAAAACAATACTCAGCTGTTTCCAGTTTCATCTCAGCTTCATTCAGGTTTCAGTTGTCCTTTGATGGACAATTCCTGTGTCGAGCCTTGCTTCCATCTTAATTATATTTGTGAAGAGACAGAATGCATTTTCACTATTGTTTGCCCATTAACCAAACTTTAAATTTTCTGCCTGGGCCCCAATGAAGTGATGCTGCTTAAATTTGGAGGCCATAAAAAAATCATGGTGATCTTGAAGCACTTCACTAAGTGTCAGAACTAAGGATCATTTGTGATAAAAGGGAAGATACAGCAACAACATTACCAAGCTTTTTCCTCTCCTCTGCTTTTCTTCTACCCACTTCATCCCGTTCTAGAGGGATTACTTATTGTGAGACCAAATTTGTTATGTCCCCCTCTACATCAGACACAACCTTCTCACAGAGAGGATGCTTAACCAGCACTGAGTGATGAATGATGGCTTCCTGACAGCAACTGCTCAAATTGAAACCTCAGCAAATGCCAGACATGAGGTCAGGATCTGTCTGAGCTCCCAAGGAAAAGGAACTGCACTTACAAGGGAAGAGCCTGTGTGCTCCAGAAATGTGTTTGTAGTCTCTGTGCCTGTGGGTGTGCATGTTCCATTGTGCCTTTTATGTGCATTTTATTGCCTTCACAAATTGTGCATTGCACAGTAGGACCTTCCAGCCACAATCTTTGGCATGTCAGTTCTAATACACAAAGTCATAGAAACGTTTGGGCTGGAAGAGCCTAAAGGATCATCCAGTTCCACTGTCCCAGGGAGCTCAGAGCCCCATCCAGCCTGGCCTGGAACTCCCAGGGATCCAGAGGCAGCCACAGCTGCTCTGGCACCCTGTGGCTGGCCCTGCCCACCCTCACAGGGAAGGATTTCTTCTGTAAATCCAACCTAATTCTCCCCCTGTTTGAGTCTGAACCCATTCCCCCCTTTCCCACCACTACAGTTCCTAATGAAAGTCCCTCTCAGCTTCCTCTTCAGCCTTTTCAGATGCAGAAAGGCTGCCATGAGGTCTTCATGCAACCTTCTGTTCTCTAGGCTGAAGAGAACTGAACTGGTACTACCCCAGCGAGTCCCTTACCCTTCTGAGGAGCTGTTTCTGTGACTGATCTCATTAACTGCAGCACAGCTCACTCCTGTTAGCAGTGAGCACAAACCCATGGAGCTGCACAGGCAGGAATTGCACCCAGAATTTCCCTGCACTTGCTTGTCTTCACCTTACTGGTGCTCCTGCCCACCCATATCTTACATGGGCATTTTCACCTGCATTAAAACTCGCTGAAGAGGCATCCTGAAGCCAGAGCTGTAGAACAGAAGGCTGGGTTTATGCCTTACTTCAATAATGTACAGCAGTGATGGAAAGGTTGTAAAAATTGCCTGTGTAGAAACACATAAAAATCCATTTTATGAGAAAGCCTTCTTTCCATGCAGAACCAAAAAGCAGAGTACCTGTGGCTAATGCCTTGACACATTCCTTGTCATTACTCCTGCGTGTTTTCACTCATTCTTGTTCCACCTTTTAACCAGCCAGCACCACTGTTGGCATAAAAAGATGCTTTGAAAGTCCTTTCAATGCTGCTCGCAGAAGAGGTTCTGAGTTTTAGAGAATGAGCTCTGTCTTTCATCAGTAAGTGTTTTCACTCATTTTGTGCTTCACTCTTGTGCATTCTGGCTCCTGTGTGCAGCTGGAAGGGCGACTGCAGATGTTGTCACAGCAATGGTACTGTCACAGCACGACAGCTGAGGGGAAAACATGTGGCAAAACTGGTGATGTTTTCTCAGAGGACTGGTACAACTGGTACAAGCCAGGTGAAAACTGATTTGCTTCTGGACACCAGGACTTTGCAGGAATTAATTTGATATTGTAGTTACAATTCTCCCCTTTGATAGGATTATATAAACTGTCTGTCAGATTAGGGGCTTGAAATGCTTTATCAGTGAGAACATACATTTGTGGGTGCTTTCAACAGAGCTGCAGAGTCACTTCTGATAGGGAGAGGCATAGTGGGAATTTGCCAACAGGGCAGCTGTGCATCCCTTCATACAGTTCAGTGTTTGTGCTGTTCTTACAGAGGGAGACTCAGATGCCAGTTTCAGATCTGTGTGAGCAGAAGGAATCCAGAGAAATCAGCCTGTTCACAGGTGACACCACACCAAAGCTGGCCTACAATGATAGTTCAGGCAGTGATGATTTCTGAACCTTTTTGTGTTGTACATTGGGTCAAAAAGAACCGTACCAGAGGAGCACTGGTTATTTGTGGCAGTGGGGAACAAGGGCTGGGGTTCCACAGAGTGCTTACTTTGCTTTCAGCTTCATTTTCCCTTGAAAAATAGCATCCAATTTTCATAGAGACTCTACTGACACAGCATGAAATACAGAGGGACAGGTAGAACAGAGGGCACAGCAGAGCAAGGAATGTTAGCTAGGTGGTAACTGATGCATTGGGATGGTACTGGATCTGCCAGGAATAGGGCATGGTGACATTTTCACCACTAAAAGGATGCCATCCCCTGAAAACTGATTGCAGTGCAACTCCTCTGCTAAATTCTGCAGAGCAGAAAGTGTGTGGGATGCTGCAGTGGAGGGAAATTCCCCGTTATTTTGGGAGTGAGAGAGCTGAGAGTGCAAAGACGAGGCTCAGGGGATGCCTGTGGGAGTACACGGCGCTCGGAATGAAAGCAGGCAAAGCTGCATCTTCTGGAGGATGCGATTCCGAACCTCGCCGGTGCTCTGGGCTGGGAGCGAGGGCAGGAAGGAAAGCTGGGTTCTGCGGCTGGGGAAGGCGTCGGCAGAGCAGAGTGTCAGCTCCGCCCGCAGGGCAGCCGAGGAACGCGGCAGGGAACGCAGGGATGCTCCTGCTGCTCCTGCTGCTGCTGCTGCTGCTGCTGCTGCTGCTGCATTTCGGGGGGAAACCGGGAGAACCCCCTCAGCACTCAGCACGGCGCTTGCCTTCCGAGCCGTGAGCGGCCACGCTGCGTCACCCGGGACTTCAAACGGCGCTTGAGTCCATGCTGCCACTCGCTGCTGTTCTCCTTCCTTCCTTCCTTCCTTCCTTCCTTCCTTCCTTCCTTCCTTCCTTCCTTCCTTCCTTCCTTCCTTCCTTCCTTCCTTCCTTCCTTCCTTCCTTCCTTCCTTCCTTCCTTCCTTCCTTCCTTCCTTCCTTCCTTCCTTCCTTCCTTCCTTCCTTCCTTCCTTCCTTCCTTCCTTCCTTCCTTCCTTCCTTCCTTCCTTCCTTCCTTCCTTCCTTCCTTCCTTCCTTCCTTCCTTCCTTCCTTCCTTCCTTCCTTCCTTCCTTCCTTCCTTCCTTCCTTCCTTCCTTCCTTCCTTCCTTCCTTCCTTCCTTCCTTCCTTCCTTCCTTCCTTCCTTCCTTCCTTCCTTCCTTCCTTCCTTCCTTCCTTCCTTCCTTCCTTCCTTCCTTCCTTCCTTCCTTCCTTCCTTCCTTCCTTCCTTCCTTCCTTCCTTCCTTCCTTCCTTCCTTCCTTCCTTCCTTCCTTCCTTCCTTCCTTCCTTCCTTCCTTCCTTCCTTCCTTTCTTTCTTTCTTTCTTTCTTTCTTTCTTTCTTTCTTTCTTTCTTTCTTTCTTTCTTTCTTTCTTTCTTTCTTTCTTTCTTTCTTTCTTTCTTTCTTTCTTTCTTTCTTTCTTTCTTTCTTTCTTTCTTTCTTTCTTTCTTTCTTTCTTTCTTTCTTTCTTTCTTTCTTTCTTTCTTTCTTTCTTTCTTTCTTTCTTTCTTTCTTTCTTTCTTTCTTTCTTTCTTTCTTTCTTTCTTTCTTTCTTTCTTTCTCTCTCTCTCTCTCTTTCTCTTTCTCTTTTTCTCTCTTTCTCTCTCTCTTTCTTTCTTTCCTTCTCTCTTTCTCTCTCTCTCTCTTTTTCTCTCTCTCTCTTTCTTTCTTTTTATTGTTTTTTCTGTAGTGGACAGACCCTGCCCCAGGATTACCTGGCCCTTCTGGCTGGGATCTTACCTGGAACGAAGTAATGGAGGTGAGTTTAAACTCACCACCAATTCTCACTTAAATTGAGTTCAAAAGAGTGGAATCATGCCTGAATATCAACTTTCTGCTTCAGTTTCAAGAGGTGGATTGTTGATCACCACATCTCTGTATCCCCTCAGCAGTTGCCAGGAGTCTCTGAAGCATTTCAGGCTGTTTGCTTGTGAGCAGGGCTCATTTTTGGCATTTATTCTTCCCGCCCGTTTCCCGCCGGCAGAGCGGAGCGCTGTGCTGCTGCTCAGGGGCCAAGGACAGAGGGACGGGGCTGCACCGAGCTCCAGGCCCGCTCTGGGCTCCCCTGGCGAGGCTGCAGTGCCCAGCCGGGCCGGGGCAGAGGCCAGGCCTGCCCAGCTCCTGTGGCCCTGCAGGCAGCACAGGGGGATGGAGCTCCGGGAGCAGCCTCCGGGGCCTCGTGCTGAAATGGGCCCACAAAACAGGGCAGGAAATGCTGAGGAATGTCTCACAGGAGCACCAATAAAAGATATCCCAAAGTCCTGTGTGTTTTGGGTGTACTTTAACTTCACTCATTGCAAGCATTTGCACACTGAAAGAATAAGTCATTGCTGCTTTCTCTTGTTCTTTTCCACTTTCTCGTTTCCCAAGCAGCACAGAGCCTCCAGTCTGCCTCTTCTCAACCAAAGGTGAGCAAACAGTCAGGACCTAATTTGGGATACAGTTCTGTTCATCTTATTTTCAATCACTTTTTTTGTTTTACTTTTAATGCCTCTAGCTAACTATGTTTTGAATTAGTCTCCAGAGACCGAATGGTTCTGTTTGTTTTTAACAGATGTGACTGAACAGATTCTGGTTTATTCTGCTGTTGGTAAATAATTTCCTCACCAAAATGAAAATATTTACCTGGTTCTAAATATTTTTTTCCCAGAGGTTAACCAAAATGCCTTGCCAGTTTCTTTTCCCATTTCTTATCATTAGAAAACACCTATAACACTCCAGACAACTGAAGCATATCAAATATGAATGAAAATAATATTTCTTCTGCAATTACACGTTCCTGGCATTTTGATGTTCATTAGACATCATGAAGTAAGTGTTCTATTTGTCAGTGTATATTCTACACAGCAACACACTGTGAATGTTCCTTCTCTCAAGCACCAAAAGTGCTTTGAGATGTCCAGGTTATTTTTGCACTGAGAACTAAGCATGTTGGGACCTCTAGCTGAAAACACTGTTGAAACACCCAGCTAGTATTTATGGTATTGTATTGCTGCCTTAGGGCCAGGAGATACCAAACGAACTGTATCAAACTTTCTTCCCGATTTCCTTCCTTCACTCCATTACCCCCTAATTCCCTTAATTACTGCTCAGCCCTGAAAGCTGCCCCAGAATAGCCAAGGCTCCGTGTGCTGAGAGTCTGGAAGCACTGGCAGCTCACTCAGGCTCTGGGGCAGTCCGCAGCGTTTCCCAGGGGCTCTGGAAGGTGTGGCTGAGACGGTGAGCACAAATGGATGGGGCGGATCTGCCTTTTGTGCCAGGGACTGGAGAGTGGCTCTGAAGGTGGGATCTGCCCCTGAGACACTGAGAGGAGCTGAGCGTGCCTCCCTTGCTTCAGCCTGATTATCAGAGAGGGGCTTCCTACGGCTGGGGTCGCTCTGCTGGCATGAAACCATGCCACTGGGATTTAGGAGGGCTGAGCGCCGTGCCTGGGGCACCCTCACCCTGGTGTGCAGAGGGATTCCCAGAGGGAAGCCCGAGCTGGGCACTGCCGCAGGTGTGCAAGGGTCACGCTGCTGCTCCCTGGTTTGTGGGTGGCTTCTCTCTCTGAGCACTGCAGCAGCAGCCCCAGAGGGCTGGGGCACCATCAGCCCCTCACCACGCTCCCCTCACAGACCCAACCATCCCAGTGGGCACAGAAAATCAGAGAATATCCTGAACTGGAAGAAACCCAAAAGGATCACCAAAATCCAACTCCTGCTCCTGCACAGGACAGCTCCAAGTACCCACGGTGAGCCGGAGAGTGCTCTCCAAACGCTTCTTGAGCTGTGCCGGGGTTGATCCCATGAGCGCTTCCCCGGGGAGCCTCTGGCAGTGCCCAGCACCATCTGGGTGCTGACACAGACACGGACCCAGCTTCGTGTCCTTCCCTCGGGTCCTTCAGGGGCCACCGCGGGGATGAGAGCGGTGCTTGTCCCTGTGCTTCCCCTCACAGGGAGATGCGAGGTGTCCCCCAGCCCCTCAGCTGCAGAGGCCAAGCGCCCTCAGAGCTCCGTGCAGGAGCCGCTGAGGGACGGGCGCTGAGGGACGGGCTTGCTCTGCCCAAGGCTCTGCCGTGCCCCGCTTTGCTCCGTCCTCCCGGAGCCCCTGAACCCGCGGATGTTCCTGTGGGATGTCCTTCGTGCGGGACACGCTCTGACTGGGCGCTGATCGCGGTGATGGCGGCCCGGGGCTCTCAGCTGGGCCCGAGACGGGGCCGGGGGCTGGGGGGATCCCGGCGGGGGAGGGAGGCCGGGCCGGGGCGGGCGGGGGTCGGTGCCGCCGGGGCGCCTTGGAGAAGCTGCGGCCTCTGCCGGGGAAGGGAGCCAGGCGCCGGCAGGGAAGGAGAGAGGGGGAGAGCGGCCGGTGGGAGCCGGGCCGAGGCCGGAGCGGAGCTCCCTCCGTGGCCGGGTTCCCCCCTCGCTCGGCGCCCGCGGCGGGGCGGGGCGGGCGTGGCGCCGAGCGGAGCCCGCAGCACCGAGGTCTCCCTCCCTCCCTCCCTCCCTCCCCCGGCGGCTGCGGGCCGGGCAGCGAGGCCGGAGCACCCCGCGGCCGGGGCGGGGTGGAAATTTACCGGGTCGGTGCTCAGCGAGGGGCTCGGCAGGAGGCGGAGGGAGGGCGGGGAGCGGCGGAGCATCATCTGGCGGGGAACGCGAGGGACCAAATGACTGTGAGCAAGGGCGGCAGC
Source organism: Molothrus aeneus (assembly GCF_037042795.1). Taxonomy (NCBI): domain Eukaryota; kingdom Metazoa; phylum Chordata; class Aves; order Passeriformes; family Icteridae; genus Molothrus; species Molothrus aeneus. Next base: position 328,623 of record NC_089650.1, on the reverse strand, counting down.
CGCCACCGCCGCCGAGAGAGCAGCGAGCCGCAGCGGCAGCAGCAGCCCCGCTCCCCCGCGGCGATGGCGGCGGGCGGCGGCGGGGCTGAGCGGAGCTGAGCCGGGCCGAGCCGGGCCGGGCCGGGCCGGGCCCCCGCCCGCGGCCCCGCATGGCGCGGGCCTGATGTCGGAGCGCGGCCCGGAGCCGCGGCGGCGCTGCGGGAGCAGGAGGAGGATGGCGGGGCTGGCGTGGAAGTGGCCGCGCACCCGCCTGCCCGTGGGCGCCAGCGCCCTGGGCGTCTTCGTGCTCTGCTGGCTCTACGTGTTCCCCGTGTACCGGCTGCCCGACGAGAAGGAGATCGTGCAGGGCGTGCTGCTGCAGCAGGGCAAGGCGTGGAGGAGGAACCAGACCGCGGTCGCCCGGTTCAGGTACCGCCGTGCGCGGCCCAAGGGCAGCGGGGACGGGCAGCGGGGACCGCCAGCCGCGCCCGCAGCCCGCCCGGCCGCTCCGAGCCCCAAACTTTATTCCTTCTGCCCCGACCCTTTGTTCTGTCATGGTGGGCGGGCAGGGCCCCTTCTGCCCCGCAAAACTTTTTGGGGTGGCTCCGCTGGCTGCGGAGGGGAAGGGGCTCGGCGCGGGGATGGAGGCTCGTCCCGCAGGGATGCGCTGCCAGCGGGGTGAGGGCTCCGAGGCTGCGGCGGCGCCCGCACAATGGGATGCTTCTCGCTTGGCGGATATCAGGCACCGAACAAAGCTCCGGGGCTGCTAACAAAGCCCCGGAGAGAGCCCGGCCCGTGCGGCTCCCGGAATGCGCAGGGATGGATGTCTGTGCAGAGAGCCCGGGATGCTCAGGGATGTCTGTGCAGAGAACCCGGGATGCTCAGGGGTGTTTGTGCAGAGAACCCGGGATGTGCAGGGATGGATGTGCAGAGAACCCGGGATGTGCAAGGATGGATGTTTTTGCACAGACCCGGGATGCTCAGGGATGGATGTTTTTGCACAGACCCGGGATGCTCAGGGATGGATGTTTTTGCACTGACCCCGGGATGCTCAGGGATGTCTGTGCAGAGAACCCGGGATGCTCAGGGGTGTTTGTGCAGAGAACCCGGGATGTGCAGGGATGGATGTTTTTGCACTGACCCCGGGATGCTCAGAGATGGATGTTTTTGCACTGACCCCGGGATGCTCAGAGATGGATGTTTTTGCACTGACCCCGGGATGCTCAGGGATGGATGTTTTTGCACTGACCCCGGGATGCTCAGGGATGTCTGTGCAGAGAACCCGGGATGCTCAGGGATGGATGTTTTTGCACTGACCCCGGGATGCTCAGGGATGGATGTTTTTGCACTGACCCCGGGATGCTCAGAGATGGATGTTTTTGCACTGACCCCGGGATGCTCAGGGATGTCTGTGCAGAGAACCCGGGATGCTCAGGGATGGATGTTTTTGCACTGACCCCGGGATGCTCAGGGAGGGTTTCCGCGGATGTGCACCCGAGCAGCCTCGGGAGGCTCCGCGCTGCTGCTGGGCTCTGTGCGGTTTCTTAGAGAAGCCACGTGAAAAGGCACCTTTTCCCTCTCCTCTCTGCTCCTGCCGTGGCTGGGACATGGCCATGATCCCTGGGGCCCGCTTCGCCTGCCCAGCTGCACGGGAGAGGGGCAAGCTGCAGCCGAGCTACCCCCGCTGCCAGCCGGGGAAACCCAGCGGGTCCCTGCGCTGGGCAGGAATCTTTAATCACTCTCCTTTAAAAGCGTCTGCAGCGGAGACCTGCATCCCCTCAAAAATTCCTCACGTGTTTGGGTGAAATACAGGCAATTGGAAGAGAGGCAGATTTCCCTCGCTTTCCTGGAGGAAAGCTGGATTTTTGTCCCTGTAGCAAGTAGCAAAGTAGAGATCAGAGTGAGTGCTAATCAGAATGCCTCCAGAAACATCCTCTTTAGTAAAATGAATCAGATCCAAAATTCAAGGGACTTATTTTCCTTTTTAAAAATATTTTTTGTTTGTTTTTAAGCGGCGTACAGGTTTATTTTAAGTTCTTCAGTATTCTCTGAATTTATCTGCCTTTGTCATGCGCTGGAGCTGATGTTAATATCAAGCTTTGACAATATCAACAGGATCCTTACAGTTCTTGAAACGCACATTTGTTGGGTAGCCCCCAAAGCCTGGAGGAAGTCTGAGCAGTGATGGGTGATGAGCAGGAATGTGCTGATTCTCTCTCATTAGGCAGGCCTGGAAAAAGTCCTGTCTTTAATACAGAACAGGCTATAAGTTCCAATAAGATGCAGGATCCCTCTCCTAAAGCGCTTAACTAACCCTAGAAGCTACGTTGATCTTCTTGACTATTAGTTAATCTTGATCCTGTGCATGAAATTCCCCCATTTTTGAGGGCAGACGAATCCAGCTTTTTAAAAAATTGCCCCATAGGTTATGTAGGAAAGAGTTTGGTCTATCAGTTGTCATGTTAGTAAGCCAAATGTTTGAAGAGTGGTAGTGCTGCTGCAGCTCCAGTTTACAAAACAGTTTCAGACCATTTCCACCACATGGTTTAGTAACAAACTCTGTGTGGCTTATCAGCTATTCCACTTGCCCACATGTTTTTCTACTCTCTAAGCACAGTGATTATCTCAGAGATGCTATTGAAGAGAGTCTCATGCAATAAAAGGAGCTGTTGTTTCTTGTCTGAGCCTCTTGATGAGTTCTTACAGCACTAAATACAATGAACTTTAAATCAACCTGCTTTAAAAGTAGTTTTTAAGAGAAATTGTGTGCTGGAGATATGTAGTGAGTGGAGTAAACTGTATTATTCCAACACTTGTGAAGTAGAACTCTATTTTTGCTGCTTTAATTTTCTTCTCTTCATGATGGAAGATTTTGAAGTTGAAGCCCGTGTCAGGCAAGCTGCTGTGTATTTTAGGTTAACAAAAACTCTTTGCTCTGCTGCTGATGTCCCTAAGCAAGCCAGCTGTAAAAACTCCAAATTTAACTTTCTGCTGGAAAATTCCAGAGAAGGTCAGTCTCTGTTGGAATGGGAAAGGAGGGATAGAGCTTCACAGAAAACCTGCATGTGAACTTTCAAGTAATATGGCTTTCCATAATAGTCTAATGTTAAGTATTCTTTAATGTATCATTAATAAAATATTGCTGAAGAGCGGTGTTAATTGCTGCTCTCCCTAGCCCTCCTGCCACGTTCTGGTTAACAGGAAATTTTGGTTTCACTCCATTTGAAGCATAAGTTAGAATTAATCTGGGCTAGAAATCCAGTTCTGCTTTGTGTAATAGAGTGGCACTTGTGGGATTGCATAGCCAGGCTCTTGCTACACAGAGCAAACACCTGCTAGGTTTGGGGCTTTCTGCTCCCATGGACTCACTGGACTCCTATTGCTGAACTGGATCTTGGGTGATTAATTCGATGAAATAACATTTTCCAAATCTCAGAAAGACTATTCCCCTTTGCCTTCTGTACCAAGGAGAACTTCACTAAGTGACTTGGCAAGTTCAGCAAAACCATTGGGGCAATTTGGGGTAGTTTGGGTTGAACCCTGGCAGCCAAGTGGTGGTGGCCCCTCAGTCTCCACTGCTGCTTCCTTCTCCTCTCTGCACAGCCAGAAACCTTCAGGAAAGATCTGGCCCCTTTTGCAGGAACCCAGACTGGCCTGGTTCTCGTGGAATGATTCAGTGGGGCTTTTGTGCTTGAATGCATTTCCAGAACTGCTTTTCAAATATCAATACCTGCATAATTAGCCATGGATGCCTTTAAATTTCAAGACACTAGAGGTTGAGGGTAGTCATACAGTGAAAGCATCTCCTGTCTGACAAATGCTGAATATTCTGTCAGTCAGATGGTAAAACTGCTCAATTTTGAGCTGCAAAGTGGTCAAAATAGGAGCAAGACCATCATTAGAGCCACTAATAGCTAATGTGTCTAATCTGCCTGCAGTATAATGGCTTGTCATCCTCTGAGGTGGTTAATGTTATTGAGCCCTAATTGTTTTTACAGATTGCTTAGGGGGTTTTTTAGGGCCTCGTGCTGCTGAGATTATGTAGGCAAAAATGGTTTTACTTGTTGTCTGCTATTTGCTGAAGTAAATTGCATACACTAATACCTTTAGGATGATTCTGTTTAAAATACTGCAATTCATTAAAGGCAGAACTGGATCTTTTTATCTGCCTGACAAGCTCCATAGAGCCACGAATCCCAAGCACTGCGTGTTTATGTGACTCTGCCATTTGTTTGTGGGGGATGGAGCTCCTCTGGGGAGTGGGAGCGCTGTGGGGCCAGTGGGTTTGGGCTGCCAGCAGCCCCCTGGAGGGGCTGCATGATGGGGAGAGCCTCAGAGGCTCTTCAGGAAGAGCTGGGGCAGTCCCTGCCAGACACCAGCAAGGCTTCTCTGGGATTCAGCTGTGTTCTTGCTTCTGCTGCTTCACTTTTGTGGGATGCTGAAAGGTCACCAGGGATTGTTCTGGGGGTGACTTGACCAAACGGGTGGCAGATGTCCCCTGCGAACTCACTGCTCATGACCTGACTGCAGCCAGAGCATCTGCTACAGCTTGTCTTTGTGTCTTTGTGTCCTTGTGTCTTTGTGTCTTTGTGTCCTTGCTCCCCAGTGATGGCTCTGGCACTGCCAAACTGGCCCTGCTCACCTTGGCTGGAGTGAGCCGCTCCTTCCCAGCAGATTTGTCCATTTGCCATGGCCATCACCCAGGGCACAGAATTCCCAGCTCTGGTTTTGGCAGTGGGGATGTGCCCAGGCTGTGCAGCCTCCCCTGCTGCTGCCCTGCAGGAGCCCTGCTCTGCTCCCAGGTGCCAGAGGGGCTTTCCCCCCTGGAATGCCCCCTGCCAGCTGCTCCTGTCTGCACGGAGCACAGGCACAGCAAGGGTTTCCTTATCCACATGGGGTTTTTCCTTCCCTTTTTATGGCAGCACTGCAAATTACGTGAGTCTGGGGATCCTCTCTGGGCTATTTCAAGGCAAATCTGAGATTAGGTTTGTATTGCTCGGGTTGACTTTAGATAAGACTTTGGCCCTTCTTAAACAGCTTCATCAGATACAGAGTTATCCCTGCTTTCCCTGGATGCATATGAAGGACAGAGCTAGGAATAGGTCTGGGAGATGCTGGATTAGGTTAGTTCTGCCTCCATGCCCTGAGAAGCCCTGCCCTGAAACTCATGGATATGCCCACGTGTTGAGCCAAATCCAGTTCATTTTTCTGTCCTTAGTGCTACTGCCTGGCTGTGTTTTCATGAACATTTTACTTGATTTTGTTGTTGTTGCTGTTGTATTTGCTTCATTGGTGGTAAATGGAGTATTTGCAATTTGTGGTTTCCAGCTGGGATGAGAAGTAGTTTTGGTGAAGAGGTACAGTTTTGAGGAGCAGGTTAAAGGTGAAAGAAATGTTCTAATTGCATGTTATTATTTGGAGGCTGTGATGAAGAAAGCAAGCTGTAGAGAGGCTTGGCTCCATATCTTCAAGGAGGATACCTGAATGACGTGGAAACAAGGAGAAATAGTTATCTGAGTTAGCTCACAGTGCCTTTGCAGATGAGAGCTGTGCTGGCAGGATAGGAATTGATTTAAATTCCTGAGTTCCAGCTCCTGCTCTCTCCTTCCTTGACCCTAGCAGCATTTTCTTGCAGACTCTGGTTGGCAGTGCTGGTGAAACAGACTGCTGAGATCCCTGGTATCCTGCTCCGTGTTGGATTGCTGCTCTCCTCTGGATTTGTACAAGCCCCAGTCTGCCAGTGGATACGGGAGGACGTGGCCAGCTCCCTGAGGCTCCTTCCCTGTTAGCTGGGAGCAGCCAAGGGCCCACAGCCAGGCTCTGAGGACTCTGCTGGAATTCAGGTTACCCAGCTGGGGCCCCCAAAGTCTGCCAGGCACACGCCAGGCACTGCTGCATGTACGGATGTTCCCATTTGGATTTTTAATTGTCTTTCACCCTTTAGAATTTGTCTTTGCCCAGTGTGGATGAACCTCGCCAAAATGAGGAAGCTGTTTGGACTGCAGCCTTCTGTTGTTCCAGTTTTCTGAGCACCAAAAAAATACTTAAATTTTAAATCCCTGGGTATATGTTAATCTTTTTCTGTATGCTGCATGGGGTTCTCAGAATGCAAGGAAATTGCTCCTGATGCTAAAGCATTTTAACACAGCTGCACACAGTTAAATTCAGACTGAAGCACATTCATCCAAGCTGAGTAGTGTTTGTAAACCTCAGTGTGGATTCAGCTGTTGTCATGTCACAGTTTCTACATGCAGAAGACCAGAGGTTCTTCTCCCAGGTCTTGGAATTTAACCTGATTAGATAAACAGCAGATGGGGTGAGACAAGGCGCTGGTAAGTCCCTGGACCCTGGCAAAGCATTTGTTTCTGTGAAGTGTTTGCTGCAGAAGCTCTGAGCTTCCTGAAGCTGTGCCCTCTGCCTTGACCTTAGTGGTATTTGAAATTTTTAACAAGGTGAATTATATTGTGGAGAATTAAATCCCAGCTTTCAGCAGGATTCTGGAGGTCACTTTCCCACTGCTCCATTCGGGATAAAGGTGAAAGTTATGAAATTACATTGTTATACAATATTTTATGGCTAGCAGAATGGTGTGGGCTTTTTGTTGTTATTGCATTACATCAACAGACTTTTATTTTGACTTTTTGTTCCCTTTGCTGGAAAATGCCCTCCTTAATTTCTTGGTTTAGAGATGCTTTTTTCAAATGGAGATGTGGCTACAGTGGGGCTTTTAAAGCTGCTGGGAACAGCTGAATAGAAATGGTTAACACTTCTAATGTCTTTCATGTTTGCTGAAAGCATCGTGAACATTTCCCGAACAACTATTGTGTTGATATTTTCCTTCTATTTTCCCCTGCGCCTGTTCTTCAGTCTATTCCCATTCTCAAGCTGCTTGAGGCCCTCCTCAGCTTCAAGGGGAGCCCAGACTATTGGAGTGGCACCTTCTATAATTGTCCAATTAATGTTCACAGCAGTGGTACAGAGAACTGGTGTGAAATTATTTACTCCTCTCTCTCCTTCCCCATCTGAGCTAGCAGTACCCTTGTCCAGAGTCCTGCAGCTCCCACTGATGATCAGGGCATCTGTTGTTTTGCATCCTTGATGCTCCAGCACTTCCAGGTCAATTGCAGACTCTGCCTTCACCTATTAGCAAGTTAAAGCTTTACTTATCAGCTTGCCTCTGCTCCGAGGAAGCACCACCAGCTTTCATTTAACAGCTGCTATACAGATCCCCTGTACTTTAAGAACTGCTGGGAAAACAGACCATCAGCTATTTTCCTTGCTTTCTTGTGGGAAAACCTTGCTCTGCATATTTCTGGAATGCCAGGAGTGGCCGTTGCTGTAATAGAGAAACAACAGCTTTATATTTCCTGTCAGAGATGGAGGACAAACAAACCAGACATTTTATTTTCTCCAATGAAAAGATTTTAATATTTTTCTGTGTGGTCCATCTTGGCCAAATGTCAGTTCTGGGAATTCTGTTCCATCTGCCTCAGTGTTTGGAGGTTCCCTTGTCCTGCTGGTGCTGTGGTGGTGTCCCAGGGCAGGGTGATGCGGGATCCTCTGCTCTGGGCAGTGCTCAGAAATGCCAGGAGAGCTGAGGAAACCAGTCCAAAAGGCTGAAATGTGCAGTGAGGGGAGATGCTGAACCCCAAGCTCTCTGCCTTTCTCAGTGAGTCAGTCAGATTTAGGCCCAATGGCAAAATCTGGGATGAGGACTATTGGGGTTGCTCATCTGGGCTTCAGTGCTCCTGCTTTGAACTGCAGGGGACACTTTGCTTCCCCAGGGACTCCTGTACAGCAAAGGAAGCAGAGCTATAAAGGGAATTAGGAAACTCTGTACATGGCATGGTAATCTCTTGTAAGGGAACTTCAGGTCTAGGTCGCCGCTGGTGCTGGTTGGGAATGCTGTGAATAATCATCCTTGTCCAGAAATTATTATTTTTACAGTGCCATAAGCTTGCAGTGAGACATTCTGTGCTCGGAAGGATTTTCCCTCCAGGAATGTGTGTAGTGAGATCCTGGCTGTGCAGAGGATGCATTGTGATGAATGGGGTGGGTTTCCCACGTGTTAGTGCAGTTTTTGATGGGAAGGAGCATTGCAGGCACAGAGTCAGGGGTGGCTGGGGTGGGGCAGTGCCCAACCAATCATCCCCCACTGGCCCCAGCCGTGCAGCACAGGTGAGCAGCATTGAGGGGCACTGCCCAGCCCCAGAGGGCACCCAGGGGCACTGCAGCAGCAGCAGGGCTCAAAAGGCTGGGCTGGAGGACACTGCAGACCCTGGGAGCCTCTCTGGATGTTGGTTGTGGCTGCACTGCCGTGCCAAGGAGGGATTTCCCTGGTAAGTGCCAGGCTGCGTGGCTGTTCTGCAGGGTGCCCCAATAGCTGAGCTCAGCGTTTGGTGGGTACAGCTCTCCCTGCTGCCACAACCTGCCGGGCTACCAGCTTGTGATGTGGGAAATGCATTTGTTTCAGTGTTTTTCTTCTTCCCATGACTTCTATTGAAGCATTTATCTACTTCAGAGCGAATAGAAGAGCTCTTTATTCCATGTGTAGCATTCACCAGGGATGTGAATCCCTGTTCCTGGACAGTAGCTCACAATTACTTACAGTATAAAGAATGAGTTGCCAGCTACTGGTGAATTTCAGATTTGCTGCTGCACCTGTGAGTTCTCTCACAACTGAGCCAGCAGTAGCGAATGCTGCAGCAGACATTCCTAATTGGAATGCAGTCTGTAGATTATCCCTGCTCCTTGTGGGTCATCTACTGCCATCCACTGAGGCAATGTTACCTTCCTATTTGTCTGAGCGAGGTTCAGACCCTGCAGTCTCCTGAGTTGCGCTATTGAGTCCCTAATGGCAATGGAAAAAGCATGAGAATTAATTTCTCTAGGGTGTGGCTGTAACATGGGATAGAAAGGAGATGCAATATTCATGAGGCAGGAGCAGAGGAATGCTGTTGGGTCAGATGAGAATGGGAATGATGAAGTGAACACTGTCTTCAGCAAGTTTATATACCTACCACAATTCCTCAGTTACCTGGGCAGGAGTTTGGGGTTTATCACTGTGGTGGTCAGCATTTAGGGTCATGAGGAGGGCAGCTTTGGCCAAGGAGCAGGATCCCAGCTGTTTTCAGGCTCTGGAGCTCCGCAGGCCAGGGGATGCCCCTGCAGAATTTCCTCCCCCGGAGCAAAGCAGCAAGGGATGCTGAAGGGTTTGAGGCTGGGGGCACTCTGTGTAACCTGGAGAATGCCCCCCTTGCAAAGCTGTGCCAGCAGTCAGGCCCTTGTGACAGTCCTGCTTTCATGGCATGGAAATGAAACTGAGTGTTCAGCCCTCATACCTGCAGGGAAGTGCTGCAGATGTGAATGGTGGCTTGGCCCCCAAAAGGCAAGTAAAAATCCAGTGTGGGTTGTTGTAATTCAGATGCCTCATTTCTGTGCTTAATCATCATTTTGGGGGCCTGACTCACAGTTTTTAAGTGCTAGGGATTGCTATAGTGAGAATTACATATCAGCCTATAATTAGATGCATTTTTTAATTAAGGAAACTGCAACAGTGAAGGGAATAAGAGAAACAAAACCAATCTGGGCATTCCTTCATAGGTCATATTACTGAACATTTTGTCTTGGCAGCCAGCAAGCATCCAGCACAAACACACTTGCTGAGCCTTATGGACAAATGCTGAACTTCTCCAGGTTTATGTGTGCCCAGCTGGATGAAGCAGTGAAAATGCACATGGGGCTGTTATCCTTCCTATCCTGTTCCAGCCGTTGCCTTTTGTGTATCCAGAAGGGAATGGCAGAGTGCTCTTGGAGCTTTCTGATCCACAAATGGCAACAACAGCAAGGAACTGAACCTATCAATAGAAAAATTGTGTGTTTTGATGGATCTGTTTAGACAACAGAACAAGTGGAAAACACTTATTTAATGTAGTTCAGTAACTGCTGATGGGTCCAGCAGCTGAGAACATGTTTATTTTTGCCTTGGGTCTTTGATGCTTTCTCTCATTTACAAACTGTTTCTCTCACAAACAAACTGTTTTGTGCTTCACTTGTCTAACAGGCCATTGCTACTGAGAGTCTTGTACTAAGAGGGTTGAGTTTGTTGTTGTTCCCCACCTAATCTGTGGGAAAATCTTGAGTTGGTTTTACAAATTGAGTACAAATTCAGTTTTCTCATGTGCTGCAGAACAGCAGACCTGCATCAGGGAGAAAACTGCATTCCCTCTGCCATGGGGGGACGTGGGCTGCTGGGCTGCTCTCTGTGGCATGGCCAGGAGAGCATGGGCAGTGTCTGACACCTGAAATCAGGGCTCACCCTCGATGGGTTTGAGCTTCATCAGCTCTTTGCCAGAGAGCTTTCAGCTTCGTGGTTTGGTTTCAGGTGGTGTCTGAGTCTGCCTGGTGCCAATCTTACTCCTTTCCTTTCAAGAGCAAGAACTTGTTTTGCCTTAGAGCAATTAAAAAGAAACCCCAGAGTCTTGAGAAGTTTTTTCCACTGGTGAATTGCTGCCAGTGTGGAGGTGTTTCACAAAAGCCTGGGTAACTGCTAGGAACAGACCGGCTTTAAGCCAGATTAAGGGAGAAATAGCCAGGCATTGTCACTTCATCGTCACCTCTTTGGGTCTAAAGTGAATGGGCTGAATGTATTGCAGAGGAAGATCTCCCAAAACACACTGGACAAGTGATTGAGCACCTAAACTTGATTTTAAAAGTATTTTAAAAACAACTTTCAGGCAATATGCCTGTCTTAAGATGCTTCCTTGCAGGACTAAGTAGGTTGAATGATTTATTTAGTGGATTTTTACTTTCATCCTCATACTGAGTAGGTATGTTGGATAAATTTCCTGAAGGATGTTTAGGAATTTTGCTTGCTCTTTTTAGCAGCAGCTTTTAAATGTTAATACTGTAAAAGACCATAAACCTTCAGGAAGTTAACTCCCAGTGGAAAGCACTCTGAGTGCTCTGGGCTTGTGCTGTTCCTGAGCAAGCTGATGCAGCTCCTCTGGAAAGGGGAGAGGGGATTCACCCTTGGGAGGTTTCCCTGCTTTCCCTGGTGCTGCCCGAGGTGCTGGCTGTGCCTGCTGGCCCTTGGGGATGTACAGGTGACACCACAGCTCCAGAACAGCTTGTGCCCTGGTGTTCTGGAAAAGGATTGCCTCAATGCTTTGGATCCTTTCCAGAACCACCTCAGCTGTCACCAGCAGCTCTTCCCACTTGAAAGAGTAATATGTTCTATAAATAGTGGTGCAAATTGGGCTCTGGTTGTGTCCCAGATCCCTCAGCTTCTTCCATCCCTGGTGAGAGGCAGCAGGGGCTGGGCAGGGGCGCAGGTCTGCTGGCTCTAGCCTCGTCCTTGTCCTGCTCTGCCGGCCCTAGCCTTGTCCTGCTGCTGGCTGCTCTCAGGGCAGGGTGCCTTCCTTCACCCATTCTTATTTAGAAGCTGAACTTTCTCCTGGGAGGAGTGTCAGAGCCCTCCTGTCAGCTGGAAGGAAAGGATTGTGGAAGGGATGCTCCAACAGGAAGGAGAATGCTCTTGGAGGGCAGGAGGGAAGGTGGTGAGATGGAGAAGCCTTGGGAGGTTGGAAGGGAAGGTGGAAGGTTGGTAGAGGGCTTCACACAGTAGAGACAAGGAGTTGGTAGCAGCAGGGGGCCTGAAGAAGAACACAAAGAGCAGAGAATAAAATAAAGAAACATTTATGTGAAGCAGAGTAGCAGAGAAAGAGCCTAGTTTGAAATTTGAGAATAACTGTGTGGCTAAATCAGAGCAGCAATCAAGTAAGGGTAAAACATTCAGTGAAGTGGACAATTTAAGGACTGCTCTGTTGGTTAAGCAAGGTTACCCAAGGAGGTAACAATTAATTAAAACAGCGTGAGGTAAATGATCATTTCAGTGAGGAAGCTCGAGTGTCAGCTGGAAGCAGATCACTTGAGTAAATTGAGGGTCCAGCTTCAATGGCCAGAGGTATGAGAGAGGCTATGAAACCATAATAGGAGAGGGCATTTTCATGCCACAAGAGAGGAGAATCATTTTGCTCTAGAGATGACTGTTGAAGTGGCGAGGTTTGGAAGCGGAGTGATGAAATATGTGGAGTACAGCCCACTCACTGCAGCTATCTCTGGTACCTGTCCTACTTAAGAGCTGTGCTAGGGAAAATGTCCATATGGTTAGCAAAAAGACAGGAAAACAACATTCGCTGCTCTGTTTTTTTCATTCTCTGATTGCATTTTGCCAACTAGACAGCCTTGGCATCCAGTGAACTTGGTTTGCTGAGGGTTAGCTTGTCCTTTGGGGCACCAGCAGCTCAGGCTGAGGGATGATGAGTTACAGCAGGCAATTCCTTGATTTCTGTCTCAAAGTGGGGTTGGTTGCTGTGGTTTTGGGGTGAGACTTGAGAACAAGGCATGCTTTGTTCTGGCTGGATGCAGACACTGCATTTCTGATGAGGTGACTCCTCACTGTCTGCTCCAGCGGGATCAGGGACACTGCTGGTATGGCATGGACACAGAATGTGTGCTCAGAAAGCTCCCAGCTTTCTGTTCCGGGGGTTTTCAGCTACTGCAGAGCTCCTGGGCCATGTGCCCTTGGCCAGATTGGCTTCCAGGCTTTAGGGCACCTCTGGGGAGGTCAGGGCTCTGTGGGGCACATGGGGAGCTGCTGCTGCAGCTCTGTGTGACATGCTAGCCTGTCCCCAGTGTGCTGCCCTGGCTGTGCAGAGCAGGGACAGGGAGCCAGCCTGTCCCCAGAGTGCCCTGGCTGGGCACAGCAGGGACAGGGAGCTAGCCTGTCCCCAGAGTGCCCTGGCTGGGCACAGCAGGGACAGGGAGCCAGCCTGTCCCCAGTGTGCTGCCCTGGCTGGGCACAGCAGGGACAGGGAGCCAGCCTGTCCCCAGAGTGCTGCCCTGGCTGTGCAGAGCAGGGACAGGGAGCCAGCCTGTCCCCAGTGTGCTGCCCTGGCTGGGCACAGCAGGGACAGGGAGCCAGCCTGTCCCCAGTGTGCTGCCCTGGCTGTGCAGAGCAGGGACAGGGAGCCAGCCTGTCCCCAGAGTGCCCTGGCTGTGCAGAGCAGGGACAGGGAGCCAGCCTGTCCCCAGTGTGCTGCCCTGGCTGTGCACAGCAGGGACAGGGAGCCAGCCTGTCCCCAGAGTGCCCTGGCTGGGCACAGCAGGGACAGGGAGCCAGCCTGTCCCCAGAGTGCCCTGGCTGTGCACAGCAGGGACAGGGAGCCAGCCTGTCCCCAGTGTGCTGCCCTGGCTGTGCACAGCAGGGACAGGGAGCCAGCCTGTCCCCAGAGTGCCCTGGCTGTGCACAGCAGGGACAGGGAGCCAGCCTGTCCCCAGTGTGCTGCCCTGGCTGTGCACAGCAGGGACAGGGAGCCAGCCTGTCCCCAGAGTGCCCTGGCTGTGCACAGCAGGGACAGGGAGCCAGCCTGTCCCCAGTGTGCCCTGGCTGGGCACAGCAGGGACAGGGAGCCAGCCTGTCCCCAGAGTGCTGCCCTGGCTGGGCACAGCAGGGACAGGGAGCCAGCCTGTCCCCAGTGTGCTGCCCTGGCTGTGCAGAGCAGGGACAGGGAGCCAGCCTGTCCCCAGAGTGCTGCCCTGGCTGGGCACAGCAGGGACAGGGAGCCAGCCTGTCCCCAGAGTGCCCTGGCTGTGCACAGCAGGGACAGGGAGCCAGCCTGTCCCCAGTGTGCTGCCCTGGCTGTGCAGAGCAGGGACAGGGAGCCAGCCTGTCCCCAGAGTGCCCTGGCTGTGCACAGCAGGGACAGGGAGCCAGCCTGTCCCCAGAGTGCTGCCCTGGCTGGGCACAGCAGGGACAGGGAGCCAGCCTGTCCCCAGTGTGCCCTGGCTGGGCAGAGCAGGGACAGGGAGCCAGCCTGTCCCCAGAGTGCTGCCCTGGCTGTGCAGAGCAGGGACAGGGAGCCAGCCTGTCCCCAGAGTGCCCTGGCTGGGCACAGCAGGGACAGGGAGCCAGCCTGTCCCCAGTGTGCTGCCCTGGCTGGGCACAGCAGGGACAGGGAGCCAGCCTGTCCCCAGAGTGCCCTGGCTGGGCACAGCAGGGACAGGGAGCCAGCCTGTCCCCAGAGTGCTGCCCTGGCTGGGCACAGCAGGGACAGGGAGCCAGCCTGTCCCCAGAGTGCCCTGGCTGTGCACAGCAGGGACAGGGAGCCAGCCTGTCCCCAGTGTGCCCTGGCTGGGCAGAGCAGGGACAGGGAGCCAGCCTGTCCCCAGAGTGCTGCCCTGGCTGTGCAGAGCAGGGACAGGGAGCCAGCCTGTCCCCAGAGTGCCCTGGCTGGGCACAGCAGGGACAGGGAGCCAGCCTGTCCCCAGTGTGCTGCCCTGGCTGGGCACAGCAGGGACAGGGAGCCAGCCTGTCCCCAGAGTGCCCTGGCTGTGCAGAGCAGGGACAGGGAGCCAGCCTGTCCCCAGAGTGCCCTGGCTGGGCACAGCAGGGACAGGGAGCCAGCCTGTCCCCAGTGTGCTGCCCTGGCTGTGCAGAGCAGGGACAGGGAGCCAGCCTGTCCCCAGAGTGCCCTGGCTGGGCACAGCAGGGACACGCTGGCTCTGGGTGCTGCTGTTCTCTCTCTTCTGCAGCACTTCCATCACGTGGCTCCTGCCCCAAAAGTGCCCACTCCCAATGGTTTGGGAAGCCTGGGGGGATCTGCAGATTTGTGAGAGGTGTGCAGCATAAATCTGCTGGTAGTGGACTTTTATTTCAGTGCATAAAACCTCAGAAATGCCTTTAGCAGGACTAATTACTACATCAGGCCCTTTAAGTTCAGTTTCCTGTCTCTGTCAAGGCTTGGTACCAATGCTGCAGAAAAGTCCTGCAGTAAATGCAGTGGTAGCATGATGTCCCAAATAAACCAATGTCTCAGGTTCTGAGCATTTTGAGACTTCGTTTTGCCTTCACTAACTTAGTTCGAAACCTTGTTCCAAATTACTGTTGTTACTCACAACAGCCTTTCATGTTCTTGGAGCTTACATAAACAATCAATTCCTTCATTATGCTTAATTAAGGAAGTGCAAGTGTTCTTGGAATGGTTAGTTCTTAAATATATTTGTCTTATTCTTAGATTACTGCTTAATCAATTTAAAAAATGTGTTTCTTCTTTGGCTCATACACCCTTTTTGTACTAATTTGCTTTTTTATCTGGTTGATTTTTAGATTTTGACATTGTACCAGGAAACAAAATGTCACCATGCTGTTGAAAACTAAATAGCTCATCTTGAACCCTGTAGTAAACAGTTTAATTGCTGTGGAAACTGAATTATTGCTCCCTAAAACTGTTTAGTTGTTGCTTCTGAACTGATCCTTTTTTTTCCCCTAAATAATTCACTGTATAAGTTTCTTGAAATGAGTAGCACAGAGCAGCTGGTCATGATGCAGTAGAGCTCTGTAACTTGTCATGCATTCTTGAGCTGCAAGGTGGATGTTCAAGATGAATTTGAGACCTAAAGGGGTGCCAGTTGGACTGCCCAGCTGGAGGATGCTCTCGGATCAGCTGCGTCAGGCCTGGAGCTGAGGCTGGGTCCAAGGGAAAAGCATTTGGGGTTAACTTCTGTGCAGTGCACATCCTGTAGGGTGAGAACGTGGGAGTGTGCTCATGCAGGTCAGGAGCTGACATTTATCTTCCTGATAGGGCACATTTTTATCTTTACTTGGCAGCAGGAAGGAAAACCACAGGCTCAGGCAGTTCATTGTGGAACGAGTCCAGAGCTGCCCCAGGAAGCTGGGGACAAAGGGATCAGAAAGAGAGCATGTCCTGGGTAGCCATGTCCTGGGGCTGGGGGGGTTCCTGCTCCCAGCACTGTTCCCACAGTGTTCCTGAGGGACTGGGCTTCCTCCAGTGCAAACTGGTGAGTTCCAGATCAATCACTGACCTGGAGAATGTGCCTCCTCCCTTCCTCACTCCCCTAGGGATCCTGAATGCAGCGTTCCATGGGCCAGTGCTTTTATGGATGAGATCTCCCCAGTCAGGGCTCTCTGCTGGTGAGCAGTGGTTGAGCTGTCAGCTGGCCCACTGATAGCAGCACCAAAACTGATCCCTGGCACAGCCAGAGCTCTGCCAGGCTGCTCACATCACTCTGTTAGCTGTAGGGGGATACACTATGGTGAATGAAGGTGGTGTAGAATGTAATCTTGTCCCCTGAAGAGCTGCAGCTGAACCAATTAACAAAGATCAGGAGCAGGCCTGATGGTAACAGGCCACAGCTGCAGCCAATAAGAGCAGTGGTGTGAAAGAGTGGATTGGTGGGATCAGGAGTCAGAGGAGTTGGGTGGTTGCTGTGGGGAGCGGGAGCAGGAGCGGGAACAGGCAGTGCTCAGAGGAGCTGCCTGCGGGAACCATCGAGGAGGCGCGAAACTCCGGTGATACGGAGTCCTTGCACCATAATGATGATAGAACTCTCACTGCATAGCACAACAGCTAACCTTCCTCAGGCTGCCAGGGAGAGAGATGCAAGTCTCCCAGGGGACCCAGAGTTTGTGATCCAGGGGTTTCCTGGAGTCCTCTAAAGGAAGTTTGTCCCCAGCACTGTGCCTCATCCTCTGGGAATGGTGGGTGTGGGTTCCTGGGTGAATGCACCAGCCTGGAAGACTGCATGTGTGAGTTTTATGTCTCGTTGGAAAGAGCTGGTTTAGGAATTCCTCCCTCAGATCTTTTCGGAGCCTAGTTCAAGTATTTTTAATATTTAGATTTCTTTGGATTACGGGTAGTCTGTGAAATCTGGAGCACGGCAGCTAATTAAACTTAGGAATTCCAACAGTACTTCAACCCAAAATAGTTTCCTGTGGTATGTGTGGCTGTATATGTCAAACTCTTCAGGCTTGGCTTCAATTTAGAATTTCACAGTGTTTCAGTATATATAACTCTTGCAGGCATTCCAAGGTGGCATGCTTTGCTTTGTTGTAGTGTGCTTGGCAGCTCCCTGAGCAGCAGCACGTCTCCTGTTTACTACCTTTACTCCAATGGATGCTGTAACTGTGTTCTCTCAGAATAAAGAAGTCTGTAAAGGATGGGAAGCTCAGTCACAAAGAGGAGGGGAAGGTGAAACTCCAGACTTGGTTTCTGCCAGGAGCATTTCCTGAAGCTGTTCCACTGCCCTTGGAAGCCCAGGGTTCCCCAGACCCCCCCCCCCGATGCTGGGGATGAGGGGACATGTGATGGTTCAGCTGGGAGCAGGAGAGCTGGATGGAAAAGAAAACATCTTGGCAAGGTGGGTGGGAGTCATAGCATGCAGTCATCTCTGTGGTGCAGTTTGACAGGCTTTTAGGAATTCTCATCCCACATGGAGTGTGTGAGCTTGTTAAGGCCACCAGACTGGGCAGAGGGGAAAGTTGGATCAATTACATTTTCTGCCAGGACTTCAGGCCTATAAGAACTTAGTACATAAATCATGCTTGTCCCCTGAGAAGCTGTTTGATTGCTCTGGGTAATGGGCTTTGTGCATTCCTGATTTACTCACAGCAAACTGGCCAGATTAGGACAGACCCAAATATGCTTCCTGTCTTGTGCTCACCTCCTCTTTTTCACTGCCAGCTCTCTGTTTGCCACCTCTGCTGCTGCCCCTGTGCCTGCACGGGAAACCTCCCCACACCAGAACCACTAAACCTCGTGGTGTGTGGTGACTCACTGCCTGCAGTGAGTGCTGCCAAGTGCCACTGGCTGAATGGCAGTGGCAGTGTGCAATGGCTTGGAAGTTGGGAATGTGTGATGACCTTGATGGCTGGAGCTGTTGGGCTTGTGTAATGTATGACATGTAAGGACTGCCTCAGAGCCTCACAAGCTGCAGTGGTGCCTCTGAACTTCTGGGTGCTTTGCAAGGGTGAGTTTTGGAAACCCTGCTTTCAGCACCACGTGAATATTTGTAGTGAAAGCCAGGTTTATATTCCTTGCTTACACTGGGAAATTCTTTCTTGTGGGTTGGGGGAAGTTCTGCCATCTCTTTTTGGGTCTGGAATAGCTCAGATGATAAGCCTCAGCGTGTCTTTGTTGAGTAACAGAAATGTGGATTAATGTTTGGATGCAGCAGGAGTGCTCAGATTCCCACTGCTTCACTCCAAGCCAGGGAATTCCCAGTGTTTTGCAGCCCTGGAATCCAGGGGGGTGTTGGTGGTGAGCAGGGGCTGAGCTGTGGCTTATCAGGAGACTTGGCTTGGTCTGGGTGGCCAGTGAAGGAGCAGAGAGGCTCAGAAATGAGGGGAATGTGGGAGGAAACTCAGGAAATGTCTCCTGGGCCCTTCCCCACCTCCTGCCAGACACTGCTGGGGTTCCTTTGCCATCGGAGAGAGAGGGGGTTTGAGGATGCTGTGAGTAATCACAAGAGCTGTTTTATAGGGTTGTTGGTAAGCTGGCAGCACTGTTGGACCACAAATGGCAAAAGATTCCTTCTGCACCAGCATTTGTCCTTTCTAATGTGGGGCTACAGAGTAAGGCAGTGTTTGTAACTCAGAAAAACAAATCCCTTTCCTGAGTGCAGAGTGGAGCTGTGACCATCTCAAATCAATTAATGCAGCACACAGCTGTCACTCAGCCCCTGGGAATGGGAGTGGGAGAGTAGCAAAAAGAAACTCTGTGACCCAGCATTTGCTTCTGCTTTTGTTTCATCACAACAGAGTCCCTGATGTCATCAATAAACTGGATTTTTGGGTTTCACTGGGCCTACAGGAGAGAAGGGTGTGAAGACAAACAGGGTGTGTGGCTCTTGCTCTTGGGACAGGTGTCAGGAGGGGATTTGTGAAAGCATCTCAGCTGATCTTCCCTGTAAGAACAGACTTCTTTCAACCCAGAGCTGGGGAGATCCCACCTCCTTTCAGTAGGTCTGTAAAGAGGCAAAAGAATCCAACTATGGGGGAGTTCAGTATGAGTGCAGGATGACTGCCATGGAACTTTTTCTGTGGCTTCACCAAAAGAGACTTAAAGGTTTGGAATTGGAGTTGCTGATAAAAAGAGATTCTGGTTTACATCTGTCTTTCCTTTATTTTAACCTACTCAGTGCCTTTAGCAAAGTGTTTGCATTTGTGACTTTATAGCACCCAGTGCTCAGGCAAGTTTAAAACACATTAGCAAAACTTCAAAAATCGATCTTTCAGCTGCAAACAGAGGAACTGCAGGTTCAAGGGGTGTTTGAGATGAAGGGCTCTGTTTTTATCTGATGACTTTACCGCTCTTGTTTGTCTGCTGGAAGCCATCTGCCAGCGCTCAGCAGGAGCCTGAGCTCAGCTCAGCAGCATCTCTGGGTGCGGGGCCAGCTGGGGCTCAGCTGCTGGCAGAGGTGGTGCTGGAGGTGCCAGCAGCCAGGCCTGGAAGTGGAGTCCAGTGTCAGTGCCTGGTGGTGCATTAAATCCTGGCTCTCACCCCAAATCAGACCATTGCAGCTTGACTGGTGTGTAATTCTGGGTGCACAGAGGCAACAAAGAGCACACTGTTCTGGCAGTGTCCACCTCAAGCAGGCCAAAGCAAGGCATTATTTGGCATTTATGGATTATTTTGGCCTTTTCAGTCAGTAGGAAATGTGATATAACTGAAATCTCAAATCATAACCCTGTCACTGTAAGACATTTCTCTCACTGGCAGATTTTATCCAAATTAAATAGAATAATGGAAGTCTTAAGGGCAGTGAGTTCCCACCAGTTTAATGAAAAACTGGATAAAAGAGAGAGGTCAAGCTCAAGGTTTCCTATTTTGTTTGGCTGATCAGCTCATCCTGCTGGCTGCTAGGCATCAGATGGATGCTTCCAACCAGGAAAAGCTCATTCCCCTCCTGAACAATTGAGAGTTATGGGATGTGGGAAGCAGTGTCTGAGAAATGAGAGGAACAAGCTTCCCTTCGGATCTGGGCTTCCTTCAGTCTGTTCCTTCAGATTTATTCATCCATCTTTGATGGGTTAAAACTGTTCTCCAGATGTGCACCTCCATATGCCTTTGAAGATATATTGTATTTATTGTTTTTTCATGCCTTTTCCTGAGATATTTGTGCATATTCTTGTCTCTGTCATGTGTGTAGGCAGTGGCTGCTGGGTCACACACAGGCTTTGCATCAAAAGCCAGTTGGAGTGACAAGTGCAGGAGTTTTCCTTTCCCCTTCATTTATGTTGCCTCAGCTTTTAGGAAATCTGAATAATGAAGGAAATTTTAGTTTTCTTTCTGTTTTGTTCCCCTTTTTTATCAAGGGGCACGACTGAGCTGATCAGATCAGTGAAAAGCACTCGATGGAGTGTTTTGGCTTGGAGCACAGGGGCACTTTTGCAAGGAGCATTACTTACAGGGCTCTCATCTGGCTTGCAGGAGCAGGTGGGGAACTCACTGTGGTGTGATAATTGACTGCTTGGATCCAGGGGGGACCCATCAGCACTTTAGTGCAAGCTCAAATGTAAGATTAGAGCTGCTCAATTAATTTTTAGTGAATCTCCCTCTCCTGAAAGAAAACAGCACCCTGTGCCCTTGTTGAGGCCAGATATTTCTCTGTGCTCGAGGTGGCCCAAAGCAAGCGGTGATTTCTTTGGAAGGAAGGGGGGAGAACAGCTGATTTTTGCCTCCTGAGGCAGCAGCTCATGCAGTGCAACTTTGTGTCTCCATTGACGGTTCTGCTGTTTTGCAAGACAGCTGGTCATTAATTTCACCTCATATCTGTGAAAACTGCTTTCCTCCTGCCAGCTTCATAAGATTAAAAAAAAAAAAGGATAGCACATGTAGCAATTAATCTCCTCCCCTGCCCCGCTCACTTTGCCTCTGAATGCTCTGTGACAAAGTCTCCTGTCAGTGCAGCTGCTCCAGCTCCTCTGCTGAGGGCTGTGTGGGCAGAGGTGGAACCCATCGGGTGGGGCTGCTGGCAGGCAGGATCCTCCATGGGGCTGCAGCCCCTCCTCAGAGCTCACCTCTGCTGCAGGAGCCCCCTCTGACTCCCCAGCAGCTGCAGCAGCTGGCCTGGCTCCGTGGGCTGGAACAGAGAGCAAAGCCGGCAGGTGGGGCACCTGGGGCACTCCTGCCCTCGTGGCATCAGGGAGGGCAGTGTGAGAGGGAGCCCCCCCTAAGGGTGGCCTTTGTGGCCATCAGAGGGGCAGTGTGACATGGAGCCCACCCTAAGGGTGGCCTTTGTGGCCATCAGGGAGGGCAGTGTGAGAGGGAGCCCACCCTAAGGGTGGCCTTTGTGGCCATCAGGGAGGGCAGTGTGAGAGGGAGCCCACCCTAAGGGTGGCCTTTGTGGCCATCAGGGAGGGCAGTGTGAGAGGGAGCCCCCCCTAAGGGTGGCCTTTGTGGCCATCAGAGGGGCAGTGTGACATGGAGCCCACCCTAAGGGTGGCCTTTGTGGCCATCAGGGAGGGCAGTGTGAGAGGGAGCCCACCCTAAGGGTGGCCTTTGTGGCCATCAGAGGGGCAGTGTGACATGGAGCCCACCCTAAGGGTGGCCTTTGTGGCCATCAGAGGGGCAGTGTGAGAGGGAGCCCACCCTAAGGGTGGCCTTTGTGGCCATCAGAGGGGCAGTGTGACATGGAGCCCACCCTAAGGGTGGCCTTTGTGGCCATCAGAGGGGCAGTGTGACATGGAGCCCACCCTAAGGGTGGCCTTTGTGGCCATCAGGGAGGGCAGTGTGAGAGGGAGCCCCCCCTAAGGGTGGCCTTTGTGGCCATCAGAGGGGCAGTGTGACATGGAGCCCACCCTAAGGGTGGCCTTTGTGGCCATCAGGGAGGGCAGTGTGAGAGGGAGCCCACCCTAAGGGTGGCCTTTGTGGCCATCAGAGGGGCAGTGTGACATGGAGCCCACCCTAAGGGTGGCCTTTGTGGCCATCAGAGGGGCAGTGTGAGAGGGAGCCCACCCTAAGGGTGGCCTTTGTGGCCATCAGAGGGGCAGTGTGACATGGAGCCCACCCTAAGGGTGGCCTTTGTGGCCATCAGAGGGGCAGTGTGACATGGAGCCCACCCTAAGGGTGGCCTTTGTGGCCATCAGAGGGGCAGTGTGACATGGAGCCCACCCTAAAAGCTGTGCTCTCCGTGGGGAGGGTTTGGAATGAGCTCAGTCTGCATTTCCAGTGCTGTGGCACAGCTGGAGCCCTGTGGCTGCTGTGGCACTGCTGTATTTGGGGCCTGCTGGTGCTGGCATCTTCACTATTGCTAGTCTCAATTTGTGGTGGTTTCCTTGTAATACAGCTTTTTTATACATCTGATATGAGAGTCTTCAAAAAACTTCATCTGACCAAGCCCTGGAATTCATAATCCAGAATTCATACCTTATAATTTGTATTTCAGAGCTTGCAAGCAGGCTTTGTGCAGAGGAATTTGAGGCGAGTTTGCACGAATCAAACTGTGTTTCTCTGGAAGGAAGTGAACAATTCTGTGTTGCAGCAGCTTTTCAGATCAAAGCTGCTCCATATTTAAGTTAAAGAATTGGCAGGAGGCAAGGTAAGCTGAAAGCTTGTCAGGTGATCTGGTAGGCTTTTATGGACTCAGTTACAGAGTCCTGGAATGGCCTGGGTTGGAGCAAACCTCAAAGATCCTCCCATTCCATCCCCTGCCATGGCAGGGACACCTCCCACTGTCCCAGGTGCTCCAGCCCCAGTGTCCAGCCTGGCCTTGGGCACTGCCAGGGATCCAGGGGCAGCCCCAGCTGCTCTGGGCACCTGTGCCAGGGCCTGCCACCCTCACAGGGAGGAATTCCTGCCCAATATCCCATCCCAACCCCCTCTCTGTCAGTGTGAAGCCATTCCCCCTGTCCTTCACTCCAGGCCCTTGGAAATAGCTCCTCTCCATCATTCCTGTAGGCTCTCCACAGGCACTGGAATTAGGTCCCCCCAAAGCCTTCTCTTCTCCAGGTGGAGAAATCTCCATTCTCCCAGCTTTGTGTCCTGGTTTCTTCTAGTTCACAAACATTGTTCAATCAAAGAGGTAGTCCCTGGCAAATTTTAGCCTCATCTGTATTTCTCCAATCTAAATGTGCCTAAATGTACAAAGTCAAATCCCTCACTTTCTATAACACTTTGAATGTGCCTGGAAGAAAAATGTATCACTTTTATATTTAAAAAAAGTAGAGTTAATGCAGTCAGAGATGAGGATGAGGTGCTGCAGTGACTGCCAGGTCAGATTTTGCCTTCTGGAAGGCAGCCGGGCTTGTTTGTTCACGGCCAAGGCAGCAAGGCTAGGGTAACCATATCATCCCACAGGATGGAAAAACAGTTTTCTACTTCTTCTGCAGTCTGGGAAGCAGAACTGTGAACTCTACTGCGGGGGTGGCACCAGATCAGTGATTTTAAAATAGGTAATGAGAACCCAAATATTCTCTGGATAAACCAAAGTAGGTAGTGAAAATTATATTCTCAGGTTAAATAAACTACTTTGTTTCCCTTTTGGGCACCTCAAAAAAGCCTGGAAAAAATCTAAAAATACACCAATGATGGAGAAAAGGTGCAAGTTCTTGATTTCATAGTTTCCTCCCCAACTATTAATTTGGCAATTTATGATTAATTTGTGGCTTGATTTCTTACTTTAAAAAGTCACAGCAGCTCTGTTGCTAAGGTAATGAAGATGTTTTTCATTAATTGTCCTTATTCTGTGGTCTCTGCAGTGCAGCCTCTTTCCTGTCATGCAGGTTGCAGTGCCAGGCATGATTACTGCCTGCAGCCTTTCTGTTGTCCTGACAACTTTCCTCTCTTGAGGAAGCTGGGGAAATATTGCATGATCCTTGTAAAGTCCAGACTCCAGGAATTGCTGCAGGGGGCATTGGAATAGGCTGCAAGCTTCACACCAAGGAGCAATATAACAGTAAATGTGAGGAGGAATACGGTCATGACTTCAGTCTTCATAAAATCTTCCCATATTGCAGAGACCTTGGCTGGGAGTAAAGCAGATTAGCTCTGCTCTGTGCTCTCCACTCTTCTCATGTTTCTTTTTTGTTGCATTTAGACCTATTCTCCAAGCGTAGGGAACTGGGTGTTTTCAGAAGTGAACCTCTGCACAGCAATGTATTCTCGATTTAGATGTTGGATTTGGCCAGGCTCTGAGTCTTAGCTGGAGCTCCAACTCTGCCTGTTGTCCCAAAATCCCAGTTTGGTGTGCTTTTGTGGGTATCCAGAGCACTTGCACTGGCCATTCTCTTATCCATTTGGTACCTTCCAACTGATCTTCCTTAGGGGGGAGGTTTTGAGATCACATTCCCTAGCAGTTGTGCTGGGGATAATTTTCTATTTAATCTTGAGTGGGGTGGCGTGCCTGGGGTAGTAAGGTGCTTTAAACACCATGAGAACCTCCAAGTCTCAGTGAATTCTTCAAACTAATCCCCAGTTGCAAGGATTAGGTTGAGCTTTTTAGGAAAAGAGAAATCTAGGAAAGACAAGTTCAGTGTATGTGACCAAACCCAGCAATGTTTGCACAGAATCTTCAGAAGCCAAATGTCAGCTGCAGCTCCAAGCTCACTGACTGTAGTAGAACCAATTTTACTGTTATTGGATGGCTTTGTAGAATTTTGGAGTGCCATAAAATTCCCAGACTGCCAGCTTGGAGCAATAAATGGCCAGGAAAATGGTCATTATGTGGTGTTTGAGAGGGCTGTCTTAGAGCTGCAGGCATTGGCTGCTGCCTGCTCTGGGAAATGGGATATGAGCCCAGATTTTTGGTCTGGTGTGGGATGTGTGAGTAATGAGAGGTCAATTTGTCCCTGGAGTTAGCAGGGGGTAGCTGCCCTAGAAATAATATTTCCAGGCTGTATTTAGAATGAAATATTTAGGGGTGGGTCCTGAAAAAGAGAGAATAGCCACAGGAATTATGGAAAGAGTAAAAAGCTTTGTTCATAGCAAGAAATGCAGCAAACTCCATCCTTTTTGCTCATCAGAGGGGAGGTTGAAATTTGAGCAGCCTCCTTTAAGGATCTCTTAAAGGAGGGAGGAAAAATAATTTATAAATCAGCCAAAAGCTGAATTGCCAAAAAACCAGACTCTGATCAGGGTTTCTAAAGACAAGACATTATTAAGCAGTGATTTTGGTTTTTCCCGTGCCACTAAAACTTCTTGCAAAAACATGGCGATGTGTTATCCTTGTGGAAACATTACACCAGAGACATAATGAGGAGAATTCCAGGATTAGATTTTGAGGCAGGCTGCTAGAGGTGGTGAAGGCTGATGTGTTTCAGAGCCACTGTTGACTTTAGTCCCTGAAGTATTTCCATAGGGGATGCAGATGCTGGGAAACAGGACTGCAGGAGGGCCTTGGTGGTGTCCCTGCCTCTGCTGGGCTCTGTAGGTGGAGGCAATGATAAATTGCACTGAAAGGGATCTGTGCAACTCTTCCCCAGGTGCCTGCCTGTGCTCTGGACTCCAGCAGCTCCACAGAGCCCTGCTTGTGAGCCAAGGCCTGATGGCTCTGTCTTGGCACCAGACAAAACTCCAAAGCCAGATACTTTTTTGGGTTTTTTTCCCCTGGGCTTTCATTTGATCCCAAAGCAGAGCAAGGGAAGTTGAGGCAGATGGGAGCTGCCATGTGAAGGGAAGGTTTGTGTCAGGCTGTGCTGCCACATCCTGCTCTCTTCTGCAGTCACCAGATCAAGGTTAGCATGATGCCACCCAAATCCAGGCAGCTGAGCAGAGTCTGACTAAAGCAATTCACTCCAGAGATTATTTTTATCTCAGACTTGGATGTGAGCCTCAGTCATTATTTTAACGCTCCATTAAAGCCATACTGTAATGAAATATTAAGTCTCATGTTAACATTTTTGTGCAGTGGTTGAATCAGTGCCCTTGGTCAGTGAGGGCACTGCTGGCATTTGCTGGGACCTGCAGGACCAGCATCAAGCTGTAGTCTCTCCTGTCCTCTCCCCATCCATGTGCTCTGGACCATCCTTGTTTTCTGAACACTTCCAGGGGTGGTGACTCCCCCAGAAGTTCCCTCTGGAACTTCTGTGTGCAGGTGCCTTCCTCCTGCTGCTGCTGGCTCCCCATCGCTCTGCTCTTTCACATGAATGCAGCACAGCTCACGTGCAGGGATGTAGAAGGGAAAAGCTGAGAGGAGGAGCTTTGCTCCCCCTGCCTTGCACAGAGCTGGGGATGCTTCCATGCTCCGTGCAGGACAGCATCCCAGGGCAGCTGCAGAAATGGTGCCCAGATGGGGAGGCAGGACCCCCCCACTGCAGGGGAGCTGGGACCTCCTGGCTGCCAGCCCATGCCGTGGAATTGCCAATTTTTTCTTTCAGCTGCTATATTTGCTGCGTTTGGGATGTTCAAAATAGCTCCTGTGTCATTGTTGACTGGGACTTGAGTCACACCGGGGTGCCATTAAGCATTAACTGTCTGCAGGCTGAAATCAGACTGCAGAGTTTGTTAGCTTAAGGCGGAGAATTGGTAGTTTGGGAGTTTTATGAAAGATTTGTGAGTGAATTCAGGTTTACAGACTCGGTGCTGAGGGTGCCTTTTGCTCAATGACCTGCCTGGTGCCCAATTAGAGCTGAAATCTGAGGGGCTTGAAGTGAGATTCTCCAAGGAACATTTCTCCTGCTTCTCTCACAAGCAGGGATTTGTCCCCCAAGTGCTCTTGGATCTGAGGGCCCTCAGTGCCTTTTCAATGCCAATATTAATTCCTCTCACAGACAGGTCTTCTGTGAACTGGAGAGAACTTTGAACCAGAAGCACATTGTTTATGTCCTGTGAGTGGAGGAATGCTTGCAGTGTGTTGAGATTGCTGACTGAAAGCTGCTGCAGTTCTGCACATTCTGCAATAACATTTATGCTGTACGTTTTAATCTAGCTCAGCAAGCAGCTCAGTCTCCCTGATCCTGCACAGTATCCTGCTATAGGTTTGGATTTGAATCTGTTCTGCTTTTCAGTGAATATTTTCCTATGAAGCTTTTCCTGCTTTGTAACTTTGGGATTTACATCAGAAAGAGACTTTTGATAAATTGTTCTTTTCTGACAGAGAGCACACACGAGTGCACAAGATTGTTGTGTTCATGCGCAAAGCTTCATTCGTGAAGGAGTGGCCTGCCTGCTTGTGGCCCTTCCAGGAGACCCCTACTGCATTTTGTAATGAGTTTATTAATGAACCATTCAATGGGCACTGGAAGGATGTATTTGAGGGATGGGAAGGAGGAGGGATGCATATCTCACCTAATAAATAGGGTGGGACTTGTACAAAGAGCTGTTCCTTAGCTCTTCAGTCTACCCTGGCTAAGAAAAGATTCATTAGTATAAACCACTCCCTAGATAATTTTCCACTAAGTTATTTGGGGGTTTCTTTGTGCTTTTTGCTCAGACCAGACTTCCAGAGGAGGTGTGAGTTGCAGAATTTCACTGGAAAACTGTAATTGTGTTATACAGCTTTGTAACAAATGGTTCCAGCTGATCTTGGATTAATTTACGTTTTTTGAAAGAGTTGCTGTGGGGATAGAAAAATCTGCAGAATTATTTTCTTTCTGCTTGAGAGGAGAGAGAAATAATTTTCCAAAATCTGCAAACTGGTTTGTGGACAGCCAGAAAAATCTCCACTGTCAAATCTTGTGTTTAGAACAGTATTCCATGCCTGTTTTACACTGTCTTGCAAAGGTTATTCAGTGAGAGGTTTCAAATTGGCTGTGATTTGTTTTTTCACGGTTCTGTGCTGAAGGCTTTATTGGGCAGCGCAGGAGGGTGATGTGAAGCCTTTCCTTGGTGGGTGTGGATGAAGCCGTGGGTGTTTTGGGGTGGGAATTGCTGCTCTGGCTGGCCCAGAGCTGGGTCCTGCTCCCAGGGACAGAACCAGCTCCAGCACCCCACACCTGCCAGCCTGGGAAGGGCCTCAGGTGCTCCCCATCCCAGCCTTTGGGGGATCAGAGCCAGATGGGAACGTGCAGCAGCTTGTCCTCTTGTGCATCTGCAGCCTTCTGAGGGATGTTGTTGCTGGGCACTTATCGCTACTTCAGTTGAAGTGTGCCTGAAAAATAATACTCACACATTTGCAGAGAATTATGAACTTATGGCAAAATCAATTTTTGATAGGGGAAAAATAACCTATTTTTTCAAATGCCAATTTTTAGACATGAAAAGTATTGTTAAAACTTTAAGCATTTTTTAAATTTAAATTTTTGTGGATGACTTTATTGTTTTGAATAAAATCTCCTCTTTTGCAGAGGAGAACAGCTATATCAGGCTTTTTAGTAGTCACTAATAGAGGTTTTTCTGCTTCCAGCTCCTGTGCAGCCAGTGGAAATGGTTCAGTCTCTTTGGGATTACCTTTTGAATAAATGAGGAATGTAGATGATAACAATATTCCAGTGTAGTGGTGGAATTCTGCAGGGTGTGTTTACATCCATCTGTGAGTGCCACCCTGCCTAGGCCATGCAGGCTTTGGAAATACAGGATATTCTCGGCCTTTAGAGCTTTCCATCATTCTGTGGTTTAGGATTTTAATTGCTGAGCTTGCTGTGGTACAGAATTTTCAGGATAGCCTTCAACCCCCTCACCAGCTCTCCAGTTTCTGCTCAGGCTGAGAAGTATTTTTGGGCCATGAGGGAGTGAGAGGCTCTGGGGTTTCACAGGGCACAGAGGAGCACAGCCACTCTATAAATATCCATCACACTGGCTGGCTCTGACACTGCAGCACATGCAGAGAGGTGCAGCACATGCAGAGAGGTGCAGCACTGCCTTACCTAGCTCTGCAGCTGTGGGCCTTTAGGAGGCCTGCTCTTCATAAATAACCTTTGGTACTGACTATTTATGCTCCTTGGATGGAGTTTTTGAAGGAGCTTGTCTGATTTCTGTATGTGCTGGAGACCAGTTTTTACCCATTACAATAGGCTGTATGGGATGGAGTTTCTTTTGCTGAATGTTGGTTTTGCTTGTGTGTCGGTTGGAATGAAAATTTAGGTTTATTTTTTCCCGTTTCTAAGATGTTTGTGCAATAAAAGCAGGTTTTGTGGCTCTTGTGTAAGCAAAAAGGAGTGCCATGGTTCATCTGCTGGCTGGGAAGTACCTGAGGGCAGCAGGAGCAGGGGCGTGAGGGGTGGTGATTAACAGAGGTGTGACAGGCCTCCAATTAATAGCCTTTACTCTTTTGTTCCCTGCTCTAGGAAGCTGCTGGAGGAATGCTGTGACCCTGGGCAGCTCTTTGCTATGACAAAGATGAATTCCCCCATGGGAAAGAACCTCTGGTTTGACGGGGAATTTTTATATTCTGTCACAATTGACAATGCAACTTACTCTCTCTTCCCACAGGTTAGTAACCATGTTTTATTTTCATTTTAAGTGTTAAAATACTAAATGGTAACATGATTCAAATAAGTATAAATATGCTAAGAAATTGTATCTTGATTTCTCAATACCAAACAGCATTTGATTTTTTACTTCCATATTGTGAAAATTTTGGTTATGTTAATGCTTCCATGGCTGCTTCTTTGGAATGTATACAAGGGATGAAATTGGGTCACCTGTCTTGATTTCTGAAGAGTTTTGTTCTGGCTGTTTCAGGAGGGCGATTTCTGCATTTCAGTCAGGGGTTGCAGCCCCTGTGAGCCTGAGCCCTCACCTGCAGTGGCTCCAGTTCACACCTGTGCAGCCAGGAGGGGACAGAGCTTTGTGTGAAGGCGTCCCCAGTTACTCCCAAGCTCATGAAGTTCATTGGTGGCAAACAGTGTAAGCCCAACAAGAGCCAGAAGCTGGGCTTTGTTGATTCTTGCTGTGATTTTTGAATGTTGGAAGGGGTTGGTTATTAATGTCTGTCAAAGGTGCTTTGGGTTAAGTGCAGGATTTTTGAGAGCTGGCGATTTGTAATACTGATGTAGGCTGCTTCTTGTATTTTTAATTAACACAGGAACTGATTCTAAATAGTGAGTTTGTTATGTTTTGTATGTTGAATACAAATACTTTGTGGCTACACACCTAAAGAAAGCAGAACTTGTGGCTGTATGATTGATTTACCTGCTACTGTAACCTGTCCAATGCAAGGTCTAGGGATTTATTCAGCCTCCCAGTGTGGAGTCATTCACACAGGGCTTCTCATTGTTGCTGTTTCAGTTAAATGTGTGGCAGAGTTCTTCCTTGCTAACTTCATCCTGCAAGTGAAACAAAGTTTTTGGCGGTTTTTAACAGTACCTTTTAGATCGCAAAGCCGGAGTTATTGCTTGGAATGAGTTTGGTTTGATGCAGGGGAGCGAGGGGAGCTGCGGGGTGGGGCGGGGAGATGATGGCAGCAGCCCCTGTCTGCGTTGACAGGATCCAGAGCGGCTCTGTTGCAGCTGAGCCTGCTCAGGGTGCCAGGGGCTCCCTCTGCTCGCTTGTGCCTGCTGCCCTGGGCTGGGAGAGGGAGCTCTGCGCCCTCAGCCTGCCCAGCTCAGCACTCAGCAGCTGCTGGAGCCTGCCTGGCCGTGGGTTTGGGACTCCCTGCAGACTTCTGGGGCCCGATGGAGAGTTTGGTGTGCTGCAGAGCAGCGCCTGTGAGCTCTGTTTGTGATAAGCAGTGTGATGTGCTGCTGCTCTGCTGCACTGTGCACTGGAGAGACCAGGGTCCTTGGCAGAACTCTGCTGCACAGGATGCTGGCAGCAGGCTCAGAGTGTGTGTCCTGCCCAAGGCTTCAGGGAAGCCCCACCTGGGCTGGCAGAGGGAGCTGACTGGTTTGTGACAGATTGGGGAGTTCAGATTTGGGGTTTTTTATTAAATCCAAGCACTCTGCTTGGCCACGGAGGTGTCCTCACAGCACAGAGCAGCTTGCTGGATGGGCTCCTTCACAGAGGTCAGAGAGAAATCGTGCTCTGTGCAGCTCCACTGCTCCCCAGGACCCTAAGACCTGTCCTAAAGCTTATCAGCAGAGATAAAGAGTGAATATGTGGGAAGTGCTGCAGAGAGAAGCTCCTGGGGGACAGCATGGCCTGAGCAGCTGGGCCTTGGTGTCCTGAGGTGTGTCAGGCTGAGGAGAGGCTGCAGAGGGGCTGGGTGGGTGCTGCTGTGGGGTTGGGGGTGGAAAAGGGGAATTTGCATCATGTTCCCACCCCCAGGAATGCTGTCCCTGTGGTGAGGTGATGGGCAGTCTGTTTCTCACAAGTGCTGCTCCTCCTTTCCTTGCAAGTACCACTGCCTCCAATTTGATGTGTTATTCCCATGCCCTTTGCCCAGAGGAATTTTGCAGGCCTTTATCAGACTAAATCCTGGTAGGCTTAAAAGCCAAGGGGGATTTATTTGCAGTTAATTTTTAAATGCATTTTTCTGCTTCTCTCTTGGTTTCAAGGGAAGCACTTGCCTGATTTTTTCAGGCTCCTTCTTTGAAGAGTGGTGTCTATTATTAGCTTGCTTGCAAGCAATTTTCCTGAAGATGAATATTCCTTTCAAAAGTACCCAGAAGCTTAAAACTATTCAAAGATGTGGTTAATACTCTGAAATGCTGTGGGGATGTAGCAGGAATGTAAGGGGCCACAGCTATGTTGATATAATCAAAAAATATTTCCTCTGGAATAAATAAAAATGGCTCCATCCACATTGCTGGGCTTGAGCAATTTGGTGATTGCAGGAGATTTCTCAGTCCTGAACCAGTGACTAACTTAGAGGATAATGTAACTCAAAATTCAGTAGGGAACTTGCTGTATTTGATCTTATGGAAAATTAAATATGTCCATAGTTAACATGTAGAATGTCACTTATTTCTGAATGTGAGCAATACAAAACAGCATAAT
Source organism: Molothrus aeneus (assembly GCF_037042795.1). NCBI lineage: Eukaryota > Metazoa > Chordata > Aves > Passeriformes > Icteridae > Molothrus > Molothrus aeneus. Next base: position 297,028 of record NC_089650.1, on the reverse strand, counting down.
TTTTCTTTTGAGCAGTCTGTAGATGAAGTTCTTACAGCTGGGTCAACATTTTCTGACAGAGTGCTTTTCCACTAGAAATGCTATTTCATGAAAATATAAATTTAGAATCACTTCATTAGGTTTTCAATTTTTCTTTGAAGTGAAAAGGTTGAAAGGTTTTGATGGAGTTAGGACATTTCATTTTAACTTTTTTTTAAAGGTAATACTTCAGCTGTTGGGGTTTCTTTTTATCAGCTCTGTTGCTGCCTCCTTTTTCCTCAGACTTTGAGTGATTATATTACTCCTTTTCTTTTCTCAAGTTTTTGAACCACCAAGGGAGAAATTTGCAAAAGAGAAAAGCTTTTATGTGGCAATAGTCATGGAGTGCTGCATTTCAGTTTATGAGGACCAAATAGGATGTGGCAGGGCTTTGCATGAAGCAGCAGATGCTGGAAGCAGCTCCTCTCAGCCTGCCCTCTGTGTGCTTTTAGCCCTGGATGCTGAGAATGAGGTTTGGGGAGCAGGAATGGGCTCTGGCACTGAGTGCCCCATCCCTCCCTGCAGCAGGGAGCAGCCAGGAGCAGCCAGGCTGGCACTGCAGCTCCAGGGTGGCTTGGGAGGGACCTTGTCCCCACTGTGGATAGGGCAGGGCTGGGCTGGGTGCTGCTGAGAGCCCAGGGCTGCAGCCCCTGCTGGCACAGACAGACACACAGACAGACCCTTCCCACAGCCTGGGCTCGCCATGGCTGGGATGGTGGGAGCAGCCCCAGAGATTCCTGCAGGGGTTTCCAGCTGCTCTGGGAGCAGGGTGTAACCCCAGAACAGCTGGGATGGTGGGAGCAGCCCCAGAGATTCCTGCAGGGGTTTCCAGCTGCTCTGGGAGCAGGGTGTAACCCCAGAACAGCTGGGATGGTGGGAGCAGCCCCAGAGGTTCCTGCAGGGGTTTCCAGCTGCTCTGGGAGCAGGGTGTAACCCCAGAACAGCTGGGATGGTGGGAGCAGCCCCAGAGATTCCTGCAGGGGTTTCCAGCTGCTCGGGGAGCAGGGTGTAACCCCAGAACAGCTGGGATGGTGGGAGCAGCCCCAGAGGTTCCTGCAGGGGTTTCCAGCTGCTCTGGGAGCAGGGTGTAACCCCAGAACAGCTGGGATGGTGGGAGCAGCCCCAGAGATTCCTGCAGGGGTTTCCAGCTGCTCGGGGAGCAGGGTGTAACCCCAGAACAGCTGGGATGGTGGGAGCAGCCCCAGAGGCTCCTGCAGGGGTTTCCAGCTGCTCTGGGAGCAGGGTGTAACCCCAGAACAGCTGGGATGGTGGGAGCAGCCCCAGAGGTTCCTGCAGGGGTTTCCAGCTGCTCTGGGAGCAGGGTGTAACCCCAGAACAGCTGGGATGGTGGGAGCAGCCCCAGAGATTCCTGCAGGGGTTTCCAGCTGCTCTGGGAGCAGGGTGTAACCCCAGAACAGCTGGGATGGTGGGAGCAGCCCCAGAGGCTCCTGCAGGGGTTTCCAGCTGCTCTGGGAGCAGGGTGTAACCCCAGAACAGCTGGGATGGTGGGAGCAGCCCCAGAGGCTCCTCTCAGCTGCTCTGGGAGCAGGGTGTAACCCCACCATGTAACACAAAACCACGTGAGGGATGTGTGAACCAGCACTCAGCTGCTTTGGGGTTAGAGAATAATGCACCAAGTCCCCGTTCAAGTGGTTTTTTGAAATAATTTTTCACTCCGTGCTATTTTTGTCCTCCTTAGAACTTCAAGACCAAATTTCACACTACCTCTAGCATTGGAGAGGAAAAAACTGCTCACCCCAATAGTTAGGTCTTTGTGCAAATATCTGATTTTTGGTGCTTGTTGGCCAAAGCCTATAGCAAGGAAGAACTGAGGTCAATCTGAGGTCACCTTTCTCCATCCCCAGGGGGTTAAAAACCCCAGTTAAACCAAATGTAACCTTTCACTCTGCTAGGTATTGTTTTGGAGGGTAGAGGAGTGAATACATTTCAAAAGACATTTCAGACTTTAACTTTTTAATCTGGCAAAATGAAATTATTCATTGAAAAAACTGCTCTGGTTTCATTGTATTTCACCTAAGCAGTTAGACACTTTTGGTACCAGTAAATGATTTTAAATTACTAAATTATGGTTCCTCAGCTGCTCAGATCCCTTGTAAAGTTTTGCTTGCAGAAGCTGTCAGTAACAAGAGTGGCTACTTGCACTGAGATCCTCATGAATAGTCATCACAAATAGTGCTAGGGAAATAAAAAAAAACCTGCCAGCCACAAAAAAAAACTGGCAAATGTGGCATCTGTTTCTGGATACGTTGTGATCAGGGGAAAGATGACATTTTCCAAATCACACATATAATACAAATATTTATTTGAAGTTTAAAATCCCACCACTAATATAAAAGCAGAGAAAAAGTTGCTCTAATTGTAAATGTAAAATGGAGACATTCTCTGACACTTTCTGAATGGTGTGTTGGGTAGCAGTGACTTACTTGATGATTGGGCTGTGTGATTTGTGTTTTTCATTCAGGGTACCTGTTAAATTTTGGGAGCTTATTTGGTTTTTCCTGGATGCTCAAAACATCTTTTGTTTAGCCAGGGGTTTTGGGTTGTCCTGCTGCTGCTGTTTCCAGGCAAATTCCCTGCTCTTACAGTTACAGCCTGCAGAAGGTAAAACACTTTGTAAATATTTCAGGGGAATAAAGGTCAGGTGTGGAAAGGGAGTTTGCTGTGGAGTCTGCAGGCTTAGTTCCTTTTTGCATTCTGGGAATACCAGGAAAGCCCAGCAACTGCTGCCCTGCTGTTGGTTTTGGATGTGCTCTGTTCTCAGTAATGCTCTGTAATTGAGAACTGCTTGGAGAAATACAGTGAAATATTGGCTGTCATTTGTGATACTTTTCCTTGATGCCTTGGATGTGGACATAAATTTTAGGTCTACAGACATTCTTTTAAGCAGCTTTAACTTCTATTTCCATTAATTCTGCTGCCAAGGTACCACCTTGTGTGCCTTTGAGTTGTATTTAGTTAGGATTTGGGGGAATTTCTTGCTGCTTTCCCTTTTGGTCCATTTTTTTTTTTTCTTCCTTCATTTTTTTTCCTGCTCCCTATGCTTACATTAATATGCAAGCTCTGTTCTTGATTTGGGCTACATGTATTGATTTAAAATGAAAATGTGCTAAACATTAGTTATTGGAAATGTGGAAAACGTTATATACTAAAAGGTGAAGAGGTATTTAAATATTGTGAAATATAAGTTGTGTTTTGGGAAAGCAACAAATGGATTTTTTTATTATTCAAGTAATTATTTTTTATTATTCTAATAAATAAAAAATAAAATCTACTAATAGATTTTTTTTTATTATTCAAGCAATTGTATTATACAGTGCTTTTCATAAACTGGGAGATGCAGTACTATCTGTAGAGACCTGACAAATTGTGCTCTTTTGGAGCCTGAGTCCTCCCTCTGGTGCCTTCAGAGGCTCCCTGGAGCAGAGGCTGGGCAGGGGTAAAGGATAAAGCAGGGATTTATTGAAAGGCCTCAAAGGATACACCTTGGGCAGTGCAAGAGCCTGGCCATGGCTACACCCAGGATGGATGATGGGCCATGGGCTTTCACACTTTTATAAGTTTTGGTCCATTTCCATGTTGGGGTGAATTGTCCAGTTCCAGCTCCAGGTGATGCAGTCCCACCCTGTGTTTGCTCTCCTCCATTCTCTGCTGTTTGCCCTTTTTGGGCTGAAGCTGCAGTGGTGTCCTTGGTTCTGGGGCTGGAGAAGGATTGCTCTGTGTGCCTGAGCTGTGGGGAGAGCTGCTGACACTCCATTGGGAGCTCAGAATGCAGAAGAGAATCTGGATAATATGAAAGCTAAAATGTAAGGCATCACCTTCAGTCCTGGATAATCTTTAGCCATTGGTATCAGGGTGATCCAAACAAAAATGTGGCTTAATGTTTAGTTAAGAGAAACCCCTGCCTTCACTATGATTCCATCCTGACTAATGAAGAGCTGTGTAATTGGACCAGTTTGTGGGGCGTGTTAGAAATGCTGTAATGGAGCATCCTCTGCCCTGGCTGCTCAGCTGAGCAAGAGCCAGAGTTTGTGAAACTGCTCCATGGAGACAAGGGGTAGCCACACCTGATGGTGAAAATCCAATTTGTGCTGGAAAGCTTGAGCTGGAGCGTGTCTAGAGAGGAGTCATTACATGAAGGAAGGGCAGCGTGCCCTTGTGGGGCTGAGCTGGGTGGGACCAGGAGCTGCTGCCTGTCCCTGTTGGCTCAGTGGGACCAGGAGCTGCTGCCTGTCCCTGTTGGCTCAGTGGGACCAGGAGCTGCTGCCTGTCCCTGTTGGCTCAGTGGGACCAGGAGCTGCTGCCTGTCCCTGTTGGCTCAGTGGGAGCAGGAGCTGCTGCCTGTCCCTGTTGGCTCAGTGGGACCAGGAGCTGCTGCCTGTCCCTGTTGGCTCAGTGGGACCAGGAGCTGCTGCCTGTCCCTGTTGGCTCAGTGGGAGCCAGGAGCTGCTGCCTGTCCCTGTTGGCTCAGTGGGAGCAGGAGCTGCTGCCTGTCCCTGTTGGCTCAGTGGGACCAGGAGCTGCTGCCTGTCCCTGTTGGCTCAGTGGGAGCAGGAGCTGCTGCCTGTCCCTGTTGGCTCAGTGGGACCAGGAGCTGCTGCCTGTCCCTGTTGGCTCAGTGGGACCAGGAGCTGCTGCCTGTCCCTGTTGGCTCAGTGGGAGCAGGAGCTGCTGCCTGTCCCTGTTGGCTCAGTGGGACCAGGAGCTGCTGCCTGTCCCTGTTGGCTCAGTGGGACCAGGAGCTGCTGCCTGTCCCTGTTGGCCCAGTGGGAGCAGGAGCTGCTGCCTGTCCCTGTTGAGGGGGACTTTGGTCAGCCTGGCTGCTGGGTGTCTCCTGGCCAGCAATGCAGGGCCAGGTCAGTGCAAACACATGAATAGATGCTGCCCTTTCCACATGTGACAGAGACAGGGAGGGGCTGGGCCTGGCTGCAGTGTCACTTTGGCCTGCAGGCAGAGAGGATGGGCTGCCCTGCCTCAGCCTCTGTGCCTCAGATCCACAGTGACTGAGCATCCATCACTCCCTTTCCTGGGTCACACAGGAGCTCACATCTCCACCCACTGCCTGCACAACTGAAATGTCCTCCCTGGAGGATCATTTCTCCACTACCTGCTGGGCACAGCTACGGATGTTCTGTTGTGGGGTTGTCAAGCACAGAGCAAAAAGGCTGAGCTCCAAGAGTAAGTGGGAGTGCTAGCAGAGAGGGACAGAGAGGCCCTGGGAATTTTATGGGCTTTTTTGTCAGTGTTCATCTGCTTTATGAGGACATAAACTTGCTGCTTTAGAAGCAGGAGCTGTTGCAAGCAGAAGAATGATTAAAGCAAGTGGGCACAGATGAGAAGCTGCAGGGACACCAGACTTGTGATGGCTATGAGTGACTTCAGGGCATCCGAGCTGCCTGGCTGGGGGTGTAGAAATAGAAATAAGGGAGGGTTTGAGTCTGCCCAAGGGCAACACAGTTCTGTTTGCTTTGTTTGTTTTATTGTAGTTGTATATACCTGGTAAGATACTAAAAGGAGATTGTTCCTCCATGCAGAGGTTTTTCTGGCAGTGAACTTGTCTATATACTGAGACTTCCACCTATAGGTGCAGTGCAATCTCTGCTTCTTGAGAAAGCTTTATCTTTTATATGCTGTTCACCTCTTGGCCTTGATTTTATTTATGAAATTTTTTATTTAAATTCATATTGTTCAGTTTAAAGATCTTTTACTGTATAAGTGACTATATATTTGAATTATTCAGTGATCAGCATATTACATTAATTTGCTCTCTGCAGTAGTTGCCTTTTTTGGTAAGATACTTCTTATAATAGGCTTAATACCTTAGGGTTGGGTCCATTTTGTACCCAGCTCTTTCTTACCACCTGGCAGAACAATGAGTATGAATTTATGGAATGCTACATACCTCTACATATATTGGGGGTTTTTTTGTGCTGGTGTTTGATTTCTTGATATGGCTGATGTAAATTTTACTGGACGATAGCAGGATACCAGGTTATGTTCAGAAGGTTTATTTATTGTGTAGCAGAGGTGCAGCCCCCCCTTCTCCCACATATTCCTAAACACAGATGGAAGTGTGGCTTAGTGGAGTCTGCAGGCCTGGACAAAGTCAGGGAAGGTTATGCCACTGTGTAGCTATTAAGAGGGGGTAGCAAAGTTACACACCTTGTAGGAAGGTTATGTGGTGACTTTCAGGAATTTGTCTTCTTGCTTAGGGGGGAGTGTAAGCCCAGCTGTCCATGCAATGGGAGCTCTGCTGCATCGCAGGTCAGAAACTGACTCAGTGTAGCCAGGCATTATTGATTTAGAGTCCTTATCACCTGATATGACAGGGAGGGCAAGGGCTGTGGTTCTCTCCTGGAGCTGCTTGTATCACCTGAAGGATTCCCATGCAGCAGGCACTGGCTTCCCGGTGGCATTTTGGGCACAGGGAAAATAAGGCAGTAGTGCCTTTCTTCCATCAGGATGCACTGCATAAATCCTGCACGTGCAGCTTGCTCAGACCAAGAATCCAGCCTGCTTTCTCCTTCTAGATCCACAAAGTCAATGCTCTTTTGGAGTCATTTAAGGAGAAATTTGGCAATTAAATCTGTGCTGCAGATTGGCCAGTCACTACCAGCCTGAGGTGGCTTTGGAGTGTGGTGGCCAAAGGGTTGGTCTGCAGTGGCAGGCAAAGGCAAGGAAACTGAAAGTACTGCTATGAACTGAGCCAGCATTTGACATTCAATGGCCCAGCCAATTTGGACTTGTGTAATGTAACTGTGAATCCCAAGTGCAGAAAGAAATAGTTCTTTTCAGTGCAGAAATGGTGTCTTTGGCCAGTGCCAAGCCCCAGGAACAAGGCAGGGATGCACCACAGCACAAGGCAGCAGCAGTTCATGGTGGAACCTCAGCGGAACCTGTGCCAAGCCAGTGGCTGCAGGGGATGCTGAGAGAGCTCTGCCAGCCCGTTATGGTTTGGGGTGAAGGGACCTTGACAGCCATCTCATGCCCCATGGGCAGGGGCACCTCCCACCAGACCTGGCTGCTCAGAGCCCATCCAGCCTGGCCCTGAGCACTGCCAGGGACCCAGGGGCAGCCACAGCTGCTCTGGGCAGCCTCTGCCAGGATCCGTTTCTTCCAAGTCTCCCCTCTAATCTAAGTCTCCCATCTTTCATGTTTTTCCATGAAGAAGCTGTAAAAATTATTAGATAAATATTTCTAGTGATTTTTACAGCTTCTTCATGGAAATTCCACCACCCACCAGGCTGTCCAATCTAGTAGGTTGCTGCCCTTATGCACATAATGCATTTCCTGACCTCTGACTTGAAATTCCCCTTGGCTATAAGTTAAGTGATGGTTTTTTTCCTTCTCTTTCCCACATATGACTACTATCAAGTCTCCCCACAGTCTTGTTCTCTAGGCTGAACAACCACAAGTCTTTTACTCAAATAGCTGGGGTTTTTTAAAACTTCTGAATGTTTTTGTTTTTCTGATGGTCTGTAAGGAAAATATGTGCCAATTAACTGTGTGGTGCCCTCAGAAATATATTCTCAGATTTATCCTTTGGAATGGTACAACACATCAGCACCAAATACTCCAAAGCAGACATTAATGTCATCTTTCTGCTTGAACAAGTGACATTATTAAATTAATTAAATATTTCAGTATTTAGTATTGCTGATTATTCTATGCACAGTGTGGCTTGGTACTGTGGAGCAATGCTGCAAATTTAGGTGTTGGGACTGGGCTCAGTAGGAGACAGTTGAGGTGAAGGAAGGCAATAAAAGCAAAGGGTACAGAGATCTGCTCTCTGATTCTGCCAGTCAAAATGAGAAAGCCAAAGAGAAATAATTATTGTATGGGTATGATGCCTTTGTAGCAATTCCCTCAGGCACCTCATGGTCATTCCAATTCAATGCATGGTGTTATTGCATAGGTAAGTCTATGCCAGAAGACCTCTGGAGAAAATTAAAATAAGGGTTTCTTCAGGTAGAGTTTGTGGGGAAGAAATGTTGCAAAATCCCTTTTTTCCCCCCACAGCAAACAAATAGAGATGCTGGACTACTATTCATTTTCCTTCACACAAAGAAAAAAAAAAAAGGAAGAGATCTAGAGAGCCCCTGTGATACTCTGGCCAGTATATGAATACAGAAGGAGTTGTGGTGGCAAAATGAGTAATAAAGTATGTGGTAAAATATGGGAAGTGAAGCCTGGTTACTTCTGAGTCAACTGAAGTGTTCCAGCTGACTTCAGCACAGCCAGGATTTAGCCCTGTAATATTTTGCTGAGTGCAGTTCTGCTAAGGACTCATAATTTTGGTATTGTGGCTTCTTGCACAACAAATAATTACCTTCTTTTTCCTTTTCCCCAGTTTCTCAGCCTTGATTAGCCATTTGTGGTGGTTTGACAGGAAATGTGTTTTTTGGGATGCTGTGTTTTTGGCCAATGGATATTCAGACTTTAATATTGCCATTTAACCTGGCCATTGGGACGTGGACACGCCTCTGAGAACACGGGGTTAAAAGCAGAGCTCTCCCCTGGGAGGGTCCTCTTGGGTTTCCGGCGGGAAAGAGTTCGGGTCTCTCCCCCGGCCCAGCTGCTGGCTGGGCAGGGGGAGGGGAAAGCCATGTGGCCGGGAGAGGTAGGCCTGAGCCCGGGGGTGGAAGGGTGGAAGAGAGATAGAGAGACACCGGGAGCCATTGGGCAGCCCCCCCTGAGAGACACAGAGAGAGAGAGAGAGAGAGACTGGGAGCCATCGGGCAGCCCCCCCTGAGAGACACAGAGAGAAAGAGAGAGAGAGAGAGACACCGGGAGCCATCGGGCAGCCCCCCCTGAGAGACACAGAGAGAGAGAGAGAGCCGCTGCCTGGGACTGTAACCTTGAAGCTTGATAAACATGGGCCTGCGCCGGCAGCACGGCTGGGACGGAGAAGAGGGGGGGGGGGTTCAGCCGGCCGCTTGTAGGAGCTTTTAACCCCTTTTTGGAGAATGAGAACTTTACAGATCATTGACCTCTCCTGGAAGATAGAGTGGAAGATGAGGAAGGAAATGGGCCAGTGTGAGAGAGGTCTGGGCGAGTGAGAGATGGTAGAAGAGTAGAGAAGAATCCTAGTGGGAAGAGATGATGGAGTAGCTTTTGCTGGACTCTTTTTGTATAGCCATGGACAGACCCATGTTCCTTGTGATACAGAGACTGCATTCTAGGGGGAGGCAATGGCCTCAGAACCAAGAGGGTTCAGTGTTGATGCCCCTCGGCCCCAGGGGGTGAAAAATATGGGGGGGACAGGTGTCCCAAAGGAGAGATTGTGGGGACAGGTGTCCCAAAGGAGAGACTGTGCCTTTTTTGGATCGGGACAGAGCATCCTTAAAAGACAACCCTAGAAGCAGTTCTGGTCCGTGTTCAGTGGTGAGAGCACTGGACATGAAAAGGAAGAGGTCACGACGGCAGATGTACTCCGGGCAGTGCCACGAGTGACACAGAAACACACGAGGCTTCAGCTGTGTTTCCAGGGGAAGCCCATGGTACAAGAAAGACTCCTCTTGATGAACTGAGGATTGATTGTCTAAAAGGTGCTGCTGGACCGAGAGTTGGTGATTTGAGGAACAAATGTATTGGGTTGGAAATTTGGTGGGGGGAGGAGGAAATGCATTTGTGAAGTTTTCATTTTCCCTGTGTGTGTGTTCCTTTTTATCTGTAGTTGTAGAGTAGTTAATAAAGTTCTGGTTCTTTTTCCCTAAGTAGGAGCCTGCTTTGCTTATTCCTGGTCACATCTCACAGCAGAAACCAGGGAGAAGGTATCTTCATGGGGGCACTGGCATTGTGCCAGTGTCAAACCATGACACCATTGTTTTTATGTAGTGAAGGAGTTCTCTTTGTCTAGTCTGACTGAAGGAGGATTCCTTCGTGGCCATGGACCTGTTGGAGTGAGTGCAGAGGAGAAGCACCAGAGGTGATTACAGGGATGAGCAGCTCTGCTGGGAGGACAGCAGGGAGAATTGGGATTGTTCAGCCTTTGGGGTGACCTCACTGTGGCCTTGCAGTGCCTGAAGGGAACCTACAGCAGAGAGGCAGAGAGACATTTTACAGGGGCCTGGAGAGACAGGACAGGGGAATGGCCTCACACTGACAGAGAGTGGGTGTGGATGGCATATTGAGCAAAGTTCCTTACCGTGAGGGAGGTGAGGCACTGAGACAGGGAAGTTCTGCATATCTCATCCCTGGAACTATTTAAGGATGGGGCTCTGAGCAACCTGGTCTAGTGGACAGTGTCCCTGCCCATGGCAGTGGGGTTGGAACTCAATCTTTAAGGTTCTTCCCCCCAAACTGTTATCTGATTCTGTGTTATTTTCTGCAACATTCTCTTGAGATATGATCAGATACTGCTATGTTCAGGTGTGCATTTACACCAGATTTTTGTCATGGAGCCAAGGTAGTCCCTGTGTTTTGTGAATTTCTTGTCTAATATCTGTTTGTTTGAGAACAGACCCTCTGAGAGACGAGGAAGTTGTAGAAAAACCCTATCTAGTGATAATTAGCAATGTTGGTTTCCCTCTAAAGTTTGATATGTGCTCCCACTGAGCACTTGTAAGGCTGAGTACTTTGCTGAAACCTGCTGTTATGTGAAGCCTACAAAATAAATAACATTTGCAAGTAGACCAGAAACTTGCTTTTTGTGCTTTCAAAGGGTCTTTGTTCATCAGAGGTAAAAAAATATAGAGGCAAAGTTAGAAAGTGTTCAGCGTGGGTCTACTCTAATGTAAATTAGATCCTTCTTGCTTGCCTCATTATTAGCATTTTGATCCTGCAAGGAGCTCCTCATTCACAGTAATTAGCTATGCAGACTATAGTACCTGGTTTTATTCTTTCAAACATTAGCTTTTGGCCCTTCTTTCCATTTTTCCTGTGCTCTGAAGTTTGATATGCCAGTTACCTCCATGCAATATTATTCTTGCTAACCATGTAAACTCGATTTTCACACTCATTTGGTTTGTAAGATGCATGTTAATAACCATGTCCCTGCTATATTTTTTTCTTTGCCCTTCCTGTGAGCACTGCTGGCTCTCTGCTTTATGGAACAGTGCACTTGATTCCCTCTGCCAGCTCTGGTTGAGGGTGATATTTGCCCAGGGTAAGGTGACCTGAAAGGCCACTGGGCCTGGCAGGGACCTCGGTGTGGTGGCTGTGCCCACTCTGCACTGGTGGCTCTGAGGGGAGCTGCAGTGCAGGGCATCTGCTGGAGCAGCTCTGCCAAGCCATGGCAGGCACAGATGTTTACAGAAATGTGAGCTACCAAAAATGCTGCCCTTTTTATTCTGCAGGGATTCTTCTTTCATATCCCACTTTGGGTTTTTTTCCCCACTGATGAGCTATATTTGCATTCCTTCGGAGCATCTCCAGCTGCAGAAAAGCAGTTGGGCTGCAAGTTGCCCTGCTCCTCAGTAGTGTCACCAGCTTAATTGGGTTTTTGTCAGACATTTGTCAGGGGCTAATGTTCAACATGACTCTGCTACCCTTACTTCTCCATGGAGATGACAGTATAAAAGACAGATCAAAATCAAGCCTGATTTGCCAAGACACCTCACAGAGAGGTCTTGATTACACAAGTTCTCAAAGGAGACACTTTGTCTTTAAGTGTGCAAGAGCAAAACTCTGGCCTGTCAGTTGGGACAGGATCTTTCAATGCCTGGTGTCTGACTGAGAGGGGAAAAAAATGTAAAAAAGCAGTAAATACACCTTTTGTTGATAGCAACAGGGATTTTGGTAGTATAGAAGCAAGGTGAACTAGCATGTACATTCTATTAAAAGTGTATTTGTGGTTAATTCTGTTACAGGTAAGAGGGTGAGAGGAAATCAGTATTTTTTCAAAACTCTCTCATTCCAGTGTACTTTTGTGCTGGCTTTTGTCATTGCTACCCTCAGTATTCCTTTGGATCATTGTCCCCTTCTCTAGTGGGGAATGATGACAGCTCCCAGGTCTGCTGCTTCAGTTCTTTATCCTTCTTTTCTCACCACACTTTTGTCTCTGCGTTCCCTCTTAGGTAGTCCCCTTGTCTCCCCACCTGCTGCTGCTGTTCTTCGGTGTTTATCAGTATCTCTTTCCAGCTGCCTTTTACTCACGGTTCAGGGACCAGCTGACTCCCAGCAGTGCTTTCTGGGCTGCTGTCACCTGTGTGCAGTGCCTGCAGCTGAGCACACACCCCAGGGGCAGAGGCATTGCAGGGGTGCAGGCAAGGAGCACAGATCCCATTTTGCTCCTGTTCCCCACACCGTAATGCTTCTGGCACCTCTGCTTTACCCTGCTGTGGGCACAGGAACCCTGCACAGAGACAGACAGCCCCCTTCCATGGGAGCCCTGCTCCATTAGTCCAATAGCAGAGCCGTCTGCACGCCTGGAGTGAAATTCACAGGGTTCTAGACAAGAACCCATTTTCATGGTCACTTTCTGAACTGTAAAATCATTTGCTCGTCGTTGGTGTCAGGCAGGAGCTGCAGTTGCTTTGCTGCTGCCTGTTCTTTTGTTGTATAGATGGCTTTTTTTCTCCCTGTAGTAGCACTGTGAAATAATGTTCTCATGTTATTCTGATAGCTTTGTCATGGCTTTGAAGGTATAGGAACACAGATAAAACAAACATTGTCAGGAGAGGTAATATTTTTGATAAAAGCAAGGTGCTTTTATAAAAAATACATGCTTTTTATATGCTTGGTTCTTGCAGGGCACTCCTCTCCAGATCCCACGAGACAGGTTTCACTTCTCTTCTGTGGTTGGGGTAGTAAGCAGTTACCTGAGGGAAGAGCAGAATCTGAGTTTGCTTACTCTGCAGGTTCACTGGTGACACAAAGCTGGGAGGAGATCCCCAGCCCTTCAGAAGGACCCTGACAGGCTGGAGGGATGGACAGGGAACAACTGCCTGAAATTCAACAAAGGAAAATGCAGGTCCTGCACCTGGGGAGGAGCAGCCCCAGCACAGGCTGGGGATGGCCTGCTGGGAGCAGCTCTGCAGGGAAGGACCTGGGGGTCCTGGCAGATCCAAGAGCCCCAGCACAGGGTGGGCATGGCCAGCTGGGAGCAGCTCTGCAGGGAAGGACCTGGGAGCCCTGGTGGGCCAAAGGCTGTCCAGGAGCTTGGAGGAGAAGACAGGCAATGGTGTCCTGGGGTGCCTTGGAAGAGCAGGGGCAGCAGGTCAGGGAGTGATGCTGCCCCTCTGCTCAGTCCTGGTGAGGGTCACCTGCAGTGTCCAGCTCTGGGCTCCTCTGGACAGGAGCCATGGAGCTTCTGGGGAGCAGCAAAGATGATTTGGGGAGTGGAGCATCTCTCTGGTGGCGAGAGGCTGAGGGAACTGGGGCTGCCCAGCCTGGGGAGGGGCCCTCAGCCTGTGTGTCCCTGTGTGCAGGGAGGGCAGAGCAGGGCCAGCGATGGGCAGGACCTGATGCCCAGGAATGTGAGAGCTTCTTCGCTGTGCAGTGACCAGGACTGTCCAGAGAGGCTGCGGAGATCCCAGAGCCATTGGGACAGCACCCTGTGCCCTGGGCTCTGGCTTGGCCCTGCCTGAGCAGGGAGGTGGGACCAGGTGACACTGCAGGGATTCTTATTCAGCCAGGCTGTGACTCTGTAACCTAGAGCAGACCTCCAGCTGGAACTAGGTTATAGGATGGGCATCATTTGTTTGCTTTGCCGTAGCTGAATGAAAAAGTGCACAGTTCTTTGGGGTTTTAAATGCCTGTGTGAGGTTTTGGTATGTGCTGTATTTGCCTGATCTAAGCCACAGCTGCTTCTAGTCTTATCCAGTAAAATTCAGTGGTGAGAGGACCTCAGATGATGAGGAGGGTGCTGGAGTCACAGCCCTGGAGGTGTTCAAGAAACGGCTGGATGTGGCACTCAGTGCCCTGGGTTAGTTGACAAGCTGGTGATGGCTCAGAGGTTGCACTTGATGACCTTGGAGGTCTTTTCCATCCTAAAGTATTCTGTTATTATGTTTTCCTTTGCTCCCTCCGTTTGTTTCTTTGTGCTGTTTTCATCTTTTCTGACCACAGAAATACTCTGGTTCCATTCTCAATCAGCATATCGGGATGACATTTGTCTGTGGAGTTTTCAAGTCAATTTGATGTTATTTTAATGCTGTGCAGAGCAGGGTTTTGGAACCCTGGAAATTATTTTGTTAAATATCTCGTTAGCGGGTCAGGTGGGGTTCCTTTTTGAGATCTCCTTAAAATTTGAGTAAATATGGAAAACATAAGTTGTGCAGGATTCCTGACTTGGCAGCAATCCAAGTCAGTCACTTCATAGCCCTTTTCCCTGTAAATTTAGCAAGTTTCTCCTGGAAAATATGTTAACACCCTGTTGTGCTTTCAAAGAAGCTAAATGCAGTACACCTTGTAGAAATGTGGAAGATATGCATTTGGCTTTGATGAGTAGCCTTTCCACCAGAATTCATAGTCTTTCAAGAAGCATTTTCTCTGAAATGATGCTTTCAGAGTCTTCTTCCTTTCACTAACATATGCCTAACTACCACTTAACTTGCAGTGATTGCACTCCAAATTCCTGTCAGAAAGAGTAAATTTAAAAAACACAGGTTTTATTCCAAATTTGTCTTTTGATTGCCATGTCTTTGTTTTGCCTTCAGTGGATGTCTAGCTACTTATTCGAGGGATAAAAAAGCTGTCTCTGCAAAAATGATGAGCTGAGTGAAAATTATTTTTGTCTTTGCTGGTGTGTTAAGAGCAATTTATGCTGTACTTTAATATTCTTCCCACTCTTTTGGGACTTGCAGTAGTTTCATTTGGATGGAGGAGAGAAACTTGGACTTGAGGGAAGGAACAGGAAACAAAGCAGATGCAATCAAGGCTGTGTTGCAGCCTGTGGGTTCTCTGGGGTTTGGAATTCTGTGCTTAGAGCGCCGTGGAAAGGTTGCTGGGAGATCAGATCCCAGGCCAAATCCTGGAAAGCTGTGAACAGCCAAAACAGAAATTACACATACCACACATCCAGATTGTAATCAGAGTCCTGAGAAATGCTAGCCCAAGTTATCCTCGATTTGAAATTCATACATAGAATATCTCTAATTTAAAATTCACTGTAGAAATTACAGATTTTTATGGAGAAAATAATTTTAATTTCTATCATCACAGCTGCTTGGGCTGTTAATTGAATGACTGAGCT
This sequence comes from Molothrus aeneus, assembly GCF_037042795.1. Classification (NCBI taxonomy): domain Eukaryota; kingdom Metazoa; phylum Chordata; class Aves; order Passeriformes; family Icteridae; genus Molothrus; species Molothrus aeneus. The sequence continues at coordinate 281,856 of NC_089650.1, read as the reverse complement.
TTACCCTTGTGCTTTAGGTTCTTTAAGGCACTGCTGTGGCTGTGAAAATGGATATAAATTACAACAGTGTTCAGAGAAAATGAGTTCATGCTTGTCCAATCAGCTGTGTAGGCAATTACCTCATCTGCTGGGTCAGCACTGAGCACTTGCTCTTCTCATAAATTTATTATAAAATCATGGCAGTATTTTTTTCATTCATGTTTGGAGTTTGTTGTTTTCTCTGTTTATTGCTTATTCCCAGATGTTATGGTGTCTAATTGCATTTTTGTTGCTGTGGCCTCTCTTTGTAGATCTCTGTGTGTGATACATAGGAAAATACAATTGCATCATTCAGCATTTTGGAAGTAACTGAAAATATTCTATCTACCAAGGAATTGTCTGTTGAAAACTCCCCATGTTAGGGGTTGATATTTCTTCATATGAACACATGCTTCATGTTAGGAACTGCAGGGGGCTTTTATCTGACTGTGGTGTGAACTTTTGCCTTAGAGGTCTGTCCTTCAGAGCAACCTGTTCTGCTACAGGCAGCCAGACAAAAAGCCCTTTTCTTTTGTCTGCCTGTGCCTTCATCCTTGGAACAGGTTCTGTGTGTGGCAGCTGGGAGAAGGGAGAAACCTTGCATGCTGCTATGCAATGCTCTTGGAAAGGGGATTTTTTCACCTTTTATACCAAACTGTGAGGAGCTGTTCCCTGGTCCGTGCCCTGGGGTGAGTGGCATTCGGTGTCTGAGGCTGGAGAGGGAAATTGCTGAGGGAATGTTTAATTTGCACCCCTGGCTGACTGACAGAGTGGAGCCCCTGTCTGAAACACGTGGGGTTTGTGCTTGTTTTGTGGGGAGTCCTGGTGCTCAGGAATTACTGCAAGTTCACTGGAGCTCTTGCTGAGATTGCTTTGCTGTATTGAGTTTGGATGTCTGAATTTTAAGTAGGAGTGGGAGAAGTGATTTAAACAAAACAGTGTAGCCTATGACCCACCACTTTGCCAAACGTGCTGTGAAAGACTTGCCCATTTTGAATTCTGATGTAGAATCATTGCTAATTTATCTTTAGCAAAGTGCTGTAAAACAACCTCCTCTTCACTGGAATATTTGGAGTGCAGAGTCTGCCAGTCAGTTGTGTCTACAAGTGTCCTCTTCAGGCTTAATGAAACCTTGAAAATTCTCACTGCTTAAGTGGAGGCTTTGCCACTAAACTATTTCATGAATGAAAAATGCAGGCCATTAATTTATTAATATACATACACTTTTCAGTTGAATCTGGATTTGATTTATGAAAGATTACAAGTTTCACAGGCCTCCAAGATTTTCATACAAAAGCTCAATGAAACTCAGTAGTTCTGAGTTCTTCTTCTCTTTGGGATTTAACTGTGACATGAAACACCCAAATGTGCCATTGCTTTGCTGACAAAAAGGAGGAGCTGAATGAAAAAGAAGATAGGTAGGCTCTGGCAGTCCAAGAGTCACATTTGTTTGTGGTGAAAAGAGTACAGATCTATGATGAAAGGCAGGAAAATGTAAGTAACACTACAAGGGGGATGCTGTTAAAAGGAATCTGTTTATTCTGCATATTCTAGAGTCACTGAAATCTTATTTACTGGGGGAAAAAAAGGGCACGATATTGTTGCTAACTTGGTTGTTAGCAGTGGGGTGGTCAAATATCTGCTGTTTCCAGGTGTCATGAATGGCATTGTCAGAGGACCAAGACAAAAATGGAAGGTCTAGGTGGTCCACTTGTGTAGAGTATTTACTAGTGATGCAAAAAAGAAAGAGCCTAATCTGACTTTCTAATTACAGGTCATATTATAAGAGATTCTATGCCTGGGGGAGAAACATTTTCCCTAAGTGTGACTTTTTGGCTGGACGAAATTGAGAAAGAATATATTGTACAGCATTCAGAAAGTCATTTTCCAATCATTTTTGCCTGCCCTTTAAAGACTATCTAGACATGTGTGGAAAGCAGCAACACTTGAATATATCTCTTTAATTGACTTAGAGAACTCTAAAAAAAATATTAGAGATGCTGTGGGAAGATGAAACCAGAGGGAACAGTTACGTGTAGTGACAGGCCAGGAGGGAATGGCTTCCTACTAACAGAGAGTAGGTTTACACTGGATATTAGGAAGAAAGTCTTAACCCTGAGGGTGCTGAGGCCCTGGCAGAGGCTGCCCAGAGAAGCTGTGGATGCCCCATCCCTGGAAGAGTTCAAAGCCAGGTTGCATGGGGCTCTGAGAACCTGGGAGAGTGGAAGGTGTTGAAACAATGACCTTTTAAGGTCTCTTCCAGCCCAGGCCATTCTATGACTTTATACATCCCTTATCAAAAGCCACCAACCAACCTGTGGTGTCTTCCATGAGATCCATCATGTGAATAAAGAAAGCTAAAGGAAAATTCAGAAGCTTAATTTTAAGGAGTATCAAAGTCAAACAACTCAGTTTTCAAAAGGTGAAAGAGGATGACAATTCTTGTGTGACATATCTTGGTAACAGGATGAAAAGGAAAGCAGCAGAGTGAGTATAAGAGGCAGAATGGAGTAACTTTCTCAGCCACAGAAATAAGTCTGGCTAAGGATGTCTTTGGAAATGCTGCATGGGAGCTGCAGCCGTGGTGTTTGAGTGTTCCTGTTACCTGTTAGCAGGTACTGACTGAGAGTGGGTTCAGCATGAGCCTAATTAACAGCCTCTCATCCCTGCTGGGGCTCAGGTACTCCTGCTGGTACACTCCAAGCTGTTTGCTCCTTTACCCCATCCTCTTCCAGCTCACAAGGCTCAAATGTTTGCAGGTAGGAAGCTGTCCCTCCTCAGCCTGGCCATTAAACTGGGGCTGAAGCAGGCCCCAAAAACAAAGTGGAGGGAAAGGCTCTAGGCTTAGGTAGCTTGATGTTGGGTAGTGCTTATTACTCAGGGAGTATTCAATCCATTCCCATGGTGTTAACAGCTTCCTGCTGCTCTGGATGCTTATTAAATTGCCCTGGATTTGCAGCAGGTTTGGGAATTGCTTTAAGTGAAAAACTGGTTTTAGCTTGATAGGAAGCTCAAAACCTACTTGCTGGGTCTGACAATACCTTAAAAATAACAAAATAATATGGTGTCCTGTCAGGTACTGTGATTTCACAGAACCATAGAATCATTAAGGTTGGAAAAGACTTCCAAAGTCATCAAGTCCAACCTTTGACCAATCACCCCCTTGTCAATTAAAGCTTAGCACTGAGTCATTCCGTAACACCTCCAGGGATGGTGACTCCACCACCTCCCTGGGCAGTCCATGCCAATGCTTAGCCACCTTTCTCTGGGGGAATTCCATCTGGAACTTCATTTCCATGGCTGTTTGTTCAGCTGGCAGGAGGGAGTTGCACTTTATTGAAGCTGTTTGTTGTGTTCTCCAGGTTACAGCCTGGAGCAGAGGGTTTGTTTCAGGCCCTTTGTTCAGGGATGCGGCCCCGCCTGGCTGAGGGCTCTTTACTGAGGGACGCAGTCACCCCGGCTGAGGGCGGGCCGGGCCCGGCGGATCCCGGCGCTGTCCAGGGCCAGGGCGGGCCGGGCCCGGCGGATCCCGGCGCTGTCCAGGGCCAGGGCGGGCCGGGCCCGGCGGATCCCGGCGCTGTCCAGGGCCAGGGCGGGCCGGGCCCGGCGGATCCCGGCGCTGTCCAGGGTCCTGCACACACGGGGAGACCCGGCTGTGGCAAGAGGTGCCCCGGGTTCTCTGAATTCTCTGATGCTGAAAGCAAGAGAAGCATCGAGTCAGTGAGGAAAGCCCTTTGTCTGAGGTCAGGTTTCAGATCCTATGTGCAATTGTGCTGTCTTGGTTTGGGTTGGGCCCCTCAGGCCTGGCCTCCCTGTTTGGTGCACTCTCAGTAGGGGAGTGACTCCCCAAGTACTTTCACAGAATCACAGCGCCGTTTAGGTTGGACAAGACCTCCAGGAGCCTTGATTCCGATCTTTGAATGATTTCCACCTTGTCCACTAGACCTGAGTACTGAGGTGTTTCCTGAGCACTCCCCAGGATGGTGATTGCCCCACCTGCCTGGGCAGCCCATTCCAGTCAGTGCCTGGCCAGTCCTTCAGTGGAGAAATTCATCCTGACTCCAACCTGAACTGTCCCTGGCACAGCTTGAGGCCACCTCCTCTTGTGCTGTAGCTCCTCACCTGGGAGCAGAGCCCGACCCCCACCTGGCTGCATCCTGCTTGCCGGTGCTTGTGGAGAGTGAGAAGGTTCCCCCTGAGCCTCCTTTTCTCCAGGCTAAGCACCCCCAGCTCCCTCAGCTGCTCCCCACAGGACTTGTGCTCCAGACCCTTCCCCAGCTCCATTGCTCTTCTCTGGACAAGGCTTCATGTAAGCTTGCAAAAAAATTGCACTTTCTGATTATTTTTTAGGGAAGCAATATCCTTAATCCTTCCCCACTTAATCTTATGTTGCTAAGTGTTTTATTATTGATGTAAAAGTGACTGCTGTTCATTCAAATCAGTCATGATAAGCTATTCATTAATTATTCTTATGCCTTTTATGTGATAATACATTTTAAGGAGTTCTGTTTTCATTACCAGAAAGATAAATAGCTAATGGAAACTTCATTGGTTCTGTAATTTCAGTAGTTATTCTCCTTTACCTCCTTGGCCTTCTAAACTTGTTTTCATAACCTTTAGACATGACATTACAAGGTACTGCGCTTCCCTCTAATTGCTTCCTTATTTGGTAAACATGGCTTTTTAAGCACGTTGGTAGTCACTCATTATGTGTGAATCCTTTGATGCTGCTGACCTCCTTTCTGGCTTTCCAGCAAGGGCTTTTAACCTTGGCTCTACTTCTCTGCAGAAAGACTGGCTTGAAGAAAGTGTTGAAAATGCAGACCTGCACCACTGCCTGATGTGGAGTCCTTGAAGGTCTCTGTGTTGTTCTCTTGTGTGCTATTTGCTTTTCAGGCCTTTGTGTCAGCTTTTCGTGTCTGGTCACTTACATCATCAGGATCATGTGCTTCTGCATGAAGGCTAGAATAAAGGTGTAAGGTGCAGGCTGATACATTGTTAAATAACCTCCATATCTGTTGTAAAATTTGGAGTTTTCAAGGTCTGAAATTTGTCTTAAAAGTTAGGTTTTGCCTCCTTATCAATAAGGTAAGTGAAACTTTCTTAAGAGGCTTAATTTTTCTCATTAATAGAGGAGAAAAAAATGGAAGTGTGCAAGTATTAACATCAGCAGTCTTTCCATGCTGCTGAGAAACCAATCTCTGTGTTTAAACTCTGCTCGAATTTCCTGGACAGCTCCATCCTTGCTACTTGTCTTTTTAACCAGTGAATCTCAAAAGATGTCAGTGATTCATCTGAACTGTTCAGAGGTAACAGAAAGGCAAGGGTCACTTGTTGATGAGAGGATCTTTTCCTTGTAGAGGTTCATTGTCTGAGTTTCTGTCAAAATGGAAGTGTGTTGCTACTTTGATACCTCCCATGATATCTAAATCCATATTTTGATGCCTCTGGAAGTTGACTAATTACCTTTGCTGTATCTGCATATTCATATCAATGGGATCAGGAATTCAGAGATCGATTTCCATAAGTGTTATTGTCCTTTCTGCAATTAGGATTGGAAGCTCTTTTTATTTTTTATGAGCTGAAACTATCTTTATTTATTGCAGATACTGTGTCTTGCTGATAAGATTTTGAGGAACATGAGATTGTTGACAAACCTTTAGTAAAACTGGGAAAAGTAAACAGTGCTCCTTCCTGAGCAATAGTTGGTCTTGCAAAATCTGCAGGTATCTTCCTTGCTGACTGTGCTGTCCCACTCTGCCACAGGAGAATAGTTCAATGTTCTTTACTCATTCCTACACCAGACATAAGTAAGCAGATACCCTGCAATTTCCCTGTTCCCTTCTGGTTTCTGCTTGCTGCTCAAACTGTGCACCTTGAAATCACTGGGGGAGAATGTGCAGGCAAGACTTGGAGGACTTTGTCATTTGGCAGTCACATTATTTGGTTTTATCTTCGTTTCTTTGCCTGGAATGTAACAGTTATTTACTTTAACGAAGGCTTTTGTGCATGAGAGTTAGTGTGTGCCTGCAGAGAGAAGCTTCCTCAGCCAGGATATTGTGCACTGGGAGGCAGGAGATTAACTGCCTTGAAGTTTATACTGCATTTTCCCAGACCTGCAGGAAAACTCATTAAACCATCATAAGATAACTGCTTGTGTTGTTTAATAGATGTACATGACATTACAAAAGTAGTTTTCCCAGAAGGGATGATTTGTGTTCATTCTTGTTTCCATGCAACACACAGCCACAACTTGAAAAGGTTTGGGTGCATTTTTTTGGCTTAGGCTTAGAGCATTTTGTTCATGCAGCCCTGGTGTTTACGGGTTGCTACACAGCTTTTTATCCTCTGCTCAGACTTGGAGCAGATTGAGCAGCAGGGGAGAAAGAGCTGGGATGGCTGCTGTGCCTTTGTGCCACCTGGTGCCAGTGCCAACCTGGGCAGTGCCTGCATCAATCCAAGGAGGCACCCAAGGGTAAGGGAAGCCAGCAGAGGCAGCTGTTTATGGCTTCTGGTCATGCTGCTCCTCGAGGAGTTTGTATGCTGTTTTTGCTTTTCCTGCCATTTACATGGGGCTGGGTGACTCCACAGAACATTCAAATGCAGCTATTTAGGAGGCAACGTAAGTTCTTCTTGAGGCTTCCCAACAGTGGAAATGTTGGAAGCTGTAACATCTCCTGGAATAAGAGAAACCCTCCCCAGCCCCACAATATCACCAAATGATATTTTCTTTTTATAATTTTTAATTAAATTTTGGGGTCCTAATGCATTGCAGGTTGTAAGGTTTGGATCCAGAAATCTTGCAGATCTTTGGAGTTTCTCACCTATTTATGATTTTTGCCTTGTCAGGGAGGATGCCCTTGGCATTGCCAGAGCATTCATTATTTTAAATGTTGTCTATGATATGCAGTCAGTAGTCTGTTCCCATCTACAGACGTGCTTTTTTTGGCTTAGTTTTTCCATAATCCCCACACTGTGCTGTCCTGGCTGTATGGAGGCTGACTCTATTGAATTAAATGTCACATCAGCAATGTGAAACATTCTTTTAATTCCAAGCAAGTGCTCCCTTGCAGTGACATCATGCTGGGTAGAAAGCTGTTAAAGATCACACCATTTTGAAGTTCCTACTTAAAGTGCAGCTGGAACTCCAAGTGCCTGCCAGCTTAGTCACTGCTGCTCCGTGCTTTCTGTGAATAATGTTGCAAAGTGTTCTCTGTCTTTAGTGTGTGGCTGCTCTCAGTTCATGGATCCCTTGGAGTAGCAGAGCCTTTCCTGCAGCAGCACTGCGCTGCATTTAGCCTTCCTAGTGCTCCCTGTGTAGATAGCTCCTGAGCTTCTAATCTTGTGAAGAGCAGTGCTGCCTAAAGCAGATGTTTGTGGAGAGCACAAAGCTTGCAGAAGCTTGAATGTGGATCCCACCAGAGGGCTGAATAAAGACACTGCTGTCGTGGCTGAGACATGGGCACCTGCAGAGGAGCTTGTCCCACCTGGGCAGCTCCTCTTTGGTGCAAACACCGAGCTTCAGGTTTCAGCATGTACCAGCTGGCAGTGCCAAAATCAGCTGGAGGTCCATGTGGGATCTCCATCTTCTTTCATGGTCACTGCCACCATTTCTTCTTGTAATAATCACATTTTAATCAGAGTCCCACCTGTTCCAGTGAGGGAGAGTAGGTGTAGCCTAGATATGTGGAATTTGGGATTTATTCCTGTGAGGGCGGTGAGGCAGTGGAACAGGCTGCCCAGGGGAGTTGTGGGTGCCCCATCCCTGGAAGTGCTTAAGGCCAGGGAGGCTTGGATGGGGCTCTGGACAGCCTGGTCTGCTGGAAGGTGTTCCTGCCCAGAGGAGCTGGAGCACGGTGATCTCAGAGGTCCCTCCAGGCCAAACCAGCCTGTGATTGATGCTGTGCCCGTTCCCTTGCTGCCCCTGGGTCACTCCCTGCTCTGGGCTCCTGCACCTGGCTGGAGGGGAGGAAACGGGAGAGCCAGAGGCCCCGTTTCCCTGCTGGGACACACCTTCCCTGGCACTGACGTGTTCTGTGCCGGAGCTGCCGTGTCCCACAGCTCTGTGGGTGGCATCACCAGCCCAAACGTGACCTGCGGACAATGGAGAAGGAGCCACTGCCACCCAGGGTTCAGCTGGCTCCTTGGGGAATTCCCTACAGCCTCGCCCTCCTCATCATGATGCTGCCTGCTCCAAAGGGACAGCAAAATCACAGCATCTTTCCAGTTCAAAAGGCTTATTTAAAAGATAAATTATTCTAATTTATGTCCTCAGCGTTTTCAATGATTTTTGTATCTTCAGCATTAAAGCAGAGGCTGAATACTGTAGTTTATCCTGTTTTTCCAGTAAGAACCTGGTTTCTGATTAAAGTCTTTGGCAGTGAGTGGGCAAAAAATTAGTGCATTGACAACCTAACAATGAAATCCAAGTGATTTAGAGTAGCATTATCTAAAATTATTTTTTGTTAGTATGTGTAATGTTCTTTTAACTGATGACAATGATTTATTTCTGCTTAGATGAATGATGAAACTAATCAGTGCATTGCTTGAGAGATGCTTTGTTAAATTACTCCCATATTCAATTGGGAGTCTTTAATCCATTACTCCGTGTGCTTATTTGTCATTGAATTTGCAGGGGGATGTGCGGGTTCTTCTTTTGTGTACGTGAGTATGAACTAGAATGCCTTCACTGATTGCCAGTAGAGTTTCATTGTTTAAAAAGGGGAAAATGAGACAATGGGGCCTTCCTGGCTCTGGTTTTGTTGGCAGACACCTTTTTAAAAAATTCCTCATGCAATTCATTTAATAAAGTGCTTGACTTATGTTCACAAGGGAATTCCTCCTGCTTGTATCCAATATGCAAGGGGTTACTATTTAAAAGTATTTGTAAATTCTGTGGTAATTATTGTTTAATAATGGGGATAAGTTTATGGGTTTCTGGTGCATTTTCTCTATCATGCTAAATAAACTGAGGCTGTTTTTTTCCAGTCCACCCACTAGACTGTGGCCATTCATAAAAATTTTATGAATGAAGCAAAGAACATGTGTTGACAATGAAAATAACAGTTTCAGGAAGCTAATATTAGTGGAGATGCTTTTGTTACAACTCTGCTGCCTAAAGCCTGCATTTGTTAGGCTTGCTTAGAATTTTGAGGAGGAAAACAGCTGAGGTTTTTGTGATCATTTAGCATAAATGGCAGCTGCATCCCTTTATTGTGAGAATTTACACACTGCCACCTATGAACTGATAATTTGCCTAGCAAAGTGTTGTGATGTGGAAGGTAAAGAAGGAAAGCATTGGAAGGTTTTGTGGAGAGAGGAAAAAAAGCCATATATTTCATAGTTGCTTATGGGCAACACTTAAGTCTAGGACTTGTATCAGTTTTGTGTGAGCAGAGAGTTTTGTGTTTGTTTGGCCAAAGGGCTCCTGGAATGTCCCTGCAGTCTCAGCAATAACACAGATCTGTGAGCTGAATGTCTGAAGCAAGACAGATACCAAATGCAGGCTTCTCCCTGGTCCTCCTAAGGAATTGCTGTTCTCTGAGCCCAGAGCACCTGAAATGCCACCAGGGGCAGAGGCAGCTGAGCCTTTGGGCTTTGCACCCCTGCATGCTGGTAATGGCACTGGAGCCGTGCCTTTGCTAATGCCTGGAGCAAGATTAAAGGGTGGCCTTGTGGAAGAGAGGCCGCTGATCATTTTAAAGGGGGGTGTGGGGGCTCCGATGTCTGTGCCATGTCCCAGATCTTCAGCTCTGTGCTGGGGGAGGCACAGGTGTCTGTGGGCATGGTGGCTTTCACCAGAGCTGTGTCCAGCCTGGTTTTCCTCCCTGTGCATACAGCAAGTGGATCTTCACAGGTCAGGCAGAGGGACATCCACCATGAGGATACAATCTGCCCTTTGTGCTTTCCTTTGGCTCCTTCACATCACCCTGTCAGCCCTGAGCTTCTTCCTTTGCCTCAGACTCGCTGAAGTGATACCTAGTCCAAGATGTGATCCAGGATGTGATCCAAACTTGGGAATTATTTTGTCGTTAATCAGTAGCTATACCTTTGGCAGGGGTGATTGAGTAGTTGCATTGTGAAACTTGTGGAAATTTATAGGCTTGGCTAATCCTTTGTTTTAAGGGAAAGGGAGTGCTACTCTGAAATGAATAGGCTGCTTGGACAAGAGCCACTAGGAGTGAAGTCAACTGGACTAAGCAGCAGTAAATGGGGGGAAGAAGAATTAGAATGATAAGCAAGAGATATAGATAGTAAATTAGGGTTTGGTTAATGAAAAATGAGTGTAATCTGGAACCAATGTGTGTCGATGCCATTGTTTGTTAAAATGTAGAAATTGTGCCTATTTACACCAAGTGTGGGTTCCCACCAAGCTCCCTACTTTGCACAAACTACAATAAAAAAGAGAACTACCTCACCTTGGTGTGGGAATTTTCTGTACACACCAGGTAGCAAGGCTGTGCTCAGGATAAAAAAAGGGGACAAGAGTTTCAAAACTTCATCAGCTTCTGGAAAGCAAAGTATGTATGCGAATGAGAACTGGTATTATCATCTCTGAGCAGAACAGGAAATAAGCCTCCCTTGAAGGACAGCAAGTCACTTCAAGCACTATTAAAGGCTGTTAGCAACTCACCAAATTTGGAAGTATTTAACAACTGCTAAATGTGTGTTTTGTGGGGGGGTCTAAAGGCACAGAATTTGTGCCAGCACCCACTACCCTTAAAAGCAAGAGTTAATGTCTGCTGCCTTTGTGGTTTGGCACAGCCTTTGTGTAACCAGCTGTCTTGAAGGGAGCTTTGATGTATCCTTAGGAAAGGTACTGTTATTTATAGCACACATCTAGTCTGCATTTCCTCTGCTTCCCACCCCCGTGCCTTTACAGAGAATGTGAGCTCTCATTTGATCAGGGTCATCTCAGAGATGAGATGTCTTTGAATCTCAAAGTATGCTTCAGTAACTGTTAAGTTAAAAAATCTTCTTGAGAAGGCAGATGCAGGACAAGAAAGCAGCTGCATATCCAGTATTTCTGTGCTGTGCTATCATGACTGGCTCTCAGGACACTAAAATTTACTTTTCTGCTTAAGCATATCTTAAGCCAGAGTTAGTTTTTTCATTAAAAAGCAAGTTGTTACTTTATGCAAGCTGAACAGAGTCTAGTTTGCAGAGAAAGGTAGACGAAGCAAGTAAATCTAGGAAGAAGAGAAATAAGGCAGCAGGAATAAGTTGTAACCAACGCAGAGTCTGTGCTGTAATCCTGGCCCTGCTTTCTGGACCGTGTTTGCTCTGTGTGGCAGTGCCTGGTGAAGCTATGAGCACTGGCAGATGCTGCTCTGTCCGTGCCAGTGAGGCCACCCAGAGAGAGCTGCTCTGTGCTGCTGCAGCCTCGCTCTCTGAGGCCTGTGCACGAACTCCTGTCTCTGCTGCAGAGTCAGGCTTTGGCAGGTCTGATAAATAAAAATCCCCGCACAATTGTTTTTGCTTGAGGAGAAGATTAACTCTTGTATTGTCGACAAATCACAATCTGTAACTAAATCATACTGCTTTAAATTCACCTGTCTCTTCACCACCTTTTTTTTTTTATGTGCTGGGCTGCTCTGAATGCTGTGTGCTGCTTACATGGCTGCCCCAAGCTCACAGGAGGCTTCTGGCTGACAGGAACATGTCCCATCCATAGTCTGAGATCCTCTGGAATGAGGACTATGCACATCTAATATCTTACTGTGTTTGGTGCACGGGATCCCATGACCATTTGACTTTGCACTGTCATGCCCTGTTCAGCAGCTACAAGAGCTCCTCAGCTAAAATGGTCCCTTTCTAATTTTAATTTATGCTGATACTAATTTGTAATGTGTCTGGGCAACTGGCTGTTTGAGGAGCTGCTGTCAAGCTCCAAATATCTTTGCCTAAGGCTCTGGATTGACCTGTCCCAGCAACACAGCCATGGAGAGAGCCAGGGTGACTCCAGATTCCCAGTACACTTCTGTCATCACAGCATTCCCTGTTCCTTCCTTCCTTTCTTCCTCAGAGGTGTCTTTTGTATATCAGCTCAGGAGGATCACTCTCATGGGTTGTCTGTCGTGTTTTCCTGGTTGTCTTGTTTCCCCTGTGTCCTTGCAGCTTGCCTGGAAGGTTTGTGAGCTGCCTGATTTTGGCCAGCTCTGCCTCAGGACCAGGCAGTTTTGGTTTTGCAGAAAATAATCTTCTGTATCACGTTTGTTGCATCCTGGTTTGGGGAGTGGGGACCAGACTGGTTCTACATGTACTTACCAGATCATTTCTGTGCTTTTTCTTCCCTTCACTCCTAATTCTCCCTTTTTCTTTGTCACGTTGAGCCCTAACACCTCCCTGGGCTCTCCAGGTGTGGCTGCTACAAAGATGTTTTTCTCCTGTGTAAAACTGGTCTTGTTTTGTGTTGCTAGGCTACTCCCTTCCAGCTGCCACTGAAGAAGTGCTCCGTGGTGGGGAACGGCGGGATCCTGAAGAAGAGCGGCTGCGGCAAACAAATAGATCAAGCAGACTTTGTCATGCGGTAAGACAGACACCTCCGTGGCACATTATCCCCCTTCCACTGCTCAGCCTCAGCCTTGCCAGAGCTGTGCCCTTGGCACTAACCCCTGGTCATTGCCTTGGTGCCCTGCCTTTGCAGGATGCTTCACACAAGCAATTTGGGTCAAAGTGTGAGGAGAGGCAAAAAAGGAGTTTGGGCTTGGTTCTGCAGGGGGATGTGGGGTGAGGGGACAGGGTGCTGCTCAGTGACGTTGTGAGGGCTTGTGCAGGGTCTCAGGGAGGTGCTGAGGAGCTGCTCTGCTCATCATTTATGCACTGGTGGCCAGGCTGCTTCATCCTGCTCTGTGCTCTGAAACTAAATGCCATCTGTGCAACCCATGGAACTCAGAATGAGTAGGGGCTGGTTTAGGGGGCAGGGCTTGAGCTGCTGCAAGCCAAAATCTTCCTTTGTTTTCCTTCCCTCAAGACTGAACTGTGGCTGTCTGAGGAAAGGCCAAAGTTCTTCCCTTGAGGTTTTTGTGATTCTTCACATTTCCTTTCCCTCCAGCCTTCCTCAATTTACAAGAATCTGTCAGGAGGGATGTTGAACCAGCTACTGCTTTCGTGATTAAATTTGGCACTTTCTAGGTCTGTGATCCTTAAGGAAGAAAGACAGAAATTAGTTCCTCCCTGATAAACATGAACAAGAGAAATGTCGTGGGGGAGGAACTGGAGGAATGCTCCAAAAGAGATGAGAACTGGAGTTTCTTTGGGTTTCTGATGGATGCATAATGAGCATCCACTAGAGCAAGTCTCCTTATTGCATCCTGATGGCTTATTATAAAACTATACAAATTTGCTCTAAACCATTCCTGTAATTTCTGGTTTGCAAAGACCAAAAATGCCTTCATTATTAAATGCCTGTTAATGCAAAGAAACAGAACAAATTCAAGGCAAACATACACTTGGAGCACTTAGGGAAGAGAAGATGTAAAGCACAGGGGGGAGCAGCACTCTGAGTGCCATTACTGCAGAACTCCTGAGGTGTTCCATGGACTAAATACCAGAGGCTGCAGTGTGTATGCAGGTTCTTGCATTCTGTGTTTTCTAGAAATTAAAATGCTATAGGAGCAACCAGTTACAGAAACAACAGAAGTTTTTTTTAAAAAAAAAGCCAAAAAAACAGCAGCTATTTTAGCTTGATCATAAAACCCTCCTCTGCAGGGAGGGTAAAGCAACCATTATATGCTTTGATTTAGAAATAAGTGATGGGGAGAATCCTGCTAGAATCCCATTTGCTGCCTGCAGGCTCTGCTGTATGAGTGATATGAAATCATTTTTATGGAAAATTTACTTGATCTTTTCTAAATCTCATTTCTATAATCTGAGAACTGAGAGAGAAAGAGCACAATAGTGACTTCCATAACACTTCTTATTTTTTTAAAAGAAATTTGTGCAATGTCTTCAAAGCGTTTCTGCAGTGTGAAATGTCCTGCCAGGTTTTGCCCTTGTTTGTTAATTCATTTCATGTGAATTTTTATTTCACTTATGTATATTTCCATAAGCTTTTTCCTGTGAGAGAAGATGGCTGCAGTCATATGTTGTAATTGCTAAGGTTATTTAATGAGTTTAGACTCATCTGGTCGCTGAGCACCTTCTACCAACACAGTTGTTCCAACACAGGGATGAAAAGAGCAGCAGTTTTCAGCCCCTGAGGCATAGCAAGCTGCCTATGCAATGAGAGAGGTGCATGTGCTCTCCATGTTTAGGTATTGTGGTTGTAATGGGCTCTTCTTCTGATTTTCAAGTTTCTATTTCTTATTTCTAAGAAAAAAACAGTTTTCCCCCACTCCCTACCTGCTAATGCTTATTTTAAGAGAAAAGTGTTGGTTAGTAGTCCTAAGCCATGTCTTTAACTCTATTTTTCATGTACTTACTTCTCAGTAAGTTTATTTCTCTTACTGTTATATCTGGTTACTTCTCAGTACCAGATATAACAGTAAGAGAAATAAAAATAAAATTTCTTAGTATGAGTTTTGTGCTTCAGTGTGTTCCTCACCTGCAGAACACTCAGCACTCTGCTGACCAACCCAAGAAAATAATTGGGAAGGTCAGGTAACAGATTTCCTGCAGTTTCCTGTGGATACTCAGCCCATTGCCTAATGTTTCCTGCACTGTAAGGGGGGAATCAGACTTACAGATGAAGTGTTGGAATAACACATCTGTGACTGGCTTATGAATGAATTGTCATGATCTAGATGCTGAGATGATAAAAGCTGGGGTGAGCTCTTAGTCCTTCATAGTGCTTTTAAATCAACTCGAACCAAAAATGGTTTTTAAAAGCGTGCCCTATGAACTTGTGTTTATTCAAAGCGAGGAGCATTAAATTGTGATCTGCCAGAGGTATTGTGCCGCCTCTCTACGCTAGGCAAATCAGCTATAAATCTTCCTTCACAAATATTTGTTTGACTTTTATTTTACTTTTTCTTGCTAAGATTTTATAATTTATGTTTGAGAATTAAAATTTCCCTAAGCTTCTGGCCTTTCCCTTTCCCATTCCCCTTCTCATCAATGACTGCGGTTTCTGAAACCTCTTATTTTGATTACTTTTTCTGTCTTCTTTTGAATTTCTCTACCTTCTCTTATTTTGTGGTACAGTGAACTAGAAGCTGTTTCCTGGCTGAAATCTCAATACATTGTGCACATCTTAACAAGTTGTATATATTTTCATGACTGTAACAAGTCTTACAGTCATGAAAATGAGAAAATGTTCCTGGAAATTCTGTGTTTCTCGGTGAATGTGATTTAATTCATTATGTTTCACGTAGTTAGGACATGGCTGTCCCTTTCCTTGACATTGCTTGATGATGAGAATTGAAGGGTTTGAGAGCTGGTATTTACATGCAGATAGAGGCTGATAGAACACCACTGTGGTTTTGGTTGGGGTTGTTTTGTTGTTGGTTGCCTGGTTTGGGGTTGGTTTGTTGGGTTTCTTCTGACTTAACAAAAACTGCAGAGAAAACCCCAACAACACTTAAAACACCTAAAAGCGTTTCTCTGAAAAAAAAATCCAAATTCTGCTTGTCTTTGAGAATCATGATTTCATTTTTGCCTTTTAAGCATTCCAAATACTCTTTATGCCTTTGTTTTAAAGGAGAAATCTGAAATTAACAATGTTTGGAAACCAGTTTTTAGTGCAATTTTTATGTATTGAGTAGATTTCTCCTGACTAATTTTTGGGGCAGTGCACAAGCTTGGATACTGTTTGAATGTATCTTCATTTTTATCTCCTGCACCTTCCTCCTTCTCCTAGGTCTTTACAAAGGAGATTTTAGGACTGTTCACTGTGTGGATGTTTCCCTCTACTTCTGGTTTATTGAATCTTGATTCTCTGCTTCCCAAAGTAAATTTGCTCAATTGCTTTGGCTTTATTCCATCATCACCCTGCCCACCAGAACAAGATTGTGAGCAGAGCTGAGATACACGTGTCTAAAAAACCAGCTGATTTTTTAATTCTGTGTTTTCTCAGTAAATTCTATAAGATGATGGTACCCCAGAGTGCAATGTTAAAAGTGCCAGTTTTAGATAATGCCTGCAATACCACAGAGTGGTAATATCAATCTGAAGCCTGATACTGGTAAACAAGACAAAACAGTGTGAAAAACCAGAACTTTTAAGGAGTTGGGATTTTTAAAAAAAGTTCTTCTATAGGTAGTTACAGGCTCTTCCACAGCCTTTCAGCCTCTCAGAAATGTCAAGTGCGTGCATGTTTTCCTTAGCAGCTACACAGATTTCATCTCTGCAAAAGGTTTTATGTCTCTATTTCCTCACAATCTGGTACAAAAATGCTTCTAGGTGTGGTACAGTAGGGAGCAATTGTAGCTTGGTCCAGTAATTCATCATTTTTGCATTTTCTGAAGCCTATCAGTCCTGCATGTCATCTAAAATCTTGGCTGTCTTTGTGTGCAGGTGCAACCTTCCTCCTCTATCCAGTGAATACAGCAAGGACGTTGGATCCAAAACCCAACTGGTGACTGCAAACCCCAGTATAATTCAAAAAAGGTAGAGAGCAGATTTTTCCTTTTCTGGTTGCGGTAGGCAAAAAGAAAAATGCTTCATCAGTGTTATAGAAACTAGTGCATCAGAGTTGTGTTCCTAATAATGTGATCCTGGAGGGGGATCTGGGAAAGGTGCAGCAGGCAATGGTTTGGTGTCAGGTGAGATAATGAAAGCTGAACCCCTCAGATGCTTTCAGTGTCAGCAGGGAGCTAAGGCAGGGCTGTGGTGATGGGTGCCCCACACTGCTCTGCTGGCCAGGCCTGCTCCTGCTGCATCCCACAGTCCGTGAGATGCTGGTTTGGGTTGCTCTTGGTTCCAGCACAGATCACCTCTGAGTCTCACTGCCTTTGCATTATTTGTTTGATACCGACCTACAGAAGGGGTTAGGATGGAACTGCTTGGCAGGGTGTGATCATACAAGCTTTGCTTTCTTAGGAAACTGGGACAAATTTGTGTTGTTTATTAGAGTTGGTTGAAATTTTCCAAATGTCAAGCGCTGATGAGAGTGGGGAAGAGCGAGTGGGAAAAAAATGTCAGTGCTATCTCTCTGATTTTGTCTTCCTGAATTTTAATTGCCATGTTCTTTGTTTATCCTCTGGAATGAGGTAGGTTGTTCTCAGGCAGAACAAGATCTGGTAGTAACCTGCCATGTTCACTGAAAGACACAAGAGAGAAAATATGAGCCAAGGATGAGCAGGAAATGATTAAGCACAAAGAAATGTATAATGTGAGTACTGGCAGGTGAAGGATTGTGAAAGGAAGCAAAGCAGGGCAATTAAATGCATGGTAGAAAGCCAGGTGTTTTAAAAAGAAAGGCACTGGCTTGGAAATGGATGTTTGATGGTATTTGAATGTAATATTTTTCCTCTCTTTCAGGCATTGGAAGGGTCTGTAGTTGAGTGTGTGGAAGAGATGACAGTCTTTGACAGAGTAGAATACAGAAGACAAGCAAGAGGGAAATGGAGTAATAATAATAACAATGAGCTTCAAGAGCTGATTGCAGGCAGAGAGTGCTTGAGTAGGGGAAGGCACAGAAATGCTTGTGGGATGAGATCAAAACACCACGCAGAACTGGCAGGGGATGGCACCAGCTGCCAGGCAAAACCAGGGAGTTACCCAGGGCAGTGGAGCTGAAGACAGGGAATCTGAAAGTGCTGGGGTATGTAGATGGCTAAGTGATTGCAGAAGTGGAATGAAACGGCCAGAACATCCCATCAAGGAAAGATCAGTTGGGCCATGGCATTTGGGATGAAATGAAGAGGAGCAGGGTGAAACACAGCCTTTCAGAGGGCTTTGCAGTTTGCAGGACAGGATTATTTAACTCAGGTGTGTTGGTTTGACACCCTCCCCTCTAGCTAGGTCTGGAGTAGGAAGCTGACTGTAGTTACTATTTTTGAACAGAAAAGGGAAAGAGTGTTAGTGATGCTTGGAGGAGACTGTGGAGCCACACTGGAGAGACCATGGAGTGCTCCAGCAAGAGGGAAGGATGGAATGAGGAGAGGGTTGAGGAAGCAGATGGAGAGAGAGAGATGCTGCTTTGTGAGGGGTGGATAGCTCAAGGAGGAGTGGAGGGGGGTGGGAAATGGGAAAAAAGAGAGCAAGGAAACAAGATTGTGATTAATGTCAGTTTTCAAAGTGAGTGGACAGTTACTGTGATGCAAGACCTTGGATGAGAGAGCATTGTGGAATGTATGTGCATGTGCATTGATTAGGGGGAGATACACACCCAGTAACTGAGAATAACACAGGGTACAAGTTCAGAGCACTGAAAATTGGCAGAAGCCTCCTTTGAGGCTTTGCTTCCTCTGCCTGGTCAGGAAGAAACATTTTAATTTTTTTTAAATAATTGACTCATGTTTTCTGTGTGCTGCCCAAAGTAATTATTTTATCTCCTGTGTGTTAAGTTAGAGTGGGGAAAGAAAGGTTATATCTTGAAAGTTAAAATGAAAAAAAAAAAACTACAACTCTGTCATCACTCCTATGGAAAGAAGCTTTTTTAGGAGTTAAGGTTACTTATACTTTTGATGAAATTCAAAGACATTCATATTTGTGACTGATGAATCTGTTTCTAAGCTGAGTGTTATCTAGTGTCACATAAGGGGATTATTCATTGCCATTCTTCCCCTCTCCTCTTGTCCTTACTTGAAGTATGTTGATATTGATGAGGCCTGACATCTCCATTATCTCTCAAGTGTCTTATGGCAGGTTTAGTGAATTGGTCCTGCAGCACCATTCATGGCTTCTAAAGGATTTACCCTTACCAGATAATTTATGGTGATGATGTTGAGCAGGGCAAAGTTTTCATACCAGGGATGTGGAAGCAATTTTCTGTGAGGTTCTAAAACCAGAATTAGTGCCTTTAAAAAATAATTGTTGGCAGCAGTTATTGCAGAGATGGCACCATTTTCCTATTGATTTAGCACCTTAGGATGGAAGAGTCACAATTTTAATTTAGGAGTACCTAACTTTAAAATAAAATAACTTCTAAACATAGCTTTTTAAAACGCAGAGATGAAGTTCCTTGTCTGTTTTCAGCAGGAAATGAGACCCTGCAGGTGTTGTAGGCACAGAGTGTGTGGTGATTGGGGTGGGGCTGTGCCCAGTCATCCCTGACTGGCTCCAGCTGTGCAGCACAGGTGAGCAGCATTGACAGGAACGAGCCATGGAGGGCACAGGGCACACAGGGGCACTGCAGCAGCAGCAGCTGCAGGGCACAAGAGGCTGGGCTGAGGGACAGAACAGAGCTGCTGCTTGGGGCCTTTGGGGTGTTGGTTGTGGCTCCACCGTCCTTCTGAAAGGTAGTACAGTTTCCACTTGTGAAATATTCTGCTCTATTCTCATTTGGGTTTGAATGTCCTACCCTAACTTCAATTACTGTAATACAGGAGAACTGACAACAGATGTACTGTGGCAGAAATTTTCCAGTGTAAGAGGATGCGTGTTCACTGTCCCAGTTTCTTTTTTTGTCTAAAACTTTTCAGTTTTCAGATGTCTCTCTTCAGTTAATACTGGAACTCACAGTCCTTCCCTCCTGTGTGAAACACCTTTTCCCACTTTGCATTCAAAGCATAACTTTTCTGTCAAAGCCTGTGTTAGGGTTGCAGTTGGGATTGAAATGTTGCATAAAGGTGCTCCTGGGGCCAAGGTGACCTCTCCCACCCTCTAGCCCTGAGTGTTGCTGTGGGACTGCAATCCCACATCTTTGATGTTTCCAGTTCATTCCCCCACCATCCTACTCAGCTTGGCTCCATCTTTGTAGGCAGAGGATTATTTTGTATTTTGTATATTATTTTCTTTCCAAGTCTAGCTGCTCTAAGTCCCTCCTAAGAAAGAGGCAGTGCAGTAGCAGTAGCTGTGATGCGCCTACAGCCATTCTTAAGACTCTGGGAAAATCACCAAGGTTATGTCACTTACAGAGGTTGTTTCCATATTCTGAACCCTTGTCTACACCTGTGGAGAGGGATGAGTCAGTGAACATAAAATGTTCAAGAGGCGGTGCTGATTTTTGATCAATGGCATAAGAATTTTAACTAGGAAACACAAAGAGTTCGAGGATGTGGATTGTTATCTGTTTCTAAAGTCACTGGATCTGGGCTGTTTAGGAGAAGCCAATTTTATGAATTTATCTTCAGCAGCTCTTGCAAATGTCATACAATAATAATTTCTCTGAGCTCCTAATTAAATCTGCAGTCAGATGCTGTTTGCAGCAGTGTTCCTTTCTAGTGCCATGTCTGCTTGTCTGCCTAACCTATGCACACTTATATCATCAATAACAGGGATATAGTACTCCAAACAGATGTTTCCCAGCATTCAGAGAGTTTCAGACCAGCTGATGATTTTTAGGGAATATTTTATGCACGAGCTGTGTGTCCATGGCCTGTGTGGAAGTTTGGACTTCCACCACTGAATGGGAGTGTTTTCCTTTCAGTAAATTAATTCACCTTTTTGATCTCTGTGATATTTGACAAGTTTTTGCTGCATCCAGTGTCTTGCACTAAACCATGGTGAAGGAATGAGACTAAAGACTAACAAATGCAATGATTCTGCCTCTCAGCTTGGAAATGCCAGTTAAATATCACTGCTGTTTATTAGGTTCCCATGGATTTTGAGTGGGTTTAAATTTGCTTTCCAGTGTCCCCTGCATTTTATAGGCAGCTAATAATCTTTCCTGGATTCAGTCCTGAAGACATCTCTGAATCCAACTGACTTAGACTATTAGGAATAAAAATCTGGAATTGAAGCAATAATTTACTTTGATAAAAGCTTCCTTCATCTTTGATCAAACAAATGTACAGTACTATGCCTGTTGCTTACACTCATGAAAATGTTTCATGAAAGTTCCTCTTCAGTGTGTCTCCATGTAAAAATGACATATTCTGTTCCTAGGTAGTTACATTATTTTTTGGTAATTGCAAAAGAAAGGTAGAAACCACCCATAAAATATGTTCTTGAAGGAAAACCCTTTGTGCTTATCTTGTCCTTTCTATACAAGTCAAGTGATGGGAAGATATTTCCCTGTCAAGTCAATTAGTCACCAGATTTTAAACACTTCATAGAGAGGTCCTTTTTTCATTCCTGGTATTTAAATTTAGCTCAGATGGTTGAATTGATGAGAAGTCCAAAGTCATCTACAAGAGTCTCTGAACACCTGTGCCAACAGCAAGGGGATAATATTTTTGGGAAGTACTTCTTAGGAGGCAAGACTGTGATAAACTCTTCTGGACATGGAGGTTGCTTGAAGCCCTATTTGGTGGTAATCAGTTTTTTCCCTCCTCTAATACAAAGTTTCTTTAAAAATCTTTACATTTATAAATTTTGCCTTATTTTCTCTTCGTGTGGAACATCTATTTTTGTCCTTGTTTGAACAGAAAAGGAAGCAAAGCTCTGGGGATGGAGGGGACTGGCTCAGTGCTACCACCAGGCCAAAGGCAAAGCCAGGAAAGAAAAATTCCAGAATTTCTGGTTTGTTTTTGTGTTTCTTAGCTGATGAGCAGAAATACCTGGAGTTGGAAAAAAGTCCTGCTGTGACTGGAACAGTTTGTTGCTATTACAGCCATGCTTTGACCCCACTGAAATCAGGGGCTTGTACTCTCTTAACCTCGAGAAAGAGCAGTGAGCAGGAAGGAGATCCAGGAGCCCTCAGCCTAAGGAAAGGACTGGTGGGTCTAGAGGTGTCTCAAAATGCACCTTTGGCTCCAAAGAGAAAGGTCAGGTGCTGTTGCAATGGGTTAGGGAAACGGCAACTTGGAGGAAAAGTTATTTAGTCTGGGAGAGGAAAGACTGCGGAGAAGAGGGAGAGTTTTCTGAGATACACTTAGGGATGGTACCTCATAGTGAAAGCGAGTGCCAGGTGTTAGGAAGAACCTCCCAGAGAACCCACAGAACTCTCCATCTTACAGTAATTTAAAGGGCAAATTGATGTGGAGATGAAATGGGAAATTATAAATGAGATCTCATGAAATCATGGTTTGATGCTTTTTCTTGAAAATAAATGTTTTATTAATAGTTGTAGTAAAGTAGAGATAGATGATACCAGGTTTAAAAGAAACCATTTGGATTTGTGATTGAAATAGCCTCAAATTTCAATTCTGCTGTGTATTTGTTGTAGGATTGGAGAGGAATAGGAGGCATTACTTTACACATGCATGTGGAAGTTTCTTGTCTGGGATTTTGATGATAATCATCGTTATCTCCATTGTGGATGACATTTTAATTGCAAAATCTTCGCCTTACCAAAATCACCAGTGCTTGCTCATCTGTGGGGATATTCATTAACACATTGACTCACACATTTTTATTTTCTTGGCAAGCTGTGGCAGGAAGACTGTTCCTTTTCATTCCTCCCCCCTCTCCCACCTCCTGGTGCCTTCTTCAGACCACTGTATCCAAGAGTCTGCCAGCAGTACCAAACAGAGACAGCCAGCTGTCTGATTTTCCATTATTAGCTCTGTGAAATGGGAAAGCTATATATGCCCCTGAGCAAATAATGCTTTTAATAGCATGAGGTTTTTTCATCCTTACATTCCTGCAGTAGGACTTGATATGGGAGCTTCTAAATACTACTACCAACATGTGGAATAGTTAATCAAGGGCCTTATATTTAAGTATGTAACTAGTATCTTCAAAGCCATTGGAATACTTTGGTGTCTTGTATGGACAACCCAGGTTTGTTCAGAGTAACTTCTCCAAAGATTAAGTGCCCAATCCATGTTTAGGTAACCAGTCTTTCTTTACAGTCTTTAATGTTAACCTAGATTTTTTTAGCATTATTGCATCTCTTGGATATTTTCAGATACTGATTGGAAAGCAAATGTACATTTTGTTTTCTTTTAAATGGAGATACAAGGCATCCTGCAATCTGAATGAGTGCAGATAATGAGAACACAGAAGATGGCCATTTCCCTGTAATCTGCCAGGTTGTGACATTCCCACTTTTTCTTTTGTTCCTGTCTCTAAATAATTCCCACAGTTTGCAGCATCTGCAGCCATGTGATTCCATAGACTTCCAAGAAAACCTGTAAATTCAGAGACAGCCACAGGAGTGTAGAAGTTATCCTTATGGATAGCAGGCCAAAAGCTTTAGGTTAAAGCACAGATGTCAGAGTCAGAAGGATTAATTAGAGTCTGGTTTTTCATTAAACAGCTGGGGATGGCTGAGAATGAGATAAGCACCTGAGAAGGCTGAATGAATTTTAAGTAGCACTTGGAATAGATGCTGAAGGAAAGGATGAATGGAGAGAGAAACCCTCATGTGGAGTCCTTTAGGGGAATAGACTGCAGCATAAATCACTGTGGTGCTTCACAGACTGCAGGGATTTTTAGGTAAACCAGAAGGCAGATGGATCTTGAGAAATGTTTTTTTAGGAGTTTATTTATAAACAGCCAGAGCAATATCAGAACCACTTAGGAAGAATTTTTGGGACTTTTTTCCACATGTTCTTAGGACATGGCATAAAAAGCAAAGTAGTGCCTTAGGAGAGGCTTAGATTAGATACTAGGAAAGATTTTTTTCGCTGAAAGGGTTTTAAAACATTGGAACAGATAGTCATGTTGAGTCACCATCCCTGAAAGTGTCAAAAAATGTATGGATATGGCACTTGAGGACATGGTTTTGTGGTGGTGGAAATGGTGGTGCTTGATGGCTGGATTTGATTATCTGAGAGGTCTTTTCAAACCTTAAGGATTCTGTGATTCTGTCAGAGGGTGGGGGAATCAAGGGCAGAAGAAATCAGTTGTTCTGACTTAGTTTGGTCCTCAGAAAGAGAGTGGAAATGGTTAAATATTGAAGAAATATCTCCAAAGGCCCTTCCCAGGAGGTAACAAAGAAGTTAAATGGCACCATCATGCAGGGACAGGTATTGTCAGGGATTAAAACCTATTTTCAAAGCCAGGGTGTGCAAGATATGAAAGCCAAATTTCCAAGTCTGTCTCAGAAACCTGAGCTGCTGGTCCTGATTGATTTATGTTCCATAGGAATCCTTGTTCTGACCATTCTAGAATGTGCTTTTAAACTTAGAGGCAGGCAAGTGGGAGAAGAAAGTGCTGAGCAGCTCTACCCACAGGCTCATTACTGCTCATTAAGAGGTCTCTGGAGGAAATGTTCTCATTTTATTGTCTGGATGTCTGTTTCACTTGCATGCAGGCTGGCAGAATGAACAATTAGGTCGCTGTGTAAATGCAGAATGGGTGGAATATTTATGGGAGCCAACGTTTCAAAATGGCACAACAGGGAGAAAAAGACAAACAAGTTTTGGAGGTTTTTTACCCAAAATCTTTGCTTTTCTCTTCTGAGTTAGTTGAATTTCTGAAGGTGGTCTCTGAGCAGCCAGGACAGAGAGTTGTGATTGCAGGGTGTTGCTCTCATGGTTTCCCTGGGGCTCAGGAGGAATTTTGGAGGCTCTTGAGATTATTTGTAAACAAGGAAGACTCTTATTTCAATTTCTGGTGAGCTTTACCTCCTGTCAGTTTTGTCACCCCTGTGAGACTGAAAGTTCTCAGTGCATTTACTTGCGTTCATTAAGGCCTGAATATCTGAGGAATAATCATAAAATAAGCTCAGGTTTCCATGGGTTTAAATTTGAAACATTAGAATACAAAGCTAGATCAGAGTGTGTAGACAGCTTGTAATGTTGAAGTGTGTTATTAACAGCTAATAAGAGATGGAGCTGTAAAGTGGGACTAGAAAATATCTCCAGTAGAGTAATTTTAACACTCTCCCTTGGGTGTGTGGAGATAGAGCTATAAGATTTGGCATTGCTGATTTTGGCAGCTGTCTGTGCACTTGGATCACTTGTGCCCTTCTCACTGAGGCAGGGTGGGTGCTACAACCAGACCATTAAGGCTCTGACTCTCTAAGTCAAATTGCACACTAAAATTAAGGGTCTATGTCATATGAGTTTTGAAGCAAAACACAAGGGATTTCTCAAGTGTCTTGAAATAAGAAATTTTAGCTACTTTAGGAGACTTTTGTACAGGAAATCTTACTATTGTTTTTAACTCCGTTTGTGCCAGCCCCTATAACTGGCTTGCCTAGGGGGTATGGATACTTTGTATTTAGAAGGAAAAAGAAATTCATTTTTCAGACTGGAATGTTCCACGGTGACTGTCCTACCTTTTTTTGCTTTTTCTACAAGGATAGCAAACAATGTGCAAAATGTCAGCCTGGTCTAGTGGAAGGATCCCTGCCCATTGCAGTGGGGCTGGAAACAGATGACCTTCAAGGTCCCTTCCAACCCAAACCATTCTATGATTCTCTAGAAATACGTGTATTACCACATTTCTAATTAATTTATTCTGTTATGTTGTGGGAGGGTGTTGGTTCTCATGTGGTAATTATTACTTCTGCTACTATTGGCAGGCCTTCCTTACAAACAGGAGAGTGTTTGCCTGGGTTTATGCCCAGAGCAGCATTTCTAATGAGTAGCCATGCTGAATTTGTACTCAGGATACTCTGAGCTGAATTTTTCAGTGCCCTGCCTGTTTCGTACAGGAGGTTGGCACTGAGCAACACTGATATGAGGCACAGTGGGGAACAGAGAGCTGAGCCTGTCACTGTTTCCATGGCAAAAGTTCATCCTGGGGTTTAAAAGATTGTGGCTCATTAAAACTTCAGTCAAGGTTTCCTTGCTCATTCTGATCTCTTATCAGCTTCAGTCTCTGCTCTCCTGTACTATCCAGTAATGAAGTACTGTAAAGCAGTAATGTAGACTTACACCAGATGGTTGTGTTTACTATCCAGCCAAGAAGGACTCATCTAATGTCACCTTTTCCAACCCCATTCCAGGCAGAGACTGGCTAAACACGGTAGGCAGACTTTTAAATCCCCACATCTTAAGCACGTAATTTGTAAAATTCATCTTACTCTCTGGAGACTTGATTGCTGAGATGCCTTGCCCAAGTCTTGGCAGTGCTGCAGATACACAATGAAAGCAGCTGCCACCTTGGCAGGTTTGGGTTGAAATATCTTCGTAAAGCTAAGCTTGAGGAGGACTCACAAAATCATGGAATGGCATAAATTGTGAGGGACCCCTGGAGATGAGCCTCTGCTCAAGCAAGGCCACCCAGTCCTGGCAGCCCCTGTACTGCTTCAGCAGTTTTTAGAAAAAACTTGAAATCTGGTCTGTAGGCATATACTCATAGCACTTTTCTATTCACTCCCAATGACAACAGTAAAGACTTTCAAAAAGAATAGAAGACAAAACGAGGTAATTGGATAAAATCATGAAACGTGACTCAATTATCTTTTCTTTTTGTAAAGGTCTGCTCAGTAATTGAAAGATGTTCTTACACTCTGAGGTAAAAGGGTGTGATTCTTAGATTCATCAGGCTAATTAAACTTGCTCCTGACATGGTAGAGAGTTGCTTTTCAGATATTTCTGACCAATCTCTGTGACCTTCCATTTTGGTTATGCCAGAGTGGTGTTTGGGCAAGAAGGCAATCCAAGTAGCCAGATGTGTATCCTGACAGTGGCCTGTTGAGCAGTAGCAATGGGAAGCAAGAAATAAGAGTTAAGCTTCATTTTTTAAGAAAGCAACTGACTTACAAAAGAAATCTTTAAAAAGCCCTGCAACCAAACACACCATTCTTTTATAGCAGTTGCAGCAATCAGTTTTGTGAGACCTGGGCTTTGTAACACAAGACACAAACTCACTCAGATATCAGAGGCTGCCAGTTAAATACAGTGAAGACCTGGCATCAGTGCTCCTGTTATTTGTGGAAGTTAGGCAGGATGAATGGCCAGGGTGTAAATCTGAGTGCAAGGTGGAGTCTCTGTGCTGGTCAGAACGGGAACGTGCTGCAGGTACAGATCTGAGTGCTCTCAGGGATGTGAAGCACAGCTGTGTTAGCCAGCAGAGCTCATTGGTCTCTGGAGGGCTCATTCCAGCAGAGGGGCAGCTTATCCTCTGCTCAGGCTCTTCCCAGCAGCCCTGCAAGGGCCAGGTGAGCTCAGTTTACTCTGGGGTGCCCAGCTGCAGCTTTAGCAGATGGCTGTCCCAGCTGTGTTCTGTTCTCAGGTCATCCCTGTGGGAGGCAGGCAGGGACCAGCAGGTGCTTGGAAGTAGAACAGCTCTAAATCCAGGTGTTCCTATTGGCACAAAGGGGCCTGGGTACTGCTGAGTAAACCAGAGGCACCTCAGAAATGCGGCTCCTTCCCAGCTGTCCACTCCTGTCCTGTCCCAGCCAGCCCCCCAGGGAATGACTGAATCTCACCCTTCTGTGTCAGGCAGGAAGGAATCTTCAGAAAAGCTGTGGAGCTTTGGGGGTGAAGGCATGTGTGACAGCAGGGGGAAGGTTTGAGCTGGCCTTTGGGAAGGGCTTCTGGTGCTGGTTCTGTAGTGGAGAGCAGTGAGCAAAAAGTTTGTTTGTGGGGCATGATTTAAAGAGCTGATCTCCCACTCTAGAAGGTGCATTTTGGGTAAGTTGTAAGTCAAGCTGCTGTTGGCAGGCTGTGCAGAGCTGCGTTTAGGAAGGTGTATGAAATATTCCTGTCCCTTGTTTTCAGACAGGATAACAGAAACACGAGGGAGCTGTCACAGTCCAGCAGTGAGCCAGTGAAGCCCAGAGCAGTGTATCCCTGGTTTTTTGCCCAGTCTTTGATCAGAGGTGTTTGCTGACTTACCACATGTGAAGGAGACTTCATGTTCTTGGCCGCTCACAGAGTTTCTTTCATGAGTATTAAATCTGCATAAAGAGATTAATGAGACCTGCCAGAAAATCTGTTTCTGTCCACAGAGTTGCTAATTGCTGTTCACACACTGTCAGGATAGTGCAGTGTTTGCCTCTCATCTCTGATGCTTCTTCCTCAGGTGCACATCAAGTGACAAACTTACTGTCCAAGACATTTTCCTCTGGCATGGGGTGGCAGGACCCTGGGCACGCTGCCTTCCTAGGAGCCAGTGATGCCATCAGGGATGGGTCTCTTTCTGTTGGTTTTCCTCAGTCACCGAGGAGCCACAGCAGAGAAGCACCTCCAACATCCTCCTTTTATGTTTGTCAGTGTTCCTGGATGTTGCTGGGTCAGCTAAGTCCCACAGAACTGTTTGCCCTTCCTCTCGTTCTGCCCTTTGCAGCCTTGCATGAAAATAGGCCTCTGTGACGTGAGGCCTTAAATAACCACCATTAGCAACAGTCCTGGGATCCCAAGGAAAAAAGAAAGTAAATTAATAGTGATGGTGATTAATTATTTAAAATTATTTACTTGGAATAAAGTGGGTGTGAGATATCAATGGAGTTTTTTCCCCCTGTGTGTGCTTAGCAGTTGCAAAGGAAGATTTTGGCCTGTAGAGTGAACTGCCTTTTAAGGGACTGATTCTTCTTCACACAAAGGGAATTCATGTTTGACAGGTTCCAAATTGTGTTTTGCTGTCTTCAGGTGGCTCTACTGAGGCTCTGCTGGCAATGTTTAGATAACAGAAGTATGAGAGCTGAAGCGCTGAACCAGAATTTGCCATATAAATTTTATTTCTCTTGCAGTATTCGTAGAGGCTTCTCATTCCCTGAAGGACAGTCAGTGTTTGTAGTGGCAGCAGCATTCCAGTGGTCAAGAGCAGAAACTGGCAAGCAAGGTTTATGTTGTGTGCTAATGTTCAGATTCAGTGCAGATCTTCTGCTTTAGATCATTTGTTTGAGAAATTGGCTGTAATGCTACTGGCAAAGAAGGGGTTGGTTCTTAGAGTAAATATGCAGTTCCTGATGACCTTGGCTAGAACTCAAATTACATCTTCTGCTTAGAACTGAAGTGAGACTGGTTTTGCCTTTGTAGACAGGTTCCTAAGTTGAGCTGGAATATTAGGTGATCCTTCTCCCATTTTCTGATTTATGCTTCATTCAGCTGTTTATTCTGGCTTTCAGTGTAAAGTAACATTGTCTGACTGAGGGTGTGCATGGGGACTGAATCCAGCCTTTGGAACCTTCTGTCCAGTCTCACTCTCCCTGGAGGAGATGGGGGATAGCTGGTCCCAGAGAGTGAAAACTGCTGCTGCTGGAGCCAGTGGGGTGCACTGGCAGGCACAGACCAGGTGCAGGAAGAGCTTGGGGGCAGGGGATGGGGCTGCTGGCAGATGAGAAAGATTTAAACCCCATATCTGCTTCTCCTCCTTCTTGCATTGTGTTTTCCCCTTTCCCCACTTAGGATGCAGCACCAGATCTGTGTGGAGGGCAGCCAAACTCTGTCAGTGCTGCAGGATAGCTGGCCAGGATAATGTGTGGGGCTGGGCTGGGGCTGATGTGTGCCCTTAGGAAGGGACCTGCTCCCTCTGTCCTCAGACTGACCATAGACAGCCTCCTGCAGCCCTTGGCAAGGATGGCTGGCAATGGCTCAAAGGTGCTGCCGTGCCAGGAGTTGTGAGCTGTGCAGTGACACAGGGGCTGCATGCATAGGCTGTGATCAGTAAATGCTGCTCAGGCAGCAGCAGCAGCAGCCTCAGGAAAGAGGACAGGATGGAGGGACAGCTTTCAGAAGGGTGCCTCACTAACAGTGCCAGGTGTATGTTGTCACTGGTCTGCTGTGCATATCCTTCCACTTGGTGAGAAATGCTGCTTCCAACCTTGATTTTCCCTCCCTTTGTACACTTGCTCACGAGAAATTAGAAGATTTCTTTTAAAAATATTTGCTGTAAGTTTGCCATGAATTTTAGGGTAAATTAAGGAGAAGGGGGAAAAGAGTGGCTGAATAAAGGTATAAGTGAGTAAGTGGCTGAATAAGAGTAAACTGTTTATAAAGATAGGAATTCGCAAACTATCTCCCATCTTGCAGCAGCTGTGGACTTTGAATGAGAACAGCTTGAATGTGGAGTGTTCAGTGCTCAGAACAAATTGCACAACATGGGTCATTTCAACAAATAATTCCAATGACTTTTTGATGTGCACGTGGATCACTCAGTGGGCTTTGGATCACTTAGTAGCCCTCCTAATAACTCTGATCTTGTTTATTTGCTCTGCCATATTCACTCAGCTCTGAATTGTGATGCAGAAATTATCCAGGGGTCTCTTGTTGATAAATGATATGATATGATATTAAGCAGCATGCTTCATGCCGTGTAAGCCTTGCCTCAGATCTGGCTGGATGAGCCATGCAGGCACAGCTGGAGTTGCAGATAATGGATAACATCCTCAGCTGCTGCATTATGGCCGTATCACCGCAGGGAAGCCAAGGGAGCCACACTGATGCTCAGCATCTGAACAGCTCAGTTCCTGCAATTGCTCTCTGTCTCTCAGCTGCCCCAGCTCGGTCTGTGCCTCTGTGCTTCCCCAGCAGAACTCGGCGAAATCCCTTGTGCCCGAGCGGGGATTTCAGAGTGCCCCACTGGCAGCAGGCTCTGTGTGGGATGATGAGTGCGCTGTTGGGAGCTGCCCTTGCCCGTCCTCAGAGCTGAGGCAGCTGTGTGCAGCGCTTGTGCAGGAGCAGATTTACCTCACTTGGGAGCTGCCTGTACCTTGTACTGCACCCTTCTTTTGTGATGGAGCCAGCACTGAACTGAGGCTGGTGATTTAAACTAGCAGCTCATAAGCCCATTTCATACCAGAGCCCTTAATTAGAGACAGATTCCCCATTTCCTTTAGCATTTAAATTATCTGCACTTGTGTCTGCTTTCCAGCTGTCCACAGTCAAATATAGCCAAATACAAATTATTACAGAAATCTATTGCATAAACAGGCCTGTACTTCTTACAAATGCAGGTCAATAGTTTCTGAGTATTTTCCAGAAAAATGGATGTCACTGGGAAAATTTTTATTACAAAAATCCTACGCTCCAGCATTATTTGTATTTTTGGCCAAATGTATTAAAAGGAGTAGTTTGAACTGTCTTAGCCCTCCTCCCAAACTAATCCTCTGCAGTCTCTCAAAGACAGGAGAAGCTGTTCTACCTGGTGCACAATGTTTGCAGCTGCTGCATTGTACTTCAGAGAGCATCTTTGCTAACTGTACATGCAGCTCAGGATTTGGAATGGAAGGGCCCATGAAAAATATTGCCTAATTCCCATCAGTTAAGGTCAGCAAGCAGGAAAACACTGAATCAAACTCTTAGTAGCCTTTTATTCTCGTTGCAGTGTTCTATCTCCCAAATCAGTTACTCTGGATTTGCAATTATGTAATTAAAAGCAGAAATTGGATTTGTTTTGTAGGAAAACTGGATTTATTAGGAACCAGAAGCTACTGGTTATTACCTGAAATTGTAATTTCTTGTTTTTATTCAATGATGAACTACAGAATGACCAAGGCAGCCCTTCTGGCAGTGATTAACATTGATAGAAACCTTGGTGTTTCCAAAAGCCTCTCACTTGCTGTATATCTTCCAATGCTTATAAATTCATGTGATTTCTTTAGAGAGTGAGATGGGATATTTTTATGGTGGATAGCAGGGAGGGCTGCCTCGTCTTTCATAACCTGACATTATGAGACTCCCCATAAAGCAGCAATGTGCTTTTGGCCACCAGAACACCCACATTCCTTCCTTGAGGAATCAGCCAGTCAGTAACGTGCGTGGCAGCACAGTGTATTACAAGAAAAGGACTCTGTTATCCCACTCTTGATTCCCTGCTGCTTCATTCTGCCCTTGCCAGGGGACACTTGGAGCAGTCTGAGTATGGGGAAAAGCTCCTTGACCTTTCCTTGGATGTAAATGTCCAGCATGGGTGCAGTCTCACAGCTTCACTGCTGGTGAGAACAGTTTAACCTGGTCAAAATGCGAGGGGAAATACAAATCTTAGCTGAGCACTGAGAACTGAAAGCAGCACCTGGCAGCTGTTGCTCAGACAGAGCACAGGTGTGAAGCCCAAGAGCTGGTGGCTGAGCTGGACAGACAGCTCATGGTGGCAGCAGTGCCCACCTCCTCTTTCACCCTGTCCTAGCAGAAGTGAAACAAGAATTTATATCCTCCCTGCAGGACATTAGGAGATCCTAATCTCCACCAGCTGGTTACTCAGTTCTGCTCTGAAATAAGGAAATACTTTTTTGTCTTTATTTACTGTTCTAATGATTTAAAATTGAACTAATAAGTAAAGTTTTACATCTTTAACTTTTGATGTTTAAAAAAATTCTGATTAAAAGATAATCAACTAATTTAGGGGTGATTAATCATTTTCTGAGGAAAAGTATTTTTATACTAGTTGATGAAATCTCTCAGAATGATTATTCTTCAGGCAACCTTTGAATTTCTGGCCCCTTTCCATAGACACACTAGTGCCTTATGCCTTACATGTGTATTTACCCAGTGCTGTACAGGGATTGAAGTGCCTCATTGCTAGCTGCTTGCTACTGATTTGAGATAGAATTTGTGGAGTTTGGTGCATGTTCCATAGCTCAATTAATCTCCAGGTGTGGCTTTAGCAAAGTTGCAGAGCTTTGGGTTGAACCAGCCTTCCCAAGTTTCATTTTCCTGGTTTTCCTTGGAGTTTGTAACCCCTAGCATGAGGTGAGAACAAGCACTTGGGAGAGCAGGTCATTGCATTTTGAATCATCTTACAATGGCTGTGAGTCAGAGCCTCTAGCCATTCTGAAAATCCCTGCAGCTGTTTCTGTTTGGCTTTCCACTGCGAACTGCAGCCCCTTTCACAGGGACATCCTTTGGTCTTGTCCTTGCAGTCACACATCAGACCTGGCAGGGTTGTTCTCGTGGAGCTCTGATGTCTGCAGCACCAGAACCCCTGGGTTTTACAGGGAGCCACCCCTGAGGTGCATTTAAAGGTGAGGAGTCAGGGGTGATTTGTGGGACAAAGCCCCAGAGGTGCAGGGAATGGGGAGCTGTCCAGGGAGGGACAGAAGGACAGATGGACCGGGCCATGCTGTGACATCTGGAGGGAACATTGCAGCCCACAGCTGTGAATGCTGCTCAGAGAGGAGAAGGCTCTCAGTCAAGTGGCATCAGCCTGTTTGCCTCAGCACTGCAGGAGCTCAGATGATCTTTGGGAGAGTTCCCTGGCGTGGAATGAGAGGGAGAGCTTACAGTAAAGCTTTTTTTAAATCAGCAAAAGGGGGAAGCTGATCCCTGAATTACACAACAGCCATGCCAGCTAAAAATGGATCAGAAAAAGCTGTTTTCAATATCGAGAGCTTTCTCTCCAAAAACGTTCTCATTCACAAAAAAAGAAAAGGTTATTTTTTTTATTGCCCTGATAACTGGGACAAACACCTGGTTCAGTGTGCTCCAGGACTGAAACAAGGCTCAAGACGCTTTTTTATCTCCCTCTCTGTTACAAGCAGCCCTTTCTTCCCCCAGCCCTAGGCCAGAGTAAGAAGTCTGGTACATTTAGCAGAGTCACACAGAAAGGGATGGTGTGTCTGCCTTGCTTCTGGTGCAGATCTACAGCCAGGAAAGAAATATTTTATGTGACATTTCAGTGATGAGGGTGAAGAGCATTAGAACCGCTTGGCCTTTGCATGCTGTTGTGCACTCACTGCTCCTTGGTCTCTGTGAGGATTAAATGAAAGAAGGTCAGTAAATGAGTGCTCAAGAGATCTGAGAGTGAAAGCTATGGTTTGAAATCCCAGAGATGCTCAAGGCTTATTTCCTCATGGAGTGTGGACTCTGTTCCAACAGCAGGTTTTAGTTCCTGCCAGGCATGGCTTCCAGGGAAGCGAAGGTAGGAATACCCTTGGCTCTACAGGGAACGGGCAGCTCCTTGTTGTTCATTGAGGTCTTGTTTCCAGCCAGGCAGCAAAATCACTCGATGCAAACACTGTGCATGTTGCTGAGCATCATTTTTGTGGTAAAAGCCATCTGTGCATTACTCTGCAGTGGAGGATGTCAAAAAATAAAAAAAAGAAGTCTAGGAAAATGGTCTTGTGGTGACATCTGAGAGTTCATGTGACTGCTGGGAAGTGAGGAGGGAGGGAGGAATGCTGTGCAGTGCAGACTCTTGTGTTGTGGTTTGGCCCTGGCCCAAGGCCAGGCACCCACGGAAGTCGCTTGCTCAGCCTCCCCTGCCACAGCTGGGCAGAGCAGGGAAAGATTTAATGAAGGGTTCATGAGCTGATAAGGACTGGGAGAAAACACTCCAAGGGCAAAACAGGCTCAACTTAGAGATACAAAGGTGAATTTATTACTAACAAAGTCCGAGGAGGATAATGAGAAGTAAAATAAGCCCCTAAAACCACCTTTTCTTCCCCCAGCTCCTCCCTCCTTCCCAGTGGCAGCACAAGGGACAGGGCTTGGGGGTTTGGCCAGTTCAGCACCCAAATTCCTCTTTGATTGCTCAGGGAGAGGAAGAGGAGTCCTTCCCCTGTGGGGCCATGGGGTCCCTTCCCATGGAGACAGTTCTGCCTGAACTTCTCCAGCGTGGCTCCAATCTCAGGAGCAGCAGTGCTCCCAAAACTGCTGTGCTGTGGGTCACGCACACCCACTGGCCCATGGGGTGGATTCCTCACAGGACAGGCTGCTCCAGCCTGGGAGCAGGGCCCCCTCTCTCCCCTGGGACTCGCACTGGATCACAGCCCCCTCCAGGCATCCCCTGCTCTGGCATGGGCACCTCTGAAATGGGCTGTCCATGGATCTCTGCATCCCTCCTGGATCCCCAGGGCTGCAGGGCACAGCTGCCTCACCATGATCTCACCACAGCTGCAGAGGAATCTCGGCTCTGGCCCCTGGAGCACCTCCTGCCCCTCCTCTCCAGGTTGTTTCCTTCACACGTTCTCACCTCCTCCTCTTCTTTGGTGAGGAAAAAAAGCCGTGCCCCACTTTTTGATGTTGTTCTTCAATCTGTTACCACAGTGGCGTTACCATCATCCCTGGCTGGCCCAGCCTTGGCCAGCAGCAGGTCTGTGCTCAGAGCCATAGGGACTGGCTCTGCTGGACGTGCTGGAAGCTCCCAGCAGCTTCTCACAGCAGCCACCTCCGTGGCCCCCCTGCTACCAAAAACCAGGCTCTGCAAAACCAACACAACTTGCTACAAAATAATTTATCGGGAAACATGACGAGATTTTACTTTCTGCTGTAAGTCAATTGACAAGGGTGCTTGGAGAGGTTTGTGGGGAAGGAAGCACGTTACTGAGCTGCCTCCCTTTAATTACTACTTTGCTAGTGTTCCCATAAGCAAAATAAATGCTCTTGCTGTCATAGTTGCAACTTCCATTTACCCCTGAATGAAATGTGAGAAATTAAATCAGTATGCATTTATGTATTTATAAATCTGAGTCTTGCAGAATTAGGCATCTGAGGTAATGGCTAGGCTTGCCTTTTCTTCCCTAGAGCTTTCCTCTGCAATGGATGTTCCAGAATTTTAAACCTCTGCAAGCCCCATCATCTGTTTGAACATGGATGCAGGTGTGAGTTTCAGCACTCTGCAGATTAATCTAAAAGATTTGAAAGGGGAAATGGGAGCAGCCCATCTGTAACCATTAAACCACATTATCACAGCAGGTACTCAAACACAGCAGATCCACGCCTGGGCTAAAACTGTCCTGCTACACACCTGACCTGTTGGAGAAGCTCTGGTATAAAAAGCTCTTTGGTGCTAAAAATATGATTTTTCACGTGTCTCTGCAGTTGTAGCATTTTAGAGGGTTTAGAGTGTAGCCACTCCCTTGGGTTTTGTTTTTGCTGGGTCATAAAAGAGCATAAAAACACCTGAGCTGCCTCATATTCTCTGAGGCTTTAGTTACAGTGTGTGGGGTATGTTTCTTGGATATTATTTGGTGTCTCAACAGTGTTTATCAGTTTGCTTTGTTTTCCTTCCTGAGCTGTAACCTTTCCCTTGCAGAGCCCGTATTGGGCCATACCATGCCAACCATTTCAAACACCTTTACTGAGCATGGTAATAGTGATAAAACTGGTAAACAAGGAGTGCCATCATTTGCCATGAACCATTTCATGGAAATACAGGCACCAGAGGATCTTTCCCTTAAGAAAGCTCTCAGCTGAGTGGCCCTGAGCTCCTGGAAACAGGAGGCAGGTGCATGGATGGATGGAGCTGACTGTGCCACGTTGGGTCAGCACTTGGCTGGCAGGGACAGTGGTGACCTCTGGGGTCTAGATTAATGCTCGTGAAGAAAAGAGAGAAAGGATTTTGCCAACAAATGTTAGAAAAGCATGAAAACCCTGTTCCTTTGGGAAGGAATCATGGCCTGGAGAAGGGAATGGAGAGATTTTTTAAAGGTGTTTATATTTCTATATAAACCTCTGTCACTTTAGGTCACCTTTGTCTTTGTCACCCTCTCATAAACTAAGCGCAGTCTGTGACTCCCTTGTGGTTTGCACAGTGCTAGCTTTAAACATTTCTTTCCACATAATTGTTTTTAAATGTTTTATTGGGAGTTTTCTCCCTTTGTTTTCAGGCTGCACCTCTCAAAGCATCCTTCTATGGCTTTGACCTCATCTTGTTCCTGGGTGATCTGTGTAGCCTTTGCATCATTTTTGTCTCTGCCTTTTGTTTGTCTTGTCTTGCACCGTCAGCTTTGCAAGGAGGGCATGATGAACAGTGTGAATGGTTTGAATGGTTAGCATCTGCTGGCTGATGTGAGGCCATGCAGCCACCTCATTTCTGGGCTTTCTCAAAGTACTCCAAGGTAAGGATGATTTTACACAGTGCAGTTTTCTTGCAGAGTGAGGGAAGTTAAACAGCTCAAGAAATGTGTTAACTATGAAAAGGCCAAAGGCTGGGCCATCTGCTAGGCAAGACATTGCCTTGGGGAGTTAAAAATGGTCAGACACGCTCACTCCTGGTGTTTGGCCATCTGCACTCGTGCTGCACAGGCAGACTTTGAGGCTGTGCTGATGGGGCTTTGTGTTTATCCACAACTGCAGCTGCAGTGTTCTCCCTGAACTGTGGGGAAATTGTTTCATCAATCCATTTTCTTCATGCATGACAGACATCTCCACACATGTCCTTTCATTATTTATTTTATTTCATTATTTATTCATTTCATTATTTATTTCATTTTATTATTTATTATTATTCATTTTATTTCATTATTTATTTTACAGGCCAGAGCATTTAAAGGCCAAGGAGGGTTTTTGAGTGGTCGTCCTTCAGGGACTGTGGCTCGTTTCTTGCACAGGCTTTAGCTGAGGCTGCTGCACTGTTGTTGACTCCAAAAGGCTTGAAAAAAGTCCCTCTTCCTTTCCTTTCCTTTCCTCCTTCCCCTGCACATTTCCAAATGCTGCTGCTGGGGTAATTGTGCCCTAATTGAGGGAAGTCCTGGAGTGACTCCACTGGAGTCAGACATGACATCAGCAGCGTTGCCCAGGCAGCAGCTCCCATCCTCTGTTCCTGTGCCACACACCCAGCCCCAGATGGGGCTGTAACCACATCCAGTGAGCACCATCCTGCCCAGGCAGCAGCTCCCATCCTCTGTTCCAGTGCCACACACCCGTCCCCAGCCCCAGATGGGGTTGTGTAACCACATCCAGTGAGCACCATCCTGCAGCAGGAGGTGCAGCCTCAGCACTGGGGCCACAGCACCGGCGTCTGGATGTGGTCAGTGTTTGCAGTTGCAGAAACAGAGCAGACTTCCTTGTTATCAATGGTTTTGTTGTCCCAGCAGCACGTTCAGTGTAAGATCCTGGCATTAGAGAAGGGATTATTCCTTGCTTGTAAGCAGATTACTTGTCATAACGTGTTCAGGGTGCACTGCTGGTGCCTAACAGACCCATCTGTCATCCCTGAATTTACAAGGATGAATGCCGTGCCTCAGGCTAAGGTGATATATATCATCTCAAAAGTGCATCTGGGATCTGTGTCAGGGTGATACTGAATTCATCTTTGTTAGATTTAGATAGCTTCATCCCAGTGAATTTCTTGCTATGATAATGATGCAGCTGGGAAAGTGCTCTTTCATCAAATAACAGCTTCCCTTGCAGAAAGTTCATATCCCATTTGATTTGTGCTGTGTGTTGCTGTATGCTGAAGCCAACAGGAGTTTCTTTTGCTGCTGTGTGTGGGATCAGACTGTTTTGTTTGAAAGAAGTCTCTTCTCTTTGTTGGCATCTGTTTCTAGACTACTGTGGCATTTTTCACGTTTCACCATCCCTGAGCTGTTTATTTCTACTTGCATCTTAACGACTGCTTCTGGCTGTTTTCCCTTGCTCCCATGAGAGCTCCTTTGGCTCTCCAGTTGAGCTGATGAGACACGGAGCTGGTGCAGTGTTGTTTCACTCGGTCTCACTGCAAATGCAGCGTGGCTGGGAGGATGGCTCTGGCCGTGTGTGCCCTGTCAGAGCCAGCACGGGTGGGCTCCATCTGGGCTCAGCAGAGCGAGGGCTACCAGGGCTGCTGTGGGCTCATTAACTTTCCCCGTTGGTTCACTGATCGTCACAGACGTGCCTGCAGGCTGCCCCAGTATTAGTACAGCTGCATCCACTTTTAAAGGTGGTTTCAGTTTTGGGGTACATCTTTCAGAAGAATAATTTATTCATTGAAAAATGCAATTTACGAATTTTGTGTTTTCAAAAGAAGTTCTTCTCAGGATAGTATTTTTTTCAATTGAAAATGTTAGTTGATTTTTGCTTTTTCTAAATGGTCTGCAGTGGTGATAACTGAAAGTCTAGAAGCAAATATAAAATTAGTCCAAGTATAAACACAAAAATAAGTATGTCAGATCCCAGGTCAGCAAGTGATTTTATGTTTTATTGTAGAACATGATAAGAGCCCTCTCTGGGATGTAGTTTTTGGTGAAAAGTCGAATGACTGAAATTAGTTCTGCCTGGTTTATTTGGGTATCATAGTAAATGGCACAGACCTCTTTCCTGTTAGTTTCAGCCACTCTCTTCTTGAGGAAATTTGTTTTAATCAGTTTTTCATGGCAGTTTTCTGCCATCAGGTCTGGAATATACTACAGGCAAGAATTAGTTAATTAAATTATAAATATGCCTCTTTAATACTTAATTTCTATTCCCTGTCTCCTTTTTTGGGGGGGAGAGGTTGCCTCTGGCAATGATGCTTTTTCAATTTCTGATTTGAAAGAGTAAGTGGTGCAAGGACAGTGGTTTTCAAGATATGAGGAGCAATTTGGTAGGTTAAAGCTGATCCACTGGAGTTCTTCATCTTGGTGTAATCCTTAGCCCACAATAGCTTGTTTGCTGGGAGAGGAAACAGAAAGCTGCCAAAAGCTGTCATTGTGCTGAAAGAGAACCAAATGGTGCTGCTGAAAGATAAAGCAGGATGGGGCAAACCAAGCTGTCAGGAGTGCAATTTAGCAGGGCAGAGAACAACGTGGCTCTCTTAGCAGAAAAATTGCCCTAGAAAGAATAAAAAGTAGGACCTGAATCTCTGCATCTTCTTTTAGCAGCAATTTAAAAATTATAGTTGTTTCAAGGAACTTTGAGAATAGATGAAGATGGAAAAATAGATTGGAGAGATTTTATTTACTTCTGTAGCCAGTTCCTGGCACGTGGGTCACACAGAGAATTTTCCTAGGAGAAAAGCCCTTAGCAAAATTCTCTCTTTGGCTTTTGTTATTTTTTAGCTAATGTATACTTCATTAAGGACAGTCACCAACTTTTCATCAAACATGCAAGCAGCAGTAAAGATGCTTACAAGTTCCATGGCACTGAAACAGGAGGATTTGTGGAAGGAAAATGAGGCAGTAACTTCTTCCATTATGGGTGTAATAAGCTATTCTTGCATACTGGATTTCTTGTTAAGCTATGGCTTAGCTGTGAATGCTCAGGGATAATGTTAAAGAAATGTAAATAGGGAACTTTTTATTGCAAATTTTTTTTTTAAGTTATTTCGGAACTTTTTTTAAAATATCGCTGTATATTTAGAAATGTTGAACTGGTAACATAACTTTTTTGAATGTGGGTTTGAATATTGTGATCCTAGAATTTTATTCTTTATCATCATTGGTTTTCAAACATGGCAATGATGTTTTTTAATGGGGTATTTCTGTGGAGGGAATGGGCTGCTAATTATATCTGAAAATATAACATGCTCTCAAGTGTCAGAATGTTGCAGAAGAAAGTTGAGGGCTTTTTTCCCAATTCAGGACGGTAAATCAGAAGGTGGCTACTTGAATCTTGGAGCTTTCCCAAAGGAAATAAAACCTGGGAGGATGACAAGCAGGATATTTTAAGTGGGAACTTGTACACATGTGGAAGTTGAAAGCATGTGAAAGCCTATAGCACTGTAGTCAGCATAAATGTAAAAATAAAGTGGAAAACTGTGGGCAGTGCAGAGATTGTGCTGTAGAAAGTATTCTATGAGACTGCATTCCCTCCTGCGAGTGTGAGGAGTGCTTTGCTGGGACCCTTCAAGGGAGGCACTGATTGCTGCCCTCCCTGGGCTGACAGCTCAGCCCTGGCTCCTTTCCTGCAGGCAGGATCTGCAATCCAGCTGGAATCCAGCTCTTCTGCTGCCTTCCAGGGCCTTCTGAATGGAAAGGGGACGCTCAGTTTCTCACAGTACCACAGCACTGTGGCCCCAGCTGTTACACAGGAGGGCTGTACAAAACCATTGTCCTGAAAAGGGGAACTTGCACAAGTTCTTGCTGTTCTCTCTGGAAGAATTTTTAGAACAAGGTTTAGAGTGAAGATGCTGTGGCTGCACTCAGACTCAAGTCTGTACACTTGACTTTGAAAGAAAAATGCTCTCTGCCTCTGGGCTGAGCAAGAAGTTTTTCTCCATGTCAAGAGTGTGAATTATGAGTCTACTCATAGATTTTGCAGTATAGTCAGAGATAGCTGCCTATCATCTGTGAGCTTTTTATAGAGCAAATATCATCATAGTTCAGAGGCAAGAGACACTGGTGATATCCCTGATTTCTTCCCCTCATTTATTTTACTTTTTTTTTTCAGCATCTGACAGCCTAGCACTTGATTTTTTTATCCCAGATTTTGTGGTACTTACAGGGCATTACGAAGCATTTCAGGACTGCTGGAAGCTCATTAAGAGCCTTCTGAAGTCAGCATCTCTTACAGTGCTGACACTGCAGGATTTCCAAGGAGCTTTTTGCATCTTCTCTGTCCCTCCTTGGGTTCCCTTGCAGCACCTCAGCTCTGCCAGAGCATCTGGGCCAGCCCTGGCAGAACCCCTAAACCCAGGTGATCCTTTGTTCCCTGGCTGCTGGGGAAATCTGTAGGTGGTGCTACCTGCCAGCGAGCTGTGCTGTTCCCAAGCAATTGGAGTTAGGTTGTGCTGGGAAAGACCCAGCTGCTGGGCTTACCCAGGGCTTTGCCTCGGGTTTGTGCAGCTGCACTGGGTCACCCGTGCCCCTGGCTGCCCGGGAGTGCAGAGTGGCACTGCCCAGATCCGGCCAGGAACAGGATGGTGTGTGCTGGCTGATGCTGTGGAGGGCTTCTGCAGCCTGGCTTTGGCAAAGGAAATCCCTTAGGCACGCCAGCATGCTCTCCTGCAAATTGTTGTGCTTTTCACTGCCTGCTCCTAGGCCCATTAAGCTTGCAATGGGACTGGGAATGGCTTCTGGAAGCAGCACACAGGACAGATTTTGCCAGAGATCCTGCTCTGTTTATTTTCCACACTTCATGCTCCAGCACAGTCACTGCCATCCCTCATTTTCCCCAGTACATTAAACCTGGGTCAGGAATGCAAATGATTGTGCTGGGTGAATCATCTCCATGGGCTTGTGCATCCAGATGATGTCATTGTCTCTGCTGTGTGTCCACAGGGTGCTTCTGGAATAATGCAGTGTGCTGGTGGTCCCTGAAACTTTCAGTATCTGGCGTGTGGGATCATCAGGACTGAGCTATATCCTAACTTGATGGAAGTTGGTGTAAATCCACTGATATCCACCGGGGGAATGGTGTCAGTTTAAAGACTCCAGGCAGGATCTTCATGATTGCATTTTTACTCCATGTCAAAGTATATTCCAAGGAAAGGATTTGTCATATTTGACAGCGCTTCTTAGGGTGGTCATTTTTAACATAAAAATGCAGATATGGGAGAAAGGAGAAAAAATTGTCTATTTAGAACAAGTAAGGCTAGTTACTACTAGTACCTAGTTAAGACTAGTTACTACTACTGCAGAGTAGTTGGTATGGCAAGCCAAGTGCTGGATTTACTGGAGTGTGTGAGGTAATGCCGAGCCTGGTGAAGCAGAGCAGTGCTGTGCCCTGGGCCTTAATCTGCTGCAGCAGCAGATTAGGGAACAGAATTCTGGCCCTGAGGCAAATTCAGATAAAGATATGTCACTGGTCAAAAACTGTATTTGCTTTCCAAATCATTATCTGGATAAAGCCTGTGGATATAAACCTCAGCAAGAGCTTCCCAGTGTTGCACATCACCAGACAAATTATTCTGGCCCTGGTGTGTGAAAACATGGGGCTGGATTTCACCACTTGTGCTGTTTGAGCTGCTGCTTTAGGAGTATGTGTGCTGAGCTGCTGGGATATAAAGGTCTGCCAGGCATCATCCTCAATGATCATTCCAGTGTCTGGAAGTCTTCTGGGGCTGATTCCTCCAGCAGGAGTTTATGGCTGGGACTGCTCCATGATTCATGGCCAGGCTCAGGTTCTTTGGAGCTGCTAACAGACAGCTGCTGACATTTATTTACTTTCAAACCTACAGTTTGGCCTCATCTGAAAAATACTTTGGCATTCTCTAACAGGTGCCCTTAAGGTACTCTCTTTTCCTGTGTCTGAGCTGTGCTGTGGACACCAGGCCAGACCTCCCTCCTCCCTCAAAAGCCTGGCTTTTAGGTCCACATCCACGTTTTTTTAAGGTAACAAGTTACTGCTGCTTCAGGGAGCCAAGGCACTAATGGTAGCTTTTGTTCCTGCTTGATTAGTCAGAAATACTTCAAAATAGTGGCTTAATCCGTGTTTGTATCTTTCGTGGTTATTGTAGTCACATACAGCATGTGGGACTTATTTAGTATTAATGTGATTGTCTGAAGTCCTTTGGCCGAATTGCTGCTGTGTAATTCAGGATTAAATGCCCTGAGCATTAAAGAAAAAGAGCTTATTTTTGTGCTGCCTGAATCTGAAAGAAGTGCCAGTCCAGTTCTGACAATTCATTGGGACGACCATTCCCTGAGGAAGAGAGCAAAAGGGGGAAAGGTATTTTTGCATGGGATTTCAGACTGGGGGCCACATCTGAGTTATGCACATTATATAAAAAAGAAGAGCTATAGCACCTTTAGATGTGTGACAGGGAAAACCACCAACCACAATTATCAATTTGCTCCTAAATAATGTAAATATTTCTGCCCTTGAATCTTCATTGGCATTTGGAAACTAAGAGAGATGGGGAATTAAATGTTGGGCTCCGTTTTCCTCAGGCAACACATAGAGGGCTCTATGGTACTCAATGGCTTTCAAAAGCATCATTTTGTCCTAGCAAATAGCAGATCTTCCTGCTACCTTAGAAAAAGGTTGGTTTTTACTTCTTTTACACTGTGTCTCCTTTAAAGGAAGTTAGTGAAGGGTAAAAAGGTATAGGAACTAGAACTTGCAGAGATATCAAAGTAGTTGAAGATATTAGAAAAAGCTCCAGCATATTTCAGCTGTCTGTACTTTGATTCTGTTCTATTATTTTGGTCAAAATTGTTGTAGCTCCGGCAATTTAAATTGAGTGCAGGCTGCCCTAAGAGTTGAGTTGAAGTTTCCCCTCAACTCTTAGGGCAGCCTGCACTCAATTTAAATTGGCAGTTTGATCGTGTTGAAAAGAAGTTTAAGTGGCATTCTCAGCCTTAAGCACCAAGGAGCATCTTAGAAAATTCATCTGGATGATCTACCCAAAATAATGCACTCTCCTGAGGGTATCATACGGGACGAAGTTCCAGAAGCATCTGTTAAGCCTTGGGAAAAGGTAACAGGAAGTTACAAAAGACATCACTAAAGGTCAGAGAAAAAGGAGATTAATGGAAACAGAGAAACATCCTACCAAAAGCTGGAGTTGTTTCCAAAGGAAATTGCATCTATAATAAACTCTGGCTGATTAAATATTTTACCTATGTGGTAGAAAAAGGTTCCAAGAGCAATCAGAGGGGTGAAAGCCCAGTGCTACAGCCTCTTTCCAGCACCCACACGAGCCAAAAAGAAGCAGAAAACACCCAGCCCCACCTGCTCTGTGTGTATGGTTAGTTCTTGGCCAGCTATAATAAACAGGTATAAAAGGGAGACTCTATGAATTATTTGCATCTTTCCTCACTGGAAGACACTGAGATCATTCCCTGTGCCCACGGGAGGCCCATCAGGCTGAGACTGAGATAATTGTAAGTGAATTTAAGGTGTAATCCAGGGTGGATATGAATCTATAGGCAGGACTGGGCTCAGCCATGCAAGAAGAGCAGTGTGAGTACTTCCTCACCGAAAGCTGCCTTGGTACTCGAAGACTGGAGGGTGTTAGAAATGGGATCAGAGTTTACAAACAGTCCAAATGAAAAATAGCTCAAGTGTATCTGCAGGCCTGACGTCTCTTCCAGCCGGTGTGGTGGAGACTACAGTAAAAGGCAGTATTAGTGAACACCTGGATACATGTATGTGCTCTTGCAAAATTCTGGGGGTTCTTGGAATAGGTGCATGTGGATATCCAGTAGGTAGAGTATATTTGAATTTTTAAAAGGCTTTGGACAAAGGCATTGAGGCAATCATGAAGTAAAAAAAGTATTGGTAAACTAATTGGTTAGGAGGATGCAGAGGATAACAGATGAGGCAAATATTTGGAAGTAAGATTTACTGGGGTTACTTCATTGACAAACTACAGCAATATCAGGAAATCTGAGCTGAAAATACTTGGATGTGCAGTTGAAAATGTACTGGTTTTGTTTCTAGTCTTCCTTAAGGCTCTGTGTGTGAGTTGCAGAAGGCAAAGAAAGCTCTTTCAAAGATCCCGTGTGCAGCAATCAACG
Organism: Molothrus aeneus; assembly: GCF_037042795.1. NCBI lineage: Eukaryota > Metazoa > Chordata > Aves > Passeriformes > Icteridae > Molothrus > Molothrus aeneus. The sequence continues at coordinate 237,050 of NC_089650.1, read as the reverse complement.
CCCCTCGGACCCTGCTGGAAGCCTGGAGGAGCATCTGATGCTTCCAGCATGACTGAAGAGCCCCAGGATGGCTGGAAATGGGCATCAGATGGCAGGAAAGCCTTTTTGTTCTGCAGGTCTACAGCTGCAGTCCTTGGGCTGGTTTCAATTCCCCTGGCTTGTTGCCAGGAGTTTTACAAATGGCTTGAGCTTTTGTGTGCCAAGGACTGAAGGAACTTCCTTGTCTGTCTGTCGGTTTCTCTCTTTTCTCTATAATTTCAGCCTCGTGTTTGGATCCAGAGCAGTTTGTCACCTCCTCTGTTCATACCCAGGTGGCCACCAGTTGATTGCTCAGTTGCAATGCTTGTCCCTTTAGGAGTGCAGGGGAGGGTGCCCAGTGGGAGCAGCTAACAGAAAAAATACAGAGATCTTCTTTTATGTATTTTACAGTTGTGTGAATTTATTTTACCCCATTTCAAGTATTTTAGATTCACCACATATTCCTATGGGCTCTGAACTTCTGATTTTCTCACCAAGCTTCTAGTTGACAGTTTTTAAGAGGGATTTGTGCTGCAGCTGTGGCATGGTCTCAGAGAGCACCAGTGATTCATGTACTAAAGTTTAAAAAGGGTGCTTACATACTCAAAAGAGAGCACATCCTAGTTACAGGTCTTGCATAATCCCTGTTGAAGCATTTACTGTTTTAAGTAACTTCCTTCAGTCTGTAATTTTTGTAGCAGAGAGCACCTTTAAGAACAATACTCATTCAAACATCGCTGTTTTCCTCTCTCTTTCCAGTTTTTTTTTTTTTTTGAGAGAGCTCCAGGAGTTTGAAGAGAGGATGTAGCTGAATGTCACCTTCACTGCTATTTGCAAATTATTAATGTGTGAAGGATGTCATGACGTTCAAGAGAGAACTCCAAGACTCAGCAAAAGTGTTCTCAGCTATGAATAGGTCTTTGATAACTGCAATCATTTGGTAGGTTTTATGTTTGGGTGACAAAGCACAGGAGGCCAGCACAGTCAGGAAGGTGTGATGTTGTTAGCCTTGTTTCTGCAGTGATCCACAGGGACCTGGGCCTGGAACTGAGTATTTGAGTGAAAGATCCAGGCGATGAATCTGTTTTGGTGCTGTCCCAAAGACACGGCAGTCTTAGGGACAAAAAAAGCAATCTCCCAAAGTCTCTGTCTGGGCTTAGTTGTGATTCTTTTTCCATTAAAACCTGAGGAAATGTGTGATCTGGTTATGTTTCTGCTCAGCTCTTTCTGGCATGCAGCCAAAGATATCAGACTTAGATTTGTGCTGTTTGGGGTTTTTCCTAGCTGATTTCATTGCTTCTCCTACTTTCCCACCTTCCTGACTTCCAGCTGCAAGAGTTTGGAAGTATTCAGGAGACTTAGAAACACCAGGCAGCAGCAATTTTAACAATACAAGTAATTTACATCCCTGCTGTTCTGCCTGTCCTTTTTTATTATTTCCACTTGTGTGTGACTACAGCAGCCACAATTTTCCAAGAGTCAGACTGAGATGAGCAGCTCCTCTTCTGGAAGCTAAGATCCAAGCTGTCAGATAACAGAAAGGATTGATGTTTACCTCTGCTGGTTTTGGAAAGAGTAGCTATTTAAAGCACATTTTAATTCGAGGTGGCAGAATCAGGATCACACACAGTCCCAAAATACCAGTGAACACTGATTTTAATGTTTCCTTGTTTTGCTGTACAGGATAGCTGGCTCTGTGTTCCATTGGAAAAGTCAGCTTTCCCTTGGCACTATATCCAGTATTTCTAGGGCCACAGAGGAGTGGGTGGAGGTTTTTCAAAAGCTCCAATTAATGCTTAATTCCGCAGAAAAGGAGCCTGCTTCTTCATGAGGATTAAAACATACCTCTGCCATGTCTCACTGGACCTTCTGCATGCATCAAATTATTCTGAAGGTCACATGCTAAGGACAGTGCCTCATAAAGAAACAGATTAGCCCAGAAAGCCACTGGAAAGAGTGTTTTCCCCTCTTCTGGCCATTTAAAGGTGATGGTGGAAGCACCCAGAATCCCTGCACCGGAAAACACCATTCCAAAGGTTTATGAAAAGGAGAATGAGGCAAATTTGTCTTTAATTCTGGGTATCAGAGAGGACAGAGAGGAACAGGCTCCAGGAGGCTGGGAGCCCCTGTCCATGAGAACAGCAGTGTGGGGTCTCAGCGGGAAGGGATGAGCTGCAGTGAGTCTGGGGGTCGGTAAACATAAACATGTTGTTTATGTCCATAAAGAGCCAGCAGGGAAGGAGGGCAAAGGGCAAGGAGAATATGGGAACAGCATCACCCCACTCATGCCACGAGCTCTCAGAGTGAGAACAGGGGAGAATCCCTCCTGCTGACGGTGGCTGGAATGAGGTCAGACTGACCACTGGGATCAGAGCTGGTCTTGCCATTGACCTTAGTGGGATTACAATTGATCCTTAAGTCAGGTAGCCATCCTTAAGGGGAGTAAACAGTGGCTTGTGTTGTGGGAAAGCTGGGGTAAAATAGAATGGGGTCCATTTATAGTGCTTGAAGTGCTCAGTTCTGGCTCCCTGTGTGGACAAGTAGGAAGTTTGCCTTGCACCTAAAGCGTGCCACAGGTGGAATGAGCACACAGAAACAATTGGCTAATTGGGACACAGCCTGTGTGTCAGTAAGATTGTCTGCTCCAGCCCCAGAGGGGCACATGCTCAGGAAGAGCTGGATGTGAGTGAGAGCACAGGCACGAAGGAGGGCACTGCTGTTGGAATGGCACTCTGAGGAGTGAGTGCAGGACAGCCCCTCTGTCACAGCACAGCAGGCTCACACGTGTGTGTGCAGGCTGACTTCTGGTGACCCAGCTGTGAGCAGAGTCCAGCAGCTGCAGCAGATTGCTAAATCATTCTTGGCTAATGCTGACATCAAATTACCTAAATAGTTTTTGTGGGGTTATTGTTTGTCGTAGGGACATAGCAGAAAAGTCTTTATGCCTTCTGCTCTATTCCCTTGAGCTCTCTGTCATAATTTTAAAATGTGCTGTTTCTTTGGCATCTGAGCTGTTCCCCTCGTTACATAATTTTATTTTTCCCCTCTGATAAGTCAACTCCCAGTTACTCCAGAATGCTGAACCTGTGACTTTGCAGATGCCAGCAGAGTCAGTGCCTGGGACATCGTCACAGGCATGAGATAGCGACTCTCTGGGGAGATCAAAAAGAAACCAAGATGCAAGGGAATGCTGCCATAATTATCTGCAAGGAGGTCAGCTCAATGTCACTGCAGCAAATTCCCTGTGGTTACTGAGAACTGTCTCTCAGTACCAGGGAGCAGCACAGTCCCTGAGTATCTGCTAAAGAACATTAAAAACAGATTAAAAGCAAAACCCAAAGCACTTACTGCTCTTAAGTCTTCGGTGGTTCTGTTGTGACAGTGTGCCATGGCAGTTTTCTCCTGGATGAATATTTCTCTCTGGAAAAGTAGAGCAGAGCACTTGAGGGGATTCTCCAGCTGCTAGCAAGGAAACCATTTCTCTGATATCTGTGCAGCTCTGCCTCCTCATGCTGCTGAAAGTTGCTGGGTTTGAGTTGATCTCTCCTAGGAAGCTGACAGAAACATGTGGTGCTGATGGTCTGAGCTGTTCCCTGTCCCCTGATGAGAGCAGTGGAAATAGAAGTGCCTGCATGGGCTGGAGCTGCTGTGACCTGTTATTGCCAGGGTTCACAGCCACTTGTGCCTCTCTGGGAGCTGCTGCTGGAACGCATCATGGCCAATTCCCAAGCTGCTTGTGGAGTCTCCAGGTGCTGCTCAGGGCTTGGAAGATTCCAGCTCCAGTTCTACCCAGATGCTGGCAACTCACCACGGGTTTGTGTGAGCTTGCCTGCAGAGGGTTGGGGCAGGACCCTGAGAGCAGCTCAGCCGTTTCTTGCCCCAAGCTGCGCTGGGGAGATAATGGCACCTGAGATGCACTCCTGTGCAGAGCTCTAGATCATTTGATGCATTTCTCTGGAAGCGGTGTGTGTGCTGGAGCTGCACAGCTCCTGGGCTGGGAGCTCAGACGAGGCCAGCAGTACCCAGGAAGCAGCAGCTCCTCGTTCTGGGTGAGGATTGGCATTTGTGCCCGTGTGGATCCAGGGCTGTGCCAGGACACGCAGGAGACAAACACCTTGGTGCTCCTGTGGGCACCACAAAGCCTCCAGGGAAAAGCCTTCCTGGTCTCTCTGTCAAGTGTGGAGCAGCCTTCTGGCTGGCATGGATGTGCTGTGGTACCTTCAAAGCCTGCAGGATTCCTTGTCTGGACTGGGAGGTAAAGGAAAGCACACCTGAGCTTCCAGCACCTGCTCGAGGAACTTGCTTATGCACAGCATTTGTTCCCAGATTTCTCAGCTTCCATCTGGCCTGTGAAGTGTCAGGATGCTGGAGAGTGCTCCCATTTTTACGAATAGGTAACAGAAATTTTCATTTGTTTCTAATATGTCCCCTCATGAGGTGCTCAAGATGGGCAGCAGCTTTTTGGCTGTCAGACTGTCAGCCCAGCCACAGCCAGCATGTTTTATGTTTCTCCGTGGGCTCCTGGCCACCTGGGTGATGCCCACGTGCTGAACTGGCAGGATGCCCACGGCACTGCCATCCAGACTGCTGGAATGAGGCAAGGGTTTGCAGGAGGTGATGAGGTTCCTAAAGGACAGTTTAGGGGCAGCAGGGTGACAAATGCTGCTGTCCCTTCTGCATAGACCCTCCCATGCACCGGTCTCATGGCACTGCTGCTTACTTCCTGTTACTTTAAAGCTTTTGGGGGATTTAGCCAGAAGAATTGCAAATGTTCTGGCAGTGATAGCAAATGAATATTCAGAGACAGTCTCTGGCCCTCTGAGGCTGAGGAGTTTTAATGTGTCCATCCTGAGCTGCGTGGGGCTTTTCTAAGAATGGTAAATTTGCTAGAAAATGCAGGTTTGGAATAACCACAGCTATTTGCCCTCTGCAGTAAAATTTGTGGACTGGTTCTAAGTGGGAAAGGACGTGGTGCTTCAGGAGAGACAGTGGCCATGCCTCTGGCCCCTCCTCAGCCAAGGTGTTTGTTCAACACTCCTTACTGTGGAAGAAGTTTGAGCCTGCAATGCCCAGTGACTGAACAGGGACCTTTCCAAAGTGATTAGGGATATTAGGACAGTGTTTGGGTACTGGGAGTCTGACCACTTAGGTGAATATTGGAAGCATTAAGCTTGAAGTTTCTTCTTTGTTTTCAACCCTTCAGTGAGAGTGTCCTGATGGAAACAAAATAAGCTTGGTAGGATGGAGCCAACTCATGCACCCGGTAATCTGCAGGTTGTCCTGCTACTCCTTGGGAAGAGAGGCTGGTAAAGCTGATTTTGGGGAACAGTCATAGTTCTGGTAGTCATGGAGGGAGAGGCCCACGTGGAGAGCAGACAGTGAATTTCTGCCAAGGCACCTTGGTCTTGGCCAGCCTTCTACACTAAGCTGTGTCTTGGCTGGTTCCACAGAAAAGAATGCCAAATTATGCCATATAACTTCTGCAATAAGTTATGAAATTACTGGGGTTTTTTGTAGGTTGGGGTTGAATTGATGCCTTGCTTGGAAGCCAGTGGCTCTGTCTCCATTAGCAAATAGCACCATGCAGTAGGAGCAGGTCTGCAGAGAAGCAGTGAGAGCCACACAGATTTCAGATTTCAAACCAGCTTCATTCTAATACCATGTGCAGGAAGTTCTGCAAGAACCTTGTAGCAAATCAAGAGACCAAATATTTAATATTAAAAATGCCAACAAAACCTTTGCATTTATCAAGAATATTTCAAGGGGTATTTTTTTTGTCAAAACAGACTACAAAAAGACCTGGCATATATTATGAGACATTCCAATGCTGTTGAAGCTGTTTGGGTTTTTTTGTTTCCAGTCATTTCAGCTGAAGTTTTGTTTAATTCTTCTTGAGGTCATCTGGCATTCTATTTAAACCTGTGTCATTGTTATTATAGTTTCAAAGAGGTTTATACATAAAATTTATCTCTTTATAACCATTTAAAAACATATTATTATACCCATTTCTGCCTGCACAAGAGAAAGGAAAAAAACCAGTGCTGCTGGCTTAACGTTCTTGTTCTGACTCTTGTGGTGTGTGGCTGGGGAATTAGTCATGACACATCTTCCCTGGCTGCAGGAAACAGGGAGAGGAGGCAGCAACACAGGCATTTGGGAGCTGCAGGAAAATGGGATCACAGGCAGGGGAGCAGCCTGGCTGCAGTGAAAGGAGCATGTGAGGCTTGGGCAAAAGGGGGTTTTAGTGTAGTAAGCTTTGCACTCTGAAGGCTTTGGACATTGTCAAGTGATCGAGGTGGGGAGCAAACCCCACCTTTGGGGTATGGCTAGGGAAGTTTATAGTCCATGATAATGGTTGTGGAGCAGTTTGTCAGGAATAAAACATCCATCAGGAAATAGCTATGGACAATTAAACAAATTGTAATGTGCTCTTTTGCTATCAAAGAAATAATCTGTACATATACCTTGCTCTCCTAATCTAACTTGGCTTCTTATTTTAGTCTGCCTTTAAGAACAAGAACAACACAGAATTGAAAATTTCTTTTATAGACTGCCATACTTGAAAAATCAGAAATTTTGGACAGATGAAAAATGCTGCTAAGAAGGATTGAGTCTTACAGAACGTTGTCAGTGTTAATTTGTTTTTTTTAAAGAAGGTGAAATCAGAAATGTTTTGGAGTTAGCAGGATACCAGATAGTTTTCAACTCTCTATTCAGGTGTCTGTTTCCAAAGAGAGGCAGTGTCAGTTTGTCTGGACTTTGTCTGGGCTCGAAAAAGGTGTGCAGTGAATTGTAAATATGGGTATGAGGAGCAGCCCTTAGGTGGATTTTGAAGCATCTGGGAAAAGCCATGTGTGACCTGCTGATTCTCCCTTGTGCCGTTCCAGGTTCCAGAACCTGCTGTGGTCCCGGAAAGCCTTTGTGGACAGCGTGAAGGTCTACAACCACAGCTACATCTACATGCCAGCCTTCTCCATGAGGACGGGCACGGGACCCTCCCTGCGCGTCTACTACACGCTGCAGGATTTCGGCGCCCGGCAGTCCGTCCTGTTTGCCAACCCCGCCTTCCTGCGGGACATCGGCCGCTTCTGGAAGGGCAAGGGCATCCACGCCAAGCGCCTCTCCACGGGGCTCTTCCTGGTCAGTGCTGCCCTGGGGCTGTGCGAGGAGGTCACCATCTACGGCTTCTGGCCCTTCTCGGTGGACCTGCGCGGGAGCTTCATCAGCCACCACTACTACGACAACGTGCTGCCCGACTCGGGCTTCCACGCCATGCCCGAGGAGTTCCTGCAGCTCTGGTTCCTGCACAAGAGCGGCGTGCTCAGGATGCAGCTGGAACCTTGTCAGGAACCTCAGCCTTCAGCCTGAGGGTCGCTCTGGGACATCAAGAGTTTTTAATTTCCACGCTCTCCGACAGAGAGCTCTGGTTTATGTTGGTTGTTTCTAAAGGGATCTGCATGGGCCATAAAAACGCTCCTTGAAGGCCAAATGGAATATGTCCTTCTTGTTTAGTGCTTTATGGAACTGGGAGAGGATGAATGTATCTCTCCATCAAGTCCATTCAGCAGCCGTGGGAGAAACATGTCAGAAGCAGCACAGCTGAACTTTCCAGGGACGTTTTTAAGTGACAAGTGTACAAAGGGCATTAAGGCTCAGAGAGTCACCGGGCCGCTCATAAGCTTTTGCTGACAGTGCCAAATATGACTATCTCTTCCAAACTCCATTTCATTCCAGATCAGCACCCTGTAGAACTTTCCTTTTTCCTTGCTTTTCCCCTCTGTTTGGGGGGGTGTGTGTGTGTGTGTAGGACAGCATGTGTGTGTCATTGACTCTTTGTTTCTTTTCCTTTTATTCCTTTTATTTTGATGTGTCGCTCCCTCCCCCGAGGAAGGAAAAGGAAGGGCTTAAAAGCCCCAGGAGCTGAGCACCATCAGCTTCTCTGAAGACTCTTGGGAGAGTGAAGGTGCTAAGAATCTGGTTAGAATGTCCTAGGAATGCCTTGCTACTGGGGACAGATAGACCTGTGTGTTGTGGGTACTATCAGGATGGTCCAGGTCACTGCATTACAGCTGTGCCAGTGCTGTGCTGTGGGCAGGGGCTGGTTAAGGCAAAGTGCTCTGAAAAGGAAGCATGTTACAAAACCAGCAGGGAAGTGCAGCCTGGTTCCAGTGACCCGCTGCAAGATTTCCGCAGTGACTCTCATAGCAGGGATGGTTCCTGACCTGATTTTCTGTCCAGCCTTAGGGATTAATTCTGTATTCATTTGGACTCCGGATGTTCATGGACTGTTGAGGGTATTGGAGGGGTTCAGTGGAATGTAGAATGAGGTTCTTCATGTGCTTACAGCAGGAAAATTGCAGAAATGAATGTAAGTGTCATTTAAAATTAGTCGAAGCTTTGAAAATCGTTTCTCTGCGTGTGACTTTTCTTCTGCTTGGATTGTAACGTTAGCCTTAAAGACTTGTACTTCTCACACGAGATTGTCTCTGCTTAAAGAGAGTCTGGGAAATAAAACAGCCTTTGGGAGCAGCGAAAAGCTGCACAGCCAGCAAGAAAAGGAAAAAAGAGAAGGGCATGCCTGATGCAAGGCAGCGGTGAATCCTGTCAGTGTGCACTGTGCCTGAAGGACTGTTTTATTTTGGGTTGTTACTTGAGCAGCAGATGGTCCTCTCACTGTGGAAATGAGAAATCCTTTTGTTTGTTTGCTTTGGTTTAGCACTGGAGGACAAGAGGAGAATCCCAGCTCGGTCTGCAGTGCAATTTAAGCTGCAAGATGTTGCCACCATTAACTTGAAAAATCCAGATCAGTGTTCTCTTTCTTAATATCTTATTACTGAAAACCTAGCCAAGGTGTTGGAACAACAGAACTGTCATCAACTTTCCACAACAACTTCCTGTGCTGTTCTAGCCCCAAAGTTCTAGTATTTTGGGGGATGTCTCTTCTCAAGTGTTGATAAGGTCTCTCCTTGTAGACTACCAGCTGCGAGTTATATAGATATAAATAATTTTTTTTAAAAAGTGAAATCCATGGCTCCTCTTTAAATATGAATAGTTCAACACTCTGTGTAAGAAAATGGGGAAAAAATAGTCATGTTTTTCTTTTTAAACCTATGTTTCATAATAAAATTTTCTTTTGGAATATGGATATTCCAAGCATGAAGTGGGCACTGTTTTGTAGGATTACAGGGCAATGCTAAAGGGTAATGTGGAGATTTTGGGGTGTTCTAGCTATTGGTCTGATAGAATCTGAATGTACCTCATAGCCCATGATATCTTTGTCCATGCTTTCATTAAAAGTACAGTCAGCACACTGATGGAACACCACCTGATAATTCATTCTGTTTCATTAGTGCATTATCCATGATGTGGGGACTCGGTGAGGAAGGATTTGAAAGTAAAATATTTTCCTTTCTGCTTGTTATGGCAGAATTTGACTGAGCTGCCTTTCTTGGAAATGAAGAGGTGCCTGTATGGTTTTTATTGGGTGCATCAGGTTTGCCCTTTTGAGTGCTTTATAGATGACATTATCTGTGAAAACAACAGTTGGAATACAAAGTGCTACAAATGGCTCATCAGCAGGGTGCCAGCATTTCCTTCAGAGCAGGAGGGAATGAGGAGAGTGAGGGGGAGCTGCCTCTTTGCTGGTCATCTTGTGGTGGTTTTACAGTACTTAGGAATTCACTTCTGAACCTCTCCTACAGCTCTCCAACCCCTTGGTAATTATTTGTTCTGTGTGTTGGGAAAATAATTGGGTCAGAAGAACAAGTGTTTGTGCAGGAAAGCTCTGCTGAGTGTTTGGTCATGTCTGGCTGTTGATGCTCAGACAATGCCCTGGATATCTGGAAGTGTTGTATTCCCCACCTCTGTAGGGCTGAACCTGAGGCCTCTGTGAGTCCCTTCTGGTGTCTGCAATCCTGATGTTTGCTAGGAGATGGCTTCCAAGGACTCGTGGGGGCAGGAGGCACCCGGGCTGTGAGTGATGTGCAGCTGATACTGGAGGCATCTCTGGTTCTGGCTCTGTTCACATCTGCATACAGTGAGTGTGGCTGGCACACACAGCACAAGGCACCCACGTGTGGTGAGCAAGTAAGGGTTCAAGGGTAAACAATTTTCTGTAACTTCCAGGACACTGGCTGTTAAGAGGAGAGAAACAGAAATAAATGCCACTTTTGAGGGGCAAAATCTGGTTCAGCTTGTCAGTCCATGGAAACGCTGGCCAGCAGTCAGCCTTTTGCCCGGCAGGTACAAAGGAATGCAGGAGAGCACTGCAAGTGTTGTGTTGAAAGAGCAGTGCAAAGGGCAAAAGCAGGTAGCTGGGAGGGTAGGAGTGGCTGTGACCTGAGAGAGATGCTGGAGTGAAGGCTCATCCCAGGGGAGTGTGGAGCTTGCCTTGGGGGTGTCCCAGAGGAGGGCAGTCCACGTGTGGGAACACTGATATCAAATATGGCATTGCATGGAAGGGCCTGAGAATTCATCCATCTTCAGGAGGGAGGTCCTTGCTTGTGTTGCTGCATTTTTAGTGAAGTCTTTTTGAAATCTTAGTATTTGTTAGTGAAATTCCCTCCTGCAGCACCATCATTTCCACTGCCAGTCCCTGAGTTTCCCTGATAGTGTAGCTAAAGCTGCACGAATCTGCCAGGTTGAAAGCCACTGCAGTTCATCTTCAATAAAATCTGTTTCAGGCTGGCCAGATGATTTGTTAAGATTCATAGTTATTAACTTTATGATAGAGCTGACAAGGGGCAGAAGTGCTGGAATATTGCTCTGCCTGCAGAGCAATCATTGTCCCATGTTTGTAAGGAGAATAAATTAAATACCTTTACAAGAAAGGTATGCACTGAAATCCCTCTTGATACAATCTTTTTGGGGCTGTCTATGTTCTTGAGGAGGTCAAGACCTATTTTTGAACTTGTGACAAAACCATGTGAAACTTTCCCTCCTTGTTGATTCGGAAGCCTCTTGGAGCTCTTTCTGGATCAGACAAGCAAAACAGAAACCAGCAAAGCAAAATCCTAGAGAAGGGAGTGGGAGGTGTGCCCATGAGAATAAAACATCTCTAATTTTGGCACAGACTTTGTTACAGTGCTAAGACCTCTTGCTCATGAATGTTGTATTTTTATATATTTGCTGGAATGAAGATAACAAGTTTGGTGTGAGGCAGCTACTAAAGTCAAAGGTCTAGGCCTCTGTTACAGCTGAAGTTTTACAGAATATGGAAATATTGGCTGTTTTTTTGATTTGACTACTTTCATCTTTTTGTTATTTTCCTCAAAATTAATGTTGTTTTCTAGGCAGCTGAGTTAGCACCTCTGTGAGAGCTGAAACTATGCAAAGTATCTGCTTTTTGACACTTAGTGTCCTGAAACGTGTTAGCTATAGCAAACCTCTCCTGGAAACAGCTTCATGAATACTAACCGGGTATCCAGCTCACCCTGGCCTGTGATTAAGGTGCAAGGGAACTTTTTATGGAGAAATGAGGAAAATGAAGGAGGTGACAGCAATCTCACCATTTGCTGCCTCTCTGACTCTTCTTCAGCTTAATAGATGAGTAAGCATTGGAAGAAGTCCAGGTTACAGGAAGGACAAGCTGTTTTCTCCTGCCACTCCCATCAAACACAGATATAAAATGGACTGACCAGCTGCTGTCCTGAATCACGGCCTCCTTCAGAAGCTCACATGGTGGAGTTCCCATTAGCTGATTCGTGCAGGTAAGCAAAATTCACCAGGCTTTGCCCAGAAATGCCTGTTCCCCATGTCCATGATCGTTTGAGGAGTATCCTGGGTGCTGCAGCTGTCCTAGGTGCAGTGACCTCCCTTAATGTGGACTCCTGTTTCTGCCCCAAACCATCATCCTGAAGGATCTCTCTTCCCTGTCCTTCCAGATGACCATTCCCTTTGGGGATTGAAGTGTGATTTTAACATCCTGCCATAAGGCAGCCAATATGTTTCGTAGTTTGAACAAGCTTTTCTTTTAAACTGTTGACAAATCCACCAAGAGCTCAAAATAGCTCCAAATAAAAAATATGGCTTCAGCCAGGTGTTGGTAATTCCCTCACTGGAGAAGAGAAAGAGGATAGGTGATAGAAGGATGGGTTTTTCAACTGTTGTAAAATAATACCTGTTACCTTGAATTCCCATATTTTATCTCTTGGAATCTATCATATGTTTGACTTTTTTGTAGTTTCTGAACAGAACAATTAGTAAAGACTTAGAGTTCTTTTTGTTAAATATTAACAAACTCGTTTCCCTAAGTGGAGTGCAAAGAGCCAACAGGAGGCTTGGCCTATCCTCCCTGGCTAATACTTTTTGGCAGCAGTGAGACCTTAAACAGCTACTCATTCCCCTCTGATTATTCATTTTCATCAGTTTTTATTGCAGCAGGCTGAGCCCTGGTGTATTCAGCCTCTTCATCTTCCAAGTTAAACTCTTTTTTGTTCCCCTTTTCTCCCGGATTTAACTCCTGTGAGTGACTCCAGAGTGAGTTTAAGAAAGCAGCACCACTAGTACTTGTTCTCTGGGTTTATGAAAAAGATGGTATTCAGTAAAACACTGGAGTACCTTTTGGACAGTTCCTTCTGATTTCTAACTGTATATTCAATGAATTGTTTCAGTCAGATGGGACCCACAGCAGAGATGAGATGCCTTATTTTCTGTTAATTGGAAGGAAACAATTACAGAACTTAATTATCAACAACTTAGGGAATCTTCCTTCTGCGGCAAGCTTTGTTATTGGGTGATTATCTTGATAGTAAATGAAAATTCTTCACTGAAAATAAAAGCCTGATCTGGAGTACTGAGACACCAATTGGAGTCTCTACTCAGGTATCTCCAACAAAGATTTTGGTGTTCTGCAAAAGTGCCATAATCACAACTTATTTTTTCTTCTGTGCATGTGTTCTTATAGGAAATGCTTGATTTTTTTTTTTATAAGCCTTCCATGTGCTGAAAACAAGCACTCCTTCGTGAGGAGCAGGAGTTTCTTTTCGGGTACCCATGGTATGCAGAGTGAAACTGCCAGGAGATGTCCAGTTTTCAGGAAAATGCTGGTTTGGAGTAGTCTGGCAGGACTCCTTGGAGCACGTGAGTTGGCTGCTGCCTCCTGAGCTGTAGAGTTTGGGCAGATGATACACACTGTGCTGCACTGACAGGAAAAAAAAAGCAACAATATTTTAGCCATTTTAGCTCTGCCTGCTCGATGTGTCCCACTGTGGAGTGATGTTTGTTCATTCTGTGGGGCCTTCAAGGACTCTGATCCTACAGATCAGTCATGTGTTGGCTGTTAAAGGCCTGGGCTTTGTACTGAACGCTGCAAGGAGCATGGACATGCCTGGGAATTGTGTCCTTTAGTGTGTTATCGTTTGGGCACTGCAGGGTTTGGCCTGTTACAAAACATATACATAAAAATCATTTTGTCTGGGTACCCAAAAGCCATCTTACCTGGGTTGTAGATATAACCCACAGGTAGGAGGAGGTCACTGCAAGGTCACTGCCTGATGCTGCAGTGCAGAAACCACTGTGGTTTTATTTCTGTCAATAATGAAATCCTCACTGAGCTGATATTGGATTAGGTCAGCTTTCCGTGCTCTTGAAACTCCCACTCCATAAGCATTTCCAATAATTGTTCCATGCAAAGGCAGAAACAGGAGATTTTTACTTGCTCACACATGTCACCTTGCAGTGAAAATGGAATAAAAAGTCAGTCAGAACTCTTACCCCTTTCAGAGGGTTGTGAGGACTCCCTAAGTAATAGATAGGCACACAGCTACATAAATATAAACAAAATAGCCTAAAGTCTATAGCTCAGATGCTGGGTAGTGTCTTGAATAATTACTTTCAAATCATTTAGAGGGAAGAAAAATTGCAAAATATTTACATGTGAAAAATATCCCCTTTTTTTTTCCTCCTAAAATGTACTAATAACTGAAGAAACCATGTTAAAAGACACAGGAATTTTCCCTGTTTTCCAACTTATTCTGCACTTCAAGCTTTCTATTCAAGTCCATACTTCTGTAAAGCTTCCAATTCTAGATTGTCCCATGTGGTGTCCATAGATTAAAAAAATATAATTAAAAAAACAAACAAAAAAAAAGAAACAAAAAAAACCCCCTAAGAAACAACAAAAAAATTATATGCCAAATTAGTCAAAAAAAAAAAAAAAGTAAAAAGCAAGCCCAGGACAGGTTCAGCTCCTCTGAAAGCTCTGACTGTTTATGTGCTGCTATTTCGTAGTGGTGGCCAAAGAAGTAGGCAAAGGTCAGAAAGGAGATGAATGCACAAAAGGACACAATATTTCTGGTAAAGGACACAATATTTCTGGTAAAGATAAAGGGATGGAAGTTTAGGTTTAAATGCTTGGAACCCAAAGTTGTTAATTGGTGTTAAGTCTTTATTCTTTTGCTTCTCCTTCTGTTGGTTCTTGTTGTACTGGGGTGAAACTTGCCCTGTTCTCAAGTTTAAAATTTTCTCTGCCCTACACTGAACTTTCCTCTGGCCCTAAACCTAAAAATTACCAGAGAGGCAAAAACCACTTCAGGTTTATCAATATTTGTATGCGGCATTTTACATCTTCCTAGTACTAATGACTCTATTAACTCATCATTAAATGAAGTAGGGGAAACTCCTGCTTGTCCCAGAGTTTTGAAGTCTTTCTTCCTGTGGTGATTTCTCTGTTAGGTGAATGGAGATGACTTTTAGCTCAGGTGTTGTGAGAATTAATTAACTCATGCTTGGGAATTCAAGTGAAAAAACCCCAGAAATGTTATTAAGCTTATCTGTTTAGAACAATGCAAACAAGCAAATGAACCACCCTTTTTATCTGAGTGAATTTATGCTTTTGTGTGCAAATCCTCTGCCATTGTTAGGAAGTACAATAGGAACATTATGTTCAGGGCACCCCTGGATTGCAGGGAGGGAAAAGCTGTGCATTTATGAAGAGAAAAGGTTTTCTCCTCTCAGCCACACCCTTCACTCTATAAACCAGATTCTCTGCTCTCTTTCGTTGTTCTGACTCAATCAAATCAATAGAATTGCCTGGATTTTAACTAGTTGAGTGTTCTCAAACCTGAGGGAATTCATCCTATGAAAGTTTGACGTTATTTTAAAGCACTGTCAGATTATGACACTTAGTCAAAGTATCATAATCGTGTAATCTGACAATTCTTTTTTCCCCACAAGTTTAGACCATGAGCCGTGTTTGCTGTTTGTTGGTTGCTTCTGTCAGGCAAACATGTCCCTGCATTTCAAGCTTGGGCCACACGAAGGCATCGCAGGCTGCAATGCAGCTCCGTGTCCTTGTCTCAGGGAAGCGATCCATCAGCTGCTCCATTTGTCAGGGGCATTGTTTCAGCCAAGTGAAAATGAAAAAAGGATTTTTCAACTCTGGCAAGCTTCACCATTCACTGGCTGTAACTGTAACCTCAATTTATTATTCTTGATGGATCTGATGTCTGTGAGTGTTTCCTCTCATCAAATAATTTTGTTGGATTTTATTGATGGAATGGGATGAACTTTTCCCCCTGCTTTTTGACTGCAATTCTTCTTTTCTGATAGTGTTTGCAAGGAGGAAATACTTCTTTCTTCTCTCTTGTTTTCTAAAATGACAATTTATATCTAAGGCATTATTCTAATCTCAAATGCTGGTTTTCTTAAAAGAGTTGGTCTCATGCTTTTTTTCTGTGTTGGGCACATTATTTTCTTTTCATAACAGTACTGATGTTTTCAGTGATGAAATCTCAACAAATTATCTTCCTCTTTAAAAACTGAAAGATTTTCTGGCTTTCATAAACTGTTCGTGAAACTGTCACATGTCTTTGGGTTTTATCCTAAATTGAACATAGTTACATTTTGAATCTTTGGTATATCTTAGTACACTCATACTCAGTCAGGTGTCAATAAAATAGGAATTGATTTCCAGAATAGCTTTCAACTTCAGTTAGTGCAGGCATTATAAAGGCTGGTCTTCATTGGAGGCCTCCAGGGGCAGACATGGAAAATGTCCTCAAAATGCCCACACCCCCCCCACGGGCTGAATAGAGTTTGGTAAGTTTAGCAAATTAGCATAATTGACAAAAATCACCAATTAGAGACAGAAGTGGTGAGGCAATTTCCCCTTGTTCAACCCTCTCTGAATCCTGCTCCCCCTCCCCTTAGATGGGAACTAAGCTTTGATTATAAAAATACATCTCAGAGAGCAGAGATGTCTCAGCCTTGGTTCCTGGGGAGAGCCAAGACAGCATGGGGATCTTGGAATGGGCTTTGTCTTTCTGTCAGGGCAGGGAAATGTACTGGGGAAACTAGAATCCAATAATAGGCTGCAGAACTACAAATAGCCGTGTAAAGAATACAGAGAATTGATATAAAAGGAAAGAGGTAAAAATCAATTTGGCATCATTCCCCTGTTTTTAGAGACTAACAGACCCCTGTACCATACAGCCAGCCATTATTTAAAGAATAACTGCAGATATAAGTAGTATGAACAGTTCCTCTTATCCAGGCCCGGTTCCATAACCATGAGCTAAGAATGTCAAAGATATATTCAAAGTTCAGTGGGCCTTTTGAAAGCCACCTGATGTAGAATTTGAGTTTGCTTTCAAATTTCAACCAAATCCTTGATAATTCATTCTCCCTGATGTACATAAGAACAACAACCAGTGTTAATGATTTTGCAGCTAGTACGAAATTTAGAGTCATTCTGTTTTGTTAAACTGTACCAGACAAATCATGGACTTCTTGTGGGGCCGAAACTGCATGTGAAATTTGCTTTTCAATATGTTCAATAACCCTTACTGTGATCAAAGATTATGTTTGGAATTGCAGCCCCATGGGCAAGGCCCGATCTTTATCTGGGGGTAAAACTTAGCAGACTGAATTTTCACATATTCAGTACCACCCTGGCAAGTTGTTCTTATGAAGAGCTTTTGGATACATTTTGGACTAAAGCTGCATGTGAATTTTGGGACCAAATCTGCACTGTGGTTACCAACTGTGCATATAGCATGCACAGAAGAACCATTCAAATAACACAGGCCTGATTTGTATCAGTCTCTGCTTTCCACTTGTTTCAGGAGAGAGGGCCCTTATCTTTGGAGCAGTGAATCCAGGGTTCCCTGCCAGCAGCCCTGGCCTGAGTGGGAGCAGTCAGGGCTTTGAATGTTCCTCTCCACTTGGTTTGGAGGGTCCTGTCCCACCATTTCACACAGAGCCAGCCTCCAGACTGGAGCAGGGCACATGTGTCCAGTCCTGCTGGACAGGGTAACATGAAAAATCTCTGGACCTTCTCAAAGAGGAACTTAGAGCCAACCCTAGCCCCAAATAATAAAAACATTCGGCACCGATACAAGCATTTTTTATTTAAATTTTATGTCTCATGGAAGCTAGAAGGACTTGTAAACTTTTTTTGTTTTTACACATACCAGACACTTGGCTTTAACCTGTGTTAATGCTGTTTCCATCTGGCTGTTTCTGAAAGCTCCAGCGAGAAGCAAGCAAACAAAGACACCAAGGAAATGAAAGGTGCCTTGCTGTGATGTTCTCTAGAGCAGTGCATTGCTCTGATAATGAACTGTGAAATGTAGCATGTGGATGATGATGAATGTAAACACTTGCATGTCTTTTTATGTGAATGTTGTCTCCCTGAGATGGGTTGTTAGTATGAGCTCTGTAGTGTAAAAATACTGAAAAGAGAAAGGAAGTGGAAAGAAGATAGTTCTAGTGGGTTTTGCAGTGAACCACATCCCCTTTTGACTGCTTTTCCTTCTCAGATGGGGTAACATGGCCCTTACCATTAGGACAGTAATAAACACACTGCTCTGTTCCTAAAGCTAACTCTGCTTCTGTCCGGCCCTGGGAGGGACAATCTGTTTGCATTTCCAGCCCATCTGATCTGTCCCCAGGCGTGGGGCTGCCCTGGCTGGATCAGTCAGGCCCAGTGGTGATGCCACAGCACGTGTGTGCTGCCCTCAGCCCCCATCTGCATCCCCAGTCTGTGCCTGTGCCAGGATGACCCGCTGGGGCTTGGTACAGTTTGCCCTTATGGCTAGAAGCTGCAGTGCAAAGTACACCTCTGAGAATTCCCTGCCATTTCGTGCAGGCACGGCCACCTGAAAGGAACTCGGGGCAGCTTGGGCAAGTTTTGTGCTCGACCAGAACAGAAATGGGCCGGGCAAAGGTTTTTCAAAACTGTTAATTTTGCATTTACCTCACAGAGGTATTTAGGAGAAGTGAGTGATTTCACAGGGCACCAGAATGTGTTGGAATTGCAGCCATCCTGAGCATGTGCCCTGCCAGGGGAGCAGGGAATGTCACTGGGTTACCCCAAGTCCCTGGTGTTTGACCTTGGGAACAGGCTGTGTTACCTGCAGGCAAGCAGCCCAGGGAGCACTGCTGGAAGCTCCTGCTGGCTTCTCCCCGGGGCTGCAAGGTGCTGTCACCTTCCCTGAGCTACAGGGACATCTCGGCCCTGCTGCTCTGTGCTGGCTTGGGCTGTGGGCAGGGGCACTGCTCGGGGATGGCCTGCTTGGATCCATGGTGCCACCAGAACCTCCGTGGGTGCTGGCAAGGAGCTCAGTGTTGGGGCAAAACCAGCTGGTTTGGGGTCAGTCTGTGCCCCACAGGAGGCTGCCGTGCAGAGCCCTGGTTTGGGGTCACTCTGTGCCCCACAGGAGGCTGCCGTGCAGAGCCCTGGTTTGGGGTCAGTCTGTGCCCCACAGGAGGCTGCCATGCAGAGCCCTGGTTTGGGGTCACTCTGTGCCCCACAGGAGGCTGCCGTGCAGAGCCCTGGTTTGGGGTCACTCTGTGCCCCACAGGAGGCTGCCGTGCAGAGCCCTGGCAGGACAGACTCCAGGTTTCTCCTGGCTCTTTAGGGACAGGACACGGTTGCCATTTTTGCTCTCTCACACAATATTCCCAAAGGAGCCATGTGATGTGGGATGTCAGTGTTAGCTGTTAAATTCTAGTACTTTTATTTGCATTCCTCCTTCTCTTGCCCAGTTTATTGGAAAAATGTGATGGTAAGTGGTAGTTTGATGTCTTGAGGTGATTTTAAAGTAGATAAGCAAACCATGATGCCCCTGAGATTGCATAATGCCGTGGATTTGTTTTGCCTCCAGTGCCCAGCACCTAATGTTTATTGTCTCATTTCTGATGTGTGCAAGCTTTACAGGCTGGATGTCATGTCCAAATGGCAGGAGCACTTGGGTGAACATCTCAAACCATTGGTTTTTGGCATGCTCAGGGGCAGAGGTGCTTGTGTGGAGTGTGTTAAACATCCCAAGTGTGGTGTTGTTCTGAGTCTTGTGATTAGGGCTTCGATCTAATTCACTCTCCAATGTAGCAAATGTTTGCTGTCAGCCAACACCATTCAAGGACTAAGGGAATCTCTTTCTTTGCCCTGCAATAATGTATTTTCTATGATTTTGTCAGTAGAATTTGTTCGTTTTTCAAGTACTGTGCAGTGCTTCTTTGAAGAATGTCCCTTTTTCAGGTGGTTTCATGGTGACTGTACCCAAAATGTCTAGATGTCTCTTAATTGCAAAAATTGCTTTGTTATTGAATGTATTATTTATTAACAGTATCTTGTCTTTTTCTAGTTGCATTTTACAAAATGTGCCACAAGCATCTTCTGTGATTTTTTATAATGAAAGTCTTATTTATAATATTTGTGCAAGTGGATGGAAACAAATAATGATTTTATAGTAGCCCATGCCTTTTTTCATAGCTGCAGAGTCTTAATGATCATGAGCAGAAGGGACAGGCTCATTGTTTCATTTAATTTTGATGAAGTTTTTCAGAGTTAACTATTATGTTACTCATTATTTGAAATTCATTATCCTAACAAATAAATATCACCATTTTAAGAAATGAAAAGAGTATTTGCAGGGCTCCTTTTTCTTCTCTGTTCCTCGCTCTCTAACCCCGAGTGTCCAAACAATCAAGGTAATTTCCTGTTCCTCTGGACCTGTTAAACCTCCCCACCTCAGCCCCCTTTAGAAACAATGGGGATCAAGGGGCAGATGGTGCTGCCCACTGCAGGGACAGCTGGAGCAGGATTCCTCAGCTGGTGGGTACCCAAAAGCAAGCATCTCTATTTCCATTTATTGGAAGGATTATCCGTAGCAAAGGTGGTCTCTTCTGAGGTAAGAGAGGAAGGCAGACACTTTCCTTTAGCTATGATGGTTCTTTTTCAAAAATCCATGTTTCAAGATGAAGTAGAGTCCATTTAACTTCCAGTTTATTCAGGTGTGGGCAGATATAAATTGCTGAAGCCAGTCAAGGGTAATATCCCAGTGATGATGTTTATGCTAGAAATCCTCAGGTTATGCCTCAGCTTTCCTGGCTCTGTCACACATTCATTTCCTTTCTCTAAATGCATGTTCCTACACAGTGATTAAATGAGAGTTCCTCATTCTTCTCTGTTACTAGTTCTCTTTTTTTAAAATACCATTTCTGTCAAGGTGACTCTCTAGATTGCTTCCTGTTGCAAGGAGGGTCAAATGGCAGTGAGGGCTCAGGAAATGAGAACTCCCTGCCTCTGCCACCTCCTGCCAGGGGAGCTCTCCACGGTGGAGACTTGTGTGCAGGATCTCTCAGTGGGTGCTTCCTTATGGAGGCAGAATGGCCTTGGAATGTGGGAAACCCAGTCAAATACCCAAGTCCTTGAAGGTACGTTGCACTCAGAGCGGGTCAAGTGCTGCTTGAAAGTGATGTCTTGCAGTTTTTATTCCTTCTGGACAGGAATCCTTCCTTAGCTGCACCCCTGATCCCAGGTATTTCGTTTAGCTGTGTGCCTCTTTTCCTAACCCTTTACCCTTGGTACACTGATATTCCTTCCTTGTAGGAAAATATGCTGTGAAAAGGCTAAATGCTGTCAGTAGCAGGGCCTTAGAACTCCTTCTGCCTGGCTGTGACAGGAGATGCTTCAATGTCATAGGGAAGGACAAGAGAAGCACACCCAGTGCAGAAAATGCTCCAGGTATCTCACTTCAAATCCTCTTCCACCCACATTTCCAGCACACAGTGACATCCCCAGCTTGGACAGCCTGGTGTGGCTGGTACTTTTTGGCTCCTAAGGATCTGTTTCACTGACGTGCTTTTCCAGTTCATCCCTTCATGGCATTTTAGCAGAAGTGCTGCACATCTCCCATGGTTTGATCTGGCTGTCTGGTAGAAAATACCAAGGTCAGCTGGCAGAGAGTCCTGCAGTGGTGTTGATGAGGGAGACATCCCCATCTGGTGCAATTTTGCCTAACTCTTGAGAGGTTTTGTGGAGTTGATGCCTCAGGCACACCAGGATCCATGTCTGGCTCTGGCATTTTGCTTGGGCCTGTTCAGCCACAGTGAGGTTTCAGCCTCCATCAGGCAGCACCTGCTGTCCTCCAATGAGCACAGAAATCTGTGTTACATGAGTAACAACTTCAAGAAGAAGATTTTCCAGAAAAGACATGTGGGACTTCGGATAAAAGCCTTAATTTGTGATTTTCTGCTGCAGATTTCCTCCTCACCCCCTCAAAATTGTTGACCCATTTATGTCAAGTTGCTGCTGTTTGTTGACAAGGACCCATTCTTTGCAATCTCAAATATTAAGGTAAAATATTCTTAAGGAACTTCAGAAATTGTGGCAGAGAGAGTTGGAGACTGGAAAGAACCAAGCTGCCCTGCCCAAAGTCCCTCCAGCTGAACACTGCTCCCAGGCCACCGTGACACTTTGTGTTGCCACATCTGCTCCGAGAATATTCCCAGTGTGCCACAGCCATGAGGTACTGCCTATGTCCTTCTCAATTACACTGCTATTTCACCAATATCCTCCTGTACTGTCCTGCCAGATGGGTCATTGACCTTCCCACCATGTAGTGTGGCTTTTCCTCCCTCTGTCAACGCCAAGGCCCTGCATCCCCTCCAGACAGGATTCCCCATTTCCTTACGGCTTTGATGAAAACCATCCAGCAGCTGTGGTTATTTATTATCCCTGTTGCTCTTCCCTGCACTCATTTCTGGTCCTTCCTTTTTCTTTTTGAGACAAAAGGCTTAGAATTTCATGGAATCTCAATTACAAGGCTCCTTTTCACTGTTTTCAGTGGCTGTCAAATCAGGCCTTACTCATCTCCAGCTTTTAGCCTCTTTTCCCTGAGAACCCCAAGATCTGCAAATCTGGTGGGCTAAGCAGCTGAACTTAAATTTAAAAGTAGAACATTTTGGTACTTTCTTTAATCTAATTGTTCTATTTAATTTCTGTATACATATATATGTGTGTGTATATATGTACACAGATATATCCTGGGGCCTGGTGAGAAGGCTTCAGATATCTGAAGTAGACTTCTTACTAAAGAGGGATTTAAATGCAACCCCTTTTGGATATCTGGATATTTTTAAGAAAGAATGTTAGGACTCAATTACTTTCCATTAAAAGGTCTGCATGGGCCCCTTTTGTAAAGAACAAAAAGAACTAATTTAATTATCTCAAAAGATAATGGGAGGTGGAATCATTTGCTCTGGTCCACTCTGCTACAGATTCCTTTTATTTTGTAGGCATTTAGCAGGGGTAAGATTGTAATGTGGTTTAGACCCTGTCCTTGTGTCAAAAAAATTTCATCCAGTTCTCAAAAAGATCACTGTAGTATTTTCAGTATTTTTATTTTGGTTCATCCACTTTGCATTTTTCCTATATTATGTACCCATAACTGAGAAAAAAACATGGTTTTTTAACCAGTACCAGCAATGCATAGATCCTACAAAATGGTTTAAAAAATCAAGTACCTGTTTATACTGCCAAAGAAAAAGCCAATGCAATTTAAAAAAAGAGAGATTCTAGAAAATTTTCAGGCAGGATTTATGCATCAATTTCTTAGAGCTTTGTATTCAGTCTTTAGGATTACAAGTGGTGATACTTGCAGATCTACCAGTTGAAATTAATCTATACCCATGTTATTATGCAAAAATATTTCATAAGACACAGAGTACTTTCCCAAAGAGGGAATGGTTTTTTTACTGTGTTATGCAGGCTTACTACCAAAACCACTATAGATGATGAGGAAAATCTATTCAGAATCCCTGTTATAAAACTTAGCTGCCATGATACTAAAAATAAAATACAACTGTGTATGCTGAATTACCATCAGGCTCTGTGTGGTGTTTAAATTTAAAAAGTATTCTAAAACAAGGTACTTGAAAATCAAGCTACTGTAAGATTTTCCAGTAAGGAGATGAAACTGAGAATATGCATGTGAGAGAGAAGACGAAGTTCAAAATAGTTCAGCTGCATTCTCTCGTAACAACCCTGTGCCATAATGGAATGTTTTTATCTTAATATGTTTTTCAGAGTCCCTTTTAGAAAAGTCTCCCAGAAGTTGTTCCACTCAAGTTATTCAAATGAAGATTTGGTTTGAAGGCTTCAGCAGTTCGGAAAAGCAATGTAACAAACTTGATAACCCATCCATGTGGATCAGGTGCTTTGCCTTCCTCACACGCCCATCTCCAAACCCCTCACTGCCCTTGGGACACCACTGGCTGCTAACAATTGCTAGGTGACACAAACCAGCCTTGGTGACACAAACCAGCCTTGGTGGCACACCAGACCCGGCAGGGGATGGGGAAGTGTGACAAAAAGGTGACAGCAGAAGGAAACTGCGAGTGACAGCGCTGTGGCCTTAGGTGCATTGCATGGCACCACGGCTGGGGCTCAGGCTGCACGGGGCCTGCCAGCTGTGGTTTGGCTCCTGGACTATCAGCTGCTGGGGTGGATAATTGTTGGAGTTACCAGGTGTCCTCAGAGCTCGTGTCTAACAGGGAATGGCAAGGGCAGCAGTGGTTATGAGGGACAAGAGGGTTTGGGAGGGCAGCAAACCCAGTGTCAAGTCAATAATGCAGACCTGCCATGGCCAGGGACCATGTGGTGTGTCCAGGGAATCTTCCCCGTGCAATTGAGTGATGGAATCAGTGTCTGGAATGCTGCATCTTGTAGGCACAGAGTGTGTGGTGGTTGGGCTGGGCTGTGCCCAATCATCCCTCACTGGCTCCAGCTGTGCAGCACAGGTGGGCAGCATTGAAGGGAACGAGCCATGGACGGCACAGGGGCACTGCAGCAGCAGCAGCAGCAGGGCACAAGAGGCTGGGCTGGAGCACCATACAGAGCTGCTGCTTGGAGCCTTCTGGGTGTCAGCTGTGCCTCTGCTGTCCACATCTGATGGTGGGGTTGGGCCAAATGGCCTTTAAAGGTCCTTCCCACTGAAATGAAGATTCTCCAGACTGTGAGTACTTCCTTTGATCCCACTGCCCTGCCAGCTTGGCAACAAGTTCCAGGTGAGACTGCTGCTGTTTCCTCACTGGGGCTGTTGAGCAGCCCAAGGGCCTCCCTGCTGGCTTTTCCAGGCACCAGTGTGCTGGGTGACAGGGAAGCAGGCAGGTGAGGGGGTGTGTGTCCCCAGCTGGTGGCACAGTGGGAGGGTGGCTGAAAATGGGAACTGGAGCATCTCCCTGGGTGTTTCTGTGGGACTGGGGCATGGTGGGTGAGGGCTGGTTTCCCTCTGCCTCCCAGCTCCCTTCCTGCTCCCACCCACTCTAGCCAAGCCCTCTCAGAATTATCACCTTCCCCAATTTTTTGAGTATACTTCACATTTCTCCTTTCCTTCCATTTCATCTCCTACCTTTTGCTCCTTTCCTAGTCCCTGGAGTTCTGCTTCCCTTTAGGGCCCTGCTGTTTGTGGTGTTCCCTGCCCACTGCCCCACTCTGAGGGATCCTCTAAGCCCTTGCTCCCACTCAGATCCCAGAGGCATTGCTAACGCTGCTGCTCCACATTAAAGACCTTGGACAGACTGAGGCAGATGCTGTAGGGAGGAATTCCACAAAAGTAGCCTGAGGGAAGCAAATATTTTTTCATCTGTGCATATTTTGATGGTCTGAACTCTAGAAAGCTCATGACAACCACACTGAATATAAAATATGTATAAATAACTATTTATTCAGTGTAAAAAGAAGAGATTCCTGTCTGGCAAGAAAAAAAAGTTTAAAAGAGGAAAAGGAGTACAGAAAACCAATGCTACTGAAAAAGCGCTTTTGAGGATGATGCCAGCATCATCCTTCTAACAAATACTGGTACCCATCCATAACTCAGATGGGGATTACCTACTTCCTGCAATTCGGAGTTCATAGATCCCCATGGCTTATTCTGCCAACCCTGCTGGCACCAGGCAGGGCTCAGAAGAGATGGACCCAGAAAATGGAAACAAATATTGTGCAAGCTCTTCCATAAGTACCTGGTACAGGCTGGCCATGTTGAGGGGTCACTGGTAGCAGCACAAACCTGTGGAGCAGGGTGGGATTGCTGATCTAAAATCTCTGGGCACAAAAAGAAGCCTTGTAAATTACAATTACTGTTGTTTGGTATCACAGGTGATGTGTGTGACCTGTCAAAGATCACCTGGCCCAGTCTTTTCTGTAAAGGCACGGCCTAGACGGGATGGCCCAGCCCCTGGCCCTGGTGAATCTTACATGTGTTCAGTGTTGGTGAATCCATCAGGTCCCTGGGGACATCACTCCAATGGCTGACTGACCCAACTGTGAAAAGGTTTCCTCTTGTGACTAATAGGGCTCTCCATACATGCAGCTTGTGCTCACTGCCCCTCATCTTTTCCATGTAACCCTTGAAAAAAGGGAGGCTCCACCTTCCTTGTAGCCATCCCTTAAATACCGGAATGTGGTCCTAAGCTCTCCCCCAAGCATTCTTATCTCAAATTCATTTCTCTCAGCCTTTCCTCATACAGCAGCTTCCCAGCCCTTTGGTATCTTTGTGCCCTGCTCTGGACCCATTTCTGTGCAGAGGGAACCAAAACCGGGCATGGTGTTCTAGGCGCGGCCTGGCAAACGCCGAGTGGGACGGTGCCTTCTGTATCTCTGCTGCTTGAAGCAGCTTAGCATCCTGCTGGCTTTGTTCGCTTGTTTTCCACCAGGCTTCAGTGCACGATTGATAGTGGGATATATTTACCATGTAGGTAAAGCTTGGCAAGGGATCTGCACTGCAGGGAACTGAGTCAGAGGGGGTGCAAATAGAAAAGAGTTCTGCAAGTCCAGTAGCTAAAGCTGGTTGACTTTTTGGGTTTGTTTTTTGTTGGTTTTCGGGTGGGTTTTTTGTTTTGTTTTCAGTTTTTTGTTGTTGTTTTTGTTTTTTTGGTTGTCTTTGGTCTCATCTGGCTGGTTTTGTGGATTATAGAATACTCTGTGTTTGGTTCAAGTTGAAACTAGGTAATAGTTTGTTTTTCAGCTGTTGAATAACTGAGTAACCGGAGATGGGGCTTGCTTGGACAGGTTCCTGTCACTGGTCCATGCCACACAGCAAGAGCCTTGTCTGGGCATTGCATCAGCACTGCTCTGCCAGCAGGGAAACAATTCAGGCAAGATCTTTACATCCATGTTTCTTTTCTTCTTTTTGTTTCCTTTTTAAATATCTTCTCAAACCTGCCTGCTATATGTGGATGTGCACATCTATTTTTCCTTAATAATGGACTAATATAGGACTCACTATGTTGGTGGAAATGTTCCTCACATGAAGGAATAGGTTCCACTTTTTCCAGTTTGATTACAGAGCAGGGCCTTTACTATTTCACAACTTGCCAGAAAATATTTTCTCTTCCCTTCTGCTTCTCATTAAGAAATGATTTTTGAAGTCTGTCTCAAGATATAATGTGATTACAAGGAATGTGTTCATGTTTTAATCCATTTTCAATAGTTCATAAGTCTTTTGCCAGGCAATTAATGAAACAGAATAGGAACCAGACTTTTCTGATTTCAGATGGATGTGTAAGGGGAAAAGTTCAATTCTGTATTAAAAAACTTGTGGGTAGATGATGTGAATTTAAAGGGAAGAGTAGCAGGATTTCCAGAACAATTACACAGGATTAATAAAAATGTAAGATGAGTTCAAGCTCAGTTCACTAAAAATCTCAAGAAGAAAGAATTAGAAACTCTATTTCAGTTTGACTTGAGAAGAGCAGAAATAAAACTGCCTTGAAATAAATATCGAACAATCTTTCTAGTGGTATACATTTCTGTTAAAATTGTTGGGAATTATCAACATCCCTACAAGTCCTTAAAATTCCTGTCACACTCAGATCAGTGTTCACAAAGGGTTAATATATATACACCCATGCAAAGACAGACTTCCAGAGGAAGATGAAATGGTAGTCGAGTTCCACCAGAGCAGAGAGGCACATCTGAAATAGAAATCCTTGGGAGAGTTTAGAGCTGGAAGCTAGTGATACTCTCTGAACATCTCCTTTTTCAGATGTGAGAATTTGAATGCTAAATATCTAATCTTGACTTCTTGTTATCACCAAAAGATTGCAGTCTGGAATTTCAAATGCAATTCAGCTAAATTCTGGGAAGTCCCCAAATTCAGCCTGTGGCATTTCTGGGTCCTGGCTTTCAGCAGCTGTCTGCTTTACATTTTTTAAGAACAAAGCTGCTCTTGGACAGGCTCTCAGACTTGCAAAAATTGATCCTTGCAAACTTACTAAAAATTACAGCTGGCTCTGGAGATGACTTTTTGTTTTGATTTGCTGAAAGAAGCAAACATCCCTTGCAGAGCTCTCCTGTCGTTCTGCAGGAGATGGGTAAACCAGCAAACACAGGGGCCTAGGAGGGCAAATCCCATGGAAGTGGTTAATGGAACCATCATTCACAGCTCTGGGTCCATCTGTTGAAAGAAGCTCTTGGAAATGGACAATACATGTAGCTTTGCAAATCTCAAGAAACTCGTTGTCACTAGCTATGGTAGACAAAAGTGAACCAAAAGCATCTGCAAAGCTCTCATAGTCCTCTGGATCTGGACTTGGGAACAGGGCCATGTATAAAATGAGGTGAAGTAGTTTGGGGTCTCTGTGGGAGGAATAAGCAATAGATTGGTTGGAGTTTTCTTATTTTTAGTTTCTAACATCCCCATGGTAAGATGTGGAACATGACAATTGTCAGCCATGAGGGCTGACTCAGGATTTGCACAGGTGGAAACCCAGACTCCCAGGCATGAGCTTCTCATGGCTTGTGGACTTTCTCTTTCTCGAAGATGAAGAATATCTCTTTATATCTTCTACCTCAAATCAAAAACCATTGGTACTATGGGTGGGGCCATGAGAAATCCGGCTTTGAGTTGTGATAAAGAGTAGGCTAAAGATAAGGCTGAATAGGCTAAAGCCATTGATGAAAAGAAGAGATGGAATAAAATGGTTGTATTTTTAATATTAGCAGCTACAGGATTCCAGAGAGGACTACTGTGTGCACTCATTGCTATTCTGAAGCCACCTGAGCCTCATAGGAAGGTCCCTGGATCTCCCTGTGCCTCCCTGCCAGGGTGAAGAAAGCTGTCCTTGCACTTGTATTCCTCCCCACAGGTATCTCTAAGTAGACCTGGGGTCATGGTGCCCTTGCTGCCTCACTACATTTAAATGTAAGCTCCTCAAGACAGTCTGCAGAGTGTTTGTAATGCTTTAACAACTCCTAGATTGCTCTTCTCAGTCTTCTGCTTTTTCACTTTCTTGAAATGTGGGCAGCAAAGCAGCTTGTAATATTCCCAAAGCATTTGTACCAGTATTCATGCAGAATTAGTAGAGTAGGAAAAATTGCTGTTTGCATTTTATGCTGACAGAAGGCTAGAATTTAATTACATCAATTCAGGAAGAAGTAGGTTTTTTTCCTTCTTCATATGGTTTATAATTATTTTTTATATGGTGATAGCCTAATATTCTTACAGATTTCATATGTCAGATCAGCTGTAATGGGTATGTTTGGAGTGCAGCATTTATCACAGATTAAGCCTAGACTTAAACGTTCATCAAGGTACTAAGCAAAAATACAGATCATTGCTCTGGGCAGGTTTATTTTTCAATTTAAATTTAGATTTGTGAGGCC
Source organism: Molothrus aeneus (assembly GCF_037042795.1). Taxonomy (NCBI): domain Eukaryota; kingdom Metazoa; phylum Chordata; class Aves; order Passeriformes; family Icteridae; genus Molothrus; species Molothrus aeneus. The sequence goes on along the minus strand of NC_089650.1, from coordinate 208,144 downwards.
ATAGTGGTTGCACATTCCAAAGCAGCACAAGCAGTTCTGTATGCTTTATTATTGGACATTCTGCCCCAGATTTTCTAGGCTCACACAACAGAGTCAAGGTATAGTTGTATAATCAGCGGTGAAACAAAAGGACACATTTTGACTTAGTTCCTTTGATTGTCCCCACGGGGAACACTTGGCTATTACCTTTTGGCTAATCAAGTTCTATTCAATGCTCCCTCTTTTCCATGCAGTGTGAACCTTCATGGAAAACCCATCCTTTATGGAGCAATTAGTCAGCTGGGCAAGACTGACTAGAGGGAAAATTAAAAAGCAGGGAACTTTTTCAGCTGTCAAACCATTGACAGCAATTGTATAAATGGGTAAATTACAATTCTTTTGGTAATTCATGTTAGTTTGGCCTGGAGCAATGCAGATGTTTTGCTGTTGTGCAAAGCAAACACAAAAAAGATGTGAACAGGCACAAATTAATTGTCTTTTCAAGTGGAAAACATTCTTGGGAAACATATCAAACATTTAACTAATCCCACTCAACAAACTTGCAATTCCCCATGCTGGTGTTATTCCCACTGCATATATACTAATTCTAGTAAAATGTTGTTTTTCTGAATCTCATTTTCCAAATCAGAAAATGCTTGTGAAAGCTCTCCTTTAGGGAAAGAGTAGCATCAGCATTTGATGAATTCCATGTCAGGGGAAACATACAGGACTGAAGGAAAATAGACCTGTTGGCTCAGAGGATTTCAGCTCAGCTGCTTCAGGAGACAACCTCCAGCCAATCTGTCTCTGTTTTCATGGACAGATATAAATTCATCAAGAATTAACCACTCGTGATTTTGCTATTACAAACAAAACTGAAGGTCTGGTGATCGGGGGGAAACGGCAGGTGGCTGCCAGAAGTCTGCCCATCTGTGGTAGCTGAATGTTTTGGGCAGATGAAATGTGCACCTGCTGCAGTGCTGTAAGACACAGGTGTGCCAGAGTGGGCTGGCATCATGAGGAATCCAGAACACTTCAGTGGCAAATAACAGGGGAACCGAGCCAGGGGATAGAAATATAAACTTCTGACATGGTTTTCAGTGTAAAAAATTAGGAAAAAACCCTGTCTATGACCACTTCCCCATTGCTTTTTCTCTTTTCTGTGTGTGGTGAGATCTTGCACCACCTCTTCAGTATTTCCCTCCAAAAACCTTGTGAAGGAGTTCCCTCACACACCCTCCCCTTCAAAGACACATTTGATGCTCTTTGGTATCGCTTCTCCTGAGTTTTTGTGCTCCTAAAAGACAATTTCAGCCCAGCAGTGCTTCTTCCTGTTCATGTTACTCAGCTTGTATGGAGCCCCGCTGTCCTGGGGATGGCAGAACCCCTGCCTGCCCATGGGAAGAAGTGAGTGAATTCCTTGGTTTGCTTTCCTTCTGTGCACAGCTTTTGCTTCACCCATTAAACTGCCTTTATCTCAACCCTTAGGTTTTCTCACTTTTACTCTTCCAGCTCTCTCCCTGACCCCACCGTTGGGGGAATGAGCACGCAGCTCTGTGGGGTGTAGTTGCCACTTGGGATGAAACCTAAACCATGGCACAAGAGCTGAGATAATTTCCTCTTTCTTTAGGAACTGGGAATTTACTGTTATAAAAGTATGACTGATGGGGGTTTTTGGGGGTTTTTTTCGCCCTCATCTCCTGTTCCTGTCTATATGGACCTCATTTAGAGTCCCAGCAAGCTTTTTCTGGTGGAACACTTCACTGTTCATTTGGGTGAAACCAAGCTGTGGTAGGACCGGCGTGCCAAATTCATTTTTACTGGGAAACCTGGTGCATTTTCAGTGCTGCTGGGGCTTCTTGGTGCCCAAAGGACAAGGACCAGGTGAGGTGACACGTGATGAAGTACAGATGAAATAGCAGGAGGTGGGATCCGTGTGTTGCTGATGTGTCCTTGGTGTAAAGGCAGAGCTGCACTGGGATATGGAATTAGCAAGTAAAAATAACCCCCTGGATAGACACTGTGCCACCCTTGTGATCAGTGTGTTCCTTTGCAAGAACTGGCTTTTGCTAAAATAGAAGGAATGATTCAATTACTCTGACACCAAAATATGAGTTGTCTCCTAAACCAAATTAAAGCAAGGGAAGAGAGATATCTAATTATTAAGCATATAAATCTTGCTTTCAGCAGCCCAGATTTGCCTCACAGTGCATTACAGGCTCTAAGCTGTAAGCCCAATTTAGTGATGGAACAAACTACTTAAAAAGAAAAAAAATTACAGAACAGATGAATCATTCTCATCACAGGAAAGTATACTTAATGTTACAGTGAAATTATTGCTTTATCATAATTTTAATTATTTTGATTTAACTTAAGAAAAAGAATCTTCCTTGTTACATTATGAAAGTTGAAGCAATAGGTATTTGAGCTGATACGAGCCAGCAACCTCTTCAAACGGTGGTGGGAGCTCAGGCAGAAAGAAAGATGGGAGTTAGTTAAAGAAAAACACTTAACAGTGTAACCTGCTAAGAAAGCATTAATTTATTCAGTACTGGAAGCATGCTGGAGGTGTCCCTTTCCATAAGCATGCTTGTTTAGACATTGCTCTCTTGGGTTTATGTACATTATAATATTTGAAGAATTCCCCAGATCACACCCAAAGTTCATCCCCCTTGGTATGTAATCAGTACATAAATCCTGAATTTTTTGGGTTTTTGGTCCTTGATGTTTTCATAGTGCAAGATTGTCATCTGCCTTTCATTGTTCAGAACTGCAGCATTTGTTTTGGGGTTTTGTGGTGTTGTATATCTCAGGAAAATCCACAAACACCGGAGGTTTATGCTCAAAAAGGAGACAGAGGAGTCCTGCAACTTTATCTGAATAAAGGGAGAGGCCATGGGGCATTTCCCCTGGCCTCTTGGGGATAAAAAGGAATTTTCATTTCCCTCTCTCTTTCCCCACTGGCTGAGGTACTTGAGAGGTTCAGAATTCCCAAATGCCTAATACCTAAGATCCCTTGTAATATGTAACCGCTTCCGCCCTTGTTTCTTTTTCTTTGTGTCCCTGCTCTTTTTCTCTAAATCCAGAGATTGAGCTTGGTCTTGAGTAGTGAGTAACAGTCTGTGTCTATTAGGGGAATTCCTATGGAATTTATGGCTTCCCCCATTGTTTCTTTCATGTTTCATTGTTTCTTTGCCATGTGTAGCTTTTCCTCCCATCAGGCCCACAGTTTATTGGTAAAGACACCTCCTTCTCATTCCTTTCATTCTACAATCTAATTGTCTGAACAGTAAATAAAACAAAGCTACCAAAGTCGGTTACATGGTAAAACAAAACTACAGACTGAAAGTTACAAAGTTTAAGCAAAATCAAGCAAGTAAAGCTAAATTATAAAATGAAAGTTACAAACTTTAAGCCAACAACAAAAATGAGTAAAAACAAACTACCGAAACAGGCAAAAATAAAACATCCTTTGTTTTACCTGTTCCAGCCGATTTCTCCTTCAGCCAAGCCCACAGGCAGCAGCCGGCACCGGCCCACCCCGCCGAGGCCGTGAGGGCCCCGCCGCCATGTTGGGAGAAGCGGCCTGAGGGCAGGAAGGCCAGTGATGGCAGCGCTGCAGCTCGGGACAGCCAAACACCGGGAAACGGGCAGAAAACGAGCAGAAGAGAGCCAGCCTGCAGTGCAGGAGCTGCAGGGATCGAAGTTCCCAGCCCAGCACCCAGGAGCAGCCGTGGCCAGCAGGGCTCTGGCGCAGGCCCGGCCTGAGGGGCAGCCTCACTCTAGGCTTCCACACCACGGGGAACAAACAGGTGAGTGAGCGAGCGGGCAGGCCCTGGGCGCAGTGCCCAAAATGTGCCACAGGGCAACATGAGCTCAGGCCAAGCTTACATTTTTTGCAATATTCCCCCAAGCCACAGAAAACGTGGATAGCAAGGCTTTGAAAATTGCCTGTGCCCAAGCAGGGCCTCTCCCAGCCCCACACAGAACCAGTCCCTGGCCCTAAAGATACAGCAACCATTCTGGGGCACAAAGCAAAGAACATGGAATATACTATATAATAGCTTACTCCAAGACAACCCATTATAAGGTTTATTAAGTGTCTAGGGTTTTTTTTTCCCTATTGTCATTTTCTTTTTATTCATCATTTACTATATTAAGTTAAATTAATTTTTGTCCTGTTTCTTTGTGATATCCAAATCACAAATTCATTTTTCTAAACCCCCTTCTGTCTAAGCTGTGCAACACAAGGCAGTGCAGAGATTACAGTGTCACTTGTGAATGACTATGGTCACACCACTATGACAATTTTCCTTAACTAAGTGGTTGAGTCACTTGTCCAATTCGTTCAGACACAGCACCACAGTAAGGAGCCTATTGCCAGTGCCTCTGGACCCACATAGACTGGAATCAGGCTTGCAAAGTGCTGTCAGAATCATCCATCACCCCCTAAAATCCTGAAAAACTGGAGGGAGCTTTATAGGAAGTGACTTCCAGGCTTGAAAATCTGCACTGTACTGGGAGATTTAGAAATTCCTTTGATTCAGTTCATTGGAGGGAAAGCATGAAACATCAGTCTGAAACACAAATATTTTTCTTTAGGTAAAATTATGTCACAATTAGGGTCGAGGTAGAGGTAAGAGGGAGCCAATGGGAGAAGAAGTGACTTGTCTAGGTCAGTCTTCAGCTGATATAATATAGGCAGAGGAACTGTGCTTTTGCAATGCTTCTTTTTTCCCTCTGTCTATAAAAAGAGTCTGTCTCAGGAATAGGTATCCAGAACCAAGAGACAGAAATCCTGCTCATAAGATATAATTTAAGACTATGTGGATCAATTTGCAAAAGGGAAGGTGATGGTTTTTTACACCCTTTGCCATCCTTAGATCAAGATTGGGTAATTTTTTAAAATTTTTCTCAACCTGAGCCTGGAATAGGAATATTAGATAGGATGTCTTGGATGGTGATACATAGATGGGACTGTTGCAGTAACAAAAATCAGTGTCCAAAAGGGATGAGGCAAATGCAGAGTAATTTGAAATCCCGACAAGTCCTCATACTGTAGCTCTGTGTTTGTGCTATGCCAGAACTGCACGCTGAGAGTTTGATGCCCTTGAGTTTGCTATTAAGAGGTAGTGTGAATAACCAGAAGTTTGGGGCACATTGTACATCATCTCTGGATACAACAACCCAAATTCCGCCATCTGGAAACTGCCTGAGAGATGGGGAGCCAAACCCCCCCCTTTAGTAGTGATTAGAAATTGGGCCAATTTGACAATGAGCCAAATATACCATGATTTTAAGGCTTAAGTGGTGCTAGCAAAGCAAGAAAAAAGGCCATAAGTTTAAAATACTGTTTTATCTTCAGTAAGCACTAAGTATTCCTTCCTTGCATGCAGTTTAATCAAATACCATGAAGATAAATTGTAAGCCACCAGAGACATACCAATAAAAATGTCTCAGGTGCTAACTCCTAACCAAATTATGAACTTAGTGTCTTTCTCAAAAAAACATAAAAAGAAAATTTACAGCTTATATTTTCTGTTAAGCTTCCTTTTTGGATTTGCAGTCAGTTCATATGTCTGTATGCAATACCCTGGAATATAGAAGGAAAATTGCCTGCCTGAGTGTTCATTTCTCTTTGGAAAAGCTGATAATGCTTCCTGTTCAATGCTATTCAATAGCAATTCACTGTTTCAACTGAATGCAAATGCCACACCAGGAACAGGCTGGTAAAACCTGTCAGGAGCTGAAGTCCATGAGCTGTCACCTTCCCTGAATGCACTTTCCTTCAAAAGGTCATGAAAGTGCCCATCATACAACCGCAAGGAAAGGGGTGTAGGAGCTGAGTGAGCTGGCCACAGATTGAACCTCCTGTGTGCTGGAAAATGATTTGTCAAGGGAAGACCCCTTGTCAAACAGAAGTTCCTTTGTGATGTGCAGGAAGTTCAGTAATTGCTGCAGCTCTGCAACCCCTCAGGCAGAGGTCACTGGAACCTGTGACCAAGCTCTAAATGTTATTGTGTGCTCTGGTGACTGAATGCACCCTTTGTCAGCACGGAGGTGTGTTAGCATTGAGCACTGGTGCTCACCTTTGCACGGGCTGAGAGCCTGCACTCGAGTACAAAATGATTGCTTGTTCTGCCTTGGACACTGCTCCTCGTCTGGCGCAGCTGCCCAGGAGCTCTGGGATTCCCTCAGCCAGGCAGAACTCCTTTGGAACAGTGCCTGTGTGGTTAAAGCAGGCACTGGTGGGAGCAGAAGGAAAGGGGGCTGATGACTGAATAGAAAACGTGAGGATCTTTGGACCTTAGGAGTTAAACTTTTCCAGACACTACCTCCTTCTCCAGAGCTGCCAGGGGGATTTCTACTGAACATAAAACACAGGGAAAGGCAGCCTTTTGTGCGCTTTCAGAAATGTTGCCTTACACTGTTGCCACCAAGAGGCTGCAGCAGAGAAGAGCAGTAATTCCTACCTCAGAGCAACGTGTAAATCAGAGCTGGGGCTTCAAAATCCATACACCAGGATTTTCCACATCATCCAAACACAAGATTGGTGCAAAGGGAATTCTAAATGTCACAATTACACACCAGGTGCAGCTGTTATTTTATTCAGTGACAAAACAAAACTGAAATGTCAATATGTTTGCGTGCAGGCTTCCAGCTTGTCCTTTCAGGAATGCCAGGAGGAAGACAGAATTAGGAAAGCTGCTCAGCAGATTCTTGTGACAACAGCAACTAAGTACCAGTTACTGACTTCCCCAAGGCTGAGTGGTGAGGTGAGGTGAGAAAAATTAAAAAAAAAAAAAAGGAAAAGGAAAAAAAAAGTAAGAACTGTTTAATAGCTGTTCTTTTCTTAATAAAAGAAAATATAAAAGTTATTATTATATTAAGGAAAAGGAGAGAGAAAGGAATAAAAGCTAAGAGAGGAATAAGCACCACTCCCCTCTGAGTGATGCCCAGCCCATTCCGGAGCAGCTCACGGCCAACTTCTCCCAGCTTAGCTGCTGCTATGGAATATCCCTTTGGCCAGTTTGGTTCATCTGTCCCAGCTTTTGTACACCTGCTCACTGGCAGACCATGGGAAACCAGGAAATCCTTGATTTAGGGTAGATGCTGCTATGGAATATCCCTTTGGCCAGTTTGGTTCATCTGTCCCAGCTTTTGAACACCAGGAAATCCTTGCTTTAGGGTAAGCACTACCCAGCAACAACCAAAACATCAGTGTGTTATCAATGCTGTTCCCATTCTAAATCCAAACCCCAGCACTGCCCCAGCTCCTGGGAAGAAAGCTCACTCCATCCCAGCTGCAACCAGGACAGAGATCCCTCTGTAACAGCAGGACATGCTGCAGTCTCCCAAGGTACTTATTGGAGGTGAGTGAGCTAGACTGCAAACTCTGGAGTTTGAGTTATTTTAAGGGCCATACTGAGCAGCATTATTTTACCTTCTGGGCATCCATTCTCCAGCATTGCTCAGAATCTTGTTTAAACCCCTACAAAATAACTGTCTTCTGCTAGAAGCCTTTAGTTCAATGATGAGCCAAAAGGATTAAACACGTTGATAAAAAACTAGATTTCGGACAAAAACACGGCTGAGAGTTGTCAGAGCAATCAATGCTTATCTAAGCCTTCCTTTTTCTCAAGCATTTGCTGGCAAGGAATGGTGGAGCAGCCTTGAGAAGAGGAGCTTTGGGGTGACCTAATTGTGGCCTTCCAGTACCTGAAAATATCCTACAGGATGAATGAAGAGAGGCTATTTACAAGAGCCTGGGGTGACAGGACAAGGGAGAATGGCTTCAAACTGACATAAAGTAGGTTTGGATGGGATATTGGGATTAAATTCTTCCCAGTGAGGTTGCCCAGAGCAGCTGTGGCTGCCCCATCCCTGGAAGGGTTCAAGGCCAGGTTGGATGGGACTCTGAGCAACCTGGGACAGTGGGACAAGCTGATCTTTAAGGTCCTTTCTAACTCAAACCATTCCATGGTTCTCTGAAGTCTGTGGGTTTCTTCATACCTATCTCATCTATGCAAAATTGTACAGGTTGTTTTTCAATGGGCATTTCCCACAACTCTCCACTCAGCACTTCACATCGTGTTCGGAATACAGCGTTTGAGCTCAGGCGTAGCATTTAGACTACATGGATTCTCCCTGTGGATCGCTCAGAAAGCTGAAAGAGGATGTGGAGTTTATTGGAGAGAAAGGAGTTTTGTAATGCCTTTCTAAGTTTTAAATCTAACGGGGACAAAGCTTTTGTTCAGTCACTTTTGAAGGAGTCTCAGATTTACAGCCCCCACATCTTTGTATTAGGAATTGTTTGGAACCTGTGACTGTTCTCTTGGATTTGTGAGGAGAACAATTTGTGAGGTTGGGATTTTGCTAGAGCTAGAGCTGCACAGGTCAAGAATATGTATTTGGTGTTGTTCTGAAGGATTATTTTTCCAGCTTGTGGACTGCTCATTAACATGATGGACTGCTTTATTAACATGCAGTGTGAGACTTGTGGATGAGAGAATGTGAGAGAGCTGCCAACACTCTCTTCTGAAGCATTTGGGTCGTTTGGGAGCTGCTCCGGTGACTGATGGACCTGCAGTCCTCAGCTGGAAACACGTAGCTCAAGGGGTGGAGAGAAGGGGATGATGCCATCTGTATAGTTGGGAAGGAAAGTGCAGATCATTAAGTGTGTTTGGTCTAGTTTACAGGGGAGGATGAACATCAGCACTGGCTTTTTGTTATTGGACTTTTTCTTTGCAGGCAACAAAGCAAAGTCCATGGATGTTTTGGAGGGGCTCAAGATCAGCAGAGCCTGAGTGTAGAGTGGTACCTAGAGCTTGAGGGAAAGGATGCAGCTCAGCGGCTGCGAGTTACCTGTTGAGCACCTGCTCCCACAGAAAAGGTTCTAAAGAAGGCAGCCGTGCTGGAAGTTGCATTTTCCTTTGCAGCCTGTAAAAGGCAAGGATTCCTCTTGCGTGCCCGCTGCCTGCAGGAGTCCGAGCTGCCGGTGCCCGGGATGCCCAGCGGAGCCGTTCCCGCGCCGCCCCGCACGAACGGGGCCGGGCCGCTGAGCGCCCTTTGTGCCGGGCGCTGCCAGCGCTCACCCAAGCAGCCACAGGACGGCGGTGTGTGCTCGCAGAAGGGAGGGACCGCACCCAGCCCAGCTCGGGAACACCCCACGTGCCCAAGAGCCACGCTGGAAGTGTCGCTGCTCTCCGATCCACTGTGTCAGCAGGACAAAACGATTTCGCTGGTCTTCCCCTCCCCGGGACTAACTCCTATTTGCACCACACTCAAGCGGCACCACGAACTGCTTTGCCCTCGGAAATCTCTTCACTCTCGCAGAGTCTGGTATAAACTGGAAAAACATCAGACACAAGCAGAGCTCACAGAAGTGCCAGGTGAGAGCTCTTGCTGCTCTCACCTTCAGCTGCACCCACAGAGCCAGCAGCACACCCCTGCACCTGCGCTTTCCTTCTCAGCTCTGCGTATCGAGGGGTGGGCTTGCTGAAAATGCCATCACCATGCTGTGGCATGGAGGCAGGCCGCCCATTCAGAAATCATCGTCTGAATTTCTGCCAAGGCAGCAAACTTGAATTATTCATGAATGCCTGTTACAAGACTTGCTTTCTGCTTGCCTTTTGTTGCCTTTTTTTTTTTTTTTTTAACAAAAGTGGATAAAATCTCTCTGCTTTCTTCAGCACTCTAAGTTTGGACAGCTGGAAATCTCCAGTGCAAATCAGCAATCATGAACGCAAGTAACAGACTAGATAATCATGTGGAATTTATCAGGTACATATGGGTGTCTATTGTCAGGGTGCCTTTGTGCTTTATATAGAAGTTTTCAGAATGTGCCTGCTCAGCAATAATGAACAGAAAAGTCAGTCTGAAAAGAAAAAGGCATTTCTAGAATGTTCAGGTTTTTATATAAAAGGAAGAACTACATTTATTGTGTGCAGGTCACTCATAAAACAGATATAGCAGTTTACTTTTAATGTAACTCTTCTGAAATGCACTGGACCCATAATTATATATTTCTATTTATAAATGAATGACATGGGAATTTATCATCAATAATATGGATTTGTTATAACTATTATTTCTGTGACCCAAATCAAGGTATTTAATATTTTTACTATAAGTCACAGTCTCTATGAGTGTATTTTCTAGGTGTGTTGGAGCTCAGAGGGGCAGCCAAATGAATACAGGTTTGGATCACAGACTGCAGTTCAGAAACCTTCAGAATATGTGTATTGGTGAGTATAAAGGCATCCCTATTCACCCTGCCAAACTAAGGCCTATCAGAGTTGCTTTTTCTCAGCCATTATACATTACTATGGAAATTTAATCTGTTTCATCATTTCAATTTCATAGTGTGTTACAGCTCCTCCCTTTTAAAACATGTTGGCATTTTACATGGGAGACATGCTTGTCTTTGAGTTGTCCTGATAAAATAGCTACAGTTATTTCTTTATTTCTTTTTTATTATAGTTGTTCTTCCAGTTTTCACTCTTTACTCATTGCTTTAATTTCATGCTCATCATTTAGGTGTTGTTGATACCTAATAGCATGATGACTGCTCTGTTGTAAATAGGACAAGAAATATGGGACATGTTAAGGAATTTATAATTGAAAATAGGTTGAAAATCATAGTCACTGCATTGCATTCCAGAGTAATCCTCCCTGGGTCTGTGGTTTGTTTTCTTGGGTTTTTTTTCCCTTATGGCTTCCAAATATTTCAGAAGCTGAATTCAATTTAGAGCACTGGCTCTGTGGCTCATAACTGCTCACCAAATCCCTTCTGCAGCTTTTGCAGCCCTGTCTTTACTGGGTGTTGATACAAAGATTTGTGCCTGGGTTTTACATTGCTGAGTTGCTCCTAAATTCTTGCATAGGAGACTAGAATATGAAAAAAGAATCAATAACAAGTGACTTATGTAATTATTTACTTACTTGTAATGAAATTTTCCAGAATGCAAGTTCAAGTCAAAGACACAGGCAGACAATAAAAGGAAAGATAGTGTAAAGTGTATGCCATTTCTTTAGGAGAGCCCACTGAATGACACATGTGTCTGTTATAATTTTAATTTCAAACAGGGAGCGTAGGACTGTCTTCATTTTGTAAAAAGTAATCCTTTCTTTTGGAATTGTTGAAGGTTTTGTATCAGCCAGTATTTTTATTGCTATCTAGATTTCATTTCTCTCAAATTTGCTTCTCTTCAGGTAAGGAGGCATGTCCTCAGGTGCTGCCTGCATCCCAAGGCATGAACAGTTCAGCTCTGCAAGCAGGTCAATATCAGTATTCCCATTCAGGATTATATTTCTTCTTCGCTTTTCTCAGTTTGGGTTTTTTTGCATAAGTTAATGACAAACAGCTTAGATAAAGAATGTGTTGACTGAGGAGATTTTGGAGGACCCCTGCATTAAGTGATGTAGGTCTCTTAAAAATACATATCCTGTTTCTTTCATCTGCAAATCTGTGTGAGAGAGGGCTGCCTCAGAGAATGTCTGTGAGCAGAGCAAAAAGCAAAACCTGGCACAAGTAAAGAACCAGTGAGTGTGGCAAAGATTTGGGATTGTCACTTGCCATATGGGCATGCCAAGTAAAGAAATGCAGCAAAGTGTTTCTGCCTTCTCTGCTGTGGGGGAGGCTTAGGACAAATACCTACATTGCTTTCTGGTTTGTTGTATTTGAGTTTCCAAGCATGAAGATTTATTTATGTGTTTATTTATTTGTGTTAGAAAGTTATTTCTGAAGCCCACTACCTTCACTGTTTACTTGTCTCCTTCTTTAGGAGAGATAAAAGCGGGTAAATATGGAGCAAATTATTATTTCATTGTGTTATCATTGGAATTTCCACCCTGCTGCAGATGGCTTAAGGTCTTGTAGCCTAATTTTTGGCAGCAAGAGGCCTCTTTTTTCACATCCACAGCTAATACTTCAATAATCTAAGCAGCTTCTCCCATGTAAATTTTTTGCAGTCTGTGATGAGCATCATATCCTTGGACTAGCAGAAGGAAAAAAACTAGTAAACTATCCTGTGCATCCTACACAACTCTTTCTGAGGCCAAAGAGATGCAAGGATTAGACATATGTTAGGAATCCCAGTCAGGAATCTGTCTTCATCTTTTGCCCAGAATTGCCTGAAAAGAAATTAAATGGAGCACCATAGCTGCTCTCTTCAACTTCTTTGCTTGGAATTGTAAATGCAAGCAAATATTTTGCATTTGTAGTATTTTTGAAAGGACTTGTGTAGATTCCTGAAGAGGGAGAGGGTTTGATGAAGTAAAAGCCCTGCAGAATTTGAGGCGAGGGGTAAGGAATTGCAAGTGATGGGACGAGGTGAGATCTCAGTTAATGCCACAGTACATGGAGGAAGCTCTGGGAGGGAGAGCTGCACCCCTCAGTGCATCATTTTACTCCCCAGAAGGGGAAAGGCTCCTGCTCATCAAATGAACAGTGTTCACCATCCCCTTGGGCCTGCTGGGCTTACAGACATATCAGTATCCATTGTAGTTACACCGATCTTGGATCAAAGTTTGTATTTTTGATGCTAAGGTTTAATGAGTAGTTTATGTGGGTATGATGTTCTTGCTGGTGTGTTTTACAGGGACGAGGTGCAAAGTCTGCAGCAGGTATTGTAACATTAGGTGAACGAGCTGACAGGAGCAAGGTGTGGAACGTGGAATAGATTTGTGTTAGATTGCTGCAGTGCCCACCCTCAGAAAGATTAAAAGGTCTCTAGTATTTGTACTCTTTCCCCTCAAATTACTGATCTCAATTAACAATCAGGAATTTGTGTCAATGGACAATAAATTGAACTAAGTAAAAATTCCTTGGCTTGAGGTTTTTGCCACTGATCTTGCTGGAGGACCTGAATTCTCAGGCGAAAGGGACAAACAAAGGGTCAAAAGCAACTATTTGAATAGGAGCTCCCTGGTCCCAGCTAAAGAACAGAGAGAGCAAGGAAATGAGGCAGGGATGGTTATGGGGCTCATTACTTTGTCTGGACCATGTATTCCTTGGCTAGAGCTAGGAACAGCAGTAGTCTTGCAAGGTTCCTGTGGCATTTTTGGGTATGTACCTACATGACTGCACACATGTGTTTACACCTGGAATGCATCCAGAAAGGTCAACTAAGCCAAACACAACAGTTGTGTGTCTGGGGCTGGAGTGTGTCCAGGGCACTGCAGAGCTGCACCTGGCAAGTGATGCTAGTGCAGCAGTTCCCTCGTTGGTCACCATTTTAATGGTGTGATACCTCAAAAAAGGGGTGTCCTTCGTCTAGCTATGACCTTTTCCAACCTCCAGTCAATGCATTTTGTAGAACTAGGTTAATTATCCATTTAGTGTCATGGGTCTCCTCTGTTGGAGGTTGTTAGATCACTATCAGGTCTGCTCAAGTGCTTAACTGGTCTGTGATGGAATGAGGACAGGCTTTCCATCCTGAGGTCACAAATTTCATCCTTACACCTTATTTTGGCTTCTTTGAAACGTGGTCATGGGCAGATAAACTGCTGGCTTGTAAATGGGAAAGGGGAAAGTTGAGAGACCATGATCTTTGAGTTATTGAATTTGTCTTTTCCTGAAGGCTGTGTATTTGGAAAACAGCAGACTTAGACTAGAAATATCCATGGTTCTTAGGCTTGTTTCATGCAGTGCAGGTATGTTTCTCTAAGATTTTTAGAAGTGGGTAGGTTTGTCCCACCCACTGAGGAGATGTCTGGGTCTGTTTAGTGCCTTAAAATTTCCCAGTCCTTCACAGTACTTAAGCTGAACATTTTTAGGAAATTTTAATCAAATTGGCTGCTTTTGGCATGAAAAGTCAGGTTTTGAGTCATCCCTTCCCCCCTGGAAAATGCAGCCTCTGTTAGTTCTGAGCTGCATAGGCAGCATGAGCATTACTCCGAAGAGGGAAGCAGCTTAGGCTGAATGCTCCAGGAAGCTGCTGTGCATTTTCCTTCCTGGATCAGCTGCATGGAACAGTGCAGTGCTGTGTAAAGTTGTTCTTATTTCCATGCAGAGTCCCACTGACGTCAGTAGGTTTGTGTTAACATCAGGTCCACAGCTCTGGCTGTTAAACACAGCCAATGGATATTCACTATAGCCTAGGCTGAAACAAGATTAGTGTTTTTTATATGTGCACAATAATGCAGCTGGATTTCATTCTTCTGAATTCTTCTACACGTACACATGTCTCTGTCAATACGCACTACAGCAGGAACCCACTGGAGCAACTGCAGAGCATGAAGATATTAGAAATACTATATTGTCAAACAATAAATTTCTATCCAAAAGCTTTAATGCATTATGTGGTGGGTATGTAGAAAATGAAGTATTGTGATTTAAGGCTTATCCTGCTTAACTTAAATTGCTGTGAGAAAGAAGAAAAGAACTGAGATTGAAGAATTAAAATTGGCGTTTCTGAAGATCTTCTGAGCTGGAATGAGTATCAGCAATGTGATACCTGAGTAGGGAACTGCCAGGATCTGCCTCATTGGAGTAGAGGAGCTTCACAAAAGGTCTCTCATGAATGTCACAGAAGTTGCATTTACTATTCTGGTATATTGTCATGAGTGTGTCTTAAATGCAAAAATCTTATTTGTTCTCTCCATCTCCTCTGCAGAGTCACTGTGGGGGGAGTAGGATCAGGCATTCATTAAATATTTTGTTCTGTGCTGTCAGTCTGCACCTCCCTCTCTCAGGCTCCCTTTAATCTTTCTAAGCAATTTTCTCTCTTCTTGCAGGGGTGACTGAAATGATCCTTTGAAGCAACCGGCTTTGACGTTTGGAAAAAAGAATTAAAAACCAAAAGAATGCTCTAATTAAGGAAAGCATCAGTTAAAGCTCAAGAAGAAATCCAAGATGTTGATCAGTTCTTTCATGTCTGCCTGACAACTGCACAGCATTAGCAGAGGGCCTCATTAGAGGGTGCTCACCCAAAGTCCAGATGAAGGTGCAGAAACACCCATGAGTGATATAGAGGACTGCTTTGTGGAGGAAAATTAAATATCTGCTACCCTTCCCATAACACAGGTTGTGATCTATTGCCCAAGCAGCTCAGGAAAAGAGGACTTAGTTTACAGTGGGGCTATTTAGCACTGTTTCAGAAGTGAAAATGGGCTCCAAAGGGTGTGTATGTATGTTCTCCACTGATGGCTTCACTGAGAGTCAAATCCTCTGGCTCCACGTGCTTGCCCAGAGGTGTGCTTGATTGTACCTGCATGACTTAATGAGTATATGGCAAGATTAAGAGAGAGGTTTTTCAAGGCCATCTTCTTCTTTGTCCAAGTGTTTTGTCCTTCCCCAGTGTTATCCCTGTGGCAGGGGCTAAGGCTGATACCCTGATGCTCACAGTATGGTAAGTTGAGGAAGTTATGAGAGTGCAAGCTTCACCTTGTGTCTCCATGTTTTGTGGCCACCTGCTACAAAATGCTGAATTTGGATGTTGTGAGAGCTGGGTCAGCATTCTTCCATGCAGGATTCCCCCAGCTCATCGTTCCAGCTGTGATGCCATTGTGGATAAGCAATCTCTTTTATTACAAAAATTATATACATTGTAATGAGTTTTTGTGAAGGGTCTCTGCAGGGCTGGGGAGGATATCAGGGCCCAGCAGTGCCTCAGCCAGACAGTTCACAGAATCCATAACAGCAGTGAGATAGAGTTAAAAATGAGTAATTGTGGCATGCTCACACAGCCCTTTGAAAAGCAAGTGGAGTGATATAAATCACTTGCATTGTTTTACTCACTTTCTTTTTTTTGCTGAGTGAGGCATAATTTTATGCACTGAGGTTGTGTGCTGCTGAGGCTTTTTGCCTTGCTTTCTTAATTAATTTAGTGGTTTTGGGGGAAAAAGCTAGCAAGACAGGTGGAACT
Source organism: Molothrus aeneus (assembly GCF_037042795.1). Taxonomy (NCBI): domain Eukaryota; kingdom Metazoa; phylum Chordata; class Aves; order Passeriformes; family Icteridae; genus Molothrus; species Molothrus aeneus. Next base: position 192,296 of record NC_089650.1, on the reverse strand, counting down.
CACAGAAGCCCCTGGTTTCAGCCAATTTTGGGTGTGTCCACTTCCTGGAATGAATTGTCTTCATTTAGTTACAGGGGTGCTTGCTCTGGGCCTGTGGACAGCTAGCTACCTGCATCTTTGCAAATACAGCCCAAGCCCTGTTGCTGGGAAGCTGCCCACGCACAGGGGGCGCCCACAGGGGGCTCAATGAGCACTGAGGCAGAAGGTGCCAGCACTCTGGTACTCCCAGGAGCTCATTGCCTGCATTAATGATGTCCTGCGCAGGAGGAATAAATTGTGAGCAGTGCCAGCTGGTGGAGGTAGCACTGCGGTGTGAAGGCCTTTCCTGCAGGACTGCATAGGCTCTGTCCTTCAGTGTCTCCTGGCCGTCAAACACCGTCCCAGGGCACTGGGCAGCCGCCCCCTGGCTGCTGCAGGGGCTCTCCTCGGGTGCTGCTGAGGCACGGCTGTAGCACAGCTCTCTCCGCGGGCTGCAGAGGAGCCTCCTCAGTGTGGAAGCGCTCCTGGCTGCTGGGGGAGCAGTGCTGGGCTCTGGGGTCTTCCTGCTCCAAGGGCACCTTGCAGAAATTGCGCTGCTGGGGCTGAGCAAGAACCTCTTCCCCTGGGCAGAAACATCTTTTTGTGGACAATGTTGGGTTTTTTTAATGGGGACAACAGACAATTCCTGACTACTCTGGTCATCAGACAACTCAGTGCTCATGCAAGTGGAAGAGCTTCTACCCCCTTTGCAGTTATCAGGGTGGTGCTCCAGAGACCTCCACAGTATACCTGAGATGTGGATTCCTGTGTGGCAATTATTTTCTCATGCACAAGTACAGCATAACTTAAAATGTGAAGTACTGAAACCCTGAACTGCTAGCAGAACAAGGAAGAGATTGTTCTTTACTTCTTCAGTCATCAGGCTTTTGCTGACAATTATTTTGGCATCCATAGCACGTACACACACACAAGGACTGACCATACGTTTATGGGACCTCCTGAAAAAATGAGGATTGTGCTGGTGTGTGATTCTGCAGCCCTATCTGATGCCCACTGTGACAGAAAATAAGATCTAACAGAGTAAGTCTAGTTTTATAGCACACTCCCAGAACATTTACTGGCAGCGATAGGGTGATTCCATTTTAAAGTTGACTCCTCTGATATCTTCCGTCAGATCTGAAAAAGAAGTCTGTTCCCAACAGATATTTGGGGCTTCTTGGCTGAAGCATCTTCCCAATCTTTTGACAAATTCGATGTCTCAACACTCTGAATCTAACACCCACCACCCCTAAAATACTGTCAAGGCAGGTGGCTTTCTTTAGAAATGCCCTTTTTCTAAGTTTGGGATGCTGCAAATTCCTCTCCATGCATTATGTCTAGCTTAATGCATGGAGAGGATCTGATGATGTCCTTTCTTTTTCTCTTCATCTGTAGCACATCAGTTGTTCCTGCCCTGTAGCCTTGCTGGGTGATCCCCTCTGGCCTGCCTATGGGTATTAACGAGGCTCCAAAAGGAGTTTCCTGGTGCTCCTGCTGGTCCTGGAAGCTGCCACAAGCACAGGCTGCAAAGTCAAGCCATGTCACCAGGTAAGTGAGTAACAAATATTATTGCCATCTGCACACTGAGAGTGACAACTGTGTGTGACAGACAGTGTGTATTGTATTGTCCTTCCTTTGTAGGTTATCTCCCTGTGAGAGGAGAGTGGGTGTGTACAGAGGGCTCTGACAAAAGAAAGGATGCCCCTTCCCTTAGGGAGCAATTGAATCTGGCCAAGGGCCAGAGATGTTTGGGTCCTGGGGTAAAGCAGAGGAAGCAGCAGCAAAGCAGCAGTTTGCAGCATAGGGGGAAAGGAAAGGCTGCTGAGCAAAGCTGTGAGCATCCTCCAAGCTCTACTTATGTAAGAGAAAATATCTTAGAGAGCTGAGTCTGCATAGCTGCAGCCCACCAAAAACCCCTCAAAGACAGCTTGAGAGCAATTGTCTGCTTTTCTAGGACACAATGAATAGGGAGAGATTTGTTGATAAACCTTTTCAATTATTCCTCTGTCCAAGTGACTCCTAGACACTTGTCATCGTCTGATCTAAAAAGTCAGCAAGTCAGGTTTTTGGTGTAGGGTAGACTAAATTTGAACACCTTCTAGATTGTCTTTGAGGAGCTCCCTGTGAAAGGAAAGGTCAACAGATTTCTATAAAAGCTAGGTCTCGTGTGAAATTCCATCACACAATCTGGTGATTTTCATAAAATGAATTAGCAATCTGACCAAACTGACAATAATTTTTAGTAGTAAATGACACTTTGTTCTCCTGTTACCAAAATTTTGGGGAAATCATGAGCTCACCATGAAGTGCTTTTCCATCCTCTGTGCCTGGTCTCTGCAGATCTGCTCTGAGGGCCTTGATCTTCGCATTGACACCCAATGGTCTCCTCCATCACGTATTGTACACCTCAAACACCGAGAACCTGCCTCCCCAAAATGTTTCTTCTCATTTTGCAATATTTTGGGGTGGGTGTGCTTTCCTCTGTCCTGAGGGGCAGAGGACACTGGAGCAGTGGTCACATTAAGTGTGTGACCCTTTCCTTGCATGTTTTTTCTCCTCTCCATCTCTGTTCCACTGGCATCTCTTGGGGCATAAACTGTCTTGCACTGGGAGAAAGAACCACAGTAAAGAGAAAACGGGTACTTCCCACAGGAAAAAAACCCAAAAACTTTAATAGTACACAGCTGAATTTGAAAATTGTTACACAAATCACTTTGAAACTCTTCAGTGGATTTGTAGCTGTTCTGACCAGTCTCTACATCACGGAATCTTCCCCTCCACATTATTCCTTAAGCAAAGGTATTTATTAGAGCAGCATGTGGCGTGGATAACATCTCTAGTGCAGAGGAAAGAAGCTCTAACAGTCTTTAGAACACACCTTGCTTTTGTGTGAGTAGCAGGTACAACATATGCCTGAGGCCTGGGTGCAGGATTCCCCCCATGGGAGCAGGCAGGAGCCAGCAAATGCCCTACAGGTGCTCCCACCCACCTCACTCTTCTCTGCCTGATGCTCTTGGGATGCTTTCCCCCCTCATTTATCTGGAATGCTCCATGCAGCCAGCTTCCAGCTGCTCCTTGAGGGTGGCTTCTAAAATCACTATCTTTCACTTCTGTCCCTGGGGACTCCCAGGTATCTCTGATTTGCAGGGGTCCACCCAAAGGTACAGACACAAGAGCCATCCTCCTGGCAGGTGGGTTTCCATTCAGCATGTAGGAGGCTGCAGAGTCAGCCACTTGGAAGATGTTTCAGTTACAAAGCTAAAAGGAGGTTGAAAAACACAGATTAGATAAGAGTAGGAAGGTTATACATGTAATTGAGTATGTTTTGGCTGCTGGATAATGGTCATAATATGGAGCAAAGGCCTTCTCCAAAGAAATCAAATTACACAGGCAGCATTTCTGATGACACACAGGCCTTTCCTTCAGTTGTTTGGATAGGTTGTTCATTTCTTTGTACTGATAAGCATTTTTGTCTTTTAAATTGCTTTGAACTTCTCTCGTCATTCTGAAAATATGAAACCTACACACTTTGGATCTTGATGGAATATTGAGCTACCTACTGGCATTCTGGTTTTTACATCATCCCAAGTCTTCAGCTCCTTCCTAATGTTCATGAACAGCGAGAATTTTCTCAGTCTTCCATTATTTCTTCTCTCCCTCACAGTGAGTTGTTCCAAGGTGTCTGTGCTGATGCCTCACTGCTCTATGGAGCCAGCAGATGCCAGCAGCTTAAGCTCAGAAAACTTCTAACCTTCAAATATATGAGATTTATATTTGCTGTTGGAGAAAGGTCAGCTACAGGTGCTGCTGCAAACAAGTGTTAGCCAAAGGATAAATGAGGTAGAACAGATCTGATCAGTTCTGGGCAGACAGTTATTATGGGAGCAGTATCTCTGGATACATTGAGAGTAACAAAACCACTGGTTTTTAATTTGGAAAAAGTAGTGTCTGTTCAAAGACAAACAGGATATGCTGTTGAAGTCTTACAGAAATTTCAGATCTTTTATGGTAATTTTTTGAAATATTTGTTTCAACAAACAGCAAATATGTAAGGATTTAGGATTTCATTGCTTTTAGTCTAGTATCAGAGTAATAATCTTACTTATTGAAGTAATTTTGGTGAATGGATATTAAAGAAGATATTATCATTCCCTATGCCATTACTAGTACACTGCTATTAATATTTAAAATCTATTTTATAGGGCTACTCTAAGTTTGTTCGTCAGGGTATTAAAAACAGTACTTAAAAAAGAAAACAGACTCCCTTAAGGAAGAGTCTCAGCAGCAATAAACAAATTATTCAAAAAACAAATCAAAAACATGAAATGAAAAATATTAAAATTCAAGTATTTTTGTAGAAAGTTGAAATCCCTGCAAATGATGTATGTGGACTCTTTAGCTGAAGAGACCACTAGCACTTAAACTTTTAATGATATGAGATGTAAGGATCTCTTTTTGTAATCAGGGAAATGCAGCCAACACTGGCATGGAAAGTAGCAACCCCTTAACAGCAAGGCCAACAGCAGTCCAAATTTATTAATCACCTAAAATCTTAGAAGGATGCCCAGAGAAACCCTATAAGCAATTCCCTGGACCTGAGTAAGTGACAGATTTGGAAGGGCAAGAGCAAAAAACTACCTGTGTCAGTATGTGCAGCAGAGCACTGCAGAAACAGCTTGTACCTCCTGCAACACTTCAAAATTCAAATTACTATCTTTTGTTTGTTTTGATTTGGTTTCTTTTGTTGTTGGTTGGTTGGATTTGGTTTGATTTTATTGGAGGAGGTGATGAGACAGTGTCCTGGCTGGCAGAGTCCCAGTAATACCTGCTGCCCAGGGAGAGGCAGGGACGGTGTGGGGCACGAGGGAGCTTTGGGAAATGCAAGGACAAGGGGGCACTGGTGTGTGCAGCTCTTCTGCAGCATGGGGAACAGTGACCCTCTCTCCAGAGGCCCTGCCAGCATGGGTGGCACTGGTGTGAGATGGCAGCAATGGCTCCTTTGGTAGATTCCTTTTGCTGGGGACCCATGGGATTCACGCCGCCACTCTGCAGTTTTCTCCTGTCCAACAGCAGGGTCACAGGGCAAGAGCCTCCTCCTTCTTCACCCAGTTCACAGTGAGCAATTTACACCAAAATTAATAGTTGCAAAGAAAAGACAGAGATGGATCCTCCTTCAAGCAGCCAATCACTGCTGTAAGTTTTGTTCCTACAGATGCTGTGTGGGACCTGCCTGCAAATTCAGCAGCTGAATCAAAGCAGGACTGTGGGTCCCTGGCATTCTGGACAAACATCTTCAGCCCTCAGGTGCACTGTGTATTCTCAAGGTAAACTCACTGACTGGGATGAAAAATTTCAGATCTTCCTAAAGAATGCTTCACTCAAAAATTACCCAATGGTAAGTAACCTGATGTTCATTTTGATGTTTTAGCTATTGCAGCTATTTTGCAAAATATTTATCAGCATCTCAGCTAGATGCTATGGCATCTAGTGAAAACTAAATATTTCTCACACCAAGACACCATATTTCACCTACCTAGCATAATCACAAATTAATCCAGCAAAGTGAGGCTCTGATGCCATAAGAGGTTCCTAACAGAAGTTTAGCTCCTTGACATGCCATCACCATTTAAAGTCCTTCTAGTTGGAATGCAAACTGGATCAAATAGTTGCAGTAAATGGTGATGTCCAGCTTACAATGGAAGACTGAAGCATGAGCAGTCCCTGAGACTGTGTAGGTTGAAACCCATGGTACTGTGACGTGATGCAGTGGCAGTAACACGCAAACACAGCTGGCATTTGAACTCGCTTATTGGCACTGTTATTCCCTCAAGTAGGACAGCTGAAGCAGGTATGAGACCAGTGCCTGCCAGATAGCCCAACCAAGCTATGATTTGATGTGGCTGAAAGTCAAGGTGGAATTGATTTTATAAAACTTCCTTTGGTTTAAACTTTGCAAGGTGTACCTAAAATCCCGCAGCTCAGATCCAAACTACCCCTTCCAGCCGCGGCCAAAGCACCAGTTTGGGATGATCCAGGGGCCGTGTATGCACTCCGTGCTCCAGCAAACAAACCCCTGGCCAGCACCACTGCATACCGGCTCCGTGTGCCAATGGAGAAGGGTGTGATGCTTCCTAGTGGCCTCCCAGCTCCTGCAGCCCTGGAGCACCGGGAGCAGCAGCATTTCTCCTTGGCATTTCTCCTTTCTCGTGTCCGTGTGTCGCTGCCGGTCGCTCTCGCTCGTTTCTCTGTGGCTGGGCCGGGGCGGGGCCCGCTGGCCGGGCTTGTTCGCACGGCGGGAGCAGCGGCGCCGGCCCGGCCGTGGGGCCGCACCCGCCCGGTGCCCGCGGCGGCCCTGCGGGGCCGGGCTCGGGCGGCCCCAGCGGCGCTGGGCGCTGGTTCGCAGCCCGGTTCCGCCCCGCGGGGCCGCCCCCGGCCCGCCCGTGCCCGCCCCGCCGGCGTGGCTCCGCGGCCGCGCATTGTGCGCCGTGCGCTGCCCGGGCGGAGCTCCGGAGGGGTCGCGGCCCCTCAGCGCCCCCGAGCCGGGCCGGGCCGGGCCTCGCCGCCTGCTCTGCCCTCAGGGGCGCGGTGAGTGCGGGTCGGGCGCTGCGGGGACGCGGGTCCGTCCAGCCGGGGCTCGCCCCGCAGGGCTGCGCGAAGGGGCCGTGGGTCGGCGCTCGGCCCCCGGGGCTGCGGTGCCGGGGGCCGCGGCTCCCAGCACCCCCGGGCCGGGCGGCGGCCGAGGGTCGGGGCTCTCGGTGGGAGCCGTGGGCGCGGGGGCTCCCGGCTTTGTTCGTGGCTGTGAGCTGCGGTGGGTGAGACGCAGCCCTGGCAGCCTTTGGGAAGGTGCCTGGGAATGCTGGATCTCGGGCTCGCAGGTTTTGCTCCATTCAGTGTATGTGCAGACACTGCTCTCCTTCTCTTGCAGTCTGTAATAGCCATCTCAGGTAACTGGACTTGGCTGTAAATGTGATTCCTGTGCTCTGAGTGCTGTAAGCTTTATTTACGCGAGTAAGACCTCAATGCATGAGTGAAGTGTTCTTGCAGAATGATTTTGCATGTTTCCACCCTGAAATGCAGAGTCTCCGATGGCTCATGCAGGCGATGGGCTTGTCCCTCTCGGTGTGTGTGTCTGTGTGTGTGCGGTCGTGGTTGGTTTTAGCAGCTCCTAAGTGATCATTGGTAAAGGTCCGATGTCTTCGTGTTCTTCAGGAATGCCTTAGGCTGGATGTGTGCCTGTGTTTTGATATTGCAGAAGCAACAAGAGAGAACAGCCTTTAAAAAAGGTTAAAGGAAATTGTTCAGCTTTCCTAATGCTTATCATTTCCAGCTGGCATACTTGTAGGCAAGTCATGGTAAAGTGCAGGAAACAATTAGGTTTTGTATTTACTAGCACGTTGATGAATAAGAGAAGATAGGTCTAAAGCTAAATTTTGATGCTTCATTTAAAATAAATTCTTGTCATTTCTTCTGTCCGTTGCACCCGTTAGCTCTTAGGAAAAGATGATTGTTAGGTGATGATTAGGCAGCTTTCTTACAACTTTAATTAAAGGAATACTTCACTATAGGCCAGCTACAGAATAATGGACCCACTTGTCATCTTGTAGGTAGCTGAGTGTAGAGCTGTGGTACTGCCTGGCAAAACTGTTCTTTGTCTGAAACTTGTCTCGTTGCCAAAGCAGAGCTAAAACTTCATTCTAGGAGTCAGGTGAATACAGTGTATAAATCTACTTCTCTGTGGTAAACTAGTGACAAGTGGCTTCTTATGAAACATGTATTGACAGGGATTTCATGTCTGTAATACACATCGTTGATTGAGTGACTTCATGCTTCATCTCACTGTTACTTATTAATAATCTAATTAGGGGAAAACTCTGGAAGGAATATGGAACTGAGACACAGTCCCAGTGGAACTCAGTAAAAAAGACATTGCAGAGCAGACAGAGTATAAGAAGAATTTCCAGAAGTACTTACTCATCACCCAAAGACATGGCCAGATTTTGAATACTTCTAGCTTGTATTTAGGGTCCAGAGTTAATTGCTAGATTTTCAGGTCTTTCTTTTCAGTATTCAGACTTTTCTATCCAGAGTGCTTTGGCAGACAGTGAGGGAACTGTGTCTGCTGTAAGCCAAATTCTCTATCTTCAGTGCATAAGAAAATCACACCCTGAGCACTTAAAAAAATCTGATCCTTGGGTTGCAGTCATAACTCCTACCACTTCCATTCTGGAGGCACTTCCATTTAATTTGTGTAACAGATAGAACTACAGTTGTAAAATCTAGCCACAAGAAGGCACGCCAGTAAAATTACTTTAATTAATTTTTTTTGTAGTGTAGAAGCTGTCAGGATTGATGAGCAGCTCTGTAAATACAGTAATAGTATGTGGCACTTAATCTCTGAACAAAAGTAATAGGTAATGGCTAAAAATAGTATTTCCTCTTTCAACTGTAGAGTTAAATATGGATATTAACTGCAGCAAGATAGATTGGTCCAGAGCTGGAGGCTCAGATCATTCATGCTTGCTGACGTGGCCTACTTCTTCATTTTCCTTTAAAGTATCACTTTTGTGAGTGTGTTTGAAAATAAATCACAACTGCAGATCAAAAAGCTGTTCTTTACAGCGCAAACTGGAGCATGCTTTGCTGCAGCATGAAGGCAGTGTAATTTCCAGAATGTGTTCTGATCCCGTGTGGCTCAGCACAAACTGCTGAGCTGCACTGAGGCTGTGCCTCCATTTACACGAGTGGCTGGTCTTACACGTGGGCAGCAGCAGCTTTGTGCCAGGGAGAGCTGCTAGGGATGGTTCTGATCATTTCAGCAACATCCTTGTGCCAGGGAGAGCTGCTAGGGATGGTTCTGATCATTTCAGCAACATCCTTGTGCCAGGGAGAGCTGCTAGGGATGGTTCTGATCATTTCAGCAACATCCTTGTGCCAGGGAGAGCTGCTAGGGATGGTTCTGATCATTTCTGCAACATCCTTGTGCCAGGGAGAGCTGCTAGGGATGGTTCTGACCATTTCAGCAACATCCTTGTGCCAGGGAGAGCTGCTAGGGATGGTTCTGATCATTTCAGCAACATCCTTGTGCCAGGGAGAGCTGCTAGGGATGGTTCTGACCATTTCAGCAACATCCTTGTGCCAGGGAGAGCTGCTAGGGATGGTTCTGATCATTTCAGCAACATCCTTGTGCCAGGGAGAGCTGCTAGGGATGGTTCTGATCATTTCAGCAACATCCTTGTGCCAGGGAGAGCTGCTAGGGATGGTTCTGACCATTTCAGCAACATCCTTGTGCCAGGGAGAGCTGCTAGGGATGGTTCTGATCATTTAACCCTGTCTGAAGTGGTTCAGTGTCACTGCTCAATAAATGCCTTCAGAAAAAGGGCAGTGAAATTTTGCCTCTGCAATAGCCCTGTCACAGCCTCTCAAGAAACTGTTGAATTATGAGAGCTGATGATTACCTGTCTGCATCTGTGGCCTGGGACTCACTGGCACTGAGCACAAAGAAGAGACAAAATCACAAGTGTCCTCTCGGAGGTGTTTGCTTTCCCCCAGTTTCATAGAATAGCACTGGTGAGTTTGAGGTGTTACTAAAAGAGTGATTAATTAGCCAGTGCATATTATCCCAGCCCTTGGAAGATGGAAAATAATGTATGGGGATGATTTAAATTAAGTGCTTTTATTCCCTCCTGTGAAAGAAATTCCTTGCCTGCTCTGTGTCTCAAGTTGGAGCTCTAGGCAATTTTAAAGCATTATTTAAGCTGTGATTTAGGTTTCTTTAAGCAGAAGAGTGAGGGAAAGTCTTTCAACAGGAAAAAAATAGTAGATAAAGATTTTCTTGTTTAAGCCTTTTTTTTTAGTAGCAGCAAATCTGTGTATATGGGAATGAGGAAAAGGGAGTTGAATGGAACTGAGCGAGGAACTGTCGTGTGAGGTAAAATTCTGATATTCTTCTCTCAAGTCATCCTGAAAATACATTTGCATTTAAAATTTCCAGGCGAACCAAGCCACAGGACCAGTGCAGAATGCTAAATGAAACCTGAGAGCTCACTGAAAATGCCACTCAGTGGTGCTGGGCATTCCTCTGCTCACACAATTGAGTTGGAGATTGTTTCTTTTAATGATTGCGGATCTGAAATGAAGACTGGTTGTGAAAACAAATGGGATGGCAATTTTTTTCTGAGATATTTTCACTTGAAAGATATTTACTTTCTGTCACATTACCCCACAACAGCTTGAAAACTCCCAGAAACTGTAAAGTGAAATCCCTTTGTGCCCATCAGATAGCCACAATATACTCCTTTGTGCTGCTCAGGCTGAAATTCAATCTGCCTGGGAGGCTGCGGAGTGGATTGGAGCACAGTTGCGATTCCAAAGATGCTGGGTGCCCCCACAGAGGTTCCTTCGTGTTGCTCGTGTGAGCAGACAAAGGAGCAGCTCTGTCAGGAAATGTGGTGCTGCATTTCCTGAGCAAGAGTAAAACTCTTTCTGCTCAGGAGTAGTGAGACGTAGAAGCCAGGATGATGGCAGCTGGGGAGGGAATGTGAAAGGGGCCATGAAAGGCGTCACGAGAGAGGGGTGAGTTTTACCTTTTCACGTGTCAGACCTGTGTGCCTGCAGTTCCTGGCAATACACTGCGCAGACACACCAGCGATGCAGAACAATCTGAGGAGACGGAGGGCTGGGAAGAGAGAAGAGAATGATCGGCGGGTTGATGTGTGCACGGGCTGTGAGAGGGCGCCTGCAGCCACAGGGGGCCTGTGCGTGGCTGTGGCTGTACAGTGTACAGCACGGGGCCCAGGCAGATATCCCAGGTATGGACAGGGAATAGCAGGCTTCACATAGGCAGTCTGGGTGCACATTTAGCTCCTGCCATAACTGTAAGCTGCTTGCACTCGGGAAGTTTCTGAGGGAACGCAGAGAGCTGACTAGGAGAGCAAAGCGACTGATTTCTGAGCAATGATTAAAAATACTTCATATAGGTAATCTGAGAGGCAAAGACTCCATTGATTTCAGGTGTGATTACTCAAGAAACATAATCTCTTAGCCTTGGCAAGGGGGTGTGATTAGACATAAGGGGCTGCAAAAGAGAAGGTACCTTGAGCATCAAGAAAAGCTGCTTGGGATGAAGCTAAGTAATCTTCCATGGAAAACGGTGGTAACGTTGTTTGGTGTTGTGTGACACAAAGAGCTGGGAAAAATGTTGTGCAGGGCTGGTCATTTGGAGTCACATCTTCCCTGGCTGAGCTGTGCCTGGGGATTAAGGGTGCAGGTTTTGGAAACAAAGCTCCTCAGTCTGCCAGGTCAGCTCCTCTGTTGGGAGCTGGCTGCTGAGCCTCCTCTGTGGTCTGCTGGAAGGGCAGTCATTCCCTGGTAGCTTGGGTTTGTATGGATGAATTAATAGGTCCCATCCTTAGCCTCTGATGCAGGAAATACATGAGCATCAGCTGGCTGCTGTTATTCTGTGAAACAAATGCTGGAGCATCTGGAATTCTGTTCTGATCATGTGGTTAGGGAGTATGGGAGGAGGCAAGTGATGGAAGGTGCTCCAGTGGTGAGCACAGCAGGCTGGGCTAGAAATATTGCTGGGTTTGCATTGGCTTTGTTGATTTGTGTTCTTGGACCCATGGTGCATTCTCCTCTTGAAGAAAAGCTGGAAAGAAACAGACCTGGGGTGCTTTCCTGATTTTAGTTTCAGCCATAACTGGCAAAGAAAGCCTAAGGGATAGTCTTGGACAATAATGGATAACCTAATGGATAGTCTGGGACAGCAGCTGCCTCTTCCTTTGCCGAGCCCAGTAACAGGCACAGCTTGTTGGTAGAATGTGGAGAGCCATTTCAGAGGCTTGTGCAGCTCTGGGCTCTGTTGTGTTACTGCACTGCTGCCTTTCTCTCTTCAGATACCAGGGGGTGGGCTCATGCAGAGTCTGATCAGACACTGAGAATTGCAGCGTGTGATAACTTGTCTCTCCTGGTGATTGGATGTTGTAACAGGCAATCTCTCCTCCACTAGATTTCTGCTGTCCCAGAATAAACAGAGTTTTTATAAATTGGACGGGCTCTTCCTGCAGAACTGGTGGAGTTACAAGGGCTCCAAGATGGCATGTTGTTGCTAGATAGGGAGGAGTACACTTATTCTGATTCACAGTGGCTGCTTTAAAAATTGGAGATGGTTTGTCTGTCTTCAGCATGAATGGGTTATTGAAGGGCAGGCAGGTAATACATGGACAAGCATTTACAACGCTGGTTTAAGGATGAACCTCTTTTAATGAAGTGTAACTAGACTCACAGAAGTTCCTCATCTGGTGGTTTGGGGGAAGGGGGTCACATTTTCCATTCCAAGGTAGGTTTCCACCTTCCTTGGCAGATACCTGGCCTTCAGACCAGAACACTTACCAGTGAAGTCTGGATCAATCCAATTCACAGTGCCCGGAAAAATACATACTTGTGGTAATTCTGGCATCCCTGATGACAGAAAGTGTTGGAAAATTTGAGAAAGACTTGGTTCTTATAAAATATCCAGGCCAGTCTTGTGAAACCGAGAAGCAGCTTGCAAAGTTCAGATAAGAAACCAGATGTTGGCCCGAATTAGTGAGATTTGCTTGCATGAATCAAATTTGGCATTACAGCATGCTTCCCAAATTAATTCTGTCATGTATAATTCCAGTGTGAGTTGGTTTTCTGTTTTATTCTGCATGACTTCTGTTCATTTATCATTATTAAGCTATTTCCTGGAGATACTCGGGCATAAGTGTGTGCTTGTGTGACTACCAGAATTGTCTGCAGTTACACAGACAGAAAATACTAATCCAGGTTAAAAGGTAAATTTTCCCTGTGTACTGTGTATACTGTGTTTCAGTCACCATTTCTCAGTTTACCTGAATATTTGATTTGCAGAATTATCCCAGCCATGAATAAGATACAAGGTTTACAGTTAGAATTCACTGTATGTGCGTACAATAAGCTTTCTTTTGCTGTTTTTAACATTGGTAATACACTTCTGGTATCATCTCTTTTAATTTTTTTGCTGGGAAAAGACTATGCAAAAGAATATTTATTAGCTGATTTAAATTCAATTAACTTCATTTCCCTTTCATGGAGTTTTTAACAATGCTTAATGAGAGATGTAACTGAATTGCAGAGCTATTACTTCCCTCTGAATACATTGAGATCTTTACTGAATTCTCATGGAGGTTTCTTGATCATTCACACTTTAATCCTGGCCTTTGTAATTATTTTGTAGCATAAGGAAAGTCCCATAGATGCTAATTCTATTAGCCTTTGCCATGCCTATTTAACAAATAGTTTCAGTTCCTCGTTTATCTGCCTTAGTATCTATTGTTTATGGGTGATTTTTTCTGCCTTTAAACCCCTGGGCTGAGGCACTGAGACCACCCTGTGCCAGGCAGAGTATAAAGACAAAGCAAAGTGCATTCCCTGCCTTGCTCATTTATACTTTCATTTTGTGACTGTGTGAGGGAGATTCCTAACTGCCTTGTGCTCAAACCTCTACAGACACTCAGTTGCCACTTCAGCCACATTTAGAAAGTAAATCTCCAGCTTAGGGAAAAAATAATTAAAATGGACCACCATTGTTGCTGAAAAAATTCTTGTGCTTGTTGGAAGGTGCAACAATTTAAGTTTATAGAGACTATCATCTGCAGGCATAGGCAAACATGTGATGCTCTTTCCTCTCCTCTCTGCCTTGCCTTTGCTCTCACACAAGCCAATGGGCTGATAAATGCTGGAAGTTGTGTATCCCTGTTAGCCTCCTGGTTTGCTTGCCTTCCTTCAACAGCTTCTCCACTCACAGTGTTAAACAGCAGGAGAAGAAAAACACCCATCAAATGGAAATACTCTAATATCGAGTAATCCTGTGAAGAAGGGTGTCCTGCTTCCCCCACAGATGGTCAAACTGGATGGTCATTTCTTGTCCCAAAGTCTGTTATGGCAAGAAGGATGATAAAAGCACACTGAAATTGCAGATCATGGCATTGCTGAGCACAGACTCCTGTGAACTCCTCTGAGCTTTGGGGAGACTGGAGCCTGGGGTGTGATTTTGTGGGCAGCCGGGGTTTGGAGGCAGAGCTGGTGGGTGGTAGGGCAGTTAACTGAGCTAGGCTCTTTCCTAAGCATTTCTTAAGCATTCCTTGTTTTTCCTTTGGTTTTCCATGCAGGGACACAGATGTACACGGACCAACATGCAGCCACACGGTGTTTACAGACTGAGCATGGTGGCTGAGCCACTGCTCTGAAGCCAGCATCCCCGCTCTGCTGGATGTGCACTGTGTCCTCTCTGGGGCCTGGTGTACCCTTCTGTGGGGAGTTACCTGGCATGTGGCTCCAGAAGCACACAGTATGGGTCTAGATGATGTGTTTCTTTATGGATCTAGATGATAGATTTCTTCTGCTGACACAGCTGGTGGAAAATGCTCATGAGGCTTGCCATTCTTTTCAGCCAGGAGGCAGCATGTCCAGGCAGAGCCTGGCTGGCCTCTCTGAGGTGATGCCATCAACTGCTGGGAAGGTTGGATGCAGCCCTAAACTCTGGGACATCCCTTGGGTGCTCCTTGCTTCGTGCTGTTATGGGGAATGTGGAGAATGCTGCACAGCTGTTGGGATTCCTGCTCGATCCATCTGGGCTTTGCAAAACCTGGGGGAGCCTTGAGGAGCTCAGAGTGGCTTTCTGTCCACAAGCCCTGGCAAACAATGTCCACATAACCTGGGGCAGTGGTCTGATGTTTGGGTGTGACCCAGCTCCTTATGGAATACAGTCCTGAGGCGGGTTGTGGTTCGGGATGGCCACAGTGATCAGGAGAGCTCCTGGAGGGGAGCTGAGGTGGTCACTGCTGCTGCTTTGGCTGGCTGTACAGCTCTGTGCACGCATTCACAGGTCCCAGATGGAAGCAAGTCAGAGCTTTTGCTTTGGCTCCCCCTTACTGGTGGTTTTTTATTAACTCCTGCATCCACTATGATGTACATTCCCCTGACTGCCTGTTTGAATGAGACAGCAGTGGAGCAGACTTATTAGGCTGATAAAGAACAGGAAAAATCAGTGGATTTAGTGGAATTTAAGGACAGTTCATAGCACTGAGCAGCACAGAATGCTGTGCTGGAATAAAGTGCTGTGAGACGGTGCCCTTGGTCAGGATTTGCAAAGTCATAGGGGATATTTGAAGCTGTTTAAGAGAGTCTTGCTTTGATTATGCTTTAAAAACACTTTCTTTTGCTGACTACAGCAAAGCCCTTATCTTCCTACTGTGGGAACAGAAATCTCTAGTATGTGAGTGCTGCAGATCCTGCTCAGACCAATATTCAGTTTTGTTCTTAATTTATGATGGTTTTGGCTTTCTGTGAGGAAGTGAAATGGGTTGTGGCTCTTTGGGAAGTGGCAGGAGATGTCTGGGAGTGGTGACTCCAGCCCTGGTGCAAACAGACCTCAGTGTTCGTGCACTGACCCTGTGTGGAGAGCATAGCAGCAAGGATCTGGCCCATCTTCCTTGGGAGCTGCTGCCTGATCATCATCACAGAGATGCTGACCCAGCACGGCATACGTGGAGTCCCCCAGCCTTTTGTGACATCTTGACTTTTTCTCCCTCCTTGTTTGAAAATGAAAAGATAGACGCGTTTTCAGGTTTGTTTTTGAGTCATCTGGCTCCTGCTGTGAGATTTTGTGGAAACGCTGTCGCTGTTCTTTAGTTACCCATAAATGGTTGTGCCTAGAATGTATCCTGGGAGAACACCTGCTTCTATTATTGCTTAATGCTTGATTATCTTTTCTTGTGCTGCATTTCCACAGCAGCTACCTCTGTCGAATTTTGGTCTGGGAGTCTGTGACTGAGGTTCCACAGTTTGAGAATAATGAAAAAAAGAACCCAAGAAATAAGAATTCTAAGCCTTTTAGTACAACTGCTTTTATGCTATTTGGTAAATGCTTAGGAGCCTGCTCAATCAGGCCTGGGGGAAAACCTGCCTGACTTGCAGTTAATTTTCACTGAGTGTAATCACACCTTCAAGGTGCAATTGCCCTTGACGGCCAGAGAAAGTTTTCCCTGAGTAAGAAGTCTGAGAAATGGTGCTTAGGTTTGTGTAGGCTTCTGAGCATCTTTCAGGTTTGGGTTAGTTTCTGGGGGGTTTCCCCTCCTAGTTTGCTTTGCCTGGAGCCTTGGCAGGTTCCCAGCACTGACCTGCTGGGAAGGAGTGGAGAAGCAGTGCTCTGTAATTCAGCAGAGGTTGGGTAGTTTTGTGAAGGTTAGAGCTCTTAGCAGTTGGTATTGTGCACCATCACAGATTCAACAAGCTCCCCAGTATGCCTTGATACCCAGGTTCTTCCTCCTCTTCAGTTACCACCTAATTTTTGCTATTGTAATTTTGTGAGATTTTCCAGAGTTTGGTTTCATGTGTAGCAAAATCTTCTGGTTGGGTTGTGCCCCTGGATCTAAAATCTAAATCGTGTTGTTCTTCAGATAGCTGTCATGTGGGATCTCTGGTGTTTCCTCTGTTTTCATGGAAGCTTGAAAACTCTTCAACTCTACCATCTTTTGTGGAAGAAGCAGTTTTGTTCAGGTTTTAACTGGTATTGTTTTCAGCTCTTTTCCTCTGTTGTGCCTGGTGAGAGGCTGGTGCTTGAGGCTGAGTGTGTTTTTCATCCCCGTGCCCTTGTGCAGGCTCACACAGTGCTGTGTTGGTAGCAGGAGGTGCGTGCTCTCAGGAGGTCATACCCCTCCTTTGCTGGAAACAAGCTCATCCATCCATTTGTGGGTGAAAATTGCACTGGTCTTGGACATTTTGGCGGGAGTGACAACATGACAGTGACAGTCTCTGCGGCCAGCCTGGCAAATGAAAACGGAGAAGCAAGAGACACCACCACCCAGACTGAAAAGGTTTTTATTTTAAAAAGCTTGAGGTGGTTGCACAGAACTTCAGCCAAGCTGGCAACCTGTTGGGTGGTCCAGGATAACTTGTTGCTTTATCAAGTGAAGGAGAATGGCAAAGAGGTCTTAGGTTGTTCTTTATATTGATGAATTGGGGTTCCTTTTATTACCTTCTTTTGTGGTAAGGTTATTTATCTTTAATGATTCTAATACCAGTCTTGCCCTCAAGATGCTCCTGAGGCATTTGAGTTTGTGTGCCCACAGCCATGGCAGCTGGATGCCAGTGAGGCTCTGAGAGCCTCCTTCAGTCCTCCAGTAAAGGCCCAGTGCCAGCTGGCACAACCCAGGAATTAGTGGGCTCATCCATTAGGCTTTTCTCTGATTAACCAGCAGCCACTCTGCAGGAACAGCTTCCCAATCACACTCCCCTCTGCAGCAGGCAGGGATTTCTTCCTTGGTTTCTTTGCAGCTCATGAGCTGAACCAGCATCACACCTGCCTGCCCTGCCATTCATCTGCCAGCACTGTTGTGCCAGAGCAGCTGTGCAGCAGCAGCTGCTGTCTGTCTGTCTGTCTGTCTGGGGAGAGGACAGATTGCTGCTGCAGAGACTCAGGAAGCAATTGGATCGAAAACATCATTTGCTCTTTAGGCACAGTGAGGTCCAAGTGGATCTCCTTCCCCCACCAAAGGAACTGGGTGGAGGGAGAGGGGGGTTGGATGAAATAGGATGATAGGAGGGAAGTAAAGAGAGGAAAGAGCTGAGCTGCATCCTCGCCATCTGTCTGCTTGGAGTGGTGCAGCTGCTCTGCCACTGACAGGTGCTGTCTCTCCACTCAGTGCAGACAGCCAAATGGTTTGTATCGAGAACAGCTACAATGTTAATGCTACTAAATAGCCAGGTCACAAAATGTACCCCGAGGCAAAGCCTCTAGCTGCTTCAAAACCTTCAGAATCCTCTCCCTCTCATTCACACTTCTCTTCAGAAACTTGCACCATTTGGGAGCCAAACGTTTGATCCAGAAAAAGCAAGCATTATTTCTCTGGATCAAATCCTGTGTCTTTGCAGCACAATCAGTTTTGGAACATAGATAGGTTATCTAGAAACAAAGAGGAATGGCCAGTTGGAGTTACAGTGGTACTACTACTGTGCTTAAAATTAGTTAAGGATGTATTTAAAGCTTCATTAGCTCAGGGTCTGTCTGCTACCCAGGGCTGCACAGTTTCTGACAGTCCAGGGATCTGTGGAAGATGCTCTCCTTTTAATTGTGAAGAAAATGCTCTTTGCATCAAGTGCTGTGGAAAACAGGCAAGCATGAACTGCAATGTAACAGACACAAAACTAAACCAAAATTCCAAAAGTATAGTGTGCTCTTGTGAATGGCTGTAAATACCTTTGGTGAAATATCAGCTGGGCACTCAAGAGGTTTCTGAGGGATTCCCCCAGGGCAAGCAATGTAGGGTTTACTTTTCCTCTCCCAGAGCACAGGCTCTTTGAGGTGGTCTCATGACAGCCTGGGTCCTGATCCTGTACTGTTGGCATCCATTGAAGAATACGTTGTGTACCCAACCTAAAGAAAATAGAATCCAGCACAGCACAATTGTGGATACTCCTCTCCTGGAGTTATCAATGATGATAAAGATTTTCCAGAGATGAGTCATTGGCAAGTGTCCCTTGCTGAGCCTGAAGGACCATTCAGGCAGTTGTTAAGCCCTGAGAATCGTTCTGTAACTGAGTCATTACAGAAAATCTGAATATGGTTTAGGGGCCCAAGGTGTCTCTCAGAACTGTTCAGAGAGGTCATGATGGGATGGCAGTCTTTGCATCACATATATTTGCAGTGTGGAACTATAAATTAGTGACAGCAGATAAATTAGTGATAACAAAAAGATAGCTGAGTTGAGTCCAAGTGCTTTTGGTGATAGCCCTGTAACTGCTGCTACTTCTATTCAGCTCTTCTTTTTTTTGTTAGTTTATTTCCCACAAAGCCATTCCCTCCATGCTGCCGCCAGCACAGCAAGTCCTGACCTTGGTGCACAGCTCATCCAGCCTCTGGCTGCTTTCAGTTTTGGAGAATCAATGGAGCCATGACCTTGCCAACCTCTGCACAAGCCCAAGGCCTGTACTCACACCACCTCAGACTCTGTGAGTAAAAGGTAAGGGACCTGCTCTGTCTCCTCCCACAGGAACTTGTTCTCAGATGTCCAGCATATCAGCCTCACTGGAGAGGGGGCACAGGCTTCTTTTAGATCCTTTTCTTCTGCTATTCTCAAGGGGTTCAGGCAGGAGCGTGTGCTCTGAGAATGGCAGCAGATGCAGGCTGTGTTCTCATATTTCTGGGTTTCCTGGGGAAGCTTTTGACTAAGCAGCTGCCATCTCATGCAGAGTCAGAATGTGAGTCTCACAATGTGGTAGAAATGTCAGAGGAAATATGAGAAGTTGCTGCCCCCAGCTATTTGCTGCCTTTCTTCAAAATCTGCAAGGCTGCTGGAGCAGAAAGTTATCCTGCTATTGCATCTGGCAGCTTCAGCAAAGCTTCACCTCCTGGGCAGCAGAGCTGATACCACTGGATAGGAACAGTAAAACACAGCCCCATGACCATCCTTGCTTTGGTGGGCCAGGAGGCATAGTAGTGTGGCATCATTTCTTAAATTTCTCTTTGCAGACTTGAGAGCAATCTCTAATGAGCTTAGGATGAACTGCCTGCTTCATATTCTTATTCCAGTTTTTTCCTGTTTCCATCACACTATTAAATGCAAGTGACAATTATTTCTGTTTTCAGGATTCATGATGCTAGAGTGCTGTCCATGTAAGGATTCAACTCTTTTTATTTTTCCTTTTTTTTTAAGTTTCCCTGTAGTCACAGTGGCCATGGGAATTGAGAATTAAAATGTTTGCCATTGCTTTTGCCCAATCCCTGCCATCCACTCAGAGTTTTTGTTTGTCGGTGGGCTCTTGTGAGCATCTCTTGTAAAATTCCTCTGCATTTCTCCATATGCCTGTACCTGGTGCCGTTGCTTGGCACCGTCTGTGATCCCCACCATGGAAACGGAGCCATGCGAGAGGTGAATTCCTGGTTTCTGGTGTGCCAGGAGCCTCATGGTGTTGGAGCATGTTCAGCCAAGTCTACACAAGTGTGAAAAGAGACAGATAAAGTTGTCAAGGGGGTTTGTGAGTTGTGACCCAATAATTCCCTTTTTGCCATGCACTCTGTACATTCCTGCTGCACTGGAAGTCAGTCCTGGCTCTGCTCTGCTGTCAGTGCTTCTGTGCCCCTCTCCTCATGCTCCTCCAAAGCTCGCTTGCTGCTGGCCGTGCCACGAGCAGGGGCTTGAGTGAGAAGGGTAAGATCTGTTTCTCCAAGGGGCTGTGAGTCCAGCTTGCCCAGGACCCATCCCTGTCCTAATCTCCTTAGAGGGTTGCTGGTGTTCCTAATAGGAAGCTGCTGTTCCTGAAGGTGCTTTCCACATGGGCTCTGACACCTCAGCAGACGGGCTGAGCACTGGGCCCAGGGTAAGGATGGCTCTGAGCAGGACATTGTTTATAAATAGGAGCACCAATTGACATGTTCCCATTTTCTATTCCCACCTCCCACAGTTCCTGGGAATAAGGAAGGAAGCCAGTAAGATATGTTGATGTTGGCATTTGGCATTTCAGTCAAAAGCAAAGGAAGATGAAGTGGAATGCTTTTTATGCCTTTTTTTTTGTGGTGGGCAGAGAAGTGTTGCTGCAGAGGTAATGCCAGGCTGCTGCCTGGATTTATTCAGTTTTCAGATTCAGGGGAAAACAGTTGACAGTTTTTGTCTCTGAGATTCCTGCAGTGACTGAGCCAGGAAAGGAGATCCAGAGCATTCTCAACTGAAATTCTTACAAAATGACCTCGTTTACACTCACTGCATCCTCCAGCATGAAAACCCTTTAAATGCTACTTCAAAAATTCATGACTTCAAGTGCTTTAATGGAAGCAAAGGAAAGGCCTTTCTGTTTTGTCCTGAAAGAGCTCATGGAGGGTTCAAAGGGAACTTTTAGTGCCTGGTTATGCTGTGCCCACCCGTCCAAGAGCCCTTTTCCTTGAGTTAAGCTGAAGCTTTAATGTTTTATTGAAATCACTGTGGGATGTTGACTTTAATGTGAGACTTACAAATGGGCAGCCTGTAAACCAAGGCACTAATACATCAAAGGTGAATTTAACTTCGAATTATGCACACTATGAATAGGATTTTCTAGTCTTTTCCTGCTGAAATTGTTCAATATTTTTCTATGATTTTCATGAAGGCAGAGCTAAGACAGTGCAGAATGAGAGATTCTAAATGTGAATTCCTGGAGCTGTGATGTGAAGAGAGCTTCTAAGTAGTAGCCCTGAGTATTGAAAAAGTCATAATCTGAGATAAGATGGGGGATATATTGATGCTTTTAGACCGTGTTAATCCTGTAATTAGCCCCTTAAATTTTCAATTTTGTTTTTAGTACATTCTAGCTCTCTCTTTGTCTCCAGAGTTAAATTTGACACTTTCTAATCCAGAGCTTTCTAGAACTTTTTCATCTGGCTTATTTTAAGAGTAGCACAAAGGATTTCCAGGAGAATTATTTCCTTTAGGTTTTGATCTTCATTAGTTTATGTCCTCGGAGATATAAAAGCAGACTCGGTGTAACTAATGCAAAAGAAAAGAAAGTCAGAACATGTGCAACAGAATAGGCTGCCAGGAGTAACATTTTGGTTTTGAGCAAATTCACCAACAGCATCACTAACCACACTGCACCTTGTCCTCCTCTGCCTCACATGTGGAATTTACCTGGAAATTGTACTGCCCCGTGGCTCAGAGCAGTTTGGGATGAGTTTGGATTTTGTGGCAGCTTTTTAGGGAGTCCTCTGGAGTCCTGTTTGTTTCCATGCTGGTCAGGAGGTCTCTAAAGCTACAGCCTGAAGGTCTGGGTCATTAACAGGGATTCTCCTGAGAGCCTCGTGTGTCTGCTGTCCCTGGGGTGCGGTGGAGGGCTAGGCCAGCAGTGTGTGCCTGAGAAAACTGCCATGCAATTCTGAAATCCTGCTGCTGGGAAATGCTTGGTTTAAGGGATGGTATCAATACTTGATGACAGGTCAATGAAATCTTCATTTGCTTTATCCGCCCAAGAATTCACTGATTGCTCAGCTGGAGAAAGGAATATTTAATTGCAGTCTCCCGGAACTTCTGTGCAACAGCATCATGAGTTGGGTTTTTCTAGGCGTTCTCTTTTTCTCCTGGACCTATAAGTATTTTAGATATACTGAATGTTAGATAAAGGCAAGATAAATGTATTTCAACAAGTTTAAAAAAAAAAAAATTGTACTTCATGCTTGTGTTGATGGAATAGCTGGGCTTTAATCATCCAAGTTAAGTCAGTTCAGAATTTTATTCTGAAATGACCCCCTTAAATCCTAAAGAGTAGCACTATGATGTAGGTTTATTATCCTGGCTGATCAAATTATCATTGATTAGAGGCAAAATGGAGGATTTTTTTTAAAATCTGCTAGCATAGAAATGTCAAAGCAGGTTCTCCAAGCAAAACACTATTTTCATACCCATAAGCACTTCATTTTTTGAGAGCAAATTAGCTATTATTGTGCTCTCTGTTGATAGTATCTGTCTGAAGTCAGGAGGTGTTCTCCCAATTGATTGGGGCGATTTAAAGGGCACAGACACCAATGGAAGGAGTGGTCTCATTTTACTGTGAGTTTTAAGGCAGCACAAAAGTAAAATGATGCATCTAATAAAACTACATGCTTGGCTTTAGCAGCAAGCAAAAGTAAGAAAGGTGATGCACCTAATCAGTGCTGTTCAAGAGAAGGATTAGTGATTGAGAGAGATAGATACATCACCAATTGCCTAAATACTCCAGCAGCATGCAGAGCCCACAGTCCCTGGGGAGCCCTTCCTGGCAATTGGGGAAATCCTACCCAGTCCTTCCTCCCACAGGAGAGGTCTCCAAACTCACCCCAAAGTGGGCCCAGCGTTTATAGGCACAAACCAGCACGTCCAAGTGGCTGGATTGTATTTTATCACAGAAACTCCTGGAGCTGATGGCACACTTCACAACACAGGGACCAGGGCTCAGCCAGGGCCCCGCCTTGGCTGGGAGGGTTCCCCATGAAATACCCCATAAAATACCCTACAGCCAAGTCTGTGCTCCTTTCAGTTGGGAAAGATCCTTGAAATGCTGTGTTTCTTGCAGATAACTGCACAGGGTTACGTGCAAGTCTCTAAAGCAGTCGGTTTGGTGTTAAGCAGAGAGCTCCAGCATCTCAGTCATGGATTTTTAGCTAAATAATACTGATGGTGTCAGCCACGTATTGCCCAGGGTGCATCTTGTAAGGCAGCTCTGGCCGAGGCCTGCTGCTCATCCTCAGCCTCAGCACATCCGTGGGATTCCTGATGCAATTAGGGCAGCTTTCCATGCACTCCTGCAGGCTCCAGCTGTGTCCACAGCACTTGCTGCTGCTCCGGGTGACCATGTTTGTACCTTGTGGTTCGGTTTTGTTGTTATCTCCTGCGTGCTGCATTTTGTTGCTGCGTTATCTCTGATGCATTTTGTTGCTGCGTTATCTCCTGATGCATTTTGTTGCTGCATTATCTCTGATGCATTTTGTTGCTGCATTATCTCTGATGCATTTTGTTGCTGCATTATCTCTGATGCATTTTGTTGCTGCGTTATCTCGTGGTTGCTGTCCCGACCTTGGCCCAGGGGCTCAGGAGAGCAGTGCAAGGCTCTGCAGCCTCCGAGCTGCGAGTGATGTCTGCAGCTCTGCTGAGCTGCTGTGTGTGTGCTCCTCAATGCTTTGCAGGCAAAATGCACTGGCTTTGCCCAATGCTCTAAGTTCACCTGAAATAAGTGGTAACAGAGTAAAGCTGATATCCATGGAGCAGACAAAGGGGGAATAGAAGGGGGCTGTTTTGTTCTCTGAAGTGCAGCGAAGATTAACTGTAAAATACATACTTTTAAACACATGCAGTCACATCCTTGCAAAGTGAGTGTGAAATGTTACAAAACAAAAGCAAGAGTGATTTATACCCAGGATGAACTAAGCCAAAAAGGACACATATGTATTTTTAGTTAAATTTAG
This sequence comes from Molothrus aeneus, assembly GCF_037042795.1. Lineage (NCBI taxonomy): Eukaryota > Metazoa > Chordata > Aves > Passeriformes > Icteridae > Molothrus > Molothrus aeneus. The sequence continues at coordinate 168,313 of NC_089650.1, read as the reverse complement.
CGGTTTAGTGTTAGAGTTGGTTCTAAAAACTGCCTAGTGCAAGGCACGAAGAGCTGTACTCAGAATGTGGATGCCTGTGAATACCACTGTGTATCTGTGTGCATGCTATATGTGTGTATGTGCATGTGTGTGTGTGTATATATATGTATGTATGTGTGTATATACACACACATATATATTACTTTCCTAATAGTGTTCTATATTTATTGGCCAGTTATTTGAAAAAATAATATCTTAATGATGAAGATGTTTATGTTGGGGTTAGAAGTCCCATAATTCTTAATTCTGTGCTTCAGCTCTTTATCCACTCTGGGTTTGTTAACTGTGTTTATAGTCACCACAGAGGGGCACTTCACGACCAGCCCAGGGCAGGCAGTGATACTGTGCCCATCATTTGAAGCCCTAAAGAAAGAATCCCCAGTGTTTCTAAATTATTCATTTAAGGCTTTCTTGGGCCTTCCAGGACCTCTGCTCTCCAGAGCTACTCACAGTAGATCATGCAGCATATTTCAAACCCTCTTCTGTCACCTCCTCAATGTTGGGACACAGAACTGCTTGCACCGTCTCGTGCCTTCTTTAGAGGTAAGTGTAGCTTTTGGTGATGGTGCCAATGAATTCCTCCCCATGAGGAAAATAAAACAGAAAAGGGAAAAGTGCAAGAAGAAATATTTGAGTCAGCAATGAGGTGGAACAGCACTGATTATTGTGCTTATTTTACTTCTGTTTGTGTCATTATGGGTTTATTAGTGCACTCTTGAAACATACTCTAGAATAGCAATATTTACAATGCTGATTTTTTGTTCATCTTCTGTTGCAGAGGTGACTTTTTTGCAAGGACCTGACTTTTTCCAAGCAGTTTGAATTGCCTGTCAAGAATTTTCATGTTGACTCTCGGAAACCTGCTTCAGAGTCTTCCCTGTTTACTATTCAGTCCTGTTTTCTTCTTCCTTTAGCAGGTAAGCATATATTTCTGCAATACTAATTCCAACTGGAAAATGTTTCCAAATTCAGACACCTGAACAGTTCATTTTGTTGGACTCTGTAGGGTTAACATCTCTCCTCCAAAGTTTCTGCCACAGGAAAATACCTGAATAACAGTGCAGTGCTTTGGAGTCTTTAGCATCAGTGCCTGTCAGTCTGCATCCCCCCAGCTTTAATGCAACTCAGAAAATGCTGTGCATGAACTTTCAGCTGGGAATCTATTTAGAGCTGAATCAGGATTGTGAGCAAGCAGTACAGAAAATTGCTTGAATTGTTGCTGCCTGAGAGGAGCCTCTAAATAACTTTGTGTTCTTGAGGAAAAGAGCCCTGAGGAGGAGAGGCAGAGTGGGTGATGGAAGGGCTGGGGTGTCACCCCACAGTGCCCTCGAGCTGAACGGGAGCATTCAGCCTCTGTTCACCAGGATCAGTCAGTGCTGCAGAAACACATTTAGCTGCCCTGGCTGGCCATATGTGATCGAGATATAGATATATATGTGTATATATATATATATATATATATAGGTGTGGCAGAAGGGACACGGAGCAGCTGAGCTGTAGGAGTGTCTTACACAGCTGCAGCCTTCCTGCAGGGGGGTCTGGCCAGACCCTTAACATTCATTGTTAGAATTGGATTTGTGTTTGAGATTCAAGGTTTTTAGGAAGAAATAGATTTTTAATGATTTCTCGAAATCGCTTTTGTTAAATGCTGGTTGTCAAAGGAGAGTGTGTATGGTGGTGTGCAAGTGCATTTATGTGAAAAGAAAGTAAATGTGCTTTCTCTGTCTTTGATGTTGTTCTGTTTTCCTGTTAATATTATCATTACATGTAAGAAGTCTTGTTTTTTTTGAAACAACTTAGAAATTTTCCCAGAAAATAGTTGTCAGTTTCCTCCTGCAAAAGGATTTTCTTTTGGAATGTATAGTGATTTATTTACCTCATCACTAAACTGCAGAATCTAACCTCTGCCGTGGCTTTGGCTTGTTTTCCTTTGTTTTTTTAAGGAATGAGGTCTTTTCTAAAAGGTTGGCTCTGGAAAATTTTTATTTTGATCTCCTTGGTAGTAATGCATGCTTTCTTCCCAGTCTGTATGGGGTGGGAATGGTGGGAATTCCTGCTCGGTGCTATTTTATTGCAGTGGTAGCTGCACTTTGCTACAGTGTCACTTGGTCTCATCCCTATAAACTGCAGCTTGCCAGAGCCTTGCATGGCTTCTATCATAGCCACAGTGCCAGGGTGGAAGGGACCTTGAGGGTCCTCTTGTTCCAATGCCCCTGCCATGGGCAGGAGCACCTTGCACCAGAGCAGGAGGCTCCAAGCCGTGTCCAGCCTGGCCTTGGACAGCTCCAGGGGTGTGTGCAGGGCTGAAACCTACAGCAGAACTTATCTTGTCCTGTACATTGGGCACAGATGTTTCAAACTGAGGGCAAAGTGAGCCCACTCCTTTTGAATTGTGCTGCACTTCTTGTCCCTTAGGATGTCGAGGGTGCTGTTCAGGTACTGCCACTCTGGATTCCTGACATGTGAGTTAAGGGTGTCAGTGGCAGAGAGGGGATATTGTACCATGGGAACTTGACAGTCCCAGTTCATGAGGAGTATGGGCATTTTCTCTTCATAATGATTCATCTGGAAAAGGTGAGGGGAAAATGACTCAGGCAGGAAATCCCTGCTATCTCTGCCTGCATTATTTCAAGCATACCCAGAAAATTTATGTTTCTGAACTTTACAACCCTCCCTAAAACAAATGCCCACATCTGCTTTTAGCTAAATTAACAGTCTACCAACTAATCTGCTACCAAACATGTGTTCTGTCAGCTGCAACTCCAAATACTCCTAGGAAGATTCAGCCACTGCCAGCAGAGCTAAAAGCTGCTTTCATGCCTCACTGGAATGTTTTAAACATTCACTGTGTACAACTGGTCTTTGGTTTGTTCATTGTTAAACTTTTTATTCTTGGTATTCTAAATAGCTCAGGATAAGCAGAGATACGTGTAAGCTCTCTGTTCTCAGTGCAGCATTTGCAAACTATCCTGTTATAAACTGTTTCTGATTGCCATGGAATCTGTAACCTCGCTGTGATGGACAGTCAGCTCAGAGCTCCCACCATGTGAGGAGATATTATCCAACACTGTACCTTGAGCAACTTACCAGCACCCTGACAGAGAGTTTGCTGGCTGGAAATAGCAACATCTTACAAAAAATCACTGCCTCCCCACTGCAAACTTGGGTTTTTTCTTTGCAAAAATGCATTACTTGGCTGGCAATATAGTAAACTTTAAGCGATGTTTGCAGTTGTATTCAACTTTTATATTCCAACATATTTTTATAGTCATAAGTATTACTTGCTGTTCATTGTGGAATGCTGTAATCTAAAGATTTTAGGAATATGGCTGTAACAGGGGCCATAGAAAACAGGTATTGAAGGCTTCAGGCCCCATTAGTTTACATCTGCAGGCCACAGCCTTTGTCAGTGTTTGTACTTAGGTTTGTACATTACTTTCTGCACGTGTCCTCTGTTATTTCATGGAAATGTCACAGTTTCGAATCCAGCACATGCAGAAGCCTTGGCATGTCAGGGCCAGTCAGAAATGGCAAAGTGACACATTTGCTGTCCTCGTGAGGAGACAGAAGTCACTAGGAGAGTGCTGAGATAATAAAGGAGGTTAGAAGGGTTTACTGTGTCACAGCAAAGGAGCACTCATTTTTACAGTAATCAGTATTATGGGAAAATCCTGGCAAAATTGTCTTTGTTTGTTCCCTTTTTCGCCTCCTCCAAATACAAAGAAGAGAATCTGGCAGTATTTTCATTTATTGTTCAATTTTTGTTCACTGCTGGAGGGTGTAGCTGTAAGCTGAAGTCTCCCTAAAATTTCATTTGATTTCCTAGCCAGGAGATGTTCTTAGCCAGTCTTTCTGTTGAGGCTGTTTCATGAAAGCCTTTGTCCTTTTCCTCTCAGTCTCTCAATGCCTTTGCTCAGCAGCATATTCTCCTAGAAATACTAATTTACTACCTCCCAACTTGAAATACCAGCTGAGCTTGTACCGGTGATAGCTCTCAAAGATTTCTTCATCCAGGGTCAGAGCATGTAATTGAGGAAATTAAACATTCATTCATTGGATGCCAGATTATTTGTACTTGTATTATGCTCAATCTGGCAAAAAAATCCTGGGGATGACATTCATGTCATCCAATTGTAGGTGTTTACAGCTTGGAATGCCATATCCATATCTGAACTGCTCACATTATAACCCAGTGTGGCTTTCCTGACCAGGCTGAAATGTTCTTTAAAGGATGCACTGCCCCCTGAATGTGCCCAGTTTTCTCCAGCAGTTACAGAATGAGATCTGAATTTTCCTATACTAGAATTTTCTAGCAGCTAGAGCTGAATGAGCTAAAAAAAGGTGGAAGACCAAACTGGAATGACAGAACTTTATCTGAAGAGTGTCTTAAATGCACCTTCCAGTTCTGACTTGCCAGGCCACTACTGTGCTGTTGCCATGGTCATGAGCATCTTGTCTCTCTTCACAGCTCTTATGGAGAATTTAATCAAAAGGAAGAAAGTCATTCAAATGCTGTTTCCAGTTTTCATCCTTTTACTTATTTGCCATCTACGAATACAGGCAGTAGTAAAGTGTAGGTACAAGCAAAATATTCTATCTATAGATCTACCTGTTACTACTATGTGAAACAATTCTACCATATAACTGCTTAAGTCTTACTTTTATTACATTGAATTTTGCAGTAAGTAAAGGTAAAAGTAGTACCTTTCATCCCTCTTCCATTTTCTCCAGGAGGACAGGTCATGTCACTGAGGTTTGAATAATATTCCAAAAGTTAAATTATGAGGATTACATTCCACCTATTTGATAACTCGGATGTTGATGCCATGTTGTGTCCGATTGAAGACTGACACTGGCAGTGACAGTGAAGAGTTCTTCCAAATCTTGCTGTGGAGTGTAAAACATTCCATCACTCTGCCCTTGGAGATAAATTATTTGCCAGAGCATCCTGAGAAAACACTCAGAATGTGATACATACTGAGAGAGGTCATGGTGCTGGGCTGGCTGACCTGGTGAAATGAAGATTTAGAGGTGCAAGTGTAAAATAATTTGTGCAATTAAGGCTTTTTATACTCTGGCTGCTTCCACTGCCCAATATCTTGGTCTGAGGGGATTGTCTCAGTATGGTGAGGTGTGAAGGATGGCAAAAAGTCTCCATTTTTAGTTCCTGTGGAAGTCCCATCACACTGAGAGCTGCAGAGTCCAAGTGCACAGATAGATGTTGCAATTTGGGATTGTCATTCAAATCTCTCTGGCAAGTGTTCCATTCAGGAAGATATCCTTGTGAGGCAGGGGGGAATGATGAATTTTCTGAGAGAATCCATTTGTGTGGATCACTGGGCTTCTGTTGATCCGCGCAGGGCTGCAGGACTTGTTCCAAGGAGCTGTATAGCACCGTGCAAATCACAGCAGTGTAATTCCACCAGAGTCAAAGATTGCCCAAGTTCCAGAGCACTGCTCAGGCCTGAGGTAACCTCTCTCCTTGGGCACAGGAGGGGACAGCAGTCTCAAGGCACAGCTCATGTTCTAGCCATGCTCAGAGAGAACACTGCACGAGCAATGCCCTGGCTTGCAGAGAAAGGCAGGGTATTATTGCTTGTAACTCACAGCTGCCCACCCGTGCAGCTCATTAGCAACCCACTGAGTTGCTGCACCGGGTTCTTCGTCTTGGTGACCTTCCAAGGCAATCAGAGCCTTCTTGGAAGACCTTGATTCAGAAATTTGGATATAAGAGAAGTAGCACTGTGCAGCACATGGCTCTGATCTCTCAGGGCTCACAGATTTGGAAGGCAGGGTAACATGTATAACTGCAGAAGACAGCACTGAGATACTGTGGCTGCTGCATTAAGGTCATGGTGTTCTGGGAGCCAGATAAAATTATGCAAGATGGCAATTTAGGAAAGAATTGACATAGAGCTCAGGAAGGCAAAAAATCATGTGTATAATGAGCTCAATTACTTTGTAAGATTAATTTTCCACTGTCTCATGATCTTGTAATAAGGGCACAAAGTATTTTAAATGTTTGATTTACTTACTGATCAGAACTCTTGAGACCTTGCTTTCTAAATCAAAATGTAAGATTTGACTCCTGTTTAAGTGCAAAGTTGTGAGCTTGTTTTGAAGCGTACACTGGTTACTGGGTTAATGGGTTGTTAATTTATTTACTGGGTGGGCAGCAGTAATACCTGAAACAGGTACATTTGGCACTCAGAACCCCATCCATCTCCTTTCCTGGGGCATGTGAGTGGGAGGTGGTAATGCCACAGGTCATGTAATCCAGAGCATTGGTCCTCACTTCCTCCAGCAGAGCCACTGCCTTTTTTGGGTCACTGCACTGTCTTTAACTCCCAGAACCTTTACAGAGATAACTAGGAGCCAGACTGCAAGCCAGGAGAATTGATTTATCGTGAAACCTTGATATTTTGGATGGGGGCAGAAAAGGCCCATTCCTGTCCTAATTCTCTCCTGGTGCCTTTATCCTGAAGAACAAGACAAAACAGATTTAGCTGTCGACTGTATTTCAAGAACAGCTTGTGTTGCTGTGCTCTGTAAAACCAAAAACTGCTGACAAAGGGGGTGGGACTTCATGGATGCTTTAGCAGGTATTGCTCAGTTCACAGCCTGTGTTAGCCTGTGCTGGGGACTGGGGTCTGTATCTGAGTCCAGAGGGAGGGAGGCAGCTGTGCTCGTGCAGGCATGGTTGGTCTCAGGATGCAGAGGTACAGGAGGGGTTCCAAAGGTTGGGAAGATGTCCCAGTAAGGCCAAGTCCTCTCTTACAAATCAGCACATGGCTGTGGTGAGGGCAAAAATAAGATAAAGGATTAGCAAAAGCAAAGGTTTCCTAGGACTAACCTCAATAAACAAAAGGCATCCTTAAGAATGCCTTTATCTCAGAGGTTGCAGAGTCGGTGGGATGGAGGAGGAAGGGTGGAAATAGACCCTGTGTGGTTTCATACTTTTTTTACTCTCTTTATTCTCTGTTTTCTGATGATAAAGGAGCTTTATTTAGATACTGTAGCAAAAGAATTGATGAGTCCTAAGGTTTACAACTTCATTTCCTCCTGGCTCTATTTTTTCCTGGTGACTGCATCTCCTTCCTCTCTGCTGCATCTCCTTCCTCTCTGCTTTGCTGCCCGTGTGCTGCTGTGGCAGGCTGTGCTGTGCCTTTAAGAGGGCTGTGCTGCTCTGACAGACTAATTCCTGAGCCTTGGCATGTGTCAAGGCATGCCCTAAGCTTTGTGGTGTACTTTGTGAAAAACTGAAATGCGTTTTTCTAGGGAGATTTTTAACTCCTTTCTGCCACAGAGGCACTTCACCATTCTCTTCGTTGGTTGCAAAGTGCACACCACTCAACATCACTATAGCGAGTTCTGCTCTCTTCTCCAAAGGAGATGGGGAGATGAAGTGAAGTAGTGGGCTGCTTTTTTCTTTTCCAATTAAAATTTGTATTTATTGAGTTGTTTTGTTTCATGGCAGAACTCTGAAGGGTGACTAAAGCTGAGATGGCAAACTCTGTTACTGTTTATATCTTCCCCGGTAGGGATACCACTGCAGTGCAGCAGCAGAGTGGTGTAGTGTGAAACATGCTGACCCACAGCAGTCACAGCTTTATCAGGGATTTCATAGATTGTGAATTTCCTAATGTTTCCCATGGTGAACGTTACCTTTTGCTTCTTTTTCCCTCTCCTCATGATCAAAAAGAAACTTTTAAGTAGACAGTACAATTAAACTGTAAAAACTAACATTAGTACATAAAATGTGTGGTTCTTTCTCTTTTTTTTTTTTCAGCAAATCTCATTCTTTTGAAATCAAGTGTATGCTTGGAGATTTTTTTTCCTAATGTTTTCTAGGCACAGCGATACAGTCTTTAAAGCACAGTCCCAGCAGGAATATTGCAGACATAAATGACATATCAGGAGGTAACTGTGCAGTGACCCTTGTGATTTTAAAAGCAGTGTCTAATACCAGGTCCTGGATCTGTGTGTTTATATGGTTTTCTAGTAAAAGCATAAATCCTCTTCAACTTCCAGGTATTTACCTACCTATATATTGTCTCAGGCCTTTGGCTAGAAGTGAGTCCAGGTAAGCAGAAATTCCCCATGGCTCTGGCACTCTGGTGGCTCTGGAACTTGCTGTGCAGTCCCTGGCAGGATGTGGGCCCCACAGATCATAGGGCCCTTTCTGGTAGAGACTGGCCTGTTTTTACAGGAGAGATGCTGGAGGGGAGGAGAAGGAGCTAGGGCTGGCAGTGCCTTCCTCGCTGAGGTGGTTGTGTGGTAAACCACTTAACCTTTGAGCTGCAGGCTTGGTGTGAGCCAAACAGTGGTGTTGGTACCGTGTATGGCATGCTGGGTCTGAGTGAGTTACCCTACAGTGCTTCACAGCCTCAGCTCTGGGGTTGTGTTGAATACACTTGTTCTGTTTAAGCAGCTTCTTACTGAGTACTGAGTGCTCCTTACTGAGCCTTTGGGAGGTCTCCCCTCCCTCCCAGGAGGTCTGACAGGGCTCTCATCCCTCTCCATGGCCAGTGGCGAGCAGTCTGTGCTGTGGAACTGCTCTGGAAGCAGCGCTGCATGGAGAGCTCTGCCCCAGGGCTGCAGAGGCACAGCTCAGCACAAGCCCTTCCCAGGAGTTCTGTCCTCTCCTGCATTGCCCTCTGGCTGCCTGGGCCCCAGAAATCCCCAGCTACCTGTGCCCTGCAGGATCCACTTGTTCCTCTGCTGGAACAGGAAACAGAGCTCCAGGATCTCCTGGTGTCCCTGCCACCTGGGAATGGGAAACAGAGCTCCAGATCTCCTGCTGTCCCTGCCACCTGCTCATGGGGTGGCCTGGGCATGTCACACCACCTCTCTCTGCACTTGTAATGCTGAAGTGCAGATTTTGTCTTCTCCATTCATACCCAAGAGCTGCTTAGGCCAAATTAATGAATGACCTAAAGTCAAGCATGTCAGGGGACTCACAGCATGGTATAAGTTTGAAGGATTACTCTACAGTTAGGGGTGGAGGTAGCCCTTGTTGAAAATTACTTATCATAAATCATCATTTGGTCAGGTGTAATCATAAAAAGGAGAAAGGAGTGTAGAGAAAGCCTGTCCCCTGTTAACAATGTTTCAGGAGATTGAGGCGCTGGCTCACCTGTGGTTTTGGTGCATGTGCTGACTCTGAGGCTAGTACTGCTTACTGCAATTGATGGGGTGGCATAAAAACAGAATGAATCCTACAGGTGTAGTGTTTCACCATACAGATGGACTCCAAGAGTTAAAAGATCCAAGGATCTAATCCAGTATAATAACATTTTGCAAAAGCTATCAAATTCACAGCAAGTGACAAGCAGAAAAGCTCCTGAGCTAAGTGGAAAATGAAATTAAAGGGAATTAGATTGCCCCTTGTTTATCTAAGTCGTTGTTTCACTTAACAGGGCAAACAAACATTTTATCTGAGCCCTTAGCAGAAGCTTAGGTCGAGCTGTGTTGCCCTGCTCTCCCCAGCCATATTGCCCACAGAAATGGAGTACCCTTCATGCTATCTGGATAAAGCAGTGTTCTGCTGGAGGTGTGTTTGCTCCCTCATTGGTATGCTGTAGAAGGCATCTCATCCCTTAAAAAATGAATATATATATATATATAGTTGTATTTGTTTTCCTTGTGCTGCCATATACATAATAGATTGTTCTTTGTTTGAAGGATTTAAACATAAACATCTGGCAGAGAGTGGGGATAGTAATGTCTTTGTAGGTTAGATGTGGGGCTGCAGGTCCCTTCCAAAGTGAAATGTTATATGCCATCCACTGTGATGCTGGTTTGTATACTCGAGAATTTTGGTGTGGGAAGGGCAATTAATGCAATGCTAATTCAAGCAGCTGGATAAAACAACTATGGCTAAAACTGGCACAAGGTAAAAACAGATTTATTTCTCTAAGTAGTTCTGCAGTTGGTTCCCATGGAGTTAACACCAAATTCAAATTTTGGAAGTAAATATTTATAGGAAATAATTTTATCTGACCTCAGTTGGGTAGTGAGAGGAATTGTTTTTTACTAAAATATGTCAGTATATGATACACATGGGGCAGATCTCTCTGTGAGAAATTGAGTTTTCCTGTAATGTAAGCTTTGTCATGTTATTTGGACACCCACAAATCTGGTTATAGCCTGAATCTAGACAACAGGCTATCACAGAAGAAAAGAGTAAGGAGAAAACAGAAAGAAAAAAAAAACCCAAGGCTAGGTTCTGGTATTGCAGCCCCTTTGCAGTGAGTGGAGGTTACCCTGCAAGGAGCCTTTGTGGCTTTCACCAGACCATTTGCAGATCAGTGCCGTGGCCACAGAAGAGCCATTCTGATGTTCTGGCTCCGTCTGTTGCAAACTATCTCAGCAGATGAGCCAGGCACTCGTGGGTTTGAAACAGAACTGCCAGTGAGTGACAGTGAACTGAGCACGGGCTGGAGTCTGGTGGCGGCAGCACATCCTTCAGCTCCGCTGCTGCACTCAGAGAAAGATTTTCCTTTGAAGATAAGACACATGGGGCTCCTGTAGAAACATAGCGTGCCCCATGTTGTGCAGCTGTTAGCACAATTTAAAATAAAAGCCAGAGAAAGGCAAAGCGTCTGGCTCTTGTGTGGGCCACCAAGAATTCCTGCAAATGCTAAACCCCAGACCGTCACTTTTCACTCTGCAGTTAAATTGCTCGTGAACCCTTCGTGCGAGCTCTGAGCCAGAGCAGCCTCTGAGGGTGTGGATGTGCGAGTGTGAGTACTCGGTGTCGTAACGTGGCAGGGCACAGGCACTTGTTATGAAACGGCACAGTAAAGGCTCCGTGCGTCAGTGCTGGTTCTTAGGTTTGCTGTTTCTGTTTGCTTTTGTTCCTGTCCGTGGCCCTGCAGTTTTGTTTCCATTTATGAGTGCAGGAAGAGGGGGAGAGGTTGGGAAACGCTGCTGGAGGAGCCGGGCAGTTCCTGTGACAGGTGGAGCAGCGCAGTGCTGAGCGAGATTCCCGGGACACCGCGGGGAAGGGAAGGGAAGGCTCCACGCCCAGGGCAGCCGCGGTTACAGGGGCCCCTTCAGTGCACTGTGGCAGCAGCCAGAAGTTTGACTTATTTCTTGAAAGGACTGGAGAAATGATTAACCCCAGTTGGTGACGTCAGAGTTGATCTGATTAAAGGTTTGTTTTCTTGCTGGCAGAGGTGTGCTCCGTAGAGACCGGTTCTCTCTTCTTTCTTTTTTAAGTTTGTTTTTTGCACAGCAGCCGGAGGGAACCGCTCGCGCTGCCGCCGCTGCCCAGCCGCGTGTGTATGCGTGTGAACAGGATGGTGTGTCTGTAGCTGCCACACGCACACACACCTCTGACCATGAGGACTCTTCGCAGGTTGAAGTTCATGAGTTCGCCCAGCCTCAGTGACCTGGGCAAGAGAGAGCAGGCAGCCTTGGACGAGCGGGGGACGCAGCAGCGCCGGGCCTGCTCCAACGCCGCCTGGAACAGGTAAGGTGGCGCCGTGTGCCGGCTCCTGGCACGGGGAGTGGTGTGCCGGGGGCTGCCCGCTCGGATAAACACGGGACTGCTTTTTACCCCGTGCTCTTCACCTTCCTCTGAAGGCTTATAACAAACAGGGATCCCTGCCTTCCCTTTGGGACAACAACTTGTTTCCTAGGCTCCAGCTACAAACATATCTTTGTGTCTGTCAAGATATTCAAAGTTTATTTGGCTTAGGTTGTTTGGTTTTTTTTAAATTACATGTGCGCAGCTATTAAAATACATATGTGATATATGTTAGAAATCTATTGATCATTTATAACACATACTTTTTATCTGCACGTCTATGGCTGTTGCTGGTAGTTAGGGCAAAGTCTGCTAAGTTTACTCGTGTTAGTACAAATAGATCTGTGCATGTATGTATGTACACATGCAAACACATGCAATGCACTTATTTTGCCCTTTGGACGGGCAAAATAAGCCCTGATTGTTTACTTTATTGTATTTATGCATTTTAATTCTGTGGCTGTTTTACAAGAAAACCTATGCAAACATTATATTGTGAATGTGTCAATTAGCTCAGCTAGTCAGAAAGTCCATTTTGGTGACAATCTTAAAAGATTAAGTCTCTAAATCATTAGGAATTAAATTCTTAGGTCATTTTTGAAAATGAAATGTCACCTCCTGGATCACAGCTTGGAAAGTGTCATCTGTAGTATTTTATAAATGTAAGGTGGTACAACTCTAGGAAGAAAAATACCAGTGAAATGCAGACGCATTTGCTAAAATTCTGAGAAAAATAAAATATATAAAATAGCATATCTTCTGTCCTTCTCACCACTTGATTTGTGGTTTCATGTCTGTATTACCAATTAGTTGTTTAATGCCAACAGTGCACTAAACTCTGAAACTGTGCTGATCACAAAAGAGACTGATTTTCCTCTCAAATATCGTGCTGTTAGTATGACCCTGAGTTGTATCTGATGTGCAGATGGATGGTGGTGGTAGTTCAAGGATAGATTGGGCCATCTTGAGTCGTGCCAGTTGGGACTTTGTCAGTAGCCCTAAGGGAAGCAGCGGGGAGTAAGAGACTCCTGGGAGGGGATCAGGGTGACAGAGTCCCCAGACCCTTTTTGTGATGGTGTGCTGACAGCTGCTGTTGGCAGAGGTTGGTTTTTCCAGGCTTTGCATGTGGGGAGGGAGCTGTGGAGGCCGCTGTGAATGGAGAGCAGGTCAGGCACCCAGCTTGCTGGGAGGCAGAGAGTTCCAAGCTTGGGCCTGCTGATATTCAAACCAGAGAATTTCCCTAGTTGGGATGCGTTTGTTAGCAAGCGAGAGTCTGTAACTTTTAATTTTGACAGGACAGGTGCAGCTCTGGCCAGAAGTGGCTGCCAGACTGGCTTGCCAGTCAATGAGCTGTACATCTGCACGTTTCATCCACACAATTGCACAACTGTCCCATTGCCTGTTCCTTGACCGGGTGTCCATGAGTCACCCTGACACTGCTTTGCATGAACTCACACCTGGCCGTGCTTTCCAGCCCTGGGTGGCCTTTGCCAGTGCAGGGGTTGGCAGGCTGTCCTTGTGAGGGCATGCTCCCCTGGAACACCCCAGAGCACCAGTGGGGCTGTGCCGTGGCTCAGGTGATGGCACCATGGAGCTGTGCTGTGGCTCAGGTGTCACCGTGTCCCTGCATTAGCAGCTGCCAGAGCTGTGACAGCTGTTGCAGACATGAGCTGGGCCACTGCACGGGCAAAGGGAAGGCCCTTGGTTTCTTGTTTAACAGGGCAAGGCCTTCTTCTGAGTGAAAGAGTGAGGGTAATTCTTCCAGGCTCAGAAAGACTCGTATCATCTGTTGCTGTTAAGAAACTCAGATATTCTACAGGCTGAAAAACTGGGTTTTTGTCCTGAGGAAGGTCAGATCTTAAATGATACTGAACATTCCTGGACATCTAAAGTTTCACTCACCAGAAATCTGGTCTGGCTTTTTTAAATCCTGGGCTGTGGAATTTCTTTTCTTTTTCTGCTGCAAAATTGAAACAACCCAACATAGGACACTTTACATACTTTGGTTTACAGGAGTATTTTTCCTTCCAAATGAAATGATTGCTTGTGTTGTTTCATTCTGTGTAAGCATAAGAGCTTGCTGATCAGGGAAGTCAAGATGCACCAGCAGAGCTCTCCCTTCTTACCAAGGCTGGCTGTTCTATATTTAAATGTCTGCTGTTTCTTTGCCTGGTGTTAGCAGTTGTGCCTGGGTGTGGCACGTGTGTATCTGCTTTTCAAAGAGGCTTTGAATCTGTCCCTGCTGCTCCTGGGGTCGCTCACAGCACAGCAGCTCTGTCCCTGCTGCTCCTGGGGTCCCTCACAGCACAGCAGCTCTGTCCCTGCTGCTCATGGGGTCCCTCACAGCACAGCAGCTCTGTCCCTGCTGCTCATGGGGTCCCTCACAGCACAGCAGCTCTGTCCCTGCTGCTCATGGGGTCCCTCACAGCACAGCAGCTCTGTCCCTGCTGCTCATGGGGTCCCTCACAGCACAGCAGCTCTGTCCCTGCTGCTCATGGGGTCCCTCACAGCACAGCAGCTCTGTCCCTGCTGCTCCTGGGGTCGCTCACAGCACAGCAGCTCTGTCCCTGCTGCTCCTGGGGTCGCTCACAGCACAGCAGCTCTGTCCCTGCTGCTCCTGGGGTCCCTCACAGCACAGCAGCTCTGTCACTGGGGTGCACGCATGTCTGCCCCTCTGCACTTGCTCAGTGTGTGGCCCCCATGGCCCAGTGCTGTCCCCTCCGCTGCCTCTGCCCCCTTCACACCAGTCCCAGCTCAGGCTGAATTGTCACACCTGAGAACCATTTCTGCATTTAGGCACCAGGGCAGGACAGCCTGAGGGAGCCAGATTCAGCCTGCTGGAGGAGCGTAGCACTGTGGTACCAAGGAAGGTCACTTCGTCCCTGAGGACCTCCCTTAGGTCTGAACTAAAACGCAGTGGAACTTCTCAGCACAGTAACATCAAAGGGAAATCAGTGCCAAGCTGCTGCCTGCTATTAGGCAAATGAGACTTTGTATCATGGCTTTTCAGAGCTTGCTTTCCCATGGACCCTGGATCTGTGCAGCCAAACACTGACGGTGCAGTTAGCTAGCAAGCAATGGCAACATAGCGGGACAGTTTCCTGAATTACAGCTCACAGAATTTGCATTGGATTGAAATAGTTCAGATTTTTTTCACTAGCCCTGTCTTCAGTTCTTGTTCTCCCCGTCAGCCCCCATTTCTGCTTCAGGCAAGAAATGAAGGCTGAATGCTGACTAAACCCATTGGGCTGAGAAACTAAGGGGTTTTAATCCTGAGCTCACACACCAGGGGCCCACTCAGGCCAGATAAAATCCATGGCAGCGTTTCCATTCCGACTGAGCCAGCACAGACTGCCTCATCAGGAGCTGATACTGGCTGAGCTGTGCTCTGGGAAAGCCTCTAGTCAAAGGCTTGAGATCCTATTTGATGTAAGAAAATATGGAAAATTCACAGAGACATGAAGGCGTAGGAGACAGCAAAGAAAAGGTGAAGAAAGCAGGTGAGTTTCTTGTGACATCAGTGAGATCAGCAGTAAATCAGAGGAGATGTACCATACCTGAAAGCATTTTATGGCCTGGGCTAATTTTTTACAGGGTTGTAATAAGCACAACAACTTCCTGTAAAATAACTTTTACAGCCATGAAAACCATATTTCGTCTCCCAATTTATGGTTAATGTTTTTTCAGATCACAGGAAGGCTTTTCCAGTGGAGAAAATATTCCAGATCAGCATATTTTTCCTCTTTCTTCCATTATTCAGTTTTTATTTAGAAATATTAGTAATTCCTCATCTCTGTGGCCAGACTGATTCTGACCTGGCAGAAAGCTGCTTTAATCACAATAGTTTTTTCTTCTTGGCTTCCAGATGTCAGTGAAAGAACAGTTATGGGTGGTACTGGAGGGAGCCAGCCTCCCACCCTGTGGTGTCTGGATGGACAAACAGTAGCTCAGGAGAAATGTCTGTTCTGGTGGTAATGATGGACAAACAGCAGCTCAGGAGAAATGTCTGTTCTGGTGGTAATGATGGACAAACAGCAGCTCAGGAGAAATGTCTGTTCTGGTGGTAATGATGGACAAACAGCAGCTCAGGAGAAATGTCTGTTCTGGTGGTAATGATGGACAAACAGCAGCTCAGGAGAAATGTCTGTTCTGGTGGTAATGATGGACAAACAGCAGCTCAGGAGAAATGTCTGTTCTGGTGGTAATGAGCTCTGGAGGCAGTAGCCTATAATTGATTAATACTCTGTAAATATCAGAATAACTCAGCCCACCCTGCCCACCTGGAGCCTGCCCCTGTTGGGCTGGTTGGGGGTGCCCTCAGCAAGCATCCAGCTCTGTGCCTCAGGGATTTGCACCTTCCAGTCCCTTCATGGTGAAGCTAATGGTGGGCACAGTCTGTGCTGTGTGTGCTGGAGCTGCCATTCCCCACATGATGGTCAGCTGGAGCCACCTCCTCCTCTGGAGGTTCAGTCAAATGGGCACTGAGTTGTTGTCTTTTGGATGAGATGAAGTTTCTTAGGCTGCTGAGTTGGTTTTTGTGGCTGTGAGGGCTGCCTTGGGTGTTGATAGTTTTCTTTGGCAATCTGTAGCTACCGTGGGTAGATAAGTGCAGTAAATTGCTGGAGCCATCCATCTGACATTTTGTTACTCCAAAGGCAACCCCCCACAAAAGGTCCCTTCAGTTTGCACATCCTGATTTCCCCTTCTCCAGCAAGCCTGCTCTGTTCAGTTTTCTGGGCTCTATTGGACTGGTTTTGTTTCCTGCAGCACCATGTTCCTGTGCACACACACAGAGCAGGTACAGAGGAGGTGCTCACAGCAATGTTAGTGCATGAGGGCACCCATTATTAACCCATTTAACACCATTATCTATTGGACTCTGTTTCTTGCAGTTCCATGTGCACACACACACACACACAGAGCAGGTACAGAGGAGGTGCTCACAGCAATGTTAGTGCATGAGGGCACCCATTATTAACTTTCATGTTGTAAAAGAGTTAGAGAAGGGAGTTCACAAGGCATTTTCAGTTCAAGTGAGCTATTGCAATGTAAGTTCATTGTGTACATCACTGCCTTAAGCCTCAATGGAAGCTGGTTGCAGGCACAGGTCAGGCCATCCACCCACCTCAAGCATCTTGCAGGACTGCTGTGTGTGAGCAGCAGCTCAGGTTTTCTTTACACCAAAAGGTTGAACCATTCTGACCAAATCTTTTTAAGCAATCACTTGTTATAGAAACCCATTGATTTAACCAAGGTCTAGGTCTGGGTTTTTTTCATTAGTTTAAGGTAACTAAGAATATTTAAGCACACTTTTCATTATTCTTGCACAAACTGAGGCCACCAGCAGCATCCCACATAACCTGCAGGCTGGGGCTGTGTCCTGCACCCTCCCTACCAGCACTGCTGTCTGTGATGGGAAGGAAAGGCAGCTGGTCACCTTAATGAGGCCAGGGCTTGTTTTCCAGACAAGGATATTGTCCCTCACTACCAGGGAGATCAGGGCAGATTGAAAGTTCACTGTTAGGATGTTTTATGTAGGTGCTGTTCTATACAGACAATAAGTTAAATGCTCACAACCTGTCCCTTTTAATTCTGGTTAAAAAAGCTTGCTCTCTCCTATTTCTTTGAGGAATAATGATGGACCTCTTAAGCTGCAGAGAGAAGACCTCTCCCTCATTTAGAAAGGGGTGCCCAAGGGAAAGAGAGGGAGCACGTTGCCTTTTAGGAGAGATATTTATTTAGTCATTGTTCTCTGCAGAAGTCTGGCAGGCAACATTGCAAAGTTCATTTCTGAATCAGAGGAGCATGTCAAGACTGCTTGTTTTATTCACTACATTGATCTTATTTCCCATATTACTCATAATGTTCAAATACTCACGTCACTTCACTGTAAACCAGAGACATTTATCTGCTGATTTTCAAGTAATTGTAAATTGAGTGTGTCTGTGTGAGCCA
Source organism: Molothrus aeneus (assembly GCF_037042795.1). Classification (NCBI taxonomy): domain Eukaryota; kingdom Metazoa; phylum Chordata; class Aves; order Passeriformes; family Icteridae; genus Molothrus; species Molothrus aeneus. The sequence continues at coordinate 150,786 of NC_089650.1, read as the reverse complement.
GCCAAAATAATCTGGGTTAGATCGTGGATGTGTATCTGTGCCTGTGTGTGTAGGCGGGAAGGAGGGACTGCTGTGGCAGCAGTGGTGTGTGAGGCCCTGGAAACATCTTCAAAGGAACAGAGAAGAGGACGTGGTTCTTATTTCTGGCTACGTCTGTATTTCCCCACAGCCGGTCAGACCCTTCACTGCCACTTTCAGTTTCCCTCTCCTTAGCTGAAGGTGGCTGAGCTGTTCAGATCGTGCATCTCTGCCATTGTGCATTTGGAATCTCTCAGTGAGCAGCGTGGAGTTCACCTTCCAACCATCCTCTGCTCCCAGCCAGCATTGAAAGGAGCTGTCCTAGCATGGGCCTGGCAAAGTTTAACGTGGGCACTGGCATTGCCAAGGCAATTTCTGCTGCTGCCTGACACAGCTCCTGCAGGGACAGCCCCTTGCAGTGGGAGCAGCTGGACCTGGGCCTGGGTCAGGCCAGGGCTGACCACGTCCTCAGTACATGAGGGGAGCCTACAAGAAAGGAGAGGGAGGCATTTTACAGGGACATGTGGTGACAGGAAAAGGGGGAATGTCTGCAAACTGACAGAGAGTAGGTTTAGATTGGATAGCAGGAAGGAATTCTTCCCTGTGAGGGTGCTGAGGCCCTGGCACAGGGTGCCCAGAGGAGCTGTGGCTGCCTCATCCCTGGGAGCATTCAAAGCCAGGTTGGATGGGACTTGGAGCAATCTGCTCTAATGGAGGTTGTCCCTGCCCATGGCAAGGGGTGGGACAGGATGATCTTTAGGTCCTTTCCTACCCTGACATCCTGTGATTCTCTGATAAGCTCTTCTTCCACCAGCAGGAATCCCCTGGAGACCTTACACCAGACACCGACCACCTTTAGCTGTTCTTCACAAGGCACAGCAGCCCCACAGCCTGTGTGTACAGGATGGGCAGATCTGGTCCTTATCCTGCTTTCCAGAGTTCTACAGCTTCTGCTGCTGCTGCACAGACTCCAGCACAGTGGAAGCCGTTAATTGTCTCTGTACTGAGCCATGCAGATAAAAACTATACTTGCAAATGCATCAAATATACTTAATATGTGTATTAAAAGTTATAGTTGACATACTTGAAGTACTTAAAAATACTGGCCTAAGTTTTTGAAATTACTGATTTCAGATGTGCAGCTGTTGAAGCCACTGAGCTGGAACAATTCAAAAGGAACTGATTTTCAAAGATGTAATCTATTTTCTAGGCAGTAATTTCCTTTCAGGGGGGAGTACCAGAAATCATCTATGACTTTTTAACAGGTGCTGGAGTGTCTAGACAGAAATGCTGGGATAATTGTGGAGGTGATACCCATCTCACATCTTGCTGGGCACTAATGACTCCTCATGTCCTCTTTCAGCATCCACAATGGAGTGATAGCAGTGTTCCAGCGCAAGGGTCTGCCAGACCACGAGCTCTACAACCTCAATGAAGGAGTCAGGTAAGAGCCTGGGCCCTGCAGGGCGTGCTCAGTGCTGTGTGCCAGCCCTGGCACAGTCACAGCTGCTGCTGCCTCAGAGGGTTCAGGTTTGTCCCTGTGCCTGTTTATCTGCAACAGATTAACTGTCGGCCAGTGGGATGCATGATGGGAACTTTCTTCCCTTTAAAAAAAAGTGGAATTTCTACTATTTGAGTTCTTTACATTACAATTGATAAGAAAATTTACAACGATATAAGCTGATACCTGTATTTACAACACTTCACATTTTACTACTTTTTCAGCACTTATTATTGTTACCAAACCCTCTCACTGGCAAGAGCAAAGCAATAGATTTCCTTATAGAAATTTGTCCAATGCTTTATAAAATAAATGGTGGGAAAGAATCTGCACTTACAAAAGACAGACAGCTTATTACATTCCCTAGCTGTCTTCAGATATGGTCCTTAGTTATTCCCTTTCCCTTACTACCTTTTGCTGCTTTGTCTGGGCACTGGAGTCAGACTCTGCAGTATATTCCCCACAATACACAGATATTCTGGGTTTATCTGTCCCTGTCTGATTCCCAGGCTGGGATAGATGGCCCAGTCTGGTTCCTTTAATTGTGAAAATATCTCAGACAAGTCCAGCCCGATGATGTTGGGCCTGTGCTTGCTCTTCTTGAAATTAAAATAAACTCACTCTTCAGTTATTTCTTACATGGCTGGTGAGAGAATGACATGCATAGAGTAGCTTTTCCAGGATGTCTGTCAGTTAGCATGGTCCATCAGTCACATTGAGTTACTTACTGGAATAATGGTTAATCAGTGTTACTATTGTAAGTGCCTTTAGGATTATTCAGCTTTACCTGACGGACAAAAAAAGATACTTATGGACTGAGATTTCTTGGCCCAGTGCATTTCCCTTAATATGCTCATCTGCTGGTGAGGGACAGAAGAGAAAAAATTTTCTGCTGATGTGCCAGACAAATATAGTCTGGTATGAGCCAACAAACAGACAGAAATGTGCCCAAATTTTGCTTTAATTTCCTTGGCTATAAACCCTGCACCACAATGATGCTTGGTAGCATAGTTGACTTGAAGTTATTGCAGCATCTCATTTGGCTGAACATGCAAGCTGACTAGAAATGCACTGATGGAAAGCATGATTCTTTTCTTGCTCTTTTTAATACAGGCAATTACTGAAAACAGAACTGGGATCATTTTTCACTGAGTATCTGCAGGTAGGCCTGTGTTTTCTTTATTTAAAGACAATTCTGTTTTATGCTACTGAGAACAATAATTTTTTTCCACTCTAAATGATGACCTGGAGACCCTTGAAACCATTCAGAGACTACTCTGTGGTTTTGAAATTAACAGATTAATGAGATTGGGATTTTGTATACGTAGGTATAGTTAGACAGGGAAAGCCCAACCTATCACGGTGTTTCTGTAGGTCACTGCTGTCTTCCTTTTGGTTTCAGACCTTGGTTTTTAGCTTAAAATTGAAGTAAACCAGTGAAGTTCATTGCAATAGAGTTACTAGGAAAGACTTTTAGAAGTAACTGCCACTGTCTGTTGACCACTTTCTGCCTCTCCAAACACGTGTTTTGTAGGTCAGTCATTTGAAGTTTGAGAAGCACTTTGCAAAATACATCCTTTGCCCTAAAAACAGAGGTGATTTTAGCATAATTTCACAAGGGTCCCAAGTGAGTTAAATAAGATGGATGCAGCAAGAGCTCTTTGATGATTAATTTTTAAAATAAAAGATCCCCTTCACTGTCTAAAGTTAAGAATGAACAAAATGTAAAATATGATGGCTGTAGGGAAGTACAGGATTGAGTAAATGTAGTCTGTGCTCTATTTACAGAATCAGCTGCTCACAAAAGGCATGGTGATCCTAAGGGACAAGATCCGGTTCTATGAAGGTAACTTGGATTTTAGCGTGGCTGTGTGTGTCACAGGTGTTTTAGCAAATGCTCTCTGGGGGCACTGGCATGCTTTCCATCTCTTCCTGGGACTGTGGGTCACCATGTCTCTGTCCATTCCTCAATCCATGCTTTCCATCTCTTCCTGGCACTGTGGGTCACCATGTCTCTGTCCATTCCTCAATCCATGCTTTCCATCTCTTCCTGGGACTGTGGGTCACCATGTCTCTGTCCATTCCTCAATCCATGCTTTCCATCTCTTCCTGGCACTGTGGGTCACCATGTCTCTGTCCATTCCTCAATCCATGCTTTCCATCTCTTCCTGGCACTGTGGGTCACCATGTCTCTGTCCATTCCTCAATCCATGCTTTCCATCTCTTCCTGGGACTGTGGGTCACCATGTCTCTGTCCATTCCTCAATCCATGCTTTCCATCTCTTCCTGGCACTGTGGGTCACCATGTCTCTGTCCATTCCTCAATCCATGCTTTCCATCTCTTCCTGGCACTGTGGGTCACCATGTCTCAGTCCATTCCTCAATCCCTGCTCTCCACTGTGTTCCTGTGGGTCACCATGTCTCAGTCCATTCCTCAATCCCTGCTCTCCACTGTGTTCCTGTGGGTCACCATGTCTCAGTCCATTCCTCAATCCATGCTCTCCACTCTGGCACTGTGGGTCACCATGTCTCAGTCCATTCCTCAATCCATGCTCTCCACTCTGGCACTGTGGGTCACCATGTCTCAGTCCATTCCTCAATCCATGCTCTCCACTCTGGCACTGTGGGTCACCATGTCTCAGTCCATTCCTGCAGTCTGCTGTTGGGCCCTGCCTTGGTGCTCTCATTTCCCTTTATAAAGGAGAGGTGATTGCCCAGAGCAGCACTGAGGGAGTCAGGGAAGGATCACCTCCAGCAAGGACCCTTCCTTCTCCTTCAGTGACATCCTGCTCAGGAAAAGTGAACATAGACCCCTCCCAATTCCTTGTGTCCCCCCAGGCCCCCACTGGTGGGGTGGGAGAGGAGCAGAAAAGGCCTTGGCTCTGTGCACACCCTGCTCAGCAATAACTCAAGCATCCCTGTGTTATCAGCACTGTTCCAGCCCCTGCCAGCTACTGGGAAGAAACTGATCCCAGCCAAAACCAGCACATGTTTATTATTACTATTACTACTACTGCCACCATTGTTATTATTATTATTACTACTACTGCTGTTACAGCTGCTAGAAATCTTTTTAGTTGGTCTCCTGCTGTATTTCATAAAAACTAATGAAAAACAGATTTTTTAAAAATGGAAGCAGAGAACATCCTTTTCAGTCTTGTGCAGGACTGAGAGAAGTCCTGCCTGGTGGTGCTGAAAACAAGACCTTGGTGTGTTCCCCAAGCCAGCAGCTTGTGGAACACAGTAGAACATGATGGTCCACATCTGCCACTGAAAGCACCTAAAGTCCTCACTGTGGAAATCATTCAGGAGTTGCAGATTGACCAGAGCTGATGTTATTATTCATCGTGTGCTTAAAAAGGCAGAGGGATCAAGTATCCCATAGTGAAGATTGGCTCACTCTGAGTGCAGTTAGCAGTGTCAGTGCTTTCATGCAGAATTGCTTTGTGATGTCTGTGTAATTCTGGACAAAACACTCCCTGGATGAGGCTCCAAGTAATGCTCTCATACAAAAAGTAAGAATAGCATCACATTCTGACACCTGTAGCAATATTGATTGATTGCTACTGAATTTGCTTCCTGGTAAGTCACATGGTCCTGTCTGAATAGGTCAGAATCTCTGATGTCTTTTCCTCCATAACACTTGCTGGTGGAGGTGCAGGGGCATTGCTCTGCTCTCAGAGCTGGGCTGGGGTCACAGGCATGGTAAAGACCTTCTCCAAGGTTATGTGGGCCCTTTTGGGGAACAGGGATCTGAGGCCAGAACCCACCTGTTGAACCAGATCTCCTCTGTGGATCTTGGCTCCTGCATTTGCCTCTGTGTTGTGTAAAATGTTCTGTGAGGAGCTCAATATCCAGCTTGGCTGTGCAGCCTGGCCAGAGCTTCTCCAGATTCTGCTGGGGCGGATTCCAGGAGGCTGCAGCTGGGGAAAGGATGGACATGGAGGTGGCCTTGTTGTGAGGATTCCAGGAGGCTGCAGCTGGGGAAGGGATGGACATGGAGGTGGCCTTGTTGTGAGGATTCCAGGAGGCTGCAGCTGGGGAAGGGATGGACATGGAGGTGGCCTTGTTGTGAGGATTCCAGGTGGCTGGAACAACCAAAACTCTTCACTAGTTTGTTTTGTGTTTTTGCAGGGCAGAAGCTACTGGATACCTTAGCTGAAACCTGGGATTTTTTCTTCAGCGATGTCCTGCCCATGCTGCAGGCTATTTTCTATCCTGTGCAGGTGAAAAAATTACTGTATTATCATAGAATCTTGAAAAACTGGAAGAAGCAGCTTTGCAGGTTCATCAGCAGATTGATGCAATCCTCACTCTCTCTCCTTGGGCCAGCCTCCAGTGCAGCTGTTCTGTTTAGCCATGTCATGCAAATAAGTTATTTATGCAAATGGTTTGAAGTGCTCAGATGGAAAAGATGAATGGGAACTTTGAAAACAAAAGTAGAGTGCAGGGAGGCTGGCTAGTCCATCTGCCAATCACACTAAAAGTCAAAAAAGGTCATGAATGATAAACTGAAGTGTTGCACAGTGGGATAAATGGAGTTGTGTTGATTTAAATAGATGCATTTCCTTCTCTGCAATGTGAATTTTGTCTTTGAAGTATCTCCACTTTTGAAAAGGAATTGTATTTCTGAGATCAAATTCTCTGCTATGGTAAGTGGTCAGCCAAAGTCAGTGGAGTTTGATGAGCACAGACTGAGTGCAGTAATTTTAAATACACAATAGGTACTCGATCCTCTGATGCAGTGATAGCCAGAGAGTATTGCTCATCACTGAAGTCTCAAGGAAATCTGTACCAGACAGGTGCAAGTGATCTTTGCAGTTGCTCATAAATGCCTACAGATTTTAGTGGGAGCTGGGTGCCTGAATATATCTGGGGAAACTTGAGAAACCTTCTCCCATGTTTTCAGGTGGACTTTATACCTCAAATGATTACCCAGATGTTAAGGATATCACTGTTTGCATCCTCAGACAGTTACAGATATGGAGTCTGAATTTAGACTCTGTTGTGTATCTGTGGCCTTTGACAATATTTTAGTAACACGAGTCTTATCCCCTGTCAGATGGAAATAATGACTTGAATTTCAACAGGAACGTTGAGGATTTAAGAATCCTAAGTCCCATGTAAATTCAAATAGGTCTCGTTGCTCATGTTCTGACATTTCTTCCAAAAGCCCAGTTGGTGCTTATGTGCTCTTGTAAATTCTATTCATTAGCAACTGAAGCTGATATGGGGCCTTCTTTACTTCAGTTTAAATAATTTGGAAATGAAAAGGAATGGGTTGGGTCAGGCTTATTTATGCCAGACTTAAGTCAGCACCAGTTGAACACCAGAGCTCCCATATGTGCAGCCAGGGATAGCCAAGGAAAAGCCCTAATGGCAGAAAGAGAAACAGTTCTAGAGCTCTGCATGAGCCTGCAGACAGAGCTGGAGCTGTATTCTTCAGCTGGGAGGCTTCCTCAGTGAGACGGTGCTGCTGAACCAAAGACAGATGGCTTTGAAAATGCAGCTTGAACCTTCAGCTCTGCTCCTGCTTTATGGTGAGGTCTCTCAAACTGTGCAGAGAGGAGCATCCATCCACAGCTGGGCTGAGTCAGGATTCTGCCACATTTGGAGAAAGTCAACAGGGAGTACTCGGCATCTTACAAAATAATGGAAATTCAACCAATGCCAAAGGCAGTAATGCCTTTTTTTTAACTTGTGATACATTTAATTTGTGATGAACTGTTAAAATAGAAAATATTCCTATCTCATCCCACCCCAGCCCTTCATCCTCTGCACATGCAGTCAGACACAGTCACCATCTGTAGAGTTCATTGGGGCCAAATCAGATTTACTGTGCAGTCTTGGGGGCTGCTCTCTGTCCTTTGGTGTGTTTCCTTTGTGTTTCATTTGGGTTTGCCATTCTTGTAATCCCTCAGGAGTGGAGGAAGGAATTGGAAGAGAGGATTTTGGAACTCATTTTCACACTGCTGATCATCTGTCTTGCTTTCTTTGTGTTTCCAAGGGAAAGGAGCCCTCAGTTCGGCAGTTGGCTCTTCTGCATTTTAGGAATATCATTACCCTCAATATCAAATTGGAGGATGCATTATCCCGTTCCAGAGCCAGAGTTCCACCCTCTATTATTCAGATGCTGCTCATACTCCAGGTAAATTGGTTCCTTTTCTCAGCCTTTCTGTACTGCATTGCTGAAGTCTTCTTAACCAGTCTCTGATTTTGCTCATTCATTGGAAGTATCCTACCCAGAATGCCAGAGCTCCTGTGGTCATAATGTCTAAATCCTAATATTCTAGTATCCATGTACCCGAATGTCTAGTGTCTAAAAAATCTTATTAGCCTAATATCTAAACTTTCCAATCATTTAATAGTAATAATGTATATTAATATGTCATCTAGTATAGAATATCTAATTATAATGTGACATATAAGGGTGTAATAAAATAATAATTGTAATGTAATAATTAAACTATCGAATATCTTAAAGTAGGGACGTAAGATCAAGTGAGTGTGAGAGTACAGACTTGTTTTGCAGCTAGGCCTTGAAAGATGAAGTTTTGCAAGCTGACAGGTGTGTGGTGATGCCATGATTTCCATTGGGTGCTGTGTGTTGCTGCATTAGCAGCTCAGGATATGAAGGTTCACATCTGGAATAGGCATCAAAGTGAATATACAATTAATACAGCAATGGTTGAATCGTGGTCATACTTGGTCACTGGAACCAAACTCTATCCAAACTGATGATATAAAAACATTAGGACCAGATACTGGTATTTGACTTCAGTGTTGGATTTTTTTCTCTCTGTGTGTGTAGTAGTAGGAGACACAAAATGAGAAATCCAGGCAAAAGGCAATTTTAAGATATTTTTATTTGCCTAATTAAATAAAAGCATGAGGTATGATGTGGAGAAAAGGAATGAGGCAGAAGGGAAAGAGAGAACCAGGGGTGGATTTTTAAAGGGTGAAGGAATTGAGATTTTCATGGCTTCTGATTTTTTTATAAATGTTTCTTTGCTCCTCATCACAGTATGAAATAGTTCTGTATCCAAAATTGTTTTGAAGAGCAAGATAATGTAATGAGGCCATTCAATTTTGAAAATGAAGGAAAGGAGCAAGATTCTGTCTGCTGGGTCAAGAAATGGGATTTCAGGTCTCAGTGAAATCAGTGATATCTCAGTGTCCATTTGTTGGGGTGTTCAATGGTGTGTTTAGCCTGATTGCCTCAGAACAAAAAATCCTTATCATGTAGGAATGTCTGCTTGGTCTGGTCTCCCTTCTCGTAGCCCCCACCTTCCAGAAGCTTCTTGGAACTGCTGGCTGATTGTGACACAGGGACAGCAGCTGGGGAGTCTCATGGAAACTGGTGTCTGCAGAGAGGAGAGGAGCCTCAGGGAGAAGCTGGAGCATGGACTCAGATGTGTAATCAGGGAATTGACAGGGACTGAGCCATGAGCCCATCTGCCTTAGCAGACACCAGAGACTCCACACAGGACAGTGCCATTGCAGAAACCTTCCTCACAGGGATGTTCTGAGGGCTCAGCCCCTCTGAGGTGTGAGGTGAACTGCCCCTTCCACATCAGGCTGCAGCAGCATTGTTACTGGCAGGTCTGAAAGCTTTTTGTGATTGCTTAGGGAGTCTGTGCTGGCTGTGGGCAGGACCTGGCATTGAATGGATTCAGTGCTGGGCTGGCAGCTGAGTTCCATCCTGATTTCTTCTTTGCAAATCTGCTTTCTTCAGCAACCCCAAGTATTGACACCGTGGATGCCCTGTTTAGGGCAAAGGGTCAAATCCATTCTGGTTGCAAAGCTGTTCATGGAAATCAATAACCAAGTGAGAGGGAATTTGCCCCTGGGTGTTTATTTCTGCATACTTTGCCTATGGTTCTGTGGTGGGGATGGTGAAAGTCTTTCCTTGGTAATAGCTCTGCTAATCTCGTGGTTTAAAACCTAATGGGAATTGTGGGAAGAGGTCAGAAGAAAATCTGGGAATTAGCTACTTACATTCTTAGTGGTGTTAGTTGGAATTCAGAGCAAAGACGTTTTCCTGAACTCAAATGTTGTGTTAAACAAAATCAAATTTTATACATTAGTGACATAATGGAATTTTCTCAATTTAGTTGAACTCCATTTGTTAATAAGGCTGGAAGAGAGCAATTCAGCTGTCCAGTGAGCACATGGTGGTCTCGTGGGCTTTGATTGCCTGGACTGAGACGTGGTGTCCTGATGGGGATGTTACCTAATCCTGGTTTGTGACCACTGTGAATAGCTCTTCCATAAGAGACTTGGGGACTGGAGCAGGCTCCCATGGACAGAAGATCCTGCAGTGATAGCATCTGGAGCAGGTGTTGAACTTAGTGCTGAGATTCCCTGTTTCTGCCCTGACAGCCTCATGCAGCTGTGGGATGTAGGTAAGGAACAGCTGATGTTCTGTAAGACAGCAGCTGTAATGTCAGAGGGTGAAATGCACTCTGTTGGACTGGAGCAAAGGGGCAGAGCTTTGGGAACTAATGCAGGGTGCATCTGGTGTTGGTTATGTTTTAGCCTCTCAGGAAAAGCTCTGGTACTTTGTCAGGAGAAGACACTTTCCTTACAGGACAGAAAGGGAAATTTTTTAAAGAGGAAATGGAATGGCTCCATTTGAAGGAGCAGAGATCAGTTCTCAGGTTAATTATTAGGCTTGGGTTCCTCAGTTCAATAGAGCTACTTCTCACCAGGGCTGTGACCTGGTGTAATTACAAACCAGCTATCTCTCAGCAAAGAGGGAACTCTGGGAGGAATAATGTTCATGTTCTGGCAGTCAGTGGTGGTTTTATCAAGGCTTGCAAGCAGGGCCTTGTATCACTCAAACTGTGAGCTGCCAGCATAGCCTGACTCAATTACCAAGCACAAACTGAAATGTTGATCCTTTGTGGCTGCTCACAGGCAGTGCCTCCAGGATGCTCCTGTTTGAGCTGCAGGGAGTTCAGGAGCAGAGTCAGGGAGGAAGGAAGGGAGGAAGGAAGGAAAAGAACTAACACTGCTTGTCAGCACTGAATGGTGCACAGGAGCTCAGGCTGCTTTAAATGAGGATACCAGAGGGAGAGGGGTGAGCAAGAGTTTAAAAAGAACTTTTTGAACCAAAAAGCAGAACGCCCACTATCCAACTTGCTTCCCAAAGTATGTTGTCACAGATTACCCTGGCTGCTGAAACTGGAACATCTTATCTCCAGGTCACTCTCCTGAGGTCTGAGAAAGCTGAAAGAGAAGAATTAGAGAGTGTTCATCTGCATCTTTCAGTTTACATCAGGATTATTTGAATTCACAGAATCTCTTAGGGTCACCTGACATATTTGCACAATATCTCTTGTGCTGAGGGAGGAGGCCTCACTAAATACAAGCTCTGAAGGAAAAAATGAAACCTGTGGTTTCCTCTGTGGCTCTCTGTGTCTTGTTTGAAGTCCCTTGCCCGTTGTCTCTCGCTGTTGAGGAAGACAAAATAAGCTGCCCAGCGTGACTTTTTTGCTATTTCTGCAAAGTTCCCTCCATTTTAAAGGAGTGGAAAGTCCATTGCAAGATGTGAAAGTGAAATGCAGAGGGTGCTGTTTTTCCATCTCAGCAGCCACACGTGAAACTAAGGACAGCATGGTGGTTAAAAACAAAACAGCCCTTGCTGTCAGAAAGCTGCAGCTGTGGAGGTGCTGTAACACTGCAATGCCAGTTGTAGTCAGTTCTTTATGGCCACAGGTTCCCACAAGTGCTGCTTGCTTCTGGGAGTGGTGTGGGTGCTTTAATTTATCTTTACGTTTGTCTGAGTTCCTGGCTTAAAAGACACAAAAAGCGGAAATCAGTAAATAAATGTATTGTAGACCTTATTTAAATATAAATCACCATATCAAAAACCTATACTTTATCTGGGTTGTGCATAAATTGGGATGTTTTCTTCCTTCCTGGTGAAAGGGGGTTTTGTTTGTGTTGTGTGCATCAGTCCCATGAGGAGTCAGGTGAGAAATCTTGCAGCCAGGACACAAAGGGAAAGAGCCCTCTGCTGCTTTGTGTTCGCATGTGCAGAACTGAGAATCTGGCCCTCAGCATTCACACTGCAGAGTATTTTGTAGATACATTTGTTTTTGTGCAATATTCTCTCTTCTTCTAGTTTGTTTATTGTCTCTATCAGCAAGTGCAGTTTGCAGTAGTTAAATGGACACAGGTGTGTTATCCTGGAGTGAATTTGTATTGCTGGGATTTTTAACAAGGCATAGCATCTGATGAGGAGTCCTTGTGATATTTGATTTTGTTGTGTCTCTAGGGGCAGAGGCTGAGGAGCCCTGGTGGTTACTCCTGACCATTCCTGACTGCTGGGATTTGCTCAGGAGTAATTCCAACACAGCCCGTGCTTCTGCACCTCAGACCTCAATAGTTCTGCACTCGTGTGCACCCTCCTTGTAACTAAGGACAGGGGAAGGCAATTGCCACCCAAAAAGAGATTTTATTTTCAGATCCAGTACTCTCCAAAACTAGCTCTCAGTATATTTCACAGCACCACGTGTTGCCAGTTTTGTAAACTTAGGCAGTGGAAAAACAGAGCAGCAACATAAAATGATATAGTTCTCCTTTGAGATATGTGAACCTGTCTCATGCACACCATGTCACAGTAATTCAAATGTGCATCTTGTCCCTCATCTTCAGCAGAAGGATGGTTTTCTGTACCAATTAAACACAATTATTTTTGAGGGCAGTTTGCATTGTCCAGATTCCCTTTGGGTATTGCAGTCATGGTGCATTTTAAGAGTACCTCATATTAGGTAAAGTATCATTTCTGTGAAGGATACTGGTTACTTAACCAAAGAGAAGTCTTTGGGCAGAGTTGGTTAAACTAAAATAAATGTCTTCTGGAATTTGCCTCTGGTGATGAAACCGGTCCGTTCAAACCAGTACAAGTACATTGCTAGGCAAACCCTTAATCCCTGCCAAAATGGAGTGAAATCAGTAAAATCATTCTTAACTTGAATTAGCGTGTTGTTGCAGACCCTATAAGGTTGTTGAGTAACAGAAGCAGAAGATTTTACCTAACTGCATTCATCTGTACAGATGTCTTTTGTGGATCCCTTTGGGCTAGTAGACTAAATCTGGCATAAAAGACAGCTAGAAATTTTAACTGTTGAAAAACTCTGAGCAGGAGGTGTTCCCACAGTGCAAGAATGCTTTAAGTCAGGATGCTTTAATTCTGTAATTCATGAGTTGTCTACAGGAGGAATAGAAAAAAGTTAAACTAAGCTACCTTTAAGGAAGATTAATTAAACCTCGTTAGAAGTGTGTATGGACACTCATTCTGAGAATGAAAGGAGTAGGAAGGGAGACAAATAATGATGCTCCAATTCTCCATCCGAGGCCTAAGCATAATTTATCTTAACAGATTTGTTCTTAATTCAGTTAGTATAATTTAATTGCCCTGGATGACCCCAGGTGGACAAAGGCACAAGGGAATGGAGGGTTTTGAAAGCACCAGAGACCCTTGCTCTCCCCTGCTCAGAGGACTCAATAGCTAAGCTAGTTCTTTATTTCTGGAAATTAGTTATTCTATCACTTATTGACAATCTTCATCTTGATTGTTAAATAATTTCTAGCACAGATTGTTTATGCCTAAGGGCTACTGCAAGTCTCATGCAGCAGGTTTTTACATCCCTGTCACTAGCAGCAGCACATCCTCCAAGAAGGCCTGCACTGAGTGTGCCCTATTTCCTTTCTTGGCCTGTACATTTCTCCTGCTATCACTGTTAGCAGGAAAATGTGTAATTTAGTTAACTTTTAGGTCTGAAACTGCAGGGCTGATTCTATGCATTGCGTTACCCTTGGTGTCAAGGTAGCAAAAACTGACAAGAATCCATTATCACATCCAATACTTCCATGAGTTTACTCATCGATGAGCATTGTTTGCATGTGTAAATGGAGGCCAGCTGTTGCTCACAAACGTAGTGCAATACTGCTCTATATAAATGTGTATAGTACTGTGGGGTTTGCTCTGCAGGACTGACATCCTGGGCACTGGAGGGGAGAGAAGAGTCCTCCTTGCTGTGTGTGAGCTCCTGCAGTGGGTGTAAGAGGGAGATCGTAGAACTTTTCCTCAGAGTGCTGTGATGGCCATTGAAGAGGGAGAGCAGTGAGCAGGAGCCTTGCAGGACGATGCAGGGTGCTGCAGTGTGCTGCTGTGTGCTGCAATCAGAGCAGCAGCTCCTGTGTGCTAGAGGAAGGCCTCAGCTCTTGGGCAACACTTGCTGCTCCAAGAACCACTGTGATCCCGTCCAGAGCATGTGCTGGATGGGTTTAGACAACCAAACAGGGCTGTGGAGCAAACAAAAGCTGTGCACAGCTGGCGACAGCTCCTGAGGCCTCTTCTCAACCAAGTAAACCACAACGTAACTCACTGCCACAGGTTTGTCTGTGAGCAATCTGTGATTTTGGCTGGAAGATCAGTGCAAATTGGATGATTGGCTGTGAAGTCTGTGCATCCATCTCTGGTAAGGAAAATCCATCCCAGTGTAACTGGGAGCATGTGCTGTGCCATTGGTGATGCATGTGGCAAGGACCAGTGACGCACTCGTTTCCAGCTTGTCCCCATGGAGATTTCCTGCCTGCCCTGAGGCAGGGCTGGTCTGTGTTACTCAGGTTCCAGAAGGTTGTGATGCAGTCAAAGTGGGATAACAGGCAGTCCTGTAAGGGCACTGGTTTCTCAGTGCCTCACAAGCAAGGCTGCTCCTCTCTCTTTGGCATCTTGCTGTCTCTGTGGTCACCAGGGTGTGCAGACTGCCCTGCACCAAAGGTCTCCACCACCAGTGCTGGCTGAATCCTGTATTTTCACAGCGGATATTATTCTGCATCTGCCTTGTGACTTTTAATTTCAGTTTTCTCTGGGAGTGTTTGGGCAACAATTGTTATCCAGTCTGTGTCAGATTATCACCATTGCCTGAGTGCTTCTTTCTGTCATACTGAGATTTCCTTTTCTCCAAGGAATCTGCTGCTTCTAAGCAGAGAATAGTTCCATTTCTTGGCTGTTTGCCTGTGTGGTTAGACAGGGCAATACATGAGGCCAAGACCTGTGCTTTCAGAACTGAGCCTGTGAATGCTTCTGGCAGTGTTTCCTTTCACATAGCACCAGGTCAGGACTGCTCCAGCATTTTGTGGTAGACAAGGGTGACTCCAGCCATCAAGGGTGCCCCCGATGTACCCATGTGGAGGATGCTCCAGCAGACTGAGATCCAGATTGTTATCTGGCCATGAGCTGAGCCATACACAGTCACTTCTTGTCTGTGAGCAGAGGACTTTGCTCTCTGTTCCATTAAGTTACCAAGAGTGATCATTGCTGAATTGCTTTGTCAAATAACCCAGAGGTTTGCCTTTTCCTCTTTTCTTTGCCGAGTTCAGAAGTTGCACCAAGCCCCAAGCCATGCTGTGTGTCCCTTGGTGCTGTGTCTGTTACTGGCAGGGCCTGGGGCTTGGGTCCAGAAGGTCTGCTTTGTTTGTTCCCCTGGGTCTGGAGGAATACAGATTTTATTTATGTTTTATTTTATTCTTTTTTATTTTTTTCATTTAAAAGCTATGCAGCAGTTTATCAGTTGAAGCAGAAGACAATCCTTTGCAGCAATATTACTCATGTACACATGCTGATCAGCTGAAGTGTTAAAGCTCCAGGTGAGTGCTCCAGCCTTTAATCAATGGCCAGTCATTGATTTAGCACATCCACAAGCTTCAGATGGGCATGAAGCAGTTCCTCCATTGCATCCAGTTTTTAGGGCACCTTTAGACACTAGAGATACTTTTCAGTGTATAATTTATTAGGTGAATGGCCTGTTAATAGCCTGTGCTAAAGAGGATGTGAAAGCAGCTGAGCAATACTGCCCTTTCTAGGTGTTACCGGTGGTGGGTACTATTAACCAGAACTGGAAAACACGGAACCTGTGACCTTTTATAAGTACTGAGTTACTGCTGGTCAATGCAAAGCTGTTTGGGTGTTTAATAGTTGTTTATGGTGACATTCATACACAGATGAGTGAGGTGTTACCTGAGGCAATGTGTGTGCAGCTGTTGAGCCAGAGCTGAAGCAGCCTCTGGTGAAGGTGAATGCAGAGAGGCTTTTGTGGCAAGAGCAGAAACAGCATCCCTGATGCTGGGGATCCCATGGAGAGCTGCAGTCCCTGATCCCATGGAGGAGCTCAGCAGATGATGGGGGTTTGCCCAAGGACTAAAAGAGGAGCTGGGGATGGGTGGGGGGTATTAGGAAACCGCAGATGTCAAAGGGATGAAGCAAAGCTTTAAACGGGAAGGAATCAGACTTGAGAGAGTGATGGCCAGATGGAGATCCAGCTTAGGCCCTGAAGTGGAATTCTGTAAGGCAAACATCAATGAAAAGCAGCTGGGTAGCAGGAACAGCCAGCAGGCAGGCTTGTTTCCTTTCTTTGCCATCTATGAAACATCCCTTTAGGGTGTGCATGATGGCCAGAGGATGTGGTAGCTTTAGCTGTAGATCTTTAGTCTCCACTGTTGTGAGTTCTGTGCTTAGGTCTGTGCTCCGGTGCACTGCAGGATTTTTAGGGTAAGTCATTTTTCCACCAGCTGCTAAGATTTTGAGGCCGCTGGATGGGGTGGTGAATATACTGTTCTTCTGCTGGTGGCTACCAGAAATAGTTAAGAAGAAAAAGGGTGGGAAAAATTAATGTAATAGGAAACAGAAGTACAGACTCGTGATTGTGCTTATTTTGCTACCGTGGTAGAGCAAAGCATGGACATTTGATGATTTTTAAAATTTTTTTTATTTAAAGAAAAATTGTGGCAAATGTTACCAAAATAATTTATGTTTTTGGAAGCTTTACAAGTCAGGCAGCCTGTGCCTAGATACAATGTTAATAATGGCTTAGCGGTTTTTTTATTAGAATTTATGTACATGAAAAAATTGGAGTGCTTTGAAGAACAGCATTTAAAAAGTTAAAGTAATGAACATGGAATATGTTCTAAGGTTATCTTTGAGAGGGACCCTTTGCATCCTTAAATGCCTGCCTGAGGTGGCCTCTGCTTTAAGACTTTAAAGCTTAAAGAAATCCTATATCCAGCAGAAATTCTTCCCTGTTGCAGTGGTGAGGCCTTAGCACTGGTTGCCCAGAGAAGCTGTGGCTGTCCCACCCATGGAATTGTCCAAGGCCAGGCAGGGTGGGGTTTGGAACAACCTGGGACAGTGGAAAGTGTCCCTGCAGGGGATGGGATGGGATCAGCTTTGAGGTCCCTTCCAACCCCAACCATTCTGTGATTCTGTGATTTTGCATATTGAAAAAGGAAGCTGTGGCCTTATGTGCTCAGGTACAAATCCCCCACCTGTTCTTCTGCACATACCTCTTTGCTCATTTATTCTTTCCTTTGTGCTCTCACAAGGAGCCCTTGTGCCCTCAAAAGCTCAGTAGGAGTTCATGGTTAGTTTACAGAATTAACAGGGATGGAAACCTGAGCAGCTGGGCGCATCCCTGCTTGCTGGAATGGTTCTGGATGTGACTTACGGGGTTTTGTTGCTAAATAGAAGAAGAGTTTTATTCCAGTACCACACTCAAGTGTAGCAGATGGGGCAGTGTCCTCATAAAGTAAATACATTAATAACCTGCAAGCTTTAGGGATGGGGCCCTTCTGGAGGGCTTGCATGTTTACATCTAAAAACATGGGGCAGTGTCCTCATAAAGTAAATACATGAATAACCTGCAGGCTTTAGGGATGGGGCCCTTCGGAGAGTGCTTGCATGTTTTATATAAAAACCAGTCATGCATAGGGCCCTTTTGATGCATTTGAACTGCAGAGGATGCTTGTCATTGAATATCACATCAGAAGGGAATGCAGGAGAACCGCTGGTTTGGGGGTCAGGACGGGATCTGCACACTGGTAATGCTCCTACTCTGACAGAAGCTCCACAGCCAGTACAAGGTTTAAGGGGATTGCTCCATCAGGCCCCCGCAGAAAAGCTTTAAACAATGGTCAATGCAGGAAGGATGTCACAGGTAACAGAGCATGTTTGTGCCAAGGCACAGTGCAGAGTCAGCACTGGCTCCAGCCAGCACCACGTATTTTACCAGTTTTCAGTATATGTTTTTAAAAGTATCCCGCCTGCAGGGCCGGCAGTACCCGTGGGGCCGGCAGGGCCCGTGGGGCCGTGCCCGTGGGGCCATGCCCGTGGGGCCATGCCCGTGGGGCCGGCAGTGCCCGTGGGGCCGGCAGTGCCCGTGGGGCCGGCCGGGCCCGTGGGGCCGGCAGTGCCCGTGGGGCCGTGCCTGTGGGGCCAGCAGGGCCCGTGGGGCCGGCAGTGCCCGTGGGGCCGTGCCCGTGGGGCCGGCAGTGCCCGTGGGGCCATGCCCGTGGGGCCGGCAGGGCCTGTGGGGCCGGCAGTGCCCGTGGGGCCGTGCCCGTGGGGCCGCGCCTGTGGGGCCGGCGCAGCTCATACCGCGCTGCCTGCTCCTCGACAGCCATTCCCGTCCTGCTGGTCTGAATGCCGCTTTCCCTCTCGGTCTCCCCTCTCGGTCTCTCTCCCTGCTCTCCTTTTCCATTTTCCTTTCTTCTTCTCTGTCTTTTCTAGCTCTCTTTAGTAGGTCAGCTTCTTCTTTTGTTCTTGGTTTTGGTTACCAAGGAACACTTCTCATATGTAAGGTTGTCTCAGTTCACTTAATTTTGTTCTAGACCATCCATTTTTAAAAGAACTGCGACAGGATTCTTTACCCACAGCTGATATTTAGCTATTTGTCTTTCACAAGTACAAAAAATACTGAAACGGTAGAAAAGTAACTAAAGCTCTACAGCAAAGCCTGGGCATGAGCAATGCTAAATATCACTGGCTTCTGCCACTCATATGTGTCCTGTTTAGGAGACAGTTCCAGAGGTATTTGGTGCTGTGGCATGTCCCCAGCCCTGGCCTTTGCTTGATGTGCTCATGATGGGTTTGTGAATATGTAGTAAGGTAGCAGGCATGCTGCCTTTCTGAGGGCTTGGCTAAATCCCAGCAGGTTTAGAAACCCTGGAACAGAGCTCAATAAGCCGGGAATGACTTGGAAATAATACATGCACCTTCATTACATCTTCTGAATTATTCCAGTGTTAATTTTGCCTGGTGGAATAACTGTGGGCTTATTCTACTGTTCCTTTGATGTTTGCAAGCTTTTGGATCCACTGGATATGTCTTTGTCCTCACATTTTTATTTGTGGCTGTCCCAAAGGTTTTCAGGACATAGCACATCACCAAAGATCATTATTTGTTATTTAAAAACTGCTGAGCTGGAATTCAAATTCTGTCCAAATTTGAATTGTCTGTTAGCCATTATTCATTTTCCATTCATAAACTTCTATCAAGTGAGGAGGCAGGGCAGCAAGCAGGGTGTGGAGTCAGCCATTCAGAAACACATCTGAGAGTCACTCAGGACTGGCTGGTGAGTCACACTGAGCTGTGAGCACATCCTGAATGTCAGGATCCTTTCACGTGCTGAAGGAAGTGTTGCAGCTTCACTCATCTGCTCTTTATATTGCTCTCCCAATCAGTTTCTTTGTACAGTAGCTCAGGAACACATCATGAAATCTCCTAAATTCTGGCAGAGTTCTTGCTGAGTTTGGCATTTAGGATCTTAATTCTGCGGCATGATGTGTTGAGCATGTGGAAAATGTGAATTTGCTCCATATTGCAAGGGGTATCCTACTCAGGAATGCACGGGGCTCTGCTCAGAGCCCATGGAGCCCACACTCTGCAGCTGGGAGCTGAAGGGACAATGCAATTCTGCAAGGTTTGCCTGTCCCCTCTGCACCTCTCTGGCTCTGCTCAGAGCCCATGGAGCCCACACTCTGCAGCTGGGAGCTGAAGGGACAATGCAATTCTGCAAGGTTTGCCTGCCCCCTCTGCAGCCTAACAAGTGTGCTTGTGGGGGGAAGTGCAGAGTTAACAGCTAGAGGCTAAACATTTTGGCTGTGGATTATTCTTACCATGCTGATTATAATGTGACTTTTGCCTGGAACATGATAGGTGCCAGGGGATGGATGAGGAAAGCGAACAAACCTCTTTACTGGAAATATTGGTTGTTGAAAATATCCTGGCAGAAGTATTTCTGAGGGTCTCAGTTTCACCTTTTCCTAATGCTGTTGGCATTGCCGAGATGGCAGTGACACCCTGTGGTACCAGATGCCATCATTCAGGAAGTCACTGTAAGGTTGCAACAGCAAAAAATCCAGGGATGTTTTTAATTCCTCCTTACAGATCATCTATTTTTAATTCCTCCTTACAGATCCTCTGTCCTTCCCTGAGTGCTGTGCACTAAGCAGGATGTACTTTGCTGGATTTAAATGTCCTGCAGGTAGCTCTGGTCTGATTCCCACCTCTTGGTTTCACAGCAGAGGAATCAGCTGTACCAGCACACCAGGCTCACATTGCAGGGCACCTTTGCTTTCATCAGTGGAAATGCTTGTTCTGCTCTGCTTGCCCTGGGGAGCCAGGAGAGCTTGTGAAGGAAGGGGACAGCGCTCATGCTGGCTGTTTGCTCTTTTTCAGGGGGTCCATGAGTCCAAAGGTGTGTCTGAAGATTATTTGAAGCTGGAATCCCTGCTCCAGAAGGTTGTTTCTCCTTACCTGGGCACGTACGGGCTGTACTCCAGCGAGGGACCCTTCACGCACTCTGCCTGTATCCTGGGTAAGCACAGCACAGAGTGCTCTGGCACAGCACACAGAGCTTCCCAGACCTCACTCCA
Source organism: Molothrus aeneus (assembly GCF_037042795.1). Classification (NCBI taxonomy): domain Eukaryota; kingdom Metazoa; phylum Chordata; class Aves; order Passeriformes; family Icteridae; genus Molothrus; species Molothrus aeneus. Next base: position 130,544 of record NC_089650.1, on the reverse strand, counting down.
TGCAGGGCCAGGGCCTGCACAGGAGGTGCTGCCACTGCTTACATGAGTACATCAGGCTTCTTTTTCAACACCATCCCAGGTGCAGAGTCACAGTGAAACTTGCCGTGGCAAAAGATGGAAACAGTTCATCATAAAAGTGCTCACTAACAAAAACATCAGTAAAATGATTCTAGAGTGTTTAGCATGTCCATTCTGCCTTTTACCAAGAGAGCTTTAACACAGGATGCTTTATGGACAGTGAGAGGAAGAACAAGAGGCCACTTTTAAAGTACTCAGTAGTTCATTTTCATTAGTGTTCATTAGTACACAAAGATTGCACAAGGCTGCTAAAACTAGGGAAGAGAGTAGGAATTTGTCTTAGAAAAGACTAACACCTAAGCCTCCAAGCATGTAAAAGCTTTCTGCAGAATAAAGGTAATAAGCTGTTCTCCATCCCAGTGGAGATAAGAAATACAGAATGGGTCTTACATAGCAGTGCGAATTCCTAGTACATGGAAGGAAAATTCTCTTTAATTTCCCATGCATTGCCTCTGGAGATCATTGAATCCTCCCTGCTGAGACGCTTTTACCCGTCACAAACATCAGCGTCCATAAGGGGCGAGGGGGAAACGTGGGCTGGCCTGGTGGCAGCTTGAGTTCCCTCCAGCCTAATTTCTGATTCTTGGAGCTCTGAAGCCTTTGGTGACTTCTGTGATGGCAACATTTAGCCAGGGTGAAGGTGCAACATCCTACATACCAATGCAATCTGGTCAAAATACAAGGGGATACTAGCAGTGCAAATGACAAAGGAAACGTGGTAGTACCTGAGTATTTGCTTGTAAATACTGGGAGGGCCTGGTTAAATAGAGCAGGCAGAAGGGCAGATCAGTTCAATTGCATGTTTTCTCTGCAGTCAGTTCAGCCTGTTGGCTTGTCAGAAATGGTCAGTAAAGTAGTTGATTTTCTCTTGGAGCTGAATGGCAAAATGGTTGTGTTGCAGCAGGTGTTTAAGAAACAAATGTGTTTGAAGTGACTAAATGGAGGCTGGTTATGTCCTGAAAATGGTTCAGGATTACTACTTCGTATTCATTGCTTGCCATTAAAAGGCCACAAGCATTTAAGTGGAGCCTCAAATGGACATTTTCTAAATACAAGTTTTTGTATGTCAAGATAGGAAAAATGCACCGAAGAGACCAAAGCATCAGTGAAAGGAATCGTTAGCAAACAAATGAGTCCAGAGGCTAGGAAGATTTTGGTGGGCTGGGCACTTGCTCTTGCTGCAGTCTGGGCTGTAGACGTAGCAATGCTCCTGAAGTGGGTCTGACTGCAATCACTGAGCCTGGATCCCAGGGAGCTCAATGTGCAAGTGGCTGCTGCTTTGGAACTAATGCATCTCACTCTCTTCAACTATTTTGGTAGCATGTTGTTAGCAGAGTTCACAGCCCCAGGAACCTTTTCTGATTACCAGCTCAAACTCCTAACAATGAAAAAGTCCAGAAATGAACTTGGATCAGATGATTTCACTGCTGAGGCAGACACAGCTGCAAAATCCAGTCTTAAATACAGAAACTGGCTTTTTTAGTAGCACAGCATATGATTGGAATTTGTGTCTAGGTAAGCACATAATTGCACAATAGCATGAATTTAAGAGATTGGAACATGTTTGAGGGAACATGTACCAGCATCCTGATTTAAAGCAGACAGGTTATTTGCAGTGGCTGTGTGACTTCCAGAGGGTAATTTGATCCCCTGCTCCAGCTGTGCCTCTTCATGGGATGGCAAAGTGAGAGCGGCAGAAAGCAAGCTCCAAAAGTGAGACCTGTTATTCACAGCACTTTTTCTTCTGATAGCAGGAGTGAGTCTGAGCACTGAGACTGCACAGAGTTTGAGTGGTGGTCGTGATGGCCATTTTATTCACACTGCCAGGATGTTCCAGCGCTCAGCTACTGCCAGAGAGGGAGCTCAGCGCTCACTTGCTGCCATCTGCTGCCTATTATTTTTGAAATCCCCACTTGGTTAACAGCATTCAGGCAATCACTGCTGGATTTAAGGCAGATTTGCACCCCCAGAAAGAGGTTTCTGTGGGCACTGCCCTCTAGTTAACATTTTCAGTCACTCTTGAATGTGGTCTCACTCTTCCCCATGTGGTCTCTGAACTTTGAAGGTTTTTCCAGAATTAGTAGAAAAACTGCCTGTGTTAATTCTTGTGCTCCAAATTTGAAGAGACTATTTTCCCAGGATGGGTGGAAAAGTTAGATTTCAGCTACTAAAAAAGGAGTAAAAATGTTTATAGCCTGAAAAAGAACAGAATTGCAGTTTCTGTTCTTGTCTAAAGGAAGTATTTACAACTGTCTATCACCTCTCTCACTGTATTTACTGTTCTAGTTCAGCCACTGAAGTTGTGTGAATATAAGAGAATCTCAGTTATTATTTGTTGAGATAGATTTGGGCTCTTCAGTATGCTAAAGAAATCTAGGAAGTCTGAAGCCTATTAATCTCCAAAATCAGCAAAATGTCTTGTTCTAGAGAAATTTCATTCAGAAAAGCTCGTGAGCAACCAGGGCTTCACACTTCTTTGAACGCGGATAGTTGTGGTGCCGTCCCAGGAGGCAGTGCAGGTGTGACTGTGGTTCTCTGTTCACAGAGAAGCGGTTCTTCAGGCGCTCCAGGTCGGGGGAGATGCTGCCCAAGAACCCCGTGGTGCGCTCCAAGAGCTACAACAACCCCCTGCTGACGCCTGTGGCCGAGTACGACAGCGAGAGCGCGGCCGCCAACGGGGCCGGCATCCGCAGGCACTCGGTGTCCGAAATGACTTCCTGCCTGCAGCTCCAGGGCTACCCCAGCCTCGCCCCCATCACGGACAGCGGCTCCAGGGGCTCCGTGAAGGGCTCGCTGCCCGCAGAGCACGAGAGGCCCGGCGCCGCGCCGGGGCACTGCCCCAGCAAGCTGGGCACAGCCGAGCGGCAGGAGGGACCCTTCCGCTCCACCGGCGACACACGCAGCTCCCTGGAGCTGGACACACACGCTGCCTTGCTGCCAGCTCCGTCCTCCAGCCCGGAGAACGTGGTGGATCAGATCTTGGAGTCCATCGACTCTGACTCTGAAGGCATTTTCATTGATTTTGGCCGAGGCTGTCCCAGTTCATCAGCCTACAGTGTGGATGTCAACAGGCAGAGCATTGTGTGAAGGATGGGAGGAGACAAACTCTGGGGTTTCGTTAAACATGGAAGTTACTCAGTCAGTGTGTTGGACTGTGGGCAGTACAACCCCACACACTGTGGGGGTTTAATGATATATGAGTTACTCAGACAGTGTGTTGGACTGTGGGCAATACAACCCCACAAACTGTGGGGTTCAATGATGTATGAGTTACTCAGTCAGTGTGTTGGACTGTGGGCAATACAGCCCCACAAACTGTGGGGTCAGTGATGTATGAGTTTCTCAGACAGTGTGTTGGACTGTGGGAAATACAGCCCCACAAACTGTGGGGTCAGTGATGTATGAGTTTCTCAGACAGTGTGTTGGACTGTGGGCAATACAGCCCCACAAACTGTGGGGTCAGTGATGTATGAGTTTCTCAGACAGTGTGTTGGACTGTGGGCAAGCTCTCTATGCCTGGCAGATCTCAGGCAGGTTTGCCAGGTCATTGTGGCTGTACTGAACAAACCCAGTTTGGTTATAGCAGCTGGGAGTCTGCTGAGGGGGAAGCAACTCCAACTGCTTTTCCCCATCCCTGTCACCCTGCAGATGGATTTCCTATTTCTTTATAAACCTAGGGCATCAGAAGCTCACAAGTGTCTGGTGAAACGCTATTAGCACAGCTGGCAGTGTTTGTTCAGGAAAACAGCTCAGCAATAGCTGTGCTCACTTGTGATTTTCTAAAGAGGTTTCCTGCAGATGGTAGGTTGTTCTCCGAAGCGCAACGCCTCAGCCAGAGTAGAAACATGGCCTTTAAAAACAAACCAACAAACAAATACAAAAGGCTTTTGGCTTTCGTGCCACAGAATACAATAATGAAGAAGTCTCTTTTAATCTTTTTCTTGTACATCCTTGTATGCACTCCTTTGCCTGATGGTGACTTGGAGTTCTTGAAGAAAGGCAAATAAACAGAAATTTGCTTCCTGATGTCACACAATGCCGGGTGCTTCATTTTCTGTTTCACTGTTTCCTCAGCCAGTACCTTGTGTCTGGGAGGATTGTCTCAAAATTGGCTTCCAAGACCAAAATTAGTCTGCTCTGAATGTGGCACTTGGAGAAATCTGTACTGTCAATTCCTGAAGCATCTGTTGTATGGAGAGATTTCAACTCAGTTGTTTCCTAGATAAGTGAAAACTTGGCCTCTCAGGGAAATCCTCATTCTATGTTTATATTCTTCTAGAAACACCATCATGCATCTGGTGTCAGTGACGGTTTTGGGAAGTGTGAACCTTGCAGCTCTTCCTATCCTGAGCACACCCAGCGCTTTGGCCCTTGCAGTAACAGTGGTGTGAGAGCTGGATCAGCACTGCTGCAGAGGAGTGATGCATGTGATCCCAAGGTGGAGCAGAAATCCTGCTGCACAGCCCAGGTTTGGGCAGGGCTTTGCAGTGAAATCCTGCTGCACATTCCAGGGGTTTGCACTGAAATCCTGCTGCACATTCCAGGTTTGAGCAGGGCTTTGCAGTGAAATCCTGCTGCACAGCCCAGGTTTGGGCAGGGCTTTGCAGTGAAATCCTGCTGCACATTCCAGGGGTTTGCACTGAAATCCTGCTGCACATTCCAGGTTTGAGCAGGGCTTTGCAGTGAAATCCTGCTGCACAGCCCAGGTTTGGGCAGGGCTTTGCAGTGAAATCCTGCTGCACATTCCAGGGGTTTGCACTGAAATCCTGCTGCACATTCCAGGTTTGAGCAGGGCTTTGCAGTGAAATCCTGCTGCACAGCCCAGGTTTGAGCAGGGCTTTGCAGTGAAATCCTGCTCACATTCCAGGTTTGAGCAGGGCTTTGCAGTGAAATCCTGCTGCACATTCCAGGTTTGAGCAGGGCTTTGCAGTGAAATCCTGCTGCACATTCCAGGGCTTTGCAGTGAAATCCTGCTCACATTCCAGGTTTGAGCAGGGCTTTGCAGTGAAGGCAGCTCCATTTTGTGTCTGTGCTTTGGTGGAAGGAGTCAGTCAGTAGCTCCTGAGCTGGAGGCCGTGATGAGCCCTCAGTCTCAAGGAACTCTTGGAAAGCACAGCCGAGAGTGAACTCCTGCTGAAATGGGATGCAGAATATGGCAGAAGCTATGATTCCCAGAAGTGTCCTGGAGTGGTACAAGCTGCCATGCAGTCTCTACCCTCACTCTTGCTGACAAACACTGTTCTGTTTCCTGAATTATTATTGGATTTGGAGACAAGGAGTGCCCACAGCCGTGTTCTAAGGACGCAGTGCAGGGAGGAAAAGGTAAGATTCAAAGCCTTCCATCAAAATATAACCTGAAACGTAACAAATACAGTGCCTCCACACAGCTTCATCCCCAAGGAACTTGGAACGGTTGGAGTCATGAGCGCAGCTCATTGCTGGGGAAGAAATGGCCACGTCTGTGCCGGCCGGGGCACCCCACCCCCCTGCTTCCAGCAGCAGCAATTCCCAGCAGAAAAAAAGGCAAGGACAGAACAGAAAAAAGGCAAGGCCAGAAAAAGGCAAGAAGAAAAGCAAGGAAAAGGCAAAAAGAAAGGGAAAAAAGGCAAGAAAAGCAAAAAGAAAGGCAAAAAAAAAGGGCAAAAAAAGGCAAGAAAAGCCAGAAGAAAGGCAAGAAAAAAGGCCAGCAAAAAGGCAGCAAGAAAGGCAAGAAAAAAGACCTAAAAAAGGCAAAAAGGGCCAGAAAAATGGCAAGAGGAAAGGCCAAAAAAGTCCACAAAAAGGCAGCAAGAAAGGCCAAAAAAAGCCCCAAAAAAGGCAGCAAGAAAGGCCAAAAAAAGCCCCAAGAAAGGCAGCAAGAAAGGCCAAAAAAAGCCCCAAGAAAGGCAGCAAGAAAGGCCAAAAAAAGCCCCAAGAAAGGCAGCAAGAAAGGCCAAAAAAAGCCCCAAGAAAGGCAGCAAGAAAGGCCAAAAAAAGCCCCAAGAAAGGTCAAAAAAAGCCCCAAGAAAGGCAGCAAGAAAGGCCAAAAAAAGCCCCAAGAAAGGCAGCAAGAAAGGCCAAAAAAAGCCCCAAGAAAGGCAGCAAGAAAGGCCAAAAAAAGCCCCAAGAAAGGTCAAAAAAAGCCCCAAGAAAGGCAGCAAGAAAGGCCAAAAAAAGCCCCAAAAAAGGCAGCAAGAAAGGCCAAAAAAAGCCCCAAAAAAGGCAGCAAGAAAGGCCAAAAAAGCCCCAAAAAAGGCAGCAAGAAAGGCCAAAAAAGCCCAAAAAAGGCAGCAAGAAAGACTGAAAAAAGCCCAGAAAAAGGGCAAAAAAGGCAGCAGGAAAGACCAAAAAAAGCAGCAAGAAAGCCCAGAAAAAGCCCAAAAAAAGCAGCAAGAAAGGCCAAAAAAATCCCAAAAAAGGCAGCAAGAAAGGCCAAAAAAATCCCAAAAAAGGCAGCAAGAAAGGCCAAAAAAATCCCAAAAAAGGCAGCAAGAAAGGCCAAAAAAATCCCAAAAAAGGCAGCAAGAAAGGCCAAAAAAATCCCAAAAAAGGCAGCAAGAAAGGCCAAAAAAATCCCAAAAAAGGCAGCAAGAAAGGCCAAAAAAATCCCAAAAAAGGCAGCAAGAAAGGCCAAAAAAATCCCAAAAAAGGCAGCAAGAAAGGCCAAAAAAATCCCAAAAAAGGCAGCAAGAAAGGCCAAAAAAATCCCAAAAAAGGCAGCAAGAAAGGCCAAAAAAATCCCAAAAAAGGCAGCAAGAAAGGCCAAAAAAATCCCAAAAAAGGCAGCAAGAAAGGCCAAAAAAATCCCAAAAAAGGCAGCAAGAAAGGCCAAAAAAATCCCAAAAAGGCAGCAAGAAAGGCAAAAAAAAGCCTAAAAAAGGCAGCAAGAAATCCCAAAAAGAGGGCAAAAAAGGCAGCAAGAAAGCCCAAAAAAGGCAGCAAGGCCAAAAAAAGCACAAAATAGGCAGGAAGAAAGGCCAAAAAAAACTTTTTAAAAGGGCAAAAAAGGCTGCAAGAAAGGCCAAAAAAAAGCCCAAAAAAGGCAGCAAGAAAGGTCAAAAAAAGCCCAGAAAAAGCCCCAAAAATGCAGCAAGAAAGGACAAAAAAAGCCCAGAAAAAGCCCAAAAAATGCAGCAAGAAAGGACAAAAAAAGCCCAAAAGAAGTCGCAAGAAAGGCCCAAAAAAAGGCAGGCAAGAAAGGCCCAGAAAAAGCCCAAAAAAGACCCCAAAAAAGGGCAAAAAAGGCAGCAAGAAAGGCCAAAAAAGCCCAGAAAAAGCCCAAAAAAGACCCAAAAAAAAGGGCAAAAAAGGCAGCAAGAAAGGCCAAAAAAGCCCAGAAAAAGCCCAAAAAAGACCCAAAAAAAGGGCAAAAAAGGCAGCAAGAAAGGCCAAAAAAGCCCAGAAAAAGCCCAAAAAAGACCCAAAAAAAGGGCAAAAAAGGCAGCAAGAAAGGCCAAAAAAGCCCAGAAAAAGCCCAAAAAAGACCCAAAAAAAGGGCAAAAAAGGCAGCAAGAAAGGCCAAAAAAGCCCAGAAAAAGCCCAAAAAAGACCCAAAAAAAGGGCAAAAAAGGCAGCAAGAAAGGCCAAAAAAGCCCAGAAAAAGCCCAAAAAAGACCCAAAAAAAGGGCAAAAAAGGCAGCAAGAAAGGCCAAAAAAGCCCAGAAAAAGCCCAAAAAAGACCCAAAAAAAGGGCAAAAAAGGCAGCAAGAAAGGCCAAAAAAGCCCAGAAAAAGCCCAAAAAAGACCCAAAAAAAGGGCAAAAAAGGCAGCAAGAAAGGCCAAAAAAGCCCAGAAAAAGCCCAAAAAAGACCCAAAAAAAGGGCAAAAAAGGCAGCAAGAAAGGCCAAAAAAGCCCAGAAAAAGCCCAAAAAAGACCCAAAAAAAGGGCAAAAAAGGCAGCAAGAAAGGCCAAAAAAGCCCAGAAAAAGCCCAAAAAAGACCCAAAAAAAGGGCAAAAAAGGCAGCAAGAAAGGCCAAAAAAGCCCAGAAAAAGCCCAAAAAATGCAGCAAGAAAGCCCCAAAAAATGCAGCAAGAAAGCCCCAAAAGAGCCCAAAAAAAGCAGCAAGAAAGGCCCAAAAAAGGCAGTAAGAAAGGCCAAAAAAAAGCCCAAAAAAGGCAGCAAGAAAGGCCAAAAAAAACCCAAAATGGGCAAAAAAGCAGCAAGAAAGGGTAAAAAAGGCAACAAGAAAGGCAAAAAAGGCAGCAAGAAAGGCAAAAAAAAACCCAAAAAAAGCCCAAAAAAGGCAGCAAGAAAGGCTAAAAAAAGCCTAAAAATACTGCATGGGCACATGTGTGTGCTGTGCCTCACACATCCATAGGGATTGACCTGAATGACCCAGAAATGACTGCATTTGGTATTTATTGCACATTCTGACATTTATTCTGGTTGTGCCTTCTCACACGGGGCAGTTTGCTCATGCTCTTGCCTTGGGCTGATGACAGGATCACAGCAGGAAATGGAGGCCAATCCCAATATTTTGTAAGCAGAACAATTCAGCCCCAGAGTTTTTGGCCTTTGGTTTCCAGCGGTAGATTTGCTGTGTGTGCAATGCTGGGGCTCCCATGGCCAGGCCGTGCCCATGAACGATGGAAACTCTGGGTGCTTCTCTAGACATGTGCAATGTCTGCCCCAGCAGGAGCTGCCCTGGGGTGTGCCCCTGGCACTGCCAGCTCTCCCTGGCACAGCCAGGCCGTGCCCATGAACGATGGAAACTCTGGGTGCTTCTCTAGACATGTGCAATATCTGCCCCGGCAGGAGCTGCCCTGGGGTGTGCCCCTGGCACTGCCAGCTCTCCCTGGCACAGCCAGGCCGTGCCCATGAACGATGGAAACTCTGGGTGCTTCTCTAGACATGTGCAATATCTGCCCCGGCAGGAGCTGCCCTGGGGTGTGCCCCTGGCACTGCCAGCTCTCCCTGGCACAGCCAGGCCGTGCCCATGAACGATGGAAACTCTGGGTGCTTCTCTAGACATGTGCAATATCTGCCCTGGCAGGAGCTGCCCTGCTGTGTGCCCCTGGCACTGCCAGCTCTCCCTGGCACAGCCAGGCCGTGCCCATGAACGATGGAAACTCTGGGTGCTTCTCTAGACATGTGCAATATCTGCCTGGCAGGAGCTGCCCTGGCGTGTGCCCCTGGCACTGCCAGCTCTCCCTGGCACAGCCAGGCCGTGATTTTATCCCGGCCTCAGTCACAGGCACTGCAATGGCTCTGGGGCACTTCAGGAATATTGTTCTGCTGCTCTGGCACACAACTGCTCAAATACACACGGATGGCGTGCAAGGCACCGCCTGTGGCTTTTGTTCTGCCTCTTCTTTCTTGTTTTCCTTTTTTCTGCCAGGCAGAAAGGCAACGACACATTGGAAATGACATTGTCCCCATCATATTTCAGGAAGGTGCAGAGTCTTCTCCAGCACTCCAGCCATCCAGGATTCCCTCTCATTTTACACCCATCCTTTTCCTGACATTTTCTAACTTTTCTTTTTTTTTAAGATTTTAATTCTGCCCTGAATTCCTCCCTCTCTGCTGTTTATGGAAGTGAAAATTATTTTCCCAACAGAGTTGCATTCTTGCATTCTTGCCCTTCAGCTTCCTAACTAGGAGTTTCCAAGTCTGCAACATCAAGCAGTGTTTGTTAAATCCCTCAGAAGATAAGGGAAAACCGGGAATGGGAGTTTGAAATACTTTTATTGAAAGCATTTATTTGTGTCCTTTCACAAATCTAATTTTATACCTTTTCAAAAAATACAAAGTTATAAATACATTTCTCTTGCTTTTGTAAATTACTTTGGCATTAAATTTTGGCATTTTACTCAATATTGCCTTTCAATGTTTAGATGCTGTTTCTTTTAAATTTGGATTTTGGATCAGTATTTGTCAAATGTTTCAGACTATTTACCGTCCATGCTCCAGTTTTTTAACAGCCTGTGGTTTGCAGACTTTTGGTTGAAAGCATTTTGCAGACGATGTGATTGCAAAAAGCAGCAGCCAATATCTTGGAATTCCCATGGGCTCACAGTAGCAGTAACCTGTAGAGCCCAGCCTGGCCCGTGTCAGACCGGATGGAACGGAATGAGGAGAAATGAATTCAAAGAAGAAAACTCTCATTTCTGTCTCAACTCTGTTGCTGAGTTGGAAAAAGTTATCACAGAGCTTAAGACTTCCACATCTCGTTCTCAGGCAGTGAATGTTCCTAGAACCCACTTGCTAGGGGTGAACGGAAATGAACAAAGTTGGAAAGAATAATAAAAATCTTTACTTATCAAAGGAACCTAAATACTAAGAAGAATCGTTTACCACATCAACGTAGCTCTGCAATAGAGCATCGGCCTTAGTAGAACTTGCACTGGGAATCGGGCGGGACGCGGCAGCGGGAGAGCCCCGAGCCGGGCGAGCTGAACGTGAGGCGGCGGCGCTTGCCCGCCCGCCGTCAGCGAGCCGAGCCGAGGCGAGCGGAGCCGAGGCGCGCCGAAGGCACAGAGCGGCTGGGAGTTGGGCCGAAGCGAGCCGAGCTCTGCCGAAGAGGCGAATGCAGGCGCCAAGAGCCGAGTTGAGGCGACAAGAGCCGACTCGAGCCGAGCGTCTCCGGAGCGAGCCGAGCTCCGCCGAGCGCAGCATCCCGGGCAGGGCGAGGCGCCGGGCCGGGCTCGGGGTGCAGCCGGGGCTCTGGGGGGCTTCCCCGCCTGTCCCTCTCTCTAGCCCTCCTTCCTTCTCCCCGTATTCGCCTTCTCTCGCTCCCTTTCCCCCATTCCCTCTCCCCCCACAAACCCGGCTCCTTCCTGTCCTGTCCCTAGCCCGCTACTCCCTTCTGTTCCCCCTCTCTCCTTCCTCTGCCCAGCCTCCCTGTACCCTCGTCCCGGGCTTTCCCTTCCCGTCCCGCTTTCCTGCGCAGCCCGAGCTCCCTCGCCGCCCTTTCTCATGCCCTGCTCTCGCTCCTCTCTTCCCGTGCCCCCTTTCCTTCTTTGCCCCGCAGCCGCGGGGCTCGGGCTGCCGGAGAGTAAAGCCCCGAGGGCCGGAGCCCGGCGCCCCTGGGCCCTTGCAGGAGTCCCCGCGCGGGGCCGGAGGCTCTCGGCGGATCCCCCCGTGCCGCTCAAGCAGCCCGGCCGACAGCGCCGGAGCTGCGGCTTTGCCGGCATGGCGCTGAGAGCGGCCCCCGCCCTGTGCCGGGCCGTCCCCGCCGTCTGTGCCGCTCCCTCTCTCGCTGCCCCCGGCCCGTGACAGCGAGGCTGGGCAGGAACCTCAAGCCTTCTGGGGGCTGCCCCCGCTTTCTTGTTGCAGCAGAATCCCTTGCTGGGGCCATGCACGTGTGGGAAGGGCTTGGGGGAAGCGCTGCGCTGCTGTCCAGGGCAGTCGGATTCGTTCTGAGCCTTCTTTGGGGGTCAGGAAAAGGGGGGGGGGGGGGGGGTGAAGACTCGGGGCTCTGATGCCGTTGGGGGCACCCCAAGGGGCCCAGGAGAGGGAGCCCCACTGCGGTGCAGGAGCAGGTGGGGGGCGGGCGAGGGGCGGGGGTCACGCTGGGTGCCGTCCCCCAGAGGGACCCAAAGCTGCCACCAAATGCGCAGGGAAATTGCATTCCAATGTCTTGGGACAGAGGTTCATGGGAAGTTTTCTCAGCTATCCAAGGCACGGAGCCCTGGAGCCAAGTCAGCCTGAGCTGCTGCGTGCTTGCTGTGAGCCTTGAGGTGAGCGCGCATCATTGCGGGCTTGGGATCGATTGAAATGCACTAAGGAAACCAGCTCTGGGGAGGGAGGGAGGGAGGGAAATGCTCTCTTAACATGTGCCAATTCTTCTGTCAAACTCATCAGGGCAGGACAGCGTTCAGACTGAAAGCGTAAGAAGATGTGGAGTGAGACAGAATCTGACAGGAGCACCGGACTCACAAGTGCACGAATTTTGCTTTTGGCTTGGATTTAAACTCAGAAGTTGTAAGGAATTTGGGAAGGAGAAGGGACATTCCAGAAGGAAAAGAAGAAAAAGAAGTTGTTGTTGTTACAGCCCTGGCAAAATCTTTGGTTCTAGCTAATAAAGGAAGTTAGTTGAAATTAAAAAAAAAGAAAAAAACGTGGGTTTTTTCCTTCACTGTTGTATTCGTTGGTGGTAGATGGTGTGTTGTTTTATTTCTTGGTCTTATTAACTCTGTGTAAATAGTTTTTTGAGTGAAGCTACCTTTCTGGATGGGTTGGTTTGTATTTGAGGTAGGATTAATTTCAAGAGGTTTCTTTCCTAGACTTCTGGTAGGTATTACTGGGATTTTGGTTTTGTTTACTGTATGTATCAACAGAGAGATTTGGTAGGGCCAGCTGGGCTGCTGGAGTTTTGGGTGTTAATTTATTAGATGGCTTTTGTTAAACACAGAATAATTATGTAAGTTAACAGCAAATTACCCAATTTATCTAGGTATGCTACCTAAACACAATGCTTTATGTTTTACCATTTTTCTATTCTTCTGCTCCAAGTAGTTGTGTCAAAAAAGAAAGCACTGCTATTTTTCTGAAGAGCTTTCTTCTATAACAAGGCCTTTATTCCCGTTGAATTTGAGTCAGAGGAGCCAAACAGCTGTAGCTGCTCTGAGGGCTTTTATATTTGGTGGGATTAGCCCCCTCCCTTTTCCCAGGCATCATGGGAATGGGAGGCGGGCACCATCAGGGGTATATTAACCCCAGCCTTTGCTGAGGGGTTTCATTCCCTCTCTGGGATGTGCTGGGGTAAGGGCTCTCCTGTCATTTCAGTGAAGAGCCTCTTTCAGCTTATCTCAGCCTGTTTTCAGCAGGTGTTTCTGGGCATCTAAAGCAACAGAGAAGATCCTGTGAAGAAAACAGCATGGAATACAGGGAGTATTTAAGGTGACGATTTCGGATTTTGTGTTTAGGGGTGATAAAGCGCATTTGCAATTTCTGGTTTTGTTCTTGTTTTGTGTTTTTATTGTTTTTAGGAGGTCCACAGCTTCCAGAGATCCCAGGTTGTGTCAAGCACAGCACTTCTTTCAGCAGATTCATCGTGTCACAGGAGGCATCTGCCCAGTGTCAAAAATGATGTTTGAGATTGAGGCTTCAGGTGAGTTGAGGTTTGTGACTAGGAGAGGGAGGGTGAGCAGGTATCCAGTTAGGAGTTATTGGGGGGCAGGGGGGTTTGCAGGCAGCAGGGTGAGAAAGGGTGTTTATTTGAGGCCCCCCCCCCCCCCCCCCCCCCCCCAAGGCTTTTCAGAAGCATAGCAGAGGCATTCCCATGTTTTCCTCACACAAGGTCATCCACTGCACTCACAGGAATGCCATTTAACTTTGCTTTTCTCTAACCCAGGTGCCACTCATAATAAAGGTCACACCCTTGGAATCAGGATGAAGCTGGAGCCTGAAGGAGCCAGGCACACTCAGGAGAGGGCAAGTAGCTGACTCGCTGGGATTTGGCCCACATAACTCTGTACTCATACTTTGGTTTTGATTTTCTTTATTGTAGCTGACCGAGAGAGGCTAAGAGGCGATCACGGGGCCCTCCGAGGCAGACTCATTTCAGGTGCAACGTGGATTCACATCACCGATCATCCAAAAGATAAGTCAGGGGCCACGGCCCGGAGATGGGAGAGTAGAGGGTTGGGAGTTCTTGGGATAGATTGAAAAATTAGCAGAGGGAAAAGCAATCTTCTCCAAAAGGCCTCTTAGGACAGCTCAAGGGAGAGACTCCACATTTGATGGCAGCGTGCAGGTGGGCAGGGCAGAGCAGTTCCGGTCCACGTCATGTTGTCCGGTGTACCGTGTTACCTAGTGTGTCTTTGGGGTCCCTTTGGTCAGATATCTCTCCCTTTTCCCCTCGAGGCTCTCACCACAAGCCTAATGTGTCATGTTTAACGTCCCCCGGTTTGTCGCGTTCGGTGTCATGGGTGTCCGCACGCGTTTGTGCCGGAGCTGCTCTGCCCTGCCGCATAACCTGCTGCAACAGGAGAAGTCCCGGGGACTTGGAATTTGTAATGTGGGATGTAGTTGGACTCTAGGTGGGATTTGTCGATGGACACAAGATATCTGGAGCTCTTAAGTTATCCCGCAGCCCTTTGACTTTTGTCCTAACTCTTTTTCAGATTCAGATAGATTAAATCTATGCCAGAGGTACCCATCCCGGGTGAGGGGTTTCTCCCGAGCAGGTGAGGCACCATTTGTCTCTGCCGAGGAAGTGTAAATGGTGTCTGTGTTACAGCACTGTTCTTTGTCTTTCTTTTTAGGAAGTCAAAGCAGAGAGCAGCAGTCAAGGCTGAGTGGGCAAGGTGAGCATTGAGTAGCGTACAGAAGCAGTGGTTATTGCTCAAGTCTCACTCTCTGGTGCAACTACAAGCATCCATTCTCGTTTGTGCGATTTAGGCAATCGACTCGGCGTATGTCCGGCCCCTGTCACCAACCGGCCGATGCACCGGGTTTCCTGCAAATATGAGTTCCATGGAAGTATTACAGGACTCCGTGATGATGAAGCCTTCAAATTTTCTATTTCACGGTCCCATCCGAGGAGCCCTCGGGAGCGGCCGAGGAGTTGCGGTGAGCGGAGGAGGTAGGGAGGAGGGGGGAGGCTCAACTCAGGTCACAGCAATGGCAAATCACCTCGTCTCCACTTTACCCAGGCGCACCCTGCGACAACGGCGTCGGCCTCCAAGCGAGCCCGAAGCGTGCAGCCCGAGGAGCCGAGCATTCTTAGGAGAAGGGTGAGTAGCAGACTTGTCGTGTTTTGGCTGCCATGCTGCTAAGATCGTGCACTCACGTTTGGTTTCCTTTCTCTTGGCAGACTAAGAGAACAATAGCCCGTGTCAGCAGGGACTTCCCAGACGGTGCATCCGCTTCCTATCGAAGCTGACACGCATCGGCACACCCACCCGTCCGAGAGATAAGTAGAGGGCTGCAACCCACATAGGGGCTGAAAGTGGGGTGCTGGGTTGGGACTCTCTGGGGGGGGGGGTGTTGAGTCAGCTCTGGAGATGAGGGTAGCCAAGAAGTGGGCCCTTAGGCCCATAAAAGGAAAGTCTCACTTTTGATCACAGTGCTGAGGTGCACAGGGCAGAGCAGTCCCGACGTGTATCGTGTCACTTGTCTATCGTGCATTATGTGTTGTTTGCATATCTCGGGTCTTTTACCTTAGGCCTTTGAGGAGCCTAGCAGAAACCCTGGCATCATTCTTAGCATCTGTGATCTCAGCATTCCTTGCCCCGGCACCGAGGCCATAGATGCAATTCTGATACCTGTCTGAGCTCCGCAATCAAAAGTTCTCTCTTTGGAAGCATCCAGTCAGATGTCTTGTCTTGTCAGGTCTTTTTCTGAGCTGTATGGATAGCTATGCCCTGCCAGGATCCATTATGGTGGATTAGGACTTGTAAGAATCTGAGGTTAGGGAGAGGATTCTGACCATAGGATTCCTGGGCATTCATCTTTACAGTTCTTGAAATAAATCATTCAGTTAGGATCTTCTTCCTCCAGGGTTCTCTGAGCCTCACCATCTCACCATCGGTCTCGCCTCGATCATCTCCTTTTGCATTCTCTCAGTCCTTGCAGCCATTTTCCTCTCCAAGGGATTTCCGTCCGTGTCTCGTGCCCATTGTTTGTCACGTCCCGTCCATCCCGTGTCACCGGTGTACGCACGCATTTGTGCCGGAGCTGCTCTGCCCTGCCGCATAGCCTGGTGCAGTAGGAGAAGTCCCGGGGACTTGATGTTTGTAATGTGGGGTGTAGTTGGACTCTAGGTGCGATGTGTAGATGGACACAGGATATCTGGAGCTCTTAAGTTATCCTGCAGCTCTTTGACTTTCATCCTAACTTTCTTTCAGGTGCAGAAGGATAAAATCCAGGGTAGAGCCCCCCATCCCGGGTGAGGGGATTCCCCCGAGCAGGTGAGGCACCATTTGTCTCTGCTGAGGAAGTGTAAATGGTGATTGTGTTACAGCTCTGTTCTTTGTCTTTCTTTTTAGGAAGTAAGTCCAGACACCAGTAGTCAAGGTGAGCAGTGGAGAGAAGTAGTTGTTATTGCTCCGGTCTCAGTTTCTGGTGCAGCTCTAAGTTTCCATTCTCTTTTTTGTGCTTTAGGCAATCCACTCGGAGCCTGCCGAGCCCCCGTCACCAGCCGGCCGATGCACCGGGTTCCCTGCACGTGTGAGCCCTGTGGATGCGTTACCGGACCTGGTGATGAAGCCCAGAACTTTTCTATTTCAAGGTGCCATCTAGGTGGCCTTGGGCACCTGCCAAGGAGTTGGGGTGAGTCGGGGAAGTAGGGAGGAGGAGTGATGGTCCCCTCAGGTTTCAGCCATGCCAAATCACCTCATCTCCTCTTAGCCCAGGCACCCCCTGTGGCGACAGCCTCGGTCTCCGAGCGTGCCCGAAGCATGCGGCCCAAGCAGCTGAGCGTTCTTAGGAGAAGGGTGAGTAGCAGACTTGTGGGTTTTGGCCGATGGGCTGCCGAGATTGGGCACTGATGTTTGGTTTTCTTTAATACAGCTGTCTAAGAGACACCAGCCCGGTGCCAGCAGGAGCTTCCCGGCTGACGAGGTGGCCTTTCTTCGCACCCGAGACCGGCATCCCCAGATGTGCGAGAGATAAGTAGAGGGCCACGACCCACAGAGGGGATGAAAGCAGGGTGCTGGTTTGGGAATTACTGGGAGGGGTTTTTGTTTCCCCTTCGGAGGTGGCGGTGTCCCTGAAGCGGCCCCTTAGGCCCCATAAAAGCAAAGCCTGACTTTTGATCACAGTGCTGAGGTGCGCAGGGCAGAGCAGTCCTGGTGTGTATTGTGTTACTTGTCTTTTGTGTATTATGTGTTGTTTGGGTATGTCATGTCTTTTCCCTGAGCCCTTTGAGGGGCCTGTCAGAAACCCTGGTATCTTGTTAGCATCTGTGCTCTCTGCATTCCTCGGCCTGGCACCCAGGCCATAGAACTTTTGACTCGGGATCTCAGACAGGCATCAGACTCTCTTGTCTCTTTAGAAGCATCCGGTCGGATGTCTTTTCAGGTCTTGTTCTGAGCTGTATGGACAGCTATGTCCCGCCAGGATCCATTATGGCGGACAAGGACTTGAAAGAACGTGAGGGCAGGTAGAGGCTTCTGGCCGTAGGATTCTCGGGCATCCATCTTTGCAGTTCTTGGAATAAATCATTCAGTTAGCATCTTCTTCCTCCAGGTTTCTCTGAGCCTCATCAGCTCACCATCGGTCTCGGTCATCTCCTTTTGCATTCTCTCAGTCCTCGCAGCCATTTTCCTTGCCAGGAGATTTCTGTCCGTGTTGTGTCCCCGTTGTTTGTCATGTCCTGTCTGTCCTGTGTCACGGGTGTGCGCACACACATTTGTGCCGGAGCTGCTCTGCCCTGCCGCATAGCGTGGTGCAATAGGAGAAGTCCCGGGGGCTTGAAGTTTGTAATGTGGGGTGTAGTTGGACTCTAGGTGGGATTTGTAGATGGACACAGGATATCAGGAGCTCTTAAGTTATCCTGCAACAGTTTGACTCTTGTCCTAACATTTTTTTCAGATTCAGATGGATTAAATGTGTGCCAGAGGGCCCCATCCTGGGTGAGTGGTTTCCCCCAACCAGGTGAGGCACCGTTTGTCTCTTCAGCAGAAGTGTATGTGGTGACTCTGTTACAGCTCTGTTCTTTGTCTTTCTTTTTAGGAAGTAAATCTGGGTACCAGCAGTCAAGGTGAGCAGTGGAGAGAAGTAGTTGTTATTGCTCAGCTCTCAGTGTCTGGTGCAGCTCTAAGTTTCCATTCTCTTTTTTTGTGGTTTAGGCAATCCACTCGGAGCCTGCCGAGCCCCCGTCACCAGCCAGCCGATGCACCGGGTTCCCTGCACGTGTGAGCCCTGTGGATGCGTTACAGGACCTGGTGATGAAGCCCAGAACTTTTCTATTTCAAGGTGCCATCTAGGTGGCCTTCAGCAGCTGCCAAGGAGTTGGGGTGAGTCGGGGAAGTAGGGAGGAGGAGTGATGGTCCCCTCAGGTTTCAGCCATGCCAAATCACCTCATCTCCTCTTAACCCAGGCACCCCCTGTGACGACGGCCTCGGTCTCCGAGCGTGCCCGAAGCATGCGGCCCAAGCAGCTGAGCGTTCTTAGGAGAAGGGTGAGTAGCAGACTTGTGGGGTTTTGGCCGATGGGCTGCCGAGATTGGGCACTGATGTTTGGTTTTCTTTAATACAGCTGTCTAAGAGACACCAGCCCGGTGCCAGCAGGAGCTTCCCGGCTGACGAGGTGGCCTTTCTTCGCACCCGAGACCGGCATCCCCAGATGTGCGAGAGATAAGTAGAGGGCCACGACCCACAGAGGGGATGAAAGCAGGGTGCTGGTTTGGGAATTACTGGGAGGGGTTTTTGTTTCCCCTTCGGAGGTGGCGGTGTCCCTGAAGCGGCCCCTTAGGCCCCATAAAAGCAAAGCCTGACTTTTGATCACAGTGCTGAGGTGCGCAGGGCAGAGCAGTCCTGGTGTGTATTGTGTCACTTGTCTTTTGTGTTTTATGTGTTGTTTGCATATGTCATGTCTTTTCCCTGAGCCCTTTGAGGGGCCTGTCAGAAACCCTGGCATCATTGTTAGCATCTGTGCTCTCTGCATTCCTCGGCCTGGCACCCAGGCCATAGAACTTTTGACTCGGGATCTCAGACAGGCATCAGACTCTCTTGTCTCTTTAGAAGCATCCGGTCGGATGTCTTTTCAGGTCTTGTTCTGAGCTGTATGGACAGCTATGTCCCACCAGGATCCATTATGGCGGACAAGGACTTGAAAGAACGTGAGGGCAGGTAGAGGCTTCTGGCCGTAGGATTCTCGGGCATCCATCTTTGCAGTTCTTGGAATAAATCATTCAGTTAGCATCTTCTTCCTCCAGGTTTCTCTGAGCCTCATCAGCTCACCATCGGTCTCGGTCATCTCCTTTTGCATTCTCTCAGTCCTCGCAGCCATTTTCCTTGCCAGGAGATTTCTGTCCATGTTGTGTCCCCGTTGTTTGTCACGTCCTGTTCTGTGTCACGGGTGTCTGCACACACATTTGTGCCGGAGCTGCTCTGCCCTGCCGCATAGCGTGGTGCAATATGAGAAGTCCTGTGGACTTGAAGTTTGTAATGTGGGGTGTTGGATGAACTCTAGGTGCGATGTGTCGATGGACACAAGTGATCTGGAGCTCTTAAGTTATCCTGCAGACCTTTGACTTTCGTCCTAACTTTCTTTCAGATGCAGATGGATAAAATCCAGGGCAGAGCCCCCCATCCTGGGTGAGGGGATTGCCCTGAGCAGGTCAGTCACTGTTTGTTTCTGCAGATGGAGCATAAATGGTGGCTGTTACAGCAGTGTTCTTTGTCTCTCTTTTTAGGAAGTCAAGGCCGAGTGGGTGAGGTGAGCATTGAGTAGCGTACAGAAGCAGTTGTTATTGCTGATGTCTCAGTTTTTGTGCAGTTGTAAGCATCTCCTCTTGTTTTTGTTGTCTTTTAGCTGGTCCACTTGCCATCTATCCTGGCCGAGCATATCCGTGCCAGGTGTGTGCAGGCTTAAGGTATTGTTGTGGCATCCTTGTCAGATTTGGGAGGTTGTGTTTTCACAGTATCTCAGCAAATTTTCTCCTTTGTTTCTTTGCAGGTGCTGTCGCTGCCCTAGGCACGCCAAGGAACAGAGGAGGGCAGGTGAGTCGGAGTTTAGGCAGGCTGACTCCTAGGTGAGCGTTACACAGCAGCATGCTAAGCGTGTACCTTTTCTTTTCGCCAGTATCTTCCGGGCACCCTCTGGAGTCAAATCAAGATTTGAGGTGAGCCGGGGCAGTGGTGTGGAGGAGTCCCGGGGATTACTGGTTTTGAGGGCAATAGTCAGGTTTTCTGTTTTGTCTTAGGTACCCTGAGGAGGCTCGTAGCCAAAGCTTGGAAACGGCAGCACCGAAGCACACACGGAGAGCATCTCAACGTCCACGTCCAACCGAGGATGGTTTTTGTCCGCTCCTCTTCCAAAAGCTAAGTGTCGGGGCCAGTGGCTGGGAGAAGGGTAAAAACCTTTACTCTCACAGGAGGCAATCAGATGTCAGCTTAGGGGACAGGTCTGTAGGGGGGCGGGCTCTCTGGAAGTAAAGGGAGAGGGTTTCCCCTCAGCCTCGCCAGAGCCTTTGCCGGGCAGGGCAGTTCCGACCCATCTCCACATTTTCGCGTACTTTGTGTCGTCCGCCTTCCTCGACTCGACGTCGTCACGGATCTTTCCCCCGAGGAGCTCGCCTTCACGTCCGGAGCTACGGCCACGGTCACCCGGCAGTCGGCTTCCTTCTCTAGGCTCGCCGAGCCTCTCGAGCATCCTCTTAATTGCTGTGGCACTAACTTGTTTTAACGAGTTCCGTTTCATCATCACGTGCTCTCGTCATAGGGCTTCCTTTCCTTTGGCATCATCAGCCTCTGGCTCATCTTGCGTTAGGAATCTCGGGTCCCTACGGGGACAGTGCCAGGCAGTTGTCACTCGTCTCTGTGTTATGTCGTCTGTGTCTATGTTATGTCGTCTGTGTCTGTGTTATGTAGTCTGTGTCCATTGTCTTACGTGTCACAGGCCTTTGTCACGTCTCGATGCTTTATTGGCACTATTCCGTGCCACATTGCCCATATTCTAGTCACGTTCCTTTCCGGATATCCTTTATTCCGGCATCTTTACATTTTTACTCTTTGAGACAGGAATGTCTCAAAGGGACAAGATGTTCTCATCCGTCTTCCTTCTCACTACCGGCTTTGGTAGTGCCTTTTTTTCCACGCCATTCTCTTGGACTTCTGGAGGAAGCGTCTTACACCCTCCTCATGTGACTGCAGAAGTTCTATAGGTTCTATCTTCTCAAAGGGTATAGGGCTCAAGAATTAGTATCTTCCAGAGAGTTACCTCAAGTCCTGGCTTATACTGTATGTGCTTACATTGCTTGTACCTATGCTGGCTTATACTGTATGTACTTATATTGTGTGTACCTATGTTGGCTTATACTGTATGTACTTACACTCCATGTACACTTGCACTGTATGCGTCGGCTTATATCGTGTGTACTTACGTTGTACCACTTATGGTCGGAGCTGCCCTGCCCTGGCACATAGTCACAGTTAGGTAGAACAGTTATAAAAACTTGACTGTTCATCTGTCTTTTATGGGATTTTGGGTAGAAAATTTATTGGTCCAGAGCGGGGACAAGTCCTAGCTGTCAGCCACTCGTTGACCGCTTCCTGTCGTCTCACAGGTCCCCGAGGCTGCCGATTTCCCCAGAATCTACCATTTGACGTCGAGGAGCGGCAGCCAGAAGAAGCGTGGAAGCGCGTTCTTCAGCGTCTCGAGTAAGAGCCGCAGGGAACGTTTAAATGGGAGGAGTGCGTGAGCATGTGTCTGTGTCTGTCTGTCTGCTCATCTCTGAGTGTGTGAGCGCATGCTGACTGGATTTAACCGTGTGACTTTTGCTTTTCAGGTTTTTCAACTCATTTGTAAATTTAGAGTAAAAAATCCCTAGCCTGGTTCCCCACCGCCACCCCCGGCTGGGTTTTTTTTTTCTTTTTTTTTTTGCCCCCCGGCTGGGTTTTTTTTCCCCGGTCCCGGTCGGTCTGCGAGGCGACGTTCATCGCCAAAGTTTGGGCACGCACCGTCCAGGGACTGGGTATTTCGTCAGGCAGGAGGATTTTTTGGAGGCTCCTGGGAACCATGTTCCTGAGGACCAAGGATTGCTGGGGTGTAATTTAGCAGTTGTGAGGGGAGGGACGGTGAGTTTGTGTGTAATGTGACGGGGGTGTTAATGGTAGATGAGTGCTGTTTTTTGTGTGCTTTTGTTGTTTTGGGTGTCCTGTAACAATAAATCCACAAGTAATGAAAATAGAAAAAGGTTATCATCTTGTGTTAATGTGTGTGTTGTGTTGTATTGCTCTGTATTGCAGTGTGAGCACAGGGTGAACTCTCTCCTCCTTGCTGTGACACCTGGGCTGGCAGGGATGACACAGTGACCTCTGCCAGCCCATGCTGCCTGTGCCATCACCTGGCACTGACGTGTTTGATGAAAATCCTTTCGCTGGGATTTTTCTCCTGAGAAGCCTCAGAACAGAAATGGAACCAATAACAATCTGGTGGCTGTGGAGTGTGGGCTGGAGATGGTTTAGCAACAGGGGCATCTTGGGTTGGTCTCCTGTGCATTGTTTCTACTTGATGACCAGTCATGGTCCAGCGGTGTCGGGGCTGTGATCAGTCCCAGGTTTTTATTATTCATTCCTTTCCAGCTTTCTGATGTCTCCTTGCTCTTTTAGTATAGTTCTAATATCTCATTTTCTTTTAATATAATAGAGATGATAAAATAATATTTCAGCCTTCTGAAAGGGGGAGTCAAGATTCTTATCTCCTCCCTTGTCCTGGAGGACCCTCAAACACCACCACAATCAGCGGCCGAGTGGGTTTGTGCGAGCCCCTCAGGAACCCTCGGCCGGTCCTGAGTTGGCAGCCCCGGCACGGCCGAGAGCGGGGAGACACTCTCTGTGCCCCGAGGGTACTGAGGGCACCTGGGCTGGGGGGAGACACTCTCTGTGTGTGCCCCGAGGGTGCTGAGGGCACCTGGGCTGGGGGGAGACACTCTCTGTGCCCCGATGGTACTGAGGGCACCTGGGCTGGGGGGAGACACTCTCTGTGTGTGCCCCGAGGGTGCTGAGGGCACCTGGGCTGGGGGGAGACACTCTCTGTGTGTGCCCCGAGGGTACTGAGGGCACCTGGGCTGGGCCCCTGTGCAGCACAAGAGACACCAGAGACAGCAGTAGAAGATAAAGGGCCGACTCTTAGCAGGGGTTAATGCAAGGTTTTATTAGGAGTCCCATAGGAGCTCCTGCACCTCAGGGGGCTCCTGCCGAGAGTCCCGGGAGCTGTGCCAAGGTTACATTTGAAGGGAGGTGGAAACCGACAGTAGATAACATCCTACCAACCATTAAGTGACCCTAAGGGATGGATGCTGGGGGATAGACATATAGGACAGCGTATGGGGCAAGGCCTGGGGGGCTGACCCCTAGCCTCTGGCTAATCACTCGAGGACTTGGACCGAAACTTCTGCATGGAGGGAATGGGAGGCTGAGTGATTGACAGAGAGCCAGGGTGGGGGTTTGGGGATGATCTCATCCCGGGAGAGGGATAACACAGGTAAAGGGAGGGGGGTACAGTTTGGGATAAACCATTTGGGGAAAATATGAGGATACAAAACAAAATTACTTCAAAGTATTACAAAGTATAAAAATGCACTACAGCAGGTTTGGGCAGCACCAAATAAAATAAAATAAAAAGCTTTAAAAATAGAAAAATTAAAAATAAAAATTAAATTAAAAACAAAATTAAAAAAATAAATGCTTTAAAAATAGAAAAATTAGAAATAAAAAATAAAAATAAAATTAAAAAATAAAATGCTTTAAAAAGAGAAAAATTAAAAATAAAAATTAAATAAAAATAAAATTTAAAAAGTGCTTTAAAAATAGAAAAATTAAAAATAACAATTAAATAAAAAATAAAATTAAATAAATAAAATAAATGCTTTAAAAATATAAAAATTAAAAATAAAAATTTAATACAAACAAAATTTAAAAAATATAATAAATGCTTTAAAAATAGAAAAAATAAATATAAAAATTAAATTAAAAATTAATAAAATTAAAGGGTTTAAAAATAGAAAAATTAAAAATAGAAATAAAAAATAAAATTAAAAAATAAAAAAGGTTTCAAAATATAAAATTAAAAATAAAAAGTAAATTAAAAATAAAATTTAACAATAAAGAAGCTTTGAAAATAGAAAAATTAAAAATAAAAATTAAATAAAAAATAAAATTAAAAAAATAAATGCTTTAAAAATAAAAAAATTAAGAATAAAAATAAATTAAAAATAAAATTTAAAAAATCAAAACCTTTGAAAATAGAAAATTTTAAAAATAAAAATTAAATAAAAAACAAAATTAAAAAATAAATGCTTTAAAAATAGAAAAAATAAATATAAAAATTAAAAAACCCCCAAAATTAAAAAATAAATGCTTTAAAAATACAAAAATTAAAAATAGAAAAATAAATAAAAAACGAAATTAAAAAAATAAATGCTTTAAAAATAGAAAACTTAAAAATAAAAAATTAAAAATAAAATTAAAAAATTAAAAGCTTTAAAAATAGAAAAATTAAAAACAAAAACAAATTTAAAAAATTTTAAAAAGGTTAAAAAATAGAAAAATTGAAAATTAAATAAAAAAATTTTAAAAATCAAATAAATGCTTTTAAAATAGAAAAATTAAAAATAAACTTTCAATAAAAAACAAAATTAAAAAATATAATAAATGTTTTAAAAATAAAAGAAATATAAAAATTAAATAAAAAATTAATAAAATAAAATTATTTTAAAATAGAAAAATTAAAAATAAAAACAAATTTTAAAAATTTTAAAAAAGCTTTAAAAATAGAAAAATTAAAACTTAAATAAAAAAAATTAAAAATCAAATAAATGCTTTAAAAATAGAAAAATAAACATTCAATAAAAAACAAAATTAAAAAATATAATAAATCCTTTAAAATAAAAAAATGAATTATAAAAATTAAATAAAAATTAACAAAATAAAAATCTTTAAAAATAGAAAAATGAAAAATAAAAATAAAAAAAATTAAAACAATAGTTTAAAAAGAGAAAAATTTAAAAAAAATTAAAATAAAATTTAAAAAAACCCCTTTAATAATAGAAAAATTAAAAATTAAATATAAATATTTAAAAAATAAAATAAATGTTTTAAAAATAAAAAAAATTTAAAAAATTTAAAAAATAAAAAGGTTTAAAAATAAAAAGAAATAAAAAATAAAAAATACAAAGGCTTAAAAATAGAAAAATAAAAATTAAATAAAAAACAAAATTAAAAAAATAAATGCTTTAAAAAAAGAAAAATTAAATTTAAAAATTATATTTTAAAAAATTTTAAAAATAAAATAAAAAGCTTTAAAAATAGGAAAATAAAAAAACAAAAAAATTAAAAAAATAAAATAAAAAGCTTTGAAAATAGAAAAATTTAAAAAAACCCAAAATTAATAAAATAAAATTAATTAAAAATACATGAAAAACAAAATAAAAACTCTAAAGTGCTGTAAAGTGCCGTAAAATTTCCATAAAACGTCGTAAAACTGTCGTAAAGCGCGACTGTCGCAAAAGGTGCCGTAAAGCGCGACTGTCACAAAAGGTGCCGTAAAGCGCGACTGTCGTAAAACTGCCGTAAAGTGTGACTGTCGCAAAAGTGTCGTAAAAGGTGCCGTAAAGCGCGACTGTCGCAAAACTGCCGTAAAGCGCGACTGTCGCAAAAGGTGCGGTAAAGCGCGACTGTCGTAAAAGGTGTCGTAAAGCGCGACTGTCGCAAAACTGCCGTAAAGCGCGACTGTCGCAAAACTGCCGTAAAGCGCGACTGTCGCAAAAGTGTCGTAAAAGGTGCCGTAAAGCGCGACTGTCGCAAAAGGTGCCGTAAAGCGCGACTGTCGCAAAAGGTGCCGTAAAGCGCGACTGTCGTAAAACTGCCGTAAAGCGCGACTGTCGCAAAAGTGTCGTAAAAGGTGCCGTAAAGCGCGACTGTCGTAAAACTGCCGTAAAGCGCGACTGTCGCAAAACTGCCGTAAAGCGCGACTGTCGCAAAAGGTGCCGTAAAGCGCGACTGTCGTAAAACTGCCGTAAAGCGCGACTGTCGCAAAACTGCCGTAAAGCGCGACTGTCGTAAAAGGTGCCGTAAAGCGCGACTGTCGTAAAACTGCCGTAAAGCGCGACTGTCGTAAAACTGCCGTAAAGTGTGACTGTCGCAAAAGTGTCGTAAAAGGTGCCGTAAAGCGCGACTGTCGTAAAACTGCCGTAAAGCGCAACTGTCGTAAAAGGTGCCGTAAAGCGCGACTGTCGTAAAAGGTGCCGTAAAGTGCGACTGTCGCAAAAGGTGCCGTAAAGCGCGACTGTCGTAAAAGTGTCGTAAAAGGTGTCGTAAAGCGCGACTGTCGCAAAACTGCCGTAAAGCGCGACTGTCGTAAAAGGTGCCGTAAAGTGCGACTGTCGCAAAAGTGTCGTAAAGTGCGACTGTCGTAAAAGTGTCGTAAAAGGTGCCGTAAAGCGCGACTGTCGCAAAAGTGTCGTAAAAGGTGCCGTAAAGCGCGACTGTCGTAAAAGGTGCGTTTTTTTCGACAGTCGCGCTTTACGACACTACCTTTTATGGAACTTTTACGGTACTTTACAGTACTTTACAGATTTTATTTGGTTTTTTAATTATTTTTAATTAATTTTTTTAAAATTTAATTTTTATTTAATTTTTTTAAATTTTCCTATTTTTAAAGCTTTTTTAAATTTTTTTTTTGTTTTAACTTTTCTATTTTAAAGCATTTATTTTATTTTTTAATTTTCCTTTTTATTTAATGTTTAGTTTAAATTTTTATATTTTTAAAGCATTTAAAAATTTTTCTATTTTTATTTTTTTCTTAATTTTTAGCTTTGAGGGGTTTTTTTAAAGCTTTTTTTCTTATTATTTTTGATTTAATTTTTATTTTTGATTTATCTATTTCTAAAGCTTTTTATTTTATTTTTTAATTTTTTAATTTTAATTTTTGATTTATTTTTTTAAAGCATTTATTTTTTTTAATTTTATTTTTTAGTTTTTAGTTTTCATTTTTTATTTATAAACTATTTATTTTATTTTTTTAATTTTATTTTTTATTTCATATTTATTTTTGCTTTATCTTTTTTTAAAGCATTTATTTTATTTTTTTAGTTTTTATTTATTTTTAGATTTGATTTTTTTATTTTTAAAGCATTTATTTTATTTTTTATTTTTTATTTAGTTTTTATTTTTGATTTTTCTATTTTTAAAGCTTTTTATTTTATCTTTTAATTTTATTTTTTATTTCATTTTTATTTTTTGCTTTTTTCTATTTTTAAAGCTTTTTTAAAAAATTTATTATTTATTTAATTTTTAGTTTTGATTTTTTTATTTTTAAAGCTTTTTTTAATTTTTTATTTAATTTTAATTTTTGATCTTTCTATTTTTAAAGCTTTTTTTAATTTTTTATTTAATTTTTTATTTCATTTTTAGTTTTAATTTTTTGTTTTTAAACTATTTATTTTATCTTTTTAATATTATATTTTCTTTCATTTTTATGTTTTGCTTTTTCTATTTTTAAAGCATTTAATTTATTTTTTTAATTTTATTTTTTATTTAATTTTTGTTTTGATTTTTTTATTTTTAAACATTTTTTTTAATTAATTTTTATTTTTGATCTTTCTATTTTTAAAGCTTTTTAATTTTTTTTTAATTTTTAGTTTTAATTTTTTTATTTTTAAACATTTATTATATTTTTTAATTTTATTTTTTATTTCATTTTTATTTTTAATTTTTTATTTTTAAACTATTTATTTTATTTTTTAAATTTTCTTATTTATTTAATTTTTAGTTTTGATTTTTTTATTTTTAAAGCATTTTTTATTATTTTTTATTTAATTTTTATTTTTGATCTTTCTGTTTTTAAAGATTTTTTTTATTTTTTATTTAATTTTTTAAAATTTTTCTATTTTTAAACCTTTTTTTTATTTTTTAATTTTATTTTATATTTCATTTTTAGTTTTAATTTTTTATTTTTAAACTATTTATTTTATCTTTTTAATTTTATTTTTTATTCAACTTTTATTTTTTGCTTTTTCTATTTTTAAAGCTTTTATTTTATTTTTTTAATTTTCCTTTTTATTTAATTTTTAGTTTTGGTTTTTTTATTTTTAAAACATTTTTTTATTTTTTATTTTTTATTTAATTTTTATTTTTGATCTTTCTATTTTTAAAGCTCTTTTTATTTTTTATTTAATTTTTAGTTTTAATTTTTTTATTTTTAAACATTTATTTTATTTTTCAAATTTATTTTCTTATTTCATTTTTAGTTTTAATTTTTTATTTTTAAACTATTTATTTTATTTTTTTAATTTTCTTTTTTATTTAATTTTTAGTTTTAATTTTTTTATTTTTAAAGCATTTTTTATTATTTTTTATTTAATTTTTATTTTTGATCTTTCTGTTTTTAAAGATTTTTTATTTTTTATTTAATTTTTAAATTTTTTTCTATTTTCAAAGCTTTTATTTTATTTTTTAATTTAATTTTTTATTTTTAAACTATTTATTTTATCTTTTTAATTTTCTTTTTTATTTAATTTTTATTTTTTGCTTTTTCTATTTTTAAAGCTTTTATTTTATTTTTTAAATTTTCCTTTTTATTTAATTTTTAGTTTTGATTTTTTTATTTTTAAACATTTTTTATTTTTTATTTTTTATTTACTTTTTATTTTTGATCTTTCTATTTTTAAAGCTCTTTTTATTTTTTATTTAATTTTTAGTTTTAATTTTTTTCTTTTTAAACAGTTATTTTATTTTTTAATTTTCTTTTTTATTTATTTTTAGTTTTAATTTTTCTATTTTTAAAGCATTTCTTTTATTTTTTAAATTTTTTTTTTAATTTTTAGTTTTAATTTTTCTGTTTTTAAAGCTTTTTATTTTTTAAATTTTCTATTTTTTTTATTTTCCCAGTTTTAAAGCATTTATTTTATTTTTTATTTTATTTTTTATTTAATTTTTATTTTTAATTTTTCTATTTT
This sequence comes from Molothrus aeneus, assembly GCF_037042795.1. Lineage (NCBI taxonomy): Eukaryota > Metazoa > Chordata > Aves > Passeriformes > Icteridae > Molothrus > Molothrus aeneus. The sequence goes on along the minus strand of NC_089650.1, from coordinate 101,918 downwards.
TAAAGCTTTTTTTTTTATTTTATTTGGTGTTGCCCAGACCAACTCAAGCTGGTGATTGGGGTGGTGTTTGAGGGTCTTGCAGTTACCCAGATTAATAGGTAGAGATGGTGTTTGGAGGCCACAGTGTTACAGGTAGGGGTTAAACTGTTTTTTAGGGTCTTTCAGGTGATTTTTCAGGGATTTTTAGGGATATTTTAGGGGTTTTTTTTCAGGAGTTTTTTAGGAATTCTCTGGAAATGTTTAGGATACCTTTAGGGCTTTTTCAATAATTTTTAGGGTGTTTTAATGACTGTTTTACCCGGGCGCCCCAGCCACCCAAGGCACCCCATGCCAAGGGAAGAGCCCTTTTGCCAAGGGGCAGCATCTGAGCAGGCCAGGCAGCATGTGGGGTTCCAGGAGAGGGCTTTCAACTTTCCCCTTTTACTGTGCCAGTCCCTCCCAGAGCCCCCAGGCCCTCCACAGCACTCCCAGAAAGGAGAGGGGTTATTAGGAGAAAAAGGGTTTAGAAAAAAGGGAAAAAGCTTCCTTTTCCTTTATTTTTTGTGTTCAAACTGGGAGGGACTCTGCTTCCCCTGCAATTTTAGTGGTCTCAGTTGAAAGAATCCCTGCCTTTTCTGTGCTGTTCGGGGTATTAATTGACAGGGAGTCCTCATTTTTGATTATTTTCCTGTTTAAGTAGAAGGGGAAAACCTTGATAATGTTTCTTATGGGTTTGAATTAAGGGTAGCCAGCCCCTTTTTGTTGTCCTGAGGCCTAAATTGAGGGAGAAGCCCAGCTATACCCTCCATCTTAAGAGTTTGAACTGAGGGAAAAATCCCTCTTTTTTCATCACTGGAGAGATTTAAAGAGAGAGGAAAACCTCTGGATTCCACTGGAGAGGAAAACCCCTCTTTTCCCAGTACTTAAGGAGAATAAATTAAAGGGCAGAAGCTATTTATTTGCCATTGTATTAGTTTCAGTAGAGGTAGCTGCCCCATTTCCTCTGTTTAAGGGGTTCACTGGAAGGAAGCTCTGCTTTTTTCAGCATTTTAAGGGTTTAAAACTACATTTCAGGGCTCTTCTTTCTGTGCCATAGGACCAAGTATCTCAGAGCAGGGTAAGCCGGGCACGCACTTAACCCTTACACTGCCTGGGAAGCTTTTATTTTTCTTATTTTTACTTATAAAGTAGTTAGGCCTAATTAGAGGTCCCAAGGAGACTTAGACAATTTTCTCCACCCAGCTTAGTCACACGTGAAATACTACTTAGTAGCCACTAAGGAATGATTAGGAAAGTTAACAGCAAATCACCCAATTTATCTAGTTATGCTGTCTAAACAGAAACTTTTATTTCTTACCAGTTTTGTACCCTTTTGCTCCAAATAGATGTTGCAAAAAAAAAAGCACTGATATTTTTCTGGAGAGTTTTCTTCTATAACAAGCCCTCTACTCCCCTTGAAATCAAATTAGAAACGCCAAACACCTGCAGTCGCTCTGAGGGTTGTTATACCCCGTGGGATTCGCCCCCTCCCTTTTCCTGGGTGCCATGGGAATGAGAGGCGGGCACCATCAGGGGTATATTAACCCCAGCCTTTGCCCAGGGCCTTCATTCCCCCTCTGGGAGGTGCTGGGATAAGAGCTCTCCTCTCATTTCAGGTAAGAGGCTCTTTCAGTTTACCTCAGCTTGTTTTCAGCAGGTGTTTCTGGGCATCTAAAGCAACAGAGGCTTTGAAGATACTGTGAAGAAAACAGCCTGGAATACAGCAAGTATTTAAGTTCACAATTTTGGGTTTTGTGTTTAGGGGTGGTAAAGTGCATTTGTAATTTCTGATTTTGTTCTGTTTTTTTTTTTTTTTTAGGAGGAGTGCAGCTTCCAGAGGCTGCAGGTTGTGTCAGCTACAACACTTTTTTCAGCAGATTCATCGTGTCCCAAGAGGCATCTGCCCAGTGTCTAAGATGATGTTTGAGATTGAGGCTTCAGGTGAGTTGAGGATTGTGACTAGGAGAGGGAGGCTGAGCAGGTATCCGGTTAGGAGTTATTGTTGGGGGCATGGGTTTGAAGGCAGCAGGGTGAGAAAGGGTGTTTATTTGAGCCCCCCACCCCAGGCCTTTTAGAAGCCGAGCAGAGGCATTCACACGTCTTACAGCACACAAGGTCACCCACTGCACTCACAGGAATGCCATTTAACTTTGCTTTTCTCTAACCCAGGTGCCACTCATAATAACGGCCACAGCCTTGGAATCAGGATGAAGCTGGAGCCTGAAGGACTCAGGCACACTCAGGAGAGGGCAAGTAGCTGACTTGCTGGGATTTGGCCCACATAACTCTGTACTCATACATTGGTTTTGGTTTTCTTTATTGTAGCTGACCGAGAGGCTAACAGGCGATCACAGGGCCCTCTGAGGCAGGCTCATTTCAGGTGCAACGTGGATCCTCATCACCGATCATCCAAAAGATAAGTCGGGGCCACGGCCTGGAGATGGGACAATGGGAGAGTAGCGGGTTGGGAGTTCCTGGGACAGATTTAAAAAATAGCAGAGGGAAAAGCAATCTCCTCCAAGGGGCCTCTTAGGACAGCTGAAGGGAGAGGCTCTGATTTTGATGGCAGCTTTCAGGCGGGCAGCGCAGAACAGTTCCGGTCCCTGTCATGTTGTCCGGCGTACCGTGTTACCTAGTGAGTCTTTGGGGTCCCTTTTGCCTTTTCCCCTCGAGGCCCTCACCACAAGCATGATGTGTTGTGTTTATCGTCCCCCTGTTTGTCACGTTCTGTGTCACGGGTGTCTGCACATATTTGTGCCGGAGCTGCTCTGCCCTGCCCTGCCGCATAGCCTGCTGCAAGAGGACAAGTCCCAGGGACTCGCAGTTTGTGGGGTGTTTGCAGAGTCTAGATGATATTCCTAGATAGACAGAAGATGTTTGGAGCTGTGAAGTTATCCTGCAGGCCTTTGACTTTTGTCCTCACTTTCTTTCAGACGCAGAAGGATAAAATCCAGGGCAAAATCCATCCACCCATCCCGGGTGAGGAGGTTCCCCTGAGCAGGTCAGTCACCGTTTGTCTCTGCAGGGAGAGTGTAAAGTGTGACTCTGTTACAGCTCTGTTCTTTTTCTTTTTAGGAGGTAAAGCTGGATATCAGCAGTCAAGGTGAGGTGGGCAAGGTGAGCATTGAGTAGCATCCAGAAGCAGTTGTTATTGCTCCAGTCTCACTTTCTGGTGCAACTCTAAGCATCCGTTCCTGTGTTTTCATCAGCCTCGGAGCGCGGCCGAAGGGTGCGGCCCCAGGAGCTGGGCATTCTTAGGAGAACGGTGAATGGCAGAATTGTTGGGTTTTGGCCAGTGTGCTGCAGCGATCATGCATTGATATTTGCATTTCTTTCATGTAGCTGACTAAGAAACAACAGGGAGTTGTTGAACAACAGTGCCAGCAGGAACTTCCCAGATGTTGAGGCTGCCTTCTTTTGCACCTGACACGGACCTGCATCCCCAGATGTCTGAGAGATAAGTAGAGGCGTACAACCCACAGAGGGGATGAAAGCGGGGTGCAGGGTAGGGACCCACCGGGAGGGGTTTTTGAGTCTCCTTTGGAGATGGGGGCGTCCATGAAGCGGACACCCTTAGGCCCCATAAAAGGAAAGCCTGACTTTTCATCACAGTGCTGAGGTGCGCAGGGCAGAGCAGTCCCGGTGTGTATCGTGTCACTTGTCTTTTGTGTATTATGTGTTGTTTGGGTATGTCATGTCCTTTACCTTAGGCCTTGGAGGGGCCTGTCAGGAGCCCTGGCATCATTGTTAGTATCTGTGATCTCTGCATTCCTAGAGAATGGCACCAATGCTATAGAGCTTTGGACTCAGGAGCTCAGACAGGCATCAGACTCTCTTGTCTCTTTAGAAGCATCCGGTCGGATGTCTTTTCAGGTCTTGTTCTGAGCTGTGTGGACAGCTCTGCCCCGCCAGGATCCATTATGGCGGACTTGGACTTGAAAGAATGTGAGGGCAGGTAGAGGCTTCTGGCCGTAGGATTCTCGGGCATCCATGTTTGCAGTTCTTGGAATAAATCATTCGGTTAGCATCTTCTTCCTCCAGGTTTCTCTGAGCCTCATCAGCTCACCCTCGGTCTCACCTCGGTCATCTCCTTTTGCATTCTCTCAGTCCTCGCAGCCATTTTCCTTGCCAGGAGATTTCTGTCCGTGTCGTGTCCCCGTCGTCTGTCACGTCTTGTCTGTCCCGTGTCACGGGTGTCTGCACACATTTGTGCCGGAGCTGCTCTGCCCTGCCGCATAGCGTGGTGCAATAGGAGAAGTCCCGGGGACCTGGACTTTGTAATGTGGGGTGTAGTTGGACTCTAGGTGGGATTTGTAGATGGACGCAGGATATCTGGAGCTCTTAAGTTATCCTGCCACAGTTTGACTCTTGTCCTGACTTTTTTTTCAGGTTCAGATGGATTAAATGTGTGCCAGAGGGCCCCATCCCGGGTGAGTGGTTTCCCCTGAGCAGGTGAGGCACCATTTGTCTCTGCAGCAGAAGTGTATGTGGTGACTCTGTTACAGCTCTGTTCTTTGTCTTTCTTTTTAGGAAGTAAATCTGGGTACCAGCAGTCAAGGTGAGCAGTGGAGAGAAGTAGTTGTTATTGCTCCGGTCTCAGTTTCTGGTGCTGCTCTAAGTTTCCATTCTCTTTTTTGTGCCTTAGGCAATCCAATCAGAGCCTGCCGAGCCCCCGTCACCAGCCGGCTGATGCACCCGGTTCCCTGCACGTGTGAGCCCTGTGGATGCGTTACAGGATCTGGTGATGAAGCCCAGAACTTTTCTATTTCAAGGTGCCATCCAGGTGGTCTTGGGCAGCTGCCAAGGAGTTGGGGTGAGTAGGGGAAGCAGGAAGGAGCAGCGAGGGTCCCGTCAGGTTTCAGCCATGCCACATGACCTCGTCTCCTCTTACCCCAGGCTTAACCCATGACAACGGCATCAGCCTCGGAGCGCGGCCGAAGGGTGCGGCCCCAGGAGCTGGGCATTCTTAGGAGAACGGTGAATGGCAGAATTGTTGGGTTTTGGCCAGTGTGCTGCAGAGATCGTGCATTAATATTGGCATTTCTTTCATGTAGCTGACTAAGAAACAACAGGGAGTTGTTGAACAACAGTGCCAGCAGGAACTTCCCAGATGTTGAGGCTGCCTTCTTTTGCACCTGACACGGACCTGCATCCCCAGATGTCTGAGAGATAAGTAGAGGCGTACAACCCACAGAGGGGATGAAAGCGGGGCGCAGGGTAGGGACCCACCGGGAGGGGTTTTTGAGTCTCCTTTGGAGATGGGGGCATCCATGAAGCGGACACCCTTAGGCCCCATAAAAGGAAAGCCTGACTTGTGATCACAGTGCTGAGGTGCGCAGGGCAGAGCAGTCCCGGTGTGTATCGTGTCACTTGTCTTTTGTGTATTATGTGTTGTTTGGGTATGTCATGTCCTTTACCTTAGGCCTTGGAGGGGCCTGTCAGGAGCCCTGGCATCATTGTTAGTATCTGTGATCTCTGCATTCCTAGAGAATGGCACCAATGCTATAGAGCTTTGGACTCAGGAGCTCAGACAGGCATCAGACTCTCTTGTCTCTTTAGAAGCATCTGGTCGGATGTCTTTTCAGGTCTTGTTCTGAGCTGTGTTGACAGCTCTGCCCCACCAGGATCTATTATGGCGGACTTGGACTCGAAAGAACGTGAGGGCAGGTAGAGGCTTCTGGCCGTAGGATTCTCAGGCATCCATGTTTGCAGTTCTTGGAATAAATCATTCGGTTAGCATCTTCTTCCTCCAGGTTTCTCTGAGCCTCATCAGCTCACCCTCGGTCTCACCTCGGTCATCTCCTTTTGCATTCTCTCAGTCCTCGCAGCCATTTTCCTTGCCAGGAGATTTCTGTCCGTGTCGTGTCCCCGTCGTCTGTCACGTCTTGTCTGTCCCGTGTCACGGGTGTCTGCACACATTTGTGCTGGAGCTGCTCTGCCCTGCCACATAGCCTGGCGCAATAGGACAAGCCCTGGGGGGTTGAAATTTGTAATGTGGGGTGTACTTGGAATCTAGATGCCATTCCTAGATTGACCTAAGGTGTTTGCAGCTTTTGAGTTATCCTGCAGGTGTTTGACATATGTTCTGACTTTCTTTCAGGTGCAGATGCATTGCACCCATGGCAGAGCCCCCATCCTGGGTGAGTGGGTTCCCACAAGCAGGTCAGTCACCATTTGTCTCTGCAGGGGAAGTGTCGAGGGTGACCCTGTTACAGCTCTGTTCTTTTTCTTTATTTTTAGGAAGTAAAGCTGGATCTCAGCAGTCAAGTTCAGGAGAGCAAGGTGATCAGGAGCATTTCTTGTTGCTGAGGTCTCAATTCCTGGGGCAAGTCTAAGTCTCCATTCTCTTTTGTGTGGTTTAGGCAATCCACTCGGAGCCTGCCGAGCCCCCGCCACCAGCCGGCCGATGCACCGGGTTCCCTGCACGTGTGAGCCCTGTGGATGCGTTACAGGACCTGGTGATGAAGCCCAGAACTTTTCTATTTCAAGGTGCCATCCAGGTGACCTTGGGCAGCTGCCAAGGAGTTGGGGTGAGTCGGGGAAGTAGGGAGGAGGAGCGAGGGTCCCCTCAGGTTTCAGCCATGCCAAATCACCTCATCTCCTCTTAACCCAGGCACCCCCTGTGACGACGGCCTCGGTCTCCAAGCGTGCCTGAAGCGTGCGGCCCGAGCAGCTGAGCGTTCTTAGGAGAAGGGTGAGTAGCAGACTTGTGGGGTTTTGGCCGATGGGCTGCCGAGATCGGGCACTGATGTTTGGTTTTCTTTAATACAGCTGTCTGAGAGACACCAGCCCGGTGCCAGCAGGACCTTCCTGGCCAACGAGGTTTCCTTTCTTCGCACCTGAGACCGGCATCCCCAGATGTGCGAGAGATAAGTAGAGGGCCACGACCCACAGAGGGGATGAAAGCAGGGTGCTGGTTTGGGAATTACTGGGAGGGGTTTTTGTTTCCCCTTCGGAGGTGGCGGTGTCCCTGAAGCGGCCCCTTAGGCCCCATAAAAGCAAAGCCTGACTTTGGATCACAGTGCTGAGGTGCGCAGGGCAGAGCAGTCCCGGCGTGTATTGTGTCACTTGTCTTTTGTGTATTATGTGTTGTTTGCATATGTCATGTCTTTTCCCTGAGCCCTTTGAGGGGCCTGTCAGAAACCCTGGCATCATTGTTAGCATCTGTGCTCTCTGCATTCCTCGGCCTGGCACCCAGGCCATAGAACTTTTGACTCGGGATCTCAGACAGGCATCAGACTCTCTTGTCTCTTTAGAAGCATCCGGTCGGATGTCTTTTCAGGTCTTGTTCTGAGCTGTATGGACAGCTCTGCCCCGCCAGGATCCATTATGGCGGACTTGGACTTGAAAGAACGTGAGTACAGGTAGTGGCTTCTGGCCGTAGGATTCTCGGGCATCCATCTTTGCAGTTCTTGGAATAAATCATTCAGTTAGCATCTTCTTCCTCCAGGTTTCTCTGAGCCTCATCAGCTCACCCTCGGTCTCTCCTCGGTCATCTCCTTTTGCATTCTCTCAGTCCTCGCAGCCATTTTCCTTGCCAGGAGATTTCTGTCCGTGTTGTGTCCCCGTTGTTTGTCATGTCCTGTCTGTCCTGTGTCACGGGTGTGCGCACACACATTTGTGCCGGAGCTGCTCTGCCCTGCCGCATAGCGTGGTGCAATAGGAGAAGTCCCGGGGACTTGAAGTTTGTAATGTGGGGTGTAGTTGGACTCTAGGTGGGATTTGTAGATGGACACAGGATATCTGGAGCTCTTAAGAGCCAGACTGTTGCAGGATAACTTGTCCTAACTTTTTTTTCAGATTCAGATGGATTAAATGTGTGCCAGAGGGCCCCATCCTGGGTGAGTGGTTTCCCCCAACCAGGTGAGGCACCGTTTATCTCTGCAGCAGAAGTGTTTGTGGTGACTCTGTTACAGCTCTGTTCTTTGTCTTTCTTTTTAGGAAGTAAATCTGGGTTCCAGCAGTCAAGGTGAGCAGTGGAGAGAAGTAGTTGTTATTGCTCAACTCTCAGTGTCTGGTGCAGCTCTAAGTTTCCATTCTCTTTTTTTGTGGTTTAGGCAATCCACTCGGAGCCTGCCGAGCCCCCGTCACCAGCCGGCCGATGCACCGGGTTCCCTGCACGTGTGAGCCCTGTGGATGCGTTACAGGACCTGGTGATGAAGCCCAGAACTTTTCTATTTCAAGGTGCCATCCAGGTGGCCTTGGCCACCTGCCAAGGAGTTGGGGTGAGTCGGGGAAGTAGGGAGGAGGAGTGATGGTCCCCTCAGGTTTCAGCCATGCCAAATCACCTCATCTCCTCTTAACCCAGACACCCCCTGTGACGACGGCCTTGGTCTCCGAGCGTGCCCGAAGCGTGTGGCCCGAGCAGCTGAGCGTTCTTAGGAGAAGGGTGAGTAGCAGACTTGTGGGGTTTTGGCCGATGGGCTGCCGAGATCAGGCACTGATGTTTGGTTTTCTTTAATACAGCTGTCTGAGAGACACCAGCCCGGTGCCAGCAGGACCTTCCCAGCTGACGAGGTTTCCTTTCTTCGCACCTGAGACCGGCATCCCCGGATGTCTGAGAGAGAAGTAGAGGGCCACGACCCCCAGGGGGGATGAAAGCAGGGTGCTGGTTTGGGAATTACTGGGAGCGGGGGGTTTGAGTCCGCTTTGGAGGTGAGTAGGTTTGGAGGTGAGGAGTGTCCCTGAAGCGGCCCCTTAGGCCCCATAAAAGCAAAATCTCACTTTTGATCCCAGTGCTGAGGTGAGCGGGGCAGAGCAGTCCCGGTGTGTATTGTGTCACTTGTCTTTTGTGTATTATGTGTTGTTGGATATCTCATGTCTTTTATCATAGCCCTTTGAGGGGCCTGTCAGAAACCTTGGCACCAGTCTTAGCATCTGTACTCTCAGCGTTCCTTGCCCTGGCACCGATGCCATGGAACTTTTAACTTGGTAGCTCAGACAGGTATCAGAATAGCAACTCTTTTTCGAAGCATCCGGTCAGATGTCTTTTCAGGTCTTGTTCTGAGCTGTACGGACAGCTATGCCCTGCCAGGATCCATTATGGCAGATTAGGACTTGTAAGAATGTGGGGACAGGTAGAGGCTTCTGGCCGTAGGATTCTCGGGCATCCATCTTTGCAGTTCTTGGAATAAATCATTCAGTTAGCATCTTGTTCCTCCAGGGTTCTCTGAACTTCATCAGCCCGCCATCAGTTTCACCTTGGTCTTCTAATTTTGCGTCCTCTCGGTGCTCGCTGTCATTTTCCTTACCCAGAGATTTCTGTTCCTGTTGTGTCCCCGTTGTTTGTCCTGTCCTGTGTCACGGGTGTCTGCACACACATTTGTGCTGGAGCTGCTCTGCCCTGCTGCATAGCCTGGTGTAATAGGCGAAGTCCCGGGGACTCGATGTTTGTAATGTGGGGTGTAGTTGGACTCTAGGTGGGATTTGTAGATGGGCGCAAGATGTCTGGAGCTCTTAAGTTATCCTGCAGCTCTTTGATTTTTGTCCTTTCTTTCAGGTGCAGAAGGATAAAATCCAGGGCAGAGCCCCCCATCTTGGGTGAGGGGATTCCCCCGAGCAGGTCAGTCACTGTTTGTCTCTGTAGAGGGAGCATAAATGATGGCTGTTACAGCAGTCTTCTTTGTCTCACTTTTTAGGAAGTCAAAGCAGAGAGCAGCAGTCAAGGCCGAGTGAGTGAGGTGAGCATTGAGTAGTGTACAGAAGCAGTTGTTTTTGCTGATGTCTCAGTTTCTGGTGCAGCTCTAAGCATCTCCACTTTTTTTTCTATTTTAGGTGGTCCGCTTGCCATCTATCCTGGCCGAGCATGCCCATTCCAGGTGTGTGCAGCTTAAGGTATTGTTGTGGCATCCTTGTCAGATTTGGGAGGTTGTGTTTTCACAGTATCTCAGCATGCTTTTCTGCTTTGTTTCTTTGCAGGTGCTGTCGCTGCCCTAGGCACGCCCTGGATCAGAGGAGGGCAGGTGAGTCGGGGTTTAGGCAGGCTGACTCATAGGTGAGCGTTACACAGCAGCATGCTAAGCGTGTCCCTTTTCTCTTTGCAGGTATCTTCTGGGCATCCTCTGGAGTCAAATCAAGATTTGAGGTGAGCTGGGGCAGTGGTGCGGAGGAGCCCTGGGGATTACTGCTTTTGAGGGCAATAGTCACCTTTTCTGTTTTGTCTTAGGTACCCTGAGGAGCCTCGTAGCCAAAGGTTGGAAAGGACAGCACCGAGGCACACACAGAGCATGTTTCATCATCCACGTCCGACCAAGGATGGATTTTGTCTGCTCCTTTTCCAAAAGCTAAGTGTCGGGGCCAGTGGTTGGGAGAAGGGGAAAAACCTTTACTATCGCAGAGGGCAATTTGATGTCAGCTTGGTGGAGAGGTCTGTAGTGGGACAGGCTCTCTGGAAGTAAAGGGAGAGGGTTTCTCCTCAGCCTGACCAGAGCCTTTGCCGGGCAGGGCAGTTCCGACCCATCTCAGGATTCTCGTGAACTTTGTGTCGTCCGCCTTCCTTGACTCGACGTTGTCACGGATCTTTCCCCTGAGTAGCTCGCCTTCAGGTCCGGAGCTATCGCCACGGTCACCCGGCAGTCGGCTTCCTTCTCTAGGCTCGCTGAGCCTCTCGAGCATCCTCTTAATTGCTGTGGCACTAACTTGTTTTAACGAGTTCCGTTTCATCATCACGTGCTCTCGTCATAGGGCTTCCTTTCCTTTGGCATCATCAGCCTCTGGCTCATCTTGCACTAGGAATCTCGGGTCCCTACGGGGACAGTGCCAGGCAGTTGCCACTTGTCTCTGTGTTATGTCACCCATGTCTATGTTATGTTGTCCGTGTCTGTGTCCGTTGTCTTCCATGTCATAGGCCTTTGTTACGTCTCGATGCTTTATCGGCACTATTCTGTGCCATATAGGCTGTATTCTACTCACGTTCCTTTCTGGATATCCCTTCTTCTGGCATCTTTACATTTTTACTCTTTGAGACAGGAATGTCTCAAACGGACAAGATGTTCTCATCCATCTTCCTTCTCACTACCAGCTTTGGTAGTGCCTTTTTTCCATGCCATTCTCTTGGACTGCTAGAGGGAGTGTCTTACACCCTCCTCATGTGACTGCAGTACTTCTATAGGTTCCATCTTCTCAAGGGTATAGGACTCAAGAATTCATCTTCCAGCAAGTTATCTCAAGTCCTGGCTTTTATATTGTGTGTACCTGTGCTGGCTTATACTGTATGTACCTACACTCTATGTACACTTGCACTGTATGCATCGACTTACATTGTTGTGTGTACTTATATTGTACCACTTATGGTCGGAGCTGCCCTGCCAGGGCACATAGTCACAGTTAGGTAGAAGAGTTATAAAAACTTTACTGTTCATCTGTCTTTTATGGGATTTTGGGTAGAAAACTTATTGGTCCAGAGTGGAGACAAGTCCTAGCTGTCAGATAGCCACACGTTGACCGCTTCCTGTCGTCTCACAGGTCCCTGAGGCTGCCGATTTCCCCAGAATCTACCATTTGACGTCAAGGAGCGCAGCCAGAAGATGTGTCGCAGCACGTTCTTCAGCGTCTCGAGTAAGGGCCGCAGCGAGCGTGTAAGTGGGAAGAGCGTGTGAGCGTGTGTGAGAGCACGTGTCTGTGTCTGTCTGCGTCTGCTCGTCTCTGCATGTGTCAGCGCATGCTGACTGGATTTAACCTTGTGTGTGTGACTTTTGCTTTTCAAGTTTTTCAACTCATTTTTAAATTTAGAATAAAAAATCCCCAGTTGGGTTCCCCCCCCGCCCCGGCTGGTTTTTTTTTTTTCCTCGGTCCCGGTCAGTCTGTGAGGCGATGTTCATCACCAAAGTTTGGGTGCGGACCGTCCAGGGACCGGGGTTTTTTTTGTCAAGCAGGAGGATTTTTTTGAGGCTCCCGGGAACCACGTTCCCAAGGACCAATGATTGCTGGGGTGTAATTTAGCAGTTGTGATGAGAGGGATGGTGACTTCGTCTGTCATTTGAAGGGGGTGTTAATGGTAGATGAGTGTTGTTTTTTGTGTGCTTTTGTTGGTTTGGGTTTCCTATAACAATAAATCCACATGTAATGAAAATAGAAAAAGGTTATCATCTTGTGTTAATATGTGTGTTGTGTTGTATTGCTCTGTATTGCAGGGTGAGCACAGGGTGAACTCTCTCCTCCTTGCTGTGACACCTGGGCTGGCAGGGATGACACAGTGACCTCTGCCAGCCCATGCTGCCTGTGCCATCACCTGGCACTGACGTGTTTGATGAAAATCCTTTTGCTGGGATTTTTCTCCTGAGAAGCCTCAGAACAGAAATGGAACCAGTAACAATCTGCTGGCTGTGGAGTGTGGCCTGGAGATGGTTTAGCAACAGGGGCATCTTAGATTAGTCTCCTGTGCATTGTTTCTACTTGATGACCAATCATGGTCCAGCTGCATCGGGGCTGTGAGCAGTCCCAGGTTTTTATTATTCATTCCTTTCCAGCTCTCTGATGTCTCCTTGCTCTTTTAGTATAGTTCTACTATCTCATTTTCTTTTAATATAATAGAGATCATAAAATAATATTTCAGCCTTCTGAAAGGTGGAGTCAAGATTCTCGTCTCTTCCCTCGTCTTGGGGACCCTCATCACCACAATCAGCGGCCGAGCGGGTTTGTGCGAGCCTCTCAGTAACCCTCGGCTGGTCCCGAGTCGGCAGACACCGGGGGGGCAGCCCTGACACGGCCGAGAGCGGGGAGACACTGTCTGTGCCCCGAGGGTGCTGAGGGCACCTGGGCTGGGGGGAGACACTCTCTGTGTGTGCCCCGAGGGTACTGAGGGCACTGGGGTGGGGGGAGACAACCTCTGTGCCCCGAGGGTGCTGAGGGCACCTGGGCTGGCAGGGAGACACTCTCTGTGCCCTGAGGGTGCTGAGGGCACCTGGGCTGGGGGGAGACACTCTCTGTGGCCCGAGGGTGCTGAGGGCACCTGGGCTGGGGGCAGACACTCTCTGTGTGTGCCCCGAGGGTGCTGAGGGCACCTGGGCTGGGGGAGACGCTCTCTGTGCCCCGAGGGTGCTGAGGGCACCTGGGCTGGGGGGAGACACTCTGTGTGCCCTGAGGGTGCTGAGGGCACCTGGGCCGGGGGGAGACACTCTCTGTGTGTGCCCCGAGGGTGCTGAGGGCACCTGGGCTGGCAGGGAGACACTCTCTGTGCCCTGAGGGTGCTGAGGGCACCTGGGCTGGGGGGAGACACTCTCTGTGCCCCACGGGTGCTGAGGGCACCTGGGCTGGGCCCCTGTGCAGCACAAGAGACACCAGAGACAGCGGTAGATGATAAAGGGCTGACTCTTAGCAGGGGTTAAGCCAAGGTTTTATTAGGAATCCCAAAGGAGCTCCTGCACCTCAGGGGGCTCCTGCCGAGAGCCCCGGGAGATGTGCCAAGGTCACCTTTAAAGGGAGGTGGAAACCAAAAATAGATAACATTTTACCAACCATTAAGTGACCCTAAGGGATGGATGCTGGGGGATCCAGACATACAGGACAGCGTATGGGGCAAGGCTTGGGGGGCTGACCCCTGGCCTCTGGCTCATCACTCGACGACTTGGACCGAAACTTCTGCATGGAGGGGATGGGAGGCTGAGTGATTGACAGAGAGGCAGGGTGGGTGTTTGGGGATGATCTCATCCCGGGAGAGGGATAACACAGGTAGAAGGAGGGGGGTACAGTTTGGGATAAACCATTTGGGAAAAATATGAGGATACAAAACAAAATTACTTCAAAGTATTACAAAGTATAAAAATGCACTACAGCAGGTTTGGGCAGCACCAAATAAAATGTAATAAAATGCTTTAAAAATAAAAAAAATAAAAATAAAAATTAAATAAAATTTTAAAAAAACCAAAATTAATTTTAAATAAATGAAAAACAAAATAAAAACTGTAAAGTGCTGTAAAATGCTGTAATCGTTCCATAAAAGGTAGTGCTGTAATGCAAGACCCTCAAACACCACCACAATCACCAGCTTGAGTTGGTCTGGGCAGCACTAAATAAAAAAAACTAAAAACCTTTAAAAATAGAAAAATTAAAAATAAAAAATAAAATTAGAAAAATACAGAAAGCTTTAAAAATAGAAAAATAAAAAATAAAATTAAAAAATAAAATTAAAGCTTTAAAAATAGAAAAAAGAAAAATAAAATTTAAATAAAAAGTAAAAATAAAAAATAAATGCTTTAAAAATAGAAAAATTAAAAATAAGTAAATATATTTTTAAAATAAAATAAAAAGCTTTAAAAATAGAAAAATTTAAAATAAACATTAAGTAAAAAATAAAATTAAAAAATTAAAATAAATTTAAAATAAACTAAAAACAAAATAAAAACCGTAAAGTGCTGTAAAGTACCATAAAAGTTCCATAAAGGGTAGTGCCGTAAAGCGCGACTGTTGTAAAACTGCCGTAAAGCGCGACTGTCGCAGAAGGTGCCGTAAAGCGCGACTGTTGTAAAACTGCCGTAAAGCGCGACCGTCGCAAAAGGTGCCGTAAAGCGCGACTGTCGTAAAACTACCGTAAAGCGCGACTGTCGTAAAAGGTGCCGTAAAGCGCGAGTGTCGTAAAGGTGTCGTAAAGCGCGACTGTCGTGAAAGGTCACGTAAAGCGCGACTGTCGCAAAAAATGCCGTAAAGCGCGACTGCCGTAAAATTGTGCCATATAGGCTGGCAGCGCTGTGGCCGTCACGGAATGCCGCACAAGATCGCGACGGCCTCCCGAGTGGGCGTGTCCGGGACGGAGCGCCGTGTCGACGGGCTGACGTCATTAGGCGGCACTCTGCCTGCAGTGCGCCGGTGCAGACGGCAGGGGGCGCTGTGCCTGCAGTGCGCCGATGCAGACGGCAGGGGGCGCTGTGCCTGCAGTGCGCCAAAGCAGGCGGCAGGGGGCGCTGTGCCTGCAGTGCGCCCATGCAGACGGCAGGGGGCGCTGTATAAATAGAGTATTAAGTATAAACTATCTAGAAGAAGAAATAAAAGCTCTATGTCACCTGCAGCTGTAGAAAATTTCAGCTCCCATGGAGGAAATAGTTTTCCTAAAATCATTACCGTTTTGGGGTTTTTTGCACTCCCCGGTAGCCTGAACGTTTCTACTGCTGCTTTTTTATTCTAAAGCTAGAATGGAAAGCCAAGATTAGAAATACAGGGAAAGAAAGAGAGAAAGAAATAAAGAGAGAAAGAGAGAGAGAGAGAGAGAAAGAAAGAAAGAAAAAGAAAGAAAGAAAGAAAGAAAGAAAGAAAGAAAGAAAGAAAGAAAGAAAGAAAGAAAGAAAGAAAGAAAGAAAGAAAGAAAGAAAGAGAAAGAGAAAGAAATAGAGACAGAAAGAGAGTGAGAGAAAGAAAGAGAGAGAGAAAGAAATACAGACAGAAAGAGAGAGACAGAAAGAGAGTGAGAGAAAGAAATAGAGACAGAAAGAGACAGAAAGAGAGCGAGAGAAAGAAATAAAGAGAGAGAGAAAGAAATAGAGAAAGACAGAAAGAAAGAAAGAGAGGGACAGGAAGAGAGCGAGAGAAAGAAATAGAGAAAGACAGACAGAAAGAAAGAGAGAGACAGGAAGAGAGACAGAGAAAGAAAGAAAGAGAGAGAGAAAGAAATAGAGAAAGACAGACAGAAAGAAAGAAAGAGAGAGAGAGACAGGAAGAGAGCAAAAGAAAGAAAGAAAGAGAGAGAGAAAGAAATAGAGAAAGACAGAAAGAAAGAAAGAGAGAGACAGGAAGAGAGCCAGAGAAAGAAAGAAAGAGAGAGAGAAAGAAATAGAGAAAGACAGACAGAAAGAAAGAAAGAGAGAGACAGGAAGAGAGCCAGAGAAAGAAAGAAAGAGAGAGAGAAAGAAATAGAAAAAGACAGACAGAAAGAAAGAAAGAGAGAGACAGGAAGAGAGCCAGAGAAAGAAAGAAAGAGAGAGAGAAAGAAATAGAGAAAGACAGACAGAAAGAGAGAGAAAGAGAGCAAAAGAAAGAGAGAGAAAGAAATAGAGACAGAAAGAGAGCGAGAGAAAGAGAGAGAAAGAAATAGAGACAGAAAGAGAGCGAGAGAAAGAAAGAGAGAAAGAAATAGAGACAGAAAGAAGGAGACAGAAAGAGAGAGAGAGAAAGAAAGAAAGAGAGAAAGAAATAGAGAGACAGAAAGAAAGAGAGAGAGAAAGAAATAGAGAAAGGGAGACAGAAAGAGAAAGACAGAAAGAAAGAAAGAAAGAGAGAAAGAAAGAAAAGGAAAAAGGAAAGGAAGAAAAAAAAAAAGAAGGAAGAGAAAGGAAGAAAAAAAAATGAAAAAGGAAAAGGGTGAGAGTGAAAAAGAAAGAGCGAAAGTGGAAAAGGGGGTGAAAAACAGAGTGAAAAAAAGAAAAAAGAGTTGGAGTGGAAAAGAAAGGACATTCGGGAGGGGCGGTGCTGCCTAAGGTGCTTCCGCGCCCAGGAGCGAAGGAGCCGTTTGATCCCCCGGCGGGACCGCAGCTCCCGGTGGCGGAAAACGGAGCGGTGGCTGTCAGTCCGAGACTACAACTCCCGGCAGGCCCTGCGGCCGTAAAGCGCGGCGTCTGACGCAACGGCCGACGCGCCATATGAATGGCTGGCGGGCCGAGGCGGCCGCGCGGCGGGGGAGCGGGCTGGGCGCGGGGAGCTCCCGGCGCCTCTCCCGCGCGGGACGGAGCCGCGGCAGCGACGCTGGAGGGGCGAAGCCTCCGGCCGGCCGCCCGCACGGAGCCGAGCGGCGCGGAAGGGGCGTCCGCCCGGTGCCTCGGCCTCGCTCAGCGGTCCCGGTGGCGGGGGCTCAGCTCGGGCGGGGCGCGCTGCCGCCCGCCGATGGCGGAGCGCCAGGCGGTGCTTTGCTGCCGCGGACCGGGAGCTGCAGGAGCCGCCCCGGGCGAGCGGCGCCGGGCGCTGCCGCGGTCACTGTGCGGCGGCTGGCGGAGGCGCGGGAGCCGCCGAGCTGCAGCCGTGTCCCTCGGGCTGCTGCCGCTGCTGCGGGCGGGGGCGGACGAGCGGCTGGAATGACACGGCTGCTGAGTGCCTCAGTGCTCGTGGCTCTTTCTTCCACGCAAACAGATGGAGCGGCATCGCTGAGCAGTAAAACACAGCGATGGCCCGGAGAATGGCGAGCGCAAGGAGCGCGCGGGCTGGATCCTTCTGCTGGCACAGGTGCGATCCGCAAACTCAGCCCCTTGTGCCCCTACCCTCCCGACCCCCAGGGGAAATGCTCTCCAGCCTCGAGCTGCTGCAAGACAAAACGTGTGATTTGACACTAGGGTCCGGAAAAGGTTTCCGTTTAGATTAGCAAATGCCTCAATTGTTCTTGGTTACATCCTAGGATCGGTTTTAGGCAGTGACTTTATACCGCTTGTCGGATTTTTCTTGTGCAATGGTAAGAAAATAGGCAGGTCTGATACTGGTTTCGCTTTTTTTCTACTTCATGTTCCATGAGCTGCTTTTATCCAAGCAATTGTTTTAAAGTTCTACTGTAGGCGTTTCTGGTTCGCTTTTTTTTTTTTCTTTGCAGCACCCGTGACTTTTTTTTTTTTTTTTTTTTCTCTAAATCGGCAGCAAATATAGCTGAGTAAAATTACCTTGGTTTTCTTCCTTCTTAAATGTTTTTATTGATAATCCTATTTGAATATGCAGAACAAGTGGGTATGTCCTGTAATATATCCTAGCTTTTCTTGTTTACAGGGTACTCAGAAAATACTTTTCCCTTAGAGTCCCACTGAAACATTCTCAGTGCAATCTCCGTTAAGGTATGTGTTTACAAATAAGCCACCATCAGCTGAGATATTTGCCTGTGTACCTTTTCCTGTAATTCAGAGCTTGCGTTCTGTGGTTTTTATGATAAACCTATCAAACTTGCGAAACTGTTTTGCAAGTCTTAATCGTTGAAGGCAGCAAGAAGTGGTTTAAAAGCCTGTTCTTGAGCAGACAAAGGGAAAAAGTGTGAATTTGATGCTGAACTTGTCCTTTTTCATTTGACTTGCCTTGAATGATTTAGGAAGAGAGAGAACTAGAAAAAAAAGAGAAATAGAATTGGTTCTTGGGCCCTCCTAAAATGCTCCCCGTGATTCTGTGTGGAGCCAAAGTGAAGGGTGATGGAACAGAGCCCTGTGCTTTAGAAGGAAATCAATTTCAACGTGATCTCCACCCTGAGTCTCCCTAATTTCTGTTTTTAAAATGCAAACTAAGTTTAGGAAGTGTTGGAAGTTAGTATTTTGGGGAAGAAATGGCAGTTGCACCAACCGTTCCATTTCCCAGAGGCTCTGGGAACGATTCATTTTGTAAGCGCTGTAACTGCAATCGGTTGGTGGTTCGGGGTTGGAATGTGCACTTGCCCTCCTCTAAAGCACTCGTTCATTTGCATTTCAGTGCCAGGAGTCTTGAGAAACTGGAGAAGAGCCCAAGAGACATTTTTCATCCTGAGATACAAAAGGTAGGAAGTGACTTTTTTTTGTTTGGTTCTTTTTCTTTATGATTTCCTGGAAATAGAAGTAATTAAGTATAGATACTACTGGTTTGTTTCTTCCAGTAGCTAATAATAATAATAATAATAATAATAATAATAATAATAATAATAATAATAGAATACTACTTAAACTGTCTCTTTATCCATTGAACTGGCCATTTCAAATCCAAACTTCTAAACACAAATAAAACCATCATCCTTGTAGAATCTTTAATAGGAGGGGGCTAAAGATGCTGGTTTTGTTGACAGGATTTATTGGTTGTTGAAGGGCAAGAGGTGAGTACAAGCCTAACTACTTCTTGCTCACAGACCCGTCCGGTGAGTACAGCTTTGTATTTTGATGGGCTTTTGATGACTTCTAAATCAATTGCTCGTTACAGTAAAAAGAAGTAATGTTTTTTTGAACCTGACAGCAAAAATAACTTGAAGCACCAACTTAATAATAATTGATCACCCATCTAAGTTAATGGTTTTATGCTATACTATCAAAGTTTAAAGGTAAATTATCGTGTAGTAGGAGATAGTATAAAATGTATGTTCTGATGTGTAGGATGTATGCAAAGATTAGAGGACCCAAATTGTTATGTCTTCTGTTTGACTGTTTACCAAATAATATTTGGTTTTATTTTCCAGGGATCGGTGAATTTTAAATTTGGAATCCTCTATGCTAAGGATGGTCAGCTTACAGGTGATGAAATGTTCAGTCATGGTGAGTTTTCCACCTTCTCCTTAATTGTTTTGCTCATCTGAAAAAAAAAAAAAAAAAAAAAAGGTATGTTTATTATTTGTTACCCTGTTCTGTCCGTTTCCTCAGTATTTGCTGGAGCTCTGCTTACCCAAGCTTTGGGTAAAAGAAGCTTTGGGTTCCTTCTGTCCCACTGGGTGTTGCCCAGTTTGGTTGCATCTGGTGAAATTCACCCTGAGCCCTTACAGAACCAGCTCAAACCACGTGAGAGCCATTCGCAGCTCTCTCGGGACACCCGGAGGAGGATGGGTGACGTTTCTGAGCATCTGGCAAGTGTACTTCTATCAAAACTCGGCCTGTGTAATTTCTGGGGAAAACCCTTCTGTATCCTGGAGGGTTCCTCAAACTCTGTTGAGGATCCAGTTAGCAGTTGCTCACCTGGATGGTTCCAGCTCCTCAAGTTAACACTTGTACTCTTGCCCTGTAGTTTAGATCTATTGTAGTTTTGTTATTTTGCACGATTTTACGTCTTTGGAAAATAACGTGCGTTTCACTCTTTGGAACCTCTCGGATCATTCTTTGGTGCAGCACCACCTAATGGGACACTTGGCTGCTGTGCTGAAGGGCTTGGTTACTAGGATTGTAAATCCCGGAGAGTTTGTAAGTCTTCTGTCCCCAGGGAGGTGTCACGCTTTGTTCACTCTGTTTGTCAGGTGCTGCTTCTCGTCGGAAGTATTAACTTCAAACTGCCCTGTTCTTTTTTTAACTTTTTTTCCTGGTTCTCTCCGTAGGGCAGGGAAGGACTCTCGTATCCTGGTCGTCAGACTCAGCGCTGCCCGAGAAGATACAGAGAGTGTAAAAATCATAAGAAGCAAATAGGACTGCAGAGGAAACAAACTGGAGAGAACAAAAGGTGATATTGTTCTCCTTAGCCTGGATTAGAAACATCCCCTGTGCTTTGATGCCGGTGGCTGCCAGGGGCTCGTTAGGTCTTTTTAGGCAGGTGTAGGTGTTCACTTGTAGGTTCTATTTTTTGGCAAAGGACCATGAGAGAAGTTTATTTCTACATCCAAATAAACATTCATCTTATCTGAACATAACCTGTCATCCCATTTCTGACGTTAAGGACTCCTGTATAAATACTTGGGGAGGTTTTCTTTGTCGTTTCTGAATGGTTCCATTTTGGTTCCATCTACCTGCCGGATACTTGAACGAGTCTGAGGTGGTTTAATTGCATACTGCTTCCTTGAAATTCTGTTGGTCTCTGCTTGGAACCCTTCTTGTAGTGCTCAATGAAAGACTTCTGATGGTGTTTTCTTGCCTGTTTGTGTTTAAGGTCGTGCTCTGATGCATTTACAGAAACCATGGCAGGAGAGAGTCAGCTGCTGGAGAAGAGGAGACAGTATTATCCCTGGGCAGCATAGAACTGCGCTACTGCTGTGTCATCAGCTGTGTCTGCACTGAAAGTAGCCACCTTCACTTGTAGGTAGCTCCTTGGTGCTTTAGGACACGCTGAGGGATTTATTCCTTTTGGGATCCACGATGAGAATTCCCAAGAGAGGTAGTAATAAGGTATGAGACTGGAAAAAAGCCTGTGTCCTTGGAATGTTGTTGTTGTCGTCAAAAGTTAATTTTTCCTTCTTTCTTAGCCAGTAGTCAGCTTTTTGCTTTATTTTTTGTGGGATCAGTACTTGATTGTTTAAAAAATGGCTTCAAAATAACTGCAGCGGCTGGCCACCAGGACCTTGTTCAGATTTGCCTATTTGCTTGTAGCTAAAACGTTTCCATATTGTTTCTCGTTCTATTGAAGAAACTGCTGCCCAGTCAACTAAGAACTGAACATCTATCTGTCTAGGACATGGGGAGAGGATTTAGGTCGTGTCTTTGTTTCCAGAAAAAAGTTCCAGTGTAGTTTCTAACTAGAGGAAAAGGGGGGGTGAAGACTCGGGGCTCTGATGCCGTTGGGGGCACCCCGAGGTGCCCAGGAGAGGGAGCCCCACTGCGGTGCAGGAGCAGGTATGTTATCACGTACTAGAGAGCAAATGATAAATAGAAAGAGGAAAATTATAAATATAAAAATATTTTTTAAATCGTTAAAGAAAGCGGTTTTTTTTACTTGTCAGTAGGCAGGGTTTTGATGATAAAAATGATAAATACAAAGAATATGAAGGTAGAAATCTAAGTCTAGAAATATATCATAAATACGTACAGATAAAGTTTAAAACTAGAAGAAAAAATCAGTTGCAGCAGTAGATACGATACATAATATAAATAATACTTTAAATACATGTCTAGAATTTTATAGCTATTATAGATAATTATTAATAGATTGCATCAAAAGAAACCATATATATAAATGTGAGTATAACTATACAAAGTATAAAAATATTTCGATACCGTTTAAAAGAAGGTGTTTTCGTGTATTTTTTTGGTTAGAGATGGGGTTTTTATTTGGATTAATAGAAGTATTCTAGAAATGTAAATCTAACTATAGAAAGATACAATCGATAGAGAAAGATATTTCTAAAAACACAACCGAACGACGCCGCCTTCGGGGGAATCGCACGAGCTCGGCCGAAGCAAGGCGAGAGCGGCCGACCCTGACGGCCTCGAGCGAACCGGGGCGAGCGGAGCCGAGGCGCGCCGAAGGCACAGAGCGGCTGGGAGTTGGGCCGAAGCGAGGCGAGCTCTGCCGAAGAGGCGAATGCAGGCGCCAAGAGCCGAGTTGAGGCGACAAGAGCCGACTCGAGCCGAGCGTCTCCGGAGCGAGCCGAGCTCCGCCGAGCGCAGCATCCCGGGCAGGGCGAGGCGCCGGGCCGGGCTCGGGGTGCAGCCGGGGCTCTGGGGGGCTTCCCCGCCTATCCCTCTCTCTAGCCCTCCTTCCTTCTCCCCGTATTCGCCTTCTCTCGCTCCCTTTCCCCCATTCCCTCTCCCCCCACAAACCCGGCTCCTTCCTGTCCTGTCCCTAGCCCGCTACTCCCTTCTGTTCCCCCTCTCTCCTTCCTCTGCCCAGCCTCCCTGTACCCTCGTCCCGGGCTTTCCCTTCCCGTCCCGCTTTCCTGCGCAGCCCGAGCTCCCTCGCCGCCCTTTCTCATGCCCTGCTCTCGCTCCTCTCTTCCCGTGCCCCCTTTCCTTCTTTGCCCCGCAGCCGCGGGGCTCGGGCTGCCGGAGAGTAAAGCCCCGAGGGCCGGAGCCCGGCGCCCCTG
The DNA here is from genome assembly GCF_037042795.1 of Molothrus aeneus. Classification (NCBI taxonomy): domain Eukaryota; kingdom Metazoa; phylum Chordata; class Aves; order Passeriformes; family Icteridae; genus Molothrus; species Molothrus aeneus. The sequence goes on along the minus strand of NC_089650.1, from coordinate 79,558 downwards.
GGCCCTTGCAGGAGTCCCCGCGCGGGGCCGGAGGCTCTCGGCGGATCCCCCCGTGCCGCTCAAGCAGCCCGGCCGACAGCGCCGGAGCTGCGGCTTTGCCGGCATGGCGCTGAGAGCGGCCCCCGCCCTGTGCCGGGCCGTCCCCGCCGTCTGTGCCGCTCCCTCTCTCGCTGCCCCCGGCCCGTGACAGCGAGGCTGGGCAGGAACCTCAAGCCTTCTGGGGGCTGCCCCCGCTTTCTTGTTGCAGCAGAATCCCTTGCTGGGGCCATGCACGTGTGGGAAGGGCTTGGGGGAAGCGCTGCGCTGCTGTCCAGGGCAGTCGGATTCGTTCTGAGCCTTCTTTGGGGGTCAGGAAAAGGGGGGGTGAAGACTCGGGGCTCTGATGCCGTTGGGGGCACCCCAAGGGGCCCAGGAGAGGGAGCCCCACTGCGGTGCAGGAGCAGGTGGGGGGCGGGCGAGGGGCGGGGGTCACGCTGGGTGCCGTCCCCCAGAGGGACCCAAAGCTGCCACCAAATGCGCAGGGAAATTGCATTCCAATGTCTTGGAACAGAGGCTCATGGGAAGTTTTCTCAGCTATCCAAGGCACGGAGCCCTGGAGCCAAGTCAGCCTGAGCTGCTGCGTGCTTGCTGTGAGCCTTGAGGTGAGCGCGCATCATTGCGGGCTTGGGATCGATTGAAATGCACTAAGGAAACCAGCTCTGGGGAGGGAGGGAGGGAGGGAGGGAGGGAGGGAGGGAAATGCTCTCTTAACATGTGCCAATTCTTCTGTCAAACTCATCAGGGCAGGACAGCGTTCAGACTGAAAGCGTAAGAAGATGTGGAGTGAGACAGAATCTGACAGGAGCACCGGACTCACAAGTGCACGAATTTTGCTTTTGGCTTGGATTTAAACTCAGAAGTTGTAAGGAATTTGGGAAGGAGAAGGGACATTCCAGAAGGAAAAGAAGAAAAAGAAGTTGTTGTTGTTACAGCCCTGGCAAAATCTTTGGTTCTAGCTAATAAAGGAAGTTAGTTGAAATTAAAAAAAAAGAAAAAAACGTGGGTTTTTTCCTTCACTGTTGTATTCGTTGGTGGTAGATGGTGTGTTGTTTTATTTCTTGGTCTTATTAACTCTGTGTAAATAGTTTTTTGAGTGAAGCTACCTTTCTGGATGGGTTGGTTTGTATTTGAGGTAGGATTAATTTCAAGAGGTTTCTTTCCTAGACTTCTGGTAGGTATTACTGGGATTTTGGTTTTGTTTACTGTATGTATCAACAGAGAGATTTGGTAGGGCCAGCTGGGCTGCTGGAGTTTTGGGTGTTAATTTATTAGATGGCTTTTGTTAAACACAGAATAATTATGTAAGTTAACAGCAAATTACCCAATTTATCTAGGTATGCTACCTAAACACAATGCTTTATGTTTTACCATTTTTCTATTCTTCTGCTCCAAGTAGTTGTGTCAAAAAAGAAAGCACTGCTATTTTTCTGAAGAGCTTTCTTCTATAACAAGGCCTTTATTCCCTTTGAATTTGAGTCAGAGGAGCCAAACAGCTGCAGCTGCTCTGGGGGCTTTTATATTTGGTGGGATTAGCCCCCTCCCTTTTCCCAGGCATCATGGGAATGGGAGGCGGGCACCATCAGGGGTATATTAACCCCAGCCTTTGCTGAGGGGTTTCATTCCCTCTCTGGGATGTGCTGGGGTAAGGGCTCTCCTGTCATTTCAGTGAAGAGGCTCTTTCAGCTTATCTCAGCCTGTTTTCAGCAGGTGTTTCTGGGCATCTAAAGCAACAGAGAAGATCCTGTGAAGAAAACAGCATGGAATACAGGGAGTATTTAAGGTGACGATTTCGGATTTTGTGTTTAGGGGTGATAAAGCGCATTTGCAATTTCTGGTTTTGTTCTTGTTTTGTGTTTTTATTGTTTTTAGGAGGTGTACAGCTTCCAGAGATCCCAGGTTGTGTCAAGCACAGCACTTCTTTCAGCAGATTCATCATGTCACAGGAGGCATCTGCCCAGTGTCAAAAATGATGTTTGAGATTGAGGCTTCAGGTGACTTGAGGTTTGTGACTAGGAGAGGGAGGGTGAGCAGGTATCCAGTTAGGAGTTATTGGGGGGCAGGGGGGTTTGCAGGCAGCAGGGTGAGAAAGGGTGTTTATTTGAGGCTCCCCCCCCCCCCCCCACACAAGGCTTTTCAGAAGCATAGCAGAGGCATTCCCATGTTTTCCTCACACAAGGTCATCCAGTGCACTCACAGGAATGCCATTTAACTTTGCTTTTCTCTAACCCAGGTGCCACTCATAATAAAGGTCACACCCTTGGAATCAGGATGAAGCTGGAGCCTGAAGGACTCAGGCACACTCAGGAGAGGGCAAGTAGCTGACTCGCTGGGATTTGGCCCACATAACTCTGTACTCATACTTTGGTTTTGATTTTCTTTATTGTAGCTGACCGAGAGAGGCTAAGAGGCGATCACGGGGCCCTCCGAGGCAGACTCATTTCAGGTGCAACGTGGATTCACATCACCGATCATCCAAAAGATAAGTCAGGGGCCACGGCCCGGAGATGGGAGAGTAGCGGGTTGGGAGTTCTTGGGATAGATTGAAAAATTAGCAGAGGGAAAAGCAATCTTCTCCAAAAGGCCTCTTAGGACAGCTCAAGGGAGAGACTCCACATTTGATTGCAGCGTGCAGGTGGGCAGGGCAGAGCAGTTCCGGTCCACGTCATGTTGTCCGGTGTACCGTGTTACCTAGTGTGTCTTTGGGGTCCCTTTGGTCAGATATCTCTCCCTTTTCCCCTCGAGGCTCTCACGACAAGCCTAATGTGTCATGTTTAACATCCCCCGGTTTGTCGCGTTCGGTGTCATGGGTGTCCGCACGCGTTTGTGCCGGAGCTGCTCTGCCCTGCCGCATAACCTGCTGCAACAGGAGAAGTCCCGGGGACTTGGAATTTGTAATGTGGGGTGTAGTTGGACTCTAGGTGGGATTTGTCGATGGACACAAGATATCTGGAGCTCTTAAGTTATCCCGCAGCCCTTTGACTTTTGTCCTAACTCTTTTTCAGATTCAGATAGATTAAATCTATGCCAGAGGTACCCATCCCGGGTGAGGGGTTTCTCCCGAGCAGGTGAGGCACCATTTGTCTCTGCCGAGGAAGTGTAAATGGTGTCTGTGTTACAGCACTGTTCTTTGTCTTTCTTTTTAGGAAGTCAAAGCAGAGAGCAGCAGTCAAGGCTGAGTGGGCAAGGTGAGCATTGAGTAGCATACAGAAGCAGTGGTTATTGCTCAAGTCTCACTCTCTGGTGCAACTACAAGCATCCATTCTCGTTTGTGCGATTTAGGCAATCGACTCGGCGTATGTCCGGCCCCTGTCACCAACCGGCCGATGCACCGGGTTTCCTGCAAATATGAGCTCCATGGAAGTATTACAGGACTCCGTGATGATGAAGCCTTCAAATTTTCTATTTCACGGTCCCATCCGAGGAACCCTCGGGAGCGGCCGAGGAGTTGCGGTGAGCGGAGGAGGTAGGGAGGAGGGGGGAGGCTCAACTCAGGTCACAGCAATGGCAAATCACCTCGTCTCCACTTTACCCAGGCGCACCCTGCGACAACGGTGTCGGCCTCCAAGCGAGCCCGAAGCGTGCAGCCCGAGGAGCCGAGCATTCTTAGGAGAAGGGTGAGTAGCAGACTTGTCGTGTTTTGGCTGCCATGCTGCTAAGATCGTGCACTCACGTTTGGTTTCCTTTCTCTTGGCAGACTAAGAGAACAATAGCCCGTGTCAGCAGGGACTTCCCAGACGGTGCATCCGCTTCCTATCGAAGCTGACACGCATCGGCACACCCACCCGTCCGAGAGATAAGTAGAGGGCTGCAACCCACATAGGGGCTGAAAGTGGGGTGCTGGGTTGGGACTCTCTGGGGGGGGGGGGTGTTGAGTCAGCTCTGGAGATGAGGGTAGCCAAGAAGTGGGCCCTTAGGCCCATAAAAGGAAAGTCTCACTTTTGATCACAGTGCTGAGGTGCACAGGGCAGAGCAGTCCCAACGTGTATCGTGTCACTTGTCTATCGTGCATTATGTGTTGTTTGCATATCTCGGGTCTTTTACCTTAGGCCTTTGAGGGGCCTAGCAGAAACCCTGGCATCATTCTTAGCATCTGTGATCTCAGCATTCCTTGCCCCGGCACCCAGGCCATAGATGCGATTCTGATACCTGTCTGAGCTCCGCAATCAAAAGTTCTCTCTTTGGAAGCATCCAGTCAGATGTCTTGTCTTGTCAGGTCTTTTTCTGAGCTGTATGGATAGCTATGCCCTGCCAGGATCCATTATGGTGGATTAGGACTTGTAAGAATCTGAGGTTAGGGAGAGGATTCTGACCATAGGATTCCTGGGCATTCATCTTTACAGTTCTTGAAATAAATCATTCAGTTAGGATCTTCTTCCTCCAGGGTTCTCTGAGCCTCACCATCTCACCATCGGTCTCGCCTCGATCATCTCCTTTTGCATTCTCTCAGTCCTTGCAGCCATTTTCCTCTCCAAGGGATTTCCGTCCGTGTCTCGTGCCCATTGTTTGTCACGTCCCGTCCGTCCCGCGTCACCGGTGTACGCACGCATTTGTGCCGGAGCTGCTCTGCCCTGCCGCATAGCCTGGTGCAGTAGGAGAAGTCCCGGGGACTTGATGTTTGTAATGTGGGGTGTAGTTGGACTCTAGGTGCGATGTGTAGATGGACACAAGATATCTGGAGCTCTTAAGTTATCCTGCAGCTCTTTGACTTTCATCCTAAATTTCTTTCAGATGCAGAAGGATAAAATCCAGGGCAGAGCCCCCCATCCCGGGTGACGGGATTCCCCCGAGCAGGTGAGGCACCATTTGTCTCTGCTGAGGAAGTGTAAATGGTGATTGTGTTACAGCACTGTTCTTTGTCTTGCTTTTTAGGAAGTAAGTCCAGACACCAGTAGTCAAGGTGAGCAGTGGAGAGAAGTAGTTGTTATTGCTCAGCTCTCAGTGTCTGGTGCAGCTCTAAGTTTCCATTCTCTTTTTTTGTGGTTTAGGCAATCCACTCGGAGCCTGCCGAGCCCCCGTCACCAGCCGGCCGATGCACCGGGTTCCCTGCACGTGTGAGCCCTGTGGATGCGTTACAGGACCTGGTGATGAAGCCCAGAACTTTTCTATTTCAAGGTGCCATCCAGGTGGCCTTGGGCACCTGCCAAGGAGTTGGGGTGAGTCGGGGAAGTAGGGAGGAGGAGTGATGGTCCCCTCAGGTTTCAGCCATGCCAAATCACCTCATCTCCTCTTAACCCAGGCACCCCCTGTGACGACGGCCTCGGTCTCCAAGCGTGCCCGAAGCGTGCGGCCCAAGCAGCTGAGCGTTCTTAGGAGCACGGTGAGTAGCAGACTTGTGGGGTTTTGGCCGATGGGCTGCCGAGATTGGGCACTGATGTTTGGTTTTCTTTAATACAGCTGTCTAAGAGACACCAGCCCGGTGCCAGCAGGAGCTTCCCGGCCGACGAGGTGGCCTTTCTTTGCACCCGAGACCGGCATCCCCAGATGTGCGAGAGATAAGTAGAGGGCCACGACCCACAGAGGGGATGAAAGCAGGGTGCTGGTTTGGGAATTACTGGGAGGGGTTTTTCAGTCCACTTCGGAGGTGGCGGTGTCCCTGAAGCGGCCCCTTAGGCCCCATAAAAGCAAAGCCTGACTTTGGATCACAGTGCTGAGGTGCGCAGGGCAGAGCAGTCCTGGTGTGTATTGTGTCACTTGTCTTTTGTGTTTTATGTGTTGTTTGCATATGTCATGTCTTTTCCCTGAGCCCTTTGAGGGGCCTGTCAGAAACCCTGGCATCATTGTTAGCATCTGTGCTCTCTGCATTCCTCGGCCTGGCACCCAGGCCATAGAACTTTTGACTCGGGATCTCAGACAGGCATCAGACTCTCTTGTCTCTTTAGAAGCATCCGGTCGGATGTCTTTTCAGGTCTTGTTCTGAGCTGTATGGACAGCTCTGCCCCGCCAGGATCCATTATGGCGGACAAGGACTTGAAAGAACGTGAGGGCAGGTAGAGGCTTCTGGCCGTAGGATTCTCGGGCATCCATCTTTGCAGTTCTTGGAATAAATCATTCGGTTAGCATCTTCTTCCTCCAGGTTTCTCTGAGCCTCATCAGCTCACCATCGGTCTCTCCTCGGTCATCTCCTTTTGCATTCTCTCAGTCCTCGCAGCCATTTTCCTTGCCAGGAGATTTCTGTCCGTGTTGTGTCCCCCTTGTCTGTCACGTCCTGTCCTGTGTCACGGGTGTGCGCACACACATTTGTGCCGGAGCTGCTCTGCCCTGCCGCATAGCCTGGTGCAATAGGAGAAGTCCCGGGGACTTGAAGTTTGTAATGTGGGGTGTAGTTGGACTCTAGGTGGGATTTGTAGATGGACACAGGATATCAGGAGCTCTTAAGTTATCCTGCAACAGTTTGACTCTTGTCCTAACTTTTTTTTCAGATTCAGATGGATTAAATGTGTGCCAGAGGGCCCCATCCTGGGTGAGTGGTTTCCCCCAACCAGGTGAGGCACCGTTTATCTCTGCAGCAGAAGTGTTTGTGGTGATTCTGTTACAGCTCTGTTCTTTGTCTTTCTTTTTAGGAAGTAAATCTGGGTACCAGCAGTCAAGGTGAGCAGTGGAGAGAAGTAGTTGTTACTGCTCAGCTCTCAGTGTCTGGTGCAGCTCTAAGTTTCCATTCTCTTTTTTTGTGGTTTAGGCAATCCACTCAGAGCCTGCCGGGCCCCCGTCACCAGCCGGCCGATGCACCGGGTTCCCTGCACGTGTGAGCCCTGTGGATGCGTTACAGGACCTGGTGATGAAGCCCAGAACTTTTCTATTTCAAGGTGCCATCCAGGTGGCCTTGGCCACCTGCCAAGGAGTTGGGGTGAGTCGGGGAAGTAGGGAGGAGGAGTGATGGTCCCCTCAGGTTTCAGCCATGCCAAATCACCTCATCTCCTCTTAGCCCAGGCACCCCCTGTGGCGACAGCCTCGGTCTCCGAGCGTGCCCGAAGCGTGCGGCCCGAGCAGCTGAGCGTTCTTAGGAGCACGGTGAGTAGCAGACTTGTGGGGTTTTGGCCGATGGGCTGCCGAGATTGGGCACTGATGTTTGGTTTTCTTTAATACAGCTGTCTAAGAGACACCAGCCCGGTGCCAGCAGGAGCTTCCCGGCTGACGAGGTGGCCTTTCTTTGCACCCGAGACCGGCATCCCCAGATGTGCGAGAGATAAGTAGAGGGCCACGACCCACAGAGGGGATGAAAGCAGGGTGCTGGTTTGGGAATTACTGGGAGGGGTTTTTCAGTCCACTTCGGAGGTGGCGGTGTCCCTGAAGCGGCCCCTTAGGCCCCATAAAAGCAAAGCCTGACTTTGGATCACAGTGCTGAGGTGCGCAGGGCAGAGCAGTCCTGGTGTGTATTGTGTCACTTGTCTTTTGTGTATTATGTGTTGTTTGCATATGTCATGTCTTTTCCCTGAGCCCTTTGAGGGGCCTGTCAGAAACCCTGGCATCATTGTTAGCATCTGTGCTCTCTGCATTCCTCGGCCTGGCACCCAGGCCATAGAACTTTTGACTCGGGATCTCAGACAGGCATCAGACTCTCTTGTCTCTTTAGAAGCATCCGGTCGGATGTCTTTTCAGGTCTTGTTCTGAGCTTTATGGACAGCTATGTCCCACCAGGATCCATTATGGCGGACTTGGACTTGAAAGAACGTGAGGGCAGGTAGAGGCTTCTGGCCGTAGGATTCTCGGGCATCCATCTTTGCAGTTCTTGGAATAAATCATTCAGTTAGCATCTTCTTCCTCCAGGTTTCTCTGAGCCTCATCAGCTCACCATCGGTCTCGGTCATCTCCTTTTGCATTCTCTCAGTCCTCGCAGCCATTTTCCTTGCCAGGAGATTTCTGTCCGTGTTGTGTCCCCGTTGTTTGTCATGTCCTGTCTGTCCTGTGTCACGGGTGTGCGCACACACATTTGTGCCGGAGCTGCTCTGCCCTGCCGCATAGCGTGGTGCAATATGAGAAGTCCCGGGGACCTGGACTTTGTAATGTGGGGTGTAGTTGGACTCTAGGTGGGATTTGTAGATGGACACAGGATATCTGGAGCTCTTAAGAGCCAGACTGTTGCAGGATAACTTGTCCTAACTTTTTTTTCAGATTCAGATGGCTTAAATGTGTGCCAGAGGGCCCCATCCTGGGTGAGTGGTTTCCCCCAACCAGGTGAGGCACCGTTTATCTCTGCAGCAGAAGTGTATGTGGTGACTCTGTTACAGCTCTGTTCTTTGTCTTTCTTTTTAGGAAGTAAATCTGGGTACCAGCAGTCAAGGTGAGCAGTGGAGAGAAGTAGTTGTTATTGCTCAGCTCTCAGTGTCTGGTGCAGCTCTAAGTTTCCATTCTCTTTTTTTGTGGTTTAGGCAATCCACTCGGAGCCTGCCGAGCCCCCGTCACCAGCCGGCCGATGCACCGGGTTCCCTGCACGTGTGAGCCCTGTGGATGCGTTACAGGACCTGGTGATGAAGCCCAGAACTTTTCTATTTCAAGGTGCCATCCAGGTGGCCTTGGGCACCTGCCAAGGAGTTGGGGTGAGTCGGGGAAGTAGGGAGGAGGAGTGATGGTCCCCTCAGGTTTCAGCCATGCCAAATCACCTCATCTCCTCTTAACCCAGGCACCCCCTGTGACGACGGCCTCGGTCTCCAAGCGTGCCCGAAGCGTGCGGCCCAAGCAGCTGAGCGTTCTTAGGAGCACGGTGAGTAGCAGACTTGTGGGGTTTTGGCCGATGGGCTGCCGAGATTGGGCACTGATGTTTGGTTTTCTTTAATACAGCTGTCTAAGAGACACCAGCCCGGTGCCAGCAGGAGCTTCCCAGCTGACGAGGTGGCCTTTCTTTGCACCCGAGACCGGCATCCCCAGATGTGCGAGAGATAAGTAGAGGGCCACGACCCACAGAGGGGATGAAAGCAGGGTGCTGGTTTGGGAATTACTGGGAGGGGTTTTTCAGTCCACTTCGGAGGTGGCGGTGTCCCTGAAGCGGCCCCTTAGGCCCCATAAAAGCAAAGCCTGACTTTGGATCACAGTGCTGAGGTGCGCAGGGCAGAGCAGTCCTGGTGTGTATTGTGTCACTTGTCTTTTGTGTTTTATGTGTTGTTTGCATATGTCATGTCTTTTCCCTGAGCCCTTTGAGGGGCCTGTCAGAAACCCTGGCATCATTGTTAGCATCTGTGCTCTCTGCATTCCTCGGCCTGGCACCCAGGCCATAGAACTTTTGACTCGGGAGCTCAGACAGGCATCAGACTCTCTTGTCTCTTTAGAAGCATCCGGTCGGATGTCTTTTCAGGTCTTGTTCTGAGCTGTATGGACAGCTCTGCCCCGCCAGGATCCATTATGGCGGACAAGGACTTGAAAGAACGTGAGGGCAGGTAGAGGCTTCTGGCCGTAGGATTCTCGGGCATCCATCTTTGCAGTTCTTGGAATAAATCATTCAGTTAGCGTCTTCTTCCTCCAGGTTTCTCTGAGCCTCATCAGCTCACCATCGGTCTCTCCTCGGTCATCTCCTTTTGCATTCTCTCAGTCCTCGCAGCCATTTTCCTTGCCAGGAGATTTCTGTCCGTGTTGTGTCCCCGTTGTTTGTCATGTCCTGTCTGTCCTGTGTCACGGGTGTGCGCACACACATTTGTGCCGGAGCTGCTCTGCCCTGCCGCATAGCGTGGTGCAATAGGAGAAGTCCCGGGGACTTGAAGTTTGTAATGTGGGGTGTAGTTGGACTCTAGGTGGGATTTGTAGATGGACACAGGATATCTGGAGCTCTTAAGAGCCAGACTGTTGCAGGATAACTTGTCCTAACTTTTTTTTCAGATTCAGATGGATTAAATGTGTGCCAGAGGGCCCCATCCTGGGTGAGTGGTTTCCCCCAACCAGGTGAGGCACCGTTTATCTCTGCAGCAGAAGTGTTTGTGGTGATTCTGTTACAGCTCTGTTCTTTGTCTTTCTTTTTAGGAAGTAAATCTGGGTACCAGCAGTCAAGGTGAGCAGTGGAGAGAAGTAGTTGTTATTGCTCAGCTCTCAGTGTCTGGTGCAGCTCTAAGTTTCCATTCTCTTTTTTTGTGGTTTAGGCAATCCACTCGGAGCCTGCCGAGCCCCCGTCACCAGCCGGCCGATGCACCGGGTTCCCTGCACGTGTGAGCCCTGTGGATGCGTTACAGGACCTGGTGATGAAGCCCAGAACTTTTCTATTTCAAGGTGCCATCCAGGTGGCCTTGGGCACCTGCCAAGGAGTTGGGGTGAGTCGGGGAAGTAGGGAGGAGGAGTGATGGTCCCCTCAGGTTTCAGCCATGCCAAATCACCTCATCTCCTCTTAACCCAGGCACCCCCTGTGACGACGGCCTCGGTCTCCGTGCGTGCCCGAAGCGTGCGGCCCAAGCAGCTGAGCGTTCTTAGGAGCACGGTGAGTAGCAGACTTGTGGGGTTTTGGCCGATGGGCTGCCGAGATTGGGCACTGATGTTTGGTTTTCTTTAATACAGCTGTCTAAGAGACACCAGCCCGGTGCCAGCAGGAGCTTCCCGGCCGACGAGGTGGCCTTTCTTCGCACCCGAGACCGGCATCCCCAGATGTGCGAGAGATAAGTAGAGGGCCACGACCCACAGAGGGGATGAAAGCAGGGTGCTGGTTTGGGAATTACTGGGAGGGGTTTTTCAGTCCACTTCGGAGGTGGCGGTGTCCCTGAAGCGGCCCCTTAGGCCCCATAAAAGCAAAGCCTGACTTTGGATCACAGTGCTGAGGTGCGCAGGGCAGAGCAGTCCTGGTGTGTATTGTGTCACTTGTCTTTTGTGTTTTATGTGTTGTTTGCATATGTCATGTCTTTTCCCTGAGCCCTTTGAGGGGCCTGTCAGAAACCCTGGCATCATTGTTAGCATCTGTGCTCTCTGCATTCCTCGGCCTGGCACCCAGGCCATAGAACTTTTGACTCGGGATCTCAGACAGGCATCAGACTCTCTTGTCTCTTTAGAAGCATCCGGTCGGATGTCTTTTCAGGTCTTGTTCTGAGCTGTATGGACAGCTATGTCCCGCCAGGATCCATTATGGCGGACTTGGACTTGAAAGAACGTGAGTACAGGTAGTGGCTTCTGGCCGTAGGATTCTCGGGCATCCATCTTTGCAGTTCTTGGAATAAATCATTCAGTTAGCATCTTCTTCCTCCAGGTTTCTCTGAGCCTCATCAGCTCACCATCGGTCTCGGTCATCTCCTTTTGCATTCTCTCAGTCCTCGCAGCCATTTTCCTTGCCAGGAGATTTCTGTCCATGTTGTGTCCCCGTTGTTTGTCACGTCCTGTCCTGTGTCACGGGTGTCTGCACACACATTTGTGCCGGAGCTGCTCTGCCCTGCCGCATAGCCTGGTGCAATAGGAGAAGTCCTGTGGACTTGAAGTTTGTAATGTGGGGTGTGGTTGAACTCTAGGTGCGATGTGTCGATGGACACAAGTTATCTGGAGCTCTTAAGTTATCCTGCAGCCCTTTGACTTTCGTCCTAACTTTCTTTCAGATGCAGATGGATAAAATCCAGGGCAGAGCCCCCCATCCTGGGTGAGGGGATTGCCCTGAGCAGGTCAGTCACTGTTTGTTTCTGCAGAGGGAGCATAAATGGTGGCTGTTACAGCAGTGTTCTTTGTCTCTCTTTTTAGGAAGTCAAGGCCGAGTGGGTGAGGTGAGCATTGAGTAGCGTACAGAAGCAGTTGTTATTGCTGATGTCTCAGTTTTTGTGCAGTTGTAAGCATCTCCTCTTGTTTTTGTTGTCTTTTAGCTGGTCCACTTGCCATCTATCCTGGCCAAGCATATCCGTGCCAGGTGTGTGCAGGCTTAAGGTATTGTTGTGGCATCCTTGTCAGATTTGGGAGGTTGTGTTTTCACAGTATCTCAGCAAATTTTCTGCTTTGTTTCTTTGCAGGTGCTGTCGCTGCCCTAGGCACGCCAAGGAACAGAGGAGGGCAGGTGAGTCGGAGTTTAGGCAGGCTGACTCCTAGGTGAGCGTTACACAGCAGCATGCTAAGCGTGTACCTTTTCTTTTCGCCAGTATCTTCCGGGCACCCTCTGGAGTCAAATCAAGATTTGAGGTGAGCCGGGGCAGTGGTGCGGAAGAGTCCCGGGGATTACTGTTTTTGAGGGCAATAGTCAGGTTTTCTGTTTTGTCTTAGGTACCCTGAGGAGGCTCGTAGCCAAAGCTTGGAAACGGCAGCACCGAAGCACACACGGAGAGCATCTCAACGTCCACGTCCGACCGAGGATGGATTTTGTCTGCTCCTCTTCCAAAAGCTAAGTGTCGGGGACAGTGGCTGGGAGAAGGGTAAAAACCTTTGCTCTCACAGGAGGCAATCAGATGTCAGCTTAGGGGACAGGTCTGTAGGGGGGCGGGCTCTCTGGAAGTAAAGGGAGAGGGTTTCCCCTCAGCCTCGCCAGAGCCTTTGCCGGGCAGGGCAGTTCCGACCCATCTCCACATTTTCGCGTACTTTGTGTCGTCCGCCTCCCTCGACTCGACGTCGTCACGGATCTTTCCCCCGAGGAGCTCGCCTTCACGTCCGGAGCTACGGCCACGGTCACCCGGCAGTCGGCTTCTTTCTCTAGGCTCGCCGAGCCTCTCGAGCATCCTCTTAATTGCTGTGGCACTAACTTGTTTTAACGAGCTCCGTTTCATCATCACGTGCTCTCGTCATAGGGCTTCCTTTCCTTTGGCATCATCAGCCTCTGGCTCATCTTGCGTTAGGAATCTCGGGTCCCTACGGGGACAGTGCCAGGCAGTTGTCACTCGTCTCTGTGTTATGTCGTCTGTGTCTATGTTATGTCGTCTGTGTCTGTGTTATGTAGTCTGTGTCCATTGTCTTACGTGTCACAGGCCTTTGTCACGTCTCGATGCTTTATTGGCACTATTCCGTGCCACATTGCCCATATTCTAGTCACGTTCCTTTCCGGATATCCTTTATTCCGGCATCTTTACATTTTTACTCTTTGAGACAGGAATGTCTCAAAGGGACAAGATGTTCTCATCCGTCTTCCTTCTCACTACCGGCTTTGGTAGTGCCTTTTTTTCCACGCCATTCTCTTGGACTTCTGGAGGAAGCGTCTTACACCCTCCTCATGTGACTGCAGAAGTTCTATAGGTTCTATCTTCTCAAAGGGTATAGGGCTCAAGAATTAGTATCTTCCAGAGAGTTACCTCAAGTCCTGGCTTATACTGTATGTGCTTACATTGCTTGTACCTATGCTGGCTTATACTGTATGTACTTATATTGTGTGTACCTATGTTGGCTTATACTGTATGTACTTACACTCCATGTACACTTGCACTGTATGCGTCGGCTTATATCGTGTGTACTTACGTTGTACCACTTATGGTCGGAGCTGCCCTGCCCTGGCACATAGTCACAGTTAGGTAGAACAGTTATAAAAACTTGACTGTTCATCTGTCTTTTATGGGATTTTGGGTAGAAAATTTATTGGTCCAGAGCGGGGACAAGTCCTAGCTGTCAGATAGCCACTCGTTGACCGCTTCCTGTCGTCTCACAGGTCCCCGAGGCTGCCGATTTCCCCAGAATCTACCATTTGACGTCGAGGAGCGGCAGCCAGAAGAAGCGTGGAAGCGCGTTCTTCAGCGTCTCGAGTAAGAGCCACAGGGAACGTTTAAATGGGAGGAGTGCGTGAGCATGTGTCTGTGTCTGTCTGTGTCTGCTCATCTCTGAGCGTGCGAGCGCATGCTGACTGGATTTAACCGTGTGACTTTTGCTTTTCAGGTTTTTCAACTCATTTGTAAATTTAGAGTAAAAAATCCCTAGCCTGGTTCCCCACTGCCACCCCCGGCTGTTTTTTTTTTTTCTTTTTTTTTTTGCCCCCCGGCTGGGTTTTTTTCCCCGGTCCCGGTCGGTCTGCGAGGCGACGTTCATCACCAACGTTTGGGCGCGCACCGTCCAGGGACTGGGTATTTCGTCAGGCAGGAGGATTTTTTGGAGGCTCCTGGGAACCATGTTCCTGAGGACCAAGGATTGCTGGGGTGTAATTTAGCAGTTGTGAGGGGAGGGACGGTGAGTTTGTGTGTAATGTGACGGGGGTGTTAATGGTAGATGAGTGCTGTTTTTTGTGTGCTTTTGTTGTTTTGGGTGTCCTGTAACAATAAATCCACAAGTAATGAAAATAGAAAAAGGTTATAATCTTGTGTTAATATGTGTGTTGTGTTGTATTGCTCTGTATTGCAGTGTGAGCACAGGGTGAACTCTCTCCTCCTTGCTGTGACACCTGGGCTGGCAGGGATGACACAGTGACCTCTGCCGGCCCATGCTGCCTGTGCCATCACCTGGCACTGACGTGTTTGATGAAAATCCTTTTGCTGGGATTTTTCTCCTGAGAAGCCTCAGAACAGAAATGGAACCAATAACAATCTGGTGGCTGTGGAGTGTGGGCTGGAGATGGTTTAGCAACAGGGGCATCTTGGGTTGGTCTCCTGTGCATTGTTTCTACTTGATGACCAATCATGGTCCAGCGGTGTCGGGGCTGTGATCAGTCCCAGGTTTTTATTATTCATTCCTTTCCAGCTTTCTGATGTCTCCTTGCTCTTTTAGTATAGTTCTACTATCTCATTTTCTTTTAATATAATAGAGATGATAAAATAATATTTCAGCCTTCTGAAAGGGGGAGTCAAGATTCTTATCTCCTCCCTTGTCCTGGAGGACCCTCAAACACCACCACAATCAGCGGCCGAGTGGGTTTGTGCGAGCCCCTCAGGAACCCTCGGCCGGTCCTGAGTTGGCAGCCCCGGCACGGCCGAGAGCGGGGAGACACTCTCTGTGCCCCGATGGTACTGAGGGCACCTGGGCTGGGGGGAGACACTCTCTGTGTGTGCCCCGAGGGTACTGAGGGCCCCTGGGCTGGGGGGAGACACTCTCTGTGTGTGCCCCGAGGGTGCTGAGGGCACCTGGGCTGGGCCCCTGTGCAGCACAAGAGACACCAGAGGCAGCAGTAGAAGATAAAGGGCCGACTCTTAGCAGGGGTTAATGCAAGGTTTTATTAGGAGTCCCATAGGAGCTCCTGCACCTCAGGGGGCTCCTGCCGAGAGTCCCGGGAGCTGTGCCAAGGTTACATTTGAAGGGAGGTGGAAACCGACAGTAGATAACATCCTACCAACCATTAAGTGACCCTAAGGGATGGATGCTGGGGGATAGACATATAGGACAGCGTATGGGGCAAGGCCTGGGGGGCTGACCCCTAGCCTCTGGCTAATCACTCGAGGACTTGGACCGAAACTTCTGGATGGAGGGAATGGGAGGCTGAGTGATTGACAGAGAGGCAGGGTGGGCATTTGGGGATGATCTCATCCCGGGAGAGGGATAACACAGGTAAAGGGAGGGGGGTACAGTTTGGGATAAACCATTTGGGGAAAATATGAGGATACAAAACAAAATTACTTCAAAGTATTACAAAGTATAAAAATGCACTACAGCAGGTTTGGGCAGCACCAAATAAAATAAAATAAAAAGCTTTAAAAATAGAAAAATTAAAAATAAAAATTAAATTAAAAACAAAATTAAAAAAATAAATGCTTTAAAAATAGAAAAATTAGAAATAAAAAATAAAAATAAAATTAAAAAATAAAATGCTTTAAAAAGAGAAAAATTAAAAATAAAAATTAAATAAAAATAAAATTTAAAAAGTGCTTTAAAAATAGAAAAATTAAAAATAACAATTAAATAAAAAATAAAATTAAATAAATAAAATAAATGCTTTAAAAATATAAAAATTAAAAATAAAAATTTAATACAAACAAAATTTAAAAAATATAATAAATGCTTTAAAAATAGAAAAAATAAATATAAAAATTAAATTAAAAATTAATAAAATTAAAGGGTTTAAAAATAGAAAAATTAAAAATAGAAATAAAAAATAAAATTAAAAAATAAAAAAGGTTTCAAAATATAAAATTAAAAATAAAAAGTAAATTAAAAATAAAATTTAACAATAAAGAAGCTTTGAAAATAGAAAAATTAAAAATAAAAATTAAATAAAAAATAAAATTAAAAAAATAAATGCTTTAAAAATAAAAAAATTAAGAATAAAAATAAATAAAAAATAAAATTTAAAAAATCAAAACCTTTGAAAATAGAAAATTTTAAAAATAAAAATTAAATAAAAAACAAAATTAAAAAATAAATGCTTTAAAAATAGAAAAAATAAATATAAAAATTAAAAAAACCCCAAAATTAAAAAATAAATGCTTTAAAAATACAAAAATTAAAAATAGAAAAATAAATAAAAAACGAAATTAAAAAAATAAATGCTTTAAAAATAGAAAACTTAAAAAATTAAAAATAAAATTAAAAAATTAAAAGCTTTAAAAATAAAAAAATTAAAAACAAAAACAAATTAAAAAAATTTAAAAAAGGTTAAAAAATAGAAAAATTGAAAATTAAATAAAAAAATTTTAAAAATCAAATAAATGCTTTTAAAATAGAAAAATTAAAAATAAACATTCAATAAAAAACAAAATTAAAAAATATAATAAATGTTTTAAAAATAAAAGAATTAAATATAAAAATTAAATAAAAAATTAATAAAATAAAATGCTTTTAAAATAGAAAAATTAAAAATAAAAACAAATTTAAAAAATTTTAAAAAGGCTTTAAAAATAGAAAAATTAAAACTTAAATAAAAAAATTAAAAATCAAATAAATGCTTTAAAAATAGAAAAATAAACTTTCAATAAAAAACAAAATTAAAAAATATAATAAATGCTTTAAAAAAAAAAGAATTAAATATAAAAATTAAATAAAAAATTAATAAAATAAAATTATTTTAAAATAGAAAAATTAAAAATAAAAACAAATTTAAAAAATTTTAAAAAAGCTTTAAAAATAGAAAAATTAAAACTTAAATAAAAAAAATTAAAAATCAAATAAATGCTTTAAAAATAGAAAAACATTCAATAAAAAACAAAATTAAAAAATATAATAAATCCTTTAAAATAAAAAAATGAATTATAAAAATTAAATAAAAATTAACAAAATAAAAATCTTTAAAAATAGAAAAATGAAAAATAAAAATAAAAAAAATTAAAACAATAGTTTAAAAAGAGAAAAATTTAAAAAAATTTAAAATAAAATTTAAAAAAACCCCTTTAATAATAGAAAAATTAAAAATTAAATATAAATATTTAAAAAATAAAATAAATGTTTTAAAAATAAAAAAAATTTAAAAATTTAAAAAATAAAAAGGTTTAAAAATAAAAAGAAATAAAAAATAAAAAATACAAAGGCCTAAAAATAGAAAAATAAAAATTAAATAAAAAACAAAATTAAAAAAATAAATGCTTTAAAAAAAGAAAAATTAAATTTAAAAATTATATTTTAAAAAATTTTAAAAATAAAATAAAAAGCTTTAAAAATAGGAAAATAAAAAAACAAAAAAATTAAAAAAATAAAATAAAAAGCTTTAAAAATAGAAAAATTTAAAAAAACCCAAAATTAATAAAATAAAATTAATTAAAAATACATGAAAAACAAAATAAAAACTCTAAAGTGCTGTAAAGTGCCGTAAAATTTCCATAAAACGTCGTAAAACTGTCGTAAAGCGCGACCGTCGCAAAAGGTGCCGTAAAGCGCGACTGTCGCAAAACTGCCGTAAAGCGCGACTGTCGCAAAACTGCCGTAAAGCGCGACTGTCGTAAAAGGTGCCGTAAAGTGCGACTGTCGTAAAAGGTGCCGTAAAGCGCGACTGTCGTAAAACTACCGTAAAGCGCGACTGTCGTAAAAGGTGCCGTAAAGTGCGACTGTCGCAAAAGTGTCGTAAAAGGTGCCGTAAAGCGCGAGTGTCGCAAAAGGTGCCGTACAGCGCGACTGTCGCAAAACTGCCGTAAAGCGCGACTGTCGCAAAAGGTGCCGTAAAGCGCGACTGTTGTAAAAGGTGCCGTAAAGCGCGAGTGTCGTAAAAGGTGCCGTAAAGTGCGACTGTCGCAAAAGTGTCGTAAAAGGTGCCGTAAAGCGTGACTGTCGCAAAAGTGTCGTAAAAGATGCCGTAAAGTGCGACTGTCGCAAAAGTGTCGTAAAGTGCGACTGTCGCAAAAGTGTCGTAAAAAGGTGCCGTAAAGCGCGACTGTCGCAAAAGTGTCGTAAAAGGTGCCGTAAAGTGCGACTGTCGCAAAAGTGTCGTGAAGGGTGCCGTAAAGCGCGACTGTCGTAAAAGGTGCGTTTTTTCGACAGTCGCGCTTTACGACACTACCTTTTATGGAACTTTTACGGTACTTTACAGTACTTTACGGATTTTATTTGGTTTTTTAATTATTTTTAATTAATTTTTTTAAAATTTAATTTTTATTTAATTTTTTTAAATTTTCCTATTTTTAAAGCTTTTTTAAATTTTTTTTTTGTTTTAACTTTTCTATTTTAAAGCATTTATTTTATTTTTTAATTTTCCTTTTTATTTAATGTTTAGTTTAAATTTTTATATTTTTAAAGCATTTAAAAATTTTTCTATTTTTATTTTTTTCTTAATTTTTAGCTTTGAGGGGTTTTTTTAAAGCTTTTTTTCTTATTATTTTTGATTTAATTTTTATTTTTGATTTATCTATTTCTAAAGCTTTTTATTTAATTTTTTAATTTTTTAATTTTAATTTTTGATTTATTTTTTTAAAGCATTTATTTTTTTTAATTTTATTTTTTAGTTTTTAGTTTTCATTTTTTATTTATAAACTATTTATTTTATTTTTTTAATTTGATTTTTTATTTCATATTTATTTTTGCTTTATCTTTTTTTAAAGCATTTATTTTATTTTTTTAGTTTTTATTTATTTTTAGATTTGATTTTTTTATTTTTAAAGCATTTATTTTATTTTTTATTTTTTATTTAGTTTTTATTTTTGATTTTTCTATTTTTAAAGCTTTTTATTTTATCTTTTAATTTTATTTTTTATTTCATTTTTATTTTTTGCTTTTTTCTATTTTTAAAGCTTTTTTAAAAAATTTATTATTTATTTAATTTTTAGTTTTGATTTTTTTATTTTTAAAGCTTTTTTTAATTTTTTATTTAATTTTAATTTTTGATCTTTCTATTTTTAAAGCTTTTTTTAATTTTTTATTTAATTTTTTATTTCATTTTTAGTTTTAATTTTTTGTTTTTAAACTATTTTATCTTTCTAATATTATATTTTCTTTCATTTTTATGTTTTGCTTTTTCTATTTTTAAAGCATTTAATTTATTTTTTTAATTTTATTTTTTATTTAATTTTTGTTTTGATTTTTTTATTTTTAAACATTTTTTTTAAATTAATTTTTATTTTTGATCTTTCTATTTTTAAAGCTTTTTAATTTTTTTTTTAATTTTTAGTTTTAATTTTTTTATTTTTAAACATTTATTATATTTTTTAATTTTATTTTTTATTTCATTTTTAGTTTTAATTTTTTATTTTTAAACTATTTATTTTATTTTTTAAATTTTCTTATTTATTTAATTTTTAGTTTTGATTTTTTTATTTTTAAAGCATTTTTTATTATTTTTTATTTAATTTTTATTTTTGATCTTTCTGTTTTTAAAGATTTTTTTTTTATTTAATTTTTTAAAATTTTTCTATTTTTAAACCTTTTTTTTATTTTTTAATTTTATTTTATATTTCATTTTTAGTTTTAATTTTTTATTTTTAAACTATTTATTTTATCTTTTTAATTTTATTTTTTATTCAACTTTTATTTTTTGCTTTTTCTATTTTTAAAGCTTTTATTTTATTTTTTTAATTTTCCTTTTTATTTAATTTTTAGTTTTGGTTTTTTTATTTTTAAAACATTTTTTTATTTTTTATTTTTTATTTAATTTTTATTTTTGATCTTTCTATTTTTAAAGCTCTTTTTATTTTTTATTTAATTTTTAGTTTTAATTTTTTTATTTTTAAACATTTATTTTATTTTTCAAATTTATTTTCTTATTTCATTTTTAGTTTTAATTTTTTATTTTTAAACTATTTATTTTATTTTTTTAATTTTCTTTTTTATTTAATTTTTAGTTTTAATTTTTTTATTTTTAAAGCATTTTTTATTATTTTTTATTTAATTTTTATTTTTGATCTTTCTGTTTTTAAAGATTTTTTTATTTTTATTTAATTTTTAAATTTTTTTCTATTTTCAAAGCTTTTATTTTATTTTTTAATTTAATTTTTTATTTTTAAACTATTTATTTTATCTTTTTAATTTTCTTTTTTATTTAATTTTTATTTTTTGCTTTTTCTATTTTTAAAGCTTTTATTTTATTTTTTAAATTTTCCTTTTTATTTAATTTTTAGTTTTGATTTTTTTATTTTTAAACATTTTTTATTTTTTATTTTTTATTTACTTTTTATTTTTGATCTTTCTATTTTTAAAGCTCTTTTTATTTTTTATTTAATTTTTAGTTTTAATTTTTTTATTTTTAAACATTTATTTTATTTTTTAATTTTCTTTTTTATTTATTTTTAGTTTTAATTTTTCTATTTTTAAAGCATTTCTTTTATTTTTTAAAATTTTTTTTTAATTTTTAGTTTTAATTTTTCTGTTTTTAAAGCTTTTTATTTTTTAAATTTTCTATTTTTTTTTATTTTCCCAGTTTTAAAGCATTTATTTTATTTTTTATTTTATTTTTTATTTAATTTTTATTTTTAATTTTTCTAATTTTAAAGCTTTTTTTTTTATTTTATTTGGTGCTGCCCAGACCAACTCAAGCTGGTGATTGGGGTGGTGTTTGAGGGTCTTGCAGTTACCCAGATTAATAGGTAGAGATGGTGTTTGGAGGCCACAGTGTTACAGGTAGGGGTTAAACTGTTTTTTAGGGTCTTTCAGGTGATTTTTCAGGGATTTTTAGGGATATTTTAGGGGTTTTTTTTCAGGAGTTTTTTAGGAATTCTCTGGAAATGTTTAGGATACCTTTAGGGCTTTTTCAATAATTTTTAGGGTGTTTTAATGACTGTTTTACCCGGGCGCCCCAGCCACCCAAGGCACCCCATGCCAAGGGAAGAGCCCTTTTGCCAAGGGGCAGCATCTGAGCAGGCCAGGCAGCATGTGGGGTTCCAGGAGAGGGCTTTCAACTTTCCCCTTTTACTGTGCCAGTCCCTCCCAGAGCCCCCAGGCCCTCCACAGCACTCCCAGAAAGGAGAGGGGTTATTAGGAGAAAAAGGGTTTAGAAAAAAGGGAAAAAGCTTCCTTTTCCTTTATTTTTTGTGTTCAAACTGGGAGGGACTCTGCTTCCCCTGCAATTTTAGTGGTCTCAGTTGAAAGAATCCCTGCCTTTTCTGTGCTGTTCGGGGTATTAATTGACAGGGAGTCCTCATTTTTGATTATTTTCCTGTTTAAGTAGAAGGGGAAAACCTTGATAATGTTTCTTATGGGTTTGAATTAAGGGTAGCCAGCCCCTTTTTGTTGTCCTGAGGCCTAAATTGAGGGAGAAGCCCAGCTATACCCTCCATCTTAAGAGTTTGAACTGAGGGAAAAATCCCTCTTTTTTCATCACTGGAGAGATTTAAAGAGAGAGGAAAACCTCTGGATTCCACTGGAGAGGAAAACCCCTCTTTTCCCAGTACTTAAGGAGAATAAATTAAAGGGCAGAAGCTATTTATTTGCCATTGTATTAGTTTCAGTAGAGGTAGCTGCCCCATTTCCTCTGTTTAAGGGGTTCACTGGAAGGAAGCTCTGCTTTTTTCAGCATTTTAAGGGTTTAAAACTACATTTCAGGGCTCTTCTTTCTGTGCCATAGGACCAAGTATCTCAGAGCAGGGTAAGCCGGGCACGCACTTAACCCTTACACTGCCTGGGAAGCTTTTATTTTTCTTATTTTTACTTATAAAGTAGTTAGGCCTAATTAGAGGTCCCAAGGAGACTTAGACAATTGTCTCCACCCAGCTTAGTCACACGTGAAATACTACTTAGTAGCCACTAAGGAATGATTAGGAAAGTTAACAGCAAATCACCCAATTTATCTAGTTATGCTGTCTAAACAGAAACTTTTATTTCTTACCAGTTTTGTACCCTTTTGCTCCAAATAGATGTTGCAAAAAAAAAAGCACTGATATTTTTCTGGAGAGTTTTCTTCTATAACAAGCCCTCTACTCCCCTTGAAATCAAATTAGAAACGCCAAACACCTGCAGTCGCTCTGAGGGTTGTTATACCCCGTGGGATTCGCCCCCTCCCTTTTCCTGGGTGCCATGGGAATGAGAGGCGGGCACCATCAGGGGTATATTAACCCCAGCCTTTGCCCAGGGCCTTCATTCCCCCTCTGGGAGGTGCTGGGATAAGAGCTCTCCTCTCATTTCAGGTAAGAGGCTCTTTCAGTTTACCTCAGCTTGTTTTCAGCAGGTGTTTCTGGGCATCTAAAGCAACAGAGGCTTTGAAGATACTGTGAAGAAAACAGCCTGGAATACAGCGAGTATTTAAGTTCACAATTTTGGGTTTTGTGTTTAGGGGTGGTAAAGTGCATTTGTAATTTCTGATTTTGTTCTGTTTTTTTTTTTTTTTTAGGAGGAGTGCAGCTTCCAGAGGCTGCAGGTTGTGTCAGCTACAACACTTTTTTCAGCAGATTCATCGTGTCCCAAGAGGCATCTGCCCAGTGTCTAAGATGATGTTTGAGATTGAGGCTTCAGGTGAGTTGAGGATTGTGACTAGGAGAGGGAGGTTGAGCAGGTATCCGGTTAGGAGTTATTGTTGGGGGCATGGGTTTGAAGGCAGCAGGGTGAGAAAGGGTGTTTATTTGAGCCCCCCACCCCAGGCCTTTTAGAAGCCGAGCAGAGGCATTCACACGTCTTACAGCACACAAGGTCACCCACTGCACTCACAGGAATGCCATTTAACTTTGCTTTTCTCTAACCCAGGTGCCACTCATAATAACGGCCACAGCCTTGGAATCAGGATGAAGCTGGAGCCTGAAGGACTCAGGCACACTCAGGAGAGGGCAAGTAGCTGACTTGCTGGGATTTGGCCCACATAACTCTGTACTCATACATTGGTTTTGGTTTTCTTTATTGTAGCTGACCGAGAGGCTAACAGGCGATCACAGGGCCCTCTGAGGCAGACTCATTTCAGGTGCAACGTGGATCCTCATCACCGATCATCCAAAAGATAAGTCGGGGCCACGGCCTGGAGATGGGACAATGGGAGAGTAGCGGGTTGGGAGTTCCTGGGACAGATTTAAAAAATAGCAGAGGGAAAAGCAATCTCCTCCAAGGGGCCTCTTAGGACAGCTGAAGGGAGAGGCTCTGATTTTGATGGCAGCTTTCAGGCGGGCAGCGCAGAACAGTTCCGGTCCCTGTCATGTTGTCCGGCGTACCGTGTTACCTAGTGAGTCTTTGGGGTCCCTTTTGCCTTTTCCCCTCGAGGCCCTCACCACAAGCATGATGTGTTGTGTTTATCGTCCCCCTGTTTGTCACGTTCTGTGTCACGGGTGTCTGCACATATTTGTGCCGGAGCTGCTCTGCCCTGCCCTGCCGCATAGCCTGCTGCAAGAGGACAAGTCCCAGGGACTCGCAGTTTGTGGGGTGTTTGCAGAGTCTAGATGATATTCCTAGATAGACAGAAGATGTTTGGAGCTGTGAAGTTATCCTGCAGGCCTTTGACTTTTGTCCTCACTTTCTTTCAGACGCAGAAGGATAAAATCCAGGGCAAAATCCATCCACCCATCCCGGGTGAGGAGGTTCCCCTGAGCAGGTCAGTCACCGTTTGTCTCTGCAGGGAGAGTGTAAAGTGTGACTTTGTTACAGCTCTGTTCTTTTTCTTTTTAGGAGGTAAAGCTGGATATCAGCAGTCAAGGTGAGGTGGGCAAGGTGAGCATTGAGTAGCATCCAGAAGCAGTTGTTATTGCTCCAGTCTCACTTTCCGGTGCAACTCTAAGCATCCGTTCCTGTGTTTTCATCAGCCTCGGAGCGCGGCCGAAGGGTGCGGCCCCAGGAGCTGGGCATTCTTAGGAGAACGGTGAATGGCAGAATTGTTGGGTTTTGGCCAGTGTGCTGCAGCGATCATGCATTGATATTTGCATTTCTTTCATGTAGCTGACTAAGAAACAACAGGGAGTTGTTGAACAACAGTGCCAGCAGGAACTTCCCAGATGTTGAGGCTGCCTTCTTTTGCACCTGACACGGACCTGCATCCCCAGATGTCTGAGAGATAAGTAGAGGCGTACAACCCACAGAGGGGATGAAAGCGGGGTGCAGGGTAGGGACCCACCGGGAGGGGTTTTTGAGTCTCCTTTGGAGATGGGGGCGTCCATGAAGCGGACACCCTTAGGCCCCATAAAAGGAAAGCCTGACTTTTCATCACAGTGCTGAGGTGCGCAGGGCAGAGCAGTCCCGGTGTGTATCGTGTCACTTGTCTTTTGTGTATTATGTGTTGTTTGGGTATGTCATGTCCTTTACCTTAGGCCTTGGAGGGGCCTGTCAGGAGCCCTGGCATCATTGTTAGTATCTGTGATCTCTGCATTCCTAGAGAATGGCACCAATGCTATAGAGCTTTGGACTCAGGAGCTCAGACAGGCATCAGACTCTCTTGTCTCTTTAGAAGCATCCGGTCGGATGTCTTTTCAGGTCTTGTTCTGAGCTGTGTGGACAGCTCTGCCCCGCCAGGATCCATTATGGCGGACTTGGACTTGAAAGAATGTGAGGGCAGGTAGAGGCTTCTGGCCGTAGGATTCTCGGGCATCCATGTTTGCAGTTCTTGGAATAAATCATTCGGTTAGCATCTTCTTCCTCCAGGTTTCTCTGAGCCTCATCAGCTCACCCTCGGTCTCACCTCGGTCATCTCCTTTTGCATTCTCTCAGTCCTCGCAGCCATTTTCCTTGCCAGGAGATTTCTGTCCGTGTTGTGTCCCCCTTGTCTGTCACGTCCTGTCCTGTGTCACGGGTGTGCGCACACACATTTGTGCCGGAGCTGCTCTGCCCTGCCGCATAGCCTGGTGCAATAGGAGAAGTCCCGGGGACTTGAAGTTTGTAATGTGGGGTGTAGTTGGACTCTAGGTGGGATTTGTAGATGGACACAGGATATCAGGAGCTCTTAAGTTATCCTGCAACAGTTTGACTCTTGTCCTAACTTTTTTTTCAGATTCAGATGGATTAAATGTGTGCCAGAGGGCCCCATCCTGGGTGAGTGGTTTCCCCCAACCAGGTGAGGCACCGTTTATCTCTGCAGCAGAAGTGTTTGTGGTGATTCTGTTACAGCTCTGTTCTTTGTCTTTCTTTTTAGGAAGTAAATCTGGATACCAGCAGTCAAGGTGAGCAGTGGAGAGAAGTAGTTGTTATTGCTCCGGTCTCAGTTTCTGGTGCTGCTCTAAGTTTCCATTCTCTTTTTTGTGCCTTAGGCAATCCAATCAGAGCCTGCCAAGCCCCCGTCACCAGCCGGCTGATGCACCCGGTTCCCTGCACGTGTGAGCCCTGTGGATGCGTTACAGGATCTGGTGATGAAGCCCTGATCTTTTCTATTTAAAGGTGCCATCCAGGTGGTCTTGGGCAGCTGCCAAGGAGTTGCGGTGAGTAGGGGAAGCAGGAAGGAGCAGCGAGGGTCCCGTCAGGTTTCAGCCATGCCACATGACCTCGTCTCCTCTTACCCCAGGCTTAACCCGTGACAACGGCATCAGCCTCGGAGCGCGGCCGAAGGGTGCGGCCCCAGGAGCTGGGCATTCTTAGGAGAACGGTGAGTGGCAGAATTGTTGGGTTTTGGCCAGTGTGCTGCAGAGATCGTGCATTAATATTGGCATTTCTTTCATGTAGCTGACTAAGAAACAACAGGGAGTTGTTGAACAACAGTGCCAGCAGGAACTTCCCAGATGTTGAGGCTGCCTTCTTTTGCACCTGACACGGACCTGCATCCCCAGATGTCTGAGAGATAAGTAGAGGCGTACAACCCACAGAGGGGATGAAAGCGGGGCGCAGGGTAGGGACCCACCGGGAGGGGTTTTTGAGTCTCCTTTGGAGATGGGGGCGTCCATGAAGCGGACACCCTTAGGCCCCATAAAAGGAAAGCCTGACTTGTGATCACAGTGCTGAGGTGCGCAGGGCAGAGCAGTCCCGGTGTGTATCGTGTCACTTGTCTTTTGTGTATTATGTGTTGTTTGGGTATGTCATGTCCTTTACCTTAGGCCTTGGAGGGGCCTGTCAGGAGCCCTGGCATCATTGTTAGTATCTGTGATCTCTGCATTCCTAGAGAATGGCACCAATGCTATAGAGCTTTGGACTCAGGAGCTCAGACAGGCATCAGACTCTCTTGTCTCTTTAGAAGCATCTGGTCGGATGTCTTTTCAGGTCTTGTTCTGAGCTGTGTTGACAGCTCTGCCCCACCAGGATCTATTATGGCGGACTTGGACTCGAAAGAACGTGAGGGCAGGTAGAGGCTTCTGGCCGTAGGATTCTCAGGCATCCATGTTTGCAGTTCTTGGAATAAATCATTCGGTTAGCATCTTCTTCCTCCAGGTTTCTCTGAGCCTCATCAGCTCACCCTCGGTCTCACCTCGGTCATCTCCTTTTGCATTCTCTCAGTCCTCGCAGCCATTTTCCTTGCCAGGAGATTTCTGTCCGTGTCGTGTCCCCGTCGTCTGTCACGTCTTGTCTGTCCCGTGTCACGGGTGTCTGCACACATTTGTGCTGGAGCTGCTCTGCCCTGCCACATAGCCTGGCGCAATAGGACAAGCCCTGGGGGGTTGAAATTTGTAATGTGGGGTGTACTTGGAATCTAGATGCCATTCCTAGATTGACCTAAGGTGTTTGCAGCTTTTGAGTTATCCTGCAGGTGTTTGACATATGTTCTGACTTTCTTTCAGGTGCAGATGCATTGCACCCATGGCAGAGCCCCCATCCTGGGTGAGTGGGTTCCCACAAGCAGGTCAGTCACCATTTGTCTCTGCAGGGGAAGTGTCGAGGGTGACCCTGTTACAGCTCTGTTCTTTTTCTTTATTTTTAGGAAGTAAAGCTGGATCTCAGCAGTCAAGTTCAGGAGAGCAAGGTGATCAGGAGCATTTCTTGTTGCTGAGGTCTCAATTCCTGGGGCAAGTCTAAGTCTCCATTCTCTTTTGTGTGGTTTAGGCAATCCACTCGGAGCCTGCCGAGCCCCCGCCACCAGCCGGCCGATGCACCGGGTTCCCTGCACGTGTGAGCCCTGTGGATGCGTTACAGGACCTGGTGATGAAGCCCAGAACTTTTCTATTTCAAGGTGCCATCCAGGTGACCTTGGGCAGCTGCCAAGGAGTTGTGGTGAGTCGGGGAAGTAGGGAGGAGGAGCGAGGGTCCCCTCAGGTTTCAGCCATGCCAAATCCCCTCATCTCCTCTTAACCCAGGCACCCCCTGTGACGACGGCCTCGGTCTCCAAGCGTGCCCGAAGCGTGCGGCCCAAGCAGCTGAGCGTTCTTAGGAGAAGGGTGAGTAGCAGACTTGTGGGGTTTTGGCCGATGGGCTGCCGAGATTGGGCACTGATGTTTGGTTTTCTTTAATACAGCTGTCTGAGAGACACCAGCCCGGTGCCAGCAGGACCTTCCTGGCCAACGAGGTTTCCTTTCTTCGCACCTGAGACCGGCATCCCCAGATGTGCGAGAGATAAGTAGAGGGCCACAACCCACAGAGGGGATGAAAGCAGGGTGCTGGTTTGGGAATTACTGGGAGGGGTTTTTGTTTCCCCTTCGGAGGTGGCGGTGTCCCTGAAGCGGCCCCTTAGGCCCCATAAAAGCAAAGCCTGACTTTGGATCACAGTGCTGAGGTGCGCAGGGCAGAGCAGTCCCGGCGTGTATTGTGTCACTTGTCTTTTGTGTATTATGTGTTGTTTGCATATGTCATGTCTTTTCCCTGAGCCCTTTGAGGGGCCTGTCAGAAACCCTGGTATCTTGTTAGCATCTGTGATCTCTGCATTCCTCGTCCTGGCACCCAGGCCATAGAACTTTTGACTCGGGATCTCAGACAGGCATCAGACTCTCTTGTCTCTTTAGAAGCATCCGGTCGGATGTCTTTTCAGGTCTTGTTCTGAGCTGTATGGACAGCTATGCCCCGCCAGGATCCATTATGGCGGACAAGGACTTGAAAGAACGTGAGTACAGGTAGTGGCTTCTGGCCGTAGGATTCTCGGGCATCCATCTTTGCAGTTCTTGGAATAAATCATTCAGTTAGCATCTTCTTCCTCCAGGTTTCTCTGAGCCTCATCAGCTCACCATCGGTCTCTCCTCGGTCATCTCCTTTTGCATTCTCTCAGTCCTCGCAGCCATTTTCCTTGCCAGGAGATTTCTGTCCGTGTTGTGTCCCCGTTGTTTGTCATGTCCTGTCTGTCCTGTGTCACGGGTGTGCGCACACACATTTGTGCCGGAGCTGCTCTGCCCTGCCGCATAGCGTGGTGCAATAGGAGAAGTCCCGGGGACCTGGACTTTGTAATGTGGGGTGTAGTTGGACTCTAGGTGGGATTTGTAGATGGACACAGGATATCTGGAGCTCTTAAGAGCCAGACTGTTGCAGGATAACTTGTCCTAACTTTTTTTTCAGATTCAGATGGATTAAATGTGTGCCAGAGGGCCCCATCCTGGGTGAGTGGTTTCCCCCAACCAGGTGAGGCACCGTTTATCTCTGCAGCAGAAGTGTTTGTGGTGACTCTGTTACAGCTCTGTTCTTTGTCTTTCTTTTTAGGAAGTAAATCTGGGTACCAGCAGTCAAGGTGAGCAGTGGAGAGAAGTAGTTGTTATTGCTCAACTCTCAGTGTCTGGTGCAGCTCTAAGTTTCCATTCTCTTTTTTTGTGGTTTAGGCAATCCACTCGGAGCCTGCCGAGCCCCCGTCACCAGCCGGCCGATGCACCGGGTTCCCTGCACGTGTGAGCCCTGTGGATGCGTTACAGGACCTGGTGATGAAGCCCAGAACTTTTCTATTTCAAGGTGCCATCCAGGTGGCCTTGGGCACCTGCCAAGGAGTTGGGGTGAGTCGGGGAAGTAGGGAGGAGGAGTGATGGTCCCCTCAGGTTTCAGCCATGCCAAATCACTTCATCTCCTCTTAACCCAGACACCCCCTGTGACGACGGCCTCGGTCTCCGAGCGTGCCCGAAGCGTGTGGCCCGAGCAGCTGAGCGTTCTTAGGAGAAGGGTGAGTAGCAGACTTGTGGGGTTTTGGCCGATGGGCTGCCGAGATCAGGCACTGATGTTTGGTTTTCTTTAATACAGCTGTCTGAGAGACACCAGCCCGGTGCCAGCAGGACCTTCCCAGCTGACGAGGTTTCCTTTCTTCGCACCTGAGACCGGCATCCCCGGATGTCTGAGAGAGAAGTAGAGGGCCACGACCCACAGAGGGGATGAAAGCAGGGTGCTGGTTTGGGAATTACTGGGAGCAGGGGGTTTGAGTCCGCTTTGGAGGTGAGTAGGTTTGGAGGTGAGGAGTGTCCCTGAAGCGGCCCCTTAGGCCC
Source organism: Molothrus aeneus (assembly GCF_037042795.1). Lineage (NCBI taxonomy): Eukaryota > Metazoa > Chordata > Aves > Passeriformes > Icteridae > Molothrus > Molothrus aeneus. The sequence goes on along the minus strand of NC_089650.1, from coordinate 50,183 downwards.
CATAAAAGCAAAATCTCACTTTTGATCCCAGTGCTGAGGTGAGCGGGGCAGAGCAGTCACGGTGTGTATTGTGTCACTTGTCTTTTGTGTATTATGTGTTGTTGGATATCTCATGTCTTTTATCATAGCCCTTTGAGGGGCCTGTCAGAAACCTTGGCACCAGTCTTAGCATCTGTACTCTCAGCGTTCCTTGCCCTGGCACCGATGCCATGGAACTTTTAACTTGGTAGCTCAGACAGGTATCAGAATAGCAACTCTTTTTCGAAGCATCCGGTCAGATGTCTTTTCAGGTCTTGTTCTGAGCTGTACGGACAGCTATGCCCTGCTAGGATCCATTATGGCAGATTAGGACTTGTAAGAATGTGGGGACAGGTAGAGGCTTCTGGCCGTAGGATTCTCGGGCATCCATCTTTGCAGTTCTTGGAATAAATCATTCAGTTAGCATCTTGTTCCTCCAGGGTTCTCTGAACTTCATCAGCCCGCCATCAGTTTCACCTTGGTCTTCTAATTTTGCGTCCTCTCGGTGCTCGCTGTCATTTTCCTTACCCAGAGATTTCTGTTCCTGTTGTGTCCCCGTTGTTTGTCCTGTCCTGTGTCACAGGTATCTGCACACACATTTGTGCTGGAGCTGCTCTGCCCTGCTGCATAGCCTGGTGTAATAGGCGAAGTCCCGGGGACTCGATGTTTGTAATGTGGGGTGTAGTTGGACTCTAGGTGGGATTTGTAGATGGGCGCAAGATGTCTGGAGCTCTTAAGTTATCCTGCAGCTCTTTGATTTTTGTCCTTTCTTTCAGGTGCAGAAGGATAAAATCCAGGGCAGAGCCCCCCATCTTGGGTGAGGGGATTCCCCCGAGCAGGTCAGTCACTGTTTGTCTCTGTAGAGGGAGCATAAATGATGGCTGTTACAGCAGTCTTCTTTGTCTCACTTTTTAGGAAGTCAAAGCAGAGAGCAGCAGTCAAGGCCGAGTGAGTGAGGTGAGCATTGAGTAGTGTACAGAAGCAGTTGTTTTTGCTGATGTCTCAGTTTCTGGTGCAGCTCTAAGCATCTCCACTTTTTTTTCTATTTTAGGTGGTCCGCTTGCCATCTATCCTGGCCGAGCATGCCCATTCCAGGTGTGTGCAGGCTTAAGGTATTGTTGTGGCATCCTTGTCAGATTTGGGAGGTTGTGTTTTCACAGTGTCTCAGCATGCTTTTCTGCTTTGTTTCTTTGCAGGTGCTGTCGCTGCCCTAGGCACGCCCTGGATCAGAGGAGGGCAGGTGAGTCGGGGTTTAGGCAGGCTGACTCATAGGTGAGCGTTACACAGCAGCATGCTAAGCGTGTCCCTTTTCTCTTTGCAGGTATCTTCTGGGCATCCTCTGGAGTCAAATCAAGATTTGAGGTGAGCTGGGGCAGTGGTGCGGAGGAGTCCCGGGGATTACTGCTTTTGAGGGCAATAGTCACCTTTTCTGTTTTGTCTTAGGTACCCTGAGGAGCCTCGTAGCCAAAGGTTGGAAAGGACAGCACCGAGGCACACACAGAGCATGTTTCATCATCCACGTCCGACCAAGGATGGATTTTGTCCGCTCCTTTTCCAAAAGCTAAGTGTCGGGGCCAGTGGTTGGGAGAAGGGGAAAAACCTTTACTATCGCAGAGGGCAATTTGATGTCAGCTTGGTGGAGAGGTCTGTAGCGGGACAGGCTCTCTGGAAGTAAAGGGAGAGGGTTTCTCCTCAGCCTGACCAGAGCCTTTGCCGGGCAGGGCAGTTCCGACCCATCTCAGGATTCTCGTGAACTTTGTGTCGTCCGCCTTCCTTGACTCGACGTTGTCACAGATCTTTCCCCTGAGTAGCTCGCCTTCAGGTCCGGAGCTATCGCCACGGTCACCCAGCAGTCGGCTTCCTTCTCTAGGCTCGCTGAGCCTCTCGAGCATCCTCTTAACTGCTGTGGCACTAACTTGTTTTAACGAGTTCCGTTTCATCATCACGTGCTCTCGTCATAGGGCTTCCTTTCCTTTGGCATCATCAGCCTCTGGCTCATCTTGCGTTAGGAATCTCGGGTCCCTACGGGGACAGTGCCAGGCAGTTGCCACTTGTCTCTGTGTTATGTCACCCATGTCTATGTTATGTTGTCCGTGTCTGTGTCCGTTGTCTTCCATGTCATAGGCCTTTGTTACGTCTCGATGCTTTATCGGCACTATTCTGTGCCATATAGGCCGTATTCTACTCACGTTCCTTTCTGGATATCCCTTCTTCTGGCATCTTTACATTTTTACTCTTTGAGACAGGAATGTCTCAAAGGGACAAGATGTTCTCATCCATCTTCCTTCTCACTACCAGCTTTGGTAGTGCCTTTTTTCCATGCCATTCTCTTGGACTGCTAGAGGGAGTGTCTTACACCCTCCTCATGTGACTGCAGTACTTCTATAGGTTCCATCTTCTCAAGGGTATAGGACTCAAGAATTCATCTTCCAGCAAGTTATCTCAAGTCCTGGCTTTTATATTGTGTGTACCTATGTTGGCTTATACTGTATGTACCTACACTCTATGTACACTTGCACTGTATGCATCGACTTACATTGTTGTGTGTACTTATATTGTACCACTTATGGTTGGAGCTGCCCTGCCAAGGCACATAGTCACAGTTAGGTAGAAGAGTTATAAAAACTTTACTGTTCATCTATCTTTTATGGGATTTTGGGTAGAAAACTTATTGGTCCAGAGTGGAGACAAGTCCTAGCTGTCAGATAGCCACTTGTTGACCGCTTCCTGTCGTCTCACAGGTCCCTGAGGCTGCTGATTTCCCCAGAATCTACCAATTGATGTCAAGCAGCGCAGCCAGAAGATGTGTCGCAGCACGTTCTTCAGCGTCTCGAGTAAGGGCCGCAGCGAGCGTGTAAGTGGGAAGAGTGTGTGAGCGTGTGTGAGAGCACGTGTTTGTCTGCGTCTGCTCGTCTCTGCATGTGTCAGCGCATGCTGACTGGATTTAACCTTGTGTGTGTGACTTTTGCTTTTCAAGTTTTTCAACTCATTTTTAAATTTAGAATAAAAAATCCCCAGCTGGGTTCCCCCCCCCCCCCCCCCCCGGCTGTTTTTTTTTTTTTTTCCTTGGTCCCGGTCAGTCTGTGAGGCGACGTTCATCACCAAAGTTTGGGTGCGGACCGTCCAGGGACCAGGGTTTTTTTGTCAAGCAGGAGGATTTTTTTGAGGCTCCCGGGAACCACGTTCCCAAGGACCAATGATTGCTGGGGTGTAATTTAGCAGTTGTGATGAGAGGGATGGTGACTTCGTGTGTCATTTGAAGGGGGTGTTAATGGTAGATGAGTGTTGTTTTTTGTGTGCTTTTGTTGGTTTGGGTTTCCTATAACAATAAATCCACATGTAATGAAAATAGAAAAAGGTTATCATCTTGTGTTAATATGTGTGTTGTGTTGTATTGCTCTGTATTGCAGGGTGAGCACAGGGTGAACTCTCTCCTCCTTGCTGTGACACCTGGGCTGGCAGGGATGACACAGTGACCTCGGCCGGCCGATGCTGCCTGTGCCATCACCTGGCACTGACGTGTTTGATGAAAATCCTTTCGCTGGGATTTTTCTCCTGAGAAGCCTCAGAACAGAAATGGAACCAGTAACAATCTGCTGGCTGTGGAGTGTGGCCTGGAGATGGTTTAGCACCAGGGGCATCTTAGATTAGTCTCCTGTGCATTGTTTCTACTTGATGACCAATCATGGTCCAGCTGCGTCGGGGCTGTGAGCAGTCCCAGGTTTTTATTATTCATTCCTTTCCAGCTCTCTGATGTCTCCTTGCTCTTTTAGTGTAGTTCTAATATCTCATTTTCTTTTAATATAATAGAGATCATAAAATAATATTTCAGCCTTCTGAAAGGTGGAGTCAAGATTCTCGTCTCTTCCCTCGTCTTGGGGACCCTCATCACCACAATCAGCGGCCGAGCGGGTTTGTGCGAGCCTCTCAGTAACCTTCGGCTGGTCCCGAGTCGGCAGACACCGGGGGGCAGCCCCGACACGGCCGAGAGCGGGGAGACACTGTCTGTGCCCCGAGGGTGCTGAGGGCACCTGGGCTGGCGGGAGACACCCTCTGTGCCCTGAGGGTACTGAGGGCACCTGGGCTGGGGGGAGACACTCTCTGTGTGTGCCCCGAGGGTGCTGAGGGCACCTGGGCTGGGGGAGACACTCTCTGTGTGTGCCCCGAGGGTGCTGAGGGCACCTGGGCTGGCAGGGAAGACACTCTCTGTGTGTGCCCCGAGGGTGCTGAGGGCACCTGGGCTGGGGGAGACACTCTCTGTGTGTGCCCCGAGGGTGCTGAGGGCACCTGGGCTGGCAGGGAAGACACTCTCTGTGTGTGCCCCGAGGGTGCTGAGGGCACCTGGGCTGGGGGGAGACACTCTCTGTGTGTGCCCCGAGGGTGCTGAGGGCCCCTGGGCTGGGGGGAGACACTCTCTGTGTGTGCCCCGAGGGTGCTGAGGGCCCCTGGGCTGGGGGGAGACACTCTCTGTGCCCCACGGGTGCTGAGGGCACCTGGGCTGGGCCCCTGTGCAGCACAAGAGACACCAGAGACAGCGGTAGATGATAAAGGGCTGACTCTTAGCAGGGGTTAAGCCAAGGTTTTATTAGGAATCCCAAAGGAGCTCCTGCACCTCAGGGGGCTCCTGCCGAGAGCCCCGGGAGATGTGCCAAGGTCACCTTTAAAGGGAGGTGGAAACCAAAAGTAGATAACATTTTACCAACCATTAAGTGACCCTAAGGGATGGATGCTGGGGGATCCAGACATACAGGACAGCGTATGGGGCAAGGCTTGGGGGGCTGACCCCTGGCCTCTGGCTCATCACTCGACGACTTGGACCGAAACTTCTGCATAGAGGGGATGGGAGGCTGAGTGATTGACAGAGAGGCAGGGTGGGCGTTTGGGGATGATCTCATCCCGGGAGAGGGATAACACAGGTAGAAGGAGGGGGGTACAGTTTGGGATAAACCATTTGGGGAAAATATGAGGATACAAAACAAAATTACTTCAAAGTATTACAAAGTATAAAAATGCCCTACAGCACGTTTGGGCAGCACCAAATAAAATGTAATAAAATGCTTTAAAAATAAAAAAATTAAAAATAAAAATTAAATAAAATTTAAAAAAAAACAAAATTAATTTAAAATAAATGAAAAACAAAATAAAAACTGTAAAGTGCTGTAAAGTGCTGTAATCGTTCCATAAAAGGTAGTGCCATAATGCAAGACCCTCAAACACCACCACAATCACCAGCTTGAGTTGGTCTTGGCAGCACTAAATAAAAAAAACTAAAAACCTTTAAAAATAGAAAAATTAAAAATAAAAAATAAAATTAGAAAAATACAGAAAGCTTTAAAAATAGAAAAATAAAAAATAAAATTAAAAAATAAAATTAAAGCTTTAAAAATAGAAAAAAGAAAAATAAAATTTAAATTAAAAAAAAAATACAAAGGCTTAAAAATAGAAAAATTAAAAATAATAAGTAAATAAATTTTTAAAATAAAATAAAGCTTTAAAAATAGAAAAATTTAAAATAAACATTAAGTAAAAAATAAAATTAAAAAATTAAAATAAATTTAAAATAAACTAAAAACAAAATAAAAACCGTAAAGTGCTGTAAAGTACCATAAAAGTTCCATAAAGGGTAGTGCCGTAAAGCGCGACTGTTGTAAAACTGCCGTAAAGCGCGACCGTCGCAAAAGGTGTCGTAAAGCGCGACTGTCGTAAAAGGTGTCGTAAAGCGCGACTGTCGTGAAAGGTCACGTAAAGCGCGACTGTCGCAAAAAAATTGCCGTAAAGCGCGACTGCCGTAAAATTGTGCCATATAGGCTGGCAGCGCTGTGGCCGTCACGGAATGCCGCACAAGATCGCGACGGCCTCCCGAGTGGGCGTGTCCGGGACGGAGCGCCGTGTCGACGGGCTGACGTCATTAGGCGGCACTCTGCCTGCAGTGCGCCGGTGCAGACGGCAGGGGGCGCTGTGCCTGCAGTGCGCCAATGCAGACGGCAGGGGGCGCTGTGCCTGCAGTGCGCCAAAGCAGGCGGCAGGGGGCGCTGTATAAATAGAGTATTAAGTATAAACTATCTAGAAGAAGAAATAAAAGCTCTATGTCACCTGCAGCTGTAGAAAATTTCAGCTCCCATGGAGGAAATAGTTTTCCTAAAATCATTACCGTTTTGGGGTTTTTTGCACTCCCCGGTAGCCTGAACGTTTCTACTGCTGCTTTTTTATTCTAAAGCTAGAATGGAAATCCAAGATTAGAAATACAGGGAAAGAAAGAGAGAAAGAAAGAAAGAAAGAAAGAAAGAAAGAAAGAAAGAAAGAAAGAAAGAAAGAAAGAAAGAAACAGAAAGAAAGAAAGAGAGAGACAGAAAGAGAGCGAAAGAAAGAAAGAAAGAAAGAAAGAAACAGAAAGAAAGAAAGAGAGAGACAGAAAGAGAGCCAGAGAAAGAAAGAAAGAGAGAGAGAAAGAAATAGAGAAAGACAGAAAGAAAGAAAGAAAGAGAGGGACAGGAAGAGAGCCAGAGAAAGAAAGAAAGAGAGAGAGAAAGAAATAGAGAAAGACAGACAGAAAGAAAGAAAGAGAGAGACAGGAAGAGAGCCAGAGAAAGAAAGAAAGAGAGAGAGAAAGAAATAGAGAAAGACAGACAGAAAGAAAGAAAGAGAGAGACAGGAAGAGAGCCAGAGAAAGAAAGAAAGAGAGAGAGAAAGAAAGAAAGAAAGAGACAGGAAGAGAGCCAGAGAAAGAAAGAACGAGACAGAGAAAGACAGACAGAAAGAAAGAAAAGGAAAAAGGAAAGGAAGAAAAAAAAATGAAAAAGGAAAAGGGTGAGAGTGAAAAAGAAAGAGCGAAAGTGGAAAAGGGGGTGAAAAACAGAGTGAAAAAAAGAAAAAAGAGTTGGAGTGGAAAAGAAAGGACATTCGGGAGGGGCGGTGCTGCCTAAGGTGCTTCCGCGCCCAGGAGCGAAGGAGCCGTTTGATCCCCCGGCGGGACCGCAGCTCCCGGTGGCGGAAAACGGAGCGGTGGCTGTCAGTCCGAGACTACAACTCCCGGCAGGCCCTGCGGCCGTAAAGCGCGGCGTCTGACGCAACGGCCGACGCGCCATATGAATGGCTGGCGGGCCGAGGCGGCCGCGCGGCGGGGGAGCGGGCTGGGCGCGGGGAGCTCCCGGCGCCTCTCCCGCGCGGGACGGAGCCGCGGCAGCGACGCTGGAGGGGCGAAGCCTCCGGCCGGCCGCCCGCACGGAGCCGAGCGGCGCGGAAGGGGCGTCCGCCCGGTGCCTCGGCCTCGCTCAGCGGTCCCGGTGGCGGGGGCTCAGCTCGGGCGGGGCGCGCTGCCGCCCGCCGATGGCGGAGCGCCAGGCGGTGCTTTGCTGCCGCGGACCGGGAGCTGCAGGAGCCGCCCCGGGCGAGCGGCGCCGGGCGCTGCCGCGGTCACTGTGCGGCGGCTGGCGGAGGCGCGGGAGCCGCCGAGCTGCAGCCGTGTCCCTCGGGCTGCTGCCGCTGCTGCGGGCGGGGGCGGACGAGCGGCTGGAATGACACGGCTGCTGAGTGCCTCAGTGCTCGTGGCTCTTTCTTCCACGCAAACAGATGGAGCGGCATCGCTGAGCAGTAAAACACAGCGATGGCCCGGAGAATGGCGAGCGCAAGGAGCGCGCGGGCTGGATCCTTCTGCTGGCACAGGTGCGATCCGCAAACTCAGCCCCTTGTGCCCCTACCCTCCCGACCCCCAGGGGAAATGCTCTCCAGCCTCGAGCTGCTGCAAGACAAAACGTGTGATTTGACACTAGGGTCCGGAAAAGGTTTCCGTTTAGATTAGCAAATGCCTCAATTGTTCTTGGTTACATCCTAGGATCGGTTTCAGGCAGTGACTTTATACCGCTTGTCGGATTTTTCTTGTGCAATGGTAAGAAAATAGGCAGGTCTGATACTGGTTTCGCTTTTTTTCTACTTCATGTTCCATGAGCTGCTTTTATCCAAGCAATTGTTTTAAAGTTCTACTGTAGGCGTTTCTGGTTCGCTTTTTTTTTTTCTTTGCAGCACCCGTGACTTTTTTTTTTTTTTTTTTTTTTCTCTAAATCGGCAGCAAATATAGCTGAGTAAAATTACCTTGGTTTTCTTCCTTCTTAAATGTTTTTATTGATAATCCTATTTGAATATGCAGAACAAGTGGGTATGTCCTGTAATATATCCTAGCTTTTCTTGTTTACAGGGTACTCAGAAAATACTTTTCCCTTAGAGTCCCACTGAAACATTCTCAGTGCAATCTCCGTGAAGGTATGTGTTTACAAATAAGCCACCATCAGCTGAGATATTTGCCTGTGTACCTTTTCCTGTAATTCAGAGCTCGCGTTCTGCGGTTTTTATGATAAACCTATCAAACTTGCGAAACTGTTTTGCAAGTCTTAATCGTTGAAGGCAGCAAGAAGTGGTTTAAAAGCCTGTTCTTGAGCAGACAAAGGGAAAAAGTGTGAATTTGATGCTGAACTTGTCCTTTTTCATTTGACTTGCCTTGAATGATTTAGGAAGAGAGAGAACTAGAAAAAAAAGAGAAATAGAATTGGTTCTTGGGCCCTCCTAAAATGCTCCCCGTGATTCTGTGTGGAGCCAAAGTGAAGGGTGATGGAACAGAGCCCTGTGCTTTAGAAGGAAATCAATTTCAACCTGATCTCCACCCTGAGTCTCCCTAATTTCTGTTTTTAAAATGCAAACTAAGTTTAGGAAGTGTTGGAAGTTAGTATTTTGGGGAAGAAATGGCAGTTGCACCAACCGTTCCATTTCCCAGAGGCTCTGGGAACGATTCATTTTGTAAGCGCTGTAACTGCAATCGGTTGGTGGTTCGGGGTTGGAATGTGCACTTGCCCTCCTCTAAAGCACTCGTTCATTTGCATTTCAGTGCCAGGAGTCTTGAGAAACTGGAGAAGAGCCCAAGAGACATTTTTCATCCTGAGATACAAAAGGTAGGAAGTGACTTTTTTTTGTTTGGTTCTTTTTCTTTATGATTTCCTGGAAATAGAAGTAATTAAGTATAGATACTACTGGTTTGTTTCTTCCAGTAGCTAATAATAATAATAATAATAATAATAATAATAATAATAATCGAATACTACTTAAACTGTCTCTTTATCCATTGAACTGGCCATTTCAAATCCAAACTTCTAAACACAAATAAAACCATCATCCTTGTAGAATCTTTAATAGGAGGGGGCTAAAGATGCTGTTTTTGTTGACAGGATTTATTGGTTGTTGAAGGGCAAGAGGTGAGTACAAGCCTAACTACTTCTTGCTCACAGACCCGTCCGGTGAGTACAGCTTTGTATTTTGATGGGCTTTTGATGACTTCTAAATCAATTGCTCGTTACAGTAAAAAGAAGTAATGTTTTTTTGAACCTGACAGCAAAAATAACTTGAAGCACCAACTTAATAATAATTGATCACCCATCTAAGTTAATGGTTTTATGCTATACTATCAAAGTTTAAAGGTAAATTATCGTGTAGTAGGAGATAGTATAAAATGTATGTTCTGATGTGTAGGATGTATGCAAAGATTAGAGGACCCAAATTGTTATGTCTTCTGTTTGACTGTTTACCAAATAATATTTGGTTTTATTTTCCAGGGATCGGTGAATTTTAAATTTGGAATCCTCTATGCTAAGGATGGTCAGCTTACAGGTGATGAAATGTTCAGTCATGGTGAGTTTTCCACCTTCTCCTTAATTGTTTTGCTCATCTGAAAAAAAAAAAAGAAAAAAAAAAAAGGTATGTTTATTATTTGTTACCCTGTTCTGTCCGTTTCCTCAGTATTTGCTGGAGCTCTGCTTACCCAAGCTTTGGGTAAAAGAAGCTTTGGGTTCCTTCTGTCCCACTGGGTGTTGCCCAGTTTGGTTGCATCTGGTGAAATTCACCCTGAGCCCTTACAGAACCAGCTCAAACCACGTGAGAGCCATTCGCAGCTCTCTCAGGACACCCGGAGGAGGATGGGTGACGTTTCTGAGCATCTGGCAAGTGTACTTCTATCAAAACTCGGCCTGTGTAATTTCTGGGGAAAACCCTTCTGTATCCTGGAGGGTTCCTCAAACTCTGTTGAGGATCCAGTTAGCAGTTGCTCACCTGGATGGTTCCAGCTCCTCAAGTTAACACTTGTACTCTTGCCCTGTAGTTTAGATCTATTGTAGTTTTGTTATTTTGCACGATTTTACGTCTTTGGAAAATAACGTGCGTTTCACTCTTTGGAACCTCTCGGATCATTCTTTGGTGCAGCACCACCTAATGGGACACTTGGCTGCTGTGCTGAAGGGCTTGGTTACTAGGATTGTAAATCCCGGAGAGTTTGTAAGTCTTCTGTCCCCAGGGAGGTGTCACGCTTTGTTCACTCTGTTTGTCAGGTGCTGCTTCTCGTCGGAAGTATTAACTTCAAACTGCCCTGTTCTTTTTTTAACTTTTTTTCCTGGTTCTCTCCGTAGGGCAGGGAAGGACTCTCGTATCCTGGTCGTCAGACTCAGCGCTGCCCGAGAAGATACAGAGAGTGTAAAAATCATAAGAAGCAAATAGGACTGCAGAGGAAACAAACTGGAGAGAACAAAAGGTGATATTGTTCTCCTTAGCCTGGATTAGAAACATCCCCTGTGCTTTGATGCCGGTGGCTGCCAGGGGCTCGTTAGGTCTTTTTAGGCAGGTGTAGGTGTTCACTTGTAGGTTCTATTTTTTGGCAAAGGACCATGAGAGAAGTTTATTTCTACATCCAAATAAACATTCATCTTATCTGAACATAACCTGTCATCCCATTTCTGACGTTAAGGACTCCTGTATAAATACTTGGGGAGGTTTTCTTTGTCGTTTCTGAATGGTTCCATTTTGGTTCCATCTACCTGCCGGATACTTGAACGAGTCTGAGGTGGTTTAATTGCATACTGCTTCCTTGAAATTCTGTTGGTCTCTGCTTGGAACCCTTCTTGTAGTGCTCAATGAAAGACTTCTGATGGTGTTTTCTTGCCTGTTTGTGTTTAAGGTCGTGCTCTGATGCATTTACAGAAACCATGGCAGGAGAGAGTCAGCTGCTGGAGAAGAGGAGACAGTATTATCCCTGGGCAGCATAGAACTGCGCTACTGCTGTGTCATCAGCTGTGTCTGCACTGAAAGTAGCCACCTTCACTTGTAGGTAGCTCCTTGGTGCTTTAGGACACGCTGAGGGATTTATTCCTTTTGGGATCCACGATGAGAATTCCCAAGAGAGGTAGTAATAAGGTATGAGACTGGAAAAAAGCCTGTGTCCTTGGAATGTTGTTGTTGTCGTCAAAAGTTAATTTTTCCTTCTTTCTTAGCCAGTAGTCAGCTTTTTGCTTTATTTTTTGTGGGATCAGTACTTGATTGTTTAAAAAATGGCTTCAAAATAACTGCAGCGGCTGGCCACCAGGACCTTGTTCAGATTTGCCTATTTGCTTGTAGCTAAAACGTTTCCATATTGTTTCTCGTTCTATTGAAGAAACTGCTGCCCAGTCAACTAAGAACTGAACATCTATCTGTCTAGGACATGGGGAGAGGATTTAGGTCGTGTCTTTGTTTCCAGAAAAAAGTTCCAGTGTAGTTTCTAACTAGAGGAAAAGGGGGGGTGAGGACTCGGGGCTCTGATGCCGTTGGGGGCACCCCGAGGTGCCCAGGAGAGGGAGCCCCACTGCGGTGCAGGAGCAGGTATGTTATCACGTACTAGAGAGCAAATGATAAATAGAAAGAGGAAAATTATAAATATAAAAATATTTTTTAAATCGTTAAAGAAAGCGGTTTTTTTTACTTGTCAGTAGGCAGGGTTTTGATGATAAAAATGATAAATACAAAGAATATGAAGGTAGAAATCTAAGTCTAGAAATATATCATAAATACGTACAGATAAAGTTTAAAACTAGAAGAAAAAATCAGTTGCAGCAGTAGATACGATACATAATATAAATAATACTTTAAATACATGTCTAGAATTTTATAGCTATTATAGATAATTATTAATAGATTGCATCAAAAGAAACCATATATATAAATGTGAGTATAACTATACAAAGTATAAAAATATTTCGATACCGTTTAAAAGAAGGTGTTTTCGTGTATTTTTTTGGTTAGAGATGGGGTTTTTATTTGGATTAATAGAAGTATTCTAGAAATGTAAATCTAACTATAGAAAGATACAATCGATAGAGAAAGATATTTCTAAAAACACAACCGAACGACGCCGCCTTCGGGGGAATCGCACGAGCTCGGCCGAAGCAAGGCGAGAGCGGCCGACCCTGACGGCCTCGAGCGAACCGGGGCGAGCGGAGCCGAGGCGCGCCGAAGGCACAGAGCGGCTGGGAGTTGGGCCGAAGCGAGGCGAGCTCTGCCGAAGAGGCGAATGCAGGCGCCAAGAGCCGAGTTGAGGCGACAAGAGCCGACTCGAGCCGAGCGTCTCCGGAGCGAGCCGAGCTCCGCCGAGCGCAGCATCCCGGGCAGGGCGAGGCGCCGGGCCGGGCTCGGGGTGCAGCCGGGGCTCTGGGGGGCTTCCCCGCCTGTCCCTCTCTCTAGCCCTCCTTCCTTCTCCCCGTATTCGCCTTCTCTCGCTCCCTTTCCCCCATTCCCTCTCCCCCCACAAACCCGGCTCCTTCCTGTCCTGTCCCTAGCCCGCTACTCCCTTCTGTTCCCCCTCTCTCCTTCCTCTGCCCAGCCTCCCTGTACCCTCGTCCCGGGCTTTCCCTTCCCGTCCCGCTTTCCTGCGCAGCCCGAGCTCCCTCGCCGCCCTTTCTCATGCCCTGCTCTCGCTCCTCTCTTCCCGTGCCCCCTTTCCTTCTTTGCCCCGCAGCCGCGGGGCTCGGGCTGCCGGAGAGTAAAGCCCCGAGGGCCGGAGCCCGGCGCCCCTGGGCCCTTGCAGGAGTCCCCGCGCGGGGCCGGAGGCTCTCGGCGGATCCCCCCGTGCCGCTCAAGCAGCCCGGCCGACAGCGCCGGAGCTGCGGCTTTGCCGGCATGGCGCTGAGAGCGGCCCCCGCCCTGTGCCGGGCCGTCCCCGCCGTCTGTGCCGCTCCCTCTCTCGCTGCCCCCGGCCCGTGACAGCGAGGCTGGGCAGGAACCTCAAGCCTTCTGGGGGCTGCCCCCGCTTTCTTGTTGCAGCAGAATCCCTTGCTGGGGCCATGCACGTGTGGGAAGGGCTTGGGGGAAGCGCTGCGCTGCTGTCCAGGGCAGTCGGATTCGTTCTGAGCCTTCTTTGGGGGTCAGGAAAAGGGGGGGGGGGGGGGGGGGGTGAAGACTCGGGGCTCTGATGCCGTTGGGGGCACCCCAAGGGGCCCAGGAGAGGGAGCCCCACTGCGGTGCAGGAGCAGGTGGGGGGCGGGCGAGGGGCGGGGGTCACGCTGGGTGCCGTCCCCCAGAGGGACCCAAAGCTGCCACCAAATGCACAGGGAGGGAGGGGTGAGTGGGTGTAGGATGCTAAAACCTGGCAAGGCGTTCGGTTTTCTAGGTATTGCTAAAGAATAGGAATTGGTCTCTAAACTCAGCTGGGGAGAAACCCTCTCTACGCACTCATTTGTTTCCAGGAATGTAGAAGGTTCCGACTGGAGATGGGTAGTAGTTCTGAAGATATTGCCGTGAGGTTTTGATCTAGGAACGGACCGAGCTGTGCCCTGGAACCCTCAGAACAGCTGCAGGGGCTGAAGGCGATAGAAGGGGCTCTCTGGCACCTTTTGCCTCCGTTCTCTGCCAGCGCCCAAATCGTGTCGCAGTCCCGGAAGAGGCGCTTGTCATCCCGAGAGCCAAAAGGAAGACGTGTAAAATCCCAGCTCTGCCTTGGGTTTCGTGTGGGTTTTGTACTTCGTATCGATGTCATTCCAGAGAGCGAGGAAAGAAGAAATGTGACCGGGTCCCACTATTACTGTGTGAAGGCTTTCTTGAAAGGCTGCTGTATTTCTATTGTCTTTTTCCACTCCAAGCTTGACTTTTCCCTTTGTTTTTCGAGCTCTGCTGCATTGGGTGTCCCAAGGAGGGCGGGGTTCCTCAGCAGGGCTCTTAGGAGGTGGCGCTGATTCTGCTTTTTCTGAAGGCGTCTCAAAGCGTGCTACCAGAATGACAGTTTTGTGCACTGGAAAGCTTTCCCTCCGTGCCATCAGCGCACGTCCGTGTCTGAATTGTGGAAGCAGACGGACTAAGAACAGCCAGCACCCGGAGCAGATGTCTGTTGGCTCTGTGTCTGTGAGAAGCGGGCTGTGTGCTGGACGGGGAGAGGCGCTGTTGGAGAGTGGCATCAGCGCCAGGTGTGAGCTGTGAGGATGATGGGGGGCTCGGAGCAGCCCCAGGTGTGAGCTGTGAGGATGATGAGGGGCCGGCTCCTGCCGGGGGGGGGGGGGGGGGGGGAGGCAATTTTAGGGGGAGGCTTCGCCTCAGCTCCCTTTTGCATGGAGCTGCTGAGAAGAGGGGTTCATGGGGGGCTCCCGGGGCTGTCTCATGGAAGGACTGCGAGAGCTTCTCGCAGCGTCTGGGCGAACACCTGGATGCGCGCTTGGAGACGCGGAGCATCGCTTCAAGGAGGTGCCGAGGGACGAATCTTTGTGCCGGGAAGCAGCAGCCGAACGGGTGAGCGCGTGTGGATTTGGAGCGGGGACTTTGGTCCTTTCCCTTTTCGATTTGATCTTGGCAGTCCCCCCTCCCCGGTTCCCCAGGACCAAAAACGGAGCTTGTGAAGACAAAAGAAGGAGAGGCAAGCAGCTACTCTCCTAATATTGTCTGTGTTCGAACTGGGAGGGATCCGCCTTCACCTGCGGTTCGAAGGGTGTTGATGGAAGGAAAACCTGCCTTTTCCCGGCTGTTAGGGGTATCCCAGGGGTGACAGGGAATCCCTGCGTTCCATTTGAACGGGAATGGGCAAAGTATTGTTGTCATCTGAGGGGTTTGATTTGAAGGCAGCCAGCCCATTTTCATCATCCTAAGGTTTAAATGGAGGGGACAGCGCTGGTGTCCCTCCTTCGCAAGGGTTTGAATTGAGGTCCAAATCCCCCTTTCCACACGGCTTGAAGGATTTCATTGGAGGAAAGCCCCTTCTTTTCTGCTCTCCCAGGGGATGAACTTGAAGGGGAGAACCCATTTCTTTGCCCTTGTTGAAGCGAGGTGAGCGCCGCCCGCGGCGTCAGTTTCGGGGTTCAGTTGCGGGAAGCCGCAGCTCTGGCAGCGTTTGCAGGGCTGCAGTCGGGGCTGTGCCGCTGCATTTGAGGGCGCTTCTTGTGGCCGCGGCCCGGCCCGGAGCGTTGCCGCTCGGGAGCGCTGCCGGCCCGGGCCGGGCGGTTGCCGAGGCGCACGGGGAATTTGGCGCGGCAGCGGCGGAGCCGCTCTGCCGGTGCGAGCCGCCGTGCGGAGCCGAGGGCGGCTGGCGCCGGGCCGGCCGAGGGCGGCAGAGGCGGCGCGGGCGCTGCTGCGCCGGCCCGGCCGGTGCCCGCCGCTCTGTCCGCTCCGGGCGCGGGGCTCGGGCGCCGCCGGGGTCCCCCGGGCAGGGGGAGCGGGCGGGGGCGGGGGGGTCTCCGGGGCGGCGCCGCCCCTGCGCGCCGGAGGAGCCGCTTTGCCGCCGGGAGCCGCGCTCCGTCCGGGGCCGGCAGCGCGGGGTTCGGCTGCCGCAAGTTCTTTGGGTGTCGTGGTTCGGAGGTGCTCTGTAGGGATCGATCGCACGGTTTTGTGTGGGTCGCAGTGGGTGTGCGCTAAGGGCTCTGGCGTTCTTCCTGACCGGTACGGTTCTCGGTTCAGGTGGTGACGATAAAGGTTTGGTTTGAATCGAGTTCTGTAGTCGGATATTTTTTTTGCCGGGCTATTCTGTTTTTAAAGGCGTGCAATGGTTTCTACGGGTCGTTGCGCGAAGCAGCGGCTCGGATTTTAATTCTGTCGCGGTGGCTTTTATTAGCGTGGGCGTGTAGCGTTTGTTTCGGTGGGTTCGAGGTGGCGTCGTGTCGTTAATAGCAGCGGGGTTTTTAAAATCTCTCTAATTGCGTTCGTGTTTATCGTCTTCCAGGGCTTTTATTGATTTGGTTTGTTTGATTGTAGTGTATGTTGTATTGTTACGGGATCATTTGGGAGATATTGTTAATGGTGACGTTTCTCTTTAGGCTTTGTGTTTATTTCTGGGTGGTATTTTTATTTTGATCGAATGAGGCTCTATGCGTTTATTCTTCAGCTGGGAATAATTTTTTTGTTGTAAATTAAAGTTGATTTGGTTTGGGGGACTTTTGTTTTACAAATGTATTTTCTTTTGGTTTTTTCCTTTCTTTTTTTTTTCTTTTCGTTTTTTGTTGTCCTTCGACGTATTTGGTGGTTGTTGATCAGTTTTATTTTTGGGAACGTGGGTATTTATATGGTGGGTCTTTTTAAGTAGTTGTTTGTTTTTGTTTTTGTTGTTGTTTTTTTTTTTTAATTTGGGTAGTTATTTTCTTATTTTTTAGTGGTTGAGATTTTTTGGTTTTTTTTTTTTTCTATTTCGTTCATTAGTTCGCTTTCTAAAGTTCTTTTGACAGAGTATTGCTTATTCTTTGAGTTAGTGTAGATGTAGAATTTTGGTTAGTTTTTAAAATGACGTTCAGGGTCAGTGGCACTGATTGGAGTTGAGCGAGTTGGTTTGGGTTTTTTTAGAGGCTTTTGTGATTTGCTGCGTGTGTTTCTCCAGGGTTTTCTTTTCGTTTGGTTCCATTTTTCTGATGTGATGAGAACTGTCAGTGAAAAGAGTGTTGTGTGTTTTTTTCGCTGGCAGTTGTTTGGCCGGTGGAGGTATCTTGATGGTTTTGGAAGACATTGGTGGGAATTCGATGCTGTTTGTTTTGTCCTTGTATTTAGGAATTGGATTTTAAATGTAAAATTCTAAGGATAGCTATCTTTAAACAAAACAAGTAGATGTGCAGAAATGGGAATAAACTTTTATTTTGATCTATTCGATCTATATTTAAAATTTAACAGGTAACATAAGTCATGATATATTCCAATAAGATATTGTATTTTTTAATAGAGCGTTGTGTATGTTTATAGATATATCAATAGAGATGATAAATATAAACACAGCTCAAAGGAAATTTTAAATATAGAAATGTGTTGCGAATCTATGCAGATATATATATATAAAATTATTAAAGGATTGTAAATCTAAAGTGACATAAATCCATACAACACGTAATACAAGTGATACTGTATATATCTTATTATGATCTATTATAGGAAATAGCCATAAATCTAGTACATCACTATGATATAATATCTAAAACATTATCGATATGGTAAATGTAAATACAACAATATTATTAAAGGTAGTTTAAAAGAAAGGAAGGTTTTGTTTTTCACTTGGCAAAAGCAGGGGTTTTATGATAAAAACTACAAATACAAATGATAGAAAGGTAGAAATCTACTTGTAAAAATATCTCATGACTACATCAAGATGGATATAAAAATTGAAAATATTAGAAAAAAGAAGTTGTAGCAGTAGATTTGGTACATAATAAAAATAATAATTTATCTATACGATGTGAATAATATATATGTGATATGTAATTATGAAGAGAATGCATCAGTATAAACTGTGACTATAAAAGTGAATATAATTATGCAAGCTATAAATATAAAACGATTTCAATATAGTTTAAAAGAAGGGTTTTTTGGTATTTGTTTGGTTAGAGATGGGATTTTTTTTGGAATAATAAAAGTATGATAGAAATCTAAATCAAAGTATAGAAATATGCAATCAATATATAATGATATTGATAAAACCACAAAATATGAATGAATACAGATAATAGGAATAGGCATAATAGATTGTATAAACGACGTAACACATCAATGTCCGGTATAAATATGCGTGTGAATAGAACTAGGAAAACTAGAACTATAAAATTTATTTCAAGAAGGCTTGAAAGAAAGGGGGCTTATTTGGTTCTTGTTTGGTAAGAGGCAGGTTTTTGGCATTTATTTTTAGAGGAGTTTTTTGCGGGGGGGAATCGCCCCTGTTCTTTTTTGCCGCCTGGGCTGCCCGCAGCCCCAAGGCGCGCGGCGCCCCCGGCTGGGGTGGGCGGCAGTGCTGCCGCCTTGTGGGCAGAGCGCGGTACTGCAGCCCGCCGCCGCCAGGCAGCCCTCTTGGGCGTGGCGCGTGGCGGAGTTTGTTTGACCTTCTAAAAATGGCGGCGTAAAGGGCGGGAAACCGGAGGACCCCGGTGTGTCTATCCGGACTGCCTGCACGGAGCACCGACGCCGCCGCGGCGCCGGCGGAATTTTTGGGGCGTTTTAGATGTACCCGAGACGGGCTGTGCGGTCAGCGGCGCCGCGGGCGGGCGTATTTCGGCGGTTTTCTGACCGGCATCTGAGTAACCGCCTCTCTCGGCCGAGGGGGTCCTCCCACGGCCGCCATGTTGGGAGTGGCGCGTCACCAATGTCGCGGGAGTTTGTTTGACCTTCTCAAAATGGCGGCCAAAAGGGCGGGAAACCGGAGGACCCCGGTGTGTCTATCCGGACTGCCTGCACGGAGCACCGACGCCGCCGCGGCGCCGGCGGAATTTTTGGGGCGTTTTAGGTGTACCCGAGACGGGCTGTGCGGTCAGCGGCGCCGCGGGCGGGCGTATTTCGGCGGTTTTCTGACCGGCATCTGAGTAACCGCCTCTCTCGGCCGAGGGGTCCTCCCACGGCCGCCATGGTGGGAGTGGCGCGTCACCAATGTCGCGGGAGTTTGTTTGACCTTCTCAAAATGGCGGCCAAAAGGGCGGAAACCGGAGGACCCCGGTGTGTCTATCCGGACTGCCTGCACGGAGCACCGACGCCGCCGCGGCGCCGGCGGAATTTTTGGGGCGTTTTAGATGTACCCGAGACGGGCTGTGCGGTCAGCGGCGCCGCGGGCGGGCGTATTTCGGCGGTTTTCTGACCGGCATCTGAGTAACCGCCTCTCTCGGCCGAGGGGGTCCTCCCACGGCCGCCATGTTGGGAGTGGCGCGTCACCAATGTCGCGGGAGTTTGTTTGACCTTCTCAAAATGGCGGCCAAAAGGGCGGGAAACCGGAGGACCCCGGTGTGTCTATCCGGACTGCCTGCACGGAACACCGACGCCGCCGCGGCCCCGACGAGATTTTCTGTGGCGTTTCGATTGCGATGATGGCATTCCGGTTCGCCTGCAGGGTTCGGCGTCGCGGGAAATCGTTTCTAGGGCTCGAGGTGGGTGTCGGCATTTTGATCAGGCAGCTGGCAAAACGCCTACGCCTTGGGGTCTTTCCAAGGGGCGCTGGGGGCGTGGCCGGGGCGGGGCGCCGTGTTGACGAGGTGACGTCATTAGGCGGCACTCTGCCTGCAGTGCGCCCATGCAGACGGCAGGGGGCGCTGTGCCTGCAGTGCGCCAAACCAGGCGGCAGGGGGCGCTGTGCCTGCAGTGCGCCCATGCAGACGGCAGGGGGCGCTGTACCAATAGAGTATTAAGTATAAACTATCCAGAAGAAGAAATAAAAGCTCTATGTCACCTGCAGCTGTAGAAAATTTCAGGCTCCCATGGAGGAAATAGTTTTCCTAAAATCATTACCGTTTTGGGGTTTTTTGCACTCCCCGGTAGCCTGAATGTTTCTACTGCTGCTTTTTTATTCTAAAGCTAGAATGGAAAGCCAAGATTAGAAATAGAGAGAAAGAGAGAGAGAAAGAGAGAAAGAGAGACAGAATGAGAGAAAGAGAGAAAGACAGAAAGACTGAGAGAAAGAGAGAGAGAAAGAATGAGAGAAAGAGAGAAAGAAAGAGAGAGAGAAAGACAGACAGAATGAGAGAAAGAGAGAAAGAAGGAGAGACAGAGAGAAAGAGATAGAGAAAGACAGAGAGAAAGAAAGAGAGACAGGAAGAGAGCCAGAGAAAGAAAGAAAGACAGAGAGAAAGAGATAGAGAAAGACAGAGAGAAAGAAAGAGAGACAGGAAGAGAGCCAGAGAAAGAAAGAAAGACAGAGAGAAAGAGATAGAGAAAGACAGAAAGAAAGAAAGAGAGAGACAGGAAGAGAGCCAGAGAAAGAAAGAAAGAGAGAGAGAAAGAAATAGAGAAAGACAGACAGAAAGAAAGAAAGAGAGAGACAGGAAGAGAGCCAGAGAAAGAAAGAAAGAGAGAGAGAAAGAAATAGAGAAAGACAGACAGAAAGAAAGAAAGAGAGAAGACAGGAAGAGAGCCAGAGAAAGAAAGAAAGAGAGAGAGAAAGAAATAGAAAAAGACAGACAGAAAGAAAGAAAGAGAGAGACAGGAAGAGAGCCAGAGAAAGAAAGAAAGAGAGAGAGAAAGAAATAGAAAAAGACAGACAGAAAGAAAGAAAGAGAGAGACAGGAAGAGAGCCAGAGAAAGAAAGAAAGAGAGAGAGAAAGAAATAGAAAAAGACAGACAGAAAGAAAGAAAGAGAGAGACAGGAAGAGAGCCAGAGAAAGAAAGAAAGAGAGAGAGAAAGAAATAGAAAAAGACAGACAGAAAGAAAGAAAGAGAGAGACAGGAAGAGAGCCAGAGAAAGAAAGAAAGAGAGAGAGAAAGAAATAGAAAAAGACAGACAGAAAGAAAGAAAGAGAGAGACAGGAAGAGAGCCAGAGAAAGAAAGAAAGAGAGAGAGAAAGAAATAGAAAAAGACAGACAGAAAGAAAGAAAGAGAGAGACAGGAAGAGAGCCAGAGAAAGAAAGAAAGAGAGAGAGAAAGAAATAGAAAAAGACAGACAGAAAGAAAGAAAGAGAGAGACAGGAAGAGAGCCAGAGAAAGAAAGAAAGAGAGAGAGAAAGAAATAGAAAAAGACAGACAGAAAGAAAGAAAGAGAGAGACAGGAAGAGAGCCAGAGAAAGAAAGAAAGAGAGAGAGAAAGAAATAGAAAAAGACAGACAGAAAGAAAGAAAGAGAGAGACAGGAAGAGAGCCAGAGAAAGAAAGAAAGAGAGAGAGAAAGAAATAGAAAAAGACAGACAGAAAGAAAGAAAGAGAGAGACAGGAAGAGAGCCAGAGAAAGAAAGAAAGAGAGAGAGAAAGAAATAGAAAAAGACAGACAGAAAGAAAGAAAGAGAGAAGACAGGAAGAGAGCCAGAGAAAGAAAGAAAGAGAGAGAGAAAGAAATAGAAAAAGACAGACAGAAAGAAAGAAAGAGAGAAGACAGGAAGAGAGCCAGAGAAAGAAAGAAAGAGAGAGAGAAAGAAATAGAAAAAGACAGACAGAAAGAAAGAAAGAGAGAGACAGGAAGAGAGCCAGAGAAAGAAAGAAAGAGTGAGAGAAAGAAATAGAAAAAGACAGACAGAAAGAAAGAAAGAGAGAGACAGGAAGAGAGCCAGAGAAAGAAAGAAAGAGTGAGAGAAAGAAATAGAAAAAGACAGACAGAAAGAAAGAAAGAGAGAGACAAGAAGAGAGCCAGAGAAAGAAAGAAAGAGAGAAAGAAAGAAAGAAAGAAAGAAAGAAAGAAAGAAAGAAAGAAAGAAAGAAAGAAAGAAAGAAAGAAAGAAAGAAAGAAAGAAAGAAAGAAAGAAAGAAAGAAAGAAAGAAGAGAGCCAGAGAAAGAAAGAACGAGAGAGAGAAAGACAGACAGAAAGAAAGAAAAGGAAAAAGGAAAGGAAGAAAAAAAAAATAGAAGGAAGAGAAAGGAAGAAAAAAAAAAGAAAAAGGAAAAGGGTGAGAGTGAAAAAGAAAGAGCGAAAGTGGAAAAGGGGGTGAAAAAAAGAAAAAAGAGTTGGCGTGGAAAAGAAAGGACATTCGGGAGGGGCGGTGCTGCCTAAGGTGCTTCCGCGCCCAGGAGCGAAGGAGCCGTTTGATCCCCCGGCGGGACCGCAGCTCCCGGTGGCGGCAAACGGAGCGGTGGCTGTCAGTCCGAGACTACAACTCCCGGCAGGCCCTGCGGCCGTAAAGCGCGGCGTCTGACGCAACGGCCGACGCGCCATATGAATGGCTGGCGGGCCGAGGCGGCCGCGCGCCGGGGGAGCGGGCTGGGCGCGGGGAGCTCCCGGCGCCTCTCCCGCGCGGGACGGAGCCGCGGCAGCGACGCTGGAGGGGCGAAGCCTCCGGCCGGCCGCCCGCACGGAGCCGAGCGGCGCGGAAGGGGCGTCCGCCCGGTGCCTCGGCCTCGCTCAGCGGTCCCGGTGGCGGGGGCTCAGCTCGGGCGGGGCGCGCTGCCGCCCGCCGATGGCGGAGCGCCAGGCGGTGCTTTGCTGCCGCGGACCGGGAGCTGCAGGAGCCGCCCCGGGCGAGCGGCGCCGGGCGCTGCCGCGGTCACTGTGCGGCGGCTGGCGGAGGCGCGGGAGCCGCCGAGCTGCAGCCGTGTCCCTCGGGCTGCTGCCGCTGCTGCGGGCGGGGGCGGACGAGCGGCTGGAATGACACGGCTGCTGAGTGCCTCAGTGCTCGTGGCTCTTTCTTCCACGCAAACAGATGGAGCGGCATCGCTGAGCAGTAAAACACAGCGATGGCCCGGAGAATGGCGAGCGCAAGGAGCGCGCGGGCTGGATCCTTCTGCTGGCACAGGTGCGATCCGCAAACTCAGCCCCTTGTGCCCCTACCCTCCCGACCCCCAGGGGAAATGCTCTCCAGCCTCGAGCTGCTGCAAGACAAAACGTGTGATTTGACACTAGGGTCCGGAAAAGGTTTCCGTTTAGATTAGCAAATGCCTCAATTGTTCTTGGTTACATCCTAGGATCGGTTTCAGGCAGTGACTTTATACCGCTTGTCGGATTTTTCTTGTGCAATGGTAAGAAAATAGGCAGGTCTGATACTGGTTTCGCTTTTTTTCTACTTCATGTTCCATGAGCTGCTTTTATCCAAGCAATTGTTTTAAAGTTCTACTGTAGGCGTTTCTGGTTCGCTTTTTTTTTTTCTTTGCAGCACCCGTGACTTTTTTTTTTTTTTTTTTTTTTCTCTAAATCGGCAGCAAATATAGCTGAGTAAAATTACCTTGGTTTTCTTCCTTCTTAAATGTTTTTATTGATAATCCTATTTGAATATGCAGAACAAGTGGGTATGTCCTGTAATATATCCTAGCTTTTCTTGTTTACAGGGTACTCAGAAAATACTTTTCCCTTAGAGTCCCACTGAAACATTCTCAGTGCAATCTCCGTTAAGGTATGTGTTTACAAATAAGCCACCATCAGCTGAGATATTTGCCTGTGTACCTTTTCCTGTAATTCAGAGCTCGCGTTCTGCGGTTTTTATGATAAACCTATCAAACTTGCGAAACTGTTTTGCAAGTCTTAATCGTTGAAGGCAGCAAGAAGTGGTTTAAAAGCCTGTTCTTGAGCAGACAAAGGGAAAAAGTGTGAATTTGATGCTGAACTTGTCCTTTTTCATTTGACTTGCCTTGAATGATTTAGGAAGAGAGAGAACTAGAAAAAAAAGAGAAATAGAATTGGTTCTTGGGCCCTCCTAAAATGCTCCCCGTGATTCTGTGTGGAGCCAAAGTGAAGGGTGATGGAACAGAGCCCTGTGCTTTAGAAGGAAATCAATTTCAACGTGATCTCCACCCTGAGTCTCCCTAATTTCTGTTTTTAAAATGCAAACTAAGTTTAGGAAGTGTTGGAAGTTAGTATTTTGGGGAAGAAATGGCAGTTGCACCAACCGTTCCATTTCCCAGAGGCTCTGGGAACGATTCATTTTGTAAGCGCTGTAACTGCAATCGGTTGGTGGTTCGGGGTTGGAATGTGCACTTGCCCTCCTCTAAAGCACTCGTTCATTTGCATTTCAGTGCCAGGAGTCTTGAGAAACTGGAGAAGAGCCCAAGAGACATTTTTCATCCTGAGATACAAAAGGTAGGAAGTGACTTTTTTTTGTTTGGTTCTTTTTCTTTATGATTTCCTGGAAATAGAAGTAATTAAGTATAGATACTACTGGTTTGTTTCTTCCAGTAGCTAATAATAATAATAATAATAATAATAATAATAATAATAATCGAATACTACTTAAACTGTCTCTTTATCCATTGAACTGGCCATTTCAAATCCAAACTTCTAAACACAAATAAAACCATCATCCTTGTAGAATCTTTAATAGGAGGGGGCTAAAGATGCTGTTTTTGTTGACAGGATTTATTGGTTGTTGAAGGGCAAGAGGTGAGTACAAGCCTAACTACTTCTTGCTCACAGACCCGTCCGGTGAGTACAGCTTTGTATTTTGATGGGCTTTTGATGACTTCTAAATCAATTGCTCGTTACAGTAAAAAGAAGTAATGTTTTTTTGAACCTGACAGCAAAAATAACTTGAAGCACCAACTTAATAATAATTGATCACCCATCTAAGTTAATGGTTTTATGCTATACTATCAAAGTTTAAAGGTAAATTATCGTGTAGTAGGAGATAGTATAAAATGTATGTTCTGATGTGTAGGATGTATGCAAAGATTAGAGGACCCAAATTGTTATGTCTTCTGTTTGACTGTTTACCAAATAATATTTGGTTTTATTTTCCAGGGATCGGTGAATTTTAAATTTGGAATCCTCTATGCTAAGGATGGTCAGCTTACAGGTGATGAAATGTTCAGTCATGGTGAGTTTTCCACCTTCTCCTTAATTGTTTTGCTCATCTGAAAAAAAAAAAAAAAAAAAAAAAAGGTATGTTTATTATTTGTTACCCTGTTCTGTCCGTTTCCTCAGTATTTGCTGGAGCTCTGCTTACCCAAGCTTTGGGTAAAAGAAGCTTTGGGTTCCTTCTGTCCCACTGGGTGTTGCCCAGTTTGGTTGCATCTGGTGAAATTCACCCTGAGCCCTTACAGAACCAGCTCAAACCACGTGAGAGCCATTCGCAGCTCTCTCAGGACACCCGGAGGAGGATGGGTGACGTTTCTGAGCATCTGGCAAGTGTACTTCTATCAAAACTCGGCCTGTGTAATTTCTGGGGAAAACCCTTCTGTATCCTGGAGGGTTCCTCAAACTCTGTTGAGGATCCAGTTAGCAGTTGCTCACCTGGATGGTTCCAGCTCCTCAAGTTAACACTTGTACTCTTGCCCTGTAGTTTAGATCTATTGTAGTTTTGTTATTTTGCACGATTTTACGTCTTTGGAAAATAACGTGCGTTTCACTCTTTGGAACCTCTCGGATCATTCTTTGGTGCAGCACCACCTAATGGGACACTTGGCTGCTGTGCTGAAGGGCTTGGTTACTAGGATTGTAAATCCCGGAGAGTTTGTAAGTCTTCTGTCCCCAGGGAGGTGTCACGCTTTGTTCACTCTGTTTGTCAGGTGCTGCTTCTCGTCGGAAGTATTAACTTCAAACTGCCCTGTTCTTTTTTTAACTTTTTTTCCTGGTTCTCTCCGTAGGGCAGGGAAGGACTCTCGTATCCTGGTCGTCAGACTCAGCGCTGCCCGAGAAGATACAGAGAGTGTAAAAATCATAAGAAGCAAATAGGACTGCAGAGGAAACAAACTGGAGAGAACAAAAGGTGATATTGTTCTCCTTAGCCTGGATTAGAAACATCCCCTGTGCTTTGATGCCGGTGGCTGCCAGGGGCTCGTTAGGTCTTTTTAGGCAGGTGTAGGTGTTCACTTGTAGGTTCTATTTTTTGGCAAAGGACCATGAGAGAAGTTTATTTCTACATCCAAATAAACATTCATCTTATCTGAACATAACCTGTCATCCCATTTCTGACGTTAAGGACTCCTGTATAAATACTTGGGGAGGTTTTCTTTGTCGTTTCTGAATGGTTCCATTTTGGTTCCATCTACCTGCCGGATACTTGAACGAGTCTGAGGTGGTTTAATTGCATACTGCTTCCTTGAAATTCTGTTGGTCTCTGCTTGGAACCCTTCTTGTAGTGCTCAATGAAAGACTTCTGATGGTGTTTTCTTGCCTGTTTGTGTTTAAGGTCGTGCTCTGATGCATTTACAGAAACCATGGCAGGAGAGAGTCAGCTGCTGGAGAAGAGGAGACAGTATTATCCCTGGGCAGCATAGAACTGCGCTACTGCTGTGTCATCAGCTGTGTCTGCACTGAAAGTAGCCACCTTCACTTGTAGGTAGCTCCTTGGTGCTTTAGGACACGCTGAGGGATTTATTCCTTTTGGGATCCACGATGAGAATTCCCAAGAGAGGTAGTAATAAGGTATGAGACTGGAAAAAAGCCTGTGTCCTTGGAATGTTGTTGTTGTCGTCAAAAGTTAATTTTTCCTTCTTTCTTAGCCAGTAGTCAGCTTTTTGCTTTATTTTTTGTGGGATCAGTACTTGATTGTTTAAAAAATGGCTTCAAAATAACTGCAGCGGCTGGCCACCAGGACCTTGTTCAGATTTGCCTATTTGCTTGTAGCTAAAACGTTTCCATATTGTTTCTCGTTCTATTGAAGAAACTGCTGCCCAGTCAACTAAGAACTGAACATCTATCTGTCTAGGACATGGGGAGAGGATTTAGGTCGTGTCTTTGTTTCCAGAAAAAAGTTCCAGTGTAGTTTCTAACTAGAGGAAAAGGGGGGGTGAGGACTCGGGGCTCTGATGCCGTTGGGGGCACCCCGAGGTGCCCAGGAGAGGGAGCCCCACTGCGGTGCAGGAGCAGGTATGTTATCACGTACTAGAGAGCAAATGATAAATAGAAAGAGGAAAATTATAAATATAAAAATATTTTTTAAATCGTTAAAGAAAGCGGTTTTTTTTACTTGTCAGTAGGCAGGGTTTTGATGATAAAAATGATAAATACAAAGAATATGAAGGTAGAAATCTAAGTCTAGAAATATATCATAAATACGTACAGATAAAGTTTAAAACTAGAAGAAAAAATTCAGTTGCAGCAGTAGATACGATACATAATATAAATAATACTTTAAATACATGTCTAGAATTTTATAGCTATTATAGATAATTATTAATAGATTGCATCAAAAGAAACCATATATATAAATGTGAGTATAACTATACAAAGTATAAAAATATTTCGATACCGTTTAAAAGAAGGTGTTTTTGTGTATTTTTTTGGTTAGAGATGGGGTTTTTATTTGGATTAATAGAAGTATTCTAGAAATGTAAATCTAACTATAGAAAGATACAATCGATAGAGAAAGATATTTCTAAAAACACAACCGAACGACGCCGCCTTCGGGGGAATCGCACGAGCTCGGCCGAAGCAAGGCGAGAGCGGCCGACCCTGACGGCCTCGAGCGAACCGGGGCGAGCGGAGCCGAGGCGCGCCGAAGGCACAGAGCGGCTGGGAGTTGGGCCGAAGCGAGGCGAGCTCTGCCGAAGAGGCGAATGCAGGCGCCAAGAGCCGAGTTGAGGCGACAAGAGCCGACTCGAGCCGAGCGTCTCCGGAGCGAGCCGAGCTCCGCCGAGCGCAGCATCCCGGGCAGGGCGAGGCGCCGGGCCGGGCTCGGGGTGCAGCCGGGGCTCTGGGGGGCTTCCCCGCCTGTCCCTCTCTCTAGCCCTCCTTCCTTCTCCCCGTATTCGCCTTCTCTCGCTCCCTTTCCCCCATTCCCTCTCCCCCCACAAACCCGGCTCCTTCCTGTCCTGTCCCTAGCCCGCTACTCCCTTCTGTTCCCCCTCTCTCCTTCCTCTGCCCAGCCTCCCTGTACCCTCGTCCCGGGCTTTCCCTTCCCGTCCCGCTTTCCTGCGCAGCCCGAGCTCCCTCGCCGCCCTTTCTCATGCCCTGCTCTCGCTCCTCTCTTCCCGTGCCCCCTTTCCTTCTTTGCCCCGCAGCCGCGGGGCTCGGGCTGCCGGAGAGTAAAGCCCCGAGGGCCGGAGCCCGGCGCCCCTGGGCCCTTGCAGGAGTCCCCGCGCGGGGCCGGAGGCTCTCGGCGGATCCCCCCGTGCCGCTCAAGCAGCCCGGCCGACAGCGCCGGAGCTGCGGCTTTGCCGGCATGGCGCTGAGAGCGGCCCCCGCCCTGTGCCGGGCCGTCCCCGCCGTCTGTGCCGCTCCCTCTCTCGCTGCCCCCGGCCCGTGACAGCGAGGCTGGGCAGGAACCTCAAGCCTTCTGGGGGCTGCCCCCGCTTTCTTGTTGCAGCAGAATCCCTTGCTGGGGCCATGCACGTGTGGGAAGGGCTTGGGGGAAGCGCTGCGCTGCTGTCCAGGGCAGTCGGATTCGTTCTGAGCCTTCTTTGGGGGTCAGGAAAAGGGGGGGGGGGGGGGGTGAAGACTCG
Source organism: Molothrus aeneus (assembly GCF_037042795.1). NCBI lineage: Eukaryota > Metazoa > Chordata > Aves > Passeriformes > Icteridae > Molothrus > Molothrus aeneus. The sequence continues at coordinate 22,162 of NC_089650.1, read as the reverse complement.
GGGCTCTGATGCCGTTGGGGGCACCCCAAGGGGCCCAGGAGAGGGAGCCCCACTGCGGTGCAGGAGCAGGTGGGGGGCGGGCGAGGGGCGGGGGTCACGCTGGGTGCCGTCCCCCAGAGGGACCCAAAGCTGCCACCAAATGCACAGGGAGGGAGGGGTGAGTGGGTGTAGGATGCTAAAACCTGGCAAGGCGTTCGGTTTTCTAGGTATTGCTAAAGAATAGGAATTGGTCTCTAAACTCAGCTGGGGAGAAACCCTCTCTACGCACTCATTTGTTTCCAGGAATGTAGAAGGTTCCGACTGGAGATGGGTAGTAGTTCTGAAGATATTGCCGTGAGGTTTTGATCTAGGAACGGACCGAGCTGTGCCCTGGAACCCTCAGAACAGCTGCAGGGGCTGAAGGCGATAGAAGGGGCTCTCTGGCACCTTTTGCCTCCGTTCTCTGCCAGCGCCCAAATCGTGTCGCAGTCCCGGAAGAGGCGCTTGTCATCCCGAGAGCCAAAAGGAAGACGTGTAAAATCCCAGCTCTGCCTTGGGTTTCGTGTGGGTTTTGTACTTCGTATCGATGTCATTCCAGAGAGCAAGGAAAGAAGAAATGTGACCGGGTCCCACTATTACTGTGTGAAGGCTTTCTTGAAAGGCTGCTGTATTTCTATTGTCTTTTTCCACTCCAAGCTTGACTTTTCCCTTTGTTTTTCGAGCTCTGCTGCATTGGGTGTCCCAAGGAGGGCGGGGTTCCTCAGCAGGGCTCTTAGGAGGTGGCGCTGATTCTGCTTTTTCTGAAGGCGTCTCAAAGCGTGCTACCAGAATGACAGTTTTGTGCACTGGAAAGCTTTCCCTCAGTGCCATCAGCGCACGTCCGTGTCTGAATTGTGGAAGCAGACGGACTAAGAACAGCCAGCACCCGGAGCAGATGTCTGTTGGCTCTGTGTCTGTGAGAAGCGGGCTGTGTGCTGGACGGGGAGAGGCGCTGTTGGAGAGTGGCATCAGCGCCAGGTGTGAGCTGTGAGGATGATGGGGGGCTCGGAGCAGCCCCAGGTGTGAGCTGTGAGGATGATGAGGGGCCGGCTCCTGCCGGGGGGGGGGGGGGGGGGGGGAGGCAATTTTAGGGGGAGGCTTCGCCTCAGCTCCCTTTTGCATGGAGCTGCTGAGAAGAGGGGTTCATGGGGGGCTCCCGGGGCTGTCTCATGGAAGGACTGCGAGAGCTTCTCGCAGCGTCTGGGCGAACACCTGGATGCGCGCTTGGAGACGCGGAGCATCGCTTCAAGGAGGTGCCGAGGGACGAATCTTTGTGCCGGGAAGCAGCAGCCGAACGGGTGAGCGCGTGTGGATTTGGAGCGGGGACTTTGGTCCTTTCCCTTTTCGATTTGATCTTGGCAGTCCCCCCTCCCCGGTTCCCCAGGACCAAAAACGGAGCTTGTGAAGACAAAAGAAGGAGAGGCAAGCAGCTACTCTCCTAATATTGTCTGTGTTCGAACTGGGAGGGATCCGCCTTCACCTGCGGTTCGAAGGGTGTTGATGGAAGGAAAACCTGCCTTTTCCCGGCTGTTAGGGGTATCCCAGGGGTGACAGGGAATCCCTGCGTTCCATTTGAACGGGAATGGGCAAAGTATTGTTGTCATCTGAGGGGTTTGATTTGAAGGCAGCCAGCCCATTTTCATCATCCTAAGGTTTAAATGGAGGGGACAGCGCTGGTGTCCCTCCTTCGCAAGGGTTTGAATTGAGGTCCAAATCCCCCTTTCCACACGGCTTGAAGGATTTCATTGGAGGAAAGCCCCTTCTTTTCTGCTCTCCCAGGGGATGAACTTGAAGGGGAGAACCCATTTCTTTGCCCTTGTTGAAGCGAGGTGAGCGCCGCCCGCGGCGTCAGTTTCGGGGTTCAGTTGCGGGAAGCCGCAGCTCTGGCAGCGTTTGCAGGGCTGCAGTCGGGGCTGTGCCGCTGCATTTGAGGGCGCTTCTTGTGGCCGCGGCCCGGCCCGGAGCGTTGCCGCTCGGGAGCGCTGCCGGCCCGGGCCGGGCGGTTGCCGAGGCGCACGGGGAATTTGGCGCGGCAGCGGCGGAGCCGCTCTGCCGGTGCGAGCCGCCGTGCGGAGCCGAGGGCGGCTGGCGCCGGGCCGGCCGAGGGCGGCAGAGGCGGCGCGGGCGCTGCTGCGCCGGCCCGGCCGGTGCCCGCCGCTCTGTCCGCTCCGGGCGCGGGGCTCGGGCGCCGCCGGGGTCCCCCGGGCAGGGGGAGCGGGCGGGGGCGGGGGGGTCTCCGGGGCGGCGCCGCCCCTGCGCGCCGGAGGAGCCGCTTTGCCGCCGGGAGCCGCGCTCCGTCCGGGGCCGGCAGCGCGGGGTTCGGCTGCCGCAAGTTCTTTGGGTATCGTGGTTCGGAGGTGCTCTGTAGGGATCGATCGCACGGTTTTGTGTGGGTCGCAGTGGGTGTGCGCTAAGGGCTCTGGCGTTCTTCCTGACCGGTACGGTTCTCGGTTCAGGTGGTGACGATAAAGGTTTGGTTTGAATCGAGTTCTGTAGTCGGATATTTTTTTTGCCGGGCTATTCTGTTTTTAAAGGCGTGCAATGGTTTCTACGGGTCGTTGCGCGAAGCAGCGGCTCGGATTTTAATTCTGTCGCGGTGGCTTTTATTAGCGTGGGCGTGTAGCGTTTGTTTCGGTGGGTTCGAGGTGGCGTCGTGTCGTTAATAGCAGCGGGGTTTTTAAAATCTCTCTAATTGCGTTCGTGTTTATCGTCTTCCAGGGCTTTTATTGATTTGGTTTGTTTGATTGTAGTGTATGTTGTATTGTTACGGGATCATTTGGGAGATATTGTTAATGGTGACGTTTCTCTTTAGGCTTTGTGTTTATTTCTGGGTGGTATTTTTATTTTGATCGAATGAGGCTCTATGCGTTTATTCTTCAGCTGGGAATAATTTTTTTGTTGTAAATTAAAGTTGATTTGGTTTGGGGGACTTTTGTTTTACAAATGTATTTTCTTTTGGTTTTTTCCTTTCTTTTTTTTTTTCTTTTCGTTTTTTGTTGTCCTTCGACGTATTTGGTGGTTGTTGATCAGTTTTATTTTTGGGAACGTGGGTATTTATATGGTGGGTCTTTTTAAGTAGTTGTTTGTTTTTGGTTTTGTTGTTGTTTTTTTTTTTTTTAATTTGGGTAGTTATTTTCTTATTTTTTAGTGGTTGAGATTTTTTTTTTTTTTTTCTATTTCGTTCATTAGTTCGCTTTCTAAAGTTCTTTTGACAGAGTATTGCTTATTCTTTGAGTTAGTGTAGATGTAGAATTTTGGTTAGTTTTTAAAATGACGTTCAGGGTCAGTGGCACTGATTGGAGTTGAGCGAGTTGGTTTGGGTTTTTTTAGAGGCTTTTGTGATTTGCTGCGTGTGTTTCTCCAGGGTTTTCTTTTCGTTTGGTTCCATTTTTCTGATGTGATGAGAACTGTCAGTGAAAAGAGTGTTGTGTGTTTTTTTCGCTGGCAGTTGTTTGGCCGGTGGAGGTATCTTGATGGTTTTGGAAGACATTGGTGGGAATTCGATGCTGTTTGTTTTGTCCTTGTATTTAGGAATTGGATTTTAAATGTAAAATTCTAAGGATAGCTATCTTTAAACAAAACAAGTAGATGTGCAGAAATGGGAATAAACTTTTATTTTGATCTATTCGATCTATATTTAAAATTTAACAGGTAACATAAGTCATGATATATTCCAATAAGATATTGTATTTTTTAATAGAGCGTTGTGTATGTTTATAGATATATCAATAGAGATGATAAATATAAACACAGCTCAAAGGAAATTTTAAATATAGAAATGTGTTGCGAATCTATGCAGATATATATATATAAAATTATTAAAGGATTGTAAATCTAAAGTGACATAAATCCATACAACACGTAATACAAGTGATACTGTATATATCTTATTATGATCTATTATAGGAAATAGCCATAAATCTAGTACATCACTATGATATAATATCTAAAACATTATCGATATGGTAAATGTAAATACAACAATATTATTAAAGGTAGTTTAAAAGAAAGGAAGGTTTTGTTTTTCACTTGGCAAAAGCAGGGGTTTTATGATAAAAACTACAAATAAAAATGATAGAAAGGTAGAAATCTACTTGTAAAAATATCTCATGACTACATCAAGATGGATATAAAAATTGAAAATATTAGAAAAAAGAAGTTGTAGCAGTAGATTTGGTACATAATAAAAATAATAATTTATCTATACGATGTGAATAATATATATGTGATATGTAATTATGAAGAGAATGCATCAGTATAAACTGTGACTATAAAAGTGAATATAATTATGCAAGCTATAAATATAAAACGATTTCAATATAGTTTAAAAGAAGGGTTTTTTGGTATTTGTTTGGTTAGAGATGGGATTTTTTTTGGAATAATAAAAGTATGATAGAAATCTAAATCAAAGTATAGAAATATGCAATCAATATATAATGATATTGATAAAACCACAAAATATGAATGAATACAGATAATAGGAATAGGCATAATAGATTGTATAAACGACGTAACACATCAATGTCCGGTATAAATATGCGTGTGAATAGAACTAGGAAAACTAGAACTATAAAATTTATTTCAAGAAGGCTTGAAAGAAAGGGGGCTTATTTGGTTCTTGTTTGGTAAGAGGCAGGTTTTTGGCATTTATTTTTAGAGGAGTTTTTTGCGGGGGGGAATCGCCCCTGTTCTTTTTTGCCGCCTGGGCTGCCCGCAGCCCCAAGGCGCGCGGCGCCCCCGGCTGGGGTGGGCGGCAGTGCTGCCGCCTTGTGGGCAGAGCGCGGTACTGCAGCCCGCCGCCGCCAGGCAGCCCTCTTGGGCGTGGCGCGTGGCGGAGTTTGTTTGACCTTCTAAAAATGGCGGCGTAAAGGGCGGGAAACCGGAGGACCCCGGTGTGTCTATCCGGACTGCCTGCACGGAGCACCGACGCCGCCGCGGCGCCGGCGGAATTTTTGGGGCGTTTTAGATGTACCCGAGACGGGCTGTGCGGTCAGCGGCGCCGCGGGCGGGCGTATTTCGGCGGTTTTCTGACCGGCATCTGAGTAACCGCCTCTCTCGGCCGAGGGGGTCCTCCCACGGCCGCCATGTTGGGAGTGGCGCGTCACCAATGTCGCGGGAGTTTGTTTGACCTTCTCAAAATGGCGGCCAAAAGGGCGGGAAACCGGAGGACCCCGGTGTGTCTATCCGGACTGCCTGCACGGAGCACCGACGCCGCCGCGGCGCCGGCGGAATTTTTGGGGCGTTTTAGGTGTACCCGAGACGGGCTGTGCGGTCAGCGGCGCCGCGGGCGGGCGTATTTCGGCGGTTTTCTGACCGGCATCTGAGTAACCGCCTCTCTCGGCCGAGGGGTCCTCCCACGGCCGCCATGTTGGGAGTGGCGCGTCACCAATGTCGCGGGAGTTTGTTTGACCTTCTCAAAATGGCGGCCAAAAGGGCGGGAAACCGGAGGACCCCGGTGTGTCTATCCGGACTGCCTGCACGGAGCACCGACGCCGCCGCGGCGCCGGCGGAATTTTTGGGGCGTTTTAGATGTACCCGAGACGGGCTGTGCGGTCAGCGGCGCCGCGGGCGGGCGTATTTCGGCGGTTTTCTGACCGGCATCTGAGTAACCGCCTCTCTCGGCCGAGGGGGTCCTCCCACGGCCGCCATGTTGGGAGTGGCGCGTCACCAATGTCGCGGGAGTTTGTTTGACCTTCTCAAAATGGCGGCCAAAAGGGCGGGAAACCGGAGGACCCCGGTGTGTCTATCCGGACTGCCTGCACGGAACACCGACGCCGCCGCGGCCCCGACGAGATTTTCTGTGGCGTTTCGATTGCGATGATGGCATTCCGGTTCGCCTGCAGGGTTCGGCGTCGCGGGAAATCGTTTCTAGGGCTCGAGGTGGGTGTCGGCATTTTGATCAGGCAGCTGGCAAAACGCCTACGCCTTGGGGTCTTTCCAAGGGGCGCTGGGGGCGTGGCCGGGGCGGGGCGCCGTGTTGACGAGGTGACGTCATTAGGCGGCACTCTGCCTGCAGTGCGCCCATGCAGACGGCAGGGGGCGCTGTGCCTGCAGTGCGCCAAACCAGGCGGCAGGGGGCGCTGTGCCTGCAGTGCGCCCATGCAGACGGCAGGGGGCGCTGTACCAATAGAGTATTAAGTATTAAACTATCCAGAAGAAGAAATAAAAGCTCTATGTCACCTGCAGCTGTAGAAAATTTCAGGCTCCCATGGAGGAAATAGTTTTCCTAAAATCATTACCGTTTTGGGGTTTTTTGCACTCCCCGGTAGCCTGAATGTTTCTACTGCTGCTTTTTTATTCTAAAGCTAGAATGGAAAGCCAAGATTAGAAATAGAGAGAAAGAGAGAGAGAAAGAGAGAAAGAGAGACAGAATGAGAGAAAGAGAGAAAGACAGAAAGACTGAGAGAAAGAGAGAGAGAAAGAATGAGAGAAAGAGAGAAAGAAAGAGAGAGAGAAAGACAGACAGAATGAGAGAAAGAGAGAAAGAAGGAGAGACAGAGAGAAAGAGATAGAGAAAGACAGAGAGAAAGAAAGAGAGACAGGAAGAGAGCCAGAGAAAGAAAGAAAGACAGAGAGAAAGAGATAGAGAAAGACAGAAAGAAAGAAAGAGAGAGACAGGAAGAGAGCCAGAGAAAGAAAGAAAGACAGAGAGAAAGAAATAGAGAAAGACAGACAGAAAGAAAGAAAGAGAGAGACAGGAAGAGAGCCAGAGAAAGAAAGAAAGAGAGAGAGAAAGAAATAGAGAAAGACAGACAGAAAGAAAGAAAGAGAGAAGACAGGAAGAGAGCCAGAGAAAGAAAGAAAGAGAGAGAGAAAGAAATAGAAAAAGACAGACAGAAAGAAAGAAAGAGAGAGACAGGAAGAGAGCCAGAGAAAGAAAGAAAGAGAGAGAGAAAGAAATAGAAAAAGACAGACAGAAAGAAAGAAAGAGAGAGACAGGAAGAGAGCCAGAGAAAGAAAGAAAGAGAGAGAGAAAGAAATAGAAAAAGACAGACAGAAAGAAAGAAAGAGAGAGACAGGAAGAGAGCCAGAGAAAGAAAGAAAGAGAGAGAGAAAGAAATAGAAAAAGACAGACAGAAAGAAAGAAAGAGAGAGACAGGAAGAGAGCCAGAGAAAGAAAGAAAGAGAGAGAGAAAGAAATAGAAAAAGACAGACAGAAAGAAAGAAAGAGAGAGACAGGAAGAGAGCCAGAGAAAGAAAGAAAGAGAGAGAGAAAGAAATAGAAAAAGACAGACAGAAAGAAAGAAAGAGAGAGACAGGAAGAGAGCCAGAGAAAGAAAGAAAGAGAGAGAGAAAGAAATAGAAAAAGACAGACAGAAAGAAAGAAAGAGAGAGACAGGAAGAGAGCCAGAGAAAGAAAGAAAGAGAGAGAGAAAGAAATAGAAAAAGACAGACAGAAAGAAAGAAAGAGAGAGACAGGAAGAGAGCCAGAGAAAGAAAGAAAGAGAGAGAGAAAGAAATAGAAAAAGACAGACAGAAAGAAAGAAAGAGAGAAGACAGGAAGAGAGCCAGAGAAAGAAAGAAAGAGAGAGAGAAAGAAATAGAAAAAGACAGACAGAAAGAAAGAAAGAGAGAAGACAGGAAGAGAGCCAGAGAAAGAAAGAAAGAGAGAGAGAAAGAAATAGAAAAAGACAGACAGAAAGAAAGAAAGAGAGAGACAGGAAGAGAGCCAGAGAAAGAAAGAAAGAGTGAGAGAAAGAAATAGAAAAAGACAGACAGAAAGAAAGAAAGAGAGAGACAGGAAGAGAGCCAGAGAAAGAAAGAAAGAGTGAGAGAAAGAAATAGAAAAAGACAGACAGAAAGAAAGAAAGAGAGAGACAAGAAGAGAGCCAGAGAAAGAAAGAAAGAGAGAAAGAAAGAAAGAAAGAAAGAAAGAAAGAAAGAAAGAAAGAAAGAAAGAAAGAAAGAAAGAAAGAAAGAAAGAAAGAAAGAAGAGAGCCAGAGAAAGAAAGAACGAGAGAGAGAAAGACAGACAGAAAGAAAGAAAAGGAAAAAGGAAAGGAAGAAAAAAAAAATAGAAGGAAGAGAAAGGAAGAAAAAAAAAAGAAAAAGGAAAAGGGTGAGAGTGAAAAAGAAAGAGCGAAAGTGGAAAAGGGGGTGAAAAAAAGAAAAAAGAGTTGGCGTGGAAAAGAAAGGACATTCGGGAGGGGCGGTGCTGCCTAAGGTGCTTCCGCGCCCAGGAGCGAAGGAGCCGTTTGATCCCCCGGCGGGACCGCAGCTCCCGGTGGCGGCAAACGGAGCGGTGGCTGTCAGTCCGAGACTACAACTCCCGGCAGGCCCTGCGGCCGTAAAGCGCGGCGTCTGACGCAACGGCCGACGCGCCATATGAATGGCTGGCGGGCCGAGGCGGCCGCGCGCCGGGGGAGCGGGCTGGGCGCGGGGAGCTCCCGGCGCCTCTCCCGCGCGGGACGGAGCCGCGGCAGCGACGCTGGAGGGGCGAAGCCTCCGGCCGGCCGCCCGCACGGAGCCGAGCGGCGCGGAAGGGGCGTCCGCCCGGTGCCTCGGCCTCGCTCAGCGGTCCCGGTGGCGGGGGCTCAGCTCGGGCGGGGCGCGCTGCCGCCCGCCGATGGCGGAGCGCCAGGCGGTGCTTTGCTGCCGCGGACCGGGAGCTGCAGGAGCCGCCCCGGGCGAGCGGCGCCGGGCGCTGCCGCGGTCACTGTGCGGCGGCTGGCGGAGGCGCGGGAGCCGCCGAGCTGCAGCCGTGTCCCTCGGGCTGCTGCCGCTGCTGCGGGCGGGGGCGGACGAGCGGCTGGAATGACACGGCTGCTGAGTGCCTCAGTGCTCGTGGCTCTTTCTTCCACGCAAACAGATGGAGCGGCATCGCTGAGCAGTAAAACACAGCGATGGCCCGGAGAATGGCGAGCGCAAGGAGCGCGCGGGCTGGATCCTTCTGCTGGCACAGGTGCGATCCGCAAACTCAGCCCCTTGTGCCCCTACCCTCCCGACCCCCAGGGGAAATGCTCTCCAGCCTCGAGCTGCTGCAAGACAAAACGTGTGATTTGACACTAGGGTCCGGAAAAGGTTTCCGTTTAGATTAGCAAATGCCTCAATTGTTCTTGGTTACATCCTAGGATCGGTTTCAGGCAGTGACTTTATACCGCTTGTCGGATTTTTCTTGTGCAATGGTAAGAAAATAGGCAGGTCTGATACTGGTTTCGCTTTTTTTCTACTTCATGTTCCATGAGCTGCTTTTATCCAAGCAATTGTTTTAAAGTTCTACTGTAGGCGTTTCTGGTTCGCTTTTTTTTTTTCTTTGCAGCACCCGTGACTTTTTTTTTTTTTTTTTTTTTTCTCTAAATCGGCAGCAAATATAGCTGAGTAAAATTACCTTGGTTTTCTTCCTTCTTAAATGTTTTTATTGATAATCCTATTTGAATATGCAGAACAAGTGGGTATGTCCTGTAATATATCCTAGCTTTTCTTGTTTACAGGGTACTCAGAAAATACTTTTCCCTTAGAGTCCCACTGAAACATTCTCAGTGCAATCTCCGTTAAGGTATGTGTTTACAAATAAGCCACCATCAGCTGAGATATTTGCCTGTGTACCTTTTCCTGTAATTCAGAGCTCGCGTTCTGCGGTTTTTATGATAAACCTATCAAACTTGCGAAACTGTTTTGCAAGTCTTAATCGTTGAAGGCAGCAAGAAGTGGTTTAAAAGCCTGTTCTTGAGCAGACAAAGGGAAAAAGTGTGAATTTGATGCTGAACTTGTCCTTTTTCATTTGACTTGCCTTGAATGATTTAGGAAGAGAGAGAACTAGAAAAAAAAGAGAAATAGAATTGGTTCTTGGGCCCTCCTAAAATGCTCCCCGTGATTCTGTGTGGAGCCAAAGTGAAGGGTGATGGAACAGAGCCCTGTGCTTTAGAAGGAAATCAATTTCAACGTGATCTCCACCCTGAGTCTCCCTAATTTCTGTTTTTAAAATGCAAACTAAGTTTAGGAAGTGTTGGAAGTTAGTATTTTGGGGAAGAAATGGCAGTTGCACCAACCGTTCCATTTCCCAGAGGCTCTGGGAACGATTCATTTTGTAAGCGCTGTAACTGCAATCGGTTGGTGGTTCGGGGTTGGAATGTGCACTTGCCCTCCTCTAAAGCACTCGTTCATTTGCATTTCAGTGCCAGGAGTCTTGAGAAACTGGAGAAGAGCCCAAGAGACATTTTTCATCCTGAGATACAAAAGGTAGGAAGTGACTTTTTTTTGTTTGGTTCTTTTTCTTTATGATTTCCTGGAAATAGAAGTAATTAAGTATAGATACTACTGGTTTGTTTCTTCCAGTAGCTAATAATAATAATAATAATAATAATAATAATAATAATAATAATCGAATACTACTTAAACTGTCTCTTTATCCATTGAACTGGCCATTTCAAATCCAAACTTCTAAACACAAATAAAACCATCATCCTTGTAGAATCTTTAATAGGAGGGGGCTAAAGATGCTGTTTTTGTTGACAGGATTTATTGGTTGTTGAAGGGCAAGAGGTGAGTACAAGCCTAACTACTTCTTGCTCACAGACCCGTCCGGTGAGTACAGCTTTGTATTTTGATGGGCTTTTGATGACTTCTAAATCAATTGCTCGTTACAGTAAAAAGAAGTAATGTTTTTTTGAACCTGACAGCAAAAATAACTTGAAGCACCAACTTAATAATAATTGATCACCCATCTAAGTTAATGGTTTTATGCTATACTATCAAAGTTTAAAGGTAAATTATCGTGTAGTAGGAGATAGTATAAAATGTATGTTCTGATGTGTAGGATGTATGCAAAGATTAGAGGACCCAAATTGTTATGTCTTCTGTTTGACTGTTTACCAAATAATATTTGGTTTTATTTTCCAGGGATCGGTGAATTTTAAATTTGGAATCCTCTATGCTAAGGATGGTCAGCTTACAGGTGATGAAATGTTCAGTCATGGTGAGTTTTCCACCTTCTCCTTAATTGTTTTGCTCATCTGAAAAAAAAAAAAGAAAAAAAAAAAGGTATGTTTATTATTTGTTACCCTGTTCTGTCCGTTTCCTCAGTATTTGCTGGAGCTCTGCTTACCCAAGCTTTGGGTAAAAGAAGCTTTGGGTTCCTTCTGTCCCACTGGGTGTTGCCCAGTTTGGTTGCATCTGGTGAAATTCACCCTGAGCCCTTACAGAACCAGCTCAAACCACGTGAGAGCCATTCGCAGCTCTCTCAGGACACCCGGAGGAGGATGGGTGACGTTTCTGAGCATCTGGCAAGTGTACTTCTATCAAAACTCGGCCTGTGTAATTTCTGGGGAAAACCCTTCTGTATCCTGGAGGGTTCCTCAAACTCTGTTGAGGATCCAGTTAGCAGTTGCTCACCTGGATGGTTCCAGCTCCTCAAGTTAACACTTGTACTCTTGCCCTGTAGTTTAGATCTATTGTAGTTTTGTTATTTTGCACGATTTTACGTCTTTGGAAAATAACGTGCGTTTCACTCTTTGGAACCTCTCGGATCATTCTTTGGTGCAGCACCACCTAATGGGACACTTGGCTGCTGTGCTGAAGGGCTTGGTTACTAGGATTGTAAATCCCGGAGAGTTTGTAAGTCTTCTGTCCCCAGGGAGGTGTCACGCTTTGTTCACTCTGTTTGTCAGGTGCTGCTTCTCGTCGGAAGTATTAACTTCAAACTGCCCTGTTCTTTTTTTAACTTTTTTTCCTGGTTCTCTCCGTAGGGCAGGGAAGGACTCTCGTATCCTGGTCGTCAGACTCAGCGCTGCCCGAGAAGATACAGAGAGTGTAAAAATCATAAGAAGCAAATAGGACTGCAGAGGAAACAAACTGGAGAGAACAAAAGGTGATATTGTTCTCCTTAGCCTGGATTAGAAACATCCCCTGTGCTTTGATGCCGGTGGCTGCCAGGGGCTCGTTAGGTCTTTTTAGGCAGGTGTAGGTGTTCACTTGTAGGTTCTATTTTTTGGCAAAGGACCATGAGAGAAGTTTATTTCTACATCCAAATAAACATTCATCTTATCTGAACATAACCTGTCATCCCATTTCTGACGTTAAGGACTCCTGTATAAATACTTGGGGAGGTTTTCTTTGTCGTTTCTGAATGGTTCCATTTTGGTTCCATCTACCTGCCGGATACTTGAACGAGTCTGAGGTGGTTTAATTGCATACTGCTTCCTTGAAATTCTGTTGGTCTCTGCTTGGAACCCTTCTTGTAGTGCTCAATGAAAGACTTCTGATGGTGTTTTCTTGCCTGTTTGTGTTTAAGGTCGTGCTCTGATGCATTTACAGAAACCATGGCAGGAGAGAGTCAGCTGCTGGAGAAGAGGAGACAGTATTATCCCTGGGCAGCATAGAACTGCGCTACTGCTGTGTCATCAGCTGTGTCTGCACTGAAAGTAGCCACCTTCACTTGTAGGTAGCTCCTTGGTGCTTTAGGACACGCTGAGGGATTTATTCCTTTTGGGATCCACGATGAGAATTCCCAAGAGAGGTAGTAATAAGGTATGAGACTGGAAAAAAGCCTGTGTCCTTGGAATGTTGTTGTTGTCGTCAAAAGTTAATTTTTCCTTCTTTCTTAGCCAGTAGTCAGCTTTTTGCTTTATTTTTTGTGGGATCAGTACTTGATTGTTTAAAAAATGGCTTCAAAATAACTGCAGCGGCTGGCCACCAGGACCTTGTTCAGATTTGCCTATTTGCTTGTAGCTAAAACGTTTCCATATTGTTTCTCGTTCTATTGAAGAAACTGCTGCCCAGTCAACTAAGAACTGAACATCTATCTGTCTAGGACATGGGGAGAGGATTTAGGTCGTGTCTTTGTTTCCAGAAAAAAGTTCCAGTGTAGTTTCTAACTAGAGGAAAAGGGGGGGTGAGGACTCGGGGCTCTGATGCCGTTGGGGGCACCCCGAGGTGCCCAGGAGAGGGAGCCCCACTGCGGTGCAGGAGCAGGTATGTTATCACGTACTAGAGAGCAAATGATAAATAGAAAGAGGAAAATTATAAATATAAAAATATTTTTTAAATCGTTAAAGAAAGCGGTTTTTTTTACTTGTCAGTAGGCAGGGTTTTGATGATAAAAATGATAAATACAAAGAATATGAAGGTAGAAATCTAAGTCTAGAAATATATCATAAATACGTACAGATAAAGTTTAAAACTAGAAGAAAAAATTCAGTTGCAGCAGTAGATACGATACATAATATAAATAATACTTTAAATACATGTCTAGAATTTTATAGCTATTATAGATAATTATTAATAGATTGCATCAAAAGAAACCATATATATAAATGTGAGTATAACTATACAAAGTATAAAAATATTTCGATACCGTTTAAAAGAAGGTGTTTTTGTGTATTTTTTTGGTTAGAGATGGGGTTTTTATTTGGATTAATAGAAGTATTCTAGAAATGTAAATCTAACTATAGAAAGATACAATCGATAGAGAAAGATATTTCTAAAAACACAACCGAACGACGCCGCCTTCGGGGGAATCGCACGAGCTCGGCCGAAGCAAGGCGAGAGCGGCCGACCCTGACGGCCTCGAGCGAACCGGGGCGAGCGGAGCCGAGGCGCGCCGAAGGCACAGAGCGGCTGGGAGTTGGGCCGAAGCGAGGCGAGCTCTGCCGAAGAGGCGAATGCAGGCGCCAAGAGCCGAGTTGAGGCGACAAGAGCCGACTCGAGCCGAGCGTCTCCGGAGCGAGCCGAGCTCCGCCGAGCGCAGCATCCCGGGCAGGGCGAGGCGCCGGGCCGGGCTCGGGGTGCAGCCGGGGCTCTGGGGGGCTTCCCCGCCTGTCCCTCTCTCTAGCCCTCCTTCCTTCTCCCCGTATTCGCCTTCTCTCGCTCCCTTTCCCCCATTCCCTCTCCCCCCACAAACCCGGCTCCTTCCTGTCCTGTCCCTAGCCCGCTACTCCCTTCTGTTCCCCCTCTCTCCTTCCTCTGCCCAGCCTCCCTGTACCCTCGTCCCGGGCTTTCCCTTCCCGTCCCGCTTTCCTGCGCAGCCCGAGCTCCCTCGCCGCCCTTTCTCATGCCCTGCTCTCGCTCCTCTCTTCCCGTGCCCCCTTTCCTTCTTTGCCCCGCAGCCGCGGGGCTCGGGCTGCCGGAGAGTAAAGCCCCGAGGGCCGGAGCCCGGCGCCCCTGGGCCCTTGCAGGAGTCCCCGCGCGGGGCCGGAGGCTCTCGGCGGATCCCCCCGTGCCGCTCAAGCAGCCCGGCCGACAGCGCCGGAGCTGCGGCTTTGCCGGCATGGCGCTGAGAGCGGCCCCCGCCCTGTGCCGGGCCGTCCCCGCCGTCTGTGCCGCTCCCTCTCTCGCTGCCCCCGGCCCGTGACAGCGAGGCTGGGCAGGAACCTCAAGCCTTCTGGGGGCTGCCCCCGCTTTCTTGTTGCAGCAGAATCCCTTGCTGGGGCCATGCACGTGTGGGAAGGGCTTGGGGGAAGCGCTGCGCTGCTGTCCAGGGCAGTCGGATTCGTTCTGAGCCTTCTTTGGGGGTCAGGAAAAGGGGGGGGGGGGGGGGGGTGAAGACTCGGGGCTCTGATGCCGTTGGGGGCACCCCAAGGGGCCCAGGAGAGGGAGCCCCACTGCGGTGCAGGAGCAGGTGGGGGGCGGGCGAGGGGCGGGGGTCACGCTGGGTGCCGTCCCCCAGAGGGACCCAAAGCTGCCACCAAATGCACAGGGAGGGAGGGGTGAGTGGGTGTAGGATGCTAAAACCTGGCAAGGCGTTCGGTTTTCTAGGTATTGCTAAAGAATAGGAATTGGTCTCTAAACTCAGCTGGGGAGAAACCCTCTCTACGCACTCATTTGTTTCCAGGAATGTAGAAGGTTCCGACTGGAGATGGGTAGTAGTTCTGAAGATATTGCCGTGAGGTTTTGATCTAGGAACGGACCGAGCTGTGCCCTGGAACCCTCAGAACAGCTGCAGGGGCTGAAGGCGATAGAAGGGGCTCTCTGGCACCTTTTGCCTCCGTTCTCTGCCAGCGCCCAAATCGTGTCGCAGTCCCGGAAGAGGCGCTTGTCATCCCGAGAGCCAAAAGGAAGACGTGTAAAATCCCAGCTCTGCCTTGGGTTTCGTGTGGGTTTTGTACTTCGTATCGATGTCATTCCAGAGAGCGAGGAAAGAAGAAATGTGACCGGGTCCCACTATTACTGTGTGAAGGCTTTCTTGAAAGGCTGCTGTATTTCTATTGTCTTTTTCCACTCCAAGCTTGACTTTTCCCTTTGTTTTTCGAGCTCTGCTGCATTGGGTGTCCCAAGGAGGGCGGGGTTCCTCAGCAGGGCTCTTAGGAGGTGGCGCTGATTCTGCTTTTTCTGAAGGCGTCTCAAAGCGTGCTACCAGAATGACAGTTTTGTGCACTGGAAAGCTTTCCCTCCGTGCCATCAGCGCACGTCCGTGTCTGAATTGTGGAAGCAGACGGACTAAGAACAGCCAGCACCCGGAGCAGATGTCTGTTGGCTCTGTGTCTGTGAGAAGCGGGCTGTGTGCTGGACGGGGAGAGGCGCTGTTGGAGAGTGGCATCAGCGCCAGGTGTGAGCTGTGAGGATGATGAGGGGCCGGCTCCTGCCGGGGGGGGGGGGGGGGGGGGGAGGCAATTTTAGGGGGAGGCTTCGCCTCAGCTCCCTTTTGCATGGAGCTGCTGAGAAGAGGGGTTCATGGGGGGCTCCCGGGGCTGTCTCATGGAAGGACTGCGAGAGCTTCTCGCAGCGTCTGGGCGAACACCTGGATGCGCGCTTGGAGACGCGGAGCATCGCTTCAAGGAGGTGCCGAGGGACGAATCTTTGTGCCGGGAAGCAGCAGCCGAACGGGTGAGCGCGTGTGGATTTGGAGCGGGGACTTTGGTCCTTTCCCTTTTCGATTTGATCTTGGCAGTCCCCCCTCCCCGGTTCCCCAGGACCAAAAACGGAGCTTGTGAAGACAAAAGAAGGAGAGGCAAGCAGCTACTCTCCTAATATTGTCTGTGTTCGAACTGGGAGGGATCCGCCTTCACCTGCGGTTCGAAGGGTGTTGATGGAAGGAAAACCTGCCTTTTCCCGGCTGTTAGGGGTATCCCAGGGGTGACAGGGAATCCCTGCGTTCCATTTGAACGGGAATGGGCAAAGTATTGTTGTCATCTGAGGGGTTTGATTTGAAGGCAGCCAGCCCATTTTCATCATCCTAAGGTTTAAATGGAGGGGACAGCGCTGGTGTCCCTCCTTCGCAAGGGTTTGAATTGAGGTCCAAATCCCCCTTTCCACACGGCTTGAAGGATTTCATTGGAGGAAAGCCCCTTCTTTTCTGCTCTCCCAGGGGATGAACTTGAAGGGGAGAACCCATTTCTTTGCCCTTGTTGAAGCGAGGTGAGCGCCGCCCGCGGCGTCAGTTTCGGGGTTCAGTTGCGGGAAGCCGCAGCTCTGGCAGCGTTTGCAGGGCTGCAGTCGGGGCTGTGCCGCTGCATTTGAGGGCGCTTCTTGTGGCCGCGGCCCGGCCCGGAGCGTTGCCGCTCGGGAGCGCTGCCGGCCCGGGCCGGGCGGTTGCCGAGGCGCACGGGGAATTTGGCGCGGCAGCGGCGGAGCCGCTCTGCCGGTGCGAGCCGCCGTGCGGAGCCGAGGGCGGCTGGCGCCGGGCCGGCCGAGGGCGGCAGAGGCGGCGCGGGCGCTGCTGCGCCGGCCCGGCCGGTGCCCGCCGCTCTGTCCGCTCCGGGCGCGGGGCTCGGGCGCCGCCGGGGTCCCCCGGGCAGGGGGAGCGGGCGGGGGCGGGGGGGTCTCCGGGGCGGCGCCGCCCCTGCGCGCCGGAGGAGCCGCTTTGCCGCCGGGAGCCGCGCTCCGTCCGGGGCCGGCAGCGCGGGGTTCGGCTGCCGCAAGTTCTTTGGGTGTCGTGGTTCGGAGGTGCTCTGTAGGGATCGATCGCACGGTTTTGTGTGGGTCGCAGTGGGTGTGCGCTAAGGGCTCTGGCGTTCTTCCTGACCGGTACGGTTCTCGGTTCAGGTGGTGACGATAAAGGTTTGGTTTGAATCGAGTTCTGTAGTCGGATATTTTTTTTGCCGGGCTATTCTGTTTTTAAAGGCGTGCAATGGTTTCTACGGGTCGTTGCGCGAAGCAGCGGCTCGGATTTTAATTCTGTCGCGGTGGCTTTTATTAGCGTGGGCGTGTAGCGTTTGTTTCGGTGGGTTCGAGGTGGCGTCGTGTCGTTAATAGCAGCGGGGTTTTTAAAATCTCTCTAATTGCGTTCGTGTTTATCGTCTTCCAGGGCTTTTATTGATTTGGTTTGTTTGATTGTAGTGTATGTTGTATTGTTACGGGATCATTTGGGAGATATTGTTAATGGTTACGTTTCTCTTTAGGCTTTGTGTTTATTTCTGGGTGGTATTTTTATTTTGATCGAATGAGGCTCTATGCGTTTATTCTTCAGCTGGGAATAATTTTTTTGTTGTAAATTAAAGTTGATTTGGTTTGGGGGACTTTTGTTTTACAAATGTATTTTCTTTTGGTTTTTTCCTTTCTTTTTTTTTTTCTTTTCGTTTTTTGTTGTCCTTCGACGTATTTGGTGGTTGTTGATCAGTTTTATTTTTGGGAACGTGGGTATTTATATGGTGGGTCTTTTTAAGTAGTTGTTTGTTTTTGGTTTTGTTGTTGTTTTTTTTTTTTTTAATTTGGGTAGTTATTTTCTTATTTTTTAGTGGTTGAGATTTTTTTTTTTTTTTTCTATTTCGTTCATTAGTTCGCTTTCTAAAGTTCTTTTGACAGAGTATTGCTTATTCTTTGAGTTAGTGTAGATGTAGAATTTTGGTTAGTTTTTAAAATGACGTTCAGGGTCAGTGGCACTGATTGGAGTTGAGCGAGTTGGTTTGGGTTTTTTTAGAGGCTTTTGTGATTTGCTGCGTGTGTTTCTCCAGGGTTTTCTTTTCGTTTGGTTCCATTTTTCTGATGTGATGAGAACTGTCAGTGAAAAGAGTGTTGTGTGTTTTTTTCGCTGGCAGTTGTTTGGCTGGTGGAGGTATCTTGATGGTTTTGGAAGACATTGGTGGGAATTCGATGCTGTTTGTTTTGTCCTTGTATTTAGGAATTGGATTTTAAATGTAAAATTCTAAGGATAGCTATCTTTAAACAAAACAAGTAGATGTGCAGAAATGGGAATAAACTTTTATTTTGATCTATTCGATCTATATTTAAAATTTAACAGGTAACATAAGTCATGATATATTCCAATAAGATATTGTATTTTTTAATAGAGCGTTGTGTATGTTTATAGATATATCAATAGAGATGATAAATATAAACACAGCTCAAAGGAAATTTTAAATATAGAAATGTGTTGCGAATCTATGCAGATATATATATATATAAAATTATTAAAGGATTGTAAATCTAAAGTGACATAAATCCATACAACACGTAATACAAGTGATACTGTATATATCTTATTATGATCTATTATAGGAAATAGCCATAAATCTAGTACATCACTATGATATAATATCTAAAACATTATAGATATGGTAAATGTAAATACAACAATATTATTAAAGGTAGTTTAAAAGAAAGGAAGGTTTTGTTTTTCACTTGGCAAAAGCAGGGGTTTTATGATAAAAACTACAAATACAAATGATAGAAAGGTAGAAATCTACTTGTAAAAATATCTCATGAATACATCAAGATGGATATAAAAATTGAAAATATTAGAAAAAAGAAGTTGTAGCAGTAGATTTGGTACATAATAAAAATAATAATTTATCTATACGATGTGAATAATATATATGTGATATGTAATTATGAAGAGAATGCATCAGTATAAACTGTGACTATAAAAATGAATATAATTATGCAAGCTATAAATATAAAACGATTTCAATATAGTTTAAAAGAAGGGTTTTTTGGTATTTGTTTGGTTAGAGATGGGATTTTTTTTGGAATAATAAAAGTATGATAGAAATCTAAATCAAAGTATAGAAATATGCAATCAATATATAATGATATTGATAAAACCACAAAATATGAATGAATACAGATAATAGGAATAGGCATAATAGATTGTATAAACGACGTAACACATCAATGTCCGGTATAAATATGCGTGTGAATAGAACTAGGAAAACTAGAACTATAAAATTTATTTCAAGAAGGCTTGAAAGAAAGGGGGCTTATTTGGTTCTTGTTTGGTAAGAGGCAGGTTTTTGGCATTTATTTTTAGAGGAGTTTTTTGCGGGGGGGAATCGCCCCTGTTCTTTTTTGCCGCCTGGGCTGCCCGCAGCCCCAAGGCGCGCGGCGCCCCCGGCTGGGGTGGGCGGCAGTGCTGCCGCCTTGTGGGCAGAGCGCGGTACTGCAGCCCGCCGCCGCCAGGCAGCCCTCTTGGGCGTGGCGCGTGGCGGAGTTTGTTTGACCTTCTAAAAATGGCGGCGTAAAGGGCGGGAAACCGGAGGACCCCGGTGTGTCTATCCGGACTGCCTGCACGGAGCACCGACGCCGCCGCGGCGCCGGCGGAATTTTTGGGGCGTTTTAGATGTACCCGAGACGGGCTGTGCGGTCAGCGGCGCCGCGGGCGGGCGTATTTCGGCGGTTTTCTGACCGGCATCTGAGTAACCGCCTCTCTCGGCCGAGGGGGTCCTCCCACGGCCGCCATGTTGGGAGTGGCGCGTCACCAATGTCGCGGGAGTTTGTTTGACCTTCTCAAAATGGCGGCCAAAAGGGCGGGAAACCGGAGGACCCCGGTGTGTCTATCCGGACTGCCTGCACGGAGCACCGACGCCGCCGCGGCGCCGGCGGAATTTTTGGGGCGTTTTAGGTGTACCCGAGACGGGCTGTGCGGTCAGCGGCGCCGCGGGCGGGCGTATTTCGGCGGTTTTCTGACCGGCATCTGAGTAACCGCCTCTCTCGGCCGAGGGGTCCTCCCACGGCCGCCATGTTGGGAGTGGCGCGTCACCAATGTCGCGGGAGTTTGTTTGACCTTCTCAAAATGGCGGCCAAAAGGGCGGGAAACCGGAGGACCCCGGTGTGTCTATCCGGACTGCCTGCACGGAGCACCGACGCCGCCGCGGCGCCGGCGGAATTTTTGGGGCGTTTTAGATGTACCCGAGACGGGCTGTGCGGTCAGCGGCGCCGCGGGCGGGCGTATTTCGGCGGTTTTCTGACCGGCATCTGAGTAACCGCCTCTCTCGGCCGAGGGGGTCCTCCCACGGCCGCCATGTTGGGAGTGGCGCGTCACCAATGTCGCGGGAGTTTGTTTGACCTTCTCAAAATGGCGGCCAAAAGGGCGGGAAACCGGAGGACCCCGGTGTGTCTATCCGGACTGCCTGCACGGAACACCGACGCCGCCGCGGCCCCGACGAGATTTTCTGTGGCGTTTCGATTGCGATGATGGCATTCCGGTTCGCCTGCAGGGTTCGGCGTCGCGGGAAATCGTTTCTAGGGCTCGAGGTGGGTGTCGGCATTTTGATCAGGCAGCTGGCAAAACGCCTACGCCTTGGGGTCTTTCCAAGGGGCGCTGGGGGCGTGGCCGGGGCGGGGCGCCGTGTTGACGAGGTGACGTCATTAGGCGGCACTCTGCCTGCAGTGCGCCCATGCAGACGGCAGGGGGCGCTGTGCCTGCAGTGCGCCAAACCAGGCGGCAGGGGGCGCTGTGCCTGCAGTGCGCCCATGCAGACGGCAGGGGGCGCTGTACCAATAGAGTATTAAGTATAAACTATCCAGAAGAAGAAATAAAAGCTCTATGTCACCTGCAGCTGTAGAAAATTTCAGGCTCCCATGGAGGAAATAGTTTTCCTAAAATCATTACCGTTTTGGGGTTTTTTGCACTCCCCGGTAGCCTGAATGTTTCTACTGCTGCTTTTTTATTCTAAAGCTAGAATGGAAAGCCAAGATTAGAAATAGAGAGAAAGAGAGAGAGAAAGAGAGAAAGAGAGACAGAATGAGAGAAAGAGAGAAAGACAGAAAGACTGAGAGAAAGAGAGAGAGAAAGAATGAGAGAAAGAGAGAAAGAAAGAGAGAGAGAAAGACAGACAGAATGAGAGAAAGAGAGAAAGAAGGAGAGACAGAGAGAAAGAGATAGAGAAAGACAGAGAGAAAGAAAGAGAGACAGGAAGAGAGCCAGAGAAAGAAAGAAAGACAGAGAGAAAGAGATAGAGAAAGACAGAAAGAAAGAAAGAGAGAGACAGGAAGAGAGCCAGAGAAAGAAAGAAAGACAGAGAGAAAGAAATAGAGAAAGACAGACAGAAAGAAAGAAAGAGAGAGACAGGAAGAGAGCCAGAGAAAGAAAGAAAGAGAGAGAGAAAGAAATAGAGAAAGACAGACAGAAAGAAAGAAAGAGAGAAGACAGGAAGAGAGCCAGAGAAAGAAAGAAAGAGAGAGAGAAAGAAATAGAAAAAGACAGACAGAAAGAAAGAAAGAGAGAGACAGGAAGAGAGCCAGAGAAAGAAAGAAAGAGAGAGAGAAAGAAATAGAAAAAGACAGACAGAAAGAAAGAAAGAGAGAGACAGGAAGAGAGCCAGAGAAAGAAAGAAAGAGAGAGAGAAAGAAATAGAAAAAGACAGACAGAAAGAAAGAAAGAGAGAGACAGGAAGAGAGCCAGAGAAAGAAAGAAAGAGAGAGAGAAAGAAATAGAAAAAGACAGACAGAAAGAAAGAAAGAGAGAGACAGGAAGAGAGCCAGAGAAAGAAAGAAAGAGAGAGAGAAAGAAATAGAAAAAGACAGACAGAAAGAAAGAAAGAGAGAGACAGGAAGAGAGCCAGAGAAAGAAAGAAAGAGAGAGAGAAAGAAATAGAAAAAGACAGACAGAAAGAAAGAAAGAGAGAGACAGGAAGAGAGCCAGAGAAAGAAAGAAAGAGAGAGAGAAAGAAATAGAAAAAGACAGACAGAAAGAAAGAAAGAGAGAGACAGGAAGAGAGCCAGAGAAAGAAAGAAAGAGAGAGAGAAAGAAATAGAAAAAGACAGACAGAAAGAAAGAAAGAGAGAAGACAGGAAGAGAGCCAGAGAAAGAAAGAAAGAGAGAGAGAAAGAAATAGAAAAAGACAGACAGAAAGAAAGAAAGAGAGAAGACAGGAAGAGAGCCAGAGAAAGAAAGAAAGAGAGAGAGAAAGAAATAGAAAAAGACAGACAGAAAGAAAGAAAGAGAGAGACAGGAAGAGAGCCAGAGAAAGAAAGAAAGAGTGAGAGAAAGAAATAGAAAAAGACAGACAGAAAGAAAGAAAGAGAGAGACAGGAAGAGAGCCAGAGAAAGAAA